>NC_138351.1:11047292-13447292 GCF_046562875.1 Panthera onca
AAATCAGATTACAACCTAAGGTTACAAAATAGTCTAGATTGCATCCATTTATTTTTCCCCTGTAGCAGAAGGAATGTGTATGATAAACTCTCCTATTATTCTAGAAACAAATCCAGGAATTCTGCATTACTGAGGTTACTTTCAATTGTGTTGTTTTGAAATAACCCTTTATGGAAAGGGCAGTGGTTCTCAGGGGCTTTCTTTTTCTGACTGTATTTCAATCATGTTTTGGATTTGGGGGGGTGGGGTGGGGTAGGGCTCGGCTTTTCCAACAGCAACACAAACACACCGTATTTCCATTTACTCTGACTTTCTGTGGATTTCTAAAACAATCACTAAGTTTGTCTGCTCTTTTCTTCTCACTGGTCAGGTATTTGGCTAAATTTATATTTTTGCAGCTTTATTAAAATACTAAAATAGAAACGTCTAAGGCACCTAAGATTTCATTTTAAAATCAGAGGTAATATCTAATTATGACACACTGAGATGCAAATGTACTGCTTTACTTTAGTGAATTACTGTATTTCTTGAAAACTACAATGTAAACCAGTATCATCCACAAAGTAGGGGTGGAGGGAATACTACTATCTAACTCCGTGAGCAAAGCACTTAATTCTTGCGGATGGTAGTCCTGGATCCTAAACTATTCCAAATACATTCTGGCCCCTGGGCTAAGCTCTAAGGAGTGGAAACCAAACACGTTCTCAACAGTTAAGTCGACCTGAGTCAAGACAAAATATGAACAACAAACCCTGTGTCTAAATGGAATACACCTGCTACTCCAAGTGAACCGCCAAAAGCATCGGGCACCATTCACTCGTCCTCTTCGATGACCGGAGTAACGCTGAAGCTGCTTGGCTCCGAGGCGGACTCGCATTCGAGCACTCCCTTTGTGCTCTCGTTACTAATGGGAGAGCTGCTGGAGAGGGAAACCAAGCCAGAATCTTGACTGCTGGGCGGCGAGAATACTGGGTCGTGGGGAAAGACAGGGAGGGAGAAGAGCACGTTAAAAGTAGCCAGTCTTTCTACATTTAGGATTCGGTGAGGTTTCAACAAAGATAGAGGCACTCTGCATCTCCATCCTGCGTTCAAAGCGTGGTTACAGGCAGTCATTACAACCCCCAGCGTTTCTTTAGAATTAAAAAAAAAAAAAAAACAACAGTATTTCTGCACAATATCTATTCAGTTATCTGTTTGCATTTGAAAGGGAAAGTTAGGGAGCAGAATTCTGGATTTATGTGCATAAGGAAAAAAAATAACCAATCTGCATCCCCCTCTTTGGGGAAACTATTTCCACCCTTCACTGAACCCCTCCCCTTTATGTAAAGGATGCTAATAGAACTTGTCTTGTCAAATGATCCCTCTGACAAATTACCCCCAGCAAGACTCCACCCATGTATTTCTACCATTTGACAGGTAACCCTAAGTTTTTCAACATATAGCAAGCAAAGGTGATAGCTTATCAATTTTCCTGTTATTTCTCTTCGATATACAGGGACAAACACTTGCTGTTTACATAACTTCTGCAAACCAAAAAGCAGGAAATGGGAGGGAAACTTTTTACAAAATATGAAAAGTTTAATACCTTCCCCAAAACAGAAGCCAGGTAAAGATTTTAAAAGCAAATCTGTGAACATAAAACTCTACTAGGAAACTGACATTAAATATGAAAGATGCTAAATGTGCTCAACAATGTTTGCAACCTCACAAGCCACACTAGATACAAAATTTAAGCAAAAGGGTCTCTGACCTTCTTAACCTTAGCCGAGTTCAGATCCACCCCCAGAACTCCCTTCCTGCCTAGTGTGAACGTAATTAAGGGGAAGCTGCAGTGGCAATTTCTCTCCTCATTAACTTCCTGATTGGTTTCAGCCTCAGGATTCTGCCGGGCAGTAGTTTGTCACCAATTCCAAATGGCCAATCGTTAATACTAATGTTTGTGTAACTAACTGCCAGCATCTGCCACGGCTTCTTGTACAACAATAATGGTGAAAGGGTACATTAGTGCTCCTGTGTTAATTCAGCTTGTGTTCATCAATAGGGAAATCTATGATGTAATTAGCAAAATGCACTGGGAACGGAGTGCTGAAGTCATTTGTAGGGAACTAAATCATCGTAGAAGCTGCACCGAGTCCTGATGTGTTTGCCATCAATACTTATTATGTTTGGGATTTAATAAGGTATATTACCGTGCTGAAAAGAGACCTTTTTACAAGAGAACACTATTTACGCTTGTTATGGGTTTGGAAAAGGTTTGCTGCGGCTAGTGGAAACACACAGAACTAAAAGAGCAGAGCTAGGATTTAAGAAGCGGACCTTTAAAACCACTCCACTGGACCAAATTATCTCAGAAGGCTCCTTTCTTCTAACGTGACATATGGATGGACAGACAGAAGAACGGAGAGTTTTGTAGGGCTGCCTCAAAACCTCCAAGAAGGAAAGGCATGATCTGGAAACTTAGTGAATAAATCTGAAAAACAATTTGGGCAATTTCCTGACAAACAATTACCTTTGATACTGATAGTACTTGCTTAGTAACTGAAATTAAAAAGCAAGGGTAATAGTGTGTAAGCCTTTTTAAGTGGAGCGCTGTTAAATAGTACTTTACAGACACCAACAAAGCATACACATGCATGCCAACCCAAACAACTGGGAACCTAAAAAACCTGAAACCTTCATTTTACTGCAGTCCATAAAGGCTACATTTGAACTGTTACATGGATTTAAAAATCCCCACAAATCCAAGATGATTTATGAATTGTGCTACATACACAGCACGTTGTATATACAAAGAAATGTTTTCCAAAGGCGGCACTTTGCTCTGACATCTTAGAACTACACAAAGATCTGGAGAGCCATCTAAGAACCAACCAGGGAGAGGGTATGAGTTATCTGCCCACCGCCCTCAACCCACCTCAAACCAGTGATGGAACCTTCTCTGTCTGGAAGCGCTGGGGACGAGAAGGTTTACTGCCCCACTTTCTGAATGCCACATGCTGTAATGAAATACTTAATCCTCAAACCAGTCACTGAAAGAATCACCCCCGCCGGTTGATGGAGGGGACCCGAGCGTGTGGCACTTGTCAGCACCACCCCCTGGGTTGCTCCCCCCGGACCATCCCACCCTCCTTGGGTGCCACACCGGCCTGGGAACCCTCCTCATCTCCGTGCGGCGAGTTTAAGGAGGCAAAAGAACTGACCCTTGTCAGGCTGATGCAGTGGCCAGAAAGGAGTGAGTGAGTGCTCTCTGCCACGTTCTGAGCCCTGGGCCTGCCTTCTGCCTTCAGTCAGCAGCTGACCCAGGAGATGCCCCTCCACCCCAGCCATGCACCTCTTACCCCCATTTAACTGATCCGTGACCAGAAAAGGGAGGGGCGGGAATTCTGCAAAAGGAAGAAATGTGGGGATAGCTCCCTTTGGCCCTCAGTTGCCTTGTGCGTGTTTTCTTGGAAAGTATTCCTGTGACTCAGGCTACAGAGACACACACAGTGCCACCTGGAGAGACGGGGGGAGGCTCCAAGCACTCCTAATCCATGACTGCACTCAGGGAAGATGCAAATAAATGAACTCTACCGGTTTTGGAAAGTGTCAGCATTTTTCAGGGTTTCTCCACTCAAAATTTAAATCGATGTTATTTTTACTTTTGTCCAAGGCTTGGCATCGTCTTTGAATAGTGGGACAGTGTTTGCTGAACTCATTTTGTGTGGCCCCCTCCTAAGAGTAGTTAAGGATTTCAGAAGTGTTATCCTGGAGACGAATGTCCAAAATGTGTTTTAGTAGTGTCCTTAAAGGTACACTCTCCGTTTTAATGCAGCTTCATTAAACTCTGTTGGGGGAAGAGTAGTAATTGGTCACTGTAAATCATTTTATACCAATTAAAAATTCCAAAGTCAGAGTTATCCTTTATGCTTTTTAAGTTGATTTTAATGAGCCTGACACAAGGCTCATTTCAACTCAAAAGGTTCCTCTTAATTATTTTGTAAAAATGCTAATGCCTTGTGTCAGTGGGACTGTAAGGAAAGGTACAGTGTTGGTAGCACTAGAAATTGGTTCGGTCTTTCTGGACAGCAATCTAGTGACATGTAATGAGAACCGTAAAACTGTTCATCCCCTCTGACCCGGTAATTCCACTCTGGGGAATAGACCCAAAGAAAGAAAGAATAATTGGCCCAGAGATGCTCAACACACGACTATTTGCATCACTGAAGATGTCAGTGCTTCGCTCCGGGCTGGGACTGGGCGGTGGGGGGATGGGGACAGCTGAGCTCCGGGAGGGGGGGCAGGAAGCTTTCACAAGGCAATAAACAATTCAGGATTATGCTACCCCTCGATCGTGGGCAGGCTCCCAGCATTTACAGAAATGGAAGAAATGACTTCTGGAGACCGAGGTAGAGCCTAAAAAGTAAGAAAAAGGAAGACTTGCCCATCTGCTCTTTTCTCCGGTTCCAGTGAAAGGTGGGGAGACCTCGGGGCTGACCCTTGATTGAACCAGCAAGCCCAGTATCTGTTTTCTCTCAAGTAGCCTATTTGTCCACCGAAGGAGGGGCTTTCTTTTACTATTATTTAAAAGCAAAAAACCTTGCACATAATCACTCTTCCCAGTGCTGGGGAAAAAGAAAAATATTTAAGATAATGGCAGCAACGCCATCTAACCATCATCGTACCGCCACCCCCAAAACCCACCTCACCAAAAAAACCAAACAAAAACCACTCTAACTGCTAAATCTTTCGACACTGCAAAGACCCCTGACTTTTAACTTGAATGATCTGTTGGAAGTCAGTGGGCTGGAACGAATAATTCTCCTCCAATGATGTGAGAAAACAGGATATTCATGCTTGAGAAAAATTTTTCTTCCTCTCTATGTTAAATACTATTCAACGCCCACTAAGAAACCACTTAAAAATAAGAATGCAAGCAGCATTCTTCAATTGTTAGCAACTCTTCACCTCCGAGGGGACAGGGAGAAAAACAAAAGTGCTGGCCTCGAGTCTGATGAAAAAGCTAACGAAAATTTCTCAAACAACAAATTCTTCCGCTTCATGACAAACCGTAGTGTTTGGAAATAAAATCCCTTCCAATCAATACCACTTAGCAGATATTTAATGTTTCACAATGGAACTCTTTTCCGCTGTGAAACTGCTGCCCCTTCTCACTAACGTTTAAAATAATTAGGATTATCTGAGCCAGTCCGAAGCTTGGCAGGTTCAGTCTGTACTTTCAAACAGCATTAATTCTTGGCACTCGGAACAAGGGATAAAAGGTAAAGATATGAATGGAGATCTTTATTCAACCCGATCTATCACGGATTAGTTCATTCTTTTCCAGTTCATGCCTGCACTCCAGTTAAGGGGAGGGCAAAGCTGTAACTGATGTAATTAGAAACCACAAGCTGAGAAAAAATAGCCCTTTATTAATCTCCCCATTTACTATGTATTTACTAAAATATATATATGTGTATATATATACATATATGTATATATACATATATATAAAATCTTTGAAACAATTAAGTGTGTTTTTTCCCCCAACCTAAGTGTAATTAAAGGACAGTGACAAGAGAGAGCTGTTGAGGATTACGCCTTCCTTGAAAACACGTCTTCACGGGCAGTTCTAAAATCTAACACCGATTCTGAGAGGGGCCAGCTCTGTGCTCTGCATGTTGTCGAGACAAGTGGCCGAGCCACGGTAAAGGAAGGTTCCTGTGGTTGGCAGCAGGCACAGGTCACTGCTTCTCTCTTGACGGAACCCTCACGACCTTTTGAAGCACTGGGAAGGGCCGTTTCTACAAACGAAGTGAACGTGTAAGAGAAAGTACCCATTATGCAATATTAACAGTACCTCCGTCCCTCTAAATTTCTTGCATAACAAGGAGACACAACTCCCCAAATCACGCCAGAACACTTTCATTCTCAAGGTAAGCAGAAGCCCATGGAGCACCCTTCAGGAGCACGCTGGAGAGAGCGAGGGCCCCGGGGGGGGGGGGGGGGGCGGGTGCTGAGGACCCGAGTTACAGCCTGGCCTGGCGGTCTGCAGCCCACCAGCTGGCTCATCCTACCGCTCCACAAAATCGGCGAGGATACGCCAAACCTTCTCCCTTACCCCCCTAGAGTTCAACACAGAGGGAACAATTCTTGACTGTTTTAATGTAGTGCCCAAAAAACGAAAACAAGAGGAAGGAAGGACTCCACTCAGCCTTGCACCCGACCTGGGACCCCGGGGCAGAATCCTCTCGGACCAGACGCCCCCACGCCCCCTCTGCAAGACAGATACTCCTGAACTACTACATGGCTTATTGCTTAGGGTCATAAAACCAACTGGAGTGTCAGAGCAAGCCCATGAATTAGCAGTGTGCCCGCGACAGCAGCCCTAACAGGGGCTCGGCACCTCCAAGGACCCCACCCGTCACACCTCTACCCCAAAACTTCCTGCCCGTCAGCAGTGGTGATGCTGCTGGAGGCTCCCTGACCCCAAACTGTCCCCATCAGTAGTGGAGGACTCTCTCGCTGACTCACTCATTCCTGAACTCTTTCTGAAGTGAGCACATGAGGGGTTAACTCATCAGGGCTGGCCCACCTGAGGGAGGCAGCATTTTTGGTGACCCACACAATCCAAACATTCACATTTCCTCAGTGTGTTTTAACCAAAATACACTGCGTCTCAAAACCGTACAGCGTGGCTTCGACTTCTCTTAGGTGACAACATCCTGAGATAAAGCCTCACACTGGCTGACTCTGCCCTCCTTTGCCCTTCGGTGAACTGAATACGAAGCAGACTCTGAAGAAACCCCCTACGCTGCCTGGGGGATGGACGGAAGCATCCTGGGCCTCGGTTTCCCCATCTGTGAAACGAGACTATTAACAGGCCACTGTGATAATTACCGAGTAACATTAATCAGTTGCCTCATTTTATTTGTCTGCAAGTCTCAGTCTTAAGGTCTCAAAGTTAGAAGATTCTTGCCTTTGAAGGTGCAGGAATTCAATCGGGATTTAGGACAAGGTCTATTCATCCTGGGCCACATACACAGTTGCCTTCTTGAGAAAGCCCGGAAGAGGAATGCAGGTTTGCTTCCTTTGGACCTGCAGCATAGCCAGGGTGTCCAACGATCACGCACAGCATCCCTTTAAGACAGCGCTATCTGGAAGCAGGAAGAATCTCTTGTGTTTCAGCCTAAGTCTGTCTGAAAAGGGGAACTCTGGGAAGTCCTGGGCAGAGGCATCGGTGACCCAAGAGAAGTAGGGGTCTAACTGGTTCCCAATCTTCAATCACTGGCTACCTGGAGCCCTGAGAATGGGGCTCGCTGGGCTGGCGGAAGCTGACCCTCAGAGGGCAACAGGGCAGAGCCCCTGTTAGGTATGCGGGCTTTGGTCAGTTCCGTACCCTCTCCATGCCTGAGTTTCCTTGTCTGTAAAACGGGAACAGAGTAGATGGTTCTACACAAAGCGGTGGGGCTCTGTAAAGTCTGACGCCGCCGAAAAGCCCACATTCAAATCCTGCCAAGCTTCAGGCTATGGTGACCCCCACGCGGGGCCTGGCTAGGGAAGCAGGACTTCAGCACTGTCTGAGCCCTGTCCCTAGCACCACCTCCCAGCCTCCACCCCCTCCCCGCTGCCCCCAGCAGCCTCCGAGAGTCCGTGCCAGAAGACTCCGAGCTCTGAGCTCGGACACCAGCACCTCAGTAAACACCTGAGACCCGGTTTCTTTAACTGTTAAAGGAGAATAATCGTGTGTCTCACAAAGCTGACTAGAGGATCGAGGAGGCGGAATCTGACGAAATAGTTGGCTGGCAAACCTGCAGAATATACACATTCGTCAGTCACGATGAGCCCCCGCTGCTCCCCCAACCCCGCAGGAGTCCGCAAACTTCTGCGGGAAGAAGCCAGGGACTCTGTGCATCCCACTGCCCAGCACAGAACCAAGAAATGAGTAAGATTTCTATTAACTCTGGTTGAGAAAGAAAAAAAAAGGGGGGGGGGCACTTAGTGATGACACAGCCCAAACATCCCTGAATGTTCTCAGACAAGTTTCAATTCTGACGTTCAGGGAAAGGGGACTTTTACTTTATTCGCCCTTCTGCGCACACCAAGACACTGACAGTTACGATGAATTAATTCCAAGTTGACCCCGGGGCCTGTGAGTCTGTGCTTTTCACAGCACCGTGCACAGCACTGGCGTTACACATGGGACTTCCAGAAGCCAGGTCAACAGGTCAGCAGTCAGGGCTGAACCAGGTGGAGCCGTCAGAGCCTCGTGGCAAAAACAGGTAAAAGACAGACATCTGGCATGCTGAAACGGAGAACATCTACCATACGTTGTCTGGCACAGGGCAGTGCGCACAGTGGGTGTTTAATAATGACAAACGTGTGGGAGAGACCGTGGAATTCAGTCTTCGCAAGACACGCCGTAACCACAGAACGGGGCGAACTCGCACGCTGGCCAGAGTCGCAAGCCTAAAACCAGCTTTGAGGGCTATAAACTGCAAGGGTTTTACTGAATTCCATCTGTATTTACTGCACAGACTCTAAGCAAAGCCTGGGTACAGAGGCAGAGAAAAGCCACACCAAACACACCCTGGGACCAGGACCTCAGCCCGGGCCAAGGCCAAAGAGCCCGGCTCTTAGTGAGCATGGGGACCGTGTTCTGGGGGACTCTGCAATGCAAACACAGCTCAAGTCCAAGAACGGCACCGCGACTGGGTGGTCACATGGACAGCTGCATTTGCAAACAGAGCATAAACACGGGAATATAATCTCAGAAACTAAAGCAGACCAGGCAAACCAGATGCTCAAAAGTCATCTCTGCAGGAGGTTTTCCACGCGATCCTGAGAAAGCGGGTTTTCTCAGATACAGAAGGATTCACGCTCACAAAGCAGGCTGCGGGGGGCATTTGCCATGCCAAAAACTAGCTCAGCTCTGTCCAGATTATGTTGCAACAAGAGAACATTTTCAAGTAGCCTTGTGTTTTTCTTCACGTTGAGAGGAAGAAAGGATCACAGATGCTTTGACCTTAATGGGTAATATAATTGATGGGAACATCGACCTTGATGGGCATCTTGTTGAAGCTAAGAAAAAGGATCAAAGTTTGGAGTTCACACCACTACCGGGAGGGCTGGTCGGCGAAGGACAGTGAATGCTGCCTTCGAACCTAAGGCCTGAAAGGAACTCGGTTGCTGGCTAAACCACCAGCCTGTGGCCTGTCTTTCACTTTGGGATTACATCATCGTCCATAAAACGTGCTACTTAACAAGACATTTAAGATATGCAGCTTTAGATGCACGGTTAAAGAAGCTTTTCGTTTAGAAATATTCTGAGACGTTTTGCCACGAAGTGGACATAAGAGAAAGTTCGTGAGCCATTTCTCAAATAGAACCTGTATAAGATTTGCAGCTTGTAATTTAAAAGTAAATATTGGGGCACCTGGGTGGCTCGGTCGGTGGAGGGTCTGACTTCGGCTCAGGTCACAATCTCGTGTTCATGGGTTAGAGCCCCTCAGAGTCGGGAGCCTGCTTTGGGTTCTGTATCTCCCTCTCTCTCTGCCCCTCCCCTGATCATGCTCTGTCTCTCAAAAAATAAAAAACGCTAAAAAAAATTAAAAATAAAAAATGAAAGTAAATATTGTGGGAGGCCCGGGTGGCTCAGTCAGTTAAAGTGTCCGACTCTTGGTTTCAGCTCAGGTCATGATCTCACAGTTTTTAAGTTTGAGCCTCACATCGGGGTCCGCACTGACAGCTCAGAGCCTGTGTGGAATTCTCTCTCTCTCTCTGCCCCTCCCCCACTTGCGCACACACATGGTCTCTCACTCTCTCAAAATAAATTAATTAAAAACAAAATAAAAGTAAATATTGTGCCCCAAATGAAATGCCAGCAAGCAGGGTAGAAAACTGTGTTGCATACATTATTTTACCTTTACCTCAAGGGGACTCCATCTTCTTTCAGAAGCAAATGCACGGGGCGCCTGGGTGGCTCAGTCGGTTAAGCGGCCGACTTCGGCTCAGGTCATGATCTCACGGTCTGTGAGTTTGAGCCCCGTGTCAGGCTCTGTGCTGACAGCTCAGAGCCCGGAGCCCATTTCAGATTCTGTGTCTCCCTCTCTCTGACCCTCCCCCATTCATGCTCGGTCTCTCTCTGTCTCAAAAATAAACATTAAAAAAAATTTAAAAAAAAATATTAAAAAAATAAATAAAAGCAAATGCAAAACTCATCAGTACTGGCTACCATTCTATGCCAACTCGTTACTCCCCTTTCTAGCTAGCATTACAGGAAATCTAAGACTAGTAATTATTAATATTTTTCTCTGGTACAGGATAAGGAAGCAGACACATCCAAATAAAACATATGCCAGATGAAATCAATCAGGACAGAAAATTCCAGGCATTTCCAGACAGGAGCATACATGCCTAACTCACAGCCACACGAGTGATTTTACCGCCTAAATACAATACCGCCATCATGGACAGTTAAGGGAAGTTCAGGTTACAAGAGCGAGAATACACTATTTTGGAATGGTTCACGTTAAGGGTGAACAGAAATAAGAAAATAAGAGCACAGAGTGTATGTTTTTCCAAAAGAGAATTTCTACACTTTGCCCAAGACTCCAAAAGCTAAAAAAATAAAATAAAATAAAAAATTCATTAGATGTATTTCTGAAATCATTTTTAGGTCAAGTGCTGTCTTTTCACTTAGCCCCCAAGAACGGACATCCACCCTGTGTGAAGTGAATCTGTGGGTGATATGAGGCATTTGGGGACTGTGATTGCGCCTTCTTCCCTCTAGACGTTTGTGGTACTTTCTAACTGTTTCGAGAGAGAAGAGCTCATGTGTGGACAAGAAAAGGTCTTCCTTTCCTCCACAACTGCATCTTGAAGCCAACGTGAGCCGCGGCCTTTGTTTGGGGCGCTCCGGGAATGGCTGCCTGTGGCCTCCTTGGGCGAAAGGCTCCGCACGGGGGGCTGCGGGTGCCCGTCAGCCCAGCTCCGCTCTGAACCGAAGGGAACCGATACCAGCATGTATTTACCAAAGCAGGGGACAAATTCTTATTTAGCTCTTCCTTCCTCTGGTCAACAGATTGGGTTTCCCTTTCAGGACTTCGTTTTCTGTTTTTCGTTTCTTTTTTACTGTGGTGAAACGCACATCACATAGGACATTTTAACCATTTTTAAGCGTACAGTGGAGGGGTATTACGTCCACACACGTTGTGATGCACTTGCCATCTCCAGAACGTCTTCATGCTTGCAAACAAAAAGTCCACACCCGCTGAACGAGAACTCTCCATTCCCTCCTCCCTCAGCACCCAGTGAGCACCCTTCTGTTTTCTGTGTTTGCGCAAGGACCACTCTGGGAACCCCACGGAAGTGGGTCATACAGTGTTTGTCGTTTTGTGACTGGCTTATTTCAGTTGGCATAATGTCCTCAGGGTTCATCCGTGTTGTAGCGTGCGGCAGAATTTCTGTCCTTCTGAAGGCTGAATAATGTTCCACTGTATGTAGACACCACATTTTGTTTGCCTACTCATTTCTCGGTGGCTATGTGGGCCGTGTCTGCCTTTGGCTATTATGAAAAATGCTGGTGTAATCACTGGTGTTCAAATATCTGCTAACGTCCTTGCTGGCAATTCTTTGGGGGAACATACCCAGAAGTGTGACTGCTGGATTATATGGTAAACCCATTTTCAGGGGCGCCTGGGTGGCTCAGTCTGTTAAGCATCCGACTTCGGCTCAGGTCATGATCTCGTGGTCTGTGAGTTCGAGCCCCGTGTCGGGCTCTGTGCTGACAGCTCAGAGCCTGGAGCCTGCTTCGGATTCTGTGTCTCCCTCTCTCTCTGCCCCTCCCCTGCTCACGCTCTCGCGCTCTCAAAAAAATGAATAAAACATTAAAAAGTCACATGGTAATTCCACTTTCAATGTTTTGAGGAACCGGTGTTACGGTTTTTCAGAGTAGCTATACCATTTTACATTCCCACCAGCAACACACAGGGTTCCAATTTCTCCACAACCTTGCAAACACTTATTCTTTTGTTTGTTTAAATTACAGCCATCCTAACCGGTCCTAATAGGTCTTTTCCTATTAACCCTTGCCTCAATTTCTCCCTGCCCTTCTTTACCCTTAGTGTGCTGTCTCCATTTCACTACCACAGAATTTAACTGAAGAGTAGGCCTCACGGCCCATTCGCTGGGTTAGGCCCGGCCAACTGGTTCCCCACAACGGCCACCCTACTTCCAGAGAAACATCTACCCTCAATCAGCACCTCTGGTGGCATCTGGAAAAGTCCAGACTCATCTGAGGAGCAGCAACTGGTTTGCCCACATCTCCCCTGCACCTGACTCATCCTGCTCTCCCCACCCCCAGCTCAGACCCAGGATCCTGGCCTTTGACACATGCTCATGCTGGTCTCACTGTCCCCCAGTCTCCACAGGTCGAAACCCAGCTCAAAGCTACTTCCCTCTCCCTCCTCAAAGGCCCAGAGTATTTTGCCTCTGCCTTTCTTGTGGTGCTCACTCCCACCTCCCTAGCCCTGCCTCTCCGCCTCTCCCATCACTGACCTAACAACTCTCCCCACAGAACAGGGGAGGATCCATGTCATATTTGTCTTTGGGGCCCTTTGGTGGCCACCAGTTAAAAGTCTGCTGTCTGGTAAGCACTCAACAAGCGGATCTGTTTCCTAGACCCCAACCCACCCTGAGCCACACACTACGTGAGCTCCCACAAGAACAATGGCGGGGAGGCAGCTGGAATGAAAGGGAGAGGCATGGCTGCCAGTCCCACATCCAGGAAGGGGTGAGAGAGCCAACAGAGCCATGACGACACGTGACAGTGAATCTGAATCCTCCAGAAAGGTTCAGCAAGCTGAAGGCAAGGATCCACTTATGAACCTCCCTGTTGTCTGAGGCTGGGAGGCAGGAAACTCTGGCGACAGCAGGGGAAATGATCAGTCATTTGGGGAATTCATTTATGTGAAATCGCTAATTTCTCAGTGACCAAGAGTTAATGAGGCACCATGAATCTTCTCTTAAACTCAGTCCTTGGGGCGCCTGGGTGGCTCAGTTGGTTGAACGTCTGCCTCGACTCTTGGTTTCAGCGAAGATCATGATCTCATGGGTTCGTGAGATCGAACCCCACATCAGGCTCTGTACTGATAGCGTGGAACCTGCTGGGGACTCTCTCTCTGCCCCTCTCTGCTCGCACACACACTCACACTCTCTCTTAAAATAAACATTAAAAAAAAACCAAACTCAGTCCTTGGATGATGTAATTTCACTCTAGACACTAACAGAAATGTTAGATGTGAAATCGCAAGACTGAAAGGTACGTAGGCACTTTTTTTCCTCCAATGAAAGAACCTTATTAAAACTACTCCCTGAAAAAGGTAGGTGATGGGACGCCATCACATAGGTTTTGCAAAGACTGCTTCCTATTATTGATTGAGAATGAGAACACCATAATAAACAGACTTAATTCAACAGACGTACAGAGAACTCCGGCCTCAATCCTCTTCACAAGCACCCCTGACACATAATACACAATGGCCACGGACTTGTCTGCAAAGCAAGCCTCTACATATTTCAGAGATACGTATCTTCCAAACCTTTGAAGTCTCGGACATTCAAGTCTGTAGTCTATCACAATAAGAAGTAGTCTTATCACTACTAAAAATAGACCTTTCAGCTTTAAAAAACAAAAGACAAACAAGAAGAATATAAATATCACCGACTCTGACTAAGCAGCAGGCCAGCATTTGGTCACAATATAATTGATTTCACCCTCAATGCTACTGTTGAAAGTATTTAAATGCCCAGGCACTGACTCCAACCCACACACTCCTCCTCGATCCCCCATTCCAAGCAGACCAGGTATTTTCACACATGGTTCATCTTCAGTGAAGACTGTAATTAAATCTTTAATTTGAAAACAAGAGTGAAGGTCCAGCACTCTGCATTATTGGCTGCCCTCGAAGCTTAGAGCAAAGAGCAATCAAATAACAAATGGTGACCTTAGCTCCTTCAAGCTTAAGTAATCTGCTAATTTCAGAAGGTACCGGCTCCTCTCAAAAGTGGCCAATTTACAAGTGGAAGTGCTTTCCACAGTTAACTGGCAAGCTTCCTGGGAATCAGAAATGTTATTTAAATTGCATAAACCGTCAAGTTTATGTGCTGCCTGGCCTTTTGCTCACACCATCATCTTTAAAGCATAAACTTCAGAACGTGCTTTATTTCATATCCAACGTGTGGGAAGAGGCCTGTTAGGGAGCTGAGGATTAGGAACGCGAATACTAGCACTGGTCCCTTTTACTCTCCTCCTCTACCTCCAGAATGACCTAAAACTCTTTTTAGGCATAAAAAAAGGCAGTGTGGTACAAACTGATTATTAACTCTTAGAATACTTATTAAGCATCTGCTCTGTGCCCTGCAAGGCTGTAGCCACAGGAAATAGAGCTGTGAGTAAAACAAGTCTCCATTCTCATAAGGAAACACCAGGGACACCTGTAATCACCAACACCTGGGAACGGATTCTGGCCACGTCACTTACTGGTGATGTGACATTGGGAATATTTTCACAGCTCTGAACTTCTCTTCATGATCTATTAACGGAAAACAACAGGGGCAGCTGGGTGGGCTCAGCCCGTTAAGCATCCAACTTGTCAGCTCAGGTGGTGATCTCATCGTTCCCAGTTCCAGAATTCGAGCTCCACGTCGGGCTCTGTGCTGACAGCTCAGAGCCTGGAGCCTGTTTCAGATTCTGTGTCTCCCTCTCTGTCTCCGCCCCTCCCCCACTCATGCTCTGTCTGTCTGTCTCTTTCTCTCTCAAAATTAAATAAACATTAAAAAAATAAAAAAAAACCCAGTAAGATTAAAGGCTGTTGCAATTAAAAATAAAATACACTGAATATTCGATCAACACTAGTCTCTTCCTCTGCTTGTTCCTTTCCGTAATACGGGAGCAGATAATCAGTACCCCAGGGACCATCGGAAGCAAAATCAGGAGGAAGGTGGTGTTTTTTCTCAATTCTTTGTTTGCCTGCCTTTGTGTCTTCTTCACCTCTTTGCACTTCTTTTCTGTTCTTCAGAATCTGTGGTCCCTGGTCCTCCCTCTGCCAAATTACACCTTCCCCTGCCCCTCAGCCCATTCCAGAATTCTATTCTTTCAAGTAACCCCTTGAAGCTCTTGATGAAAAGCATCCAATTAAACTAATTCACAAGGTAAATGCAGGCTTCACGCTTTGACCCTCTTGTGGATGTGTTCATTTCAAGGAGGTGGCTTCCAGGCATTTCGGACGAGTCGTCTGGGGGCAGGGAAAATTTCCAAAGTATTGCCCGTACCGCTCGGTATGCAGACCGTACCGCTATTAAGCAGGTACATCCTGAGATTCGCTTTGACGAGGTCAAGTTTTTGTAATGTACAGCAAAGACACACTCCTGCTGAGTGAGGTTCTGGTCCATGCACAGTCTGCATTCCCATCCCAGGCCAAAGTCCCAGCCTTTCAAAGCATCTACTCCCGGGGGGCGCCTGGGTGGCTCAGTTGGTTGAACTTCCGACTCTTGATTTTGGCTCAGGTCATGACCAGGGTCATGGGATCAAGTCCTGCATCGGGCTCCAAGCTCAGCGTGGAGCCTGCTTAAGATTCTTGCACTCTCTCCCTCTCTCTCAAATAATCAATCAATCAATCAATCAATCTAGTGAGAGACTCTCCAGCTGATAATCAGCTTCCCTTCCTGGAGCTTCATTAGAATGCAATTCTAGGGCGGACCAGAAAACCACTGGTATTTAAAGAATCAAAGTCACAAGACAATTATTTCCCCGCTAACGGTAACTCTCCTGTTTTCTAGCACTTCACTGAGGCTCCAGAATCCTCATGACGTATTTGTCAGAGCAGTGAATAGAATGAGCTTTTAATTATTTTTGTTAGGAAATATTGCTAGCGTTCACACTAAACCAGGTAAAATTGAGAGAAAAAGCAAAGACACAAATATTAGCATTAGCTAACCATGTGCTTGGGAGCGAAGGGGGGGGGATTTATCATGCTAAACCAAGGTCATCCATTTATAGTAGAAGTACTTAGAACTTTCTGTGTCAAAATCAACTATCATATACCAAAGGATTTACTTTGCTTTAATAAACATGTATTCTTTTTGTAGTAATAAAAAAAGTGATAGAAAATGGCAGAAAGGAAGGATAAAAGGAAATCAAAGAAAACACAGGCCATGCTGGAAACCCAGCTCCCCCTCTGGAACTGTAGGAGTCAGCTCTTTAATGAGGGCAGGCGTGGACACTGGCAGATGAAACAGGGATTCTTAGGAAGGCTGGACCTCCCAGCCTCAGGCAGGAGCTAAGTGCTGACCTAGGTAAGCAGGCTGGTGAAATGAGCCTCAGCCCACATTATTTATTAGCATAATTATTAATAATAATCACTATCATTCATTGAAGCCCTATTGTGTTCCAGGCTGCACTTTGCTTATTACCTCCACACACACACAAAAAAAAACCCTTTGGGGAGGTGGGTATTAATAACCTCATTTGGCAGATTTTACAAACTGAGGCCCAGAGGTGGTGATTAACATCCAAGGTCACACAAGCGCAGAGTGTCAGAGCCAGAATCTGTGCCTGAGTGGCCTTGAACCGGACTGTCCACCACAAGGCCACAGTGCAGAACCACCAGTCTGCTGTCTCCCCCTGCCTCCTGCAGACACCCCCCTCCTTCCAAGGAGCCCTCTGCACCCAGCTCTCGTCTTCCTCCCATTCACCAAGTTGCTGCCTGAGATCCCCTCCAGAAAGCCATGGTTGTGCTCAAAGAGACAGCTTTGAAGTTTAAGCATCACCAGCTGCACAAGGGCCCCCCATTCTCACATCTTTTAAATCTGTCTTCCACGCCAAAGAGACGTGAGGAATCCGTCATGTGATTCAGTGGAGGGAAGGGTTGGGGGCAACTTATGTGTTTGCCGCTGATTGTCAGATTCTGGGCGGTTCAAGAAAATAAAGTAGGAGTCACTTGGCAGAAGCCTGCATTCTCTTCAAGAGCAGCCTCCGCTGCAGAGCCTCGTGAGCCCCAAAGCAGCAGAGCACAGGGGAGAGGACAGTCCGTCCTGGGCCAGCAGGGACAGAGCGTGGATTTCCACCACAGACTCCTGAGCACTTGGCAGGAGCGTCAGAAACAGAACCACGGGATCTGGGAATCTGAGCGCTAGCATGCACGGACGCGTCCGAGAGAGCTTTTGCTTCCAGGTTGCAGGAGTCTCAGGAGAGGAGAGGAAGGCAAGACAAGACCCTTCCCAGTGTCAGAGCTTTGCTTTTCCCTTCCTCCCCGTGTCAGAGCTTTGCTTTTCCCCTCCTCCAATCTGAGAGAATGAAGACGGTTCAGCAAAGCTCACCCGTGACAGGGCGACAAGAGCGGGGGCTGAGGAAGCAGGGGCAGGTGGGCACCGAGGTGACAGACCTCACAGTCCCGGCACGCATCCAGAGCACAGAGAGGCACGAGACCGCCCACTTCTGGGCACATCCATATAGGTGAGTTTTCAGCGTAGCTAAGTAATTATCCAATTCCACCTCTTGTGACCTTTCATGAAGTCAGGATGGAGACGATGAAAAATGAACCAATTCACCCCAGCAGGCTCCAGCACCTCACGGTCAGCAGTATCAAGGGCTCCTGATACATCTAACAGAAATGCCGCGGCGCCTGACCGCGGCCACCGGCGGGAAGAACCTATCAATCAATGAAACTAACACAGAGTCCGGGTCCTGCTCAAATCTGAAGCCGCCGCGGCAGGAAATGGCTCACAGTACAATAATTAACTCCTGGATTCAGGCAGTATTGTCTTTAAGACTATCCTGTCTCTTGAGGCGCCTGGGTGGCTCAGTCGGTTAAGTGTCCGACTTTGGCTCAGGTCATGATCTCACAGTTCGGTAGTTTGAGCCGTGCGTCAGGCTCTGTGTTTACAGCTGAGAGCCTGGAGTCTGCTCTAGATTCTGTGTCTCCCTCTCTCTCAGCCCTGCCCCCACCCATGCTCTGTCTCTCTCTCTCTCTCAAAAATGAATAAACATTAAAAAACATTAAAAAAAAAAAAAAAAGACCATCCTGCCTCTTGGGCAAGTTATCTTCAGGACCTCAGTTTCCACATCTTTACAGCTCAGGGTCTGAGCTCAATGACTTATAATTTCTCTTCCAGAACTAAAATTCTGTGTTCTGATTCTCATGTTCTGATTCCTTAAATCTCCATTTCTTTTAGGCTCTAAAGGTTTAAGTGCCAGCTCAAAGTCAGAGTTAACAGAGTACAAAGCAGAACAAAGCAGAGTCGGGAAGTTTAACATCAAGTGATTAGTTCTGAAGCAAGAAATTAAGGCCTTTTCTTCCCTAATAGAGGCATTAACATTTTCAATAACTGTCAATAACTGACTAAGTAAAAGCTCCTTCCAATCACTGGGATTCGGCCACTAAATGGGAGGTTGAATCTCTCTTTATGCTGCTATAGAAAGTAGCTTCAGGTGACATGTGACAGCTTCTGCTTCAGAACCAAACAGTGATCAGGGGCTCCTGGGTGGCTCAGTCGGTGGCACGCCGGACTCTGGCTCAGGTCATGACCTCACAGTTCCTGAGTTCGAGCCTGCTGTCGGTTTAGCTGCTGTCAGCATAGGGCCTGCTTCAGATCCTCTGTGCCCCCCTCTCTGCCCCTACTCTGCTCAAGCTCTGTCAAAAATAAAAACAAACATTTAAAGAAAAAAGAATCAAATGCTGATCACGTGACGATGACTTGGTGGAAACCAGATTGGCAGATTTCTCACAAGGAATCTCCTAACTCGACTGATTCTCTGCAATCTTGATGGGCTCAGTGTTGGTGGATCGTCAACTACTGCTCTTTCGTGTGAATTTCAACCAGTATCCGCATGACCTCTTAGACCTGGACACACTCCCCTACACCCCTTAGCGTAGAGAGCACACACCCCCAGCCTTTCCCACAAAGGGGACAGCACATTTTTAAATGCCCCGAAAACACAGTTGTCTCTACACCGTATCAGCCAGAAAGCAGGTGGGATCGCCTCCCGCTTCCTGTATTTTGAACTGCCTCCTGTTAGACCAGATCCTCTAGTGACAAGAAAGCAGCTACGAGAGAGAAGAATCGCTCGGGTCTTTAAGAGCACCTCTGCCGGTACCACAGCTGGACACGGACTGGGATTCAGTACAAGCTGTATGTTAGGCACAGGTGGACCGTGCTGGGGGACTAGGCCTGTGACCTGTCACCTGCTCTTGTACTTTTCCTGCAGGGACAGGAGGAAGCGGTGGTGGACAAAACGGTCCAGTCACTCGGTACCTCAGGCACTGCCCGGATGCTAGACAAGGGCGCCTCCTTTCCTGCCAGGCCATTTAAGAGGTGCTCTGGCTCCGAAGGAAATGAAAGGGACCCCCAGACTCCATTCTCCATCCACCAGATTGACAAAAATCTAGATGTTCAATAGAATCATGCTAGCAAAAGATTGGGGAAAGTGGTACTTTCACACAGTGTTGCTTAGTGAACCAGTATAGCTCAGCGTGGCGGTTAATGGGGTGACATTTAATACAATCTGAGACACAGGCTTTCTTCGGAATGCCCCTTCTTAGTGTCTCCCCAGAAAAACATGTATATAGACTGTGCATTCGTACAATGAACCAATAAACTGTGGTCCATCCAAACTGTACAACAGTAGGAGCCAGTGAGAAAGAATAAACCAACACGAAAGATCTCTAAGACCAAATGTTATCTGAAAAAACTGTATGTGAGCAACGATACGTTACAACTGCATTTATATTAAAAAGCCAAGAAAACTATGTATTTCTACAGAAACATGTATCTGTGTGACTTCATAGCAAAAAGTCTATGATGATAAATTAAGAATTTAGCTCTTGAGGTAACTGTTAAAATAAATGGGGGAGGGCGCTTGGATGGCTCAGTGAGGTAAGCGTCCTGACTTCAGCTCAGGTCATGATCTCAAGGTTCGTGGTTTTAAGCCCTGCTTCGGGCTCTGTGCTGACAGCTCAGGACTCTTTGGCCTCTGTGTCTCCTTCTCTCTGTCCTTCCCCCACTCGTGCTCTCTCAAAAATAAATAAATGTTAAAAACGTTTTAGAGGTGGCTGGGTGGCTCAGTCAGTTAAGCGTCCAACTCTTGATTTCAGCTCAGGTCATGATCTCATGGTTCATGGATTCAAACCCCGCGTTGGGCTCTGTGCTGACAGCTCAGAGCCTGGAACCTGCTTCAGATTCTGTCTCCCTCTCTCTCTGCCTCTCCCCCATTCATGCTCACCCGCTCTCTCGCACTCTCTCTCTCAAAATAAAGGAATAAACTGAAAAAAATACATTTTAAAAATAAATAAAATAAAATAAATAAAATAAGTAAAATAAAATAAATTAAATTAAATAAATGAGGGAAAAGACCACAGCACAGTACGCACAGCAAAATTACACTGGTTAAAAAATATGTGTGTAGGGTGCCTGGCTGGGTCAGTAAGGAGAGTGCGTGACTCTTGATCTCGGGGTCATGAGCTCAAGCCCCACATTGGGTGTAGAGACTGCTTGAATAAAAGTAAACTTTAGGGGCACCTGGGTAGCTCAGTCAGTTGGGCTCCTGACTTCGGCTCAGGTCATAATCTCATGGTCTGTGAGTTCGAGCCCCACATCGGGCTCTGTGCTGACAGCTCAGAGCCTAGAGCCTCCATCAGATTCTGTGTCTCCTTCTCTCTCTGCCCCCACCCCTCCACTCTCTGTCTCTCAAAAATAAATGAACATTAAAAAAAAATTTTTAAGTAAACTTTAAAAACAACAAAAAAAGTATGTTTATTAAAAAAAAAGACAAATCAGGAATTACAAAGAAAATAAAAACAGCAGTGTTCTGTTCATCTAAGAAAAAATAAAGTTAGGGGTGCCTGGGTGGCTCAGTTGGTTGAGCCATCTGACTTCGGCTCAGGTCATGATCTTGAGGTCTGGAAGTTCCAGCTCCGCGATGGGCTCTGTGCTGACAGCTTGCAGCCTGGAGCCTGCTTCATATTCTCTCTCTCTCTCTCTCTCTCTCTCTCTCTCTCTCTGCCCCTCCCCCACTTGCACTGTGTCTCTCTCAAGAATAAACACTAAAAAATTTTAGGAAAAAAGAGTTATTTTAACTGTTCACTCAGAAACATGTTCTGAGAAACCAGTTTTCCAAAATTATTTTTAACCGCTCTTAAATACGACTTAAAAAGGTACTTTTGAGGTGAATACGGCACAAAACGTAGCTGTACACAGCAAGTTTCATCTTGATGGAAGCATGGAATTCCTGACTGCAAACTAGTAGGAAGAAAAAATTAACTACAGCCTAGTTATATTGTTCATAGGGACCACTGTAAACTATTTTGATTTTTGAAAATGCTACTTCATAGAAGGTCTAATTTGCTGATAAAATTTGCAATGCATTTCATTAATACCGCCAATTTGTTGTGATACAGCAGGTCTTTATCCAACAGAGGTCTGAACAATCCTATGGTTAAGCTGGTCACTTTGCAATGTGTGCTTTAGGCAACGAGATTCACCAAATTATCTTGTTAATAACCTTCTAAAATACAACTTCAAACACCTTGCAAAGCAAAGAACCAGAATAAAAATATACTATGATGTCTCTGAAACATTATAGAAGAGTAATGCCTTACAACGCATAGCCTGTTGTTATAAATGTGTGATATGATAATATGCTTATAAATGTTTGGAATAAAGCCAAATTTAAAGCAAGTCAAAAACCCAGATGCTTGCATCAGGCTTGGCTCCATGCACACAAAAAAGAGGGTTACTTATGAACAAGTGATTTGAGATCCAGGGGACAAGAGATTCTGTCCTCAAAATACACCTGCTACCCGCAGACCTAAATATCTGAAATTCTACTATGAAAGATTCTTCAGAATAAACATGGATGTCTTTTTAAAATGAAAATAATCAGGACGAAGACAAAAAACCAATATTATTTTACCATGTTATTTACCAGATCATTCTCTCTCAAAAGAGGGGGGCCAGAATACTGAAAATAAGAGAAAGTCCTAGACGTGTGTGTCCTTACTGCGTGAAGAAGTTGGAAAGGATGATCATAGCCAACCCTACTAATCCCTTCATTTCTTTCCTGGATTTGGTTCCTTTAACATGCATAAATTCAATCCAGAACTTTCAATGGAGATCATGGAATCACCAGAAAACCAGTAACAGGTGCTACAGTTTATTGAACACTAACCACGTGCCATATGCAATCCTAATTCCTTTTCATATATTACTTCACTTGATTCACACTAACACAACGAAATGCATACTCTTACCTCCAACTTACAGGTATGAAAACTGAAGTTCAGGGTCACGCGGCACTACGCAATAACCCACGTCTGAGACACACCCAACTCAATGCTCCACTATCCAATGGTGTCTCACCCCTCCCCTCAAAAGTTACACAGAAAAAGAGAGTCATTTGACCATGAATCACTGTTTAATCCCCCAAACCAACCACATTCTCTGAAGGGTCGCTTTTTTTTCACATCATTTATTTTAGAAAGAGCAACGTGAGCTGGGGAGAAAAGCAGAGAAGAGAAGAGAGAACCTCAAGCAGGCTCCACACCGTCAGCATGGAGCCCGACTCGGGGCTCGATCCCGTGACCCTGAGATAGCGACCTGAGCCAAAATCGAGAGTCAGATGCTCAACCAACCGAGCCACCCAGGCGCCCGGCTCACTCATACCTTTAATCTTTCATTAAATCCACATATTTTGGTTAAGAAAGGTAAAAATAATTTCTTTACCATGGTATCTTTTCTGTCTTTCTTACCTCAGTAAATCATCTCTAGAATGGGGTACTTCATCAGTAAATCAGAACCTGCACATCTCCAACGGGCTAATTTCCACCAGTCTTTCCAGTTCCTTTCCCTGGCTGATGTTCCCAGATGGAAAGGAAATCCATTTGGCAACTGGCCGTGTATCCCACCATCCCAATGACTTTTGGAATTTAAGGAAATAAAAATAATTCACACTACCTGAAATCCAGGACGTTAAGTCAGGCAGCTATGTGTTACTTTCATGGAAAACAGAGCTGGGTAAATTCACTGTCATATGTGAGTTGAAATGATTGGAGTTGCTCCAATAAGCAAACAGCACTAGACGCCCGTGGTGTTTGACTTACACCCTAGAGGCAACACCTCCACGCGAGCTTGAACTCACGTCCCTGCAACAGCATCCTGCATCCAGAGCAGACCGTGGGTCACTGACTTCCTGTCCCAGGGCTTCTCTGATGCCACAGATACCACAGTTCTTCCAGCACACGTGTGCAAATCAGAGTGAGGGGCTTGATGCCTTAGCCAGTGGGGGATGGGAGCCTATGGATAGATGCTTCCCCTGCTTTACCCCCAGGTAGACAACTTTGAGAGGTTTCCAGGAGCTCTTCAGAAGGTTCCAGATCTAACGCCTGTTGCTGTCCTCAGTGACTCAGATCATAACACAGCTTTACGCTGGCCTTTCCTCCTTCCTTCACTCTTCCTCCTTGGAACTACCACCGACCGTACCACAGCACAGCAGTCCTTGTCTTGAGCTCTGCTTTTCAGCAGAACCCAAGCGGAGACAGGCTTTCGTTATATCCCACCAAGTTGCCTAATAACAGAGTGTTGATGGGGTGGGGATGTGAGCTTGAAAGACAGATCTGACTTTGAATCCCAGCTCTGCCATTTAGTGGTCACATTCTTTGGGAAAGTGACTTCGTGAAGTCAGTGGCTTTATTACCACAGACACCCACACTTTTTGTTGTTGTTGTTGTTGTTGTTGTTGGGATTGAAAGAAAAATCTGGAAGTAATTTCAAAAATCTCTTCAAGAACTTAAGTTATGTCAACCAAAATCTACACATGAACTTGTACGGTGCTGCTATGAAATGACCAATAAAACCAGTGAAAACCTTAGAAAATTTGACCATGAGCCCAAGAAAATAAGTAAGTAAAGAGAAAAGCATCAAACATGAGAAAGTGGATACAGCCACAGGTGTAGTGTCAGGAGGCCACCCGGGAGTTGAAAACCCCACCACCTTGCCTCTCCCAGATCAAGGATTGCCACTGACCTTAGCCTAACCTTGGACCGTTACACAACCCTCGGAATGTATTTAATGCCACTAAACTATACACTTTAAAATGCCCATTTTTATGTTATATATATTTAGCATCGAAGAAAAAGTATAATTGAAAATAAATGAGGGGTGCTGGGTAGCTCAGTTGGTTGAGCATCTGACTCTTGATTTCAGCTGAGGCCATGATGCCAGGGTTGTGGGATCGAGCCCTGTAGTGGGCTCTGCACTGAGCATGGAGCCAGCTTAGGATTCTCTCTCTCTCCTCTGCCCCTCCCCCTTTGCACGCTCGCTCTCTCTCTCTCTCTCTCTCTCTCAAAAAAACCAAAAATTATTAGTGCTTCACTGTGAAAGATGTTACTAACATGACCCAGCAAGCTCTGTGGACTGGAACAGGTAAGTGGAAGAAGACAATGGCCTGACCGAAAAGAAAACAGAAGATAAAGAAATGAAGAAAAGGAAATCATGAGATTGTTCTCTCACCTACTATTAAATGCACCAGAGTGGCGCCTGGGTGCCTCAGTCGATTGAAAGTCTGACTTCGGCTCAGGTCATGATCTCATGGTTTGTGAGTTTGAGCCCTGCGTCAGGCTCTGTGCTGACCGCTTAGAGCCCGGATCCTGCTTCAGATTCTGTGTCTCCTTCTCTCTGCCCCACCCCTGCTCAAATTCTGTCTCCCTTTCTCAAAAATAAAATACACATTAAAAAAACGTGTACCAGATATTTCCCGATAACAGAGCCAGCATGATCAAATCGGCAGTATCTGAGTCCCAACTACGAAGAGTCAGACCTCCTGTCACCTGAATTTGCAAAAGGAACGAATGCAGCCACTTTAGCAGTTTTCTCTCAACACCCGAAGTATCAGGTAGCACACACCTTTCCTAGAAAAGCAGAGCCAAACACAAGGAGAGAAATCCATCTCTCAACATGTAGTTCCTCTGCTAAGAAAGTTCTGGGGCGAGACAGCATAGCATGCTCTCCTTCTAGAGCCCAGTGCACTACTGCCCTTATTGGTAGTGGCTGGAGACGAGGTGACACTCACATTTGCTGTAATTACAATAAAGTGTTCCCGGCCTTGAAAACGATTTGGGGATACTGTCACTTACTGCATGGGGACACTTTTCTACCTATCAATGCCCAGAACAATACACAATAAACCTCTCTGGTTTAACAGCAGCAAAGTGCTATTTGCAGGATTAAAAAATGAGCAAATCATTTGCCTCCATTTCCTGGAGACAAACATTTGGTTTGATAAGTAAACAAAAAGTCATTTATACTCAAAAGACCACTCAGATGGATATAAGCAGTTCTGATTTACTCCAATGGGCCTGGAGGGGTTGTAATTTATTTCAGTCCACTTAGCGCTGTAACAACTGCTTTTCAAAAACCGACATTGATTCATGAAAATGAACATACGGACTCTCTTTGCAGCATAAACCCCAACAGCCTCAGGCAACAGAAATGTCGTACAAGGCTGTGCGAGGCTGGTATGTGGAAGCGAGCAATTACGCCGGTATTTAACGCAATCTATTGCTCATCAGAAAAGCGCTTAGCACAGGAGTCAGACCCAGACAGCCACTTAACTATCCCCTCCAGCGATTACACTCTCTCAACCCAAGAGTGTGTCAAATTAAAACAACTACACATTGACTTTTTGCTTCTGTAAACATTAAGGGGTGATTGACAACTTCAGGCTGCAGCCAGCCAGGCATTATCATCCCCCTCTCTTGCTGATCTGCTCTCTGTTCCCTAGTCTGTTTGCTTTGGAATATTCCTCTAGAACACTGAAGGATTTCAGGGCTTTCCCCCCCCGGAGCTCACCTAAGGAGAGTCTATCATCTCTTACATGTAAACAACTTCAGATCACCTTAAAAAACTGGGCATTTTAAAATTTAGTATTTGTCACTGTTCTTGTAGAAAAACTCCATTTCCAATTAGAAAATTGGAAAATCAGTCAGTCTTTTACCCACACTACTATTCTCACTGCTCTACTATGATCCTGATGTTGGAAGGAGTCCCTCCCCCCCTTTTTTTTAAATGTTTATTTATTTTTGAGAGAGAGAGAGAGAGAGAGCGAGCAGGGGAGGGGCAGAGAGAGAGGGAGACACAGAATCGGAAGCAGGCTCCAGGCTCTGAGCTGTCAGCACAGAGCCCAATGTGGGGCTGGAACTCACGTAATGTGAGATCATGGCCTGAGCCAAAGTCAGACACTTAACCGATTGAGCCACCCAGGTGCCCCCCATTCCCTTCTTTATTCTATTCTCCTTTATTTCACAACTGTAAGGGGAAGAAAAAAAGTACAGTTGAGATAGCAGGGAGAGACAAGTAAACAAAAGTAAAAAAAAAATAACCAAGACGATCTATTCACCAATGATATCCATGGGAATCTCCAACTGGCAACTTTATAGGCTTGTACTGTGGAATCTGACCCACAATGCCTAGTGTTCTCTGATAATCACAGAAAAAGGCCACAGATGAGTGTCAAACGTTAACCCTTCTGCCCCTTTTCCCTCTTGGTGCCAAGACCATTCAAAAGGGAAAGGAGCCTTCAATAAATGGTTCTGGGAAAACTGCATATCTACATGCAAAAAAGGGTGAAGTTGGGGGCACCTGGGTGGCTCAGTCGGTTGAGCGTCCGACTTTGGCTCAGGTCATGATCGTGGGTTCATGGGTTTGAGCCCCATGTTGGGCTCTGTGCTGATAGCTCAGAGCCTGGAACCTGGTTCATATTCTGTGTCTCCCTCTCTCTCTGCCCCTCCCCTGATCACTCTCTCTCCCTCTCATAAACATTAAAAAAAAGAATGAAATTGGACCCTTACCTTACAGAAAAATGAACTCAAGATAGATCAAAGACCTAAATGTTAGAGCTTAAAGTATAGAACACTTGGAAGAAAACATGGGGGAGGGAAGCTTCATGATGTTAGATTTGGAAATGGCTTCTTGGATACAACCTCAAATGCATAGGCAACAGAAGAGAAAAGACAGATTGGATTTCATCACAATTAAACATGTCTGTGTGTATCAAAGGATACAACATAATCCAGAGTGAAATTCACAGAATGGGAAACCATATTTGCAAGTGGTCCCTCTGACAGGTGATCCATGCCACTTTTCTCCTCTAGGTTTTAATGCAAGCAAGCCCTGGTAAGTCCCCAAAGCTCACATGCCTCGCCATGGCCAGAAGACACATTTTCTACCCATTCTTGGACTGGGATTAACCAAGTTCTAGTTTACTCACTTCCATCTGCTATTTAAAAGCAAAAGTGTACAACACGGGTCAGGTCCAAAGATGGGTTAGGCTACTGTTCCCTTTAATCATTCAATCACTTTTCCCTAAAAAGTCCTCCTCAACCCCACATGTTATTTGAAGAAGGGCCGATACTCCCACAAAAGTCAGACTTTTATTATATGTTGCTGAATCTTTCCTTCTTTCTTTCTTTAATCTCTACACCCAGTGTGGGCCTTGAACTCACAACCCCATGATCAAGAGTCACACGTTCTCCCAACTGAGCCAGCCAGGCATCCCAAAAGTTAGACTTTTAAAATAACGTTTGTTGAACTTGTGTTATTTGAGTGACTCCTCTGTCTCAGGTTTAAAGACCATGAGCCTCTTCCATAAGAAAGTAGCTCCCACTTGTCTAAGATGGAACCACCGTCCAATAGAACGCCTGTGATAATGGACATGTCTTATTTCTGCATTATCCAATATGGCGGCCACTAGCCACATGTGGTTGCTGGGCACTAGAATGTGGCTAGTGTGACAGAACTCGATTTTAAATTTTAATTCATTTAAATTAAAATAGCCCTATTTGTCTATAGAAGCTCCTATTTGTCTATAGAAGACAGAAGCTCCTGTCTATAGAAGCTCCTGTATTTGATGGTGCAGGCCAAAGATAGCCGACTGAAGAGGAGAGCTGCAAGGCTGACAGTCTGAGGTTGGGAAGAGAAACATGGAGTCAGGAGACAGTCCATTCCAAGCTGTGCCACTTATTCCCTCTATTCAGAAGTTTGCTCTGCTCTAAAATAGGGTCAATGATTTTATCTCCACTTACCCATGGATTCAAAGAAAGATACTTGATCTTCGTCCTTGGTTCCTCACATAGAGCTCCTAAAACCCTTGGAATTTCCTGAGTGATAAGGGAGATAGAAGCCTCTTTGATTTTGATTTTGATAATTTCCTGAATGATAAGGGAGATAGAAGCCTCTTTGATTTTGATAAACAATTTTGAATTGTTTAAAGTTATGCAGCGCACTACAAGGGCAGTGATGACAAATTAGAAATCCTTCTCCCAAAATCAGAAATGGGAAAAAAAGAAAGTTACCAAACTCTCGTGGGGGGGGGGGGGGGGTGCGGGCGGGGAATGCAGGAAAGAAGAGCAACAACCTGGAAGGGAAGTACTCCTGGTGACTGGAGTGTGCTCGACTGTGGAAGACTCCATCTCTGGAAAAAACCCCTGCTTTGGGGATTTGACCGTGAGACCAGGGTTTGCCGTGGGCTAATCGGCATGTCAGAGAGTTTGGAAGGCGAGTGAGTGGTCAGCAAATTCCAGACATTAGCACGGGACCAGGAACACACTGGTTCACCAGGCCTCGCCGTCCTTCTCCTATGTCCCAAGAACCTCATCAAGAGGAGGAGATGTTTAGAGACACTGAATTCTTCAACAGTGTTACAGACTCCACTGTGTTGCCCCAAATTCCTATGTGGAATCCCTAGACCCCAGTAAGACTGTATTGGAAATTGGGCCTTCAGGGAGACAGTTAACTGAGGTTAAATGGGGTCATACAGGTGAGGCCCCGGTTGGACAGGACTAGTGTTCTTCTAAGAAGAATAAGAGAAGATCAGAGCTCTTTTTCTTTCTGGCTCTCTGAGCACACAGCGAAAAAAGGCCACGTGAGAAGGACACAGTGAGGCGGCCGGCCATAACCCCAACCACACCTTGACCTGGGACTTCTAACCTCCAGAGCTGTGAGGACATAAAGTTGTTATTTAACCCACCCAGTCTGTGTGAGTTTCCTATGGCGGCCTGGCAGAAGAACATAAATGGTATTAGCAGAAAACAAGAAAATAACACAGCCTTGCTTTGTTCAACGCCCGTATACACCCGCTCCTCTCATTTCCTGTAGTAGGGTTCTACTCATTACAGGCATTCATGTGTTGAGTTGAAAGAGCTAGAGATTTACTAAAATGAGATTAAACACGTATTTCACCTTGAGAATCTTGCGGTTTAATAGTTTTGCTGGGCCCTGCAATAGTTTCTGAACTCAAAACCAACCAAGCCCTTCCACATAATGGAATATTGTTGGGCCACGACAAGGAACAAAGCTCTGTCACATGGGTACCACGTGGACAAACTTCGGACACGTAATACTAAGTGAAAAAAAGCCATGCGCTAAAGGTCACATCTTCTAGCATTCTATTTATAGGAAATATCTAGAATAGGCAAATCCACAGACAGAAAATAGAACAGTAGCTTCTTCCAGGGGCTGGGAGGGAGGCAGAAATGAGGGGCGACTGCATATGGGGAACCTTTTGGGGTGATGGAAACATTCTGGGATTAGATTGTAGTGATGGCGGCACAATTTTGTCAACACACTAAAAACCACTGAACTGTACGCTTTAAGGAGGTGAATTTTATGGTGTGTGAACTATGTATCAATAAAGCTGTTATAAGCAAACAAATCAATCAATCAAGCCCCAGGCCACCTCTTAACCGTGTTAGTAACAAAGGCAAACATGCCCGGGCAGGGCTACGTATTTGGAACCTTCGTCCATAAAGTTCGGTTGTGATCCCCGTTTCTAACTGAGGAAGCAAAACCTCCCCCTTAGGTTACAGAGAGACCTCAACCAAGTCCCGAATAAGAGCAAGACGGCTGGGCACGTGGCAACTCCCCTCCACCGCCCCGCCCCGCAAGGCTTTGATGAGGCAAAGCTGTTCTTCTGTGGACAGGAAGGGAAGGGCATGTGTTCCCGAGATCTGCTGACATGAAAGGGTCCCTGTCCCGTCCTCTCCACCATGGTTCACATCCCAGGTACGAGGCCAGGTCACTGCACTCCTAGAGTTTATTACTCGGGTACGGACCGAACCGCCCGCGTGTATCCTGGTGGCGGGCGGGGGGAGACAGAGAGAAACTGGTCCTGCTGAGAGTTTCAAGAGTTGTTGTTGTGCCTGGCAAAACTGCACACGGATACAACTGAACCAAACACACAGACCGTGTACATTTCCATTCCGATGCTGAGCGGCCAGCGGAGTAATTTTTATTCGCTGTTGTATTACTGGAACACTGAGAAACCCACAAACGGCTTTCACCAAAAGAGACCATCCCCAAGCATGGTCAGCGCTGCCTCTTGTACTATTTTTTATAGAAATATAAACGAAGCGACTCTTACAACTGCTGAAGATGCTTCCAGAAAGCATCGCTGGCCTGTGTCCACGTTTCATTTCTGCCTTTTACCCCAGCGCCCTAAATCGGTGCTTAAGACTTGAATGGAGCATGAAGATGGCTAGATTTAACAAATAAAAACACGGGACACTGAATTAAATTTAAATTTCAGACAAAATAGAGAACTTCTAGCATAATAAAGTGTTGTGGACATGACTATATTAAAATCATTTTTTGTGGTTCAATCTGAAATTTGACTTTAACTGGCCATCCTGCGTTTGATGGCAAAGCCCCCGAGGGACAGAATGCGTTGGGCGGACATGGGGGCTGTTCTCTCCCTCCCCTGGCGCCGGAGCCAACGGACGGCTTCTGGCCCCTGTCCCACCTCTAGAGGCCAGCACCGCATTCCCGCAATTGTGTCCTGTGCCGCTTGAGGAAGCTCAGAAGTGGCACCGTTAATCAATCTCCAGTAAGAAGACATTGCGACTCAGAGAGAACGGCCAGAAGAAGAGCAGAGGGCAGGGGCGGGAGGGGGGCTTACCACTGCGTTTAAAGGAGGGGGGAGGACCCCCACCCTAGGCTGGGTGTACACCGGGAGCCCCAGATTCACTGTAGCGACGCCGGGAGCCCCGGATTCACTGTGGCGCCAGATATGAAAAGACCGCAAGACGGTTCTCCTGATGGGTTCCCTGCTACACTGAAGACAGAATTTAAAAATATATGTGTTAAGAAGATGATCCTGGGGCTGCAGGGCCTGAATATTATTTTTTTATGGAGCTCATTTTTAATATCAGCACTTTTAGGGTGAATGTAAATAAACCCGATCATGCAATAAATTCAGTGTGCTCTTTTATTTTGCAGATTTAAGCTAAAACACCATAAATCTTTTCTTGGAGGCAGCATCTTTCAAGATAACAGAGGCAGCACTAGGATTTTGATACCCACTAGAAAAACCATAAATAAGCAACTGCCTTCACAGAGACCTCCCCAAGTGCATGTGCTCAGCTGACAGGTGCAGCGCTCCACGGCAGGCGGAGCGGTCCTGTGGGGTTTCTTCGCTTTGCCCCTCATCACAGGGATCATTCCCGCATACTGCAATAATCCCGGGAGAAAGGGTTCCTTGGCTTTGTAAGAAAAGACGGTGAAAATGACCAGTGCAGGCAGGACAGAGGCAACCCCACTTCCGCAGTGAAGTAACCATCTACCCTAGTCCCCCGCGAAGATTCCATAAAGTTATGCCAGTCTCAGTGAACAACGGTTGGAAGGCACATAAACGCTGGCCACCATTCTTTACAGCAGAAGCCCAGTTGGAAGCTGACCTCAGTCTATATTGTATACCCGTGTATATGCGCAAGATGGGAAGTATATGCCTATATATAAATACATATAAAGCTAACTTTCAGTGTTCGGAAAACAAAAGCTATCCCCATATAACAGCCAAATTCTGACATAACTCAATTTGGACACCTCATCTGGTGTGCAGTGCACTCATTCGCAGTGTAAACCCCACCGCGCCGGGCAATGATATACTGTAATGTCACATCGCAATCTGGATTTACTATAAAGGGCCGCTGACGAGCTTCAGAGCAGTAAACATTGCAGCGAGGTGTATTTCACACTGAGCTGGTTTTTATGAAGAACACTTCACCGCCCAGGCACGGCACCTGGATGATGGATGGTGAAAGATGCTTGACAAGCTTCATCATTGTTTGTAAATCTTAACTGTTCCTGCTCACTAACTCTGGAGGCAATTTTCAAAGACAGCGGCCGACAGAAGGACAGCACAGCTCTCCTGAAGGTTATTCAAGTTGTACTTGGCCTGGGCCGTGCCTCTGAGGAGCCGAGGGGGGGAAATAAACTCCCGAGTTACTCCGCACCAGGCCGGGAAAGCATCACTGAGGCCCAGTGCATTCAGGTCAGACGGAGATGAAATCTCACGTGTGAGGACATCGGATGCTCTAGCCAGAGTGGCTCCTGTATCCCCCAAGTCTGTGCCCAGGGGGATGCTACCTCTTCAGGATTTTTAAGTAGAAATGGTCACTGAATGAGCAACAGAATCGGCAAACTCAGTGATGTGTGATGTGCCCACAGAGGGCTGGGCTCCCTGCATGATCAGGCAGGCAGGGGACCAGACATCTCACTTGAACTCCATTAACGTAAAATCAGCACAGACGACACGGGCACGCACGGTCTTCTAGTTGATTATGTTCAGTCTAGTTATGTCAGGACACGCAGGAGTTCCTAAAAGCATAGTTTCCAGAGCTCACCCTCTGTGCCCTGTTCTAGACCCATCTTTAGCCCAAAGGAAAACCCCTGCAAAGGGGGCCCTGTATACTGAACTTAGAGTTTTAAGAGAATAAATAGATTAAAGATGTAAAAAGCAGCCTCATAATAAGCTACGGACAGACTAGGGAGAATGTAAAATACTGCCTTTCTCAAAAAGTATCTGGGGAAAACAGACAAGCCTTCAATTCACCCTAATTTCTTTTTAATGTTTATTTATTTTTGAGACAGAAAGTGAGAGACAGAGAGAGAATGAGCAGAGAAGGAGGAGAGAGAAAGGTAGACACAGAATCTGAAGCAGGATCCAGGCTCCGAGCTGTCAGCACAGAGCCCGACGTGGAACTCGAGCCCACAAGCCATGAGATCACTATCTGAGCTGAAGTCGGATGCTTAACCGACTGAGCCACCCAGGCGACCCTTATTCACCCTAATTTTAAAATAACACAGAATAGCCACAGAAAATAAAAATTACTATAGAAAAGTAGTTGATTGTGTTTCTATTTACATTTATAATTTCAAATCTGATAACTAGTTGTTTAATTTTATTATGTCTGCCTTCATCAAATATCAACAGTCTGTCCTGTTAAATACAAAGAAAATACATATATAACCACAAAATTAAAAGTTGGCTTTACTGTGCTAAGTCAAAGAGACATTCTATAGTTTACAGTTAGCTTTGGGGAGAGCAATGTAAATATTATACCTGATACGCTGGTGGGTTTTGTAAGTCTACTTTACAGCGTTGTTGTTGTTTTTGTTTTTGTTTTCTGTGATAACCACATGCTATAGAAAGACATCCCTAGAAGGGTTATTCCTGCATGATGCATATGATGAAAGAGTAGGTTCCAGAGTTTTATTGTTACAGAAAAAGTATTACTATTGTATACGTATCTTTGATCTCAGCAGATAGAACATTTCCAACCCCCAATGACAGCCACCATTTCCATGAAAGTTTTTCACACATGAGAATGCCAGACTGTTGCTCAGTGAGGCCTTAGACAAGCTAAGTCAGTCATCACTGTTCCTCAGTTTCTCTATCTGCCACTTGGAAATGAGGACCTCTTCTCCTCTCACTGTCTCTGTGCCTCATTGTCCTCATCCATACTATGGGGGTAATAATACTACTGTAAGAATTGGGGGCGCCTGAATGGCTTAATCAGTTAAGCGTCTGACTCTTGATTTCAGCTCTGGTCGTGATCTCATGGTATGTGAGTTCAAGCCCTGCATCGGCCTCCGTGCTGATAGTGCAGAGCCTGCTTGGGATTCTCTCTCTCTCTCTGCCCTTCCCCAGCTCATGTGTACATGTTCTTTCTCTCTCACAAAACAAATAATGAAATAAACTTTAAAAAAATTAAATGAGGGGCACCTGGGTGGCTCGGTCAGTTAAGTGTTCAACTCTTGATTTCAGTTCAGGTCAGGAGATTGAGCCCATGTCGGGCTCTACACTGAGCATAGAGCCTGCTTAAGATTTTCTCTCTCTACCTGCCTCTACCCTGTTTGCATGTGCTCTCTCTCTCTCTCTCAGGGAAAAAAAAAGAATTAAATGAGTTATCCCCACCGAGCGCACAGAACTTTGTCTTACAGACGTTGGAAGAGCTATCTAACTGTGAGGGAAGGGTGGGAAGAGAAACCATAAGATGTCCTAGCAGAAGGAACGCCCGGAGGAGTGCTTCAGAGACCTGAGTTCCTATGCTGGCTCCTGTTCCTCAACGCTGAAGACAAGGCCAGAGATGTCACAGTGCCCCACCCCCACCTGGCCTCTCCTAAGTATGGTTAGTGAGGAAGCCCCTCTTGACCTCACTTGCAGGGCTGTGTTATTCATGAAAATAACAATACATGCAATATATGCAAAGAAATAAGTCTTTTAAGTTTGAGTTTTCCAAAGGGAATATGGGGAATAGTCTACGTGACATGAATCCAGGATACGTTGTAGCCTGGAGGTTGTACCCTACATTTGCCCATGTCTGCTTTATTTCACTGACTGGTTCACCAGAACACCTGACTCCAGGCTGGTGAGGCACCAGCAGGAAGGATCCAGAGGTCGGTTTCTTATTCATCCAAGAACGTACGCACGACCCCAGGAGCCCTTTGAGAACAGGGCATGATGTGAGGCCCCCTGGCAAAGCGCAAACCTGAATGAGCACGATAGCTGTGCTCCCTGCGTGAGGCCACACTCTGATAACTCTTGCAGAAAGGGCTACAGCGAGTGAACTTCTTATGTGAGTCTGACCTTCCTCAGGTAGGTCCTTGGGAAGTGCCTGTTCTTTCTAGACTGGTGCTGGCCTGGTCAGGGGGCAGTGTTTTACACAGAAGACATGCTGGAGGCCCCTCAGTTCTCAATCTTTCCCACAGTTTGCCTTGTAGGGGGCTCTTTTCAAGTTGGAAGAAAAAGAGGTTTGAAGAAACAATGGAAATCAGTGTGCCCGCATCAAACGGCACTTCAGTTCGCTTTCAGGGATATTCTTTAGCTACAAAGAAACCTGCTGGTGTCCTTCCATACCCCTCTTCCTTGGTTGTTCCCTCTGCTTTTCTTAGCAAACACATCACTTGTGATACATTAAAAATAAGCCTCCAAAGCTGCTAGTTCTAAATGTTTATTATATGCTTATTAAATTATTATGCTTCATCTTCCTTACTCAGAATACCACAACGACTAACTAATTTCAAGTATCACGATACACCTGTGGTTAGTTTCAAACAGGGCCCCCGTAGGGCTAAACAACAGGCCCTCCTTAGATTGTAATGACTTTTATTTGCACAGTCCACTGCCAGTCACCTGCAGGAATAGAAGATATTTAAGACATGGTGACAGGTCTTCATATGGGAATAAGGGAGTTGACAACTTCCTCCATGCCTTTTTAACATAACTGTTTATGTGGCCCATATAGAATAGGTAAAGCTGTTATTACATTTTTCAACTTTCCAGATGAGGGAAGTAAGGCTGGAAGAGATTAAATGAGCATGGCACAATCAGGCCCAGAGCTAGGGATCTGAGCCAGATCTCCTCTCCTGGGGTGGGATCCATTGCCTTGCACACACTGGCCTCTACGGTCATTGCCAACGAATGCCCCACATACTTTTCTGTGCAAAGCTGGAGCTGAAAATAAAATGGTTACATAAAGACAGGTTTACTAGTCAAGTGCTTTTCTTTAAAATTTAGCAAATGGTAAGTCATTTCCTAAAGAGATAAGTTTAAACTTAACATTTTATAAATGTTGCATAAAACATACTCAGCTTTCCTTAAAGCAGAGAAAGAAAAGGGTCAATGTTTTTCTCCCCTGCAGGCTTGCCATACACTTCACAGCAGAATATACACAAGAAAAGCAGCCCTCGGATGCCTTGGCCTCCCCTCCTTCCTGTCTGAGCAGGACTCTAAAACATTTCCAGAACATCTTTCTCCCTGACAAGAAGAACTGCCTGAAATGTCAACACACCCCTTGCAGAAAGGAATGGTGGAAGTTTGTACAGTATTTCGCCATCTCTTGCTGCATTTTGTGATTTACAGAGCTTGTTTCCATAGGCGACATGATTTCATCCTCATAACACCTGTGTGGGTTTGACACATCCCACCCCCTCGCCTTCTGTTAAGGGGTGAGGGAAGCAGGAGTCCAGGAGGAGAGTCTGGTACTCCCAAGGCTACACAGCTGGTTAGTGGTGGCTCCACTGAGATGCGAAGCACAGAATGTTTCCAGCACCCCACCCAGGGGCCGTGGCAGAAGCTCACATCCCCTCACGAAAGGGCGGTGGTGACATCCCAGATCGTGAGCAGGAGGAGACCTGAGGGTGCTTCCAACAGGCAGCGCCGCGTCAGTGTTCTCACCTGAGAAATGAGATGGACGGTCTTTTGCTAAAATCCAACATGCGGCAGGAAGCAAAACCACTCCACAGGGTGAAAGCTTAACCACTTTGCGTGTGGTCGTGACAACAGTGGGGGAGGGAGCCGATGCCATCAGTGAAATCAGGCACCTCTAGAGTCACTCAGCTACAACACTGCTAATGCCGAATGGATTAAAAGAGTCATGTCTGGGAACGCCTAGGCTCCTGCAAGCTTCCCAGACATCACAGAAGGAGAACAGGGCCTTCAACTCAGAGAGGCCCTTCCACTGTCCTTGGCCATCTGACCTTTGGGGGAAAACGTAAATGCTTTGTATCTTGCTTCACGGAGCTGCTGACATCCTATGGGTGCAAAATGAATAATACAAGAAGAGCTCATAATATGTAAGAAGCATCTCAAATGAGTGTTTCCTTCTCCCGGAAAGAGCAGAGGTTGAATGTAAAGGAAGGGTGTTTGCACAGGGGGCCTGCCACTTGGGTCTGCACCGGAAGGCGCCAAAGAACCAGAAGAAACCGAAACGTACCAGCTCTAACTAACTTTACACTGAGACTGCAAAATAAACAGACAAAAAAATCAAAGTGTGTTCATCTTCCTCATTGTGAACTGAAACCGTTTCGCAGGGGTTGGCCAGTCAAGTATACTCCAAGAACCTATACACAAGAATCCAACACGTAGAGAAAGATGCCTGCTTACGGACATGAAATGTCGCCCGCCCATAAGCACGGGTGTATCTGTTAACGCAGAGACACGGCTGTGGAGGGCACCTCTTTACTGGGAGCCAGGAAGCGTTAGTTTCAGGGCGGTCCTGCCACCATTTCGGGAACCACCTGCATCTGTTACTATGAACATTTTACAATCCACCACGGTCTGATGCTTTAATAAGATACAACAAAAATGAATTACTAAGATCCTAATAAAAAGATGGAAAGTAACAAGAGCTGGCTGGAGAAACCGGAACCCTCATACACTGGTGGGAACGTGCAATGGCGTGGCAGAGGAGTTTGACAGGTCCTCAAAAAGTTAAACACAGACTTATACGATCTAGCAATTCCGCTGCTGAGGATGTACTCAGAAGAGCTGAAAACGGGTCTTCAAATAAAGAACATGAAGATTCCCGGCGGTGCTCTTCACAATAGCCAGTAAAAGGTACTAACAACCCAAATGTCCATTGACTGATGAACAGAAGACGATGTGGCTTAGTCACACAATGGACTCTCAGTAGGCCATAAAAAGGAGTGAAGTACTTACTACCTGTCACAACGTGGAAGAACCCTGAAAATGTTACGCTAAGCGAAAGAAGCCAGTCACAAAATACCACGTGTTGTACGATTCCCATGAACCTTCCAGAATAGGCAAGTCCATTAAGACAGAAAGCAAATTCGTGGTTGCCAGGGCGCTGGGGGTGGGGGGAGTAGGGTTGAGTAAGGGAAGACCACTTAGCGGGTATGGGATTTCCTTCTGGGGAGATAAAGATGCCTTTGAACTAAATAAAGGTCATGGCTGCTGAACACTGCAAAGGTCCTAAGCACCACTTAATTGTATACTTCAAAATGGTGAATCGTTAATTTTATGACAGGTGGATTGCGCTTCCAAAACAAACAAACAAACGAATTCCTAGAAAAAGGAAAGACAAAAAAATTCAAGCCCCAAGTTTCAAGTGAGAGTCAACAGACATAAAATCGCCGTGTCAAACTAAGTTTTTGTTTGCTTTTAGGTCCTTTGCTTACCTCTCCTTACACCAGTAACTCAGCACTCACAACCCCTTCCCCCCCCCCCACCCCCCCACCCCCAGGATCCCATCTGGTCTTGCTGACTCAACACCCTGCCACGGAACCTGCTGGCGGTGGCCCTGCCCCACACATCCCGTACCAGCAAACTTCCCTCCACGAGATCACTCCCGTCAGCTCACAAACCCGTCTCCTTTCTTCGAAAAAGACAGAAAGATCTTCCTTGAACTCCGCTCCCCTCCCGCAGCTAGCCCATGTCACTTCTGCCCTCCCAGCAGAACTCCCTGAAGACCTGTCTGTGCCCAGCCTGGGGTCCCCCAACCTTCTCTCCCACGCACTCCCGAATGCAGTCCGGCTTTGGTTCCCACCTCCAGCCCCGCTGGCCTCGGTCCCCCATCATTTCTACCTCCCAACAGCCAGTGGTCGATCCCAGCCCTCATCTGACCCACCAACTTCCGTGGCTCTGCTCAATGCACCGTTGTCTTCGCATGGCTTCCAAGATAGCATCCCCGCGAGCTCTCCCCCCACCCCACGGGCTGCTCCTGCCACGATCTCCTTCACTGGTCCTCTTCATGTGCGACGCACCTGCGGAGACTGGAGGGCCCTGGGGCTCCAACTTCCACCATTCGTTCTGCTCTATCTACACTCGCTTCCCTGGGGGCTTTCATCACACTGGCTTCAAGGAACACTGAGGCACAGAACTCGCAGGTTGTTTTTTTTTTTAAGTTTTTTTTTTTAATGTTTATTTACTTTTTGAGAGAGAGAGAGAGAGAGAGAGACAGAGTTTGAGAAGGGGAGGGCCAGACAGGGAGGGAGACACAGAATGTGAAGCAGGCTCCGGGCTCTGAGCTGTCAGCACAGAGCCCAACACGGGGCTCGAACTCACAAACCACAAGATCATGACCTGAGCTGAAGTCGGACACTTAGCCAACTGAGCCACCCAGGCACCCCTCAAAAATACACATTTAAAAAAAAAAGAAACTGAAGAAAAATTTAATTTAATGGACAAATGTATACTTTAAACATTAAACCTACTGCAAACCAGCCAACTTTTCTAATTACTTACAAGTCCCCACTTAGATCTTCCAATCATATCTTACTAACTCAACCGATCAAAGGATCTCAACTCAAACCTGACAGGAGTGAGAAACGCAACTGGCTGATGGCCAGCCTCTGCCACCTTGTCACAAGTGAACACACTGCTGCCCCTACCCCCGCCCACTGCACCCTGCCGCCAGCCTCAGCCCCACTTGGCAAAAAGGGCCTACGTTGCCCCAAGTGCTTCCTACTTGTGTCAGTGCTGATGGTAAAACTGAGGATCCATCGTTCCAAGAGATAACGCCTAGGGTGCCCTTGGTGGCCCCCAAACACAACTTCCTCTTCCCTTCCACCTGCTCTGTAAACACTGCCTGCAACGCAGAAGCCCCAAATACCAGGCGTTTGGAAGTCATGAAGCTGCACGTCTTTAAAAAATTAGCTGACATGTAGATTTTCTATGAATTCACATTCTCCTGCTCCATGGCAACTGGAAAGCAGAGGTTACTGAGTTTCACTGTGGCCCTTCCCAGCTAAGCCCCTCCTGTGGGAAGCTCCACCCTCCTGATTAATTAGTGGTGAGTGGGCGGGGCGCCAGAAGTACAAGTCTGAGGTCTCCTCTCACTTTCAAGCCCAAGTATCACCAGCGAAGTTGTAACCAGTCCTCGAGGTTATTCACACAGTCTTTCCCTCTGAGCGCTGGTCCTTCTGGTCCTGGACTGTAACCTCTCTCCTGAGCCTCTGCCTTTGCTGCCATAAATTCCAAAACCCCCTGCTCCTCCTCAGAGCTGTCCCTCTCCGCTCTAATAAATTTCCTCTTATCTTTTTATCTTCCTGCCCTGCTCTGAATTTACACCTTTCTCTCAAGAGTGTGAGTGGCTTCTGAAAATATTCCATTATTCCAGGAGCAAGAAGAAGCTCAGGCAATTTCTTCCTGGAAGCAGGTTTCGCTCCTAATTTTCTGTACGAACGAACGTTTCTTTAACTGCTTCATCGCTAAATTCTGCACTGACTCCATCAGACAAGGAGTTAGGATCCTTTAGGCTGGTATTTCTTTACAGAGCGAGCTCACTTAAAAAATAATACCTGATTCATTTATTCATTCGTTCATCCACTGGCTCAACCAATCAACAACAAATAAAAGGCATCATAGCAGGTAAAAAGGTATGTAACATGTGTTCTCTGTCCCCAAAGAGCTTAAAATCCAGACAAATACATAGAATCAGAGACAGTAAGAAAGAAGGACCATATGGGCGTACGTTCTATGGTATAAGCATTTATAATACAGAGTTGTGTTTGTACACTCCTGACAAGAAGAGTCAAAGTAAAAAAAAAAAAATCAACGTGTACTTCCATCCGTCTATTGTTCAAAGTGATCAGTTCCCTTGTACTCTACATTCAACATTAATGAAGTCCTCTATTTCATCTTGGTATGGCAAATAAAGTATAAATTGCCCACCTTTTTTAGACTTGTTTTGAACTTGGAAATCAAAGCATGGTTCTGATTCTCCTTCCCTAAACGCTTGCTTTACCAAGAGAGTCAAGTTATTTTGTAGACGGTCAAGTTATTTTGAAAACCTCTCTTTTTATGTAGTACAGGGTGGGTTCCAAGAGTCGATTTACTACCACACCACTTGCTACTGCCCTGATTTCTACTTCTGCCTTGAATGTATACGCGTCTCACTTTCCTAGGTCAAAAGATAAAGCTTAAATATAAAGATCTTAAAAATGGGGTCTGGAAACACAGCCGCCATAAGAGACCTGCCCATCTTCAACAGTGTAAATACCAGGGAGAAGGTTAAAATTGAAGTTGAGGAACTGTGTATTTCAAAGTGCTTTGGCTCATTAAAGTCATTTTTATTTTAAAGCCTTTATACCAGAGTTATTTGCATTGCTACTGCATAAACTCTGAGGCCTATGGTATTCAAAAATGTTTTATTATTCTATTTGCTCCCCCAAAAGATGAATACGCCTTCAATTCGAGAATGGAAAAGTTTTGGAAAACAGGTATTCAGTACACAGAAACACTTCGCCAAAAATGATCAGGATTTGAACCACGGTTTCCTCTGAGTTTGTATTTCATATTGATACTCCTGAAAATATATTTGTTAGCTTCTGATGGGAGGGAGGCTCTCACTGTATTCTTGGCACTCCAGGCATTCAGAAAAGAATCATGTGGTATTAATTTAGAGAAGCAAAAACATCCCACAACTAAAAGCTGTAAAGGATACTCACAGAGGAGGCACAGTGATCTTCCAAGGGCTCCTGACTGGCAAGCCCTCGGAGAGGCCTAGAGAGCCGGCCTTGGACGCTCGGCCTCCCTCCACCCCAATGCAGGCTCTGCACAACCGGGCACCTACCGCTCGCTTTGGCTTCCGAGTAAGAGGGGCCGTCCTCGAAAGTGAAGATCTGGGACACGCTCTGGCCCAGGTAGGAGGGAGGCGGGTAGTAAGAATGCATTCTGTACTGGGAGCTCATTGCGTGGCGGTTCTCCGAGTTCTTCATCTGCTTGAGAAAAAAAGAAAGGCGACGTTGAGCCCAAAGCTGCATTTTACGATTATTACAAGACCTGCCTGTAAGGGGAATAGCCCACTGATGCTGGAAGTATCCTCAACCATGAACAGAGCATGGACCCCAGCTATACTAAGGATGTGTGCATCCTCACAGAGCCTCTTCTATCTTGGGGTCCCTACTAGAGCTCCCCTAAAGCCCCACTTAGTCACATGATACTCAATTAACCAGCACTACGGAAAACATAGCAATAGAGAGGAGACAGCACGGCGTAGGAGCTGGCTCGTCGCTGTAACTCCGTCTAACTTATTTGGCCAGGAGCCTCATGTGTAAACCTGGCATCTTACCTTGCGTTAGCTCACGGTATTCAGAGAAAAAGAATATTTTAGAGGCGCCCGGGTGGCTCAGGTCATGATCTCACGGTTTAGGAGCTGGAGCCTGCTTTGGATTCTGTGTCTCCCTCTCTCTGCCCCTCCCCTGCTCATGCACTGTCTCTCTCTCTCTCTCTCTCTCTCTCTCAAAAATAAGTAAAAATATTTTTTAAGAGAATATTTTTAAAAAGACAACACACAAAGCATGTGTAAGGGTAAGCTGTTGTCATTACGATGGTGATATGCTGGATACTGTCCTCAACGTCTGTTCCCACCCTGTTCCATGCTCTTCCTGCAGCAAGAAACCCAAGTGTGGGATCTCCACTTCCCAGACCCTCCTGTCACCAGGGTTCTGGAGGTGATGCGGATTCTGCAAACCGGACATGCAGTGAGACATGGAGGGCAGAAGGCAGGCACGTGCCGTCCCCTCCAGCAGCGGTGGCAGCCAGCCTCGGCGGTCATGTGTCTGTATGGTAATCGGACTCTGTCTTTGGGACAGTGAGGCAGCTTTTAACTAAGGAGCAGCACCCCATCGCTTTCTGACCTCTCACTCAAAGACTTAAAAGGGGCCCCCCTTCTGCTTTCTCAGCACTTCCTGGCCATTTCCACAAACATGGAGACCTGTTCTGTTTCCCGCATGGCCCCTGGAACAGACACTGAGCTTTATACATGTGATCGGTATCTCCCCAGCAAGAACAGCTAGACTTCAATGATTTATACTGCATTTAAAAAATTAAACTTAGGGGCACCTGGGTGGCTCAAGTCAGTTAAGCTTTCGACTTCAGCTCAGGTCATGATCTCACGGCCTAGGAGTTCAAGCCCCGCATCAGGCGCTCTCTCTGTCAGCACAGAGCCCGCTTCAGATCCTCTGTCTCCCTTGCTCCCTGCCGCTCCCCTGCTCACACGCTATCTCAACAATAAACAAAAAAATTAAATTTAGGTGACATTAACTTTATTTAAAGTCAATTTAAGGGAACGTTCAGGAAAAATCAATATTGTCCAAGGATTAAAGAGTAATTTCAAAATCATGTCTTTCAATCAAATAAATCATACTAACATGACAGAGGCTGGCAGGGTTCCTCAAGATTATCTATGAATGTTAAATTTTGGACAGTTTTCCAATTACTACAGGCCTACGTGTACTTTGAATGTTTGACACGGAAAGGCCAGAGTTCCTAACCTTCTGTCTGCCGATTTGAGAAGCTCAAGGGACTCATTTTTGCCCCTCCCAAGTGCCCCCCCCCCCCCGCCCCCAGCACAAATGAATGCTCTGATGGGCACCTTACTTCTTGGAGAAGCCCAGAAGACTCTATTCTGGTTGGTTAATTTCTTTCAACTGAAGTTTTCTGGGAAGTTCCCTTTACTCTTTCCAGTTTGTTTCCCTGAAGCATATGAAACGGTATCTCTCATAGCTCAGTCACCCAATTTTCATCTTCTACCTTCACCTAAGTCCTTACTAAGAGGGCAAGCAAGCCATACTTGGAAATAGGCAAAGGGGAAGAACTGGCTGCCCTTAATGAGCAGCCCACATCAGGAGAGCAATTAAGGGGCCATGAAATCATTTAGGAGGGTGGTGACAATCAGCAGTCACCTAACTGCACAGCACCCAGTTATCAGTTAAACCGGTGCATCCCAGGGCTCTCTTACTGGGCATGCAAATGGCCTGAGGCTAAGTGGATCCTGATTCAGTAAATATGGGGCGGGGCCTCAGTCTGGCACAGTCCCAGGAGATGCTGATTCTGCTGGCTCAAAACTCTCGCTTTGGTGACCAGGGACTAGAGCAAATGATACATTCTCTCCTACTTCACACCTGTAAGAGGCCAGCGACCAACACGGTTTACAACCATCAACTTTCCGCTTGAGCTGAGGGAGGATGGAAACGAAGTAAAGAGGACTTTAACTTTTCGCTGTTTTTCTTTTCATACGTGAGATTCCTCAGCGTGAAAGGAATCTTTTCGGGGGTCTGCCGCCGTCTAGAATCGCTGCAGTGGTGGGAACGACCTCAAACGATCTTCAAACCCTCAAACAGCCATTTCTGCCTCTACAGACTTCCCTCAAGTCAATTACACAGTCTAAGTAACGAACACTGAATGGGAAGCCAGGGGTCGGCTTTAGAGCACAAAGCGCCATCATACACACGATGAAGCCTCCTCGCCACCCACTCCAGGCACGGAGCTGGTGACATCTCCTCCCGGTGTCACAACATCTGCAGGTCAGTTCTTCAAGAAAAATGCTTTTCAATTTTCCCAGTGTACCAAGTAAACTGACAGTACTTGAACCTGCTGGCTCTGCAAAATGCTGGTTTTTTTTTTTTCTTCTACTGGGAATTTGTATAAAGCCTCTTTTCAAAACGTTTGAAAAATGTTCACTGTGAGTCTACAGCAGGGATCAGCATGCCTTTTTTTTTTTTTTTTTTTTTTTTTTTTTGGTAAATGGCCAAACAGGAAATATTTTAGGCTTTGCAAACCGCATGGTCCCTAGACAACTGGTAAATGAATGAACGTGGCTATGTTCCAATAAAACTTTATTCATAAAAAGGCACGCCTGGGTCACAACCTTCACTCCCACTGGAGGAGAGGAAGGAGATCACCTAGCACTGATGCCTGGGCTCCACCCCTAGAGTGTCTGATTTCAGTGATCTGGGAGGTGGCCCGGCCTTGGCCTATTTCAAAGCTCCCCAGGTAATTCTAATGTAACACCAAGATTGAGAAGCAGTGTCCTAGGGGCGCCTGGGTGGCTCAGTTGAGCGTCTGACTTCCGGCTCAGGTCATGATCTCGCGGTGTGTGGGTTCGAGCCCCACATCAGGCTCTGTGCTGATAGCTCGGAGCCTGGAGCCTGCTTCAGATTCTGTGTCTCCCTCTCTCTGCTCTTCCCCTGCTCTCTCTCTCTCTCTCTCAAAAATAAATAAACATTTAAAAAAAAAAAAAAAAGAGAAGCAGTGTCCTAGATATACTGACATATTTCCTACGCCCCCAAGAAGTGTGAAACCCCAACATCTCCAGTATTAAGTAAAAAAGGCAAAAGGTTAAGTCTGATAGATAGGTCAACTGCTGCCAATTTCAAGTTGCATATTATTTGAAAAGAAATTCAAATAAACTGTAGAGTGTTTTTCTTCTTTCAAAAAGAGCTTACCGAAAGATAAACACATTTCAAACCCATGCACGTCTGTTTTCCTTTAATGCCTCTTCTGTTTTTAGAAAGCACCTGATAACAAGGATTATTTGGAAAGAGAAAAGGACTGATTTGATCTCAAACATTCGATTTTCCTAATGAATCCCAAGATCACTGAGCTATAAAAGACTGTGAGGAAAAGAGAAAGATACAAAGGGTCAGACTCCATTTGAGGTTATTAAAATGTGAATTTTCTGAAGCCATTTATCACTTCAGCCACATCCAACATGAAGAACAATCCACAAATAACCATCCATGTGATCTCTGGACATAAGGCTGTAGACTTGTATGTATAGCTGGCTCTTGAACAGGACAGCGGGTTAGGGGTGCCAACTCCCTGTGCAGTTGAAAATCCACATATAACTTCTTACTCTCCCCAAATTTAACTACTAAATAGCTTACTGTTCACTGGAAGTCCTACCCATAACATAAATAGCAAATTAATTCACATAAACTGTATTCTTAGAATGAAGAAAGCTAGGAGAAAGAAAATGCTATTAAGAAAACACAAGGAGGGGCGCCTGGGTGGCTCAGTTGGTTGGGCGTCTGACTTCGGCTCAGGTCATGATCTCGTGGTTCATGGGTTCTAGCCCTATGCTGGGCTCTGCGCTGACAGTGCGGGGCCTGCTTGGGTCTCTCTTTCTCCCCCTCCCTCACTCACGTACTCTGTCTCTCAAAATATATAAACCTAAAAATAAATTAAAATTCTAGTTCCCTTCTAACTCAAAAACAAACAAACAAACAAACAACCACCACAACCTTGGCTGCCTTCAGATTAGACAAATGGGTAAAGAAGGAAATGTTTGGGAAACCTGCTTTACTTTAAGCCGGTAATACTCAACTGGGGGCAATCTGTCCTCCAGGGGACACCTGGCAAAGTGGGGAGACACTTGAGAGTCACAGCTGGGGGGGTGGCAAGGAGAAGGGTGTGCTGTGGCATCTGGTGAGGAGAGACGGGGTGCTGCGATACACAGGCCAGCCCTGCACAACAAGAATTATCCAGCCCCACATTTCACGGAGGGCCAAGGGTGAGAAAACGCGCTTCAGACTAGCCTAGTCCCCGCCCTCCCTGCCCTTCCCTCACCTCCAGCTGAAACAGCAAAGTTCTTTTTTTTTTTAAATTTTTTTTTTTTTTTAACGTTTATTTATTTTTGGGACAGAGAGAGACAAAGCATGAACGGGGGAGGGGCAGAGAGAGAGGGAGACACAGAATCAGAAGCAGGCTCCAGGCTCTGAGCCATTAGCCCAGAGCCCGACGCGGGGCTCGAACTCACGGGCCGTGAGATCGTGACCTGAGCTGAAGTCGGACGCTCAACCGACTGAGCCACCCAGGCGCCCCTGAAACAGCAAAGTTCTACCGAGGGATAGAAGTTGTACAAGTTGCACACAAACGAAAGGAAGCGTTCAGTTCTGCTTAAAGGATATAATTTTTTCCACTTCATGCAGTGCTACCTTGTTTCTTCTCAAGGTTTTATTTTTTATTCCTTTAAACACGCAAACCAAGAAAAACCTAAAACCCCAGTATTCCGGTGAATTACGACTCCCATGATTATTAGCATGTGCTAGCTGGCCAGCAAGAGGCATGTTTTATAATCTTATTACCCACCCCAAGTCTCTGAACCAGAGTGTGACCTACAGATAGGAGCTGGGCTGGCGGGGAACGTGCATGATGCTAGTATTAACCCCGGAGGAAAACCTAAGAGCTTTGGGTTTTATTTTATTAAACCGTGGAGGACACGCAGTGCAGTAAATCTGAACCACAGGTTTCCTTTTTATATACCTTAGTCACCCCTTTTTTATAGTAACAATAAAATCCCAACAAAACGTAAAAATATTAGACCCTACTTCCTGTAAAAAAAAAATAAAATTCCTCAACAGCACGCGCCGGTTGTCCGGGAGCGCGTCAGCCAGGAAGAGTCTGGTCTTACCCGGAGCCGAACACTCCATCCAGGCAACGGCTGGAAGAGGTTCGTGAAGACCAGACTGCGGTCTAGCTGTTCACGGAGTGTGGCTCAGCGGCAAAGCAGAGCTGGCCACGAAAGCGAACAGACTTCTCGAGAACCGTACGGGATCAAATTCCTAAGCACAAGCTCCGATGTTTAAGCCAATAATGAGAGGATGCCCTTGGCAGTGACGTGTGGCTTGCGGCCTTTTAAGTTGCAAAAGCCACATGTGGGATGGACCTCTGGTTTTACGAACAGAAACGTTTTTATGAAAAAAGTCAGGGTTCTTCACACACTGTGGAACTGCAGGTCTCCTGGTGATGCTAAGAGTGAAAGCTGGGGGGTGACTTTTGCCCTCATTAAAGGATTTCTTTATTATTTTTTAAAAACTTTTTTTAATGTTAACTTATTTTTGAGAAAGAGAGAGAGAGACAGAGCGTGAGCAGGGGAGGGACAGAGAGAGAGAGAGAGAGAGAGAGAGAGAGAGAGAGAGAGAGGAAGACCCAGAATCCTAAACAGGCTCCAGGCTCTGAGCTGTCAGCACAGAGCCCGACGCGGGGCTCGAACCCACGAACTGTGAGTTCATGACCTGAGCCAAAGTCAGACGCTTAACTCATTGAGCCACCCAGGCGCCCCTCTCCAGTTTTAGTATAAGCTTCTTTTCAAACCATCCAGAAGGGATGGCTGTTTCCAGGCTCACGTGATGGCACACTGTGAGCCCTCCTCGTTCACAGACCTTACCTGCACGGGTGCTTGACCCCAAGGGCAAGTGCCCGTTCACTTCCTAAAATGCACCTCATTCATCCTCTGCCATGCCACGCATCACAGGTGGCAAGAATTATTCTTAACATACGGGCCGAAAGTGATCGCTCTTACGCACCCATTTCCGAGATTACTGAAACGTTAACATGGCAAATGCTGAGGGACTCATGACACGGCGGACTCCCTCCGGCTACAGCCCATCCTCCCCTCTTCCCTCCTGGTCCCTCCTGTCCTCTAGGGCTTTGTCTTCTCTCGCCTGCCTTCCTTAACTTCCTCCACTGAATCCACCTTGCCTTCTCTCCTGAGGGCTCATTCGGAATGCCCTTCACCCCTCCCCAGCAGGAGGAAGACAAGGGGACAGCAGGTGGAGATTGGCCTTGAGCACACTCAGGCCTCTGTAAGAGATTCCCGCCAAGCCTGGGTGGACCCCTCCGGTAAACTGAGGGGGAATGGGCGGAGTTTGAGGGTCAGCACTTAAGAGGCTGAAGAAACTAGAGCTGCTCCTCTAAAAATGGAAGGAATGTTCATTCCTCAGAGAGGAGGGAGGAGAGAAGACAGAATAGGGTGACCATGCAGTATGGCAGAGCGGACAGGTGGGTTAAGAAAGGATACACCTGAGATGCTTGAAGCTGTGAACCCCACGATTCCCACAGCTCCAGAAGGCCCGTGACACAGGCAGAAGCCAACGAAGCTTGTGTAAGTGGGCTTTCTCAAAAAGAAAGGAAGGAGCAGAGCTCAATGTCTGGATTAACACCAGAGTAGATTTCAGACACATGAGCAACAGCCATAAGATGCACCAGGGAAGCAAGTCTTCTGTGTTTGGAAACACAGAACCAAAACTGATCACAAGAAGAGAAAGCAAGCTTCTCCCGACTCCCAGGAGGTCCTGGCGAGGGCACGGAAGATTCACACCACTCTTGTAGAAACTTTAAGGGGTGGACACCTGACAGGATATTAGGATCACAAGTGCGTTTATCAGTGGTCCATTATGCTTGTCCTGATTATACAAAACAATTAAGACAGAAAAAAAAAATTAAATCTTTTAAACTTGTGTTGTTCAATTGGTTGTTTTCTTTTCATTTTATTTTAGTTTTTTCAATTGCTTGTTTTCACCATCTGCGTCTGGGTGCCGATAGAACAAAGTTTACCCCTTGGAGAGTATTTTCCAAAATGCAGCACTCTGACCATCTGTGGGCCCCCAAATAATTCAGCAGGTTGCAAGCAGCACTTTTTAAAAATAATAGTATGGAAATGAATGGAATGAAACAGAGTAGAACAGAAATCTGGCAATTCACTGTGCACAGTATGAATAAGAGGTGTTGTATGAAAAGTTTCATTTTGTGTTTACATGTCTGTGTAAACATATACTGGGTCCCAACGTAAAACATTTCTTACTGTGGGTCTCCACCTAAAATGCTTGAAAGGCATTGATTGGTATATAAACCTGGTGAAAGGAAGCAAGGACTTTCAAAACTAGGTACCCGGGGGCCCCTGGGGGGCTCAGTTGGTTAAGTGTCCGACTTTGGCTCAGGTCATTGGTCTCACAGCTTCCAAGTTTGAGCCCCACGTCCTGCTCTGTGCTGACAGCTCAGAGCCTGGAGCCTGCTTCAGGTTCTGTGTGTGTGTCTCTCTCTGCTCTTCCCCTGCTCACGCTGTGTCTCAAAAATAAATAAGCATTAAAAAAAAAATACGTACATATAAGTAAAAGCCCAATTTAAAAAATGGTTCCTTTTCCTACAACCTGGAAAAATTCAGATGCATTTAAGGGGGCTCAGAAAACAGAGAGGAGAGGTCTGTTTGCAGATAGTCTCTGGCCACAATGAGCCCAGTGCTTCCCTCATTTTCCCAAACTACACATCTATGCAGGATTATCTAGTTCCTGAGTCAACACTTACATCCACTTTGATTCACAAATCTAAAACACAAACCTTGACTTTCCAAGTGAAGTCCTACAAAGCCAGACAGAAATGCATCATTTACGTAAAAGCTGATAGAAAATACAGCTTCAGTAAAGTAGCTGGTGGAAAAGGGCAGGAAAAGGTCTGTATTTTTATTTCGGGGCTGATAACCAGCCAGAAAGAGGACTCTCTGTTTTCTCTAACATGTCAAGTCTCTGGAAGCGTTAACAACACCTCTTAAGAAAAGAACTGGGGGCCTGTGATAGTGACATTCTTCAAGTAACTTTCTTGAGAAAATGTTGCTTCTTGGCCACAGAACTAACAGACTTTCAGAGGAAGAAAGTAAATTTATTGAGAGATACTACAGAGACCCGTCCTGTTTTCTCCAGAGTCCTCAAAGTAAAATAATCATTAGCATAAGAACTAACTGCTCAGAGGGATCAAGTAACTCGTTTCCACTCATAAAGGGATTAAACAGAGAAGCAGGATCCAAACAAAGCAAATCCGCCCTGGAAGCTTCTACACTAAACCTCGCTTGCTTTTCCCACTTTAAATTAAGATGTCTGCTGATTATGAAGATCTACTCACTCACTGCCTTTGGCTTTTACCCATTCTTCCTGTTTTCACTGTTCCAAGAGCAAATAAACTTTTTTGAGGAGGGAGTCTGAAAATAAGAAAACATGTCTATAACCACACATTCAGGAACTTCGATTTTAGGACGGAAGCATTAGAAGCCTCCATATCTGTTCCCATTTGATGGACAAACTTAATTAACCTTTGCTACTGTGTTCCAACCTACTGTTTTAGACAAAACTGGTGACCCACAAACAATATGTTACCATCAGAATCTCAACGGCGGTGACACCAAGAGATATAGCCCTATCAGCAGTATCGGGAAATAAGCCACTTGGATTAGCTGCTCTAGGAAATATGGATTCTATTCATGTCACACATGAGCTGTCAGAAACATTAGGATACTTTTAGCATAAATCAGCAGTGTGAAGGGTATCTTATGAGTGCTGAACATGATAGACGTCTTGGAGGGCAAGGGGAGACCGTCTGGGGCCACCTGCTACGTGTGAGCACGCACATATACTCACATACTCCGCCGGAGGTGGTATTAGAAATTCAAACGCAGGCTGGAGACGGTTGAGGGGCATACCCAACTCACGGGGGGTTAGTGGCACAGGACGGCCCCTCCAGAAGTATGATGGAGAGCCCACCTCTAAGTAACCAAAATGACGCAAGAAGGACCAAAAATCTGTTTCCCTAAAGCACACAGAAGGTGGGGGAGGGGTGGCAGGATAGGACAGGATGCAGAGCCATAAAACCATGCTTAAGGACCAGATGTTTAGTCATTTCGATTTGGTTAATACTATGAAGACATAGGAGTGTCCGCTTTCTCTAATGTCAAGACTCCGAAAATACTATTTAAGATACGCTATAACCAATGAGGTCTCATGAGACCTATCATAAGATGTTAAGAAAACACTGAACAGCTCTCAAGGCTTCTTGCAAGGGAAACCAAGAAATGCATATTGCCCGCTAGGAAGGCAGAGATACAATGGGAGCAGACGTGCCTCTACAGTCAGGTAAACCCCAGTTCAAACTCAACCCACTTTCCCCCGCTTAGCAGCTGTGTGACACCAGCAAGTGACTTGTCTCCCGGAATGTCCGTTTCCTCATCCACAAAAGCGGGAGCAATCCCTGCAGGCTATGTTAAGGGTTAAGCGGGACAGAAGATATGAAAGCTGTCCCTGTGACATCTGTCCTGTCATGCCTACACCCTCCCTTCCCCCAAGGGGGCGTCCCTCTGTGGGAGCATCGGTGGGACAGTGGTGGTCACACTCAAGGACCCCACTTTTGGGATGCTACCAAGTAACCCTGAGCCCTTTCACAGGTATGCCAGGGACGTGGTCACAAAGAGGGAGACAGACACACCCCTGGATGACATACTTAAGTATCTTAAGTACATAAAACTTTTGCTCGGTATTCAAAAGAAAACTCCATTCTCTCAATTTTTTCTACTTTTCAGATCTTAAAAAGTTGAAAATCTACCTGTTTCCTACATAGCCACTGTTACATACAGAGTGAGAGAAAAAGAGAACAAAGAATGTTCCTTCAGGTTTTTAGAGTTTAGACCATTACTCAAGACAGATTATGTGTCTTCCCTTCATTCTCCCGGGATTGGCTGATAAGAACTACTAACTGCCCAAGATAACGCTTGTGAGAAGGAAGGTGATGAAAAGGTGTGAAAAACAAAACAAGGAGGTCAACCCTTTTGCCCTGTTTCTCAATCTTCCTGTGAACCCCCCTTCCTGGAGGGTGTGGATGGCCAGGGTGATGTCCACAGAGCACGGGGAGCAGCCTGTCCCGAGCGCAGGCAGTGAGGGGGTCTCCTCTCTGCAGAGAATGTTTAGAAAGTAATAAAACTCTGGGGTGCCGGGGCGGCTCAGTCAGTTAAACACCTGACTCTTCATCTCAGCTCAGGTCTTGATCACAGGGTTGTGAGTTCAAGCCCCACAAAGGGGTCCGCACACAATGAAACTCACTAAGTCAATCTGCTCTGAACTGTCACTATTCTATGGCAATTCCAAACAACAGCAGTGATGAAATCCTGGCCTCACCCCACCCTGCCCCCAGCACACCACTGCCCAGGGACCACATCACACCCCTCCCCAGACTCCTCCAGACTCCATCACAGCAGCCATCAGAGAATTGCGTGTATCCTAGTTCCCTGCGTGCTAGTACCTGGGGGGGTGAGGGAGTCTAGCACAGCACACAGCTCCGGGGGCGGAGCTAGTATTCAATACATGAATTGTAACGAATGAGTGAATGAATTTCTCCTACATGCTCTGTAACATGATGGAGATTTCTCGATGGTAATTTTTTTAAGATTTTATTTTTAGGTAATCTCTACACCCAACGTGGGGTTCAAACACATGACCCCGAGATCAAAAGTCGCCATGCTTTACCAACTGAGCCGCCAACCAGGTGCCCTAGAGAGTTTTCAAAACCTTAGTCTTTTGACCCTTCTACTGCCATATTCCTAATATGGTTTTTTTTAAAAATAGGGCAAACCAGCCTCTGTTATGCATTCCCCTGATTTTGGTCTTTATTCAATTAATGAGGGACACTTAACCAGCCATGTACAAAATTTGTCTCACATTCACATCTGCTTCGGGGAAAAAAAAAAAAAAATCAAAGCTACCAGGGAAAACATCAACAGATAAGATTTTGGCCACTGGCACAACCAAATCAAATCTGAAAGCTTTCAAAAACTGTGATCTAATTATCTGGTTTTCAAGCAGATTACAGAATCCCCAAATGATGTATTATTTACTAACTTGATGCCACTGTGTCAGAGATCAGGTTGTGTAACAATCTCGCAACAGACTGATCATGTATTTCTTTCTGCCTCCGACTGAATAGGGAGTAGTCCCCGGGGTGTGCCAGTCCATTGCAAAGTTCTCCAACTCAGTCAGGACCAGACTGAACTTATAACAGAAATGTTGTACCCCAGGGCTCCTAAAACCCGAGATGACACTCCAGCTGGATTGTCTGGCTGCCACTGGACCGCTCCAGCCAGGCTGAGAAACAACCCATCAGGATGTTCAGGACCAACCCTGGCCCAAGATATTCTCAGAGTCAGAGCCGTCTGCCTCGGGGCGCAGGTTTCCAGAGCCCAATTCTGCTTTCTTCTGTCAATTATACGTTTTCAACCCAAATGCTCAAAAGGGGCTGGCCCGTGCCCTGCTGCAGTTAGGAGAGATTCCTCAGCTTACCTCTCGCCATCTGTCTGGCTTCAGCATCTAGAATGCCCACCACCTCCCTCAGTTCTGTCCCAGACCCAGGGCCCCCCAGCAGTACTGTCACTGTGGCCCCAATTCCTACAAATGAATGCCCTCGCGGAGGGATCCAAAGCAAGCAAGCCATCAAACGTTCATCATCTGTCAAACAAAACCGATTCTTCGAGTAAGGATGTAATCGACACCAGCTGATGGTCGTCAGAACCATCGCTTGTAATCGTCTAAAATGAGACCAAACAGCAGCTCCTTTGTGAAAGTGCGTGTGAGCAAGGTGGCGGTTTAGAGGCCGGGAGACAGGACTGCCCTCATCCAGGCTGCAGAGCTCTGGGGAGTCTCAGGAGCACCCCCCCAACTGCTGCTGCCGCCCTCAGTGCTGGTGGCCAACAGAAGCTTGCTCCCCTCAGGATTGGGGGCGTGTTGTAAAGGCAAAGAGCACTGGAGTCATTATTTCTCCTTGAAAGAGAAGAATCTCAGGAAGAAGTGTGCCGCACAGGAGGAAGTTATAAATACGGCCAAGGTGTGACAGGCCACTTAAGGGAAAGTTCATAGTAGAGGCCATGTGGGCTCCAAACCTGGAGAAGCCGCACACCTTCCTTTCACCGGCTTTAAACTTTCCGAGGTGTGGGGCGCCTGGGTGGCTCAGTCAGTTAAGCCTCTGACTTCGGCTCAGGTCATGATTTTATAGTTCATGAGTTCGAGCCCCATGTTGGGCTCTGTGCTGACAGCTTGGAGCCTGGAGGCTGCTTCATGTTCTGTGTCTCCCTTTCTCTCTGCCCCTCCCCCTCCTTCTCAAAAATAAACATTAACAAATAAAATTCAAACTTTCTGAGGTACGTAGTAGACTTGTATGTTTTCTGAAACAGAAGATTCTCCAAGACCGGCCCTCCAACCCAATGGAGTCCTCACTCCAGTGGACAGACAGCAGGGCCTACTTGGGGTGCATGGGAAGGGGTCCCACAGAATGCTGGGCATTCACAGGACTGCTGTAAAAAGGAAGAAAAAGACCAAAGCACTCTCCCTGTAAAGAGTCAAGCTGAGCATTAAGTCGACACAATCGCTAAAGGAAGCAGATGAAGACCCCGGGGAACTTTGCTGTTGTCATGGTGACACAGTGACAGACGTTTCCAGACTCTGTCTGGACTGCAGAGACTGGCATGATGTAAAAGGGAAAGAGACGGGGAGGGGTAGGGACGGTGCTGCTGAGTGAGGGCATTTGCACAAAAAGAAATCCTGCCGCCTAATAGGATTTTATTTTTACAAAATGTTAGAAGAGCAGTCGCAATAAAAACAATTTTTTTAAAGTAAGCTCTACACCCAATATGGGACTTGAACTCACAACCCTGCATGCTCTTCTGCCTGAGCCAGTCAGGTGTCCCTAAGAGCAATTTTTTAAATTGAATAGCTGAGCTTTAAGAAAAACTCACTTGGCCTGGGGCACCTGTATGGCTCAGTTGGTAAGAATCCGACTTTGGCTCAGGTCATGATCTCATAGTCCGTGGGTGCGAGCCCCCGTCAGGCTCTATGCTAAGAGCTCAGAGCCCGGAGCCTGCTTTGGATTCTGTGTCTCCCTCTCTTGCTGGCCCCTTTTCCCGCTCATGCTCTGTCTCTCTTTCTCTCTTGCTCTCAAAATAATAAACATTAAAAAAAAAAAAAAACTCACTCGTCCGTCCTTATTTTCCTCATTCCTCTGTAAAACCAGCACAGGTAACATCCTGCACAGATGATAGTGAACCGCTAGACACATTCCCAGTAAAATGAGGAACAAGAGGACACCAACATCCACGGCTAGTATCCAAACTGAGTATCATGCCAACGACATGTATCAGAACTGGAGGTATACAGGGGAAAACGGCAGTACCAATATTCTTCTGTATCTGACCCAGATACCCCAAAATAAGCAACTAGAAAATTATTAGAATTACAGAGATCACAAAAGTGGCCAGATACAAAATAAGTATACCCCATCATAGCAATGGAACCTGTAATACTTTCTAAGTTTTAGTTTAACTTATTTATTCGTATTTTGAGAGAGGACGCACGCATGCACGGGAGAAAACATGCACATGCGTAGGGGAGGGGCAGAGAGAGGGAGACAGAGAATCCCAAGCAGGCTCCATGCTGTCAGGTCAGAGCCCGACACAAGGCTCGATCTCACAACCCGTGAGATCACAACCTGAGCTGAAATCAAGAGTGGGATGACTTAACAGACTGAGCCGCCCAGGCGCCCTGAACCCATTAACACGTTCAGTCAACATAAGCTTACATCTTTCTAATTCCCCTTTAAGAAACCTAATAAAGGGTGTTAGCGTTTACAGGCCAAGGCCATTACCGTATCTATTTTAATTACCTTTTCCTAAGGTAAGAAATTACTTTAAATATTTTAAACTATATTTGTTCTTATAGACTCTTGTGTCTGCTTGCAAACTTTGTCAATTTTTCTTCCCAGAGAAAAAAGGCAGTTAGTGTCCATCCACCAACAGACAGCGGCCAATAACCAGCTTGCTCGCAACAGGGAAGCCTAGGCGAGATTAACCTGCTGGCACGTTTGGATGACCGTTTGGAGCAGACAGCCTTGATCACAAGGCTCTGTAGAGAGAGCACGTGAGCAAAGGCAGACAGCCCGGCTGGGGTCTGGCTCTCCTATAACCAGCTGTGTTCCTCAATCACTTCAACTTTCGCAGCTCACAATTATCCAGGAATCTGAGGTACCCTGATGCACATCATCCTGGGGTCCCTGACAGTACAGCTTGGTGGTCAAGGCAAACCCAGAAACTTATCTGAAGTCTGCTTCATCTTAAAAACCGAAATGGTGGTGCCTGGGTGGCTCAATCGGTTAAGCGTCAGACTCTTGATTTCAGTTAAGGTCATGATCTCACGGTTCGGGAGTTTGAGTCCTGCGTCAGGCTCTGTGCTGACAGCACGGAGCATGCTTGGGATTCTCTCTCTTCCTCTCTCTTTGCCCCTCCTTCCCTCTCTCTCTCAAAATAAATAAATACACTTAGAAAAAACTGAAATGGATTTTGCATTCTACTGCCTTCTCTCTGATATGTTTTTTAAATTTAGGAGTATCTTAAAATAATTACTATTACTTATAATTGTCTACCTGGGAACAAGAGCCAGGTCTGAGCCACCTGCAGCCCCTCCAGGACCCTCCAGGGCTGCTGTCCCCCACACAGCACATGCTCCAGAAGTCACTTCCTCTCAACCTTTTGGCTGACAGGTTGTTCTCATGCTGAGCAACGCTAATGAAAAGAGGAAGCAGTGTGGAAACAGGGGCCCCATCAGGCTGCTCGCTGTGGGACAGAGAATATTATATGGTGGCTTGAACTGGCAGGGGCTTTTGTAAGACCCTGCCTGATGCTTTGGCCCCAGCCAATCAAAGGTACTAGAGCGCCATCCCAGGAACGCTCACAAGGGGGCGCCTTCTCTGTACTCCAAGTCCAGATCCCAGGATCTGGTTTCCTTCCTGCCTGGAGCTCAGTTTCAAATCCAGGGTTACGGAGATGATCCCCAACTTTCTGCCTCATTTTCCAGGTGGTAACAGCAGCCTTCCCCCAAGACCTGCTTTTCCCATTTTTGTCTGCTGGTTCAGTGGTAGGTCCCTAACACATAGCAGAATGCCCATGAGTGTTTATTTAAAAAACAAATGCATCCCACTAGGCGCGTAATCATAAGTGGGCAACCCTAAAACAAGACATCTCAGACTGAGCCCAAAATCACTACCAGAAGGAACGAAATCACCTATGTTGTCATTTTGACCACACCCGAACTGTGAGCAGCACGGGAGTCTACACATCTGGAGGCACCAGCTTCTGAAAGGCCATCGAGAGGTTGCCAGCCAGAGGGGCTGAAAGGAGATCCCAGGTACAGCTTCGAGTCCTCCCGTATTTATTTCTGCTCCCTTGATATGCACCTCTCCCTTGTCAACCTGGTACAACATGTTTATTTAAGAGATAATGTTGCCGTGGAGGAGTGCACAAGGCAATAAACAGCTTTTGCAGGCAATTAAATGCAGAAGTGAAATTGAGCTGCTGGTCAGTGGAACCAGCCATTCATCGTGAGTGTTCCAGTGTCACAAATGTTATTCCTGTTTCACAACAGGACAGGAATCTATGATTGGGCCACAAATCTCCAGAGGCTGGAGGCAGACCAAAAGCGATTAAAGCAGTTCTCCGCATGCAGGGCATTAACACGGAGTCCTGAGCTTCTGGGATGCGGACCCAGCACGCTGTTCTATTTCCTTTAATAGATTTCGCACTTAGTAGGTGCTCTGTAATTATCTGTGGCTTGCTTGATTTTATAGGGACACTTACCAGAAGTCTCACCTTTACAATAAACTCAATGGCTACTTCTTGGCAAATAATTCAATACCCTCCCTATTACCTTTAAAAAATTAGGATTATCCCCACTTCCATCAGTTTTTCTAGGAATCAGAAAGGAGCTCTTGGTTGAAGAACATTTCCGCTGTTCCCCCACCCCCACCCCCCACACATGGATACACCCCATAGTAAGGGGAGGGGGAGAACTAACAGAATGGGGTCTTGATCCAGTGAGGAGTGAGGAAGGAAGTCAAGACAGTCTCTGGAGGAGATGTGCCAGGGTCAGACCAAGGGAGGAGGCAGTCAGGAGGGACTAGCACAGTCTGGCACACCTTCCACAAAGGAGATGAAAAGCAGGGTCACAATCAAGGGGGCACCCCCATGCCGTCCTCCCCTGGGAAGCTTCCAGCAGGAGGGAGCACAAGAGCAGAACCAGAGCACCCTCCCAAAACAGGGGGGCTGGGGCCCAGATGGCTGTTCCCGACGCTTCTGCCCTAACAACGGGGTTAAAAAGTGAGCCCTCTAGGGGTGCCTGGGTGGCTCAATAGGTTAAGGCTCTGACTTCAGCTCAGGTCATGATCTCACCGTCCATGAGCTTGAGCCCTGTGTCAGGCTCTGTGCTGACAGCTCGGAGCCTGGAGCCTGCTTCGGATTCTGTGTCTCCTTCTCTCTCTCTGCCCTTCCCCCACTCATACTCTGTCTCTCACAAAAATAAACTAACGTTAAAAAAAATGTTTAAAAAAAAGCGAGCCGTTTTGTTCCTTAGTAAGAGCAATAGCGCTTACTAGTTGTAAGTATTATGTGTAGGCATTCACCATTTAACTAATACTTCTTCATAACACACACATCATAAACATGTGTTGCACCATTATGATTTCTGTCTGTGCTTCTGGTTTTCCATCTGCTGAACAGAACACATTTTTCCCCAACCCTGAAAAAATTATTCCACGTACGTTCATATTTGGTCCATACTCACACGTCACAGTCTTTTAATACTAAAATGCGCCCTACGTATACCCTATCTTGTCACAAAGGGGATCTGAGATCGCTAACTAAAATACATAGCAGCGGAAGGCTGAAAATTAGATAGATCTAACAAATGATCATTAGCGAAAAGAAATAACTGCAGTCAACATGGGCATAGCACTTGCTGGTGTGCCCAGAAACGTCTACAGGCACTAATCACCTCACTCTAGCTGTTACACTGCCAGATGTATGCAGGCAACAATTCTCTGAAGGTGGTACCGTGCCCACTTTACAGACCAAAACAGGGAGACGCAGAGACAATTTTGCGTTTTGCCCCAGGCTTCACAAACATTTAAATGCCAAGTCAGAAGTGAATATGGATCTTCCAGTGTTCTCCTAAACCAACAGACCTGGTTTCTAGTCCAGGCTCTGCCATCAACTATCTGTGGGTGCGGAGTAAACCCCTTCAGCTTCAGACCTCCGTTCTCCCTGCACCAGGATGGGGTGAACTGGAGCTTCCTAAGACCCACTGCAGCTCTGATCGCCACTAGACTGATGGTCACCTGCCATTCTGCAAAGTGATGGCTTATATACCTACGTTGGGTCTTGCACTTAGGAGTTTATTTCCAAGAGAACTAATTTTTGTGGGAATAACAACAGGGCTGTAAGTCCAGCTTGTGTTTGTATCTGGTTACGAGGTTAATCCATAGACTAACACAGCGTCAGACTGAGGAGGGATGGAGATGCCACGCGGTCAAGCCCCTCATCTCAACTGTTAGGATCATTTTCCAGGTTACACAAACACTGCAGGTGTGTCTAGATATGCTTTCCCGAGAAGCACATTCACAGGAGATTTGCAGGCAGATTCCAAAAGCAACTTTCAGATAGCAGGGAATTCAGCATATTTTAAATGCTATTGCCGAGATGGCATATTTCAGGAAAGCTTCGGAGGCCCCATTCTCAGCCATCCGAAGTAACCACACGTCAGCACTGTTCCAGAAGTTTCTGCATATTTCCAACCTCCACAAGGGAGGAAAGAAAACCGGAAGACGATTCCAAGAAGACCCTCAATGTAAAGCAAAGCGCTTAGGTAGGAATTCTAAGCCCTAAAGAACTAGAGAGGACCTTGGTATTTATATTGATGGCAGTTTCCGTGGCCCGACCCAGTGATAACCAAACACTGCTGAGAAACACCGTGGAACCAGACAGATCCACATTCAAACTCCAGCTCTCTTGTGCGGTGGCTGTGTGACCATAGACAAGTCAGCCCTCTGGGTCTCAGTGTCCTCACCTGTAAAAAGCAGGCAACACGATCTGCCTCCTGGGCCTTGGAGGAAGACTCACCGCTCAGCAAATGCTGGCTGTCATGACTGGTGCCATTACTAACTAAGAGGAAGGGGCATCAACCACAGTAGCAGAGAAGGACCTATTTCTGCAAAATAATTTGTTCCATGAGAATATATTACCAACAGTGACTGGAAATAAAAGGTCTTAAGCTCAGCCTTCCAGGAAGACAAACTATATGTTAAATGATGCCTCGGCGAGCGTCTCTACCTCTCTCCGTAAGTGGCAGTGCTAGAGACAGCATGAACAGCATCAAAACTGCCTGTCCCCCAGGACTAAGAAAGTCTGGCCATGGGGCGCCTGGGTGGCTCAGTCGGTTAAGCGTCCGACTTCGGCCAGGTCACGATCTCGCGGTCCGTGAGTTCGAGCCCCGCGTCAGGCTCTGGGCTGATGGCTCGGAGCCTGGAGCCTGTTTCCGATTCTGTGTCTCCCTCTCTCTCTGCCCCTCCCCCGTTCATGCTCTGTCTCTCTCTCTCCCAAAAATAAATAAAAAACGTTGAAAAAAAAAAAAAAAAGAAATTCTGGCCACGATTTTTCCTCCAGGTGTGGGAACCTGCCCTCCGGAGACTCTCTCCTTACACACAGCACCTGAGACATCTGTCCAAGACCAGGCAGTGATGCTGGTCTGCTGTCTTATATGCCAGCTCAAGGATTCTGACAAGGAGACGTCTGACTTTACCGGAAAGCTCACCAAGAGTTGCCTGCCTTTCTCTCAGGAAACAGTTAAGACTTTTTCCCCCCTCATCCTTTTTCTCATAGGCCAACAGGTTCACAGAGCTGTCCTACTTTTATCCTTAAAGCCTAGAAGTAGCCAGAAAATCAGGACGCTCCAGCGCTAGTCCCTGCCTTGTGGGAATCTACAGGATGCACTGGTGTTTTCAGAACTGCAAGATACTTCTTCTTCCTTGCAGAGAGGAGAGCTTCTGACGGAAATCAGCCCAAAACCCGCCCCCAAGAATTAAATCCAGTTGGCACTCTGAAAGACCTGTAGGGGTCCAGGTTGAAGATCTGTAAGTCATTGCATTCCTTTACACTCACATTACCTCTGAGTTCTCACACCCATATGCATGAAGGCCTCTTTTTTTTTTTTAAAAAAAGCTTATTTATTTTTGAGAGAGAGAAAACATGAGCAGGGGAGGGGCAGACACAGAATTCAAAGCAGATTCCAGGCTCTAAGCTGTCAGTTCGAGCCTGACACAGGGCTTGAACTCATGAACTGTGGGATCACGATCTGAGCTGAATTCACAGGCTCAACCGACTGAGCCACCCAGGCGCCCCTGTGAGGCCCTCTTTTTAACAAGCATGGTTCTGAAAATAAAATGTGTGGCAAACTTACAAAAATGTGTATCCCAGGGGACTAGGGTGGATGTATTAACAGGCTGAAGAAGTCTGACTCCTAAGGGGAGTGAGAGAACCCAAAAAGCGGGGGAGCTTGAAAATTAACTATTTCCTCACACCTAAAAAATACAAAACGGGATAGAATCGCTCAGAGGAAAATTTCAGCTTACATTTTTAAAAAATGGGCATAAGAAGGTCAAAGTTTTGCCCCGAACTCCCAGATATGTATGTCCCATTGTGTTGGAATCAAAGCCCAGTTGAGAAAGCCTGCGAGGTAAATGTACCCCAAATAAGAACCGTTCTCCCTGAATTGTAACATCTATGGCTGCCGGAGGCTTGCAGGTGGGGAGTGCTGGCTCTCATGCGGCCACACTCCCCGCGGCGTGGTAACCCAGCTCGTGGACGTTTTCAGTGCCTTGAAATCCGAGGAAACGGTTACAGCTGAGGAAGCAGAACAGCTCTAGAAAAACACTCCTTCCTGACAATGCAAAATGCTTTGTTTTACCCCCGTGTTAATCTACAAGCTCTTGATCGCACACTTAAGCATATGAAAGATGACCTTCATTCCCAGCTAAAAAAAAGCATCCAATTTGGCCCAGAACGACAGGGACCTAATTCCTTTTCTTACCTTGCTTCCACGTGAGCACACAGGTGATACCACTCGTCCCTTCCAGGGTGCAAATTCATCACTAAGATTACGGCCACCCAGAAGGCCGCACCCAGCATTTTCTAAGCTGCTCAAAGTGGGGACGAGGCTACAGGAGGAGGTGAGACCTCACACAGTGAGCCCCTCGTGAATCTGCCTCCGGCCAACTGGGTATTTGTGCAAAATGATGGTGCAAAAATGAGAGAAGTGCAAACACACACAAGTGTGATCCCTTCACACGTTACAATTCCCGCAGCCGACCCGGGAGAGGGAACTTTTTTTTTTTTTAACACCTCTGGCATAACGTGCACACATGTGTGCTGAGCTGGTCGTTGTGTGTGCGTGTGTGTGTTCTTGACAGATCCAGTCACTCTGGGCCACGTCTTACCTGCCACTGGTTTCCCGGCTGACTGGGCACGTAGGGTGCCGGGAGGCTCCGCAGGCTGTTCTTCACAGGGGACCCCCCGAGGGGGTTTCCCACGTCCCCGGAAGAGGAATCCGCGGCCAAGGCCATGGAGTACTGCGGGTAGTTGTACAGATTGTTGTAGTAAGGGAACAGAGAAGGCTGGTAAAAGCTGCTGTAGTAGGTGGAGTCAGAAACCAGATCAGGTGTGTTCTCCATGTGCCCTCTGCTGGTGACGGCAGGAATATCCTGGATGACCATGCGTCCCTCTGGAAAGGAAAAGACCACACGGTATTCACATGGGGGTGCACAAAACTCTACCTCTCAACCCTGGCAACGTTCGGCCTTCCTCATCTGCAAAGCTACAGAGAAAGGCTCTGGAACACGCTGCTTCCTCCCACAGCCAAAACAAGGGACACGTCTCTAAGGCTGGCAAAACTGGGGACACAGCTGGCAGCCGCCTGCAGATGACTTATTTTCGCTGAGAATACCAAAAACATTTTAGTGACACAAAGCCTGGGCGGGCCTAACTTCGACCCAGACAATTCTACCCCAATGTTAGGAAACTGGAGATCAAATCTAGTTAACTTGGCCGTCGGCATCATTTTTACAACAAAATGAATTGTACTTCACTTTCAACAAAGTAATAAAATCCCAATGCTCAAACTATGGTAGCCACATCGATATACCAAAGAGCCAAAGCAAAAGGCTAAGAGTTTAAGCGCACATTATTTCTTTAATTTCCTCCCACACCTGATACTGGACTCTTCACAAGTCTGGACAATGGTATAGACCAGGGGTAGACAAACTTCTTCTGTAAAAGGTTAGTAACGATTTCAGGCCATTCAACTGCAGAATGCCCAGATTGCTGAGTGGTCATGTTACAATAAAACTTTATTCACAAAGCCAAGCAGTGGGCCGAAGCAGCCTAAAGGCTGTAGTTTTGTCAACCCCGTGTCTAGATTTTAAACTGTGTTGATTCGTAAACAAGCAGACTCCTAAGTCCTCTCTCCCATGGACATCCATCACGCCATATTCTAAGAGGTGGTCCAGGAGCCTGAGATGGCTGCAAGGTGTCAGGATGCCGCTGCCCGGGGATTCTACAGTCTGGGGTGAGACTTGTGATGGGATTACAAATACCAACAAGGATTATCACACAGGAATAGCCATAGACTTTTATGGAAATCCAAAGGCTGGAGAGAGGACTTGGAGCCTAGAAAGGACCACAGAGACCTTCAGGAAAAAAACACTGCATCCAAGGTGAAGTTTAAGGGAGGAGCAGAGAAAGGTGAAAAATAAAGAAAGTGTGGAGAAAAGGACAAGGAGGACAAAGGCATGGGAGCGGGAAAGCGGGAGGAGGGCACGCGAGCGAGAGCTGGACAGGGCAGCGCAGCGAAGCTGAAGAACTGGGTGCCCGAAAGGGAATGAGAGGCGGAGCTGGAGCAAGGGGCGGGGAAGCCTCCAGCCAGCCCTCCAGACCCTGCAGCATGTGACGATTTCTGGGCCAGGAGCAGAGGGTCAGCACTGAGTTCCAGAGTGAGTGACCTGAGGGCAAGCTTAGGACAAGCGAAGGGAAGAGAGACCTCAAGTCTGTGAAAGCAGCGAGGGGCCTGAGCTACGGGCAGGGGGGCAGGACTCAGCAGAAGTGGAGGGGCTGGCTGGACTTCCATCTGGAAGGGAAGGAGAATGCCGGAGGAGGCACGTGGCCGACCTGGGGGAGAGTGGGGAGTCTGGTGTGGTAGGAGAGGGAGGCGATGAGTTCTGTCGCATCCACACGCTGGAGACACTTATAGGCGATGAGCGAAGGTGGGAACCGGCAAGCGCACTCGGCAGAGAAGAGGCTGGAGGAGACCTGGGAGGGGTTCTACCAGCCTCCGGGGAGAGGGGGAGGCAGTTGTTACCAAAGAGCGAGTTCTGGGAGAAGAAAAGGGAGCCAGGAGTGGAGCTGGGGAGAACCAAGGAGAGAACACAACATCACACAGGCCAAAGTTGATGTGGCTCCTGGAGGGCCCAGCATGCCTTGTCAACTGCTGCCAAGAGATCAAGCAAATCAGTTCTAGAAAAAAACCAACAGAGGGCTAGGTCTTCAGGGCCTGGTGGGTTTTGCAGGAGAGGCAGGAGCGAGTAAGCAACGAGGAAACAGACCAGCTGGGCACAAGAGCCTTCTCTTCGCCAGAACGTAGATGGAGCAAAAGCAGGCACCGGGGCTCCGGGCTCACTGGTGCATCCCCGAACCTAGCACACCGCGGGACACGCGGTGGTCAATTATGTGCCCGAACAGATCGACGAGTCCCGGTTTTCCAAGTAGCCAGGCCTCAAAATAAATGTGAGGAAGAAACAGAAGCTCCCCGGAGCAAGAAAGCGTCATTTCATTTTTAACCCACAGACAGGGGTTGAGCACGCATAGGTGGGGGGAAGCCGGTCGACGGAAATTCCCTGCAGAGTCAACACGTGGCCCAGAGCAGGTGCTCCGTGTGTCCACTGGCCGAATATGGGAGGAAAAGAGAAGATATGCAGGCGGCAAGCTGTGGAAGGGACTTTCACAGCCCCACCTTAATGTCAGTGCTAAAGTGTCCTCTCTCTGAAAGGATACCAAATCCATCCACCTTGGCGCCCTCCCAACGTTGTCAAGCCACTATTTCATTATATTTTTTTCCTTCCTTCTCTCCTCTTCCCAGCTAATGAGATGAGACATTCCAGTTCCATTACTCCACACCGCATGTGGAGAAGGCACCTGCCCTCCTCGCCTCTTGAACTCCCCAGCTTTTTCTTATTGTAAACACCAATTTCGTGCATAACAGGTGGTTTCCAATGGCGAATTCTTTTGTGTTTAATGTTGTCTCTTCACTGTTCTCCTCATTACTTAAGCAATACAAATTTTGTGAAAATGACGAATTATACGGGTGTCTAAATCAGGGAAGGAATGAATGACAAGGGCTTCACCACTCAGTCACAAGCATTGGTGGGACATCCACGTGTAATCTATCTCACAGACATTGAGGAAGGCATTTCCGATGCTTATCTCTGTCCTTGCAGCGGGAAAAAACAGATACCCCTTCGGACCTGCCCTTCAAAAGCAAGGTCCTCAATTAAAAAAAATATACATTAGTAGGTAAAGAATTAAATAGAAGGCCAAGGGAGGCAGCTGGGTGGCTCCAGTCAGTTGAACGCCTGACTCCTGATTTCCCCTCAGGTCATGATCCCAGGGTTGTGGGATCAAGCCTGGTGTCGGGCTCCACACTGGGCATGGAGGCTGCTTAGGATTCTCTTTCTCTCTCTCTCTCTCTCTCTCTCTCTCTCTCTCTCTCTCTCTCTGCCCCTCTCCCCTGTTTGCACTCTCTCTCTCTGAAATAAATTAAAAACAAGAAGAAGAAGACGAGGAAGAAACCCAAGGACACCAGGATTCTCAGATTAGGACACAGGTTTGTGAATTTCCGAATCACACCCCTACTCAGGACCTTTTATCAGGCCTCCGTTTTATCCAGCAATATGATGTCAGTAATAATTCTCAAGGTAACAAGAGGATGGCTTCAACAAACTGCATAGGGAGCCTCTAGGTCAGGTCAGAGCGAGGACTGGTTTTGCTACAGCTGAGTATAATCAATCAGCTACTGATGCCATCACTTTCCCACTTACCCGGTATTTTATTTCCTCTTTCAGATTATATTGACCTTGAAGAATAAATTAAGAAACACACTGGAAAAGTTCCGTTTCCTACCAGTATTTAAATAATAAAAACTCTTTGCGCTTTCTAAGAGTAGGTGCCTAAGGATTTTACAATCCTAAGATGTTTAAGCACTCTTGAAAAGTGACATTTTAAAAAGCTCTAGGGACCTGTGGAACTGCCACACCCTGTATTTTGTAAACCTCAAATTGTATTTTAAAGTTCACATCAAAACTCTTGGTCCATGTTCAAAACAGGTTTATGAGCCCCAGCCTCTACGTGCATGCCACTGATACGTGGAAATTTCCCGAGGTCGAAATAAGCATCCATCAGTTGACAGGTGTCTCATCCAGTGGAGTTTGCAGTGTGGCCCTTGAATGGGCAGCATCAGCCCCCCCTGGGAACTTGAAAAGCACACCCTCTTGGACCCCACCACACCCACTGAATCAGAAACTCTGAGGGGTGGGTGGGCCCAGCAGTCCTGAGTTTAACAAAGTCCTCAGAAGGCTCTGATGCACTCACAGATCGAAACTCACCGGTCTGCTTGGAAGATTGCAAACAAGTGCTTCAGAAGCTATCCCCAAAAACGTGACCCCTGACCGCACTGCTGTGACACTCCTGCCTGGCTATCCCACAAGAGCATGCAGATAAATACCACCTCCTCCAAAATCACGGCAGAGCTCGGATCACAAGTGGTGTGCATACTGCTGCCTAACCGTTTGGACGCTCACGGGCCACACCCAGGCTTTCTTCATTTACTCTAACCACAAAAGTTTAATTTATTTAAGTGCTTTTTCCCTTCGAAAAACTGAAATATTCCACACAGGGCTTCTGGAAAACCAAGAGGAGCGGGTAATGCAAAAGACATTTATTCTTTTTTTAATATGAAATTTATTGTCAAATTGGTTTCCATACAACACCCAGTGCTCATCCCAACAGGTGCCCTCCTCAATGCCCATCACCCACCCTCCCCTCCCTCCCATCCCCCATCAACCCTCAGTTTGTTCTCAGTTTTTAAGAGTCTGTTATGCTTTGGCTCCCTCCCTAACCTTTTTTTTTTACCTTCCCCTCCCCCATGGTCTTCGGTTAAAGTTTCTCAGGATCCACATAAGAGTGAAAACATATGGTATCAGTCTTTCTCTGTATGACTTATTTCACTTAGCATGACAGTCTCCAGTTCCATCCACGTTGCTACAAAAGGCCATATTTCATTCTTTCTCATTGCCAAGTAGTATTCCATTGTGTATATAAACCACAATTTCTTTATCCATTCATCAATTGAAGGATATTTAGGCTCTTTCCATAATTTGGCTATTGTTGAAAGGGCTGCTATAAACATTGGGGTACAAGTGCCCCTATGCATCAGCCCTTCTGTATCCCTTGGGTAAATTCCTAGCAGCGCTATTGCTGGGTCTTGGGTAGATCTATTTTTAATTTTTTGAGGAACCTCCACACTGTTTTCCAGAGCGGCTGCACCAGTTTGCATTCCCACCAACAGTGCAAGAGGGTTCCCATTTCTCCACATCCTCTCCAGCATCTATAGTCTCCTGATGTGTTCATTTTTGCTACTCTGACTGGCATGAGGTGATATCGCAGTGCGGTTTTCATTTCTATTTCCCTGATGAGGAGTGACGTTGAGCATCTTTTCATGTGCCTGTTGGCCATCCGGATGTCTTCTTTAGAGAAGTGTCTATTCATGTCTTCTGCCCATTTCTTCATGGGATTATTTGTTTTTCGGCTGTGGAGTTTGGGAAGTTCTTTATAGATTTTGGATACTAGCCCTTTGTCCGATAAGTCATTTGCAAATATCTTTTCCCATTCTGTTGGTTGCCTTTTAGTTTTGTTGATTGTTTCCTTTGCAGTGCAGAAGCTTTTTATCTCCATGAGGTCCCAATAGTTCATTTTTGCTTTTAATTCCCTTGCCTTTGGAGATGTGTTGAGTAAGAAACTGCTGCAGCTGAGGTCAGAGAGGTTTTTTACTGCTTTCTCCTCTAGGGTTTTGATGGTTTCCTGTCTCACATTCAGGTCCTTTATCCACTTTGAGTTTATTTTTGTGTATGGTGTAAGAAAGTGGTCTAGTTTCAATCTTCTGCATGTTGCTGTCCAGTTCTCCCAGCACCATTTGTTAAAGAGACTGTCTTTTTTTCCATTGGATATTCTTTTCTGCTTTGTCAAAGATTAGTTGGCCATACTTTTGTGGGTCCAATTCTGGCGTCTCTATTCTATACCATTGGTCTATGTGTCTGTTTTTGTGCCAATACCATGCTGTTTTGATGATTACAGCTTTGTAGTAGAGGCTAAAGTCTGGGATTGTGATGCCTCCCGCTTTGGTCTTCTTCTTCAAAATTACTTTGTTCGGGGTCTTTTGTGGTTCCATACAAATTTTAGGATTGCTCGTTCTAGCTTCAAGAAGAATGCTGGTGCAATTCTGATTGGGATTGCACTGAATGTGTAGATAGCTTTGGGTAGTATTGACATTTCAACCATATTTATTCTTCCAACCCATGAGCACGGAATGTTTTTCCATTTCTTTATATCTTCTTCAATTTCCTTCATAAGCTTTCTATAGTTTTCAGCATACAGATCTCGTACATCTTTGGTTAAGATTTATTCCTAGGTATTTTATACTTCTTGGTGCAATTGTGAATGGGATCAGTTTCTTTATTTGTCTTTCTGTTGCTTCATTATTAGTGTATAAGAATGCAACTGATTTCTGTACATTGATTTTGTATCCTGCAACTTTGCTGAATTCATGTATCAGGTCTAGCAGACTTTTGGTGGAGTCTATTGGATTTTCCATGTATAATATCATGTCATCCGCAAAAAGTGAAAGCTTAACTTCATCTTTGCCAATTTTGATGCCTTTGATTTCCTTTTGTTGCCTGATTGCTGATGCTAGAACTTCCAACACTATGTTAAACAACAGCAGTGAGAGTGGACATCCCTGTCATGTTCCTGATCTCAGGGGGGGAAAAGCTCTCAGTTTTTCCCCATTGAGGATATTAGCTGTGGGCTTTTCATAAATGGCTTTTATGATGTTTAAGTGTGTTCCTTCTATCCCGACTTTCTCAAGCGTTTTTATTAAGAAAGGATGCTGAATTTTGTCCAATGCTTTTTCTGCATCGACTGACAGGATCATATGGTTCTTATCTTTTCTTTTATTAATGTGATGTATCACATTAATTGATTTGCGAATGTTGAACAAGTCCTGAAGCCCAGGAATGAATCCCACTTGATCATGGTGAATAATTCTTTTTATATGCTGTTGAATTTGACTTGCTAGTATCTTGTTGAGAATTTTTGCATCCATATTCATCAGGGATATTGGTCTGTAGTTCTCTTTTTTTGCTGGGTCTCTGTCTGGTTTGGGAACCAAAGTAATGCTGGCTTCATAGAATGAGTCTGGAAGTTTTCCTTCCCTTTCTAACTTCTGGAAAAGCTTGAGAAGGATAGGTATTATCTCTGCTTTAAATGTCTGGTAGAATTCCCCTGGGAAGCCATCTGGTCCTGGACTCTTATTTGTTGGGAGATTTTTGATAACTGATTCAATTTCTTCACTGGTTATGGGTCTGTTCAAGTTTTCCATTTCTTCCTGTTTGGGTTTTGGAAGTGGGTGGGTGCTTAGGAATTTGTCCATTTCTTCCAGGTTGTCCTGTTTGTTGGCATATAATTTTTCATAGTAAGAATAATTTATTCTTGATCTCAAGTTGTATTTTTGTATTTGTATTTGGCTCATTCGTTGGTTATCCTAGAACAACTATGTCCAAAGCTTTGCTTTAGATGTAAAAGGCACAAAGAAATATTCACAATGTTTCATTTCTTCTCTTTAAAATTTTTAAAAAATGTTTATTTATTTTTGAGAGAGAGAGAGAGAGAGAGAGCGAGCATGAACAGGAGAGGGGCAGGGAGAGAGGGAGAGAGAATCCAAAGCAAGCTCCAGGCTCTGAGCTGTCAGCCCAGCTGAGACACTTACAAAGCAATCATCTCATTGCCACAATGACAGTATAGGTAGATGTCACCATCAACAAAAGCAGTGGAGATGGGAGCCAGGGTGGAGGGGATTTAGAGATGAGGGTGTGCGGACACACTCGAAAGAGAATGATACCAACGGGATCATGAAGGAGGAGAAACACAAGTCCTGTGGCAGGGACAGTGACCAGATTGGCCTGGCCACGGTACACAGTTCACGTCAAGGGCCCACAGGTAATGAGAATGGGAAGCGACCTTGGTTAAAATTGTGAAAGGCCTCAAATGGGGATGCCAGTCAAGGACTTCGGGTTTCTCCTCAAGCTACAGGGAGTCAATGAAGGTTTTCAGAGGAAGCAAGTAACAATAAAAATGTTTTAGGAGAATTGATCGAAGCACCAGAGACAGATCTAAGAGACTAAGGAGGTAGGAGTATAGACTACTCTAGAATAGTCTATTCTGTATATGCATATATGGTCTATAGACTAGTATACACTAGGCTCGTTAGTTTCTTTTTTAATTTTTTAATTTATTTTGAGAGAGAGAGAGAGGAGGGGCAGAGAGAGAAGGAAAGAAAAGAATCCCAAGCAGTCTCTGTGCTGTCAGTGCAGAGCCTGACACGGGGCTTGAACCCACCAAACCGCAAGACCAGGACCAGAGCTGAAACACAGTCGGACGCTAAACCGACTGAACCACCCCGGCACCCCTATACTAGGCTCTTTACATACTCCAGGCCTGAAGACGTAATTATGAGCGTATCTAGGGAGGTTGTAGTAATGGGGGAAAAAATGCATGAAAATCACTGGCATGTCTTGTTCCGGGCATTCCCTCCAAACGACCAAGTTACACTGCTGATACCTGTCACCCAGGACGCCGGGAAGCCACCGAGCTCCCTTATCAGACACTTGCTGAATTGCTGAGTGACCATGCGACACTCCAGCCTGGAAAGGCACACAGAGCTCTCACCCAGGCTGAGGGAGAGTGAGAACAGAAGCCGCACATGCCCCCTCTCCGACCTCTGCTACAGCAGAGTTCCCAAAGAGTAACTAGAGACATTCCCTTGAACGCTGGGACGTCACCAAAGCTGGGAAGTCAGGCAAAGTGTCACTGATTGGCAATAAACCCGAAGGTAAGATTTACAACTCATAAGCCACAAAACAGATCAACTAACCATACAAAACTTGAAATGAATATGTAGGTATAAATTCAAGAAGCCATTTCCCATGCACCAAACTCTTACTGGGCTACTCTTAACCCTTGTCTGCGTCACAGGGTAAAAAAAAAAAAAAAAGCAAATACTGACAGCTGGTTCTACAAACCTGAGCTGCCTGCTATGAATTCCTCCTGCTCCCCCCACGCCTGACACACACTGTGACAGGGACATTTTAACTGCACGGCCAACATGACGAAGCACAAAGACAGCGGAAACATCTTAATGAGTTTGCTGAAAATTCTGAAGCTGGATCTCATGGTTTATTTTTCTAGGCTAAACACTGGCCCAGATGACTTCGTGATGGTATTAGTAATAGTAGAAAGCACAACAGAACAGGCTTTCTCAAGAGAATGTGGTAGCTTTCTTTCTTTTTTTAATGTGCATTTTTGAAGTTTTATTTAAGTAATCTCTACACCCAATGTGGGGCTCAAGCTCACAATCCCGAGACCAAGAGTCACATGCTCTTTGGACTGAGCCAGCCAGGCATCCCGAGAGTGTGGTCGCTTTCTTAACCAGCAATCCCATGTAAGAATTAACAACCTGTAGGTCCTCTGCCAAGACGCCAATGGAAGAGTGAAGCCAGACGTTCTAAGTGCTGGTACTTATGACTGGGTTAGCATTAATTTGTGCTAGAAGGAAAAAAAAGGTCAGCAGGACTGGATTCAACAACTAAGAGTATGCCTGTATCTGGAAAAAACGACCAACGGCATTTGTCTGAGCAAAGATGTCTATACAGAGGTATTGCCCACAGACTTGATCCCTCTTATTCCGAAACTCCTATTTGTGGCTCTATACGTTTACCTTCCGCACATCCAGTTCTGGGATAAGGCTTCCCAATCCCTCTGCTACTTTTTTTTCCCACTAACATATGCAGCGTGAAATATGATTCACTCCTTCATGAAGGATCAATACCCACACATGATAAATACCCATATCGATCCTGCAGTGTTATATGCTGGTCTCTGGGCCCGTGGCATATTAATAGTAGTTAACCAGTAATTCATTTTAAGGTATGTGAAGGCTTTTTTTCCCTGCTCTTCCTCTAGTGTCAAGATCCCCAGAGCTGTTGCACTTTGAGTCCTTCACAGTCAAACCAAGAGTCTACTCCCTTTTCAATGACAAAACCAAACCCCACAGTTTCCTGTATGAAAGATCACATAGAAAACCAGAATTTATAATTTACAAACAACAAGGCTATTTATGATTCACCGTGAGTGATCCTCGACTTAACTGGCATATACCAAGTTTTTTTTTTTTTTTCTTAATATAATTTATTGTCAAGTTGGCTAACACACAGTGTGTAAAGTGTGCTCTTGGTTTTGGGGGTAGATTCCCATGATTCATTGTGTACATACAATACCCAGTGCTCATCCCAACAAGTGCCCTCCTCAATGCCCAGCACCCATTTTCCCCTCCACCTCCAATCAACCCTGTTTGTTCTTGGTATTTAAGAGTCTCTTATGGTTTGCCTCCGTTTGTTTGAAACTATTTTTTCCCTGTCCCTTCCCCCATGGTCTTAAGTTTCTCAAGTTCCATGTATGAATGAAAACAGATGATATGTGTCTTTCTCTGACTGACTTATCTCACTTAGCATTAATACCCTCCAGTTCCATCCATGTTGCTGCAAATGGCATGATTTCATTCTTTCTCATTGCCAAGTAGTATTCCACTGTATATATAAACCACGTCTTCTTTATCCGTTCATCACCAGGTTTTATTTTTCTTTGTAATCCCATGCCTTGCTTAGTTCCTGTCATAATTAGTTTCTAGTTTTAAGAGTTACCCACCAGGCAAAATTGTTCACTCCTAAGTCTGAGATCTCAAAATTATCTACCTAACATGTTATGCTGAGTGTTAGGAGGGTACAGAGAAAGTGTAAGTCATTTTCTCTATTCTTGTTTTTTTTTTTTTTTTTTTTTAAGGAAAACTGAGGTCTCAAGATTATGCTCAATGATTGACATGATGATGGAATCAGGATAGCAGGGGTACCTCCCTGGGACAAGAAGGCTTGGCTCGGCTAACTGCTTTTAGCTTTCTTCTCTGCGAGGTCACCCAATGTCCAGAGTAATAGCTCCTGGCATTTCCTAGATTTAGGAGTAATGGAGAAACCCAGAGAGATGCTTCAGGACTCCTCTCCCACAAGGGTGAGAGCCTGGAGAGAGACACGGGGAGAGAGAACATCGTCCTGTGAGCCGTCCCTGGACCCTCTAAGCACTCATATGATCCCAAGACAAGCTCATCATCCTGACAAGGGAACGGGTCGGGTTTCAGAGGGAAGCAGAGTTGGCACAGGGAGAGGCCCAATTACACAGGTGGCAGTGTGCCTACTGTTCCCTGAATGCTGACAGCAAGGAATGAACGAGGGACTTGTCACCACCACTGTCACCTTCCCCTGATGGGGACGCAATTCATATCCCACACAGGAAACGTGCTGTGTACGAGGCAAAGTCTGGGACTTTGGGGCACAGACCAAGGCCGTAGTCCTTGACGCGGCAGGACTCATAGGGGAGGCTCCGAACAAACACACAGAAGGACAGACCAAGGCTGTGAGAAAACACAAAGGCTGCGGGAAGGGAGGGCGAGATCAACTCCAGCCTTCCAAGTACAAGTTCTGCTGGTGTTGGCTCGCTAACGTCACTCTTGTACACAAAGCATGGAATGTGTTAGAGCCAATGTCGCCTTTTGCCCAAGGAATTTTGCTAAGTGTAATTCGGTCCCGCCAAGTTCAGGTTTCTCAGGGTGAAGGCTTTCCAGAACAATGAACCTGAAGTTGGTCTTGCAGGCCAGATGCAGGTTTTTGGTTCAAAGGTGTGTAAATATTAATGTGGGAGGCAAAGGGATCTGGAGAGGGAGGGGGAGACAGAGACAGAGGAGGGGAGGAATATCTTGATTGCCAAGCATTAACGCATCAAACAGACCAAGCAGGACATATGGCGGAAATGGAGAAAATATAAAGCGGGAAAGGCAAATACGGGCCTTCCAAGGGACCCAGCCAAGATTTGAAACAGGCCGCCCTGGGGCCACTGAAAAGCCCAGTGAGCCACAAACACGTCCATTGTGTGCAGCAATTCCTGAAAGAAGGCTTCGACTACCTACATTTTGACCTCAAACTTCTAAATGATTAAGTTCTTCTTTCTAGTTTATCTCTTAACTCAGGCAAAAGACCCTGTGGACAAACCAACCCCGATGGGGAATGACATGCCCCCCTGAAGCAACAAGGACAGCCCTGAGCCGGTAAGACCCAGAGGCACTGACCTCAAGACAATGATGGACTTGACCTTCATAGCCCACCTGCACAGACCCATCCGTCTCTGTCCAACACTTTCCTTCGTTCCTTCGATAAACCTGGAAGTACTTCCAGCACTTCTGGAGACAGTGTTTGAGGCGCTGGTCCACTGTCTTCCTGGTGTTAGCCTCACTGAAATAAACTCCTGTTTCATCACCACTGTCTCTCTGCCTGTGGACTTCTGTCCACGGCGAGTGTCCACACGTAGTTTGTTTGGGCCCCTCGGAGCCACGTGCTGTCCCACCCCTGCCGGCTCCCATCTCCTGGAATGTCGACAATGAGCAAAGGGCAATCCCTGCCCTCAAAGAGCTTACTCTCTGCTGATGAAGAGCCCCAAGGACAAATCAAGGCATCAGAAAAGGTTTCCATCGAAGAGTCTCTAAAAAGCAAAACAAAACACGTGTATGTCTATCTTCCCAGCAGGACGAGAACGAGGGTACTGCCGGCACAGGAGGTTGGACTTCAGACTCACCCCAGGAAAAATCCTAACTGGATCTGGAAAGACTGGCACTCACCACCCCGACCTCCCACACCCACGCACCTACCCGTGTTCCTATTCCCGGGTTTCTGCTCTCCCTGTGTGTTCCCCCTTCCGCACCCCGTCTGTGTGAGCCTCAGGATTCCGGGGGGGGGGGGGGGCACCCAGGAACACGGTTGGCCTGCAGAGGGAGTCAGATATGGAAAAGATGCCATTTCTCTGACTTTGCTAGAGAATGTCTGGTGGCCGTGAAAGCCTATCTCATGGCCAAGAACGTTTTCTGTCCTTAGGCCAGCTCGTAATTCCCTATCGTTGGCGAGATGCCAGAGACAATCTGAGACTCCGTCAACACGGCCAGCGGCCTGGAGGAGTCGTGGGGCCGCCAACAGGCCAGTGGCCAGGCCCGGGTTCGGGAGGGGACCAGAGAAGAGAGGAAGGACGGCCAGTGCTCTGTTCCAAAGGCGACCTTACGGGGAGGGAATCCCTTCCCCACTCTTCTTAGTACCCCTCGCACGGAGAAAACCTCAGGTCAGGGGCATCTCGGACTGACTGTGAACATAGAATTTAGGTCCCCACAGAAAAGCTCTGCTTTGAATTGTGTTCGGACAACTTAAAATGCAGGGGCTGCAACCATGGGGGCCTTCTGCTTGGCCACGAAGGGTGCTCAACACAAGGCTGTCAGATCCTGCTTTTGGAACTTGCTTTTAAAAATAAGATCCCAGGTGTTTGTCTTTGCTCCTGAAAGTCCCAGGTTTCAAGCCAAGAAGTCACACCCGACATCTCACTGCGGCCCTTCCAGAAATGTGGTGGCAATATTCCCCCAGCCGCCGTCCCAGCCAACGGTCCAGGTCACATGGATTGTCACAGCAACAGAAGGACGTCATTCACCTTTTTTCACTGTGTGGACACTTCCACCGGTGACGCAGAAGCAGTGGCGGGGAAAACTGCCTTCGCACACATCAAGGTGGTCCCACCGAACTGCACCAGGGGTCACTGGATTCCTCACTGACGTCCTCATTTGGAATATTTTACTTTGTATAATATTACAAAATTAAATGTCAATTCTTCTTACGATGCCCTCGATGAAGTAGGAAAAAAACCCCACTGGATTAAATCTCTGCCTTTGCGCCTTTTTAATATCCCACGACAAAATGGGAGGGACTCATGAGGCAGGTCTGTTGCAACCCAAGGGTGATGGTTTCCTTGAACAAGACTTGGTGCAAATGTCTGAACGACGAGCTTATACTCTTGGGGTGCCTGGGTGGCTCATTCGGCTAAGCATCTGGCTTTGGCTCAGGGCATGATCTCATGGTGTATGGGTTTGAGTCCCGCATCGGGCTCTGTGCTGACAGCTCAGAGCCTGGAGCTTTCTTTGGATTCTGTGTCTCCCTCTCTCTCTGTCCTTCCCACCCTCACACTCAAGCTCTCTCTCTAAAAAACAAATAAATGTTAAAAAAAAAGAGAGCTTCTTGACTTATTTTTGGAACACCATACACTCAGAGAGTGATGAAACTCTCTGGTTACTGGGGCTTGGATATTTGGTAGATGTTGCCTTGAAGAAGAACAAAGTGAGCCTATCCCTTCAAGGAAAACTTATAGGATTTATTGCCCAAAATTCGAGCTTGCAAGTAAAAACCAGAATTTCTGAAAACTTAAGTCTGCCATCACGGGCTTGACAGCTTCCCGAACTTGAAGACTCTTCTGACAAGATCTGTAGTAATAATAACGAATGGGATTTTCCCGATAGTTTGCAATGAAACAGGACAACCTTTGGAAAACCTGCACAACTCAGTGAACTAATATTTTCCAAATGACCAGTTCATGATGTTACAAAATGATGCATGGGTGAAAGATCCATTTGAAGTGCAAGATGGACCAGTGGATTTTAATGTAATAGAGAACAAAGCTCTTTGGCGTGGTTTTGGACTCCACCCTGCAACTAATCTTTAAGAAATTATCACCTTTCAAGTTTTGGTCCAGTTTCAGAGAACAGGCACAAGGGTCTCAAAAAGCTATTCAAGGGGGGCCTGGGTGGCTCGGTCAGTTAAGCCTCCGACTTCGGCTCAGGTCATGACCTCACTGTGTGTGGGTTCGAGCCCCATGTCGGGCTCTGTGCTGACAGCTTGGAGCCCCGAGCCTGCTTCGGACTCTGTGTCTCCCTCTTTCTCTCTCTGCCTCTCCCCCTCTCATGCTCTCTCTCTCCCTCAAAAATAAATATTAATTTAAAAAAAAAAAAAAAAGCTATTCAGGGGCGACTGGGTGGCTCAGTTAAGCACTGGACTTCAGCTCAGGTTATGATCTTACGGTTCGTGGGTTCGAGCCCCATGTCGGGCTCTGTGTTGACAGCTCAGAGCCTGGAGCCTGCTTCAGATTCTGTGTCTCCCTCTCTCTCTCTGCCCCTCCTTGGCTCACACTCTGTCTCTCTCTCTCTGTCTCAAAAATAAACATTAAAAAATTTTTGAAAAAAGCTACTCAAACACCTCTCTCCCTTTTCCAAATATTTCTCTATGTGAAACTGAATTTGCATGTATTTCAAACGACAGACTGAAGAAGCAGCAATTGGGAACCCAGCTATGTCCTACTAAGTCAGACAGAAAACAGATTAGCAGAAATGTACAAACAATGTCACTGTTTTGTTTTGGAAAAACATAGTTCTTTCCTCATTAAAATATGTTACTTATGCTAACAACGGATAGATGTTATTATTTTAAAGGAATGAACATATATGTATGATTTCTCAGTTTTTGGCTTTGATTCAATAAATGCTGATCGGCAGAATCCATATCCCCAGAAGCTCTTGGAGGTCCTTGATGATTTTGAAGAGTGTGAAGGGGTCCTTGCCACTGAAAGGTTTGAAAACTTCTGTCTTATGAGCTCATCCCTTTCTGAGAAGACCGATTTCAGGGCAGGTGGGGTCCAGGGCCTCATTCCGAGCAAGCTGCACAGTTAGCATTCAGCAGTCAAGTCTCAGGTGGGCGCTTCGGCTCTGTGCTTAAGCCTGAAACATTTCTTTCAGTGAAACAGACGCTAAGTCCTGCACACTACGTCCAGGCAGCAGAACTTCCGGTTGAGAGCACCGGCTCCCAAGTCAAAGCACTTGACAAGCGTCTTCTGCCCCATGGCCTTGGATCCAGGCACTTAAGGGCTCTGTGCGCCAGTGTCTCTCTGTAATGTGGGGATCACACTGCTATACACACCACAGAGGGCACGGGGGGCAGGGGGGGGGGGAAGGTTGTGACACACGGTAAGTGCTTGAGAAATGTTCGCTATTGTTATGATCACAGTCACAGCACAGTGATGGCATTCTCTGCCATCAAGCAAGAGAGCCACCAAATAATTCTGGAAAAAAAAAAAAGCTCATCCTTGGGGTCCCACAGGAGGGCAGGGCTGCACCTGGCAGAGGCGAATGAACTTGGAAAGGAGCGGAATCCTCTGCTCCTGGCCTTCTCGGAGGTCAGACAGTAGCCTTGAGTACAGTCGGTGTGATATCACTCCCTAAAGTCATAATCAGGAAATGCGGGAACAATCTGTTTCTCCCACAAGGCGATCATGACAGGGCTATTTTAAAACGTCAAACACAAACCTGGAGCCAGGAAAGCAAACAACCTTTTCACTGTGTACCTGCCGCAGGACTGAAAACCATTTCCACTTAGCGAGGCGAATGCGGCCAGGTGGATATGAACTGACCCCTGCTTCCTCTCCCCAGACTCTGCCCCCTCCCCCGCCCCACCCCTTTCAGCATGCAGTTCTGCTCTTGAGAAGCACAGCTACTATGGTGCTTCCTTTAAGTAAGCTGGGGATTTTATTTATTTGGGGGGGGGGGGGGAATTGCTGCTGTTCCAAGGCTGAACTTTTAGCTTGCTATAAAGTTAATGTGCTATTCAATGTTCATTCCAGGCAAGACTGTGGGGCTGTGTATTTTCTGCCACCCCCCCGAAGCCCATTATCTGTAATTGCCCATTACCATGCATAATTATTTCTCCCGGCTTGGTCTGTGACCTCCAGGGTTGCACTCTGTTACAGCTAACGGCTGGTCTTAGGAAATTCGTGAATGAAGCCCTTCTGACCTTTAGCACTTTGAAGGGTCTGTTCCGGAGCTGACATGGAAAGCCTCTTTTCAGGCACACTTTTCTGTGATCAGGAACAGTTGAGATTTCTTCCCTGATGCACCTCCGCCCAAGCAAACAGGAAAACAAAGCATAATCAAGTCTCCATTATGTGGGAGCTGGTAACCCAAACTGGGAATTATCTGGAGCCCTTCACACTCCCTTTTCTTTGACTTGGCTATTTAATTGTATCACGCTTTTTTAAAGACTGCTACTGGGAGAAGGTGGAGGTAAAGGAGGGCAAAACTTTAAATCTCAAATTCAATATATACGCTCCCACACTTAGTGTTATTTTGAGTGGGAAGAAGTGCTACGTCCCCATCAGTGATGAAAATGGAATTTGGGGATTCCACGTGCGCTTAAAATATGAATTCTAGAACTGACATTCAGTCACACCAGCAAGTCACTTTACAGCATTAGCGGGGCAAGAGAGGAGGGGACGGCGATCGCTGGCTGCACGTGGCCTGGGTGCTGGAGGGCTCAGCCATCCACGGCACTTGTGTGTCTTTCCCACTACGGCCTCCTTGCAGAACCCGGGGGTGGGCAACGCCCCTCTAAGCACACACACGGTTCACAACAAAATCTGAAAGGGCACTGACTGCCAGAAATGAGACCACTCAATTGTGGTGTGGCCGCTCGCTGCCACGGCCCCCCAGAATCTCCTGGATGTGCGGAGCGGCCTGCCCTTGCCATCTTTATTCTCCTTCGGTCTTTCCTTCCTTTTCAGTGGAGCTCCTCTAAAATGAACACAAGTCAATCCTAAATATAAACGCTCGTCCACTCTTTCAAGCATCATTTTTACCAAAGTCAGGTAAGGTGAACCACAGAGAATTAAACCTAACAGCTTTTCCTGGAGCCTGGCGGCAGGGAAGGCTTGGGAAGTAATTCCGCCCCTCGTTCTGACGCCTGGAAGAGAGTGGCCAGTCGAAGGACATGTGAGCACTGGCAGCGTGACAGGGCTGAAGATCCTATGCTTCACCACGGGGCTGTGTCATCAAGGGAAAAGGAGGCTGCACAGACATACCACTGAACATCCGAAGTTTAAAAAACAGCTGCTGCTCCTGACAAAGGCTTCCTGGAGAAGAATCTACATGACATCTACATGACTGCTAACGGTTTAAAGGCTCGCAGAGGCCCATCAGACCTCAAACACAGAGGTCAAGAGGGTTCTCAGATCCCAAAGACGGAGACCTGGACAGTCAGCACCTCATCCTTGCCACCAGGGGACAGGGCAGGCAGGGCAGGGGCTGAGAGTGGTGATCTGGTCCAGAGGGCATCACAATGGCCCCCAAACCCTTGACTTGTGGCTCCACTGACTCACCCCGAGACAGCTCACTCCAGCCTCATTTCCCGGCACATCCAACTGTGCCATCCTGTTCTCAAAGTGTGTACACAAGTCACCCAGATTCTGAGACCTCCTCACAGTGAACTGCTCCCCCGCATGTGTCACTAACCACGGGGACAGGAGGGCACGGTAAAAGATGGCATACCTGTGACCATGCCTGCCTCCCCACTATGGAGGCCGGGACTCCGATCCCCAGCCTCGGTGCAGCTCAGGCTTTGGGACACCCAGTAAGCAAGCCTTGCCCATCAGATTGCCCAAATGAGACCGGTACCCCCTGGGACAGAGCCCTCTCTTTCCTTCTTTCTTCCCGGCTGGAGCCAGAGGCTTCTGGCTTTTAGTAACGGCAGAGACAGCAGCCGCAAAGCTCTGAAGTCTCTGACACCTTGGGATACGTACGTGCGTATTTAGACACGTATGTATACACACACACACATCTGCACACACACGGACAGATCTACACCCACATCTGTATCTCTATGTACATCAGTCAACATCTTAGCAGAGAAGCCGAATCTTAACCAAAAGAAATCATTACCAAGACTCAACTAGAATTTTCTCACGGCAGCTAAGAAACAGCATGACACAAGCTACGTGACTGGACGGCTTCGCATGCCTCCGGGCACAGCTGCATCACATCTCCCTTTATCCTCCACCCCTAGTGACCTGCGTCGTACGGATCTCTGTCCGTCTGGATCACCAGAAACCTAACACGCTTGCAGACACTCCGCTTCACAGAAAGGTCTCCACTATCAAGAACTGCTTCATGGCCCAGCCCCAAGGAGGCCCACCCAGCCCCTAGGAACATCCCTACAGTGATGCACAGCCCGTGGCACAGAGGGAGGGGTGCACAATCTCTAACCCAGGGGCCTGCATTAAGGGAGCCATGTCTGTGGCAAACTGGGCAGCACCTGCTATCGCCTGCGGCTGGGTCAACCACCAAGGTTTTTTCTGACACAGAAACACCGACTAGAATGACAAGTAAGAGAATTTTTTTTTTTAATTCAACAATGAGACAGGGCTAGAATCTGAGCAGCAACAAAACAGCACACACTCCTGGAAACACACAAGTTTTAACAGTACGTTGCCCCCCAGCCCTGAGGAAGGCACACTGGAACAGGCAGAGCCTGGAGACCCACCTGGGGGTGGCTCCTTCATCCTGGACTGGACATAGACCCGAAAAGCACCAAGAAGTCCTCTCTCCTGAGAAGAGACCGCAAAGCTGTAAGCAGATGGCTGTCACAGGAAGGATTCACCAAGAAGTGAGCCATGGACGAGGGAAGACAGTGGTTCTTTCACATGAGCTGAGCAGTCACGCAGCCATCTGCCCCACAGAAGTCAACTTGGAAGAAAAAGCTCTCACAATTCAGATTGAGTCATCCATCCATCCATCCATCCATCCATTCACTCATTCAATAGCAGCCAAGCGCTCAACTGTTTATCTCCAAGGTACGAAGGGTCACTTTATCGTGACATTACCATATGCATCTGCAGGTGCTTTCGGGTTCAGTCTGAAACCAGGAAGCCCATCAAGTCCACAGAAGATGTAGGACCTTATTTATTGCCAGCCAAAATACAGGCAGATGCAGATTTGCATTAACGGCTGAGACAAACGTAGACAAGGAGAAAAGAAAGGCTATTAAGCTGAGCGACGGAAGATAGGACGCCTTAGGTAAAACTAAGGAAATAATAAGCAACAGATTATTAAATTCTCAGGGACTGGAAAAGCAAAAACAGGGAGGAGAAACAAAGTCACTGCAGATTAAATATGGCGAGTTTTAAGCCAATTATAAAAGATCAAAGAGAACATGAGAGGGGAGGAGTAGCCTTACAAGTAACCGAGATAGGAGACCTGGGGAGAAATTATGACCAGGGTAAAATCATTACAGTTTACAGTAAAAGTAATCTAGGGATGACTTCAGAGAGAAATTCACTAGACACCACTACGAGGTGAATAACATGGAGACAGAAATCAAAAAGCTCTTTATTTTCAAAAGGCACAAGACTCCAGAGGGAAGGTACTTCCTCTGTAGAGCAACAAACAGGATTGGCAACGTGGAAAGCGTAAGTGAAAACTGCCAGTGCCTTGAGTCACATTTTGGATTTCTATACCATCAACCTCTAGCGAGCAGATTGGGCGTGGTCTTTACCACATGCTGAGGTGAACAAAGGGAAGGAAGAAGCAACGTGGCAGTATTCATACAGTAGTGTCCTTGAAACTCATTCGACAGTTGCTCTTTCTCCCCCAGTAAAAGTCTGACACCGCCCCCTTTGAATAATGTCAACTGCCTCGCAAATCTCAACCCTTACTAACTCTAGAAAAGCTGAGCTAAGAAAAGAACTAAAGCAAATGATGCTAACTTTTAATGCGAGCATCACCTTTCATTTCATGGAATATCCCGCCATTTGCGTACATCCTTGCAGTTGCTACCCACAAGAACTCTGCAGTAACTGCGGGGTGGAGACAGCAGGAAGTATGATGCATGATGCCCCCTGGGGAGAGGAGCTGGTGGTGGTTTAGCAGGGGCCCCCCACACACAAGGGAACAAAGCAGCAGCTGGAGTCTGGATTCAACACTGGCCTATTTTTTTTTTTTTTAATGTTTATTTATTTTTGAGAGAGAGAGAGAGAGAGAGAGACAGAGCTTTGAGTGGGGAGGGGCAGAGAGAGAGGGAGACCCAGAAGCCGAAGCAGGCTCCAGGCTCCAGGCTGTCAGCACAGAGCCCGATGTGGGGCGCGGACTCACGAGCTGCGAGATCATGACCTGAGCTGAAGTCGGACGCTTAACCCACTGAGCCACCCAGGCGCCCCAACACTGGCCTTCTGATTCCAGGTTTGGAACCCCCCTGGCAATCACATAAAAATCCCGACATCCAGCTCTCTGCCTTTGTTCTGAATAGTTAATTCTGTGTTCTGTTTTGTTTTTTAGTGATCATCAATACACCGGACGCGACAAAATTGCAGAGCCAGAAAGCCAAAGGGAGTACAGAACACTGCCTACGAGCTGCCTAGGAACCTCCAGTACAGCAAGCACGTGAGATCGAGGATAGGGGCGCCTGGGTGGCTCAGTCGGTTAAATGTCAGACTTCGGCTCAGGCAGTGATCTTACGGTTCTTGAGTCCAAGCCCCACGTCGGGCTCCGTGCTGACAGCTCAGAGCCTGGAGCCTGCTTCCGACTCTGTGCCTCCTTCTCTCTCTCCCGGTCCCCCCTTCCACGCTCTGTCTCTCTCTCTCAAAAATAAATAAAAACATTAAAAAATTATATGAAAAAGACTGAGGATAATACCCGCCTTATAAAATGTCCCTTTCCTATGTGATATTGTACAGGTCACTATATAAGGATGACTAAAAGCTTATGTATAACTGGAAATCTGGAATGAGAAAATGTAAAATAATAACCTAGCACTTACTGATACTGGGAAAATTTATCTCAAGAAAACGAGGAGAGAAAAGAAAACGGGAGCTCTGGACAGCCAATGATTTTGCTCACCTCACACCTGGATGCAAAGTTTCCGTGGCTGAGCAAGCTGGCTCCCCAGTGGGTCCCAAACAACTACTGTCACGACCAGGGTAACAGACCCCAACACAGGGCAGGGCACCAGCTGTGAGTCCCAGACCTCGGTTGGAATCCCGACCCCAGCACTCAATACACGTGTGATCCCGAGCATGTGACTGGACCTCAGTTTCCTTCCAGGTGGAAAAAATAGTTCCTATTTTACAGAGTTGCTGTAGAGACTAAATGAGAGTATAAATAACCAAGCAGCTAAGACCATACCTGACATGAGCCAGACCTCAGTAATTCAGAGCTAGTAATACTGTAATTATTATTACCACCTCTGAAAACACAAAGTCAAGGAGCTGGGAATTAAACTACACACTCAGAAGGCAAAGAACAAAAGCACTGTCCTCCCTTCTCACGGAAGAATTAGGAAAACATTATTCACACTCGTGCGTGGATCCTGTTTCAGAAACATTACTTATTCCTGCCATTCGGGCCCCTGGCAACACGAACTAATGTGAGAATTACATTTCTTTGCTTAATCATCCTTATAATGCTTGGTCTTTTCAGTTCTACCCAATTTTCCCCTGCTCCTCGATGCAAGCGTGTGTTCCCTGCCAAACTCCTCCCCGCTGCTGTAAATAATCTCTCTCCTTCTTTTATATTACCTTTCAAATATTTATAGACTGTTATTCTCCTTCTCTCCAAGCCATACATCATTTTTGTTGTCCTTCTCCTGGATTCTCTCTAGATTATCTACATCTTTTGGAGAAAAACAAACCCCAGGTGCTTCACGATGAAAACAGCACACCCAAAGCGAAAAGCCCTCAACCAGTAAGGCCCCTTATTCAGAAGCCACAAGAAAATTCTTTGATGTGCGTCTCACTCCTCTCCTTCTGTAACTCATAATTCCATCGCTCAGATAAAAACCGAGGCACAGAGCGATAAGCGAAACAAACAGAACCCTCCTCAAGAGGATGGCCGGGGCTCTCAGAGGTAGCAGTCCCGGCGTGGCTGGCCGGGCGGTCCCAGAGAGGCTCAGGCTTGCTAATGAGGAATTGTGTGCTAGGCTCCACTCATCCCTTCCCCATCCATAGCCACGGACTTGCATGTGCGTGCATCAGAACGGTGGCCTTGACACGCCCTCGGCCCCTCACAAAAACATCTGACGGTGTTCATTTTCAAACATTTTGTTTTCAAAAACCGTTTATGTTCCACACACATTTGGAAGTGTTATTAAAAATGAAAACTTCTAGGGGCACCTGGGTTGCTCAGACAGTTAAGCGTCTGACTTTGACTCAAGTCATGCTCTCACAGTTCGTGGGTTTGAGTCCCGCATCAGGCTCTGTGCTGACAGCTCAGAGCCTGGAGCCTACTTCGGATTCTGTGTCTCCTTCTCTCACGGACCCTCTTTTGCTCGAGCTCTCTCCCTCTCTCTCTCTCAAAAATAAATAAAGCACTCGGTCTCTATCTCTAAAAAAATAAATAAAACGTTAAAATAAAAACGTATAAAACTAAACACAAACATTATCCTCACCACCAGACAGACCTCATTTTGTTGGGCAACAGTTGAGACTCACCTAGTTCAGCTTCTGCGCCCTTCTTCTGGAAGGTGGTGATGTCTAAGTGTCTTCCCCCCCCGCCCCCACCAGGTCTGTGCCGACCCTCTCTTCTTTTTCTTCTGACACACAAGGCCAAAGGTTTCTAAAATGTCCTCCTTCTGTCCAAACCCTCAAGGGCAGCAAGGTACTGATGGGACTTTACCTGTTTTGCTGAAGGCTAGTTCCTTGTCTCAGAGCCCTGAGTACTTGTGTGGCTACACAACATTCCCATACCCTTAGAAAGGATAAGAGATGGCTAACACTACAGGCAGAGGTCAGTAAAATTAGTAAAACAAAGAAAAGTGAGGCCAAGAAAAGGGAGAAGCTTACTCCTATTTTAATGTGAGGACACAATACATTTCCTGTGTGTAAGCATCAAGATGCTGAATTGGAAGACCCCTGGGTGGCTCAGTCGGTTAAGCGTCCAACTTCGGCTCAAGTCATGATCTCACAGTTCTTGAGTTCGAGCCCCACGTCGGGCTCCCTACTGACAGCTCAGAGCCTGGAGCCTGCTTCACATTCTGTGTCTCCCTCTTTCTCTGCCCCTCCCCCGTGCTTGTTCTCGTTCTTTCTCTCTCAAAAAAAAAAAAAAAAAATTAAAAAAACTTTAAAAGGAAGACCCCTGAATTGGAAGAACCAATATTTTTTAAATGTCTATACTATGCAAAGCAATCTACAGATTCAATGCAATCCCCATCAGAATACCAACAGCCTTTTTTCACACGACTAGAACAAATAATCCTAAAATTTGTAGAACCACGGCAGATGCCAAATTGCCAAAGAAATCTTGAAAAAAAAGGAAAAAAGAGAACAAAGCCAGAGGTATCACAATCCCAGATTTCAAGATATACTACAAAACTACAGTAATTAAAACAGTATGGGACTGGTACAAAAACAGACACATAGATCAATGGAACAAAACAGCCCAGAAGTAAACCCACGATTATATGGTCAATCTTCAACAAAGCAGAAAAGAATACGCAATGAGAAAAGACAGTCTCTTCAATAAATGGTGCTGGGAAAACCGGATCACCTTCTTACACCATTCACAAAACCTCAAATAAAAAACTTCTGCAGAGCAAAGGAAACAATCAAGAAAACAAAAACCCAACCTACTGAGTGGGAGAATGTATTTGCAAATGATATGTCCAATAAGGGGTTAATATCCAAATTATGTAAAGAACTTCTGTGACTCAACACCAAAAAAAACCCAAATAATCTTATTTAAAAATGGGTAGAAGACCTCAATAGAGATTTTTTTTTCCAAAGAAGACATCCAGATGGCCAATACACACATGGAAAGATGGCCAATCATCACTCATCAGGAGAATGTAAATCAAAACCACAATGAGATATTACCTCACATCTGTCAGAATGGCTAAATTCAAAAACACAAGAAACAACAAGCGTTGGCAAGAATGTGGAAAAAAAGGAACCCTCGTGCACTGTTGGTGGGAATGTTAAACTGGTGCAGCCACTGTGGAAAACAGTATGGAGGGTCCTCAAAAAATTAAAGACAGAATTACCATATGATCCAGCAATTCCAGTCTAGCGTGTATCAAAAAGATATATGCATCTCTATGTTTACTGCAGCATTACGTACAATAGCCGAGATGTGGAAGCAACCCAAGGGTGCATCAACTGATGAATGGATAAAGATGTGGTACATCACACAACAGAATATTACTCAGTCATAAAAAGAAAGATCTTACCATTTGCAGCGACATGACTACAACTAGAGAATATAATGGTAAGTGAAATAAGTCATTCAGAGAAAGACAAATACCATATGATTGCGCTCAGGTGGGATTTAAGAAACAAAACAAAGAAAAAGAGATGACAGAAAAACAGACTCAACTACAGAGAACAAACCAGTGGTTGGCAGGGGGTGGGCAATGGGTGAAAGAGGTAAAGGGGATCAAGAACACACTTAATCATGAGGAGCATCGAACAATGTATAGAAATGCTGAACCATTACATTGTATACCTGAAAATGGTATACCACTGTACGTTAATCGTACTTGAATAAAAATTTAAGATGCACGCCAGAGATTCCTGGCCATCAGGATGCAGGTGGGGTGGAGGGAAATGTGACAGGCTACATAACCTTCACCCAGGGACATCACCCTTTTCCTATCAGTTCATGTGGCTTTGTCTGTGCAAGAAACCACGTCATGGCTTTAGGACGGACCGAACCCAAGCTCACTGTCCCGCTCCCCCCATCAGTATCTGAGACTTGAGTGCTAAACACGTTTATGTGCTTTGTCAGGGTTGACAAAGACCCTTCACATACACTTCTTAGGGGAGCACCGTAAACTGGGCAGGCATTATTATTCTCTCCATATCACAAATGAAGAAACAGACAAAGAAGTGAAGCCAAGTGCTCAAAATCAGAGAGGTGGCAGGTACCTCAGCCAGGTCTCGGACTCTGGATCTTAGGTTTTTGTTTTTAAATATTTTTTAATGTTTATTTGTATTTTCGAGAGAGAGACAGAGACAGCGCAGGAGTGGGAGAGGAGCAGAGAGAGAGGGAGACCCAGAATCCGAAGCAGGCTCCGGGCTCTGAGCTGTCAGCACAGAGCCCGACAACGGGGCTCGAACTCATGAACCGTGAGATCATGACCTGAACCAAAGTCGGGATGTTTAACCAACTGAGCTACCCAGGCACCCCTGGATCTTAGGTTTCCTTCATGACATGGGGCTTCCTCCCCAGGTATGAAGTTTCAAGAGACCAGCCAAACTCTTTTTCTAGATGCCTTCAATCTCCAAGACCTCTGAATAAGCTTCTACTACCATATGTCCTTCTTCCGGGGAGGAACCCAGCACAGCCACGTGGTACTAACAACCTGCCCCAGGAGAAGCAGGGCCCTGGGTATGTCCCACATCAACTAAAGCAAGCAATAAAATTACTCTGAAGTATTTGATGGTAACGTGCACTCTAATTTCATGTAACACTGGTAAGAGAAATTTTACTCTCTAGTAAGCAGAATATCTGACTAGACGTTACATCCCATTCCCCAGTCACGCCATACCAGTTTACTACACACCCAATAGTCCTCCTGTACGCACCTGCCAGACCACAACACTGGACATGACCCTGAGATGGTTTAAGCCATTGGGGCCATCAGATTAACATGAGGTCTGCCCAAGGTTAAACTGAGGAGCAGAAGCTGGAAGAATACGAAGGACACAACAGATTTAGCCATCTGCCATGTCCGTTTTCACTTGGCTAACGGCCGGCTCAGGGGGAACCAGAAGAGCCACGGGCTTCGGCTCCTCTTTCTCCACCTGACCCCCAAGGAGTGCGGTCACCAGGGCTCAGGCCTTGGGCCCCTCATCTCTGCAGTCTGTCCGCAAGTGGTCTCACAGAACACCAGCTGGTCTCTCGAAACACCAGGCAATGGGGGAGCTGGGGGCTGCACCTCACACCACAGAGGACCAGTCTCCATAATGAATGAGGGACACCTAGATGTGGGGGATTCAGCAGAGAAGCGGGCAAAGGACACACACGGAAAAAATTACAAATGGCCCTTAAACGTGTGAAAAAAGGTTCAACCTCACTAACGCAAGAAAAAAGATGATCACGTACCAGATTTGTTTTCTACTGCCATACAACAATTACCACAAACTTAGCAGCTTAAAGCAACACAGATTTATTATCTTCCAGCTCTGTGGGCCCAAAGTCTAACGCGAGTCTCTCTGGGCTAAAAGCAAGGCATCCACAGGGCTGCACTCTCTTCTGGAGGCTCCAGGGGAGGGTCTGGGGCCTTGCTCAGTCAGGGTGCCGGCAGAGCTCAGTTCCTGGCAGCAGGAGGACTGAGATCCACTGTCCCTGCTGGCTGTCAGCTGAGGGCTGTCCCAAGTTCCTAGAGGCCTCCCGAACTCTTGGCCTCGGGGTCCCTTCTTCCACCTCCAAAGCCAGCAAAGGTCAAGGCTCCTGCTTCAAACCCCGCCCCTCCGTAACTCCTCCCACTGTGGTATATTGCGGGGCGGGGGGTAGGGGGGGTGTGGGGTGGTGGGCAGCCAGGAAGGCTCCTCCAGTTCTCCGGATTCACACCACTAGAAGGGACCCACCTGAAAAATCCAGGACCACCTCCCCATCCCAAAATGCCTGACTTCATCACATCTGCCATCGAAGGTGATATCCTCACAAGTCCCAGGCTGGGGTGTGGCATTTCTCGGGGGGCATTACTTTAACGACCACAGCAACGTACAACGCTTCACCTGTCAGGCCGGTAAGGCGCCCACGACACCCTACCTACCACTGGCAATGATGCGGCAGCCGCTCTCTGCAGGGGGTGCCGTCCACGAGATCCCCCAAAGTTGCATTTAAACTGACCTCCCAAAGAGACCTCGGGTCCCACCATTTCTTTCCATCTCTACTCCCCCCGCCCCCGTGCGAGCAGCTCTCCCCCCGCCTGGGCACTTGCAGCCTTCACTTCTGTTTCTGAGTGCAGCCCCCAGCAGCAGAGAGACCTGAGGAGAGAGTAAATCAGGTCACGTCACTCAGTGCTTCAACACTCCAGTGACTTCCCATTGCACTCCTAATAAAACCCCAACTCTCTCCCGTCCTGTCAGGCCCCCGGAGATGTGGTCTCCAGTGACGGCAGCCCCTGCTTTTGGCACACGGGCCTCCTTCCCATTCCAAGCGACCTCTCTGCCCCACCTGGAAGTCTCTTGCCCCAGGCCTTGACCACAAGGGCTCACTATCACTCAGGACTGGCTCCCATGGACTCCCCTTAGAGAGGCTCCCTTTCCTGAACTATCCTATCAAACACCCACTGTCCCCTTGGACACGACCATCATATCATTTTGTCTTTCTTCATAGCTGTGAACACTTTCTGAAAATACCTTGTGTTTACTAGTGTACTTATTTATAAACTGTCTCCCCTCCTGGATCTGTAAGATCCGCGTGAGGCACACACTTTTTATGTGCTGCTGACTATCCCATGCCTAGAAAAAGGTCTGACCCAAGTCGCATGATGAACATTTGCTGACTGAATGAAAAATTAGATTAAAAAAAAAAAAAAAAAAAAAAAAACAGAAGGAAGAAAGGGAAGAAAGGAGGGAATCTTGTTCAGAAAGCAGACTCACCAACCAAGATAATTCAATGCAGTTCAGCAAACATATTAGTGTTTGATATATGCAATCTGCTTCCCTAAATTTACTCATAGCCTATATTTTAGATAAACCTCAAACCTCAGGACCAGAGTTAAGGGGTAGTGCAAAAACAGTCGTTTTATAAGTGTTGAGATCAATAGTCATCTGTTAATATGTAATGAACTGATATTGGATGGTTGAAGCAATATCTAAGAATTCTTAATACCAATAAACATCAAAAACCCTGTTATTACTAGAATACTGAATCGATATTTTCTTTTGACAAGAAACCAGCTATTTATAGTATACTTTAAGAGTTTCTTGTGCATTTTTTCTCCCGAAAAGCATGTTCAGTGGGCTTGTACAGTAACACCAGATTAATGATTGTGATGTCCACCAAGAGACATCAGGAGACTACAGTAAACTGGGTTTGAACTGTCATTTGCTTCAGCAACGGGGACCAACATTTATGTGAATTTTCTTAGGGGAGTCGAAACGGCTGTCACACTGAATTTTTTTAAGTTGAAAACTAAGAGACAGAGGCTGGAACAGAAACACAGATCTGCACTACAGAGTTGCCTGTGACAACGACAAAAGGGACTCTGACAAGTCAAGAACCCACGGGATGGTGGCCGGAGCCACGGGTCCCACAGGCATCCCTACCCTTCTCCCCTTGCTTCACAGCACCGCACGGAACACTGCAAGTCTCGGAGGAGTTGAGATCACCTGCCAGAGGTACAGAATTTATAGTCTCCTGAAGGGGGTGTTAGCAGACACTCCCCTGTGCCCCTTTCTCTATAAACCTCAGTCCTTGGAGAAACATCAGTCCTCATTACCCCAGAGCCATGGATTAGCGCAGCGTGTAAAACAGAGAGAGAAATCCGCAATAAAGCAGAACTTGAGGGGCTGGGAGAAGAGGAGGAGAAAGAAAGGATGCGGACAGAGATAAAAAGGGCTCATCTTATCTCATGTGAGTCTACAGGTGATTTCAAAGACCGAGAAGCTTTGAAGAAAGCTGTGCCAGCAAAACAGTTAATGAGAGGGAGAGAATGGGGAGTTACTGCTTGGTGGGGATGGGCTTTCCGTTTAGGAAGATGAAAAAAATTCTGGAGACGAATGGTGGGGACAGCGGCACAGCAGCCTGACTGCTGCAGGCCACAAAACTGCACGCCAGCAAGAGTCAAAATGGTCAATTTTATGCCATGTATATTTTGACGCGATAAAAATTTTTAAAAAGTCAGTTACATAAAACAACAGGAGGTACGGAAAGGCGTCCACAAGATGCAAAAAATAGTGAGTGATGAGTGGGTGGTCAATGGACAGGACTCTTGAATCAGCAGTTAATAGGAATCCATGGTTCAAGGACTCCGGGGGCAAGCCAAACAGATGACACAGGTGAGCTTTTGGACACGCAAGAGTTTCCCATGACAGAAAACGCAAGGCTGTGTCACACGATGACAACACCTACTGCTGTGACCAGCTATTGGCAGTAAATTCTAAGACAGTCTATGAACCATACCCTTTTCCCACCGGAATATGGAGGACAGGGGTCCATATTCACCAACCCTCAGCTTTTCACTTTTGGGTTCCACCAAAACAATGGTGGTTTTTCATGTTCAGAAATCCAAGGATAAAAGTTATTCTTGCCAAGTTTCTAAGGCAACAGAATTCTTTCTCCATTGTTCTGAGGAAATGCTTGTCCCCCAAGGTCTGAAGAGTTACGTTAGCCAAAATACGGCAAAGAAAGCCCATCACCAGGTCCTCCGTGGTGTACCTTCTCAAACACCATTCCTTTCACTAAAAACTGTATGTGATAACGAGGTAAAAGAGGAAACACTGTAAGAGACTGAATATTAACCTATTTCCAGTGAAAATAAAATGCAAACCTAGAGAATCCTCCATGATCTAAACTTCTGGTCATCAAGGAGACTCTCACTGGGTTTTATATCTGTAACATTTACCAGGATGAAGGTATCTTACCTTTTAATTTTAAAAAACTTGGGGCGCCTGGGTAGCTCAGTCAGTTAAGTGTCCGACTTCAGCTCAGGTCATGATCTCAGGATTCATGGGTTCAAGCTCAACGCGAGGCTCTGTGCTGACAGCTCTGAGCCCGGAGCCTGCTTCAGATTCTGTGTCTCCCTCTCTCTCTGCCCTCTCTCTCTCTATCTCTCAAAAATAAACATTAAAAAAATTTTAAAAACTTAAGTTTGGGGACACCCACCTGGGTGGTTCAGTCAGTTAGGCATCTGACTCTTGATTTCAACTCAGGTCACGATCTCATGGTTCATGAGTTCGAGTCCCAGGTCAGGCTCTGTGCTGACGTTGCAGAGCTTGCTAGGGATCCTCTCTCTCCACCCCTTCCCCACTTGCATTCCTCTCTCTCTCTCCCTCAAAATAAATAAACTTAAAAAAAATAATAAGCAGTAAAAAAACCTAAGTTTGAATTTTCTGGAACCCTCATACCGTCCTTGTGGGAATGTAAAACAATGCAGCCTCTTTGGAAAACATTCTCAAAAGTTCTTAAAAAGGTTAAAAAACATAGTGTTACCATATGATTCAGCAATTGGGACTACTTGGTACATACCTAAGAAAATGAAACGCACGTTCATACAAAAACTGGTACAAAAACGTTACAGAAAAATTACTCCTAAGAGCCAAAAAGTGTAAGCAACCCAAATGTCCATCAGTTGATGAAAAAAATAGGATATATGCATATAATGGAATATTAATTTAAAAAATGAAGGGGCACCTGGGTGGCCAGTCAGTTGAGCCTCCAACTCTTAATTTCGGCTTAGGTCATGATCTCACAGTTGTGAGATCGAGCCCCACATCAGGCTCCGTGCTGGGCACGGAGCTTGCTTAGGATTCTCTCTCTCTGCCTGCCCTCCCCTGCTTGCGCGTGCTCTCTCTCTCTCTCAAAATAAATAAATAAACTTTAATTTACAAATTAGTAATTAATGCATGCTACAACATGGATAAACTTTGCTAACATCAGGATAAGTGAAAGAAGCCAGACACAAAAGGCCACATACATGATTTCATTTACAGGAAGTGTCCAAAAACACAAAATGTCCAGAGTAGGTAAATCTATGTGGACAGAAAACATATTAGTGGTTACCTAGGGCTGGTATGGGGATTGGGAGGAGGGTAGTGACTGCTAATGGACAGAGTTTCATTTTAGGAGGAGGCAAAAATGTTCCACAATTAGAGTCTGGTGATGGTTGCACAACTCCGTGAATTCACCAAAAAACAATGAGTTGTGCATTTTAAATACAGGAATTATATAGTACATGAATTACACCTCTGAGTTGTTAAATTATGTTTGGCTTTTTAGCATTTCAAAAATTCGAATACATTTTAAGAATATCACAAAACAAAAATGTACATTGATCAATGATTTTACTCCCTGACATCTGCAGATGGGTGCATGGCCACTAGTCTAGTGCTTTAACCTTTTTACTTTTTATTTTTTTATTTTTATGGCGGGGGGGAGGGCAGAGAGAGAGAGGAAGAGAGAGAATCTCAAGCAGGCACCACGCTGTCAGCACAGAGCCTAAAGTGAGGCTTGATCCCACAAACCCTGACATCATGGCCTGAGCCGAAATCAAGAAACGGACGCTTAGCCAACCATGCCACCCAGGCACCTGCCTCCCCCCACCCCCCGCCAACAACTAGTCCAGTGTTTAAAACACAACTTCCAATGTTAACTATCACCATTCACTCACTCAACAATGGTTTATGGCCGCTTACTGTAAAACCAGGTACTGCGCTGTGCACATGGGCACGGGGATAAACAAAATACAGTCCCTGCCCAGAAGATCACATTTTCACAAAGGATTGATAAAGATGTAAACCTATCAAAACGTTTTCATGTCTTTTGCAAATGCTGTTACACAACTAATTTGTGCCTGAAACCCAGCATTTATCTTTTTTGTGGCTCTAGATGTTTTCTAACTTTTCTCTTTAGCCACAGGGAGACCAGAAGGCTACCTCCTGTGTACCTTGTTGACTGCCACTGCTCTCCGGAAATACTATCTACAGAGAATTTCTATCAGCCCAATTAATTGCCACGTCTGCCACGCAAGCAAAGACTTCCCTCGGAAGAAATAAAATCGAGGGAGAGCCGATCTAAAATGACGGATACTTGATGACCGGCACCATGACTCTTCAGGGTTTCTTTTTTGTATTCGAGCCTCCAACTGTAGCTTCGGTGAAGGAGTTTTTGTTTTGTACAACATTCTAGAAATTTCCCTGACTGTGAAAGTAAAACTGAGGAATACTTTTATCAAAAGTCTTTTTAAAAACAAGTATCTACATTTTCTATTCTAATAGAAATTGAGAACTCCGTCTAGAATCGATGGAGCTCGTCTCATATAAGTGGCCAGAATTCCTCAAAAGTGAATCTTCAAAGCAGTTTAGATGAAATGCTTTGGGTATTCATTTAAATGAAGTGCTTCCTTCTGTACAATAATGGAAAACTGCAAAGATAACAACTGAAATGAGGGCGCCTGGGTGGCTCAGTCGGTTAAGCGTTTGACTTTGGCTCAGGTTGTCATCTCATGGTTCGTGAGTTCAAGCCCCACATTGGGCCCTGTGCTAACAGGTCAGAGCTTGAGCCTGCTTCAGATTCTGTGTCTCCCTCTCTCTGCCCCTCCCCAGCTTGCACTCTGTCTCTCTCTCAAAAATAAACATTAAAAATTTTTTAATTGAAATGTTATTTTTTAAATGTTTATTTATTTTTGAGACAGAGAGAGAGAAAGAAAGAGACAGAGAGAGAAATCACAAGTGGGGAAGGGACAGAGAGACAGGGAGACACAGAATCTGAAGCAGGCTCCAGGCTCTGAGCTGTCAGCACAGCTGACATAATTTAACCCTGGCCGACTCAGGGCTCGAACTCACAGGCCAGAAGGTCATGACCGGAGCCGAAGTCAGGTACTTAACCGCCTGAGCCACCCAGGTACCCCTGGAATGTTATTTTAAATTTAAACAACTCCACACAGGGTTTTCAGGTCAGTGAAACAATTCTGTGTGACACGACAATGGTGGGTACAGATGGTCATTAAATTTGTCCAAACCCATAGAACACACAACACGAAGCCTGGATCCTCATGTAAACTACAAAGTTCAGGGGTAACGACATGTCCACACAGGTTCAACTGTACCAAGTGTCCTGCTCTGGTGGGGGACGTTGATGGCAGGGGAGGCTGTGCATGTGTGGGGACGGGGGCACACAGGAAATCCCTGTGCCTTCCTCTTCGCCACGACGTGAACCTGTAACTGCTCTAAAGAATAAGGTTTATTTAAAAAAAAAAAAAAAATCTAAACTCAGTATCTTCTGTTGTTAATTCATCGGCCACAGTTCTTACTGGTAAGAGCTGCATGGACACACGATTCCATTTTCAAACTGCCACATTTCCCATTTGTAAAGCACGGAGAAGACACACAATGAAACGTGTTCCCCTACCAGCATGTGCTTGCTCCCTGTGTATGCTCGAGTGAGATTACTGTGAAGGAAGAGCAGCGAAGTTGGAGGCGGTGGGGGGTGCCCATCATTATCAGACACAGACCTGACTGACCCTTCCAACAGGGGAAAGGTGAGTGAAAGTGGGCCACAGGCCACAGGAGGCCCGGCAGCAGGGGGGAGGCCAGAGACGGTAGGAGGTGGTCTGATGCGAGGGAGTGTGACTGTGAATGTGTGTGGAAGTGCCCGGTGCTCCAGAAGGGAGGACCCCAAGGGCGATAACATTCAGGTCCCTACTTACAAAGGACACACATGCGCCAGATGAGCTACAATGCAACCCTTCATCTGACAGCTGTGCCCAGAAAAGGAGAGGCCAAGAACCACGCAGACCTCAGCGTGAGCCATGCGAGAAACAGCCTCCGACTGGTTGCGCAGGAGTTGAAGGACAAGCGGAATATAAAACAGGGGCGCCTGGGTGGCTCAGTTGGTTAAGCATCCGACTTCGGCTCAGGTCATGATCTCACGGTCCGTGGGTTCAGGCCCCAGGTCAGGTTCTGCGCTGACAGCTCTGAGCCTGGAGCCTGCTTCCGATTCTGTGTCTCCCTCTCTCTCTCTGTCCCTCCCCCATTCACACTCTGTCTCTCTCAAAAATAAAAAACATTAAAAAAATAAAATGAAAACTAAAACAAAGAGGAATGCAAATTTTAAAGAGGAAGAACGCCTATGTGAGACTTTTTAAAGTCAACTGGTAATTTTGAAAGTTAAGATGTATTTTATGCTAGGGGCGCCTGGGTGGCTCAGACGGTTAAGTGTCAGACTTCAGCTCAGGTCATGATCTCACGATTTGTGAGTTCCAGCCCCGCATCGGGCTCTGTGCTGACAGCTCAGAGCTTGGAGCCTGCTTCGAATTCTGTGTCTCCCTCTGTCTCTGCCCCTCCCCTGCTCACACTCTGTCTCTCTCAAAAATGAATAAATGTTAAAAGAAAAAATTCTAAGACATATTTTACGCTAAAATTAAAAATGGAAAACCGCAGAGATAATGTTGAATAGTTGCGGTTAACTCACTGTTATTTACAATAAAAAATGCTTTTTTTTTTCTTTGCCATTGCACTGAAAATGATCCTGCTAGCGTAAGAAACAACAATGAATAGGGCAATGCTTCAAAAGGCTGTTTCTTCCACGGTAATACCCACAGTCATAGATGAAAATAATAGTAAGAAATTGTTTCCACCCCATTATTCTAGGAATCTTTGGTAGATGGTAGCCAGTCTCTGGTTAAGGAGTGGAGAGACTTTCCTCTAAGGTACGGGATCCTATTCAGAGGGAGTCTGCTCTCCAATAAGTGAAAACAACAGCTTGGTGATGAACCCAATTAATTTCCTTCACAGCATCCTTAGAATGCAACCAATAATATGGGCAATAATTCTTGGGTGCTTTCCACTCTCACTTTGGCACTTTTGGGAGCCAAAAGGAGATAACTAAGAAACTTCAAGGACATGAAAATCTACTGAATTTCACTAGGCTACTGCCCTTGTAGACACTAAACATTAGATATTAGAGGGAGAAGGGGAACAGCATGCCTCCGTGTGAGTAGGGCAACTATTCCCTGACCACACTGGCAGCTTTCACCCCTCACTAAATAAAGTTCTAGCCTTTCACATTTATATGATGGAAGGCTAACCCAGTAAAAAATTCCAAGCTGTGGGGCACCTGGGTGGCTCAGTCGGTTGAGCTTCCGACTAGCTCAGGTCATGATCTCGCGGTTCAGGAGTTCCAGCCCCTTCTCAGGCTATCTGCTGTTGGCACAGGGGCTGGAGCCTGCTTCGGATCCTCTACCTTCCTCTCTCTCTGCCCCTCCCCCACGCTCACTCGCATGAGCTCACTCTCAAAACCAAACATTAAAAGAAATTCCAAGATGTTTTAAGAAAAAAAAAAAACTAAACTAACTTCAAGTAGGAACAATGCACTCCCATTAAGTTAAATACATGAATAATAGACCTACAAAAGCGAAAGACGAGACACATAAGCCTATATGTCCAGCCAGTAATCCTGGAATGCCAAACAGAAGGGATTTGAGGGTTGGGATTGGAAGTACAACCCCATTTCAATGAATATGCTTTTGTACTCTTTCCCTTTTACTGCATGAAGTTAACTGTTATTTCAAATAAATCCCAATCTGGAAGTTTAATATAAGCTCTACTTATGTGTTAGCAGCAAACTATCTTAAGTTGGGCCCCACGTGCTTCACAAACCTTGAAGGACACTCTTCAGTCTGTCTATCTCTCTTGGTTCTCTCTCTCTCTCCCACCTCCCTTCCTCTCTGTTCCTCCCTCTATATATTTATGTAGTTCACCTCTACTGGTTTTTCTGTCTTTCTCTTGCTCATATCCTAGCTCAGTCCAGAAATTATCAATCTCCACTCAAGAGCCTTGGTGCAAGCCTTGGGGTGCCTGGGTGGCTCAGTCGGTTAAGCGTCTGACTCTTGATTTTGGCTCAGGTCGTGATCTCAAGGTTCCTGAGACTGAGCCCTGCACTGGGCTCTGAGCTGACAGCATGGAGCCTGCTTGGGATTCTCTCTCTCTCTCTCTCTCTCTCTCTCTCTCTCTGTCTGCCCACCCCCCCCCCCCCCCGCTCTAGGAGTGAGACCGTGTACCTGGGGCTCTTGCCCCATGGAGGTGGGCTGACAAGGGGAGAGCCCACAGGCAGAGGGCCTCCAGAGCGATGCCTCCCAAGCACACGAGCACAGCACATTGGCTTCCTCATTCCCTCCTGCTGAGTGTTGAGTCCAAGACTCCAAAATGACTCCAAGGTCTACCAGCTCCATAGGCAAAAAAAGACAATCTGGTCATATCCTCCTTGACCCTGAACCTTCTAGCTTGCTCCCCTGCTGCTTCTATTTGTGACTTTCCCTGCTGCTACTCTGAAATACTCTTCGAGAACGTCTTTGTCATGCTGAACTCCATCAACCCTGAGATCCTTCTCTAAAGCTCCTCTCTTGGGTATACAATCCAACTCCGACATCCCTTCCACAAGGTGGAGTGCAGGACAGCTGGCTAAGCCAGGCTTACCTGTGGTGCCCTGTAAACTGCCCTGCTTGGACATCTACCCATCACGGGCCTCTCGCTCTGTTCCTCCCCATGAAGATCGGTGGCCACAGCCTTCTAGAACAACAGTGAATGGCAGGGACTTCTGTCCCTAATTAAGTTGTTCTTAATTTCTTGGGTAGCCCTAAATCCCTTCTGAAGATTAAACCACAGCCTCGAATTGTGATTGGTCCTTTTGACAAGGAAACATGGCAACTGTTCCCCCAGCCTCTCTTCACAGGCAGGTAAAATGGAAAATCCATGGGCTTTGAGGCCTTACAGCCCTGGACAGAATCCAAGTTCAACTCAGCTTTTTTCTGGGGCAGCTCCCTTACCACTGGTTTCCTTAGCTGTAATGGGGAATAGTTCCTACCTCAGAAGATGTTTGTGAAAATCAAATGAGTTACTCCCCTCTTTATTCCTCTGACACACCCCTTTCCCATTTCAGCCCTCCAGCGAAATCCACCAGACCAGCCCTTGACCCAGTATTATTTGGTAATCAACCTTAAACACAGCGTATAATCTCAAAGTGTAAAGATCCCACTGCTGATAAATGTATTCAGTCCTTCCTAACAAAAGGGAAGTCTGGAAACCCTTTGTAAGCCTACATTATGAGAAACCAAGCCAAAGAAAGAAAACACGGTTCTCCTTGTAAACTATAGAACCTAGACCCGCAGCAATACTCACAGTGAGAGGTACACAGGCACACCTACCTGCTGCACAGAGACAAGGGTTCCATCTCTCACTGGCTTTCTTTGGTGCCCCCTTACCTTTACCTTCTTTATAATGGTCAGGACTCAGGCTTCAAAACCCTCAAAGACCTCCTCCCCCATTTTTGATATGAGGAAACAAAAGGCCCAGAGAGCTTAAGTGACTTGTTTGAAGTTGCACAGCGAATAAGTGGCAAGGCAGCTGAATAACTTCAGCCCCGCTGAACAAACCGAGTAACTCAAGAAAAGCTTAGTCAAGAGGAATCACACTGCAAGGCTGTATTTCAGGGACCCTTAGTGGACTCTAAAGATCTTCTATGAATCTCAGCATATGTTTTTATTTATTTTATTTTTATTTTATTTTAGAGAGAGAACATGAGTTGGGGAGAGGGGCAGAGGGAGAATGAGACAGAATCTTAAGCAGGTTCCAAGCTCAGCATGGAGCTGGGTGCGGGGCTCGATCCAACAACCCTGGGATCATGACCTGAGCCGAAATCAAAAGTTGGTTGCTCAACTGACTGAGCCACCCAGATGCCCTTCGGCATGAGTTTTTAGCATGTAATACAGTGGACTACCAAACAACACAGATTTGAACTGCAAAGGTCCACTGACACGTGAATTTTTTAAAATAAATACAGCAGTTCTTTTAACGTATTTTCTCCCCCTTATGACATTCTTCATAACATTTCTTCTCTCTAGCTTACTTCATTATAAAAATATATTATATAACACACATAACATACAAAATATCTGTTTTATATCATTGACTGTTTTATATCATTGGTAAGGCTTCTACTCAACAGTAGCCTATTAGCAGTTAAGTTGTTGGCAAGCCAAAGGTTATACATGCATTTTTGACTGTGCAGGGTGTTGGTACTCCTGACCCCCGTGTTGTTAAGGGTCAACAGTAGAAATATTTGTCAACAGGATTTCACAGATCTTGGTGGATTTCCTAGAACTCCTGCATTCTAGGCCAGTGCCATTCAAAGGAACTCTGCAAAAAATGGAAATGTACACTTTCTGATAGTTTAAATAATTAGAACCTGAGCTCTAAGTGCCTTCTGAGCACTTGAAGTGTGGTAGTGCAACTGAGGAGCTAAAGGTTTTAAGTTTTTAAACGCATTTTTTTTTATAATGGTAAAATGCACGTAACGTAAAATCTCCCATCTTAACCACTTTTAAATGCACGCTTCAGTGACATTAAACACCTCTGTAATGTTGCCACCATTGCCACCATCTGTCTCCAGCACTCTTCGCGTCTTGTAAAGTGCAGCTCTACACCCACAGAACACTAACTTGCCATTCCCTTCTCCCCCCAGCCCCTGGCAACCACCAATCCACTTTCTGTCCCTATGATTTTGATACTCTAAGTATATAAGCAGAACCATATGGTATCCGTCTTTTTGTGACCAGCTCATTTCGCTTAGCATAATATTCTCAAGATGATCCATGTTTTAGTGTGTGGCAGAATTCCCTTCTTCTTGGGGCGTCTCAGTGGGTTGAGTGTCTGATTTGGGCTCAGGCCATGATCTCACAATTCGTGGGTTCAAGCCCTGCGTCTGGCTCTGGGCTGACAGCTCAGAGCCTGGAGCCTGCTTCAGATTCTGGGTCTCCCTCTCTCTCTCTGCCTCTCCCTTGCTCACACTACGTCTCTCTCTCTCTCTCTCTCTCTCTCTCTCTCTCAAAAATAAATAAACATTAAAAAAAGGTTAAAAAAAAAGTTTAGAATTCCCTTCCTCCTAAAGGGTGAATAACATTCCACTATATGTATAGACCACATTACCACATTTTTGTTACTCACTCATCTGTCCGTGGACACACGGGTTGCTTCCACATTATGAATGCTATTATCAACGTGGGTGTACAAGTATAGGGGTCTCTACGAGACCCTGCTTCCAGTTCTTTTGGGTACAAACCCAGAAGAGGTGTTGCTGAGTCACAGATCATTCTCTTTGCTATGTTTGGAAGAAACGCCATATTGTTTTCTATGTCAGCTACACCATTTTATATTTCCACGAAGAGTGCACAAAGGATCCAATTTCCTCCCATCCTTGCCAATGTTGTTATTTTCTGGGGTTTTGTTTGTTTTTATTTTTATTTTTTTTGAGAGCCGCCAACCTAATGGGTGCAAAGTGGTATTTCACTATAGTTCTGACTTGCGTTTCCCTAATGATCGCTAACGCTCATTGTATACCTTCTTTGGTCTCATGTTTTCATCTTATTTCACTGTACTTAGGTTAACTTTAAATGGCCACACCTGGCAAGGGGCGTCCATCCTGGACAGTGCAACTCTAGACCATCATGATTGCTGAGGTCATTTGGAGACCAGTTTAGCACAATGAGCTCTGGAGGCACATGGACCACGTCAGATACTTTCTGGCTCAGTGGACTCAGCCGGTCACTTAACCTTCCTACCCCTCAGGACCTTTGCAGACACTTTCCCCAAATGGACCGCAGTCCTTGCCAGAGAAATGGGACTTACGGTTCTAGAACACAAGGATCTTTACCTCCCACCAAGAGGACCTCAAAACAGAGGGTGGACTGAGATGAACTCTGGGCCGATCTCAGCCCTCTGATATCCAGTGAGTCTGACTCTGTCCAGATTCAGACTTAGCTATTAGCCAATGGGAAAGCAAAGCTACCAGACTTCCAATTCGAGAATTCCTGGCCATCTCCTTCGTGAGGCAGCCAAAAACAGACCCACAGAGGGAGACCGCTTACGTTCTGGATGTGACGCGTGGCGCAGGCCAGTCCCGAGACCATTTTCGTGGACCGCGGCCCTTTTTTCGTCCCGGCCGGCGAGGCGACCACATGCGCCTCAGGCCCCTTACCTGATGCGGCAGTGGTGGGGGTGCTGGCCGGCCCCGGCTGCGAGGGGCTGCTGCTCTCGGTCATCAGGCACGGGTTGTTGCCATTGCTCTCTCTCTTGACAAGCAGTTCGGCAGCACTGGGCAGCGGGATGGGGTGGCTGATCCCCAGCTCCTCCTCCTGGGCCTGCTGCCTTCTCAGGGCCACCTGCAAGCACAGGGCAGCAGGTCAGCCCTCCTGCACCCCCCCACCCCCGTCACCTGGACAGCACAGCTGCGCCACAACCACCAGGCCCCCGTCCCCCCCAGGCGTGCTGATTTAGGGGCTTCAGGACGGAGGCCCAAGATCCTCTCATTCCTTGCAAAAGAAAGCCACCCCGGTACCTAGGAGGTGCAGCCAAAGTGGAAGGTGGTTTAGAGCCCACGGTAGGTCACAGCCTGTCCCTTACACCTAGGACTATGTAAAGGAGCAGGAAATGAGCCTGGCCAGGGAGGATGGGCGGGGCGGGGGGGGGGGGGGGGGGGGAAACACCCGTAGAGTCAGCCAAGCAGAGTTGTTCAATCTGAAGAGAAGTCAGCGAGGGTAGAACAGGAAGGAAGGAGAGTGAGGTCACTCACTCCTTCTCTCCACACATAAAAGGCCGCCATGCTGGGAACAGCAACCAGCAAGATTCAGTGAGATTGGAGTCCACCATCCCAAGGTACTCACTGTTGAAAAGCAGAAGCAGGAGGTGCACATGGGCAGCCACACTCACCACACAATGTGGCAAACACCACAGGACAGGGACACATCGACCCCCACAGCAGGACTCTGGAGACAGAGATGGCTTTGAGTGCAAGAATCAGCCAGAAGTGGTACTGGAACAGGGCCTCGAAGGACAGAATGAGGAACGCCTGGACCGGCAAGAAGGAAGGGTCAGAACAACATAGCACAGGGGAGCAGGGTAGGTGGGAAAGGCAGGGGCTGCCCAGGAAACCCCACAGGGCCCTGATCTCTGGAATGGAGGAGCACGCAGAGCCAAAATGGGAGGAAGGGGCTGGAACACCGTGTTGAGGTCCCTGGGGAAAGGAAGGGAAGGGAGAGGCTGCAGGGGGAAAGAAAGGCAGAGGACAGGCTGGAAGGAAGGAGCCAGAAGTGAGGGTGTAAGGGACCTAACCTAGGAGAGAGACTCCTCACGGTCCCTCTTCAATTTATCTGCTTTTAAATAACATTGTTAAAGGTTCGGGGGAAAAGTGTAAAGCAAATAGAAGTAAAGTACTTTTGCCTCCTACACGTAACAAAAGAGGAGTATTTCTGTTGAAACTGGACTATTGGTAAGAGCGAAATGAGAAAGTAAAATATCTCTACCTCAGCGGCCCAACTATAAGCCCAAAGTCGAAATCAAAATGGTTAACCAGAAACACAGTTACGATTTATATATTGTTTTAGGAAAACTGTAGTCCACATTTAGCAAACTGATTAACTTGAAAATAATTTCACTCACAACAAGAATCCTCGACTTACAAAACAAAATCCTTAAATAATCAAGATAAAACGACGAACCTTAAGTCTTGGATTCTCCATTAATAACTAAGTTTAGAAACAGAATATGAAAGATTTCACGGAAACAGCAGCAACAACAGCAAAAAAATACCCACAGATCTCTGAAATACGTCAATGCATGCTTATACCCCAATTTACACAAATCCCACGCGTGCACAAAATGCACAGGGTGTTTATTATATACGCCATAAACTAAGGACACTCTTATAAAGACCTCTCAAATATTTTACTTACTTTTTGAAGTTATTTATTTTGAGAGGGAGGGAGAGAGAAGGCGAGCAGGAGAGGGACAGAGAAGACCTCTCAAAGATCTTAAAGAAATGTTATTTAATCCAGAAAGGTGGGGCAATTGATTAAAACACTACCACTTGAAGGTCATATTTAAGTTCAATTTCACACACTCAGAACGAAAAGAATGGCCGTTATGGGAAATTTTAAAGGATTTCATGTAGCACAGTGCAAGCTTTCTGGTGCAGAAAATGCTGAAGTTTCATATTATAACAGTAACCCTGCGTCGTTTTTTGTTTTTAACATAAGCAAACAGGCTTTTTCCAAGTTGGTGCCCCTTTTAATAAGAAAGCTTATTCAAAATGAATGGCCCTATTTCAATACAGATTTTTAATTATATTTTGAGGACAATTCCCCTCTCAAGCATACTCTCCACACTAAATATTTAAGCTAACAACTAAATGTTCAGAATATTTTTCTACCTACAAACATAACTTCAATGCCCCTAAGTCTTTCTCAGTAAGCTCACGGGGATGCATTTTAACCCTCCATCAGTGTTCTCTCTTCACCCACTCCAGACTAAGCTAAAAACCCATAAGGAAACGAAGGAAAATAACCTGCGTGTCCATTCGCGACCCGTGAAGGCAACATGCAACCAATTTGAGAGACATTTGCAAAATTCAGACGGATATAAAAAGCACCGTCTTGTTAAATCGCTTATAGGAGTTCTTCTCCACGGAGGATATCTACACGATCCCAGTCAAAAGTAGCGCATCGTTAGTAAACATTTCTTTGGTATCTTTTAATCTTAAATAAACGGTCTTAAAAGGATGAAACAAATTTTAGCTGGAAAGAATGTATATTATTCTCCCCTAAAAATCCTTTCGGATACCAAGGACGCTATTTCCGTTGAAGACGCTAAACTGTCCTGCTTGGGATGCTTTAGAAAAAAAAAAAAAACAACTACAGATCTACCCTTAAACCCTTGCCATTTTCTCCCCTGAGCTGATTTTCAAATATCCTTAAGAGTGCTTTAAAACAGACTCAAAGGAACTTGGACCTGAGTAGGCCAGGTCCAGGCGGCAAAAGTTGAAACGCTAGTAAAATTTCCGCGGCTCAAAATGGCTGATGCGCGTGGCGCGGACCCGCGGGCGGCGAGCTTGGGAAGGGCGCCTGGAGGTGCGCGGGGACCACGCGCGCCGCAGCGACTTTTCCAGAAGGATCTCGCCACCCGCGCGGTACACGAAAGAGCGGCGGCCGCTGTGACCTCCGTGCTGCCCCCCCCTCCGCCCCCCGCAGTCTGCCGAGCGGGAGCCCTCCAGCACCCTCCCCAAAGTGAGAGCTAGTCTCTGCTCGGGGGCGGGGATCCTAGGGCCTCCGGAGCGGGGTGGGTTCCCCAACTCTGCGCTCAAACAGCGAGCTCGGAGATCCTCGGGACCGCGGGCGGGTTGGCCGCCCAACACTCTCTGCTCTGAAAGCGGGATCAGAGATCCTGGGAATGCTGGTGACCCCCCAAGAGGCGAACCCTGCACCTCTGTGCTCCAAGAAAACCATCAGAGATCCAAGGAATTCTGGGGACCCCCGAAGGCGCGAACCCCGCAACTCTCCTGGAGGACGGGGTCAGGGATCCAGGGACTCCGGGACAGAGCGAGCCCTGAAACGTACTGCTTGGAAAGGATCAGCCATCCTAGGGATGGATTCTGGGAACGCCCGAAGAGGCGAACCCCTCAACTGTCTGCTAGAGGGCGGGGTCGGGGATCCCGAGACTCCGAACGGCGCAAACCCAGCAACTCTCTGCTCTGAAAAAGGGCTGAGATCCTGGGGACCCCCAAAGGGGCGGACCCCCAAAGGGGCGAACCCCGCAACTCTACTTAAGGGCGAGATCAGGGATCCCGGGGCCTCGGGCAAAGCCCGCACCTCCCCCCTCCGCGGGCCGGATCGGAGACGACTCCCGGTCGTCCAAGGGTGGTGTGGCGCGTCGCGTAGCTGGGAGGCCTGGGCCCCCGCGGCCGTCAGCGAGCCCCACGGCCTCCCTCCAGAACCCCTGGACCGCGTGGCGCCCGCCTCGTTCGAGGGACTTTAAGCTCGGGGCTGATCCCCCTGTTCCTGGACGCCCGCACTCACCTGCGCGGCCATCACGCGCTGTCTCTCGGCGATCAGGTTGCACTTCTTGCACTGGCAGTCCCGCCACATGCAGAAGCGCTTGTGGCCCTTCAGCGGCGACGCGTAGCCGTGGTTCCTGCATCGCGCGCACTTGGGCAGCCGCGGGGACTTCTTGCCCCCGGAGCCCATGCCCGACGACCCGGAGCCGGAGCCCGAGCCCGAGCCGCCGCCGCCGCTGCCCCCGGCGCCCGCACCACCGGTGCTAGTTAGCTGCGGTCCTGCCGCTTTGCCGAAGCCCCCCGTCTTGCCCTGCGGGGGTGCCCCGGCCTCCGACGGTGCCGAAGGCTTGCTGAATGCTTCGTCGTTGGGCATGGTGCCCCAAAGAGAAGTGCTAGGACCCTCTGGACTCCTCTCTGGTCTGGAGCCGGCTGCAAGGAAAGAGCCCAGCCGACGGCGAGGCTCGGGAGCGGAAGGCGCAGAAAGCGTGCGCGCCGCAGCCGGAGGTGCAGCGGGAGTGGCGAGGTCGAGCCACACAACGCTCAGACTGGCGGGAGTGGGGAGGGAGGAGGTTGTGCCTTTTTTTTTTTTTTTTTTTTTTTTTTTGGCGCGCGCGCGCGGCGCCCAACTTTTAGATACTTTTCAGAACGTTCCCGGGACTGCCTGGGCGGGAGAAGGCGAGAGGGAATGCAGCCACGCCCACCGCCCCCCAACTCTGGCCCTAGCGTTCCGGCCGCGAGCTAGCTTGCACTGGCTGCAGACGCCGAGGGCACTGCTGCAGGGTGGCTGCAAGTGCAGCCAGAGATGCAGAGCCGCGGGGATCCTGCGATCTCTGTGCCCGCCCAGGTGCGAAAGCGCGCTGCACCAGCAGGAAGCTCAGCTCCCCAGGGCGAGGGCGTAGTTGTGCATCCTGGTCGTGCAAGCTGCTTGGAGGAGATGGAGACCACCCGGCGGGGTTCTCTCGCTCCCTTCCCCCATTCTCCAAGTTAGTTGGGTAAGGCAGAGGTTGGCAGAAGCCAACTCGGAAAGGAAAGCGCCTTCTGTCTCACTTAAGAGAACGAAGTATGAGATTGAAGGCCTGAGAAAAGAGAAGTCTCTGCACTTAATCAGCAAATGAGACTCTCACTGTGTGGGGCTCGATGGCACCAAAAGTTGGGCCTTTCTGTTCTCCAGTTATCCCTTCGTGCACTTATGTTCATTCGTTCACAGGATTTCCACCTGCTGGCTCCAGATAACTTTCAAATCTATAGCTCCAGCTCTTGTCGCTTCTCACTTTGGGGGCATACAGCTTCTTGCCTTGAGGCAGCTTCACATAGGATCTGCAGGCACGTGAAATTCAGCCTTTAAAAAAACCTCGATGGGGGTGGGGTGTGCTTAACAGATGTAGATATTTCTCAAAAGTCATCCCACACTTAAGATCTGTGCATTCACTGTAATTATCCCTCTAAAAACCGTCAGTCATCTTACAGCCTTCTCCCCACCCCCACCCCACCCATGTGTGTTTCCTCTCTGTTCACAGGTACAGCAAATCCCTTCCCAAGGCCCGCAGATCATTTCTTCCTACACACCCACGTGTCCCTGGAACACCAGCCCTTCCCTTGTCTGGATCTGCAGTAGCTCCCAGGGGTCTCCCTGTTTTCTTAGTATTCCAGTATATTCCATGAAAACATCAGCTGGCCCCTGCAGTGGTTTGGTATTGTTTGCCTTGTGAAAACCAAAAGTTAAAAAACCTAACGCTGTGTCTTAGAGGACTTTGAATGACCTCCCTCTGCATTTCTCAGCCTCATAGAGTTTCCACCCAGCATGGAGGACTGTTGTTGGTCCTTTACCTACCTGTTTACTTGGTGACACCTCCCTAACCCCACAACAGCCATTGTCCAGCCAGGGGGCTGCCCTAACATTGCCCTCCCCCCACTCTCCTTGTTTTCTCCAGTATTAGTTCTCAGGTTCCAAACTCTGGGCCCCCATGGGGGGGGGGGGTTAGGTCTGCAAAGGATGGAACCCACCCTACTTGGCTTTTCATTGAGGTGGTTATCTGATTACCCTCACTTAGCAAATGAGCATTTTTCACATTCTCCATTAGTGTTCTCTGCTTGCAAATTATTTTCTAAAGAAGCTTCTAGCTTTACATAATCCCTCATACTCTACCCATCGAGTCAGTGAAGCTCTATTCCGGACGGAGGCCAGGATGCAACCAATCATCTCGTTCTGGAACCTGTTACGTGATCACCACCAGTTTGTGGAGGAATACTGCCATTAAAACACACAGGCCAATTGCTGTTAGGTACCATTTATTTATCTTTTTCCATACATTTATACTTTAATACATTAGCTAGAGCAGAATTATTCCCAAAGGCCAATCCAGTTTTAGAGAATGGAGTAAATGCTGGAAGCAGTGACTGTCAAATCCCATGTTACAGGGGAGCCGCCCATCCCTGGGATCTGTGATGGAGGGGTTTAAGGCTACAGAAACGTTGAGGCTAGGACTCTGTGCGACCAAGGTGCTAACTCATAAAATGTGATGAAGCTAACGGCCTAATAAAGTTTTTATTCACAAACCACAGAGGAGGTACCAGGCGCAAGATGATCCAAAAGGAAAGTAGGGAGCGCCCGAGGATGAGCCGAGTGGCTCTGGATATTCCGAGTGGCCTGGCCTTCTTGTCTCCTTTCTTCCCGCCCCTCTTTCCAGAAACCAGATCTATGAAGGCTGATGATGCAGATCTCTATGTACTGAGGTAGAAACATGGTGAAGACATACTGATGAGCAGTGGAGGTGGGGAAGCCTGTTCTAAAACGTGGCAGGGTTAGGCAAAGACTTCTTAGATATGACACCAAATCACAAGTGATAAGAGCCAAAAAAAAAAAAAAAAAAAAAGCTAAACTGACTTTATCAAACTTCAAAAATCTTTGTGCCTCTAAGAAACTGAAAAGCCACAGACTGGGAGAAAATACTTGGAAATCATACCTAATAAAGGACTTGTATCTAGGATACATAAAAAAAAAAAACAAACTCTTGAGATTCAATAATAAAGAGACACCCAGTCGAAGAATGGGCAACATTTTGATTGGACATTTCACCGAAGAAACTATTCGAATGGCCAGGAAGCACATGGAAAGATGCTTGGTATCGTTAGTCACCAGGGAAATGCAAATCAAAACAACAGCGAGGTATCACCTCACACCCACGAAGATGGCTGTGGTCGAAAACATGGACAGTAGCAAGTACTGGGTAGGATGTAGGGAAACCAGAATTCTGATATAGTGCTGGTGGGAATGTAAAATGGCATAGCCATTTTGGAAAGCTTTACCATGTGACCAAATGATTTTGCCCCTAGATATCTACCGCAGAGACGTGAAAATATGAGTCCAAACAAATCCCCGGATGTGAATATCCACAGCAGCATTATTCATTGTAAAGAATCCCAATTCATCAACACATGAATGGATAAACAAAATATGGTATATGCATACAATGGAATATTATCCAGGCATCAAAAGGGATGACAATAGTGATACATGCTGAAGCAAGAATGAACCTTGAAAACATGCTAAGGAAAAGATTCAAAATACCACATATCGTATGTTCCCATTTATATCAAATGTCCAGAAGAGGCAAATCAATATAGAGAAGATAGACGAGCATTCACCAGGAGCTGGGGGAGGGATGAAAAGGAAGTGCAAACGGGTATAAGGGGTCTTTCGGGGGTGATGCAATGGTCTAAAATTGCTTTGTGGTAGAGGCGCCTGGGTGGCTTGGTAGGTTAAGCATCCGACTTCGGCTCAGGTCATGATCTCGCGGTTCGTGGGTTCGAGCCCCGCGTCCGGCTCTGTGCTGACAATTCAGAGCCTGGAGCCTGCTTTGGATTCTGTGTCTCCCTCTCTCTCTGCCCCTCCCCTGCTTGCTCTCTCACTCTCTTTGTCTCTCTCAAAAATGAATAAAACATTTAAAAAATAAAATAGTATTGTGGTAATGGTTGCAAAGTTTTGCAAATTTATTAAAATTATCGGTATGACTAAAACAAGAGAATTTTATGTATATAAATTATAGCTCAATGAAGCTGTTTATAATTTTGAGCTGAAAGGCAACAAACAAAAAACACCATGATATACAATGTGGCTCCATTTCTGAAATAGAAACTAATGTGGATTTATATCTGTTTGATAGGCTATTTAGTTCTCCCTGGGTTACAGGATTATGGGTGATAATCTTATAGTTTGTTTTTATTTTATAATTTTGCAAAGTCCATCCAGATTCTGGAACCCTCCATTCTGTCTCTTTTCCATGACTGTATGGTAAGAGCTGACATCCAGGTTTGGGCTGAGCTGGTGCAGCCTCAGTCCCGTGGTCAACCCCAATTTGCCAGCACTCTAGCATTAGAATTCAGAAACTAGGGGCACCTGGGTGGCTCAGTCAATTAGGCGTCAGACTTCGGCTCAGATCATGATCTCACGGTTCTTGAGAGCTGAGCTCTGTGCTGACAGCTCAGAGCCTGGAGCCTGTTTCAGATTCTGTGTCTCCCTCTCTCTCTCTCTGCCCTTTCCCCACTCATGATCTCTCTCTCTCTCTCTCAAGAATAAACACTGAAAAAAATAATAATTCAGAAACTAAGCTCATTTCACAAAAAATTATTATGTGTTTTGCTTTCTAACTACTATAGCTCAGTGGTGCTTACACTTTACTATCTGATTTTTATAAATGCTTAGGAGGCATTACTTTCACCATCAGAAAAAAAAATACATTATTTTATGAGCGAGGCAGTATAGCATCATAATGAAATGCCTAGCTTTGAATCCCAGCTGTGTGACCTTAGACAAGTTTCTTAACCTCTCTGTGTCTTAGTCTGTTTATCTGTAATAGGAGAATAAGAGGATAATAATAATATCTGCCTAAAGGATTGTTAGAAATACTAAATTAGTTAATACTCATGAAGTGCTTAGGAAAGTATCTGGTTCCCAGTAATAGGGTTATTATTATTATCATTATTGTTGTTATTGTTATTTCCATATTGGAAAGAAAAAAGAGTAGGGAGAAAGCAGGGTACATACACGTCTAACCTTCCACACGTTAGTATAATTTAGCAGGGGGAGCTATATTAGAAAGCACCAATGATAAATTTCATCTACTTTGCATTTTGTCCACAGGAAGCAGTCTTTGCCTGAGGTCTTCGTACAATAGATTAGAAGGAAAATTCTCTGTGGTGCTTCTAACCAAATATATGAAGCTAGATACTATACCAGTCAAAATACTCAGCTCAAGGGTCAAGCGTGGAGCCCTGAGTCTACTGGCCTGAACTAAAGCCTTGGTGTGCATCTGTGTGTGGGCAATGACCCAGCGACCGGTATGAGCAGGAGTCTAAGGAGGAATGAGAGCAATAGAACCTGAGGCACGGCATGCAGGGGGGCCTGCCATTAAGACCACACTGCCCCATGGCCTGCAGTCACGCAGGATGTGAGCAGGCACAAAGGAGAAAACAGGACCTTCTAGGTCGTGGGAACAACGGATGGAAGGCTGGACACGGGGAGTGAGCCTGTGGGTTGGGGGAGAGGGCACAGGCATGCCAGTCTGGAACAGAGGAGTCAAGCTGGAGCCCAGCAGGAGATAAGGTTGGAAAGATAGCGTGGCACCTTGCCTGCCAGTGAGGAATTTGGCTTCTATCCTATAGGCAAACGGAGAATGATGAAGGTTTTTGTCCTTGAGGTGTTTGGGGAATAAAAATGGTGGGTCTGCTAATTACTGTGTGATTTGAACGAACCACTTAATGTCTCTGAGCCTCCCTCTCTTCATCTGGAAATTGGAGAGGATCTGAGAATTGTAATGATGCAGTGACTACCATACGTCAAGGGCTGAGTTTGGTGCCTGCAAGAGAATAAGCACGATCCGGGTGTGAGCAGGTGTTTCAGAATTCCACAGGAGGAATCTTGAAGCACAGAGGGGACATGAGGGGAACTAGGAGGCAGGTTTTAGGATCTGGACAGGCTGCTAATTCTTCCTGAGTAAACAGGTCCTGACAAAGTCAGTAATTAGGAGCCCCGCCTGGAACTTGGAATTAAGTGATGGAACCTCTGAGTAGCTAACATCTGTCACAAGGCACAATGCCCCCCACCTTATCTGAGCATCTGGGACCCGTCCCGTCCCCGAGGAAGACTGACACAGTAAGGTAGTGCAGGAAGAGCGGCACAGGTGGGAGCCAATGGGAGGGAGGAGACAGCACACGGGAGGCGGGGCTCTGAGTTAACTCGGTGCAGAGGCTTGCTGCTTGCAGGAGCACCCCCCCCCCCCAACCCTGCCCCGGGCGTCCGATTTTCTAAGACCATGCAAGGATTGATTTTCCCAAGTAACGCCCTGTGGGTCATCAACACAAATTTAAATCCTGTTCTAGTCCTTACTCTTTGTTTAAGCAAAGAATATAAATATTTGATTTTTTTTTTCCCCAGGAAAAATTGTTAAAATGTAAATATTATGACATTTAAAGGGAAAGCTTGGGGCACCTGGGTGGCTCAGTAGGTTGAGAGCCTGACTCTTGAATTCCGCTTTGGTCATGATCCCAGGGTCCTGGGATGGAGCCCCAAGACGGGCTTTGGGCTGAGTGTGGAGCCTGCTTGAGATTCTCTCTCTCTGCCCTTACCCCCCCCACTCCCCCGCCACCTCTTTCTCTCTCTAAAATTTAAAAAAAAAAAAAAATCTTTAAAAAAATGAAGGGAAAGCTTAAGTTATGTGGGGGAAAAAAATTACTTAACCTGATAGTCAAATGAAGTGATCCAGAAAAAAATACTCATCATCCAGAGAAATTTAAAAATGTATTTTGAAGATAACTATAGAGGATTTTTCAGTCTTAATTGCTGTTCCGAAATTGTCAGCAGCATCTTGACCCTTTTATATTAAGCTAAAGAAAAAAAATGGCTTGCCATTGTAAGTTTTTCTTGTAGGATCAATTGTTTAAAATGTCAAGAAGAAATTTGGTTAAAAATATTTATTTTGGATGGGAATTGAAGAGTACACATATCATGATGAGCACTAAGGACTGTATAGAATTACTGAATCACTAAATTCTACACCTGAAACTAATATTCCACTGTATGTTAACTAACTAGAATTTAAAATAAAAAAATTTTTAAAAGCTTAAAAAAATAAAATATTAGGTCCAAAAAATTTATTTTATAAAATTTATTTTGGTGGGGAGAGAAAACAGTACACCGGGGCACCTGGGTGGCTCAGTCAGTTAGGTGTCCAACTTGTGATTTCAGCTCAGGTTATGATCTTAGAGTTTATGGGTTCAAGCCCCATGAGGGGTTCTGTGCGGATAGCATGAAGCCTGCTTGGGATTGTCTCTCCCTCTCTCTCTCTCAAAATAAAATAAAAAAATAAAAAACTTTACATTTATTTTCAATGTTTGTTTTTTTTTTTTTTTGTTTTTTGTTTTTTTTTTTGAGAGAGACAGAACATGAGCAGGGGAGGGGCAGAGAGGGATACAGAATCCAAAGCAGGCTCCAGGCTCTGAGCTGTCAGCACGGAGCCTGTTGCTGGGCTCCAACTCACGAACCATTAGATCATGACCTGAGCCAATCAAGACCTTGACACTTAACCAACTGAACTACCCAGGAGCCCCTAAAAATAAAATACTTTAAAATCAAAGGTGTCTAGGGGCGCCTGGTGGCTCAGTCGGTGGTGTCCAACTTTGGCACAGGTCATGATCTCATGGTTCATGGGTTTGAGCCCTGCATCGGACAGTTCAGAGCCTGGAGCCTGCTTCAAATTCTGTGTCTCCCTCGCTCTCTGTCCCTCCCCCGCTTGTGCCCCCCCCCCCACTCTCTCTCAAAAATAAACATTAAAAAAAAGTGTCAAATTAAAAAAACTTTTTAAAAATTTATTTCAAGAGAGAGAGACAGAGAGAGAGAGAGAGAGTGAGCGTGCACACATATAAGTTGGGGAGTGGCACAGAGAGAGGCAGAGACAATCCCAAGCAGGCTGTGCATTATCAGCACAGAGCCTGAGTCGGGGCTCAAACTCACAACCTGTGAGATCATTACCTGAGCTGAAATCAATAGTTAGATGCTTAACCGACTGAGACACCCAGGTGCCCCTACTTTTTCATGTTAATAATCCCCCTGAAATTACTGTCTATTTAAGTACTTTCTTATACAGCTACTGCTCTGGTAAATGGAGGCTCTTGCAAGGGTTTTCCTGTGCCTTCTGCCATCACAGATTTAAAAGACCAGAGGAAACAGTAATCACAAATCTTGAAATAACTTTTCACTTAAGAGTTTCAAATGAATCGGAAGTTAAAATGTATATCAACAAAGGTGCTCAGATACATCTCCCATGGGGTTCAATGGCCACTCTCTGGCCAATTTGTGAGTTTGCTACCAAAATAAAAAGAAGATAAACAGATAGATTCAGAGTGCAAATACTGCCAAGATAAATAACAATGTAAGTATGCTTGGATTTTTACCACGGGCCATTTCAGGAGGCAGAAGCCGTTGAGAATAGTAAAATGAATTATTTTGTGGCTGATTCAAAGTTTAAAAATTGAAACCTTTAGTAGACACATAGATCAGTTATTATGTGCTTTAGCAAACTTTGTGTTATTGTTATTGTTGTTTTCCCCCAAAGAAGGCCTTGTCAGGTTTCTCCTTTCCCGGCAAATGGAAGAAAACTACAGTAAGTTTTAGAAATCTGGTATAAAAACAAAAATTTGTCTAATTCAAGAAGGAATCTTCTATTCTAGAATCTTCTAGCCAAGAAGCTAGAGAGTGAGGATGACTGTGTTACTGGATGCCAACAATTAGACTGAGCCTACTGATTGCAATTATTAGCACAAATTATTTTAAAATGACCTGTAAGTCTAAAATGGCAAAAGAAATAATTATACATTTCTATACTACTTTCATAAATGTTGCTTCAAGTTGATTACTGTATATGGTTATTGTCACAGTTGGCTACTATGACTTGAAGGGTCAGAACACCCCTAACCAAATGTGACTTCAGAACACTATAAAGCATGTATCCGGTGCTCAGAAAACAGGACAAATGTGTAAAATATTTCACCAAAGAAAACATCAGTAACCGTTCAGCTCAGGAAAGGTCGTGAGTTAGTGCAGGATTCATCCCCAAACGAGGATGACATTAAGCACTAAGGAGTTTAGAAGACAAACACACTGAAGACTGGAGGGGGTGCTGGGGGGCTTCTTGGAAGAAGCAGGCTTTCAGGAGAGAAGCATTGGGATTAATGAACCAAATCAGGAAGGGGTGGTAGACAGGTACAAACTAGAATCACACCTTCCAAAGGGGGAAACGGGGCTGTCTCATGATGGGGACATTCAGGCAGCCTCTACTCTGTCCTGGAAATTTTTGTCCCCACGGTGCGCACTTCCTCCAGCCCCCATCATTCCTCACTGCCCTACTTGGATGGGCATTCCTAATGGACACATCTCTCCTGCTTTCAGTAGACTCAGGAGGCACACAAAGCCCTTCTTTGCCTTTAGGAATCTTACTGAGACAAGGATGGAGTACTTTTAATTTACTATTATTTACAAATACTCAGAAAATGGGTACCCGGGTGGCTAAGTTGGTTGAGCATCCGACTCCAGCTCAGGTCATGATCTCAGGGCTCGTGGGTTGGAGCCCCACTTCCGGCTCTGTGCGTGAAGCCGCTTCAGATTCTGTGCCTCCCTCTCTTTCTTCCCCTCCCCCACTCGTGTTTTCTCTCTCTCTCTCTCTCAAAAATAAATAAACATTACAAAAAATACTCAGAGAAGCTGGGGCAAACAAGGAAAGAAGCCCAGAGTGCCATAAATGGACACACCCCTGCTTGCACACACCCCAGTTCCTGGGGACTCCCAAGGGAAGGGTCACCCTCTAGGGTTCCACCAGCCCGCGGCCATGTTTGCCACCGCAAGACAGGCATCATCTTTACACAGTGCCTCTGCGGGCCAGTATGTTTGGCCCACAGGACTGGGTCATCTTGCACACATGCACCGGTGTGGGGGGGTGGGGGGTCCTGGGTGGGGCAAGGAAGCTTCCTCCTGCTCCCTTTCAGGCCCTATTTCCTGCCCAGAAGAGCCCCTCCTCCACAGTGATTGACAGGTAGTGTCTGTGTGTCCTCCCCCGCCCCTCCCCCCACACGCACAGCTGTGCGCTGAGAGTGGTCTCCACGTGGGAGGTAGGCACCAGCACAGTGGTGTTGGAGGTGACAGGTGGTGGGACGAGAGGGTGGGATTGGTAGCCTCATACCCAGAGAATACGACCAATACTCTGTTAAGCAGGGGAGCCAGATAAAATACATAAATATTGCATGGGACATACTTACACTAAAAAATATTACCCTTGTTTATCTGAGATTGAATTTCAACACAGAAACAGGTCGAATTTCTGTATTTTAACTCGCCAAATATGGCAATTCTAATTTTACCGGTTCTTGGAAAAATGACTTCCCCCAAGTCTTCTTAGAAGTAGGGAAAAAAAAAAACCTTTAGTGCCAGGGGTCCTCCAGCTATATCCCCATATGCCAAATTCAGGTAACTGTATGTTTTGTACAGCCAGTGGGCTAAGAATGTGTTCTACGTTTTTCTGAAGCTTTATTTATTTTGAGAGAGAGAGAGAGAGCACAAGTGGAGGAAGGGAAGAGACAGAGAGGGAGAGAATCCCAAGCAGGCTCCCTGCCATCAGCAAAGAGCCTTATGCTGGGCTTGAACCCATGAACTGTGAGATCACCACCTGAGCCAAAATCAAGAGGTGGTTGCTTAACCAAATGAGCCACCCAGGTGCCCCTGGGTTATACATTTTTAAATGAGAAAATCAAGAGTACAAGTTTTGTGGTACATAAAATTACATGAAATTCCAATTTCGGTGCCTGTAAATAAAGTTTTATAGGAACACAGTTCCACTCACTTCTTTATGTACTGGCTCGTAGCTGCTTCAGAGATAGGAGGGGAGGGGCCAGGAGTGGCAACAGAGGCCACATGGCTCACAAAGTTTAAAATATTTACTATTTAGTCCTGTTACCTAAAAAGATGTATGAATCCCTGCTATGGATTTTCTTTTTCTTTCTTTTTTTCTCTGTTTCTTTTTTTTTTTTTTTTTTTTGAGACTCCCAGTATGACTTAAAAAACAAATGACAGTATTTCCAACTGGGAAAACACATTTGGAGGTACACTGAAAGTCTTCTGTGGACAGCAGGCTTGGTTTAAAATTGTGCTCCAGGGGTGCCTGGGTGACTCAGTCCCTTCAGTGTCTGACTTTGGCTCAGCTCATGATCTCAGGGTTTGTGAGTTCAAGTCCTGCGTCGGGCTCGGTGCTGACAGCTCAGAGCCTGGAACCTGCTTCAGATTCTGTGTCTCCCTCTCTTTCTGCCCCTCCCCTGCTCACTCACTCTCCCTCTCAAAAATGAATAAACATTAAATATATATATGTATATATAATAAAATAAAATAAAATGGGGCTCCAGTCTTTACCCCTCAGGGTCTCTCCCTGCCAAGCCCCTGCTGGCTGGTAGGTTGAAGGAAGAACATGACATAAGCCCTCTCTTGCCCCAGCTCGCGATTACCAGGGGAGACAGACACTTAAATCAAGGGCTCTACTGGACGTGTATTAAGGAAGTCTATCCGGGCTCCTGGGTGGCTCAACCAGTTAACTGACTTCTTGATTTCGGCTCAGGTCATGATCCCAGGGTGGTGGTACTGAGCCCTGCGTCAGGCTCTGCACTGAGGGCGGATCCTGCCTGGATTCACTCTCTCTCTCCCTCTGCCCCCTCCCCTGCTCATGCTCTCTCTCATAAACAAACAAACAAACAAATAAATAAAATGGAGTTGAGAAGGGGCACCTGGGTGGCTCAGTCAGTTAAGTGACTGACTCTTGATCTTAGCTCAGGTCTTGATTTCAGGGTCCTGAGCTAAAGCTCAGCATTGGGTTCCGGGCTCTGGCACCCTGCCACTTGCAGACCCCAACAGGAAGAGACAGTACCTTGCATTCCCCGCAGGAACAAGCCTGTACTTGACTATTCCGGCGGGAGGAGGGAAGGTTTTCTCCTTACCCAGGAACGGCCCAGCCAATGGGAGACAGTCACAACCCAGCCAATGAGGAGCCAGTATACTTCAAACTCCCAGTTTACCCCAATGGACGCTTTGCTTATTGCAGCCCCGCCCAAAGCCCGCTTTTCCTCTATAAAAAGGTGTTTCTCCCCGTTGTTCTCTGAGTTGCCTAATTGTTTTCCCTTTGCTTGTGTTTGCTGGATTGCAATTCTCTGATGTTCGCAAATAAACTCGTTAAACAGTTTATTTTTAGGGTTAACAGTGTGAACAGCGATAGCAACTTAATTAGGGTGATTTACAGGGAGCTTTTCTGAAGCTGTAGCAAACAAAACAAAGGGGGCAGGTAATTCATGGTTTACATGTGATGCAGACCAAAAAATGCTGTTGCAGATCAGAGAGGAAAGGAGAGGAAGATTCCTGCTCGTCATAGAGTTAGAATGGGTGGCAGAAGGGCTGCCTTTGAGCTGGTCTTCTGGACTCTCAGAAACAAGGGGTGTGAAGTCCATGACAATCCTTTCCATGTTTTTGTTTGGTCCTGTTCACAGCTGTGCCTCCATCACCTGGACCAGGACCTGTGATGCCCTAGTGGCTCATTAATGTTTGTTCAATGAAGGAGTGAATTTTAAAATAAATACGTATTTTGGGGGCACCTGGTTGGCTCATTCCTTTGAGCGTTTGACTCTTGATTTCAGCTGGGGTCATGATCTCATGACCAGAGCCTGTTTGGAATGCCCGCGCCCGCGCTGCCGCTCTACTGTTGTTTATCTCTCTCTGAAAATAAAAAAAAATAAACTTAAAAAAATAAAATAGATATGTATTTTTGAATAGATAATACAGTCCCATGGTTCCGAAGTTAAAAGATTCAAAAAGCCGGAGAATGAAGTTCCTTCCTGCCTCTGTCTCCAGTCACCAAGCTCCCCTCCACACAGGCAAATTTTTTGAGATTTTTTTAAATTTTAAATTTTTTGAGATTTCTTGCAGTTATTGGGTGCATACACAAGCAAATGCCTCGTGTCTGTGTGTGTCTGTGTGTGTGTGTGTGTGTGCACACGCACGCACGCGTAAGTGCGTGTATTTATTCTCTACTCTCCCCCCCCACACACACTTTTTTTGTGTGTGTGTGGTAGCATATTTTACACGCTTTGGTGCATGGCTTTTGTTCATATATATATTTTAAGTTTATTATTTATTTATTTTTGGTAATGTCCACACCCAGTGTGGCGCTCAAACCCACGACCCCAAGATCAAGAGTTGCATGCTTTTCCAATTGAGCCAGCCAGGTGCCCCTAGCTAGACATATTTTGAAATTATTCCCTGATAGTCTGTCGTAGGGCTGTGCCCACTGCATTGATGTGCCACACCTTATCCAGTCCTCTACACTGGACACGTCCACCTTTTTCTTCCTTTGCTTCTAGAGGTGGCATTGCAACGGGGCATGTGTGGGTGAGAGTGAGGAAACGCTGGGATAGGGAAACACAGAGCACAACAATCACCACTTTTTCAGATTCACCGGAAGTCACCCACCACCATGGTTGTGAAATGCCCACCCTCAGAGTCTGACAGCTCCAGAGGTGAGCTGGTCAAGCGAAAGACAATGGATCTTTGGGCAGACAAATGTTAATTCCCATCTGTGTTCTGCTCCTTACGACCCACATTCCCCTGGAATAGTGGCTGAATCCCCCAGTTTTCACATCTGAATTGGGGCTCGTGATGCTCTCGGGCTATGAAGATTCAATTCAATGAGATAAGGAACAGAGCCTGCCTTGGGGCATGTGACTGCTTTGGGGCATGTGACTCTTGATCTCGTGGTTTGGGGTTTGAACTCTGGGTGTAGAGATTTCTCAAAAATAAAATCTTTAAGAAACAAAATAAATGAAGTTGACTGCCTAGGTGTGTGGGACATAGGAGGGAACCAATTCCTGCCTTCATTTCGTTTTGCTGCTGTGCTGTGACCCACAGAATTCTCTTTCCTATCTTTCCCTCCAACCTTTATTCTACCTCCCCTGCCAAGAACAACTTGATGATCTGGAAGTCTAGCCCACGGTTGAAGCTCGAAAACATGATGGTAAGTAACAGACGCCAGCCACAAAGGACCACGTATTGTATGATTCCGTTTGTATGAAACGTGCAGAGAAGACAGATCTATAGGTTGATAGTTTCCTAGGGGATTGGGGGCAAAGGGGGAATGAGTGCTAAGGGTATAAGGTTTCATTTCTGGGTGATGAAAATGTTTTAAAATTGATGTTGCACAATTATCAATATACCAAAACCAGTGAATTGCACGGTTCCAGTGGGCACATTTCATGACTTTATGAATTATATTTCCATAAATTTGTTATTTAAAAATGCCCTGGAGGGGGACGCCTGGGTGGCTCAGTCGGTTAAGCGCCTGACTCTTGATTTCCGCTCAGGTCATGATCTCATGGTTTGTGAGTCTGAGCCCCACATCGGGCTCTGTGCTGACAGTGTGGAGCCTGCTTGGGATTCTCTCTTTCTCTCTCTCTCTGTGCCCCAGCCCACGCGCACTCTCTCTCAGGATAGATAAATAAACATTTTTTTAAAAAATTAAAAAAATAAAAATAAAAATGCCCTGGAGGGAAAGCGAGGTAGAGGAGAAAAAAGGGACAGAAGGAGTCAGGAGCAGCTGAGAGAAAGGGCTAGAGAGAAAGATGCAGGTCCAGGGCAACAATAGGCACCTAAACCTTAGTACTGGCTCAGCCTCTGACTGCAGGGTGACCTTGGAAAAGCCCTTCACCTTTCACCTCGCTGAGCTTGGCTTGCCTCATTAAATCACAAAATGAAATTAAAAGGAAGAGGTGGAACTTTATGACCTCGGGTCTCTTGCCATCTATGAGTCTGTAATTTGCCTCCTACAGGGGCTGGGGGAAGGGAGGGCAGGGGAAGAGAGAGCCTGGAGGAGAGCAGAGATACTGGCTGGGCCCCTCCCCACCTCTCTTTGCCCTGTTCTGCACCCTGCCCTCCCCTTGAACCCTCGGTCTTTGTTCAGCTTCCCTCAACCCTGGAAGTCCATGCACGCAAGGGAGAGTGTGAGGGCTGGGTCGGGTCAGGGTCATGGGGAGGCCCGGACAGGAGCCACGTTCACAGATATTATTCCACTTTCTAGTAGAGATTATAGACCTTGGGAAGGAAGCAACTTGGGAAAATGAATACAGAGCCGAGGCAAATTCTCAAGGTGGTTTTCCACCTACTGGTAAGGATAACTTTGCTATCATTATGGTTAATTAGCATCCTTTAATATATGATCGTGACCTGCACCTGATCGAGCTCGTGAATTTTTTTTAATTATGGTAGCATATACATAAAATGTACCATTTTGACCATTTCTAAGTATGCAGTTCGGCGGCATTAAGCACGTTCACACAGTGCAACCATCACCACCGTCCATGTCTATTTGAAAATTTTTATGTCGAAGCAGAACACATGTGAAGTGCAAGCATCCAAAGTGTTCCCCACCGTGAGTTTTTACATTGTATATACCCAGATAACTGCCATCCAGAGCAAGATGCAGACTGTTCACGGCCCTCCAGAAGGCTACCTCTTGACCCCTCCCATCACTTATATTTTGTGTTTGCTAAATTTAACTCTTTGCGGGGAGGAAAAGTTCTTTCGCAGACAACTGAGGGGTTTGCAAACTGCACTGTCAGTATCTCAATGTTTCATTCCTGAGGTTGATGCCCCAGTGTACTTGGCCAGGAAAGCACTGTGCTAGGTCCGTGAACATGTTGCTTTCCAGAAGCTTTGCTCCCCTTCAGCTGGCTGGAATCCCCGAGTCCCACATCGTAGGGCCAGTTCAGGGACTAAACAGTTCTCCCTGGAACGCGCTCTGAATTCTCACTGCAGACGGAACGAAGGTGACAACCTTTCTGATAAACAGAATGCAGAGATATTTTCTTCCTGCTGCAGGAAATCGGTAAGGAATCCAGACCTGTGGTCCACCAGGGATGTCAAGAGTCTGCTGCTTCTGTAACTGCCTTAAAAGTGACATAGCCTAGCCCACATCATCATTCTGTAGCAGGAGCTGAATACTAAGGTTAGCATTAACCTACGCTCTTTTTTTTTTTTTCAGATTTAAAAATGTAATTTAATTTTTATGGAGATATCATCAACAAAAAACGGTAGTTTCAGGCGCACGCCGTAAAGGTTGCATAGTTGTATATGTTGCAAACTGATCGCCAGTTAACATCCATCACCACACACAGCTACACATTTTTTTTATCGTGATGGGAACTTTTAAAAAAATATTTATTTATTCTGAGAGAGAGAGAGAGGGAAAGAGAGACAGAGAGGGAGCGGGGGGGGGGGGGCAGAGAAAGAGAGGGAGAGAGAATCCCAAGAAGGATCCACACTGTCAGCACAGAGCCTGATGCAGGGGTCAGTCCCACAAACCATGAGATCATGAAAATCAAGAGTCGGACGCCTAACCGACTGAGCCACCCAGGGGCCCCAGGATGAGAACTTTTAAGATCTACTCGCACGGCAACTTTCAAATATACGATACCCTTTTATTAACTGTAGTCACCAAGCTGCACTTTCCATCTCCAGGACTTATTTATTTTATAACTGGAAGTTTGTGCTTTTGACCACCTTCACCCATTGTTGTTTTCAGTATCAAAATTGAGGCTGGTTGCCAGTGAAGGAAGAAGCAGAGGGGTCAGACAATCATTCATCAGACTGGGAAAATAGCCTGTAGGAAACCGGGGAATATAGATAATGAAGGAATCTTGAATGACAGATCGGAGGATCATATCAATCCCGGAGAGAAAGAGATCACACAGCTGTGGTCAAGGAATCCAGAAGAACGCAAAACAAACCCCTGCTGATCTTCAGCTCCAACTTTCCTATCTGCAAAATGGCTGGCTGCAGGTTTTTTTTTTTTTTAATGTTTATTTATTTTTGAGACAGAGAGAGACAGAGCGTGAATGGGGGAGGGTCAGAGAGAGAGGGAGACACAGAATCTGAAGCAGGCTCCAGGCTTTGAGCCGTCAGCACAGAGCCCGACGTGGGGCTCGAACTCACAGACTGTGAGATCATGACCTGAGCGGAAGTCGGACGTTCAACCGACTGAGCCACCCAGGCGCCCCATGGCTGCAGTTTTTTACCTTCTCCGGAAGCCCCATGAAAACTGGAGCGTTTTACTCACCACTGTCTCTCTGGAGCCTAATACAGGTGCCTGGCACGTGGTAAGCAGTCAAGAACCAAGGAGCAAAGAAAGGAGCCAGAAAGGCCCATTTCTAACTGGGGAAAATGGCCAAGGGAGAGTGGGAGGCAAGGAGGAAGGGCCACCAGGGAAACTGTCACATGTTCAGAGGGAGGCAGACTGGTGCTGGGCTTCCCAGGGTAGGTACACAGGTACTTGGGACAAGGAGGAAATAAACCTGAGGGGATTTTTTTTTTTTTAAGCTAGAAAAAAAAATTGTAATTATGTGTGGCAATGGATGGTCACTAGACTCATGGTGATGATCACATCACAATATACACAAGTATTGAACCATGATGTTGTGCACTGGAACTAAAATAAAGTTACCTGTCAATTATATCTCAATTGAAAAAAAAAATAAGAGCAAGGGAAGGAAACGCTTAGAAGGAACGAGGCAGAAGTGCCAGGGGAAGATGAAGAAAAAGCCTTTTCTTTAAATCAACAGGAGTAAGGCAAAATAAAATTCTAAGAAAAATAAAGAAAGAGAAAGCAAGTAGGATTTTAATTTCTTAGCCTTCTTGGCAGAAAGCGGGGGCGGGGGGTAAACGGAATCATACCCACAAGTGCTGAATGTCTTTAGCAAACGAAAACCATGGAGACTCAAGACAGGGGGTTTTCATAGTGAATGCTCTAAGCTTTCCCGCCACAGCAAAATGCATGTAAGTTTGGCTTTCCTAAAAATAAATTCTGATTTTTAGAACGTGTTAAGCTCTTCTGTGGGACTTAATACATGATCAATTTGGGGACATGTTCTTCGGTTATTTAAAAAGACTGTGTTACTTCTGGTAGGTGCAAAGTCTGAACATATGTTCAAGCTTGAACATACATTCAAGTTCATTTTATTTTCATATACTCTGCATCCTTACTTTATAGCTGTGTGATCTGTTGATATCTGAGGTCAACGTGCTCGAGTGTCCCCATAACCACAAACACAGATCTGTTCATTTCACCTCTTGTATTAGTTGGCTTTTGCTGTATAGAATTTGAGGCCATGGCTCTGGGGGCATAAAGATTCGTGATTATTACATATTCTCAGTGGCTTGCACCTTTTACGGAGAGTGAAATCTCTCTCCTGGTCACTTGTAATGATTTTTTTTTTCCAGAGCTTTATTTTGTCTGGATCAGTATTTTCCACACCAGAGTCTGTTGTCCTGGTATATCTTTTCCCACGTGCAATTCTTTCCTTTCTGCTAGACAGACAGTGCAAACTGAACCAACATCCAAAAACATACCCACAGCTTGAAATTTTCCATTCATTGTGAAAACCTAAGGCAAACCCCAAAGACTAACAGGGTAGACCTCAACTGTTTATATTTTTTAAATTTTTATTGACTTATCTATTTTGAGAGAGAGAAAGTGCTAGTCACGGAAGGGCAGAGAGAGAGAATCCCAAGCAGGCTCTGCACTGTCAGCAAAGAGCCAGATGCGGGGCTTGAACCCATGAACGAACTGGTGCCGAATCCATTCTCCTAACAGAGGGGAGTTTTAGCAGAGAAGAGGTGAATTGATCTCATTCTATTGAAAGTGTGTCTTGTCTTTCTGAATGGTTGTAAACTCCAGGATGGGCCAAATCATGTTTTATCTTTGCCTTGAAATTTGAGCCTCTGGACTCATGGTCCATGGGGCGGGCTTCATCTGTGGAAGAGGCATCCTGGGTTGAGGGTACATTCTTCCAGATATGTTTTGCCTTTGATCCTGCCAGAATCCTCCCCCCCTCCCATAGGTGTTAAGAGCCCAGAAACACTTGCTTAAAAGTTTTTCTAATGTTTCTTTATTTTTGAGTGACAGAGAGAGAGAGACAGAGCACGAGCAGGGGAGGGGCAGAGAGAGAGGGAGACACAGAATTGGAAGCAAGCTCCAGGTTCCGAGCTGTCAGCACAGAGCCCGACGCGAGGCTTGAACTCATGGACTGTGAGATCATGATCTGAGCTGAAGTCTCAGATCAAGTTCGACTCAGATCAAGTCGAACGCTCAACCAACTGGGCCATGCAGGTGCCCCCAGAAACACTTTTTATATTAATACGTCTGCATAGAGATTCTTAGCCTTCACAGGTAGCATACGTTTCAACTCCAAAACTCTGCAAATGTGTGGTTTGCTGTTATAGATTCTCATGGAAGGTATCTTCCTGACACCCTCCCCCTGCACCCCAAACCAAGGCCCAGGCAGACAAGCTTTCTCCTCATCCAGTCCACTCCTTTGTTCGGGGCACACCCCCTCGAAAACCCCTGCTTTGTGTTTGGGTTTCGATTCCAATTCAGTTTTTAGGCGGGAGCCCAAGGCCTTGCCTCCTGGCCCCGTGACGGTCTTAAGAGCCAGCCCCTTGATCACTAAAAACGTACAGACCGACAGACCACACCAGGGTACCCAAAGACTCCATTTGCTCACCCTCAGTTTTTCAGCTTCTTTGTGAATGACCTCTGGGGATTTCCCTTATTTTCTTGTCAGCTCTGCATTTATAGGACATTTATAATATTTTTTACAGAATTTATAAGCCTTTCATTGCAGGAAGTTGCCCAAATATCTATCCTGCCTTTTTTTCTTTCTTTCTTTTTTTTTTGGAAATGGGAGTCTGCCAAGAGCTGTGTTTTTATCAGCCTTTGCCTTTTCCTCAATACCCAACCCACTATCATACAGAGGCTGGATACTCAGTCATAAATAATGGTCACGTGAATGTCTGTGCCATTGCCAAGAGAAAACATACGATCACATGAAAATAAGTTCATGTATCGTCTTTTAATTTCGAACTGGTGCCGAATCCATTCTCCTAATGGAGGGGAGTTTTAGCAGAGAATAGGGGAGACACGGATATTGGTGAGATTCAAGACCAAGGAGAGATGCTTAGGAAAGGCACAGCCAGGCAGGCTCCTCAGGGGACCCAGGGAAAGGGATGGGCGTGTCCGGAGATAGGTCACTGCAGGTCAAGGTCACTGTCGTTCAAGAGAGGGACTTCTGTCAACGCTGTCCCAACTTCTGCCAACTTTTGTACCAAGGGCAGTTTCTTGAGTGTCACTTTTCCACCGAGCAAGTCTCTGAAGATTTGTTAAGCAGACTTAGCAAGGTGTGAACAGCAGTTAAGCTTTCTTTCCTCCTTTTATGGTTTGTTTGTTTGGGGTTAAGAAGAAAAAGTCTGAAATTAGGAGGAGAAAATAAGCCCCAGCTTTTTTTCTTCAAATTTTGAGGAAGAGAATCTTAGGAGGGACGGGCACGTTTATTCCCTCTTAATAAATATTTATCGGACGCCTACTAAGTACCAGGCCCCGTGCTGGAGAGTAGGGCTGCAGCTGTGAACTTCGCAGATGAGGAGCACGCTCTCTGGAGCTTCCGTTCCAGGAGCCGAGACTAGACATTTGCAAAGAATCCCAGAAATAAATGTCTGCGTCCAGAGAATCCACCGAAGGGTGCAGTGATGGCTTGTAACCAGGGGGTGGTGCACATGGGAGACCAAGGGGGCTTCTCTGAAGAGGTAACTGTATGTAGAGACCCGAGGGATGAACCCAAGGGGTCAGGCTGAAGTGTGCGGACGAAGGAGGAGCTGGAGGAACAGTGTGTGTGTCGTTTCTCATTAGTAATAACCTACCTGCAGAAAATACTGGAGCTTTTCCTCCATTATCATAAGACCTGACAGGGGCGCCTGGGTGGCTCCGTGGGTTAAGCATCTCACTCTTGATTTCAGCTCAGGCCATGATCTCATGGTTCGTGGGTTCAAGCCCCGCCTCGGGCTGTGCACCGACAGTGGAGAGCCTGCTTGGGATTCTCTCTGCCTCTCTCTCTGCCCCTCCCCCACTCACACTCTTTCTCTCTCTCTCAAAATAAATAAAAAGCATTAAAAAAAAAAAAAACCTTAAAAAAAAAAGAAGACCTGAAATTTGGTGGCACTTCATGGCTCCTGGGGTGTTTTCCTGGGGTGGCACAAGCCGGCATTGTAATCCCCGCTTTGTCCATGAAGGAACCAAGGCTCTGCGTTGCCAAGTCACCCGTCCGGGCCACACACCAAGAGAAGGATACAGCTGGAGGCTGGGCTCTGGGTGTTTAAGCGACTCGCCTTGAAAAGGAAACTTTGAAAGCTCCCCAGAAACAAGTGGTTTTCTTTCAGGCAGCAGGCTGGCGGCTCCCTCGACACTCGATAGAAATAGCTAACCGTTTCTGGAAAGAAATGGCCTTTTAAATAGGACAGAGGCTCAGGAGGAAGAGGCCCCAGCTGGAGATTTAACTGTAAGTTGTCACCATAAATAGAACTTGTTGCGGGGCGCCTGGATGGCTCAGTCGGGTAAGCGTCCGACTTCAGTCAGGTCATGATCTCAAGGGTCATGAGTTCCAGCCCCGCATCGGGCTCTGTGCTGACAGATCTGGAGCCTGGAGGCTGCTTCAGACTCTGTGTCTCCCTCGCTCTCTGCCCTTCTCTTACTCATGCTTTATCTGTCTCTCTCTCTCTCTCAAAAATAAATAAACGTTAAAAAAAATAGAACTTGTTTCACCAGGCCTGTAATGAGGTTCTTCTGGGCAGAGTGACCCAAGACCCTGTATTGGAGGGTGCAAGTTCACTGTCAGAAGATGAGTAGTGGGGAGGCTGTGCCCCAGCTACTGACTGCAGAACACATTTCTACGGAAATTTCTTTTAATAATTGAGTTACTACAACTTAATGGCCACATTTTTCTAAAGATGGGCTAAATCAGAGAACACAGACTCCTCTCATCATTCATGAAATTAAAGAACAGAAGAGCAAAAAGGGTCGAATCCAGCCCAGTCAATGGAAAACGCCGGGACGTGCCTTTCCTTTCGTGGCCAGAGATGTCTTAATATGTTCCACGAAAGGGTCTAAGGTGGTGTTCCTCACCTCTGTTCCTTATCACCCTCGAAGGAAAATATTTTAATTTAATAAATTTAAATCAATTACCCAAACTTAAAGAAATTGTTAAATTCTTCAATATGAAATGCATGGTTATGTAATTCAGTTTCTTCCTAATGAGAGAAATTAAATACTGAGGAGTATAATTTTGTCAGAGTTTGAGTTTGGAGGAACCCAAGTCTTTGCAGTGTCTAGGAATTTTTTGGCCCCCCAAGAAATTAATTTTTACCTCTGTTTCTGTTGAGAATTCATGACCTAAAGGAGAAGCAAGGAAAGAAAACATGTATGCACAGACATATACACACATATGCACATGCACACACAGACAAACAAATTGTAGAGCTACATTCTCCTCTGGTCTTTAAAGGATGACAGTAAGTGCAGGGGCCCCCGGATGGCTCAGCCGGTTAAGCATCTGACTTCGGCTCAGATCATGATCTCAAGCTTCGTGAGTTTGAGCCCTGCATCGGGCTCTGTGCTGACAGCTGGGAGCCTGGAGCCTGCTTCGGATTCTGTGTCTCCCTCTCCCTCTCTTTGCCCCTGTCCTGCTTGTGCTCTGTCTCTCTCTCTCTCTCAAAAAAACAAAAATAAACATTAAAAAAAAATTTTTAAAAAAGGATGGTACTAAATGGAACTGAGATGATCATCGTGTTGATTAATATTACGCGTCACCTTGGCTAGGCTACGGTGCCCAACTGGTTAAACACTAATGTACTTGCTGCTGTGAAGGTATTTTCTAGTGTAATTAATATCTACAATCAGTTGACTTAAGTCCTCAACATGGGTGGGTCTCACCCAATCAGGTGAGGGCCACAAGAGCAAACACAGTTTTCCCTAAGAAAGAATCCTGCTCAACGGCTGCAACATAGAAATCACGTGCAGCCGTCCAGCCCCTCTGGCCTGCTGACTCACAGCCTCCACTGTTGCATTAGCTCCTTCTTTAAAATACATCCATTTCTCTCTCTCTCTCTCTCTCTCTCTCTTTCTCTTTCTCTTTCTTAGCAATAGAGGTAGATATAGATTTAGATACATTTGATCTTGGTTTAAAAGGAAGAAAATAAAGTATCTCTTGTGTGATCGCCATCCCACTATCATTGGACCCCCCACCCCCACCCCCAGCAATGCTGTGAGGTAGGTATAATCACCTCCATTTCACAGAAGAGAAAAGTGAGACACCCAACGTTGACAGAAAGCTTGCCCAAGGTCATGTAATGGAACAGGATCTGAGTCCAGGACCTCCTGGCCTCAGAGCTCCCTGCTTTCCCGACGGCACCTGCTGTCCCTCAGCTGCCCTCCCCGAGCTCACAGATCGCAAAGTGAACGGTTTCCGCTCAGCCTCACAAAGCACTGGGAACACGAAAAGCTTCCCTAACCGAGTCCGCGACTGCTAATGTGCGTGGAACGCTTGACCGTGGCAGTGTTGGCTTGTATTATTCGTCTACTCGTCAACACAACCTTAGCGAGCATATACTGTTACTGTTCACCTTTTATAACTTAAGGGGCTCTGCGTGGGGCGGTGCTCTCAGCTGGCACGTGGCTGAGCTGTGACCCTAACCCATCGCTGTGCCCTCCAGGGCCCGGCTGTGACCGCCACACTAGAGAGACTTCTCTGAAGCTGTCCTCAGGACCTTGGCAGAGTTTGTCCCTGGGACCCACATCATCCCCTTTCTCCCTTCTCTACCCTCCTGGCTGGCTCTTGCCGACATGACTCGCTTGTTCCTGTTCCCCACTGCAAAAAACACCTACTTGTCCTGGGGCAGGGATGGGTGGCCATCTGATGAACAGTTGTCATGATCGGTTTGAGATGCCTAGCATTTGCCTTTACACAAAGGACGCCCGGAAACACAAAACCTTAACCCACAAGACTGAGCAGTGGATTCGGCAGGCGGGCAGAATTTCAGCAGGCCGGGGACGTGCTGGAGGCAGGACCGGTTCGAGGTACCAGCAGGAGGGAGACAGCACCCTCAGTGGGGAACGGAGAACTGAATAAAGGCATGGTTTACCGGGGCGCGGGGACGGGGAAGAGACACCAACATGGGACGGCTCGGCACGCTGCGGCTGGCGTCGGCCCTGAAGGGGTGTGGGGAGGAATCGTCCTGGGAACCCGAGAGCTGCCGAAGCCTTGGAGAGGGCCTCCTGGCAGGTGCTGCGGCTTCAGCAGAGACCCGAGCCAGCCTCTGGCCACCGATGGGGAGAAAACCAAGGAAGGAAGTACTCCTTCCCGCCCTTCTCCTGCCCCCACCCAGGCCATAGGAGGGCCCCCCCATTGACCGCACCCAAGCCGGAGGCAGAGAGTAAGGGGGCCCGTGGCTGCAGCACCCCAGCGCACGGAGCAGAGTGGGGCAGAGAGCCCAGGGCGCCTGGAGGGCAGTGCTGAAACCCAGCACGGGCGCCCTCTGGGACAGGTGAGCACAGGGCCAGTTTCACACACGACAACGCGTGTTCACCGAGCGGCTGATAGAACGGCAACGGAGGCGGGCACAGCCCGTGGAGCCGGCCTGCCTGCCTTGGTGTCCTTGCACAGGTTACTTAACCTCTCTGTGCTTTGTTTCCTCGTCTATGAAATCGGGAGAGTACTATTGACCCGCACGGTTGTTGTGGGGATGAAACGAGTTACAGCGCCTGAACGAAGTCTGCCGAAATGAACACCGAATCATCCTCTAGGCTCCAAAGCAACATGTCCCCCAGGGCCTCACGCACTGGGGAGTTGGGGGGTGGGGACGGACCCACCAGCACTCACAGTACAGGTGACCTGGGCTGTCAGCAGGGAAGGACGGGGGGGCCGGGGGGAGCATCTCTGCCTGGGGTGTGTCAGGGAGGGCTTTGCAGGGGACCAGCCTTGGGCAAGTTCCTGCAGTGCATTTTCAGAGGTCCCTTTTTTTTGTTAATACATCCAGTGAACATCAGGTGACAGTCCCAGCCCTTTAAAGAAGGAAAGAAGAAAGTCCAACCGGGGATTAAAGAGGGTAGAGGATTTGTTGACGGTCCGAGGACAAGAATCCACCCGCCTTGAAATCCAGGCATGAGTAAGCAGTGCAACAAGAATCCAGTAGGTGGCATGAACAGGCCGCTCATTTGGAGGGACTTTCATTCGTCACTGTCTTTTTTGAGATTTAGGGAATTTTCTTTTTCTTTTTCTTTTCCTTTTCGGCCCCCTTATTTACAGAACCAGGAAAATCCTTATCAAAAGACCCACTGAACAGTTCAAATTCATTATTTTTTTTTTTGTCTTGTCTCCTCTTAGAGTTTTCTGGTCAAAATTCATGGTTTCCAGACATTTCTAAAATGGTTTTTAGGGGCGCCTGGGTGGCTTGGTCGGTTAAGCGTCCGACTTCGGCTCAGGTCATGATCTCACGGTCCGTGAGTTCGAGCCCCGCGTCGGGCTCTGTGCTGACGGCTCAGAGCCTGGAGCCTGTTTCCGATTCTGTGTCTCCCTCTCTCTCTGCCCCTCCCCTGTTCATGCTCTGTCTCTCTCTGTCTCAAAAATAAATAAACGTTAAAAAAAAATTTTTTTTAATGGTTTTTAATGTGTTTTTTTTTAAGTTTATTTATTTATTTTGAGAGAGAGAGAGAGAAAGCGCGGGTGAGCAGGTGAGGGGCAGAGAGAGAGAGGGAGAGAGAACCCCAAGCAGGCTCCACACTGTCAGCACACAGCCGGACGTGGGGCTCAGTCCCACAAACTGTGAGATCATGACCTGAGCTGAAATCAAGAGTTGGAGGCTAAACCGACTGAGTCATCCAGGAGCTCCTCTAAAATGATTTTTTTAGTTTATCTATTTATTTTTGAGAGTGAGAGAGAGCAAGCAATGCAGGGGCAGAGATAGAGGGAGAAAGAGAATCCCAAGCTGGCTCTACACTGTGCAAAACTGGAAGACAGACTCAAACCCACGAACTGTGAGATCATAACCTGAGCTGAAATCAAGAGTTAGACGCTTAACCGCCTGAGCCACCCAGGTGCCCCTCCAGGCATTTCTATGTGCATTTCATCTATTTTACCAAATATATACCCTGCCCATTTCATCAACATAGTGATTAGAAGTTTTATATGATTTTCATTGAAGAGCTTAGATTATTTTTAAAAATCCAAGCAAGCAACTTGCAATTGATCTCATAATTCAGCACTTTTCAGAAAGCCAGATATAAGTATGAGCCCGTGGTATCTACAGAAAAACTGATTTACATCGGGGTAGAACTTCTAAACCCAATTTTCATTGTATAGTTTTCCAGAAAAAAGACAAAAAATACAATATTTTTGAGTGATTTAATGTGATCACTTTCTCTTTGAGCTAGCTCTAATGTTTCCAAAAGCAGATGCAAATGTTCTTACTTTCTTTGCGATCTTTGGAGCTGGTTTACTAAGGAACAAATTATGAATTTACCATAGTTTGGAGTATACAATAGGACTGTGCTTTTTATGTTTATGGGGGCATTTTGGAAAGTAAATAATTTCTTTTTTTTTCTTTTTTAATTATAAAATAGAATATTATAGAAAACCTAAAAAATATAGAAAAGGAGGGAAAAAATCACTCTTGATTCCAGTATCTTTGTAGAAAGTGCTGGCAATTTGATGTATTGCCTTCCTTTTTCTTATGCAACTTTTCATTCTTTCATAGAACAAATATTATCTGATGGATTTTCATTCTGGGACCTGGGAATCTAATTGTAAACAATAAGCAAACTCCTGATATCACAGACAAGAAAAACGATAAGTGAAAAAGTGGAATAAGGATAAATTCAGCCCTTTGACAGCACTATAGAGAAAATCAGACAAGGGGATCAGGAGACATGAGGTGTCGTCTTTGGATCAGGTGCTCAGGAAAAGCCTCCTGAGGAGGTAATGTTGAGCCATGACTTGCACTGAGGAAGGAGCTAGCATGTGAGGAGAGGGCAAAGAACATTCTGGGCAGAGAGAAGAGCAGGTGCAAAGACCCTGTGGTACAAACAAGCTGGGTGCATGTTAACTATAAGAGGTGCTGGGGGGCTCTAGCACAGAACTAGGACTGGGAGACAAGATGTGGTCAGAGAGCTAGTCAGGGGGCCGGATCACCCAGGCCTAGGCAAAAAAATGTGGGACTTTATTCTGTTCATCATTGTATATACATTTGTAAAAACACATTTATCACCCTGATTTTTCCCTGGGACATTACTAATATAATTTCCCTTATGTCATTACATAGACCATCCTTTAAAATCAATGCATAAAATTCCACCAAGTAGATCTTTAATAATTAACCTTTTTCCCTATGAAAGGTTTATCCTCTTAACAAATATCCCTGTGTGGCAATAGAAGCATATTGCAAAATTATGTCCTTTTAAACAAGTTGCTTGATTGTTATTGTTTCCAGTTGTTATTGAGTCAAGTTAGTTGCAATAGACCCTCTTGCTTCTCTTAAGAAAGTTCATCTGGGGGTGCTCCGGGGGCTCAGTCGGTTGAATGGCTGCTTCTTGATTTCGGCTCGGGCCGTGATCTCACGGTATGACATCGAGTCCTGAGTTGGGCTCTGTGCTGAGTGTGGAGACTGCTTGAGCTTCTCTCTCAACCCGCTCTCTGCCCCTCCTCAGCTCATGCATGCGCCTGTATTCTCTCTCTCCCTTTCTCTCAAAATAAACATTAAAAAAAAATTCATTTGTAGTTAGAACATTTGACTTGTTTACATTTTAATGACGTAGAAGAGAAGCAGAGTTAGACAACTCTGTCATTAAGACCAAGCACAGTTGGGGCGCCTGGGTGGCTCAGTCGGTTGGGCGGCCGACTTCAGCTCGGGTCACAATCTCGCGATCCGTGAGTTTGAGCCCCGCGTCGGGCTCCATGCTGACCGCTCAGAGCCTGGAGCCTGTTTCAGATTCTGTGTCTCCCTCTCTCTGACCCTCCCCCGTTCATGCTCTGTCTCTCTCTGTCTCAAAAATAAAAAATAAAAACATTAAAAAAAATTAAAAAAAAAAAAAAAGACCAAGCACAGTAATGAAGGAGCAAAGCAAGAAATTCATAGTGATCAAGTTTTTTCCATCCCCCCCCCGCAACCCCCCGTGTCTGACATTATATCTACTTAAAAGAGGCTAAGACCAGGAACGCTATTGTCACAGAGGCAGGAAGAATAACATTCTGAAGCTAGTGAGCTTAGGTCTGCACTCCTGTGCTCGGCGTTGAAAGCCAAGGAATCTAGCAGAGCCTTGCTTACAAATAGTAGGGAAGAGAACAGAGTGGTTTTGCCAGTTCACCCGAGTTCTGTTAGGTGGTTAAAATAAGGCTGCTCCAGATGCTGGTATTTTCATGGTTCTGTGAACATGGTTGTTTTAGAGAACAATTTTATCGAGGAGCTCACTCTGTGACCTGTAAGAAAGAACGTGGTTTTTAGCAATAGACTAATGCACGTGCTTACACCCCCTGAGAGAGCAGACCCCGTCTTCACAAGTGACCTGTGCGTTTATTGTTAGCTTTGTTTTAGTTGCTATTTCTTTTGTTTTTTAAGTTTATTTACTTATTTTTGAGAGAGAGAGACAGCCAGGGGAGGAGGAAGGGCAGACAGAGAGGGAGGGAGAGAGAGAGAGCGAAAGAGAGAATCCCAAGCAGCCTCTGCGCTGTCAGCACGGAGCCTGATGCGGGGCTTGAACCCACAAACTGTGAGATCATGACCTGAATCGAAATCAAGAGTCGGATACTTAGACTGAGACACCCGCGTGCCTCAGTGGCTGTTTCTGATCATGGTCGTGGCCGGGGGCTGTGTTGCTGACAGGGTAGCTATGTCAAAGACTCTAGAGGATCACATGTGTCCATAATGGAGCCAGAATCCTTTGGATACTTGGGACCATTCACCCAATAACTGTGTGTGCGTAACACTGGCAAGAGCCAGTCTGCTTGTCTTACTTAGCAGCTACATAGCGCCTTCTTTAAAATGCTTGGACATTCTTTTATTATCTGACCATAAACCCACTGTAAAATTACGTCTGCATTCCATTTGCTTTTTTAAAAATGTTTATTTATTATTGAGAGAGAGAGAGAGAGAGAGAGTGTGTGTGTGTGTGCAAGTGGGGAAGGGGTAGAGAGAGCCGGAGACACAGAATCCGAAGCAGGCTCCAGGCTCTGAGCTGTCAGCACAGAGCCCGATGCGGGGCTCAAGCTCACAAACCGTGAGATCGTGACCTGAGCCAAAGTCAGACGCTTAATGGACTGAGCCACCCAGGCACCCCTCTGCGTTCTATTTGCAAAACAAATTATAAATTCTCCTGTGTGCTGTTTGCCCTTAGATTTCTAATACTGGAAAAACATTAAAGCTGATCTCAAACTTCTCATTTTTATAGATAAGGAAACAGAATCCAGAGAGATTATAGGACTCACCCAAGGTCATTTAACTAGCTAATATTTACAAGTTTTGTGTTTGCACTGTTTTTTGTTTTTTTTTTTTTTTTTTTTTTTTTAAGAAATCCAACATTATTTTCTTTATTTATAAATCAGCTTTGTGTTGAACAAAAGCAGGTTCATGCTGGCAGATTTCAACGACCCACTCAACCATTTGTTCTAGAAATAAGGCAAAGTTATCTATTGGGAGTTGAATTGTGTCCCCCAAGAGCTCATGTGTTGAATTCCTAACCCCCAGGGCCTCGGAACGTGGCCTGCTTTGAAAGTGGGGTCAATGCAGGTGTAATTAGTCAACTTGAAATGAAATCGAGCCGGAGCAGGCTGGGCCCCTAATCCAGTACGACTGGTGTCCTTATCAAACGGGGAAATTTGCATACAGACATGCACGCAGGGATTAGGCCGTGTGGAAATGAAGATGGAGATCACGATGATGCGATGATGCGTCTACAAGCCAAGGAACAGGTAAGATCGCCTGCAAACCGCCAGAAGCTAAGTAAGAAGCTTGGGCCAAGATCCCCCACTCCCAGCCTCAGGAGGAACCCCCCCCCCCCCAGCCTCCAGCACCATGAGCCAGTATGTTTCTGTAGCCTAGGCCCCCTACTTAGAGGTACTTTGTTTGCAGCCCAGCAAACGAATACAATACCCAAGACTGCCGGGTATCTAATGAATTTGGGAGGCCACAAATAATGTGATCACGTCTTCGGAAAAGGCAGGAGAACCTCCCTGAGCCCACAGATACCAACTATTAATATGACAGCAATTTGTGGCTGTGGACCTGAGTGCCACTGATTGCCAAACTACCAGTTATGAAGGTTTCCTAAAATCCAGTGTAATATCAGCCTGCGGGGTTTCTAGAGACCTCCGATTGCCTGGTCTGCCCAACCGTGGGGGTGTTACAGATCAGCTGTGCTGCCCCATATAAAGCTGTTGCAGAAAACCAGGGATGAATTTAAGCATCCTGATTTCTACGTAGTACGGCACAGGATGATGATGTTAGGTTTTGTTCCTTTTCTTTCTTGAGAGCCATTCCCTTGTATCATGGGAAAAGCCATATTCCTGTTCAATTTAAAATCCTTCTCTCCTAAGTTGTCATTTCCGTTAGCATGTCCCCAGCATGTCACTGCAAAATCGAGGGAGAGGACAGGTGGATGGCAAGGGGAGGGGGACGTTTATCTCCTTTTAGGTCCAATCACAACTGGACGGAGGAAAGCATAGGATGTAGGAGCAGATGTAACCACCCTTCTCTTCCCAAAAGTACCGCCAGGAGGTGACCCTAGGGGAGCGTGATGCTTGGCTTATATGACAAAATCTCTCTGAGGAGGGCTCAACATGAAAATACACAGTCTCAGCACAAAGGCAGGTACTGTATACCCTTTCGAAGCCTTTGTCCCGTTAAAGACTATTTACCTGAGCTGGCAGGTGAAATTATGGCCCGGAGGTGAAACTCTGGAGGGCAGCAAATGAAAGAATTAGTGCACTGTTAAAATTAGATTTGCCGATGAAGCAGGGAAACCTTTGCCCGCTGGGGCTGCTGAGGGCACCCTCCCAGGTCTCTGGCCAAGGACACTGCCACGGCCACGGAGGAGGGGATTTTTAGCCCATTTGAGCGAGGGCCCTTCCAGAGTCCACTGCCATGTTCTAGCTCAGGAAGGGCTGGATTCTGGGAGAGCCGAGAGCGAGAGCGCTTCCCAAGTCCCCGGGCCCATTTCCTCACCTTTTTTTTTTGTTTGTTTGTTTTCCTGTTTGGCTCCCATAATGATTCTGCTTATCAGACCACTTCAGGTTTTGCCCCCTGGAATGCTTTTTTGCCTTTCAGACAGCGAGGAAATTACCAAGAATTACAAAAAGGCAAGTCAGAACCATGGCATTTGGAAAACAACCATATTAATCTGCCCCGCATGGCCTTTGGAGAGGGAAAAATAATCGAGTCGGCGACTTTGAATCCTCAGCCGCTTTGCATGACTCATTAAACTGCCATTTTGAACACTTTTGCCTCATGCTGTAAGAATGATAGAATCCTGGAACAATCTATACGTTTAAACTCTTTTATATCTGAAAAGCCTCATGGCACAAGTGCCTTCAGACGTGAGCACAGACATCAATTGAAATACAAGACAATCATAATAGACCTAAATTTGATAAGCCATCCGAGCATGACCCAGGCAGTGCAGACTCTTAAATCAGGATGCACAATTAATTGCTATTCTTTTATTTATTATGTTTAGTCCCTCCTTGGATACAGTTGACTTGCTACTTCCTGGGATGAAGCCACAGCATAGGTGGGAATGAATAATTTTAAAATTATGAAGCAATTTCTTTGTTACAAACCTGGGTTCAGACAATGTCAATTTCCAGTGGCTTCCTTTTCCCAGTGCCCTTTGAACTTGGGAAGGGCATTCATTTTTCCTTCCTTCTACCTCCAGTGGGCAGAAAGTCAGGTTCTTGGAGGCCAGTTCTTGGAGGCCACTGGTGTTTTTCTTACCCTCACTAAGGACTTTGCATCATTTCCCAGAATCTCCTTCTCGACACTCTACAGGCTCGTTAAAGACTATTATATTCAAAAGAGTAAAACTCTCTCCTGGATGAACTTGCCCTTTCTATAGCCCTCTTCCACCCCACCTCCAACCTGGTGTATTCATTCCTAGTAACTAGGTCAAGGTCTGCACCTCTCAGGAGATGAGGATTTTGTACTTTGAACCTTTGGTGGTTTTGAGCTGAGTCAGCCTAATGAATCACCAGGATGTGATTTCAGAGGCATTAGGAAACCATTTTCCTTCCTGCTTATTTAACAGTATTCTCCACTGTCTAGAGGTGTCTAAAATTCTACTGTTAGGGATGTCATCCTTTGCTTTTGTTCCCTGGTGAAACATATTGTCGTGGGTAGCATCACATGTTAAGCATTAACAGTCTTTGACAGTTGAGCCTGAGTAAATGACTTCATAGACTCCTATCTTGAAAGGAAGCCAAGTAAGGGAGAAAGGAAGCAAGTGACAAGACAGTGGTTCGGGAAGGGCCACACACAGTGGGGACACCAAGAGAACAAACAACCCTTGAACCCCCACTTTGGAGTAGCATTGGCACTAATGTTGGGAGAAAAGGATTGGCATTGTTTGATACGTATACATATTTCAAGATCCTTTTGTATTAAAAAAAAAACTATTGATTCCTGATCATAAAAGTCATCGATTCTTATTATAGAAAACCTCATAAAATATGTAAAAATATAAAAATGCTCGGGTGCCTGGGGGGCTCAGTCAGTTAAGCATACGACTTCAGCTCCGGTCATGATCTCACCTTTCATGAGTTCAAGCCCTACGTCGGGCTCTGTGCTGACAGCTCAGAGCCTGGAGCCTGCTTGGGATTCTGTGTCTCCCTCTCTGTCCCTCTCCCATTTGTGCTCTGTCTCTCTCAGAAATAAACATTAAAAATTTTATTTTAAATATAAAAATGCTCATAATCTTATAATCTGGACATATCTAATACTTTGCTGTCATTTTTGTGTCATTAATATCATACATTATGTACATTTGTTCTTGATTCTTTCTCAATTAACACTTATGTTGTGAGCATTTTCTCACGGTGATTTTTTTCATGGCTACGTAATATTCCATTGTTTATTTCACAGTTCCTCTATCCATCTCTGCTGTTAAATACGACAACGGCCAACATTTACAAAGCTCTCTTGGTCCTTGTCTACACGGCTTACGTGGGTTAATTCACCTCATCTTCACAAGAGCTTAGTGAGGAAGTCCAAGTATTATTTGTATTTTAGAGATGAGGAAACAGGCACGGAGAGGTATCTTGTCCAGAGTCACAGGCCAGGAAAACCCTGGTGCAAGTAGGAACTCCAGGGCCCCGGCTCCTAATATTTCTGCACAGGTGTGATCATTTCTTTAGTAGAATCTCCAGGTCAGAGTTTCCCTTTTTAAGGCTCTTGAAACATTGCTAAATTGCTTTCTGCACAATACACTCTTTGACAATGAGTTTCTATTTCCCTTCCTTCCTTGATGTTTAAAAACAAAAGTGAAAGACAAAAACACCTGTGTTGCTATGGCTGAATGGTTCTATTTATATCCTGCCCCCCCCCACCCCATCTCTGAGCTGGCAGCAGGAGGAGGGACCCAGAAAACAACAGTTAGTCTGCACAGGAGACCCACAGTCCTTGAATTCTGGCAGCTTTGGGGATTTCTGAAAGCACATGCAGATCAGATGCATCCTGGGCCCTGCCCTCCCTGTTGTTTGAGTTGCCTTGGAAACGAGGCAAATTATCAGTGTCCCTCCTTGTGGGCTGCTTTTCTAAGCACGGGTCGGGGAGTCAACCACAGGAGTCTTTCCAGCCCTCTGTCTGCAGAGTACACAGCGTGCCCTGGGAGACCTGCGTCCGAGCTGAGCCAGCCGGGCAGCTTGGAGGGGGCAGCCCGGGTGGGCCGCAGCCACAGCTGGGAGGCCCTGACATTCACATGGTTAGGTGTTTGTTTACGTGCTTGATGTTTTTGATAGAAAAGGCTTCTAAATGTTTCCATAGAAGATGGGTTAAATAAATTATGGCATACCCACTTAATGGCATAGTGTGAATGAAGTAATCAGTATGTAAGGACGTGGAAAGATGCCCAAAGCATTTAGTTAGGGGGAAAAAAGGAAAAAAAAAAAAAAAAAAAGAACAAATTGCAGAATTGTACCCATTATTCATTCCCATTTCAGCATATATACAGAAAAAATAGATTTCTTCTAGCAACTGGGATGGGAAGGGTTTAGGGCCTTCTATTTTCTATCTTACATATGTTTATATTCCTTGAAATTTTCAGTGAACATCTATTATTTTTAAAATTAATTTAAAACCAGAGCATCTGGGTGGCTCAGTAGATTAAATGTCCAACTCTTGATTTCGGCTCAGGTCATGATCTCACAGTTTGTGAGTCCCAGCCGCACATCAGGCTCTGTGCTGACAGCACGGAGCCTGCTTAGGATTCTCTCTCTCTCTCTCTCTCTCTCTCTCTCTCTCTTTCTCTCTATAAACTTAAAGAAAATAATTAATTTAAAACCAATAGAGAATTTGCAGTAAGGTAGAATACCTGGGGTATGAAATTTTAAAATACACAAACATATAAACTCACATTTACAAGGAAGGGAAATACATAAAGAAGAAAACGAGATCTAAGGCTATCTGGTACAATTAATACAAAAGGACTCATTGAACTGGTATTTGGGAAATGGAAGTATGTTTTTCCTCATTGTGTTTTCTAAATGTTTGCTTGGTGTAATTATATTACTACTTTACACACCATTTATATAGTTCCAGTGTAGATGTAATGAAAGAAAGCACGAAACTGTATTAAAAGTAAACCAAAAAGGCAACTCTACATGGAAAAGAGAGAGTATACAGGAGCAGCAAAAGTGAAGCCTAGGATCCAGATACCTACGTCTCCCCCAGGCTTGCTGTGTGACCTTGGGCAAGTCACTTGGCCTCTCTGAGCTTTGGATTCTTATCTTAAGCCTGGCGGTTCTCAACCCTGACTGCACATCGGAATCCCCTGGGGAGGTTTCAGAACCGTATCCTGGGCTTTTCGGGGTGGGGTCTGGATAGGCTTCCTGGTGATTCTGGTGAGCACACAAGGGTGAGAACCCCGATAAGCCCGTGCTCAGGGAAGGTCAGTTCACTCGTACTGGGGAGCCTCTTGACCCAGACCCAGAAGCGACTAGTGGTCATTTAAATAAGTAAATAAGTAGATGTTTATGCAGCTCTCGGAGAAGAAAATTTTGAAAGGCATCATTTGGCTGGATCACCTCTTGGGTTTGAAAAGTGGCTGCTCTTTGCGCATAATGACCACTTTCTGTTGGGATTTTCACTCGGCATTTGGGTGTAAAGAGTATGCATTTTTAAAGCTGTCCAAATGCCTATTTATGCAATAGACCATAACTCCTCTCTGGATAAGCTGCTATGCTTTATCAAATAAATGATACACATTTAAAAAACTGTCTGACGGGGCATTTACCTGAGGGAGTGTTATTGTGTTTGGATTTTTTTTTTTTTTTGAGCCCTTACGGTTCATTGGTTAAATAATACCTTTTAACCAATTTTTAAACAGATGTGTCTAAGCAAGATGCCATTGAATCAATCTTACCCATTCTCATACTCTTCAAAGAGGGATCTTTTAGGTTGTTTTTATTTTACTTATTTATTAAAAATGTTTATTTTTTTTTTGAGACAGCATATGTCAGGGAGGGGTAGGGAGAGGGGGACAGAGGATCCAAAGCAGGCTCTGACCCCATGTGGAGCTCGAACTCATGAACTGCAAGATTACGACCCTGAGCTTAGGTTGGATGCTCAACCAACTGAGCCACCGAGATGCCCCTAGGTAGTTTTTATTTTAAATTTTACATTAAGATACTTTACCAAAAAAAAAAAAAAAAAGGAAGAAAACAAGAAAAAGGATCAGGTCTTTAAAAACTGAGTTTTACGGACTCCTGGCTGGCTCAGTCAGCTGAGTGTCCGACTTCAGTTCAGGTCATGGTCTGACAGTTTGTGAGTTCAAGTCCTGTGTCAGGCTCTGTGCTGACAGCTCAGAGCCAGGAGCCTGCTTCGGATTCTGTGTCTTCCTCTCTCTCTCTGCCCCTCCCCCGCTTGCACTCTGTCTCTCTGTATCAAAAATGAATAAACATAAAAAAACATTAAAAAAACACTGAGCTTGAAGAAGGCACCTGGCCTTGGACTTTTCTCCCCTCTGGTAGATAAAAAGACTTTCTTATAAGTTTATTTTTTTCTTCAATTTTTGGAGAAAGTGGGGGGATTAGAACTGTTCCAGAACGAGAGGGAGTTATTGAGCTATGATTGTCGAACGAAGAACATTTGGTGGGACGGGGTTTGCATCAGCATGAGTCACGGGACTTGTACAAGCAACAGAGCCAGGGACGGAGCCCTGCCCTGCAGACCCCCAGCGAGGAGACGGGAGGATTCAGTAGAGAAATACAAGAAGGCTTCGAGCATCTGTACGGAGGACCAATAGCCTTCTACGGATCAGACAATAGGAGCCACTCGAGCTGGTTCCAGCAGAAAGGGGTTTACCAAAGGATATTAGCTGATGCACAGAACCTCCAGCAAGGCCGTACAGGCTTTTATACACACAGGAAATTACACAAAGTAACAAGGCAGCTGGCAGGAGAAAGGAGGAATCAGACCTTAAAAGGGTAATTTGGGGGGGGGGGGTGGTGTGGAGGGCCTGGGTGGCTCAGTGGTTAAGCATTTGACTCTAAAAAAAAAATTTTTTTTTAATGTTTATTTACTTTTGAGAAAGGGAGAGAGAGAATGAGCAGGGGAGGGGCAGAGAGAGACAGAGACACAAAATCAAAACAGGCTCCAGACTCTGTGCTGGTAGCACAGAAGTTGGATGCTCAACCGACTGAGCCACCCAGGCGCCCCTAAAAGCACATCTGTTTGAACACATTCCATTTGCAGTCAGAGCGAGAGCTTCATACACACACCTTTATACTTAATTTACACCTGTCCTATTAGGTGACATTGCTGTGGCCGTACCGGCTGTAAAGTCTAGCAGGGCGCTGAGCCGCAGCGGGGACGTCTGTGTCCTTGGCGGGATCCGCGAGCCCCCAAGATCCAGATGGCCGGGAGGATGTCCCTTCAGTCCCGCTCTGGCTGACAAACGCTTCCCCTCTCGCCGTTCAGCTCTCAGTTCAAACATCATCTCCTTACGGAAGCCCTTCGCCAGGGCCCCAAACTCGTGTTGCTCACCCCGGAGGTCACTCCCCACCACCAGTGTCATTGTCTCCTCAGTCCATCTCACTCTCTGCAATGAGCTCATTGATTTGTTCAATGCCCTTCTCCCCACCAGAACATAAGCTCCATGAGGAAAGTGACTTGCCCACCTTGTCACCGTGGCATCTCCCTGCCTTCCCTATCTGCTGCCCAGCAGGCTCCAATGACTATTTGGAATAAGTGACGAGGCACGGTTGGGCAGCCCCAGAACCACAGTGCCCGCGTCACAGCTGTGGCCGGTGAGAGAGTCAGTGTCAGGGAACATGGTTTCTCTAAAACGTGTGGGGGTGCTCCGTCTCTCCAGAGATAGCCTGATGGACTCGTGGGGACAGAGGAGAGGGAAGCGCCCCATGGAAGGGCCATCTTAGTCACTCAGTTAGAGAGGAGTTGATTAGGGCCAGAATGGTTGTCCCTTCCTCCGGGCTGCTGCTGAAGGTGGAGATCGGCTGCTGTCACAGTCACGGAGACCACACATGTGGCACCTTTCTGACACGATGCTCATCGCTTTTGCGGAAAACCTAGCTCATAGCACTCAGGTGTCCAACCCCGGGACTTGGTTTAAGTTAGCTGGACATGGCCGATTGGAAGACATTTGTGCTGTCTTTTTCATAGGCAGGCTTCTGTGTTCTCATTCCTAGATGGTTGTTCACGTTATCTCGGTTAATTCACTTTTCAAATCTATGATTTAAAAAACTTGGACATTGATGTACTCTTTCTCAATGGAATTAAAGTTTTACCTTTCTTAGAAATACAAAAAGCAAAATAAACAGCTGAAAGCAAACCTTGTCCACACCTAAATGCTCTGCACGGAGGTGGTCTGGTGCCTCTGTGGGGGTCTGTCTACGATGCACTCACCTTCTCAGCACCTTTAGTGTCCTTTGCCTAACGAGGAAGATGAGAGTCAGCCTATTGGGCTTTTTGTGGCAATAATGAGCTACTGCACAGAAAACTATATAAAGCCTGGCCCAGAGTAAGTGTTCAACTGTGATGGCCACCTTGGGGCAGACCAGAGGCCAAGGTAAAGGTGTTGCACGGGAGGGAGAACGGAGCAGCCACTCTGGGACACGCCCCTGATGCCCAGACAGACTTGCATTCCTGTGATTAGTCACTGCGGTGTCCCCAGGTTGACTACTGTCCCCTAAAAGCCATGTGCACCTAGAACCTCACCATGTGACCTCATTCAGAAATAGGGTCTTTGCAGAAATAATCAGACAAGTTAAAGTGAGGTCACAATGGCCGGTGTCCCTGTCAGAAGACGGAAATGTGGACGCGGACCCCCAGAGAGGAAGGTCTGGAGTAACTCGTCTGCGAGTCAGAGACTGCCGGCACCCACCGGAAGCGACAAGAGACAAGGATCCTCCCCTAGAGCCTTGAGAGAGAGCGTGACCCCGACTTCACCTTGATTTTGGACATCTAGCCTCCAGAACAGCTAGAGAATACATTTCTGTTGTTGCAAGCCCCTCCTGGCGGTGTGTGTGCCTTCCTGTATTTGCTCGCCACACGGCCGCTGGGCGCCACGGAATGATGACATCACATTTGGAATAAGATCCACTTCCGAAAGCAAGCTGGGGTGGCCGAGTGAGAGACAGGTGCTCCAGGGACAGAAAAATCCAGAGATGGAGAAGGAGGCAGACTTGACCATGGTGTAGACGATTGGAGAGTCTCAGGCTTTTTTCAGGGGTGAAAAGCCAAGCACGTCTCCTTCGATGATGACATCAAGCTTCCGGTCAGGGCTGCTAAGTGTCACGGGAGGAAGCGCACCTATCCAGGAGGTCACCTACCTCCTTCTGGGCTCTTCCAAAGACTTAGGCTTCCTGATTACAAAGGCCTTTTCTCTTTGAATTCTGTGGCAGAAACCAAGGCGCCTGCCCGAAGGAGGAGCTAGGATGGCCTTGAACAGCATTGCTGCCCTTCTGCGTGGTGGTGGTCTGGCTGACTCATTCACCTTGCCTAATTCCTTTGGGATCCGTGGTGGCCGTGGACCCATCACCACTGTCTTAAGTCACGGTAACACCCTCCTCCCCACCACCTCTCCCACCCCAGCAGAAGAGCTTTAAAATTCCAAGTCCCAGGGTTGGGCAATTTTTTAAAAATTACATAAATTGGAGCACGTGGGTGGTTCAGTCAGTTGAGTGTCCAACTTTGGCTCAGGTCACGATCTCACAGTTCGTGGGTTCGGGCCCCACATCAGGCTTTACGCTGATAGCACAGAGCCTGCTTCGGACCCTCTGTCTCCCTATCTGCCCCTCCCCCGGCTCGTGCGCTCTCTTTCTCAAAAATAAATAAACATTAAAATAATTTTTAATTATGTAAATAAAACAAAATTGCAAATCCCCATAAAACCCTCTCAATATGTTTCTGTCGCTGGTCTGGATGCATATAACCTATTATATCTGAGTGCTGGCCAATGGATCCTTCCAATGGAACTTTTCCTCCCGGAAAAGCTGCCAGGTGTGGGATTCCGTGCTAGATTGGAGTTAGCAAGCCAGTGGCACCAACCCTACATTATGGAAGATACAAAGTCTAGCCTTAATGTCATGCCCAAGAACACACTTCGCTGGTGATGTGATTCCTCTGTAATCTCCACGCGGGTTGCTGGGAGTCAGCAATGGGCTGGAAACCCCAGTACTGAGCCGATAAATGAACCAAAGCACCTCAGTCCACCAGCTCTCATCAAGTTGCCAGTCATGGGGGCCCAAGTCGCCCTCTTCCTACTTAGTGCCACTATTGGCCCCTCTTCTCTTAGTATTCCCCCCGTCTGCTTATCTAAGCTCTTACTGTACCCATAATTTGTTTACGTTTTCTTTCTTTCTTTCTTTCTTTCTTTCTTTCTTTCTTTCTTTCTTTCTTTCTTTCTTTCTTCTTTCTTTCTTTCTTTCTTTCTTTCTTTCTTTCTTTCTTTCTTTCTTTCTTGGTTTAATTCAAACCTGTACTTGTACTTTCTAATATGTTGATTCGCAGACTACCTTCTTGGTGCACATGTATCAGTAGTGAGACCAAAAGGCGAAAAACTGCGCTAGTATAATTCAGTCCTTCCAATCACAAAGGACGGAAGTAGAGAGAAGTTTCTACTTTGGGGGGCCAGAAGTGCAACCTTACTCTGTACCCAGAACAGGAGAAAATCAGAGTGCTTAGTGAGCGAACATCATCAGGGGTCCCCACACTCTGCCCACCTGGCGGCCCAGTGCCCGGCTCACCCTCCCGCTGGGCGCAGAATATACTCATCCCTCTCTCCCGCCCCTTGGAGCCCAGATGTCTCCAGTTTCAGTTTCAGTCTCCAGTTCACAATTCGGGGTCTCAGGACAGCCTGTACTTTAGTGAATGAGGTGCAGTCTTATCTACCTGGAAACCAGGGAGCAGGAAAGCTGGGCTAGCTGTGTCCCCCACCCCGTACGCAATGGCTGTGTCACGACAGGATCCATGCACTAACCACTCCTTTGGGAAAGGAAAATAGAAAGTGCAGCGCAGTCCCCGGTCCAGAGGAAGACTGAGGGCGCGCAGACATTCTGAGAAGCCCCCACTCCTCCACCTCGGCAGGGAGAGCGTCGTTCCTGAAGGGCCCTGATTCAGCTCCCTGGAGCCAGCTCCCTGTCTGTGCTGCCCATGGCCTGTGGTTCTGCTTTGCTGTTTGATCAACTCTCCTAGATGTCATTTGAATAGGGCACTAGTAGAGGACTTTCTTGGGCGAGGGACAGCTTTGTCAGTCTGCTTGCTCCTCAAAGGTGGTGGAGAGGACCAACGGTCATTTAAAGTCTCGGGGTGCCTGGGTGGCTCAGTCGGTTGAGCCTCCCACTTCGGCTCAGGTCATGATCTCAGTTTGTGAGTTCGAGCCCTGCTTCGGGCTCTGTGCTGACAGCTCTGAGCCTGGGGCCTGCTTCGGATTCTGTGTCTCCCTCTCTCTCTGCCCGTCCCCTGCTCGCACTGTCTCTTTCTGTCTTTCAAAAAAGGAATAGATGTTAAAAAAAAAAAAAATTTAAAGTCTCAAGCAGGGTGCCCGGGTGGCTCAGTCGGTTAAGCGACAGACTCTTGATTTCAGCTCAGGTCATGATCTCGCGGTTCGTGAGTTCGAGCCCCGCGTCAGGCTCTGTGCTGACAGCTCAGAGGCTGGAGCCTGCTTCGGATTCTGCGTCTCCCTCTCTCTGCCCCTCCCCTGCACTCTCTCTCTCAAAATAAATAAATAAATAAAACATTAAAGAAAAGAAGATGGGTAAATATTCTTCCTGGGTTCCCCAAACAAGCCCTCAGCTTTGGGGCACCTGATTCAGTCCCCAGAGAGAAGGTCTGGAGCCCTGCAAGCTTGCACGCTCCAGTTAATCAGACACCCCTGCCTTAGCAAAGTTTTCTTCCTTCCCTCCTCTATCCTCTCTACTTCATCTTTCATGCTCTCCTTCCAGCCAAATGATTATTAACATTTATGTTTTTATCTCTAGTGTCTGGCAATATGGTTGAAATATACCTACAATTTCTCCCCTACTATCAAGGATTTTCCTGGGCACTAGGGATGTAAATCTTAAATGAGGGTTGTTCTGGGCCCAAGGGACATAAATATTAAATGGGACACACTCCATGCTGGATAGCTCCCCTTGCCCAGCCAGATCGGCTCTCCACCTCCCCTCCCTGCTCTCTGCCAGAAGTGTGCTTGGTTCTGTGGACCACCTCCCTGGACTCCTTGCCCTCCGGCATCGGTTCAGCCCATGGGGAGCCTTGGTAGAGACCAGAGGGCAGGAGGGGGGTGAGGCTGGGGTATGGATTCCCCTGGACTGTCCTTTCCTGTCCCTGTATGCTTGGCTCGGGCTGTTTATGTCCCTCCTGTAAAGGAGACCCTTTTCCACTTGATTGTCTCCTTCTGGCTTTACTGGCTCTGGGTACTGTGGCATCCTCTGTGGTTCCCCCTCTGCCAGCCTTTGTCTTGCTGAATTGTCCCTTATTAAGTCCCCATGGACTTTCCCAATTTGGCAGTGGCACCTGTTTCCTACTGAGACTGGTCCACGGCTCTGTCCTAATTGGACGAGAAAGTGACACACAGGTAAACAATAGGCATACTATGTTGTGACGATAACTCTAATACAAGAAGCTGGGGGAGTAAGTGTGGGTGAGTACGGGTAAGAGAAAGCTTTTTTTTTTTTAATGTTTATTTTTGAGGGGGTGGGGTAGGGGCAGAGAGAGATGGGGGCAGAGGATCCGAAGCAGGCTCCATGCTGACAACAGAGAGCTCGACGCGGGGCTTGATCTCATGAACTGCGAGATCATGACCTGAACCAAAGTTGGATGCTTAACGGACTGAGCCACCCAGGCGCCCCTAAATTATGATTTTTCAAAGATTATGTATTAATTTTACTCCAGAAAATATCCATGAAACCGTGAATAATGGTAATCTCTGGGTAGTGAGGATATAAATATTTTTTCATATTTTTATTATCTAGTTGTATTCGTTATCTATTGCTACAGAGCAAAGTCACCACAAACTCTGTGGCTTAAAACAACACACAGTCATGACTCCACAGTTTCTATAGATCAGGGGTCCAGGCACAGCTGAGCTGTGTCTGCTGCAAGGCTGTAATCAAGGTGATCACTGGGGCTGTGGTCTCATCCGGGGCGAGAGTGGGAAAGGATATACTTCCTTGCTCACATGGTTGTCAGGAGCATTCTGTTTCTTGTGGGTTGACAGACTGAGGGCCTCGGTGTCTTGGAGGCTGCTGGCCAGAGGCCACCCTCAGCTCCTTGCCACGTGGGTCCTGCCAACATGACCACTGCTTCCTCAAAGCCAGCAAGGAAAAGAGTCTTCTTGTAAGACAGGCATTACAACCTTATGCAACGTGATCACAGAAGAGACATTCTATCGCCTTTGCATTCATGTATGGGTAGAAGCAAGTCACAGGTCCCACCCACACTCAAGGGGGGGGGGGCATCACAAAGGCATGAACATCAGGAGATGATGGGGACAATCACAGTGTCTCTGCCACAATTGTTTCCTGATAACAATTTACAGTAAACCTATAGTTTCTGTAATCATGTACTATTTTTAAAATACTGTATTTTAAAATTTAAAAACAGAAAAAAAGATTATTTATAAACAACCTAAAAGGTATTAATTTCTTAAGTTGGGCTCTGTTCCGATTATGTTTCCTAAAGTTGAAATCTGTTTAATGAAGTTAATATAAAGGATAAGACCACTGTTTTTTGTTTTTTGGTGTGTTTTTGTTTTTGTTCTTACAGAAAGACTCCTGAACCCTTATTTCAAATTGGAAGGTCATCGAGGATTAAAGGGCATACAGTAACATACCAACTGCCCATGGGGCCACATCTGGAAGATGATGCCTCCTGTCCAGCTTATCAGAACTTCCTGGGGGTTGGTCTTCTCAAAAAATTTGACCGTTTCCTCTAAAGGCTGCTCTTTACCTGGGGCTGTCGTGCTGTGTTGGAAGAAAACCTCAACCAGAATGTGGAGAGCTCAGGTTCTAGCTTAGAACACATTATTTTTGTAACATCAACTGAGAAACCTAATTTCTCTGGGTTTCCATTTTTGTCCATTTGAAGGGGAATAAAAACGATACTTGTATCAGCTGACTCCTTAGAGGCAGATGGATGAGATAAATCAATCCACACCCATCTGGCTTTCTAGAAGCTCACGGGTTAGAGTCTGGCAATTCCAGCCTAGGCGTTTCCTGTTGAAGACCTAACTCGGTATCAGGAGGGTCCTCCCCACCCATAGCCTGTTGCCACTGCTACCTGGGTCAGACTCTCTTGCTTGCAGTAAGCACCCTCCGGAATGTCAATCCAGTTGACATGGACCAACCCCTTCCTGGTCTTCCTTAACCACAAGCAGAGCCTTGGCCGGATGTCTGGACAAGGGGACAGGCTCAAACCCAGCTAGGCCAATTGGTTTTGTATCTTTGGGAATTTGCAATGGGATTTCCTGCCCTTCATCTCACTGGGTCCCTCAGAAGAGGGACTTAAGCTGGACAGATGGACCTACCTTCTTCCCAAGTTCATTCAGTCAGCCGTTCTACTCATTCTTTCATCTGTTCAGGAAGCATTCGTTGTTGTGTGATTTGCAGGCACTTTACCCCATTTCATTGAATCTGTACAACAGCATCGCACCCATTTGGCATTCTAGAAGTTCAGTGGCCACGAGTCTGAAGGCAGGCATTATTACCACCTGCATTCTACGGGTGCATAAGTGAAGTCTCACAAAGGTAAAATAACTTGCTCACAGTGTCACGTGTAAAGGGGGAAACCGGGAGCCTAGGTGAGGTGTGGTTCCAGAGTTCCTGCACTTTCCCCCTGGAGCCTTGAAGGTACCTGCCAAATCCCATGGAGTGGGCTCGGGCTGGGGTTGGGTGTCTGGTGATGGACAGGAGGGAGAACTCCACCCTTCTCAGACCACACTGGGGACAGTGCAGTATCTAGATGGAGACACAAGGTGGCAGAGAGCCATAGGACATGCAGCTCCCCAGGCCGGGGCTGGGACTGGTTCTTGCTTCTGCGTTCATGCATTTTTTTACATTAAGGAAAGGATATGTGCAACTATTCCATATATACCCAAACTATAAATGTTTCATAATTCACTACAAGAAATAGAGGGAGAATCATAGGAGGAAAAACAAATGTAGGGAGAAAAAAACCCCGACAGTAGTGACAGGTATCAGCATTGTAACAGGCCAAGATTCACTTAAAATTGCTTTTTTTTTTAATATGCTTGTTTAGATGAAACCTTGCAAGAATTTATTATTAAATGGTATATTAATTCCTACCTAATTTTTGAGACAATAATAGACCTCTTTAAATTCTCTTTTCCTTAGTTTTACTGGAGGGAAGAATATCTTTTTTTTTTTTTTTTAAGAGAGTGATCATGAATGTGAGAGTAGGGGAGAGACAGAGAGAGAGAGAGAGAGAGAGAGAGAGAGAGAGAGAGAGAGAGAGAGAGAATCCCAAGCAGAGAGAAAATCCCCACTGACAGAGTAGGGGCAGACGTGGAATTCAATTTCACAACCGGGACATCATGACCTGAGACAAAATCAGAAGTCAGATGCTCAACTGACTGAGCCACCCAGGTGCCTCAAGAGTTTCTTTCTTCTGGGGCGCCTGGGTGGCGCAGTCGGTTAAGCGTCCGACTTCAGCCAGGTCACGATCTCGCGGTCCGTGAGTTCAAGCCCCGCGTCGGGCTCTGGGCTGATGGCTCGGAGCCTGGAGCCTGTTTCCGATTCTGTGTCTCCCTCTCTCTCTGCCCCTCCCCCGTTCATGCTCTGTCTCTCTCTGTCCCAAAAATAAATAAAAAACGTTGAAAAAAAAAAATTAAAAAAAAAAAAAAAAGAGTTTCTTTCTTCTAATTATGGAGCGGGAGGGCATCTGATCTCATTTTCTAGGAAAGAAGTCTACTTAGATGGTGTTTTATTTTAGTCTTACAGGGTTTTACAGCGTTAGTACTGAGACTTGAAATCACGTTCTATTTCTATGACTGCAGGTGGAAATGGGCCCACAGAGTGGGTGAGGTTAAGGGGAGATCTGGTTTAGCTGGTCCAGGGAGCCCTCTTCGGGCCCTCACCTTACTTGATGTGAGGTACGGCACGTCCAGAGGCCTACAAGAGGAGAGAGTTTTGCCTTTTTCCAAAGCAGTGGAGGGCACGCTTTCAGAGATGAAGAATTTTCCACTTTTTTTTTCTTTTCTTTTAATTTTTTAAAAATAATTTACATCCAAATTAGTTAGCAGATCGTGCAACAATGATTTCAGGAGTAGATTCCTTAGTGCCCCTTACCCAATTAGCCCATCCGCCCTCCCACAACCCCTCCGGTAACCCTCAGTTTGTTCTCCATATTTATGAGTCTCTTCTGTTATGTTCCCGTCCCTGTTTTTATATTATGTTTGTCTCCCTTCCCTTATGTTCATCTGTTTTGTCTCTTAAAGTCCTCCTATGAGTGATGTCATAGGATATTTGTCTTTCTCTGGCTAATTTCACTCCAGTCCCACCCACGTAGTTGCAAATGGCAAGATGTCATCCTTTTTGATTGCCGAAGGTTCTCCCACTTTTAGCCATAATGAGATCCGAAGCCTTCTTCCCTGCGTGCCGCCATGTCTGGTCACGAAGCTCCACTGGTGGATAGAAACACTCAGCATTACAGGTGTTAAGCGTCTGGTGTGTGAGAAATGAGGGGCCACAGCTGTCAGCCGCAGAACGGAAGCAGGGAGGCCCTGGAACAGGACCAAAACTGGACTAGTGTCTACTGACCGCCTTCCCTCCAGATGAGTGGCCATGAAAGGCGTGCACTGTTCCGGTCCATCCTGATTGTCTACTAATACGCCCAGGGGTACGGAGAAGGCCACCCCTCAGAACCTTGGCGGGGCCGTGCTTCTCCTCGTGGCGCAGACACGTTTGCTTGGCAAACAGACCAGCGTTTGGGGCTCAGAAACGCGAGAGAAGCCAAGGAACATCAGCTCTTCGTCAAACATGCTGGGGAAAGGTCATGAGTAACGTAACTTTGTTAAGGTGGGTGACATGTGTGCCTAAGTTTGAGGACCCTTGTGGCAGCTTGGTCTGGCAGAGTTGGGGGCTCTGGGGATGCCTGAAACAGGGAATAATAGGACCATCAAGAGGGACAAGACTGGAGGTGGAGACACCAATTCAGACACTCTCCTTGCAATCCAGGCCATGGGGGGCCCTGCGTCAGGGGCCAGCGGTGAGGGCAGGGGATGCACACATAAGCTGCTAGGTAGGTCAAACGGGTGAGCTTGCTGAGGACCTAGCTCAGGGGATTTGATGAGGTGATACCCGGGAAGTGCTTAACACAGTGTCAGCCCCGAGGAAGGGACCAGGGACCGGCAGACATCAGCTGCTGCCTTACGGGAGGAGGGGTGAGTGCGTCGTTACAGAGGGGGGACCTGAATACTGCAGTGCATCCAGGGAGGGGGGAGTGTGGAATCAGTTTGTCCGACATCGAGAGGAACACGGGAATGAGGGCCCCCCTTCCTCCTTGTGCCCCACAGACGGGCTGCAGGTTCCACAGAGAAACCTTCTCGCTGCCCAGTGTGGGCTTTTCTTTTTGTCCGAGACCAGCCTGCCTGGGGTCAGTGCTGCAGAGGGCTCTCCAGACGGAACATGGGCATCTATAGTTTATTCGTTTATTTTTTTAATTGTTTTAAATGTTTTTATTTATTTTTGAGAGAGAAAGACACACACACACACCCACACACATACACACACACACACACACACAGAATCCAAAGCAGGTCACAGGCTCTGAGCTGTCAGCGTAGAGCCCGACGCGGGGCTCAAACTCACGAACTGCAAGATCATGACCTGAGCCGAAGTCGGATGCTTAACCGACTGAGCCACCCAGGCGCCCCTGGACATCGATATTTTAAATGATTGCCCAGCTGCTGTCCATGCTTACGGGGTAACTGGGAAGACATTGTCTTTGGGTGAGTGCCTGGGTTGCCTGGGGAGGAATGCCAGTGACTGAAACTTGAAATGCAAAGCAACCCAACCTTGGGGAAAAAAATGCCCCTCCCCTCAGTGAAATAGCTGACCCAACTGCTACAGCGCTCGGCCACATCTATAAAACACCCTCACAAGCATGACCTCATGTGATTCCTTGTCCCTTGCTTTTCCAGGTGTAAGAGGCTTGGAGCAAAGCAGCTACAGAGTCTTTTTGGCTTTCCTTCCAGAAGTTTCTCTCCTCCTGGCCAAGTCACATGACCTGAACGTAACTAGGGGAGGCTGTCAGGTGCGCGCGTGGCTCTTCTGGGGTCTGCGCATCACTGGCAGGGTGCTGTCGCTCACAGGGGTTTCCTACTTTCATGAATCCTTTCTTGCTCTAGCTCTGGACAGGGTCTTAGGCTCCATGAGGACTCAAAGGGACCGGTCTGTGAAGACCTCTGGGCAAGAGGGGGGCTGGAGTGGGGCTGGAAGGTGTTTGAGCTCCAGAGAACGGTTCTGGAACTGCAGTGTCCAACCCGTGGCAGGAGACACAGTTCCCTCTCCTTGACCGTCTCACCCTGATTTCTGTGGCACCTTACCTCTGACGTAGGAGACGTTGGCTAACACTGCTGGGTGGGGAAGGTTGAAGGGAAAAATTTCAAAATGGCTAGACACATGAAGGAACAGGGCACGCGTGCCCTGTCTTGCTGTTTTCACGGTCTGTGCCGCAAAGGAAATGGCAGAGGCCAGCAGACTGGTTGCTTTCGAAGGGCACTTTGAAGGAGGCTTATCAAAGCTACAGCCTGATGCTCTGTGGCGGGTAAGGAAGTTCTGTTCTTGTTGACTGATCAGCTGAAGTCCTTAGACTTACTGGCAGAAACCACCCACAACCTGCAGCACTCAGACAGCCACACTGCAAGGGCACAGAGTCCCCTGGGGCTTGGACCTTCTAATGATACATTCTCTCAGCAGTGCCTGGAAATAAACGTCCTTGCTTATTTTGCTGGAGACAGCAGGCCTCCCTCCTCTAGTCTCCCTCCTTGGGGTGGGAGCGCTTTCCCTCATCGCTTGCTTTTCCAAGTAGAACAGACTTGGAGAAAAACGCCGTGCTTTCGCTCTTCGTTCTAGAAAGGTCAGTCTTCCTACTCAATAGGTCACGTGATCTAAAAAGAACTGGGACAGGGTTGTGGGTGCTTGTGGGACTTTTCTGGGGTCTGCAGATTACTGGCCCAGCCCTAATTATAGCGGCTAGGGTAGGCTGGAGCGTGAGACCCGGACACGTGGAAAGCCAAGCAATTGTACTTACTAGGAGCAGTCACATCCCCAGAATGAGACTTCTGTGTCTTTAAGTGAGCAAAGTCTAGAATTTTTTCAGGAACCAATTCTGGGCCTGAAGGATTTTCATTTGCCCTGTAGTTCCTCGGTCATTTGGTCAAGGGAGGAGACTATCCCCCGAGACCCATGTAGAGTTTGGGGCCACAGACATTTGCTGAAAAAAGTCAGGTGTAACTCAGTTTGTAATCTTTTCCCTGGAAGAAATTTGCCCTCCCCAGTTATTCTCAGACAGAGGGCAGCTTGACTGATTTCCTCTCTGGAATTCAGGTCTCTAACACTAGAAATGTAATCCCACTGCATGTACTGTTTTGGTGAAGAATGCTTTTCTCTCTGTAACAGGGATAGGGATTCTGGAACTGGATTCTGGGCCCAGATTTGTCACTTAATAGCTATGTGATGTTGGGCAAGCTGCTCTCTGCTTGTTTCCTCATCTGTAGAAAAGGGGAAGGTTTACAGTAAGGAGAAAATGAGTCAATATGCCTAAAGCACTCAGAACAAAGCCTAGTATGCATTGGTATATAAGAAATTGTTATTTTTCACCATATGAAACCAGAGCAGAATGTGAAATGAAGGGATGTCGTGTTGGTGACTTGAAGTAGTGAGAGTCTCGGCCTAGGAGGCAGGAGGCCTGGAACTCTCTAATCAGGCTTCCCATTAAGAAATGGGGGAATTCTGAGCTACTCAGTTGCTTCTTTTTTTTTTTTTCATTAAGAAAATATTTTTAACGTTTATTTATTTTTGAGAGAGAGAGAGAGTGAGAGAGGAGGGGAGGGGCGGAGAGAGAGGGAGACAGAGAATCTGAAGCAGGCTCCAAGCTGAGCTGTTAGCACAGAGCCTGATGCGGGGCTCGAACTCATGAGCTGTGAGATCAAGACCTGAACCAAAGTCAGACGCTTAACCGACTGAGCCACCCAGGCGCCCCCAGTTCCTGCATTTTAAAGGGAGGTGGTGGTAACAAGCCCATCAAGAGATAATGGATAAACATACAACGCACCATCACTCAGCCATAAAAATGTAGTGCTGACTCTCGCCACAACATGGATGAAATTTAGACCTTATGCTAAGTGAAATAAACCAGACACAAGCAGACAAATTGATTGCCCTTATGTGAAATATCTAGAAAGACAAATTGACAGAAATAGAAAGTGGAACCGGGGCTACCGGAGGCGAGCGGGAACGGGAGGTGGGGAGTTAATGCTCAACGGTTAGCTCCTGTTTTGGGTGATGAGGAAGGTTCTGGAGATGGGGGGTGCCAATGGTTATTCAACCGTGTGAATGTACTTAAACGCTGCTGAATTATACGCTTAAAAAGAATTAAAATGGCAAACTTTGTATTACGCGTTATTTTACCACCGTGAAAAAAAAAATCAAACAAAAGAAACCAAAATAAGAGAGGGAGAGAGAAGCTTTGAAAGAGAAAGGCACTTGCTATAAACTTTGAACTTGTATAGTCCGTGAGGCCACAAATATGGGTTACCAGGGGAAAACATGAGGTGGTGACATTAGCCCCAAAGCCCTTTCCAGCCTGAGCCTGCTGTGGGTAAACTCCCTTCCTTTCGGGCACTTTCAGGCCCTTTGCTTCCTTCGGGACACAAGTCTGGACAAATCTTCCCAGCCCCCGTTCTCTGTCCCGGGAGCTCCCCTACCTACTCTGGGCTCCACCAACCTGCCATCCCTTCTCAGATGCCCGCTGCTCCATAACTTGCTTTTCTTTACTTGTGTGCGGCCGTTTGTCAACTATATTGTTAGCCCCTCCATGGGGAGGGGCTGGTCTTCCCCTACTCAGGGCTGTGCCCCACCCCCAGTCCCCAGTCCCCAGTCCCTGACTCAGAATGAGTCACAATGGGTGCTTGACAGGGTTCCTCCCTGCATTCCTTGCCGGGAGGAACTACAACTACGACCGCCTGGCTGCATCAGGTTCTGGACCTGGTTTTTGCAAATTCTTAGACTTCCGTTCTACCCTCTGTAACCAAGACCTCTTACCTTGTGACCCAGAACATACGTGCACACACGTGCACACACACGTATGTATGTCGTTTCATGAACTATTACTAACCATTGCTCTATGTGGTACAAACTGAAATTCTGGATTTATTCGATTTTTTAAAGGGCTTATAGTAACAGGGATTTTGCCACCACGACTGCGTGTGTGGAAAACACGATCAGGGGGAGACTGGCGAACGCTTGGGCGTGTCCACCACTGGCCGCTAGGGGGAGCTGACAGGCCAGGCCGTGCAGGGCACGAAGGGACAGCGTTGGTGGCTTAGACTGAGCAGTCTCAGTGCCGGTGGGACCTCAGGATGCCCACGCGAGCTCTCACACCCCTTCACGCCAGCGGAGCACATTCTGACTTCGGTTGACTTAGCTGAAAGAGCGGTGTCCTGTTTCACCCTCTCCTGGGGGGAGCCATTTAAATGTGTACCGTGCTGGGAGTAGGATTTTTGGCTTAGCGTTGGGACCGTCCTTCTCCGGGAGAAGGACAGAGCCCCTCTTTCTCCCTTTTTGCCCAACTGCCCTTTAGATGTGTGACTGGCCGCCTTGGGCTCTCCACGAACACCCTGCAGAATCTGCCTCACGGGGCGGGTTGTGAACCGTACTCGGGCACCCTCCTCCAGACTTCGGCCAACAAGGCCTCTCCTGATTGCCATTTTGGCTGTGGGGCCACCTGGCCTGGTCTGGGCTCTCTCCCTGAAGCAGCCACGAGAAGTCCACCTTAGCCACAGGCCATGGGATGTTCCAGCCTTCCTCTGTGAGGGCCAGGAGGGTCAGGGCATCGTCATCAATGGGGTGCCCGGTGTGTGTGAGTTACACGGTTCTACTTGTCTACGAGGGTGTTTCTTGTGCTTGATCAAAGTTATGATGCAGGCGGCTCGACCTTTCCAGTGGACCCCGGGAACACATGCCTCCATATTTTGAACAGATTCAGCAGACAGTTTAGACACAGAGTAGCCAGAGGGTTAGAAGGTGTGTAGGCAGTGAGGGCAAGTGGTAAAGCTCTTCACATCACTGGCAAGTGGTAAAGCTCTTCTCTCTGCCCACCGCCTCTCCGCCAGCCTCCACATGCACACCCCCTCAGTCAGCACAGCCAACGCCCCAGCAGCGTGGGGTACGTTAGGCTGGGAACAGCCCCCAGGGAGCGAGGGTAATGCCTTTCAGTAGCTGCCCCTACCCTGAGCCAGACTTACCTGGTAAGGCCTCAGAACAATCCGACGGACAAGAATTCAGAAAGGATTGCGGAGCCTTTTCTGTTGGCCACAGGAGGTAGCCATGGCCTGGGGTAAAAATAATGCTTTCGGCTAGGACCTGAAAGCCATGACTCACGGCCAGTCCCCTCTTTGTTTGTGTCAGCAGGAAGCCAAAGGCTGTGGAGATCAGACTCCCCTACCGATTCCCCATGCAGGCGCCTGGATGAGGACATTGAGTTCCTTCCTCAGTCATGTCTCACCTTGACTGATCCTTCTCAAAAACAGCATTTGAAACCGGCTCCCGAGACTCTTAGGACAAGTCCTCCCTTCCGGCTGCTGCTGGGTTGCCAGCCCCATAATGTCCAAGCTACCGCTTTCTGCCTACTGCTGGAAGTTCACAGTCACTGGACGCTTTCGGCAGGTAAGTCTAGTTAGGGGCTCCCCTAGCACGATGCTCACGGTAGAAATGATGGTATGGCTGAGAAGTGACAAAGGCATCCACCGTGGAAAGGACTCTACAAACATCAGTTAGCCTCAAGGAGGGACCAGATTTATGGTCTCCACCCTTTCCCACAGGTGTTTAAAGGAGACCAATAGGTCTCCAAATCCTGGCCAGAACCACTTAGGGGAAGGATCTCACTGTGAAAAATGTATTGCATTTGATGGTTCCAAGTCCTTCATTCCTTCTATAGCCAAACACTCTGACTGTAGCATCGAGTGCTACTCTCTAAAGAGGCAGGACCTGTTTCCCAATCTCTTTGAACCTGGGCTGCTCTTGTGACTTGTTTGGGCCAAGAGAATGTCATGGAAATGATGGGGAACCAGCAGTGAGCCTGAGCCTGAAGAAGCCTTGTCTGCTTGTTCGTCTTGCTTCGTTGTCATGGCCCCCAGAACGTTCTTGGGCTATTCAGCCAGAAGATACGAGTCACAGGGCTAAAGTCACCTTCTGTCAGCTGACAGGTACAAGGCAAGACTGGCCAAGGTCAGCAGAGCTGATGGTCAGTGGACCACTCAGACACTCAAGCAATAAATGCTCATGGTTGGGGCGCCTGGGTGGCTCAGTCGGTTGAGCATCCGACTTCAGCTCAGGTCATGATCTCATGGTTTGTGAGTTCGAGCCCCGCATCGGGCTCTGTGCTGACAGCTCAGAGCCTGGAGCCTGCCTCCGATTCTGTGTCTCCCTCTCTCTGCCCCTCCCCTACTCGTGCTCTGTTTCTCTCTCTCTCTCAAAAATAAATAAACACTAAAAAATTTTTTTAATAAAAAAATGCTCATGGCTTTATGCCATGGGGGCTTTGAGGGCTGTGTGTTACACAGCATTACTGTGGCCACGATAACTGACATGCCCGCTTATAAACCAGAGAAAGATGCACCCTTTGAAGAATTATCAGCAGCAACTTTCGCCTTTCGCTGGTCTTCAAGTCTATAGATGTATTTAATATCTTCGTAGAGACCACAGAACGAGCACAAGAAGCGAAAAATCATTCTTTATTAGGCATCAGATCGACAGAGGTAGGAGTAAAGCCAAGAAAGGTGACATCGCATTTCCGCTGCTTCTGGATAATACGGGATGTCCCTATCCAGACGGTGTGGTTGCTTGCAGCAGTTAGTATTCTTCATGTTGGCATCTGGATAAAAACTCCTCTTCGTGTAGAGGTCAGTGTGTGCACAGATCATTGAAAGGTAGCCTTTATGAGACTTCCTGGGAGGCAGTGGCAGTGTTTGGCTTCCTGAGTTTCAACGTGGATCAGACGCACAGATAAGAATCTGGCCACACAAATTCATGAATCCAAGTCTGTTGTTCCAGCAATCGTAGGATTATTGGCTTCCTGAGCTGGAGTCCCCAAACTCTTAACACAGAAAGATAAATTGAAGCACTCTGTCCTACCTTTTGAAATATTATGCAGACCAGAAAACACCGCAGGGTTTTTAAGATCAACATCAAGCTTCTGGCTATTTGGTTATATATCTGATCATGTATCCTGACAGTGATTGAATGGGGCATATGGAGGAACTTCATTAACGTTCTCTGGTCATTCAAGGCCTGCCATCAGTCAGCGTCAGCAAGTGTACTTTCCGAGAGTGAGTCTTGTCTCTCAGGGATTAATTTATAGATGGGGGAGGATAGAAACGAGTTGCCTCCAGTTTCCCTGGGAAACACTAATTTCTCCTCCCTCTTCTTACTCATCTCAACTCGATCTCCGACCCCAGAGCTGTGGACACGCAGGACACGTGCCTCTGGGTGGGGAGATCCCTCGAGTCGGCCCCAGGGGCCCCAGGGGCTTTCCCTCACAGATGTCCCTGTCTCTCAGACCTTGGCGTGAATGACCACAGCCCTGGCTCTGAGAAGGGAAACCATTGTGTGTCTCTGCCCACTGCAGAACAGCAACAGAGGGAGGAATTCAGGGACAGCAGCTGGAGGCACCAACACAGCACACCCTGTCCCTGGTGCCTCACTGGCGTTTCAGCAGGAGACGGTAGTTTTGAAATGAGCATTCACGAGGGAGCCGGCACAGAGACTCAGGGGGATCAGCACGAATAAAGATTTCTTTCTTTCTAAGTGTAATGTGTGCATCATTTTTCTCGCAAGACTGCAGTGATTCAAGTCAAGTCCTCTGGCCGTATTCCAAAACCCAGTTCTGCAAGAACACCGGATTTATAAACCCTCAATATATCCCACAAGCTCTACAAAGAAAGATCTGCCATTAGGCAAATGCAACTTTGTACAATTTGTGAGCAAAAGGTCCACGGTGAACAAGCTAAGTGCTATGTCTCAGTCACGGGAAATCACGAATATTACCGAGATTAAAGAATATGGACGCTTCGGAAGCCTATCCAGCAAGTACTTGTGGTTGAGATAGGAGAGTCTACTTATGACACTCCCTGCCCGTGAGGAGTGGTTCTCAGGGTGTGGTCTCCAGACCGGCAAAATCAGCATCAGTGGGGAACCGGTTCAAAACGCTCATTCTCGGGCCTCTTCCTAGACCAACCGAATCAGAGGCTCTGGGCTGGGGCCCAACAATCTGAGTTGTCACAAGTCCTACCCGGGATTCTGATGTGTGCTCAAGTTTGAGAAGTACACGTTTATGAGATACTATCTGCCTCGCGAGGTACACGGGATGATGGCTTTCCTTCCCAGACATCTAGTCCTTAGTGCCCTAAGGCATCTGTGTAACGGGTCACCTTCTCCCTGTGGATCTAGAAGCCTACTGGCACGTAGTAGCTTTGGGAAAATAAGGAAAAGTGTCGAATACGTTGCTGTTTCCTGGACTGAGTCCACAGTGCGAGTGTTCTCATTGTCCACAACTCATCTACCAAGCCCTTCGGTTAGAGCAGCATCTACCTCCCTGAACCAATTTCTGTATCAACAAAGACAACTTCAGTCATGCTGTGGTGACAGATCGCCTGCAAACTCCCCTCATGTAACGTCATAAAGGTTCACTGATGGTCACAACACACCTGTAATCAGGTCGGCAAGGACACTGTACTCCACGCGGCACTAGGGGACCCAGGTGACACTTATTGCCACGGACACCGTGATGGGAGAAGGGGGCACAGTGAACCACGCCACGCACTGGCTTTTTGAGCTCCCACCTGGAACTGACACGTCACCTCCGCAAATGTGTCATTGCCAAAGCAATCACGTGACCGAGCCTGACTTCAGAAAGAGGCAGGGAGTACCCAGAAAAAGAAGCAGAACATCTGAGATCGGCCCAAGTGAGGACAGTCCAGGGTTATGAGTGGGCCACAACCCCCATGTTGTGCAAAGCTGTGTTTTAACATTAAAGAGACGGTCGGGGGGTGGGGGGGGAGCACCTGGATGGCTCAGTCAGTTAAGCGTTTGACTTCAGCTCAGGTCATGATCTCATGGGTTCGAGCCCCGCATCAGACTCTACGCTGACAGCTCGGAGCCTGGAGCCTGCTTCGGATTCTGTGTCTCCCCCTCTCATGTTCTGTCTTTCGATAATAAATAAACATTAAAAAAAACAAAACAAAACAAAAACCATTCCTAGGGGCTCCCCAGCCCCTCATAGGCTCCCTCTCAGTAATCTCCGAGTGGTAATTGTCCTGACTTTCAACGCCACACGTCAACTATTTTTTTTTTTTTTACACTCATTCATTCAACTAGTGTTTGTGAGCCAGGCACCAGAACTTCTTAGTCTTGGCAGGTGGTGTTACAAACCCAAGTGTGACAGCTGAACTTCTGAGCTTCATTTTGGAAGATCGGCTTTTTTTTGGGGGGGGTGGTGCAGAGAAACGGTGACATATTTTATTTAAAGAAAAAAGGCTTAGGGGCGTCTGGGTGGCTCAGTAGGTTGGGTGCCTGACCTCGGCTCAGGTCATGATCTCGCGGTCTGTGAGTTCGAGCCCCGCGTCGGGCTCTGTGCTGACAGCTCGGAGCCTGGAGCCTGCTTCGGATTCCACGTGTCCCTCTCTCTCTGCCCCTGTCCTACTCACATTCTGTCTCTGTCCCTCTCAAAAATAAACATTAAAAAATAAATAAATAAAGCATAGGTTAATTTCATACTTAATAGTGAATACAGAGTAATTTTTAAAAATAGGATTTGTTTCTGGGGCGCCTGAGTGGCTCAGTCGGTGAAGCCTCTGACTTCAGCTCAGGTCATGATCTCGTGGTCTGTGAGGTCGAGCCCCGTGTAGGGCTCTGTGCTGACAGCTCGGAGCCTGGAGCCTGTTTCAGATTCTGTGTCTCCCTCTCTCGCTGACCCTCCCCCATTCATGCTCTGTCTCTCTCTGTCTCAAAAATAATCATTTAAAAAAAAGAAAGAAAAAAGGCTTTTTTTTTTTTTGAGAGTGCTCACATGTGCACATGTGGAGGAGGGGCAGAGAGTAAGAGGGCGAGAGAGAATCCCAAGCAGGGTCTGTGGTAGTAGCACTGGGCCCAATGTGGGGCTCAAGCTCACAAACCGTGGGATCGTGACCTGAGCCGAAATGAAGAGTGGGACGCTTTACCCACTGAGCCACCCAGGTGCCCCTGAAGGGTGACATATTTTAGATAGGATTGAGGGACTGGAGTCCTCTGAACTCACAGGGATCCGATCCAATTAGCGACTTGTCTTTATCACCTGTTTATTCAGGCACATGATTACACAGCAAGGCAGATGGAGCACAGCCAGAGTCCCTCTGCTGCCTGACACGTGAGAAGCGAGTGGCCTGCCCGGCCGGTACTTGGTGTGGAGCCGCCTGAACGACACTGGTGACAGAGCAGCACCTGACAGTCTGGGCTCAGGGGTCTCCTCTTGCTCTCCACCACACAGCCTCGTCCTTGCAGGTAGTTCTAAGGCGGGACGAGCTGGATCCTTCCGGGTTGGGGAACGGGGAGCAAGTATAAAATTTATTTTGGCTCGAATACAGGACTGGCGTTTGCTCTTTGGAATACCTCCTATGCGACTTCTGTCATTGGAAAGCGAGGGATACGGTTCCCATCCCTATTCGATCACTAAAGATCTGAGTCGGAGAGGCAGCGGGCAGCTCGTTTCTTCAAATGCCAGCTCCTCCCCCGATGTCCAATCGGACGCCTCTGCACCAGCACGTGGTATTTTGCGCTCTAGGGCTCCACAGAATCCTTGCTGGAATTCAGGCCGCGGGTCCCAGGGACACGACTCTAAGTGTTAATTCCACCTTTCACACTTCCAGAGCTGACTGTGCCTTCCCAATTCCCAGCCCCCTTCCCCATCCCGGAGAACCACCAGTGACTTTGGCAGGGAGGGAGCGTGAGCACGTGCGGCCCTGGAACACTGTGGCCACCGGCTCGGCCACATCCTTTTGTGGTAATCGTCTTTGGCAAAACGGACTGTAAATATATTTTTATAATCAGCTGGCTTCTAAATTACAGCCGTGTGGCGTAATGGCAGAGTAAACATATGATTAGTAATTTCCTTATGGCAGGAAGTAGAACGGTCTCGGGCTGAGTCTCTGGCTAAGGCCCAGGGCTTAAAAAGAATTGTTCTTTCAGTACAAGAGAAAAGAGAAAAAACTCTCTTTCTTCCAAAGCCAAAGCAACGGGTCACGGCCTTCTTCCTGTGTGGAAACAGTTCTCCTTCCCGAGGAAGAGGGCAAGAGCAAGATGAACTTGGGAAAGTACTCCAAGAGCTGTCTGCACGCTCAACCTCTGTCCCTGAAGTACTGCCTTCCCCATGGCAGCCATGGTTCCTGGCCTTCTAGAAACGACTGCTCCGGAGTTACGGAAATTCCATCCAACACAGACACACACAGACTACCAGGGCTCCTTATACACCCAAGATAAAAGATGCAGCATAATGCCTCTTGTTTTGTTACTGTTGTCTCTGCCCCATCCAACTTGTATACAAAAGAACTACGGTAGTTCTAATTTGGGACTAAAACAGTTCTCAGTGTGGACCAAAGGCCGTGTTGAGAAACACCTGGGCTGCTGCTGCTTCGGGTGAAGCTCAGAATGGGCATTTTCCCCAGGTCCTGCAACCATTTCTGACGCGTGCCGTGGACGCGGAAGTTCCCACCAAACAGGCAAAAAATTACTCATTAGGACCTGATCCCATCTGCGAGGGTTACCACACACCTGCACACCCGCGAATCTTCCCGCCACAGGACTGGCAAGTTACAAGCCAGAGCCCCAGAGCCCAGCACTCCACTTATGGTGGGGGGGGGGGGGGGGGCCTGGTCTAGAACGCATACTCCTGGTAACTTTCTCCAGCAGCAAGGCTCCCCCAGCCCTCCCCACCCCCACACAGGGTTTAGTCCATTAAGCCACGGTGGAGCAGGACAAGTTGTATTTCACGTTTTTGTTGTGTGTTTTTTTTTTTTAATGTTTTAAATTTATTTTTGAGAGAAAGAGAGAGTAAGCATGTGTGTGAGTGGGGGAGGGGCAGAGAGAGAGGGAGACACAGAATCTGTCAGAATCAGGCTCCAGGATCTGAGCTGTCAGCACAGAGCCCGACTGGGGGCTTGAACCCACAAACCCTGACATCATGACCTTAGCCACAGTCAGACGCTCAACTGACTGAGCCACCCAGGCGTCCCTTTGTTTCTTAATGTTAAAGTCTCAAAGTTCCCACTGCTCTACCCTTTTGTCTAGGGGTGTCTTCAGCTTCTAATTTTCCAGGGTAAGAAAACAGAGGCTGTCACTTACAGATTTAGGCTTCTCATCACATCTGCCAGAAAACAAGATCGGGAGTCTCCAGCCCTAGGCTGGCCTCACGTGGGGGAACCTGCCCCAGTGTCCTGTCACACATTCCTTTATAGCCTTGTGGCTCAAGAAACTGCAGCTACACCAATGGGGGACAATCAGGATGGTTTATATAATGTGCCAAGATCCCAAGATAAAAAGCCTTGTAAGTGCCCAGTGTTAGCAGAGCAAACAAGGCACAAAGCAGAGCTCCCGGCAGCTCGATTCTGTATTGAGTTAAGACCACACTCCATGATAAAACACTCACTCATTTTCTTTTGCAAAATTTAGCATAAGAAATCTGCAATGAAGCACAGACGTAGGAATTTGTTTTCTCATGCACTGACATTATTAATGACTTCTCTTGTCAAACAGAACAAAACTCCCTGGACCACAAACCAGCAGAGATGCAGCCCTCCCTGCTCAAAAGGCACGCCATGCCATTAAAGGGTACCGAACTCACAGCGCCACTTTTCTTCACACACACAACCTTCTGCTTTAATTTATTGTGCTCTTTCAGGTCTGAAGGAGCTTGAATAACTATGCGAACTGAAATTTAGTGCCAATCCCTGAGCTACCCCGGGATGGACAAAGATGTTCGCGTCCCCAGGCAGCTGTGACTTCACTTTCACGGTTCATGGAAGAGGATGGTCCTTCTGCCCTAGATGTCCCGGCATGGGACTTGGGGGCCATCACATACGGCCCCAAGTTGGCCTCAATTCCCAGTGCTACTTTTCAGAGCTCCTCTGAGTTGTTCTCTAAACAACCACACCTCTAAGCCTGTGAAACAACAGGCTTTCTAGGACAGGCATCGTGGTGCACACCTGCTGGGAACATCTGTTCTCTGGTCTCTTTCTCAAGCCCAGCAATGAATGAGCAGAGGAGAAGAAGGAAAGAGGAAGAAGGGAAAGAAACGTGCAAGAACCCGTGATGATTCTCCGGTACACCTGACTCTCATAAATGGCCTGGGTTAAAATTCACCACTGGCAACCGGGCCCAAGCACCTCATTTGCATTTTGGCGGCCACGCTTCTTCACTGAAACGAGATAGACTGGATCCCCTTCACTTTGTAGAAAAGGCTGCAAGGCAGGTGCAGTCACCCAGCAGCTGTACCCGAAACCAGGACCAGAGGCCTGACAAGAGCTAACTCGTCGCCTCCGCTCGGAAGTTACCTGTCTGATGAGCTGTGTGCCTAATAAGGCCTTAAATTTCCGACTCCCGACGTGCAACCTGAGTAACGGGCAGAGCCATGCAAACGCAGTGCTCTCAGAAGGTGTCTCGTCTCGTCCAAGTGCAAGACCAGCGGGCCAGCAGTCCCTGCCGGCACAATCCGTCAGCTTTTGCTGCCACTGCTGTAAGTCAATAGGATCGGGCAGACAGCTGTCAGAGATGAAGCCGGGACAAGCAAGAGCACTTAATGAAATTTTATTTTGAAAATATGGCAAGAGTCTAAGGCACTTCAAACATTTAAATACATTTAAGACCAAAGTAAATGTGACATGGTAGAAAGGAATCCATAAATATGTGGAGAACTACACTATGTTTCTCTAGAGGCAAATATATAGCCAATTCCTCTAACGTGATTCAACCCTTGTCATTAGGTACAGATTTGTGCAATTATTAATTAAAAACATGGTAATGTTACACGTACTTCTTCATGTCTCAGTGATGACGGAATATAAAAGGTGAAAATACTGTGTCAATTTTATATAGATGCCTTTTATATAAAAAGTCATATAATAACACCCACCCAGATAAACCCAACCGAAAAGCTTTCTTTTCATTAAGTTTTGTACTTTCCGAGAGTTCTGTCTTCTATTTTTAAACCAGGAATCTACCAGGCCAGGCCCAAGGTGCTGACGATTGGTCATCTCCACTCCCTCACTTTCCAACAGTGAAGACAAAAGGAAAATCAACAAACCCCTCCAGGAATGGGATTTTCAGAGCTTTCCAATGGCTCCACAAGGGGTAAATATAAATACTTGCGGACAATTGCTAAGAACGCCAAGCCAGTGAGAACCTGACGCTTCTCGCCAGTGGCGAGGGCGGGAGAGAAGGGAGTAGGGGCTGCCCGCTCAGGTCAGGTCACCGTATCCTACGACTGTACATAACGGAGCAGAGACTCGACAGCAACAGAGACGGGGGTGGGCGCGCCCCGCGCACAGGGAAGGCGGCCAGGTGGGAGGCGGGGTGTGCCGGGCGGCACGCCCCTGCTGGCTCCGCCCCCACCGTGCAGCTGCAGGCTTCCGCCCTGGCTTACCCGTTCTGTTTGCTGGTGAGCTCAGGCACAGTACGCATACATTCAGTATCTGTCACCCCAAGAGGAACAATTAGCAGCTTAGTGGTGGCATGTAAATGGACGGCTATTTGCATATAATCAGTCAAATGAACTCCGGTGGGTGGGGCCAGGAGATGTCTTCCTTCCAAGCCTGGGGGTGCCCTAGAGACCAGGAAAGGAAAAAAAAAGGGGGGGGGGCAGTTAATGAGTGACCTCAAGCAGATGTGTCCTCTATAACAGGGGCTGTGCCCGCCACAGCTGACAACCACCTGTGAGCCAGTGTGAGGGCAGCTGGGACAGGGGACACAGACCCATCAGCAGGAGCTGCTCTGAGCAGCTGTCCGGCTGTCCTGGGAAGTCGCTGTCCCGCTAAGAGTGGGCTCTGGGAACAGAGGTTGCTGCTTACTGTCTGCTTTAGGAAAAATGCCAGGAACGCAGCAATATGTACTCACGGGCACACGATGTGCCACTTGGATAATTCTGTCCAGAAATAAACCCTTCACGTGAGGAGGGCATAAGCGAATGTTTGCTTCCCAAGGACAAGCAGGTGCCCAGCCTCTGTGCTGCTAACCATCAGCACTCCTGGCCTTGTGGGCGGGGCAAAAATCATGAACTCTCAAGTTCCAGACTAAAACTCCCATTTTCAGAATCCTCAGAAAACCCGCACTGCCTGCCAGCTCCCAAAGACGGGGGCCGGCCAGCCTGCTGGATTTCGGCCTGTTCACAAATGTCAAATGCACAACACTGACCGGAGACTGGGCCTTCGCGAAGTTGACATGGGCGTACAGGAGAACGGCGATGTCCTTGTGTCCCGCCTCCAGGGCTATCGAGAGTGCCGTGCTGCCGTCCTTAAGGAAAGAACAAGCCAGGCTGGGTTTCTCACACTTACGGACAGCCAAATGGGAGCAAAACAAATACTTTCCAAGAACCGATAAAGTTCCCCAAATTTGTTCAGTTCTTCAGGAGACTTTTCCGGACCTCTGTGTGCTAAGCCCTAAGGACGAATGGGGCACAGCGTCCACAATGGGGAAGTCCCAGTTGGAGAAGAATCACCTCATCCCCCCTGGCTCACGGTGGTTAGAGTGTAGATGTGTGCACAGTACATGCTCAACAAATGCAGGCTGCCTGCAAAGAAATTTCTCAACTATTCTTCCCACCAGCTGGGGGCTCTAGGGGAAGATGTGGGTGGAAACACAGTTTCTTTTTTCCTTATATTTCCAAGGGAGCAGGCAATACCACAGTGTGTTCTGACACCCTGCAATTTGTCAAAGATCTTTTAGCTTTCCTCTTCGGGAAGGAGTCCCTCCTCCAGCCCTGATCACCCCCAATCGAATGCTGTGAATCCTGCTGCCTTGCAGAAATACATCTTATGAAAACATGCGGGTGGGGTGACTGGGGGGGTGGGGGGCTCAGTTGGCTAAGCTTCCGACTTCCGCTCAGGTCACAGTCTCCCGGTTCCTGAGTTCGATGCCCGCCTCTGGCTCTGGGCTCAGAGCCAGGCTCAGAGTCTGGAGCCTGCTTTGGATTCTATGCCTCCCTATCCCTCTGCCCCCCGCCCACTTGCACTCTGTGTCTCTCAAAAACAAACATTAAAAAGAATTTTAAAAGAAAAGTATGGGGGGAAACACTAAATATGGAAAAGTTAAAAAGTTTCCAGTTAAATGTTTGGTTCCCATTAAATTGCAGGGATTTAGAGGATGTAAAGGAGGAATAAAGCAAAAAAAACCAAAAAACAAACAAAAAAAACCCAGCACAAATTATTTTCCGTCTGGTCTTGGAATAAGGATTCCCTTATGGTCCCTAGCAGCAGGAAACAATTCCCATGTGGCTGGCATCTATGGTCCTTCCCTCCCACCCAGAATACTCGAGCGACTTGTGCAGGGAAGGCCAGCTGCATGCCCTCGTCTTCCATTAAGCATAAGGAAGCAGACAATTAGCTGAGGTGGCCAGCATTTCCGGAAGCCACTGCGGTTCTCTGGCCTCTTCTTACCACATTTACAGGCTGTTCTTTGCTAAGCGAAGAGTAAAGTATAAGCAAACGAAAAACAAGACACATGAAACACAAACTGCTCTTGAGGAAAGGGGAGGTGGAAGCTGTCTCCCTGCTCCAGCGGAAGGCGTTCACTCCCAGGGAAGTGCGTGCATCTGCGGAAGCCCGTCAGCCCTTGGTACCAGTAAATACCTGCACGGGTTTGCTCTTCCTGCTGGCTTGGGCCCACAGGGACCCGACATTAAGTGTAAAAAAGGATATTTTCCTTCTAATGTTTTAGTGTTTTGATCTGAAGGAAGCTCTGGTCCAAACCTGTGCTCCACAGAGACAAACTTTCCAAAATAGAACCAATCCAGCCTGACCTCTGTGACCTTTGCACTTGGAACCATGTCACCACCCAAATATTAGTTCCTGGGCCTTCACCTGTTGGTACTCTTCCCCTTTGATCCGGAGACATCCGGAAGCTGCAACCTTCCTTACGACGTGTCCCGGTCCAGGGGTTATCTCGAACAGGGACAGCTCAGGAACCGGGAGAACGGATCGGATGCGGAAGATGGAAAAGCAGAGCAGGAGTCGGGGAGGTGTGCTCAAAGGAGCCGGGATGGTCTGGAGGGCCGATGGCTGAGGAGCTGCATGAATCAGCCACTCTGACGGGCCCCAGGGAAGGGCAGGCTTGCCTTCATTTCACGGGTGGGAAAGCGTTTCAGTGTGCTAACAAGTGGGTCAAGGCATGCAATAACCCAGCCCGGAACAACTCGCAGTCCAGATTTCCAGGACTAGGGACCTGGTCCTCTCTTCTTCGTGGGCCTGCAAGTTGCCCACGCTGGCTCTATTCTGTGTTGTAAATCCGTTTATGGCCCTTCGGCAAGCTGGTTCTCACCCATGCCCGTCACCCCTCCTCCTGTAACGAATGAGGGGGCCGAGGCCCGCCGACCTTCCTGCCTTCCGCTCTAGTTGAATCAAGTGTCAGTTTGCACACGGTAAGCGGTGCCAAGCCAGGCGGGGAAAGGAGGTGGCCCGGACCACAACAGAAATCCCCACAGAGCATCAGGGAGGATGTGCTCTTTCCCTTCCCCGTGGCCCCTGCAGGGCCCGTGGGAGCCACTTACGTTGTCTTCCAGGTGGCCGTTGCAGCCCGGCTGGGCCAGCAGCAGCTTGACGATCTCCACGTGCCCGTGCTCACTGGCACACATGAGGGCGGTGGAGCCCTCGTCGTCCTGGATGTTGACGTCGGCCCCGCAGGCCAGCAGGCCCTTCACCATGTCGATCCGCCCGTGACTGACCGCCAGCATGAGGGCTGTCTGTCCCGCCTGTGGGGAGGCACGGCGGGGTGCTTCAGCGGCACATGCTGGCAGAGTGTGGGGGGGGGGGGGATGGCATGACGACACAGGGAACGAAGCACATGTGGGATTAACGTGGGGCTGTGCGGTGGCAGGCACGGAGGGAGAAAGAGTTTCTCACTCTGAGCTACGAGCTAAGCAACGTCAAGTAATGGGTCAGTTTTTGCCTGTCGCTGGCAGGATCTATCGGGTTACAGCAAGAAGCTGGCAAGTTCAAAGGTGCTTCAAAGTCCAACTGTGAACACATCTGCACCACGCACGCTCTGCTTACGATATGGAGACAGTCGGGAAGCAACTGTCGCTGAGCAGTCGGTGGAGACTCCCGGGCCCCCAGATGCAGGCTGACCTACGGTTTACATGCACACTGCTCCCAACAGAGGCAGCGCCAAGGCCGGGGAGTGGGGAGCCTGCAAGATGAAGCTGAAGCCAGTACCTCACAGCTCTGCCCAGTCGCTATGGACCGCCACGCAGCCGCGCGGACACGAGGCCAGGCCCCACAGCGCATGTTCAGTGACGGGAAGCACGGCCCTGGCCCGCACAGGTCAGAGCTGCGGAAGCGCATGCTCAGCAGCGGAAGCACGGCACGGTTTGGGGCGCATGCTCAGTGTTGGGAAGCAGGGCCCCGGGCCCGCGCGGGTCTAAAGCTGCGGAAGCACATGCTCAGCGGTGGAAGGTGTGGGTCAGAGCTGCGCAAGCGCGGGCCCGGGACGCAGCGCGCTCACCTGGCTGGCTTTGGCATTGACGTCCCCGCAGCCGAAGAGCTCTTCCACGACACGCATGTCCTTCTCTGCTTCCACCGCGGCAAGGGCTGCCAGCATGATGGGGGTGTATCCCGCCTTGTTCTGGTGGTCCACGTTACACACGTCTGCAAAGACACGTGTCCCTTTAGGGAGAAGCCTTCCAACAGCGTCCCTTCTCCCCAGCACCTGAAGGAACGGGGTTTGGAGGAGGCCAGTGAAATGGCCTCAGGTGCTCCAAGTCCCAGAGTGACTCAGACGGAAACGCAAAATACGTTTTCATGTCAAACCAAGAAAAAAGGTCTCTTTGGTACTGTGTGAGGCCAGAAGCAGCAGAAGTGACAGTAAGCTTCCACGGCACCTCTTGTTCCCAACTAGTGGCTGACCTTCAGAAGCTCCGAAGTCAGGGGGCTTGGTCTAGGAAATGGTTGCTTTGAAGGGTCAACAAAGATGTTGGGATGTGGATATTAATCTATGTTAAGGGGACCCCTGTTTTGAATGAAGAAGGCAGTGAAAGCTACAAATACTTAGGAGGGACTTGTAAAGGCTTATGCAGAGAACACCATGGTGTTACCTGCTCAGCCATCAGTACCTGTTCTGACACCCTGATTTTGCTACCCTGACTTGCTTGGGGCCCTTGGAAGCCGGACTCCAACCCCACGACACCTATCAAGCTGTTCTAGGAACTTGGTCTGAGAGCAAATGCAGTTAAGAAACCGTGAGGACTGACAGACACAATAAACCCGACCTTTTCCATTCCTGTAATTCTTTTTTTTTTAATATATATTTTTTTAATGTTTATTTATTTTTGAGACAGAGAGAGACAGAGCATGAACAGGGGAGGGTCAGAGAGAGAGGGAGACACAGAATCTGAAGCAGGCTCCAGGCTCTGAGCTGTCAGCACAGAGCCCGACGCAGGGCTCGAACTCACGGACCACGAGATCATGACCTGAGCCGAAGTCGGACGCTTAACCGACTGAGCCACCCAGGCGCCCCAGCCATTCCTGTAATTCTTAAGGAGGCTTTGGGGGCTCAATTACCCTTAGTAAATTCCTTTAGCACTTTCTAATAAAATGAAAGGAATGGAGAATGCAGGAAAGCAGCTTTCACATGTGACCAAATATAGTTAAAATGTTCAGGATGTTTCATCGTTAAGGGGTGAAAAGAGAAGGTACTACCACAAAACGTCCCTTGAGTTCTAAAATAACTGCATACCAGGAACATGATGGTATTTACACAAGGGCATGTTTTTTTATGTAGAAAGGGAAAAAGAAAAGAAAATGCTGGGTGATGGAGAAGCACGTGGGCAAACATGCTCTCAGAGGCTCCTCATCTGTGATGTTCACTCCCTCACAGATGGGAGGTCACCCACGTTCACCAACACACCGTATGGAGCCCCAATCACAGCCTGTAATGGTGACCAGTACAAAGCTAAGTAAACCCAGAAGGGTGACTAACCAAAGCCATCCAACAATGGAGTTGAAATCATTTGATTTACGAAAATATCTCATCCACACAAATTTTCCAAGGGTAGATTAAACTGTTGCTTTCAAGAGCAAAAAATCTGAAATCTGTTTAGCTTTTCTGGATATTAACCACTTTTCTGTTGAGACAACAACGTGGCCTGACAGTACCAGCAGCTCTGTTTATCCTCTGGGAAGGAGGCTTGGAATTCCTTCTCATTAGATGGAAGCAGTTTTAGCCTCACATTGCCCCATATGCTGGGAATAAGCAAACTTAGAAAAGACGATAAATCTGCCCAGTTGCTTCTCTGCATTAATTCAATTTCCCCAAAACAGAGTAGAAGAAATTGGAGAGTTGAATCAAGAAACAGTACATGAAAACTGGACAATTTTATTGCATATTCTAAATCAAATGTTCACACTGTTCTCACTAATTAGACCAAAGTACAAGTTCTGTATCAGTCACATACTAGAAGTAAAAATATGTATTTCAAAAATAAATCAGAGTCACTTGGGGACTAGGTGAACCACTGGCTGCTCTATTTGAACAAAAAGTTGGAAGCTCCCAATTTTCCAAGGGGACCCCTTCTATCTAGCACACCCTCGCTTCATGTTTAATACACGTCAGAGGCTATATTCTGGGATGGGATATTCCAGTTATAAACAAGATTTGTCACTGTCCTCATTACTATGGCTCAGAGAGAAGAGTAACAATTTCTTCACTCTATGCTGAGTTGTCAATAACAAGGTATATTTTGGTGGGAATAAAATTGGTGATGATTCTACTATAATCTGGTATAGTGGCTTTGCATGGTCCCCATCTCGGCTAACTGTACATATCTGTGAGGCAGTTGGGTGGGGTCGGGGAGCCAGGACAGGAAGAGCAGCCTGGGGACACCAAAGCTGTGACTCTGGCCCTACGAGCAGTGATCTGTCTCCTGAGAGCGCACCCGCCCAGCCTGCATGACTCAGCTCAGGAGGGACCCTGAGTCATGTTCACCTCCAGGGATATACCTCGCCTAAACTCAGTGGAACTGCAGCAAGACTATCCTTAAAACCTCCCCTCCAAACAGACGTGGAATCCGTGCCACCCTGCTTTGTTTCCATTTCACGCCTCCCCTCAGTGACTCAAGGATGACATTCTTGGCCACATCATGCGGAAAAGCAATGGAAAGGGTGTTAGGGTGGTCACAGAACTGAGGTGTGGCTCAACCAGCCTCTTTGAGATGAGTCACACCCCAAGTGCTGAGGGGAAGAGACCAGGACGGCCAACGCACCGGCGTCCAAGAGCAGCTTCACGATCTCGAAATTGGAATGTGACACGCTGTAATGGAGGGCCGTGTTGCCGTTGCCATCCGCCATGTTGATGATGTGGCGCAGGACGTCCGGGGAGACAGCCTCAAATGCAGCTATGTAGTCCCCTACCATGGCCGGGCAGGCCGACTTCTGACTGGATACGCGGAACCACTCGTGCTGCAGGGTGTTCAGACAGGACCGCTGCCAAGACACCAGCAAGGGGCATTAGTTCTTCTATTTATAGACCTTTCCGAGACCCAGCTGCAAGCCCAAGAAATGAGGCCTTTTATAGTCAGGGTGCGTGCAGTTAGAATTTGCTCTCAAAGAATGACTAATGAAACGCAGAGCCCTAAGAGAAGCCTCAAACTCCAAACTGGAACGTCCCTCCTGCTTTTCAACGACAGACACGTTCTAACTTCTAAAGAAGAGGTCAGACAGCAATACTCAGGAGCTCCACCAGCAAGGTTCAAAATCTGGCTCTGCTACTTGTGGGCCGTACAATCCTGGGAAAGACACTCATTCTGTGCCTAAGTTTACACATCTGCAAAACGGGGATGGTAAGAATACCTTTGCCCCACAGCACTCGCCAGGAGGACAAACGAGGCAATACACATGAAAACGCTCAGGCCTGGCTCCAGTGATTACCGAACTATTAATATTACATAATTGTGCTGGCCCTGCACCTGATTTTCAGAGTAGTCAGGACAGAAGAAGTGACCTCACCCACACTTGATGATGCTGCTTTCTTCCTATACAGACCAACCTCAACTCCTTCAACATCCCCACAGCACTGGGCTGGGAGACTGTAAGCGTGTAGTCAGTTCATTGTCACTCCAATCCCAGATACAAACGTTCCACCACGGAAAGGGCTTAAAAAGCAGGTCCCAAACAAATGACATTTCTCATTCAGGATCCTCTGCATCTGATCACGAGCCCCATGCGCCCTCCCTTGGGCTGTGGACACATGAACATGGCGTTTGTTTCCTGGGCAATCAAGTCAATCCCAGACCGTATGAAGTTCAGTGCAGACTGTGGGTAGCCACTGCTGGTGATGGGAAGAGCTATAACACTTCTTCCATGAGCCCTCTTTTACACGAGTTTACCATCCATTCATTTGTGCTTTGCTTGTTTTTTTTTTTTTTTTTTTTTAAGTGAGTTCTGTGCCCAATGCGGGGCTTGGGCTTGGGCCTCGTGATCTCACGATCCCAAGATCAAAAGTCATGTCCTGTACTGACTGAATCAGCCAGGTGCCCCTTGTTGCTCACTCTTTAAAGACTTCAAAATATATCAGAGAAAGATGGACCGCCTCTGTCAAAAGCACCAGAACCCAGGAAGTCCCCTTTCTACAGAGGCTTGAGCTGGAATTGTACAGCTTCCGTATCTTTATCATCCTGCTACCGATTATTCAGTTTTAGCCCATTCGGTCATACTTTGGGCCACCTGGTAAAAAGGGTCCTGGGTTGGAAAAAAAATGCATCACATGTATTCTTCTGCTCACTCTTTTACGTATTCAGATTTCCATTTCTCTGGAGTCCATCATCACGCAGAGGGAAGGGAACTGTGTCGTCTGGGTGACGAAGTCTGTTACGGATACGTACGTGCTGTCCTGTGATGGTTACCTGGCCCCGGCAATGTCATCATTCAGGTGTCTCCCACTTTTCACAGAACAATGCTTTAAACACTTTTTCACCAAGTGGGTTCAACTTAAGCAAAAAGGTACTGAGCACAGAGTGACATGTGACATGTGACAACATGCTTGGCAACCTGGGGCCACAGCACCAATATTTTGGGAATGGTAGAAGAAAAAGTCTGTTATGGCTATAAGACCTAGGGTTCAGAGGCACCAGTTTTTAAGTTTAGGTTAAACCTTGTGGGAAATATGAACACTGCAGTGACGTTTCCTGGTTTTGCTATTTGTGACTGAAGCAAGGACAGGGATTTAGTTTATGCTGATGGAGTTCAACATGTGGTTCTGTGATCCCTCTAGGTCAGGGGTTTTATTTAGTATTTCCTTCTGTAAACATCACCGCCGTGCTCCTTCCTCAGCACACTAATTCAATGTCAAGACACAGCTGGCTCTGATAAATTTAAGTTTCTATAGCAATGTAAACAAATGGGTGAAGAAAACATAATTTAACAAAAAGGATTCAGAGAGGAGAAATAAAACACGGACCAGGACTTGAGACAGGTAAAATCTAGCCCCAGTACTAACTAGTAGCTAGTTAACTAGCTCTAGATGAATCTCATAATCTTTAGGGCCTCAGTTAAGACAGGATAGACCAGAATACAGTGGCCTCACAGGTGTGCACGCCCAGGGACCTCTCATGCCTGTGATGGCTGTCACCAGCTCTTCTTCAGATTGTGTGTGTTGTACATGATGAAAACTGCACCTTTCCAGGATTAGGCAGCCCCTGAAGTCCCTTCTTGTTCTAACATTTTGGTTTCATAACTTTATAATCCTCTGAAACTTAGAAATCAACTTTCTCACTGGCTGCTGACAGATGCAGCATAAAACTTCACATTAACAAGATGCAAATATTCAAATGCAAACTGGATCTAACGTAACTGAGAATTTACATTTTTCTCACTGTACTGCGAGAAGTGTCCGTCAGAGGGCCAGTCTGACTGCGAGAGGAGCTGCACCTCCAAACGTCACCAGCACACGAGGGAGCGACGAGCTCGGCCACGGTATCAGAGGCACCATCGCCACGGAAACGCTCACCTGTCCTGCGCTGGACCATTCGTGTGCCCAAAGCGACCCCCAGCTTCTCTGCCGCGTGTTTCCAAGTCTCTCAAAGTGTGCGACAATGACAAGTACAGTCACTCCTAAGTTTAAAAATAGTGGCTGCCTGCATTCCGCATCAGAACTTAATACACAGTTTCATAATTGAAAGGAATGCTGACCTCGGCCCAGAGAGGTTGCTTTGAAAAACACATGCCAACTTGAAAAAAAAAAAAAAAAAAATTCTGGTGACTCTTCTCCCTGGATGACAAGGTTCTGTGAGCAGAAGCAGAACCTGTAGAAAGCTGACGCCTGACTGCAGTTCGCCTTCCGTTCCATGGGCGTGAGGCCCACTCTGCATACACGAGTGAGAAATAGTTCGGGGAAAGGCACACGAGTGACAACAGCTCAGGGCAGGCAAGAGACACCCTCACAATGGGGTCCACTCGGGTCCTTTGTACGGACTGGGGACAGTGTCTGTAAGGAAGACTCACCATGTCCTTGCTGGTCAAAGCTTTGGGATCATTTATGTTATTTTTCAGTAAGTTGCATGCAGATAACATCTTTTCACTTAATTCATACCTAAAAGGGGACAAGACAAAAGAGAGCTTATGTTTGGCCACAAAAGGAAAGGCATTTTTATTTCCAACTCTACAGTCCTTTAAAACACAAGAGGCCCCAAGTTGACCTGGAGCAGGTCGTGGTGGTATAAGGTGCTTGCCTGGAGGTCACACAGGCGTCCCCAGGCATCCAAGCATCGAAGCCACTGCACAGAGCCAGTGTGTCCAGCCAGAGCTCAGCTCTGGCCATACGGGTAGCTTTCGGATTCACCTGTTTGGCCTTTATGATAGTGTGGACTAACATCTGGAGATTTTTCCCTCCTTCTGTTCTAAGTTCTCAAAAATATTTTCAATCGTAAGGGGTTGACACAGTCTGTGTTACCACATATCCGTTATGCTGACCAGTAAACCACACCTGTGAACTCTGCAAGTGTGGAACCCTCCTGAAAATATCAACTTAAAAATTGCATGACACATGGTACACAAATTATATCTCAATAAAGCTGTTAAAAAAAAAATCTAGATGATAAGATCCTGAGCCACGTGAAAATACTTGGAAATATAAACTAGAAACACTTACCTTGTATTCATGTAGTTAAACTTCCATTTGCACAATTAAATAGAAGTTTAGTGAAATGTTCTATTTATACTTCACACAGTGGAAAAACCATCTTGAAATTTCCATCTGTTCTAGTCTCTCTTGTTTTATAAGCATTGATTCTCTATTTGCTAACAGTCTGTAAAATCTGCTACATTGTTAGATACGTTTCAATCAGAGTATTCATTTGATATTTTAGCTGCTGTTCAGGATATTCCCAAACCCATTCTTGTGGTGTTCCTTATCACTCACTGAGCAACAAAATATAGACATGTGACTGATTACATCATCTTTACGGTGAATGTGGTCCCTGAGGCTAAAACACTCTTCCTCTTATGCACAGAGATGTTACCATAACAATACTGACACCAGTATCCAGAAAAATGGCTAATGATATAATCTGAAACCTTGAAAGAAATGTGCTGGCCACACAAAATTCTAATATGCCTTTAAATATAAGGTGGGTTGTCCAAACGATGGACACCTCAGTGGCACTTAATAGTTCTGTGGACAGTGGGTCCACATATAAAATTAGATCGCGAATAGGTTTAAAGGAAACAAAGGTGACATGCTGAGGAGCCCTTCCCTTTGCCGCTCCTCTGAGAGACCTAGAACTTATCCCCCTCCACCTATATTTATGAGCAGCAGACGCGATGGTCGTACCTTTGAGGATGAAGTTTAGCTTTCCTTTGGGGGGTCAGAAAGACCAAACCAATAGTTACAATTGCAAAATCTAACTGGACAACTCTTCTGCCCAAGCACATTGAACGTGGGAAAGGTTAGGGAGGGGAGGGGAGTGTACCACACCTCTCTCTGATTTCCACCTTCTCAGGTTCACATTCTGGAACCTGCATTTCATCTTCCACCCTGGCGGACTTGAAACCTTCCATATTAACTGCGTGGTGCCCTTCCGCCATTCCCCGAGTGTCTTCGTCCTCCTCTTCCTCCTCCTCTTCCTCAGGAGGATACTCAATGACGTCACACTCGTCATCTGACTCGGAGGAAGAGCTTTCATCTGAGCTGGAATCATCACTTGAAGTTGTTTCATACCTAGGTGGCAATTGGGAGTTCAGGAGATGCAAGGCGTGCCCGGAAAGACCCCGTGACCGAAGTTTTTATGCAGGGAAAGCTAACTGACTCCGGACATCTCACCAGTGGTTTTAGACCCTGCATTTAGAAGTTCAAAGTAAGTTCTATTTAAAAATCTGGTGGTTTTGAATGGGTTCTGACTTAAAAGGGATAACTTGGGTTCCCAATCGGTATCATTATATACTTGTAGGAAAAAATGTGTATAAATACAGCACCTCTGGCTTAGTAGAAATCAAAGGAAACTTAACTTCATGAAAGAAGTTAAGGTCTGCAGTGGTTCATTTTTTTCTGTGCCTTTTCTTCTCCCTTACATTCTTCCTGTTTTGCTTCATTAACTGTACCAGTGTTACGGTGAACCGATTATGTAAGTAACCCATGGTTTCTCTGGTCCGTATGTCCTCCAAGACCTCCTGGGCCACATCACCCAATACGACTTCAAAGATTCAGAAAACAGGCCTCATTAAGTTAAATCTCTACGGTACACTTTGCTACAAATATTACCTCCAATAACTGCACTACTGCTTTCTTGTCGAGGCCATATATGGATTCATAGATTAGCGGCTCTGATTCAACTGTAGGAAGACAAATTGGCTTCACTACTTATCTGGCTCAATGAGAAACAAAAGAATAAACCGCTAATAAACACTCTATTTAGAAAGTCAAGAAGTGACGCACGGCTGGATTACTCATCAAGTGAAAGGCCCTACAATTTTGTTTGTGTGCACGGAGAGCGAACAGCCCATTCTCAACGGGTGGACGGCCATCACCGGCCCGTGGAGTGATGCTCTCTCGCCTCTTTCTGTGTGTTTCTGAGTCTCATACAGGTAAGCACAAGTTGGCCAACACCGCGGGACACCTGCTGCCTGCTGCTTTTGTTGAAGACTACCGGTTTCAGATCAGAGGTGAGAAGATGTCAAGAGCTCAGCTCCGTCAGGTGTCCTTTCAAGAGTGAGTGGCATATCCTTAAAGAGAGCGAGAAGAGGAGAGGACAGAAGCCCAACTGCACCTTTCTGAGGGGGTCTTCCATCACCAAAATGTGGCAGCAGCCCAGACTAGCCACCTTTGAATGGGACTCGAGGAGGCAGGAGGCAAAGTAGACAGACAGACCATGGAGAGACGCTCGGACCGCCATCTTCCTTACCCTCCGTTAATGCCAACAAACTGCAGATTCTTCTTTGCTCCATTTGAATCTCTGTTGCCATCCTTCTTCTTCATGATCGACTTCAGCGTGCTTTCACTGTTGGTACATACTGTGAAAAAAGGAATCGAGGTGATCGAAATTAACATAACTCATATGCACACAAGTTAAGTGAACGAGAAATCTCTCCTCACGTATGTTTGGTTTTTCACCACATTTATGTCAATCTAGATCTTGGCATGTACATATGAGAAACTTGCACAGAATCCAATGGAAAAAATGTATGCACGCAAAGAAAATAATTTCAAGTTTTTTAAATGGAAAAAAAAAAACCCATTAGTACTTCCAGACATAACAAAAGCAATGACAACTAGCATTTGTATCAGGTTTCACTGTATAAAGTGACGCTGTATCTCATGTGGGCCTCAAAAATCACTTAGGCACTAAAATAGGGATTGTTATTATTCTTTTCCTTCAGCTGAGATGATCTGGGAAAAGTTGCTGCCTGCCAGACTGTGGAAGAATGAAATGGTGTTTAAAATATTTCATAAGTCACAAAATGAGATGAGTTTTCTTTGGGGATAGCACACCTCTTTCTTTGGTGAATCTTCGTAGAAGACATTCTAGGCCTACCTTCCTAAAGTTCGGGTCTTAGGTCAGTGGTTATTCCAGGTCAATCTAGAAGGCACACTGACATCAGACTGGAACGCAGGCAATGCGGGTCCCAAAAGCCTGCGGCTGAGAGGGACCAAGTGAGGGGAATTACCATAGAGGCCAGCGGCTATCTGGTCGTCTGTCAGGTTCACGGGAGACAGCGCGCTTTCCTGAGAGGGGAAGGCGTCCTGGCCGCCGAGGGGTCTCCCGTCCGTGGTCCCCGCTTCTTGCTCGTGCCGGGATGTCTGGGTGTTGAACGGTCCTCCTGACTGAAGGCCTCCGCACTTACAGGGGTATTCCAGACTACTGCCTGTCAGGGAGGAGACAGGTGCACAAGTGTGTGATGTTAGGACCGAACGAAGTGGGTTCAATTTTTTTTTTTTTTTGAAGATTTATGCAACTCATCATCTTCTCAAGGGCTTTTCTCCCTGCATTTTCTTTCTGCATATATGGCAGTACCGTGCAAGCTGCCCAAACTCAAACCCCAAGGCCGCCTTCACCCTCAACCTTCCCTTTATCACCACATCCAGGTCCACCCGGGCCTGTCCTTCCACCTCCCTCCCTTCTTCCTGGCCTGGCTGCTACCACCCAGCCTGGGTAGAACCAGCAGCGTAGGATCCTGACCGCCCTCTTGTTCCGCCACGCGCCTCGCGCGCACTGCTACAGAGCAACAGCCCGGCCCCTGGAGTCCCGGTGGCATTCCGGCTCAAACGCACTGAGCAAAGCTAAAACACTCCCCTCTGCTCAGGAAACGCGGCCCACCCTGTTTAGCCACATATTCTAGGCCACCCACAAGCTGGCACATCGTATTTCCTCTCCACCTGTATTTCCCACCATGCCTGGGGTCCCTGTGGAGGTGAGGACTGCAGCCCAGTCACTGGGATGCTGAGAGTGGGCGTCTCTCATTCTCCCGACAGCACTTTGTACCTGATGCTCTCTTACCTGGAACGCTCCTTCCTCCCCCTTCACAGGGTCAAGCCCTCCATCACCCTCTCTCCTGAGTCTTCCCTGACCTCTCTGAATAAAAATGACGTTCCTTTCTCTGTGACTCGCACAGCCCTCTTACCTCTTGGACTCTCTTACAGGATCTGTAGTAAGACAAGGTGCCAGGTAATTCCTGGGACCGTCTAAGACTCCCTTCTAGTCTGTGAGTATTCTGAGGGCACGAAACCATTCAAATCAACTCTCTCTCCTCACATTTACTACACACTGCTTTTGTGTATTTGGAGTGCCTAATATTTGTTCATGGACTAAAGCAGAAGACGTGGTTAAATGACTGCACATAATTAATGTATACAGGCATAGCACAGTATTTTCAATGTGGCTGACAAAGAAAGATGTTGACAACATATGATTAAATAAGAAAAGCAGATAAAATTCTACATATGTGATTCTATTAAAATACATATAAATACACACATCTGGAAGCTATGCAGATGTTAACTTTTCCCTGTGCTTGCCATTTTTTAGAGTGACTATTAACTGTGTTCAAAATCAATCTTTCTTTTGTTCTTTCTTTCGTTCTTTCTTTCTTTCCTTCCTTCCTCCCTCCCTCCCCCCCCTTTCTTTCTTTCTTTCTTTCTTTCTTTCTTTCTTTCTTTCTTTCTTTCCTTCCTCCCTCCCTCCCCCCCCTCTTTCTTTCTTTCTTTCTTTCTCCTTTCTTTTCTTTCTTTCTTTCTTTCTTTCTTTCCTTCCTTCCTTCCTCCCTCCTCCCCTCTTTCTTTCTTTCTTTCTTTCCTTCCTTCCTCCCTCCCCCCCTCTTTCTTTCTTTCTTTCTTTCTTTCTTTCTTTCCTTCCTTCCTTCCTCCCTCCCCCCCCTCTTTCTTTCTTTCTTTCTTTCTTTCTTTCTTTCCTTCCTTCCTTCCTTCCTCCCCCCCTCTTTCTTTCTTTCTTTCCTTCCTTCCTTCCTCCCTCCCCCCCCTTTCTTTCTTTCTTTCTTTCTTTCTTTCTTTCTTTCTTTCTTTCCTTACTTATTTATGAGACACACAGCATGAGTGGGCAGAGGAGTAGAGAGACAGAAAGACCCAACTCAAAGCAGGCTCCAGGCTACGAGCTGTCAGCACAAAGCCCGATGTGGGGCTCCAACTCAAGAACCGTGAGATCGTGACCTGAGCTAAAGTCGGACACTCAAGTGACGGAGCCACCCAGGCGTCCCTGTTCAAAATCACTTTAAGAAAAGAGTAAGAAAATTCTTTGCCTAGCAATTTGTTTCTAGAAATTTTATCCTAAGGAGGTACAAAAAGATACAGAAGGATGTTTACGGTCTGCATGAGTAAAATAGTGAAGAGGCAGATACCGCAGTATGCCGATAAGAAACCAGTGAAATAAGCTGTGGTATGTTGACGCAAAGGAATTCCAGGCAGCCATTAAAAATGTTGGTGCCGAGGGGCACCTGGGTGGTGCAGTCGGTTAAGCGTCCGACTTCAGCCAGGTCACGATCTCGCGGTCCGTGAGTTCGAGCCCCGCGTCAGGCTCTGGGCTGATGGCTCGGAGCCTGGAGCCTGTTTCCGATTCTGTGTCTCCCTCTCTCTCTGCCCCTCCCCCGTTCATGCTCTGTCTCTCTCTGTCCCAAAAATAAATAAAAAACGTTGAAAAAAAACCAAAAAAAAAACAAAAAAAAAACAAAAAAAAAAAAACGTTGGTGCCGAGGGGCACCTGGGTGGCTCAGTAGGTTGAGCACCTGACTCTTGGTTTTGGCTCAGGTCATGATCTCATGGTTTGTAGGTTCGAGCCCCACATCGGGCCCTGTGCTGACAGTGCGGAGCCTGTTTGGGATTCTCTCTCCCTTCTCTCTCTGCCCCCCCCCCCCACCTCAAGTAAACTTAAAACAATTTTAAAAAATGTTGACGTGGGTGGACATTAATTAGCACAGAAAGATAAGCATAACGTATTAGCGAAGTTTTTTTTTTTTAACTTTATTTATTTTATTTTGAGAGAGAGCACAAGTGAGGAAGGGGCAAGGAGAGAAGCAGACAGAGAATCCCAAGCAGGTTCTACTCTGTCAGTGCTGAGCCCAATGCGGGGCTTGAGCCCACAAACTGTGAGATCATGACCTGAGCTGAAGAGTTGAACGTTTAACCAACTGAGCCACCCAGGTGCCCCAGTGTGTTAGTGAGTTTTAAAAATAAGTTATTAAATTGTTCAGAGAAAATAAACTTATTTTGGTGAATGATTATATGTATACATATTAGAAGAAGTCTGGAAGGATCTAGAATAAACCTGCTTAACACTTCTTTTCCAAGGCCAAAGAATTATAGGTTGTTATGTTTTCTTCATTGTGTTTATTTCCTAAATTATGTATTGTAAACCTAACTTACTAATACAAATAAAAAACTTAAATCTACCCACAATGTGCTATGGTAAGAATCTGATCACAACTTTCTCTCTCTTAAAGCTCTGAAATCCCTTAGATCCTTAGAAGAAAAGACATTTAAATACTGATTGTATTCTAAGTCAATTAGGAAAAAAAGAACCATGATAGATTCTACAACTGTTCTCTTCAAACTCCACTGTTGATACCAATCATCTGGGATATCTGTTAAAATGCAGGTTCCCAAGCACCTGCTGCTGTGACATCATTCTGCAGAACTGGGATGGGGCCCAGTGGTGGGCATTTCTGACATCTCCACGGTGCTGTCCCAAGAGACTCTGATGCAGGTGGCCCACTTTCAAAAGTACTGGTTTAAAACAATGACCCCCTAATAAAAAAAAGTGGAGGAAGGCAAAATAGTTACAGTGGGGCATTACCACCTCAATTTTAACTGTCATTCATCCAAGCTAAGAATTCTGAAAGCCAGGGACATTCGTTGACTTCGGAGCTGGACCAGAACCCACATTTCCTAATTCTGTCCGTGAATCAACAGCACCAGTGCCCTCTGCTAGCTCTGTGGGCATGGGGCCTCCCTCGGGGACTCCACAAACCCACCTTCCTCCCCTGCATACACAGGCAACACTGAATGCAGCCCTCCAAATCATACTTAGTGCCCTTTTGACCTAATGTGCTCCCCCAACATCAAACAGGAAACGACTAGAGTGCCTCTGACTTACTTTAAGTGAAGTAAACAACGCAGGGCCTTTGCCTCGGTCCCTCCTTCTCCAACCCCACTCATCACTGCTGCGAAATTACTGCAGTCACCTCTCCCACGTCTCAGCAGTTATAATCCCCGAGTGCCAGCACACTCTTCCTGGACAAACACTCACTAAGCACGCTCCTATTTAAGAACCAGTGAGGACTTTTACAATGCAAATACACCAACAGTTTTTTGTTATTACTGAAACCACAAGCACATACAAAATTAGACGCCAGTAGAACAAATCCTTGCGTGCCCATTAAGGGCTTCAACAACCGTGGGAGCTACCTGGCCTCACCTAGACTCCTCCACCCACACTCAGGATTACTGGGATGCAAAAACTAGAGGGCTTACCACTCTTGTCCATAACTATTTTAGTATACGTTCCTAAAATAAAGGGCTCTTAAAAATAATTACGGCATTGAAACTTTCACATCTAAAAAATTTTAAACAAAAGCTTATTGCAGGGGCACCTGGCTGGCTCAGTCAGTTAAGTGTCGGACTTCGGCTCAGGTCATGATGTCACCGTTCATGGGTTCAAGCCCCGCGTCGGGCTCTGTGCTGACAGCTCAGAGCCTGGAGCCTGCTTCGGATTCTGTGTCTCCCTCTCTCTCTGCCCCTCCCTCACTCTCACTCTCTCTCAAAAATAAATAAACATTAAAAAAAAATTTTTTTTAAAGGATTATTGCATATTTGCTCAGTATTCAAATTTCTCTGATGGTCTCTCAAAAAACTTTTGTAAGGTATTTGAATTCGAATCTTTGTCATAAATTTTCACTGGCTACTCTGGTTTTTAAGTTTTTGGATCCATAGATTTCTTTCTTCTTTTTAACCACATCTTTCAAAAAATACTTGTAACGTGAGGTATAATTTCAATAGAAGAAAATGCACCACCGTGTAGTCTGATGAGTTTCGGTACATGCATACACCTGCGTAACCACTTTCCTCAGGAAGATACAGGACATTCCTAACAATGGAGAAAATCCACGCTGCCCATGCCGGCCTTTGTGGATAGTCCACCCACCAGAGACCATCGCTCCTTCTCACCAGAGCTCAGATGTGTAGACAAGGGCTTCGGAGAACTTCTCCTGGGCAGGGCCAAGCCCTCAGGTGGGCACGTGAGGGTCCTTTGTAATGAACGGGCAGCTTCATCTTGCCTGTGGGAGTTCTACTGCTCAACTATTCCTACCCTCTAGGTGTTCACAGTGCTCGTGTGACGTAATCACTCCCACCTCTGTGCCCTTCTTTACTAGACTATTCTACAGGCCTGGAATTTCAGCGACCTTCACCACCTGAACCCTGACCATACACCTTTCAAGGCTCGCCAGGATTCTATTTCTAGAGCCTCTTTCCTCTGGTGCGATCCCACAGAGGTCTCTTTTCTCCCTCAATGTCCTGCAGCGCTCGACCGTCCAGACCAAAGTATGCCCGTCCTCTGTTTTACACGTGTCTCGTCCACGAGCACGCCAGCTCCTGTCTCCATGCTATACTCTTAGCTGCTGTCCCCTTCAGGGCTGAGAACAATGCTGGGGAAAGGAAAGCCTTCAGCAAGTGCCTGTATCATTTGATGGGAAGTCACGGGGGTTCTGTTCAGACTAATCAGCAAGGCAAAGAACAACATTAAATGCTAAACTAGTTCTCATTTGCTGAAGCCGGAAGGAATGTGTCACTTTTATGGCCAGAAAATGCTTTTCAGAGAGGGCTGAAACTCTGGCTGCTCTTGAATGACCCATAAACAACTGTCCGAACTTGATAAGGACCCATGGTAGTCAGAGGGCACACACAAGGACAGGCGCACCAGCACAAGGCTGACAAATGACTGCTGTGTTCAAGTACAACGCAGGAGAGATGCAGCCAAGAAAACCAAAATACAGAGAACAACAAAAGTCAACAGCCTCGACCCTGGCTACACTTCAGAATCACCAAAGTTGTGGATGGGGCTTTAAAAAATACAGATACGATGAGGGGTGCCTGGGTGGCTCGGTCGGTGAAGCGTCTGACTTCGGCTCAGGTCATGATCTCACGGTTCATGGGTTCAAGCCCCATGTCAGGCTCTGCACTGACAGCTCGGACCCTGGAGCCTGCTTCAGATTCTCCGTCTCCCTCTCTCTCTCTGCCTCTCCCCCGCTTGTATGCTCTCTCACTGTCTCAAAAATACATATTTAAGAATAAATAAGTAAAAAATACACAATGAACTATCTGTAGGTGGGCCCAAGTATTTATTAGTACCTTTTAAAAGCTCCTCAAGTGATTCTAATGTGCGGCCAGGATTGAGAACCACTGAATTAAATTAATGGGTACAAAACCTGAATGCTGAGGGGCACCTGGCTGGCTCAATCCACACAGCATACAACTCATCTCAGGGTCACGAGTTCAAGCCCCACCTTGGGCATAGAGCTTAAACTTAATAAAAACAAACTTGACTGCTGAACACAAGAGTTTAGACTTTCCTCTGGTTAATTTAGTCCATCAAGTTGGACCATGTGAATTCTTAGGAATTAGTGGAGTTTACTTAATAGTTCTGGACCATTAATCGTAGAAGTCCATGACTACCAGTAAATGCTACCCCAACAACATGGGCAAAACGACAGGAGTAACCACAAAACACCTGCAGAATTCCAGCACTGGGGCCTAGATGCTCAAAACTCCCACCAGGTGGCAATGGTTCCTACAGGAGGCACCCCTGGAGAGTTAGGGACCAGGCGGGGAGGCAGCTGAGCTTCAGTCTTTAACTCATAATGACCATCAAGGCCAATAATGCATGAACCTCAGTTGATGATTTGACCAGAAGAGTGGTAACTGAAACACAGTGAGTCACAGAAATCTCAGGGTTCTGAAAAACAACAACACCTGGAAGCATTAACTCTTCTAAAGTACATGTAGCATTTAATATATGGATAATTCCACTAGCTAAGGCAAACTATAATGAAAACTAAGTCACATTATTAAAGAGAAAACTTTTTGCATGTTCCTGACTTGAGAATGTTTAGAATGTAACATTTAGAAATGCTGAAAGCAAACTATTTTAAAAGAGAAATCTTTTAATGAAAAACAGAGCTGGAGGAGTTTTTTTTTTTTTTTTTTTTTTTTTTAAACAAGATCACCCTCTCCAGTTTCCTCCGTGACATTTCTCCATCTAGAATTTATATTAGTTCTTGGCACATAGCAATGTGTGTATTTGTTAGACAACTGATTTTAAAGAATAAAATTGATTTAAAAAATTGCTGTTAAAATATTCCAATTCTTCTGCATGCCAACCAACATTTTCATTTACAGTGCCAAGAGCGTTCTGAAAATGCAACTGTGAACACTGTGGCCAGGTATTAAACATGTTATTTTGCTAAAATTTCAGCTAAACATTCTGATTTGAGCTTATTTGTCAGGAAGAAGGCCTGAAATGTCTGAATCATTATGGAGGCCATGCCATCATCTAGGTATTTTCCCCAAGTAAAACAAAGAATTCAAAAGGATCTGAATATATCTAGTTTTTCCATAAAGAAAGAAGCTTGAACACAAATTTACCCTTTTCAGCCCACATACTGGTTTGGGGAAATTAGTAGAAATTATTCATGAAGGATCACCTGGGTTTTTGTTTGTTTTTTTGTTTGTTTTTGTATATACTACTTTTGGGGGAAGGTATGTATCTTTGATAGAGGAAAAAGGGCAATCCCGTTCTGAATGAGGCTCAATATTCGGAACCCTGCCTAAAGACCAATGTATGTGGCTACCAACAAAGTCAACTTGAACTGGAGAGCTTCAAGGACCAGAGCTGCTTAATAATTTCTAGGGCCATTTTAATATCTCCCTTCCAGACAGCTGTCATGAATATATCTAAAACTGGGTACTTAAAATGCTAGAGTGGAGGAAAAATCGGATTCTCCTTCACCACAAGCCCACCCACATTCAATTACACACCATCCCAAGACTTGACCCAGAAAACCCACACTGACAGGCTGCAGTGACTAAACTTGGGTTACGCATGTGTGTGCTTCTAGATACAGCCAAGGACTTCACCTCCTCCCCCAGCCACAGACGACTTGACTGCAGCTGAACCCTTGGAGCACCTTTCTATTTGCACACTGTTTGGTGGCTAACACACAGCGCCATAGGCGATCATTCATATTTCTGGCATACAGATCTTGGCTTCCCAACTGGACTGGGAGTTCTTCAAGGCAAAGACCACTTTACATCATTTGAGTGCAAGTTCTTTAAGGCATAGACCACTTTACACACTTTGCATAGCGCTGGCAATGAATGGATGGCTATCAACTGACCTGAACAGACAAGGGGACAGGGCAGGCTGTAAGCATCTTTACTGAGATATTAATAACTAGCCGCTCGGAGGAAGTATGAACTAGTAGCTAGTAGCTACTAGTAGCTTGGAGGAAGAATGAACAGCTGTGACGACTGTCCAATATCAACAAATTCGCTTCATCGTTTATGACTGAACATCCAAGAACTCACTTCAGGTCTCAAAAACTACCAATCTGCATGCTTGAGCCAGCAATGAACTGCGTATTTTAGGATTCAGAATATAGGCTAAAATACACTTGTATCTGTTTCAGGAGTTCCTTGTCCATTCCACCAGCACCCGTTCAAATAAAGCATCAGTTTAAGAGGGTAAGATTTTCAAACACGTGTCAGCTGAAGGGTTCACAAAGGTGGTGGTCAGATTTTAAACCTTTATAAACGATTTTCCTTAGGGCTGGAGTACTTAAGCGCCAGGTTTGTAACAGATGTCCCAGACCTGCAGTTTCAATTTTTCTGAGCGTCAGCTACCTCTTTTGAGGATCTGAGGAAAATTATGCAGTTTCTTCACAAAAATTCCTAACACAAAACAGTTCATGAAGCAATGGCCCCCAGATTAAGAGGCCTTGCTCTAAGGCTGTTTATTCTAACATTTCCCTGAAACAGGGCCTGGGTGGCCACCACCAGGCGGTTGGGTGGTGCTGGTGGGAGGCAGCAGAAAACCCATGAATTTTAGAAAAAAAGTTTCCCAGCTGAATCTGACGGGCAGCCCGGCGAAGAGGTACGTTAAGAGAATAATTCTGCTCAAAGGGCATCAAGCGAGAGAAACCGAATCCAAACTTCTCATGACACCGGAGGGCATGGCAGCCTCCTGGCTTCCTCTCTCAACCGATACTTCTAAGGTCGCGAGCGGCCACTTCCGGGTCAGCTCTTCGGACTTCCGGGTCAGCAGGACCTTCCCTCCATCATGCCATCAGACACCCCAGGGTTTCAGAAGCATTTTGTCTGGATTACATGACGCTCTGGTAACACTTATTTTAAAAAACTGCGATTAAAAAAACCCCCAAGACCTAAGACAAGTAGATGGTGTATTATTTGAGCTAAGATAAAACCAACTAGAAATAGTTACTTCTGTGACGACTTTATTTCCCCAATTTTGCTTTGGCTCAGATCTCTTCTACAAAATTACTTTCACAGTTATGGGAATGATTTCAAGTTCATACTTTTTTTTTTTTTTTTTAACCCAAGATAACCAAGAGTTCATATACGAAACTGATTTCAAAAGCAGTTCTCCCCCTACCCAACTCGTGTGCATGTGCTGTCTCTCAAAAATGAATAAACATTAAAAAAATTTTTTTTGAAGCAGTTCTTCTAAGAGTTGAGTTTTCTGTGAATCGCGGCAGTCAGTTAAGTTCCGCTGTTAGAGTTTTGTTTGTATTTGTCAGAGACAAAATATGAAGTACATGAAACTCACACTACCAGCAATCAAAAAGGACTTTATAGATATACGCACCCCGATGTTCACTGTAGCACTATCAACAGCAGCTAAATTATGCAAACAGCCTAAGGGTCCATCAACTGATGACTGGATAAAGGAGATGTGGCTTATGTACAGAACGTAGTATTATTCAGCCATAAAAAGAATGAGATCGTGCCATTTGCAGCAACGTGGATGGAGCTAGAGGGTATAATGCTAAGTGAAGTAAGGCAGAGAAACACAAATACCATATGATTTCACTCACACGTGGAATTTAGGGAACAAAACAAATGAACAAACAAAATAAGAGACAGACCAAAAAAACCCAGACTCTTAAATATAGAAAACAGATGGTTCCCAAAGGGGAGGTGGGTGGGAGGACGGTGAAATATGTGAAGCAAATGAAAAATACACTTACTGGGGCACCTGGGTAGCTCAGTCAGTTAAGCATCGGCTCTTGATTTCAGCATAGGTCATGATCTCACGGTTTGTGAGATTGAGCCCTGCACCAGGCTCTGTGCGGACAGCACGGATTCTGCTTGGGATTCTCTGTCTCCCTCTCTCTCTCTCTCTGGCCCCTTCCCTGCTCACTCTCTCTCTCTCTCTCTCAAAAATATAATACATAAACATTAAAAAAATACACTTATCATGAAGAGCACTGAAAAATGTATTGAATTGTTGAATCACTATATTGTAAAACTGAAATTACTTTAACACTATATGTTAAGTACACTGGAATTAAAATTTTCAAAAAGACACATTGAGGAAAAAAAGTGCTTTACAGAACATCTTTGGTCATCAACAGATTGCGGCTGCGTCAAAATTATGACAAGGTCTCTTGAATCCTAGAAGAATGTTGGTGACCTTCTATGTGAAAAATAGAGTATGTACAATTCAACTTTTGTTATGAAATTACATCTCTAAAATACAGAGCCACACACATACACACCTGTATACACCAACCACACAAGGGGTTACCCCAAGAGAGCACAAGGAGACTTTCCCTTTTTATTTTGTGCTCTTCCTGAACTGTTAATTTGTTACGAGCACATATTTCAGTTATAACTTTAAAAAACTGAATCGAGGTGTTAGGCATTATGGTGCTACAAAAAAGAATGTTCTTTCACTGTGAAAAAGTGATGCCCTCCAATCTCCAACCTAGAAAAATGGAGAAGTCTCTGGACTGCGCACGAATACACAAAATTCAATTTAGGCTTTAGCTTTTACGCAGACTCTGAATGACTCAGAATTGAACACTTATTCTGTTTGTTTTGTGTTTTCCCATTGTTACCGGTATCTTTATCTTGATAGAACTGTTTGTTGGGGAGGCATAATAATTGAGGGAAGAAGGTGACGGCCAGAATTATGAAGACAAAAACTTGGATTAGAAACAAAAGGCCATTTGTACAATTTGCATTTGGGCCACTTGTTCTATATCTACACTTCCATTTCTGGAAGTACTAAAACAGCAATGACAGCCAGCATTTATTGATGATTTACACTCTGTGCTGCAGACTATTCCAAAAGCTTTCCTCCTATTGACTCATTAAATCTTCATTTCAACCCCACGAAGGAACAAAGACAAATTGTCCTAGTGGCCGAGAAAAGAATCTGAACCCAGAATGTCCGGCTTCAGAGCGAAACTTTTTTTTTTTTTTTTTTAATTTTTTTTTTAACGTTTATTCATTTTTGAGACAGAGAGAGACAGAGCATGAATGGGGGAGGGTCAGAGAGAGAGGGAGACACAGAATCTGAAACAGGCTCCAGGCTCCAAGCCAACAGCACAGAGCCCGACGCGGGGCTGGAACTCACGGACCGTGAGATCATGACCTGAGCCGAAGTCGGACGCTCAACCAACTGAGCCACCCAGGTGCCCCAAACTTAACTTCTTAAAATAAAGTACTAGGTTCATGTAAGGCATCATTTCTATGCTCTTTTGGTGATGTCAAACTCAAATTCCACATTGTTTTCATTGGGGGAAAAAAAATGCCTATGCTCTACATGAAATGTATTCTAGACTGGCTGTGAACAATATTCTGTATCCTACAGAGCCCGCGGTAAGTCCCAGTGATTCTGACACGCCTTCACTCTTCACAGCCTGCAAGTGCTGAAAAGCTCTACTGTAACAAGCTACTTTAATTTTCAGTCCATACAACAATAACGAGTAACAGAAGCTTAATGCTCTGGGTGCGTCCCTAATCGGACTCCTTCTTCACTAGAACTTTAGAATACAAATGTGATGTGAATTACAGAAATACATTATTTTTAAATGTTTTTTTAACATTTAATTTATTTTTGAGAGACAGACAGAGACGGAGTGTAAGCAGGAGAGGGGCAGAGAGGGAGACACGGAATCCAAAGCAGGCTCCAGGACCTGAGCTGTCAGCACAGAGCCTAAAGCGGGGCTCGAACTCATGAAGTACGACATCACAACCTAAGCCCAAGTCGGATGCTCAGCCAACTGAGCCACCAGGCGCCCCCAGAAACACTTTAAATTTGCTCTTGTGTGCTGGGAGGGGGCTGCCACTATGACCAAATAAGTGTTATTAACAATATTCATACTTTTGTTCAAATGCTGTAGGTCTCCTGTATTTTAGCTGATTAAATCGGTGTTCGTTTGCGGGGTCAGATCTAAACAGGGATGTCAAAACCTTCTCCCTGTTCCTGATGCTCATGATGTCAGGCGGGTGACTGCAAGGGTACAACTCAATATTTTTGGCAGGAATGTGAAATAGAAACCCCAGTTTGGGGAGGAGGGAGGAAGCTGGCAGGAAAATGTTCTTATAATGGATGATGCATTGTACCATCTGTGTCTGGAGGTGTTTAAGAGTTTTATTTTGACTTCACATCTGACATCATGATTTTTAAAAAGAAGTAGAAACAAACATAGTATTAGTTACTTAAGACTGCTTCAGTCCACATATCATTTTAATCCTATTTACTCTAAAATGACCCCTCTGTACATTTACTAGGCTTGATTCTAAAAGGCAAAAACCCCACACATCAGCTGTCATTGCCATGTTCATTTTTTTTCTTCTATGAGATAAGCTATCTCTTCCATAGAATGTTTACTAGAAACTAACATTAATTCAGGTTTGAGAGTAAAAACCTAGGAACACATAAAAGTAATCTCTTTCAGCCTATTTTAATCATTACTCTTTTGACTGTAAAGGGAAACAAAGAATTAAAAATTTTTGTTAATGGTTTACTTACAATTCAGTCTATAATACATGTTTTCATATCAAATTAAATGCACACCATACAATCCGTTTGAAGCATTAACATTCATTTTACCTGAAGCATTAGTCAGAGTAGAGAGTGTGGGTTTTTTTTAAATTTCTTTTTTAATGTTTTATTTCTTTTTGAGACAGAGAGAGAGAGAGAGACAGAGACAGACACACACATAGTGTGAGCAAGGGAGAGGCAGAGAGAGAGAGGGAGACCCAGAATCTGAAGCAGGCTCCAGGCTCTGAGCTGTCAGCACAGAGCCCGATGCGGGGCTTGAACCCACAAACTGCATGATCATGACCTAAGCTGAAGCTGGACGCTCTATCGACTGAGCTACCCAGGCGCCCCGAGAGTGTGTTTTTAGTAGCTTTCCAAACCTCAAATACAGTTCAGCGTGTCAACAAAAGAAGCCACACGGGACACACACGATTAGCACCATCACCAATGACAATAAAGGCTTATCGCGGGCTCACCGTGTGCCCGCAGTGAATACAGAGGCAGCCTTATAGGATGGGTGCCCTTCTGTTCCCATTTTATAAATAGAGGGTAAAGAAGGGTGACTCTGTCTCCCCAGATCATGCTGGTGTGAGAGAGCTGGAGAACCAGGAACAGAACACTGTCCTACGATGATAAGATGCACAATTAGAGACACATGGCAAAGGGAAGTCCTTCTAACGAGGCCTGCTGGGAAATACTGTATGTCCTAAAACCTTCTGGGGTAATTTCTCAATTAGTTTCAATTTAAAGAAAAGCTGGGGTGAGCAGGAATCCCCCTGAAGAGAGGAGGGGAAAGACAAAAATGTAAGCACCTATCAAAATGAACCACGGGAAAGGCTCTCTTCTCTGAGTTCGGGCTGCGGATGCCCTTATCAGAGCGGCCTTTCTGGACCACCCCATTTCAGATAGCTACCCCCCACCCACCCCCCGGCCCCAACCATCTCCACTCGCTATCCCTATAACTGGAGTTCTTTTCTTCATAGCATGGATCATCACCTGACATCCTTCAGATCTACTGTTTATTGCCTGTGCCCTCAACAGGAAAGTAAGCATTGTGATGACAGAAGCCTCTAACTGTGCTTGGAATGGAGTAGGAATTCAATCATTACCTCCTGAATTAGCAAGTGAATTCATGGAATCGCTCTCCCTTGGTAGAAGTTTTTAAGCTTTTTTTTTTTTTTTTTTAATGTTTGTTTATTTGAGAGAGAGAGAGAACACGCGTGATTGGGAGGTGGGGGGGGGGGGGGAGACAGAGAGAGGGAGACCCAGAATCCCAAGCAGGCTCCAGACTCTGAGCTGTCAGCACAGAGCCCGATGTGCAGCTCAAACCCACAAACACGAGATCATGACCTGAGCCAAAGTGGGACACTTAACCGACAGCCACCTAGGCGCTCCATACCTTGGTAAAAGTTTTAATGAGAAACATTTTATGCCAGTATGTGTCACTGATCACATACAGGTAACTATGATTACAAACTGTGGGACTTTTTCAGGCTGTCCTGTATAAAATGAGCAAGTAACTAGAAGATGTCGTAGCAAACCGGTGCATCCCAGAAGACAGCCACTAGGCCAGCCAACGCTGGCTTGCTTTTCTGCTCCCGGCCACAGTCGTCAGCCAGAGGCCAGTGAAACCATCAGACAACGAGAATCAGCAGAGCTGTTTCTGGGTTTTGATTCTTGCTGCTTATGGGTGTTCCTGCTACGCACTACCATTCTAAAGCTCTCTCCACGGTTCCAAAAAAAATGGTTCCAGCAATTAAAAAGACCCATACCTCCTGGAAGTACATTATTATTCCCACCCTCCCTCCTCCCTGGCTGCCTCAGAAACCCACCTACCTGTGACTTTACCCAGACTCATTCTTGGGAAGTCAGGGTTCCTCAGTTCCTCCGTACTTGCGGACTTCATGACTGAGTTGATCGAGGACAGGGTGCTAATGAGCTGCGAGTTCAGAGAGCCGATCTGCGAGTGCGGCTCCCCAAAAGCCTCTGCCAGCTCGCTGTAGTTCTCAGCCAGCAGTGTCTGCTGCTCAGCCAGCAACTTCTGGACCCGCTCAATGTAGTGATCCAAGCCGGTCACCATTCCAGCGGGAGCCTGGGGCAGGGGGCTCTCCGCGAACTCGCCAACAGGCCCATCTCCTACGCCGACGCTCCTCCTGCTGGCTGCCAGCCCCAGAGTCAACTGCGGAGGGCCACAGGCGATGGTCCTCATTTTGAGACCAACCAGATAATTGTCATTAATATTTATCTGCCCCACGCCTGACTCTCTGGTCTTCACGGCCGACGGCCTGTCAAACCCAGAAGTGCCAGAGAGCACGGTTCCAACTCCGATGGACCGTGTGTTGGTGGAGGAATTGACATCCTTCACGCGGCCTTCTCCTACGGCCACCGTCCGCATCTCCACGGTCTGAGTGCTGGTCTGCTTGTCCAAAGTGCTGAGGGAAGTGCTGGTGCAGGATTCCGCGAGGGTAACCACCTCGGTGTTGGTGCCCCGGTCCACCTGCTCCCAAACCGTGCTGGTGTGCCGGCTCGCGGTACGAGGCACCGCCATGACAGCAGCCTCCACCTGGCCAGCGGCCTCCGTGTTCACGCTCCGGGACGTGAGCTCCTTCGGGGGGCAGACAGTCACATCAACGGAACAATCCCCGCAGCCGATGGATCGCACTTCTTTGAGATTCAGGTTGGTCTTGAGGAGCGACAGATCGTGCACGGACTCCTCCGTGTTGCTGCCCGTTTCGCAGACGCTGATTTCCACACCCACGCTCTTGTCGCACGTCTCCACGGACCTCCCGGTACCCTGCTCGTGCGTTTCCACCCTCTCCTTGACAATCCACCAACTCATGGGCAGCTCGGGCCCCACGAGCCTGCTCTCACAACGGGGCCGGCAGGACACGCCCAGGCTGTGCATCTGCACGGCGCTCCCGACACAGGCATCCGCCAGGTCCACGTGATGGCCAGCCGTCTGGTCCCTGGTGGCCACCACCGCCTCCACCATCTTGCTGAGAACCAGCGGCTGGGCCGTCACGGCTTTGTCCGCCTTCTTCCTCGACCCCGCGGCCTGCAGCTCTTGCTTGAGTCTAGTCATCTCGCGGTCATGGGTGGTTTCTTTCAGTTGCACTTCCAGGCGGTAGATCTTCTCCTTCAAGGCCTCTATGGTCTGCTGCTGCAGCTCTATTTCCTTGTCCGCTTCCGTGGTCACGCCAAGCATGGCCTCTGTCACGCCGACCCCACAGTTCCTCGACTCGGTGGCCGTCCCGACGGCGGCGTCCTTCCGGGACGCGGAGCCCCTGCGGTACACCACCACGCGGTCCATGGTCTCGTCGGCACCCACAGCCACGGACCGGCACTCCCCGTCCTCCCGGGGCCCCGAGGAGGCCTCGCAGCCGCCGTCCTGGATCTTCCGCTCCAGGGCCTGCATGTCTGCCGCGAGCTGCCGGAACTCCCTGACGCTCTGCGCGCTCTGTTCCACGCGTTGCACCTCGTCCTCCTCGTAGTCGATGTACAGTTCACCTCCGCCGCTACTGCGCCGGGCCCTGGAGAGCCGCTCCAGCTGCGACGCGCTCCCCGCACTGTAGGACCGCTTCCTCACACCGCACGCGTCGTTCTGGGCTGTCGCTCTCTGGTGTTTCAGCTGCGAGGCCAACTGTCTCTTCTCCTCTTGCAAGACGGAGATCTTCACCTGGAGCACGGGGATGGTTCGCACCTGCTCCTCGAGCTCCTTCAGGCGCTTCAGGGCAATGGCCATCTGCTCGCGGATGTGCTGCAGGTGCATGGGGCTCACGTTGGTCACTGGCGTGGAGATCCCCGAGCTCAGGGGGCTGTGGCGGATGGAGCTCCCCATGGGCGACGTGGTGGCCACGGCTGGGGCATAGCCGCTGTACTCGCCGTTGCCTTGGTATCCATTCTGAAGCTGGTGCGCGGCAGGATTGTGGTTTCCGGAACCCATGAAGGAGGAGAGCGAGCTCGTGGAGCCCATGCCTCCAAAACTGGCCAGCCTGGGCCTGCGGAACTCACCCGGGGCCACCTGCATGGTGACTCTCTCCTGTTCCAATCTCCTCCGGGTCTCCATCAGCGTCTTGGTGACATGAAGGTTGTGCTTTGGGAGTTGAGGGGAGGGCGGTGGCAGCTGTCGACTTTCTGGGACGGTAAGGAAAGGGGGTGAGGTCTCCGGAGGGGCAGGGGGCCTTGGGATGGGAGTCGACGTAACGTGGCTTCTGGCTAGCAGGAAGTGAGGACACTGCCTGTTGTCATCACTGTTGGAGGACGAGAGGGATTCCGTGGAAGTCCACACAGCCTGCTGACCAGGCACGGCCCTGCTTTCCGGGCATGGCACCGACGGCTTCCGCCTCTTCTGGATGTTGAGTTTCTTGATGGTGTTTCCTTTCTGTATGTCGTCCACGTACTTGAGGAAGTCTAAGTCCAGCTGATAACCATAGGGGGTCTCCACAAAGTAAGGATCTTTCTGTTCCTTGTCAGGATCTCCATTCAGAACATCATCTGTTTTTCCTAGGAGAGCGAGAAGGGAGTATTATAATGCCATGTGATACACTCAGTGATAAAAACCAATATCTGTATATTCGGCAGTGTGGCAGACTAGTGTGATTTCAGAGTTGACGGACTTCTGTCTGTTCTGATCCTGGATCTACAACCTGACAGTTGGGTGAGTAAGTGAGTATACCCCTGGGAACTTCAGCTTCTCCCTGAGTAAAAATGGAAACAAGTATATTTACCTCATAAGGTTGGTAAAGAATGTAATGAGACTGTGGTTTTAAGGATCCCAGGGTATATGAAGTCCTTACCAACTACTTTTATTTTTGGAAAGAACATATTGAAAAGACTTGTGTTTTCAGGGAGATCATTTCTTTTGTTGTCTACAGGCCACTGAGGTATAGAGAACAGTCCTTAAGCCTCCTATTTTCGGGGTGCCTGCGTGGCCCAGTTGGTTAAGCGTCTGACTTCGGTTCAGGCCCTGATCTCACGGCTTGTGAGTTTGAGCCCTGCGTGGGGCTCTGTGCTGACAGCTTGGAGCCTGGACCTGCTTCGGGTTCTGTGTGTGTGTGTGTGTGTGTGTGTGTGTGTGTGTGTCTCTCTCTCACAAATAAAGACATTAAAAAACAATTTTTTTTTTAAAAGACTCCTATTTTATAAAGTGAACTATGAGGCACCAAAGGTGAAAACGCTTAGAATAAAGGACCACATCGGTGCAGATCTAGGAAGCCCGGGACGTGAGTTCTCCCCACCACTGGTCTTTTGCAGACCCTGCAGCCTTTCTAAATGGTGGCCGAAAGCACCCCAGTGCCTGACCACCACCACAAGATCACAATTTGCCTTGACCCTTTCCTTGCGGAGAAAGCCGGGGGCAATGAGTGATTAACTCTAGCAGCATGTGTGTAAGAACACAGAAGGCAGACTTCAACTCTTCGTGCCTTCCCATTTAAAAACCACCACCACCCCTGTCCCAAACGGAGGAGAACTTTTCTCTCTTGGATTTCTTTTGGACAAAACATTCGATCTTCCAAGAACACCTCCTTTTGTATTTGTAACACGTCCAAACAGATGCAGAAGAGAACGAAAATAAAAGCAAACCTATACTCTAAACACTGGATCATGTGGCATTCAGTAAATGCTACTTGGGGCTAAACCAAACATTTAGAAAAGGAAACACAAGAACTTTTCAAGGCACAGACCTTGCTGCTGACCTGAGCTGTGCATTTCAAATAGAAAAGCAAGGCCGTTTTTGTTTGTTTAAATTGCAGGATTAAGTAATGTGTTTTCCTAGAGTCATAATAACAAGCTCTGCTTTTTTTTTTTTTTCTTTTTTTGAGCAGTGGAAAGATCCCAAAACCAATGAGTGAAAATGCAAGCCATGTGTACCCCTGCTCCTATCCTGGGTGTAAAAACCCACCACATTGCCGGACAAGCATTTCCAGTTCACTTTATAAAATTTGGGTTGCCTGCCTGTCCTTCCTAGTCCAATCACTGCTGGGCATTTGCACCTGATAGGGTGAAGGCACTGAGTAAACCTTTTGCCTCCTCTTTCCTCTGAAAAGTTGGAAAGAAAAGTACGAAAAGACTGCCAAGCAGTGGAGTAGAAAGGTTATGTATTCTTCGTGTCCTGATTTAAAACAATATTAAGCTGTTCTCCCTGTTCCTATTTAGGCACTGGATTTCATTTCTAAAACGTGGAAATTCTATTGGAACCAGGTGCTCAGCTTTAATCCTTTTCTAACCTCGGGGTGAGCTGATGAGGAGCCGGTACCCGAATACTTGGGCTCACGCTAGCAGAATGCTTCCTTCCTTCCCTCTTTCTTTCCTTTTTAACTCCACACGGGCAACACGCTCGCTCAAAATATGCAGCCCGACCTGTTTCCAGAACTGTCTGCAATTCCACAAGCAGAGAGAAGCCGCCGGCTCGGGTGTCCAGAAAAAGCAGGCAGATCTGACCAACGGGATCCGGCGATTCTAAAACCGGGCCACCGCTCCTGCAGGCCACGGGGAGCGGGTGCCCAGGCCGGAGACTGAGCTCCGCGCGCGCATGCCCGCCGCGCTCCGCTCCCCGCCGGGCCCGCTCGCCTGCCCGCCGCCCCGCCACCAGGTGCCCGCGGCGCCGCGCTCCCCGCCGGCCTGAGGCTCGCCGCCCGCCGCCCACCCGCCGGGCGCCCGCTGAGCTCCGCTCCCCGCCGGCCGGCTCCCCTGTCCCCGCACACCCACAGGCCCGCTCTCCTCTCTCCCCGCCGGCCTGCCCCCCGCCCGCCGCCCCGCTCACCAGCTGGCTCCCAGCGCGCCCGGCCCTGCCTCGGGCGCCCTCGATCGGTCTTCACCCCGTAAGGAAAAGAGGTTCAACATTCGTGCACACTTCGCCCGGCCACGCGCAGACACCATAGGCCCGGTGCTCGCCAATGAAGTCTCCCTCCGGCTCCGGTGACACCGCCCCCCGCACACACTCAGCTGCTCGGCATTCCCTGCTTTCTTAATGAAAACAGGAAACCGGCAGCTTGTGCAAATGTGGGTTCTCCGTCCCAGGCGTCGCCAGACATAAAAATAAAGCCCGCAATTTAAACCTCTCCACACAGAGGTTCTGTGTCCGCCGTACCAGCCACTTCGTCCCCGAAGAGTTTGTGTGCCGGTGTGGAAACTAAGCAGCCTGGGGCCTGGGTCACCTGAGGAAGTTCCAGGCACAATGGGCGCCACTGTCCCCTGCGGGAAATCTCAGCACTGGGCTCATAACCAGTGACAAGCAGTCATCCTTTGACAGTATTAACCTCAACCGCGCCTGTGCCACTGATGAAAAGCTCTTCAAAAACAAACACCAGCCCCCACCTTTTCCCAGCTACAAAAGTAGTCCATGCTTATATTTAAAATAAAATAAAATAAAATAAAATAAAATAAAATAAAATAAAATAAAATAAAATAAAATAAAATAAAATAAAATGTAAAGTAGAATAGAATAGAATAGAATAGAATAAAATAAAATAAAATAAAATAAAATAAAATAAAATAAAAATAAGTAAATAAATAAATAAAATAATCCCGTACAGGCCATTTAAAGAATGAAAAAAGTCACTCTTCTCTCACCACCTAGTGGTAATATCAATACTTTGGTTTAACTCCTAGATTTTTCTGTGTTATCTCTTAACATGGTTATTTTACCCATCTGCAGTAGAAAAAGGTAATTTTTGTGTTCTTTCTTTTCAAAAACGCTTTTTTAAAATGCACTGATTTAATGTCAGGATTTGGAACACAACCAAACACATCACATTTTTCAGTGACATTTAACTGCCCGGCTCATTTTAGTTGTTTCTTAAATGCACACTGAATTATCCCCCAAATGAACTCTGGACTTCAAAATCTGGGAGTCAGGAAAGGTTAGAATTCAACCACGTTAAGGTTTGATCATTTCCTAATACTGCTTAAATCAGACTATCTTAAGTGACTTCTAATCCAAATTTTATCCTCCAGCAACTAAAAAAACAACCCGTGTTTCTCAAGGTGTCATTTTTATAATCAACTGTCCACTGTGTATTTCTTCTACAGTTAAATAAAGATACCCAGGGTCATTTTTTGCCTCCTGCTTTCACATACAATACCACAGATATGGCACTTAGAGGACCCTGAATGTTTTCCCAACTTTTCCACACGTGTATATCCTATCCCCCTGTGCTAGACTTTCATGTATCTTGAGCAACAAATTAAAAAAAATTTTTTTTAATGTTTTTTTTTATTTTTATTTTTGGGAGAGACAGAATGCGAGCGGGGAGGGGTCAGACACAGGGAGACACAGAATCCGAAGCAGGCTCCAGGCTCCGAACTGTCAGCACAGAGCCGGACGCGGGACTCAGGAACTGCGAGGTCATGACCTGAGTCGAAGTTGGATGCTTAACTGACTGAGCCACCCAAGTGCCCCATGAGCAACAAATTTAATTTTAAAAATTTCCTTCACTGCTCCCCCTTGCCAATCATATACATCAATTAGTAAGATGTGGAGAACAACATGGATGTTTAAAAATGTTTACTGAGGGAATCCCTGAATATACAGTATTACTTAATGAATTTTTAAGAACATCTTAATACTCTGTAGACAGAAGTTGTTTGTTCTACATAGCGTTCAAGACAGCTCTTCCATGAAGCTGTTTTCGGTGTTTTGTTTTTTTTTTTTTAAGTTTATTTATTTATTTAGAGAGAGAGCACAAATGGGGAAGGGGCAGAGAGAGAGAGAGAGAGAGAGAGAGAGAGAGGGAGAGAGAAACCCAAGCAGGCTCCGCACCACCAGTGCTGAGCCTGATGGGGGGCTTGAACTCACGAACTGCAAGATCATGACCTGAGCCGAAGCCGGACGCTCAACCAACTGAGCCACCCAGGCGCCCATCAGTGGTTATTTTTACACTGCAGAATCATGAGTGGTTGTATGTTGTTCTTCATATTTTATAAATTTTTACAACACCTACGTATTCATGTTTTTAAAAAGATTTATAAGTCACTGTTTGGAAAGCAGGAGAAATATATTGAAATCAACTCCGAGAAAATTCATTTGGGAGGGGGATGAATGGGCAACCATGGCAAAGACAGCTAGATGTTCCCCAATATGTGTTATTCCATTCTTTGACACTAAAAGAACTCCTGGTTTAGCTAGGCATACATGAAGATTGTATTTCCCTGGCTTCTTTTACTGTTAGTATGTCCATATGCAGAAATGTTATGAAACAGCGCCCCCCCGCTCCCGCCCCACCCAGAACCTCCCTTACAGGACACAGGAATAGCTCTCTGCCCTTTCTTGTTACTTCCTCCATCCTGCTGCCTGGAATGCAGATGTGATGACTGGAACACTAGCAGCTTCATTGGACCATGAGTTCACACATGTACGGATGGAAGAACAATGTGCTAGAAAGAACCTGGGTCTCTAAGAGCTTTGTGGATCAGAGCTATTATACCACCCCTGGAAAGCCACCTCTATACTTCTATGTGAAAGACAGATAAACTTCTCTCCTGTTTAGCTATTCGATGTGTTGGGTCTATGTTACTTGGAGCTAAACGGAATTCTAATGGATACAGCAGTCTCTCTCCCACAAAAGAATTAAGACCAGGGCAGCTGGGGGGGGGGGGGTCAGTCAGTTAAGCATCCCACTTCAGCTCAGGTCATGATCTTATGGTTCCTGAGTTGAACCCCGTGTTGGGCTCTGTGCTGAGAGCTCAGAGCCTGGAGCCTGCTTCAGATTCTGTGTCTCCCTCTCTCTCTCTCTGTCCCTCCCCTGCTCATGCTCTGTCTCTCTCTCTCCCAAGAATAAATAAACATTAAAAAATATAAATAAAGGCCAGATCTTGAAAAGAAGAAAAATGTTAAATGATTAACTGGGGAGATGTTATAATAAAACATTTTTATTATAAAAGTTTCATTAATTCAAGAGTAATTAGGAAAGTATAAAAACAACAGTTTAAGAAAAATCTCTAAGTGGGTTATAAAGAGACTCTTAACTGCCTGAAAACTCTTTAGGTGGGGCGTGGGGGGACTAACAGGGTTATGTCTGCTTATATATAGCCAAAAACCGCTGTCTATGTCTGCAAATTGAATCCTGAAAGTAACAGTTTCCAACTAAATATTCTGGAATCAGAGGTCTGTCCCTGGGGTTTACAAGAATTTTCTACATGTCTGGAAATCCAGTGGTGGAGACTGATCCAGGCACTACCTCTGCCTTCATTATATAGCATTTATTAAAAGCTTAATTGGGTGCAGAAAATGGTCCTATTCAGTGGAAAGAGTAGGAGGAAGGATTGTAAGAAATAAAAGGAGGTATAGTCTCGCTGGGAAATAAATGCCAAACATCCTAAACATAATGCTAATTGAGATCAGTTACAAAAGCATATTATGAACAAGAACAATATGATAGTATGTGAATCATTAATCAAAACAGAATGGAGTTAACCGAGGGCTGAGTTTTTAGGATAAGGTAAGTGATGACAGAGTGTTAAACAACAAGAGGTAGACGATAAAGAGCCAGGGCAGAGGCTGCTGGTGCAGCTGGAGGAAAGGGGTGGTCAGAAAAGAGGAGGATGGCTGGGCACCTAAGAGGCCACCAGACTCAGGCGCCGGACCGGGGCATCTTGTCTACTTATAGTCACCCTTAGTTTGCACACCCAGCCCCATGCTAAAGGTTAAAAGGCATCAGTAAAGATTGTCTTGATGCTGTGTGTGGATTAGACCAAGGTAGGCACAGAGTTTAAATTTAAGGGGACCAAGTGGAATGATATAATCCCCAAGTGTGAAATGTGGGCCAACCAAATAAAACGGTATTCCTACATTCGACTTACAATATTGATAAATAAAAGCAATCTTAGTCCTATCTATCCATCCACCCGTCCATCCATCTATCTATTGTCACTCACTATTTACCAGGCACTGTTCTAAGAGCTGGGAACACAGTGTGATGAAGGCTTACGGTCGGGGGGGGGGGGGGAGGGGGGGGGCGGGGAGGGGGAGGGCCGATGGGGAAAAAAACAAATAAAATGCAAGGCAGAAATGAAGAGGTAGAAACACCAGAATCTGTACTGTTGTGTCCAGGTAAGCAGATGGGCTGCTAAGAGCAGGTGCCCAGCTTCTTGGGTTCGCATCATCTCTGAGCTGACCTACTTGCTAAACATCAACGGTATCAGAGTCCCTCTTCCCCCTTCTCTCTCACGACCCAGTTTGTTCAGTTTGCAATTTAGGGTAACCAAACACCAAATGTGACAGCACCAACTAGAGACAATGAGGCCAAATTCCCTTGTGTTCAGAGAGAAGCTGAAATCAACAAACTAAGGGTAATTCTACTCTTTATTTATACATTCACCACCTATCAAACTTGGTGCTCCATGAGAGTGGCCCGATTTATGGCCTCCGGAATAATTTAAAATTTCTTTGCAGTTTTTCAGCATTAGTCAAGTGAAATGGAGATACGGATATCTCAAAAATAACTTTTTTTAAAGTAAGCTCTATGCCCAACTTGGGTTTGAACTCAAGACCCTGAGATCAAGAGTCGCATGCTCTACTGACTGAGCCAGCCAGGTGCCCCCAAAATAATTTATTTTATTTTTTTACTAAAAACATTTTTTTAAGTTTATTTATTTTTACGAGACAGAGAAAGACAGAGCGTGAGCAAGGGACAGGTAGGGAGAGAGGGAGACACAGGCTCTAGGCTCTGAGTTGTCAGCATAGAGCCCGACGCGGGGCTCGAACTCAGGAACCATGAGATCATGACCTGAGCTGCAGTCAGATGCTTCACTGACTGAGTCACCCAGGTGCCCCTGAAAATAATTTCCTTTAAATTAAGAAAGAATTATATGACCTTGATTTTTCTTTTCTTTTCTGGTGCAAACAGGTGATTTTATTGAAGCACGGGGACAGGACCCGTGGGCAGGAAGAGCTGCCCGATCTTGATTTTTCAAGCGAATTAAACTTACTTTCCAAACAATATTTGGTTTGGGCAGACAAAAAAATTTAACACACTCCCTGGGAGGTGGGAGATCAGACAGGTGGCGGTAAACTCGTCACGGTATTAACCTGTTTGTGGTGGTTCTCAACTAGGGGTCATTTTGCCCCCCAGGAGACATCTGGCAATATCTGAAGACGGTTTTGGTTGTCACAGCTGGAAGGGGTGTTACTGGCATCTTGCGGGTAGAGGCCAAGGTCGCCACTAAACATCTGAGAGCGCACAGGACAGTCCCACTCTCCCCGACAAAGGATCATCCAGCCCGGGATGTCAGTAGTGCTGAGGCGGAGAAGGCCTGCGCTCAAGGCAGGGGGCAGAGTAACAACCTCTCATAGAGCAACTGAGTGTTTGGCCACGTAAGTCATGGTGTTCGAGCCCCTCACCTCCCGGGGCAGGGGTGGGGGAGGGTGGGTGGGTGGGGGCATGACATCATGCACCAGTGACAGGGTGAAAAAAACACCACTTCTGAGTAAGAAAACATGACATATTTTCTACACATTCTACCACACGGAGCCACTCTTTAATAGGAGCAAAACGCACCAAAGGTTTCTGAAATAATATGTCCTGGTGGACTTTTAAATGGCCAAAACTTTGGTATTATTAGTTTATCTATTAGTTAGGAGACAAGGACTTCTTTGTGCCGATGTCACTGCTGCACATGCTCAGCCCGATCATTGACTGACGAACCACACCTTGAGAAATAATTCCACCCATGTGCCACCACTTCCACACATTTTATGGATTTTTCTTCACCAGATACTCTAACGTGACTGTTGAAAATGAAGAACTTTGCTAATTCTGGTAACTGTACTGTCTCTCCTCCCACAAAGCATGAAGGCTTTGTCCATGGAGCTGAGTCAGTCCCCGAAAAGCACATAATTATCCTGGATTCCCATGTTTAAAAGCAGCAGAGGGGCGCCTGGGTGGCTCAGGCGGTTACGCGTCCGACTCTTGGTTTCAGCTCAGGTCATGATCTCACGGTTCGAGAGTTCAAGTTCCCCATCAGGCTCTGTGCTGGCAACCGCGAGTCTGCTTGGGATTCTCTCTCTCTCTCTCTCTCTCTCTCTCTCTCTCTCTCTCTCAGCCCCTCCCTTGCTCATGCTCTCTCTCTCAAAAACAAACTAAAAAAAAAAAAAAAAAAGCAAGCAGAGTTGCAAGCATCCTACTGTTAGAAGCAGTAAAAAGATTCCACGTCAGCCAAGGCTGAGAGGCAGGAAAGAAAACCAGTAGGACGAACTCAGGGAGGGGTGGGGGGCAGCGGGGGAAGTTCTAGCCAAGCTAATTACTCCTAGCATGAGAGCGACTGAGTTCCAAATGAACTTTCCTAGGCTCGCATCAGCGGGACAGGGAAGAGAGCAAAGTGGAACAGATCTTCTGGACAGGTTTAACCTGAAAGTTCTCCCGACGACATTGTCGGCATCAAAACTTTCAGACCCAAGGACCTTCCCTGTACCAAATCCACAAGAAACACTATCGGCAGAGAGAACACAATACAAAGGAGACCAACGTAAGTGTTCCTCATTCTGCTTTAAAATAACGTGTGACAGATGAGATTTCCTCTTGTTCTTTCATTCGCCGAAGAGTTACTTTGACACCAACGCTTTGTCCCTCCCAGTTACCAAACCTCGCACGACAGAGACCTGCTAGGAGTCAGAACCTGTTTTGTCAAGCCCGAGTTCCTGTTCCGGGGACCTGCCTGCCTCCGCCCTGCCTTCTCCAGGTTGCAGCTGTTCTGAACAGCCACCCCAAGGCTTCGGGCACACGGGAAATGACAACGGTAAAGAAAGCGAAAGTGTTAAGCCACAAGTTCACAAGAAATCCCAGGCCAAGTGAGCTGTTGTACAATGAACTGCAAGTATTATACAGGCTTGGCTTGGTGAGAGGGCTAGGTTGTGAGACGGTGTGGTTTCTCGTGTCCGTAACTCTTTGCAACTCCTGTTGGCTTCTCCCTCTGAACGTTTAGACTTCCTCTCGCAGCCAATCTCATCTCTGCTCTTTTAACCAGTGCCCGCGGACACATCTTCCATGGTCTCCCATCACCACCCCTTTCCATCCCGGCTCCATAATCCCACACCCCATCAAGGGCAGGCTGATTGAGAGCAAATGCAACGACCAGACCGAAAGAAGGATTTTATGCTCCCGTTTGGCGGATATTTATCGTACCTACGATGGGCCAAACCCATGAGCTAATAAGCACGTCAGACACAGAGCCCGTTTGGGTCAACCTGGGAAGTACAGGCGGAGACGGAAGAGACCGGGGGAGGAGTGTGGCACGAGAACACCAAGGACAGAGCGGGGACCCCACCAGGAGGGAGTCTGGAGGGCCCCACCATAGCGCTGTGCTGAGGACCCCGTGCAGGGTGTGTGTCTGCAGGGTGGAGGGGAAGGCGGTGGGAGAAACTCTAGATAAAGAAACCGCACACCCACAACCTGTCACTTTCAGGCACCGAACAGAGGGGCTCTGTCCCAAGCGAGGCAGAGAGGGGACTGCGCCCCAGCCGTGCAGGGCCCTGGGAGGCACTCTTTTCCCAAGTGCCCTGGGAAGCTAGAGAAGGGTTCTCAACAAGGGAGCGAACTGCTCAGATCTGCATTTTAGTAAGACTGCTCCGGCCACATGCTGGAGTACGGATCACAATTCCCTTCAGCATCCTGCATCAGGTTTCCGTGGGTGGCTCCCAAGGCCCCGTGAATTTTTCTCTCGGTATCACACATTCCCTTGCACGGTGTGAGTTTTATTTATTTATTTTATTTTTATTTTTTTGCACGGTGTGAGTTTTAAAACAACTCGATGTAAGTGCTCGCCACAGTGTTAAAACCACCAGAACCTACAACGTGCGTTTGGGGACCTACGGCCTACACCTTCCCCAGAAATCCTGAGGAGGGAACGGAGAGGGTCTGACAAATCTCAGCCACTCTGGGCTGGACTGGGCTGGAGACCAGGGTCGGCTCTCGGGGACTCGTCCCCTGGAGCTCTATCCATGACCTCATTATGCTGCTCAAAAAGAAAATATTTTTCTTCAAAGCAGCGGATGACTCACTGTGGAGAAAAATGATAGGATTTCCTTTTCTGAAAGTCACTAAAACATGATAAATCTAACCTGGGGGGGACAGGGGTGGCACGGGGGAGGGTCCGACTTAACTGGCTCTGAGATGCAGGGTACAAACTTGGTGTGTCCTTGAAAATCTAGGACGGGAGCAGGAGGGACTTCAACGTGACTGTGAAGCGAAGACAGCACTGCCCCTGACACCAAGCAAGCGTCTCTGTGCAGGAGGGAGAGCGAGACAGGAGACAGGACAGCGCGTTATCACCTCCCTTTAGTGCTCCCGTCCCAGCCGATACTTTACCCACACCTGGCCAGGGGCCGGCTCACCCAGCAGGGAAGGCTAACGACAGAGAGGACAGAGTCTGGGAGAACGTAAGCAATGCGCTCCAAAAATCCAAGACTTCCACTCACTAAGCTGGTCTCCGACCAGCTCAACTTCAGGCCCCTTGAATCACCTGTCATAGCCTGCCTGCCCGACAAGGATCTCGCTGCAGGTGGCCCCTCCCTGTGGCCTGAGGTGCGTACAACATCTAGAACTCAGAGAACACGTGCCACCTGTCAGTTATTCTCAAATGTCGGTGCACCTCAGATCAGCTATTCATTTATTTATTTTTTATTAAAAAAATTTTTTTTAACGTTTATTTTTGAGAGAGACAGAGACAGAGTGCCAGCTGGGGAGGGGCAGAGAGAGAGAGGGAGACACACAATCAGAAGCAGGGTCCAGGCTCTGAGCTGTCAGCCCAGGGCCCGATGCGGGACTCGAACCCATGAACTGCATGATCATGACCTGAGCCGAAGTCAGATGCTTAACTGACTGAGCACCCAGGCGCCCCAGTTACTTATTTATTTATTTTTAAATGTTTATTTATTCATTTGAGAGAGAGAGACAGAGAGAGGCTCAGAGGGAGAGGGAGACAGAGAATCTCAAGCAGGTTCTGTGCAGTCAGCACAGAGCCTGATACGGGGCTCAAACTCACCAACTGTGAGATCACGACCTGAACTGATATCAAGAGTTGAATGACTGAGCCACCCAGGTGGCCCTCAGATCAGCAGTTTAGAGACAGCACCCACCTGGCTCAGAAGGTTTCTTCTGGCTTCTCACTGTCCCACTCAGGGAGAATTCCAGCATCAAAATACTGTGATTGATGATACAGCAGATTACACCCTGATGAATAAACCAGGGACCTCCGAGGCCATGATGTTCTAACAAATACACTAGAGTGCCAACTAACGAATAATGGAATTATGAAAACAAAATCATCACTTAACAGCCACTATAACAGTGGCTGATTTGGGAAGGAATCCTCACCACTGGACATAAAGCTTACGAGCAGAGACTGTGCTGAAGAACAGGTTATTGGGATGGCGTCTCACTACCTTCCCATAAAATACTTATCAATCACAAAGGGAAACAATGGTCGCTCTGCGGTGCAGGAAGCTCACAGACAACCTCATGGACCAGGCGGTCAAGGCTGACGTCACGCGACCCTGAGGGCATGCTCTTTCTCCGGTGTTCCTGCCTAGAAGGCATGGCGTGTGTCTGGAAACGTGGATGGATCCTACTTGAAAGGCATCCCGCAGAACAGAAGCTCTTTCTTTAAAACCGTCAAGGTCGTGCAAGAAAGGAAAAGGCCAAGAACTCTTCTAGGTTGAAGGAGACTTACAGAGACAAGGTATACACATGACAGACATGGAAAGAGACGGAGCAAATGTGGTAAAAGGCTAACCACTGGGGAATCTGAATCTGGGTTGAAGGAGGAGTGAGAATTTCTTTGTAAATTTTCCATAAGCGTGAAGTCCTTTCAAAGTCAATCACACATATACGTAGCTGTATACGCGGAGTCTAGAGAGGACAGTAAACTCTCTTCGCTTGTGTCTTTAGGGACATGAGTACAGACAGCCAGTCACCAGGAGCAAAGCCAAGACTCTGCTCATAGATGCGAATGAGGCAGCTTGCTTTTTTTGTTATTGTTTGGTTTGAGTTTTTTGTTTTTTTGTTTTTTTAAATCGGGGCCTGATGCCTCTGCTGTCCTGTATGACATATCCTTTGACCAATTTTACATCTGCTTGCGGTATCCCTGGCAATGCAGAAGGCTTCTCAATGATTAACCTTGCAGACTGATATGTCAGGAGCCCCATTAGAGGGAATAACGTCTAAAAGCTCCTTTCTGGGGCACTGAAGAGTCTTCAACAGTTTGGCCCCAAACCACCACCTCCCAGGTTCCTTCCCACCCTGAACCACAACCCACGGAACAACCTTCAAGCCTAACCACCTTCGCTCCTTCTTTTCCCTCCACCCGCCCCTGCCCTTCTCATCTGTCAGAATTAGCTGTGCTGTCCTGGCCCAACCCAACAGCCCATCCTTTGTCGAAGCTTCGCTTATCCTCAACTGCTCTGCCCTGGGAGGAACTGGTCACTTTCTTCCTTCTGTTCTAAAACACTCGGTCTACACATGCGGATGAGCAGGCGGGTCTTCCCCAACCAGACGGTGTCTCGGGCCATGGAGGGCGGGCGGTGGACAGGAACGCAGAATTTCTTTTTTTATCCCTGAGTGCTTGGCACACAGTGTGATCCATATATGTCGAAATGAAAAACTCCACATCTAGGCATCTACAGATTAATGAGGACCGGTGGAGGAAGAGACGTAATGATTAAGAGCAGGCACTCTGGGGCCAGACTGCCTGGGATTGAATCCTGGTCCTGCCACTTTCCAGCTGTTGGCAAGTTAGATCCTATTTCGGCCATATAATTGGGAAAATAACAGACCTGCTTCACAATGCTGTTGCAGACTGCTTAGATCGATGCCTGCGGTCTGTTATTATTTACTATGACTGATCACCCTCTGTGGCTGGGTGAAGCATCCCAGATGATCCAGAACGCCTCCCCTTCACCCTGCCTCTTCTCTCACACTCCATGAAGCTAGGGTTTGAGGTGTTTAGCCAATGAGTTTGCTAAAACTTTGAGGTCTATGTGGGATCTGGCTTCCGAGAGCGGATAGGGGAGATGTTGGCTGGGTCGTGCAGGGGATGTGCGTGTGGGAGCACAGGGACACGGGGGGCATGGAGAGCAGGCACCAGTTAAGGGGGAGAAGTCCTGGGCCAACACCAGTTATGCAGGAAGGAGGTAACAGAAAACAGGAGCAAAAGTAGACGGACACCCCCAATCTTCAAAACTAAATTATGGCCAGGGGCACCCGGGTGGTTCAGCTGGATAAGCGTCCGACTTCGGCTCAGGTCCATGAGTTCGAGCCCCACGTCGGGCTCTGAGCTGACAGCTGAGAGCCCAGATCCTGCTTCAGATTCTGTGTCTCCCTCTCTCTCTGCCCCTCCCCTGCTCACGCACGCTCTCTCCCTCTAAAATTACATAAATGTTAAAAAATAAAAAAACAAATAAATTACGGCCAAATTAAAACATTCCTTCCTCCTAAGAAGGGGACATGAGTAGGCACTAATTTTTTTGAACCATCTCGTGCTTCCAGCTCTACGGCAGCCCTAAGAGTAAAGCCCTCTTTAACACGCTGTGTGGAGACGTGTGCTTTCGGACCACGGGGCACATCTCTGTGACGGTCTAGGCTGGCTTGCCTAAATTGGGGAAGGTATACTTTTCAATAAAGAGGAACAGGAGCTATAAATATTTCCCAGGTCACTAACAAGCAATGGGCAGCAGGGGCCGGGGACCACACAGGGCAGAGACAAGTGTGGTATGCGTGAAACGAGAGGGCTGGTAGGACTCTGAGATTCCACGGAAGTTTCTTCCAGGCTATGACCCTGTGACCGTACTGCACTCACAATGTCACGACACCGCACGCAAGGTGCTCAAGCGAAGAAAGCGGTTAATGGTGGCAGGTGTCAGACCAGATGAGCCCAGACAGACAGTGCCCGTGGCCTCTTTCTTTGCCCCTTTCATCCCGTAGCACCTTCCCTGACGTGTCGCATCACCCGGCACGGCCCAACCGGCCCCGAACGCGGCCCCCCTTTGCTGCATCATCAGGTCTGGCCCGGGCATGTCGCCAGAGTCCAGAAGCCAGGCTACAGGTGAGCGGCTGGGAGGGAAGAAAGCGGAAAGGGTTACGTTCCTGGGAACGGAATGGGCTGTGTCTTAATGAAAGGCACTTTGTGTGAAGGGGGCACGTGACGCTGCAGGGGCCCTGAGGTTTACACAATGGCCCTCTTCTCCAGTGCTCCGTGCCAGCGCTCAGAGGCGACGACTCGACCCCAAATGGGTCTCGAAGTAGGGCCCTTCACCCACGGAGGCACTGCTCTCTAATGTTCACCACCTAACGTGATGAGACGTTGCTGAAATACAGACTGAAATATCTGTCACGCATGCACAGGAGAGAAGTAGCCTGGGGACCAAGGGCCGTTTCTTCAGAACTTTCTTCAGAAACAAGCATGTCGTGCTAAGTGTAAATATAGGAAATGTGGCAGTTCAAAGGGTAATTCTGTGGAAAGCAGAGGAGTCACACAAGCCCAAACACTGGGCTTTTCTAACAAAACAGCTTGGGTTTGGGGCGTGGGGTGGTGGGGGGACAGAACTGAGGTAAACTGTATGAATCACAGCCCTTACTTTGTTTTATAGTGTTTATATAAGAGCAAGAAGCCAGCTTTAAGGCACCCAGAACGGTTCCCCATTCGAAACACAGAGCTGAAAACAAATGACCAAAAATGGATTTAGCAACAAAAAAGGAAATTCTGGAACTGAAATACACCATCAATGCAGAAACTCAAACCGTAGCATCTACGTACAACCTTTCACTCCCACGACAATGACATCTTTATGTTGAAGCCACAGCTAAAGCTGAAATGATCAATGAACCTAAAACCAAGTACCGAGTTTTCATTTCCAGCTTGTAATAAAAGCAAATATTTGTCATAACCTCTAGCGCGCCCCCCCCCCCCCAAACTTCACCCTCTCCTCTTTTTTTCTTCTTTTGGGCTTTCTTACTTACCTACCCAGGAACAAAATAACTATGATTTTCAGCAAGCAGGAAGCCAAGCCTCCAGCATACTTCCCTCGTCATTAAAGGAACTATACACATTAGCAGGCAGACAGCCCAGGAGCTGCTGGAGAGAATTTATTTATACCCATTTGGAATTTCCTGACCAACTAACAGCCTGCTGGCTGCGGGGTTTCATTCCAGCACTCCAGGCGTCAGTGAGACAGCAAAAACTACCACCCAACAAAGTTGCTAGCGAGGATCTTAACAACAAATAAAGAGGTGGAGACAGACCTCTCCTGTGCCCCTTCCTATTTTTCAAACACGCTATCCTCATGTTCTTTAAACATGTGAAATGCTAACCTAAAAGTGTAGCTGCAAACCAACTAATTCTAGGAAGAAGTCAGAGAAGCAGCACATGTTTTCTGTGCACCACCCCCCACCACCCTAACTTATTCCCTCCCAAAAGCCTCCCTGTTAGAAGAACTTTTGAGCTATGGCTCAGTAGCCATCTGCTGAAGGAAATGATTCAGTCGAATGCTGAGCCCAGGCTGGGCTGGAGGCAAGTGGTTCCCCCGCTTGGTTTATTCTTCTGTAATGCAACATGTAATTTGAAGGCTAAAAACACTCCCGGTTGTAAACCACAGACCCAAGCCTTTTTTTCAAATCGCTTTAAACATTTTTATCCAAAATCAATCATGTGACTTTCAAAGACACAGACTTAGTTCCCAAACAAGTGCATTCTGTCTTAGGATGGTAACATCTCTCAGCAACCTTTTGTTTCTGTTTTAAAACCTAAGAATGATGTGCTTCTCTAATGGAACATTATTTCTGAGAGAGAGAGAGAGAGAGAGACAGAGTGCGAGCGAGCAGGGGAGGGACAGAGAGAGAGGGAGACACAGAATCCAAAGCAGGCTCCAGGCTCTGAGCTGCCAGCACAGAGCCCGATGCGGAACTTGAACCCACGAACTGTGAGATCATGACCTGAGCCCAAGATGGATGCTTAACTGAATGAGCCACCCAGGCACCCCAAGAAAAGGTACTTTAAAACCTGCTCTTCATTTGTTCCTAACAGCACTGGATAAAAGTGACTCTAGTAGGGGGCGCCTGGACGTCTCAGTCAGTTAAGTGTCGGACTCTTCGTTTCAGTCAGGTCATGATCTCATGGTTTGCAGGTTCGAGCCCCACGTCAGGCTCCACGCTGACAGAGCAGACCCTGCTTGGGATTCTCTCCCTCCCTTTCTTTGTGCCTCTCCTCTGCTCTCTCACTCTCTCACAATAAACAAATACATTAAAAAAAATAGTGACTCTAGTAGAACAAGATTTACTGAACTCTGTCTATGGGGCAAACAAGCAAAACCCGTTCTAAACAAAAAAGAGAGATTAACAAAGATTAGGGTGACTCCAAATCACCTGCTTTGCAAAATTCGTAACAGCGGACAGCTATGCACAGAAAAGCCAAATTTTTTCAAGAATCCACTGAATTCGCCTCGTGTGACTGGTCCATCTGAGTGCCTGTACACGTCCTGAGTCTCACTCCATTTACCTTCTTGTTCCATCTTCCTGACACACCGCTGGTGGCTGGATGCTTATCTTTGGGACATACACCTTTCTGTGTGAAGCTACAAGGACTCAACTTTTTTAAGAGGGTGTGGGACTCATTTGGGCTTGTTTTATGAGAAATGAAAAAACGGATTAAAAAAAAATGAAGAACAAAGCTTCGAGTGCCAGACAGTCTGAAATACAGGGTCCAAATAATTCCAAATTATTTTATCCAAAAACACCTACATTAGATGAAAGATTTGAGTTACGGGGCATCAGGGTGGCTCTGTCGGTTAAGCATCTGATTCTTGGTTTCTGTTCAGGTCATGACCTTACCATTTCATGGGTTCGAGCCCCACATCAGGCTCTGCACTGACAGTGAGGAGCCTGCTTAGGATTCTGTCTCCCTCTCTGTCCGCCCCTCCCCCACTCATGTATACACGCACACGCTCTCTCAAAATAAACTTAAAAACAATTCTTCCTCTTTGGTGAGCTTCAAAATGAGCTTATTGAGATATTTACATACCATAAAATTTGCTGATTTTTTTTTTCAACTTTTTTTTTTATTTTTTTTATTTTTGGGACCGAGAGAGAGACAGAGCATGAACGGGGGAGGGGCAGAGAGAGAGGGAGAAACAGAATCGGAAACAGGCTCCAGGCTCCGAGCCATCAGCCCAGAGCCTGACGCGGGGCTCGAACTCACGGACCGCGAGATTGTGACCTGGCTGAAGTCGGACGCTTAACCGACTGCGCCACCCAGGCGCCCCAAAATTTACTGATTTTTAAAAGTGTATATATATAGTTTGGTGAGTTTTAGTAAACGTATACAGTGTGGCATCCACACCCACAATCCAGTTTTAGGAAATGTCCATCATCCTAAAAATTCCCTCGGGCTTGTTTTAGCCTTTGCTTTTAACAGAGAAACATTTTTCTCCGGACTTAGGAGAAAATTCTGGTATTATTCAGGCACACTATTATATTCCAAACTAGGTATTATGATCAAAAGCCTTGTTCTTAAGAACTAAAGGGATGAATCTGAACGTAGTGTTTCTTAATCCTGTGAAAGAGGATTCTGCTCCATTTTTATTCCGTAAACATTGTGTTCTGGTTAAGAATATAGCTTATTCTTACTCTACAAGGGAGACTGGGTGGCTCCGATGGTTAAGCGTTCGACTTCAGCTCGGGTCATGATCTCAGGGTTCTTGAGTTCAAGCCCCACACCCGCTTCAGAGCCTCTGTCTCCCACTCTCTCTTTGCCCCTCCCCTGCTTGCGCTCTCTCAAAAGTAAATAGCTGAAAGCAATTATTTCCTATGCGTGCTTCCATTAAGCAGAAAAGTCATAGTATACAGATACATATCTAGTCCTTTATGACGGGTGACAGAGGATGGAAACGGTGAACAATAAAAACAGGAATGCCTTCTGCCTGGAAAGTGCCAGTCACACAGTTTCCCTCTGCCGGGAGAGAAACACACCTGTTGGCCTTCACTCTCTTTTAATTTATGTACAAAAGAAGCATCCAAGCGAACCCTGGGAGAACGGGGATGTACTTTCCTCTGATAGGTGGAAAGCAGCCGGAAAGGCTGACAGCCAGCGTGAAGGGAAAGAGACTGTAGACAAAAGCCTTCTGTGACACCAGGCAGGCCGAGGGCACTGATGGTCTTTGTCCCCTGGGTGGCCGCTGCGGGGCACGGAGGCTGCAGTCAAGCATATCTGAACCCACAGTTCTAATGCTTACTTAGCAGGATTACTGCATCGAGACTTTTATCTCTGGGGGGGCCTGACCCCCAGTCTAGAGGTAAAACCCAAGTTAAATGAAGTAGGGAGTGGTAATGGGGAATTACACTTTGGACATTTTAAGATGCAGATTTCCTGACACACCCTGCGTGTACCTTCCTCCCCCAGTACGTTCCTCTTCTCCCGGTGACTGATTACTAACGTGCTTCCGGCCTCACAGACATGGCACTGTGCCCCCATCTATCCCGACCGTCCAGTGCACACGATTCTTCCGGACCACACTGTTCGAGGCACTTCATACAAGTGCGAATGCATTTCAATTTCACCAGCACCCTGTGAGCTAAGTATGGTTCCTGGTATTTTACAGATGCAGCTTACGTCATCTATATTGCTCACTCCTCCACGGCTGTGTGAGTACTACCCAGTACTGAAAAGCCACTTACAAAGTATAGTCTTTTCTATACCTCAGAGGGCAGAGAAAGATGGGGGCGGGAGATGGGAGCGGGAAACTCTGAAGGGTAGGGAGAAGGAACATGCTTTGGCTTGGACTGTTCCTTCCCCTTCTGTATTTACATTTAAAAACTATATTCCCCTTACTCTTTCCTTTTAAACAGATGTATGCACCTGTCAGAGATTGAGCCCATGCCCTCATCTTACAGCTGAGTCAGGACTCTGGGCTGCAGCGGCCACAGCGCTGACATCACTTCTAGCTTTCGGGGCAGAAGTACCAACACTGGGACGTCCCGGACCAGCACCCTCCGTGCCAGAAGTTTTCAACCCCACTGCACAATTAAACTGCCTGGGGCTGTTTTCAAAAAACGCTGAGCTGCCCGCCCCCCACCCCAGTGAATCAGAATCTCCTGGAGCAGAGCCAGAGGCATCAGCATTTTTAGAGGTTCCCCAGATGAGTCTATACCGAAGCCAGAATTAAGGTCCTCCGCTTTAAGCCAAACAAGGTCTGCATCTCAAAGTGTGTCTGGCTGAGGGCCAAATTGGGGGCAGCCCCTTAACCATACAATCACCCTCAGGGTCCAGATGACAAGTTCAAACACCCTCAGAGTCCAGGCCAGTCACTGAAAGGAGGGGTCCAGGGCAGCTGGGGCGGGGGGGGGGGGGCGGGGGGACCAGCGAGCACCTGTTCCCTCCAGCTCACTTGGCCTGGGGAAGAACCACATCCAGCAGACATCTTTGACCTTTCAAGAGAAGCTGAAGATATTAGTGTTTTTATATGAAATTACCGAATTTTAAAAATCTTGGCAATTAAATTAAAACAAAACCCTGGGTTGGCCAAACAGAACTCACTCCCAGGCCTCAGTGTGACACAGCACGGGCTTCATGGTACCCATCCGGGATCCAATTTCATTCCTGGTCCCATTCCTTTTCTTTTCCCATTTTCCAGGTGACCAACTATTTTTCTTTCCCATTTGATTATTTTTGAAAGATTTTATTTTTAAGCAATCTCTATACCCAACGTGGGGCTCGAACTCACAACCCCGAGATCAAGAGTCGCACGCTCCACCAAATGAGGCAGCGAGGCGCCCCTTCTTCCCTTAAAAAAAATTTTGTTTTTACATTTATTTATTTTTGAGAAACAGAGTGAGACAAAGTGTGAGCGGGGGAGGGGCAGAGAGAGAGAAGGAGACACAGAATCCGAAGCAGGCTCCAGGCTCTGAGCTGTCAGCACGGAGCCAGACGCGGGGCTCGAACCCACAAACTCTGAGATCATGACCTGAGCCGAAGTCAGACGCTCAACCAAATGAGCCACCCAGGTGCCCCCTTCTTCCCTTTTTAAATTAACTAGAGTCCTTACTGGAGCAAACCATAAAACAGATTAGAAAAACAATGTTAATTGTGCTGCATATTAATTTAATCACTTTATGTTTCACTTAGCTCTGTTACTATTACGATGTTTCATTAAAAAAAAAAAAGATATAGGAGTATATGGGGGGCTCAGTGCATTGAGCATCTGACTTCAGCTCAGGTCGTCATCTCACAGATCATGGGTTAGAGCCCCATGTCAGGCTCTGTGCTGACAGCTCAGAGCCTGGAGCCTATTTAAGATTCTGTGTCTCTGGCTCTCTCTGCCCCTCCCCTGCTCACATTGTGTCTCTCTCTCAAAAATAAACACACACACACACACACACACACACACACACACACACACAAAAGATGAAGACAACAGCCTGGGATCCTTACCACCATTCCTCATGAAGGTAAACTTAAAGTGCAGAAGTGCTACGTATAAGAATTCTTCTTAAAAAGAGACAGACTGAAATCAGGATGCTGTGCTATCACTCTTGAGGAAGGCCGGGGTTATTTCTGCGATACTGTAGATGTGCCTCCCTCCCAATCCCTACAGAATTCAAACTCCTTACCATGCTTCTTCACCCTTCCTGGGCTCTCAGAACGGAGATGGACTGACACACAAGCTGATGTCTAGGCTGACTCCAGGGAGGGAGAGCCGTGGGAGGAGCTCCCTTCCACATCCCTGCCAGCTCCTTCTCCACCCACCTCTGCCACAGCCCTTGAAGGGGATTACAGGACAGGTCCAGCGAGGGCTTCTAGCTCTTTCTAGGCCTGTTAGGTGTGTGCGGCGTTGGGGATTGCAGGAGGGTTCCTCCTTTACATGCCTGGATTTGAAGGATGTGCTCTTTCTAAAACTTACGTGTTTTAGAAAGGGGAGATTTTCCAAAGAGAGGCCACAGTCACCATGAGGAGGGTGTGCCCATCAGAGGTGTGGCATTCTGGCCAGGAGAGTGATATTAGGACAAGGACACTGTGGATGATGGGCCTATGAAAAAGGCCAAAAAAAACACAAAAAACAAAAAACAAAAAAAACCCACCAATCTTCTGTCTTTGTTATACCTTACTCAACAAAGTGCATTTCCTCGAACACATGTAAGTCTTAACACCAGAGTCAGAATGATTTTCTACACGACAGGCTTTCTTCACGGTCTGGGGTGCCCCATGGTTATTACTTTCCTCAAACTTATACAAGAGACTGTCTCACGATATACTTTCACCTAGGTCTTGAAATCAGCTTTGAAAACAGCCCATGACAAAATGGATTGAGAGGTGTGAAAATAAATAAGGAGATTAAGACTTTAAAATAGATTACCACAAAGACCATAACCACCTCAAACAAGAACAGTCTATTTAATATTCATTTATAATTAAAATTTATAGTTGATAATGATTATAATTTATTAATTATAATTTATTTAATAATTATTTATTATAATTAAAGAACCGTTTATTACCTGCCACCTAAAAGGGGTCAGAGATCTGTAGACACCTCCCCAAGAGCACCGTGGGAAGAAGGCGGGCCGAATGACCAGCCATACTCCCAACCTGAGAGGCCACCAACTCGGTTTCCCAACCACGGTTCCAACCAGCCTGCCAAACCAGACTAGGTAACAAGCCCGGGGCAAAAGGAAGCGACTGGAGCTTAACATCCTCTCTCTGGCTGGATCCTCTCTCTGGCTGGGTCGCTGACAAGAAAGAGGCCATGGAAGCTAGAAAGAACTTTCCAAAGACCTTTGACAATAATCTTCCCTGGACGGCCACATTATATCTGCTCACCTTGCCCCGGAACCCAAGGCACTTAACAGACAATATCATTTCAAACAGACCTTAGAGCACGTGATGGGGAGAAAGGAGATACGAGAACTTGCACTCAGTGGTGAGGTAAGAGGAGGAAGCCTGTAAGCGAGTGTATGCCACAGACTGAAAAATACCCAGGGGCCCAGGCTGGGAGAAAACCGTAAAAGGTGTAACGATGTAAGACGGGCAAACGGCAGGGCTCAATTCAATCGCACAGAGATGCAAGCAGGTCCTGTGCCCGTGTCTTGCTCTGGATTCGAGGCCCAGTGTTATGCCAGCACGAAACAGGTGTGCTGCAAACAGGTGCTGCTCGAACGTGGAGCCTGAGCAAGCCACAATGGGCACACCTCGTTGCAGATGACGTGGCTCTTGCCTCTGGAGGCCTCCATCCTGACAGACAGGTGAGGCCCACAGCCCTAACTCTTAATGAAAAGACAGGGCTCTCCAGGAATAAAGAAGAGGAAGGGGTGAGGTCCTCCTGGGAGCAACTGAGAACACCTGTTAGAAGAAATAAGTGAGGAAGGTCTTGAGGGAGGAGGAGTAGGTATGGGAAAGAAAGCCAGAGCAAGAGGACAGTGCTTTCTTCGAGCAAGCCCCTAGGAAGCGAACAGGGCAGGTGGGCAGGAGAGCAGCAGCGGGGACGGTGCAGAAGCCCCAGCCTGTTCCACAACTCTGCCCAGAACTGGTCTCTGGCTGCCTGGGGCCCTGGAGGGCTGGGAAGGCGCCCCATGATTTTCCCAGGCATCAGGACCGAAGAAACAGAAACAGATCATGATTTCTATCCAAGGAAGGTCAAAAACAAAAGCCCAGAGTTAAGAGGAGGGAAGAGAGATTAAAGTTCGTGAAAGCGAACATGTTTGGAGAGACAGAAAGAATAATAGAAGTATAGAAAATCCAATGATCCTTAATCTTGCCAGCCATCCTTAACAAAACAAAATCACAAAGAAGGGAGAGTAAGGCAAAGAAAGACCAACTTTCACAGGACCTCAGGGCTGGTCCAGTTCACTAAAAAAGGGAAACAGCCATCCCTCTGCCAAACGAACTTCTGTGTAGTCATTTAAAAGTGAGCTACTGGGGGTGCCTAGGTGGCTCAGTCGGTTAAGCCTCTAACTGCGGCTCAGGTCATGATCTCGTGGCTCGCAGGTTCGCGCCCCGCATCAGGCTCTGGGCCGACAGCTCAGAGCCTGGAGCCCGCTTCAGATTCTGTGTCTCCCTCTCTCTCTGCCCCTACCTTGCTCATGCTCTCTTTCTCTCTCAAAAATAAACATTACAAAAAAGTTTTTTTTAAATAAAAAAAATAAAAGTTCGTTCGACTGAATGAACGAACTCATTGAAGTATTTTTACTGAGTTTTCTGTCATTCCTTCTGGTTGTTCCAAAACTGCACCCTGATTTATATTCACCACTGTCTGCGAAGTATTTTTTTCATATGAAAGTGGCCAGAGGACAGAAGAGCAAAGAATAATGCCCCAGAGGGGAAACCCCAGCTTTGAGGCCCCTTTACCTTTACGGAAGATTTCCTGTTTGGGGTTTTTTCATTGAAAATCAGTCGGCTGAGGGGCCATAAGTTCGAGGCGCCCCAACAACGTCCAAGCAGCCCTGTTCAGGGAACCCACAGCTGCTGCATGTGTGAGTGATGCATGAGACTGTAGAAGAAGGTGCCCAGGAACTGGTGGGATTCCTTCCCACACGGGGTGACAGGGAGCCAAGCACAGAAGCTTAGGATGTGAGTGACTGCTTCCCCTTCACACTGCCAAGCTGCTGTCCCTGGGACAGACTTGGAACCCGTGTAAAGCGTGGTGCTAATGGAAAAGTTGGCGGTACAGGGCATCGGTGTTTTGCAATTTTTTTCCTGTAAGCTACATTGTTGGAATGGTTTGACATGCAAACCTCTCCCTCCACCCCTACCGGCCCACAGACTTCCAGCTCTCCACCCTGGTACGCGACAACAATCAGCACATCATCGGGCTGACTCACCACCTACAGGGGCGGGGTCCCGGCTGGGGTCCCCGAGGCATAAAGCCCACAGGTACCGATGCCTCCTTGGCCAGCTCGTGGGAAGACAAATCATTCTTTGTTCTCCCAGCTGGACGGGAACACGCCAGAATGTGCTGTCTCCAAAAACATCTCCGCGGCGTGTTCCTGAGATGTGTTAATACATCCCAGTCAATCAATTCGGAATGCTGGTGGAAAAGGAAATCAACCAGCCATACGGGGTGGGCGCACGGACGTAGCCGAGGAGGACACTGACAGCAGAGGAAGAAGGAACATTTTCGGTAATCAGAGGAAAGTGAGAGGTGACGCATGTAACTAAGGGTGTAAAGATATTATGCAGCTGGGCTAATCAATGCTTAGAAACATCATCTCTCTTATATTTCATGAGTCCGGGGACATCCTTTTCCTCTTCTTCCGGGAGACCTGGTGTGCCTGCCGAACAGCAACACTTAAAATGCCTTCACTTTGTGGGCAGTTAATCTGAGAGAAAAAAGGCAGAAGTGGGCAGGGATGGGAAAATCTGACAGCACAAGCTGAACCAATGTTTTCACAAAATGGTTTGCAAAGCTGATGGGATTTATTGACTGAACCAAATATTGTGACACTAAATTCAGAAAAATCACATGATGACCTCTTGATTCTACCTAAAAGAGAGCATGTCCAAAATACAGAAGATCCCTCTGGGGAGGCAACTTGTTCACTTAGATAAGATCATGAAAAAAATACCTAAAATACACACAGTACTTGCTTCCATAAACATCATGCTAAGCAGCAGCACCTCCTTTATTTTTTTAATGTTTGTTCATTTTGGGGGAGAGGGGCAGGGAGAGAGAAGGAGAGGGAGAATCCCAAGTCCCAACCCCAAACTGGATCTTGAACTCACAAACCGTGAGATTATGATCTGAGCTGAAATCAACAGCCAGACACTTAACCCACTGAGCCACCCAGGTGCCCCTAAGCACCGCCTCTGTTAAATAAGGGCTCACGGGGGCACCTGGGTAGCTCAGGCAGTTAAGTGTCTGACTTCGGCTCAGGTCATGATCTCAGGGTTCGTGGGTTCGAGCCCCACCTCGGGCACTGTGCTGACAGCTCAGAGCCTGGAGCCTCCTTCAGATCCTTTGTTCCCCTCTCTCTCGGCCCCTCCCCCACTCACACTCTCCCTCCCTCTGTCTCAAAAATAAATAAACGTTAAAAAAATTAAAAATAAATGAATAAATAAGAACTCACAAGGTGAAACTTTACCATGCCTACAACCTCCAACCCAGCTGGGAGAAAAGTTATGGGTCCCTCAAACCTGGCCTGTCACAAACAAGACAGATAAGTGCACACAGATTCAACTTCTGGGATAAGAATGCTTCCTATCAATCCCATAATCTATCCATTGACCCAGTTTTCATTCATGGTTATAATCTGCTTTTCTTATCTGTTGGTCAGAAAGGCCTTCTGAATATTACAGAATATTATTTAACCTCATTCCAAGAGCTGCTAAGATTAGAAATCTGGTCAGTATTAAAAAAAGAACCCTCACGAGAGCGGAATACTTATTTTTAAGTAGTGAGATCACTTGTGCACTTAGAACTACCAGCTGAGATCATGAGGAGACACACATGGGCTGCATGTTTAAACATTTCTTGTTGCCAGGATTTACAGCGAACTGCAACCCAAACCAGAACCAGGCTTAGCCTCTAAAACTGCACACTGGGGCACCGTGGCGGCTCAGTCGGTTACGCGTCCAACTTCAGGTCGGTGGTGATCTCGCGGTTTTTGAGTTCGAGCCCGGCGTTGTGCTGTGTGCAGACAGAGCTTCAGATTCTGTATTTCCCTTTCTCTCTGCTCCTCCCCTACTTGTGCTCTCTCGCTCTCAAAAATAAACATTTATATATATATATATATATATATATAGAACATGAGCATACTTTTCCTAAAGCATATGGAAATGAGTAAATCAGCTGCAGCTCATTCCAAAAATATCCGGCAGAGAAGCCAAGAGAGGAAAAACAGAATCAACCAACATTTTTTCCAAGTGAGAATTTCTACAAGGGTTTGAATGAATCCTATCAAATCTGATTTCCTGGTTGGGTCTCCTAGGAGGTTTTGATGAGAAAAGTCTACTCAATGCAATTTTTAGGTATGTTGCCAGGAAACAGCAAGAATTTATAACCTCTGTGAATTCGAGAACTATGCTGATATTCTTTGTGCCAGAGCAAATCAAACAGCCCTGTACAGAGAAGGACCCCAAAGCAGCAACTGCGAGCTGAAGTCGCTCATTTTCCAAGCCCACACAAACCCTTCTCGGGAACTGCACAAAGGAGATGAACTGGAATTATCTGGGGCACAGAAGGCAAACCTGTGGAAAAGAGGCTAATGAGCTAGACTTTGGATGGGGTTGGCTAGCCCACCCAAGCTCTTCAAGAAAGAGGGAAGTGCAGAATCAGAAATAAATGCCAATACTCACGATGGGAAGTCTGGGGGGTAAGCAAGGCACAGAATATTCAAATCCTGTAGGAAAGGCTGTTTTAATCCTTTGCCTCACTCTGCAGCTTTAGAAAGAGAGCAGGAGCTCAAGTTTTTAATGTAGCGCATCTCCCTGCTGGGCTTTTATTGTGTGTGTGTGTGTGTGTGTGTGTGTGTGTGTGTGTGTGTGTGTGTGTTTCCTTTCTTCTTGGCACCCAGAGAGCATCTGGGCAGAAATCTCCAAATGGAGGGTGTATTTGTGCCTGATGCCGGGAAGAGCCGGGATCTACCCTTCCCACATCCACGTGGGCTGTCTCTCGCTGCAAGATAAGGCATCTTTCCTTGGCTTAACCAGAGTTTAATCGCCTGTCTGAAACCTGAATGATGCTTAACCCATTCTGACTCGCTTGAGGTCTGGAACCACAACGCCCATAAGGTGAAGCTGGCTGCGGGTTAAAACAGAAGCCTTACTCAGGTCACGATCTCGCGGTCCGTGAGTTCAAGCCCCGCGTCAGGCTCTGTGCTGACAGCTCAGAGCCTGGAGCCTGTTTCAGATTCTGTGTCTCCCTCTCTCTGACCCTCCCCCATTCATGCTCTGTCTCTCTCTTTCAAAAATAAATAAACGTTAAAAAAAAAAATTAAAAAAAAAAAACAAAAAACAGAAGCCTTACGAGGTGAAACAAGCTAGCCCTGAGGAGGGAGGGACCCTTCAGAAGCTCTCTGGGGGCCGGATGAATTCTGCGGTTCTGATTTAACCAGACAGGTGGAACTCTGAAAGGCAAGGCCTCCTATTTGTAGTGGTCTCAGCATTTTATTTGTTTATCTTTTCATGTTTATTTAATTATTCTGAGAGACAATCCCAAGCAGGCTCCGTGCCACCAAGCACAGCCCCATGCAGGGATCGAACTCACCAACCGTGAGATCTTGACCTGAGCCGAAACCAAAGGTCAGACCCTTAACCAACTGAGCCACCCAGGTGCCCCTCGGCATTTTAAAAATTAGGAAGTTCGAGGGTAACTACTACTTTCTTAAAAAAAAAAAAATCTTCTGAAACACCATCACTATGTAGGAAAATACATTATTTCATTTATAAACTCTAGGGTGAAATTAGCCTTTAATAAGCTAAAAACTAAGTTTCATTTAAAGTTGAAATGTATAATTAAGATCCAATTATTAAACACACCAAAGGAATGGTGCTGCACGCTATACTAAATACGAATATGCCTGTTACTTTGGCTCTTAATTCACACTAAGAAAAAATACCTTTTCACCATAACTTCTATCAGGGAGGACATTTTACTGGTGACTGGCCTACTTTTGGGTTTCACGTAGTTTTCTCAACTATATACCTTCCCCTTGATCTGTTTAATCAGAACATCACAGACTCTACACTTCTGATTTTTTAATGCCAACAGAATGCGGGGAACAAGGAAAACTGCTGTGTTCCGCTTCTGGGTTAGCCATTAACTAACGGTGTGAGTTGGGCAACTTGTATTCTGTGGTCTGAAAGTGGGGACAAGTGGAATCAAAAAGATCCCCGTTGGCCCTCACCTATGCTTTTATGTCAGACAACTTCATTTCTTCCCTTTGTTTTTCTGCTACACCACTCACAGGAGACCCCAAAGGACTGATCAGAACACGCATTTAATCCTTGTGCCGACTTTTCCAGGACACCCTGAAAGGTCATGGAGGGCAGCCCCAGCCTCTCATCAGCTTCCGTTCTGCCTTCGGAGAACAGGACTAAGACCCAACACCACAGACACACACAACGGATCTCGCGCTTGACCATCAGCAGGCAATTTCGCTATCGGGTTCACCGCAGTGGGCTCAGAGTTCTGTTTGAGAAATGCTGCTGCCCAGGAAAAATATTTACACAATCGAGTGGGCTGCACGGCACGGCAGTGTTCGACCTGCTCAGCCAGGAGCCTGTCTTATCAGCGGCCTTTGTACCTCATTTAAGATCCACATGGCAACAAAACCTGGAGCCAGGTAACTGACCAGAAGATCAAGGTCTTATGAAATTGATTGTATGAATTTAAAATGACCACCAAATTTTTAACGCAGTTCGGTAAGTATTGTAAATAAGCAAATATATAGCTATCTGGAAAAAATAAAAAACTAACAAAGGCAAACAAATATTAGCAAAAATAAGGCTGGGTGATGGGAGGCATAAAATGCTACTCTCTAATACTCATCTGTTGCTTTCATTTATTTAACTTTCATTAACAGTAATATAAGTCTAGCCTTAAAATCACCGTATCTATGCACCCCGATGTTTAGAGCAGCACTATCAACAATAGCCAAATTATGGAAAGAGCCCAAATGTCCACAAGTGATGAATGGATAAAGAAGATGTGGTTTATATATACAATGGAATGCTACTTGGCGATGAAAAACAATCTTGCCATTTGCAACAACGCGGATGGCACTGGAGGGTATTATGGTAAGTGAAGTAAGTCAGTCAGAAAAAGACAGGTATCGTCTGTTTTCACTCATATGGGCAATTTGAGAAACTTAACAGATGACCATAGGGGAGGGGAAGGGAAGGAAAAAATGAGATAAAAACAGAGAAGGAGGCAAACCATAAGAGACTCTTAAATACAGAGAACAAACTGAGGGTTGGTGGGATGGGGGGTAGGGGAGAGTGGCTGATGGGCATTGAGGCAGGCGCTTGTTGGGATGAGCACCGGGTGTTGTGAGTGATGAATCATGGGAATCCACTCCTGAAGCCAAGACTACACTGTATGTTAGCTGATGTGATAAACAACACACACACACACACCGAACAGGAGAATACCTCTGATTATAGGAAAAAAAAAAAAAAAAGGGAAAAAAAAAATCACTGTATCTGATGGGACCTTGTACAGCGGCACCTGAACAGGTGCCTTTCGGACCAGGAACTCACAAGAGAGTCAGCAGATCAAGAAGGGCAGTGATTTCCCCTGACATCCAACCAGCATTTTATACCGTAAAAAAGTGTTTTTATGGCTATTATTTTCTCTCTCCTTCACAACACACCTGTGAAGAAGGCAGGGCAGGTATTCTTATCTTCATCTGACAAATAAGCCACCTGTCATTTAGCTTCTGAAGAGATGCTAAGCTCTAATTAAAGTTTTACAACAGCAATTAGTGTTTACAGAGGTAAACAGTGCGTCCAGTTTACAACATGATTTCAGAAACCTGAGAAAGAGCAGACTGTCCCCATCCCCAACGTGCAGAGACACAGCCATCCTCCTAACCAACGGCCCTCACTTCCTTCGTAGCTGGCCTCAAGAAAAGGGGACAGTCACGAGCAATTTATAAAGCTTGTACCTCGTCACGCTGACAGGTGGCCTTAGGGTGTTCTCTGGAATACCATAATAAAGGGGTTTTCATTAATGAAATCACAACTGGACCAGTCAACAGAAGTAGGACAGAGATCGTGTGGAAAAGAGGTCACACAGAAACAAATGACTGATACGGACAGGGTGGCCTGGAGGAAGATGAATCTGGAAGGGGTACCCAGGTGAGACTGTCCTGTGTAGCAAGTAAGAACAGATGACACCCGGCTAAATTTGAATTTCAGATACACAGTGCATACTTTTTTTAGTGTGAGTCAGTCCTCTACTCTATCCAGAGGCTCTGTCCACAGGAACCCTCAGCTTCCACTAGACGAAAGGTCTTCGAAAGCAGGAGGTGCGTCGACCGAAGGCCTGTTTTGTTCCCTGCTGCATCCGAGTCCCCAGAACAGTGCCTGGCCCTGCTGGACGCCCTCCATAATCTTTGCCATGAACTCGTCAAGTTTATTTCTGAAGCCAGGTGCTATGTATGCAGGTGCCTATCATATCACCTTTATGCATTTTGTACGCCTGGAATTTATTATAATAAATTTACAAATTATAGCATCAACTAACTGCTCTTACTTTAAAATCAATACGTTTTGGGGTGCTGGGCGGCTTAGTTGGTTAAGGGCCTCTTGATGTCGGCTCAGGTGGTGATCTCATAGTGCGTGAGTTCGAGCCCCGTGTCGGGGTCCATGCTGACAGCTCAGAGCCTGCTTGGGATTCTGTCTCTTCCTCTCTCTGCCCTCCCTGCTTGCACCCTCTCTCCCATTCTCTCTCCTCCCCTCTCTCTCAATATAAATAAACTTAAGAAACAAAATAAAATAAAATCAGCTTTTATTCTAGCTAACTGAAGGACTCAGTGGGGAAGTCCAAGTGTAAAAGGACTCTGAATAGTCCCTTACTCAGTTTCAAGTCTCAAACAGGGACACGAATATGTGATGTCAGACCTCAGATGTGCTGGCAGCCAAGGGCACTGCTTGGCCAAGTGGTGTTTTTCTCAGCTGGCTTCTTCTGCTTCTGCTTTGTTCCTAAGACCATGAAAAGCATTTCTCGTGCCAATGCTCTGACTCCAACCTCATATGGAACTTTTCCTCAGGTTTTATGGAAGCCCAAAGCCTTGATTTTTCAGGGGAAGGGGTGGGCCAGACTCCTTTTGGGGCCATAAAGCCCTCTTTAACCCATCTTAATCTGCAGTCTGTAAATGTTTTTATGTTAATTACATTTCAAAACAGTATATTTATAAACAGCATATACTTCTGCATTGTTTGAGTTTGGCTTTTTTTTTTTTTTAAACAATGGGCAGGCATTTCTTTTGCAATACAGAGTAGGAAAACAAAAGGTAAAAATAGTGATTTTTATAAGCATCATCTCAACTGTGTGAAATATTTAAAATTTAAAGACCATACCAAAGGGGCGCCTGGGTGGCTCAGTTAAGCGTCCGACTTCGGCTCAGGTCATGATCTTGCGGTTCCTGAGTTCGAGCCCCACATCAGGCTCTGTGCTGACAGCTCAGAGCCTGGAGCCTGCTTCGGATTCTGTGTCTCCCTCTCTGTCTGCCCCTCCCCTGCTTGTGCTCTCTCTCTCTGTCTCTCAAAATCATAAATAACATTAAAAAGAATTTTTTAAAAACTTTAAAAAATAAAAATAAAGACCATACAGAAAAGGAGCGCAACATGTATTTCTGGGTGGGGGCATTACCAGTAATTCTTGCTGTATTTTTTAAGAAAATGTTAAACTTTTATATCTTAGAATTTTCTAAAATGGGCCTCATATATATGTATATATGCATGCATATACGTGTGTGTGTGTGTGTGTGTGTGTGTGTGTGTGTGTGTGTGTATAACTATAGTAATTATGTATGGCTGAGCCTCTAATCAGATTGCTTACAGAGGTCATGGCGACTAGAAAAAACAAAATTGTCCCTTGCCTGGTGCAGACACCTGTCTGCAGTAACTAATCATACCCTGATACCCCAGAAGTCACAAATCATAGAGCTTCCCTTTGTTTCTGGACGCAGTGCCCAGACCTGCTAGGCAGGGGGAAAGGTTACAGCTGGGTCATCAGACTTTAAGAACCAAAGGAAAAGAGACACTCCAGAAGAGTCAGGCTGGAGAAGGAACTGAGCATTGGCAAATGGGGTAGGTATCTAAACCCTTGAAGACAGGAATGTGCTAGACATGCCAGTGGGTCAAGGTCTAGAGGCACCACTAATTCCAGCCCCCCTTCCTCTGAACGTGTGGGAAGTGGGGGCAGGAGAGGGAAGGGAGGAGCATCACAGGAGATTGAAACTCACTCATAACACTCAAGACATTTCATGTTTCAATCTCCTCCCTCAGCAAATATTTGACTCGACACGAGGAATGATCCTGACTTTCCTTACTTAGGTTAAGGGACTGAGGTTCTCTGCCATCACACAGGGCTGATAGCGATGGTGAAGGGGACAGTGTCATCTCACAGGATTACGTACGAATTAGGGATGGGAGTAGAGACAGAGCAGCTTTGGCATCATGGTACGCCATGAGTGTTCATTTAAAGGCTAGATTTGTGTCGTTTGTATTTTAAAGCTTATCTATTTTGAGAGAGCAAGCAGGGGAGGGGCAGAGAGAGAGGGAGAGAGAGAGAACCACAAGCAGGCCTTGCAGTGGCGGCACGGAGCCCGATGAGGGACCTGAACTCATCAACCGTGAGATCATGACCTGAGCCGAAGTTAAGAGTCAGACGCTTAACTGACTGAGCCACCCGGGCGCCCCCAGTTTTCCTTGCTGACAGCAGTCCTGAGCAGAATCTCTACAAGTCCCTGGCAGCTGGCAAGTAGAAGGGACCAACAGAAGAATAAACAGAGAAAGATGGGTCGTCCCAGAATAAACGGAGTTTGGCTGGGTTTGGCCTGGGGCAAGAAAGCTACCGCGTTCTTTTCAGAGGGGATGCTTGCAGCCAGGACTGCTAGAAGGAAAAGTCACACGGGTGGGCTGGGGACACCCCCCGCAGAGGGCTCCTCCTGCCGCAGTCCTTACCAGAGCTTGCCGGCTTACATGGCACTTGTAAGTCCGCTTCTGGTGCTCGCGTGGGTCTCAACCCTGCAGGCAGACACGTTTACTGATACCGCACACACAGAACAACAGTCCTGCCCCCTATTTCATGGTTAGTGCTGGAGCTGGGACTCAATTCAGGTGTCCTGATTCCAACTCCACATTCCTTCCATGACCCAGTGTTCAGAGCAGCAGAGCCCCGACCCCGTTTCAGACACCACGCTACAGTTCCTGCATACATACACGGTCACCGTTCTCGCACATTCTGCTCTTTGGCTGATCGCTCAAGAGAGGGACGGATGCTCGGCGTACCGTTGGGGGCAGGTGGTCGTCTCTCAGGAGGACTTCCTCTGCATTTGTTCTATAAATTTCTCCCACATCTTATATAAGCAATACCGGACGAGCTATGCAACTTGTGTAGGTCTCTAACGTAACTAGAGTAACAGCGAGAACACAAATCTTTATGATTCGTGATATGGCTTGTTGATTATTCCTCTCTGGGAAAGTTGCTCTAGCAAGTAAGCTCTTCCCTAGCCACTCTGTCCCTTTGTACAGCAACACGAAACAAACCCTGCTTGGGACCGGACACTAGGAACTGGTTTTAGGCATCCAAACCTATCTCCTCTCGCATCGCTCAATCCCTCATAAAGAAGGGCAAGAGGAATGCCCATTATCCTTGGATCAGCACTCGGGATTTTACATTGATCTTTCAACACTTCAATAGAATTGACTTGGGTAGTAATTTACCTAACTGATTTCTGCACATAAAGGCTCTAAAGATAAAAGCAAATTCTCTAAGAGATTTTGGAAAAAACAAAAACAAAAAAATAAAAAAAAACCAACCTAGCTTCGATGGATAGAAAATTGCTTTCTAAGTCCAGTTACCTAGACAACCTGCTATTATCTACCCATTGCTGAAAAAGACATAAGAAATCAGTTTGAACAAAGGCATACACACACACACACACACTCTCTCTCTCTCTCTCTCTCTCTCTCTCTCTCTCTCTCTCCAGAGTTGAGTTACCTGAGGCACAGCCGTTAACCTTTGTGGCGTGAGCCATGCTGGCTGGAGTCCAATGACAGATCCAGAAAGGAGTGAGGAATCATGCAAATTTTATGCATCAAGTTCCCAAACGCAATCAACCTGAAACAATGAAGACAGCCCCATCAAAATGGATCATTTAAAAATACGTACAACACTAAATCTTAGATGTCTGTTTACAAAGATGGCTGCTAATGGAGAGAGCAAATTGGGAGTCGGGGAGAGGTGGCCTGTGGATGGGGGTGATGACGGCCTGGCCCCACCACTCGGTGCTGAGATTCATGTACCGGCAGATGTGCCTGTGGACGGGCACCCAGAGCAGGGCTCTAGACGCAATACTCTTATCGGAGATGGAAATGGTTCTCCAGAAACGTGACATTTTTAGGAAGGTGGCCTTCAAATACCAAGGGCCTCCTCAGGGGCATCATTCCCTAGCCTACCGCAAGTCCACTACAAACCATTTTTGGTACTTTACAAAAAAATTTAGTTTTGAGAGAGAGACAGAGAGAGAGCGAGTGCACAAGCAGGGAAGGGGCAGAGAATCCAAAGCAGGCTCCAGGCTCTGAGCTATCCGTATAGAGCTTGATGCGGGGCTTGAACATGCAAACCTAGAGATCATGACGTGAGCTGACGTCGGATGCTCAACCGACTGAGCCACCCAGGCGCCCTGACCATCTGTGGTTCTTAAATGTAACGTCTTTTCCAGATGCTGGCTCAACACCTTCAAGGTAGTTGCTGTTGTAGCAAGCCTTCACATTTTTAAAGGATTGATTCATGGGAACCCTTCTGAGGTATCTCAAAGTCTTTTGCCTACTCGGTCTTTTAAAACATAAATCTGAGCTGGTCAGCTCCCCTCTTAAAAAAGTCTTCAATATCTCCCACGGTCCTGTCGGATAACCTTCGAATGACAGTATAGCACATAGTTTGGAAACATCAGGGGTCACGATGGGCACCATATGTCTTACTTTATATTGATCCTCTATTTAAAAGTTAACTGAGGGGCGCCTGGGTGGCTCAGTCGGTTGAGCGGCCAACTTCGGCTCAGGTCATGATCTCGCGGTCCGGAGTTCGAGCCCCGCGTCGGGCTCTGTGCTGACCGCTCAGAGCCTGGAGCCTGTTTCGGATTCTGTGTCTCCCTCTCTCTCTGACCCTCTCCCATTCATGCTCTGTCTCTCTCTGTCTCAAAAATGAATAAATGCTAAAAAAAAAATTAAAAAAAAAAGTTAACTGAGATTACTACTATAAGACATAGTAGAAACACAAAATTTAAAACAAAAAAGAAACAACAAGAGTAACAGGAAGGGAACATTGTTCTAACCTCTGCTTTTTCAAAACGCCTTTTGAAAAATGCTGGTAAGGAAAGCAAACAACGGTACAGAGGAAAACAGTCCATTTCCACTGTGCCCAGATCCTAACTCCAGACCCACAAAACCCGAAGAAACTGATCTAACAAATTCCAAGTTGGGAATTCAAGTGTCGGTTCAGAAACCCGCAGTGACCTCCCCAAAAGAACAAAATGCTGGGGCGTCTGGGTGGCTCAGGGGGTCAAGCGTCTGACTTCGGCTCAGGTCACAATCTCACAGTTTGTGGGTCCGAGCCCCCCGTCGGGCTCTGTGCTGACAGCTTGGAGCCTGCTTTGGTTTCTGTCTCCTGCTCTCTCTGTCCCTCCCCACGTGTGCTCTGTTTCTCTGTTTCTCAAAAATAAATAAATGTAAAAAATAAAATAAAATAAAATAAAAAAAACAAAATGCTAATACATACGCATATACACGTCTAATGCAGCCAGTGAAATCACTTAAGAGCTTTCAATAATGTAGTAAAATACTCAAAGAACATCGATAAAAATTGTATTCTGTCATAAACCCAATTTTGTGAAAAATGTGTACATATTTACACATTGATTTAAAACCCCAAGATATAAATACACCAAAATGTTCCTTATGGTTGCCCCTGGCTGATTCAATTAGGGAAGAACTTAGCTCCTTTGTTACTTTTGTAATAGTAACTATTAAAAAAAAAAAAAAAGATTGGAGACTTCCCGTCTCTGGTTTTATTTGCTTTCAAGTGCACGGGAGAAAGAAGAAAGAATTTTCAAAATGCAACGTGAAAGGGAACTATGAGGCCACAGTCATGGAGAGTGTAAGAAGTGAGAAATCCAAGTACATAGAAGGAAGGCACAGGAAATGGCTGATCTCTGTGATCACACAGTGACAGTCGCTAGCTGAAGAGCTAGTGAAATTGTCTTCGCTGCCTGAATGGGTTTACGCTTGTAGTTCAAAGCGAACTACTTACAGTTCCCTTGCTTGGCTTTTCCAGCTTTGGGGACTGCCACTCCGCCCACCGGCAGAGACCGGATTCTCAGCCTCCCCCGAGAAGCTCCCTGCTGGTCCCCACTTGGTGTGTGACAGCACACCAGGAGGAAAGGATGGCTCTAATCTCTCTGCAGTCACCTGACATTCTGTTGGAAACAGGCACTGGTCCGGGTCCATGGCCTTGAGCTTGGGAAGCAGTAACCTCCGTGCGGGCAGAGCTGGCTTTAGGGATACAATGAGCATTACCTTTAAGAATAGGAATGACTACACAGGTCTGGCAAATGTAGCTTGGTTAAAAAAAAAAAAAAAAATGTGGGGACTGGGAGAGAAGAAGGAAGAGAGGGAACAGGGAGATAAGGGGACAGAGGACAGAAGCCCAGCTTCTGAAATTCTTCAACTGATTACACTTTTGAAAGCCAACAAAAGCAAATCTAAGCTGATTCGTGACCCTTTTCTAGATCGGTGCGCTGGGTTGGTGCTCTTGCTTCAGAATGGCTTGTAAATACCACCCCTTAAACTCGTGAGGGCAAACAGAAGGCAAGAAGAAACAGGCTGCATGTGTTATGGGTGCATGAAGTAGGTGTCAAGGTATTTGGATGGAGATATGCCCAGAATCTCCTGAGTGAAGCTTCATAAACTTTGGTCCAAGGTCCCCTCCTGTTAGTGAAGAGCCTTTGCCTGGCAGAAAATCTTTATGTCCGATCCAAATTGGTCTCTCCCACCCTCCCCCAAACCGAACGATAAAATCAAAAGGAAGGAGAAACCTCAAAAAGGGAACAAGCATGCCACCGGTAATATAATAAGATATGTGTCACCGGGTGTGGATCCGGGTAGCGTCTATGCAAAAACAACAGTTTCATATGGTGTATTGATTTTTCCCAGTTATTGTTCATGCCTGACAGGTGGCCTCAAACTGTGAGGACTTAGTCTTCTTAATGATATGCAGATTCTTATGTCAGTGCATTATATAAACCAGAAAAGGGTTGGCCATGTTCCATTCTCTGTTACAGATCAATAAACTGCTTCTTTTCTTCCCCAGAGAAGGCTGCAAACCAGTAAATCTTAAGCGGGACAATGGTGGCTTAGTTGAGCTCACTAAGAAAAAGCACTCCTTTGAAAGCCTCTAGGGAAATACATCAATACAGAAAATAAAGAATTTGTCGTCTTCTCTATTTCAAGCGACAAATCTGAAAAACATTTTAGTAGCGCCCCGAGCGCAGCGCAGAGAATAATGTAGACGTTGCATGAATTTATCCCGTAAACGCATGACATTAGTTCAATACGAAACCAACAGGAGGAACAGCCCACTGGGTCTTCTCTAAGAAAGCATTAGTGAAAACAGATAGATGAACTTGAGATTTGACATATACCCTAGACTGGCTCTGGCAACCAACCAAATGCCACTGCCTTGGTTAGAGCCCAGATAATGACGACGAGGACACTGCTGATGACCAAGCAGATGACAGCTGGTATTCACTGAGCTCTTACTCTTATCAGTTATTGAGATATAAATGGTATCCATTCTATGGTACACCATTACTTTAAGTAGCACTGATTAAAAACTAATGTTGCTAATTAAACAGTCTTAAAATGCTTAAGATTATATTAATTGTAGGATATATCCTCATCTCAGAAATGTTAGAATGTGAAAAATGTGCATCTTAGAATTTGTGAACTTATGTTACATTCAGGGCATTTAGGTTTTTTAAAATTTATTTGGGGGGGGGCATGAGTGGGAGAGGGACAGAGAGAGAGAGAAAGAGAGAGAAAGAGAAAGAGAGAGAGAGAGAGAGAGAGAGAGAGAGAGAGAGAGAGAATCCCAAGCAGGCTCTGCGCTGTCACCACAGAGTCCTATGTGGGGCTTGATCTCATGAACCACGAGACCATGACCTGAGTTGAAATCAAGAGTTGGATGCTTAACCAACTGAGCCACCCAGGTGCCCCACATTCAAGGCATTTTTTAAAGCACCTAACAGTTATCACCTCATTCAAACTTCACAATAACCCTGCGAGCTACTAAAAATTCTCTCTCCCCATTTTACAAACAGGAAGCTCAGGCATAGGGAGGTCAGAACACGCCTGGCTAGGGGTGCCTGAGTGGCTCAGTTGGTTGAGCATCCGACTTTGGCTCAGGTCATGATCTCGCGGTCCATGAGTTCAAGCCCCGCATCGGGCTCTGTGCTGACAGCCTGGAGCCTGAAGCCTGTTTCGGATGCTGTGTCTCCCTCTCTCTGCCACTCCCCCGCTCATGCTCTGTTTCTCTCTGTCAAATATAAATAAACATTAAAAACAAACAAACAAACAAAACATGCCTGGCTCACAGAACTAGGAAGTGCCAGAGCCAAGTGCAGGGGTGAGCAATCCAGCCCTAGAGCCCACACTCCAGCCCTCGTGGGTAAGGGCCCTGTTGCTTTAAGAAGTAAAAATTTATGCACCTAAATAAGGGGAACCTTTCAAGGCCCTCACCTGAGGGATGTATACGCTTACTGAAAGGATACTTAAATTCCTTTTAGAAAGAAAGCTATGTTTCAGAATTTTACGGCATTTGTTTTTGAAGCAACTGTATTTCCCGTCTTACTCCTTGAGATTACATGTTTAAGAGCCTGAGGAGGGACTTACATGACACATAGGAAAGGCCATCGTATGCGCCCATCACACTTTGATCGGGACTCCCCAGGATACTCGTCCATGTGGCTATCCGCCTTGTTCCTTAGACTGTACTACGGATGTCATTTGACTCAATACATTAAGTACTTTTTCACCTGACCAACATGCTCCCCCGCTCAGGGTTAGGTGGGAGGCTCCCAAAGGAATCATAGTAATTTCAAAAATGGACAGAATCAGGGCAGTCAAATTGGAATAAGAACCTTCCTGTTCAAGTGACAAGTGTTAAGAGGGGAAACCACCGTTTTGATGTACACGTTCTGGAATCTCATCTACAACATGTCATAGTATTGTTTCTTTTGCTTCACAAAATTAACAACATAGTTATACCTAAACTCTGGAAAAGACAGAAAAAACAGTCACTTGCAATCTCTCAGTGCTGACGTGGCCATCATGACCAGCTGAGGCTCTTTCTTTCTTTTTTTTTTTTAATGTTTATTTATTTTTCAGAGAGAGAGAGAGAGAGAATACAAGCAAGCAGGGGAGGGACAGAGAGAGAGGGAGCCACAGAATCAGAAGCAGGCTCAGACTCCGAGCTGTCAGCACAGAGCCCGATGCGGGGCTCGAACTCGCAAACTGCAAGATCGTGACCCGAGCTGAAGTCAGACACTCAACCGACTGAGCCACTCAGGGGCCCCCCTGAGGTTCTTTCTCTTCAACGTGTGAGGACTCTATGTGTATTTTTGTCACTTCAACACGTTTTAAAGACCTGCAACTCTTAGAATTGGTACCAGCCACTCTTCCTTTTCTACTTGGAGGCAGCAGATAAACGAAAGCTCCGCATCATTCTCAGAGGCTGACACACTAGTGCCAGAAACAGCCAGACAGACAAAGGACAAAGCACTGGAAAAGCAGTGTACACGCAGTTAATTCTAATCCACAGCAAGATGGTCTTACCTTGCCCAAACAGGCTGTGAATGGCCAAAAATGTATTCATAAGAGACCACGTGGCCAAAGTCTTAAAGGATGAATGAATGTTTTCCAGGGTGACAAAGAAGGGCATTCTCGACAGAAGGAACAGAGTATGCAAAGTCAAGAGATAAGGAAGTGCATGGTGGGGTGCCTGCCTGGCTCAGTCGGTGGAACATGCAACTCTTAGTCTTGGGGTTGTGACTTTGAGCCCCACGGTGGGTGTAGAGATTACTTTAAAAATTTTGGGGCACCTGGGCGGCTCAGTCAGTTAAGTGTACAACACTTGGCTTCAGCTCAGGTCATGATCTCACAACTTGTGAGTTTGAGCCCTGCTCGGGGCTCTGTGCTGACAGCTCCGAGCCTGCTTGGGATGTTCTGTCTCCCTCTTGCTCTGCCCCTCCCCTGCTCTCCCATGCTCTCAAAAATAAATAAAATAAAATAAAATAAAATAAAACCTTGAAAAAAAAAAGAATAGAGTACATGACAAGTAGGGCTGTGGCTAGAGCAATGTCTGTTTCCCTAGGAGCTCAGTTATGGTAAAACAAAGAGGACTAAGGCCTGAGTGCTCAAGAGAAAGCTAAGAAGAATACAGTCTACAAGCCAAAGTCCACACACACACACACCCCTTTACCCTAATAAAACATGCAAAGCTCATTTATTTCTTTAAATAAGGCAGTCTTTCAAACAACCATCCAAAAACCTGTCTAACTTATTATACACCCTCGATGACTGCCCAGATATTTCTGTCCAGAGTTTAATTGAAAGTAACTTAATTAAAAGTACGTTTGAGTGCAAACTTTGGCCATCGTTCATTATCAGATTATCTTCTGGGGGTTTCTGGTATTGGCTCCTACCACAGGAATTGTGGCGGTAATGTTAACCAGCTCTTGGTCACTTTCCAACCAAATTACCTAATTATGACCCAACCCCATTTACCCTTCTCAAACACAGGGGATAATTTTCTTGGTATGGGGTTGGGGGTGGGGGGAGGGTTTGCTGGAAAGAAATCTCAATTATCCATCAAGATCTAAATCAGAGTCCTGGATGCTAGTTTCATTTATAACATAGAAAGGCAATTGGGTTCTCCCCATTATAAAAATTTTACGCTACGCTTGTTCAAACAGTTATATTTACAATCTTATTCTCTGGGGTGATATTTAAGAGGCCAGAAGAAGTGTTTCTGTCTCAGGAACAAGTTGAAATGCAGACATTAAAGAGAATGTATGGAGGAAGCAATAATAAACACATTCATTTATTCATTTAACAAGTGCCCGGTCATGTGCCAGGCACTGATGTTGGCACAAAGGATACAGCAAGGAGCAAACAAGACACCCACCTGCCCCCATGCCCCAAACAGTCTAACTGGATCTGTGCTTTGGGCTGAAAGAGACTTTAGATTTCACAGTATGTTTAACAGATGAGCTGTACTAACAGCCAATTCCTGACTCCTCTTTTCCGCATTATTTGAAAAGAATTCCCGTGTTAAGACCTGCCTCCTTGTGCCCCAAAGTGGGTGTGGGCGTGTCCAGCCCTCGCCCAGACCCCCCCCCCACCCCCCGCCCATCCACATCCACTTTCTGCGAGTGTGTATATGAACAATGCTCCTCCAACAGGTTAAAGGCACCTCAGAGCCTGCAGACGCTCAGAGCCCAGCCTGGCTCTGCTCCAGCCGGGTTGCTGGAATCCACACAGCTTCCTGAACACTTGAAGAAAATGAAGGTAAATTTTCTTTCCAGGAAATTTTCAGTGATCAGAGTTTATCAGATCATAACCACCTAGGCTGAAAACTAGCTGTTTTTCTCTGCAAAACAACGGGGCAACGGACGGGCAGACAAATGAGAGTCAGAAGTGTTGAAGCTGTTTTTTTTTAAAGCTTATCACCTTTATGTTTTTTGTTGACTTCAGAGGAAACTGCTTTTATGACTCTGCATAGGCACACGAAATAGAACTTACCGATTTGCTTTGGTTCATCTCTAAAGGGTGCAGGGAAAACAGACCACAGCAGAGACCTAACCCTTTCATTTATAAATTTGTTCTCATCAGTGAAATCTTGCTCTTACTTAGCAAGCATCTCCATTGCTACTAGTTTTGAGTTAAGATGTCAGTGCTTTTGCCGATTCAAATATTAAAGAACCCACATGTGATGGCCACAGCTGTAAGAGAATTAGTTTACTGTCATTTGAAAGGATTTTGGTCATTTCCTATTTTAATTTTTTTTAAATGTGAAATTCTCATTTATTTACTGCTGTAGCAGGCATTTTGCCTCGAACTCCTCTGGGATTGGATTCCTACAGGATATTCTCTGTGATTACTCCGAAACTGATCAAAAGTAATTGAATGGTGAGTTGAAGGGTGCCTGGGACTGTCACTAAGCCAACGGGGATAACGCATCTTTAGGTGCTTCATCTTCAAGCAAAAGGCTCTCAAAGTGTGGTTCCTTGGCAGCAGGATTAGCTTGGATGTTCCGGGAACTTCTTGGAAATGCATCCCAGACCTACTGAATCACGATCTTTGCTGGGGTCTGCATCTTTTTTTTTAAAAAAATTTTTTTTTTCAACATTTTTTATTTATTTTTGGGACAGAGAGAGACATAGCATGAACGGGGGAGGGGCAGAGAGAGAGGGAGACACAGAATAGGAAACAGGCTCCAGGCTCCGAGCCATCAGCCCAGAGCCTGACGCGGGGCTCGAACTCATGGACCGTGAGGTCGTGACCTGGCTGAAGTCGGACACTTAACCGACTGCACCACCCAGGCGCCCCTGCTGGGGTCTGCATCTTAACCAGTCCCCCAGGTGATTCTGTTTCAGGCCTAAGGTTCTCAAAACCACTGCCTTAAGAGGTGGGTTAACTGAGAAAAAATATATCCTAAGGCTCCAAGAGCCAGGAATGTCCACTGATTTAATTTTATTTATTTTGAGAGAGGGAGAGTGCAAGAGCAGGGGAGGGGCAAAGAGGGAGGACAGAGTGAATCCCAAGAGAGCTTCATGCTGTCAGTGCAGAGCCTGATGTGGGGCTCAAATCCACGAACCGCGAGATCATGACCTGACCCGAGATCAAGAGTAAGACGCTCAACTGACTGAGCCACCCAGGCACCCCAAGAATGTCCACTGATTTTAAGAAAATGGCCCCCACTGATTTAGAAAACATCCCCCAAGGGGCACCTAGATGACTCAGTCGGTTAAGCATCCGACTTCGGCTCAGGTCGTGATCTCATGATTGCTGAGTTCAAGCGCCACATCGGGCTCTCTGCTGTCAGCACAGAGCCCGCTTCGGATCCTCTGTCTCCCTCTCTCTGCCCCTCTCCCACTTGTGCCCTCTCAAAATAAACATTAATAAAAATAAAAATAAAACATCCTCAAGAGGCCTAACTTTTTGCCATTCATTTACCCCAAAAATAACGATTGGGCGCTCAGCATGGAAGAGGCACACTGCTGGAACTTGAGGGGTCAACAAAATAAACCCAGTTCCTGCCTTCTTGGGGCTTCGAGGCAGGAATTTCACACACAGTGACACGCACACACACAAGGAAATTATTAACATTATGCTAAATACCACAAGGGAGGAAAAATAGGTGTTGAGTGAGAATACGAAGGCCGACGTTTTTACGGTTGAAGATGAGGACAATGGAGCCGGGTGGGATGGACGGTCCTCAGAAGCATCCCTAGGGAAACGTCACTGAAGGTGAGGAGTGAACAACAGGTAAGGGCCAGCTGGGGGAGTATGGGAAATGAGGACGGGGCCCAGAAGCAGCCAGACACATCAGTGCTCCCACCAAGTCCCACGATGGCGTATCAAACAACTCCATAAAGGAAGGAAAATCTTTTCAAAGAACAGCAAATGGCCACTTAGAGGCAAAACAAAAAACCCTGACCTCAGCGTTTCACCTCACACAAAAATCAATTTGATAGGACCATAATCTTGAATGTAAAACAAAAAACACCTTCTAAAACCTTTAGAAGAAAACGCTGAAGATCTTCAAGACCTAGGGCTTGGAGAGGAGTTTCCAGAGGACGATGAAAGATCCATAAAAGTAAAAACTGATGAAGTGATCTTCATTAAAATTAAAATTCCCCCCCCCCCTTTTTTTCCCTGTAAAAGCATGGTCCAAAGGCACTTGGGGAAAGAAAAAGCTCTATAGATTTGAGCAATTGAGTTTATTTAAGAAAGGTAAAGAGCAGAGAGGTGAACAGAGGCTAAATGAAAGGACATTTGTTGGGCCTTGCTGGACATGGGAAGGAGAAGACGTTTTATTTTTTTCAAAGTTTATTTACTTTGAAAGAGAGTGCAAACACACACACACACACACACACACACACACACACACACACACACACACATTCACACAGACATAAGTGGGGGAGGGGCAGAGAGGGAGAGAGAGAATCCCAAGCAGGCTCTGCATTGTCAGCCCAGAGTCTGATTCAAGGCTTCATCTTAAAAACCGTGAGACCTGAGCCAAAACCAGGAGATGAACATTTAACCGACTGAGCCACCCAGGCGCCCCAAAGTCACTGAGCATTTTAATCCCAATGAGTAACACAAAATAAATTATCTTACTTTCAAGTATTTTGCTTAGGCTTCTTACCATTTTAAGGAGTGGTAGGTTGGTTCTTCTATTATAATTATTCTTATTCTTATTCCTACTACTATTGAGAGAAGACACGAGATGTTCCAGGAATGGTTTTTTCAGACTTCACAGAAAATTTCCCCTCTGAGTATACTTTGGCTTTGAAAATTTTTACTTCAGACTCTTTCACAGAGAGGCACAGCCATGCCGAGCAGACATTTCCCAGAAGTTCTCGCGTCTTCTCCAGAACATACAAGTTCCTACTTATTTTAGAGAAACTTAAAAGATGACAAGTACACAGCCCACAATGGTACATTGTGTTATCAATAGAACATATGCACTTCAATTAAAAATGGTTACAGGAAAAGCTGGAACCAGAAACTAAACCTAGAGACTTGAGAAAAACCAGCTTCCGCTGTGCCCCCGGACACCCTCAAAGTCAAGTTGCCCTTATATGTCCTACAAACTGTTCCGGCAAGTCTTAGATGTTGTTTTCTTTAGCTGAAACAAACCTCACTTAAGCTTTTCCCTTTTGAATGCAGGAGACTCAAAACATTCACTGCTTTTTTTTTTTTATCGTCTCAGGCTTTCATGCCGGGACAAGCACACTGCTTTTGTGACTCTGCAAAGGTCCTGCTCACGTTCATCTACCCATGGTAGGTGAGTAAACACCAGGGTGTAGGGTGGGGGTGCTGGCACCGGCCGAAGCAGAGAATGGAAATGCTAGGATCTAGCCAGCATCTCATTCCGCTGAGGGATGCTTTGGATAGGAGCAACAGAGTGAAAGCCTGACCAATGACAGGCCACACCTGAGCCTTGTCTCCTGGTCATCAAGGGAAGGGCAGACCCCTGGCGTCATTCCCACCAATTTCAAGTGGTCAGAGGGCACAGACACGTCCTCTGGGGGCCCATTCGAATGCCACCGATCACTCAACCTGTTCAGCTGGGAAAGGCAACAGGCCTGGGGAAGGCGACTCAGCAGCGGGACTTCAATCCCTGCCTCCTCATGCACAGGTCCTGCCTCCTCCAGGCCCTGCCTCTCTGTTCCGTCTTCTAGAAGGCTCTGATAGCAACGGCTCAACTCTCCTACACCTGGAAAAGTGTGAGAGGAGGGAGACTGTCCGAGACAGGCTTCACCCCTAACCCAGGACAAAAACGCTGGGCTTGAGTCAGAAACACAGGCTGAAGTCATGTCCCCAGAAAGGCGGCTTCTGAGGATGAGAGCAGACATCTGCTCCCCTGGGGGCCTTACTGAACATTTAGCCTCCTGGGTATTAACACCTTGCGGGTAGAAGCGGAGACAGCCAGGAGGCGAGAAGGCAAGGTCCCAAACTCAGAAAGGCAGCGAACACTGAGATCCAGCTACAGGGGGGTAGAAAGGTCTGTTAGGGCATGTGTATCACACCAAAGCAAAATTAATTCACAAACATTTTCGTGAACCTACAGGATGGGGGTAGGGAGAAGCCCAAACAAGAATTTCTAGCCATCAAGGGAAGATAAATGTTCATTAATGGCAAAGTATCTATTATTTCTAATTTAAGACGTCTAACATCTCAGGGACATTGTTTTTATTAGGGTCACACTGTTTAATAAAATAAATATAGGGGTATCTGGGTGGTTCGGACGGCTGAGCGTCCAACTTGGGCTCAGATCATGATCTCACAGTTCATGATTTTGAGCCCCACATCGGGCTCTGTGCTGACAGTGTAGAGCCTGCTTGAGATTCTCGCCCTCTCCTCTCTTCTCTGCCTGTCTCCTGCTCATGATTTCTCTCTCAAATAAATACACTTAGAAATAAATAAATTACAGGTTGATAGGCAGTTACAGGTGTTGGCTAACAGCTTCTAAGCCCCCGTGCTGTTCCAGCATGTTCCGGGTCTATGTTGCTTGTAACACAGTAAACAACACCAAAAACTACGCATCCGAAATCTCTCTGCACACAACTGATGTGTTTTCAGAAGTTTGAAATTAACATGACAATTTTCACTGTTCACTAGGGGATTCTCTGCTTATTCTTCAATCTTGGCTCAAAGTAACTCAGGTTTTATAAACTCAGTTCCTACATAGGGTATTAATGTTGTCGCTGGGGGTAAATTTATCAAAAATGTTTAATTCTTTCATCCGGAAGTCCAGGAAAGAGAAATCCTTGATTGACTTACAGTGGCTCATTACCTACTACATTATAAGAGGCTTGATGTGTAACTGACTGGTCAGAACAGAGATGGGAGTAAATTCTAGATTCCTGTCCTAAGACTGAAGAAGTCGCTGTAGTCAAGTACATACACTTGGAACATGAGTACCTTCTGGAATAGGCTCTCAATTATCCTTTTAAGGAGGTATCTAATGCACATGTCCACACCCAGAATAAGCAGATGGTTAGAGAAAGTGCTGGTAAACCACAGAAGAAAATTTAGCTATTGCTGCCCTTGTGAGGTCAGAATCTTTAAGTTAGTTTCATGGAAGGAGAATTTAATACAGTCAACTATGAATTCCATAAAATTTTTTTGAAGCTATGAAACAAAGATGTTTTGATAGGTTTTGTTTTTTCTTATTTTGGAAAGAGGGGCAGAGGAAGAGAGAGAAAGAGAAGGAGAGACTCCCAAGCAGGCTCCACGCTTAGGGAGGAGCCCAACACGGGGCTCAATCCCACAACCCTGGGACAGTGGCCTGGGCTGAAATCAGGAGTCAGACACTCAATTAACTGAGTCACCCAGGTGCCCCCAAAGGTTTTTTCTTTTTTTTTAAAGAGAGCCGAGACTGTAGGCAAAAATAGAAAATATATATGTTGACACTCAAACATATTTTGGAGGTGCCCTTACAGAAATAAAACCACACACAGCAAGTGAAAACATGTGAATAGATTACATATATAATGCTGTGTGACCACGAAATTCTTGGTTGCTGTGGCTTAACAACCGAAAGGGCTCTGAAGATCACCTACATTAAGATCCTGTTTGCTTTTGCAGAGGAGAACGTTCTGTGAAGTAACAGAGGCGAAGAGGCAGAATACAGTCGGAGAAACCAGTGAACGGTGGCCCCACGTCCTTACGGGTAAAGAGAAGAACAGCTTCTCTCCTAGAATGGAAGCAAGAGGGGATGGAACTTTCCTTTCTGAACTTCCTCTAGTTTCCTATTCATTTCCTTAGACTTCTGTCCTCCCAGCCCTCCACTGATGTAAAAGGAGCCCGTGTTTGGAATTCCAAGCCCACAAAATGTGCATGTCTGTATTTTATTGGCAGGAACGCCGGGCCTCTGCACAGGACACGTTATTTAAGAGTTTCGAAGACACTGGGAACCAGAGGTAAGGTGCCACTGGACGGTTCTTCCTGCTCTAGCCTCTGCAAAGCACAGCAGCTCGTGACAGTCCAGGGTCCCCCCCCCCCCCCCCCGCCTCACCCCCCTGTGTCACTCTAACTTGCCTGCAGTGCAACAGCGACATCCAGAGTCAGAACCAGCTGAAGCACCCGTGTCCTGACTCCCCGCGGCGCTGGTCAGAAAGCAGTCTGGGGCTCCCCGTCCCAGCCCGGGGACATCGGAATCTGCATCTCCACAAGAGCCCACGTTCAAGTGTGAGCAACACTGGTTTTTTTTTTTTTTTTTAATTGTTTTTAACGTTTATTTATTTTTGAGACAGAGAGAGACAGAGCATGAATGGGGGAGGGTCAGAGAGAGAGGGAGACACAGAATCTGAAACAGGCTCCAGGCTCTGAGCTGTCAGCACAGAGCCCGGCGTGGGGCTCGAACCCACGGACCATGAGATCATGACCTGAGCCGAAGTCGGCCGCTCAACCGACTGAGCCACCCAGGCGCCGCAACACTGGTTTTAACAGAGATCTTTATACCACGTCTGACCTCTCTGAAGAGTGGGCTCTCTGGGGAGAGCACCACATTGACTGTCCCATTGGTTTTTCTTTCTTTTCTGACCTTGTGCTTTCGCTTTTCAAGACTTAATTCATATATATTTCTTTAGGGCTCATGAGCAAAGAGGCCAAGCCCAAACTCCAGTACGGCTGTCAACGGAGAAGGGCAGTTATGCATTGCTTTTAACCAACCACAACGTGCACAGAACTTTTTGGTCAAGTGCTCTGCTATGAAAATACTAGGATCACAGATACTAAGATAGTAGGGGATCCTCTTGACCTTTTAACAAATTCCACATGATTGCTGGTTGGTAGGAAGGGACAATTTCACTCTGTTACAGTGAGGGTCACAGCGGGGGACGCAGAAAGTGGCACCCACCCCCTTGCACAATTTTCTCTTTAGGCTACTGCACCTTACGGTCTACCTTCTCATTCGGAGGGAGGAGCAGGAGGATGTGGGGGAGACGCCGCCTTGCAGGCCCACCCCTGGGAGCCGCCTCCCACTCACACCCACCCCCTGGAGTTATGCCACGAGAGCTGTGGGCACTAGACCTGCTTCCTACCCAACCCCCCCCCCCCCCCCCGGCTGGCTGCCATGGGTGAACAATGGTCAAAACCAAGATGGAAACGGGGGCTCCCTCCTGGCTCAGGCGGTAGAACACGAGACTGCTGATCTCACTCATGGTCCTGAGTTCAAGCCCCACAGTGGGTGCAGACATAACTTAAAAAATACCAAGATGAATACCATCTTAATGCAAATCGTCACATCAATGAACACCTGGGGAGGCCTTTAGGAAGGAATGTGAGCCTGGGGTGCCTGGGTGGCTTCACGGTTTGTGAGTTCAAGCCCCGTGTCAGGCTCTGTGCTGTCAGCTCAGAGCCTAGAGCCTGCTTTGCCTTCTGTGTGTGGGTGTCTCTCTCTCTCTCTCTCTCTCTGCCCCTCTTTCCCTCCCCCTCTCTCTCAAAAATAAACATTAAAAAATTTAAAAAAACAAGAAAAGAAGGAATGTGAGCCTTCAAGCTCCAACAAGCCAAGCTAGTATGGAAACTGACATGGAGGGTGTCAAGGCTACCGTTCTGAGCCACGGGGCACAAACACACGTTCTTGTCTGAACAGTTCTCAGTAGGAACCTGCTGCGGTGTGTGTGGAGGACCAGGCTCTCCGGACGTTCCCCTGCAAACTGCATTCCAGGACGTTACGGGACCAAATCCACACTCCCGGTCAGTGCAGTGACTGAGGTCAGTTCTCACAGATCTTTACAATTCCACTAATTTCATTTTTTTTAATGCCTTGAACCAAGGCATTGAAATCTCCTCCAAATTTCATATTTCTTTTTTCTTTCCTTCCTTCCTTCCTTCCTTCCTTCCTTCCTTCCTTCCTTCCTTCCTTCCATGCCTTGAACCATATATTGCTTATGGCCCAACTCAGGGCACTTTTGAGAGTGCGAACACATCGGGTAGATGGGGTGTTGGAACAACAGACATAAACTAGGATGGTCCCGGGCAAACTGAGACATGTAATCTCCAGGCCTTTAAAGAACTAAAAGAAGGAGAAGGAGGGGAATACCCATACATAGAAACACTGAGAGACTGCTATAAAGACCCTAGAACCATAAAACAGGCACCTTGTTCAGATCCCAGGGCTGCGAGGCTCTGTACGTTCTTATTTGTGGGTAGAGTGAAAATACACCGTGGGTGCCGAGAAAGGCCGACGGCAGCCAGTGATACCCAACAAAGCCTCACTGTTCTTGCCGTCCTCACCACTGGGCCTCACGTCGATAATATGATTTTCTAGAGTGAGCGGCTCTGAATAATACAACCTCTAATGTTCTCCGGGGAACTGCACTCGACACTGATGTGCATTGTTTCCCCTTAACTCACAATCTCAGAGCTGGATTATCTAAATGGTGTCAGGACAGAAAGTCTCCCACCTTCTATTTTAAACCACACCTGACAACAGATGGGGTCCACGCCGTACAATTTTACAAGGTTTTCACATGCGTTATCTTAGCCGAGATGCAAAACAGCTTCGTGAGATTTGTCCCCCTCCCACACTCCCCGTAACAGATAAGGAGACTGGGTTCAGAGAAGCGAGCTCCCCTTGGCGCCTGCCCCCGCAAGGGCACTTACCAGCAGGATGCTCACGGTCAGGGTCCCGCTGCTCCTCCCCACTGGGCTGTAAGCTTTCCAAGTGCCATGATTAAATCGTCCATGTTTTCTGAGTATCTAGCACTCAGAGCCTAGGACAGCCAATGTCCCAAATTATTCTTAATTAGCTAATTAAAAATTATTTTTTGAGGTAATGAATTAACTGCATAGGAAAACGAATTGGTACATTTCGATTCTTGTGTCTGTGTTCTCATTTTATGACCTAGAGAAGGCAAATACTATATACATACAATATTTTTTTTAAGTTTATTGATTTGGGGGGGGGAGGGGGAGAGAGAGAGAGAGTGTAGGAAGGGGCAGAGAGAGAGGGGCAGGGAGAGAGAATCCCAAGCAGGGTCTGCACTGTGAGCACAGAGCCTGACACAGGGCTCAAACTCACGAACCGTGGGACTGTGACCTGAACTGAAATCAAGAGTTGTATGCTTAATTGACTGAGCCACCCAGGCGCCTCTATAGGTAGAATATTTTTAAAGAAATACGGAGATGATCCTGTTAAAGAGAAAAGAGGGGTACCTGGGTGGCTCAGTCAGTTAAGTGTCTGACTTCAGCCGAGGTCATGGTCTCACAGTTTGTGAGTTTGAGCCCCACGTCGGGCTCTGTGCTGACAGCTCAAGAGCCTGGAGCCTGCTTCGGATTCTGTGTCTCCCTCTCTCTCTCTCTGCCAATCCCCCGCTGTCTCCCTCTCTCTCTCTCTCTCTCTCTGCCACTGCCCCGCTCACGCTCTCTCAAAAAAGAATAAACATTAAAAAAATTAAAGGAAAAGAAAGAAAAGAAACACAGGACTTACTACTATGTAGTTAACATGGTTTACAGGAGAAGGAGCGTCGGAAATGGCACCTGAAAGCAGAAGGCTGAAATGTCTTAGATCAATCAGATCCTTTAGCTCTGCCCTGATTTCCATGGACTTCAACAACAGTCCCATGTAAAACACTTTTCCCAAGCTGCCCACTGAAGGTTTTGGATCGGGGCTGCTGTTTCCGGTCTCTGCTATAATAAGTATGGGCCAGAAGAAAACCTGAGGTCATTCAGTGCCTTCTTTAGTGTTTGTTCTGAGTCAACAAGGAAAAAATAGCGTGGAACACTTTAGGAGATTATGGCGAGATCCTAACATTTCCCGTTTCAGTGCTTCTCCTTAGCTGACACCAGGGGTGCCCACGACTGTATTGAGCTTTTTCTGCAATACCACTCCCATAAAGCAAACTGGAATGGTGGAAGGAAGGAAGGAAGGAAGGAAGGAAGGAAGGAAGGAAGGAAGGAAGAAAAAACAAACAACCCCCAAACAAGACATAGAGTGGGGATTAAACACACACATTTAATGGAGAAAGCGTGTGGACGCTGAAAACCTACACTTGTTTTCTGTAGTTTTAGCTACTTTGAGACCTGACCAGTGCCAAAATCAATACGTACAATGGATTAAGTTTCGTGGAATGTCAGAGAAAAACACACAGATGTCAAAGTGACAGTCCTCTTATATTTAAGCTTCTGTAAACTGCTTGTCATATTTCATCAATACAGTAAGAGTACATTACAACATCTGTATGTAGGACACCATGAAATATTGTAAAGCATCCTTACGTGATAATGACATACCTACCCAGAATTTAGGTGTCTGCTTGGAACCCTAATGAGAATAGAAAATAATCAAATAAACAATAAAAAATAAATCGATGAACTTTGCTTACACCGAAACCTTAAACCCATGGCCAATTTATTCTTTTTCACGGGGGATTCTATTAAATTTGGCTGTGTGCCCTCCTTCCCCCACAGCCCAGATCAGATTACAAATTTGGGGGATTGCTTCAGAAAGTCATAGTAACTCAAAGGCAAATCCCAACAGCAAGGGAAGAGATGGTAAAATGATGTTGAGAAAAAGCAGAGGAGCGCCTGGGTGGCTCAGCTGGTTAAGCATCGACTTTGGCTCAGGTCATGATTTCATGGTTGGTGAGCTGGAGCCCCGTGTCAGACTCCGTGCTGACAGCTCCGAGCCTGGAGCCTGCTTCAGATTCTGTGTCTCCCTCTCTCTCTGTCTCAAAAATAAATGAACGTTAAAAAATACGAAGAGAAAAAAAAAAAAGAAAAAGCAGAAATTCTGGCACAAAGCCCTGTAAGCTGTATGGTCCCCAGTGACATTGCTATAATTACAGCACAACATACTAATTATGACTTATGGCAACAGACCTAACTTACTAACAGAAGCTTAGATCACACTCAACAGAGCTAAAGAATGTGTCTAAACAGGTCATCAATTTCAGAAAGTTTTCAAACCATAACGGTCCGAGTGAGAGAAGACACCGTCACAGGGACAAATTCTGAGCCATTTGGAAAAGCTCAGCTACCCAGAACAGCTTCTCCTCTGGAGAAACAGAACCCGTATTTTACTACAATTTACTTTTAAGCATTAAAAAGTATTTCCTGAGGCGCCTGGGTGGCTCAGTCCGTTAGGCGTCCGCCTCTTGATTTCGGCTCAGGTCACGATCTCAGTTCCTGGGATCGAGCCCGGCGTCCTGCTCTGAGCTGATGGCACAGAGCCCGCTTGGGATCCTCTCTCTCCCTCTCTCCCTGCCCCGCCCCTGCTCATATTTCTCTCTCTCTCAAAATAAATACATAAACTTAAAAAACAATTTCCTGGGGTGCCCAGTGACATCCATATTTTCCCAAGGGATGTATGACTGGTAAAATAGCCATCCTAAGCGAATGGAGAAAAACATGAAAGTAAAACAAAGCATGAAGCGATGGCATTATTAGGCTACTGTCGTGCCCTGAATTGTTAGCCCCAGGGGATCTACCACGATGCTTCAGTCTTCTTCACTCCTGCAGGGGTAGTCTGGCTGGGGCTCAGCACCTGGTAAGGGTTCAGTAACTGGCTGTTGAAATCCCTATCGTAATTCTGTAGCCAAATCAGATCATTGAGGCCAAAAATGTAATCCGTGGTCAAATCATGAAATGCTCTCTTTAAAAACAACAACACAAAACCTTCTTGACCCTTTACCTTTTCTTTTTGTTGCCAAGACCAAGGTGCACATATGAGTTTTTAAACGTTAGACATTCCATTTCTTAAAAATGTGACCTCTTTTATTTCTCTGATTAACTTAAGACCTAATTCTTAAGCTCCTAAAAATACCAGAGGAGAACTCAATTCCTTTTTACCCAGGTTAATGGGTAACTGATGCTTGTTCTCCAAACAGCAGCACACACACAAAACTCACAGGTACCTATCACCTTGAGTGAAACCACAGTGACCACGTAGATTTTAAAATAAAATCTGTGCTTCCTTGAACTGCTTTCCCAGAAGACAATACAACCTAGTCTCCAGACCCACGAGGCCAGGATCCTCTCTAGTACATCATCAAGGTTAAGAAAGCCTGGTTTTACCACAGACACTGCATGGACAGGCACAATACAATTGTGGTAAAGAACATTCCATGGTCTACAGAGCATGCATCACAGACTGCCCTTAAATACCCATTTTCCCACATGCAAAACACATCAAATCCAAGTCTCATCCATTTCTATTAAAATCCCTTGCTTTAAAAAAACATACTCATGGGAGAAGCCCCCTAGAATGTAGATTAAAATTTTAAGTGGACAGTAAATTAAACCAAACAAAAGATGAATATCTTGCAAAAAAGGATTTTATTCTGCAAAGGAAGCATTTAAAGGGTTAACTAATATCGGAAGTCGTTTTTTTAACAGCGAAGAGCAGATCTCAAAACAAATACGTTAAAAACTTATCGTCAAAAAGGTATTTTAAAGCAGTGGCTTTGAAAAGCTTATGAAAATTACAGACCTTATCACCAGAAAGTGCAGATACATGTACACACACGCGCGCGCGCGTGCATGAGATTTCAAAGGAAGATGGAAACAAAACATGCAAGACTGTCACCCTCACCCTCAATGAATTCACGGTTCCAAACTTTGGTTCCGAAGTATGAGATCTTCCCAAATTGAGATCTAAGCAGACACTTAAAAATGACCTTCCCTTCACTCTTTGTTTCTAGAAAGGCTCTCCTCTCCTCTTTTTCTGTTTTGTTTATAAAGAGGTTCTTAACATATTAAATATGGGACTGTAAAGTAGGACAAAGAAGATAAATTTACTCGGGCATAAACTGCATCAAAAAAATCTTCTACAACACCGGAACACTTACCCGCACCATCATTTCGACACTGGCTTACGGACAGGAAAGTCTGCCAATCGGAGGCACAAAAATAAAACTTTCAAAATACCACAAGGAAGCACTAACTTTCTTCCGTCTACAGAAACTTACCAGATGAAAGAGAAAAAAAAAAGAAAGGTAACGAGTACCTATTTACTTTGAAGGACGTACAAAGAAACAAATTTGTCTTCAGAAATTCAAATAAATTTCAAATAATAATTACCTGCCATAAAAGTTCTTGTCTAGCTTGAATTTTTCTCCCCCGCAAAGAAGGTGAACTCTATCAGTTGGCCCTTCATGGAAATGCAAACCACTGCTCAGTTCTGGTGGGTGAGTATGTCCATGATCCCAGAATTTGGGGTATGAAATGGACAAAAGCAAGTCTGTGCATCGCTGGGATTAGCAAAATCAAACACGTGTTCAAAACCAGACCTGCCCCTCAACACCACTCTGCTCAGTTTTTGTTTGCCCAAATGTAAATTAATTCAGAGAAGTTGCTGGAAAAATAATGTCTGTTGTTTTAAGGGCAGAGAAGAGACGCAAATGGGTCTTTACATGTTACCTCCAAGAGAAAGGCCATTCTCTCCCCCTACCTTTGTGAAACACAAACGGAGGGGCCCGAGGACGCCTCTGTTCCAAGTTCTTTCAGTGTGGCGCCATGGGCGTCAAAAATCTTTCTAATCCCAATGCTTGAATACCATGAACACTGCTCCATTTACGCTTATGATGGTGGTGGCGATGATCTCATTAGTCATTTCATGGACTAAACCCATCGCTTGGTAAGGATACATAGGGTACCAAGGAAAAAGGATTACCAGGATGGATGTCCTCCTTTACTTCCAAAAACCAAAGCAAACATGTGACAAGGTGGATTCTAACACAGGAAATAATTTCCTTAAGTAAAAGACTTTCATTTGTTCATCTGATAAAGACAGAGTAGACACATACATGCCCAGACTACCTCTAACATACTGTGCACATCTAATTGCATTAATTATCACTTCCGTGGGGAACCTGGTTTCTTACAGCTGAAGTCCTCACTCTGGCAGGGCTTTTCCCCACGCAGAGCTACATTTGCAGGCTTGAAGCATCACTGGTTGTAAATGGGAAATTGGTTTAGGCAATCAATACGGCTCTCGACAACATCTATTTAAAAAATGACATCAAAATTGAGCACACCCTTCTACAAAATATCATTATAGCCCAGGCAGACATTTTTATTTTTATTTTTATTTTATTTTTTTTTTTTATCTCCCAGCTTTATTAAGGGGCAGGTGACAAAAATTGTATACATTCAAGGTGTATGTTTCTTTCTTTTTTTTTTTTTTTTAATATATGAAATTTACTGTCAAATTGGTTTCCATACAACACCCAGTGCTCATCCCAAAAGGTGCCCTCCTCAATACCCATCTCCCACCCTCCCCCCCTCCCACCCCCCATCAACCCTCAGTTTGTTCTCAGTTTTTAACAGTCTCTAATGCTTTGGCTCTCTCCCACTCTAACCTCTTTTTTTTTTTTTTTTTTTTTCCTTCCCCTCCCCCATGGGTTTCTGTTATGTTTCTCAGGATCCACATAAGAGTGAAACCATATGGTATCTGTCTTTCTCTGTATGGCTTATTTCACTTAGCATCACACTCTCCAGTTCCATCCATGTTGCTACAAAAGGCCATATTTCATTTTTTCTCATTGCCACGTAGTATTCCATTGTGTATATAAACCACAATTTCTTTATCCATTCATCAGTTGATGGACATTTAGGCTCTTTCCATAATTTGGCTATTGTTGAGAGTGCCGCTATAAACATTGGGGTACAGGTGCCCCTATGCATCAGTACTCCTGTATCCCTTGGATAAATTCCTAGCAGTGCTATTGCTGGGTCATAGGGTAGGTCTATTTTTAATTTTCTGAGGAACCTCCACACTGCTTTCCAGAGCGGCTGCACCAATTTGCATTCCCACCAACAGTGCAAGAGGGTTCCTGTTTCTCCACATCCTCTCCAGCATCTATAGTCTCCTGATTTCTTCATTTTGGCCACTCTGACTGGCGTGAGGTGGTATCTGAGTGTGGTTTTGATTTGTATTTCCCTGATAAGGAGCGACGTTGAACATCTTTTCATGTCAGGCAGACATTTTTAAATGCTGGTGCATATCCCAAAAAGGAACTTCCATTCAAGCAGACTGCACCTGCCTGAGTAGTTAGGATGAAGGTGAGTGGCCGAGAGTCGTGCATTTCACAAAGCACAGGACTGGGGAGGAGAGTCTTTGGGTCCTTAACTCGGATGTAGAATGAATTCTAAAGTGGAGTTGTGTGCAATGAGATCTAGAGACCTTACTACAGCCTGAAACAGACACACACACTCTCTATCAAGAAAAGCAGAAGGGTGTGGCACTGTGTGGTAAAATCATCCAAGATCAAATCTCCAAATGGAAAGAAGGTGGGTTCTTGAGAAACTGGATACGACCAAAGATATGAATGAGATAAAATTAAAAGGGAGGTATATATTCAACTAAAATGGAGAGAATGTAATCTTAAAGTAAAATGACAGTTAGAAGAGAGCTGGTGGAGGCTGGTGAAGCCAAGTGTTTAACATCACGTCTGTGGGGGGAAAAGTGCATCCTAAGAAGGCTTTTATGAGGCTACGTAAGGAAGGCAGAACTTCTATCGAGATACGGTTGGGTTTTTTTTAACATACCATACACTTTTATGAAGCTTCCAAATCATTAACCTTGTTTAGATGAATGTTTTAAAACACACAAAAATAGGCGCACCTGGGTGGCTCAGCCGGTTACGCGTCCGACTTCAGCTCAGGTCATGATCTCACCGTGCGTGAGTTCGAGCCGCTCCAGGATCTGGACCCTCTCTCCCTCTCTCTCTGCCCCTTCCTCACTCATGCTCTCTCTCAAAAATGAATGAATGAATGAATTACACAAAAATAAATGTAGTCAAATCTACTTGCTCAGCCTTGGGTTCAAAGAAGCAAGCTGTCTCTGAATTGCGGACATCATTATGCCCCTTTTTATACCTGTTCCTGCCAGTGGCACGAGGTGAATGGCAGTGGAGAAATAAGAAAAGGAAACTTCACGACTTTCGTCGGCTTGGCGAGCAGAGAAACCTACAGAGGAGAATTACAAGAAACCAAGGGCTCCCTCAATGACAGATGTCAAGTTCGTCAAGTTTACAGAGGACAACAAAGTCAATCAAGTTTGAAAGGACAGACAACTGTCAGTCTGCCCAGTGGCACAGACGGCCCCCCACTATGCTTGCCAAGTATTCTGCCTCTAGCTGACAAGACACCCTGGGGACGCTTCACGGAGCTGGTGGCAACAAGGTAATCTGAGCCCCAACAGTTAGGAAATATTTATGTGAGGCTCTGTTTACCCGCACATCCTAAGTAAAACCAGCACAGCCCCAACACAGCAGAGGGGCCCCATCACAGCTGCCTTCGTGAAGTGCCAGACTGTGGCCGAGGGAGGACAACCTCAGGAAAGGTGCAGGACAGGAGAAAACAGAAGTGGCTTCTAGGGTACAAGATTTGAGCCGTGGAGGCTCTACCGGCACCACAGGTAAGGAAGGCAGCAGGAGCAGGGGGCTTCTGAGTAAGGTTCCCATTTGGTCAAGTCCTGTTTGCAACTAGCCTCTGGCACAGAGGGCGGCTTCGTCTGCAGTTTCCTGCTGTCATTTTGGACAAGCCAGGGTTCCAGGCAGTGACAGAAGCCTGGTGTCTTTCTTCATGATACTGGTCTTCCCAAAGAATCACTGGAACCGGAAAATTCTACGATATACCTTGAAAGTACTGAGATGTTTAAGAAAAGCCTCAAATAATTACAGTGCAGGGGGAGAAAGAACCACAAGGGTATACCTCTTGAACGACCAACGTCTTCATCTGCCACTGATGATGGAGAGCACAGAGCTAAATTAACGTGGCCCTCGGGACACCTGGGTGGCTCAGTCGGTTGAGCGTCCGACTTCGGCTCAGGTCATGATCTCATGGTCTGTGAGTTCGAGCCCCGCGTCGGGCTCTGTGCTGACAGCTCAGAGCCTGGAGCCTGCTTCGGGTTCTGTGTCTCCCTCTCTCTCTGACCCTCCCTCATTCATGCTCTGTCTCTCTCTGTCTCAGAAATAAACAAACATTAAAAAATTAAAAAAAAAAATAAAAAAAGTAAATTAACTCGGCCCTCAGTGACTGCTGTGCTCGTACCTTAATCACAATACTTGATAAGAACCCCTGGATCTTCCATTTCAGTTTCCCCAACAGTTACCACCACTACATACATCAGCTAGGCTACAGAATAGTGTGTATCTGGGTATGATCTGGATGTGATGCTCGGCACTTCTGCAGCCGTTTTGCCACCATGCAGAGCAAGCCTGAGGACCAGGAGCACGTGGTAGAAAGCAGAGTGGAATGACAGTAAGAACCTGGGTCTTTGTTGGTATCACCGAATCCCACGTGAAAACAGACGGTCCTCAACTTATGATGGTTCGGCTTGTGATTTTTCAACTTTACGCTGCTACAAAAATGATACGCATTCAGGAGAAGCCACACTTCGAACTTTTAGTTTTCATCTTTTTCTAGGCTAGCCATGTGTGGTACAATATTGTGGGGTTTTTTTTTTTTAACGTTTATTTATTTTTGAGACAGAGAGAGACATAGCATGAACGGGGGAGGGTCAGAGAGAGAGGGAGACACAGAATCCGAAACAGGCTCCAGGCTCCGAGCCATCAGCCCAGAGCCCGACGCGGGGCTCGAACCCACGGACCGCGGGATCGTGACCTGAGCTGAAGTCGTACGCTCAACCGACTGAGCCACCCAGGTGCCCCACAATATTGTCTTTTGACTCTGGGCAGCAGCAGCAAAAGCCACCCACCCAGGCAGCCACGTGATCGTGGGGGGAAACAGCTGATATACTGACACCCGTCTGTACCCTCCAACCATTCTGCACATTATTCAATAAATTACAGGAGATACTCCACACTTCATTACAAAATGGCTTTGGGTGAGATGATTTTGCCCAACTGTAGGCCAATGTAAGTTTTCTGAGTACATCTAAGTGGGCTGGGCTAAGCGGTGATGTTTGGTAGATTAAATGTACTACATGCGTTTTTGAATTACGGTATCTTCAACTTACGATGGGTTTATCAGAACGTAACCCCATTTCAAGTCAAGGAAGACCTGCCCACTTATTCCTGGCTTATTTCTTGGTCCCATAGGACAGTGATTCTCAAAGTAGGGTCCCCAGATAAGTAAAAGAACCACCACTGGGGAATCTGATACAAATGCCAATTTTCAAGCCTCACCCCAGACTTACTGATCCACAAGCCTCGGGGTAGGGCCCACCAATCTGTGTGTCAATAAGGACTCCTAGTGAGTCGGATGCACTCTGACACTTAAGAACCACTGCCATAGGAAACACTACGTACGATATCAGGTATCAGTCACTGTTAGACACAATCAAATGCATGTTGAACCATACACAGTGGGTTAAAGACCTACAGTTCTGGGGCACCTGGGTGACTCAGTCAGTTGAGCATCTGCTTTGGATTTCAGCTCAGGTCAGGATCTCAGGGTCATGGGACTGAGCCCTGCATTGGGCTTCATGCTGGCCATGGAACCTGCTTAAGATTGTCTCTTCCTCTCCCTTTCCTTCTCCTCCCCCCAGTCATGCTCTCTTTCTCGCTCTCTCTCGCTCTCAAAAAAAAAAAAAAAAAAAGTATCGTTTTACCCTCTGTTTTCTCAACAAAGAACATACTACAGGTGGCAAAGAAAGGTGAGAGACAAATGGACATTCAACAAATTCTCAAACGAAAGCTTTCACATCGTTATTGTAGAGAGGGAGTAAGAATCTTTGCTGGCTTCCGAACAAAGCAGAAGTCCCACGAAGAGCAGATTTGAGAAAGAATGGGGCTGGGAGGAACAGTTACTGCGATTAGCCAGGACAAGCCTTCTTCCCGATGAGAGAGAGACTCAAGAGTTGCTGGCTGGAGGAGGGGAATACAGAAGTTGTCCAAAAAAAAAAAAAAAAAAAAAAAAAAAGGCACGCAACTGGATTAAATAAACATAAATACTCGATAATCGGACACGAAGCACACCAAAAAAGTAAGCACATATGCCTTGTGTGATCAGACATGCTGGTGAAAAGAAACAATAAAATGTGGCAGCAATCTGGGCAAGAACTCTGAAAAGTTTGAAATTATTCTGATAATTCTCACCAGGAAGGGTTTTGCCAATGGACATGTAACTGTAGAGTTCTCAGCCCAGCTGCCCAGTACAACCTCTTGGGAAACTCTTAGATCCCATTTTATGACGCTACATCAGCCCTATCCCGGAACTGGCAATGAATCTTTGAGGATGATGTTCAGATGTGCATATTTTAAAATTTTTTTAATGTTTATTTTTGAGAGAGAGAGAAGGAGACAGAGACAGAGCATGAGTGGGGAAGGGGTGGAGAGAGAGGGAGACACAGAATCCGAAGCAGACTCCAGGCTCCGAGCTGTCAGCACAGAGCCTGACGTGGGGCTTGAACCCACAAACCGTGAGATCATGACCTGAGCCAAAGTCAGACCCTTCACTGACTGAGCCACCCAAGTGCCCTTAGATATGCGTTATTTTTAAAAACCTCCTCCAATAATGATGAGGTATACTGAAGACTAAGAAGCACTGTCTGAGAACATCAGAAAAACAGTAACATTTTAAAAATCTGAAGCCTGTTACACCATCGCAGAACTGGGTTACAACTGTCCCTTACAAAAGAGACAAAAATCAAAATGAGTGGAGGAAGAATATGAACATATTGTGAATGTTACTTTCACGTCTTCCTGTTCTACTAATATGGAATTCTTACTTATCTAATAATGGCAAGGGATGACTGTTCTATTTTAAGGACCGGCTCCAGTCTCAAAGAGGCTAAGATGTTAAGAACACTTCCTTCTGTGGGTTATGTTAGAATTAGTAACATTTTGGGGAAAGGGTTTGCACAAATAAAGTCAGGGTTTGTGGTTCTCTGAAAAGTACACTAGGGAATAGAGACAACCACAGACATGCCCCCAGGATCTCAGAATCCAGCTGGAGATGTGACCTTCACACAAGTGCCAAATGAGCAGAAGAGAGGGAGGGCAAAGAACGTTTTACGGAGCAGAGGGAGCTTAGGTGAGGACCTGGGGGGGTGCCTAGAATCTGGAGGTGCGGCGGTAGGCAGGCACAACTTTGTAAAGCCACCGAGGGGAGGCCAAAAGGGCAGGGGGTGGTTTTGGTGGGTTTGGGGAGGAGGGATATACAATAGGAAGGAGGAAAGCCCCTGAGTCCTCATGGTGGACTTTCCACCCCTGTTCTGCCCAGGATGGTTACCATAGTAACCTCCTTGTCCTTGCCGGTGATAGGTTTAGGAATGGACATGTGGCTCCACTCTGGTCAGTGAGATGCAGAGACGTTCTCCAGGGCACTTCTGGGCAAAGATTCCTCCACTCCTTAAACACACCCACAATGCCCTATCTGGATGTGAGGCTTCATGCTTCTGCAGCCATTGCCACCACCAGGGGATGCATCAACCGATGGCAGACAGTGCGGCAGAGGGCCACCAATCACCAGAGCCTTTGAATCAACCAACCTCAAGAGCTGCTCTGTAGACTTAGGTCATGAAAAAGACTAATCTTCCTTATCACACAAGGCACTATTGACTTGGAGTTTTCTTGGGTTTTTAGTTGTACCTAAAACTTACTCAAATAGTACTAGACTGGAAAGAGGAGTTAGGATGAACTCTTGAGGGCTCATAGGCTAGGTTCAGTACCCTGGATCTTGTGCCGTGGGCAGAGAGATTTTACTAATTTGGAGTCTCGTAAGAGGGTCACTGTTGGGGGGCGCCTGGGTGGCTCAGTCGGTTGAGCATCCGACTTCAGCTCAGGCCATGATCTCGCGGTCCGTGAGTTCGAGCCCCGCGTCAGGCTCTGGGCTGATGGCTCAGAGCCTGGAGCCTGTTTCAGATTCTGTGTTTCCCTCTCTCTCTGCCCCTCCCCCGTTCATGCTCTGTCTCTCTCTCTGTCTCAAAAATAAAAATTAAAAAAAAAAAAAAAGAGGGTCACTGTTGGTAGTGAACGGCATGAAAAAGAGCTGGGTTACTTATTAACAGTTCATAAAATATCTCATTCCCTCGTTTTCTTACGGGACGCTAAACGTGTATACAAATTCAAGGTTGGGCAGAAAATGGTATAGAAGCTGTAAAAAAAAAAAAAAAAAATTCCAGCTGCTTGATTTTGCTTGAAATTTCCATCTATATCGGTTACAATACACGTAATAAGCAATTATCTTCTCAATGTTCCCAATAATTATCTTCTCTAACCGGCTTTTAAAATATTTCCCATTCAACTTTTAAGAGGAACAACATAATTACCAAACCATTGATTCCCTTAACTTCTCTTAGACACCCAAGATAGAAGTGCAATTATCTTGACAAATAGGGACACGCAATGGATATGCGTCATCCCAGAGATCACAATCAGGGAGCGTGGAATTTCAGGAATATTTTTGGTCATGAAAATCCAGAAAAGCTGTCTGCTAATATCTGAAGTCAAAGGAAAATATGAAATCCGACTTAGAAGCTCACTGCTACCTTGTATTGCTTGGTCAAGTCTTGGTCATCCTTAAGTAGACCATCAAATGTCACCACCTTTTCATTCCCATCTTCCAGAGACTGTTAAGGGCCAGACACAGTGTTCGTCTCAGGGAGACGGGGATTAGTGGTACAGCCTTGGTCCTCATCGAGCATGAAGTAAGAGAAGGGAAGTTATTATGACATATTTCAATTTAACCTCATGATAAGTACTTACCCGAAAGGTGTGAGCTAAGGGCTACAGGAACACAGGGGCGTGGTTGATAATCCAAACTGAGATGTGGGAATGGGTTATCAGAGGGCATCACCCTTGGGGGAAGTCTTCCAGATCAGTGAGTTGACCCTCAAGGGGAGGAAGTATAGTCTTCTAAGAAGGCAGGCACGCAGCAGACTTAGAGGCAAGGAGAGCCCACAGGACGGGGTGTTTATGACAGAGTTGTGGGAAACCAAAAACCCCCAGGCTGGATGACGAAAGGCTTGATGTGTCAAGCCAAGGAGTTTAGATTTTGTTTTGAAAGTAACGGGAGTCAGTGAATGTCACGTGAGCTCAGAAGCCACAGGACTGGGTTCATTCTTAGGAACTACTGCTCTGGCTGAGCTCAAGAAAAAGGCCTGCCTAGGAAAGGAGCAAGGACACTCCTTCGGAGCTGTTCCATCGTGGAAGTATAGAGCAATGATGGCATCTACAGAAGTGATGGAGGCAGGAGCGAAGTCTGGGCTGGAGCCTGGTGGTACGGGGGCAGTGGGGCCCAAGGGTATAGTTGATGGACCCCTGAGAGAAGGAAGTGGTCTTGGATCTTGGAGGGTAAATCCATGAAGCAGAACCCTGGTTAGGGTTACCCAGGGGAAGCCCCAGTGATCCTGGGATGTTAATGAGACCATACAGCATTTCACTTGTGTGTGGACCACGTAACTTTCCACAGATAATTCTGTTTGCTGGGCATGCACTGCATAATTAATCTGTTTCCAGCTCAAATTCTCATTTCATGCCCTTTATCTCAAGGACAGAAGCATAAAAATCTATGTGTGGGTGGGTGGGATTCAAAACATGGGATCAGAAGCAACAACAAAGGGTCCATATCGCTCTCAGAACTGCTTACAAAGCTCCCATCAACCAGTCACGCCTTGACTTTGCCTTGACTTTGCCTTTCGGGCAGAAACCCTTCAACCACCAGATTTAGGACAAGCTCTCTGCAGCCTCTCTCACTTCCCGTTTCTCACCTTCACCTGAAATGTGTTGATGCTCCTGATTACTACCTTTTCATTCCCTTTGTTTATTCCCTTTGTTCTTAAAATGAGCACTCCTAGTCCACTGACAGATGAGCTAATAATAATATACACCAAGAGCCTAGTGCAGGGCTTGACTTATAGAGAGAGGGCACTGGCCAAGTTGTCTGCTGGCTACAACACTCTCCCTTCTCCAAACACAAGCCTTGAGTCCAAGTGCCCTCTTTACTTTGTCACCCACCTCTCTCTCTAGACGGTACAGCATTGTATAGGAGACCGCAGCTATGAACCTGTCGCCGAGAGAGAATGGGGTAGCTATTCGGCACCTTCACCAGGAGAAGGGAGAATCAGCTATTTGTTACTCATGTTTGCTCCAGACACCAATGCATTTTCTCTCCAAACACATGTTTGGATATTTATAATTTGTTTGGCTCCTACCCGCCCTAGGGGAGGCAGGAGAGCAGTTAAGTTACTGAATCAGAAAATGTCATCACTTTTCCTAGCAACGCATCCGAGCAGATGGCAAACGGCTATTTTTACAGCTTGTTTCTCTATTGCACGTAGAAATATTGGTTAACATAGTATTTCTGTCCTATGTGGGCAACAAGCAAGAACCTAAGTTAGGCGGCCGCCAGGAAGGCTGGAGGGAGGCTCAGTGAATGGTGGTGATACATTCCAGCTTTACCGTGGCAAATAAGCAAGCCTCAGCCTGTGCCAGGCCGGGGAGCTGGGAGCGCCCACTTCTCCCGAAGCCAAGCAATGCTAAGCAAGGCAGCACCAACAGCCACCCAGAGTGACTCTCACCGCCTAACACCACGTTCCATCAAATGTGCGATGTCACCATCACAAGGTGGGCATTATTTTATGGACCACCGAGAAAAGAAAGGCACCCAAAGTGGAGAGTTTAGGAGGAGAGCCCCACGTGAAGCGAGGGTACCAAAAAGCCACAGAGAAGTAAGCCCGCCATGCTGAAAGGGAACTGCAGAGAGACCTTGGAACCGAGCGTGGAGGAAGGGGGACTCTCCCCTGAGGATGTGAACTGCAACCAAGTGCTCCGAGCGTTTGCCTTCTGAATTCCCATTACCGGCGTGGTCCAAACATCCTCAGGCAGGGATTGCAAACCTTGGCCTGAGTTTGGTCGCGCCCCCAGTGACCTGTAGACACAGACTCTCAGGAAGACGACGTCAAGGGTGACCGGAAGGTGCACCTCATTTCAGATGCATGAACGCCTAAGAACACGTGCACCTGGGAACAAAACTACCAGAACCTCCCCCCACGATGAGGATCATCCCAGGAGCTATTCAGAATCGGCAGCTGAGAACACCACAACCACGAAGAGGGAAGACTGAAACCGAAGTCCAAAAAGCAAGACCAAGGTTGAACAGGTGACCAAGGGCAGGGAAAGGCAGCACACGGGAGGCAGGACGGCCAGGTCGGCGGCTAGGAGCAGGTCCTCAAGAGCAGGCTGGGGTCTGGGGCTAAGCCCCCGTCCGCTGGCTGCTCTGGCCTCAGGAGCCAGGAAAGAAGCTCTCCCAGTTTCAATTCACGGTCAGGAAAAGGCAGAAAATACCTTCTCTAGGATGAGTGAGGACATGAAACAAGTGATTGTATCTTAGAAGTGTTTTGTACACCATAAAAGCACTGTGCCCGTAAAAGTTTATGTTTTCTCCTCCTCGGATGAGCATTCTGAGGCGCTCCTCCAGTCACAACCCACATTTTCTAAAAAAATAAAAAATATTTTCTTGGAAACTTTCACTTAGCAGAGGGCTGTGCATAAAGCAGGGCCTTAACAAATCCTTATGAAGTGAATAAACAAGTACTGTTAACCTCTGGCCCCAGCCCTATTCAGCCCCAGTTCCTGAGGGTCCGTTGCTGTGGTGGCTGCAAGCAGAAAAGAGAGGGAGAAAATAAAACCCACCCGCCTGGGATATGAGGTCTTTGTGCCGAAAGAAGGACACAGATCCCACACACTCACCTCTGGCCTCCCTGAAACTCACACCGAAACCAAAACACTAGCCGGGAGGACAGCGGTGACTGAAGGCAGGTTCCAGGAGCCAGCTTTACAAGGGGGTCAATCAGGAGAGACGACAGGGAGCTTTCAGAACGGCAGGGTTGCTCACCACTGGCAAAAAACACCCTCAGCATCATCAAAAAGCCCTTTTGGCGGGGGGGGGGGGGGGGGGGTTGCTGGGTGGCTTAGTCTGTTGAGCGCCCGATTCTTGATTTGGGCTCAGGTCATGATCTCATGATTGTGACAGCACTCAGCCCAGAGCCTGCCTGGGATTCTCTCTCTCCCTCTCTCTTTCTGCCCCTCCCTGGCCTCCTCTCTTAAAAAAAAAAAGGCCCTTTAGGAGATGAGACCAATGACTAAGGTGCCTTAGAACATGCTGGCATCAGCCTGTCAAGCTTATTAACAGGGACCAACAGAGAAAGGAGGTCCTTGCACAGCTAGAATTGGGCAGGAAAAAAAGGTAAGTTGAGAGCGAGAAACCCAAGATCAAAGGCATGGGTTTCGATTTCCACCGTGAGTGGTCCTGAGTGTTCCAAGGGCCTGTGCTTTAGGAAAGTAGGAGCACTCTAGAAAAAGGGCCAAATTCTCAGTCTTCACATACAGAGCATCATGCTCAAGACAACATTCAGAAGACTGACCATTTTTTATTGATCTTATTTTTAAGTAATCTCCACACCCAACATGGGGCTTGAACACATGACCCTGAGACCAAGAGTTGTGTGCTCCACTGAGCAAGCCAGCCAAGCACCCGGGAAGACCAGTCATCTTATTTATTTATTTATTCATTCATGTTTAAAAAAAATTTTTTTTTTACATTTTATTTTTGATAGAGACCTAGCACAAGTGGGGGAGGGGCAGAGAGAGTCAGAGACACAGAATCCAAAGCAGGCTCCAGGCTCTGAGCTGTCAGCACAGAGCCCAACGTGGGGCTTGAACTCACAAACTGCGAGATCAGGACCTGAGCCGAAGTTGGAAGCTTACCTGACTGAGCCACCCAGGCGCCCCTCACTCATTCATTTTTAAATGTTTGCTTTTGAGAGAAAGACAGAGTGTGAGTGGGGGAGGGGCAGAAAGACAGACGGAGACACAGAATCTGAAGCAGGCTCCAGGCTCTGAACTGTCAGCACAGAGCCCAATGTGGGGCTCGAAATCATGAAAATGTGAGATCATGACCTGAGCCAAAACCAAGAGCTGGACGCTTAACTGACTGAGCCCCCCAGATGCCCTTTTAAGTTTACTTATTTATTTTGAGAGAGAGAGAACACGATCAGGGATCAGGGGAGGAGAAGAGAAAGAGAATCCCAAGCAGGCTCTGGGCCCTCAGTGCCAAGACAAATGCAGGGCTCAAACTCAGGAACCCGAGGCAAAACCAAGAATCAGATGCTTAACCCATGGAACCACCCAGGCGCTCCAGGAGACTGATCATTTTAAACCATGGTCTGTGTTTGGTACAGGATGCCTGAAACTTCTTTGCATTCATTTTATTCTGAACACTTGTTTCAGCAATGATTTTAGAACATTTCTAAGGGGGCTATTTTATTTATTTTTTATCAACTTTATTTTATTTATTTTTTTGGTGTTTATTTATTTTTTTGAGAGAGAGAGAGAGAGAGAGAGAGACCACGCACAAGCAGGAGAGGGGCAAAGAGAAGGGGAAACGAAATCCAAAGCAGGCTCCAGGCTTTGAGCTGTCAGCACAGAGTGGGGCTCAAAACCATAAACCATGAGATCATGACCTGAGCCAATGTCAGACACTAACTGACTGAACCACCCAGGTGACCCAAAGGGGGCTATTTTAGTTAACAAACCAGGAAAAACGCACAGAGCTGTTCAAAACACTAATTTAAAAAAGTGATTAGACAGTCTCACATTTTGGCCTTTTCCAGACATTCCTTACAGAATCAGGTATACAGAAATACAGAACTTTTAACAATGGACAACTATCACAAGACCCAACCTACAAGTTTCCTGTGGATTAAAAGAGGACACACACACACACACACACACACACACACACGGACGGACACACACACACACACACACACACACACACACACACACACACACACACACAAGCACGCCTGCACAGTCAAAGGCCTGAGCTGAGCCCAGTAGAAAACAATTTTTCTGGGAAACTTGGGAACAAGGTTTATTTCACCTCAGGCTGTCAGCCAGCATTTTTGTTGGACTCAAGTTCTTACAGATTTAAATAGTTCCTGTTCTCAATCGCTGGCTTCGGGCTAAATACTTAAGGGTTCTTATCTAGGTGCCCTACTTGATAAGGACTTAAGAAAACATACTAAAAAAAAAAAGTTTTAGTAAACTTTTTCATGACAGTAGCTGTCTTTTCCTCCCTGAGGAAATCTGGCTCTTATCTACAGGAATTTGCTGCCAAAGAAGGGACGCCTCTGTGAGCTTAGGGGGTCTGTACAGACATTAACAATCCTAAATGCCATATACCCTTGGTGGGACCCTTCTGATCCCTGAGCACCTTAGAGACGCCAATTTTGTAGACTCTGATGATAAGTTCTGCTGCCATTTTATAATTTAGAAATTAAGGGAGAAAAAAATTAAGTAGTTTGCCCAAAAGCATAAAGTTAAGTCTGTGTCAAGATCAAAGCATCAGACTAAAGACTGTCTGGGTGCACACCTCTTTTTATTTTTATTTTTTTAACATTTATTCATTTTTGAGAGACTGAGAGCACAAGCAGGGGTGGGGCAGAGAGAGAGGGAGACAGACAAAGAATTTGAAGCCGGCTCCAGGCTCTGAGCTGTCAGCACAGAGCCCGAGGCGGGGCTCGAACCCACGACCCTGTGAGATCATGACCTGAGCTGAAGCCAGATGCTTAACCGACTGAGCCACCTAGGCACCTCTGGATACACACCTCCTGACTCATACTTAAGAGGTAAGACGGGCTTGGTAAGAACATTTTCTGTATTTTTATTGTTATTTTTAAAAGGAGATATTGGTTTGTTGTTATTTTTTAATGCAAGTGTTCAGATGCTTCTGTGCAGCTCACCAGGTACACACGAGATCCATTTGAAATTAAGCGATTATTTATGCATTTATTGTTTGCTTCCGTTCGAGTGTAAGCTTCTTCCTGAGCAGGATTCATGCCTTACTTTTCCACCTGGCCATCTCTCCCTACACCTAGTGCACTGTGCCACCACACAGAGCCCGAGAGGGGCATGAAGTAATGAGATGCAAACGCGGCCGCCTTCGTTTTGCCGCAAGACAAGTCTTACCTAGACATTGAAAACCCAAGTCATCAATTTCAGATACATTTAATCAGGCTTCAGGTATCCAGCTTGACTGGCCCAAATCACACTACTGCTCCCTTCTTCCCTTCTCATCTTCATCCCTGGTAAAGTCCCATGACCCAGCAGGGCAACGGAGGCTCTAAAAGCACACTGTATCTAGAAGCTTAAAGAAGGGTCGAAGACAATTGTAATGAAAAACAAACTTCATATTAAAAAAAGGAAAATGAGTACATTCCAATCTTAAAAGTCATGATTCAGCGTGTCTCTGAACATCATGTAAGATTTGCATGGTCTTTCTCTTTCATAATACGGAGCTTATGTGTATAAGTTTATATGCATAATATGAAGCCTTAATATGTAGTTTCTGCACAGCATGAAGAACAGTGAGTCATGAATCCAAAAACCCCAGTTATACGGTCTGAGCTCTGTCAGTAATAATCTATGAATTACTCAGCGTCTCAACTTGTAGAAACCCCTTACCTCTTTTTTTTTTGCTTTTCTATTTGAAAAGATACATTCCTTTTGTCTTTCACTTCACAGGACTAGTGAAAAAATTAATACCTCAATCTACATTATGCTTCAAAACATGACATTTTTACACAGATTCTTATACTGGTAAAATGAGCATGATTGGTAGACTAGGCTTTTACAGCTGAGATGTTACTACCCAGACGTAACCATCCAAGAATCCAATAGAAGTCCCGAATTGTTTTTTTAAATTCCCTTCTCTGTTGTTCTGTACCAGTGAAATCTGTTCACATGTACACGTATCATTCTTGCCAAACTGATAGGTGTATTTTTGAGATGCAGATTTTCCAGGAAAAGAAAAAATGGTGCAAAGAGGTTGTAGACAAATTAAGAATCTCAGGATACTGAAAAAAGGGCTGACAGTATCCATGGGGACAGGGATTCAAACCAGGGGGGCTAGAAAGGGGGAGGGGCAGAGCCTTGCACGACTCAGAGTCCCTGGGGCCGAAAGGAGCTTCAAGACATCCACGGGCTTGGAGGTTGGGCCGTCCAGTGTTTGCCCCTCAGCTCCGTCACCTGCTGCGTACTTAAACTTCTCTGAGGTTTCCTTCTGCATACTCTGCACGGTGATAATAAAACACGAAGTCATATACACAGCACCACGTACCCGGGGAATGTTCTGTGAACGGCAGTGGCTTAAATACGAGCAGAAAGAAGCCGGGGCTTCCTAGAGCATTTATAATGCCAGGTGGTAACTGATGTCTACCCTTCTGCCTCCACCAGGCCGTGTAAGCTCCTGGAGGGCCAGCATCCATGCACCAGGTCGGCTGCAAATTCAGGACACTCTGATTCCATAGGTCTGGGGTGACGCCCCGGCAAGCAGATTTGAAATGAGCTCAGGGGTTCTGATGATACACGGCCGGGGTTTAGACACACTAACCAAATCCAATATGAAATCCCTGTCTGCTCGGGACCGAAGAGGCAAAATGGTGCCCAACAAATGGGTTTACAGTTCCACGGTGGGGAGAGAAATCAGTCAATAACTAGGCTAAGTTTACCAGCTATGGAATTACGCAAAGCCCTGTTATACGCTGAGTGGAAGCCGCAGAAGCTTCCCCATGCCTGGGAAAAGACAAACACACCTAGAAAACCTCTCCCAAAAATCTTTCACCCCTTCCCTTACAGTCTCTCCCTCCAAACGGGTGAGGAGATTCACTATTAGCTTGATGTGCTTTGAAATGGGTACAAAGCCAAAGAACCCAATAAGTAAGAATTTTTAGCTGGAACCTGCCTGTCCCAGTAGGGACAGCCTGTCAGTTATTCTTTTCTGAGGTTTCTGAAGGCAGTTTTGTGGGTGTGTTCTCTCTCTTCCCAGGAGGCTCAGGCAATACAAGAGGTCCCCAGTGCAAACCAAAGCTATCCGGCAGAGGATTTGGGTTTCCTCATCCCGTGTCTGGACTGTATCCTCTCCGCCGGGAAAGTCACCAGCAAGATGCCACAATGGGCAGTGAAGGGACAATCGGGGGAGCCCGCGTGGCTGGAACGTGGGATGGGAGCACCCACAGCAGGGTCCGCTTCGGAAAGAAAAGGGGACCCAGGCTCTCACTGAGAGAAGAAGGAAGAAACCCACTCCGGCTGCAGGAAGGTCTGGCAGCCATGGGAAAGGAAGGGATGAGTTACCGCGGGGCTTGGACATTTCATCTGCAGCTGCGTGGGAAACGCCGCTCCTTGAGGATTTGATGGCAGAGATTTACCAGATGAAATGAATGAGGCCTGAGGCCTGGGAGCAATGGTTTCCGTGGTCTGTGACCCCTGTGTGGACTCAGATCCCTTTGTGTCATGATGACTTAAGAATTTCCACACCTGCTAAGTCAGTATTACGTGGAACTCAAACCTGACTCAAATGCACCTTGAAGCCTTTGCTGACACCTGTTTTACTCTGTTGTCAGTAATGCTTCATAAAGCTCAAGTTTAATGACAGAAGTTTGGCAGAACTGATATATATAGTTCAAAATGATTAATTTATCTTTGATCGCAAGGACTATTCAGGCTACTAATGCATTATCCCTAAAGTAAAATTCTTAGCCAAATACACTAGGTTCCCCAAAGGGTCTGGCGGATTTCAGGTAAGGAGAGAGAGAGACTGAATTACATACCTTAGATTTCTGGTATTGAGCACTCTGGAAATATTCATGCAGTTTAGCCCTTAAATGAGGACTGAGAACAGATGAGAGACAGCAAATTACAGAATTTGACCCAAAGGCTTACCTGGGGTAAATCAAATGACGACTCATTTCCAACATGGAATTAAATCAATTCAATTAGCCAATGGGTATCCTATCTTTAGATCCAGAGCAAAACTGTTAATAGGGCTGTGCTCACTGAAAAAAGACACGACACTTTTTCTTCCTTCAAACCTTATATTGCTAATTCTATGCCTCCCGGATAATTTTTTTTAACTATGTTTTCTCGCAAAGAATTGCTTGTTGCTCTCCCTGGCCTCTGAGATCAGGTTTCAGATGAAGGGTAGTCAAAGAGTTAAGGATCCATTCCAAGACAGGAGTGGGATGTGGTTAATGACCCTGAGAAATACAGAGGAAAAGCATTTCAGAAGACACCAGGGCCCGCAGAAAGTCCTCTGGCCTACCCAGACCTGACGTAGGTAAACAGGCGCACAGCAGGAGACATTAAACCAGGTAGATACACGCAGCGAAACGATCCCACCTGAGGGAGAGTCTCTTTAAACTATTTTCAAGTTATAGCAAATTGCTAATATTTTAACATGGGAATCTACTGTATACAAAACCTTTGAAACTCCCAGCAAGGCTGGCTTGAAGCAATCTGTGATGTGTACTCTGTGTGTACCCTATAAACCAAAGGCAAAATTACTTGTGGATCCAGAAATGTCTTCCTCGACTCTGTCCCTAGCTGAAAGCTGGAAAGCTACTATGATTCCAGAGGGGTTCATGTGATTCTAAAAGAATGGCCGATTTAGCTATTCTAAACTCACATCACCTCTTCTGTGTGTAAATACTCATACATTTTATTTCAAATAATTTTTTTAATCTTTATTTATTTTTGAGAGGGGCGGGGGGAGAGGGACAGAACAGGAGCTGGGAGGAAGAGGGAGAGAGAGAGACACAGAATCTGAGGCAGGCTCCAGGTTCCGAGCTGTCAGCACAGAGCCCGACGCGGGGCTCGAACTCATGAACCGCGAGTTCATGACCTGAGTTGAAGTCAGATGCTTAACCGACTGAGCCACTCAGGCGCCCCAATACTCATAAAACTTCAAAGCATAAAGACAACTGGGCTCACCCAAATTTGATGATATACAAAGGACCAATTACACCTAGCATTAGAAGCAAGGAAGAAGTTGCTATGACACCAGCCGGCTAATACTGTGGCTATGAAGCCCACCTCATTCTTTCCCCACCCCCAACCTTCCAGCCAACAAGTGAGATTAAGCATCGTGCCTCTAAGTACTGGGTGGTTTGAAAAATAATTCATAGAAACTATTCTCAAGGCATAGATAAGACACCCTCCCACCCCCACCAAGCCCCCAAATTCAAAAGTACTCTAAGTCTCTCCTACTCCTTTGAGACAAGTATTGATTCTAAAGAAAGAACTGAGGAGTCAGCTCTGCAAGGGAACTTTTAATGGACAAGGTTAAGTGTTTCTTTATAAACCTGCACTTAGTTACGGCCATTTTTTCTCCCAAGGGTGCTGTGGATTTTTATCAACAGCTGCTGGACAGAGGTTCGGAAAAGGTGAAATCGCGTTTAAAAAGGCTCTAAGTCACAGGGAGAAAAGTTTGGCCATTAATTCCCTACTTCTTTTCTGCAACAAATTCACTCTCTGTTTCCAGGTGACACATTAAGTTTGTTCAAAGTACTAGAAGCAGCAGAAAGTACTTGGGATAATAGGCTGGAGCCAATTTTGCCTCAAGACAGACAAGAGCTGGGAGGAACCAGAAGAAAAAGTCTGCCTCCCACCCAGGGTGCACAAGCTTTCCTACAGAACCAAAGCAGCTCTTCCTGGAGGACAGATCTGGGTGTTGCGGTTGAAGACTTTTTTTTTTTTTTTTAAACTGAGCAAGCTTGGGGCGCCTGGGTGGCTCATTCAGTTGAGCGCCCGACTTCGGCTCAGATTATGATCTCATAGTCTGTGGGTTTGAGCCCCACATCAGGCTCTGTGCGGACAGCTCAGAGCCTGGAGCCTGCTTCCGATTCTATGTCTCCCTCTTTCTCTGCTCCTCCCCTGCTTGTTCTCTCTCTCTCTCTCTCTCTCTCTCTCTCTCTCTCTCTCTCTCAAAAACATTGAAAAAAATATGTGGCCTGGAACTGAGAACACTCTGCCTTTCTCAAAGAATGCCACATATTTACAGCACAGGAGGTCTAGAAATGCCCATTTCATTCTTGGGAATGTTCTTTACCCAGAGGAAGCTGAGCTCCGGGAGTAATGTTAGTAGAAACAGGCTTGAGGATGAGGTCTTCCGTGCAGGGCGGATAAAAGCAGGAGGCAGGCGGGCCAAACACATTTCTTTGATAACCGCCCACAGCCAGCTCAGCATCCGGAGGGTGGTTCCATAAACACCACTGACTGACAACAGCCAGGATTCACTTCTTCCTCCACTCTGCCCACACCCTCTTTCCGTAAGATATTCCACTATATAAATATGTGTTGTCATTTTGGCCAAAGTGATGTCTTTTTTTTTTTTTTAACATTTATTTATTATTGAGAGAGAGACACAGAGCATGAGCAGGGGAAGGGTAGAGAGATGGGGAGACAGAATCCGAAGCAGGCTCCAGGCTCTAAGCTGATAGCACACAGCCCGACGCGGGGCTCGAACTCATGAACCGTGAGATCATGATCCGAGCCGAAGTCGGACGCTCAACCGATTGAGCCACCCAGGCGCCCCAACAAAAGTGGTAAGTCTTAAGCGGGACCTACTCTGAGGGAAACCCGAGCAGGAAAGTAAAAAACTGGGGAACTTGGGTGGCTCAGTCAGTTAAGCCTCTAACTCCTGATTTAGGCTCAGGTCACAATCTTCCTATCATGAGATTGGGCCCTGCGTCCGGCTCTGTGCGGATAGTGCCAAGACTGCTTGGGATTCCGTCTCCCTCTATCTCTTAAAAATCAATAATAAACATTAAGAAAAATAAAACATCTGCTAACAAAAAAAAAAGGAAAGTAGAAAAGAGAACAAGCAGTTCTCAGTGCCTATAGGTACGTGTCCAGAGCTGGCTTGTTTGGTTGAGGTTTCGACAGAGAACATGGGTACAGAACATCAGCCCATCTGCCCTAAGTTGGTGGTGGGAAAAATTCAGCCCAGGAAGCGATTTTGTTCTACCAGCCCATTTTGCTTGTGCCTCTCCCATGGCCAGATGGAAAAAGAATCACTACAAAGGTGACCCGGGGCCCCTCCTGCCAGGCTGGCTTCTGGCCCAGCACAAAAGTAACTTCTCAGACTAAGCAGATAGACCCACAGAAGCAAGGGCTGACATCTTTGAGAAAATTAATAAGGAAATAAAATCCAAGATATGAGACACCTGCCATCCCATCTCTTCTTCCTGATACCTCCCCTCAACTGACTCCATTTGCCTTGTGAAGACAGTAGACACGTTTGGTTTTTGAAAAATAAATGTTTAACAGCAAAGTCAACAAGTGACAGTTGTAGAATACAAACTGTTAAGCCACTGATAAAGAACCGGACAAAGTAAAATAACTTCGATGTTAGGGGCGCCTGGGTGGCTCAGTCGGTTGAACGTCCGACTTCGGCACAGGTCATGATCTCACGGTTTGTGAGTTCGAGTCCTGCATCAGGCTCTGTGCTGTCAGTACAGAGCCTGGAGCCCGCTTCAGATTCTGTGTCTTCCTCTCTCTCTGCTCCTCCCCCACTCACGCTCAGTCTCTGTCTCTCAAAAAATGAATAAACGTTAAAAAAAATTTTTTTTTAAATAATAACCTTAATGTTAAAGATAGCTCAAACACATAACTATTAAATTATACTTTATTAGATTTAACAGATTCTTTGCAGGAATGGAAAAAAAAAATCAACCTAAATGACCCACCATTCACTTATGAAACTATATTTGAAACATGAAACAAAAACTACTCTCTTAGAATATTACGACCTTGTAGGGTAGGAATTGCATTTTTAGATATGTGGTGATGGCATTACTCTTCATCAAAATTTCCCACCCCTTCCTAAGGAGGTCACATGATTTGCTCCTGGCAATGACCATGTATCACTTGCAGGAGAAAACATGAAAAACTGGTGTGAACCTTCCTTCACCTTGCTCTCTCTTCCTCCTGCTCTGAAGAGTGACAATGATGTAGACAGAGACCGTCCCATCAACAGACTGGGGTCAACACTGAGGACAGTTGCAGCTAACCCACAACGAACGTGGAACACGAATGAGAAATCAACACGAAAGCCACTCAGATTTGAGGTCATGAAGAATAATTACGGTCTTGATTGACTTTGAGTGCTACTTACATAGGGCTCTTCATAAAGCTTGGGTGGATGTCTGGATGACAGGAAGTTTTCGGAAACTCAATGGTGAAATTTGGTAGGTGTCAGGTGAACATAAATCAAATATTTCTTTACAGGGTGTGGAGACAAGAAGCTTTAAGCGACAGCTACAGGAGCAGCCAACAAAGATTTTGTGAACTGCGATTAAAACCTGGGTTATGCAGTGTGATAGCAATTTGAGCAGCACTATCTAGTCTAACAATCAGCGCAAGATCTGCCATTTTAATCCAGCGGCTCCAGACAGGAGTAGACCGAATATCAACCAGCTCCTGACAAGTCACCAAAGTAACTGCCAAAATAGCTTCACTTTAGTCCCCGTGGATATAAATTTCTAATATGGTCATTCCAGGGAATGGACCAAAGATTGCCTAAACTTTAAACACACTCGGTGCTGGAAGAGCCTTGTCGGGCCAAGATGATCAACTGGGGCACAGAACTTGGGTTATCAGTTGGCACAGCCTTCAGAACTTGGCATCCCATGGACCCGAAGCAGGCTCATAATCTTTCCCTTGGATTTGGCAGTTCTTTCCTCCTTCTCGCTTTTATGACTCCCTTGGGATCCCCTCTACCCCTGTCTTCTGTCTTCAGACGTCAACCGCAAGATACAAAATTTGCTCCTGATGTCTCAGCCATACCTTATGGTGCCCTAACCGACATCCAGAATCTGGTATTGACTGGATCAATGCGAAGACCAAGAGGGAACACAGCCACTAATCAAGCCTTTATCAAGAGGACTGGCCCGGTGGTAGGCACCATGAGAACATTTGGGAATCCTCAAGTTCAGGTCTTAAGCTCACAGGGGCAGTTTTTAATCTAGTTGAGAAGAAAAGAAAGAAAAAAGAAAGGAAACACACCCTTCTCAACTAGCCCAGTTTACAAATGAATACCCTGTGGGTAGCAAACCATCACTCAAGGGCAGATGAGATCAGAGAGAGGGAGAGAACACAGGCAAGCCTTCCTCTCACCCAATGAAACACTCAAAGGAGGGAAAAAGACTAGCAAAAATGGAAGAATCTAGGATGTCAGGACTAAAACAGCGAAGAATATAATTCACCCTTAAGTTTTTGTGTGTTAAAAGTTGCAATTGAAAATGCAAAAAGACACTTCCTAGTTCTTAAGAAAAGGATACTAAAATTCACCTGAGGGAAAAATAAATGCTTGGAACTTAATTTTTTTAATGTTTATTTATTTTTAGAGAGTGATAGAACATGAGTGGGGGAGGGTTAGAAAGAGGTGGGGGCAGGGAGGGAGACACAGAATACAAAGCAGTGCGGTCAGCACAGAGCCCGACATGGAGCTCAAACTCACGAACCATGAGATCATCACCCGAGCTGAAGTCAGACACTCAACCCATGGAGCCACCCAGGGGCCCCATGGTTGGAACTTTAAAAGTGGAGGTGGGGGAGGGGGGAAGCAGGGCAGAGGAGAATGAATTATCTGGATGTGATGCGTGGGCTAAACAGAAAAACAAAGGGTCCAAGCAAAGTACACGCTGAGGTTATATGGAAAGCATACCAAAAAATGATACGTGTACAATTTTATACTATATAAAAACTGTGCTCATGTACAATTGGCATGACAACCCATAAATAATGCAAACGAGTAGAAGTTAAGGTGACATGGTTGTTGGTTGTGGGTTTTTTTTAATATAAAAGTTATTTATTTCATTAAAAGAGCATGCCCAGTGAATTCCACAAACCCCACAACTTACCCAGAACCCTCCAGTCTGCAGCTCCCCCACTACCCCAGGCGATACCACCTCCCCGGCCTTGCCCCTTAGGGAGGCACAGGGACGTGTATGTTACTGGGTGGTCACAGCGGCTACGGACGCTCCTGGCATTTCATGGACAAGGGCCAGGGACACGGATCACCCTACAACACATGGGACGGTCCCACACAACGCACGACTGTCTTACTCAGGACACCAGCAGAGTTGCTATAAATAAAATACCCCAAGGAATAAGACAAAGACCAGTCTTTCTAACACTTGCTACGTGAGATACACTATAATAAAATCCCAAACTTCAACCAAGGGCCTTTAACTTCCTATCATTATGCTTTTAAAACAATGCTACCTTTTTCATTAAAAAAAAAAAAAAAAAAAACACAAAAACCTGAGAATATAATCTCTCGTCAAAGAAGCAAATGGGCGACAGATTTTTACATCATTAGAAAACAAAATTACATTTCCTGAGAGAGATTATATTGCAGTGATGCTAGATATGATCCAAGAGCAAGCACTGAGGGTCTAACAATTATCCCCGTGTGCTAAACACATTATTGCACCCTTTTGGGATACCATTAGCCCGCAGCTGGTCCAGAACTACTGGGACTACTGGGCCTGTGACATGCGGGGGTCCAAGCCGGGACAATGGCTGGAAACCGGAGCTGACCGCACTGGTGGGCAATTTGCTTCTTGCCAAATGTGCTCCTCTGGGCCTCCCAGATGTGCCTGCAGTAGTAAAGACAGCGCCTTCTCTCTGGCCAAAAAGAAGAGAGGAGGAGGAAACAGAAATTCCTTCTCACCAAGGGTGTAGAAAGGAGATCCTGAATGTTCAATGAAAAGGCTTTCCTACTTTTATGATTTTCAGTCCTCCCGGGGAGAATCAACTTCCCAAAGGGCTGTTGACACTGCCATCTAGTGAGCACAGTCCTTTTTACACCAGAAAGTCGGAAAAATTTAAGAGCTCACGGACCCATGCTTTTTTAAGGTCAGGTACAGGAAGTAGAAATAGACTGTTCCTAAAAACATTTAAAGTATCACTTATTTTATGGGGCCCCCGGGTGGCTCAGTCAGTTAAGCCTCCGACTTTGGCTCAGGTCACGATCTCGCGGTTCATGAGCTCGAGCCCCACATCAGGCTCTCTGCTGTCAGCACAGAGCCCACTTTGGATCCTCTGTCCAACCCTTCCCACCCCTCCTCAACTCCCTTCCTCCCTCCTTCTCTCTCTCTCTCTCAAAAATAAATATGAAAAAATAAATAAAAATGAGCACAGAGGCATAGAGGCAAATTCCATTTTCCCCATAAAGTATGCAGGCTCTGCTCTCTGCCCAGCAGTGGCTGTCCAGGTCCGCATGTCAACAGCACGGCCACCATCCCCTGTGTGGGCAGCACCCGCACTCTTCCCAAGTAGTATGCTACGTATCTGCTCATCGGCTGTTAGGCACCCTGGAGCCCAGTCCGTTCCCAGCCTATTTACAAGACACAGAACATGCTGTCCCTACCTTCCTTCCTCACTCCCTCTTCTTGTTATTCCCCTCTGTCCCAAGATCCTCACCCACGGATTTCTACTTTTATGTTGCATGCCTTTTTACGTCCCCACGAAGTGTTTTCTACAACAAGACTGGGGAGGTACATAAATGAAGTCTGCTAGTGTTAGCGTTCTGGGTGCCACGCGCTGCTGGGTCCACAGGTCAGCAAAGGGAAGGGCAACTTCACAGGGCCTCCGGGGCTCCTGCCTTCTGGGACCCTTGGGGCTCCCTTCCCTCTTGTTCATTCATTAGCAGAACTGCTGACGGGCTAAGGCGGGGTTCACACTAAGTGCCATCATCCAAGACGCTGCTCGCTTATAACTGCAGTTCTCTTCACATTCCAAGATGGCCTTGTAAGGTGTCTTCACCTTGGGATTTCAGGCTAAATTCCCACAGTTTCTTCAACTGAAGGCACTGCCTTAATTCCCATCCCACAAATCGACCGTGTCTCACCGTGTTCGCACCTTGCCCCTTCCGTAAGTAAATGGTCTATGTATTCCAAATTACAGCGTTTATATGAAAGGGTTTTTGTTTTAGTTTTAAATGCAAAAGCTTGTTGGGAGGCAGAATAGAAACTGTTACAGCAATGTGCATGAAGATAATCCCCAATCCCAAAGGCTTCCCCTCCTCTCTCAAGAACCACATTGGAGGGACTGGCTAGCTTATCACCGCCCAGGCCTATACCGTGCTTATCTCCAAGTCTGGCCTACGTGCTGCTGAACTGCATTCCAACGCTGTTGCCTCCACACTGATACCCCGTGAGCGTTCATCACTGGGACATCTCAGACTTGGTACTGAAATTCCCTTTCTTATTTCTAATAATTGGCTTGTAAAAAAAACCAAACAAACCAATCCAACAACAACACAGACTGTAAAAATTACATTCTCCATCCTACACCCAAGAGTTACAACATCTGGCTGTGTATTTTCTCGAGAACTGCCCAAAGCACAACACAACGCCTGATATCCTGTTAGCAAAGCAGAGCGTAGGGGGGTGGGGGGTGGGGGGTGGGGGGTGGGGGTGGGAGGTAGTGTAGGCAATATGTGTGTTTGTTATACAAATAAAGGCAGGTGTTATTTTCCAACATCGTAGTTTTCTATGGACAGGTGCACACCAAGTTAGATGGTAAAGATGATGGGGATAAATGAAAAATTACTGCGAAGATAAACTATCAAAAATGCCTCGGAAAGGGAATCTGAAGGTCAGAGAATCAGTATCCAAGGTTCTGAATTTGAGACTTGACTCCTATCTGATGAGATAGACACTCTCTTTCATTAAAAGCTGAAGGGAAGAACTTTTTTCGTGGCTTCTGTTTGCAATTCAGCCTCTGTGCAGGCTGAGGACAGAGGACACAACGTCTCATGGCTTTTATTCCAATTTTAGTCATCACCTGAAGCCCCCACCTCTTCCTCTCTGTGTCCTAGATAGAATCTGGAAGGTAAGTCCAGACACCCAGTTTTACAAGTTGGAAACTAAGGCAGAGGGGGTGAGGAAGCCGGCCCAGGAAGCAGGACTTGGTTCAGTGACAACTGTCTTACTAAAAGATTCTCTAGTTTACCTGTTTTTACAGGTAGAAAGCTGTGGACTGGGCCCAGTGCTAGCAAATCAAACTCTGGGGACTGACAGCCAACATCTCCAAAGGCCAAAAAACCACCACACATGTCAGACCAACCTTCCCTTCAGGTGTGGGGATGGAGACAGGGCTGGGGGACAGAGTGGCAGGTAACCTACTTATACCCAGGCCAGGGTAGCAAAGTAAGCGAACACATACGGGACACGGAAGATACCTCCTTTCAAAGGCAAAAGATCCAATACAATTCAACGAAAAGAAAAAGAAAGAAAAACAAATGGGAGAACACCACGGTACTATTCTCCTGTAAGCAGACAGAGGAAATGAACACAGTTGTAAAAAGCAGTCTTATACATTGGTTTCTTTCCCTTTGCTCAGCCACATTTCCTAGAAAGGTGGAAAAGACGTCAAACGTGATTTCTACCTATGGGACCAGAAGATGCAATCAAATGTCAAAGACACCCGGGTCACGGACGTGTAGCCAGGAGCGTGTTTTTCCCTAAACACAACTGAACTGCTCCCCCCCCACGCCCACCCCCCAGCTTTCTGTCCGGTCAGCGCTCTTGGGCCTTGGGTATCCAATTCCTCTCTTATCTGAAGGGATTCTTCAATGGCCCTTACACCCGGGAGCGCTGGGGCCTGCTGCCTCCAGCCACCTCTTGAACACAGTCAAGTGGGCATGAACACCACTAATACAGGAAACTGCACCGTGTCCAACCAGCAGCTACAGAAAACCAACAATGGGTAACATCTCCGAAGAGGGAACTGCCTGGATTCCATTTCTGAAATTGGACAAATTTAGTTTTTAAATACCTCCTAGGGTCACCACTTCTTGATCATTCCACTCATGGGGACCATCTTTTCTCGCCGCACATAACCTTTGCTTAAGGGCTCACTGTGGCTCCCTTTGGAAGTGTCTTAACTGTATATACGTCTCTACCATTCTACCTTATTAGGGTGATCCTGTAACTGCTTTTATAATCTAGAAACCGTCTTTGGATAATTATAAACACCTTAACTAATTCAAATCACGTTCGTACTTTTGACCTAGTTATTTCTGTGAATTTATCCCAAGGAAATAAGGTTTTACTGTCATGGTGTCTAAAGTATCAAAGAATTAGACATAATTAACGTTTTTAACATTAGGAAGATGGTTCACAAATTATAGCACATTAATGTGATTCAACATTATTTATTATTACTGTAGAGGCTTTGTCAAAGAGTTTGTAAACTGGGGCACCTTAAGTAAAAGGAGTATTCGAAATACACCACATAAATAAAATGAAAACTAAAACACGTAAGATGAAAACATGTTTACATGAGAGACAAAATCTGTAAGTAATTTGAAAATATCTTGTTGGTTTTAACAAATAAATACAAAATACTTGCTAACCAGGAGTTTGAGGAAAATTAATTTTGCCCCGATTCCAAACTAAGATATGGACCTACTTCTCCTTTATTTAGAGTTAACCCCAGTGGAATTTATAAGCTTTCCTAAATTTTACGGGAGTCTACTAAAAGAAATCAAAGTACCACCAATGGGTTAAAAGACAAACCATGGTAGCAGCATCAATATCTACTCAATCTCTTTCAAATGGACTTGAGGGGCGCCTGGGTGGCTCAGTCGGTTGAGCGTCCGACTTCAGCTCAGGTCATGATCTCACGGTTCGTGAGTTCGAGCCCCACGTCAGGCTCCGTGCTGACGGCTCAGAGCCTGGAGCCTGCTTCAGATTCTGTGCCTCCCTGTCTCTCTGCCCCTCCCCTGTTCATGCTCTGTCTCTGTCTCTGTCAAAAATAAATAAAAACATTTTAAAAAGTTAAAAAAAATAAATAAATAAAAAGTAAAATGGACTTGAGATTGCAAGGATTCACAAACACACCCCTAAAATGCATAAGCCATAAACTTATCAAAGTACTTCCCAAATTAAAACACTGCAGTGGCATCATAACATCACCCTAATTATCATTTTAATAACATGGTGAATTTCCTCTGGTCAAGACCAAATGTTATATGTGTGGACAGTCCATTTTTTAAATTTTAATTCACTGTTGCGGCCAACTTTCTGAAGGGGTAGGAGTCAAGTTTTCTTCCCTTCGGGTGTTCAGAACATAAGCATTTTCAACCATCTTAAAAAGGCTCAGGTCACGAAAGGTAGCTGGGCAAGGACAGCGGGAGGCCAGCCGTGACCCAGAAAGCTAACAAGAAGCGTGAGTGTGTGCTCATGTGTTCTTTCCCATGGTTCCATCCAAGAAAACGCTGAACTGAAGCGAAGGGTATGAATGCATCCATTATCCCACTGAACATCTCAACACCAGTGCAGTTCACTCCCTTGGAGACAATCTGGGCCATCATCTGGGGTGGAGGCCCTTGAGTAACTAGGCGAGTTGGCTTCATCTAGGGAGCTTCTCAGGTGTGGTTCAACAGCCACACCCTAAAGACTGATAACCTTTTGTGAATTATTTATCATGTCTGTTTACCCCTTTGGCTTGAACCAAGACAGAGGACCCAGTCAGCCTGGGTGATGTCCTAGTCCTGAAGGAGACACTTGCAGACAGAGCCCACCTCATTCACATCAACCGTCTTGATGGTGCCCTCATGCACACGCGCTCACGCTGACCTTCCTGATCTCTTGTGCTCGGAAACAATGACATTTTTCTACATGTAACATGGGTCCACAAAGGTATTTCTTTTACGTCTTGAAGAGAATACATACATATTAATAAAGAAAAATTGTTCTATGGTCACAAGATAACCATCAAATAAAGTCACTCATGTGACAATCCTGAAAGTTTATGCTCTCTCCTTCAAAGGTTCCATGGTAGTGAGTAAGTTACGAGCACACATACCCAGACACAAACACAGATTTCCAGAGGGAAAACAATGTGGCATACACACAAGCCGGAGAGGGTGGCAAGAACGTGAAAGAGGGTTTTCCTGGTGTTTTCTAGAGATCAGCCTCATTTCAACCCTACGCCCATTTCAGTGCTGCTTCTTGGCCTAAAGATCCCTGAAACCCCTACCGTGACATTCTGTTCCTGCCCTCTATGTTGGGAGAACAAGGGGAGCAAGAAGTTTATGGAGGTTCTTACAGCACTATTTTTCTAGAACTCTGCTTCTGGGCTTGGTGAAGACAATCAGGCTGGCCTCCTGGACGGGGGTGAGGCAGGTATGTGCAGCTGGCCTTGGAACTGGGTGGAAGCAGGAATCTGTACAAGAACCAACAAGCCCAGGAGAGAGGTACCCAATCGAGCCTGTGTTGAGTGCTTAGCCATCTGTCTTCACATGGATTATGAAATGCCAGATGTAACCCTCAGTGCCATTCCGAATGACCCAACAGCACGCAGAGGAATTAAGGAAGGCGAAAGAGGGTGTCATTCATTCATGAACGGCCAGTCCAAGAGCCAGTTTTAGAGGATGACCCAGGAAAACTCATAAAATTGGAATGTATGTGGTAGCCCCCAAGTGTTGCGTGGGCATAAAACGTTCCAAAACGAAAATAGGAGCGAACCACTGCATTTCACTAGTGTCTTCTGAAGTTTCTAAAACCACGCAAAAGCAGGTTGTAGGTCATCCAAATCCACCAGAACATCAACACCGTGAGAGCAGGTGCTCGACATAACGTGTGCTGAGTTCAACGAACACACATTAAGCCCTAATTCTGGTTCTCCTTTCCAGCTGCTGTGGTCACATGAAAGCAATAACTTACTTTTACCTCTGACATTTTTAGTTTTCAAACTTTTTAGACAACGTGTTTAAATCCATTCAAACATATTTCAATTAAACATTCCTCATATGAGATTCAGTATGACATATGTGGGGGGTGGGGGGAAGCAGCAAGGTTCTTTTCCCCTCCCATTCTGGTCTTTTCAAGAGGAAAACACGCTCGTGCTAGTTTGATAAAATTGGCTGAGTGGTAAAAGCCAGAGCTGGAATCCAGCATCTGGCAAAGCTGATTTAACGAGCACCCACTTTACAGGAAGGGTGCGAGGACACAGGGCTACGTAGCACAGACAGGCCTGGTGCTGCCCCAAGTGTCATTTGGGGCATGGAGACAAGTTGATCTCCTTACCACTTCTCTCTCATCCTAGTCACTGCCTACCCCTTAATAAAATCACTCTTACCAGGAATTCACCCACTCACCAAACCGTTCTGGGCACAGCAGCTCTCTTGAGTAAGAGAGCTCATTTCCCCATATTTCAAAGCACTAAGGGAGAGGTGGCCACCAGCGAGACTCCTTTTCCACCCCTTCCTTTCCCCTGTCATTATGCTCACCATCACTAGACCGCACCAACCCATTCACTTCCTTGGTAAATCTGATCCCCCCTTTTTTTTTTTTTTTAACTCCAGAGTTTTCCTATGGCCTGGCATTCCCAGGTATGCATTATCTGGTCTCTCCCCCCACCTCCAGCTTTTGTTCCATTAATGGCCCATCTAGCACTTAACATCTTCGGCCAAGATGCTTGGTCTAAGCATGAATAAATCAAGGAGCTGCAGTTCGCTTGTACATCTGTTGATGACTTCCTGTATTTTGTGGGGAAGAGCACACTTCAGTGCCTCCCTTTCCTCAACTGGAAATCAGATATTAAGACGCCCTCCTATGACTGGTCTACGGAATCGCCACTAGGGAAGATCAAAAAGTGATCGGCAAATAGGAGTTAAGCCTTTAGTGACCTACTTTCCTATAAAAAAAAAAAAAATAGTAATATATACTTTTTTCCAAAACATATTAGGACACATACGTGTAACTGAGTATTTTCTAGTGAAATGTATTTTGGACTCTAGCACATGGATCCAACACACTTCTGCCCTAACACTCTGAAATTGCTCTCCCTGCTACTTGGGAGTTCAATTTCCCTAGATTGGCCATTCTCACTACTGCCTGTTGTTCAAGACCCAGGATCAAATGTCCCTCCTTCCATGCAGCCTTCCTTGATCACACTGGACAGAAAGCATCCCTCACGCCTCTCATCTCCTACGGCTCCCTGTGCCCCACTGGTCTTTGTTTCACTTGCCAAAGTGTCTCATGTCATGTTGGGCACAGACTGGGCAGACACGCCACGATTACCACAGCAAGAACGGCCCTTTCTATACGTCGCTTCGTATTTATAAGAGAGAAAACTAGAAACAGACTGAACACCCAACATCAGGGGACAGCTTCGCAAGAACCACGGTGCATCAACACAATGGGGTATTATGTTCCTCATAAAGACGACCGCTAGATGACTTCTGTCCGTTTGTGGAAATGTTCAGATCGTACAATACTTTATAGAAAAAAAAATACACAAACAGAATATGAACCACGCCTCCAATTCTAAAAATGTCTGGATGCACCTTTACAAGGCAATTTGAAGTTACATAAGTAAACTTGACAAGAAGTAGCGTTTTTAGCCTACATTCATAGTATTACATGACATCTTAAATTCTCCAGCATTAAGTATGTCGCCAAAAGAGCCTTACTACATTAGACATCATCAAATAGCACTCCCAATGCCTGGGAACCTCCTTCACTCTAATGTAACATTGTTGTTTTAGTCCCAATTCTTGAAAACAGGCTTAGAGAAGCTTTACTAGCTGTTCATACCTGGTGAAACACACCCTTTGTGAAACCAAGTCAAACCATCCAGAAAGCCTTACCCTCAAAGCTGACCTCTGTGACCCTGGATTTGTGAAAAGGAGTGGGTTTAGTAAATAGGAATGAGAGGTCAAGTCAAGGAGCACCAACAAATCAAAGAAACAGGGATGAGAGCCACAAGAGGGTGGAGGGAAAGTGGTCTCTGTCATTCCACAAGTGCCCATTCTCTGGGCCCCCTCGCCCCGTCCCTGCATGGGGAAAGGAGCACAATCCAGTCTCCTTCCACCAACACGGGGATGTCTCAATGCACCGGGCTCAGGGCACCCAAATGTGCTCAAACAAGGAAATTCTGGGACACCTGGGTGGCTCTGTTGGCTGAGCGTCCGGATCTTGGTTTTGACTCAGATCGTGATCTCGTGGTTTGTGGGTTTGAGCCCCACATTGGGTTCTGTGCTAATAGTATGGAGCCTGCTTCTTGGGCTTCCCTTTCCCCCCCTCTCTGTCCCTCCCCAGCTCGCACTGTCTCTGTCTCTCTCAAAATAAATAAACTGTGAATGAATGAATGAATGAATGAAAGAAAGAAAGAAAGAAAGAAAGAAGGAAGGAAGGAAATACTAGTGACAAGAGGTCTCCCACGTCAGAATGCCTCTGACTTCAGGAAAGCTCACTCCAGTGTTTTCTACTTATGCCAATCCCCACCCCCCCAAAATTTTAAGAGTCTGCACATGGCGCATATATTATAACCATCTTTCTCCCGCAATTTCTAGTCACTTCCTGAAGTGTGATTTAAGAGACAAGGTGGTAACAAAATAACTTCCCATCAGCAACAAAAGAGACCAGGACCTTACTGCTTCTTACCATCACAGCCTTTTCTTCAGTGGTTAGAATAACAGAATAACAAAACATCAGTTGTGAGCGGCCCTGTTACCCACTTCGGAAGCATGCACGTTAAATAGAGAACACTGACAGTTTTCTGTCACGTTGTCTAAGCCATCACTCACACGAAAGCCACATGGTTACTTTATACTCAAACCCAATAGCCAAATGGTGTCTTTTAGTGCTCAAGTTATCTGTGACTGCTGTGTTTATAATTTCCACCGTGTCTCTTTTTAGCCTAAGAAGGGAACTTTCAGACTACAGAAGCTGGATAGCTCCTTGAAGCCCCAAATCATCCATTCGTTACCCAGCAAAACCCTAATGCATCTTAAGCCCAACACCTATGACCCCAACTTTTCCTGAACTTGTAAAGCAGGTTTTTAATTACCTGCTGGAGGAAAATCCACCCTCCTCCTTTCTCAGGACTTCCTTCTTCCAAGGATGATCTCATCATGAGCCCAGTATAATCACAAGCTCACATCTTAGAGAGGTAGGAAGGGTAGATACAAGGGAGGTTCAAGTTAGGGCTTTTTATTTCTTCCAGCTAAGATCCCACTTGCACTAACTGCCAGGCTTGCTGAATCCAAACTCCACACACTGTTGCCGGGTGCGGGTGAAGTGGGAGCACCGGCACGAGAGGTCAAGGCAGCTTCCAGTGACTCACCCCCAAGGTCTATACACTGTGAAGTTTAGTGTTTAAGTGCGTATCTTTTCTGCTGTTAAATATACTCCACCAGCCCAAAGCCTCAAGCTTCTACTCACAGTAAAGCAAGAAAGCCTAAGAGAGAAGTTGTATTCAGCTTCAAGGAAAGGCATGATGGCACCATCTGGGAGCAATTTCCTCTCCTCCTATCTCGAATTTTATGTCCAGAAACCAAAGGTGTGACAATAGCTGAACCCCCAAAAAAACTAACCTTAAAAGTCATTTTTTTCAAAATCATCTGAAATGTTTTCAAAATTTAAAGAGACTTTGAGGGGCACGTGGGTAGCTCAGTCTGATGAGCGTCGGACTTGGGCTCACGTCATGATCTCATACTTTGTGGGTTCGAGCCGCGCGTCGGGCTCTGTGCTGACAGCTCGGAGCCTGGAGCCTGCTTCGGATTCTGTGTCTCCCTCTCTCTCTCTGCCCCTCCCCTGCTCGTTCGCACGTGCTCGCTCTCTCTCTCTCTCTCGAAAATAAACAAACATTAAAAAAATTAAGGATGCTTTGAGCAAACGGCAACCCTGAAGGCATTCTCCTCTTTAGCGACATGAGGACAGTCACGGAATGCTGTGTGGGATGAGCAGTGACCTGAGACAATAGTCCAAGCCGTTCTCGGGTCTACTCACTATGTAATCCTGGATGAGTCACTTCATGTTTCAAGCACTGGGTTCTGTTTCTGAAATATTGGGAGGTTTCTAGTAAGAGCAAATGAGATGCTATTTGAAAACTATCCCCCACACTGCCTGGCACACAGTGCTGGTTCAATAAATGGTTACGAATGACTGACATCACTATTAATATTCCCCACGTCTCCAGGGAAGAGAGGGAATCAAGAACCAGAGAACATGTTTCGTGCTTTGAATGTTAGCTCTGTTACCCTAGGCACTAGAGCATCTATGAAGTGGTACCTGAAAGTCAAGATCCTATAGGAGAAAGCTTTTTGCGAAACTCAAAGGGCCAGTGACACGCTGCTCACCTCAACCATGACTTAATGAAAAAAAAAAAAAAAAAAAGAAAGAAAAATTAAGCATAATAAGGTGGAATTTTTAAAAGAGAAAGTTTAGTCCACTTTTTATTTTAATTAATAGTAGGACACAGAAAAATTATCAATATGGTAGGTAAAATATTCCTGTTCTAGAATGAGGGAAAGGTAAAGACGATTAATGCAGCAACTATGAAGAGTAAAGAAATACCACATGTGAATGTGGCGTCTCTCTACACAACTAGGGCTACAGTTACAATCTTACGCTCCTAACCTTTCAACTGGATGCAAAACAAGGGCGCCTGGGTGGCTCGGTCGGTTATGCATCTGACTTCTGCTCAGGTCATGATCTCATAGTTTGTGAGTTCGAGCCCCATGTCGGGCTCTGTGCTGACAGCTCGAAGCCTGGAGCCTCTGCTTCCGATTCTATGTCTCCTTCTCTCTCTGCCCCTCCCCCGCTTGTGCTCTGTCTCTCTCTCTCTCTCTCAAAAATAAACATTACAAACTATTTTTAATAAATAAATAAATAAATAAACAAACAAACTGGATGCAAGGCACATGAGCTATTCTTAGCAAAATGTTCTGGCTGAAGAATGTAATGATTAGTTATCAAAACTACTTGAAGCTCTTCAAGATATCTTATTGCTGCAAAGATTATCTGCATATTTAGAGATCAGAGTCAGCCAGGCATATTTTCAAAACATTACCACACTGGGCTTTTTTAACTGGCCAGCTGGGGTTTGTACCAAATCGCACCTAACCCCACTCCCAAATTCAAGGGTATCAGGGGTGAGAAGAACACGGAAATTTCTTACAAAAGGTCCAAGTCGGAAGGCAAAAGCCCTTGAAAAAGAATGCCCTTGAAAAAGAATGACCTTCTTAAATTCTGATATACAGCCACTCTTCTTCCATCTCTATTTCGAAAGAGGAACATACATACAAGAAACAGGTGGTAAGACCCAAGAATGAGCTTTGAACTAGAGCAAAATGCTCAGGCAGATCCTTATCGCTGGAGATGAATACACTTTGTAACTATTATAATCCCGCCAATCACCTGTGGAATGTGCTTTGACTTCATGCTTTGTTTTCACAGACACTGCTGGCCACAAGAGCTGGGATGTGGTCACAGAAATATGAAAAATTACAGAGGAAAACAGGAGTCACTCTGGAATCTCATCTAGGTGAGCTCTATTTTGAAAGAATTAAAAGCAGCCAAGAAAGTATACTGGCTCTCCAAGGAAAAGAGGCCCTCAAAGCTCGTGAGTAAAAGATATTTTACCAATGGCTTCTGACTATAAGATTTCATAAATAACATTATGAGGACATAACTAACTTATCAAAAGTCTTGTGCCACATAATGTGTATGCAAAAATAACTTACTATAGGACAATCAATCTGTACTTAGACATTGAGGAAAACACTCATTAATAAGAATACATTAAGTAGCATTTACTCTCTATAATTAACAGAAGGACCAAAACTTATTCATATTAACCTTAAAATATGGCATGGGCTAAAAGTGAGAGTCAAAAATCCTCGAGAGATTATTTGAGGAATGTTAGGAATGTTAGGACACTAACACCAGCCTTTCAACGTTGGAATGTTTTTCCACAAAAAAAGTTAACCTGTTCCATTTACAGGCAAAATCCCTACTTGCCTACAGGTCTCTGTGTGCAGTGATTTTAACGACCCACCATTAAATGATCTGGTCAAAATGATTTGACCCCGAAATGATTAACTGCCCAGCGGAGTCAAGATCAGGTTTCAGGCCTGCCACAACCACAACCGTGCTCACGAGGGAAGAGCTCATTTTAAAACAGATGAAAGAGGGGTGCCTGGGTGGCTCAGTCAGTTAAGGTCCGACTCAGGATCTACGATGGATGGTAAAGTCAGTGACAGGAAGCTTGAGGAGAAGCAAGGCCTTTGCACAGTCTCAAAGGAGCTGACCCCCAAGGTATTTATTACTTACAAAAAGACTAATTTACCAATTACAAGAGCAACTTTAGAATGGAGAAACCCAGGAGACACCTGAATCCAGTGGTCAAGATTATCATCACCACCAATAAGGAAAAGGGACATCAAGTAACCACTCACTGGAAAGGAAGCATCATCACTTGTGTGGTCTTCTTCCCCAAAATGCATAGCCTCACAAGCAAATATTAGAAAACATCAGAAAACCCCCAAATTTAGGAAATTTCGTTCAACAAAATAACTGACCGGGGGCTCTTGGGTGGCTCAGTCAGGCAAGCGTCTGACTTCGGCTCAGGTCATGATGTCACGGTTCGTGAGTTCGAGCCCTGTGTCGGGCTCTGTGGCTGACAGCTTTGAGACTGGAACCTCCTTTGGATTCTGTGTTTCCCTCTCTCCCTCTCTCTCTCTCTCTCTCTCTGCATCTCCTCTGCTTGGTCTCTGTTTCTCTCTCCTTCCAAAATAATCATTAAAATAATAATAATAAAAATAATAATAATGACCAGTACTGTTCAAAAATACCAAGACCATGAAAAACAGGGTAAGACTGGCGAACTGTAGAAATCTAAGGAGGTAGACCAACTAAATCCAATGTGGATCCTGGACTGAACCCTAGAAAAGAGACAGGATAGGAGTAGAAAACTGGGTGGGAAGCTGACAAAGCCTATAGGCATAGCTACAAGCAGGGTAACAACTTAGAAGTCCTGATTGTCATCATACATTCTAGTCATACATTCAAAGAAGCTGGCTGAAGGGCACATGTGAACTCTGTACTAACTTTGCAACTTTTCTCCAAGTCTAAAATTATTTCAAAATAACACCTTTTTGAAAAACAGATGGAAAAGGAAAGCAACTGAGGTTACTCTTATTCCTCACTTCCATTTGACTTCCTTTGTCTAAAAAAAATTTTAATGTTTATTTTATTTTTGAGAGAGAGAGAGAGAGAGGCAGAGCACAAGTAGGGGAGGGGCAGAGAGAGAGAGGGAGACACAGAACCCGAAGCAGGCTCCAGGCTCTGAGCTGTCAGCACAGAGCCCAACGTGGGGCTCGAACCCTCGAACCGCGAGATCACGACCTGAGCCGAGTCAGAGGCTGAACTGACTGGACCACCCAGGTGCCCCTATTTGACTTCTTTTTCTTTGGGGCTTTTACAGAAGCATCTTCCTCTGCTTTTCTTAGTCAACCACAGCAAAGCCCAGGAAGGTGTAAGACGGGAGACTCAGACACCGAAGAACAGGTGACCCTACCCCAAAATGGATGTGGTCTGCCTTCTGGGGTTTAGCTAAACTTTCCAGTTAGACTTGAACAAAACAAAGTCACTACCTTCGGAACATGTGAGCAAATTCTCAAGCTGGACTTTCCTGGACAGTGCCAGAAGAGAGAACATTGGGTGTTCACAGTATCTGTCACCAAGCAAAAGATCTTTTGGAGTGATTGCCAGCAATTGGGGGGAGGGGTGTGGATAAGGAAAGATAGATTAGGAGGGGGGTGAGGGGTACAGCAGGCAGGAGAGAGAAAAGCCCAGAAGGCACGTATGTGCTACCAGTTGCTTTCTTCCCTGACAACATTAAGCTGGGCTGACAACGCATCTAAAAACACCTTGTTTACATAGCTCATACCCAAAAGGATTTTATTATTTACATTTTATTTAGATGATAGGTTACCAGGTAGGGCTAGAAAGAAGAACGGTTAGACGCACCCTTATTTTTACATTTTTCTCCAAGCATTTACTCACTGTGATGTTCTTAGATAAGAGTAGGTAGCATCTATGCCCATAATAAACACTATAAAAACAAAATCTCTCCCTGTCCACCAAAAGATACTATGCGCCTATTTTTTGCTTCAGCAATTCTACTTACGGGAAACTACCTTCAAGACATACTCACATAAGTATGTATGGATACAGGCACAAGACTTAATTGCTACATTGTTTATAATAGAAAACATCACACCATCTGCTGACGTCACACTGACATCGCACCAAATGTTCATTAAAAGAACCTTCTTGGGGTACCTGGGTGGCTCGGCAGGCTAAACGTCTGACTTTGGCTCAGGTCATGATCTCACGGTTTGTGGGTTAGAGCCCCACGTCAGGCTCTGCGCTGACAGCTCGGAGCCTGGAACCTGCTTCAGATTCTCTATCTCCCTCTCTCTCTCTGCCCCTCCCCTGCTCGTGCTATGTCTCTCTCAAAAATGAACAAACATTAACAAAAATTACAAGAACACTCTTAAAGTACAGAACATCTGTACAACAGGATACTCTGCAGCATTTGAAAGGAAAAATGTAAATCTAGATGTAGTGACATAGAAAGATATTCATCATCTGTATGTAAGTTCAAATGGAGGCAAAGTATATTATGAGTCTACTCAAAGGAACAAAGTTTATTTGCATGTCTATGTACAGAAAATATATGGAAGGATGTCCATCAAACTAAACAGGAATATATAGAGGGATACTGGGGTTCTTATTCTTACTTCATTTTTAAAAGAACCAGAAGAGATTTTTTTTAACGTTAAATATTTTCTAAATAAAAATAACATATAGGCAGCTGTGTTTCTATATACCAGGAAGAGACAATCTGAAAAGGAAATCAAAGAGACAATTTCATTTGCAGCTGCACCCAAAGAATAAAATACCTAAGAATAAATTTAATGGAGGCAAAACACTTGTACCCTGAAACTATATACCAATGCTGAAATAAGTTAGGACAGATATAACTAAATGGCAAGACATCATGTGTTCACAAATTGGAAAACTTAATATTGTCAAGGTGACATATGAAAAATCATCTACAGATTCTGTGCAATCTCTATCAAAATTCCAATAGCCTATTTCTTCTTCTTCTTCTTCTTTTTTTTTTTTTGCAGAAATAGAAAAGTTGATCTTTAAGTTCATATGGAACTACAAGAGGCCCTGACTATTCAAAGCGATGTTGAAAAAGAAAAAAGTTGGAAGATTCACATTTTCCAGTTTCAAAACTTACTACAAGCTACAGTAATCATAACAGTATAAATGGACACAAGGATAGACACACAGACTAATGGAAAAAAACCTAAGGGGTCCAAAAATAAACCCGATGTGACCAATTCATTTTTTTTTAAGTGTGAAAAGGCCACTCAATTGGGGATAGAGAATCCTTTCAATAAATGGAACAACTAGATACCCACATACAAGAGAATCAAGTTGGACCCTGACCTCTCACCTTATGAAAATTAAATCAAAATGGATTAATAGACTGAATTTAGAGAGAAAAACAAAATTCGTAGAAGAAAATACAGGGATCAGGAAGTCAGCATGATCAACCGAAGAAAAAATAAATAACTTGAACTTCATCAAAATATAAAAACTTGTGCGTGTCCAAAGGACATCACCAAGAGAGTGCAAAGAAAAGAACGGAAGAAAAAACCTGCAAATCATGTATCCGAGAAGGGTCTAGCATCCAGGATATATAAAGAACTCTTACAACTCAACAACAAAAAGACAACCCAATTTATTTTAAAGACAGACCAAATTAAAAATGGGCCAAGGACCCCACTGGGGGACAGGAAGGAGAAATGGACATTTTTCCAAAGAAGATACACAAATGGTCAGTAAGTACACGAAAAGATGACCAATGTCATTTGTCACTGGGGAAATGAAAATCACAACCACAGTGAAGTGCTACTTCCTAATCACAAGAATGGCTAAAGAAAAAGAAGGAGAAACGGCACGTGTTGGTAAGGAAGTAAAACAACTTAAAGTTATGCACTGTTGGTGGGAATGTAAATGGTTCAGTTTCTGGGGAAAAACAGTTTGACGGTTTCCCAAAAAAGTCAAAAAGAATTTGCCTATGACCCAGCAATTCCACCAAAGGACTGAAAATGGGGACCCAAATGCTTATATAGCCGTGTTCACAGCAACATTATTCACAGGCATCAAAAGGTGGAAAAAACCCAAATGTCCACCAGGTGAATGAATTGAAAAAAATTGTGGCACGTCCATAGAAGAGAATACTATTCAGCCACACGGTACAGCACGGATGAGCCTTGAAAACATGCTACGTGAGAGAAGCCAGACACAAAAGGTCACATATTCTAGGATTCCATTAATAGGACATATCCAGAATCCGTCAATTCAAAGACAAAGCAGATGAATGCTTGCCAGAGGCTGAGGGAGGCGAGTTAATGGGTACAGGGTTTCTTCTTGGGGCAATAAAATGTTTTGAAACTAGAGAAGACAGCGATGCAACACTGCGAATGTACTAAAATGCCACTGAACTGCTCGTTTTTATTCTTTATTTTCATTTTTTAAAGTTTATTTGAGAGAGAGGGAGAGCGCAAGAGAAGGGGAGGAGCAAAGAGAGAGGAAGAGACAGAATTCCAAGGAGGCTCCGAGCTGTCAGCACACAGCCTGATGCGGGGCTCAAACTCACGCACCGTGAAGATCACGACCCGAGCCGAAACCAAGAGTAGGACGCTCAACCGACTGAGCCACCCAGGTGCCCCTGTTCATTTTTAAATTAATCACTTCTCTGTTATGAGCATTTGAAGTCATTAAAAACAGAGTTGAAAAGAAATAATACACAGCTAAGACCCAAACACTAATTCCCCAGTGAGTTACCTTTCCCTGGAAGAATGAGCGGCACCAGGGCAGATGGGCGTTTTCTGCATCCAGACACCCACCCCTGCCACACTCTGGATGGATAAAGGACTGTTGCTGGGGCAACGACACATACAAACCAGCGGCTGTTAAGGAGCACCGGCCCTGGGGTGGCAAAATGACCCAGTGACTGACAATTAGCTCCCCCCCACCCCCAAGAGCCGAGAGGTCAGATATGGACATCCGAAGAGGTCTCACTCCCTCCTCTATTTACAGGGACAGGAAATGAACTTGGTGCTTCACCATCCACACACAGGACCCTGGGCAGGGACTTGGAACAGATGTAGTGAGCTGTGAGAGAAGCCGCGTGTTACCATTTTACTGAGGTCTAGAAATGAACACTCCCCCGTTCCCTCCGTACAAATCTTCCTGGGAGTCCTCTATCAGGAGGCACACCCTCAACGGAAACGGGATGGCTCCCATGCTTTTTGAGGTGGTGATGTGGGGTGGGGGGAGGGATGGGACAGGGGTGCTCCCGAGAAGGCAAGAAGTCTCCCCTTCCGAGCGCTCTCCCGGCAAGATGAATTCACATTCATCTCCCGGCTGGCCCTTCAGCCCCTCATTTTCTGGGTCAGAGAAATTAACTCTGAGTCAAATTACTCTTTCTCTCACCAGGGACCGAGGACTGCATTTTAATTTAAGCTATTTTCTTTGGCCATTTCAGTGGGGTTATTAGGAAACAAGAGAACTTCGGATCACAAAGCAGCTTTTCAAAACTCCTTAAAGTCAAATGTTTCAAGAATAAGAAAGAAGGACAACTTCAACTCATGTACCTTTACTTGTCCAGTCTCTTGATTAGAATAAAGAGGTTCTCAGCAATGAAAAGTGGCTAAATCAAGAGTTTCTTTTATATGTTGGAGGATGCGGGGATAAAGGCACAGGGGGTCTCAACTCTCCATGCTTTTTTTATTTATTTGTAATGTTTATTTATTTCAGAGAGAGAGAGAGAGAGAGAGAGAGAGAGAGAGAGACAGAGTATAAGCAGGGTAGAGGCAGAGAGAGAGGGAAATACAGAATCCGAAGCAGGCTCCAGGCTCTGAGCTGTCAGCACAGAGCCCGACGCAGGGCTGGAACCCACAAACCGCGAGATCCTGACCTGAGCCAAAGTCGGACGCTTAACCAACTGAGCCACCCAGGTGCCCTTCCATATCTTTATGTTCAATTGTCCACATTCTTGCTCAGTTTAAATGTCATGATTAAATATTACTAATGCTATTTTTTAATGTTTATTTATTTTTGAGAGACAGAGTGTGAGTGGGGGAGGGGCAGAGAGAGAGGGAGACACAGAATCTGAAGCAGGCTCCAGGCTCTGAGCTGTCAGCACAGAGACCTACACAGGGTTAGAACCCACAAACTGCGAGATCTTGACCTGAACCAAAGTCAAACGCTTAACCGACTGAGCCACCCAGGTGCCCCTACTAATGCTATTTTAAAAACTCTAGACACTCATGGATGAAACCCCATTCGATATTTTTAAAAATCCAAAAATATCTACCCTTGTGGATCTGAGTTTAAGGGATAAAGAAAGAAAAAGGCTCGTGAATTCTCTACTTCATTCCACTGGATCTTAAGACATTTCATAAAATATAAACAAGCTTGAGCTTATTAGCAATGAGAGATTTTTACAGTGTTTCTGCTTCACCTCAATCCTTGGCCGAGTGGTTTCCATCACTTTCTCGAGAGCTCCTAAAATGAGAACTCCACGTTAAGGTTTAGATTTAGAGACTTACAAAGTCAAAAAGAAATCATAACTCCTGCACTTTTAATCATCTACCCTCCTGGTCGATGATTTACCCCATACTTCCCACCAGGAAATGAAGAAAGTTTTGAGGAACGAGTTATTCCCAATGTAAATCTCCAGTCAGCCTCTGTCAATCATGTTGGCCTTTCCCCCAGTTAGCCTCTCTCCACCTCCTGCCTGAAAACTACACTACTATTTAATTGCTTTGTGACTTCACATTTTATTAAGAGGCAGAAAAACATAAAGAGTGAAAACAAGGAGATAAGCCCATGGCCGTAAATTGTCCCCTTATGCAATGAAACTTGCCTTTCTGGTGCAATAAGGTGGGCACTGTGCAAAACCCTGGCAGGGGCCATTCTGCACAAGCCCGGCGTCCCCATCACTTACAGAAACCCCTCCGGCTCTCTGGGGGGGCGTGCAGTGCCATAGATCAGAGGCCGGGGTGGTCAGCGGCTCACTTCGGCCTGCCCGTGTGAAGGGCAGAGGCCTGTGACTCACTGTGCTCTTTGCCCCAGTCCACTCTACACTGATTTCTATTCTCACGACCAAAAAAAAAAAAAAAAAAAAAAAAAAAAAAAAGGCAGAAGAGAACGACAGAATGGTGAAAAAATTTAGAACCCGACAGCACCCCAATCTGTGAGCCCCTTTCCCCAGAAAGCAACCTGTGTGTTCTATCAGCCAGTGAAAATGCTTTTGCTTAATGTTCACTCCCATGGACGGAGAAGAATTTCTCCTTTCCCGCCCCACTGGCTTCTAAGTCCCTGTTTCTTCCTTTGCAGTAAGAACCAAGTCATTATCAGATGACACCACATTCCTGAGGGTGCCCGGACCCCTGCCCTCTGGAAGATGACATTCAGTGACTCACACAAACTAAGCAGGACCTGGTGTTTAAAGCCCTGGGAAAAGATCAATTAGTAATTTCTCTAACGCGCCGCCAGCTAGAAAACAAAGGCTTCAAGTGTTTTTGAAGCCCACTGATGTGCATAAGAAAGTGCGTTCATGACATTGTTCAGAAAAAGTATGCATATTATTTGTGGGGGATGGGGGAGAGACAGAGAGGGAGAGACAGAGAGAGAGAGACAGAGAGAGACAGAGAGAGAGAATGTGTCAAGATCAAACATTAATGAAGAATAAAAAAGCCTGGGAGCGCCTGGGTGGCTCAGCTAGTTAAGCATCCAACTTCGGCTCAGGTCATCATCTCGCAGTTTGTGAATTCAAGTCCCACGTCAGGCTCTGTGCCGACAGCTCAGAGCCTGGAGCCTGCTTCAGATTCTGTGTCTCCCTCTCTCTCTGCCCCTCCCCCGCTTGTACTCTGTCTCTCTCTCTCTTAAAAATAAACTTCCAAAAATTTTTTTAAAAAATAGCTGTGTGCTGATAGTCTTAAGGGGGAAAAGGGGATAAGGAGATGGAGAATGTCCAAGGGGATGACAAAACCTGGACAGGAGAGCACTCTCTCAGGTGCAGGGTGCTCTGAAAACTGGTGAATGGCAATGACAGTGAACCACTGATGTGCACTTCTGTGCATGGGGTCGATTTCCAAGAACTTTGCATAAATTCACCCGTGTACTCCTCCCAAGGACTCTGAGATTAGTAAGGACTATTATGATGAAGATTGAAGCATTACAGTTGAGGAAGAGGTGACTGTGTTCAAGGACACAGAGGTGGTGAATGGAGAAGCCAGGTGACCCCAAGCAGCCAGGTCCGGGGCTCTCTCTCGGGAACTGCCTCTCTGAACCAGATGGAGTCAGGTCCAAGAGATGTGTGTGAGCACACGTGTATGTGCATGTCTGCCTGTGTGTGTGCGTATGTTCAACAAGCACAAGCACATGGTCCTAGCAAAGGGGCAGCGCCTACAGAATTCTGGGGGCAGGAAAGAGCTCGGCAGGCTCCACGAATTGACGGGAGGCCAGGGATGCCGGAACACAGGGTTCCACAGACAGTGACAGAGGTGAGGCTGGAGAGCAGGCAGAGACACATCGCGTGGAGCCTTGAGGCCTTTGTAAGCAGACGGCCGTGGCCCCCGGGGGAGGGGAGCGCCAAGATGGACACACAGAACAGGTCATTCTGCTACAAGAAGGGGGAATAATTAAAGGCATTCCTGCCTCCTAGTGAATCTATATGGAAACCACAGGGAAAAGATCTCACTACCTAAATTAAATATTGACTTACTTTTAAAACCGCCAGACAGAGGGCGCCTGGGTGGCTCACTCGGTGAAGCGTCTGACTCTCAATTTCAGCTCAAGTCTCGATCTCACAGTTTGTGGGATCGGGCCCTGTGTTCGGCTCTGCACAGACAGGGTGGAGCCTGCTTGGGATTCTCTCTCTCTGCCCTTCCCCTGTGTACTCGCCTCACAAAATAAATAAATAAACATGAAAAAAAAAACCACCATAAATGTCAAAGGCAAAGGACATAAAAACTAACAGTATTTTTATAATAAAAGAAATTTTACAATAAAAACACTCCTGCAGGGGTCCCTGGGTGGCTCAGTTGGTTAAGCATCTGACTTTGGCTCAGGTCATGATCTCACAGCTTATGGATATGAGCCCTGTGTCGGGCTCTGTGCTGACAGCTCAGAGCCTGGACCCTGTTTTGGATTCTGTGTCTCCCTCTTTCTCTGCCCCTCCCTCCCTCCCTCCATCTCAGTCTCTCTCAAAATAAATAAACATAATAAAAAAAATTTTTTAAACACTCATGCAAATCAGTAACAAAAAAGCAAATGTCCCTTTGGAGATATGGGCAAAGGACATGAACAGAGAATTCACAGAAGGAGAAATAGAACTGATTCATAAATATATGACCAACGCTCACTTGTCCAGAAAACTGGATAAAGTTTTTTTTTTTTTTTCTAATTCTATACTCTAATGTTAAGAAGAGTATGGGAAAGATATCTCTTGCTACTGTCAGTGAAATTTGTAAACTGGTTCAGATCTTTCAGGTAATATACATCAAAAATCTCTTTCCTGAACTTATATTAAATATCATTTAAAAAAATTTTTTTAATGTTTATTTTTGAGAGAGTGAGAGCATGAGCAGGGGAGGGGCAGAGACAGAGGGAGACACCGAATCCAAAGCAGGCTCCAGGCTCTGAGCTGTCAGCACAGAGCCCGACCTGGGGTTCAAACCCACAGACCATGAGATCATGACCTGAGCCGAAGTCAGAAGCTCAACCAACTGAGCCACCCAGGGGCCCCTTATATTAAATATTATTAAGAGCAGCCTCAAAACTAGTTAGGAGGGTATGCATTGACATATATGTCCAGAGGAAATTTCATTAAGCACATTCCTAAACTAGAATCTTCAGCAACTTTAACTAATTATGTTGACAAAGACACCACCAAAAAAGAAAACTACAGACCGGTATCTCTGATGAACACACATGCAAAAATCTTCAAAACATTAGCAAACTGAATTCATCAATACATCAAAAGGATGTTTTACCATGATCAATGAGGATTTATTCTGAGGATTCCAGGTTGGTTCAATATTCACAATCCCATCAATGTGATACATCATCATATTAACAAGAGGAAGAATAAAAACCCTCTGATGATGTCAACAGGTACAGAAAAAAGAATGTGACAAATTAACAACATCCGTTCATGATCAAAACACTCAACAAAGTGGGTTTAGAGGGAACATGTCTCAACATAATAAAGGCCATGTATGAAAACCCCACAGCTAATATCATATTCAATGGTGAAACACTGAGGGCAGCTTTTCCTCTGAGATTATGTACAAGACAAGAATGTCCACTCTCACCACTTTTATTCAACAGAGTACTGGAATTCCTAGCCACAGCAATCAGACAAGAAATACAAGGCATCCAAGTTGGTAAGGAAGAAGTAAAACTGTCACTACTTGCAGATGACATGACACTCTATATAGAAAACCTGAAAGACTCCACCAAAAAAACTATTAAAATAAATCAAATCAGTAAAGTTGTAGAATATGAAATCAATACACAGAAATCTGGTGCATTTCTATAAACTAATATTGAAGCAGCAGAAAGAGAAATTAAGGAAACAATCCCATTTATAATTGTACTGAAAAGAATGAAATACCTAAGAATAAATCTAACTGAGGAGGTGAAAGTCCTGTAATGTGAAAATGGTAAGATACTGAATCAAAGAAACTGAACACAACACAAATGGAAAGATGAGAAGAATATCATTAAAATGTCCATACTACCCAAAGCAGTCTACAGACTCCATGCAATTCCTATCAAAACATGAACTGCATTTTTCATAGAACTCAAACAATCCCAAAATTTGTACCGAACCACAAAAGACCTTGCATAGCTGAAGCAATCTTGAAGAAGAACACAACTGGAGGTATCACAATCCCACATTTCAAGATATGCTACCAAGCTGTAATAATCCAAACAGTATTGGAATGGTAGAAAAACAGACACACAGATCAAGAAATAGGACTGAGAGCCCAGAAATAAATCCACGTCTATATGGCCAATTACTATATGACAAAGGAGGCAAGAATATATGATGGGGAAAAGATACACTCTTCAATAAATGCTACAAGCACAAGAATGAAACTGGACCACTTTCTCACTCCATACACAAAAATAAACTCAAACTGGATTAAAGACCTAAATGTGAGACCTCAAACCATAAAACTCCTAAATGAAAACATAGGCAGTCACCTCTCTAACCTGTCTTACAGCAACATATTTATGGAGATGTCTCTCAGGAAGGGAAACACAAGCAACAATAAACTACTGGGACCACACCAAAATCAAAAGCCTCTCCACAGTGAAGGAAAACATCAACAAAACATAACCTACTGAATGGGAGAAGGTATCTGCAAATGACATAACCCATAAGAGGTTATTATTCAAAATATATAAACAACTTATATACAACTCACCCCCCCCCCCCAATAATAATAATCTGATTAAGAAAGGAGAAGACCTGAGTAGACATTTTCCCAAAGAAGACATTCAGATGGCCAACAGATACTGTGTGGATATGTATGTGTGCGTATGTATGTGTGTGTATACATATATAGACACATATACATACATATAATGAAATATTAGCCAGAAAAAGGAATGCAATCTTGCCCTTTCCGACAACATGAGGGACCTAGAAGGTATCGTGCTGAGTGACCTAAATCAGAGAAAGACAAATACTGTGTGATTTCACTCCTATGTGGAATCTAAAAAACAAACACAGAAACAAATACAAAAAATAGACTCTTAAGTACAGAGAAAAAAATGGTGGTTCCCAGAGGGAAGGTGGGGGGAGGGTAAGGCAAAATGGAAGAAGGGGAGTATGAGGTACCAATTTCAGTTACCAAATAAGTAAGTCAGGAAAACGAAAAGGTACAGCACAGGGAACAAAGTCAGTAATACTGCAATAATGTTGTCTGGTGACAGATGGTGGGGAGCATGGAGTGACGCATAAAATTGTCAAATCCTCTGTTGCACCCTGGAGACTAATAGAACACTGTGTGTCAATGACACCTCAATAATAAAACACATAATGCAGCAATGACTACCGATAGAGAGAGGAGTTTACACTGCATCACGTAAAGCAAGTTGCATTGTTGTATTTGAAACTCTTATTTAGGCAGATGCATACAGTAAAATCTCTGTAGGACGTTAACAGTGGGTACTTAATGGCACCAAGACTGCATGTTTCAATAGGTCTTTTTAAAATTTATCTACATGTCTTTAATTTTTCTACAGTCAACATACATTGCTTTTAATAGTAGGCAAAGAAAGAATCTCGACCGTAACATAACAAGGCTGAAGTGTCTCATAAAGGGGGTCAGAGACAGGAGATTCAGTGTAGACTGAAAATGAATCAGGAAACGGTGTGGCAGAAAGGGACTTCAGGAAGCATCTATGTAAGTCTAAATCCTCATTCACTGATTAAGAAACCATCTACCCCAACCCAACTTCATTCACCCACTGCCTGATGACAAGCACAGCCCTGGACAAGGTTTCTAGAACTAAAAACTGAGAACCATTGCTTGTTTATCCAAACTCATCCTAACCCTGCCCCACACGACAAGAGTGCATATATGTGGTCGCTGCAGGACTCAACTTCTGAGGGAAGGGTCCGCCGAGCTGGAGCCCAGACGCTACCTGTCTTCCACGTCTTCCTTCCCCCCTTCCTCCTCTCTGGAAGGATGAAGCCCCTCCTGCCTCCCCCACCTCCCCCTCCTTACTGGGTCCCTGCCTCCTTGTCAATTGTCTACATTTTTCCTTATTCCAATGTCACTGTGTCCAAGCTTCCCCTCCACCCTCACCCCGACCCCCCCTCAGGTGGCATCCCACTTTGCTCCTTCCTTTTCCGGCACATCCTAGAGCCGGGTGTCTACACCTGTCCCTCCTCAGCTCGTGATGTCAGGAAGCACCAAGAGTAAGGTTTCACAGTCAGGAAGCCTGGAGTACACATGTCCACCTCTGCCAATGACCATCTCCATGACCTTGAGTGAGCAAGTCACTTAATTCCTCCTTCCCGTGTAAAGCAAGGTGAGTCACAGGTGCCCCGGCTCCCTACAGCTGTGTCATGAGGATCCGGTGAAGCAATGCGTGGGAAAGTGCTCTGTGAGCTCTTTAGACTGACTTCACACTCCTGTTACTACGGTCTCCTTGTCACCTGTGACCCGTCAGCATGGACGGAGGCAGGGATGGTGACGTGGGACCTGCAAGGGTGCTCACAGTGTTAACACTAACGACACAACAGGGGCACCTGGGCGGCTCCGTCGGTTAAGCGCCCGACTTCGGCTCAGGTCGTGATCTCGCGGTCCGTGAGTTCGAGCCCCGTGTCGGGCTCTGTGCTGACAGCTCAGAGCCCGGAACCTGTTTCAGATTCTGTGTCTCCCTCTCTCTGACCCTCCCCCATTCATGCTCTCTCTCTGTCTCAAAAATAAATAAATGTTAAAAAAAATTTAAAAAAAATTTTTTTTAAAAAAACAACAAAAAAAAACCCCACTAACGACACAACAAAGTGAGCACGGTAGACTCTGCTGTGAATCATAAATTAGATGATAATCGTGTCATTCCAAACAAGAATAACCTCTGTGATTCCTGCTTTGCTTTTTTATTTTTTTTTAACTTTTTAAGGATTATTTTTGAGACAGAGAAGGACAGACAGCATGAGCAGAGGAGGAGCAGAGAGAGAGGGAGACACAGAATCCGAAGCAGGCTCCAAGCTCCGAGCTGTCAGCACAGAGCCCCACGTGGGGCTCGAACCCACGAACTGCGAGATCATGACCTGAGCCGAAGTCGGACGCTTAACCACCTGAGCCACCCAGGCACCGCCCCCTTTTTTAAATTATAGGAGCATAGACTTTTGGAAGGTGGTAAGAGCTGACAATTAGCTGAGCACATCCCAAGAGTCAGGCACTGCTCCCAAGCACCTTACATCGGTCATCACCTGCCACCATTACAAGACACATTTCAGTATCATTTCCCTTTTCCTGTCAGGGAAGCTGAGGCAGAGGAGTCCCGCCATGCGCTGAACCCAGACGTCTAGCTCTAGCTCCCTGTCCTGCAAATCCTCCATGACAAAATGAAGACTGGGGTGGGGACCAGGCAGGTGGCCACTGCTCTAAAGTATTAGAGGCAAGAGTATGGACCTGAGCAAGTATACATCGAGTCTTTTAAAAAAACAAAACTATTCAAATTGCAACCTACCCATAATGCTGAGGGCTTGGGGTCACCAGATACCCCTCGTGAGAATATAAACTTTTGAGACCATCAGCAAGGTCAATAAAAAACCCCAACGTTCCCACATCCCCACGGACTCTGCCAAGCTGCCTGTAGCAGTATGTCCTCGGGAAATAATGGATGTGCTCAAAAGTTGCACGTAAGGAGGCAGGGAAGGGACATCATTCTATCGCCATGTAACTGAACAACATACGCTGTAGAGAAAAAGGAATAAGCATCTTCTTAAGGAGGAGAAGTAGGTGGAAAAAAGCCCACTGGTATGTTCTGAGTGGGTTTACCAGACGTGTGAGAGGTTTATTTATCAAGTCATGTACCTGAACCTCAATTTTCTTACGATGGGGATAAGAAAAAACCCACTTCACAGGGTGGTGAGAATTCACACATTGATATAAGTGCTTAGGATAGAGCCTGGCCTAGGGCAGACATGTGATAAACATTACTCGTTTGCATATATCTGGCAACTTAACATGCAACACACACACATCATTACCAACATTTGTAATATGAATACAAGTCATGCACTAAAATTTTAATAGGCATTATCCCTGCAAGTGAAACAACAGCCTTTTTTCTTTTAAATTCTGTTTTCTAGATTCTCTTTAGTTGCATAAAGCCAGCAATATATTAATATTTAAATATCTCCATTTTTTCCCAAGTAGCCTTAATAATACTCCTTTCCATCTATTACGTTTCTCTAATATAATCCACTTTCTGCATAGTGTGTTTATGGAAATAGGGTACTTCTGTTGATTTAATCTGAAGAGTAATACATTTCCCCTTTATTCTTCAGAGCCAAACAGTTTGCTCATATTTCTTCCGATAAAGTCCTTTCTGCCCTCTAATATATTTGCAGATGAAGAGTACCCCGAAAGGATTTTAGAGCATAAAAGGTAGGGAGAAAGAAGGGATCAATGTCTCCACAAAGCAAAGTTAAAGGACACAACGTGGCAAGTTAAGGACAGCCATATGGAAAAAGGACACCTCACCTCAATTATGTAAGGCCGGAAAACTACCGCAATCAATATTTCAACTCCATTCCCCTAGCGTGGTCAAAAGATGGAGACAATTTGATAGCTCGGCAGTCCGTCCGGTGCTGCGACAATCATTCTGGAAGAAAAGGAATCTCGTTGAGGAGAACGGGATGGCAAAATATGCTTGATTACTGGAGACAGCTATGGAGTTGAGAAATGAGCAGAGTTAAGCCATTTTCCGTGATTGGGGGGCGAGGTGGGGGTGGGAGGGACGGGCCAGAATGACAGGGAGCCTACGAGCTCATGCAGGCATGGGTCCCCCTCGCTCTCGGTAAAAGCTGGGTTGCTTGCTCTTTCGGTATCTCCCCATCGCTTCAAAGACAAGGGCTGTTCCTCCCAGCCTCTCACTGGCACTTCCAACGCTGTTCAGGTGTTTGTCGGAGGGTCTAGAAGCCGGCTCAAGAATACCATTCATTTTCATATTTTGGTATCTCTGTCATTTCAGAGTCAGACTACTCCGTAAGAAGCACGTGGCCTTTCCCCCGAAAACCAGCTCCACCGAGGATTTTTCTCGGCATGTGGCAGTTCCCTGGGATTAAAACCTTGGGATTATGCGCAAGCCATCCCCCATCCCAGAGCGGTCCAGCACCACTTTCCCTTGAACATCCCACTGTTCCGTGCCCCGTCTTTCTCACTCCGGTCCACCACGCCTGGCGAATACCGGGGCACCGCCGACAGCAGCGGCCTTGACCCTGGCCTCTCTCTGCAGACCTCCGCCCGCCCACTCTCTTGCAGACCCGGTGTCCCTGTCCTCTAACCTCTGCCACCCTCAACAGCCCCCTCTCTCCTGGGCCTCATCTTTCTGGGCTATAAAATGAAGAACGGATTAAAATGTCCTCCCTCGATCTTCATTGTGCTTTGAGGTCAGCTGTCCCCGTGCTTACGTCCCGCCCCAGCCGCTTGGCAGAATTTACACAAGTCCTCACAAAGGGGGCCAGTTGACATCTACCCCTAAGGTTGCTGTAACAGGAAAGACTACGAGATCCAGGGCATGGGTTACAACACATGCTTGAGAAATACTGGTCATTCCCACCCCACCTTATAGGAGATCTCCAACTCTCGACTTCTCTGGTCTCCTCATTTCGAAATCCAGCACTCCTTACGTGAGGATCCTGGGTGGCAACAATATTCTCTTCCATCAAATATCAACTCCTCCACGGACTTTCGGAGGCTTCCATAACCTAGCTCTAATTTATCTTATCTTCCTCCAGCTCACAACAAATAATTCCGGTCCTAGTCAGGCTCAGTCTTACTATGTTCCAAAGAACACACCCTTGAGCCTTCCTTTGCTTCATTCCTCATGCAAGACACTGCTCTTCTTATCCCTTCTGTCAAAGCCCAGCTGAGCCTGTGGCCCCAGTGATGCCCATGTTCCAGACACTTGAACCCTCACACACTGTCTTAATGGCACTGTCCGTTGTTTTGTGTTTATTAAGTATAGTGGTCCAGCTGGAAAGGGACCGCTCTGATCATTTTAACTTAGTTTTACAGGTTAGCATGGACCACAAAGCAACCCAGCATTTTTTGGATAGCTTTGTGAGTGCTTTGTGAAATTTATATGCCTTTGTGCCTTGAGGTAATAAGACTTTTTTTTTAATTAACTCCACTTTCATCTGCCTAGAGAGGCTCACACAGGAGCCTGTTTCATCAGCGATGAGGAAACCACGCGCAAACCATCCAGGGGCCTCCTCACGGAGCCAGGAGAGGAGCTCTAAGTGCGTCCGATGCTTGTGGATTTTGTGTTGAAGCCAATGTGTTCGGATTTGAAAAGCCATCTTGCGATAACACTCTCGGCAACAACAGGACTCACGGTGGAGAGAAAGAGGATTGGCTGCTAGGCTTTTACCTCCAGAAACACGACGGCTGAAGTTCCAGGACTAAAGGAAGCATGATGACAGAAGACACAGCGAAGGATCAAGGGAGACACAGGAGGAAGAACTTAAGGAGGAGATACAGAGCGAGGGGATACAGAGGCAGAAGAAACAGCATGCAGGTGCAAAGACCGCTAGCCCAGGGAAAGATGAGCGACGTCGAGGGCTGCGGATGGGGACAAACACGATGTCACGGAGTTGAGCACCTAGTAAGGCAGCCACAGGTGACCCCTGAGGACAATTTGTCATAGGGGCTGGTCCAGGATGCAGACCACAGGGGACTGAGGACAAACCAGGAGGGCAGACGGAGACCAGCAGAGACACTGTTATCAAGAAGTGTGCTAATCAAGCCACGGAAACAGCTGCTTATCTCGTATCCTGAAGTTCACCGGACTTCAACCAATAAAAACGCCTCCCCCCATGCATGCCCTCACTCCTCGCTTCTCCACGGGCACAGAGCTCAGTGACCAAAAATAACCGACAGCAGACCCTTCCAACCTCTCTCTCCCCACACCCCCCGCGGTGCCTGGTTTTGGCTAAGACACCTTCTAGAACTAGTCAACAGCCACCTGCTATCAACGCTCAGCATCTAAATTCGATTGTCCGGCCTCAGGTAAATGCCAGTTATCTGTTTATCAGAGGGAAAAATGAACCCAGACGCTAAAATGTGTCAGCTGAACAGGAACAGAAGTGCAGACTCAGGTCAGATACCTTTGGGTGAACTATATCATTGATCCTCAACTGTCAGAAAGAGAACTTTCAACTTCTACTTCCTTCAAAAGCATGCTTGTTCTTTACTGTAAGTTTAAAAAACAATCAAATATGAATAAAGAAAAAAAACGATCAGCACTAGCCTGTTTTTAATCTTCTACTTTGTTACGCGTGCATGATGCATTTATAAACACAATACACGAATGTGTCTCTACTGACCTAAAAAGAGACTCCCTAGCAGAAGGATTTCCAGCTGTGTTTTTAGTAACATTTCTCTCTTAACAGTAACACCAGGGACTACTCCCGTCTCCCTGCCAATACTAAGCCAGGTTAACAGCTTCTGCTTCATTGGTTCCTCTGGTCCTTCTACGTTCTGTGTTAGTCAACTCCCCTCTCTCTCCTCTGTCACATGTCTTTGCTGAAGAGCCATTCTGGTCACGAGATAAATATTTCTGTTTAGGAACCAAGGCTACTTTATCAGCCACTACAAATGTAACCCGTGACAGTTTACTTTCCAACATTCCCAATACCCTCGAAGGGTCCTCCGCTGGTTATAGGTTAACGACAGCTAGGGTAACAGTATACATGTGAACCTATGCTTTTGGCGGGGGTTAAGAAGCACTATTGCATAAATATTTTAAGTAGAGCCTGTACTGAAATTCTAGATGAAGAGGCATTCACCGGTCCTCTGTGACATGCTGGGGGCCCAAGGTAGCAAATTTTTATTGACGCTGTGAGCAAGCCTTGCCATCGGCTAGGGGGGTCTCCAAGATTTCACCCTAAATGTATCCCCCTCCACACCAAATGTTTCTATTTTTTTTTTTTTTTAATGCATTAGCTGCGCTGTGGGCCAGGTAGTGCATGACACAACGGCCAAGGACGGTGGGTGCTCGGTGAAGCTGTCTGCAGTCACAATTACTCGTCGCTTTGGGAGCCCAAAGGCACAAGTGCACAGTGCATGTGCACCAGGCGGGTGAGTTTCCCCGCAGCAATATCACCACAACCAAGTCATTCATCGCCAGAGAAGGGAAAAAGAAACCTCTCCCTAGGCTTTCATGCATGCACTGAAGATTTATGGAAAATGCTTCGGGATGTGAAGGCTACTTCTCCAGAAGAAGCAGGTTTCCGGACTGCCCTGGGAAACAGCCCAACGATAGATGTCCCTGTCCCCCTTGCTGGTGTGGGGCAGGGACAGCCACCCACAAATCTGGAGCCCTGAGGAAGAGCAGGAGACGCCCCCAAAGCGGGGATCCAACCGTGGGTGACTGCAGCTCTAGGAGCGCAGGGGAGACAGAGCCTAGCCTCTGCCCAGCTGCGGCCAGCATGGGGACAGTCCCCCTGTGGCAGGAGCTTCCTATATTCGTCTCTCCCCACTGCCCTCATTGCTGTGGCTGGAGGGCTCTAACTTCTCTGCTTCGGGGAGGCTGCAGCCAGATTTTGTCAGGAGAATAGGGCTGGAGAAGAAAGCAATTGTCCCCTAAGGAGAGTCTTGCGGGAGGGCTGAGTGGGAGACGTGGAGGAGCACAGGACTGCACCTGCTCGGTCGGGGTGGCAGACACGCAGGAGGCCGGAGGGAATGGCAGGACTCCTGCTGTGACAAAGTACCCTCCCCAGCCTCAACTCTCACCCAGAAGCAGCAGGGACCAGTGGGAAGAGATGAGCCAAGGGTGGGGGGATGGGTCTTCCAGACCTCATGACATATCATAAGAATGTCGAAGTCTGGGGGGCACATGGGTGGCTCAGTCCAGTGAGCATCTCACTGCGGCTCAGGTCATGATCTCGCGGTTCATGGGTTCGAGCCCACGAGCTGTGCTGACAGCTCAGAGCCTGGAGCCTGCTCTGGACTCTGTGTCTCCCTCTCTCTCTGCCCCTCCCCTGCTTCCACGCGCGCTCTCTCTCTCAAAAATAAAATAAACATTAAGAAAATAAAAATAAATTAAAAAAAAAAGAACTTGGAACCCTGGCACAACCTTGCTGGGGTGTGTGGGAAAGAGACCCAACGTTAACCTTTCTGCTACCACCCTGGAGTAGAAGATGAGTGGATTGAGAAAAATACAGTATTTTTTTGCACCCTCGAGTCTGTGGACCAAGATTCATTCTCAACTTGAATTAACAACTCAATGAGCAAATGAGCTCATGATGAAGGTAAACGGCTTAACAGCTAGTAACCTATATATTTTTCTGACACTATCAGTTGAAATGCATAGATCTCCGTCAGATCAGGATGCCATTCAGAGTAAAGGACCCTTTGAGAGCAGAGGCTCATGAGGCTTTTGCATCACGCAGACATTTACCGTGAATTTTGGCCTTGCTCGTCACCAGAGATGTTTTTAAAGGCACGACACTGACAGAGACAGGTGTCACTGGAGGCATCACCTGCTGGCATTGACGAGGCCTCATGGGGTGGAGTCACTTCGGAAAATTCACTGTCATCCTTGACCTTGATTCCCAGTCTGGCCCAAGGTCTCTTAGGTCCAACACTGAGCTTTTCTTGGAGCCAAAGAGGATTCCTCCCCTAGAGCGTGAAGTTAATGAATAAATCCACAGCAACACGTTCATGGTATGCGTGGGGGGGGATGCTTCAGTCCCCTCCACATGAACTACTCCCTTCTTTGGAATTTTCTGATCCAGCTACAGGGTCAGAGGGGACTCTCCCGTACTGCCTCCCGGTACACACACATCTCACCCAGCCAAGGCCTCGATGGGCCCCACGGAGGCATCAGACCCATGCTAAGCAAGATGCTTCCTTCCTCAGGTTTTCAGCCAGGCTCCAGATGCAGGTGGCTCTGCCCACAGAAAGAGCTGACGTGCAGAAAGGTGGGGTGAAGCTGAGGGCAGTCGAGACAACAGAGTTCTCCATGTTCCCTGTGCTTTCCCTTTGACCCTAGGTTTTCTCTGAGGGTCCTGGATTCCTTGGGGGTACTTTGGTATCCTGAGAAAGCCCTCCTTAAGTTGGTTTTGATTCTCACAGCCAAAGACGCCCAGCTGAACACCATCCTTTCCCTGTTACCATGTTCTCCAGCAAATAATCAGATGTTCCTTGCTCTTGTTCCTTGCCTTGCTCGGTGAGCACTGGACCAGACCAGAGAAGGGAGAGCCAGGCTCGGGGGTGGAGGGGAGAGGTGGGGGTGCCTGCTGTAGACCATGTTTTGAACCTGGAATACCTCCAGGTCTAGGCCTCTCGTCCATTTTCAGCGTGCCTCCCTTGCCCATTTGTGCCTCCCTGAATCCTATTTTTCTAGGCTTGCATGCTGACTATTCTACTTTAGCTGACGTTTACTTACGTACACACATACATACATACATATATACATTCCATTTCTCCTCCTGTATTCAGCTGTACTATTTCCAGCTGTAGACATTCTATGAAGTCAAGATACAAAGATAAACCCCCAAGAGGGACGTGAGTGCTCTGCTCAGTGCCCACTCCTGGTATAGGCTTGTCATCTCAGAGGTGGAATTTTTACCACAAATTGAGCCTATGTTACAAAGACAAGTTAAACATTATACAGAGATGGGAGAAAACGGTCGTCTACAGTAACATCAGGTTTTTTTTCATAGAAAATTGGTAGGGTCTGGTACCTTCTCCCATAAACATGCACGTACAATTTATTTATTTATTTTTTAAGTTTATTCATGTATTTTGAGAAGAGAGAGAGCATGCACATGTGTGAGCAGTGGGCAGGGTGGTGGGGGGGGGGGTGGTTAGGGAGAGAGAGAATGAGAGAGGGAGAATCCCAAGCATACTCCATGTTGTCAGCATAGAGCCCGACATGGGGCTTGAACCCACAAACTGTGAGATCATGACCTGAACCCAAATCAAGAGTCAGATGCTTAACTGACTGAGCCACCCAGGCATCCCTACAATTTCTTGAGCTGGTAAAGAATAGTCCAACTTGGTCATGGGTATCTTTTTTTCAATTGTCATACTTGATTTTATTCCTTAAAAACTTGCAATGATGTTGTAACAAAGTATAAATCTTGCTGTTTATTATGTATGTATTTAAGAAAAATCAATGGTGAGAAACACTTTTTTCTTTTTTTTTTTAAGTAGGTTTCACGCCAAGTGTGGAGCCCAACGTGGGGACCGAACTCAACACCCTAAGATCAACGCCTGAGCTGAGATCAACATTCAGATACTTAACCCATAGAGCCACCTGGCCCCCCATTGTGAGATATATTCTCCAACTGTCTGGGGGGCGGGAAATTAAAATATATTTAATTTTTAAAATTTTAAAGAGAGGGTTCAATAAAAAAAGCTTTTCTCTTTTAAGATTAATCCATCAGAAATGAAATCGTTAACTGACATGTAAACTTTTTTTTTTTTTTTTTTTACCCTTCGTGGCTTGACAAATGCAAATGAAGAAGAAGAAGAAGAAGAAGAAGAAGAAGAAGAAGAAGAAGAAGAAGAAAGGAAAATGACACACTCAAGAGACTGCACAGGAAAAAAGGGCATTCAGTCATCCAAAGTATAGTTCCTTACCTGGTATCTACATTTTATAAAGGAGGAAGAACATTTCCACTTAGGGCAAAGAAAACAAAACTACTTGTATGTGTGTGACCCAATCAAAAAGTGCTTTCTCTCTGATGGGGTTACCAAACTTGGCTCGATTCTGCCACTTAAACCGTAAGCCCCAGGACGGAAAGTTCCATACCTTCCAGCATTTCTCTCCTTTTTCAGTTCTCTGTAGAGGAAGTGACTACATCTGGGAGTGACCCGGGGGTGAGGTGGCAAGAGACCCCTTCGTCGGACTGAGGGAGGGGTGTGCAAGGAGGTAACCATTAGCTATAGGCACTCTGTCAGGCACTCTGGAGAATGCCACATGTCAAACATCTTTACTTCCCGAGAAAAGTATAACAAAAGGTACCCTTAAAAGAAACCCCAGGGGTGCCTGGGGGGCTCAGCTGATGGAGCATCAGACTCTTGACTTCGGCTCAGGTTATGACCTCAGGGCTATGGGATGGAGTCCTGTGTCGGGCTCTGCGCTGACACCGTGAAGCCTGCTTGGGATTCTCTCTCCCGCTCTCTCTGCCCCTCCCCCCTCTCAAAACAAAAACAAAACCCCCCAAAACCCCCAACACCGAAAACCACTGGTTCTCAAATCTAAGCATAAATCAAAATTGAAAGCATAAATCCATTAAAGCACAGACTTCTGGTCCTCACCTCAGAGTCTCGGAGTCACCAGGTCTGGGGTGAGTCCTGAGGACCGACATTTCTAACTAGTTCCCAGTTGATGTTGCACCACTGCTGATGGTGAGGTTGGGGCGGGGGGGGGGGGGGGGGGCAGAGAACCACTGTCTTAGAAAGAGAAGCAAATGAAGGAGCTGAGCTCTTTAGCTAAGGATACAATCTTTGTGTTAGTAGCCGTTGTGTCAATATCCACTGATAGGGAAATTCATTCAACAGCAGTTTACCAAACCCCTTAGCTACAGGGAATCTAATGCTTTACGAGAAGGGCAGGGTCCCTCCGGCCCTCCTCCACACACCCCAGTAAAACTACTACTCCAGGAACCTCTGTATCTCCAACGCACAGCCTCCAGAAGGAACCGAAACAGAACTCCCGGTGGTTATCCGTCAAAGGACCAAAGCAAATGTCTGGAGCTGCCGTTGAGAGTGAGAGCCCAACTAGAAAAGGATGAAGAAGCCAGGAGGCATGAGGAGCAGAGGAATGGCACACAGTAAGGGCACGGGAGGGAGACGGAATCCAGGAGACCTCTGCTTCCTGACATACCCTTTCTCTGCACCTTCATCAGTCAGGTCCAGGGAGCCTGTAAGGGTTTTCTGTGCCAGGGCCACCAAAAGTGCTGCCCTACTGCCTGAGACCCCAAGCAGGTCTATCACCCTGACGACTCCATGCACCTAGAACTGCATAGACAATGACAGAGAGACAATGCACCAAACTCGGGCTTTCCCGACTCAAGAATGTGTCACAAATACATCAAGGGCGGGGGGCGCCTGGGTGGCTCAGTCGGTTAAGCGTCCGACTTCCGCTCAGGTCGTGATCTCGCGGTCCGTGAGTTCGAGCCCCGCGTCGGGGTCTGTGCTGCCAGCTCAGAGCCTGGAGCCTGTTTCAGATTCTGTGTCTCCCTCTCTCTGACCCTCCCCCATTCATGCTCTGTCTCTCTCTGTCTCAAAAATAAATAAACATTAAAAAAAAATTAAAAAACAAAAAAACAAAAAAAAAACCCAAATACATCAAGGGCTTTAAAAATACAGACTGCTGGACTTAAACCTGCTGAGTTTAATTCAGGAGATCCAGAGTGAGGCTTAAAATGTAAATTTCTAACAAGTTCTCAGACGATGCCGGTGATGCTGGTCCAAGGATCATATCTCTGAGACCCACTTGTTAAGCTATTCCTTGCCATTGACTAGAACACTATCTTCTTTAATTAAGTTATTACATGAAAGAGAAACCTCATACGTAAAGGACTAAGACTACGGCTTTTGTCACCAACCACGTGGTTTACCTCAGGCAGGTATTGTACTTTCTCCATGTTTCCATTTTCCATCCGTGAACTGAGAACACCTACCTCCAGGATACTGTGAATCTGACTAAAGGTTATTACTGTGTAATTTAAAAGATGTTACCAAGTATCAGCTGCTGCACGGTCCTGACTGTAATGTGTAACATTTAAGTACTCATACCCCTCACTTACCCGACAGAATGGGAGAAATCTTTATCTTTTAGAAAAGATGAAGCCCAGATGTGAGTCTTGCCAGACTCCACAATTACCTGAGAAGATGCTTTTGATTATTCCTCATGAAGATAAAAATTACTTCAACCAAGTTCCATTGTATATATAAAGACAAAGCAGATAGGGTGCCTGGGTGGCTCAGATGGTTGAGCGTCCGACTTCGGCTCAGGTCGCGATCTCGCGGTTCGTGGGTTCGAGCCCTGCGTCAGGCTCTGTGCTGACAGCTCAGAGCCTGGAGCCTGCTTGGGATTCCGTGTCTCTCTCTGTGCCCCTGCCCTGCTCATGCTCTGTTTCTTTCTCTCAAAAATAAACATTAAAATTTTTTTTTCAAAAGCACAAAGCAAATGCACACAAGTTTCAATTTGAAATACACACTGTATTTTTTTTTTTAAAAAGAGAGACTGTGTACTTTAAGGAAAGAATGACAAAATATAATGGCTTCTTCCCAGTTGAGAACACAGGGTGGTACAGGTGCCTGTTTCAATACTAACAATTCTATAAATGCCAGATTTCAATCTTGGGAAGAGCAGGGATCAAGGCTCATTTCCCCAGAGCACCCTTGTCGACTGGGTCAAGCAGTAAAGTTCACCAAGAAAATTCTCTCCCAACCTCATTAATTACCAGAGCCCAGGCTCTGGCATTTTGAGAGAGGCAGCTGGCGACCTGCCCACCCAGTACCCTACCACTCCTCAGCCTCTATGGAATATTACATGCACAGACCTCCTGTCACCTTTCTCAAGAGAGGAGTGGGTCTGCTTCCAAATACTTGCAGTCCAGGGGCCACGCGAGTCAATGCTAGCGATGGTCAGGGAGTCCTACTCCACAAGATAAAACGACTCCTTCCACTATAAAGGTGAACCCAGGGGGCGCCTGGGTGGCTCAGTCAATTGAACATCGGACGCATGATCTTGGCTCAGGTCTTGATCTCCCGGTTTGTGGGGTCGAGCCCCGAGTCAGGCTCTGTGCCAACAGCTCAGAGCCTGGAGCCTGCATGGGATTCTTTCTCAAAGTAAGTAAAATAAACTTTAAGAAAAAAAGATTTAAAAAAAAAGCCAAACCCAGGTTACCCTGGCAGACATCCTTGGAAGCACACAGCAGAAGTGGAGGGGTACAAACTCCTAGCTGAGCCTCTCATTGAAGCTAATTAAAGCGATCACAAAAACCGGAAGCGTGTTGTTCATCTAAAGTCAGCCCAGCCTCACATGAGACATTCGCACCGCGTGTATGTATCTCCATCACCTCGTCCTATAGGCAGCCTGGCCTTCCTCAATCAGTCACTCTCAGCCCAAGGGGGTAATTCCTCCCACTTTTCACTCAGGATTTCCAAAGCAAACATCCATCCGTCTCGGGGGAGGGGGGTGAGTCACAACTCTGTCAACTAGGTTAGCACTTTCTTTAAAATACAAACAAAACAGTGCTGTGACTTCTATATTCATCGTTACCCTTGCCACCGAGAGTACTCTCTCCTGACCATGACTTAGGTTACTTCCAACTTGAACCAACAAAGAAACAAAAAAAAATCCTGGTTTTTAATTTATGAGGTAAATCTACAGACTGGTAAGGCAGCAATTTTAAGTGATTGATCTTGGCTGTCCACCTTTTCAAGTTACCTTTCATTCTTTGACTGTCAAGAGTGTCCTTTGGTAATGGCACGAACTCATTTAGGACATAAGACTAATTACAGTGTTGTCGGCATCATGAATTCTCCAAGTCGGACTCCCTTCTACCTTGTCAGGAACTATCATTTATACCAGCTCAAATATTTTTCTCAAAACATGGGAGAAAGAAAAGTTAATTTCCTGTTAAACCTAACCTTCACTGTATTAGGACATATATTATAATGTTCAATGAAACTGCACAGAATAAAAAACCAACTCCTGGGGCCCTGGCTGGCTCAGTCAGTAGAGCAGGCAACTCTTGATCTCAGGGTTGTGAGTTTGAGCCCTTCATTCAGCACAAAGGTTACGGGGGGGGGGGGCAAAAAGATTTTTCTGCCAGCAACAGCCATTGTCACCTCATCCAGTAAAATGTACTTATGCAAAGAAAGCCTTGGTATATTAAGAATTCCCACTTGAGAGGTGCCCGGGTGGCTCAGTCAGTTAAACATCCGACTCCTGATTTCGGCTCAGGTCATGATCTCAACGGTTTGTGAGATCCAGCCCCACAAAGGCCTCCACACCAACAGCATGGAGCCTGCTTGGGATTCTGTCTCTCTCTCTCCCCCTCCCCCGCATGTATTCTCTCTCAAAATAAATAAAACTTTGTAAAAAAAAAATAATAAAAATTCCCACTTGATTTGTGATAAAGGAAGCAAGAATATACAATGGAGAAAAATAGTCTCTTCAATAAATGGTGCTAGGAAAACTGGACCACCACATGCCCAAGAATGAAACTGGACCCCATCTTACAGCCTACACAGAATCAACTCAAAACACATTCAAGACTTGAACGTAAGACCTACAACCATGAAACTCCTGATGCTGGTTTTGGAGATGACGGTTTTGAATCGGACACCCAAAGCCAAAGCAACAAAAGCAAAAATAAATAAATAAATAACCAGAACGACGTCAAACTAAAAAGCTTCTCATGACAAAGGAGACCATCAATAAAATGAAAAGGCAACCTACTGAACGGGAGAAAATCAGTACCAATATTTCTCTGCTAAGGCTCAAGGTCCGAATTACATAAAGAACTCCTACAACTCAATAGCAAACAACACAAAACAAACAAACAAAAAACACCACAATCCCATTAAAAAATGAGAAGATCTGAACAGACACTTTCCCAAAGACAGAGACGCCAACAGGTACAAGAAGGGATGCTCTACAACATTGATCATCAGGGAAATGCAAACCAAAGCCCCAAGGAGATGTCACCGCACACCTGTGAGAAAGGCTCACCTCAAAAGGACAAGCAGTAACAAGGGCGGAGGAGGATGTGGAGCAAGGGAAGCCCTCAGGCACCGCTCACAGGAAGGAAAGTGGTGTAGCCCCTGCAGCAAACAGTAGGAAGGTTCCTCAAGTGATTAAAAGTAGAGCTTCCATCCGATCGGTTGCCACCACGTGACCCAGCAATTCTACTTCGGGATATTTATCCGCACAAAACGAAAATGCGACTTTGCATGAGCGTGAGTTGGGGAAAGGGGTAAGGGGGGGGGGGGAGGGAGGGAGGCAAAGGGAGGGAGAAGGGGAGGGAGAGACAGAGGAATCTTAAGCAGGCTCCAGGCTCAGCAGGGAGCGTGACACGGGGCTCATGACCTGGGCCACCGTCAAGAGTCAGATGATCAACCGACTGAGCCACCCAGGTGCCCTGTTCAGAATTTTCATCGAAAGCGCTCCTACCTTAGAGCTAATCCACTAACACGTGCTGCCAAAGGAACACATGTAACTGCTGCATTACCACCACCTGCGGCGACTGTCAACGGTGCCTCCGGTCCCTCCGGCGAAGCTTTTCTCTGGCTCTGGCGCGTCCGTAGCTGTACCCAGTGCCACTGTCTGCCTTGGTAACAATGCCTTTTCTTGTGGAGAAGACACGGGACGCCACCTCTTCACACAAACACCCCAGAGCAGGAGGTGGTCCTGGGTGGAGCCCTACAACCCCACCCCCCAGTGCTCCTGGATGGAGCACGGAGACCACCCCCCCAGGGGGCTAGATGGGAGGCAGGCACGCACATCCCACCACGGGGTGCACACTGGTCTCATTTGAAAGAAACCAATTTTGGGGTGCCTGGGTGGCTCGGTTGGTGAAGCGGCCGACTTCGGCTCGGGTCATGATCTCGCGGTCTGTGAGTTCGAGCCCCGCGTCGGGCTCTGTGCTGACAGCTCAGAGCCTGGAGCCTGTTTCAGATTCTGTGTCTCCCTCTCTCTGACCCTCCCCCGTTCATGCTGTCTCAAAAATAAATAAAAAAAAAAAATTTTTTTTTTTAAATAAATGAATAAATAAAAGAAACCAATCTGGCAAAACACATCATGAGTCTTTGGAGAGGTTACAGTTATTTAGTATTATTTCTATATATACACATATAAACACACACAACTTTGTGATTTCCAACCCAGTCCCTTTGCTTCCAATAACATAGATTAAGGAAATAATGTTCCAAAAAATCTGACAAAGATTTAGGCCCAAATACAGTTACTGCCCCACCACGATCACAATAAAACATCAGAAACTCAAATTACTATTAAACATTATGCAGACAGGAAATGTGTATGAAACCAAGGAGTCTTAAACAATTTCATTAGCATGAAAAGCAACATAATTCAGTCTCTGTATATCCTAAAAACTTGCAAAATATACAAATTTTCAATAGCTCATTATATGTGACTATTAATGTTAAGTGAACGGAGGCAGGTGGTTTTGGAAAATAAATTAAGAGGCACCTGGGTGGCTCAGTCAGTTGAGCATCTGACTCTTGATTTCAGCTCAGATTATGATGTCACAGTTCGTGGGATCGAGCCCTGAGTTGGGCTCTGAGCTGACAGCAGGGAGGCTGCTTGGGATTCTGTCTCTCCTCTCTCTCTGCCCCTCCTGTGCACGTGTTCTCCCTCTCTCCCTCCAACCCTCTCTCTCCCTCTCCCCCTCCCTCAAAATATATACATTAAACACTTAAAAATATAATAAATTAAGTGTCCCATGTTCAGTTTCCATAATAAATAGGGTAAAGCAGGATGCATCCAGATTTTATCAAAAGCATTAAGAAAATAATTTCTGCCTTTTATAGGGATGAAAGTTCCTCTAACAGGTTAGCTTTCTGATCAGAACCCCTCGTGGACAGGGTCTAGGTCACAGATCAGGTTTCGGGGGACCTGGGTCTTGATTTCTTCCCATACGACAGGGGTACTCCCAGCTGGGCCCACTGAGTAACAGCACAGACAGGCAGTGCACTCTTGCACTCCCGAAACTGTGAACCCCACTAGGAAAACAATTCTTCATGGTCAGACCACACCCGAGACATCTCATTTTCATGGTAATTAAAATACAAGTGCAGATTTCAAAAATGAAGTGTAAGTGAAGTTTATAGCGATATGTCTTTTCCAAATGTCCATAATTTTATATATTTATACCAAATATATTATTTGGTATAAATATACTATACATAGTATTTAGTGTTATATGCCAAAGAATTCAAAAAATACTTCAAAGTAGCAGACCACACTCCAAGCACAGATTAAAACAAAACCATCATAGAAATAACAGGCATTTCAACAGGAAAGCCAGGGGCATCCGGGTGGCTCAGTCAAGTTAAGCATCCAACTCTTAATCTCAGCTCAGGTCATGATCTCACGGTTTCTGAACTCAAGTCCCAAGTAGGGCTCTGTGTGGACAGTGTGGGGTCTGCTTGGGATTCTCTCTGTCGCCCCTCCCTCACTTGCACTCTGTTTTCTCCCTCTCAAAATAAACTTAAAAAAAAAAATCCCAATACATAAAAGAAACTATTTTCCTAAAAGTTATTGCTTCAAGGAAATATACATCATAAATAAAATTGTTTTAAAAATAACAGAAACACTTGGGGCTGGGGAACGTGGAGATTAACAAAAACAGAAGTCCTATATATCAAATTTTATGGATCTGGCCAAAGTCAGCACAAAGATAAATTCAAGCCCTGAGTAATGACAATAAAGTACATATCCGATGAGGAAAAATGCTCAACTCCATTTGTTAGTAAAATTACTACAAAAATAGCTCAGCAACAGTGAACACATAAAAGAGAAGAGAAATAAATCCAAAAGCTTATTTAAAATCCAAGAAAAAGAGGGCCTGGGTGGCTCAGTCAGTTGAGCGACTGACTTCGGCTCAGGCCATGATCTCACAGTTCGTGGGTCTGAAACCCAAGTTGGGTTCTGTGCTGACAGCTCGGAGCCTGGAGCCCGCTTCGGATTCTGTGTCTCCCACTCTCTCTGCCCCTCCCCGACTCGCACTCTGTCTCTGCCTCTCAACATAAAAAAAAATTTTTTTAATCCAAGAAAATATAATAAAATCCCATCAAAGAAGTGTACCTAAGTGAACACAATTAGAAAAAGAAAAGCACTAGGACATACTAAGGGGATACAAGGAAGAATGATGTATAATAAACAGATACAAAGTTATGCTTTTCAAAACGACTTGACAGAACAGGACAGAAGGGCGGCATGAAGACTAGTAGCAGGAAACAGCTGGGTGTCAGGTGGACTGAGGTGAGGTCTCTGCTCCAACAGCCTCCGATGTCACCTGTGTCCCACAGAGGGGACAGTCCCGGATGGAGCATCACAGCTGGGTCGAACAGCACTGAGACCACCCATCCCACCCCAGGGGCTAGGTCCACAGGGAGATGGGCACTCACAACACGGCCATGGGTGTGGGCGGTGGTCCCATAGTTAAATGAAATCAATTAGGGAAAAATGTATGAAGGTCTTTTAAAGTGGTTACAATTTCAAAAATAAATGTAACTCTTGATCCTACAATTTTGCGTCTCATAACACACATTAAGAAAAAAGGTTTTAGGGGCATCTGGGTGGCTCAGTTAGTTAAGTGTCTGACTTCAGCTCAGGTCATGATCTCACAGTTCATGAGTTCGAGCCCCACACTGGGCTCCTCACTGATGGTGTGGAACCTGCTAGGGATTCTCTCTCTCTCCCCCAAAATAAATAAACTTAAAAAAAAATTTTAATATTTATTGTGAGAGAGAGAGAGAGCACTTGTGCAAGCACGTGATCAGCAGAGGGGTAGAGAGGGAGAGAGAGAAAGAGAAAGAGAGAGAGAGAAAGAAAGAGAAAGAGAAAGAGAGAAAAAGAGAGAGAAAGAGAGAAAGAGAGAGAAAGAGAAAGAGAGAAAGAGAAAGAGAGAGAAAGAGAAAGAAACAGAGAGAAAGAGAAAGAGAGAGAGAGAAAGAGAGAGAAAGAGAGAGAAAGAGAGAGAAAGAGAAAGAGAGAGAGAGAGAGAGAGAGAGAGAGAATCCCAAGCAGGCTCCACACTGTCAGTGCAGAGTCCGACACAGGGCTCGATTCCACAAGCTGTGAGATCATTACCTGAGCTGAAGCCCGATGCTTATGCTTAACCAACAGAGTCACCCAGGAGCCCTGTGATTCTCATTTTTAAAAAGGAAGGGGAAAAAAAGAACCTCTCCCTAGCAAGGCACATATAAACATAATTCTGGGCTCAGTGTCACTGACACTTCTCACCTAAAGCCCAAGGATAAGACACTGATTCTCTACCACCTACTTGCAAATACAGAAACATATATAGGATCATATAATCCTAAACTGAAAGATTCTATGTTTCAACAGTGCCAAGTACTTCTGAGGTTTATTCACGGGCTTATCTTGTCAATAACATGATATTAGTGAGTGGCAAAGAGAGAAGTCCCATCAGAAATAAAACAGCATGCTTACTCTCGAACACAATGCACGGGCCTGACACAGAGAGGACATCACTCCAGTCACACAATGGCTATTCAGAGCTCCCCGTTAATGGAATATTCACAGTTTAAGACAGAAACACAATACACAAAGAACAGAAATACAGACAACGTTGCCACATTAGAGATGTGGATGACAGAATTAGCTTCCTGGCCACAGAGACTTCAGTGAGGGCTATACATAAGCCAAAAAATTATTTTCTATTAACGGTCAGGCAATGAAAATAAAGTTGGACACAACAGTTCATCAGGTTGAAGTGATTTTACACAACACCGCTCCGGTCAGCGGGCTTGTTCATCTTTTCTCTTCAACCATCAAAGAAAGTAGTCCTTTTCCAAGCACCACCCTCTATCAGCCGTGGGGTCCGCTGGGTTGCAGCCTCTGATATGCCTCCTCTTTTCAGTGATTTCTACAGTGTATTGTTGTTGTTGAAGTCAGCTCCATGCCCAACACGGAGCCCAATTTGGGGCTCAAACTCACAAACATTAAGATCAGGACCCGGGCAGAGATCAAGAGTCGGATGCTGAACGGATTGAGCCCCCGAGGCGCCCCTCTACAGGACTCTGTGATGAGAAATCTGCACTGCTTTCCTCACACTCTTAACACTGAAACATGACACGTCTAGAGAAAACCATCACCTGGTCGCATGCAAAAACTTTCACGACCTTTGTGAAGGGATCTTAGATCGCTGTCCAACAAACACTGATCTCACTGCCAAAATCCCCAATGCACACCTCTGGCTTGGGGCCATCCCAATTCTTCAATACATCCATTTCTATTGGTAAGGCTGTTTGGTGAGAAATATCCAAGACTTGGGGGGGGGGGGGGGGAGAAAAACAAAAAAACAAAACGAGAGTAACTTTGAGCAAGCTATTTTGTTTCTGAGAATTTGTCTTCAGGAAGTAACTCGACAAGAACATAGTGATGGGAAAATCTCAACAATATTCATCACAGTGCCATTGCTTACGATGCTAAAAACAAACAAAAAACCCAAAAAACAACAACAAAAACAGCAACCCAGCAAAATGGCGATCAGTGAGAGATGGCTTTAATAAAGTAAAGGTGTGTTTATATAGTCAAATACATGCAGCCATTAGAAAGAATATAGATAAACATAAAATGATGTATATGTGGTATTTGATGGAAGGAAGCAATTACCAATGAGTATAAACACAATCTCTATTTTCTGTGTCAATGCATGGAAAAAATGCTTGAATTAACTGACATAGATGAGAATGTTCTTAAGTCTATCCAAAAGCTCCCCTTCTGAGAAGTTTGCTCTCCTTTCTACCTCACAGCCTTTCAACGCTGCCTGGTACCTGGTGGGAGGTACTTTCTAGGCCATTTATCTCCCTGGTTTACCTCTTAAAATGTGGAGCTCAGAACCCAAAGCAAACACTCAGAGGCTGCCAGGCCAAGTACAGGAAACAATGGGATGATTACCTCCTTTGTTCTGAATACTGCATCATTAATGCTGCTGGAGATTGCCGACCACATCCCAAGGGTTGGCTAAACCCTTACATCTTTTTAACGAGAGCTGCTATGGACCCAGGTCGCTCCATTCCACAAACATGCAACTTTTTTTTTTTCTATCCCAGGGATAAGGAAGTTGCATTCAGTAGAGCTTAATTGTATATTTGTTCATGTTGGTCGCCTTTGGCTGGTAGAGACCTTTTTCTATCCTGATTTCGGACTCCCTAACGTGGAGACAGACACATGCATGACCCACCTTTATCAAAGGTCACTTTCTTTTTAAATTTTTTTTTTGACGTTTTATTTATTTTTGAGACAGAGAGAGACAGAGCATGAACGGGGGAGGGGCAGAGAGAGAGGGAGACACAGAATCGGAAGCAGGCTCCAGGCTCTGAGCCATCAGCCCAGAGCCCGACGCGGGGCTCGAACTCACGGACCGCGAGATCGTGACCTGAGCCGAAGTCGGACGCCCAACCGACTGAGCCACCCAGGCGCCCCAAAGGTCACTTTCTTAAACCAGGACACCATGTCTTTTTAGAAGGATACACAAACTATTTATCTTATGACAACTTAAAATGTTTTTATGTCAAAACGAAGAGCCAAGTTAAAAAATCAAATACAAAGTGGATTCATCTTTGTGCAAAAGCATCCAATGTCAAAGACGCATGGCTCTTGTTTTGCTTCCAACTCACCCTACACTCCCACCTACGATCGACCCTGTACCTTCCACCCCTTCACGCCTTCCCCTAAAAAGTATAAACCCTCCTCTTCGTAAATAGTACTTTGATGGGAAAATGAGAATAGCACTGGCAAGGTAGCGAGCCTCACTAAGTCAAACGGTTTATCAACCCTCAATACGTCTATAGTTAAGCCCTCGTTTTTCTAACTTATCCATAAAAGGACCCTAAGAAACTTAGTCAAACACCTGGTCTTATTCTGATATCCCCTAACAATGACACTACTCAAACTCTCTCTCAGACAACTAACTGATTTTTTTTTTTTAATTTTTTTTTTCAACGTTTTTTATTTATTTTTGGGACAGAGAGAGACAGAGCATGAACGGGGGAGGGGCAGAGAGAGAGGGAGACACAGAATCGGAAGCAGGCTCCAGGCTCCGAGCCATCAGCCCAGAGCCTGACGCGGGGCTCAAACTCACGGACCGCGAGATCGTGACCTGGCTGAAGTCGGACGCTTAACCGACTGCGCCACCCAGGCGCCCCGACAACTAACTGATTTAAAGAGGAGGAAGGGGAGGAAGGGGAGGAAGGGGAGGAAGGGGAGGAAGGGGAGGAAGGGGAGGAGGAGGAGGAGGAGGAGGAGGAGGAGGAGGAGGAGAGGAGAAGAAAGAAAAAGTTAGTTCAAGAGATGCTTGTCCTTGGGAAAGCCATGCTAACTTCTTGTAACCACTATGCCTCTTTCCTAGGTAATCCCAAACTGTCCCTTCTTCCCTCTCTTTATTCCACTCCAAAATCATTTCGCACCTATTCTTTTGAAGGCACTGAACTAGTCTAGGAAAGATGATACAGTAAGACAGGGAGGCAGAGAGAGAGAGGACACAAAGGCCAACAACTCCAACGCAAGGTAAAAATGCTTCAGGAAAGTTCCAGAACAGGGAAGCACTAGCATGCAGGAGGGAAGACCTCTATCTGGTGGGATGGCGGTAGGCATGAAGGGTGGGAATAAAGGTAAGAATGGGGCCACAAACATTCTTAACGTGAAAAGATTCTGATTTTGCTAGGGAATCGCTTTAAAGCTTTCCGAGCCACACTTGGAAAAATCTATCGTGTTCTATTTCAGGCAATTCAAATGCTTTCAATTTCTCAAGAACACCTGCCCATCTTCTCACTCTTTTTGGCCTTTCTCCTGTCCTCCGAGATTGCCAACACAAGTGTACAAATCAGAAAATATTAGGCCCTTGGACTTTTGACAGCATTTTTAAGGTAACAAAGCATTTGCAGGTGGATTACCTCTGGAAGGACTTATTAAGGTCCTAAGATATGAAGACACCGGGCCTGGAGACTCGAACTCAACTAAATTTGGTCATCTCCCCCAGCATGGGCACCCCCTCCACTTTCATCTATGTTTTGCTCTCTCCAATTAAAACTCATCATCTTTGAGTATCCTAAGCTGAGACAAAAATGAAAGCGGTCCCCCAAGTGACTAACAGTGTTGACTATATGATCAAAAACTGATGCACAAATCAACTGAATGGATGACCACCACAAAAAACATGTGCAAGAAATTCAAAGGGGCTACTACCTTTGACGTTTAGAGTTCAGAATAAATCTAAGACTATGTCTAAGAAAGACAGTAGCAGTTCCTTCTTTTTGCCAAATATGTGGCAACAATATTCAATGCCTCTGGGCAAACTACCCAAAACAGGCTTGCAAAACTTTAGAGTGGATCCCCATGGACTCCGTATTTGCCAAGCGGCCTGCTCCATGAAATCTGTAACCCCCAAGTCAGTACTCACGGCCACTCGCGGGCACGGGCTGCGGGACGGAGAGATATTTGAGTCACTTTATACACACATTCCCTGCTGAGGTCAAACAAGGCGACACGGTGCCTTCTTCTCTGGGCTCTCCTGCTGTAAACAAGGGCTCGTCCCACAGTCACTTAGTGCCCCGTTGTTTTTGCATTTTTGTGCTTTCTGTTGGTCATTTTGTTGTTTCAAATGGCCCCCAGGCCTAGCGCTCCGGTGCCGTGTGACATTCCTACGTGCAAGAAAGCTGCCGTGTGCCTTGTCGAGAAAGCACACGTGGTAAATAAGCTTCGTTCAGGCCTGAGTTATGGCGCTGGTGGTCCCGAGCTCAGGTCAGTGAGTCACCAACAGGACAAGGGGTCTTTGAAACAGAAACACACATGAGACAAGGCTACCCGTTCAACTGCTGGTGAAAATGTTACGATCAAAAGCTCCCAGGGACCTAAGCTAGTAACTTCTTCCTTTAGGAACAACGGTGTAGTATTTACTAATGCGGTGCTCATAGCACTTTACGGAACCGAACAGCCACACATAATTAGCACGGACTGTGCAACAGTTCGGGGGGGCGGGGGTCCACATTCCCTGTCTCTCCTATAGTGAGCAGTTTCAGTTACCTCCGGGTCTCCTGTGATATCACAGAACAACCCCAAGTCCTAGGTGTATTCTTTCTTACTCTTCTCTGCCTGAAAGAGAACGTTTTTTTGTTTTTGTTTTTTTTTTAACGTTTATTTATTTTTGGGACAGAGAGAGACAGAGCATGAACGGGGGAGGGGCAGAGAGAGAGGGAGACACAGAATCAGAAGCAGGCTCCAGGCTCTGAGCCATCAGCCCAGAGCCTGACGCGGGGCTCGAACTCACGGACCGCGAGATCGTGACCTGAGCTGAAGTCGGACGCTTAACCGACTGAGCCACCCAGGCGCCCCGAGAACGCTGTTTTTTAACATCACCACATGCCCTGATCGAACCCTAACACAATTAATACTGCTCTTATCACTGAGAACTCAGTCCACATTGAAATGTTTGTCATTACCTCAAAGGTGGCTTTTTGTAGATGGTTTGTTGAAACAACAATCTAAGTAAGATCACACACTGCTTTCTCACCTGCAGAGACTGGATGGAGGGCTACAGCAGAGAGGGGAGTCCTAAGTGGGTTTGGAACGAGATAGAAGATGCTCATACAACTGAAAGAATTAAAGTAGAAGGCGAACCCACAAAAATGGACGAAATAAACAAATCTAACGCTTCGCTGGCAAGTAAAAAATAGGGCAGTAGCCAGAGATAAAGCACCAAGGGGCTTTGTAAAGAGAGTAAATGGATAAATTATTGAATTATCTTAATGGAACAGGGACATTAGATTTTAAAATCCCACTTTAGATCAGTAGAGAAATGGAAAACTAGCTATTAAAAAGGAAAACCTGAGCATGTGAGTGGCTTAGTTGGTTGAGCATCTGACTCCCGATTTTAGCTCAGGTCATGATCCCAGGATCATAGGAGGGAGCCCCACATCAGGTTCCACACTGAGCGTGGAGCCTGCTTAAAATTCTCTCTCTCTCTCTCTCTCTCTCTCTCTCTCTGTCTCTGTCTCTCCCCTGTTCGCACACACACACTCTCCAGTGAGAAAGAGAGAGAGAGAGAGAGGAAGGAAAGAAAGAGAAAGAAAGAAAAAGAAAAGAACGAAAGAAAGGCTTAGCATTACTGTATCTAATTTATTTCACTTCCCATTTCTTAGTTTCACACAAGCTTTTTTTTTTTACATCATGGCACCTTACTAATTACACTAGTAGCTTAAAATGATCTTCCATAGAAACTCATATTTAATCTCACAGGGACCAAATTAAGTGTAAAATATCATGTAAGGTAGTGACATTGGTGTAACTACTTCCAGTTCCTGGGTTCTTATCCAAATCACTCAGCAAATTCAGCATGTTTACTTTATTTTTTGCAAAAAGGAAATGAAATCTAGTCATGCAATTTCTCAGGATGATAGCTAACCTTACCGGTCATTTACCAAGCCAGGCACCCCACAGCAGCATAAGGTTGATAATACAATTCTAAGAGATGTGGAAAATGAGACTTCATGGTTAAATGATACTGTTAGGGTCACATGTGGAAACTGAAAGCTTTGGGACTGTTAAGCCAGCCTGGCCAACTCTGGAGCTTAAGACTCCAGCCGCACTCAATGAGAGGACAGCACAAGGGAGAAACCAGGGTTCCCAAATGCTTCACCAGCAATCGCTAAACACACACGGAACTTCTCTCTGTGCAGCAGATACAGACATACGTACACAAATGAGGAGTTTGTTTGGTTAAGCAATACATCCATGTTCATGAATTTGAAAGTAAGAAAATCAAGCAAGATAAACTAGTAATTCTAACAAGAAACAAGTGTTGACAAGGATATAAAGACAAAGGAACCCTCATGTACAGGTGATGCAAATGGGTGAGGCCACTGTGGAAAACAGAATGGACGTTCCCCCAAAAATTACCAGCAGAATTCCCGTATGATACAGTAATTAACTCCACTATGGGTATTTACCCAAAGAATATGAAAACACGAATTCAAAAAGATTTAAGCACTCCTATGCTTACAGAAGCATTCTTTACAAGAGACAAATTATGGAAGCAACCCAAGAGTCCATCAATAGATGAATGGATATGGAAGATGGGGTGTATATATGCAAACGGAGTATTACTCAACCACAAAAAAGAATGAAAGATTGCCATTTGCAACAACATGGATGGATCTAGACAGTGTTGTGCTAAGTGAAGTCACTCAGAGAAAGACAAATACCCTATGATTTCATTTCTATGTGGACTTTAAGAAACCAAATGGACAAAGGGAAAAAAAAAAAAAAAGACAAACCAAAACCAGACTCTTAACTAAAGAAAACGGATGGTTACCAGAGGGGAGGTGGGTGGGGGGATGGGTGAAATGGGTGATGGGGATTAGGAGCAGACTTTTGGGATGAGCACTGAGTAATGTGTAGAAATGCTTAATCATACTCTACACCTGAAATGAATCTAACACTGTATGTTAACTCTACTGCAATTAAAAAACATTCTAATATATCTCATTTTTTTGAGGTTCATTATCAGAAGTGGCTCCAAACTTTCTCCGACTCTTTAAAACAAGATTTTCTGAAATCCCTTTGTATTTAGTCTTAATTTTGATTTTCCTCCTCAAACTGAAACAAAACAGACTCTAAAGAATAAAGAAGAAATATAACTTAGCACCTCCCCCATCAACTTTCAAATGTTAAAAATAATTTTTTTAATCTTTATTTATTTTTCAGAGAGAGAGACAGGGTGTGAGCAGGGGAGGAGCAGAGAGAGAGGGAAACACAGAATCTGAAGCAGGCTCCGGGCTCTGAGCTGTCAGCACAGAGCCCGACGCGAGGCTCGAACCCACGGACTCTGAGATCATGACCTGAGCCGAAGTCAGATGCTCAACCGAATGAGCCACCCAGGTACCCCTGAAATATTTTAATTAGAGAAGGATGATGTAAAAAGTAGTTGTCTCTAGAACACCTGTGAAAGTGATAATTATTTTAAATATGATCAGTGAGGTTTGTCTATACACAAATTAATGCTGTGACTGTAACATCACAAAGGTTAAAACTTTTTTATTTCTTTTATGTTTATTCATTTTTGAGAGACAGAGAATGAGAACGAGTGAGGGGAGGGGCAGAGAAAGAGGCAGACACAGAATCCGAAGCAGGCTCCAGGCTCTGAGCTGTCAGCACAGAGCCCGACGCGGGGCTCGAACTCACAAGTCGTGAGATCATGACCTGAGCCAAAGTCAGACGCTAAACCCACTGAGCCACCCAGGTGCCGTTGTTTTATTTCTTAATAGAAGAGTTGACAGCATTTTTATCACCACTAGAAGGTAATTTTTGCATTCCAAAAGAATTTTCTTCTAATTGTATTTTGAGAGACACAGCTTCAAAAACATTTATGCACTGGTCTTAAATCAAGTATTTCATATTCCAATACAAGTCTGGACACATCCAATCTGAAAGAATTTCTTCAGGCTTACTAAATCAGCCTATGTGATTTCATTTCCAGCCAAATAGGAATCATAAACCTTTTGGTTACTGCCGATAGTTCTCACATCACTGCAAAGAGGGAAGGAAAAGCCAGAAAGCCTTTGGCACTAAAACATCCCCAAGTAAGGATCATCTCCATAATCTACAAAGTAGAATATCGTAGCTATTGGGTTTCTGAATCTTGATTTACATTTACTCATTTGACTCAACCTTATCAGCAGTCCGGACAATTATGCGGACTCTGGTAGACAGGAGGATGCCACTCTGACTCGGCTTGTGGCCTCCGTCTGAGGTTGGAAACGAGCTCTTGGCTCATCTAACTTCATTAGCATTTATTACTGTCCCCATCCTAGTGGTTCTCAAACTGTGGCCCACAGACCCGCAGCAGCAGCACCTGGAAACTGGTCAGAAATCTCAACGCTCAGACCAGTCCCATGCCTTCTGAATCACAAAGTCTAGGAGTGGGGACCAGCAACCTGTGTTTTCCTTTTTCTTCCCTTTTTTTACAATGTTTATTTTTGAGGCAGAGCACAAGTAGGGGACGGGTAGGTAGAGAGCAAGGGACAGAGGATCCAAAGAGAGATCCACGCTGACAGCAGCGAGCCTGATGCGGGGCTCGAACCCATGACCCGCGAGATCACGACTTGAGCTGAAGTCAGATGCTCAATCGACTGAGCCACCCAGGCGCCCCATCAATCTGTGTTTTAATATAGCCTTCGGGGGATTCAGGTGAGAATTACAATTTGAGAACTACTCGACAAAAGATTTTTTTTTTCAAGTGGTCATGGAGACTGCCATTATATTTGGGTTCAATTCCCACTAAACCATGAAAAACATTTACTGATCTTCCAACAGTCCTATTCAAGTACATGAGAACACAGGGAGGCTTTGAATTTACCAAAACTTTTGTATTAGACAGAGACTCGTATCAAAAGGCCTTTTTCTCATCTGTGGTCCTTCCCATAGTAAGAAAAAGTCATTATTTGACTCAGATTTCCTCAATCTGCCATCACTCTAGTTGCCAGCATTTGAGGGAACTCCCAGCAACTGCCTAAAATAAACCAGAACGGCATGGGGGCTGAAGAACAGGGACCCTGAGAGGGCCTGAGGTCAGGTCTTAGCTCTGCCATATTTCAGCCTCAGTTTCCCCAAATGCTACAATATGCCTTCATCACAGGGAAGTCATCAGAACCAGAGAGATTCCAAGCACAGTAACTTTGCACGAGGGGGCCCTGCATGCACGAGTCATTTTATTATTTCCTAACAGAACTAGTCCATTTTAAATTTTGCCTCTGAACATGCTTATGTCTCTGGAAAATAAAAGATGCCAACACCTAAACCACTTTCTCTGGAAAAGCACCCGATTAATGATTTTTTTTTTTTTTTAAACAAAGGTGACAAATTACAACCACGTGCATTCCTAACAAAGAAAACCCCATCAGGGAAAAACAGCTCATTCTGCACTGAGAGCAGCGTATGTGGGGATCTGAGCGCAAACACCCTGATCAAGAGAAAACATTTCAAAATATTTTCCTTAGAGATCCTGAAGCTGTTATGGGGGTGAAGCCAAGGCCCAGTACGGACTTGCGCAGATTCGCCAAGAATGCGATTGGATGAATTAAAGAAAGTGCATTTTGGCAAGGCTGAAGCCGAAGGCGGGCCTAATTCCAACTTTCCGCTGGGTGATCCAAGTAAGTCCTCCTCTCCTTTCTGCAGCCGATAACTTGATAGTAAAACACAGGTTAGGTTATAAATGAAAAGGCCAATAAGCCACATGGAAAGAAAGCTTTCACTTCAGAACCTTTTAAATAGTCTGTAGGTTGAGGTGACCAGCATTGCTGCATATTGTTTAACAAAGCGCTCAGGAAAGAATGGCTTTAATCTTCATACAGTTTTGGATTTGAGTCCTGGCTTGGCCACTTCACCAGCCAATGGCCCCCGGGCAAGTCCCTGAGCTTCTGAATTGATCTTCTGCTTCTACTTTTGCTCTCATCCTGTCCATTCTTCATCCGTCACAGAATCCTAATCTGTTCCTCAAGCAGGCTAAACACGCTTTCTACCCCAGGGCCTTTGCACATGCTGTACCATCACCGTTCCCCCGCTTCACCCTCTGGAGCATCCACTCCCAACCTGCACCCAGCCCATCCTATCAGTCCTCAGGTCTCAAGTCACTTCTAGGGAAAGCTCTCCTAGCTGATACAAGATTCCATCTTCCCGTTACACACTCCTTTTCCTTACTTTAATTCCTGTCACAATTATAACTGCACTATTTTTTTTTAATTTTTTTTTTAACGTTTATTTATTTTTGAGACAGAGAGAGACAGAGCATGAACGGGGGAGGGGCAGAGAGAGAGGGAGACACAGAATCGGAAGCAGGCTCCAGGCTCTGAGCCATCAGCCCAGAGCCCGACGCGGGGCTCGAACTCACGGACCGCGAGATCGTGACCTGAGCCGAAGTCGGACGCTTAACCGACTGAGCCACCCAGGCGCCCCTAACTGCACTATTTTTAATTCTCTGTTGAATGTCAGTCTACACAACTGGACTGCAAGATCCGTGCAGGCAGGGATCACATCTGTTCACCGCTGTATCCCTAACACCAAGAGCAGGGTCTAGAACACAGCTGAGAGACATCATTATTAACAGTTCCTTAAGCATGGTTTCAGGAAACAGAGGGACCATCTAACTTCACAGAGTTCAGGGGTAAATGCAATTCTGAATCAGATGGGTTTTTAGACATGCAATACAGTCTGATGAGAAAGTAATTTCTTTCAACACCTTTCTCATTTCCAAAAGTGGAATCAGGAAAAACAAACAACAAACTGAAAAGCAACTTTGCACCCTCTGAGTTCAAACAGACAGCTAACTTCACATTCATCATTCTGGGAATCATTCTTATAAAGCCAAATAGCCTCGTCTACTGAAACTGCTATTAAATGCCATCATGGGTCACGACCGTGTCTCCCATCCAGTCTGTCTGCGTGAAAGAGGGAAACAGGCAAATTCCTCTGTTTTCCCTTTGCCCCCATGGCTCATCTGTGTTCTCCCCACCTTGTCTTTTCACCTTGATTGGAACGGAGAGAAGCCTGAGGAAGGGAGAGAGGCTTCTCGATCTTCTGATCAGAACACCTGCGGCTGGTGCCACACAGGTGACATTAATAAGTAATCATTACCCGCCACCCCACTTCGGGTCATGTTCTTCATCTGCCTCCTTCAATTCTGCAGGCGGGCTTTCCTCCTTGGAGAGCACCTGTTCTAGTGCTCTCCCTTCCTGTCCCGTGTTCAGCTCCTCCCAAGATACAAAGACACAATGCCACAGCAGCAGGAGCGCTGGCCCTAAGGACTCCTTGAGCCACATGACCTTGGAGAAACTGAACATATGGTAGGAAATGAATCTGGAGTCCCAGAAAAGGGGGGAAAGGGTTTGATCAAGTCCAGGGATAGTTCAGGGGAAGAAAAAAAAGGCACCTGGATATAACAGAATGATTACAGAGATTTCTCCACCACCGCTGGTCCCTTTTCTCTTGAGCCCCTCCCTCCCCCACCCCAAAGACCTAGAAGCTCAGACCCAGCAGACCAGGCTGCCCATGGCTTCTCACTCCTGAAAGAATTTGCTCTGATAGAGGAGTCCAGGTTCCTTTAGGTTGGTGGAGTTTGAAAAGGACTTATCTGTTCCTGCTACTTAGCCCAAAGGAGTACAGTCAGGCTTATGAATGGATGTGGAAGGAGTGGTAAACACCACTGTGTTATTCAGGTAACATGAACGAGTGGGTTTTTGGGGGAGTGCCTGGGTGGCTCGGTCATTTCAGCCCGTGACTCTTGATTTTGGCTCAGGTCATGATCTCATGGTGCGTGAGTTCAAGCCCCACGTCAGGCTCTGTGCTGGCAGTGCAGAGCCTGCTTGGGATTCTCTCTCTCTCTCTCTCTCTGCCCCTCCTCCCCTAGCACACACATGCAAACACTCTCTCTTTCTCTCTCTCTCTCTCTCAAAACAAACAAAAAGAATGAGTAGCTTTTTTTAACTGACATCCTAATGGTTTCCATAAAACCCAAAGATCAGAGCTTCTCCTTAGAATTACCGATATCTAAAAAGGAACTAAACATTACAAGAGAATTTACCACAGATTAAGGCTACATATTTTTCCTACCGGCAGTATGATGGGGTTTTTTTTTTTTTCCAATTTGAAACTTATTTTCTGAATATCTGCCTTCAACCCAGTCGTCCTGAGACTGCTGACATTTCAGACACGTCCACATGGAAAGCAAGTCCTCACCCCAGAGGGTCTCAGAGTGACGTGGCTAGGAGAAAAGTCCACCACGGAGGTTTTCCCTAGGGGATGTTCCGACTCGCCCCCGGACTGTGTATGTACAATCCCCCAGTCCTACTGAACGATCATTTTCCCCTCTAGAAGCTATCAAAAGATGAAAGCCGTCCCAGGAAGGACCAGGGTCACTTCCTCCACACAGACAATAGGCGGCCACCTGCTCGGGGATTTATTCACCAGCTTCCGAGTTCCTATGTCATGGAGACACTGCTGCTCACACCCCCGATGACAAGGAGGAGAAAGAAACAAAGGAGCCAGGTGGCTGGGCACTGGGAGGAGTGGGGTGGCTTCTCTCTCACACCCCCACAATGCAGCCGGGGGGCTTGTGGGAGCCAGGTTGCTCCCATCTCAAACTGTGTGCAGAGACAGCTGTCTGAGCCACAACAGAAAAAGGAAGGGAAAACAGGCCTTTCTAAGGACTGACCTGGTCTTTTACTCTAAAGGAACAAAAACTGGTAAGCACGAAACACAGACTATTTCGAAACACCATAGAGATTTCCCTGACCAGTCAGGTTCGGTCTGTCACCAACAACTCCCTGGCAATTCTCTTCACTAACAAGAAGCTTCTAACGAACCAAGTTAGTTGTAGAATGAGGTACCCCTGCTGTTTACTAGGTGAAATGTTCTCTCCCACAGGGAGGAGTGGGATCACACCCACTGTAGGAAGTCAGGGGACAGACCTCGCAGAAGGGTCTTGACCGGGGACTCTCCACTCTCCCTACTAGAAGGTTCTGGAATAAGAGGTCTGGAAGAAGAATTATCAAAGTGAGCATGAAGAAGAAATAAAACCAGAAGCAAAGTTGAAAATTCATATATGCTTTCTTCCCCTCTTGTTTTCCTGTGGAGTAAGTGGAAAAGAAAGTAAGCGTCTTTGCAAATACAGGTGATACCAAAATTAAAATAAAAGGAGCACCTGGGTGGCTCGGTTGGTTAAGCGTCTGACTTTGGCTCAGGTCCTGATCTCATGGTTCACCAGTTCAAGCCCTGCATCAGGCTCTGTGCTGACAGCCTGGAGCCTGCTTCGGATTCTGTGTCTCCCTCTTTCTCTGCCCCTCCCCTGCTGACTGTCTCTGTCTCTCAAAAATAAATGAATTAAAACAGATTTTTTAATGAAAAAAATTGCAATTAAATTAGCATAATTAAAAAAAAACCCTTCACTACTGTGAACATTTAAGGATATCCTTTTATATTTTTTTCTACACAAATGCAGACATATAAATACATGGTGAGTTAGTTGGGGGGGGGTGGATATTTGTTGATAAAAATCTCCCTCTACCTATTGGATTTTTTTTTTCCACACAAGTCATGAATATCTGTCTGTTCAAATAAATACAGATTTGCTTGTATTCTCTTTGCAAACGTTCTTGGTAAATATCCCTGCTATTTACTGTTAACGCAGTCCTAGAAAGCAAACGGGCATTTGCACATGCTGCCAGAGATTAACAGCCTAGAGATACCCCAGATTCATCCGCTACAATCACAAAATCAGGAATCCTCCATATAGACCTTTAGAAAGCCTTCCTGGGTCAGTAACTCAAGTAACACTGAGAAAGCAGTTTGATTCCTTCCCTAGAGAATCTTCTGCTGGTTGTCCCAAGTGAGAAAAACCATTAATCATTTCCACGGAGGGTTTGCAATATGGTTTCGAATGACTATGGATATCACACAAGGGTAAGGATTCCCCTCATTACTTTCCCTTAGTTACTGATCCATAAAAAATACCCTTTCCTCCAAGGAATTACCATAGAGAATTTTGAGCACACAAAATAAAAGGAACTGGGCAAACCAAAAGGCAAATCGTTTTTCCCTTTTCCCACCATCACTTTCCCCTTGCGCAGCATGGGCTGGTACAACAAAGAAAGTGAAAAGCCACAGTGTGTGTTACTATTTTGTGGGGTTGTAGACGGAGTGCGGCTTGAGAAGCTGATACAGAAAAGGCATGCCTGTGTCACTGGTCTTGTGACCCTCAGTGTGCAGGAAGAGAATTCTTACCAGCCCCATCTCTTTAAATTACATGAAAGACAATTTAATGGAAAGGGGCCTGAAACCCATCTGTACATAGAGCAATTCATTCAGAAAGGACTCGCCCACAACCAAGGCTTATGGTGCATTCACCGTGGCCAGCGCTCAGTGTGATCCCTCTCCTTCCCCCCATTTTAAAACGAAGATGCTACCGATGCCTAACCCACATGTTCCCTCCGTCTTGAGAACTCTTGGCCAACACTCGATATTGAGCTTGTTTGCAATTCTTTCCGGGGCCGCAGATCGACCCGCTGTGGCCGGGGACAACACTCCTGGACACAGAAAAGACAACTTTCCTCCTCAAACTCACCCCGGACTCTCCAAGGCTGTTCTGTGAACTAAAAAACACGGACAGTAAGTTGGAACCAGGCCGCCGCCAGCCTCACATCAGGGGGGCTCACAAAATCCAGCCGGCAACCTTCTCTACCGTGCAGCACATGGATTATCAGAGGAGTAGCCAGAGTGTCTGAGGAACTCTGCGTTGCAATCGGAGAAGGCTGCAAGGGGAGAGCAGGAGAGGGAGAGCTCACGCCAAGTGCCGCGCGCCTCCTCAACCCCAAACATTTCAGTAACAACCAACCTGGGAAAGCAGCCTCCACGGAGTTGGGATAACAACTTGATTTGTTCCCCCCAGGGCTGGGAGAGCTCCTACAACCCCATCTGGTGAGAACCACTTGAACTCTTTGCTTCCCTGAAGCCAAAGCGAGGCTTGCTTCCAAAGACCAGGAATACTTCCTGTCCTTCCCCAAGCCTGACGGTCCAGGGGTCGATGGACCTCGCATTAAAGCCTCATCACCCTGACCATGAATTACGGGCTACGTTAGATCAGCCAGAGCAACACCGGTCTCTCTGGTGCCAAAGCAGATTCTCCTGGCCACATGGCATGAAAATACAAATGTCCTACAAGTTGCCCAGAAACAGAAATGAGGACCGAAGAACACCTTGCATCGCGGTAACGGGAAGGGGTGGGGGTGAAAATGGCCCCAGCAGAGTAAGTAGTTGAAAAACTACATCCTGATGAGGAAGGTGACGCGGTTAAGGCAGGGAGACCAGCGAAAGGCCACCACCCGTGAGGCCCGAGCGGGGGACGGAACGACACTGTTCCCACATCCACCTTCAGCCACCGCCCTCCCCTTCCCTCCTCTTCAAAGAGGATCCTCGAAGATTCACCTCCCCCCAGGTTTCTCAGCCTTCGTACAAATGACATTTGGGGCCAGGCGACCCCGCGATGTGGGGGCTGGCCTGAGCACGGCAGGAGGGTTAGTAGCATCCCAGGCTCCCACCCACCAGATGCGGGAGCACCCACCCCTCCCTTGGTTCAGTGGCAACCACCACCAATGTCTTACCGATTGCCCGATATCCTCCTCCCCCCACCCCAGCAAACCGCCCCAGGCGGAGAACTGCGGCCGCACCCTGAGCACCGGCTAAGGGGGCCCGTGGGTGCAGCAGCCTCACCCCCGGTCCGCTCACTGAGCCTCACCTCTGGCGACTGCGCCCACCCCCCGGGGCACACCTTGTCCTAACGCCCTCCAAGGCCAGCGGAGACCCTACATTTACACAGGCTGCCGCCCCTTCCTCACGTCCCACCCGTGCCGCCACCCTCGTGTCTGGGCCCAGCAGGCCTCACACCCCGGAAACGTTCCTGCTGCCAGATCCCACAGACGACCCCGTTCTCATGGCTCCACAGGATGGGACGCCAGTAACTGCGCCCTCCTTGCCGTGCATCCCGGCAGGTCTCCTCTGACCCTCTGGACGCCCGTCCTCCGTCTCCTTCCCGGGCTGCTGCTCTTTGGGATTTGGCCCCAAGCCCCCTTCTCCCGCCCTGAGCCTCCACCCCTCGGCAGGCGATCTTACTCCTTCTACCATCTACACGCGGAGCCCCGCGGAACTTGACTCACGGGGCACATCCTTTTCCGAACGTGGAAAGCACGGTTCCAAAGGAGCCTTCCCTCGGACGTCCCGCAGACCCTAGAACTCAGTCTGCCCCAAACTGAGCTCGTCTCCCTCTCCCACAGCCTCCCAGGCTTGCCCTCCCTGAGGAGCGAGCAGCTGGGCCTCCCAGAAACCTGGGCACCAGACTCGTCCCTCTCCCACCCGGTCAGCTCCCACAGTCCCTCCTCCCCCCGACTCCACCCTGTCCACCTCTCTCTGGCCAGGGGGCCCCCCGCCAGGCTAGGTGTCGCTCACCTGGGCACTGCTACGGGTGCCTCGGCTCTCAGCCATCCTCCTCTCGCCAGGCTGGGGGGCATTTCTACTTACACCACTCACCCGGCTTCACACTCTTGAGTGATTTGCCCCCACCCTTGAGATCAAGTTTCAAATTCCTTAATGTGGCTTACCAGGCCCTTTAAATTTTTTTTTTTTTTTCAACTTTTTTTTTATTTATTTTTGGGACAGAGAGAGACAGAGCATGAACGGGGGAGGGGCAGAGAGAGAGGGAGACACAGAATCGGAAGCAGGCTCCAGGCTCTGAGCCATCAGCCCAGAGCCTGACGCGGGGCTCGAACTCACGGACTGCGAGATCGTGACCTGAGCCGAAGTCAGAAGCTCAACCGACTGAGCCACCCAGGTGCCCCTGCAGGTATCTGTAATTAAATCAGGAATGTTCCAACTTGAACTAGTTGCTGTCATTTTTCCTTTTAAAATTAGCTCTGGCCTGAGGCAAAACGGGTCTCTTAAGTGCCTCAGATTGTTTTCTCAATCACAGAGTCATCTTTACTAAAAAGCTATACATTTTTTCCATCTCCTTCCTGGACAATTGAGAAAAAAAATCCCCTTAAGGGCTTAAGATTCCTACCCCTCCTGGGATGCCTGGGTGGCTCAGTTGGTTAAGTATCCAACTTCAGTTCAGGTCATGATTTCATGGTTTGTGAATTCGAGCCCTGCGACAGGCTCTGTGCTCTCAGCAGAGCCTGGAACCTGCTTTAGGTCCTCTGTCTCCCTCTCTCTGTCCCCTCCCCTGCTAGCACTCTCTCAAGAATAAATCAAAAACATTAAAAAAAAAATATATATTTCTGGGTCACCTGGATGTCTCAGTCGACTAAGTGTCCGACTTTGGCTCAGGTCATGATCTCACCATTCAGGGATGGGTTCAAACCCCAAGTCAGCTGTGCTGACAGCTCAGAGCCCGGAGCCTGCTCCAGATTCTGTGCCTCCCTCTCTCTCTGCTCCTTCCCTGCTCGTGCTCTGTCTCTCTCTGGCTCAAAAATAAACAAACATTAAAAAAAATTTTTTTTTAGGGGCGCCTGGGTGGTTCGGTCGGTTAAGCGTCCGACTTCGGCTCAGGTCATGATCTCACAGTCCGTGAGTTCGAGCCCCGCGTCGGGCTCTGTGCTGACAGCTCAGAGCCTGGAGCCTGTTTCAGATTCTGTGTCTCCCTCTCTCTCTGCCCCTCCCCTGTTCATGCTCTGTCTCTGTCTCAAAAATAAACGTTAAAAAAAAATTTTTTTTAATTTTTTTTTAAATGAATGTTAAAAAAATTTTCTTAAAAAAAAAAGATTTCTGGGGCGCCTGGGTGGCTCAGTCGGTTGAGCGTCCGACTTCGGCTCAGGTCATGATCTTGCGGTCCATGAGTTCGAGCCCCACGTCGGGCTCTGTGCTGACAGCTCAGAGCCTGGAGCCTGTTTCGGATTCTGTGTCTCCCTCTTTCTCTGACCCTCCCCTGTTCATGCTCTCTGTCTCAAAAATAAATAAAATGTTAAAAAAAAAAAAAAAAAAAGATTTCTGCCTCTCCTTTATATGCAATGTTCTACCCCAAAAACGGGACCCTAGGAAGCTTGGACTTTGCACACAGTCTCCTGATGAACTGTCTGGGGGGAAAAAGACCTTTACTCTGTCCTTCCTACAGGTCAAACATTTTCCAACACGGTCTCTCTTGAATACAACCATCCTGAATTGGGTGCTCTGAATCCCTCCAAGCTCCATGTAGGACAGCAGAGGCTGAGAGAAGTCCAAACCCTGTGTTCTTTCCACTCTGGGGACGGTGCTGACGGCACCACAAGCTCTCCTCCGAGACCAACAAAGATGAAGATCTTAACACGGATGACGGGCTCTAAGCCTCCTGAGGACAAGATGCTGTGGTGAGCGAGAAAACAAAAGGAGCAGACCCTCAGAGTGAAATTCCACCTACGTGTAGCGTTAAAGGCCCATCTGGAAAAGAGAAGGAAAAGAGAAGCGGAGAAGAGAAGACCGTCCCTCCAAAGGTTTGTCAGCCTCGCACTACTTACCTTTCTGGCTGCGTAACAGGGATGCCCCGGGCGTTGTAAGGTGTTCGAGCAGCATCCCTGGCCTCAAACCACCAGACGCTGGGAGCACCCCTCCCCTGAATCGTGATAATCAACTGTCTCCAGACAGTGCCAAATGGCCGGCAAGGGGCAAATCCACACCCCCACCACCACCACCAGCACCAAAGGCCCTTGAGAAGCCCTGTTCTAAATGAGGCGCTGAAATGTACACTAAGAACTGGTCCTTTCAAGGCCTACTCTTAGGCACAAGGTTTTCGGAGTCCCTTTTCAGCATACTAAGATGCGAATCCATCAAATGCATAATTATAATCTTAAAAGAAAACAAGAGTGCTCCAAATTACTCGTTCAACAAGGAAGGACGTTAGCAGCACTTAACAGACAGTGTTTACATTCTCCCAGGCCCGGGCTGTGTCGAAAAATTAATCTATCCCATCTGTGCTTTGATCTTCGAGCAAATTATCTCCTGAGACAAGATTTAACTTGTGAGGACCCTACAGGCTAACCAGCTGTCAGTGCGCAATGGGCATCCAACTCCAGGTGGCAAGGGGAGAGGATGCTTCCCGACCCCCCAAGGGGACCCTGCTCAGTCACACAACCAGATGCCAGCGAGGGGTCCGATTTTCCCAGGAAACTGCGATATGGCTCAGCTTTGGGTTCAAAGGAGACAGAGCCTTTTAGGAGGTGGGCCGGTTTTATACACCAGCAGTTCTTTTTATGTGATGGAAGGCTTCTGTTGTTTTAGTTTTTTGTTCTTATTTTCACAGCAAAGAGCAGAGTCCCAACCCGAGGGGTCTCCTTGCTTCCGTTGCTTGGTTTCACTACAAGAGGAAAGGACGAAGTTTCCAGTCTTCCAAAGGCTCTTACTCATCTCGCACCTGTTCTGCAAGGTAAATGCTGCCAGCCAGACGGAAGAGAGGAGCCCTGAGTGAAATGCTTGTTGTATTGGCAACCAGACGTGTGGCCTATAGGAATGCTGGTCGCAAAGGATGAGCAGAGACTTATTTTTGCAAAGTGTTTATACCTTCCTTTGTGTGGTGGGCAGAATCATGCCCCCCTGCCTTACCACCAAAGACATCTAAGTCCTAATTCCCGAACCTGAGAGTGGCATCAAAAAGAACTTTGAAGAAGGGCTTAAGGTTAAGGACCAGCGAGCTGAGGAAGGTCACCTGCGTCATCCAGGTGGGCCCGATGTCATCAGGAGCCCTTGAGAGCAGACAGACTTTTCTGGCTGCGGTCAGAGAGACAGAGATGGGACAATGTAAGAAGTAGTAGGAGAAATTTGAAGTGTGAAAGGGGCTCAATTTGCCACTGGTGGCTTTGAAGACGAAGCTAGGGGGTCTTGCTTGGGGCAATGAGTGCATGGGGGTCTCTAGAAGCTGGGGCAATGAGGAAACAGATTCTCTCAGAACCAGACCTGCCCACCCCTTGATTTGATTCCAGTGAGTCCTCTGTTGACCTTCTAACCTACAGAGCTGTAAGATAATATACCTGTACCACCCTAAGCATTAAATCTAAGGACTTTTGTCATGGTAGGGATAGAATTCTAATATAGTTCTTGGTTGCCCCAAGTAGGGGGGGTGTTGTAACAAAAATCAAAAAACGTGGCAATGGCTTTGGAATTTGGCAGTGGGTGGGTCTGGAGGAATTCTGCAGAGCCTGCTCACAAAAAGTCCAGACAGCCTTGAACAGACGTGTTAGTAGACGTTAAGGAGAGCTAGGGAGGACTCAGAAGGAAGTGAAGGCCAGGGGACAGGAAACGTAAGTTGCGTTGGAGCCATCTACACTGCCAAGAGCAGAGGAAATCCCAAATATACATTCTAACATCTGCTGCCTACTGCGGACTAAGACAGTGAAGCCCCAAAGTGGGGAAAGGCCTCTGACCATCAGAGGAGCAAGCCTGCTGCCCCACCACGTGACCTGGGGCAGACAACCTTTCTGAACCACATTCAGGGGGCGCCTGGGTGGCTCAGTCGGTTAGGCGTCCAACTTCAGCTCAGGTCATGATCTTGCGGTCTGTGGGTCCAAGCCCCGCATAGGGCTCTGTGCCGACAGCTCAGAGCCTGGAGCCTGCTTTGGATTCTGTGTCTCCCTTTCTCCCTGCCCCTCCCCTACTTGTGCGCATGTGTTCTCTCTCTCAAAAGTAAACAAACTTAAAAAAAACACTCAGGGATGACCACTGCGCCCGCCTTCCAGGGCTACAGGGATGAAATGAGGTCATGCATGCAGAGCCTTCACACCACTGTGCCCAGCACAGAGCAGGCACTGGAAAATGGGAACGGTTTCTCTGAGTCTACAAAGAACAAGGGCTGGAGAGGAATGCATTCTTCCTTTCTCCCACAGGAAAGCATGTGATGAGTCCTCCCTAGGGAGGACAGAGGGTCTAAGTAAGCATCAAAGGAAAAAGCAGGGGCAAACCTGGATGCTCAGGAAGCCGGTGCTCCATTAATCAAAGGCACGATCTAGGAGTTCTATGGGACTATTCCAAAACGCAAGAGACAGATGGACTGAGGCCTCGGCAAGAGAAAAAGGGGGCTGAGTGCTTCTCCGGGTGACTCTATTACTGGAAACTTGCCAACTACAGTTTGAGAACACTGGGCAGAGATACTGTGCCCCACTCCGTGCCAACTTGGACAGGAAGTGATGCGACCGGGTCCCACGGTCGAGAAGCCAGCGGGAGGGGGTGATGGGGACCTCCTCAAAGAAAGACATCATTTTTAATTCTTCAGCCTGGCTTCCTACTCCAGCCAGCCTCCCACCCGTTTCCATCCATGAAATTACGGTACACAACAAAAATTACAAGACCACAGTTGTTCCTACATGGGCATATGGCAACGCAAAATTCTGCAGAAACCCCTAAAATTCTCTATGGAGGAGGAATGACAGGTGTCTTCCCATTGTAACAATTTTGTTTAGCTTTGGTGCTTTCAAAAGGTTTCTGGGAGAAGACATCATGGGAAAGAAAGAAAAAAAAGGCACTGAAACCATCTGAATATCCCTTCTGTCTCTTTACATCTGTCCCCTGGCCTATAAATTACAGGAGTTCATTTCCTCAGGATTAACAGTCGAGAGTTCAATGTCAGCCAGCAGGCTACTGCATAACTAAGAGGGAGGAAAAGTCGCCTTAGGAATGATTAAGATAAAACCGAGAGGCGAGGAACGAAATCAGTCTCCCCTAGTAAGTTCGTGAGACGTGTGTCCACTGACACACTCCTCATTTTCTGCGTTAAGAGTCACGTTTTCTTTCTTCCAAGAAAACCTCCTAGCACCTGCAGGGAAGATCCCACTCGTGACGCGCCTTTCTGTTGCGAGTGAAAGCCACTGCCCTCCCGTGCACTGTGATTAAGGCACCCATGTTGATGAGCCAAGCACATGTACCCACCGAACACAAAGATGCTTTGAAAAAAGAACTAGTTTCAAGACGTCTGCCAACAATCCCATTGTTCTGGATTCACCAACTGGAAAAGCCTACATTTCTGCACTACATTTTCTGAATTTCGTCAAGCGGGGTGGATCTGAAGGCTCATTCTTCACACTCCCACTACCCATCTCTCAATGCCCTTTCCAAGGAAACCCAGAGAGGCTGTTATCAGAGCAGAGGCATTATTTGGGTGCACAGGACAACAGAACTGGATCTTATCTCTGCCCACCCCTTGTTCTCTGCTCTTCAGCCTGCAAACCTCTGCTAACCCCTGGGGATTTAAATTAAAAAAAAAAAGGGGGGGGGGTAGTCAAGGGGCTGGGGGACTTACATTCTCCTTATCTCAACCCACATCTGTAGACTCTGGGAGTGTCCCTGGGGTGTCCCCAGACCCTCCTAAAAGTAGGATGTGAGTAGCATGCCCAGGGATTTTGTTTGGCTTTTCATAAACTGGGGGAAAGGAGATATGGCTCTGAGAAGGTAAGATAATGAACCTAGCTACTGAAAACAAGTTCCAGCCCACTGTTTGAGGAGGAAAAGGGCATAATGGGTAGGAGCTGTGCAAAATTCCCATGACCTCTGCATCTGCCTCACTCCCTCCCATCAGGAGCAAGCAGTGCTGCCCCAGTTGTTTTTGTCCTTTTTGTTTTGTTTTGTTTTGTTTTTTTGAGAGGGAGAGAACATGCCAGTGAGTGAGGAGCAGAGAGAGAGAGATGGAGACAGAGAAGGAAGGAGGGAGGGAGGGAGTCCCAAGCAGGCTCCACAATGCCAGCACAGAGCCCCACACAGGGCTTGATCTCATGAACCGTGAGATCACGGCCTTAGCCGAGATCAAGGGTCCAACGCTCATCCAACTGAGCCACTCTGGCGCCCGTGCCACCCCCGTGCTGGCTGAGCTGGAAGAAACAGCCTCCATCATCCGGGACTTCTCACCAGGAAGAGCCAAACACCTGACCGTGTTCCTGTAAAAGGGATTCGCAATTCAAATGAGTCCAAGAGTTCACGATTGGGAGATCTTAACAGTGTGTCGGAGAGGATAAAAATACACAAGTATATAACGTTCCATTTGCAGGCCTCTTCCAGGAGCCTAAGAGCTCTCCTAAGCATTTAGACTGTGCCAGACCCTTTAAATGCATCGTGCATTACTTGGTCTGTTCCTTACAAAGAACCAACAAAATCTGTGTTCATTCTTCACTTGAGTCGATGGAGGCTCGGAAATGTTAAACAACATGCCCGAAGTCACAAATTGGCAGACCCAACCTCCGAACCCAGATTTATGCTCTTACCCCAGGGTTAACGCATAAGACATACCGTGATCGGCCACCGACTCTGAGAGCAGCAAGGGTTCCTACAAAGTGCCTGCGGGTTCAACAAATTTTACCTAAAGAATTAATGATTATCTCCCTTTTTCAACAACCTTTGTCCCAGCATGTGAAAACCTCACACCCCCAGCTTTGCCCCTGCCGGACAAGAAGTCACAATATCTCCCTGGCAGCCGGCTTCAAAGCAATGCAAATATTGCAAAATGCCTTCCTCTTGAGGAGTCACCGCTCCTGCCTGACAAACTCCCATTTCCAAACTTGCTCGGGGCAGCGACTGCACGGTGCTGGGTGCCTGGTGCATTCTGTTCCAGGGGTCACCCAGCCTTCCCCATCACGGCCAGTGCCCAGCACACTCCTACAACTGTGTACACGGGGTTTATTGCACCAGCACAGTCAGCTCTGCTCTCTGGCCAAGAGATAAGAAAAACGCAGTTGATTCGGATGCTACCGTTTGTAAGGAAATCCCTGATCCACTCCCGAAATCTGGGAGTGCCTCTCTTCAGAATAAACTCGGGCAGTTTTACCTACTTTCAGCATGTTTCTAAGGGACTGATTAAGACTGCATTTTCGTCCCCAGCTCAACCAGCCAACTGTAGGCTCAAGCCAAGTAGATTGGTGAAGTCTTGTGGATAAGTCATGTTTGGCTTCAGAATATCAATTATATATTTAAAAAAAATTTTTTTTAATTTTTTTTAACGTTTATTTATTTTTGAGACAGAGAGAGACTGAGCATGAACGGGGGAGGGGCAGAGAGACAGGAGGACACAGAATCTGAAACAGGCTCCAGGCTCTGAGCTGTCAGCCCAGAGCCCGACGCGGGGCTCGAACTCACGGACCACGAGATCATGACCTGAGTTGAAGTGGGACGCGCCACCCAGGCGCCCCCCCAAAATTTTTTTTTAAATTGCAAAGTAGAATGGTGGTTGCCAGGGGCCAGGAGGAGGGGCAAATGGGGAGTTAGTGTCTAATGGGTATAGAGTTTCTGTTTGGGAAAATGAAAAAGTTCTGGAGATGGATGGTGGTGACGGTGGCACAGCAGTGTGGATGTATTTAATACCGCTGAAATGGCCACTTAAAAATGGTTAAAATGGGGGCGCTCCTGGGTGGCTCAGTCGGTTAAGACTCTTGATTTCAGCTCAGGTCATGGTCTCCCGGTTCGAGCCCCGCATCAGGTTCTGTGCTGGCAGTAAGAGCCTGCTCGGGATTCTGTCTTTCTGGCCCTCCCTCACTTGCTCACTCTCAAAATAAAAACAAACTTTAAAAAAATGGTTAAAATGGTAAAATACAAACAAAAACTACACTGACATTCAAGTGAGTGCTTCTTTTTGAAACCCCTCACTTACAAAAGCAAAGGAGGCCATAGCTCCTTTTTTTTTTAAATGTTTTATTTATTTTTGAGACAAAGAGAGACAGAGCGTGAGCAGGGGAGGGGTAGAGAGAGTGAGACACAGAATCCGAAGCAGGCTCCAGGCTCCGAGCTGTCAGCACAGAGCCCGACGCGGGGCTCGAACCCACGGATCGCGAGATCATGACCTGAGCCGAAGTCGGACACTCAACTGACTGAACCACCCAGGCGCCCCAGCCATAGCTCCTTTTAAAACAAATCATGGAGGGGCGCCTGGGTGGCTCAGTCGGTTGGGTGTCCGACTTCAGCTCAGGTCATGATCTCGCGGTCCGTGAGTTCGAGCCCCGCGTCGGGCTCTGTGCTGACAGCTCGGAGCCTGGAGCCTGCTTCGGATTCTGTGTCTCCCTCTCTCTCTGCCCCTCCCCTGTTCACGCTCTGTCTCTCTCTGTCTCAAAAATAAATAAACGTTAAAAAAAAATTTTTTTTAAATAAAAATAAAAAAAATAAAACAAATCATGGAAACACCCTGGGCCCACCCCAGGCGTGACTAGAAGAAGTGTAAGTGAGTTTTAGCCCAGAGCTCCTAAAGAAAAATAGGATGAATGTTCTTGATTTACTTTCTTTTTTTTTGAGAGAGAGAGAGAGAGAGAGAGAGAGAATGAAAACATGAGTGGGGGAAGGGCAGGACGTAGAGGGGAAGAGAGAATCCCAAGAAGGTTCCGTGCTGTCAGAAGAGAGCCTGATGTGGGCCTCGATCCCACGAACCGTGAGATCATGACTTAAGTCAGACACTCAACCAACTGAGCCACCCAGGCACCCCAGGAGTTACTTTTTACTCTGCATACACTAAGTGAAACTAAAGTGGTCTTCGAGTCCTCTGAGGAAAGGACTGAGCACAGGGGCTCAGAGCAGCCCAGACCTTATTCGACAGTCTTCTGTGGACGGAATGTTTGTGCCTCTTGGCAAATTCCTATGCTGAAGCCTTAACCCCCAGGGGGAGGGTGCCTGGAGGCGAGGCACGAGGGGAGGTCACAAGGGATCAATGCCCTAAGAAGAAGAAGAGCAAGAGTGACCAGAGCCCTTCCTCCCTCCACCAGGTGAGGACAGAGCAGGAAGGCAGTCTTCCAACAGCCAGGAAGCACACTCGGGCCGGACCCAAACACGCAGCATGGTGACCTTGGACTTAAGCTTCCACGACTGTGAGAAACACATGGCCGTTAGGCCACGCTCTCTGGAGGACTGCTCCACAGCTGTGAGACCAGGCTCTCTGGGAGACCGTGTTACAGAAGCCCGAACTAAGACAGGTCTCCTCCATACTATACCTGTGTTTGCACCCACGCTCAGGTAATGGTTGAAACTCTTCACCGTCGGGAGAAAACCAGTTTCCACGACGACTCAGTGATGTGCCTGCACTTTGGGCACCGGCACTGAGGTGGGCATCCGGATGAGTTCTCTTCTCTTTCCAGGTATCACAGTGCGATATGGCAACAGCCTGGCTCACACAGGGACACACACACACACACACAGAAGTGCTGGAGTGCGACTGTTTTTTTTCCACTATAGGGGCTATTTCAGAGTAACAGGGAGGAGAGATGCCAAAACGCTGTCACGATTCACAATGAAAGGTCTCTGGTTCATTACAGTCTTTTTTTTTTTCCATCTCAAAGCCTCTTCACCAGGAAAATCACCAAGACCGCAGCACCCCAGGTGACTACTGACACGATATTTCCGACACGTGGAGAATGAACTCGAAAGACTCAGAGTCCCAGCCATCGAGCCTCTTTGCCCAACTCTCCAACTAAAGAATTCTGTTATAATTATCGACCTATTGCATCATGTTTTTCTTCCCTCGAGACTGAATGCTAACTCGTAAACCAATCTTGATCCCAAAAGTGGATAATTAAGTACTTTTCACTCATTTTGGTATCTGGTTTGCCCCCGCTGGAAAAACAAAACAAAACTAAGGCTTACATTAGAAAACTCTGAGCTGTACCAACCTAGGTCAGCGTACTTCCCAGTTACATAAGATGCTGGTTTCCGTTAAATTTTGCATAATTCACCTTTAAATGCAAAATTGGGTGTTAACATCCACATCAACACAACAATAAAGAATAAAAAGCTAATCCTAATACCAAAATGTGTTAGAAAACCCTTAATACTTAGAAGGGTTACAATGAAGATGTGAAGAGGGAGGCTGATGAAGCGAACAGTCAGGAAATGGACACACAAGCATCTGGGATTTAACAGACGATAAAGGTGGCATTTCCAACCAAAGGAGATAAATGGATTAATATGTAAATGGCTGGGAAAAGCAAGAGCCTTCTAAAAAAAGTAAACTGGGATCCCTATGTTCTAACATAAATTCAAGGTGAGTGAATCATACAAAAACTGAAAGCAAAGCGGTAATGAAAGCAGGCCTGGACAATTAAAAATAATAATTTTAGAGTAGGGAAGGCCTTTTTCTCTTTACAGTGTTAAATTCCAAGGCCTTCAAGTTAGCAGCTGATAAAACGGTCCACAGGGAGAAATGCAACATAATCCAAGAGAAAAGATGAACAGGAAACTAGGAACACTTCTAACTTGCATCACACAAAAGGGGCTCATTCCCCTTGTACATAAAGTGACACAAATTGGTAACCGGCAGCTGACTAGTCAAGGAGAGAACATTCCACAGGAAGGTAGGTGAATACAAAGGGCTCCTACATACAGATGTATGAAAGGACGCTCACCCTCCCCTCTGAAGTGAAATGCAAATTAAAACCACGTGATATCCTCCTTTTCACTTATCAGATTGGCAAAGATTAACAAGTTTCATAACATACCACGCTGGCACCCATGTAAAGAAACAGGTCCTTTCAACCCTTGCTAGTGACAGTATAGATATCCAAGCAGCTTCTACAGAAGACATTTGGGGCAGTATCTACCCCACATACAAATGCCATGGGACCTTTCACCCGGTGATCCCGTATTTAGGATCTGATCACATGCGAGCAAAATAATGTAGGCGCAAAGTTATCTCTTGCAGCATTGCTGCAAACAGCAAAATCAAAAGGAAACCAATTTAAAACAGTATCTGCAAGAAGAAAGAAACTATGCTGCTGTCTTTAAAACTGTAAAAGTAAAGCTCTACCTATCCAGAGGAATTTCAAGATGTCTGGTTACATGACAAGAGCAAGGTGCACAATAATGTGTAAAGTCTGTTATTATTTGTGATGTCAAAAGCGGGGGGAAGGATATGACAACACATGTACAATTTTTTATTTATTTATTTTTTTTTACATATGAGTATCTTTAGAAGAACATTATTGTCTCTGAGAAGGGAATATGATGGTTAGTGGCAGGTATTAGGAGGCTTTTCATTTTGCCCTTCTATGTATTTTAAATTTAAGCCACGTATATTTGAAGAATTTTTTTTCAAAAATTCTTGTTTATTTTTGTGAGAGAGAGAGCAAGCGGGCACAAAGGGGGTAGGGCAGAGGGAAAGGGAGACAGAGGATCCAAAGCAGGCTCCACGCTGACAACAGAGAGCCCAGTATGAGCCTTGAACTCACAAACCATGAGATCGTGATCTGACCAGAAGGCTGATGCTTAAATGACTGAGCCACTCAGATGCCCCAAGGGAGCAATCTTTTTAAAGATATGAGAGAACAGAATATCCAAGCTAGAAGTGTATACCTAGCTAAACTATCAGGTGTAGGGTGGGGCCCAAGACAATTTAGACGTGCCAAATCTCTAGAAATATCTCTCCTGTATAACCTTTCTCAGAAACTGTTGAACAATGTCCTCTTTAAAGATAAAAGACCAAGAAAGACCACAAGGAAAGAGGGCAACATAGAATCGAGGAGAGAGAAATGCAGGGCATCTCTAGGTTGATGAGGACACACACTCATAAGGAATGCTTTTAGGGGCACCTGGGTGGCTCAGTCGGTTGAGCATCTGACTTCAGCTCAGGTCATGGTCTCACAGTTCCTGAGTTCGAGCCCCATGTTGGGTTCTGTGCTAACAAACAGCTCAGAGCCTGGAGCCTGCTCCAATTCTGTGTCTCCCTCACTCTCTCCCCCTCCCCTGCTCATGCTCTGTCTCTCTTTGTTTCTCAAAAATAAATAAATGATAGCAAAAAAAATTTTTTTTAAAGGAATGCTTTTAGGAGCAATAGATCAAAGAGATAGCTACCCTCAGATTTTCAAACATAAAAAGGTTAGGCTTCCATTTGGGGGTAAATCAGTGAGAGGTGCATATAGCTCACAAACAAGACAATTATTGATTCTGGGTAAGAACAAGCTGTATGAGGAAGGAAACGTTCAAATTATACATCTCAGCTATGAGTTATTTTCATACATTAATCAAACCCAAAACTCTATTAAGATGACTTGAGAAAAGAGAGTTCCAAGAAATTATAATATATTCTCATCTTCCACAGTATGAAGACAGTAAATCATTTCCAAAATTGGCTATATCCAATTAAATAAATAAAATAACATTGGCTCCGTCAGTGAAGCATGCAATTCTTAATCCTGGGGCTTGCAAATTCGAGTCCCATGTCGGGTGTAGAGATTACTTAAAAATAAAATCTTGCAGCACCTGGGTGGCTCAGTCGGTTAAGCACTGTGAGATCAGGCCCCGTGTCAGACTCCAGGCTGGGGGTGGAGCCTGCTTAAGAGTCTCTCTCTCCCCCTGCCTCTCCCCCACTCACATGCACACTCTTGCTCTCTAAAAAAATAAAAAATAAACAAACAGAAACAAAAAAATAACATTCTTAGTATCTAATTTTTATTTTAAAATGATGAAGATTGCAAAATAAAATCAAAATCCCTTGCACGTCTCTGTTTTCTGACAGCTGGTTCTCGTGAGAGTGGAACCAGGGAGATGTGTGGGTCTCAAGTATAATCAACTTGAACAGGAAATGGAACTCATCTGTAAGAACCAATGGCTGTCTCATTTTATAAAACAAACTAAAGCGATAGCTCCTTCAAGCAACAATTTCATTTTGTTTAAAAACTAGTCGTGTGGGGGGGCACCTGGGTGGCTCTGTCGGTTAAGCATCTGGCATCGGCTCAGGTCATGATCTCACGGTTCACGAATTTGAGCCCCGCGTCAGGCTCTGTGCTGACAGCGCAGAGCCTGCTTGGGATTCTCTCCCTTTCCCTCTCTCTCTGCCTCTCCCCAACTCGTGCTTTCTTTCCCTAATAAACTTGAAAATTTTTAAAAATAAATAACAAAACAACTAGCTGTGTGGCTTCCAAGGAGTCACTAGGCAATCGCCCATCTGGTTTGAACGACGAGCAGCGGCCAGAGGAGCAGGGAAATCGATACAACCCTGGTGTTCACTCTCCTAGAGAACAGTGCCCCTACCACTTAAATCAAAGCACAACTTACTGGCATCATTAACTCAAATGTGGCCAACTCAGAAATAGGAAATTCCACAGCTTTCTGTTAAGCGTCTGCGTGACAGAATTTGCTAAGACTGCCCAAAAGAAAAAGGGATTTCCCCAATACTTTTAAGCAAAGATGAAGTTCCAAGACACTTAAGCTACAGCTTTGGATGCCCGATAAAACCGCCCCCATTTGGAAGGCACGCACCAGGACATCAGTGCTTCTGTGTCCAGGCCGAAGAGCCCACCATCAATTTAATCCTCTGGAGTTGTAGCCAGCCATTCCCTTTATCGAACTGGGGCAAGAAATTCTTCAAAGGTTCTTCTGTCAGAAATTAGGATCCCTGGATTTAAGAAGCAAGAGGTTGGGATGGACAAGAGCTTACAATATATTCATAGTTGGAGACGTGCAATTCAATCAACTAAAAACTGAAAGATGGCATACCATCTGAAAACTATGGTTTCAGAACACTCATCGAACCCATAGCGCTCACTACCTGATGCAGGGGCGCCAACCTGAAGTCCAAAAGTAAGCCAGCTACCAGCTAAGAGAAACAAATCTCTTCTGTAAACTACTTCTCCTTGGCAGAGTGGATCTGAATTCTTATACGCCACTGGCATCCAAAGAGGACTTGAAGGGTCTACCAGTAAAAGGCACAGTTATTGTCAATAAATAAAATGAACTCCAAGACAGTTTCATCAACTTCTCCCCTTTCCTGGGGAAAGGGGATAGGGGAAGATGGACTGTAGTATTTTATATACATACTGGGGCTGAACCAAGCATCAAACTGGGTTCCTGGCATCCTGTGGCCAGAGCAAAAAAGTATGATGAGTTGTACAATTTTCCTAACTGTGGAAAAAAATTAAAAGTCCCTGCTCATCAGGGAAATGGATGTCTTTCTCCTAACAGGAAGTGAAACATACATTTCCTTATATGAGGGATTCACAGTGAACCCTATTAGCAGCTCATTCAACAAAAACCTATTACGTGCCTTCTATGTTTCCTGGGTTTAAGAGTTTGGTATACGTGAGCCAACAAACCAGATAAAGAGCCCTACCCTGGGGAAGGCCATATTACACTGTGGTAGATAGACAATAAACAATAAACCTAAGAGGCAAGTTACATAATCTGTTATTACGCTGTGGGAAAAAATATAAGGAAGGGCTCAGTCACGGAGAACGAAGGATGGCAAGAGAGGGCCGATTTCAAATCGCAACCCACAGTCAAGGTCCTGAGATGGTAACATTGGAGCAAGGACCCAGCACGAGCAGGCAAGGGCATGAGAAGAACACTGCAGGGGCAGAGGAGGCAGCCAGGACACAGGCCCTAAGGGGACATACACAAGCAAGCTCGAGGAAGACCACGGGGCCAGCGCCGTCAGGCCAGGGCAGGGAGTGGTACAGGATAGGAAGTTAGACAGTACCAAGGGACCGGGTCAAAAGAGGCCTGGAGTGCACTGTAAGAACTTTTCCTCTTATGGAAACAGGAAGCCAACAGAGGGTTAGAGCAGAGAAGCACCACCATCTGACCTTTGTTTTTCAAGAACCACTGTTGGGGGCACCTGGGTGGCTCATTTGGTTAAGCATCTCATTTCAGCTCAGGTCACGATCTTGCAGACCGTGGGATCAAGCCCCGTGTCAGGCTCTGTGTTGACAGCTCAGAGCCTGGAGTTGCCTCTGATCCTGTCTCTCTCTCTCTCTGTCAGAAATAAAATAAACATTATAAATTAAAGCAAAAAGAACTACTGAAAAAAGGGGAGTCTACTGAGAGAGGCCACAGAGATCTTACACTATTTCCTAATCCTCAATAATGTGACCTAAGGACAGAACACATGCCAGGTCAATAAGAGAAATTAGAGTGAAAGGAAAAGCAGCATCACAACTACCCAGTATTTTGAGGAGACTGATGTATAACATCCTGTAGAATTTCAGAAACGGACACGATTTCTCAAGTTTTCATTGATACTTAGGGCCGCTTAAGTGTTACTCACTTCAGGTTGGCCCACTTACCTACCTTAAAAGCCAACCAATTATGGTTTGTAATACTATGTATGTGAAAGTTGAGGAGAGCAGATCTCAAAAGTTCTCATCACCCCAAAGGACACATGACAAGATGCTCAACATCATTCATCATCCAGGAAATGCAAATCAAAACTACAGTAGCCCCTCACACCTGTCAGAATGGCTAAAATCAAAAATATAAGAAAACAAGTGTTGGTGAGTATGTAAAGAAAAAGGAACCCTCTTGCACTGTTGGTGGGAACACAACTGGTGCAGCCACTCTGGGAAACAGTCTGGAGGTTCCTCAAAAAGTTAAAAATATAACTACCCTAGATCTGGTAATCGCATTAATGGGTATTTACCCAAAGGATACAGAAAAGCTAATTCAAAGGGATACAAGCACCCCCAAGCTTATTGCAGCATTATGTACAATACCCAAATTATGGAAGCAGCCCAAGTGCCAATCCATAGATGAATGGATAAAGAAGATGTGGTAAACACACACACACACACACACACACACACACACACACACACACACACGAGTATTACTCAACCATAAAAAGAATGAGACCTTGCCATTTGCAACAACATGGATGGATCTACAGAGTATGATGCTAAGTGAAGTAAGTCCGAGAAAGAGAAATACCTTATGATTTCGTTCCAACGTGGAATTTGAGAGACAAATGCACAAAGGAAAAAAGAGAAAGAGACAAACCGAGAAACAGACTCTTAACTCTAGAGAACAAACAGATGGTTAGCAGAGGGAAGGCTGGGGCCGGGGTGGGGCCGGGGGGCTGGGGGGGGAGGGTGGAATAGGTGATGGGGATTAAAGAGTATATATATATATATATATATATATACACATCATGACGAGCACAGAGTAATGTATGGGACTGCTGAATCACTATGCTGTACACCTGAAACTCATCTCACACATGTATGTTAACTGTAATTAAAATTAAAAACTTAAAAACAATAGAAGTTCTCATCATATGGAAAAGAAATTTGTAGCTACATGTGGTGATGGAGGTCAGTTAAACTTAGTGTAGTGATAATTTGGCAAAATATACAAATATTGAGTCATTCTATTACACAGCTAAAATTAATGTATGTCGATTACATCTCATGTTTTTTAAAAATCAACCAATCAGGGGCGCCTGGGTGGGTCAGTGGGTTGAGCGTCTGACTTCCGCTCAGGTCAGGATCTCACAGCTTGTGAGTTTGAGCCCTGCTTCGGGCTCTGTGCTGACAGCTCGGAGCCTGGAGCCTGCTTCAGATTCTGTGTTTCCCTCTCTCTCTGCCCCTAACCCACTGGCATTCTGTCTCTGTCTCTTTCAAAAATAAATAAAACATTAAAAAAAATAAAATAAAAATCAACCCATCAGAAGACACTTCAGCATTCTAATAAAAATTATAGGAACTATGCATGACTCTTGCCTACATAGACAGCCCCTACTCCATAAGAAGGCTGTGACCAAAATCCCCTGCCCACCCCCCAAAAAGGGTTCTAAATCTCCCCAATATGTGGATGGAGCATGACCACTCAAGGCACTGAAGTTTTATACCTCGCAGTGAGTTCAATTATAATTTGCGATCTTTCTTCAAAGGTTTCCGATTGTTGTCCTTTTTAAACGCTAAGACAGACATTCCCCAGTAAGGGTATTAGCAACAGCTCAGCAGTTTCACTTTTGAAAGAAAAATACCAAGACAGATTCACTAAGCCCTCATACATTTTAGTTTCTCCAAAAGGCTCATCTCTATTATTCTCTTTACAGCATCATCCACCTTTGAGCGGCTGCCAAAACTGTATTAATTCAGGCAATTAAACAAAACACAATCGACCAGTAAGATAGCAGTAACACATAGAAAAACATCCAGAGATGAAAGTCAAGAGTAATTTACAGAGTAAAATATGGATGTAGACCCTTGAGAAACAGTGAGTGGAAAGTTACCAAATTGTGGGTACAGCTCTCCAACTCATAAAAGATTAATCCGTCCTGTATAAAAACTAGACCCAGTTTTCCGTATGTAGCCAGATCTCTGAAGCAGAACTTTTTCAAAACCAACCCCAAAATACAGATGTAATCAATTCTAAACACTGTTTCAGAATCAGCAGACAGGCCATTAAACCTCTTAGAATTAAATATAGTTTTCCATGGCGGTAGATTATGTTGTTGTTTCAATTATCTGCTGCCCTTCCTATAAAAGGATACACTTCCCATTGTCAAGTGACCTATAGTGTCTCCAGATGGAAGAATTAATTATACTTCCCAAACACACTGTTGGTAGGTTTAGCCATGTGACTTGCTTGAGACACCTGAATGTGAGAATGGACACATCAACACAATCATTAATAGTTATGAATGGATTGTTCATTCTCTTTCTCACCCTCTACCATGAGATAACACCCCAGAGTGGAGTGGGCTCACGTCATTGAGCCCCTAGAGCTAGAATAAATGAGACCTGTGGAGCAGAGCCATCGCTGTCATATAATGTGAACAAGAAATTAAAATATGTTGTTTAAGGGTGGCTTAGTCAGTTAAGTCTCCGGCTCTGGCTCAGGTCATGATCTCGCAGTTCGTGGGTTTGAGCCCCACGTTGGGCTCTGTGCTGACAGCTCAGAGCCTGGAGCCTGCTTCGGATTCTGTGTCTCCCTCTCTGCTCGCCCCCCGCCCACACACACACTCTGTCTCTCAAAAATAAACATTAAAAAAAATTTAAATAGGTTGTTTTAAGTTACTGAGCATCATGTAGCCTAAGCTGAGAGATGAAACTATTTCTTTTTTTAAAAAAAATGTTTTAATTGGGGCACCTGGGTGGCTCAGTCAGTCAAACATCCAACTTGATTTTGGCTCAGGTCATGATCCCAGTTTGTGAGATCAAGCCCTGGGTCAGGCTCCTCACTGACAGAGCAGAACCTGCTTAGGATTCTCTCTCCCCCCTCTCTCTGCCCTTCCCCTAGCTTGTGTTCTCTCTCTCGCTCTCAAAATAAACTTAAAAAAATAAAAAAATTAAAAAGTAATGTTTTAATGATCAATGGAATTAATACCTAGGGCAACCTAATCAAAGTAGCAAGACATTTAAGCCTTACTGCCAATGAATTTCCATGGTAACCACCTACCTCATATAATAAACTGAAAATCATGTCTTTTCTAATTAAAATTTTTACCTTTTAAATATGTGCGTTAGAGAGGGGGAAGGAAACTTAAGTTACTTGTTTGACCTTTAGAACACCTTATTGAGAACAATGGGAGATTCAGGGAAGATTACGTCAACGGCACACCCTTCCACAGGCAGGTAATTAATCTCTAGCTGATAAAAGAATCAAGGCTATAAACTCAACCGGCAAATCAGCGGCCCAGCAAAGCAAGGAAATGTAACTGTCCATGATTTTATGGGATGCAGAAATCATTCCCCAAAAAGTCCACGTTCACTTTAGCTTTTCTGTACTAGGCTCTGCCCGCAAATCTTACCAATATGAGCAAGACTCGATGATGACCGTAGTTTTTCAAATCATCAATTAAAACAGGACTTGATGAAAATTAGATCTCTCAAACTTTCTTCCAGAAGCCCAAGAAAAGCTTCAAGACTGCTCTCATAGGTACTCTGATGACAACATACATAAATTCACTTAAAAGCTTCCTTGCTGAAGGAAAAATATTCAACACCACCTCTTGCAAATTCATGATGGGGTTTTGGCAAGCTGGACACCCAGAGAAACTCAGAACACTTACTATGAGTAAGCTGACCCCGGAGAGTGGGAGAGAGATAATGCTGTACTCTGCCTTGAAAAGTCCTGAATCTGGGGGCCGCTGTTCACTCTATCACGGTTAGCACGTCCATAGTAGATATCAGGAAGGCTATTTGCATTACTAATTTCAAATCAAGTTAGGATCACGGTTTGCCACAACTGGATAAAAGTTATATCCACAAGGTGTGAATCTTCAATCCATTTGGGCAACTATTCTATAGTCCCTAAATGATACAAGGCAACAGGTCCTTCTGCAAGGCTAGTTTGTGGGAGACCTTGGTAAAGCTTAGCTCAGGAAGACTTTGCAAAAATCAGGATCAAACTGCTGGGGTTCCTGCTTCCAGTCAGGAAGCAAACACAAGAGTCTGATTTGGTTGTAAGGCAGTAAAGAATTTCCTGGGGACTCTTCTTCCCTGCTCTTGACCAACTGGGGCAGGAGAACACATACAAGATGGCACCATTTTCTTCCCACACACATTTCCCTTAAAAAAAAAAAAAAATCCACCCTTCTTTAGCCTTGGTGACTCTGTTTCCTATGAGATCCCAGCCCCCCTGGCCACAGCTGACTGGACCACAACGACTCCTATTCCCAGGGAGAAAAAAGGAAGCAGAGGCCAAGCTTATCAACACGGAGGGAGAGAGGGCTAGAAGCAGAGAAAGGTGGTCTGTATGCTGGAGACCAGCTCCCCTGAGTGCCCAACAACTTAGGAATCAACTTCCTAAGCCCCCAGTTCCCAGGAGGGCTGGCTGGACTACTACGTTTTGCGGTTTTACTGGGTTCCCTCCAACAAACTCCTTACTGTTGATGCTGCTTTGATTAAGCCAGTTTAAGTGAGTTTCTCTCTTTTTGTAGCCAATAAGCCTAGCTGGTTTGCTGTAAATCTTGTGTTTTTTTTAATTTAGAAGTGTTAGATCTCAGGGAACTTTTACAATGAAGGAATAACACGCATACAGTAAAATTATAAACCTTAAATATTAATCATGATGAATTCTTACAAATGAACACATTCATGTCATCAACAACCACGCATCAAGGTAGGCATCATCAGGATCCCAGAAGCCCCCGCTGTCCTTCCCTAGTCAGTACATCCCCATGCACCCCCCCCCCACCCTATTCTTCTATTCAGCATTGATTTTGCCTCTTCATATAAAAGCAATCACACAATGTGTACATTTATGGCTTCCTTTATTCAATATAGTAATGAAGTTACTCAATATAGGGGCGCCTGGGTGGCTCAGTCAGCTAAGCATCTGACTTCAGCTCAAGTCATGATCTCATAGCTCATGGGTTCGAGCCCCACATCAGGCTCTGTGTTGACAGCTCAGAGCCTGAAGTCTGCTTCGGATTCTGGGTCTCCCTCTCTCTCTGCCCCTCCCCAACTCACACTGTCTGTCTGTCTGTCTCTCTCTCAAAAACCAATGTTAAAAATTTTTTTAATTACTCAATATAATGTATCAACATTCATCATGTTGTTCTGTATAGCAGTCATTTATTCTTTTTCATTGCTGTGTAATATTTTACTACACAACCGTGCCACAATTTATCTACCTGTCCATGGGCATTTGGATAGTTTCTCTTATCTTACTATCCTTCTATTATGAACCTTTTGCAAGTGCTTCTGGTGCACAGCTGCACTCATTCCTGGTGGGCATATGTATCTAGGAATATAATTACTGAGTCACAGAACATGTCTTTGTCTAGCTTTCGAGTAGGTCCAAAGTGGTCAAACCAATTTGTACGTCTATCAGAAGTTCTTGAGAGTTTGAGCTCTTCCATACCTCCATTAAGATTTGGCTATCAGGGTTTTTTTTTGGGGGGGGGGTTGTTTTGTTTTTATTTAAAATTTTTTTTTAATATTTATTTTTGACACAAAGAGAGACACAGCATGAGCAGGGGAGGGGCAGAGAGAGAGGGAGACACAGAACCTGAAGCAGGCTCCTGGCTCTGAGCTGTCAGAGCCAGACGCAGGGCTCGACCTCGTCAACCGCGAGATCATGACCTGAGCTGAAGTCAGACACTCAACCGACTGAGCCACCCAGGCGCCCCTGGTTTTTTTTTTTTTTTACTTCAGTCTTTTGACTATGTGTTGGTATCTTACAGCAGTTTTAACTTGCATTTTCCTTTTTAAATTTTTTATTATTTTTGAGAGAGAGTGCACACACATGCATGCAAGTCAGGGAAGGGCAGAGAGAGAGGGAGACAAAGAATCCAAAGCAGGCTCCAGGCACCGAGCTGTCCGCACAGAGCCCAACGCGGGGCTCGAACCCATGAACTGCGAGATCATGACCTGAGCCAAAGTCGGACGCTCAACCGACTGAGCCACCCAGGCACCCCTAACGTGCATTTTCCTGATGACCACTGACACAGAATGCCCTTCTGCTCATTTTTAAAATTAGGTGTTGTTTTTCTTGTTGATTTGTAGCTGCTCCTGACACATTCCGGACAAGCTCTTGTTGGATATGACAAATATCGTCTACCTTATGACTTATCTTTCCCCTCTTCCTTATACTGCTAAATCAAAGTTCTTGATTTTAATGAACATGAGAACAGGCAAAACAGTACACGTTGCTGTGAGAAAAAGACCCAATCGTCTGGGCTCCATATAGTCACCTGATTTAAGAAAAGTTAACTAGTAGGGGCACCTGGGTGTTTTAGTCAGTTAAGCTTCCACCTTCAGCTCAGGTCAATCTCACGGTCGGCGGGTTCGAGCCCCACATCGGGCTCTGTGCTAACAGCTCAGAGCCTGGAGCCTGCTTCACATTCTGTGTCTCCCCCTCCTTCTGCCCCGCCCCTGTTCACACTCTGTCTCTCTCTCAAAAATAAACATTACAAAATTAAAAAAAAAAAAAAAAAAAAAAAAAAGAAGGAAAAGTTCACTAGTTAACTCAATAGACCCAGCCTTTACACAGGCCTGGGACTCTCAACACAATGTTACTAATTTCATTCCCCTTCATTACTATCTTCATTCACGCTATCTTCAGATACAATTGATCACCAATTTAACAACCAGTAGTGGGCGCATTTATGTGTGTTTATATCAAGTGTATTTATGCATTGTATCCTAGAAGCACGATTATAAATGGCGAGTGGTTTGTACCACCAGCCCTTGGTAGTCCCAGAACATGCTTCCAGCACTGCTCTGCGTAAGCAGCATCCGTAGGGAGTTACTTCCCAGAAGCGATGCACGGAGCGCTAACCTGGGGTCCCAGGACCGGATCTCATTTGTTGCCTTCCCAGTGCCTCCAGACACGAGCACCCCAACCTCAGTGACCAACAGCAATTACCTGGAATCCCGTTATCCTAAACAACCTGCAAAAGTTTCCCTGGCTGTGGCAGCAGGCAGGGCAACAGGCTTCTCGAGTGATCCAGATTTTAACAAAGCTCAGCCTGGCTCACAAGGCTACTACCTTGCTGATCATCCGGGCTCCTCTGCCCCGTACCTCTCCTCACCCCCAAGTCACAGGCAGAGACTCATGATCTGGCTTGGCCACAATCCTGCAAGACCCTGCAGAGAGAGAAGGGTGGTGGCACTTCTCAGAGTTGGGGGCTCCTGCGGGATCCGGGTCTCTCCCTTTTACTTGTTCCCAGGGTTCTTCTTTGATCCACTGTGTGCCACAATGGCCCTTTCTCTGCTCCTCTGGCCATAAGCAAACAGGATGGCTTTTTTGAGATGTTATTCCAGGAGGGGTTTACAGTCAGGAAATAACCATATCCTAGACGTTTCTTCCCTTATCTACCCTCCCCGCTTCCTCCCCTCCCCACCAAGCTACATACACTTCAACACCAGGGCAGAATCATATTGTTTCTTTTCAGACACACGGAGGCAAAGGAAATATACACCTGACAGGAAGCTTAAGAACTGAGACTCTAGGGGCGACTGGGTGGCTTAGTCGACCGAGTCTGACTTCTGCTCAGGTCAAGATCTCAAGGTTTGTCGGTTTGAGCCCCGCATCGGACTCTGTGCTGACAGCTCAGAGTGTGGATCCTGTTTCAGATTCTGTGTCTTCCTCTCTCTGCTCCTCCCCCACTCAGGCGGTCTCTCTCTCAAAAATAAATAAACATCTAATTGAGACTCCAGAGCCCAGGCTCTTGACCACTGCCCTGTATTGAGTCAGACCCATTTAACCTCACCAGTCCAAAAATAAAGGTCAAAACCAGGGAAGAAAGTGAGAAAGAAAAGGCTGTCCTGGGCCATGGAGGGTCAAGGAGAGAAAGGGAGCTAGTGAGAATGAGGCACATTTTCCACGGATTCTGCACCCCTAGCCAGCCTGGAACCCAGGCTAAAATGGACATCAACTGTGAACAACAGCTTGAGGTCAGGACTCAGATCAGATTAACAGGTGAGCACTGTTATTTGGTCAAACTGGATGTGAGGCCCAAGGTTCACAACACTTTTTCTTGGAAAGAGCAAGTTCCCAAGAAAATGATTCATCAACTATATACACGTCAAGCCCTTAAGCAATATTTCCTCCTCTTGCTTGCAAAGGTGTGGACAGGAAAGAGGGACTTTTTTTCCCCATTGTAGTAAAGCTGCTTTATTTACTGGTTCTGGGCTGGTTCAGAGATCTCAAGCTTCTTATTCACCCCTGACTTCAAGAGGTAAACCTCTGGCCGCCCTTCCCAGCAGCAGGCAGAACCGAGCCCAGATGCCGGAGCACCGATTCTGAGTGGGCAATACTGTTCTCTGGAAGGTGTGCAAGAACTTTATGAGCAAAAGGGATTTCATTAAAGGAAAACGAAGGTCTTCCCATCAGGTTCCCCTGGTTTCTCATGATTATCCCCAACAGTAGCCTCTCCTTTCCGGAGGTTGGCTTAAATAAACCTAAAAAACAAGCAACAAGAGACCATTCACTTTCTCTATTAAATACAACTCTCCCGGAAAGAAAGGGACAAATAATGCATGGAAAGTTGTGTCCTGCCACCTAAACATTTGAGTCTTTCCCCAGAAGTGAGGGGACAGGAGGAGGTCTTCGGGCACCTCACCTCTTTCTTCCATTTGCTCCTGCCTTTTTCCCGTACCTTGGTCCTGCCCTATTCTACACTTCCAATTTTTTTTTTAACTTTATTTTTTAGTTTTTAAAATTTACATCCAAATTAGTTAGCATGTAGTGCAACAATGATTTCAGGAGTAGACTCCTTAGTGGCCCTTACCCATTTATCCCATCCCCCCTCCCACAACCCCTCCAGCAACCCTCAGCTTGTTCTCCATATTTATGAGTCTCTTTTGTTTTGTCCCCCTCCCTGTTTTTATATTATTTTTGTTGCCCTTCCCTTATGTTCACCTGTTTTGTCTCTTAAAGTCCTCATATGAGTGAAGTCATATGATTTTTGTCTTTCTCTAATTTCACTTAGCATAACACCCTCCGGGTTCCATCCACGTAGTTGCAAATGGCAAGATTTCATTCTTTTCGATCGCTGAGTAATACTCCACTGTATGTATATACCACGTTTTCTTTATCCATTCATCCATTGGCTCTTTCCATACCGTGGCTATTGTTGATAGTGCTGCCATAAACACGGGGGTGCAGGTGTCCCTGTATCCCTTGGATAAATGCCTAGTAGTACAATTGCTGGGTCATAGCGCAGTTCTATTTTTAGTTTTTTGAGAAACCTCCATACTGTTTTCCAGAGTGGATGCACCAGCTTGCATTCCCACCAATCATGCAAAAGAGATCCCCTTTCTCCTCATCCTCACCAACATCTGTTGTCGCCTGAGTTGTTCATGTTAGCCATTCTGACAGGGGTGAGGTGGTATCTCATTGTGGTTTTGATTTGTATTTCCCTGATGATGAGTGATGTTGAGCATTTTTTCATGTGTCGGTTGGCCATCTGGATGTCTTCTTTGGAGAAGTGTCTATTCGTGTCTTTTGCCCATTTCTTCACTGGATTATTTGTTTTTTGGGTGTTGAGTTTGATACGTTCTTTGTAGATTTTTGGATACTAACCTTTTATCTGGTATGTCAATTTGCAAATATCTTCTCCCATTCTGTCAGTTGCCTTTTAGTTTTGTTGATTATTTCCTGCTTTGTGCAGAAGCTTTTTATTTTGATGAGGTCCCAATAGTTCATTTTTGCTTTTGTTTCCCTTGCCCCTGGAGACGTGTTGAGTAAGAACTTGCTGTGGCCAAGGTCAAAGAGGTTTTTGCCCACTTTCTCCTCGAGGATTTTGATGGCTTCCTGTCTTACATTGAGGTCTTTCATCCATTTTGAGTTTCTTTTTGTGTCTGGTATAAGAAAGTGGTCCATGTTCATTTTTCTGCATGTCGCTGTCCAGTTTTCCCAGCACCACTTGCTGAAGAGACTGTCTTTATTCCATTGGATATTCCTTCCTGCTTTGTCAAAGATTAGTTGGCCTTATGTTTGTGGGTCCATTTCTGGGTTCTCTATTCTGTTTCATTCATCGGAGTGTCTATTCTTGTGCCAGTACCTACACTTCTCATTTGTATATAGTGCTGAAGTTGCTGCTTTGTTTTCATACTGAAGAGATCACATTGCCCCAAGAGCCACAAACAAATGGGAACTGAATTAAAAAAATAACACTTCTGACTAAAACAGAGTCCATTGAACTTGGGAAGAGTAACTTAAGAGTACCCTCATGGCTCCAAGTTCACACACACACACACACACACACACACACACACACACACACAGAAGGCTGTAGGGAACAAAACGGGACTCAGATGCATGGCTGGCAGTGGGGGGTGTGTGTGTGTGTGTCTCAAATCTTGTTAGGACAAATCTCTTTTCAACCCAAATGTTTCAACTTCAGCGGATGGAAACACAGAATTCCTGATTGAGTAAAGGATAAAAAAGTTACCACACAGCGAGTACCTAAACCATGGTGATGCCCGATCCACTGACACCTTTCAGACCTTCGTGCAGATCTGGCGGCCTTGGCATGTTAGGGATATAATGATGCATATGCATGCCGCGAATACTTCTGAATGCCCACAGGGCACAAGCTAGCCAGTCCCCTTCTATTTGATCACTCCCTAACAAGCCCCCGCTGTTCCTCTGGCCAGTGCCTCCCACTCACCCATACCTCGGTCATTCTCAGCATCGCCAACAACTCTCCCATCCCTTCCCCCCAACGAAAACCTATCAGAACACAAGTTCACATGACTTCATGAGAGGATGAGTCTGGAATTCCCTCAACTTAAAAAAAAAAACAATTTTTTTTTTAAACAATATACTGCAACTTCCATAGCAGTGAATATTTGCACTGCTTCTCCCAACTGTTACTGAAACCCTGCCTAGAGGCGCCTGGGTGGCTCAGTTGGTTGGGCGTCCGACTTCGGCTCAGGTCACGATCTCGCAGTCCGTGAGTTCGAGCCCCGCGTCGGGCTCTGGGCTGATGGCTCAGAGCCTGGAGCCTGCTTCCGATTCTGTGTCTCCCTCTCTCTCTGCCCCTCCCCCGTTCATGCTCTCTCTCTTTCTCAAAAATAAAAAATAATAATAATAATAATAAAACCCTGCCTCGATTAAGAAACGGAGTTGTAGGAAGTAAACTCCAATCATTGCTGGCCTGACCTCCTCTCCCAGATATGGATTGAGTCAACTCCCCCCTGACTCTTGAACTGTTAACTCTGAAAGGAGATCAAAGTGGGGGGGGTGGGGGGGAGGTGTCTCTGGAGGCAGAGAAGTCTTACTCAGCTCTCAAGTCAGAAGCCTGGGTTTCCCAAAGACACTCAGGCTAAGCCACCCAGGATTTCATCTTGCCACCAAGATGCCACACAGTCTCAAATACCTTAAAGGTCCTGAAGACAAATAGTGTCTACCCCCTGACCAGCAACACCCCCCACCCAGTGATACTTAAAAGGAGAAAACATTTGCACTGAATAACTACAAAGCGGGGGCTGCATTCCTAAGGACACAATCCTCACAAAGAAACAATGGAAAAGATAAAACAGGCACCTAGAGTAGAGGCTGAGGGATGAAGTTTCAAAAGGCCAACAAGAAGTAAATCGCAACAAAGTCTAGCACATCAAATCACATGTTACCTTTCATCAAAAGGAACTCGTTTTGTTTTTCTAAAGAAATGGCAACAACTTAGCACGCCACTGACGTTACACAATATCCAATGTCTCCCTGGGTTGACAACCCCTTTCTCTTTTTTTGTTGCCTTTAAAAATTCTGCACCAAGAGCTCATGTTTTCTTTCGCTTTTCCTTGTGGAAATTTAATTCCCGGCCAACTCCAGAATTCTCCTACAGATATGTCGTGGTCAGTGGCAGACATCAGTAGCTCAACTTAACCAGAAAAGTTCGAAGGCTATCATGAGGTGAGCAAAATCTCGGTCTTCAAATATACCGAATGCCTTAATTCTCCTGCAGTTTATTCGTAAAGTTTTGTTTACTTCTATTAATAGTGAATCCCTTGACCTGCATCTCCTACCAAATTAAAAGAGAAAAATCCCACGAGAACGGAATTTTATAGCACGGAGAAACAGAACGGCTAGAGCAGTTAAAAAGTGGACACGAGGGGCGCCTGGGTGGCGCAGTCGGTTAAGCGTCCGACTTCAGCCAGGTCACGATCTCGCGGTCCGTGAGTTCGAGCCCCGCGTCAGGCTCTGGGCTGATGGCTCGGAGCCTGGAGCCTGTTTCCGATTCTGTGTCTCCCTCTCTCTCTGCCCCTCCCCCGTTCATGCTCTGTCTCTCTCTGTCCCAAAAATAAATAAAAAACGTTGAAAAAAAACTATCATTTAAAAAGTGGACACGAAATCTCTAGGTGAATTTTTTTTTTAATATTTATTTTTGAGACACAGAGCGAGTGAGCGAGAGGGAGGCTGAGTGGGGGAGGGGCAGGAAGAGAGGGAGACACAGAATTCTGAAGCAGGCTCCAGGCTGTCCACACAGAGCCCAACGCCGGGCTCGAACCCATGAACTTAGAGATCGTGACCTGAGCCAAAGTCGGATGCTTAAATGACTGAGCCACCGAGGAGCCCTCTAGATGAATTCTGTAACTCGCCTAATCTCTTCTCTCTCGCTATGCTGTAACATAAAATCCTATGAGCACTTTTTTGAGGTGCTCACTTTACTAGTCTGGGGGATTCAACAATGCATATTTACAACTGGTTAAAATAAGACAATGGAGAAGAAGAAGCTTTAGAACAACTAGAACTCACAACTGGTGGGCATTTAAATGAATACAACCATCCCACTGCATCCCACGGCAATCTCCACTACAGAATTGTGCAGCCCAGCAACCCCACTCCCAGACGTGCATCCAACAGAAATGTATACATACATTCACCAGAACACATGCACAAATCTGTTCATGACAGCACTGTCCATGCTGGTCCCGAAGTGGAAACAAATGACCCAACGCACGTCTCCAGGAGGATGGATTCAACAGTGGTATAGGCACACGAGAGAATACAATGAAACCACGAAAAGAACAATCCATAGCCACACAAACAACGCGGATCAATCTTACGAACACAACATGCAGTGAAAGAAGCCAGACACAGAGGACACACTCTGTGAGACCATGTATTAAAGTCCAAACATTGACCAAAGGAGTCTTTGATATTAGATGGATACTCCAGGGCCATGAGTAGGGACTTGAAAGCCATGGGATACCAAGATGAGAGGCTTGGGTCCATGGCTCTGTTTGGGGAAAGGGAAATGAGCAAGTATTTGGCAGCCAAGTGGCAAATAGCATCATATAGTACAGACAATCACCACCCCTAAAAAGGGCTGCTCTTAAGCTGTTTTTATTTTATTTAATTCATCTAGAGAGACAGAGAGCATGCACATGGGGGAGGCAGAGAGAGGGAGATACAGTATCTGAAGCAGACTCCAGGCGCAGAGCCCAATGCAGGGATCGAACTCACCAACTGTGAGATCATGACCTGAGCCAATGCCCAATGGGCTGAGCCAGCCAGGCGCCCCTTTGTTTTATTTTATTTTATTTTATTTATAGAACAAGCGGGGGTTAAGTAGTTATTTTTATAGCAGAGAGCAGTTCTGTTGACGACGAGGAGGGGGGAGAGAAGTGGGAGGGAGAAGAGGAAGAAGGGAGGGAGAGGGAGAGAGAAAGAGGGAGGGTGAAGTCAGCTTCATTTCTACCCTTACTCTAGTTATTTTTTCATATTTTCCCCAAGGTCAATGGGTGAAACCAGTCAGAATTACCAACAGGAAGCTAAACAAATTTAGCCAAAAATGTAATGCAGGCATCCACACATTTACATTCTTACCTATAATCAAGCCAAAAACTATATAAAAAAGGAGTTTTATCTGCAACACACAATAAATGTGAACCCTCAACAACAGAAGTTCCTGAGTGCTTCTCTGGGGACCAGGTAATTATAAAAAGGGATTAGTATGTCTTCTGAGTGTTAAGCTAAGCCCCATTGCTCAATTCCATTAACTAATTAAAAAAAAAAAAAAAAAAAAAAAAAACTTCCAACAGAGCTACAGGGTTCCTGACATTACCAGAAATACATAACTGTTCCCAATTAACTGATTGCTTCTGTAATGAAAAAAGCATGAGGATATTTAGTTCTAATAGGTTTTTCTGGTCTGTACATCCGTACACAAACACACAACTCAACCACGTACATGTTTCAAGATTCTTCATCAGTGAGAATATCATTTGCTTTCATCATTCAGACTTTAAACATAAAGCTCAAGGAAGAAAAAGGCAAACAGGTATCAGAGTTTAAAGGCCAAAGCTAGAAAATAAAAACAGTTGGATTAGGTCACCTGCTATGCTCACCGGGGGACACGCTGACGAGCAATTCACACGTCTAGTGCCTGCAGTGTTTTAATAAGAGCCCCACTGTTAGGCTTTCCTCCTCGACAGTTCTGTTCTTTTCCATTGCTGAAACACACACACACACACACACACTCTCAACAAACCTTAGTTTTCCATTTCTCCATGGCCTTGTCAAGTATGGAATGCTTTATTTAAAATCATAAAGGTAAATGGAAAAAAAGAGAACTAAAAATCACTAGATAAAAATTAGGGAATATCTAATAAAATTGGGAGGTAGAGGGGAGAGGAAGAGAAGAGAGGTAAGGGGTATTATTAATACCCTTTTTTCAAATTTGTTGAAATCACGTGTAGATTGTGGCAGTTTAAAAAGGTTCCAAATTTGTCGACACTCTTCCCATCGAGTGGCACATTCATGTTTCCTCCCCTTTGAGTCTGAGCAGGCTTCTGACTGATCCAATGGATAGAGTTTGGTGAAAGGAAAGTCATGTAACTTCTAAGGCTAGGTAGCTTCCAACTGGTTCTCTTGAGGCATTCTAGCTCAAGTTAATTGCATTTGTCCATCTGGAGAGTATTTTTGGATGAGATTAACGTTTTAATCAGTGAACATTAGGTAAAGCAGACTGTTCTCTATAACGTGGGCGGGCCACACCCAATCAGTTGATGGCCTGAATGGAACAAAAAGATCAGCTTCCCCAAACAGGAGAGCATTCTCCAGTAGACTGCTTTGGTCTTCATCTGCACCACCTGCTCTCCTGGGTCTCCAGTCTGCTGGTCCACACTGCAGATTTTGGCCTCAGCAGCTTCCATAACCCTGTCAGCCAAACTCCTTAAAATATATCTTTTTTTTAAAGAAATATATGCACATCCTATTTGTTCAGTTTCTCTGAGGAACGCTGATTAATACATGAAGGAAGCTGGTGGCCAGGCCACCAGTCCAACTACCTGGGGCCACCATGCTGAAGTCCCCATGTTTAGTAATACTCTGGCAAACAGTCAACACGGAGCCTGGTCTCCCGGCCATCCTGGCCAAGGCCTGGGGCATTGGCGCAAAACCTCCTTGGACCCTCCAGACCAGCCAATTTGCCAGTGGAGTGCCACACAGAGACCTCCATCAACACCACAAGCAGCGGCCAAGCCTTGCCTGACTCTATAACCCACGGAATCCCAAACACCATTAAAATAATTGTTTAAGGTAATTTGCTACACAACAACCACCAAAAGAACTAAAAACAGGACTTAACAGGAACACCTGAGACTGGAGCTAAACAGGCACCCAAGAGTGAAGGGTGTTTGTTTTCATTGTAAATGTCTTTGTTGTTTGCATTATTTTATGTACAAATATAACTTCAGAAAGGTATGGAAAACTAAAACGACAGCAAATGTGTTTAGTGTTCACAGTGTACCAGGTAGCTTTCCAAACATTCCGTAAGGTTTTTAACTCATTTAATCTTCAAATAACCACACGAGGGGAGGGCTTTTATTACCCCCTTCTTATGGATGGGAAACTGAAACACAGAGAGGTTCAGTAACTGTGCCAAAGGCCACACGGCGGAGAGGTCTGTAGGATACTGAAGGAGACCGGGCCTTGAAAAATGAATACAGGTGGGGAGTAAAGCAAAGGGCATTGCAATGCAGGCCACAGCTTTTGAATAAGCGAGGCAGTGGGTGGCGCAGTTGGTTAAGCGTCCGACTTCAGCCAGGTCACGATCTCGCGGTCCGTGAGTTCGAGCCCCGCGTCGGGCTCTGGGCTGATGGCTCAGAGCCTGGAGCCTGTTTCCGATTCTGTGTCTCCCTCTCTCTCTGCCCCTCCCCCGTTCATGCTCTGTCTCTCTCTGTCCCAAAAATAAATAAAAAACGTTGAATAAGCGAGGCAGTCTGGTAGTGCTTAACAGGTCAGTCACATGCTTAGGTCACAGAGTGAGGTCACTCAGGTGAATGGCACCTTGAGATTATACTCTTTGTCCAGCGGCTTGTAACTGCTGAGCCAGCCTGGTTGTCTTTCCGCCCCTTACGCCACCAGAATGAGCCATGAGTATCAGAAAATCCCACCCTTCTGCCCTCCTACTACAACTCTGTATCCTTCTATCTCCCCACTTGCCATGAACTCTGGGAGGGTCTAAGCGTCTGACTTTCCCCACTGGGGCCTTGCAGAAAATAGAAACATAATTTTCACTAAAGGTAAATGGATACTGGCTTATTCTATGTGCAAGTTGGTGGAGTGGTCTTCACCTCAGAGCAATTTTTGCTGCATTTTGAGAGCCAAGAGGAGGGAAGAGCCATCAATCAGGCAAAGAAATGATCACTGGACAAAAAATCTGTGGCAGGTGTTCACAATCGAACCCCATGATACGGACTTTAAAGTAAAAATATATTCTCCCAGGGGCACCTGGGTGGCTGGCTCAGTTGGTTACGCACCTGACTTTGGCGCAGGTGATGATTTTGTGGTCCGTGGGTTCAAGCCCTGCACCCGGCTCTGTGCAGACAGGCTCCGGAACCTGGAGCCTGCTTCAGATTCTTTATCTCCCTCTCTCTCTCTGCCTCTCCCCAACTTGAGCTCTCTCTTAAACAAAAAAAAATTTTAAAGTTTTTTTTCCCAAAAAGCTCTCATCTTTTTTTCTGCCTTTATATTATTTCACCGATTTTCACGATCTTCCAGAGAAAGAATGGTAGGAGACCAGCATCATCCCCACTGTCCAGAATGGCCTGTGCCCTGTTAATCTCTCTTCTTCAAATGGTTTGGTGATATTTTCTTCAGAGATATCTGCTCCCTTGTCAATTTCTAAGGCTCCCTTAAAGCTCAGCTCAAGTAGTACCTTTCAGGAAAGCCAATCCCAATCATCCAGGCAAAAAAGATCTCTTGTCTCAGAGCTCATAGAAGTATTCACTATTTGTTAAGTGAACTAAACACTCCTGTGTTTCCTATAAGGATTCTGCCTAGTGTTTTTAATTCTTACATAGAATTTCTGGACAACCAGCTATTTAATGGTATGATTCCTCTTGTATCCCCTAAAACTCCTAGCTCAGTACCTTTGCAAAAAGCATCATATAAAGAAAAATTGTATGTGACTGGCCAATGAAATTACAATAGTTGCATTTACACTATTGAATAAGGTTATCAGGGTCAAAGTCACCATTACTTTGAGAATTACATTACAAACCAATTAGATACCTTTTCGTAGGTAACGTATTAGTAATTTAAAGATTTCTCTCATCAGCTGGGTACTAGATTCAAGGACAGCTCGATTCTGCAGGTAGTAGGTGAACTACATGTATCCACAGCCATGAAAAAAAAAGTCTCTAGTTTGTGAAATAATCCAAAAGGGGAGGGGGGGGGGAACTATATGCATAAAGATGATTTCTGCAGTAATATATACCAGTACAAGTCCAAAAAATTAACAATCATTGCCAGTCATGGGGGGATTATTAACTGGAAACCTGTCCATGGGGTTGTGGATGCGTGCAGGAATTAGAAAGTCATGGAGACTAAAGCAACATGGAGATATACTTTAAGAGAAAATACAAAATCGAGCAGACATGGAAATGCACTGGAAGGAAACACAGCTGAAATAATCCAGCTCCTGGAACGGGGTAAATACGGGTCACCTTTTGTCCATTTGCAAAACTCTCTGTAGATTTACTGCTTTTGCAATTTACAACAGGACAGAACTCTCACACACTGCTAGTGCAAATACAAACCACACGATCGCTTGGGCTTCTGTTCAGCAGTGTCTGCTAAACTTAACAGTTTAGAACTCAACAATTTTAAATATACACTCAAACCCAATGTGTACATGTGCTAAAACGTTCACAGGCAGGCTACGGGCCATAGACAGACAGAATCTGGAAACTACCAAAACACCCATCAATCCCAGGACGGGTAAGTAATTTGGGGTATGATCACGATGGAATATTGCACAGCAAAGATGAGTGAATTACAGCCACTTGCAACATCAGTAAAACTCACCAACATCATTTTGAAAGAAGCCAGACTAAAAACAAACAACAACAAAAAGCAATGTATTAGATGATACCATGCATAGAGAGCATGACAACAGGCAAAACTGATCTGTAGTGGCAACAGTGGGTACCCTGGGAAGAAAAAATGACCTGAACAGAGCAGGAGTCCCCCACAATATGGCAACACTCTCTCTTGATCTCAGTGTGCATTCTAGGTTTAGGTTCACTGTGAAAATTCACCAAATTGGTATGTTACAGTTTAACGATTCCTTCAACAATTGGCATTAAGCCGAGCCACACATGCAACATGCAAGGTGCAAAAGAATCATAAAATGTCCCCCAACATTTGAAACCAACTTGACTTCTTGGTTTGATTGCAGGGCAGAAGAGAAGTGGGGAGGCTGTTGGGTAGCTTAGACAGCTTCACCTCTGCTCCCTGAAATGTGATTTTTAAAACATGCACAAATAATCCAACAAACGCCCGAGGGACAAGTCTGCGATTTTCACGGACATCTCCCATCTCCCCTCGCGGCTTCTGAACCTGCTCACCCTACAGGCCTCAGCTGCCAAATGCACTGCCCCTTTTAGCTCTGCTCCTGCCCCCTCCCCATTGCCTTGATTTTTCTCCCACTACACCCCCTCCGCTCCTCCTCTGAACTAGGTGGTAAACAGAAGAGCACATCAGCTCATGAAACTATTTGTGAGTAAATGCTGACATCACAAAATGAACCCAAGTCTTGACTGTATCGATTCCAAGGGCCATTTGCCTGTGGTTTCTTTCCCTGGGGCCAATTTAGATGATTTAAAAGAAAAATATTTTTAAAACTGCACTCCTCTTTTGTTCTATCACCTTTCCCCCCAAAACACACACATAGACAGAACTCACTTTTGCAGAGGTGGAGCCTCAACTGGAGTTTCACAAAGTGCGCTAAAGCATCCTTGTGCCCCCAGGGGGAAAAACGCATCCCTCCAGTGTGTCTTCAAAGGAGGCCACCATTCCGCCAATGGCCTGAGGCTCTCCTGCATCTTTAGACATTAATCCCACCACGAGACAGCCCCTACTATTAACAGCCCCAAATCTATTAAAAAAGAACCCAAGTTTCTAATTCAATCTCTACCTTGGGAAAACCTCACCTTAACAGGGGAGAGGGAGGCTGAGGGAAGGTGAAATGAAAAGTGCTCATGGGGATGGGGTTTCTTTGGAGGGGTGACAAAAACTGTTCTGGAATTAGTGATAACGGTAGAACTTGGCGAATATACTAAAAACCACGGAACTGTACATTTTTTTTAAAAGAGCGTATTTATGGCCTATTAGATCTCGATTTTTTTTTTTAAATAACTAAAACGTGGGAGTGCCCCACTTTTTACTAGAGAAGGTTGGATGAAAGGAGCAATTAGCAGGTGAACAGCTAAGCACCACCTAAGAATCAAACTGACTAAACCCGTGAATTAAAAAAAGACGAAACAGGTCCTGATTTCCATCCAACTCAGAGGTGCGAGGAGGGGTGGGGGGTGGGGGGCGGAATGGAGGCGGGACAAAAAACTGCACAATTACACGTTTGGAGGATTACCCCTCCTTGTTCGTTGGGTTCTCCTGCAGATAGATTTCATTAATTAATCCAACGAGACGAACCTCGTAGAGAGGAGGTGCAGGCAGCGAGCGCTGGGGGACGCCACAGATTGATTTTAACGCTAACTCGGCCCAAGCCGTCACCCATCACCCCGGGGCAGCGCGGCTCCCACTAACCCGCAGGACCCACCACCAGGAGCTGTCTCCCAAAGTTCCCCGGGAACCCAGATGGGGGGTGCGGGGGAGAGTGGGCAAGGGGTGGTGGCTGCCCAGAGCGCAGGATGCGCGGGTTTGCTCAAGCGGCCGGGGAGAGGGTGGTCGGGGACCAACTCCGCTCGCACCCTCCCTGACCTGACGCCCCGGATCGCCCAGGAGCCCGCGCCGCGCTGGCCAGGGTCCGGCCCCGGAGGCCCCGGAGGCCCCGGGCTCTCCCGCCCTTCCCCCACCTCCCGACCCCTCCGACCCCGGCCGGAGCCATCTCGGAGTCGGCTGAGCGCGGCCGAGACCACCTGCCGCTCTGGGATACATAGAGAAAGGGGTCCACCGCCACTCCCCCTGCGGAGCGGAACCGCGAACTTCACCCGCTGACGCCGCGGGGAGGGTCCAGCACCCCGTCCCGGGCTCGCACAGGACCCGAGGGTACCCCAGCGCGGTGCGTCCGCACCCTCCCGTCCCCGGCCCGGACTTCCCCACTGCCCCGACCGGCCGAGCCCCCCCCGCCACCGCGGCCGCAGCGCGCGCCAAAGCCGGCCGGCCGCGCAGCCCCAGCCACCCTCTCGGACCCCGTCCCTAGGCCCGCCCCAGGGCCGCGGGGGGAGGCAGGGCGAGCGCGAGCCCGCGGGGCTGCCCTCCGCCCCCGCCGCCGCCGCCGGGCGCCCCGGGGCGCGCGCCAAGTTTGCGGGGCCGCCGCGGGGGTCAGGGCCCGCACCCCCCTCGCCCACCCGGCCCGGCACCGGGCCCCGCGCAGCGCCGGCTCACTCACCTCCAGGCGCGCTCCCCAACCTGCGGCGCCCGGCCGGCCGCGGCTCCGGGACCTCGGAGGAGGGGGCGGGGCGCGGAGGGCGGAGCCGGCGCCGGCGAGCAAGCGCCAGAATTAAACCCCGAAACGGACTGCAGCCGCCGCAGGGACGGAGGAGTCGCGGGAGGCCGGCCAGCCTCCGTCCCCAGGCGGGAAGCGACGGCCGCTGCGTCCCGGCGCGGGGCGGGAGGGAGCCCCGGGCGGCTCCGGAGACCGCCGGGGACCCCTGCCCTGCGCGGCGCTTCTTTGTACCCCGGGACCCGGCCGGCGGGCGGGCCCCAGTGCGCCTGCGCGCCGCGGCCACTCCACTCGGCCCACGAGGCACCTTCGCGCACCTCCGCCTCACCCCTGCCCCCTGGCCCCTGTCCCGCGAGCGGCGTGCGGGGGAGCCCCCGCCGCCCGGCACGCACCTGCCGCCCACGGCTGTTTGCTCTTCTCCCCGAGGCCGCGAAGGTTCCACCCGCAGTGAAACTTGAGTCGGTTCCCACCTACCGTCTCCGACGGGGAGGGATCCCGGCCAACACCCTCCCACCCCTCCGCCCAGACCTTGCTCGGGCGCCTGCGGGTTGTTTTCTGGCCCCAGGTGAGCGTGCAGGGCTCTCGCTCCCCGCAGGTGCGTGAGTCCCCGGGGCGACCAGGAACCTCCCGCCGCCGTGCCCACGACCGGCCCTGCGTCCTCCGTGCGTTCGCCCCGCCTCGACTGCGGGGCAGAGTCCTCGGTGGAAAAGAAACACGCGTGTCCAGAAGCGCGCGTGTGTTCGGAGGACTCCAGAGAAGGCGCAGTGCCTGCCTCGGGGGCTGAGGGCTCACCAGGAAGTCAGACGCTCATTTCAGAGCCGTCGCAGTGGGTGCGAGAGAGACAGACGAGTGGCGATTGAGAGACCGTGACTCCAGTCTTTCAAATGAAAATGGTTTGAACAAACAGGACTGGAGGGCCAACTTTATGGAAACCAAGTGTTACCAACACAAAACACACATGCACACACACACAGGCATTAATGCCAGCTCCCCAGTCAGGGCTTTTAACGGGGGTAGGGCCCTCCCCGCTGAGCTCCTCAGCAGAGCATACACCCAGCGGAGCCCTACACTTATCACGGGTATTTTTCTAAGTGGGTAAAAGTGAGAAATCACCAAACCTCAAAAGACGAAATGCGGGCCTCTGGGGCGAATGAAATCAGCGCCTCTCTTTGTGTTCGGGCACAGCGCACCTGCTAATTCCTGAAAAGTGATGGCCCTGCCTATTAAATCTCATCAGCGCCCCTGCAGCTCATCAGGTGGCCTTTCCTTCTTCTGGGCCTCAGTTTCTTCACCTGTAGAATGGGGTGAATGGGTTCGGTAGCTCTTCTCTACCCTCTCTGCCTAACGTCCATAATTCTATGAAAAGAATCCTCGTCACCTGGGGGACAAGTGGGGGCGCTGCATACACACGGCGCTCTCTACCCTTTGTTTTCCCTTCATTACGTTTAGTCCGTAAATACCTATTTCATAAACCCTCAAACGTTGTCAAACCGAATCGATCAAAGGGATGGCAGATTCCGAATCTTTTTGGTGGGTGTCTATTCGAAATTTCACTTCATTTTTAGTCATTTACCTGTTGCGATGCAACCCACGTACCATAAAAGTTAAAGTTCACAATAAGTTGAGTTTGAACATATTCAAAGCTAAGCAACCATTGCCACTAATTCCAGAACACTTTGATTATTCCAATAAGAACCCCCACACTGGGCAGTCACTCCTCAGTGTCCCCAACACTGAGCCCCAATCAACCACTACTCTACTTTCTGTCTCTGTGAATTTGCCTATTCTGGATATTTCTGGATATAAAGAGAAACATACAATATGTAACCTTTGTGTGTGGCTTCCTAAAGTTTACCTAATATTTGCAGAGTTCATTCATGCTATAGCTTTTATCAATACTTTATTCCTTTTTGGGGTGCCTGGGTGGCTCAGTCGGTTGGCCATCTGACTTCGGCTCAGGTCATGATCTCATGGTTCCTGAGTTGGAGCCCCCCATTGGGCTCTGTGCTGACAGCTCAGAGCCTGGAGCCTGCTTTGGATTCTGTGTCTCCTTCTCTCTCTGCCCCTCCCCTGTTCATGCTCTTTCTCTCCTCTCTCTCAAAAATAAATAAACATTAAAAAAAACTTTATTCCTTTTTATAGCTGAATGATACTCCATTGTATGGATAGGCCCACACCTTATTTATCCATTCGCCATTTGATGGACATTTTGGATTGTTTCCACCTTTTGGCTCTATGCTGCCCTGTGATCGAGGAGAGGAGGGAAACTTCTTAGCTATTTGGCAACTCTATGATTAACTTTTCCAGGAACTACCAAACTTTTCCCAAGCGGCTGTACTATTTTACATTCCCATTATGAGAGTTCTAATGTCTCCAAACCCTGGCCCATAGTTGTTATTTTTATTATTATTATATATATTCTAATGGGGGTGGATTGGTTTTAATTTGCATTTCCCAAATGACTAATGATATGGAGCATCTTTCTTTTCATATCCTTATTGGCCATCTGCATATCTGCCCTGGAGAAATGTCAAGTCAAATCCTTTGCCCATTTTTACATTGGGTTATGTATCTTTTGTGTTTTTTTTTTTAATGTTTATTTATTGTTTTGAGAGAGAAAAAAAGAGAGCATGGGGGAAGGGCCGAGAGGGAGACCCAGAATCCGGAGCAGGCTCCAGGCTCTGAGCTGTCAGCACACAGCCTGACGCAGGGCTCAGACTCACAAGCTGACAGATCATGACCTGAACTGAAGTCTGACGCTTAACCGACTGAGCCACCCAGGGGTCCCTCATTTTATTGTTGAGTTGCAAGTGGTCTTTGCTTATATCTAATAAGTAATAGTAGTTCTTTATCAGACAGATGATTGGTAAATATTTTCTCCCATTCTGTGAGTTGTCTTTTCACTTTCCGGAGAGTGTCCTTTGAAACACATACATTTTTAATTTGATAGGTATGTGTTTTTACAACATGGCATGAGCTAACACTTATGTTATAAGCTAATACCTCACAGGTTTTCAGAGTGTAAAAGTAATGCATGCCCATTATCAGAAATAAACTTTGGGGGCGCCTGGGTGGCGCAGTCGGTTAAGCGTCCGACTTCAGCCAGGTCACGATCTCGCGGTCCGTGAGTTCGAGCCCCGCGTCAGGCTCTGGGCTGATGGCTCGGAGCCTGGAGCCTGTTTCCGATTCTGTGTCTCCCTCTCTCTCTGCCCCTCCCCCGTTCATGCTCTGTCTCTCTCTGTCCCAAAAATAAATAAAAAACGTTGAAAAAAAAAAAAAAAAAAAAGAAATAAACTTTGGGTGGGGCGCCTGGGTGGCTCACTCGGTTGAGCATCCGACTTTGGCTCGGGTCATGATCTCACGGTTCATGGGTTCAAGCCCCGCGTCAGGCTCTGTGCTGACAGCTCAGAACCTGGAACCTGCTTTGGATTCTGTGCCTCCCTCTTTCTCTGCCCTTCCCCCACTAGTGCTCTGTCTCTCTCTCTCTCTCTCTCTCCAAAAAATAAATAAGCATTAAAAAATTTTTTAAAAAGAAATAAACTTTGGGAAAATATAAAAAGGATAAATAAAAATTAACAATCACTTATGGCTCCATCACCTGCATATGGTCACTGCTCAGATTGTGGCTTATTTCCTGCAGGGGCTTTTCAAACACACATTTATTTATTTGCTATCACCCCAATGACATCACGTGGCCCACGCTCTGCACTTGGGGTCATGATGAGGACTCCCTGGCAGCATCCCCAGGTTTAGAACTTCCTCCTTTCCCATCAAAACCAATGCTTCTGTGCCCATTCCTTCAGGTTCAGTTAAACCATCTAGTACAAAGGGGCACCTGGGTAGTTCAGTCAGTTAAGCATCCGCCTTTGGCTCAGGTCATCATCTCATGGTTCATGGGTTCAAGCCCTGCATCTGGCTCTTTGCTCTCAACACGGGGCCAATTCAGATCCTCTGTCCCCCTCGCTGTCTGCCCCTCCTCTGTTTGCACAGGCACATGCTCTCTCTCTCTCTCTCTCTCTCTCTCTCTGAAAAATAAAGAAACGTTAAAAAAAGCTATCTAGGACATTAATAATGCACATGACCGTAAGTTACAGAAGCTTCGCAGTTAAAGGTCATCTGGCCTGGTTCTGGGATATATACCCCGTCAGACCATTTGCATAGTGGACTTTCATGTCACATAATTAGTCAGTCATCTGCCACATATTAGGGATTTTGTGCAAGTAGCAACTGCCAACTGTTTTACCTCCCTGAGCCTCAAGCTCCTTGTCTGTACAATGGAAATAATACCAACCTTGAGGGGCAGTAAGAATCAAATCTCACAGAGTTAGTTGGACCAGACTGGGCCTTGGGTATGCTGCAGGTAGGAATCTGGGACCCTGTATGTCCCATGCATTTGAGCCCAATAAGGTACACGGCAGCACGGAGATGAATCAGGAAAGAGCAAGGAAGACACGCAGGCAAGAGGTCGCCAAAGTCATACTAGTCCTTTGGGACACGTTAGAATTGGGGCAGGCCCTGGGAGTTATTTCCTTTCTCACATTCTTCTTCATTTCATTTTTTTTTTTTTTACAATAGTTATATACCACTCTTATCGTTGAGATGGTTTTAAAGTTTTTGTTATTCTCAAATATTTTATAGATGTGAGGGAAAGGGTTTTGCCTGTTTTCACGCCAGAGCATTAAAGAGAAGTCCTGGTGGTAAGAATGTGTGTGTGTGTGTGTGTGTGTGTGTGTGTCCATATGTGTGTGTGTGACGGAGCGTGTGTGTGCAGTGCAAGCCTGGACACAAGTGAGACTCTCTCAAAGAAAAGGTAAACTGAGGCACGGGGTGGGGGACTGTGAAGTTGAGACAGCTGGATCCATCCATGTAGATCTTTTCCCAAGGCCGACCTCAGAGGTTCTAGATTTTACTAAGGGAAGCTATGTGTTCCTCACCCCTGCTCGGGTCTTAACTGCTGCTAAGGAGTCTTCTTTCTGAATAACATTTATTAATATTACAAAACCCTAGTCCCTGACTCACTGCCAGTGGCTCTGTGGTTCCCTCTTCCAAAATAGCACTTCGACCTCCGTCACCGGAGAAAGCTAAAATATAGCAGCAGAAGGAAACGGCCCACATTGCTGGCTCTGGCTTCTTTCCAAATCCCAAGCTCACAACTCAGACTTCACCCTTTCATTTGTCACTGACTTAGAACCATTACAAAGCTTAGAAATTAATGTAAAATAATCGAAAATAAATAAATAAATAAATAAATAAATAAATAAATAAAAGAAAAAGGGGCGCCTGGGTGGCTTGGTCGGTGGGGCGTCTGACTTCGGCTCAGGTCATGATCTCGCGGTCCGTGAGTTCAAGCCCCGCGTCGGGCTCTGTGCTGACAGCTCAGAGCCTGGAGCCTGTTTCAGATTCTGTTGTCTCCATCTCCGTCTGCTCCTCCCCTGTTCATGCTCTGTCTCTCTCTGTCTCAAAAATAAATAAACGTTAAAAAAAAATTAAAAAAGAAAAGAAATTAATGTAAAATAATCGAGTTGCTGACTGCATCAGAAAACATATGGTTACTACCTAAATCTACAAAGAAAAGAGGACCTAATTTATTTCAACCTATAACCAGATAGCCCCACACTTCTGGTTCCTGGAAACGAGCATCTCAAAGGTAAAGGACTCACTGATTCATTTGCTTTAGTTATTTTCAAGAGTAACTTAGGGTTTAGTCTGCATGAGGCTGAAACACTGTACGAATATGTTTTACATATTGTTGAAGGATATAAGCCTAGTTCGGGATATTTGAGCTAAGAATAATTTTTACTCATAATTATAATCGTCAATGTATCATTGTTACTAATATAAAATATTAATACAGTACTCAAAAGGTACATGACATTCTCAGAGATTCCTAAGTAGAGGGATTATATATACAAGCTTGTCCCTGCAAACCCACTATATTTAGGACATTTACTTATTTAACAAATATTTATCGGGGACCTACTGTGCCCAAAGCACTGGGTTAAGCTTTATAAAGGACACAGAGACAAAGAATCCCAAGAAACTACCTGTAGTTTAGAGGAGTTAACACATGTACAAAATTCACTATCACATAAAAGGCTCTGGCTTGAAAGAGGCATGAAGTATCATTATAATTAAAACAATAGAATGTTAATAATTGATAACACTTACTGAGAGCCTCATTGTCCTGCGAGCTCGTCATGACGATTATTCACGTTGCAGAAATGAAGACAGAGCTTCAGGGAGGGTCAAGTACATACCAGAAGCCACAATGCTTAGCGGTGGAGGGAGGATTCGAACCCAGGTCGCAGAGCTGCTGAGCCAGAATTCACCACCCATCACTTTCAGCTAGCCCAGTGTGTGCATTGTGTTGGAGGTATTTTGTTTTGTTTGTTTTTGTTTTCATCGTATTGGTGATAACTTCGCACTGAGTCATTGTCACTGAAGCATTTTCTCCCTTGGCAAGGAGCCCCTGCCCCGGTGATCTTTTGACCTCGACCTCATAGCACCATTCTCTAACCTGGTAGTTTTCAAAACAACCCGGCGGTCCTTTGAGCCTCGGTGACTTTTCATCAAACAGACCTTCAACAGAGGATAAACATGAAGGTTCTCTGATCACAGCTGAACAGGGAGGGCATCTTCTGTGGGCTCCAGGGGCATGGGGGGGGGTGGGTTGGGAAGGAGGCTGCCCCACATTCAGTGGAGGCTTAGCACAGCTGAAACCCAGTAAGGAACACTGATGTCAATCCAACCTCGGTCTTGTCACTAAAGAAGCGTTCACCTTCCCTGCACTGGTAGGGCTGCATCTAGTTCAACAGATGGATGGGCGTGAACCTGATGAGGTCTTAGAGTTGGTCGTGCTGAATGTTCCTTGTGACATGAAGAGCAGCTTCCTTCAATCGGGAGTTATCTTGTAAAGGTCAAAGATGACTTCCTGACCTGGTGGTCCAAACCTGGTCAGGAAGGTTGGGAAAGTCAAACGCTGAGCACCAGAACTGACCAAGTTGGAAAAATGGTGGCTCTTGCTGAAAGGGATCTGGTTACATAAGAGCCTTTTAACGAATGCCTTATTCAAAAGATTCCTGGTATGTGTAACATGGCAGTAAGGTTCAACAAAGAAGGGCTTAGTCAACTTGTTTCTTCCGGCCACAATGGTGGAGTCTGACAAAGCCCAGCCAGAGGAGGGGAGGAGAATGCTGGGGAGGGGGCGTGGAGGGGAGGGGAGGCAGTCACACAGAGTTGGGGGACAATGGCTTTAGTTCAGGGATACCCTCCCTGAAATCCTGCTTTGAGACTTGAAGCCAAGGCAAGGATTTTTTTTCCCTAAGGTTTTCTTGTTTACTGTCCTTCCTGTTTCTCTCCAGGAAACACAGAGAACTCTAGAAAGCTATTATTATTATCCTAACAAAGAAGCTAACCCAATTCCTTTGCACCTTCTATCTCAGGTCAGCCTAAAGGGCACTTCACTTACCTAATCAATGCAAGGGCTTGCTGTCTGTGGTAGTCTGTGTGCCTTGGCTGACTTGTCCCCTCTGTGTGGTCGGTCTTTTAGGCTTTCACATACCTAAGCACAGGGACCTAGTCTATTGAACTCTCAGGACACTGCTCAGGTCATGGGCACGATTTTTTTAAATAATATATGTATTTGATTGTTAGGTTAGCTAACATACAGGGCACAACACAGTGTGCTCTTGGCTTTGGGGGTAGATTCCCGTGATTCATCACTTACATGCAACACCCAGGGCTCATCCCAACAAGTGCCCTCCTCAATGTCCCGGGCACTATTTTTATGGTGCTGGTTATTTTGAAAACTGGAAGTAACTCAAATGTCTTATAATAGGTATTATTTGAGATGATGTGACACAGCACTAGTGAAGAATGCCATAGAGCCAGGAAAAATGTTAAGAATATTGTAGTCTTTTGGGACATATGCAATGATCCTAAGGAGGAAGGAACATCAAAATACCAAGCAGTGCATACACATTGATGTATACTGGCAACAACTATGTAAAAAAAATAAATGTTTGTAGACTACCAAAGAGCCACGGTGATCTTTAAAGATCAAACATGATTGAGGGGCCCGGGTGGCTCAGTTGGTTAAGTGTCCAACTCTTGATTTCCGCTCAGCTCATGATCTCAGTTTGTGAGTTCGACCCCCATGTCAGGCAACACAATGACAGCACAGAACTGCTTGGGATTCTCTCTCTCTGTCTTTCTCCTGCTCATGCACACTCTCTCTCTTCTCTCTCAAAATAAATAAAGAAACATTAAAAAAAAAAACAAAAAACGATCAAACATGGTAGAAATGGGTTTAGGCCCAGTCAATCCTTTATAATCAAAAGTTAACTTAAAGTATATATAAACTATTGTATTAGTTATATACTGCTGCATAAATAAATTATCCCAAAATGTAGAAGCTTGGGACAACAAACATTTATTGTCTCACCCGGTTTCTGTGGCTCAGGAAGCTGGGAGCTGCTTAGCTGGATGGTTCCGGCTCAGAGTCTGTCATGAAGTTGCGGTCAAAATGTCTGCGAGGACAGCTGTCAAATGAAGGCTTGACCACAGCTGGTGGGTCCACTTCCAAGATGGCTCTGACTCACGTGGCCGTTGTCAAAAGGACTCAGTTCCTTGTCATGTAGACCTGTCCTTAGGGAGCACCTCTCCATAGGGAGTGGCTCTCCATAGGGCTGTTTGTGACATGACAGCTGGCTTCCCCAGAGCAACTGATGATTGAGAGGGAGAGAAAGACCAAGATCATAGCTGCAAGGGCTTTTACAATCTAATCTTTAAAGTGACATATCATCACTTCCGCCATATTCTATGGTCACATAGACCAACCACTATACGGTGGAGGAGGGGACCGTACACAGGTCCGAATACTGAGACAGGATCATGAGGGATAATCTCGGAAGTTAGCTACACAACTATTAATAACAATAAGAAGACATTTTTGCTCAAAAGCATGTTTTGATTATTGAACGTACATTTCGAGTATACCTTGAAATACATATTTCAAAATACCTAAGCCCCTGACTATTCTTTTCAAGACACAATCACAGTATTCACTTAGTATCATCTACGTGCCATGAGCACTGTATTAAGGTTTTACATGGACTTCTTCCTGCAACCCTCACAGGTTGGAGGGAGGCACTTTTTGTGGCCTCATTTCAGTCATTTCGGAGATGGAACTTGAAGCACAGAGAGGTTCAGCAACCTGCCTGAGGGCATACATCTATCGAGGACAGAAACCAGCCCATGAGCTCAGATATGTCATCCAGGCACACACATCTTCACTAAGCTGTACTGATTCCCCCAGTGACAGTTTTGTGGGATCAATCCCTATCCTAACCCGGCTTTACAAGCTAAGAGCCATCACTCCAGGCCGGTGGGGACTTGAGGATGACCCCGCAGGCACAGAATGAATAAACCAAGACTCCAATTCACAGTTAGGTTCCTGGAGTCTTTCATCATGATGAAGACAGTAACAGTGGCTGGGGCATCTCTCTTCCTCCCCTCTCCCCTCCCCCCACTCCCGCTACACTGGCCTCCCTGCTGCTCTTGAAACACTCCCAGCATGCTTCTGCCTTAGGTCTTTTCTGTTTGATGATCCTCTTGCCATCCCCCAGATCAGCACGGCTCCTTCCAGTACCTCCTTTTCCCAAATGTCACCTCTCCAGGGAGGCCCGCTGATACTGGGCTACTTGACATGCTCACTCCACTTTTACTTAGCCCCGTCTTCCCTCCCTGACTCTCCCTTCCCATAGCAGTCACCACCGTCCATATCTGGGTCTGTTTTGTTCATTGAGGTGTCCTAGCACTTACAACAGTCTTTGGTGCACAATGAGACAGAGAAAGAGAGAGAGATTGTGAGCAGGGGAGGCACGGGGAGAGAGGGAGACAGAGAATTCCAAATGGGCTATGCAATGTCAGTGCAAAGCCTGACGCGGGGCTCGAACTCACAAACCATGAGATCGTGACCTGAGCCGGAATCAAGAGTTAGCCACTTAACCAAATAAGCCACGCAGGCACCCTGAGAGCTGTTGTTTCTTCTTCTTCTTTTTTTTTACTGTTTATTTATTTTATTTTTAATTTTTCTTTAGTTTTTTTAATGTTTATTTATTTTTGACAGGGAGAGAGAGTGCAAGCAGGGGAGGGGCAGAGAGAGAGGGAGACACAGAATCCCAAGCAGGATCCAGGCTCTGAGCTGTTAGCACAGAGCCCCACGCGGGGCTCAAACCCATGAACCATGAGATCATGACCTGAGCCAAAGTCAGACACTTCACTGACTGAGCCACCCAGGGGCCCCGAGAGTTGTTTCTTCTTAATGAACATTTTACACATGTTATCACATATGTTTATTTTTCAACCAGAGGAGATGTATCAGAAATTTCTAGAAACGACAAACACTCTGGAAACAGAAGATGCTTTTAACTTAGAAGAGAGATGAACCCGGTCAGGATGGAAGAATTTTCACTGCCCAAGTAGGGGCCCATTCCTCCCTATGAAGCCTAAGCAAGGGGCACCTGGCTGGCTCAGTGAGAGGAGGACACGACTCTTGATCTTGGGGTCGTGAGTTCGAACCCCACATTGGGTATAGAGATTACTTAAAAGTAAAATCTTAAAAAAGAAAGGAAGAAAGTAAGAAACCAAACAAATATTTACTTTTGACGTTAGAAAAAGTCAGTGAAGCATATGACATTTCATAATGAATGAAATGAAAGACCTTCCTTCCTTCCTTTATTTATTCTGGATAATCTATTAGTTTTAAGTATGTTTTGTTCCCCCAGACATAGAGGTATTGTTTGACAGAAGGTCAGCATTCAGTGTAAATGGGCTCAGGTCTACCTAGAACTATGAACTATAATCCTGGTCACGTCAGAATGCTGATTTACTAGTTGAGAATGTATGCAGTAAAGGTCCGTTGATGCTGAGTTTTTTCTTCCAACCCACTAAACATATCAACTATAGGGGCACCTGGGTGGCTCGGTCGGTTGAGCATCCGACTTCAGCTCAGGTCATGATCTCACGGTGCGTGAGTTCGAGCCCCGCGTCGGGCTCTGTGCTGACAGCTCGGAGCCCGGAGCCTGCTTCCAATTCTGTGTCTCCCCCTCTCTCTGACCCTCCCCTGCTCATGTTCTGTCTCTCTCTGTCTCAAAAATAAACATTAAAAAAATTTTAAAAAAAGAAACATATCAACTATAGAAATACAGCCACCTGCTAAATGCTAGCCATCAAGCCTATATTACGTCTTAATATCTTCAGCAACCGTAAGGGTGCACACCGTAGTTACAAAGCCCAAAGAAGTTCAGCCACCTGTTAAGATTACACAACCAAGGCAGAGACTCAGACCAAGATTATCTGTCTAATTCTGAAATGTGGGCCAGTTTCAAGGTGCCACTTTCCGGCCTTGACCGTGAGCCCAAGCACCAGCCTTACCTAGTTATCTGTATGCAAGGTACGACAACCAAACATTGCACGGTACATATTTACATTCAGAAAAGCTTCATTGTTAATCTGAAATTCAGATTGAACTGGATGCCTTGGTTTTTATTTGCTAAACCTGGAAACTCTATAGGGAAGGAACCCCGGAGATCATTGAGTTTAGTGGTTCTTAGCCAGGGGTCCTTGACAAAATGATCCAGAGGGCTTTTCAAAATACACATATAGGTTCTACCCCACACCCTATGAAGATTCTGGAGTGTACCCAGCCCTGTGAATTTTCAGAAAGTTTTATTTGTTCATTAAAAAAAAATAGTGAGTACTGGGGCACCTGGGTGGCTCTGTGGGTTGAGTGTCTGACTTTGGCTCAGGTCATGATCTCGCGGCTTCTGAGTCTGAGCCCCTGCATCGGGCTCTGTGCTGACAGCTCAGAGCCTGGAGCCTGCTTCAGATTCTGGGTGTCCCTCTCTCTCCCCTCCCTCCCTCATCCTCTGTCTCTCTGTCTCTCAAAAATAATAAACATCAAGACCATTTTTTTAAATATTGAGTATCTACCCTGTGTCAAGTACTTTTCTATGCCTTGGAAACACGGCAAGAAATAATTCCCACCACACTGGACAGAGTGAGGGCAGACCAAGTGCAGAGAAACCTCAACCAAAATGCACACAAGTTAGCCGGGAACCATATGCTGGGGTGTCCCATGTTTAGAGAGATTCATGGAGCAGATTAGCCAGTTAGTATGGTTAACAAGAAAAACATAGCCCCCGGGGCCCCTGGGTGGCTCAGTGGGTTAAGTGTCTAATTTCCACTCAAGTCATGATCTCAAGGTTTGTGGGTTCCAGACCTCCATAGGGCTCTCTGTGGTCAGCATGGAGCCTGCTTGGGATTCTCTCTCTCTCTCTCTCTCTCTCTCTCTCTCTCTGTGCCCCTCCCCTGTTCATGCTCTTTCTCTCTCTCTCAAAAATAAATATACATTTATTTATTTATTTATTTATTTTTTAATTTTTTTTTAACGTTTATTTATTTTTGAGACAGAGAGAGACAGAGCATGAACAGGGGAGGGGCAGAGAGAGAGGGAGACACAGAATCGGAAGCAGGCTCCAGGCTCTGAGCTGTCAGCACAGAGCCCGACGCGGGGATTGAACTCACGGATGGTGAGATCATGACCTGAGCCAAAGTTGGACGCTTAACCGACCAAGCCACCCAGGCGCCCCAAAAATAAATATACATTTAAAGAAAAATTCCAAAGCACAGGGACTAAGAGTGGAGAGAGGGTCCTCCATCTGCCTGTTGAAAATTGGATTAATGGACTTTGCTCCCTGAGACCCAAGGAACAAAGCTGACCTGGGACCAGTCCAGGCTTCCAGGGCCTCTGTGAACTCAAACTTGGGCCTGTCATTGGCCAAACCACTGTCATATGCCTGTCTTGTGAAGCCTAACTTTTGTTTTCTTGACTTCTCCAAGGCAAATGCCAAAGCGAATGAGCCACGTGCTTGGCCTCTGAGACATTGACAGTAACCACCCCAGATAAATCCAGAAAGTCCTTCTTTCCAGGCTCAAGCACAACGTTCTCTTCTGCTGTGTCGGCTGAGCTTGGTGGCTACATAGCCCTCGCTGGGGCCCATCACAGGCCAGAGATATGAGAGCAGTCCTTTGTCACCAACCTGTGCCCCACTCTGCAAGCCATCATCCCGTGCTCCCTGACAGTGAACCAGAAACAAATCCTGCACCTTTGTTTTTTTTTTTTTTGTCATTAACACTCTTTATCTCACCTGTCACTATCTTTTTCAAACTTGATTCTCAGTGCTCGTGACCGTGGGTCCAAAGGACGGATGAGGTAATAGATTGGAATGAACGGTGAACCTTCAGTTGAACTGGTTTTCCAGGGCACAGGAGAGGTGCTGTTTGAGGCTCCTACTTTGTGCGGAAGAAGGGCAAATCAAACAAAAGCGGCCAGATTCGGACTGCTGAGTGGGGGCTCGGTGCTGAGCCCTCTGCATCCACTGTTCTTTTCATCCTCACCACATCCTCACAGGGTGGATAATCTCATCCACGTTTTCTACTAGGAGGAAGCTGGCTCAGAGGACTGAATTGAGGCGGGCTGGCTAGTCTGAAGCAGAGCGGGGCTCGGAGTGGGCGCTGTCTGCAAGGCAGGAATTTTTAACCACCAGCTGCCTGTCTGCCTCTAACCGGTCTGGGGTGTGGTCTGCAGGCCCCTTTACTCTCTCGGCCCCTGTGTCCCCGATACCCTTGGCTCCTGATGGGAGGGCGGTGGCTTCTGTCTGCTATCTGTGCAGAAGCGGTGAGGGGCCTGCCTGTGCAAAGCTGAAGGGTAGCCCGGGGGCAGCAAAGAGACCCCCCACCCCCCCACCTGCTCTGTGTGCACACAGATGGATCTCTTTGGCCAGCACCTATTATCAGGAGTAGCTGTTGTGTGTGTGTGTGTGTGTGTGTGTGTGTGTTTTCCAGAAATGGCCATTTTAACGCAGAAAACAAGCTGTTGTTTTTAATTCACCCGAGGGCCCTACATGGTGCATTTCTTTCCAATTCACTCCTGATTTCAGCACCCTTAGAGAATCGCCCCAGTGACTGCACACCTGTATGAGAGCTGCCTGAGTCTGAAAGGCATGCGCCTTTACCTCTGTGAAAGAGCTCACAAGATGCCAGGAATGCCTGCCCAGGCCCCTCTTCCCAGGGGTGTCAGGAGGGCTGAGTGAAAAGCGGGAAGAATGCATTGTCTCTGCAAGCAATGGTGTATTTATTTGCACGAGAAACTACAAACTTCAGTCCCATGATGGATCAATGAGACTTTCAGGGGTAGGACCGGGGACCTAACCTCATTGCATACCAATTCTTCCATCTGACCTAATCCTCACATCAGCCCCGTAAAGGCCACACTTCTGTCATTCCCATTTTACAGGCCAGGAAACTAAGGCTCACACGGGTACCATAAATGGCCCATGGTCACAGAAAACAGTTCCAAGCCACTATTCATTGCCTGGCTTTCTCAAGCCTTCCTGCACACCGGGGTCATGGTGGGGGAATTCTTCTAGGACACCAGTGTCTGATTCAAACCCAAACCAATTAAACCTGAATCCCTAGGGGCAGGGGCATCAGCGGTGGTTGCTTTTTAAGCGCCCCAGGTGATCTAATGGGGTGAGAATTTTACACCTTAGAAAAGCAGGTGCTTTGTTTGGGGAGTGAGGGGTGCTCGCATCTAGAGCTGGGCCAGCAGAGGCCCCTGGGCAGTGGAGTGTGTGTTCCACATCCACAGGAATGGAAAACCGGCAGGAAATAGTGCTGTGTGATGCTTAATGGCTCCAGTCGGTTTCTGGAGACAGACACCTTGCATTTGAATCTGTGCCCTCCTTGATGGCGTGACCTTGGGCCCGAGTTTACCCATCACTACGAGGAGGATAATGATGGATCCCACCTTAGAGGCTGTGAGGAGACAAGTGAGGGATGCACGTGTCGAGCTCAGCACAGATTTTTACGCTTCCTGAGCGATTAGCCACTGTTAGTAACTGACAGCAATTAGGACACCTCCAAGCACCTGCTGCAAATACCAAGGAGTTTCAAAGATCAATTCAAATTCTGAAAAGGCTTTCTACCGCCTCACTTCCGATCATCAAGTTTTTTAGAATTACCCTCTCAACTTGAAAATTGAATTCATTTGCCTCGGAGGTTCAGCGTCAGGCGGCCCTGTTCTGGAGGTGGGATTGGGGCAGGGGGTGCAGCAAGGGGAGGAGGGCGGTAAGGATCCCACTGCAGCCGGTGGGGCCCAGCAAGGGGAACTGGGGCCCCAGGGAAAGCCTTCAGTCCCCAGCGAGGGAGAGGTTGGAGAGGGGGCGGGCGGGGGGAAGCAGGACTCGGGGTCAAAGCAGAATGGGTGATGGGAAGCCAGTTTCAGGGTCTGGGGAAGAGTTCAGAGGTCTCTCACCAGGATCCAAGGACCTCGCTCTACCCACCGCTCCCCCTTCTTTTGGTTATTTTTTGGGTACTATTCTCACCACCCGACAACTCTGCTCTCCATTTAGCTCAGTGATGTTGATTCTTGTAAACCCACATCAAACCTTGCTCATTCTGTGGCTCGTTGTGGCCCGATCTACGTCCAAGTTAGCCCGGTTTCCTCTGAGTGGCTGCTGGCCTTTGTGCAGTTCTACCTGGCCCTGTCATTGCCCTGGCCCTGTCATTGCCGTTGCATGAGCTTACCTAGTTTAAAGGTATTTTTGAGTTCCGAGAGGGTGGAGGCCACATTCTGTACTTGGAAGCAGCCCGCCTTCTCCTAGTGAAGGTTAACCCAGATGTTTGACTCTCCGTGGACAAAATGCATTATTTCCACATAGAGCATCACACAACCAAGAGCTCAAAGAAAGCTTAAACGTCTTGTAGTCCAGGAGGGACAAACGGTCCTCTCCATCCACCTCCAAATCTTGCAGAGATGTTTTATGTGGCCAAGCCAAAGTTTTGGTTTGGTTTTTTTTGTACATAATATTGAGTTTGAGTGCCTTTAGGTAGGGCCGTCCGATCATCTGCTGTTCAATCCGTCTCCTGATGCCTTAACGTTTCAGACAATTTAACCGCCTGACCCCTAAAACTCATTTGCGTCTATGAGCTCTGATTGGAGCCCCGTTCCCCCAAATTCTTGGATCTCCCCCCCCCCCCAAAACCTCTGACAGATGGCTCTCCTGCTTATCTTCCAGAGGCAGGGAGCTTCTGGGGAAGGGCATGCTTTTCATACATAATATTTATAGCAGAGATTCTCCAGCCGAAATTCGTGCGCTGCGTTCTAACTGCTGAACTTTAAATCCTTTCTGTAGCTGTCTGCTTCCTGCGGAATGCTTTTCCTGTTCCCAGGCATTCCATCACAAGACGGAGGCAGCTTTCAGATACGTTTTCCCACCTGCTCTTTAGGAAGAAGACAGGAAACTTGGAACCACATTTGACTTTGCTCTGCAACGGCCGTCACCTGAAAATGACCTTGGCCAACGCCCCTCTTCACGCTTGTGGAATATTGGCCCCATGCATCCATCCAACCTTTTGATCTCGAGACTGAACTTTCTTGGGCATCATGGAATACTTTCATGTCTGTCTAAAAGGGGGTGAGCTGAGAGTGTAGGCTGCACCAGCACCCCCAGAAGCCTGCGATTTGAGGATAGGATAGAGCTAAGTAGATCATATCTCATATTGCCCCATTCGGTCTAGACACTTCCACAGCTTTGTGCTGTACAGAAGTTAGCTCGTGCCTGAATGCCCAGGAATGCAACACCAGCAATAATTTACCAGATGGAATGTGTTTTCTGGTGTTTCTCCCTGTCTTAAGGGAGCTCTGTCAAAGGTTTTGGTTCCAGTTTTGACAGAATGGATTGCAGACCTGTTATAACCTGATGAGCGGGGGGGGGGGGGGGGGGGGGGGGGGGAATTCCATATTTTTCTGTTTTCAGGAAAAATAATTTCCATGTGAAGGGCCATCTGGAGGACTGAGTATATAATAAATCACTGCCAACACCCATTGCACTTAGTGGAAACCCAGTTATTTTCTTGCAAGTAGAGACAGGTGGATACAGTGTTGGCTTCTCAAAACAATGTTGTCATGAACTTCCCTGAGGGAGAGCCAAAGGTCAGGAAGACCCCAGGCTGTTGGTCTGGGAAGAAAGGTGCTGCTGTAGCGGGGAAATAGGAGACCATTTGGATTTTTCGTTTCTCCCTCAGATGTAGTCCCCACAAAATCTAATATGTTTTTGTCCTATGTAGCTTCCTTGTATAATTCTAGAAAGTACCGTTCTTTGCAGTTTGTATCGATCCGCTGATCTTAATCAAGATGAAGGTTTCAAGTCAGTGTCACTTAGTAGCTGAACCACCTAAAGTGAGCCTTCTAACTCCTTTAGCCTTTCCTTGCCCATTTGGAAAATGTGGCTAATGGAAATGTACCTACTCTTGTTAAGCTCCCAGAACAGAGGTGATTCAAGGGACATGAATTCTTTTCTCCGGCAAGTAAAAAATTCCAAAGGAGAGGTCTCCATGCATATAAATTCAAGCAGCAAAATTATTATAGTCTATACGTTACATAGGCTGCTTAAATCAATTATGTGTTGTAGATATTACCTTTCTTTTTTTTTAAGTTTATTTATTTTGAGAGAGAGAGCATGCACATGAGTGAGGGAGGGGTAGACAGAGAAGGAGGGAGAGAATCCCAAGCAGGCTCTGCCCTGTCAGCATGAAGCCTGATTCGGGGTTCAAACTCACAAACTGTGAGATCGGGACCTAAGCTAAAATCAAGAGTCAGGCGCTTAACTGACTGAGCCACCCAGGTGCCCCGATACTACCTTTCTCCTATTAACAAATTCCATTCTCCCTCTTTCCCCATGAAAGTAGAAAATCAACTCAGAAAGGGCCACTGTGACCCTTGGTTTTCAACACAGTGATTGGTCCAGGATGGACACATGATCTAATCCAAGCGGAGGCTTTCCCTTAGAGTTTTCTGTTGAAAAGATTTTGTCTTCCTTTTTGCTGGAGAGGTCTATGACTGACCCTCACATTTGCAGGGGGCATGCTCCCATCACGTGGAGTCTGGAAGGAGAATTAGTAGTGGAGAACTCTTAGGTCCCCAAGCCTGCCTGGGTTTTGCAGTTCAATGAGCAATCCCAGTATTACCCCATTAAATTCCTATTTTGCAATTCGGCCGGGGGTTGTCAGGGAGTTTGGATGACAGGCTGGAAAATGAAAAACATAAGGAAAGTCCGAAAGATGTGATTAGGATAGTATATTTTAAATATATTGCTCTTCTTTATATCCTGAAATTTTAAATGGAGTAATGATAATAGTTCTTGTTTATTGAATACTTGATGTCAGACAAATGGACTTTTTAAAAAAATGTTTATATATTTTTGAGACAGAGAGAGACAGAGCATGAACGGGGGAGGGTCAGAGAGAGAAGGAGACACAGAATCCGAAGCAGGCTCCAGACTCCAAGCTGTCAGCACAGAGCCTGACGCGGGGCTCGAACCCACAGACCGTGAGATCATGACCCGAGCCGAAGTCGGAGGCTCAACTGACTGAGCCACCCAGGCGCCCCAGACAAATGTACTTTTAAACTTTATGGGGACCCTGCAGATATTTCCCTCCCCATGGAGCAGAAGAGAAAGGGGGCTCAGAAAAGGTGGCTCGTGCAACATAACAGAGCTAATTTGGGGGGAAAAACAAATTTAGAAAACACATTTGTACCCTCTTTTTTGTTTTTGCTCATTTTGGCTCAGAAGTTGGACACTTATTCCTAGGCTGCAAACGTAACATTTTTAACACAAAGAAAAGAAAAAAAAAAATCAAGTAAGCTGGTGCTTAACACACTGCTTAGAAAATAGTAAGGTCTCAAAAAAAAAGGCAATGGTTATTATTTATTAATAGTATTTCTAGGGGCACCTGGGTGGCTCACTCGATTAAGCACCTGACTCTTGATTTGGGCTCAGGTCATAATCTCACAGTTGTGGAAGTGAGGCTTGTGTTGGGCTCTGTGCTGACATTATGGATCCTGCTTGAGATTTTTCTCTCCCTCTCTCTCAGGCCCTCTCCCTGCTCATATATACGTGTGCTCCCTCTCTCTCTCAAAATAAATAAAAACAAACATTTAAAAAACGGGATTTGGGGCGCCTGGGTGGCGCAGTCGGTTAAGCGTCCGACTTCAGCCAGGTCACGATCTCGCGGTCCGTGAGTTCGAGCCCCGCGTCAGGCTCTGGGCTGATGGCTCGGAGCCTGGAGCCTGTTTCCGATTCTGTGTCTCCCTCTCTCTCTGCCCCTCCCCCGTTCATGCTCTGTCTCTCTCTGTCCCAAAAATAAAAAAATTAAAAAAAAAAAATAAAAAAAAAATAAAAAAAAAATAAAAAACGGGATTTGGGAGCACCTGGGTGGCTCAGTCACTGAAGCATCTGACTTCGGCTCAGGTCACAATCTTATGGTTCATGGGTTCGAGCCCTGCCTCAGGCTCTGCGTTGACAGCTCAGAGCCTGGAGCCTGCTTCGGATCCTGTGTCTCCCTCTCTCTCTCTGCCTCTCCCCCTCTCACACTCTGTTTCTCTTTCAAAAATAAATAAACATTAAAAAAAATAGTATTTCTATTGGTGTCCCAGGAGAGGAGCATCTCGGTCCATAGATGAGAGTCCCTCATGGCCAAAATCTTGGTACGATTTGATATTACCATAGCTGAGCAAGGAAGGAGGTGAGATGCTTTGGGGAGTTTGAACATCCTGGTTGAGGTGGAAACGTGGGGTTGGCCTTCCCCTTTTCTTTTGGGTGGGAATCCAGGAGGCCTTGGTTCTTGCCCAGGTATAGCCAACACTGTGTGGAAGCCATTAAAGCTCCTCTCCATGGGTTAGTTTCCTTGCCCATAAATGAGGGGCTTTGGACATCATCAGATGATTGCTGAAGTTTTGCCTAATGTTAGGAGTCCTGGAAAAATGACAACCTCAGAGGCAGAAAAATCTAAATAGCCCCAGTAAACTGCACCGTCACCCTGACACCAATGCCTCTCTGTCCTTGGTCCTCCGCAGTCCTCCCCAACCCTCAACCCCAATTCAGGAGAAGAAGGTGAAGGAACGAGGGGACAGAGAGAGAGAGAGAGAGAGAGAGGGATGGGTACCAGATGAGGGGAGAAAAGATGGAAATGACATACTTTTCAGAGAAAGGACAACGAGGAAATGGCAGGGGAGTCAAAGAACGGATGTTTTTCTTCTTTCGCTCATCAGAGAAAACAATAGCTGACATTTATGAAGCCTTCTTCTGAGGCCTGGGACCTTATTGAACGTGCTACAACTCATTTAGTCTTTATACATCTCATTTTACAGATAAGTAAGAAACGGGAGCTTACAAAGTTCATCAGTTAGCCCAATATCACCATCTCGGGCCCCCTGGGCTGCTATACCCAAGGGCCACAGACTTATTCTCACAGTTTGGAAGCTGGAAGTCTGAGACCAAGGTACTGGTAGATTCAGTGTGGGGTGAGGTCTGTCTTCCGGGTTGCAGATGGCCTACTTCTTGGTGTCTCCTCACATGGAGAGGGTGAGAGCTCCCCGGGGTTCCTTTTATAAGGACACTAATCTCATTCATGAGGGTTCCATCCTGATGACCTAATTGCCTCTTCAAGGCCCCACCTCCAAATACCATCACACTGGAGGGCAGGATTCAACAAATGAATTTGGGGAGGAACACAGACCTTCAGCCCATTGCCATGACTGACGATGAGAGGCAGAACTAGGCACCAAACCTCAGGATCTTTAATTCCTGATCTGTGCTAACACCGGTCCACACTACTTTCCTGCCCAGCACCTCTTCTGTGCTAGGGAATGCCACTATTTTGCTTAAGGCTGACTTAGCATTCAACCTTGATCTCATGGCTGACCTAGCATGATGAGTTCACCACCCACAAGCAGACAGTCAGACAGACAGGCACCTGCCGACACACTCACTCACCCCTTGATGACACTCAAGAAGGCTCAGTAAAGAAAATTCAACACCGCAAATAACATAAATAGAAAGTCTTTTTTTGTTAGGTGCCATCACCTAGGGACAGCTGTTTCTGCTTCTTAATTAACTCTGGCTTAAACTAATGTTGAAGTTCATTCTTGCTTCTTCTGGGCGCAAGATCATTGCCTGGACACATTCCCAGATCATTCCCAGTTGGCCACAGGTGCCTGAGGTTTGTGGGAGAAAATACCCACGTAAATCAGTGGTGACTAACCCTAGCTAATCAACTGCCATTTTCTTAGTATTATCGCTATCAGAAAACCAGAGCAATCTCATTGTAGGCTCCTTCCAGGAGCATAGGAATTATGGCAGAAGATGAGAAAGCTGGGAGCCGACGGTGCCCCATCATGGGTATTTCACGTGGTGATCACTTCCCTGTCTGACATTTCAGCTCTGGGATTTGCGAGGAGACATAAGGAACACTGAACCAGATCCCTACCCAACAGGCTCCAAGGTCCACGTACCTTCCCTGGATCTTTCTTCGTTTCATTGTAGGGACATTATATGGGTCTTGGAGTCAGTCAGACTCAGATTCCAATTTTGCCTCTCAGTCAGTACTGACTGTGGAATAAGGCGGGGGGCAATCCCTCACCCACGGAACTGCAGGAGCCTCTCCTGTGAACGGGAATCACAGCCAGGTTGTTGTGCAGATCAGGTGCATGGGCACCACACAAAGCAGGTGCCCTGTAGCTGTGAATTCTCTTTCCTCCTGTTTCAGTTACCAACGGCTCTGTAACAAACCATCCCGAGTGAGGGGTCCTTGGGACTATGCCATCCTCCATGAGAGCTTTAGGGAGTTTTACTTGAATAACAATACGCGTCTGCTCACAGTTGTGCGATCTGGGTTGGGCTCAGCAGAATGGTCCTTCTGCTGGTGTTACCTGGAGTCCCTTGGGCACTCACACCTCCCCTCAGGAGGCTCAACTGGGGCTGGAAATCCAAGATGGCTTCCCTCCTGGGTCAGGCACCTTGTACGGGATGGCTGGAACAGGAGGACCTAGCCAGGGATCTCTGTCTTTCCCTGAGGCCCCTCCACGAGGGTGGCCAGCGGGGCCAGCTTCACAGGTGCGCAATATGTGCACAGGACCCCGCACCCAGAGGGGCCCCTGCTTGGTTTAATGCTCCGTTGCCACCATCTTGAAATTCTTCACAGCTTAAAAAAAATGCTTATTTACTTATTTTTGAGAGAGAGAGCACAAGTCGGGGAGGGGTGGAGAAAGAGAGGGAGAGAGAGAATCCCAAGCAGGCTCTGTGCTGTCAGTCCAGAGCTGAACAGGGGGCTTGATCCCACAAACCGCAGGATCATGCCCTGAGCTGAAATCAAGAGTTGGACGCCTAACTGACTGAGCCACCCAGGTGATCCCAAGCGAGCTTTAGTATCTCCTGGCAACAACAGTCTAACTTATTGAAGAAATGCTATGTCATGTATTAACATGACTTTGACCAGCTCTTTGTAAAATGGTTAACTTGGTATTGTTTAGTTGAAGGAGGATGTAATTTCTCTGGTGTGTAGTTTCCATGACAAGAATCACCATGTGAACTGTGAACAGGGCTGTGTCTTGACTACCCAGGACGACTAGTGTCTACTTGGACGAGAGTTTCCCCGTCTTCAGTCTCTTCACTGTTAAAAAGAGGGATAGCTCCCAGCCTCTTGGACCTTCCAAACAAGTGGAGGGGACAGTCCTGAACCCAGATAAAACTAGAGCCAGAGAGGTCAGCGAGGGGTGGGTGGGAAAGGGAAGAAGGTTCCAAGAAGCAAGTGCGGAGTGGGGGGAAGAGCCTGTGGCAAGGTTCCAGTTGGAGGTCAGGTGGAGCGGAGGGTGGGGACACGTTCAAACTTGGACTAGAGGCGTGTGCACACGTGTGTGTCCACAGGAGTCTCTTGGGGCAGGGACTGGGTCTTACTGTCCGACCCACTTGCCTCTCAACGCTGTGGATTTGCCAAGAGAATCAGAGTGAGGCAGGTGCATGTGGAGATTCTGTTCAGGAGACTTCACTGGACAACGCCCACCCCCGCCCCCCAACTTTCATTGACCCTTTCCTCCCTGCCCCCCTTCGTCGACCCTTTCCTTCTGAATGCGTGTTGAGCCGCACCTTCTGGCTGCCTCTACCCGGAGGGCGCCCAGGAAGGTTTGAGGACCAAGTCCATTGCTCCTGGTATTTACCTTACTTGACTCCCACCTGGACTCCTTTGCCTGCAGCTTCACAGCTCCTGAGAAAGGAGACCGTGGAGCCTCCCCGAGTCCCCCCCTGTTCATGCTGCACAGCACCTCCCTGTCTCAGCGCCAGCTCCTGGCTGTGAGACAGGCTGGAACAGTTTTCCGCCCTCGCAGCCAAAGAACGCCTCCTGCGCCTGCGCACCAACACCTCGGGAGGGGGCGGGGGCGCTGGCTCGACTTCTCTAAGCCCCATTTACACGGCCGGCCTCAATTCTCGGTGGTTTAGGGCCATCGCGTTTCTTAAGTTGCTGGGCCCCACGCAGGCCTTTTAAGAGACTTTTGGCTTACGCTGCGTCTAGAGACTTTGGAAGCCCGGCTGCAGAGTTGGCGTGGATGGAGTGGGGCGGGCGGGGCCGCAGAGGAACCCCGGGCTTCTGAACCAGCAACGTCAGCTTGGTTATTGCGGTACCAGCATGGGTGCTCTGTCCCCTCTTTGTCCCTGAGTGCTGTGGGGGTGGGGGATGGGGGTGGAAACTTGCCCCTCGGTGGCTCTGATTCAAGCGGGAGTGGGTGTGCTTTGATACCCCCAGGGAGCGCCTACGGGCTGGGGGCGGTGGGGGGCACAGGTGGGCTGACGGCATCAGTGTATTTACCTTCCAGAGGAATGCGCTCCAAACGTGCCCTTGAAGAGGGAGGGAAGCCAGGTCGGATCCGGTTTCCAGGCGCCACTGTGTACCCTCTCGTTCCACTGATACGCTTTCTTTCTTCTGCCCTGAAGGCCCTTGCTGTTGGCCTTTGCCAAACGACATAAACTGGCACTTCAAGTTGAATAGACCAGGCGTTTATTTTCTGGTAGGTCAGGGCCCTGTCCTGCCTGCACCTTTGGCCTGCTTTTCACGACTGCTGCCCGCGGTGGTTGCAGCCCTTGGGGGAGTGGGGGGCTGGCTCACCCTTCTGGAGCCGTCCTGGTGAATAGTGCCTCCTTATACTGGGGGCAGCCCTTCTGAGTATCCAGAATGGGTCCCATGCGTTAATCATCTCACTGAGTTTCCTCAGCAGGTCTGAAGAAGACAGAGCAACTCTTATCCCTGTTCTACAGTTAGGAAAATCCGGAAGCTCAGAGAGGTGTAGTGACTTGGCCAGAGTTGCAGGTTTAGAAAGTGGAGGAGTAAAAAGCCAGGACTTCTGATCCTTGGCCCAGAGACTTTTGGCAGTTCCGTGGTCTTATTATTATTATTATTAATTTTACTTTTTGAGAGAGAGCGAGTGAGCACAATGCGGGGAGGGGCAGAGAGAGAGAGAGCAAAGGATCCCAAGTGGGCTCCGTGTGGTCAGCAGTGAGCCTGATGTGGGGCTCAAACTGATGAACCGTGAGATCATGACCTAAGAAGTTGGACTTTCAACCAACTGAGCCACCCAGGTGCCCCGTTATTATTATTAATCATCTCACTAATAACACCGAGCATCCTGGTGGTAACAGGATTTGTTATCAGCACAGTGTTCATCCACATCACGTTCTCTCACTGCATAAAAGCACCGATGAGGCACAAGGAGCTGATTTCTCAGCTGTATCCTTTGGAGCTACCCCACCTGCAAAATCACCGCCTCGTCCTTGCGGCTGGTCATTGCTATCTTCCAGCGGTGAGGAAACCAGCAAAGGTGAAAGCTGCCAGGCTAATGCCACAAAGATCGCTGTCAGACCAGGAACTGGGTTGGACTCAGCAGCGTCATTCCAGAGACAGCAGTGCACCCCCCCGGCCCCCCATGGGCTGCAGCCCCAGGCCGTGGGGTCAGGAACACAGACAGCTCTCCACGTAGTTTCCAAGCTAGGCTGCTACGCTGTGCTGCCCCCAGGAGTTCTCTGCCTGGGGTTCTGACTCCTGATCAGGTGCGCCATTTTTGGCAAGATGGGCCAGAGGCTGAATGACTGGTAGGGTGAAATGGCCCACTCCCATTTATCCCGGACCCCACTTTTTTTCAGGATATGATAAGCCCTCGGTCCTCCTTCTTCCGCTGCCTGACCCCTTCATCTCCCCTCCTGGGGATGGTCCTGCCAGGTCAGTGGTTATGAACAGGATATGAAAGAAACCATCATCCTGATCTCCACACAAATTCCCTCTTCTGGATGCTTTAAAACATTTTTATTTCATTTATTTTTTTATTTTAGAAAGGGGCGTGGGTGGAGAGGGGCAGAGGCAGAGCGAGAGAATCTTAAGCAGTCTCCATGCTCAGCATGGAGCCTGATGCGAGGCTTGATCCCAAGACCCTGGGATCATGACCTGAGCTGAAACCAAGAGTCGGACGCTCAACCGACTGAGCCACGCAGGTGCCCCTTCTGAATGCTTTAAGGTAAAATGTTTGGTAGTGAGCCCCCATGGTTGGCTTTACTTCCTTTCTCCTTTCTGCCCAGTTCCCTGAGGAGCTACTAGTCTTTATCTAGCCATGTGGTTTGAGTTGAAACGACCCCGTTTCTAGCGTGAGGGGAGAACCTTGGTTAGCATATGCCACTCTGATTAGAATGAACCTGAAAGATTCCCTTGAAAATTCTGGAACAGACCAGATCTTGAGGTTCAGGACCACCTGAGGGCTGCCGTCCCGAGGGATGAGCTGGAGTTTCCAGGGGCCACTGCTGAAAGCCTGAGAATGGGGCCAACCAAGAGGAAGGAGAGATGAAAGATGGACCCAGGACATGCTCTGTGGGTCCCGAATCAAGCTGGGTCTGAACCAACAGGACCTCTGGGTTGGCCCGTTACATGAGCCAATAAACTCGCCTACCCCCTTTGAAAACACTGACTTGAGATTGGTTTTCTATCCCTTGCAAAAGATTGCCAACTGAGAACTACTTTTAGGCCAGGGTTTCCCAAGTCGTGTGCCATAGTGCACCCAGGAGCTGGGTTACAGAGATTACTTGAGGTTGGCTGCCTCGCCCCCTGGGAAGAACTCGGGGAAGCCTGAGCTTCGGGGCTGGAAGTCTCTAGCAGCAAGTAACTTGGTCCATATACCCCAGTGAGGCCACAAATGTGGAATTTTTACATACCCCATTGTGGTGATTTTAAAAGATGTTAAAAAATTCTTTAACACCCCTTCATTCACAATGTACAGCCGAATCACTCGCCCCCTGAATGGAGACTGAACCTGGTGTTGTTTTTAAAAAACAGACCACGGCAGACGTGAGGGAGTCTGACTCCGGAGGTCAGGTCCTAAAAGGCCTTGCCACTCGCGCCTTAGGCCCTTTGTATCGGTCCCCGCAGGGGGAGTCAGCAGCCGTGGCACGAGGGCACTCGTGCCGTCTGGGGAGAGGTCTGCAGGGAGGAGAAGGGAGGCATCCCATGCACGACCAGCACGAACTTTCCAAGGAATGAGCCACCTCGGAACAGAAATCTCCACCTTCAGCCAAGCCTTCAGATAACCGCGGCTCTGGCCAGTATCTTGACTTGGTGCAAATCCGCAGGAACTGGGTGAGAGACGGTTTATTTTTGTCTAAAGCTAATAAGTCGGCGGGCTATTTGTTACGTCTCGACGGATAACATGTTTTAAACCCAAGGGGCGAAAAAGATTGGGAAGCTCTGCTCTCAGTTCGTGACACGATACACGGGATACCGTGGACATACCCAGCATTCCTGAATGCGTTAGAACCTTTGGGGTGTTTTGTTTTCTTCGCAAAACGATACTTGATAGCCGCTTTACAACATTTGAGACAGCAAGCATTTAAAATACATTCAAAGCCAAACAAAGGCTCCCTGTCTTTGAAAAGATAACTTGCAAACACAATGATCAATGACGGCTCTACAATTTTTTTAAACAAACAAACAAACAAAAATTTTTTTTAAACAAATCTATTGTCACGGAAAGGACTCCTTACGGAATGGAATAAAGGGGCTGAAGACGGTGAGTGCTGTGACATCCCAATCAGGTCTGTGCAGCTTAGGTCTCCTTCTCCTGGAGATTTTTGTTTTTTGAGCAATGTCTACATCCCGTGCAGGGGTGGGGCTCAAACCCACAACCCCGAGATCAAGAGTGACATGCTCCACTGATGAGCCAGCCAGGTGACCCTTCCTGGAGATTCTTAAGAGGTAGGGACAAATTGTACCCTTGACCTTGCGGAAGGAGAGGAGGCATGAAGTTAAGCAGAAGATTCCTCCAGTAAGCTTACGCTGAGGGTTTTCCAAAGTAAAGTCAAGATGCTATGATGGTGTATCAGGTTTCTCTAATTCTCAGAGAAACAAAAGGCCTAATTTGCTTTACTCTTAGGGATGCTTTTTGGCCTTTTTTGTTTTTAGGAATGTTTAAAGTGCTTCTTTCTTTTCTTTTGAGAGAAAGAGCGTGTGTGAGTGTGAGTGGGGGAGGGGCAGAGAGAGAGAGAGAGAGGGAGAGAGAGAATCCCAAGCAGGCTCCCTGCTGCCAGCGCGAGCCTGATGCAGGGGTTTGATCTCACGAACGTGAGATCATGACCTGAGTCAAAATCAAGAGTCAGATGTTCAAGTGACTGAGCCACTCAGGCGCCCCTATGAAGAAATGATTCTTAAATGTACAATCAATTTCTTTTTTATTTTAGAAAAGAGAGAGAGTGAGCATGACTGGGGGAGAGGGGCAGAGGGAAAAAGACAGAGAGCATCTGAAGCAGGCTCCATGCTCAGGGCAGAGTCTGACGCCAGGCTTGATCCCACGACCCTGGGATCATGACCTGAGCGAAATCAAGAGTCGGATGCTCAACCAACTAAGCCACCCAGGCATCCCTAAAATGTTTTTTTTTTTCTTAACCCTATACTTAAGGGTTAAGAGGACCAGCGTCCAAGTTCTTTGTTTATGCTGTTATCTATGTAAGTGCAGCAATGCCTCCACTATATCTATACCTGTTACCTAAAGAACGGCTAAACTACCTGGAACTGAGTAAAGCATCCAGGTTAACTCAGAAAGACTATGAGAACCAAAACCAAGGTTGGCCAATCCATAGCCCCAACTCTGCAAGCTTCACTGGTAGGGAGGCCCATGGGGTCTCACTCAGAATTCTGGCATTCTCTCTCCAGATGCTAGCCCCACGACATTCAGGGCCCATACAGCAGAAGCATCAAGTTTTAACAGTTGGAAGCTTCTAGATTGCACTGTCCAATACAGTAGCCACTAGCCGCATGTGGCTATAGAGCACCTGAAATGTGGCTGGTCTTATATCGAATGGAAAATGTGTACACGTAAACTACATACATACAGATATTAAAGACTTAGTATGAAAAAAGAATGTAAAATGCCCCATTAATAGTTTGTATGTTGATTATATGTTGAAATGATCATTTTAAAATATATTGAGTTAACTAAAATGTATTGTTAAAATTAATTCCACCTGTCTCTTGTTATGATTAAAATTTTTTCATGTTCATCTATTTGGAGAGAGAGAGAGAGGCAGCATGAGTGGGGGATGGGGCACAGAGAGAGAGAGGGGGAGAGAGAATCCCAAGCATCTCCACACTGTCAGTGCAGAGCTCGGTGTGGGGCTCTATCTCACGAACGGAGAGATGATGACCCGAGCTGAAATCAAGAGCTGGATGCTCAACCGATAGAGCCACCGAGGCGCCCCTTTTTATGATTATTTTTAATGTGGCTGCTAGAAAATTTTAAATTATTTATGTGGCCTGTATTGCATTCCTAGTGGGCAGCGCTGTCTTAGAAGCCAGGCTACTCAGACTCATCCGTTTGTTGTCATTCAACAAATAGTTACTAAGTACCTTCTGTGAGTTCAGCACTGGGTTAGGGGACAGGAATGCAGCAGTTAACCCAGTCCCTGCACCTGTCACTAAGCAGCACCCACTGTGGTACCAGAGAGCCTGAGAAAACGCAGGGGACATTTAATCAGGAATATCTTAGGCAGTTAGGATTATTAGGGCTCTTGAGTTATGACACAACCCTAGATAACTTCACAGTGAACACTTGTTTGGGGGCAAAATATAATAGATGTTGACAGTGATGGCCAATCTTTGACTCACTCCTGAAAGGTTACAGTCTTCTTTTTTTAATGTTTATTTATTTATAATTTTTAAAAGTTGTATGTATTTTGAGAAAGAGAATCCCAAGTAGGTTCTGCATCATCAGCACAGAGCTGGACGCAGGGCTCAAACCCACGAACCGTGAGATCGTGACCTGAGCCAAAGTTGGATGCCCAACTGACTGAGCCACCCAGGCATTGCTAACGTTTGTTTCTTTTTGAGAGAGAGTGAGCGTGGGAAGGGCAGAGAAAGAGGGGGACAGAGGATCTGCAGCAGGCTCTGAGCTGTCAGCACGGAGCCTGATGTGGGGCTCGAACTCACGAATCGTGAGATCATGACCTGAGCCAGTCAGATGCTTAACCAACCGAGCCGCCAGGTGCCCCTAAAAGGTTATATTCTGTAGGGCCTGTTCTAGTCTGCTCCGTACCATGGCCACATGTGTGTGGATGCTCTTCCTCACTAAAGCTGGCGGGCTTTGGAGGACAGTGACAATGTATCTGACCTTGGTCTCATCCAGACCTCCCCCACAAAAGATGCTAAACAGCATATGGAATTAACGTATATCATATGTACGCATTTAAAAGCAATTAAGTGTATAATCTACTTTAGAAAGAGTTCTGCCCCAAATGCCTAAAACACAAAAAGTTTGCCACTTAAACTAGTAAAGTTTTAGTAATAATAATAATAATAAAAAAGACCTCTTTCAGAATATAAGTTCATACATACCTGATGGTATAAACTAAAAAGTTCTGGGTTATCCAAATTACATTCTCTCTTAGGAATACCAAATTAAACACGGCATAAGAAGTGAGACCCTGGCTAGCACTGTCTGAAAGGCCTGATGGCATAAAAATGTTTCGTCTTCTCTGCAATGCTTTCCAAGAGTTACGAGTTGTCAAAATTAAAACAAAACAAAACAACAACAACAACAGAAACATGAGCTGCAAAGGGAAGCATTTTGCTTGCAATTCTTATTAAGTTTTCAGTACCAGTCAAGGTCATCAGCTGCATGAAAAATAGACCATTTAATTCTCAAACAATAATTGCGTCCATCTGTCTCCTTCTTTGTCAAAAGAAGTCAACGTTGAATATACTCTGTAGCTGATATACATACATATGCTGACGGACAGCACAATTTTTTGAAATGAAAGCAGAGATATTATCCTTTTATAAAAATAAACTTGGTCCCAGACAGGAGCAGAGAAAGAGTGAGCGAGAAGGAGCTTAAGAAAAAAGGCGGAGTCTTGCAGGAGAACTGTTTCGATGCAAGTCAATGTCGCGGAGTACCGTGGATCTCCTAACTCACTGTGTCCAGTGCGCCTCTCAACATGCTTGTTAAATTAACACACAGTAACAATCCAGCAAAAATAACTGCACAATCAGTCCGCTGTGACCAAAAAGGTGACGAGTTCACAAATAATTAATCTACCCCCACGTTTCCAACCATGATGACTTTTAGATTTCGCGTGAGGACTCCCCTGGAACATTTATTGAACATGTTTATGTTCTGCCCACCTGCCGGCTCACCCTACTTTCCCACAAACAGGGAAGGACTGAAGTTCACTTTGAATAGGACGGTGGACAGATTTTCCATTTTCCCCTGGGCGATTTGGGGTTATCCTGTAAATCCAAATATGGCCAGAAGAAGTCATCTCTCCCGTAGACTGTGACCGACCATTCAACAGGAGATGCCATGTAGGCCTTGTTTTGTACAGTATTGGGAGAACCATGCTTTGATATATACACTGGCACTTCTGATTAACCACCCTCCACTATCCCGATCCCTCAGTATGGCCAAAATCTAATCAGACCCCATTTAGATGGAATCCCCACGGTCACTCGGATCCTGAAGCTTCCAGGGCTCTGTCAGGGAGCCTGCAGTCGGTCCTGCGCGGCAAATGTCCCGTGTTTTCAGTACCAGCGAGCACTTCGCCAGGGTCACGGGGGCCTCAGTCTCTAAGCGTGAAGACAGCTTTTCTTAACTGCCCTGTGACAACTGGGTTTCACATTTCCTGAAACTAGATCTGTGGAAGGAGTCTCTGAAATTAAAAAGGACAGAGAGAGAGAGAGAGAGAAAAAAAAAAAAAAAAAAAAACAGAGGTAAGAAAGATCCCTTAGCCTTTTAAAGAGAGGGAGGGGGTAATCACAGGAAGGGGTCCCAGGGAGGTCAAGGAGAAGGGCGGGGGGTAAGCACTCAGGATGCAGGATGGAATCGGGACAGATCCAGTTCTGGAGGCTTCTCTAGGCCAGGCACACTCCCAGTGCTCCGATGCCCCATGCACCAGAGCGTGCCCCAATGGCCGGGCCTGATCACTGTCCTTTATCCCCCAGGAAGAGGCCTCCTTGCCCCGAACTCACCTCTTGGAACTCTCAATTCTGAATATCGGCTTATAGAGTTCTGGAATTTTCCGCTCGATCATTGGCCTGAGGTTCTCTTTCAGCTTGTTGTAGTTCTTTTTGAGTTCCTGCTGATATTCCCTCTGGTCCGCCGTGATGAGACGTTTGTTTTTCTCCACGGCCTCACCGCATCTGAGATACACACACAACAGGGCAGAGAGGGGAATGAGGCTTTACTTCACAGGAGCATGAAGTGCTTAGCTACTATCTAACGTTCCTTCAGTACCTCCAAGAGTGTGTCCAAACTTGCTAGCCTATCAGGGGGCCTGTGGAGCCTTTCCAAATTCAGACTTCTGGACTCAGATTTAAGGAATCAGATCTCTGGAATGAGAATCACTACAGAGTGATGACCCAGGCGATCTCGATGCTGTGAGATGCTCGGTGCCAGGCACCATACGAGGAGGTTTCCATACATTATCTGGTTAATTTCCCCAACAAATCTGGAAAGTCTGTGGCTCTGTGTCGTCTTTGAGGCTCAGCCACGTCAGGTGACTCGCCTAAGATAACACTGTGAAGAAGGGGTGGGTCCAGGTTTCAAACCCAGGGTCGTTGCAGAATGGAACATGCTAAGTGTGGGGCGCTTGGGGGGCTCACTTGGTTAGGCATCTAACTTCAGCTCAGGTCATGATCTCATGGTTCATGGGTTCAAGCCCTGTGTCAGTCTCTGTGCTGACAGCTCAGAGCCTGGAGACTGCTTCAGATTCTGTGTCTCCCTCTCTCTCTGCCCCTCCCCCGCTCTCTCTCTCTCTCAAAAATAAATAAACAATAATAATAATAAAAAAAAAGCAACCAAGATTCCTGACATATGCAGGGCTCAGATGGAAATTAATGTCAAGTTGCTCCTAGAGAAACCCTTCTCAATCAGGGCTCACGGGCCACCCACCTGTACAAAGAGTGACCCTTGCCAAAGGGATGAGCTCACAATAAAACATCACAAAGCAGGGTGCTCAGTTGGCTAATTCGATTTCGGCTCAGGTCATGATCTCACGGTTCGTGGGTTTGAGCCACGTCGGGCTCTGTGCTGACAGCTCAGAGCTTGGAGCCTGCTTTGGATTCTGCGTCTCCCTCTCTCTCTGCCCCTCCCCCGCTCATGTTCTGTTTCTGTCTCTCTCAAAAATAAACATTAAAAAAATTTTTTTAAATGTCACAAAGCATATTATCAGGAAACCAACCCATCATGAGGGAGAACCAACAGAGGCAACAAGCAGAAGAAGTAACCCAATAAGAATTTGAGACGACAGAACAATAGAAAAGACCAAAGCGAATACAGAGATGTAATAAAAGGCGTAAAATTCATGAGTAAAAAAATTGGAGAGTACGAAAGAAGAGATTAGGGAAATTTCAAAAAAGAACCAGATGAAACTTCTAGATCTAAAAATATAGTTACTAGGGGTACCGGGGTGGCTCAGTCAGTGAAGTGTCTGACTTTGGCTCGGGTCATAATCTCATGGTTCATGAGTTTGAGCCCAGCGTCGGGCTCCGTGCTGACAGCTCGGAACCTGGAACCTGCTTTGGATTCTGTGTCTCCCTCTCTCTCTGCCCCTCCCCTACTTGTGCTGTCTCTTTCTCTCTCTGTCTCAGAAATAAATAAACATTAAAAAGAAGTTAAAAATATAGCTACTAAAGCAAAGTCGCAATGGACAGGTTAAAAAAGTATACCAGACACAAATGGAGAACACAGGAGCTATACGACAGATCTAAGGCAATCACCGAAGCAATTAAAAAAAAAAAAAAAGAATTAAAAATGTAAAACATTGGTTGAGGGGTGCCTGGGTGGCTCAGTCAGTTAAGCGTCCGGTTCCTGGTTTCAGCTCAGGAAACCAGTGATCTCAATGTTTGTGAAAACCTGCACTGAGAGTGAGGCGCCCGCCTGGAGTTCTCTCTCCCCCTCTCGCCGCCCCTCCCCCACTCACTCTCTCCCTCAAAATAAATAAACTTAAAAATATAAATAAATAAAGAGATGCCAGCTGACAGTTTTCCAGCATCGCAAACAGACACGAATCGTCTCCTCGACAAGAGAAGACCCACACCCAACTCCACTGTGGTAAAACCGTAGAGTATCAGACAGAAAAATCGTTAAAACGCGTTGTGTTGATCTAACTTGGAGACAGTCAAGCCTCGTGTTTCCGGGGTCCCTCACAGCTTACGCTTCACACCGAAGAAGAAAATCATGTTATGTCAACATGATAAAGCCCTGCCTTTTATTCTACATTGTTCTACCCAAGGACACTTACAAATCAACAGACCTTGGAGGACGACCTAATGGTTGAAACCTAGCTGACATTGCAAAATTAGTAATAATTCTTTATTTTGCTTCAGATAATGGCATTCTGGCGATCAGTGTGGTTTAAACTGTTTTCCCCATAGCGGTGTCAGGTCTGGGTTCAGTCATGGGGACCTTGTTACCCAAACCCTCGGTATGACCACTCAACACATGTACAGGATAACCATCAAAGGTAAAGAGGGTAGAATGTGGCTGAGTGACAGGGGAACGCTACCTGGCCCGAGCAAAAATAAACCCATGATCACCGCTTCCCCCTAGAATTAGCCTGTGGCAGAAGGATTTGGTAACTCAGACACAAGCCAAAAGAACTCCCTTAACTGGATCTTCCCCTAGCTTTTTAAAAAAAATTTTTTTAACCTTTATTTATTTTTGAGACAGAGAGAGAGACAACATGAACAGGGGAGGGTCAGAGAAAGAGGGAGACACAGAATCCGAAACAGGCTCCAGGCTCCGAGCTGTCAGCACAGAGCCCAAAGTGGGGCTCGAACCCACAGACCGTGAGATCATGACCTGAGCCGAAGTGGGATGCTTAACCAACTGAGCCACCCAGGCGCCCCGATTCCCCTAGCTTTTAATTTTTTTTTTTTTAACGTTTATTTATTTTTGAGACAGAGAGAGACAGAGCATGAACGGGGGAGGGGCAGAGAGAGAGGGAGACACAGAATTGGAAGCAGGCTCCAGGCTCTGAGCCATCAGCCCAGAGCCCGACGCGGGGCTCGAACTCATGGACCGTGAGATCGTGACCTGAGCTGAAGTCGGACGCCCAACCGACTGAGCCACCCAGGCGCCCCACGATTCCCCTAGCTTTTAAGGTTGCCATTAAGTGAGGCAAATTGTAGGATGCCTGAGGTGGCATGTCCAAGGTTTCCAGAAGCGGTGGGAACGGGAGGTGTGTGACCTTTGAATCCTGAGAAATCCACCTCATCCCTTATTATTATTTTATTGCTTCTCGAGTAACTGTTCCACGAGCTACCGCCATGTGAAACATAAAATCAGGTTCAGGATGACTTCAAGACCCCGGTGGGGTGACAGACGACAACAGGCCTGCAGAAGCTGGCTTTACCTGCAGGCAGAGCTGGAGCTGACACCCACTTGCTACGCATTAGCACGATGACTCAAACACCGACACCCTCAGTTTTCTCATCTGTAAAATGGGAATGATGATCTCATATGACCTCCTGGGGCCGTGGAGTCGGCTAAGGGAGAAGCTTTGATACTAAGGCAGACCCGTGCCTCTGGAATGTGGCAGGTCGTAGTTTTCAAAAATGGTCACAGCAATAACTGCCCGTCCTGTGGACAGTGTGGCAGAGGTGATGCTCTGGGACTGGGTAACAGAAGGCAACGTGCCTTCTGCCTGGCTAGGTCTCGTGGGGCATGCACTGTGGCAATCCTGAACCGCCTTCTGGGTGAGTATTTTTCAGCGCAGACAGTGAGGAAGCCTTCAGGTGATCCGGGCCCCAGCGGCTGCCTGGTTGCCACTGAGAGGCTGAGCGAAAGCCACCTAGCTGAGCCCACCAACCCCTAGAGCCACATGCATAATAAGGAGATGTTGTCCTTTTAAGCCTCTGTGTTTTTCAGTAGCGGTAAATAAACACGGCGTTACAGGTGAGTGATGAATCACTAACTCCTACTCCTGAAACCGCTATAACACTACCTGTTAACTGACTTGGATTTAAATAAAATAAAAAAATAAATAAACAGAGCATTCCAAAGACAAATCTATGAATAGGTGGGGTGAAAATGTTCTAGCTTTTGTAGTAGTAATACTAATTTCTATTCTAACAAATTTTAAATACTATTTATTTTTGTTAATGTTTATTTATCTTTGAGATGAAGAGAGACAGAGCACGAGCAGGGGACGAGCAGAGAGAGAGACACAGAATCTGAAGCAGGCTCCGGGCTCCGAGCTGTCAGCACAGAGCCCGATGCAGGGCTCGAACCCACGAACCGTGGGATCATGACTTGAGCTGGAGTCACATGCTTACCTGACTGAGTCGCCGAGGTGTTCCATACTCTAACAAATTTTATAATTTATACATTGTTTCATACACATTTTCTGTGTTTCCTCAGTTCTTCCACTTGGATTACATACACTGGATTTTATTAAACTTAAAATAATTTCCATTGTGTTAATTTAAATCCATAAATAAAGAGAGCCGTGCACTAAATACACCTCCCTGGGCACAGCCATTTCTCTTGGGAAATCTACACAGTAGCATAGAACTATAACGTAAATAGTTGTTTCACTGGCCTTGCCTGTAACATTTTCATTAGGTCCATGTACATCTGAAGTGTGCTGCTCTCACTCAGTGATGCTATTTCAGAAGCCCACCTCCTTTGTTGGTAACCTCACTGAACACAAGCATTTTCTTATAGCAGACGTGCCTGGGGCTTTCCAGCCGCCAGAGTCCCACAGAAACCACGCTGATGTGGACAAAGAGCGGGAAGTTTTAACTCCAGAACATGGTTCCTGGCTCTTGCTGACGGTCACTTCCTGGGGCCTCTCTGTAAGGACTTAGGCGTCTTGCCTACAGACAGGGTGGTCAGGTAGCCCTCCACCTCTGTATCTGTCGGCCTCCCTCCTCTGTGATGCTCCTTCAGCACAGCCCGCACGCCAGTCCCTTGGGATTGCCAAAACCCGGTAGCTGCTGCCTCAATCCATTCTATTTTTTAGTGATGGAACTCCACGTGGTGAGCCTACTTGGAACATGACATTTCCTAGCCTCCCTGACCGGATACGGAGAGCCGATGAGATACAAGATAAAGTCACCAGGAAGGCTCTTTAAAGGGGCAAAGATGTTTGCTCCTTCCTCATTTCTAGATGCTTCCCAAGGATGTGGTCAGGATGGCCAGAGCCTTAAGCAGCCATCTTGTGACCGTGAGGCTGGACGCACTATAATCAGGATGGCCGAGCAAAAGAATGGAAAGAGGCCACACTGATGGCGTAGTTCTGGGGTGACAATCTCTGATCTTACTTTATATGAGAGGAAAACAAGTTTCTAGCTTATTGAAACCCATCTTCCTTCCATTCTCCGTTTCTAGAACCTGAAGGCAGTTCCTAAAGAGAACAGCACAGAATAGTCCCTAAGAGTCTAGACTCTAGACTCTGGAGTCCCTAAGAGTCTAGACAGTCACCTCTGCATCCCGCTTTGGGGTGTATTAGCTTTGTGACATTAGGCAAGGTACTTAACCTTTCCATGTCTACTCCTTCCCCTGTGATATGGCGGCGATAATAGCCGACCTGGCAGTGCTTGTAAAGCCGAAATGAGTGAAAACCTGCGATGCTCAGAATGTGTAAGAACGCTGATTGTTGTTGTGGTTATGACTTCTGATGGAGCTAATCCGAGTACAAAAACTGCTCAATAGGAGAACGATGAACTGCTGGAGAATTTACGTTCCTGTCCCTCGTTTTTCACCGTTAATGAAAATAAGAGGCAAACAGATGCTGAGCTCTGTCCTGAGCCACACACCTGTGGGAATAGCAGGTGCAAATCCAGAGTCCTGTTTCTCCCAGGCTCCGGTCTCCTCGCCCCCCCCCCCCCCCCCCCGCCCCGTGTCCTACGGTACAAACCTTATGAAGGCACAGAAGTAAGCGGTGGACAATTGCTCCATTTAAATTTAAACTTCACTTTCTATATTTAAATTCAGTTTCTGCTTCCTATTCCAATTGATCGGGTCTCTATTCGTCCCACTGAATGATGTTACATTTACTGGTCACTTAGTTTGTGCAACCCTATTCTAAGCCCTGTGTATCAGCTTATCTTATCCGGACACTAGATCTAAGAGGTAGTTACTATTATAATTCCCATTTTTAAGTGGGGAGGGGCGCCTGGGGGGCTCAGTCAGTTAAGCGTCCGACTTCAGCTCAGGTCGTGATCTCTCGGTTCGTGAGTTCGAGCCCCACATCCAGCTCTGTGCTGATAGTGTGGAGCCTGCTTGGGATTCTCTCTCTCTCTCTCTCTCTCTCTCTCCCTCTCTCTACCCCTTATGTGCTTGTTCATGTGTTCACTCTCTCTCTCTCTCTCTCAAAATAAATAAACTCTTTCAAAAGGGATTTTAAAAAAGGGGTGCCTGGGTGGCTCAGTAGGTTAAGCATCCGATTTCAGCTCAGGTCACGATCTCATGGTTTGTGGGTTTGAGCCCTGCATCGGGATCTCTGCTGTCAGTGCAGAGCCCGCTTCAGATCCTCTCTCTCCCTCTCTCTCTAACCCTCCCCTGATTTCTCTCTCTCTCAAAAATAAATAAACATTAAAAAAAAAAGTTGGAGTTAGGTAGCTTGCCCAAGGTCACACAGCTAGTTAAGGCACAGGGGATGTAAACCCAGGCAGCCTGGCTGGGGAGCCCACACTCCTGGCCCCCACACCTCATGTTCCACCCGGGAAGACGCTGGCCTCCCAGCCTGAACCCGGCTGCAAGTGCTCTCGCTCGAGCCCCAGTTGGCAGTGTTCTGCCTTTCTCAGCTTCTTCCGGGTACCTCGTTAGCAAGTGTCCACTCGGGGCCGGAATGGGGAGCATCTGACAGAGACACTGGAGAAACTGAGGACTGTGCTCCCGGCCCTTTAAGGCAAAGGACGGGTGGCTTGGGGACAGGGCGCTAGGGCACACGTGGCCCCTGTGCAGGGACAGCTGCAGCAGGTGTGAGCCGACCATGGGCTCCTCCAGGCATACCTCCCTGTGTCTCCAACTCAGCCCCTTCACCTCCTGCCTCCCCGGCCGGCCTCTGCCAGACCCCAGACCCAGACCCAGACCCCAGACCCCAAGGGGAGCCTGTCCAGGGTGAAGAGTTTAAATCCTGGATCTGCCACTTACTTGCTGTGTGACCTTGGCTAATTATAACCTTCTTCAACCTCATTTCCTTCATCTATAAAATGGGTTTATGGGGATGAAACGGTATCAGGTGTGGGAGGACCTAGCCAAGTAACTCTCAACGTTGCCCGCTTTCCTTGGGGCAGAGGGGTCTGCTCATGAGACTGACAGGGCGAGGCACGGTGGGGGCAGGGAGCGCGCCCCGGGGCGGACAAGGGGCAGTGGCTGGATCTTTCTGTTGTCCCCTCAGAGCCCCCTCTACCTCCTCTGGTTGGGCCTGTGTGACCATCTCCCTCACGGAAGGTACAGTGGCCCTTTTCCCTCCTCCTAATGCCAGATGTGGGGGGTGGGGGGCTAGACTGGGGCTACAGGCTTGGGAAGGTGTCTGGGTCTCACATCTGACACCCGGAAGTAGATTCTGAGGACCTGAGGAACACACTAGAATCCAGGCAGAGGGGCACGGTTCACCAGATCAGACTACAAGATAGTCTTTAGTGTCATTACCCTGGCCTCAACCTCTTTCAGGCCCGAAGAGACACAGAGTCCTGGGGCTCAAATGCTTGTATGATATTCTCCCATTCCGTATCAGCCCCAGCAACCCTCCAGCATGGGACCAGCCTTGAGGACCCAGAGCTGGATCACAAGAGTTGGCCGGGGTGGGGGTGAGGGGTGCTAAGAGAGAAGGACAAGGTCACATTGTAACAAAAATGGATTTCTTTAGAATCATTGCAGGAGACAGGAAGGAGGGGCTGAGCCCTGTGTGTGCGCGTGGGGGGTGTGTATGTGCACTGTTCCTGCATGGCCGTGGAACCTGTCCCACTTGGCTGTTTTCTAGCGTCCTTGGCCTGCTGATAAGGTCTCTGTAACCCTGGAAAAGTGACAGAAGTCATTACTGTGTCCCCACCACTGACCTGCTTCAGAGCAACCTCACATGATATTTAAGGCTTTGTTTTCCTATCAAACATTGAAATCTCTTTCTACCTCCTGCTTCTGTTTCTACCTACGCTATACACGTTGGTTTTCCTTTGGCTCCTTGGGGCAAAATCTCCCTCCTTCCTCTTCACAGACCCTAAATGCAGTTTAAAAACAGCACCCCTCAACACCCTGTTTTCTGAGTCTGTGACCAGATGTGCAACAGGACCCTGTCTGGGTGAATTTGAAACTACGTCCCCTAACATAGCCATTGAGGATGTGATCTTTTATTTAAATATAAAAGTAAATTTAAAAGTCACTTAGTCCTTATAAGGGTGAGAGAGTTCAGATGTTATGGACTGAATGTTTGTGTCTCCCCGAATTCCTGTGTTCAAGCCCCTGTGTATTTGGGGGCAGGACAGGCGCCCCGAGGAATTTCGATTTAAATTAGGCCATGGGGGAAGGGGGGCTCCTGGGCGGCTCAGTAGTTAAGCGTCCAACTCTTGATTTCAGCTCAGGTCATGCATGATCTCACGATTCCTGAGATGGAACTCCACGTTGGGCTCTGGGCTGACAGTGTGGGATTCTCTCTCTCTCTCTCTCTCTCTCTCAAATAAACAGTAACAATTTTTTTAACAATAAACAAATTAGGCCATGGGGATGGGACCCACGTGATAGGATTCGTGCCCTTCTGAGCAAGCTTCCCTCCTCCTCCTCGCTCTACCATGTGAGGGTACAGTGACCACGGGGCCTCCCAGCAGGAGAGCCCTCACCGGCCACCCCGTCTGCCAGCACCTTCCTCTTGGCCTCCCCAGCCTCCAACACTTTGAGAAATAAATGTCTGTTGTTCAAGCCACTCAGTCTTTGGGATCTGGTTACATCAGCCCGAGCTAAGACAGAAACATAAGAAGAACACTAAAAAGCCCAGATTGGCTCACGTTGCCGTGTCTAAAATGGCTTGAGTACTTTGGGGAGCAGGGGAAGGAAACAGAATGGTGTATCTCACCATCTCGGCTTCTGAAACCCCGAGGCGTTCCTTCTTATCGCAGGAAACGGCAGGAGGGGATCAAGGGCCCGACCTGGCAGGCCCGGCTGGGTGAGCACCTGCCGCGGTGGCCCGCGTGCCAGGCCCAGGATGGCGGAGCTGAGTCAGAGGCCGCTGCCCGGCGGGCCGGCTGCAGGGCACCTGGCGGGCGGACGTTTCCGCTCTCGGCGAAAAGGCATCACAAGGCCCCCTCATGTTCCCCTTGGAAGTCGGGGCTCATCAACCTGCTGCCCGAGTCCGCTGAGAAGCGGGAGCTCTCCCGGGGAAACCCAAGAGCCGTCCGAGCCCCCCCCTGTTTTCCACTCCTGCGTCACCGCGGCTGGGGGAAAGCCAAGAGTGGGGAGGAAATTCCCCGGGTGCCAACGATGTGACAGCGTGTTTCCTCCGGTCACGAAAGGGCTGCAACTTGCTGGGGGGACTCGAGAAGCCGTGAAACGGTGCAGGGAGAGGAAGGTCACCTCGCCCACCGCTCGTGGTGATGGCTTAAGATTCACAGGCTAAGAAACAAAATCACGTCTCTTCACAAGCTGGCTTTTGTATTTCAGCTCTTTTCAGAACCCCACCTGCCAGAACCGTGGGGTCTCTCTCCTCCTGTCCCAGCAGGCTCCCTGGGACATGCTGCCCTTACTCAGAGGAGCCCCCCGGGCCCTGCGAGGGCCTTACTTTACGGGGCATGGCTCCCTCTTCCCACCCCTCCCCTCCTGCTGTACCTAAATATTCAAGACCAAGTTTGAGTGATGCATCCACAGAAGCTTCCCCTGTTCCTTTCTGCACCCTGGAGCCCTGTATTTCCTGCGCTCTCAACAGTGTGTCCTATGCGCTGCACCGTGTTGGTGTTTAGTCGTGCGGATACGTGCCCTTTAGGGAGCAGAGGGACACTCGGCTGTATGGTCCGCAACTGACATCACACCCGCGTCATCATCCTCTGTCCCACTAAATGTGTCAGAGGCTCAGAGAGGCCTGGGCCGCTGCCAGCTGCAGGGGTCTCCAGCCGTAACTACATTTATTTACATACTTATCTATTTTTAAAGTTTATTTATTTCGAGAAAGAGAAAGAAAGAGTGTGTGTGTGTGAGCGGGGGAGGGACAGAGAGCGAGGGAGAGAGAGAACCCCAGGCAGGCTCCACGCTGCCCGCGCCAGAGCTCGACGCTGGGCTCCAACTCAAGAACCGCGAGATCGCGACCTGAGCCAAAATCAAGGGTCGGAAGCTTCACCTGGCTGAACCACCCAGGGGTTTCCATAACTAATTTTCAATGAAGATACGTGCAGAGGCATTTGATTTTTTTTTAAACATTCCCCCAATATTTTTCTAGGTTTTTGTTCTCTAAAAATGCACTGGTCACTGTAGAAAATGTAGCTTTGGGGTCATGTCAGAATTGCTGTCAGATCCAGGACCCAATTCAAACGCCGAGGCGTTAATAACTATAACCTCTGTGTGTGCCATGTGTGTGGGTGTGTGCACACAGACCCACAGACGCACAGACACATGCTATCGTGACACAGCTGTGGCTCACTGCAGGATCAAGTGAGTCCCCTCCATACACGGCAAGTGGGGCAGATCTCTCACCAGAGCCTGCGGAGGAGGGGTATCTCTAGTCTCACCCAACACGAGCAATCTGATGAATCTCCAGTGAATTTCACAAACTTCCACTTTTAGCCTCCTTTATTCTCCGTTTGCCAGCTGAGTTTATTCCTGTACCTGATCCGCTGCACCAAGGTTCTGGATGAAAAGAAATACTGGTGTACGTCCTCCTGACGTCGTTCCCTCTTATGGGAGGAAGACCATCGCATCCTTCACAATGCTTCATTTTAGGACCGCAGGAGACCCCACTAGACCTGTCTGTATTGCAAGAGCTTGTCAACCACGCTCAAAGATGCACCCCTGTGTTTGCAAGACCTATGCAGCCTGAACAGGCTAGGTTTTATTTTTTTTTAAATGTTTATTCATTTTTGAGAGAGAGAGAGAGAGAGAATGAGCAGGGGAGGGGCGGAGAGAGAGGGGGGGCAGAGGAGCCGAAGCAGGCTGTATGTGGACAGCAGCGAGCCCGACGCGGGGCTCAAACTCACGAACTATGAGATCATGGCCTGAGCTAAAGTCAGATGCTCAACCCACTGAGTCACCTGGGCACCCCCTGAACAGTTGATGCCAACTCCCCTGCAGAATTCAGGAGCAGAGGCTTGTCTGGCGAAGTGAACTGCCAGACAGACCATACCTTTGAAAAAACCCACTTTTAGAATCTTGCCTTTACCAAATTTGAGGCAGGGCCTATTCTTAAGATTCTAAAAACAAGTTATTGTGTGATACTAAAAATTATAAAGACCGTGCCACCCCCCTTGCGGACTTGAAAGCACTGTGGACAATCAGCACATTGATGGAGGTGTGAGCCCATCAGATTCAGAAGAGCTGGATTTGAACTCTGCTCTCCTACTAACTAGCCACATGGCCTTAGGCAAAATCACCTCCCATCTCTGAACCTCTGTTTCCCCTTTTGCAAAACGAGGCTGGTGATAATACCTGTTTGATGTGTGAGACACACATGGGACAATAAACATGAAAGCACTTTACAGCTTAAATGTCAGTTACTTAATAGTAGCCCACGTGTCACTGTCCCACTGTAGAGATTCTTGGACATGACTGTGCATCAGAATCCCCAGAGGGCTTGTTAAAACTCAAGACTGCTGGGCCTTACTTCTGGAGATTCTGATTCAGCAGGTCTGGTTGGTGCCTGAGAAGTCGCCTTTCTAGCAAGTTCTCAGGTGATGCTGTAGCTGCTTGGTCTGGGGACCACACATCGAGAACCACTGTTTTACCGCATTCCCGGCCATTTTCCTTCTTACCGCATTATGAATTCCTTAAAGCATAACCTCAGCTTGTTGTGATGTCGATAGAGCTTTGGGTCAGCTGGAATTTCGGCCAAGAACACTTGGGCTACTTCCAACGGTCCCTGATGGGAAAAGTAACAAAACAAGAGGACACTGGAATGAAAATTGAATTACTTGGGAGAAAATCTTGGAGCGACTCCTCCGTTTGAGCAATGAATTCTGTGGTCAGTTTGATCACAATCAAAACAAAAAAAGAAAGCAAGGGAGGTCTTGAACTTCTCAGGAAACCTTGATTTCTTAGGAGTCCGGAGTTTTAGGAGAATAGGTTAGGAGACATGTATTTTCTTAATCAAAGCTGCTAATAATAGGATCTTCATGTGTAAAGGTAACACCTCACCGGGGATGTGCTTCGAGTTCCTTTTCTAAAAATGGGGATTGTCCTGATCCATCCATTCCCCTTCACTTCTCCGGCTGCCCTGGTGGTGAGCACCATTTTGTGTATTTGGTGGCTTGAGTCAGAGATGTGCACAGTAGTACATATGTAGTTCATGGTCACGGGCTTGTAAGGCCGTCCATTTTCATGAAAGGATCAGGACTTAAAGCAAAGACTTCCTAATTGTTTTCTGATTTTGGCAATATAATAGTCATTTCTCCTCTGGGCTATTTCTGCTCCCTCGATAGCATCCGGGTACGGTTTTTGCAGGGAAGTCCGGCTGCACTGAGTGAGGAAAAACTCAGGATATTCAGTGAGCTTTTGAGTGGAGGTGTAGACGAGAGCAGATCCGGATCTGAAATTAAGGATGCTTACCGGACAGAAAGTATGAAGCTAGCACCTCCCTGCATCCGAGACTGGTTGAGTTGCATGCTTGGTTTGGGAGTGAGGATTCTAATGGGTTTGAGAACATCTGGCTTGGTCTGAATTGGCACGGGGAGCCTGGTCCCTGGTCACGGTGGTTGACAAGGCCCCTGGCATGCTGGGCTCATCTGGTGACTGACCCAGGGGCTGCATGGTCCCGACCCTTCCCCATCTCTCCTGCAGACGTCCTTCGGTTGGTCTCAAGCTCTGTAACAGCTCTGCCTCCATTGGGCATGACTCAGCCCTCCGCAACAGGACCCCAGATCTGGAGCATACCGCCAGGTCTGGCCTCAAAGTGAAGACTTCTCTTCAACGTGGCCCGCTCGTGTCTGGGACTTCTCTTCTACGGGGGGTTGTTACATGAAGCAGAAGGGGCCCCCTCAGAGTGTTCTAAGCCTCGTACGTGGCGGCTCTAAGTTTAGGGGTACCATTCATGCGTGGATCGGCCTCCTCATCAACCTCAGGGAGGGAGGGTGTAGACATATAGCGAAAACCAAAATAACGAGGAGCAGAGGAGTGGCGGCCAGCTGGTTTTGCTCACCTGGTTCACAGTAGCTCCGACAGAGCCCTGCAGCACCATCTGGAGCATCTTGGCATCGGGGGGCTCCTGGTTAATGGCAACCGCTAACTGGAGGGTCTTCTTCTTCATGTCTTCAATGGCGACTTCAATTGGCGTCAAAACGAACTGAACATAAGACACAAGCGTAGGGAAGTCACCGTCTGGTCTCGTAAGCCACGGACGAACCTGGGGCTACGATAGACCTGGATCTGAAGAAGCTGGTTAAGGAGCCTTTCAGAGTAAGTCAAAATGATCTGGGTGGGTGAAGAGGTAGGCGAGGCCCAACAGTTCTGGAACACTGCCTGTGTTCCAGGGACTTGGCATACATTTCTCGCTGACTACTTTAAACAGCCTCTGCATTCTGTCCATTTTACAGCAAAGGGGGGGGATTTGTAAAGTGAATTAAGTGCCACAGAATGACACAGGTCCTGAGGAGGGAGCTCAGAATTTAATTGCAATGATGTCTGCATTCAAAATCCATGTTCTTGCTACGCTTTTCAGTTTTCTTTCCCATTATTGAACAAGTTACTTGGCTTATATTTGGAAAGGGTATCAGAAGAACCATCCTTAAAAGATTTTCCCCCCCCCCGCCATAATACATGATTTTGGCATTATTTATGTCTTGTCCAACTCACTCTGAAAGTGAATTCCTGGTCAGTAGAATCCTCTTAAGGGTCAATCTGCTAGTTGCCAAGTTCTGTGGGTTTGGGGTAGGGTCCTTCCTGAAAGTCACAGGGCCACCCTGTCCTCCCTTCATATCCTGAAGTCCTAATTTCCTAGTACCTCAGAATGTGACCTTATCTGAGACAGGGTGTTTATAGAGGTAATCAAGTTTAAGAGAGGTCATAAAGGTGCCCTATATGACAAGTGTCCCCACAAGAAGAGGCAACTTGGACGCAGAGATACACATAGAAGGAGAGGATATAAAGACACAAGGAGAAGACAGTCATATACTAGTCAAGGAGAGAGGCCCAGAATGCATCCTTCCCCTCACAGCCCTTGGAAGGAATCAATTCTGCCAACATCTTGATTTGGACGCTGACCTCCAGAACTGTGAGACCATACATTTCCGGTTCACGGTCCTTTGTTACGACAGTCCTAGCAATCTAACACACTGAGGTTCTCAAGGAGCTAGCAATGGCCAAGATAAAGCTGTGAGGACTCTTACCGGGACCATGAGTTTATTCCTGTGCCAGGCCTCCCTGCCCTCATGTTCAAAAGTCCAAAACAATAAGAAATAGAACAGATGCCTTCTAGACCAACCTCCTCTTAACCAAGTCACTCATTCAGGACTTCCCTCACCTCCCGCTCTCTGATGTGGTTGCTGAACACCCTAGCCGGTGGGCAGTGAGCTCAGTCACTTCTGCTCCTGCCCGATGAGGTATTTGTTCATCAAAGTTCACCTCTGTGTGTTCACCCACTTGATGATGCCTGTTATGCTTGTTATTTTAATGACCTAATCTAATTAAATAATGCATAAGCCGATGAACTGTGGGTGTGGAAAGAAACAGAATTGTTTCTCTGAAAACCAAGCCGTATGCTGGGGCAGGGCATCATGAAAGTGAGTTGCTATAAAGATTCCTGTCATATTAGGTGTGCGTGAGACAACCGTAAAAGGCCAGGGGCGAAAAAGTCATGAAAATCCAGAAGGACTCTGCCCTCGTATTGTTTAGCAAGTATCTCTAAGCTCCCCCTCTGCTTTATAGAAATGAAAACTGAAAATCATGCACAGCACATTACGGGTGGGGTTTATACAAGAGACACAGGTGAATTGTCATCGGCCAACCCCAAACCACAGGGAAGGCTGGGGCCCTATATAAACCGAATGGCAAATAAATGTACACTTAGGTATTTTTAAGTAAAATAAAATGCTTACCCTATGCCTAATTTTGAGACACCTTCTTGATCAGTCCTATCACAAGGGGTTCAAAGTCTTCTGTACATAGAACCAGGGAAGGGAAAGGGGTCCTCGCTATCAGTATGTAGACGAGGAAACTGAAGGGAAATGAGTGCCTTGGGCAAAGCCACGGCGGGAATCTGGGACTAGAAGTCAGTTGCTCTCCTCGTCTACCTCGCACGGGGCCCTTCTTCCAGCTCACCACCAACTCATGGGGCTACTCGCATGCTGTTCCGTCTCTAACAATTAATAACCCAACTGTAAGCCTCCAAATATATAAAAATTCAAATATTTAATATTTCAGTGTATATTTCATATAAACATATCATGAAGAGACACATGTTAAATACTATAGTCATGTCATTATATTTATATTAAAGATATAAATCCAACATAGCAAATACTTCAATATAAAGTGGTGCTATGAAACATGTAGCTGCCTACAGAGAGCTCGACCCACCACCGTGATATCTCAAGCGTGTCCCATTTTGGGTTCTCACTCCAGTCTACCACGAAGGAGCACGGAGGAGGGGTGTGTGGCATCCTGGGAGAGAGACTCATGCATTGAGTGGTGACCTCAGTCCGGGGGCCATTACCTCTTCCTTCTGGATGACGCCGATCCTGGTCTTGATGTAGGGGAAGGCGTGCATGGTGGTCAGGACGGTGTTCCTCCGGTATTGCTCGTGGAGCTCTCCCCGAGGCCGCCCCTCCAGGGTGAAGGGCGTGGTGTACATGAACCTTCGCAGATTGAAATTCTTCTCAAAGTAGGTGACCCTGTCTTTCATCTCATACTCATCAAAGTAGGGCTCCACAAAAGTGATTTGTATGTAGGCCTGGAGGGGAAAAGGTGGGGGAAGGAGGAGATGAGCTCGGCTGCAAACCACCCAGGATGCACCGGGGAGGCATGCCAGAACACAGCACGGCTGCACCACCCCTGTGCGTGCACAAAAGCCACAGCAGCTGAGAGCCTCGGGTCAGACGTCAGCCGCCAGGCGTCAGCCATCCCTGCTCTGCGCCCCCAGGGACGGGAAGGAGTGTGAGAAGGACGGGGCAGCGTGCCCGTGTGAGGTCAGATCCACAAGCTGCCCCTCCAAGCAGAGCTACCTCATCTCCCTGAAACCTGGTATGCAAGTTCGCAAACAGACAAGTTTTCCTTTTGGGCACAACTGTGACCACTGTTCACTCAGGAGAATGGCCACATGAAAGGAAACGGACAGTACGGAGCATCGCCAAGGATGGAGAGGAGGTGGGACTCTCATATACGGATGGTGGGAATGTAAAATGGTACCGCCCTTCTGAAGGAGGGCGGCGGTTTCTTACCCAGAGAGAAGACACTGACCATACGACCTAGGAATCCCACTCTGATGTGTGCACCCAAGAGAAATGAAAACTTACGTGCACACTGTCCAGAGCAGACTTCATAACAGATAAGACTGGAAACAACCCAAATGTCCCTCCCGTGGAGAATGGGGAAACAGGAAGCGGTACATCCATCCATCCAACAGAAGACCGCTCAGCAATAGGGGCGCCTGGGTGGCTCGGTCAGTTAAGTGTCCGACTTCGGCTCAGGTCACGATCTCGTGGTTCATGGGTACAAGCCCCGCGTCAGGCTCTGTGCGGACAGCTCAGAGCCTGGAGCCTGCTTTAGATTCTGTGTCTCCCTCTCCTCTGCCCCTCCCCCGCTCATGCGCTGTCTCTCTCGGTCTCAAAAATGAATAAGCATTAAAAAAATGAAAAATAGGGGCGCCTGGGTGGCTCAGTCGGTAAAGCGTCCGACTTCAGCTCAGGTCATGATCTCACGGTCCGTGAGTTCAAGGCCCGCGTCGGGCTCTGTGCGGACAGCTCAGAGCCTGGAGTCTGCTTTGGATTCTGTGTCTCCCTCTCTCTCTGCCCCTCCCCCACTTGCACTCTGTCTCTGTCTCTGAAAAATGAATAAACGTTAAAAAATTGTTTAAAAAAAATGAAAAATAAAAGTAAACATTAAAAAAATGAAAAAAAAAAAAAAGAGTACCACTCAGCAATACAAAGGAACAAACTGCCACAACATGGATGAATCCCAAATGCATCATGTGAAATGACAGTAGCCACACCCAAAAGTCTGCATGGGTCCACTTGTATAGGTTTCCATTTAAGTGACATCCTGGAAAAGGCCAAACTACAGAGACAGACTGCCGATCAATGACTGTCAGGGGGCTAAAGGTAGAAAGAAGGGGCGTGGGGGAATATTTTGGGGTGATGGAACTTTTCTTTGTGGTGGTGGTTACATGTGTTTGTCAAAACTCATAGAACTAAACGCCAGAAAGGTGAATTTCACCACATGTACCTCATTTTAAAATTCGCACGCACGTGCACATCTGCACATACACTAAAGAAGGGCATTTATTAAGAAAGAAGGCCTCTTAGGGGCGCCTGGGTGGCTTAGTTGGTTCAGTATTCGACTCTTGATTTGGGCTCAGGTCATGATCCCACGGTCATGGGATCAAGCCCTCATTAGGCTCTGTGCTAACTGTGGAGCCCGCTTGAGATTCTCTCCTTCTCCCTCTGCCCTTCTCCCCTGCTTGCGCATGCTCTCTGTCTCTCTCCATAAGAAAGAAAGGAAGAACAAAAGAATGAAAAAAAAGAAAGAAAGCCTCTTCAGAAAAAAAAAAAAAAATGACAATGACCATAGATCCCATAACACCCGCCCACTGAAATGGATGGAAGACATAATTGACCTCAGACTGTAAATCGCCATTTAGTGTGATGAAGTCTGGCGGTTATTCTGGGTTCAGCTTCTCATCTAGAACTCTCATAACCTGCCGTGGGCATTTGAAAAGAGGGGAACAGCGCACCCTGCATCAGGGACATCGCTGGCGATTCTACCCAGCGCGTGCTATGGGCATCCATCTTCCAAGGACCTCCGACACTTCTAAGCTTAGCTCAGCTCTTACCACACTTACTACTACAGGCCTGGACTAGGGAAGGTGTCTGAATCGAGCAAGTCTTCTGAAATATGCAGAAAAACAAACTCTTAACATTTGGTCAATTCCTCCCTACTTGCATCATCTCCTGAGTGTCCTGGAGGACAGGAGCAAGGGAAGGGTTTGGACTCTTACTTCGCAGGCCTGCCAGATGGCAAACACTCCTCTGTCCCCCAGCGTGTAATAAATGCCTTGAACTTGCATTATCCCCAGCAGCTTAGACAGCCTCGTGGACATATCTAAGAGGTGGGCTGTGTAGGAAGACAGCACCCAGTAATACAGTAAGGAATGTAGCTTGTCTTCGTCTGCCTTTCCTGGCACAGTTTCCCAAACCCTTGGAATTTCCTGAGAGATAGGAGTATCTTTGTTATTCTAATGAGGTGACTCAAGCTTGGTGGGTCCCCAGGATGGGGGCTGCTCACCCAAAAGACCAATCATGTGATTAGAGGGTTGGGACTTTGGGCTGACTTTGGTCTCTCCCAGGGAGGGGAGGTGGGGGCTGGAGACTTAAGTAATATGGCCGCGAGTTAACCGATCATGCCTGGACATTAAACTCTGGACACCGAGGCTCCATGGAGCTTCCTGACAGGTGGACGTACTGAGCTGCTGGGCGGGGGGGACATGCCTAGATTCCACAAGGAAGGTGCACGGAAACCCTGGGGTCTGTCCCAGGCTTTGCCTTATGCGTACCCTTTATCATAAAACTGTAATTGTCTTTTTTAAAATTTTTTTTAATGTTTATTTATTTTTGAGAGAGAGATAGAGCATGAGTGGGGGAGGAGCAGAGAGAGAGGGAGACACAGAATCCAAAGCAGGCTCCAGGCTTTGAGCGGTCAGCCCAGAGCCCGATGTGGGGCTCGAACCCATGGCCCGTGAGATCATGACCTGAGCTGAAGTCAGACGCTTAACCCACTGAGCCACCCAGATGCCCCTAAAACTGTAATTGTCTTAAGGCACTTTCCTGAATTCTGTGAGTTATTCTAGTGGATTACCTAATCCGAGGGCTGCCATAGGAACCCCCAAGTTTACTAGCCCTTTGGTCAGAAGTGCAGGTGGCCCGAGGCTAGTGTCAGAAGAGCCTGCAACTTGTGGAGGGTGACGCTAGCTCCGGCTGGGGAAAGTCCAACTGCACGCGGCACAGCCAGCTGGGGGTGGGACAGAATACACCCTCATGTGAAAAGTGAGGACACTGAGGCCCGAGCCCTTTCCATCGTTCCCCCAACCGCACAGGGGCCCTACACGGGGCTGGAAGAAATTCCTGCAGCCTAAAGAAGGGGGCCACTACATGGCAGTGAGAAGCGTGCATCTTTTCAGTATGTTTGAAGGTGAGAGTGTCAAGTTTGGAGAGAAAGGCAATAAAGGGCAATGATGAAGAGGATGGGTTTGAGGATGACAGACTCCGAGCTTGAGTGCTGGCTTTGACACTTGCGTGATCCTGGAATGCCACTTATTCATTTTGTGCCTCAGTTTTCTCCTCTGTAAAATAGGAATAACAACACCTACTTCAAAGGGCTCTCGGAGGATGAAATGAAATGAAGTAAAGAAAGGGCCTGATGGAGTGCCAGGAACACAGTCGATGTTTAATTAATGGTAGCTCTTGTTCTGGTTCCTGCCTTTGAGTACGGTTTCTTTATGATCCAACCATTTAATTGCTGAACCCTAGACAAAAAAGTATGGCTGCACTTAAGTGACTTTGAGAGCCCAGAGAGAGGTCATTTTATGTTCTTGGCATAAGGACAAAGAGAATCAGAGCCCGAGGGTTACTTCTTGTAAATTTCCCCATACCTTGTTAGGATCCAACTTGGTTTTGTCCACTGGAGCAGAGTCTTTTATCACTTCCACAAATTCTGCACCAAAACACTGACCATAAAATCCCTAGGCAAGAAGAACCAACAGATTATAAAGGTGACCTAAATGTAATGCAAGTCTTTGAGTCTCAGAGGTGGAGTCAGTTTGGAATAAGTGTAAGGAAGAATTTGCTCATTGATTATTGGAAGTTCTTCTGAACTAATGAGGCAGGTTCAGCATTTCTGGAGACAAAAATAAAAATATAAGGAAGTGCAGCATGGCAAACTGACATAGTCTTCCTTATAATAAGTATGCTTGAGGTCTGATTCAACCAATGTCATCATATTTCCTGAGAAGCTTTAGGGGAATGGCACAATTTCCTTCTTGCCTTTTGTATCCCAGGAACTTGGAGGTCACCAGGCTTCCCAGAATGTGACAAACCATACTCCACAAGAAGACAAAATATATACTTCTAGTTCTATGTTGAAGAAACATATTAGGAAACCAAGTGGCCTGGGGTCAATTGCTAGTTTTCCTTCTCATGAGCTGAATGACTTTGGACAAGTTATCCAACCACTCTGGGCCATGGTTCCTTTGAGTCAAGTAGGGACTGAAGTCTCTTGTCTTATTTGCCATGGATGGATAGCGTAAGGAACAATTTGGCAACTAAAGTGTTTTAAATCTTACAGTCACGAAAAAGAGTAAATTCAAAGCAATGGCAAGAAGGCATGAGGAAATGAATCTTGAGCTAATTGTAAGCAGTTCAGGGAACTCAGTTACTCAGCCTGAGAGGGTTTTGTTTGGCAGGCACCTCTTGACTTTCCTCCTGAGTGCTAAGTACTTGGCCCTTTCAGTGTCTGCTTTTCTCACTTTTCCCTGGCCTGTTTTATTTTTTCTCCATCCGTTCCTCCAGGAACATGCTTTGGTTTTTTTCTGCTACATTATAGATCAAATGTAAACAGCAGGTTTGGGCTTCCAGCCTATGAGGTTAGACAGTGACTCTGAAAATCCATAGAGGAGGGCTCCTTGGATCAGCTCAGCAGGAAGAGGGCTATTGGGAGTATCTCTGTGTCAGAAGTGGGATGTGTTGTCCTGTGATACCAAAAGGATGGCCATAACATTTTCTAAGGATAACTCAGTAATCTGGCTAGATTCGAAGTCAAGGTAATAATCTTCAAACTGAGGGGCACCTGGGTGGCTCAGTCAGTTGAGCACCTGACTTTGGCTCAGGTCATGATCTCACCACTCATGAGTTTGAGTCCCGTGTCAGGCTCTGTGATGAAATCTCAGAGCCTAGAGCCTGCTTCCAGTTCTGTGTCCCCTTTCTCTCTGCCCCTGTCCCACTCATGCTCTGTTTCCTTCTCTAAAAAATAAATAAACATTAAAAAAATAAAAAATAAAAAAAATCTTCATACTGAAAAACTATTACTAAAATTTCAAAAGAATTATAAGAAAGCACGTGACAACAAGTGGCTTTTAGATAGTCTTGAAAATAAATAATCACCATATAAATTTATAAACTTTGATAAACATACACAGAATCTTAGGGAAAATTTATCCAAATCCTGCTTTACCTTATGACCTCACCTAATACCTTCATATTATAAATGCAATGTGGAAAAGTTTTATACAGACAACGATGAATCCATAACTCTTTTTTTTGGTAATAACCCACTTTAACTTGCTTTTGTGAAGTATATAATATCAAGCACTTTTCTTACCTCTAGTCTGTGAGAAATCTCAGGTAGCTTGGTAATTGCAGGCTCTTTGTAAACGAATTCCTGCTCATCTAAATCCCCAAATTTGGATCCATAGAAACCAACTCGGAAGTAGGTTCCAAACATTCTCTTATGACCCTAATGAGCAAAATAAGAAAGCCTCTTTTTAGCTAGGAAATTCTCGAAGATCTACTGGTTTGGAAAGGGCAGGAGTCTTTCACTGTTGTGTTACAAAGCATTTTATTCCTATGGCTAACATAAACCAAAATCACTCCTTTAAAAAAAAATGTAATATTTATGGAATAAACTTTGGAAATAATAACAATCAAAATGCCACAAAAGATTTCTAGGACTTATTTTAAGTGAATTTAAAGGATTTTCACATTTCCTGGTTGTAAAGTAATTCAAGCTGCTTTCTTTCACAGTCTGCACTCTGGTCCTCTGTCTATTACCAGGCCCTCTCCATTTAGTAGGTGAGAGCTACAGTAATGATGTGTTCCAGGCCAATCCCTCCCTAGAGAGGAAGCAAGGCTAAGCATCTCTGGGACAGGGTCACCTGCTGCCAGGTAACAGGACCCACTGGCCAGGGTCCCCAACTACCTTGCTAATGATGCTGTCAAAAGCCTTCTGTAGCTTGTCGTGTGTGGAGGTCAGCTTCCGGAAGTCTCTATGTGCTTCCAGGATGGGAATGACCAGCTTGTAGACCTCGTTAACTGTCTCGTACAGTCCTCCCTTGGAAAGAGAAGAAGAAGAGGAAAAAAAGAATTTAATCCCTTGGCAAGTTAAGAAGAACATTCAGAGTTCAGTAAGTGCTGGAGAACGGATTACTAATTGGCACCACGATATTTTAAGAGCAGGAGTGATGTCTGAGCTTCTCTGGAATGGCTGGAGCGCTCACACTGAACTAGACACATGCTAAATGGTCCTTTACAATGATGTTAACTGGGAAAAAGGGTTTTCAAGGGATAAAAACAGATAGGAGATTGGCTGCAGGGAACAGTAACTATTCAGGAAGACAGCTTCAGCGTGTTTAAATGTCATCAGGGGCCACTCTGTAGCCCAATGTTCAACGCATGCCTGAAAGGAGTTGGTAGGGTTCTAACTAGTTCACTTTCTTGCATTTTAAGAATAAAACAGAGGTATACGGCACTTTCTCTGAATCCTGAAATGGAAAGCAGAAAAAAGGAAAGATAGTAAAACAATAATTAAAATACATAGAGGGCTAGGGTAGGAAACTTAGAAATGAAAGCAGAAAAGAAAGAAAAATATAAAGATAAACATAAATTGGATCAGCGAAACACAGTGATGTATTAGATATTTACAGGGCTTAAAAACTGGGGGCGGTGAGGGATTATCAGAATAAAAATGGGCAAGAGACTTTCTTCCCTGCCCTGAATCTCACAGACTTCATCTACCTATTTTTTTCTCTTATTAGGGGTGGTTAGACCCAGACTAGGGGAATGGGGGGAGTCTCAGCGGTGTGGGCCCCCACAATTCTCCGAGCTGGTCCTGGTTTGTGACAAACTTGAGGATCACCCAGTTGTCAAGAAGGAAGACGGTCGATCTATTCCTTCCCTCTCTTCCCAGAGGCTCTGCCCCCACGTTTATCTCCATGAGAGGGAAAACGAGGGGGTGAGAACCCACCTCGTCATTTGCGGTGTAACCCTTGGCGGGTCATCTCACCTCTCTGCAGCCTAACCTCCACCCTGTGAAAATGGAAATAATGCAGGGATGCTGTTGCCCAGGCAAAGAGCCTGCCATGAGGACCGGAATACCGCAGTGATGAAAGCTTTCTCAGCTACCTGGAGAGCTGATGCAATTTGCATACGTCAAAGTCATCCGGGGGGCCACCCCGCCCCCTGAGCATCCCCGCACCAGGCGCGCCTGGCTCGGTGGTAAGGCTGCATCTCATGAGGCGCTCGGTCTGCAGGGAGGCCCCGGGGTCTCTGTAGGCACTGACCGTGCTGAACAGCTCAGCCGCATGCTCCAGGAGGCCCACCAGGCCGCTCTCGGTGAAGTACCGGCCCGAGCACACACCGTCCTCGTCAGGGGACAAGGTGTCATCAGAGACCGCAGACTCCTCCAGCACGTTGGAAGAAATATTCTGAAAGAGATCGCACTATAAGCCCGGAGGACGGGGGAGCCACGCTAAGGAGAGGTACCACAGGGACCCACGAGGCAGCAACGAGGCAGCCCATGTTCAAAGATCCTCACCCAGCCTGTGATTTTACAAGGTCTGTAATTCTACCCAGAGGAGGCTCTGGCTGCCATTCATCTCGAAAGTACACTGAGCAACTGGTCTTCGAAACTTAGTCGTCTTTTCTTTTTAACCATCAGGATGTACGTAAAGGACACATACCTCGACGTAACAATGGTTGAGTTACTTTTGTGAAATGACCCTATGGGACACCCAGCAGAGGTCATGTTTTTTTGTTTTAATTTATTTGTTTTGCGAGAGAGCATGAGCCAGGGAGCAGTGGAGGGGCAGAGAGCGAGGAAGAGAGAGAATCCCAAGCACTCTCCACGTTGTCTGCACAGAGACTCAAACTCACAAACTGGGAGATCATGACTTGAGCTGAAATCAAGAGTCAGATGCTTAACTGATTGAACCACCCAGACGTCCTGGGGTCATGGCTTTTAAAAGGCAAAGGCTAGGGGTGTCTGGGTGGCCCAGTCGGTTAGGCGCCCAGCTCTTGGTTGTGACTCAGATCATGATCTCATGGTTTGAGGGACCGGGCCCTGTGCTGAGGGCATGGAGCCTGCTTGGGATTCTCTCTCTCTCTCTCTCTTTCTCTCTCTCTTTCTCTCTCTCTCTCTCTCCCTCTCCCTCTCTCTCTCTCACCCCAAAATAAATAAACATTAAAAAAAAATAAAAGCAAAGGCCAATTAACAGTTAGCTAGACTCCTTGTTTCCATAGCCAGGTGAACCTCTGGAGTACAATGCTACTGACTTGACTTTCAGGTGAACCATCCTATAACAGCAAGTGACAATGTCCTCTCTGTGGACGTGTTTATGGCAATGTGGCAGTTACCGTTGTTTTCGCTCATTTTGTTCCTATATACAGCTTTCCCTTTACACAAACCATAGAGTTTAAAGTCTCCAGCAGGGAGTACAGTAACCAGGGCCAGCGTGAACCAAGCGAAAAAACCAAGAGCACAAAATTCAGGGAGGTATTCACTCTCAGGGTCCTGTAAGTAATGACTCTGAACTCGTGTGACTCTAAGAGTGAGTGCTTCCTTAAATTCTGATCCTTGTGTGCCTCTCTTGCCTCAGCCCCTCTCTGGTCCTTGCGGTGACTCTCACTCTTGACATCTTAAGAGTCGTTTTTTTCAACCTCACAGCTGTGGAAGAAATGCACATAGAGCATAAAAGACTTGGGAAATCCTCCCAGCTTAGAGATTGCAAACAGGTAGCACACACGCCACTCTTTTCTATTCCTACACTCATAGCAGGCATAACTAATCAATTATAGCACCACTGAACTGTGGTTCAGTGGGTTTGAACTGCACGGGCCCACTTACGTGCATTAAAAAATATATATTCGAAAAATTTTTGAGATTTGCAACAATTTGAAAAGACTCACAAACCATGTGGCTTAGAGATACCAAGAAGAAATTAAGGAAAAATTAGGTATTATTGTAAGGATACAATATATTATAAATATAGCATACAAAATACATATTAATTGACTGTTTTTGTGACCAGTAAGGTGTCTGCTCAACAGGGGGCTATTAGTAGTTAAGTTTAGGGGGAGTGAAAGTTACATGTGGATTTTTGACTATGTGGGGGGTACCCCATGTTGTTCAAGGGTCAACTGTAGTCTCAAAATTTTTTCCAGCATAGCATTCCACTCGGCTGCTACTAACTGACCAGAGTTGGCTTGAGAAGAAAAATCTGCCTGCCTCCTCGCCTGGCTAGCAAGATCAAGGGACTCAACCTTAGCAATCACAGAAGAGAGCTGTCACGGTCCTGTATCTTCACATCCCAGACTGTACTGCAGTTTTAGGAATATAGGAGACTCTCAGAATCTCTTGAGCCAGTCTTTTTCCAAACCTGGTCTTTCTATTATGATGTTTCCAGATTGGAATAACAGAAGGTACAAGGGATTCCGCTACAAGAATCTAATAACTCAAGAAGTGAGTACTATTAGAACTGTATGCAATTTTCTACAGGGACAGGAACAGATCTGAAGTAAAGTAGCTTTGTTAGCTGTAATCAGAGTTAAAGGATTCTGGCAGCCTTTCCTGGCTTGGGAATCAGGGAGGCAGAAGTAACAGCAGCATCTGAGAATGTATCCATATCTACGTTTGTGGAATAAACACTGCTCTCTGGGGCATAGAATTTCAACGACCTCAGGGCCTTGGAATTCAGTGGCCTCAAGGTTATTTTCCTCGCACAGATTTATCTATCTCCGGTTTGTAATTCTTTTCCAAAAATTCAATTCTACTGGAGAAGAACAAGGTTGAAAACTAAAGCACACAGTATTTAAAAAATCAGCTCTGGACATCTGTGGTTAACGCTGTCCTTCATCTTTCTGCAAACTAAGGAACCATACTCCTGGCGCAGCCCTCCGCTCTAGTCCAGCCAATCAGAGCTTTCCATCTCTCTAGCCATTACGATTGGTTCAGGGATGAACACGTGACCCTGTCAGAACCAATAAGATCCACTGAGACTTTCTTGGGACCTGCTAGCCATGAACCATCTCTCTATTCTCTTGGTCTGGAACCAGGGAAGGCCTTAACCTAAATACTTCTCAGCGAGTATGGGAAACGTCTGCCCAATGAAGTCGACATAAGGGAAAGCAGAGACAGGAAGCAGTGATGCCACTGAAGTTTGATGACATGGTTTGGGGCCTTCCTTCCAATTTGGCAGGTGCTGCTTACTGCTCACCTCCCTCAGGCAAGCTGATAAATTCCATTTCCACCTAAGGTCGGTCTAGGCTAGGTATTTGTCACTCGCAAGCATACGTTTCCAAAAAGATCTGGTATGTGTTCCTTGAGAGAAAGCAATTGGCTCATAGGCAGGAACACAATTTGGCTCTTCTTCCCCAGCTGAGAACACCTATCTCACCATGTTCTGTGCACCATGAGGACCTCATACTTCACAGTTCCTTCTGCCTTCCCCTTCCTGGTCCTTCTGAGCTTCTCACAATCCCCCGGTTAGGTCACATTATAAACACTCCCAGCATCTTATACCTCTTCATTACATTTATCATAATGGTAGTTCAATAAGGAATCGAATAAGGAATCAGTAAGGAATAAGGAATCAATAAGGAATCAAATAAGGAATCTGATGTTGCTCTCCCTGTCTAGAATGTAAAGTTCATGAAGACACAATAAATGCTCAGTATCATCTAGAAGAATAAAATGAATGGATATGGATGTATGAGAAATAGAGCTATCTGCCCCCATGCGGAAGAGATGTGGAATTCTGTTGGTTCTAGAATAACTATTCTATCTTGCCTTGGCATAGCTTATTATAAGCACATCAACTGAATTCTAGGTGAAATTAGAATTATTAAGCTTACCAAACATGAAAGTCAATCATGAAATGCCATTAAAACTTAAGTGAACAATAGCAAATAAAATATAGTGACTGTTGGGGGGCGCCTGGGTGGCTCAGTCGTTTAAGCATCCAACTCTTGATTTCGGCTCAGGTCATAATCTCATGGTTCATGGGTTAGAGCCCTGCATGGGGCTCTGCACTGACATTGCAGAGCCTGCTTGAGATTCTCATCCTCTCTGTCTCTCTCTCCTCTGTCAAATAAAATAAGTAAACATTAAAAAAAAATAAAAAATATATAGTAACTGTGAAAAAGGCAGAGAAGAATGTTAAGAAATAGTTCAGTTAATGAAACACAAAAGGAGGGTGACATAATTCAACATTAAGTAAAACACCTAAAGATTTTCTGGGAACTGAAAGAGTAGCACTTATAATATTTATCCTTGATAATATCAAATGGCCAAAATGAATGTGATGAAAGAAGCAGATACCTCTAAAATGATTTTTATAGCTTTCTTCACTTTTATGTGAATGAAAATCAGATGTGATATTTTTATGATTTTTGGATAAGAATTTCCCTTTTGGTTTTTATGACAAACATTTCTGAATTGAGCATAGAGTTTATTTGCTGAGAATAAAATGTTAGAATAAATAGCATTGTTATCAAAAGCCATAAGAAAAGAGGGGTTAATAATAAGAAGCAAACAGGTGAAGAGGTGAACAGAGTTCTAAAAAATCCGAAGCTCCTGGTCCCCCAGCAACAGTTCCAGGGACTTCTTCTCAAAGCCTAGGGAAGATGTTCTGAATTGTCCTCTCCCTCTGGTTCACACAGCCATCACAGAATTGTGTTGAAGAATAGTGGAAAAAAGCCTTTTATAAAATCAGTCACGTAGATTCAAGCAAAGATAATACACTTGTAAATGACTGCGAGTCTGGCTTGAAAAGGGCTCTATTACTGAACTATATTGTTCATGGTTTCAAGGAGAGTCATTTCTGCAAATTAGGTGTCTCTTAAAAAGGTACTCATAAAACTTTTGTTTTCTCTAAAGACCGTATTAAACTGTTCGGCAGAAGCTGTCCAAGTGACCACTGAGCACTGTAGCCCGAGCCAACTTTCAGGCCTGGTAGACCACTTTCCTTTGCTAACTATGGGTCATATTCAGATTATCCCAAGAAGGTACTGATTCAGCTCCTTTTTTCTCTTCCCGGGTCGATGTGGTTCTTCCTTGATTTGGGACTAACGTGTGGGACGCTACAGACTTGGGGCATCTGATCAAATGAACGGGCCACGAGGGAAATCATTTCTCCCGTGTTTGGAAAGTACTTTCACAGGTGTCCGTGTACTGCACCAACTATAAGTCTTTGAGAAAGAGCTTAAACGAGAAAAAGAGAAACTGCTGTCTCAGTGTCTTTATCTGTAAAGTGGGAGTAATAACACCTTGCCTATGTGCCGGCTTCACGGGTTGATGGGGAGGGTCAAATGTAATCATGGATCTGAGTGTTTGGGAAAGTCTACGGGGCCTATCAACTCCACATTTATTGTAAACAATTAACAGATACCCCAAACGAGATGGTAAAGCGATTAGAAGAGGCAAATGTAATTTGCTAAAGCAGGGTGCTTTCATCCTTGGCACCACTGATTGATGTTTGGGGCCAGATGATTCTTTGTGGTGGGAACTGATACGCATCATAGAATGTTCAGCAGCAACCTTGGCTTATAGGTGTCAGAGGTAACCCCCACTTGTAACAGCCAAAAAGGTCTTCAGAGACTGTCAAATGCCTTCTGGGGTTGGAGGCAAGACTGCTCCCCCCAGGTGAGAACCCCTGCCCTAAAGGAAAGGCTGAGCTTGTCCCCCACCTGAAAGCTGACGCTGCCCACGGGCAGGTAGCTGTGGTCCTCCAGCATGCTCAGATACTCGGCCACCAAGGCGGCCGCATGCACCAGGCACATGGCGGCCTCCGTGTAGCACTTCTTCTTCATGTGTTTCTCTGCCATGTTCTGGAGCCAGGTCAGCCGCAGATCAGGAGATGTCTGGTAACTTTTGGCAATTCTGAGGGCATATTGGGAAGGTTTCAGGGACAGCTGGCTAATGACACTGTTCTTCTGCTGTGGATGCCACTGTTTCCCCCAGGAATCCCCCCATCCCAAGAGTTTCCCCCAACATGTTCAGAAAATGAGAGAAAAAAACCCCAAACATTTATCAGTCCAGCTGTCTTCATTCCAGAGGTAGGGTGGGCTGGACCCCAAGAAACGGCATTTAATTGAAGTTTTATAGGGAAGAAAAAGGCCTAAAAAAATGGTGTCTATTTTAACAGATCTCTAGCACTTTCCTTCCTTTTCTTTCCTTTCTCTCAAAATAATAACAGAAGACAAAAGTACTACCCTTCTATGACCTCACATCAGAACACATTTATTTCTATGAGTAGTTTCTCCTGAACAAGGACCATAAAACAAAGCGTCAAACTATAAAATAAAATATGATTTCTAAATACAACTGTACACGTATGTCTAAATATAATTGGGGGGGAAACATATGGAAAATAATTCATATGACAAAAGATAGTTCTTTTCTCTCATTCTTTGGTAAGTAGAAGATACTGCTGTAAAAGATACCTCACTTTAAATTAGGGACATATTTCTAAAAACGTGTGCATGGACCAACCCACTCTGCATGATTAATTTCTACCAATTTGTATATACACTTTTGGATGTCATCCAAAAGAGTGTACCCACATGGCTTATGCTAATTACACCAATGAGAACTCCATAGGAACAAACCCTAGACCCTCAAGTGACATCTTTTGGTTTTATCAGAAAAATTTACCTGTACATGAGATCCATAAGCATCTCAGGATCTTCCTGAAATTCCCTCATTTTTACCGTGTCGTATAAGATGCTGTTCAGATTGCAGAGAAGTTCCTCCACCTGAAAAACAGCGTATACCTCTAAATAATCCTGGCTTTGTAATCCATACCAACAAGTGAGGGGCTGTTTTGGAAGGTCAAGGGGAAACCATAAACGTTCTTCTCTATGGGAGCAGAGCTCACAGGTGTAGGGGAGTCTAGATGGACCCTCTGTGGCCTTCATCTTTGCAGGTCCAAATGATTCTGAGGCTCAGATGTGAGTTGGCGCTTGGGATCCATGAATTGGCCCTGAATCCTTATACTATCCGCCCTCTTTTTCTTTAAATGAACTTGAACTTTCGTTTGCAACCTGAAAAGCCCTAAACTGTACTCTGGAACATCAGCGTGTTTTTTTTTTTTTATTTATTATTATTATTTTTTTATACCAAATAGGAGACAGTTTAGGACTTCAGCTTAGGTTTCATATGTATATAATGTTATATATTAAATACACATGTACACATAATATTTACATATTTTATGTATAATATAGAACTGTTATATAATTATATATTATATGTTATATAATTACCTAGTACACACACACACACACACACACACACACACACACACACACACACGTACACATACACAAGCTTATAATCGGCTGATCCCGGACCCATGCATGAGACCAGGCACGCTCTTCTGTCTACCTGGGTGGGGAAAAGAGTGGCCTGCATGGCCGTGTCCTCTTCTGCATAGGCCAAGATCGTCCTCAAGGATCTTCTCAGGTACTCCTCATTAAAGTCTGGTGCTTTGCCCACCAAAGATGCCAGAGACATGGTTACTTGCATCTTTACTCTGGCAAAGTTCTGCAGCAGGAAAAAGATGAGATGGGACAAATAAGAGGCACTGGGCTAGGAGATCGTGGAAGGCATTGGAGCCAGACACCAATAACTCCCCAGTGTTTCTGTCATCCCGTCTCCGTCATTTCCTTTTCCCTCAATGAAATGTGAGCTATACTTTACAAGATTCATACTGTTGCTTAAATGGTTTAAATGGATACTGCTGTGACATAAATCTGTCAGCTCCCTTTAAATTTTCATCGAGGACTGGATGGCCTCCATGCTGCAAGGCAGGAAGGTGCCTGCAAAGCCGGGTCTCAAAGATGTATGCTTTTGTGCCAAGATTCCTCTTCCGGGGACTTTACATAAACTGCAGACAGGAACAGGATCTCTATGGCCACGTTTTCTGAGCTTTTGGACTCTGGATAGGCAGAGACTTTCTGTTTCTCCCTCCTTTCTAGCCCTATGGAAAAATACAGCCATCCTGGGAGCCCCTGAGGAATGTCCTAAATATTTCAAATGGTTATGCCTAACATATTTTGCGTGGGGGGGGGGGAGCTGCTTTTTTTCCCCAGGGGCAAATTTATCTTTTAATATCTCTTGAGCATATTCATTAACAGGACCACAAATGTAAGTTCCCAAAGAACATACCAAAATCTAGATAAACTAAAGTAAAGGGAGATGGTTCCCCATTAAGGCCGAATTCCAATGGCTGCCAAGCTGCAATTAAAAACCAGTGTAGATGACACTGATCATTTCAAACCCTCTTCCGCAGGTCATTCTGGCACCACTCAGCAGAACTGGGAAACCAGACAAACGCTTCTGAATTCCTAACCTGCCTGCTGTATTTCTTTCCACAGAAGCCAACTTCTAGCCTACATACATTCATTCCTTTTTCACACTGAAACACACAGATGGAAGCCACTGCATCATCGGTCTTCATGTTCGTTTCGGGTCACAAATTCAGCTCTGCTACCCATCTACGTCTTGGATTGTTTTCTTTCACGAGGGACACGAGTACACGGCAATCCCACCACCTCCCCCTCAACCAGGGCTTTGCACTGACTTCCTCTACTGACTCCGGGGCCCCCGGCCGGTCTGGGCTCTTACGCTGGTGGCTCCAAAGCTGAATCTCATGAGGAGGTAGAGGGTGGCACAGGCTTGGGTCCGCGTGACGTCCATGCTGCTGCTACAGTGATGTAGCACTCGCTGACACAGGTCTGCACACTGTTCCACCTCCTCCTCAAACAGCAGGTCCCCGAACTAGGAGAGACACAGGGGCCATGAGGCGTCACTCGGCACCTTCATATGCTTTCTGGGCCGGGTGCCTGTTGAAGGAGGCCGCGTCTGCCGGGACAAGCAGAAAGCCCAGAGGAGCTCACGCACTGCTCCAGAAAGATAACGAGCTCCTTGAGTCAGAAGATGAACTGAAGCAACGGAGTCGACTTCAGATTTAATTATGAACGGCACAACTAAGATCAGGGCTGCATGATTCAATGGCATCGTGTGGGCCAGGTTGCATTCGCGGGCAACGTCACAACGCTGAAGGAATTATCCTGAGTTTACGGGGCCCCCTGGGAATGACTGGCGACTAAGAAAGAGAAAATAATCCGCATGGGAGAGCAGAGGAATTCTACTTTCTGAGTGTAAAAAAAAGGCCTGGCTCAGTCAGAAGAGCATGCAATTCTGGATCTCGGGGTCTCGAGTTCAAGCCCCACGCTGGGTGTAGAGATTACTTAAATAAATAAGTAAACTTAAAAAAAAAAAAATGGAAGAGATCCCATGAAGAAGGTACTGAGGTTTTTCCAATACAGGGGGAGAAGATAAACTGCATTAGACCATTTTAGGTAAGGAAAATCTGTATTCTTCAGGCTATGAGCAATTTATTTCTAAATCTGTCATTTTAGGACATGACATTTTGCAAGACTTACTGATTGATGGGAGTCGTGTGTAGGATGCTAATCTCACTCAAACGCGGTATTAAAAAGGGGGAAAGTAAAAGTGCTCAATTGTTTTTGCTCTCATGTCTCCAGTGAGTGGACATGTCAAGTTTCTACAGTTTTGTGCACATTTCCAGTGTGAGAGCCACTGTTTTTTTCTCGATGGTGACTTCTCAACATTCTTAGGGGGACTTAAAACCTTTACCTCAATGTCGCTTAACGCCACACCATGTGGGTTTTGGTGCATCTGTAGGGAGGAGTGTGAAGCTGGATGAGACTCTCTGCTCTTAATTAAGAGTCAGAAAACAAGCATCGCATGTTTACCTTGGCGATGAGAGCCCGGAGTGTTGCAAAGCAGTGAGTCAGGTAGGTGGTGCTCTGATCACAGCTCAGAGAATTCACCAGGACCCTTAGGACACCTCCCAGCAGGCTGTCTTTACAGTCCAGAGCCGAGCTTGCCTGGGGAAGTGGAAGAACAGCATCACTGAATCCCTGTGCGGTGCCAGTGAGCGGAGGGGTGAAGACACAAGGAGGCACTCTTGACGATCAGCACAGCGATGCTCATTTCCATCTCTCTTTATCTAACATGTTAAGGGTTTGGGAAGTGGCCACACACATCAACTAATGCCATGACAGTTGAAGACCTATTTCCAAATGACTTTATTCCCAAACTCCCAAATCGGGGGCAACTGGGTGGCTGAGTCACTTAAGCATCTGACTTCTGCTCAGGTCATGATCTTGCGGTTCATGAGTTCGAGCCTCGTGTCTGTTGGGCTCTGTGCTGACAGCTCACAGCCTGGAGCCTGCTTCGGATTCTGGGTCTCCCTCTCTCTCTGCCTTTCCCCTGCTCGTGCTCTCTCTCTCAAAAATAAATAAGCATTAAAAAAAAAATAAATAAAACCTCCCCAATAGTTTGGGACTTATGCCTACTTCTGGGCTGCTAAGTAAGTCATAAGGTACCCCTCCCCCCGTCCTGGACAACAGCTCTTGGAATGTTCTTTCTTTGTACAGAAGGTGCAGCTTTCTTTGCGGGTTTCCAAACACAACTGTGGGCCTCCCGGTAAAAAAGGGGCTGCTCAGGGGCAGCGGTGTCCTAAATAGAACAGCAAGACTACCACCACCCAAGATAATGACAGATAAGTGTCATTTCCTTGAAAATTAAAAACAAACCAACCAACCACATTTGGAGGATTGGTATTAAGCATGTAGCACTCAAAGCAGTGTTGGATAAAGATATAATCAATATGATGCCAAAGACTTAAGATATCTTTCGTATCTTTTTGTCTTTATTTTTGTGATATTTACATCACATACTTCCTGTCTTTATTTTTCCACAACAATTGCTTTGGTGTTAGAAGGCTTAACAGCGTTTCAACAATACTTCTTTTCCTAGCTAAGAAAAGCGGCCCCGGACCTACTCAAATAAATGACGTCTCACTGGAAACACGGGGACTCACTTCTCAGGTTAACGAAAAACCCATTATCACGTAGACTTCTTGCGAATTCTTGGAAACATTCACTTGGGAGATAAAATTAGGATGGCCAATTGTATTTCTGCAGAGTTCACAGTGACTCTATACTTTTCTGCAGCGGGGATGGCGAAGTCATGGTACAACTGACTTTCCTTCACCAATTCGTGCCCCGAGCAGACATCATTATGCAAAGTTAGCATCTTTTTTTTTTTTTTTAATCTGGTCCTGTCATAATCTTAGCTCTCATACTAGACATCAACCATAATTCAACTGGAGTTGACCCACCAACAAACAAATAGACAACAGTTCTATAAAGAACTGCTTATGAATGTCCAGTAAACATATTCCTGGTGAATAGATCAGATGTACGTTGTCCTCACCTGGATAATGTTTTCCTGCATATCCAGGATGATTAAATTTGCTTCTGTAGCCAGATTGCCACTGATCAAGGCTTCTTGATCTAACTCTGCCTTTGTTCTAAGGAAGAAAAAAAAAAGGAGGTCAAATTAAAATGCATATCAAACCTGGCCATATTCCAGTGATGGCAATCTATGCACCAAGGCGTAAAGAAATGTTCTGAGGAGTCCATCTGGGTGAAAGCAAAGGAGCTGGCTACAGGTAAAAAGGAGTGAGGGTGCTGTCTGAGATTAGGGCCTGCTTAAAAAGATTTTCTAGGTAAAGTCCCCACGTCATCCACAGCCCCACTATTACGAATAACAATGACAATTACAGAAATAACCAAATGGGTAGAAAAGCAATTATTGGTTGCTACTAGCAACTGGACTAGCCAATCTGATTGCTCGGGACATTCTTGTATTTCATGCATGAGAGCCATCTCTAGATGTGAGTCAAGGGAAGCCTCCACCACAAGCCAGAGGGAGTGAGGCCAGGTGTGATGCGACCTTGGCAAACAACTTGACTGCTGGATTAGAAAAGAGTGGTGCTTCTGCACTGGGGCCGGGAAGAGTTAGTCTCTTGACTTCCCAAAGACCACCTTGGGGTGGCTCAGTCAAGTGCGGGCCTTTTGTTTCTCCCCAGTGGGCAGCAAGGTTGCATTCCTGTGGATGTAACTGGTTATTACCCACTAGGGAATGGGAAATCGCCTGGTGCTGCTTCTCCACGAGGGTTCATTTTGAGGAACCAGAACGTTTTAGGCACTAGTTTATGAATTCTCCTAAAATCCAGGTGAAGCTGGAAAGGGATATTCTGTATCATCTACATGTAGTGGCCAGGAAAGGGAAGTGCGAAGAATTAATTTTCCCGTGATGCTCCCGAGGCCAAAATGTTGCCACGGGAGTTGGGGCACGATGATGTGAGCTCCCAAGTCTTGGACCACGATCACCAGCTGTTCCTGAGTCCTCCTCACCCAGCAATGGGAGCAGTACCATTCCTTCCATACCCCCGAGGGCTCAGAATCAAGATCTCCCCCGGGGTTTAAATGTTTTCAAGCTTACGCCAGGCTCTCTGGTCTCAAACAACGAATTGTTTCTCATTGTACGAGTGATAATGTTTGCATAAGAAAAGTGAAATATAAAAGTTATTTTTAAAAAAACATATTGGTAGGTTTAGATTTTGAGCAATGCTCTTCAACAGAGACATAATGAGGGACACAAATGTCATTTTCTATTTTGTAGTAGTCACACTAAAAAAAAAAGTAAAAAGAAATAGGTGGAATTAACTGAAAATATTGTATTTAATCCAATACAGAAAAAAAAATTGTCCGCATGTGATCACTATAAAAATTACTAGTGAGGTCTTTCACACTCTTTCATGGGCACTAAATCTCCCAAATCTGGCCTGTATTGTTCACTTATAGCATTAATGTGGCTACTGTATTGGACAATGCAGACCTAGGTCTGGTTTTCGTTTTTGTTTTCAATTGTGCTAAAATACACATAACGTAAAATTTACCATCTTAACCATTTAAAAAAAAAAAAAATTTCACGTTTATTCATTTGTGAGAGACAGAGCACAAGCAGGGGAGGGGCAGAGACAGAGGGAGACAGAGTCCGAAGCAGGCTCCAGGCTCCGAGCTGTCAGCACAGAGCCCGACATGGGGCTCGAACTCATGAACCGTGAGATCATGACCTGAGCCGAAGTTGGAAGCTTAACCGACTCAGCCACCAAGATGCCCCGACCATCTTAACCATCTGTAGTGTGCAGTTCATCGGTACTAAGTACGTTTATATTTTCATGCAACTACCACCACCACTAGTGTAGTTTTTAGAAAGCCTATGAGCCAGGCCTTTAAAACACTAGTTCTCAAATTTGACTGCACAACAGCATCGCCTAGAGAGTTCTACCAAATACTGATTTCTGGGTAATACTGCTGGGAAGTCCTGAATTAACTGGCCTGGGGTCCATCTGGGAGCTAGGAGCTTTAAAAGCTCCCCTAGTGAATCTAATGTTGAAAATTACTGCTCTAAAAGAAAGAGAGCCCAAATAACTGAAAAATGATCTGAAAGAAAAAGGTGAAAGGCCACTGTTATAATTACAGCAACTTTTCCAAATAGGTAAGGGGAGCAGTTACAATTTTACCATGGTTTCTCTTGAAAAAACAAACCCAAAAAACACATCGCCCCTGATGTTCTGAGGAGGTGAACCTGTAGCTCAACAACGGGCGGCTCACCACGTAGCTCTGGGCTGGGAGCTGACCCAGAGAGTATGGAGAGGCTCCGCACAGAAAGGCTCAGTGTGGTGTGGTTTCTGCAAGCAACAGGGGAAGGTTTCCCAAAACATCAATCTATGCAGTCCAGGAAAAGCACGTCTTCTTAGGCTCTTTTCCTAATCTCAGAGGGTAGCTGGCCTAAGCACCTAGGCCGTTCCATAGCACATAACTACATGCACGTTTCTTTCATTGGGATTCTTTTGGGAGGCGAGGGGCTCATTGCCTGAACTAGAATTTGTGGATTCTCAGAACCAAATATCTTACAAATTAGTTCAGGGAACTTAGAGCAAGAATAAAATAGCCACATCAAATGGATATTACTAATGAGAGCAACAATTAGGCTTTGCCTGTAACATATGTAATAAATAAGGGTTTATCTCCATGATGTTTTAAAATAAATTTGACTCTCTAAAGTCCCGCATGTGGACCGGGAGTGAATCATTCTCGTGGTGATAACAAAGACAGTAACTCCTATTTACTTGGAAAACAACACTGTTATTCAAGTCTGCCCCACCCCCGGGGTGGGTGCTTCATACCCGTGGAGATTTGCTACTTCCACCCTGTCAAGTGGGTGGGGCGGTGTCTTCAAACATACAAAGTCTGGCTCAGCGGAGCCCGAGATGCACCGGGCTATATGCCGCAAAGAGGAACAGCAGACGTGAGCATTCTATTCAACATATTTGGTTTTATGTCCTTATATATCCAAATTTCTACACATATATATCTCATACACTGCAATCCAAGCAGAATTTTTCCATCCATTTTTTATGTTTTTTCTGATAATACCATACATTATTTATGTATATGTACATATATGTGCATATATGTATATACATGTGTGTATATATGTGTGTATATAATATATATTTATATCACATATAATTTATGTATTGTTTATAACATTTATGTTTTTATAATTCTATTGATATTTATATAATACACCTATATAATTATATTGATATTTATATATTAATAAATACATAATATATACTTAATTGTACATATAAATATATGATTAAATATATTAATATATAATCAATAAATATTAATATGTATAATCAACATATATTTATAATTATGCAATTATATGGCTATATAATAAATAGTCATAATTATATTAATATTTATATGATACATTTACATAATTATATTAATATACATATATCTTACACGTGGCCATCCTAGGAAATACAGGACAGTATAAGGAAGGAAACATCCATTACCTCAATACCCAAAGAGAATCACCCAAGGAAAACCACTGTGAATATTTTGGTAAATTTCCTTCTAGTCTTAAAATGTGTTCATCCTAAGGGTGCCTGAATGGCTCAGTTGGTTAAGCAGTGGACTGTTGATTTTGGCTGGGGTCATGATCTGGCGGTTTCTGAGATTGAGCCCCGTGTCAGGCTCTGAGCTGATGGTGGTGCAGAGCCTGCTCTTGATTCTCTCTCTTCCTCTCTCTCTGCCCCTCCCCGCTCATGCTCGCTCTCGCTTAAAATAAATAACCTTAAAAAAAATCTATTTAGGGGCACCTGGGTGGCTCAGTCGGTTGAGCGTCCGACTTCGGCTCAGGTCATGATCTCGCGGTCTGTGAGTTCAAGTCCCGCGTCAGGATCTGTGCTGACAGCTCAGAGCCTGGAGCCTGCTTTCGATTCTGTGTCTCCCTCTCTCTCTGCCCCTCCCCTGCTCATGCTCTGTCTCTCTCTCTGTCAAAAATAAATAAACATTAAAAAAAATTTAAAAAAAAACTATTTACTCTAGGTATTTAGAGACTTAAGATTCTACTCTAAAATCAAGTGTCTGTCCTGTTCTTGTTTACTTAACATTATATCATAAGCGTTTCCCATATCATGAAGTTTTAATACCAACTTAACACTGCCTTACATCGTTCCCTATTCTTGAGCATTTAGGATGTTTCCACTTAAAAAAAAAATTGAGTAATACAAAAAAATCTCTGACTACACATTTTGTACACGTTTCCGGAACAGCAAAACGAATTTGAATTATGTGGTCTCGGATGCCCTCTCTTTTCCCCATCAGCACCTTTCGTCAAGCTATCTGAGATTGCTAAATATTGGTTTTCTTTAAATGCCTATCAATGTGATAAGGTTTTAAGAGCTGTAAATCATAAGTCCTTATATCTTTGATTATCCTGGGTCCCTGGAAGAACTGAATCTACACAGATAATGATGTTTCATTTTCTTTCCCTTGGAAGGATGTAGTTGTTTCAGTAATACAAGTAGCCTGGGAAAAAGAGTTTGGGGCTTTAGGTAAAAGTAGCACAAAGTTGCCGAGAGACTCACTTATCTTGCTTCTCATTAGCTTGCCGCCAATGTGTCTGCTCCTTCCTCCATCTCAAATTTTCATTTAGGCCTGGAAATCGGTCATTCCCTAGGAGTTCAGAAATGCACGAGAGGAATTTGATTAGCATGAAACCCTCGAAGATAACCAGAAGTTCCGTGACAAGCCCAACAGAGAGGACTGAGTACCGTGTCTCTGGTTAATGAGAGCCTGTGCCGGATGCTGGGGACAGGCCTCTGTCCAGGTCCCGGCTGCCTGCTCTCGGATGGACAGCCTACAGCTGTAGACCGCTTGCCTTTGTGGAGGGTTGGTGAGCGCATTTGTCATGAACAGAGGTTCCAGGGGAAGTGGGATTCTCGGTGAATTACTGAAGCGTGTGGGTGTTAAATAAGGGCACCCAACCACCACTGGAAGAGCTGAGCTCCCCACAAGTTCTCAGCCACTGTGTCCCTTTGCATAGATTGAGCCGTCACTCTGCGTAACTTTGAGCACAGTGATGAAGACTGAGCATACCTGAGTACTTCACTCTATTCTACAGTGATGAGCAGCCTTTTTGAGATCATTCCACAGGCAGGGTCCCTGGAGGACTGGAACACTCTGACACCCTCAGGGGGAAGTCAGCTGCAATCTAATAACACCCTGAATGATTCGGGGAGATGTTTTTAGAACCAGAATTATCCAGTGTCTTGACCACGCTCTACAGAGACTTGTCAAAGGCCCCGATGGAGAGGCTTCAACCTTGAGAGAGACAACATGCCATCTATCCTATGATTCGTATTCTTGGATGTGGCCTTTCCCAATGACAAGTGTTAAACAGAAGACACATTTGGGGACACGTCCAGGGTTCCTGTGACCTCAGGACAGGAGCTTTTCCTTGGAAGCACACAGCTAACATTCTATACACCTTCTAGGCACAGAATCCTAGAATCTGCTTGTCTTTATTATCCTAACAGCTTAAGAAACTGCTAGTGTGTTTACTTGAGCTGTGAAGATAGTCTTCTTCACAAAGGGTGTAGAACTCGCTGACAGAAAGCAAGGAGGGGCAAGGCCAACATACCTGGAGCCCGGCAGCGTTTCATCATCTCCCCCCTGGCCCCTTCCCCGCGGAGCAAAGCCTCTTCCAGCCTGGCCTTGACATCCCTTGACTTCTGCAGGACTTGGGTGCTGACTCTGTCAGAACTCTGTTTTCCCTGGACAGGACAGAGGCAGAAGGACGTTTAGTGTGGTGAGATCTTTGTCCACAGGGAGAACCGTCAAAACACAACACTCCACGGCGAACAGCGGCCAGTTCGGACGTGCGTCATATGGAGATGCCGTTTGGGGGATCCTATGGCTGAAATCCTATGAATGAGAATGGGGTTCTCTCTGCAGAAGGCAGAAGTCCTTCCCCGGAGAAACGACCAGATGTAGAATGCAAAGAGGTCACGGATCTTAATACAGAAGAAAGAAAAACTCATGATGCCTCCATTCCCCAAGCAACAGGGGAGCAGTAGTAACAAGGTAGACCTGAACTTGGGAGCTAAGAGGCTGGTGTCAGGCTGGGCCACCGCACGCTCACCTTGTACTCGAAACACGAGACACAGATGAAAAGGAGATCTAAAATCCTGTTCAGTTGCATGGACGGCAGGTCGGCGATCCACTTCCGGATGAGGGTCTGGTCGGCGTTTTTCATGATCCACAGGAAGCAGATCATGAGGTTCCGGGTCGTGTCGGCATTCAGCATGTTGTATTGTTTGTAGGGCTGCAAGGAGGCAGATGGCGGGATGGACAAGGGAAGGAGTAGAGCAGTGGCGACCCCGAAAGCTTAGGGGATGCTGGTCTCTTAGAACACAGTCTTTGCAATTGTTCCCCGGCTGGGGAGCCGTTCCCAGGAACTGGTCCTTTCCTGGGCTAGGAAGCCGTGTTCCCTGAGCGTACTCACCAAAGGGGCTCACATGGGGCCATGTCTGAGCCAGACTTCTGGCCATGTACTGGGGGGGCCCTGCGGCTCAGGAGCAGTATGGTCTGGTGGTCTGCCCCGCCTTGACCAGCACTCCCCCCCGCCCCCGCAACTGCCACCGCCCCGTCTAAATGATACAAAGGGGCTTCTATCCTGCTAAGATTCCACGTATTTCTGCTTCAAGCTCGACACGGGAGCGCTGAACTCAGAGCAGAGAAAAAGACTAGCTAGGCTCCAGAAATATCCCAACTGTTCAAGTGTTAGCTTCTTTGTCAGGGTCCAAAGTACAATATCAAGGTCACGAAGGGCTCAGCAAATGAATCAAATCCCTAATTTCATGGGGTCCTCTGTGCTGGGACTTCAATCATAATCCATGATTTGCTGGGGGTCGGAGGGCGGGGGACGGGGGAGCTCAGGCTATTTGCTTGAATACCTCTGCCCCAAGTGTTCTTTTTAGAGTGCTGAGCATACTTACTTTAACTCATCAAATCAAGACAAAGAACAATATGTGGCCGCAGTCTTGGTTCATGCGGTGTAGCTAATAATCCAGAGGAATGTGACATCGCGTGCTGCGTGTATGTGAGGGAAATGTTGGCTTGGGGATGAATGATAGGGCTTATGAAATTAGCTCAGTTTTTCTGAGTAGGTGACAAGAAGAGATGAAAACCTTAGTGACGACTTCCCAGGGAAGATCCTCTAATGGTGGACTTTGGGCGTTTGGGCATTTGCCCCTGGAGGCAAATAACAATGTAAAAGGCAACACCACCTCCGGCAGCGAGCTTTGTGCTAAGATGCACATTGGAAAGGTGGAGGAGGTCATACAACACGGTATTTCTCAAACCGCAAGACGATGGGTGACGTCAACTCTCAAATGTCCTTTCTCTTTCTTCTATCCCTGCCCTCCAGCCCTCCCGGGGGTGTCCAGGGGGTCCAGCTTGCTAAGTGCTGGAGGGAAGCGAGGAAAACCATCCAGCAAAGCAGCCTCAGGTCTATGTAGATGCCGCCTTCCCGGGAGGCAACTGAGTGGTGTTCTCTGTGGATGTATACCCCACGCTGAAATGCAAAGTTCAATTAAGCTGGACAAGGCGGCACTGTCTGCCGAAGGAAGAGTCGGAGCTCATCAAGGGACAGAGACAGATCCCACTTCAAGTAAATCAGACACGGTATTCCCGGAGAAGCCCCTTTTAAGCCCAGAGTCTGTGCAAAAGGACAGAACTATACGACTCCGGGTTTAGGCTCCCTGGGGGCCCCAGAAAAGTTGAAGTCTTTTGCATGAGAAGCCCCCACCCCAAGCACCTGGCCCCTTTGATCATTTTTTTGGAGGCAGAAATAGTGTGAAGAATAAACACAGAATAAACACAGCTCCAGCCTCCCACCCGAGGGAGCTGTGGTTTGATCCTCTTTTGCACTGATCTCAGATATCCCAAGTTCACCTCTTTCCCGGTGTTCTAAACCTTGAACTCAGGCACCACTGAGACTGCCCGAATTTGAACCATCTGCGACTGTGCTGCCTCATCGGCCCCATTTCCCTTCCCAACAGCTAGCTTTACGCGGAGGCCTTTCGGGACGGAGCAGAGGCAGACCTCTCACAGCCTGTTCTATTCTGGGTTCCAGTAGGCAAATATAAGAACATGCCCACCAGAAGACGGGAAAACACACAAAAAAATAAACCAGAGAAATGTGCATCAACATACCAGGGAAGAAAGCATTGTTCCACTTGTCTTCAGATTAAAATTATTTCCAGCTATGGCCAGCGCCACATTCTGGTTAATTGCACTGGCTCCTTCTTGTTCTTCGTCTGAGCCATTGGCACGATTTTTTCCACTACGGGCATCTGCAGCTGTGGTGAAAACATCATCGCTCTTACCATACGATCTAAGAATTATGCCTCCTGGTACTTTATGCAAGGAGTTGAAAATTTATGCCCGCATAAAGATCTGCACATTTATAATTGCCAAAGCTTGGGAGCAAGCAAGAGATCCTTCGGTAGATGAATGGGTAAATAAACTGAGGTACATCTGAAGGAATATTATTCAGCGCTAAAAAGAAATGAGCTATCAAGTCATGAAAAGAGTTGGAGGATCCTTAAACCCATTCTCCTAAGTGAAAGAAGTCGATCTGAAAAGGCTACATGTTATATGATTCCAACTATATGACACTCTGGAAAAGGCAAAACGATAGAGACGGAAGAAAGTTCAGTGGTTGCAAGGGACTGGGGAAGCGGGATGGAACAGACTGGGCAGAGCACGGAGGGATTTTAGGGTAGAGAAACTACGCTGAATGACATCACAATGATGGATACATATCATTGCTATGTTTGTCCAGATCCATAGAATTTATAACCCCAAGAATGAACCCTAATGTAAACCACGGACTTTGGGTAATTATGAGGAGTCTCTGTAGGCTCATCCGTTGTAACCAATTTACCCCTCTAGTAGGGGATGTTCATAATGGGGGAGGATGTGCTTGTGGGGGCAGGGGGCGTATGGGAAGTCTCTGTAATTTCTGTTCAGTTTTGCTGGGAACCTAAAATTGTTATTTTAAAAGTCTTAAACAAACAAACTTTGGTGATGTCAAACCAAAAACACTATTTCCCTGTGTCCCCAACCCACTACCCACCAAGAGACTGATACTTATTCGTCACTGAAGTCAGTACAGTAATTTAAAGCCTGATGGTTAGCATTATTTATCTGCTACCATCTCCAGGAAAAAGCAGGCAGGCTACTAAAAGAGACGAAATGCCCAGCTCAAGATTCGGCTAGAAATTGATTTTTCAAATTGTAAAAAGAAAGCTCTCATTAACACTTTCCTGTGATACAACATTTAAAAATTTTTTTGAAGTTTTTATTTAAATTCCAGTTAGTGTAAAATTAGTCTCGGGTATGTAATAGAATATTTTTTACTCTATTCAAATATTTTAAATAATGACCAAATAGAAAGGAACCTATAATCACAGAACTCATCGGTTCCTTATAAAATAAAAGGCGAATACCACCAATTCAGCAACAATGGATTGAATTCCAAATGCCTGAAATGAATCTTAATTTATCATCCGTATATAATGTTGACATGCTTATATTTATACGTAGGTCTAGATGTCTGCAACCAAAAGGTTGGTTTTTAAGAACACCACCAAATCACACACAAAGTTTTTGCTTAAGCAGTTCTTTGAAAAGTGTGTTAAAATACTCGCAACTGATTGATTCACTAAAAGGTCATATTTTGCTGGACTTGTCAACATCCTAAGTATTTGGACCTTCAATTTTTCAGAAAAATTAGCCTGCAAACAGTATTTCCTTCTGCTAAAATTCTGAAAACAGAACTCACATATTTTTAGAACTCAATTAAAAAAATCATGCCCTATCTGTGCTGAAAGGCAGCTGAGTTTTTAGACAAATGGTGAAATGAATAGCATGTGGCAATTATGTAAGATCTGATCCTATCAGGATTAATTTGAGGATGGTCTTACTTCCCTCACATACGCGATGGGTCAGGTTAGGAAAGATGGAGAGAAGGATACAAACACCTGCCACATAAAATGCTTCTATGGAAGGGCTCTCATTTCATCTTCATCACACCCCTAAGATACAGAATTGTCACCACACTGTCACAGTTGAGGGAAAGGGGAGGGAAGGCCTTGAAAGGTGGAGGAACTTTTCAGAGGTCACATATCGCAATAAATGGGCTGGAACTTGAATTCACCTGTTTCTTTTTTAAATTGTTTTATGTTTATTTAGTTTTGAGAGAGAGAGAGAGAGAGAGATAGCACAAGCAGGGGAGGGGCCCAGAGATACACACAGAATCCCAAGCAGGATCCAGGCTCTGAGCTGTCAGCACAGAGCCCGATGCGGGGCTGGAACTCCCAAACCGTGAGATCATGACCTGAGCCAAAGCAGCACTCTTAACCAACTGAGCCACCCAGGTGCCCCACAGCTGCTTCTTTCTTAAAAATTATATTCTTCTTAGTGTATCTAAGGATTCCACATGTAACAGGTGCACTATATTACCTCTAGTAATGGAATACTTTCACTGTTTTCCCATTTGTCAGCTACATCATTACTGTAAAGGCCAAAGCACACATCCAGAAACCATTGAGATTTGAAAGGCTCAGGGGCGCCTGGGTGGCTCGGTCGGTTAAGCGTCTGACTTCGGCTCAGGTCATGATCTCACGGTCCGTGAGTTCGAGCCCCGCGTCGGGCTCTGTGCTGACAGCTCACAGCCTGGAGCCTGCTTCGGATTCTGTGTCTCCCTCTTCTCTCTCTGCCCCTTCCCTGCTTGCGTTCTGTCTCTGTCTCTCAAAAATAAATAAACCTTAAAAAAAAAAAAAAAAAAAAAAAGAAAAGAAAAGGTCTGGAGGGCACCGGTGTGGAAAATTGCTCACACAGGCATATTGGCACTAAAGCTCGTAAGAGAAACTTCGTTCCGCTGGGGCATGAGCAGGGGCCCTCCTCAATCCAAAGAAGGAAACAGAGGCATCCTCACCTGTAAAGTCATAGAGTTGCGGCAAAGCATCCAAAATGATGCCAACCAGAGGCAGGTAAAGGGCAGCAATTTTGACCTTCACCTCTGGTTTGATGCAGCGCGGGTCCAGGTCGTGAGAGCTCAGGAGGCTGTGGACGGCGCTGACCGCTTTCCTTTGCACTTTGCTGATCCTAATGGCACAACACAGAAGGCCAGAGGTCATGGTGAAGGGAGATGGACCAAAACGCTCTCAAACAGGACACTGCTTTGAATATTTGTGTATAAGTTTCCGGGTGGACATAAGTTTACTTCTCTTGGATATGAATTTACTTCACACCTCAGAGTCGAATTACTGGATTTTACGGTAACTCTATGTGTAACCTTTAGAAGAACAACCAAACTGTTTTCAAGGGTGGCTACGCCATTTTACACCCCTACCGATAGTGTCCGAAGGTTCCATTTTCTCTCTGCCAACACGTGTTATTATTTATCTTTTTTATTACGGCCATCCTAGTGGGTATGAAGGTGCTATGGACTGAATGTTTGTGTCCTCCCAGAATTCCTATGTTGAAACCTAATCCCCAGAGTGATGGTCCTAGGAGGCGGGGCCTTTGGGAGATTACGTCATGAGGATGGAGCCCTCATGCGTGAGACTAGTGCCCTCAGAAAAGAGACCCCAGAGAGCTCCCTGGCCCCTTCTACCATGCGAGAATATAGCAAGAAAATGGCCATCTATGAACTAGGAAGTGGGTCCTCATCAGACTCTGAATCTGCCAGCGTCTTGATGTTGGACTTCCTAGCCTCCGGAACTACGAGAGATGAATTCCTGTTGTTTATAAGCCACCTAGGCTACAGTATTTTTGTTACAGTTGACCCAAGCAACTAAGAGAGAAGGGGTCATAATCTGGCTTTGATGTGCATTTCCCTGATGGCCAACGGTGTTGAGTATCTTTCCATGTGTTTGTTGGTCATACCTTCTTTGGAGAAATGTCTATTCTGATCCTTGCCCTTTGAAATATTGAGTTATTTGTCCTTCTGTTATGGAGTTGTAAGATTTGAAAATTACGTAACAGGTACAAATCCCTTATTAGATCTACATTTTGCAAATATTTTCCTCCCATTCTGTGCATTGCCTTTTCATCTCCTTGACGATGTCCTTTATGTCGCCCAGGTTCTCACTTTAGTGAAGTCTAGCTTAGCTATTTTTTTTTTTTTCTTCTGTCGTGCCCACTTCTGGTGGCAGATCTACTTCTGGTGCCTGATCCTATTTCGTGGAGATTATCCATGTGACTTCATCTAAGAGTTTTGCGGTGTCAGCACTCACATTTAGGTCTGATCATTTTGAGTTAACCTCTGCACAGGGTATGACGTGGAGGGCCCGACGTCATTCTTTTTGCACGTGGATACCCACCGGTCCCAGTGCCGTCTGTTGGAAACATGACTCTTTCCCCCATTGAATTATTTGGGCACCCTTGTCAAAAACCAATCGACTATCAATGTGAAGATGTATTCCTGAACTCTTAATTCAATTGCACTGATCTATATGTCTATCTTTGTGTCAGAACCACACAGTCTTTACTACTATTGTTTTGTGGTAGGTTTTGAAATCAGGAAATGTGAGTCCTTCAATTGTGTTCTTTTTCAAGATTGTTTGGGGTACACCGGGTCCCTTGAATTTCATATGAATTTTTAGGGTCGGCTTGTCGGTATCTGTAAAGAAGCCAGCTGGAATTCTGAGTGGGGTTACACTGAACTTGTAGATCAGTTTGGGGAGTAACGTCATCTTAACAACACTGAATCTTCTAATCCATGAATATGTCATGCCTCTCTGCTTTGTTTAGATCTTTTTATTTCTTTCTAAAGTGTCTTAGAGTTTTTGGCATACAGGTCTTGTACTTCTTTTGGTAAAAAATTTAGTCCTGAGATTTTATTATTTTTTGATGCCATTTTTAATGGAGTTGTTTTCTTAATTTCATTCCACATTGTTCATCACAAGTATATGGAAATATAATTGATTTTTGTATATTGATCTTGTACCTTGCAACCTTGCTGAACACATTTATTATGTTTAATAGGTTTTTAATGGCTTCCATAGGATTTTCTTTTTTTTTTAAGTTTATTATTATTTTGACAAAGAAGGGGAGAGAGAGAGAGGGAGGGATGGAGAGAGAGGGAGAGAGGGAACCCCAAGCAAGCTCCATCCTGTCAGTGCAAGCTGGGCAAGGGCAGAGAGAGAATCCCAAGCAGGGTCCATGCTCCATGTGGGGCCTGACGCGGGGCTCAACACTGGGCTCAATCTCACGTACCACGAGATCATGACCTGACCCGAAATCAAGAGTTGGACACTTAACCAACTGAGTCACCCAAGCGCCTCGTAGGATTTTCTATAAACAAATCATGGTATCTGCAGACAAAGATAGTTTTACTTCTTCCTTCCCAATATGGGCGCCTTTATTTCACTGTCTTGCCTAATTGCCCTGGGTAGGGCTTTCGAAACAAACAATGAGTAAAACAGAAGTGGCGAGAGTGGTCATTCCTATCTTGTTCCTGGTCTTACAGGGAAAGCAATCAGCCTTTCACTAATAAGTATGATGCTAGCTGTGGGTTTTTCATAGATGCCCTTTACCGGGGCTGAGGACATTCTGTTATATTCCTATATGATTTGTTGATTTTTTTTTTCAGAAAAAGGTATTGGATTTTATCAAATGCTTTCTCTTCATCTATTGAGATGATTGACTGGGTTTTGACCTTTATTCCATGCATACAGTATATTATATCAATTGATTTTCAGATGTTAAACCAATCTTGTGTTCCCAAGGTAAATCATACTTAGCTACCGTGTATAATCCTTTTTATACATTGTTGAATTCAGGTTTTCAGTGTTTTGTTGAGGATAATCATATCTACAGTCATATCCGTCTTTTGTTTGCTTTTGGTATCAGGGTAATGCTGGCCTCATAGAATGAGTTGGAAAGTGTTCTTTCTCCTGAAGAGCATGTGAAGGACCTAGCACAGAGATGCTAGATAATTTCCACATGCTTGAGGAACATTGTGGATTGAATGATGTGTAGATATTTGTGGGCACCCCCAGGTAAAGGGGGTTCTAGGGAGACCCCTTAGAAACTGGAGCCATGGCCCCTTTCAGAAGCCCAGATACTGAGATGTATCTGGGGCCCTTACCCTTGAGATGGGCAGGTTGTTGGTGAGTCTGTTAACTGTCTTGGCAGCAAAAGGCAGTACTAATCAAGAGGAAGTATTGTTAGACCATGAGATTTTTCTGAGGTTTCAGCCCACGTGGCAAAGTCACTAATAAGTATGTGACAGTATTTCTAAGGACTTTCCAGGGGAGCAACTGACAACCCAGAAATCAGGGATTATTTGTTGCCAAAGGAGAAACACTCTTAATTAGCTACCTTCGGGGAGTGGGTAGAAAAGGTACCGTGTGTGTGTGTGTGTGTGTGTTTGAAGAATGTTCCTATTTGACTGAACATAATTACAAGATGACCTCTGAACATACTCTACTCTTTTGCTAGTAAAATAACGGCCACAATTTTATAAAGAATCAAAATAGATGTCAGGGCGGTTTCCCTAGACATCTCACTGGAAGGGACATGGAAAACAGAAACTACTAAAGACTCCTTTCAGAAATCACTCCTATTAAAGGACAATTAGATGTGGATCATGTAGATCAATCCTATTAAAGGGCAATTAAGAAAAAAATGTGTGTGTGTGTGTGTGTGTGTGTGTGTATCTGTAAACTAAGGTGATTTTCTTTGTGTTCAAACCTCATTTTCAGCACCTTATAGGTCAGGGCACTTTGTGTTGCTTTGAAAATTTATGTTAATTATAGGGTAGAAAGTTCTACCGGGAAAATAGAGAGGAGTTTAGTTGGGTTGGACGAAGAAGGTGAGATTGAAGCTGTCAAAGGAGGCGCTCAGGACCTGAATTCCTGAAAAGAGGCAGGATTTAGAGTGAAGACCATTCAGTTTCCCATACTGGCCTCCTGGGAGGCAGGGACAGACATTCACTTGGGTAATATCGTTATGGACAAAGCACTTAGGATATGTTTGTGATTTTGCAGTCGCACAAGCTTGAAGGTGCTCCCTTCAAGTCACTGTTTCCTTCCTTAAATCACAAGCACTTAGAGAGAACTTGAAAACTGCCCATTAGACAAAAATCCGTAACATCTAGCAATGCTGCCACTAATCAGCAGACTGTATTCCAGAAACTCCTTTAGCATAGGAAGGAAGAAGGGAGGAGCAGTAGGAAGGGGTTTTCCAGAGAGGGCGATGGTGTGCTATGGGAGGGTGGGCCCTGGGAGAGCACTCAGGAAACCAGGGCTCTAGATTTGGTTTTGTAATGTAACTTTGGGCAAGTTCCTTCAATTCTTCGCACCTAACCTGAACATCGAAAGAGCTGAGCCCAAATTATTTTCCAGTCCTAACGATCTGAGTCCCTGAATGGCGAGATTTACGGAGCCGGGGAGTTTTGGCTGTTTGGGGCACTGGTGTATCTCTGATCGACTCTACACGCCCCAGGGTAGGCATTTGCTAACTACTGAATGGGATGCATAATATTTTGGAAGGCACTGTCTCCTTTTGTGCCATCGGGTGGACGGTGGTTTTCTAATCCTATAGCTCATGGAGCACAGGGAGAGAAGGAAAGGAGAAGGGGTGGTCTGTCTCCAGCCCTGTCCATAGACTTTTAAGACTAGATACTCCGACATGCCCCTGGGTGATCAGGCTTCTAAGAGGTGAAAGGATTTACAACCCCTGGACCTGAGGCATCTCTTCCCTTGTGGGCAGGCCTCCCTGCAAGAAACTTAATCTGGACACTAGAAACTTAATCTGGACACTGGGTAACTGCCTTCCCATCAGCGGCCACTTCTTCAATGTCAACATTAAGCAAGCAGCATCTTGCTGCTGCCTCCGTGTGTACGCAGATCACCCGGGGCACGTCTCATAAATGTCTTTGTTCCTGAGGAGTTCACTAATCAAAGCATCCCCGGGAAGCCTGCTGTATTAGAATTGGGAAATTCTTCTCAATGAATCAATGGCTGAAAAAAAGCCGTTTTGTGGCTTCTCTCTGTCCCTCAGGGCTTTCCACTTTTCCTATCCAGCACCATTTTCTCAACACGTGAGTGTTTCTACTCTTCAGAACTGGTGAATGGTAGAGTTTTTCCGCCAAGTCGGAGAGGTTGGACGGCAAACTTGAGTAAGGAGGGGTTTTTTGTGTGTGGGTTTTTGGCTTCGTATTCCAATCGAAATGTCAGAAACATACCCTTCCCCCTCAGCATCGAGGGCGGCAGCCAGTTCAGTAAAGAGAAGTCCGGTGAGGAAATGCTGCTGGCGGTACTCGGGAGTCAGATCAAACATGCTGGCAATCTTCTGGTCCTGGAAACTGAAGCAGGAGCTTGAGTTCTGCACAAATGCAAGGAGCAGTTCTTTGAGTCACAAGAATGGTCTGGGGCCTCTGGGTGGCTCAGTTGGTTAACTGCCTGACTCTCGATTTGGGCTCAGGTCATGATCTCACGGTTCGTGAGTTCAAGCCCCGCGTCGGGCTCTGTGCTGACAGTGCAGAGCCTGCTTGGGAATCCCTGTCTCTCTCCGTCCCCTCCTCTCCCCTTCTCCCCCACCTCTCTCTCTGCACCCCCCCCCCACTCACGTGCACACCGTCTCACGCTCTCGCCCTTTCTCTCTCAATACAAATAAATTAATTAAAAAAAAATAAAAACAGGGGCGCCTGGGTGGCTTGGTCGGTTAAGCGTCCGACTTCAGCTCAGGTCATGATCTCACGGTCCGTGAGTTCGAGCCCTGCATCGGGCTCTGCTGACAGCTCAGAGCTCAGAGCCTGGAGCCTGTTTCAGATTCTGTGTCTCCCTCTCTCTCTGCCCCTCCCCTGTTCATGCTCTGTCTCTCTCTGTCTCAAAAATAAAAAATAAACGTTAAAAAAATTTTAAAAAAATTAAAAAAAATTAAAAAAAATTAAAAAATAAAAACAAACAAATGAACAAAATCGCAACAGCCAGCGTTTACAGAGCCATGCTGCCACGAGTCTTTGCAAGCATTGTCCAGTGCGTTCCCCACCTGACGGACGAGGAAACGGAGCTGCCCGTAGAGTGGTCACTTTGCTTTCCCCTCCCACAAACAGGGAGCTGCCAATTGGGAAAGATGGAAATAAAGCAGCCAGGGTCTGTCACGAAACGACCAATACTCCGTTCCCCACCCCAGATCGAAAGTGAAGATTCAAGTCCCAGGACACCACGTGGACAGGGAACGGGCAACGGAATCCAACGCTGTGGCTTCGAGCAGGCAATTCTGTTGAGACTTACAAGTCCCAGGCAATTCCCGCGCTCTCCCGGGGGCACACTTTCTACTGCACCAAGGGCATCTGAAGTGTCCCTGGAAATCATTTGCTGCCGGTGGGACTGGCCTGGCCACTGGCTGGGCTTACTAATTCCCCGGGGCGGTCAGAAGGGAAACGTGGCAGAAGACCCAGGGCAAAGTTAGCACATGGGGAATCGCTGCTGTAAGTCATGTCTCCCCCAGTTCACAATGAGATGGTGACGTCGTTAACAAGTGGCTCATAGCACTTGGCATAAATGGCTAAGTTTTCTTTTTTTTTTAATTAGTAAGACCAACCTTCACCTCTGTTGTTGGCATCAAGGAATACCCAACAGAAATAGAACACAATATTGAGAAATCTTGTCTGCTGCTCTGAGCCACTGATTTGTCACCAATAATGGAATGTGACTGTGAAACGGTATTTCCTTAAAGTTTTTTTCTAGAGGGCACTAGTCCCTTGACAACTCTATGGAGGGGGGAAGAAAGGTTTTTAGTAGTTAAATCACTTTGGGAATCAGTGCTTATTAAATATTTTTCTTCTCCACCCATTGGGTATTTATAACTTACAGCAACAAGTTACAGACTCGTGGGTAGCCGACCGCAAAACAAACAAACAAACAAACAAAACCAAAACCAAAAACCTGTTAATACAGGGTCTCTAGAACTTAATTGACTCTGGAGCTCTGTATTTGCATAATGCTCCTTAACATCTGGTTGACCCTGGGGCCCACTGAACCTCACCTGTGAGATACTGTTCCACAAAGAAAGAATGGCCATGTCAGTCAAAGCCTTGTCTCTAAATATGACACAGGTGTTATTTATTTATTTATTTATTTTTGGCTGATCGAGAGTAAGACTCATTAGAAAATACACTCCCTATAAAAAGAATGCTTGATCAGTTTATGACAAGGTCTTCTTAGTGCTTTAAGAACGAAATTATTGGAGTCTGATTCAAGATGGACTCAACTTGTGCTGAACTCCATTTCATAAGAGTATCAACAGAAAATTCTAGGATAGCTCAAAGATGTAATACCCATGTCAAAAACCGCTATTTGATCATTATGGAATTAATATAAAGGAATATGCCATTTCATAAATCTTAGGGCTCTGGAGTTTAGGAAAAGGAAACTGAGCAGAGAAGACGGTCAGCCTCAAGTGGAAAGACAATTAATGCCGGACAAAGGAAGCTATGTGACTTTTCTATGAATTTCTAGATTTCCGTAGTGCGTACGAATTCCTCACTCTTCCTTACCCCAGCAGAGACCCTTGAGCCTAGGAAGGAACCAGTCATGCAGCTTGTAAATGATCCGTTAGATGGTACAACTTCGGGTACCATACTTGTGTGTCTCTGGATCGAGCAATCCGGTGTGAACAGCTCCATTTTTCTTTTCAGTAACAAGACCAACCTTTATAGGAATAAATGCCTAGTTCAATGAAATAGCTTGAGGAATTCTTTCAGGGATTACCTGGGAAGAGATGGAGAGGCAGGGGGACGCTGGCTCAGTATCGGCATTCATAAAGAAGAGGTTCAGATTGAGGTAATGCTCGTGGCTGCAGAGGATTCTCAGAAACTCCAGCCTCATGGAAATGAGCATCGGAAGGTTGTTGAGCTTGGCCGACAGCTGGGAGGAAAAACGAAAACAGCAAAGATGTGTTTATGACAAGGTAAATGGAGTTGAAGTTGGCAGAGGCAAAAACCTCCCTTCTCTCCGGATTAAGACAATCAACTTAATAAAAATTCATGGGACTTGGGCGCCTGGGTGGCTCAGTCGGTTAAGCGTCCAACTTCGGCTCAGGTCACGATCTTGTGGTTCGTGAGTTTGAGCCCCGTGTTGGGCTCTGTGCTGACGGCTCAGAGCCTGGAGCCTGCTTCGAATTCTGTGTCTTCCTCCCTCTCTGCCCCTCCCCTGCTCATGCTCCCCCCCGCCAAAAGTAAATAAACATTTAAAAAATTAAAAAAAATTAATGGGACGGTGCAACAGAGGGAAAGTTGTGTATCACAGGGAGGCCCACTGAGTTTTCATGCATACTCTTCCCCTTAATAATTCTAGCCTAGCAGCTGTCCAAAATGTGGATTCTTGACCTGACACCCACACTTGTCAAATCTACAACACCGTGGCAAACCTGTGTTGCAAATAATCTGGATGTACGTCTTCTGTGTAACATAACATCATTCATTTCACAAAAAGGCCACTTTGTCTAAAGAACTAAATGAAAGGGGTTGACCCCATAGGGGGCCACACAAAACCCCTGGAATACGACTGGATGACTCTCAGGCCACTACTGTTCTTTTGTAGTTTCTCATTAAAGGCCCCAATGGGGAGTTCTCAGACCCGTTCCCCACATAAAGGCATCCTATTATTGAAGAAAGGATGTAGCCCCTGCAAAAAAAAGTTGAGGAGTTTGCCCCAAAGTAAGAGAGGAGGAAGTGGAGGAGAAAGAAGAAAGCTGGGACATTTCTGAGGAAGTCTTCCCTTAAACAGACAAACCATGAAAAGCACAGCTAATGAGGATCATCAACAATACTGTCATAACACCGTACGGTGACGGGAGACTGCGCTTGTGGTGAGCACTGCCTAACGTATAGAATTGTTGGATCAATACGTTGTATACCTGAAGCTAATATAACACTCCACGTTAATTTTATCTCAATTTAAAAAATTAAGATGAAAACAACACCAACGAGCCATGAAATAAGCAATGAACAGCTGACACCAGGGACAATGTGGAAGAGATCCCTTGCTTCCCTCAGGGAGAGGAACCAGTGAGGACCCAGACTCCATGGGCTGTGACTCAGAGGCAGCTTCTTTGAAGACACAGTAGGGAAAGGATGGACCTGATAGACCTTGAGCCTCTCCATATGTATCACCATCAACACCCTCGGGCCCCCGCACGGGAAACCAAGCATCTCATCCGTGTGAACGGACATGCCTTCTCTTCTTGCGTTTTCAGAGTGGTTTCATAAATGGTATCATTTAAGGAGCAACATATTTTCAACCATTTTAGGAGAAGCCATTGGGTGGTGGCTCATCCATTTTGCCTATAGGATCAATCGGTCTGTAGCTAGACATTTACTGGAAACAAAGGAATACCATCACGGATTACGTAAAAAATAAAACATGACTTTTGTGCGAACAAAAGTTACCAGAACCTATACTCTTTGTCACTGTGTCTTGCTGGCTGACTTTGTACCTATGGATTCACCAGTAAACTGGACTGATTAGAACTTGATCTTATGTCCCTCACTGGTCACTCACCAAGAGTTGTTGGGTCAAACTAGTCAGAGCTTGAAAGCATAAGATATTTGTCCTTGAAAGAAGCCCGCAGCATAGGTATCTTAAAAAGTTCCCTTGAGATTTCATTAAAGACAGAAATTTCAAAAATAATTTTGGTGATATTTAGAAAACAGCAAGGTGCCATTCCAGAAACATCTTCCCCAAAGGTCAGGACCCGCAGTGGTAGCCTCAGTGGCACTACCCAAGGATGGGTGTTAAGTTAGTGGCACATTGAAAGTGATATCAAGGGAGTGAAAAACTAGATTTGTCTATCGTTAGTGACTATTAATAAAAGGCTAAGATTATACCTATTGTCACAAGGTCTGTAAATGGCAGAAAACGTGATAGGATGTTTGAATCAGGCTATGTAAAATGACAAAACCAGGGGACTTTGGAAGAATAAAAACTTGCCTCAGGTATGATGTTCATACTGTACCTAGATAGCTAGAGTCAATGGAATAAATCACCATTGACTACGTCAGGGACCACTTTAAGCCTGAGGGGCCACGTTAATTGTACTAAGCAACACCCACAGATATCACTGGCAAACAGAGCACAGAGTGAAAATGTTAAAGCCTGGATAAATCTAATCCAACTCTGTCTTTTTGCCAATAAGGAAGCCACTCATGTAAAAGTTAAGCTCCCCGGATCGCAGAAGAATTTAATGGCACCACTGGGATAAGAACACCAGCCTATAGATTCTGACTCGAAGGCTCTCTGGCAGCTGAGACAGAAAAGAGGAAGAAAAAGAGGGTAAATGAGAAGCACGCCTTACCTTAAAAGCGAAGGAAAAGACAGAAAAGAGAAAGAGAGAAGAAAGGAAAGCAAAAGAGAAAATCATAAAGTGAGTTTGCAGGGCGGGCAGACATCTCCTTTGGAGCGCCTCCTTTGCCTTCTGGTAATGAAAGCTGCCCACGTGTCACAGAGATTCTCTCTTTCACCAAACTCGAGTCAGGCTCCTCTGAGCTCTTTTGCAAATAGGCCTGCCCTTGGACATGTCGTAGAGAGCTCGATTTCAGCAAAGATCCTCCTGAGTCAGTTTAGCCAGAGTCGCCCAGCCTCAGTATCTGACCACCTTGATATCTCACTGACTTCCCCAACCCTCATCCCTCACCAGCCCCCTGGCCTGCCTTCACCCAGAATCCTGTCAGGTTGGTTTAGCCAGAATCCCCCCCACTCCTGATATTCCTGCTTATTAATTTCCCCCCCACTAATCCCCCTACTCTGCTCCCTGGCTCTAAATTCCCACTTTTCCTTTTTGTATTTAGAGTTGAGCCCCACCTCCTGTACTGTAAAATCCCATTGCAATGGTCCCCACACTTATATAGATGGTCCTGAATAAAAGTCTGCCTTAGTGTTTCACAAGAGTCATGAAAAATTCTTTCTTAAACAGCAGCTAACCTTGGGTCTGCCATGGTATTCTAGCATCTGCTTTCTATATGTCCAACTTTAAGTTTTGAAAAAGGGATTAGCTTATACTGGCAAGTCATCCAGCGACCTGTTTCGAAAACCAGATTAATTTATATTGGCAATTCCTCTGATGACCCATAACCCTAAACATGGGGGTGGCAGAGAGGAATGGCGTAGTCCTTCGCCCCTCCGTGCTGGTGGAACCTGGAACGGAAGATCCATGTAGGGTCAGGAGACCGGGCTGCACAAGATGTCGGTGCTCTGAGCATTTTGCGGTTTCCTTAGGATTCTCTTTTTATAGGCGGGTTTCCTTATTAGGAGTTCTTTTAGAAAAGTCATGGTCTGTTTTCGGGAGTTGGGGAAGATCCTTTTATATTGCAAATGAGGAAGTGAGCCCCAGAAAAGTTGAGTGAATTACTCAGCATCATGAAGGGATTGACCACAGAAAGCAAAGCCTGATAGAACAGAGTGATGAGTCCGCTGTAGCCTGGAGTTAGGCAAGACTGGGTTTTCCAACCACGGTCTTTCCAACCAACAAGTTATACGACGCAGCTTCCTCATCTGCAAAATGTAGAGGACACCTTGCAAGGATTAAAGATACTGGTTCTATCAGATGCTCAGTACGGTGCCTGGTTCACAGGAAGAAGGCAGCCGTGGTGACGGTGACGGTGCTGGTGCTGGTGGAGGCGGTGGGTGGCGGTGGCGATGGGAGTCACAGGTGGCGACAGTGCTGGTGGGGAGTGGTCACAGTGGCAGTGACAGCGGTCGTGGTGGGTAGAGGAGGAATGGGGAAGGAAAGGAGAAGCCACAACAGCAACCACTTGCAGGACACCTGCTGGGACAATTTAGGGGGACAGCGAACAAAAGAAGAATCCTCCTTAAATGTCTGAGGAGAGGGCTGTGGTAAGATGCTCCCCGGTCATGAGATATTTGCTTTGCGCTCAGTGAGGTCTGGGCTCTTTGGCAGATTCCATCAGGGTTCTTTAAAGTCCGAATTCCACAGCCACATTTTAATGAATTACCCTAATATGTGAAAAGAGACCCCATGCTTTGAATTCTAGACCTGGTCTAAGAGCGAATGCCGCGGTCACACGATTTCTGTTAAATGTTGCAGCGAAGAAGACCATAGCACCAACAGCCCTCGGGTCTCACACATGACCTTGTTGGCCCCTTCGGGTTGGCAAACGCTCCAGGAGTCCATGCGGACCAGTGTGTCTAGTGAAGCCCGGAAGACAAATGACCAGAAAGCCCACAATGCACAGGAGTCAAGCTGTCTAACCTGGCAGGGAGCATGACAGCATACCACGGCAGTGACCACAGCACTGGAGGAGAAGGAGCCAGAAACAACACGGCTAGGCCTGTGGGACACTCACCTGGTTGCAATAGTGTTTGATGAGGTTAAATACGAAGCCACGATCCATGAGCGACAGAAGGTCATACAAGAAGAAAGCCAGGCTGATGTTCATCTTTTCTGCCTGCTCGTTTTCCTTAAAAACAAACCAACACGTGAATCATTTTGCAGTAAGCCCCGATCATGACCAACCGAGTGCCTGGTAGGGAGGCTGGGACACACAGGTCCTACCGTGTCCCTGGGGGAGACACTGACACTGGGCAAAGCTGGTGACCCGGCAAAATTGTGGCAAAATACAAGTTAGCCCTTAATGGTGCCAGGACTGTTGGGCTGAATCAAGCAATTCTTTATTCACTGTTAATATTTAGGTACATTTCCTTCGATTCCTTTTTTTCCTACATGTGTATGTACATAATTGAGCTCAGTCTCTATAGACAATGTTGGGCCTTGCATTTTTTTCGTTCAACATTGTACCACGAACCTTTCCCTGCATTTTTAACATTTCTTCAAAACTAGTTTTTAATGGTTGCCTCGTATTTCTCCATGTGGCTCTGCCATAAATTATTTGATTCTTGTAACTCTTGTCTTGGCAAAACGAACTTGAAACATACCCACTATCTTCAGTGAGACAAGTTGTTAATTTATAAGGGTTGTTGAGAAAATCTAACCAGGATAAAGGAATTGGTTTTTACCTCAGGAATGTTTTTTTTTTTTCTCCAATTAGGCGACATTCCCAGCCCAAGAGAGGTCAGAGTTACACACGGTAGAGTGACCTCCTGCATGAAATGAGACGACGGCTTTTGTTGTGGTTACTTCTCGGTGCTCATATTTTTGACATCTTACAGCACTTCAGAGTAAGTGGGGATTCACTTTTTCACATTTACGTCCTTTTATTCTCAGAATGAGAAAATAGCGTTCTCTGCCTCTAGTGAAAATGCGATTTGAAAATAGTTTCCTTTGGTCATGACGTGCACTTTGCAAACTCAGGCCAAGCTGAGCAGACACCGGGATGGACAGAAACCTGACACAGAGGAGTTTCCACAGTATCTTTGAGTGGTAAGTTCTCCGGCTCCAGCCGTCCTGCACAGGGGCCACTCCTGGGCAGTTGACGTAACTGTCTGACTATTCTGGGCTTGGAATCATCGGTCCTGGCCTCGCTGCTGGCTGTGTGGCTTTTGGAAAATCTTTCAGTCTCACTGAGGCTCCCCGTCCGTGTCTGACAACACGGAGACTCCACTGCTGGGCTCAGAAAGTCTGCCGCGAGAAATAACCGAACGGAAATCTTCTCCTGAGCACTTCGTACTATATAAATCCTTAATAACGATAAAGGTATTAGTGATGACCACTGCTGCCTCAAATTTTAGAGCTGCCTTCTAAAATTGTTCTACTTTCGGGGGCGCCCGGGTGGCCTAGTTGGTTGAGCGTCCGACTTCGGCTGAGGTCATGGTCTTGCAGTTCGTGGGTTCGAGCCCTGCGTCGGGCTCTGTGCTAACGACCAGCTCAGAGACTAGAGCCTGCCTCAGATTGTGTATCTCTCTCTCTCTCTATCCCCCCCCTCCCCACCCCGCACTCATGTTTTGCCTCTGTCTCTCAAAAATAAACAAATGTTAAAAAAAAAAAACTTTAAAATTGTTCTACTTAATTTTATTTATTTTTAAACTTTCTATTTTGGACTAATTCCAAATACAAAGAACTGCTATATGCTCTTTAATTGATTTATCAATACTTCATATTCTGCTATATTAGCTTTATCATTCTCTTCATATATATATATATATATATATATATATACATATATATATATATATATATATAAAACAATTTTTTTCAGAGTTCTTTGAGAGTAGGCTATAAAAATCATGCCCATTATGCCATAATACTTCAAGAGGTATTTTCTAAGAACTAGAATATTCTGCCCATATCTATTCCCCCCAGTACCACTCCAGGGTCCCATCCAGTATAACTATACTGAGTTGTCATATTCAGTCACATTTAAATGACTGTCTTAAGACGACGCTTTTCCCTGCTAATGAAAATACAAGATGCTCAAGGTAAAAGATTGAGAGAATAAAGAATAAAAGGCCCAGTTACCTTCTGAGGTTTCACTAGAAGGGCTGCAGTCTCCGAGGTGACCACGTTCACAATAGTCGTTATGTCATCTTTGAAACGGTCGGAAAAGCGAGTCCTCCGAAAATTGTCGCGTTTGTCCATGTTATGTACATACTGGGCCATGCTTTTCACCTGCAGAGGGGGTGGGGGAAATGTCAACACAGAAACTGGTGACCTGCTTCTACGCTGTGGAAAAGGGGGAAGGACTCGAAGGAAGGCTCCTTAACGGCGGACTTTCCAACGCTTGATCTGCACTGGTGGTTGCCCAAGCAGACTCTGGACAAAAAATGCTCCTGATGCACAGAAGGTTACCGTGGTGGCAGGAGGTGGGAAGGATGTCCTCTTCTTGACCCCAAGTCAAGGGGCTTCCTTCTCGCAGCTCACCAAGGCAGGGAACTTCATTCTTTAGCTGCAATGCTAGAAGACTCCCCTGCTCTCAACTGCCTACGGGAAGGCAGACACAGATTGGGCTCCCGTGGCCACTCGGGATGATGGATCTCAACACATTACACAAAAGGAACTGTGTAGGATACTGTCTTTGAGGTGAACTGCAGTCACCTCTGTCCCCAAAACTACAATAAGGAGAAGAAGGAAGAGATGATCCCCTTGAGTTTCAAGTTGAAACCGGGAGTAGAGTTTTCTAGAAACAATTCTATATTATGCTAGGCAGAAACTTAGCCGCTATTTGGAACGGCGCCTCTAAGATAAGTTATGTTTTGAGTTCAATAAGGCTAGCTGGTTTTATATATCTTTTTTTAAAAAATACTTAATCGTATACTTAAAAATGTGTGTTAAGAATGTGTGTTCTGATAAAAACCTGTGTGTCTGCTGGTGATTGCCTGTATTATGATAGTACAATACCAGCACCACGTCCACCAAAATTTAAAATGAAGATCATGGGGCCCCTGAGTGGCTCAGTCGGCTGGGCGTCCGACTTCGGCTCAGGTCATGATGTCACAGTTTGTGAGTTCGAGCCCCACATCTGGCTCGGTGCTGACAGCTCGGAGCCTGGAACCTGCTTCGGCTTCTGTGCCTCCCTCTCTCTCTGCCCCTCCCCTGCTCATGCTCTGTCTCTCTCTGTCTCAAAAGTAAATAAACATTAAAAAACATTTGTAAAAAATGACGATCATGATTTGTTTTTTGCACTTCTTCCCAAGGCCCGGAGATTCGTGGGTCAATACAGGCCCCCTTGACACCCCCAGAAGTTGTGTCTGGTCCTCGTTGGAAGTTGCTTAGGGCTAGCGGGGACATTCTGACGGGCAAGGCTGGGAGTTCTTACCCTAGGATGCCTACCCTCGGAGGTCGTTTCTGTGAATGTGCCCAGGCTAGTCAGAGAGTCGTCGCGAAAAAAAAACGGCCCCGGGAGTTAACCACCCACATCTGCCTGAAGATGACGCCCTGGGTCAGAGCTGCAAGAAGGGGGGACAAAGACAGTTCTATGGGAAAATGTGTTCCAGTCCCAAGGGCCACAAGGGAGGACTCTCAGGCACTACCAGCAGATTTCTGCTTCTAAGAATGCAGGACCAACAACCTTCATTAGCACCGAGACAAGCAGAGATAAAAAAACAAAGAGAAGGTAAAATAAGAAGAGAATAAGAGACAGGCTGTGTGTGTTTTATGTTTTCAGATAATACCAGGGCCAGCTTGAGGAAGCCCTACAGACCTAAAATCCTAGAGCCCAGCGTAAGAACCATGGATTCTCTTCCCTGCAGGGTCCTGCTTGGTTCAGGGCACACGGAGGTGTCTGTACCCCAGAGTCTCACACACTTGGGGGGAGGGAGGACCAGCATGAGAGGTGGGCACTGGACCTCGTTCTTGTCTGGCAGCCGCGTCTCTCCCACTTTGCTCCTAACAAAGGACCTGGGAAGACAAGGCCTCTTTGTCTGAGCTGCCCCGATCCTGATTTTCTTCTGGCTAACCCACCCTGGGGCACCAGGCTTTTAGATCTCACTGCTATATCCGGCTCCTGCCTGCGGGGCTTGGCCACCCTACAACCAGTAAATAATTCTCACAACCCCGTACTTTCAACTGATGGCCTCTTTCCAGACTGTAAGTAACTTGCCAGCTACTGTGTCCTTGGGCTCTGCACAGAAGAACAGCCACTGGAAACGCCAGTGGATGCTCGGTCTATTATTTGCAGGTGGCGTAAGGCAGGAAAATACGATCCCCCATAGTGGTCTTCGTGACCCATGCACAGCAGGGGTGCCTCTAAAGAACCCGCTGGTGCAAAACTTCATGTTGTGAGTAAATTAGGTCACCCATTGACCTGTGGGTCCCCAAAGTCTGGCCCAGCGGTTTCTCAAGGGGCACAGGGATTTGTTCATTAGCAAGTGTGAAACTGGCCCCAGGCTTGTGTTCAACACTCGGCTGCCACAGTGGCTGTTCCTTGGCGCTCGGGCATTAATGCAACTGAAGGGTGTTAAATGGCCCGCGTTGTCGGGCCGAGTCTGAGGAGACGGTCCTTTCTTTCTCTTCAGGCTTCTTAGGAAAAAAAACGGTTTTGGTTTTTAAATAGCTTCCTGAGCATCCACGAGGCAAATGCACCCACAACGCATGCTGGACTGGGTGTCCTGTCTGAGTCTGGGATCCGTTTCCTTGCAAAGTTCTGGCAAAGCTTCCATTTGCCTCCACTCCGGCACCTACATCCATTGCTTGGTGTTCTGCGTCAGTCTCTGAACCTTGGCAAGCTGATCTCTACGGACTACGTCTCTCAGGCCTCCTTGTCCTTGGGCTTCTGCTTGGAGTTGGCTAATGGGAGGGGACCAGCAGGGAATCAATGAGGGAGAGGACACGGAGGTCCTGCTGTATGTCCACTCTGCTGACCTCATCGGGGCCGCGGCAAGCTTCTGCTCGTGGGGACATTTCTGTAGGAATCCGGCTCCTGTCATGGGGACCCTCTGCTCTGTCTCAGCTTTGTCTTAAGTCCCAGTTACACTGTTCCCGGCCCTTGCTCCTGTAGAGACAGATAAAGACTCTTCCCTCCGTGCCTTGCCAACCCCACGTGCTCATACCTGGCCCAGTCGCTTTGATGAGTGCTTTCCTGTGAGGCCTTCTGAGAGATGCCAAGGCCGTCCTACTGGGACCCTGGCACACTTTGGTTACAACACCCAGAGCCCCGGGGAAGAGCAGCGTCTTGGGTGATCTGCCTGTGGACCGACCGCTTCCATTGGCTCAGGTCGGCAAGAGATTTCTTCCCAACTCCCTCCTCTGTTTACCATCAGGGACTCCTAGAGGGAAGGAGGGCTAGCAACTTTAGCTTCCGCTTCCTCTCCCAGGGCCACAGAGTCCTAGTCAATAAATGTGCAAGATCAAAAGCAATTTTCACCTTTTCCATGGTTCTCTGGAACCGTAGCTCCCTGCAGTTCTCCATAGCTCCCTGCAGTTAAGGGCAGTAAAGGGGTACAGACGAAGCCTTTGGCTGACCCACAGAGCCCTCCTTAGGGCCACCACAGTTCCTGCAACCCCATCTATAGACTGGGGGTGAGAGCAAACTCTGGCCTCCAGGCTGTTCGAGGACTAAATGAGACAATGCTTAAAACGGTGCCCGGAGCATAGCTGGGAAGATGCACACTACATTTCGGATGGGATTATTTTTCCCTCCTCAGGGATGCCAGCAGTTACAGGATTAGAGGAAGGACAGTCATTGTGACACCTTCCGAGAATACAGACGGAGCTCTAAGATGCCAGGTGGAGCCACCGAGCCCTCAAGAGGCTGAGTCCATTCTGGCCCGGCATGGGAGAAGCAGTGTATTCAAGGTGACTTCTGAATATAAAAGTTTCGCATGTGATTAATACATTAGGCTAAGGAAGCGTTATGTAACTTTGAGCTTCCAAGGAGAGGCAAAACGGCAAGAGGACTGACGTTGGACGAGAGCCCTTGAGTCTCTGGCCCTCGGGGGCTGAGCGGGCTGGGCAAACCCTGCTTCAGTCTTCGTGTCCTGTGTGTGCAATGGGGATGACTCCCCAGGGTACTTCTCACATACAGGTCTTTACTGGGGTTTCAAGGACGTATTAAGGAGCCCTTAGGGCTGCTACTGGAACCCTGACATAGCAGAGTTTGAGAACCTCATCAGAGTTTTGGCTCTCCAGTCTAGCGATTGTGCTTATAATATGTAACTACTAAATAATATCTAAGAATGACTAGGTGACGTGTGTGTACATATGTGTGCGTGTGTATGCGTAAATGACGTGAGATATTTTTTAACGGGGATACCTTGGGACTTGGTTTGTTTGAGATTCCACAACATCAAATTTCGTTTTTGCTACCCGACTTTTCACGTGCCATCTGATAGATGAATTTGGTTTAAGATTATCTGCAAGAATTGTGTACAGATGGACGATGACCCGAGTGAATCTCCTTCACGTGGAGAAACTTGACGGCGAGTAGGGTGAGTACAGGGACGTACAGGAATGGCATGTTGCTGTTGATGCTTCTCATGCCTCAAGAGGGTTTCAAGGCCAGTTCATTTGCTGCCAGAGCACAGAGCTCATGTCTCAGGGCTGACGTTGTTGCTACAAGACTTGGAGGCTGTGGCCGCCCACCTTAATGAACTTGGCTTTTAGAACGGGAAATTGTGGTGCCGGCTGGGTACGAAGACCCTCGGCTCTGTCGATGCCTCGTGGGGCAGGGATGGTGGGGACTAGTGGATCTTCACGGGTGCTCACAAGTCCCCCAGGGAGACAGGATAATGTGCACCCCTGGGGTCCTCCTCTCCTTACCTCATTCAGTAGCCCTAGGGAGGGTCTCTAGAATCTGCTTCATTTTTACTAAACAGCCCCCGGAAGATTCTGTTGTAAGAATTCCAGACTGTGCCTTGAAAAGATGCCTCTCTAGCAAACACCCTTCCCCAGCTAGGGGTCGGGACTCGGTGAAAAGCTCAAAGATTTGAATCCTGGATGTTTTTGTGGCACGGGCTGACTTCCTTTTAACCCGATTGTACATCTCTTCTCATTTCCTCCCCAGGATGACTTTTATTTTTGTTTCCTTTGACCCCTTGTTGTCTAATATCCTATTATTCAGTACTGTTCCCTTTTTCTTAGGCTTGAACTTACAGAGATAAACTAGAGCTCAGGGGGAAATCCTACCCTCTCTCTCGTAAAACAAAAATTACTGACTTAATGTCACAGCGGAAAGAACCCAGTGACTATAAAGCTAACTCTATCACTAAATCCTAATCCACTCCTAACCCTAATCCCCGAGATTGTCTGTATATACATTTTTATGTACAACTGACTCTTGAACAACATGGGTTTGAACGGCGAGGGTCCACTTACATGCGGATTTTTTTTTTTTTTTGATAAGTACAATACAGTCCTGTAAATGTATTTCCTCTTCTTCATGATTGCTTAACATTTTTTCTTTTCTCTAGCCTACTTTATTGTATGAATACAGTATATGACACACATAACGTATAAAACATACACTGACTGTTTATGCTACTGGTAAGGCTTCCCGTCAACAGGAGGCTCTTAGTTAAGTCGTGGGGGGAGTCAAAGTTATATCTGAATTTTCATCTTGGGGGGGGGGGATGGCATTCCTCTCCCCTACAGTGTTCACGAGTCAGCTGTGGTTGGTATCTACGCTTGTATCCCTTTTTCATTTAACATCATATCAAAATTTATCTCCATTTATCAACATTGATAAAACGGATATTCTTAGTTGCTTTCTTTTCCCTTCCAGTAATGATTTAAAACCTGGGTATTAGTATCGTTCTTTTCATGCGAAAATGAAGGACTACAGCTGTGCCTTCTGCCCTTCTAGTAGAGATCTGATAGAAGTTGGAGGGTAAACAGATTTGCAAGTTTCATTTTTTTTCTTTCCCTAATAAATATCAGTTGGTGCTTGTCTGGCACCAAGCAGTGTGCTGGGGCTACAGAGAGGATCATAAAGACAGACCCAAATCCTAGCAGTTGAATAAGCAAGACGGAAAGACAAATATAAATTGGGATGATTGCTGGAATGGAAATAAACAGGGTGTTTGAAGAACAGCAGAGAGGAAGACATATTACAGCATAAGCGGGTCAGAAAGGCCTCTCAGGGGTGGTGACGTTTAAGCTGAACCCCGAAGAGAAGAACCCAAAATGTGCGTGCCTGGGCGGGGGCAGGGGATGGGAGGTAGGGAGGGGAGGGAGAATCTGAGAAAGGCTTTGAGGCTGGAAAGGCCACAGCGTCTTACAAGAACCAAACTGGGAACGACGTGGCTGAATGAAGAGAGGAGGGTGGTATGAGCCCAGGTGAGAGACGGAGGGAAACATAATCGTACAAGGGCTTCATAAGCCACGATAAAATTTGTGCTTTATTTCCGGCACGCTGGAAATCGGTGAAGGGTTTTCAAGAGGAGGGCGACACGACCTGTTTAGAATCGGCAGCCCCCGTGCGAAATGACCGGGCCAGCACAAAAACGAACACGTGCAAGGAGAAAGGAATTGTAAGAAGCACCCGGCAGACGATGGCAGCTCAGCCAGGTGTGGGGCGGTGAGGATGGCTAGAAGCTACAGGCGGGAGGGACATTCTCAAGGTGGCATCGGCAAGCATGGGTAGGAAGACGGGCAGAGGAGTGAGGAAGAGTTGGATTTTGGGCAACGATCCCATATTTTCAGCAGGAGCAACTCGGGGGAAAAAAACGTCAGTCCCCAACCTGGGCAACTGCGCTGCCTTTCTGCAACGTGTTTCTCACGCCCTACGGGGTAGACACACAAACACGCAAGGATCTCACCAGAAGCTCGAAGAAGAACCAGGCGTACTTGAAGACGGTTTCTCTCACCATCCCGGTACTGACCACCATCTGCAGGGCAAGCTCCTCGTGGAAATGCTGGACGAGAACCAGAGAAACCAGTCTGAGATGGCAAGGGACTTCCACACTGACACCTCTTCTCTCTAGTGGCTTGTTAGTTACTGACACACATGTCCTAGGTGTCCCAGACCGCAGCTGGATGGCAAGGTCAGTGCTCAGGTAACCTGACACGGAGAATCTTCTAGGCAGGTGGGAGGAGGCTGGTGGTGGTATCATGGAAGAGGGCTAGGTCTGAAGGAATGGCCTTCGCCTGGGAGTGACCCTACAGGTGGGGCTGAGACTGTTACTTTCCTCTCGGCCTGTGAGGCGAATTATCTGTGTGACCACGTGCAAGCCATTCCTCTCTTGGCTCTCAGTTTTCTCATCTATAAATCTGTTGGTTGGTAGCAGTGGTGGTCAAACTGGAATGTGAGTCAGAATCCCCTGGAGGGATTGTTGAGACACGCAGACTGCTGGGTCCGCCCTCAGGGTTTTGGATTTGGATTTGGATCTTCTAAGTCTGGGGCCTGACCTGAGAATTTGTATTTCTAACAGGTTCCCAGGTGACGCTGGTGCTGTTGGTCCAGGGACCTCAATATGAGAACTGTTGCCTAGGTGGTATCTAAACTCTCTTCCAGGGGTGCCTGGCTCAGTCAGTTAAGCACCTGACTCTGGCTCAGGTCAGGATCTTGTGGTGCATGGGTTCAGGCCCTGCGTCAGGCTCTGTGCTGACAGCTCAGAGCTTGGAGCCCGCTTTGGATTCTATGTTTCCCTCTCTGCCCCTCCCCTGCTCTCTCTCTCTCTCTCAAAAATAAAATAAACATTAAAAAAATTAAGCTCTGTTCCAGGTAAGACAATTCTTGTTTTTATAATCGCACTATGGCATTGTAGGAAACACGATGGGTTGGGCTTATGAGCAGATCTTCTGCATTAAACAGCGGGGAACTCAGCATTTCTCAACTCCTATGTCCCAGGGTCAGATGCTGGAAGTTCTCGGCTTTGCTCTATGTCTACACTTCCTTTCGAGTTATCTAACTGCTCAACAGCAAACGTAGCAGGTGGTGACTGTGGCATCTTTGTACATTTCCCATTCCCTGGTTTATCTGGCTACTTATTAATGCACTGACAACAGCTTTGCTTGGGAGGAAGTTCAAGAATAAAGGTAAGGCCACCAATTCATCTCAGTTTTCCTGAGACTTGGTCTGGAAACAGAAAAGTCCTGCATCCCAGGGAACCCTTGGTCCTGGGCAAACAGAGATGGGCAGCCACCTTAACTAATGGCAAAAAATGGCATCTGCCTACTGTCATTGGATTTCGCTAATCTGGTGATCATAAAACCGAGCATAAATATAGATGAACTATTTTTTATTGTTCTGTGGGTGAGAGCTAAACTATTTGAGGGGTGCCTGGGTGGCTCAGTTGATTAAGCATCAGACTCTTGGTTTCAGCTCAGGTCTTGATCTCAGCGTCTTGAGTTTAAGCCCCATACTGGGCTCCATGCTGGGTGTGGTTGATGGGGGGTGGGAGGGAAGAGAGGGTGGGTGATGGGTATTGAGGAGGGCACCTTTTGGGATGAGCACTGGGTGTTGTATGGAAACCAATCTGACAATAAATTTCATATATTGAAAAATAAATAAATAAAATAAAATAAAATAAGAAAACAAAAAAAACCGATTTGAGCATCCTAATACCACATGCGAGGGTACCAGCAAAATGGCAGTTAAGTCTTCAATTCAATCCCTAAAACAAAAATTGATTATAGCAAAGGCTGCCCTTGACAAACCTTTACAGCACCCACCCTAAACAGTGTGCAAGGAACCCAATTTACTATCTCACGGACATTAACATTTGAGAATTAGTAAGCTAAAGGGAGACTCATGGGAAAACCCATGTGCAGATGGCTGGGTATTCTATTTATATACTTAGCCGGTTAATGGCGATGGGTGCAAAATGCTTAGATGTTTCAGCTTGTCAGGAGGCCCCCCCCTTCATTCTTCCAGGTGAGTCAAATCTTTATGATCTTAACACACGGAAAGAGGGCATTTGTCTGCTGTTAGGAGACTGCCAGGAAGCTCACCCCCTTGAGAGCGCCAGGAGGCGGAATGTTAATGTAGCAGGTGGTCTAAGTGTGCCTATGATGTAAGTTGGCTACGCCCGGATCTTGCCCCTGTAGGAAAGACACGCTCCGCTAGCTTCAAAGGTAACCTCTGGAAAATAGGTCAGTTTGACTGCCAGAGTCTTATGGCAAGAAGAGATTAGAGGATAAGCTGCTTCTTAAAGTAATTTATGTTGCTTACCAGGCAACATTATTACAAGAACACCTTGCTCCTGACGTTACAGGAGACAGCCAAGCAGCTAAATCCTTTTTTGCTGAGCTACCGAGGAAACACTGTCTCAGCTGCCCTCTGAAATGAAAAGATTGGCTTCTGGTCATTGAAACCAGCAGGAACAAAGTCAAAAGAAGGCAAGTGCAAAACCAAACGTGATGGCCTGCCTTAAAGAAGCCTGGCTGCCGGCAAACCATGGCTTTTAAAAGAGGGACTTTGTGGGGCACCTGGGTGGCTCAGTCGGTTGAGCGTCCGACTTCGGCTCAGGTCACGATCTCGCGGTCCGTGAGTTCGAGCCCCGTGTCGGGCTCTGGGCTGATGGCTCAGAGCCTGGAGCCTGCTTCTGATTCTGTGTCTCCCTCTCTCTCTGCCCCTCCCCCGTTCATGCTCTGTCTCTCTCTGTCCCAAAAATAAATAAACGTTAAAAAAAATTTTTTTTTGTTAAAAGAGGGACTTTGTAACCAGTCACTGCAAAGCACCAAGCTAAGTTTCAGAGTAGGTGCAAAAGTTATTGTCAGCACCTGGCCCCATCTTTTTTCACTTCTTTGAAAAGTAACTCCTGGTACCTCTCCCCGGACATACGGTGCCTGGACTACTGAAAAGTCTGCGCCCCCAGGCGCAGGCAGCACCCCCACCCCGCCACGCTTGATCTTTCCCTCACTTGGTCCAAAGTGAGCTGAGCTGAGGCTCCTTCCCTCCTTGCATGTTTCATAAACATTCCCTGTGGCGTCAGCTGTTGCAAACGGCTTACTGTGTTATCCTTCCAATCAGCATACTTAGATTTTAATAAGGGACTTGAAAGACACTCAAGGGCTTAAGTAACTACCATAAAGGAGCAATTCTGGGTGCCTGGCAGAGGAGAAATCCTAAGAAAGACACCCCCACCCCTTAGACCACACAGGCCGTGACTGGGGCGGGAGAATTTTTTTTTTTTATAGGATGTTCTGGCGAACAGTTTGTAAAGTCTCTGAACTCATAAGTAAAGCTGATTAGAATGAATTAAGTTTATTCGTTATTTGAGAGAGACAGAGACAGTATGAGTGGGGGAGAGGTAGAGAGCGAGGAAGAGAAAAAATCCCAGGCAGGCTCCATGCTGTAGGCTCAGAGCCTGACGCGGGGCTTCATTTCATGAACTGTGAGATCATGACCTGAGCCAAAATCAAGAGTCGGCGCTCAACTGACTGAGCCACCCAGGCACTCCCGATTACGAAGAGTTTTGGGGCGCCTGGGTGGCTCAGTCGTTTAAGCGTCTGACTCTGGCTCAGGTCATGATCTCACAGTGTGTGAGTTCAAGTCCCACGTTGGGCCTCTGTGCTGACAGCTCGGAGCCTGGAGCCTGCTTCCGATTCTGTGTCTCCCTCTCTCTGCCCTTCCCTTTGCTTGTGCTCTGTCTCTGTCTCTCTCTCTCTCAAAATTAAATAAACAGACATTAAAAAGATTTTTAAAAACGAATGAATTTTGAGGAAGCATTTCCTGTCACTTGATCTAGTATTGAAATAACTGATACCTAATTATTGCCATTCACTTTTGTTGAGAACGAACTGTCCTCGGCTTACCTGCTACTGAAAAAGAAACTAATGCAGTGCTTCTGAAACCGTGTCTCTGGATGAGCGTCACCTGGGAACTTGTTAGAAATGCAAATTCTTGGGCTCCACTTAGATCTATTGGGTCAGAAACTCCGGGAGTAGGGTGCAGCCATCAGTTTTAACAAACCCTCCGGCAGGGCACCTGGGTGGCTCAGCGTATTGAGGGTCTGACTTCGGCTCAGGTCATGATCTCGCAGTTCGTGAGTTAGAGCCCCGCATCGGGCTCTGTGCTGACAGCTCAGAGCCTGGACCCTGTCTCTTTGCCCCTCCCCTGCTTGCGCTCTACCCAGCCCCCTCCCCCCAAAATAAATAAACATTAAAAAAAAAACAAAACCCTGCAGGTACTTCTGAATGCATGGAAATTTGGAGAACCACTCACTGAATAGGAAACCAATTGGTCAAAAAATGGACGATGAGGGACAGAGCTACAAAAGTGTGTCTGTGTCAGGAGGGTGAGAACGAGGGAGGAGAGCACTTTGATGGTGTCTATTATAAATCATAGTGAGAGGACACGGGCAAATCGTACTCACACTGCCCGGCTCTGTACCTTTTTGCTGGCTGGCCTTGGGGCTGTGGTCGAACTGGGAACATCATTGTTGCCAGAGCAATAGTAAGACATTCGGTTGCAGTTACGATCAGCAATCTGAAAAACACAAACCATGACGTATCTGTCCACTGACACTGGTTCACTGCACAGATGAGCCTGCGGTCTGGGAATCACAACCTCAGAACTCATTTCCGATACATTTCTGCCTTTTTTTTTTTTTCTGGTTACAAAGGAAAGACAATTGTCATAAATATAAAACAGAGCAAAGAATGTAAGGTCACATTTAATTTTATTGCTCCTGAGATAATCACTGTTAGCAGTTTAGTGTGTAGAGTGACCCATAGTTAAAACCTCGTTAAGACCACGGGCTGCCGAAGTCCCTTCCATGTTGTGACTTTATTGGGAGGGCGTGAAAAATAAAGTGTGGGAACAGCGCCTCTCTGTGGGCTAGTACGGTACTGTCGTGGGCTCTTAAAACACTATTTTAAAAATTGTCAAAAACCACTGTGGACAAAACGTTCTCCCCTTGCTACAACACGATTAGAAAATTCTTAACCCAATCCACATAGAAATTTAATAATTTCATTTTTATTAAGGACACCAGAATGATCAAGCCTGTCATTGACAGCTGCAGGCTATTTCCCCACCCTTCCCCCCCGGGGCCATCAGAAAATGCTAATGCTTAAAGGGACCTTAAATATGAGGTTGGACCATGGTGTGCTGGCAAAGGTAACAATCGGCTTCTGAGGGGGAGGAGCTGGTGTGCAGCATTTGCCTATTTCTGTGCTGTAAATGCTTTCATCGTGGCAGATTTCAGGTTAACATAACGTCACTGAACAGAGCGTTGGGAAGAGAGGTGCACTAGCAAATCATTCTGTTGTACATCCTCCATACAAATACAATAGACACAAATGACCTCAAGAACACAGATAAGAGTAAAACGTAGTAAAATAGTGAGGAAGGGCGTTTGGATACTACCTTTCTAAAGTGGAATAATTTTGGATTTATGGACAAGTTGCAAAGGTAGTACAGAGTTCTTGTGTACCCTTCTTTGCCCAGTTCCTCTCGATGTTAGTATCTTACATAACTATGATACCTTTGTCAAAACTGAGAAATTAACATGGGCTCATGACTAGCAACTAAACCACAGATTCAGATTTTACCAGTCTTTCCGCTAAAGTAGAGTTTCAGTTTTAACATCCAATCCAAGATACCATATTACATTTAGATTATTTTTTAGTTAATACAGCTTATTTAATTGTTAGTTTATATAATTTCATTTTTGACAGTGTCTGTGGTTAACATCTGGCTCAGAACACTTCAGAAATTTGACCAATCAGCTCTCAGAAGCCGTGGGTTGATTCTGGAAGTCAAAAAAGGTAGAATAGAAACAATTTCATATGGTGCACACTCTAGATTCTCTAGATTGTTAGAATCTTTGGTAGTGGGTCTCTAGGTGTTTCTTAAATTCATTCATGGTTCAGAAACTCCACAGAGACGAGGAAAAGGAGGCCCAGGGCAGAATCAGACTTGCCCCTGACCCCTCAGCTGGGGGGGTGATAGAATCGAGACCCAATTCTGGTCTCCAAATCATTCTTCTCATAACACACTGTCTCCAGTGGGCGGATCTTGTAAGAGAAATTATGTCAACACCTAGGAGATTGATATATCATAATCAGGGGAAATGAAATTACTCTAAAAGCTTATCCACAGATCCATAGATAACTGGGGAAAAAATTCAGATGGCAGCTTTATGGAAAAACAAACAACAATATTGAATTATACACTCAGGAGTGTGAATTTCATGATTCTATCACAATTTTGAAAAAAATGTTCAGGTGAAACACATTCTACAAAATATCTGACCAGGACTCCTCAAAACTGTCAAGGTCATCAAAATCAAGGGAAGTCTACAAAATTGTCCCAGCCAAGAGGTGACTGAGGAGACAGGACTACAAAATATACCGTGGTATGCCAGATGGGATCCTGGAACAGAAAAATGGCATTAGGGAAAAACGGATGAAATCTGAATAAGATATGAAACTTTAGTTAATAAAAATAATAATGGATCAACATTAGTTAATTGTGACAAATGTACCATCCTAATGTAAAATGTTAATAAAAGAGAGACTAGGTAAGGAGTATACAAAAACTTTCTGTACTATATTCACAATAATTCTATATATTTTCAAGTGTTACAAAATAAAAAAATTGTGCCAAGAAAAAGCAAAGAATTCATGGTAGGAAAACAGGATAACCCAAGTCATCAACCCTCTCGGGATCTCGGTTTTTGTTTACAAAACCTGGCTTTGCTCTTTGGAATTATTTTATGGGGAAATCAACTTATGGATGTGAATGAATATTTAAAAACAACAATGGCAACAACACCATTCTAGTCATCTGAAAAACAATCAAAGTTACATTTGCTTCTTTGCAAACAGAATCCATGGACCCCATGCGGCTCAATCAGCTATCCCCTAAAGATTTCCCACCAGTGGCAACTAACTGAGCAGGTCTTCAAATGCCAGGCTTGCCTCTGCCCGTTGGCAGAATGGTCTCGATCACTTCCAAAGCCGAAGCCCTGAGAGCATCGGGACAGCGGAGCAGGGGCAACGGTCCCGGTCGATTTCGTGCCGTTTCGCCAAGTTTCGGTGAAAAATGAAAAGAGCTCGCGTCACCTTTCAGGGTTTGACACCTTCCCTACCTTTGACGACATGATGTTCTTTACCTCCTCGTCTGCTGCACAGTGTGGTCCCGCGAGGTCTGGATTACTACTGCTCATCACCCGCGCCTGCAGCAGCTTTGAACTCACGGCGGCAGCCGACGTGCGTCCAAAGGTGTGGTAGCGAGGGTCGGGGAGGCCAGCAGGGGCGCCTGCACCCCGCCAGGTACCGACATGTCAACAGAAAGGGGATCAGAGTCACTTACTGTGCTTGAAAGGGGAAGGGAGAGAGTGGATCGAAAACCCACCTGATTAGATCTTGGAATTAGGGTCTTCTATCAAATGCTGGGGGAGGTCTGAGGGGCAGTTGATAAGGTGGGAGGCAGCAGGGAGCTGGGAACACACACCTCATCCAAAGGCAGAGGCGGCTACTGAGCCAACCCCAGGGCTACTGGAGCTTCTGATGGTTCTAGACAAGCTAGAAATGTGGACTTGTAAACTTATTAATATTTACATTAAGACAGCTTTAAAAGTCCCGTGAGGTGTTCTGAGATCTGAGAATCCAAGGAATCCTCTGAGCCTCATATCAGTTTTCACCGTGACGTGTAAGTCTTCAAAAGTGATTATGTGAGTCTTTGAGATATTACCAGTTCTGTAAAAACTCAATCGAGGGGCACCTGGGTGGCTCAGGGAGTTAAGCGTCCGACTTCGGTGTAGGTCAAGATCTCATGGTTTGTGAGTTCAAGCCCTGCATCGGAATCTGTGCTGTCAGCTCAGAGCCTGCTTCGGATTCTGTCTCCCTCTCTCTCCCTCTGCTCCTACCCTGCTCACTCTCTCTCTTTTTCAAAAATAAATAAACATTAAAAAAAAAAAACTTACACAAAAAACCTCAGTTGAAATTACAGGTTTACTTGCAATGAGGCTGCGTGGACTAATAAAAATGGCAAGTTTCTTTGCTAGGTAGGACCTCGAGGTTTGTAAACTTGGTAATGCTACTTTTCATATCCTGCTGACTAGAAGCACCGGGCGATTCTTACCTCTGTAACTAATTGGGAAGGCTGGAGAAAGGCACCGTTGTTATTTCAAAAGTTTAGTTTGGGGGAAATGAGGACAGGGATTTCTTTTCTTCATAACGAGACGTTTAGGAGTCAGTGCTCACCACGACAGTCAGATATGTGTTGTGTCCCTGGTCATTATCATCCTAGTGTCCTACATTCCTGTTGTCACTGAGCCATCTTTGAAAAGAAAAGATCCTCGCCTGCATCAGAAATTACCCACTGGGGGGGTGCCTGGGTGGCTCAGTCGGTTGAGCGGCCGACTTCAGCTCAGGTCATGATCTCACAGTCTGTGAGTTCGAGCCCTGCATCAGGCTCTGTGCTGATGGCTCAGAGCCTGGAGCCTGTTTCAGATTCTGTGTCTCCCTCTCTCTGACCCTCCCCTGTTCATGCTCTGTCTCTCTCTGTCTCAAAAATAAATAAACGTTTAAAAAAATTTTTTTTAAAAAAGAAATTACCCACTGGGTAAAGACCAGTGAGAGGTCATCCCACCAGCGGAAAAAAAGAGGAAGTGCCTACGGTATACAAAGAGGGAGCGAGGCAGGAAGGAAGCAAGAGGGAAAGCTCTAGAAATAAACTTCTCAATTCAGCATTCATGTTCCGTTTTGTATCACTGATGCAAAAATAAGTGACAAATGAACAAAATGGGTTTTACCTGGAAAAAAAGTTTCCGTGGAAGAGGTGATGTTGGGCATTTTCTTATATTTGTAATTATGTGGCAGTGGGCTGGGGGTGGGGGGGGGGGACCTGCCCACCAGATGCCCACACCGGGGGCAACGCTACCTGACTTGGGCGAGTCCCTGGGCGGCTCCGGCAGGCGGAAGACGTAGTGCACGTACGAGGCCAGCAAGCAGTTCCTCCCGTGCTGGTCCTTGGCCAGGTCCTTGCTGTTGTGCAGACTGTTGGCGATGGCCACGACAGACTCAAAGGCAAACTGGGAGAAGTTGGCTGAGGAACCGAGAGAAAAACGGGTGGCCTCATCATCAGTCATTAATGAATCCAGGTGGAATGTTCTCTAGGGCTGGGTCCTCAATGGATCAGAGGTAGAATGTTCTCCGGGGCTGTGCCAAGGAGTCCTCGCTGCCGACCAGCTGAACCAGGCAGGTCACGATGCGGGCCGGGGCAGAGTGAGCAGTTTTAGGGCCACCCTCCGCCCCGGCTCTGCTTACTGGGAACGACTTGCACATTTCCTTCTCCATCTCCCCCTGTGGCCAGGACTTGAGACGGGGTCTACTGTGGCTCTTCACAACAAAGACTTGAGACCGTCTAGACCCCCTTCCCCCTCTCAACCGTGCTGTGACCTGGTGTTACTCAGTGGGACCCGCACTGACATGAGCACTATCACCTGGGAGCCAGTTAGACATGCAGACTCTCGGGCCCCGCCCCAGACCTCCGGAGTCAGAATCCGCATTAAAAAGATGCCCAGGTGATTCTCAGGTGCGCTCGGGTCTGAGATGTGCTGTTGCAGCACGCAGATTCTTGGGGCCACAGATTAATCTAAAAAGGGAGATGTGGGGAGCCTGGGTGGCTCAGTCGGTTAAGTGTCTGACTTCGGCTCAGGTCATGATCTCGCGGTCTGTGGGTTCGAGCCCTGCGTCGGGCTCTGTGCTGACAGCTCAGAGCTTGGAGCCTATTTCGGATTCTGTGTCTCCCTCTTTCTCTGACCCTGCCCTGTTCATGCTCTCTCTCTCTCTGTCTCAAAAATAAATAAACGTTAAAAAAAATTTTTTTTTAATAAAAATAAAAAGAAAATAAAAAGGGAGATGTATCGTGCTGTCCTCCGTTGTGGACCCGCCCAAATGATTGATGACTGTGTACAGTCTTGTTCAGGAGCCCCAAGCCCTCCACGGTTTGGCCCCACCCTAGGTATCCAGTCTTGTACCTTTTCTGTTCAAATTCAACTCCCTTTAAAATGAGGTAGCTGTTCAGTCCCCACCGTGTGTCTGCTCTGTCTTAGCTCTGCCATTTTTCTCATGCTGTTGTCCTCACCTGGAAAGTGCTCTTTGCTCCCACCGGCAAAATCCCAGCAGCCCTGCAATGATGGGCACAATCCCCCCTCCTCCACGAAGGCTCTGACACCACCCAGTACAGGGTTTCAGTGACACCGACACATAAAGTTCTTTGGCCGTTCCTGGGGGAACTCTGTCTCTCTGAGGAGGCATCCAGCCTCCCGGCATTCACCGGGGTGAAGTGCATTTCTCCTCCTTTCTTGTCTCCCCACCGTGCCTTCCATAGTGCCTGACAGATGGGTTCTGAATAAATGCTGTACCTTAAGTGCCTCCAACCATTTGGTCCCCCAGGATAGGCAGCAACTTGCTACAAGCTCAAAACAGGTGAATGAACACTCTGTCTAGTGAACAAGTCTATGTTAAATAGCTGGAACATACGGGGCACCTGGGTGGCTCCTGTCGGTTAAGCGTCTGACTCTTGATTTCGGCTCAACTCATCATCTCACGGTTTGTGAGTTCCAGCCCCGCGTGAGGCAGTGAGCTGATGGCGTGGAGCCTGCTTAGGATTCTGTTCCCCTCTTTCTGCCCCTCCCTCTCTCAAAATAAATAAAAATAAACTTAAAAACACTAGCTGGAACAGACAAAGCAGGGTGGAGATATGTGGGGGCATGGGAAGAAATCTGGGAGGGGGGTGAGCTTGCCAGTTTGCAGGAATCTATCCGGAGAAGCAACAGCTCCACGAACAACACTCTGGCCTGCCTGTGACAAGGATGTCTAACCTGTGGATGCACGAAAGAAGCATCCCAGGACACGATGCACCCGAGGGATTCTTCCCGGCTCTGCAGGCTACCTGGCATGTTCTAGACTATGAGTTCATGGCCCCTCCCCGCCAGCTCACTCGTGCCACGGCCCAACTGTGTTACTTACTTCTCTTCTGACACTCCCAGGAAAGGGTCTTCCGATACTGTTTTCTGAACCTCTTTTTTTCTAAACCAGACATTCGGGTTTTCCGCCTTTGTCTTGCGCATCTTGCTTGCACATTTTGGCCTTTTCCCCTCCGCCCCTCCTTCAAAGCCATCTCAAATACTGTCTTCTTCCTGGGACCCTCCTTCATCCTCCCAGATGGATGTTTTCACCACCCCTGCTCCGGTATTTAGCGTATGTGTCCCTATGAGGACTTCTGTCGGTCCTGCTGCTCTTTGCCATGTTGTAAGTCCCACAGAGGACTGGAGCATGGGTGGGACCCAAAAGACATCCGCTGGACTGGAGGGCACAAGACCACATAAGTCCAGCTGAAAACAGCCCGAACAAAGGTGCCTCACAGCTGCTGGTCTCCTGGAGGAGTCGGGGGAACGCTGGACCCAGGTCATACCTGACATTGTCCCCAGAGGAAGTCTTACACATCGTACTTAGTGCTAACGTGTTCAAAGTAAGCATTTAAAATATACTGTAAGACAGAAAAACCACTGAGTGGTTGCTGGGGACTGAGGGGAAGGGTGAATGGGGAGTGGCTATGGATGGGTAGGGGCTTCCTAAATTTAGGGCTGATGAAAATGTTCTGGAATTAGATACCAGTGACAGTTGGACAACTATGTGAATGTGCTAAAAATCAGTGAATTGTGGGGCTCCTGGGTGGCTCAGTCAGTTGAACGCCTGACTAGTGATTTCAGCTCAGGTCATGATCTCACGGTTCATGAGTTTGAGCCCCGTGACGGGCTCTTTGCTGACAGTGTGGAGCCTGCTTGGGATTCTCTCTCTTTGCCCCACCCCTGCACGCTGTCTCTCTTTCTCCCACTCTATTTTTCTAAATAAATACATAAACTTAAAAAAAACAAATGAATTATATGCTTTAGTGAATTTTAAGATATGCATATTATATCTCCATAAAAAAGCGATCACACTGAATTTCAATTTAGAGAGTTCCTTTCCTCGCATTTAATAGGAACTGTCTGACTTCTTCAAACCCTATTTCTTTGTTGGTCAAGAAAACAAATATCTCAGAGGTAAAATAAATCCATCAATTATGAGAAATGGAACTTGAAATATTGCCTCTGATCATTCAGTACATACGTCGTTAAAAGCTGCAATTTTAAGCATCCTACATTAATATGCATTTTTTTTAACATCCAGGAAGTCTCAAAAAAAAAAAAAAATCAGCGGACTTGGCTTCCCTGGACTCACGTCATCATTGGAAAGGAAGATAGCACCGCCCCTGTTCTCAGGATTTCCGGGAAGTCTCGGTTCCCACAACAAGGCGCCGCCCCCCTCCCCCGGCCCCGCAGGCCTCCCACCTGTCTGGCCGGCGATGACCATGGGCTGCACGGAGAGCTGGAAGAGCTTGTCCAGCACCAGGTGCAGGAACAGCACCAGCGGCTCCAAGCGGGAGGAGTTCAGGCAGATGAGGCTGAGCTTCAGCTCGTGCTCCAGCGACGTCTCGCTGATCTTCTGGTCCAGCACGCGGATGGGGAAGGTCACCTGGCTCTCCAGGGAGTGGCAGAGGGTGAAGAACCTCTCCAGGTGGTTGTCCTAGGAGGGCAGATGGCACACGTTGCACGGGGCTCACCCCTCCGTGCTCACCAGGGGGTGCACGGACACATACAGCTCCAAGCCTCTCATCCCACGTTCCAGACCAGGAGTTCTAAGACAAGGCTGTTTCACACCGAGGGTATGAACTCCTCTGTGCCATGGTGTGAACCAAACAATCGCTTCTTTAAATTTTTTTTTTTTTTTTTATGTTTTATCTTATATTTGAGAGAAAGAGAGAGAGAGAGAGGAAGCATGAGCAGGGGAGGGTCAGAGAGAGGGAGTGACAGAATCCAGAGCAGGCTCCAGGCTCTGAGCTGTCAGCACAGAGCCCGACGCGGGGCTCGAACTTGCGAGCAGTGAGATCATGACCTGAGCCGAAGTCGGACGCTCAACCGGCTGAGCCACCCAGGCGCCCCAAAACAATCTCCTGATAACTATTAACTGAAGAAAACATGCTTTGGACTCTGGCATGGTTTGTAAGCAGAGGCAAGGACACCAGGTTAGACACGTTGCCAAACAGGGGGTCTGAGCACACGTAAAGTGCAGGCAGGGGCCAGAAAAGGAGGGAATGTCGAACTGGCATGGGGGAAAGCTGGAGAGATGGCAGGATGACAGAGGGAAATGAGACAGCAGGAGAAAACGCTGCAAATGGGACCCCCTCGCACGACGTCTCAGCCAGCAGGCAGCAGGGCAGGTCCTGGGTTCCTTCATCTAGGGGCTCCACATTTTTATGAGGTCTTCCTCATTTAAACCACAAATAAAACCTGAACAGGCCTGGAAGTCTCCACAAAGAACCAAAGGTTGTTTTTGTTCTACCCATGCGCAAAGACGGTCACTGATGTTTTACTGGACTCTGTCCTTACAGGTTTCTCTGCTGTACCCACAGCTTCCTTCTGGCTCTGATCTCAAGTGGACCTTGAGGTTCCTTACCTGGGTGTGAACCGAGGAAACAGCTTGCACTTCAATATTAAATACTCCCTTATGTCCTTCAGCCCACTTAATGGGAGGGTTCTGTAGAGGGACTTTCTGTGTTAAAGAAAAAAAAAAAAAAAAAAGATTAGCAACTCAGTCCCCTTTTCTGATCACCGACAAGCCGAGTGAAGCAACTTGACCCTGTCAATGTCAGGGTTCTACAAATATAACCCTCCCTGGAAGCCTAATCGGAGTGGTCCAGGAGTTAAGAGCCCTGAGTTCAAGTTCAGTTCTTCACAGAATTAGTTACTGTTACTTTGACAAGTCAAATAAACTCCCATTTTCTTATGCTGAAAGGAGGGATCAGAAATGAGTGATGTGGGGCGCCTGGGTGGCTCAGTGAGTTAAGCATCTGACTTCGGCTCAGGTCATGATCTCGCGGCTCGTGAGTTCCAGCCCCGCGTCGGGCTCTGTGCTGACAGCTCAGAGCCTGGAACCTGCTTCGGATTCCGTGTCTCCCTCTCTCTCTGCTCCTCCCCCGCTTGTGCTCTCTCTCTCTCTCTCTCTCAAAAATAAATAAACATTACAAAAAATTGTTAAAAAAAAAAAAGAAGTGAGTGATGGGTCTTAAACTCCCATCCAGCAGTGATAATCCTGGATTCCAGGGAGTAATACTGCAGCGAATTCCCCATTAGTCAGGAATGTCAAGACCAAGTGTAGAATACCTTACAAGACATGAAATTTTAATGCTCTCGAGTGCCTGCAGTTCCTTTCCCTTCTAACACCGTGTTTCCAAATAGCAGTCCTGGTAGGCTCCCGCTTTAACTACTCAAAAGGACTCTTTCATATACTATTTATAGATCAGCAGTTGTTCAGTCCTTAGGGACTTGCCTTAAATTCCCACCAGAATTGGCATCCTCTAGAGACACCACCACACAGCGTTGAGTGAGCACCGCCCAGCCTGGCCCAGCCACGTGAGTGTGGGCGTCTCCCGCCTTCTAATGGAAGGAGGCTTGCTGTATCTACAAGGGGAGGATGTGTGCATGGGGTGCGGACCCTTGGAAGTCCTCAGACAGACTCACAAATGGGGGCTCAAAGCTGGATCCAGCCCACAGACAAGTTCTGTTTGGCCCAGTGTTGGAAACTTTTCTTTTTTTTAATGCTTATTCATTTGTGAGATACAGAGAGAGAGGGACAGAGTGTGAGCAGGGGGCGGGGACACAGAGACAGGGAGACACGGAATCCTAAGTGAGGCTCCAGGCTCTGAGCTGTCGGCACAGAGCCCGACGCGGGGCTCGAACTCAAGAACCGCGAGATCATGACCTGAGCTGAAGTCGGATGCTTAACTGCCTGAGCCACCCAGGCGCCACAAGAGCCCTTATCTTTTAAGATAATTGTAAAATATTTATAAATGAAATGATATAACGTCTGGGATTCGCTTCAAAGTAATACTGACTGATGCAAACCTGCGCCAGGCAGACGAGGAGCACGAGAGCTGGTGCAGGGCCAGTGCCTCTGTGGTGACCACGGAGAGGCCACCGGGCTCCCTTCAAAGGGTGGACTGCAGCACTGTGCATGCGCAAGAGGTGGCACAGGAAACAGGAGGAAGCAAAGACTACCGACATTGGCATCTCGGGAGCAATAAAGGTATCCAACTGCAGACAGCGACAAGGGACCCACCCAGAGGAGGAGAAACCTGGCGACAGTGTGGGAACCTGCTAAAAGGATCTGTACTGAGAGCACCTGTTGTCGCGGAAGGGCTCTATCTGCCTTGTGCTTTACAATACATTATTCTGTGAGTCCCTTTGTCATGGCAAATGCAAGGTGGTGCTTCCTTGGGTGCAAGGTGCATTTGCCAAACATTCAGAACTGGGGATGCCTCAATGAAGGGGGTTCCACGTCCACATCTGCTCCCATCCTATCAGAGCAACGTGCTCTCAGAACATGCAACACGCTGAGAGACGGCCGTCCTCCCAAACATGCTGAGCATCCTCAGTCACATTTAAGGGAATGAGAAGTGCATCTGGGCAGGTGGTCCAAGACCATGGCCAGCCAGGAAAGGGCTCCTGGCTAACTTGGCGGTTACCTCTGCAGAATGCATGGAATAGTTGGGGGGCAGCTTTTCCAAGGCAACTGGGAGACAGTAGGATCCCGTTTGAAGGCGTTCGTTTAAGAGAATTGGCAGCCACTGAAACAGATGATGTAAAGAATAAAGTGGTATTTATTACAGCACATAATTCTGGCAATTTATCTAGCTCACAATAATCAAATGCAACTAAATGATGATTAGATATTGACCAGGCCTCTTTGCGGCAGTAATTTCAGTCAAGTTCTTTGCATTTTAAATTCCCTGAGAGCTCCGAAGATAGTAATATCCATGATTTACTGCTTTCAGAGCCAAAGTAGTAGCATTTTTCTTTATAGCCAGTGTTTGTGAGTGTCCGAACAAGATCAATGTTTATCTTACCTTATATATATATATATATATATATATATATATATATATATATATATATATATATATACATACATACATACATATTTAAAGAAACAACTTTCTTCCCCTTGGGGAAAAAAGAGCTAGTTTTATATGTGGAGCATATATGTTAAATTGGGAAATAATGGACAATGCCATGCTTTTTTCTAAGTGAGTGTTCTTCCAGAATCCAGCATCCCCTAGCTTTCCCTTCCAGAAATATGTCATCTGCTACATCAAGTCATGTTTGCTTTTTGCTATCATCTGGCTTGGCGTATTTTGCTACTTCTGGCAGGAAAAAAAGCAAGTGAGTAGAATTTAGTTGTTGATCTCTACAGGGACCTTGAGTCCCTCAACCGCAGGGTGAATCAGCAAGTTGAAAACGACTCACCGAATATCCCAGAAGACTTTCCACGGAGGCTCCTTGCTTCTGCTGACAGCTGATATGATAGAAGGTGAACAGGAGGTGGTGATGTACTGTGAGCTTAGCAGGAAGCTTAATTTTCACTTCTTCATAGAAGTCAGGAGACCTGTTTCAAAAGCACATTACACACAAACAACTTTTAGCAAGAATGATGACTTCTCTGACTATAAATTGTAAGGCCACAGTCCTTTTGCTCCTCAGAATTTGCCTGCTTGGTGTGTGGCCTTCTATTTTTTTAAATGTAATTTATTGTCAGGTTAGCTAACATACAGCACAGAGGGTGTGCTCTTGGTTTTGGGGGTAGATTCCTGTGATTCATCGCGTGCTTGTCCCACCGAGTGCCCTCCTCAATGCCCATCACCAACTCTCCCCTCTCCTCCACCCCCCTGCCCAAAACCTCAGTTTGTTCTCTGTATTCAAGAGTCTCTTATGGTTTGCCTCCCTCCCTCTCCGTTTGAAACTATTTTTCCCCTTCCCTTCTCCCATGGTCTTCTGTTAAGTTTTTCAAGTTCTACATATGAGTGAAAGTTCTACATATGATATCTGTTTTTCTCTGACTGCCTTATCTCACTCAGCATAGTACCCTCCAGTTCCATGCATGTTGCTGCCAATGGCAGGGTTTCATTCTTTCTCACTGCCAAGTAGTATTCCATTGTATATATAAACTACATCTTTATCCACTCGTCAGTTGATGGACATTTAGGGTAGTTCTAAATTAAAAATGAACTACCCTACGTCCCAGCAATAGCACTTCTAGGAACTTATCCAAAGGATACAGGAGTGCTGATGCATAGGGGCACATGGACCCCAATGTTTACAGCAGCACTTTCAACAATAGCCAAATTACAGTGTTTTGCTTTTTACTCTACATCATTCTGCTCTCAAGCTAGAGATCCTTGGACCAACCTTATGCCCCCGGATATACTTTGCCTACCTAACACTGCATACAAACTAAAGGTTTTCTCGGGGTCGGGGGGGAAAGATCTCTGCACACACAATGGAAAAGTTCAACTTCATCTGAAAACGGGATAAGGCTCAGAGTCTTGCTGTGACCTCCTTTTCTATCTCCACCCCAAGAACAGGGACTGGCATGTGGCTGGCACTCATCAAAGGAATTTGGATTAGCAAATGAATGATGTTAGGAAGGAAAAGGAACCTGATTTTAGTGAATTACAAAGTCCCAGATACTTTACTAAGGGCTTCATGTATATTATTCAGTTCATTGTCAGCCGAACCCAGGAAAGTGCATTCAGAGAAATGCTTAAATGGGCCAAGGTTATCAAGCCAGGATCAAACCCAAGTCCATCTGACTCTGTAAGGGTGGACTATTCATCTCCTCTTCCTGTGAACTGTGAATAACGGTTTAGACGTTATTCTGTGACTCAGTTTACCCACAGAATAATGAGTGTTCCATTTCTCTTGGCCAACTTAAATCTCCTTAAAGTTGACAATGGGGCAGGTGTGGAGTGATAGTTAGAAGACAAGTAGACAGAGAAAGGAGAGCCGGTTTTGTTTCTGGCCCCCTGCAGTATCTCAGAGCAAGGTAGGAAATTTATTTCTTTATTTAACACCATAAAACTTCTCATTATCATACTAGGACAGAAGGCTCCAGAAAAGGCCAAACGACATTCGGTTCTTAAAGATATTTTCTTCTCCCAGTCTTAGGCAATGGCAAAAAATGTGCATCTCTGACCCAGAATCATGGAACTGACATATATTTGCTTGGTCCCTCAGTCCCCCAAATTATAAAACTTTTGGGAGGAATCATCTAAGGGGTTCAGAAAAGCCAGGAGATAATGAGACAACCATGACGTAGGTTTACAACTCTGAAACGTACTTACTTATTATGGTATGTAACGGCTGTGTAAACTTCCTGGAGAAACTCCGGGCCATTAGATTTTCCGAAGATGATCTGTTCGCCAATACAGAAAAGACCAAATGAGCGGTGATATTTGGGTTCATCAAATCAACTGCCATCGGCCCAGGGGATGCTCTGGTCTCACAGAGCTGCATTTTGCAAATTAAGGGTGCTGAGTTTACAACTGATCCAATTGCACACGTACCAATGGGGAACTGGTTACGAAGGGTATATTACTGACCAAGGGCCACAGGGCTATGAGCCTGGAAGGCCAGCACTTTCTCCACTCCGCCTCACTGTCTGTATGTCTGTACTCCAGGGCGGAGCCACAGAGCGCTGCCCCAGCGACTCTGGCCCGGGCTCTTTTCCCTCCAGAGACATGGACCTGGTCGCTTGGGTGATCAGGGCCTTCACTGGCCTGTCCACATGTTCGTGCTATTTAGAAAAAGACACCTCTTCTGGCCTGACTCAGCCCTAAAGGCACATGATTTGACTCATCTTTGGGCAAAGAAAACAAGGGCCCTTTTTACTAGGTGCAAAAGTGACAGGTCCCGGGGCCTGGGGAGTAGAGAACAGGCTGGGCCTGGCCCCCACTTGTCCCTTATGAGAAATTTCTGTGCAGCTGTACCCGGCTGCCCTGGGAGCCTTGCCAGGGGCCAGAGCAGAGAGAACCAGGGGCATTTCCTTGAGTATTTCCTTGAGCATTTCCTTCCCACCACTGTTGCAAGAAGATACCTTTGGGTAGGTGAGTAAGCCAACAGGAAGATGGTTAAAAAAAAAAAAAAAAAAAAAAGGAGATACTTCTAGAATGGATGCACTGGAAAAAAATTACTTCAGTAGAAAGGTGTATTAACTGGATTCTGGGACTTGCATTAAATAATAACAGCTAACTTCCCATCTTATTGGCAGATAGTAGAAATAATACAGTACAAATTCTGGCCTTTTGGGTTCCCTAGAGAACACTGTTATTATATATTTATTATTTGATTTAAATTTTGCTTCGAGATGAAGCTCCATTCCCGAGATGGGTTGAGATGGTGTGTGCTTATCATGACTAGGCAATATATATCTCCAGATGTGGTCTGGGGCTCAGGCAGAGTGTATCTCAGTGCACATCTGGAAATAGAGCAAACATGGCTGACGCAGTGGGCCCGTCTCTCCAACTCTTATGCCAGCAGGGGTGGTTTGGAAAGATTTCGTGATATTTTTCAGTCCTCTCAAACGCTCTGCATTTCCAAATTTCATAGACCGCTAGGAAATAAGTTAGGGAAGAGACTTTCAACTTAGACTGGCCCTGTTTCCCCATCAGCACACCGGGACCCATGTCGGACTAGCCCCAAAGGCCTTTGCGCATGCTGAGAGGTGTTGGTCGGCCTGAAGAGACGGACTCTGTGTGCCGCTGGGCTTTGGATGTTGCCGGTGGGAAGGTCAGCACACCCCGGGGTGAGGCACGTATACGTGTCCCTCTTACCGGCATAGCATTGCTAGCATCCTCCCCAGACATAAACTGGATCTTTATTGTAATGTTCCGGGCAGATGCTAGTTTATTAGCAAAGTTCAGCCTCTGCGGGTAGACGTAGAGAAGGTTTCTGGAAAAGAAAAGGTAAAGAACCAGTGAATCAAGTCATGAGCATGATTTTGCCAAGTTCTTCAGTGAATACTAAAGCCTATGCTCATGAGGTAATTATTCTGACGGAGTCTCTCCTTTCTGAAGTGAATGATTTGGGGAGGAGTGAGGTATTATTGATTCTTCCTCTTCAGCTGCAGTCATCGATGATAACCAGCACTGTTCTCTGCTTTGCTACATGGAAAGACGTGTCTGCTGCAGCTCAGAAAGTCCTACCATCTGAGGGTATGGAAATTTGCCTAGAGGGAGTATGTCTGATACAAAGAAAGCAAAAAAGGTTCAGCTCATCTTCAACGAAACTCATGACCACATCTCATTTCTTTTCTTTTTCTTCCTTTTTTTCCCTTTCTAATCTGTATGTTGTGGTTTCAATTTTTTCTTGGCATTGAATTCTGGATATGTTTAGCTTTCTTTACATATATATATATTTTTAAGTTTATTTATTTTTTTTTAATTTTTTTTTAACGTTTTATTTATTTTTGAGGCAGAGAGAGACAGAGCATGAACAGGGGAGGGGCAGAGAGAGAGGGAGACACAGAATCGGAAGTAGGCTCCAGGCTCTGAGCCATCAGCCCAGAGCCCGACGCGGGGCTCGAACTCACGGACCGCGAGATCGTGACCTGAGCTGAAGTCGGACGCTTAACCGACTGAGCCACCCAGGCGCCCCTTAAGTTTATTTATTGAGAGAGAGAGAGAGAGAGAGAGAGAGAGAGAGAGAGAGAGAAGGGGAGGGGCAGAGAAAAAGAGAGAGAGAGAAATTCCAAGCAGGCTCCGCACTGTCAGTGTGGAGCCTGACGCGGGGTTTGAACTCACGAACTGTGAGATCATGACCTTCACTGAAACCAAGAGCTGGTCACCCTTCTTTTCCTACCTAAGATGACTGTTCAAACCTCCAGCCCACAAGTTATATGACAATCACACAACAACAACATGAAAAATATATCCATCCATCAAACAACTATGCGACAGCTACTAGGCTAATTATCATTTTGTATGTTTTTTTCATTCTATTCGCATTATTGCCAGTATATTCCACTAAAAGGTAAACTCTGGGAAGGCAGAGATTTTTATCTGATGTTTTCATCCACTGATGAATCTCCAGCATATAATACTGCCTAGGACATATAGGTGCTATGTAAATATTTGTGGAATAAAGGAACAAATGTGTATATTTTTGAAGAATCCTATCCTTGACTCAAAGAAATAATGATACTAACATTTATAGAGCACTTATCCTGAGTCAAGCAGTGTTCCAAATTCTTGGTGTTTGTTAAACTGTTCAAGTCTCATAATTATCCTCTAAGTAGGTACTATTGTCATGGCATCATCCCCATGTCACAAATAAGGAAAAGATGAGATACAGAGGTGTTAAATCATTTTCCCAAAATCATATAGGTAGGAGATGTCAGTCGGGAACTGAAGTCAGGGAGTCTGGCTCCGGAGCTGGGCTCTTAACTACTAAGCTGTATTCCCTCTGACAAGACTCCCACAGAAATGACCAGAATGGTCTTTCCATCCTTTGTTATTCATGACATCTCTCGGTGACAAGTGTGCCTCGTTTTCTGGGTCTTATTAACAGATGAGTGTCAACAGTACACAGGGCTGATTCAATTAGTGTCACCTTCTTCGGGCAAACGTCTTGTCCTTCTCACACTTGGTCCACTGTTCTAACTCCTAGGTAACACAGTCTCTGCAGACAGATACATGCTTGTCCCAAAGGCTTTCAAGAGGACAAAACTACCTTTGTGTGAACCAGACACAGGAGAGGAGTGACCAAGAGAGAGAGGACCAGGTGACCAGATTTTTCCTTTGTGAATAGTAGGTTCTTATAATACATTAAAAAGATTTGCCTGTTAGTTGGTATAAGGGTTTCTTAACCTCACTGTTACTGACATTTGGGACTGAAAACTTCTTGTTGTGGGATGGTCCTGTGCAATGTAGGACATTCAGCACAATCCCTGGCTTCTACCCATTAGATATTAGGAGTATCTCCCCCCTACTCAGTTGCGACAATCAAAAATGTCTCTGGAAATTGCTAAATGTTCACCGGAGGGGTCCAAATCACCCCCATTTGAGAACTACTTATCTACACATGTGATTTTGTGTGGTAAAGATCTGTTCAACTATACCCAGAAGATTTCCCATCTTTTTTTTTTTTAATGTTCATTTATTTATTTTGAGAAAGAAAGGGCACACATGAGTGGAGCGGGGCAGTGAGAGACAGGGACAGATGATCCGAAGCGGGCTCTGCACTGACCGAACAGAGCGTGATGCAGGGCTTGAACCCACGAGCCGCAAGATCATGACCTGAGCTGAAGTCAGATGCTCAACCAACTGAGCCACCCAGGTGCCCCAGATTTCCCACCTTTAATAGATATAGTCAATGCCGTTCACTGGGTCCATGTTCAAATGTAAAGTATGCTCTACTGGAAAAGGGAAAAGTCAATACTCAAGTACGAGGCAGAAGATGAAAATTCTAAATCTGTTTAATTTATGAAGTCTGCGGTAGTGAGGGACTGGAAAATCAAAAGGGAAGGACTAAGCTGGCATTGACTCTCGTCTTGCACCCATAACCCCTTCGTTGTAATAACCAGATTTATCCTGCAGTCACGTGTGTGTGAAAGTGGTCATTTTGGACCAGCGTCTGCATAAATGCCCAGATTTACCCCATGGCTCTTCCTTGCTACGACACTGTCAGCGGGGACAACACTAATAGCCACAGCCCTGGACAAGACCAAATGGATGGGCTGAGTGAACCCGCTCCTGAAGGACCTGGCTGACAGCCCCACCTCAGTGATTTGGCACCAGACGTGTAAATAAAAAGCGAGCCATGTGACAAAGTTAATGCTCCAGGGAGAGCCCCCTGAACTATCAGGAATGGACGCAGTGATCCTCAGAATCCCTGCTCTGGTCAGGCAAGAGGAAGTGAAAAGCTTTCTGAATGTTTTGTGATGGGGGTAGCCCTCAGAGCTGAGAAAATACGAGAATGCAGGGGCTAGAGCTGGGCCTTTAATAAAAAAATCATATTCTCAACCTAGCTTCGCTTTCGTAACGAAATTTCGGGGTTTGACATTTCTGTTCCGTCATATGTTTCATGCAACTTATCATTGTTGAAAGCGACGATGCTTTATTTCACTGAGTGTCGTAAAACCTTCAGTCTTACACCAGCTATCAGGCAAGGTTAATTCCGTTAGCCTGCCGGTCGCTGGAGGCTGAACACAACACAGCAGTGCCCCACCTGTTCCACAGAACCCTAGCGCTTTGCAAAACGTTAACAAGTATGTGGGGAAGTGGAGGAGCGGGGTGACCAGATGCTGCTGGGAAAGACTGGAAGAGACCAAGATACACAGGTTAATGTGCACCGTGAATCTGCTGTCAGGGGAAAAGAGGCCGCTCCCTTCCCTCAATGTTTTGACCTCAGAACTCATTTCATTGATCTGTTCTTTCATGGTATGTTTCACATGTGTAATGTTCTGAGAAATCACCTGGGAAAACACTGAAATGAACTTATCTGGGGACAGAGGAGCATCCCACATCGAGGGAGGAAAAACGCATCACGATTCTCTGCTCAAAGAGGTTGCAAGGTGATGAGGGACAACTCTCAGGTGCTCAAGGAAGAAAATGCTACTTGGAGCTATCAAGAACACACAGGCGCTCTTTTCTTCGGCAAGTGCAAAGGTCAGGGAGGTCTTACTTTACCCTCGACTCTCTGTATTGGGCAATTTTCTGGAAGCACAACGGGGGTGACACGGTGCTGGCGACAGATCTTAACTGCTGTGTCTCGTGACCTCTCTAGGGCACTCTGTGTCTTGCACTGTACTTCTGATGCCCTGGCGTGGCAGCGGCTGGCGCACACACTTCCCCCTGCCTGCTGGCCTTTGTCTCCAGCTCTTTCTAGCTGCCATCCTGTCCTCTTGTTGATCTCTTGTGATCTCAGGATCACAAGTGGTTTTAAACGGTTCACTGCAGGGGCGCCTGGGTGGCGCAGTCGGTTAAGCGTCCGACTTCAGCCAGGTCACGATCTCGCGGTCTGTGAGTTTGAGCCCCGCGTCAGGCTCCGGGCTGACGGCTCGGAGCCTGGAGCCTGTTTCCGATTCTGTGTCTCCCTCTCTCTCTGCCCCTCCCCCGTTCATGCTCTGTCTCTCTCTGTCCCAAAAATAAATAAAAAACGTTGAAAAAAAAATTTAAAAAAAAAAAAAAAAAAAACGGTTCACTGCAGTGACCGCTTCCTACACTTAAGTGAAAAAGAATATAATTGCAAGGCAAGAATGTCATCACAAGGAAATTGATTAAATTTAGCAAACGGGCATAATATTCAACAGGCTTCAAAAGCCAGGAAAGCGTCGATGCCTTCCTCCGAAACGTAGGTGTCAGGCCATGATACAGTGAAGGGATGGATGTAGAATTTGGGGGGTGAGAGCTGGGAGCCACCCAGTCCAAGCCCCAACTTTTGAACATGAGAAAACAGAGGCCCTGGGCGGGGGGGGGCGGTCGAGGAACAGTTCACCCTCTGAGTTAGCCACAGAGCAGATCCGAAATCAAGTTCAGTGCTGTTCTGAACAGAGCCCGTGCCTGTCTCAGCGGCACCTCCCAAACCTTGCCCTGTCGAACGGAGGGAGCCCAAACGCGAGGCTGTTAGGAACGGACACGGATGTCATACTGAGGATGGGATGCCGTTCAAAGGTGGGTGTGGGCACAAGGGTAGGGGTGCAGACACCCCTCTGCTCACTCTTGCTCCCCTTTGCTACCACCGCTCCATCTGCACAGCGAATGTTGCCTGAGCGGTAGCCTCAAGAGCGGTTAACGGCATTGGCTCTGGAGCCAGAGAGCTGGCCTTGGGCAAGTTATGTAGGCTTTCCAAAGGGAGGCTAATAATCACACCTCCCTCGCAGGGCTGTGGTGGGCACTCGCGAGTAAGAATGCACTAAGGACAGCTGTGACGATGACGAGGCTTTCCTGCACACAGCTACTAAGTCTGACACACGCCACAACCTACACTCTCCGCTGCAAACCACTCTCGTGTCTCGGCCGGACCACTGTGATGCTTCCAATTCATCTCTTGGCGTCTATGCTTGTCCCTTATCATCTACTCCCTGTGTATCGGTCAGGAGGACCTTTCCAAGTGTAAACTAGATTACGGCAGGCTCCTGCGAGGGTTTCCCAAGCTTCGCATCATGATCCCTAGGTGATCGGCCCTTGGCAATCTCTCTGACCTTACTGCTCATTACTTTCCCACACTGGCCTTTTTCTTGAGGGCCTAGAACATTCTAAACTGATTCTTATGTCAGGGCTTTCGCACCTGCTCTTCCCCTTGCCGAGAAGAGCTTCTTCCAGTTCTCCACATGACCAGTCCCTTCTCATCTCCTGGGTTTCGGCTCACATGTCACATCATCCAAGAGATCTTTCCTATCATCCTTTGGAGTCGGCCCACTCCACTCCCTCTCTCACGCAAACTCTCTCTCTTTCATAATCACAATTATGAAAGTTACATGGTTATGACGATATGTATCCATTTTTTCAATCTTGGAGAGTTGAAAAGTAATGAAAAGTATAGAGAATAAAATATCAACTACCCAATATCCCACTGCCTTGAGGAAAATCGCTGTTCAGAGTAGCGTATTTCCTCCTGCCTTTATTTCCTCTGTACGGCCAACATTTTTATCATACTGTATAGACAAAACTTTTTGTTTTTGTATCGCTGAATGTTCAGTTATGACCATTTTCCCAATACACATGGCTTTGATGGCTACATGATTTTTCATGTTATGAATGTGCCATAGTTTGCACCAGTCTCCAAAAAGACACATTTAGGCTATTTCCTTTGTCTCAACTATTAGGCTCTGATGAATCCTTTATCTATCTTGCCCCCTTTGCAATGTAGTGTCCTTTTGGAAAAATCTCTTTAGGTTCTATAAAGTTCAAGTTTCTTCATCGTTGAATTAATTGGAAAAAAAACCCCCACCAATCTACCTTTATTTATGCTGTGGTTGAAGAAATAATGAGCGAAAGTTTGTAAAAATGCTTTGAAGTAGGTAGGTCAAAGGGTCCGTGTAAATCACGACCGTCGTCACACAGACTGGATAAGCAGGTGAGCTGTCCTCACACTCTTCTCCCGCGTCCCAGTACAGGGGCGCTGCCTACCTGACCCACTTGTCCTTCAATTTTGCACATTGCTTCCACAGGGGTGCTGGACCCTTGTTCTCAAACATCATCACTATGGGTGCTCAGGGTCCTGCTCCATACTGAACGCGCTTTCCACAGGACACACAGGTGGAGGGAAACTTCAAGAGAATTTAGTTCAACATCCCTTTCTGCAAGCTGGAACCTGATTCCAGGGAGGTTAAATGGTTTTGCCTAAACATTTTTTTTTAAGGAAGATGTGTCTCCCAAGGATCATTCTATTTCTTACCTCCACAATGCTAAGTGGTGTGTTTTGTTAAATATGCATGCTTTTAAAGAAATGAATATATGAAAAGCAATAATGTTATCTCTTGGGAGGGAAGATCTATCTGCAGGGTGGGTGATTCAGAGAGTCTAAACCAGGTAAGGGTGATTATCAAGAAACTGACAAATGAGCTTGTATTTTTATAAGTGATAAATTATATGCCTCATATCAGCTGGAGAAAAACCCTAAGAGTTATGTTATCTAATGATTCTTGAGAAGGTAGCCTATAACCAAAATAGGCATCACTGGTTATGGCCGAGCGATTTTGAAAGCTGCTTTAGTTAAGTGTGGGTCCAGCGTATGTGCATTTAGTACAATCCAATCTTCCTCAGTGCAGACAAAAACGCTTTTCTTTGGTTCTATACGTCACGACATTTAACTGAACACCCGGTATCCATCAACAGCCTTCTTCCCAGAGCCACTTCCGATGGCTTCTTTTGATGACAAACTGTTTTGGAAACTTCGAATTTTTTCCACTGATTCAATGATTTTTAAGCTGCTGTAATTGAGCAGCTCCAGGAAGTCAGAAGTTAAACTCGCAGAATTTGATCATTCTTAGATCCAACTGGCGACCACACTCTCCCTGCTCTTCACCGCCTTGGGACTGTCTTCTATTACCTTTCCTGAAAACAGCTTAGCACAGGGGACCTAGAAATCCTGCAAAGCCATAATGCAAAGAACACCGGTGAGCGCCCTACTCAGTTTAGCATATTCTCTCTCCAGGGTGAGAAAACGAAGAGAAGAACCTGTTATTCCAACGATGACATCTGTGTCCTCTCCCAGAGGCTTCTCTAGCTTGGAGTGCAGCTCAAGGAGCAGGCGAGCTACAGCAAAGAGAACATCGGGCACTTGTCGAAACGACCGGACACTTTGAACCGCTCTCTAGTGGAGCTGCTAATGCAAAAGGGCCAGCAGGAGAGAGAGCCGAGCCTGGAGAAGAGAGCCGGGCAGCTCGGCAAGAGGAACGAAGGCGTCCACCTGCTGGTGGCTGAGATCCAGCACCGGCTGGTTCCAGGTGTGAGGCATGGAGAGAGGCGACAAGAAGCTAAAGTTGCTTGGGGCGCCTGGGTGGTTCAGTCGGTTAAGTGTCCGACTTCAGCTCAGGTCACGATCTCACGGTCTGTGAGTCCGTGAGTTCGAGCCCCGCATCGGGCTCTGGGCTGATGGCTCAGAGCCTGGAGCCTGCTTCCGATTCTGTGTCTCCCTCTCTCTCTGCCCCTCCCCCGTTCATGTTCTGTCTCTCTCTGTCTCAAAAATAAATAAACGTTAAAAAAAAATTTTAAAAATAAAGTTGCTGGAGCGGGAGAGGGAGGAGGCTGCAATTATCACGGAGTGGGGGTTCGGCTGACAACAGTGGTGGACGGTGTTGTGGTGAGTGAATCCTTGGTGATAATCTGTGTTGACTGCGATTTTGACAGATTGGAAAATAAGCCACGAGGTAAGAATCATCAAGTTGGGGCTAAGCCTCCTATGAAAACACCTAGTTAAGGGGTGCCTGGGAGGCTCAGTCGGTTAAGCGTCTCTTAGTTTCAGCTCAGGTCATGATCTCACGGTTGGTGAGATCAAGCCCCGAGTCAGGCTCTGTGCTAGCAGCATGAAGCCTGCTTGGCATTCTTTCTCTCCCTCCCTCTCTCTCTCTCTCTCTCTCTCTCTCTCTCTCTCTCTCTATCCCTCTCCTGCTTGCACGTGCTCTCTCAAAATAAAAAAAATAAATAAACATTAAGAAAAAAAGAAAAAACCTGGTTAAAAAGAGCAGTGGTACAGAGTAACCCTTTGTGACATGACTGCTTACGTATCTTCCATTGCTGAGAATGGCAACCCAAACTATGTTTGGAATAAAAAAAATGTGCCACTTCCTCCCAAAGGAATGGATGGAGGACCACCTGGTCATGTCATAAAGCCAGAAACCTAGCCTTCTAGACTCTGAGAATATTTTACTTACAGGATCTTGGAAATCCTAAAGAGGATCAAGGTTCAAGATCGAACAGTCCTTGGTGCTTCTCCTGTGTCTCTTTGAAAGTGAGCCTGAAGTGAGTTCATTGGCTTATCCTCCTTGAACAATGTTGGGTGAGAATTCAGAATATAAAATTTTACCTTGGACAGGGCTGTAAATATCCAGAAACTGAATAGGCACAAAGGGTAAGGTGTAATAGATGATAAATGGGGAAGTAAAAAAAGCAATTTAATTTAGAAATGGAACTGGTGTCCATTTTGGTTTTCTTTCTGTTATTTCAGAATAGAACTTATAACAAAGTAGTAATATCAAGTACATACTTTTAAAAAAAAAGGAGGGGGTGGGGGTGCCTGGGTAGCTCAGTCGGTTGGGTATCCGACTTTGGCTCAGGTCATGATCTCACACTTTGTGGGTTTGAGCCCCGTGTCGGGCTCTGTGCTGACAGCTCAGAGCCTGGAGCCGGCTTCAGATTCTGTGTCTCCCTCTCTCTCTGCCCCTCCCCTGCTCGTGCTCTCTCTTAAAAATAAATATTTTTGGGGCGCCTGGGTGGCGCAGTCGGTTAAGCGTCCGACTTCAGCCAGGTCACGATCTCGCGGTCCGTGAGTTCGAGCCCCGCGTCAGGCTCTGGGCTGATGGCTCGGAGCCTGGAGCCTGTTTCCGATTCTGTGTCTCCCTCTCTCTCTGCCCCTCCCCCGTTCATGCTCTGTCTCTCTCTGTCCCAAAAATAAATAAAAAAACGTTGAAAAAAAAATTAAAAAAAAAAAAAATATTTTTAAAAATTCTTTAAACAAGGAGAAAAGTTTTTATATTGCTGATTTTGTGACTGGAGTTGTCCCCACCTTCTTTTGAAGATCAGTAATACCCAAAATTTAAGCTGCTTTTATGCCAGGGAAGATGGGCCTCGACGGAGACCTGTGATCAGTGGTCCTTACCAAATGAGAGAGGGGTGGAAATGTCCTTTAAAAAACTAGAGAACGCTCTCTCAGTGTAAGGTGGACAAGTCTATTTCCTCACCTGTAAGATAAAGGTTGGAGAGGAGTCTCCAACGCACTAACCCCTGAGAAGTGCTTTGTCAGCTGTAAACGCAGATGTCACTGAAGATAGTCTTCCTATCACGATGGCATCAGCTGAGTGCGCTTTAGCGGGCAACCACCAACACTCTTCAGGGCTGAGGCCTCAGTAGACGTTACTTAGGGAACCGGTCCAACTCTCCAGGTTTCTCTCTCCATCTTTCAACGTCTCTCTGTCTCTGTCTATCTTCAATCTGTGTGTGTGTGCCTCTTTTTTTTTTTTTTTTTAGCTCCCCCTTGCTTTCTCTCTTTCTCCATGTCTATGATAAACCTTCCCCCACCTCCTCACAGCCCCTCAGCAAAGGACAAAATGCTCTTTACGAGGGAGCTCTCCTCCAGTTCCAACTGGCATCTATTTCCTTCCACATGTGCAGCAATGATGACTTCATGCCAAGGACTGGGACTGGCTTGTGGGCACGGCCACTTTCCCCTCAGGATGACAGGCGGGAGCCCAAGATTGAGGAACATCTTAGGGTTTCATGAAAATGTCTGAGGCCTCCAACATTATTAGCTCCAAAATATGAAAAGTAAAATCTCAAAATCACAATTAATGATTTTATTCATTTTACTATTTTTTAAATGTATTTAAGTAATCTCTACTCCAGCATGGGGCTCAAACTCACGACCCAGAGATCAAGAGTTGCACACTCTTCTGACTAAGCCAGCCAGGTGCTGCATGATTTTAAAACTAAATGCTTACTTGGGGGCGCCTGGGTGGCTCAGTTGCTTAAGCGACTTCAATTCAGGTCATGATCTCATGGTTTGTGGGTTCAAGTCCCGCACTGGGCTCTGTGCTGACAGCTCAGAGCCTGGAGCCTGCTCCGGATTCTGTGTCTCCCTCTCTCTCTGCCCCTCCCCTGCTCACACTCTGTGTCTCTCTCAAAAATAAATAAACATTAAAAAAAAATTGCAAAGAAGAGCTGAGTGGAGGCATCGCAGTGAGATCAGCTTTGTTAAAATAAATAAAATCAACTGCTTACTACGTGTAACATTTTGTCAGTTCATCAATGGCAACTCTGCTGAGTTTAACCTAGAGGTGAAAAAATTTTCCCATACTTTGCAGACTGTTTATATATATATATATACATATATATATATATACACATATATATATATACACACACATATAATAGTAAAATAATAATATATATTAATAATATAATAAAATAATAATATAATAATATAATATAATATAATATAATAATATATTATAATATATTATTATATAATATATACAATTTAATTTATATAATTTATATATAAATTATATATATAATTATATATATTATAATATATAATATAATAACATAATATAATATAATAATATAATAAAATAATAATAAAATAATTATATATATATATAACAAATGGGGAAGTACATGCATCTCAATACATTCTTTTTAATTTTTTAACGTTTATTTATTTTTGAGAGGGGGGATGGGCAGAGAGAGGGAGACAGAGGATCCCAAGCAGGCTCCACACTGACAGCAGAGAGCCCGATGTGGGGCTCAGGCTCATGAACCGCAAGATCACGACCTGAGCTAAAGCTGGACCCTTAACTGACTGAGCCACCCAGGCACCCCGATCTCCGTGTGTTTTAAATAACACGTGGTCAGGTGCTTCAGGTTTAGGGAGACCTTAAAAGGATCTTGGCTACGGATATGCAGTAGAGGGAGAATAAAATGCCAGCAAAATCAGCTTTGCTATTTTATTAACGCTCCTAAAGCTTGAGACCCATGTGTTGCTTTCCCAGAGGACCACCAGCAATACAGGCTGAAGTAGATGGGGTGGGAAATTAGTACCAGGCTCTCCTGATACAACACACTGAAACATACTGCATAAAAAGCTCTCCGGTTTCCTCCATAAACATGCTCACCCTACTTTGGTAATTTCAAAGTATTTCTTTTTCTTTTCTTGTGTTTAAAAACTCTTCCTTTCTGAGGCGCCTGGGTGGCTCAGTCGGTTAAGCGTCTGACTTCAGCTCAGGTCACGATCTCACAGTTTGTGAGTTTGAGCTCCCGCATCGGGCTTTGCACTGGTGGTATAGAGCCTGCTTGGGAGCCTGACTCACTCATTCACTCACTCACTCATTCACTCACTATCTCTCTCTCTCTCTCTCTCTCTTTCTCTCTCTCTCTCTGCCCCTTCCCTAGTTGTGCGCTTTCTCTCTTTCAAAATAAATAAATAAACTTAAAAAATAACTCTAGCCCTTTTTGCAAAGACAGAGCCAAAGAATCGATGAACTATTTGCTGACGTGGAAATACAGCAAAACCGCCTGCATAAACGAGATGCCCTCATTTGAAAACTACGGGGAAAGGTTGGTGGCTCTCACTCCTTTTAGTAATGTGTTAGCAACTGACTTTGATTCTAACAGGACGAAATTCAAGCGCCTGTTAACATCGGTGATCTTAAAGTTGTCTGCGACTTACTCAAACCTTCCAAAGGAAATTGCAAATCTAGATACATTCTTTTAAGGTGGTCGTGCCAGATGAGCAGCTGTGGTTTTATTTATCATCCACATTTCACTGCCAGGAAAATATGTCTTAAATGTAATAATAAAAACAGCTAATAGTATTTGACTCAACTTCACTTAGCAGATGATAAAACAGAGGCACAGGATGGATGTGTAATTTGCCCGAGGTAACAGTTAGCAAAAGGCACAGTGGGATTCAGATCCAGTGCCCTGAGGCCAGACCCAGTGCACATAACCATCACTACTTCTAAGAACAACAGCAAATGTCTCTTCGGTCCACAGACTGACCAGAACTTTATTATAACGTAGTCTTCTAATTTATTATTTACAAGGGCAGAAGGATGTTCGCCCAAACGGTAAGTTTTTTTTTTGTTTTTTTTTTTTTTTTTAAGGCATGAAATAATACAGTTAGCTTTGGAGGGTGGGTCCTGTCCCTCGCTATTGGAGGTTTTGATGTTTGAAATACATCAAGAGCAAATTGGAGTCAGAAATCTGAGAGCTCAATATTTGCTATAGCCCAGAATTACCTAGGAAACCTGCAAACCTAACATTTTAAGCGGCGGCATGCTTTGTAAATACGTGCTTATGAGGGAGCTAAGGCTCTGCGACTCAAAGGACGTCCTGGGAGGAGCAAAGCGCCCGCATCAGCACCACCCAGGAGCCAGTTAGGACGTCACAGACCTGCTGAATCAGAACCTGCATTTTAACAACACCCCAGATGATTCAAACGCACATTCAAGTTCGAGCAGCACGGATCCAAGAGAACTGGTGTGGTTTTCATTTGTCAGAAATAGGAATCCTGTAGTTCATCATGTTTCCCTTTGTTATTGTTGTGTTTTTGCTTGGCTGCCAGGAAGCAAGAGGTCAAATGTGCAGCTAACTTTTTAAGGGACTGCCAAAGACGTTAAGATATGTCCTGGTATTAACCTTACCCAGATTTACATTGATTGCCCTCTCCTTATTTTCCTTCTACTCAGAAATTTTATCCTTGTTATACAGCCCCCTTAAGCTGCCCCAAATTATTTTTACAATGAGGTTTATAAATAAATGCATAAAAATGAGGCATTTTCCATGTCCTGTCTTGACATTCTACGGTCTCACGCCATGACCTGCGTTTGTTTCTGTGTCTAATACTTAAGGTTAGATCGAAGCACAAATTTACAAAGGGATCCATGGAAGGTGGAAAGGAAAACCCTCACGTGTAGGATGTAGGGCACGCTCCAGCTTCAGAAATCAGAGAGAGAGAAAGGGACTGTCAAAGGCTCTGTCCCGGGGCCCCAGTCAGAGCCCACACGAGGCCGCCTGCCCTGGGAAACCGCACAAGGTTCGAAGGAGGCACTGGGGATGGAATCACAAGCTCATCCCTCCGTAACCGCCATGCTCAGGAGGCCAGGCCGCAATGTTTTGTATACGCGCTGGGACCGCATTCTGAGCTTTGGGGACCCCTACCCCCCAGCCCTACAAAAAGCAAATGCAGTTAAGAGGCCAGAGACACAATGTTACCCAATTATTTAGAAACACTGCAATAAATGACCCAGCATTCTCTCTCTATGGTCCTGTTATGCTTTAAAAAAAAAAAAAAAGTGCTCAAAAACAGAAAACGAGAGGGAAAAACAAAGCAAAACAACAGTAAACTCCAATAACTCTTATCATAGCACTTTTCAAGATGGGGGTAGGGGTAAGGAATGTCCATATTTTCTCAACTGATGAACTACAGTTTGAGCACCACATATGGTGTCTTTATACAGAACTATTATTACACTGTCTTTGAACACGAACTAGACACAGCTCCTATGACATTTGTAGAGCACCTTTCCTATTACATCAATCCTATTCCTTATTTTTATGATTCATAAAGTTCCTCTTAAGTGAGAGTTTGGAAAACCAGCACTCTTAATAAATAAAGCAGGACTTCAAGCTGGGGCCAAGAGAACGCCACCTTTTAGACACATGTGAATGCACGTGAGCTCTTCTTAAAACCCAGTTACTTGTTTAAGAAAAGTCAACTAGGGGCGCCTGGGTGGCTCAGTCGGTTGAGCATCCGACTTCGGCTCAGATCATGATCTCGCGGTCCATGAGTTCGAGCCCCGCGTCGGGCTCTGTGCTGACAGCTCAGAGCCTGGAGCCTGCTTCTGCGTCTCCCTCTCTCTCTGCCCCTCCCCCACTCATGCTCTGTCTCTCTCTCTCTCCCTCTGTCAAAAATAAACACACTTAAAAAAGAAAAAAGTCAACTAGAGGGGCACCTGGGTGGCTCAGTCAGTTAAGTGTCCAACTTTGGCTCAGATCATGACCTCCCAGTTCATGGGTTCTGGCACTGTGTTGGGCTCTGTGCTGACAGCTTGGAGCCTGGAGCCTGCTTCAGATTCTGTGTGTGTCTCTTTCTCTGCCCCTCCCCTGCTCATGCTCTCTCTCTCTCTCTCTCTCTCAAAAATAAACAAACACTTAAAAAAAAAAAACGAAAAGTCAATTAGATTTCTGGGGCACCCGGGTGGCTCAGTCAGTTGAGCATCTGACTCTTGATTCCGGCTCAGGTCACGTTCTCACTATTTGTAGGTTCGAGACCCATGCCAGGCTGTGCACTGACAGCATGGGGCCTGCTTGGGAGTCTCTCTCTCCCTCTCTCTCTCTCTCTCAAAATAAATAAACTTTAAAAAAAAAAGTCAACTAGTTTTCAACAGTACAAGACCCAAGGGAAAGTTGGGACATTTACAATCTTAAGTCTTATCTGGACCAGATTCCCTTTGAAAAGAATCATAAATACACATAAAAATTTGAAACCTGCTTGGGAAAACTGACTGCTTTAGGAAAAAAGTAAATCTCTCTCCAAGCTTGCTTGAAATATTTTTTTAAGCCATACTTTGTTGAGCTAAATGAAATTTTACCAATTAAGATATCCATGTTACCAAATATTTTTTTTTGAAACACTGCTTAGATTTCAAATATTAAGAGGTTTAAACATCATCCACTCCCACCTTTGTATGAATTCGTTTTCTTGATTCCTTTCCTCCTTACAAAGAGGCTGGATTTACGGACTGTCGGTGTGAGTGGAGACAGAGGATGGAAAGGAACAGGGGGTCATTATTAATCATGAAGCTGGATCCGGATCTGGATCCTTCACATGACAAGGAGTGACAAAACACAGAAAGGTCCCAAATCCAAATTTTTTTATTCCACATATTTTTTTAATCCTAAAACCTTCTTAACTTGACCCTGACAAAATAGTCAAAACCTTCACTGGATAACCGCATCTCTCCCAACTCCCAGCTCCCCCCACGGGACCCGTGATGTGGTTTTCAGATCTGTTGTTTGGATATTCAAACATGACTCCCCCGTGGGGGGGTGGGGCTCAGAAATGTGTTGAATAGATCAAGCCCCCAGTTGGTTTATTAGACCCCTATTTTCAATGATTTCTTCTTCTTCTTCTTTTTATTTTTTTTGGATGACTAGAAAATGTTTAATGAGAATGTATGTTATCTACATGGGAGGGATTGGATCTGAACTACTTTGGCAGGATACATTTCAGACATCCTGCACAGCTCACCCTTCCACGGCTACATTTACCACTTCACCCAGAGGACTTGATATAGATTTTAGAAGTACACAGATTCACAGATGCTTGGGAGGTGAGAGCATGGTGGGGTGTGAGGGAGGGTGGGGGTGAGGTGCTGGCATACTGGGCAAGCAGACAAGTGAACACACTCCCTCATATGTATAGCTTCAGGGCATTCCTCACTACCGATTCTAAGAAAACTTGGGATTATTGGTTTTAAACCCCGTAACAAAATTTTTTTTTTCTTCCTATATTGCAGACTTGTTTTTTGGAGTGTGGGTTACTGAGGGGCAGGCATGGAGACTCTTCTCACCTTTGAGGATCTGTCAAGAAGTGATTGTTTTTCTAATAGGGAGCGACGTATTGCAGACATCCTGGAAACATACCAGGCTGACCGGAAGATTCTCCACGGCAAGTGGTGTCCTCAGCATCCACAGGGGTACTCCGCCCTCTGTCACTCCTCTTTCTACCTCTTTAGACTCCTTCAAATTCACACAACTGGAGCACCCCAGCTTTTGTAGTTGGTTCCAAACTGGGGTAGTAGCTTCCAAGATGGCTCCCAGGAACCCCTGCCTCCTGGTATTCTTGCCCTGCGTAATACCCTCCCCTTGAGAGTGGGCTGGACCCAGTGACTTGTTTCTAACCAAGAGAACACAGCAGAAGTCACAGGATGTCACTTTGGAGGTCAGTTTCATATAAAGACTCTGGCTTCTGTCTTGCTTACACACAGAGCCTCTCTCCTGCTTATTATGAGGAAGCCAACTGCCATGTTGTTAAGCTGCCCAATGGAAAGACCAACACAGTAAAATATTCAAGGAGGCCGCTTGCCAATAGCTAGCGAGGAACTAAAGCCTTTACAATCCAAGAGGAACTGAATCCTGTCAACAGCCACACGAGTGAGCGTGGAAGCGAATCCTTCCCTAGTTGACTCATGGAGTGACCGCAGTCTTGGCTGCCATCTTGACTGTGGCCTTTGAGAGCCCAGAGTCAGCGGCACCCAGCTAAGCCACACCTGGACAAACCACATGGACTGTGAGATCAGGAGTGCCTGTTGATTTCTTAAAAAAATGTTTTTTATTTATTTTGAGAGGGAGAGGTGGTGGGGGGATGCAGAGGCATCGAGAGGGAGAAAGAGAATCCCAAGCAGGCTCCTCACTGTCAATGCAGAGCCCGAAGTGGGGCTCGATCTCACAAACCGGGAGACATGACCTGAGCTGAAATCAGGAGTCATACGCTTAACCGACTGAGCCACCCGTGAGCCCCTGTTTGTTGCATGTGGTTTTAAAAAGCATAGGTCAGGTATTTGCTGACATTTAAACACGTAATTCCTTTATTTTTTTAATTTTTTCTTAATGTTTATTTATTTTTGAGAGAGGCAGAGACAGAATGCGAGTGGGTTAGGGACAGAGAGAGAGACACACACACAGAATCCAAAGCAGGCTCCAGGCTCTGAGCTGTCAGCACAGAGCCCGACGCGGGGCTCGAACCCATGAGCTGTGAGATCGTGACATGAGCCAAAGTCAGATGCTCAACCGACTGAGCCACCCAGGTGCCCCAAACATGTGATTCCTTTAAACATTGCTTTACACCTTATAAAATTTCTGCCTCTTGACTGGATCTCAGAGTTATCCTCCTGGCCTAAAGAATATAATATAATGACGACCTATCGGATAAGGTTCTTAATATTGAAAGAGCCTTTTTGGCATCAATCTAATCTCCAACTAAGGATAAAAATTAGAGAATTACTAACATCATAAATCAGGGATGCCTGGGTGGCCCAGTTGGTTGAGCATCTGATTTCGGCTCAGGTCATGATCTCACGGTTCATGGGTTCGAGCCCCGTGTCGGGCTCTGTGCTGACAGCTCGGAGCCTGGAGTCTGCTTCACATTCTGTGTCTCCCTCTCTCTCTGCCCCTCCCCAACTCATGCTGTCTCTGTCTCTCTCTCTCTCTCAAAAATAAATATTTAAAAAAAATTAAAAATAAATAAACATAAATCAATAATTTTTGTTTGGGTCTACTTCTGATTCCATTACCTGAATTAATTAATGTCTCTTCAGCAGGCTGTGACAGGTCGGGTAAAAGGTAAGAAGAGTGCCCAGAAGTACTGACCACAAACATCCTTCCTTCTTCCCTAACACAGCAAATTTTTAATGAAAGCTTCCCCAACTAAAAACAGAACAAGGATTTCAATAATCTTTGGCTTTGTAAAAGCCTTAAAATTCAGGCTTTAAAGACTGTTTTGAGGCAAAATCTGGACCGGGCTGCATTTTTTAGGAGACCACCAGACAGGACTGTCACATGGCTGATGAACATGAACCAACTTGTATGTTCTTTTAAAGCACAGAAGGAGCACATTTTTTCCAGGCTTTGCACATACTTTCCTAGAACAAATCTGCCCAGCTGACAAAAATACCTACACATACCAGAAAATTTCCAATCTCTGCTGTGGCTACAACTGACTTTTTTATTTTTTCCTTTGGTTTGGGGCAGAGACTTTATTTAGTCCCCCACCCATTCAAAAAGAAAACAAAAAATCCCAGCCAGTGAGTAAGTCAATACTATTCATTAAAACGCTTGCTGCATCGTTCCTGATGTTTTTTTTTTAATGTTTATTTATTTTTGAGACACACAGAGAGAGAGAGAGAGCTTGAGTGGGGGACGGACAGAGAGAGAGGGAGAATCCGAAGCAGGCTCCAGGCTCTGAGCTGTCAGCACAGAGCCCAACGCGGGGCTCAAACTCACGGACCGTGAGATCATGACCTGAGTCGAAGTTGGACACCCAATGGACTGAGCCACTCAGGCACCCTCTGATGGGTTTTAATATTGTCAGATCCCTTGGTTTGGGTGGGGGAAGAAAGTAATGCATTTGGGGGTCTATGAAGACATAAATCGTCCCGATGCCCCGCCCCCCCCCCCCCAGCTCCCTCTATGAACACACACCTGCTTTGGGTGCTTGGGAGAGAGGAGGCTTGTCTGGGTTTTGGACGTGGGGGAACTTGCAAATATCTCAAGGTGGCTATAGGACAAAGTTGCATGCATGGCTGTCAGCGGGTTGGCATTTTTGTAAGTGGTTCCGGTGTCTCTTAGGAGACCGGGGCTATGCCTCCAAAGAGAGGCGTCACTCCTGGTCTCTTTCAGCACCAAGCACGGTGCCTGGCATGTGGCAGGTGGCCCCAGCATAGTGGCCAGATGAACGTGTCAACATCATTCAAAGGAGACCAGTTCTGCTAGGTGTGCAAGCTTTTCAAAGGACAGGTATGGTGCTCCGAGGCAGGGGTGAGAAGGGAGGGTAGGGAGGAGTTCTCAATCCCCAGGCTCATCACCAGTGTGATGGTCTGTGCCCATCCCCAGACCACTAGGAGGGCTGGGGCAACTGTCATTGTCATGGGCTGCACCTCTCCTTGCCCTGGAGACACACAGAGTCAGCACCCTGGCTGCTGGCCAGAGACACGGATTCCCAGGCCAGAGTTTGGGTTCCTTTCAATGTGACTCTGGGAGAAGACACTCGAGACCTCATGAAATCAGCAGGTGGCCCGCTCCCGTTTATCTGTCGTGGTGGCGTTGTGCTCAGTACTACAGCGATTCTGTGACAACACCAGCTACTGCAGTCCCTGGAAAAATCAGCGACCTCGGAGGGACACGTAGGGGTTCTCAACGACTTTGGAGGCACCACCTCCAGAGCTGTGCGTCTGGCCTCCCCCACCCACCTCTGCCCCGGACCCGCCTTGGGGTTCACACTTAGCAACATCAAACATCACTCCCGCTGCAGGTGTCTTCCTCCACGACTTTCTACAAATGGCCACACACACCCAATATCCACGAATCAAGCAGGGAAACTGCTGGGAGGTGCTGACATGTCTACAGAATCACGTATTAGGTAACTGCTAAATTTCTGGCAAGTTCCTGATCCTCACAGGGAAAGCTCTACATGGGTACGGTGCAAAAAGAAAGGGTTCGCCTGACACTCACTATCGCTAGCGAACTGGCCGGGAACTTTGGTTGGAATATCTTTACCAGACAGCGTGCCCACCATCCCGTCCTGATGCGTCAACAGACCCTGGACATCACGAGGGAAACTTTCCACTCTTCACAAGCCCCCCCCTCTATTCCACTCTGTCAATGCCATTCGCTGAACGTGGCCCTGCCTGCTGAGTAAATCCTAAAAACTCAGAGTCTGCTACGTCATCCACACAGAATCTAACTCGTCAAATACGGCCTGGCCTGAATTCCAGGACCAGGGAAGAAAAACCGTGAAGAAAACAATGGGAATATAAAAAAATTTTACGTGAGTTACCAATGGGCGGTTTCAATGCCAGCCTCACGGCATTTAAAAGAATTGCAGACGATCTTTCATTTTCGATGATTGGTGAGAAAGGAGCCCCTCCAGGGGTACGAAAGAAATAGGGCCTCTTTTCCAGCCGTAATAAGTATCAAAGTTAGTCATCAACTGTCTGCTCTCCTGACCTTCACAAGACCAGGGCTAACCTTCTGAAACAAGACTATGGGAAGACTGATGTCTTCCAATCCAAGTGGTAGGTCCAACCCAATCCCCAATGAGGAGATCACATCAAAACCTTCCCACGAGAGTCACGCCTTCCCCGGGCACCTGCTTGGAGTTGAATCTCAGAGACAGACCCCACAAGGCAAGCTGGGGAAGTTACCCTGGCTGTACCAGTGCCTTGCAGAGGAGATAATCGGGGCGCTAGAGACATGAGGGACGCAGCTGGCTCCCAGATGCCACCAACCTGCCACCAGAGCAAAATACCGGCGAATCAGCTAAAAACCAATCTGCCTCTACCCCTCCCACATGCCAGTACCAAGAGCATTTAGGGAGCGAGCGGGTTCCACCACTTGCATAAACAGCGTTAGGTCCTGAATCAGGGAGCAACGTACTACCCTCAAGGAGTTTACGATCAGGTTAAACGCAAACACTTAACACAAGTAAAACAATTAAGAGGCATATTGTAGAGCGGTTTACATTTCACAAAGCACGTTCATGCGTAAAGTCTCTATTCAACTCCCCAAGTATCCCAGAGGTATCCCATTTTACAGATGAGAAAACCGAGAGTCTCTTGACTGTGATCATGGGTACTTTTCCTTGGCACCACAGAAGCCTCCCTTCAGGCTGAATGGTCCTGTTTGGTAAAGACACTTCCTCCCATTTGTCCCCATTAAAGTTGCTCCTCAGGTTTGGTCTCAACGAAGTTTTACCGGTGTCAAAATATTGGCTGGAAGGGGGCCTGGGGAGCCTAAGTGTTCTCGGTTTGCTTTTTCACAAAGCCAGGACAGACCACTAATTTGATGTTTGTTCTTTACAAAAGCAAAAGGAGCCATCGGTCAGTCCACTCCGCCACGCGTGGGTTGGCTGGTGAGGACAGCGGGAGAAAGTCCATCCCAGGAGAACGGATCTCACCTCCCTTCCCTCTTCCTCTCCTCACTAGGAACATCTCACTGATGTTACGGGAGAATTACAGCAGCACCCAAGTGTCCTGGGTGGTGTGTCCTTTAGCAGCATGCGGCTCAACGATGGTGAAGTAAAAAGTTTTGCAACCGGGATATGTAAAGGCTGGTGATGCATGGGGACAAGAGAGAACAGAACTCCGAGCGTGGGAGGAGCCAAGGTTTTTGGGTTTGTCTCTTTCTCAATTTTCTCAAAGGTGAAATGGAGTATAGAGTGTGTGTGTGTGTGTGTGTGTGTGTGTGTGTGACCCTAGGGGGTGTGAACTGGCAGCCCGACATGGCAGCGATGTAAATCTAGCCACAGCTGGTCTGCTTCCTGTCTTTGGACCCAAGAAGGGATCTCAGAAAGGCTGTTGCACTGGTCTTGGGACCCTGATGAGAGAGAAAACACCACCCATGTCACCCTCAAGAAGAAAGTGGCCAGGGCCAAAAGGAAGCACAGGTGTGAAGGTTTTAAAACCTGAAGCTCGGGCACCTGGGCGGCTCAGCAGGTTAAGCCACTGGCTCTTCCTTTCGGCTCAAGTCACGATCTCATGGTTCCTGGGATCTGTCTACGTAGAGCCTTCTTGGGATTACCTGTCCCTATCTCTCTGCCCCTCTCCCCTAAAAATAAATAAGTAATTAAAAAGAAAAACAGAAACTCTAGGAAAAGCTGAGACATGAGCTTTGAGATGTTCTTATTGCTAAATGTCTAATTTTTAGCCTGAGGCCTGGAAATCTCTTTAAAACCATTCAAATGAGCCAGGAAGTGGAATTCCTCGACTGTCATCCTTAGTGAACTATAAGATGGCTATTTCTACACAGCTGCATGGATCCCAGTTTACCTCCTGAAGGTTGTCAAACAAAGAACATAAAACAAATGAGGTGGAACGGGCACATTTTTGGTTTTATCACCTTTTTGGTATTTAGGTTGGTGGGTATGTGAAATTCATTTTTTTAGTGGTAAATATCCAAGAAATCTGACTGTATAATTTTAAAAAATTACATTACACTGGAACACTCAGTCCTCCCCTGCTTACCTATCAGTAAATAGCTGAATCTAAATCAGTAAAATTTGAAATAAAATATATTTCACTTTGTGTTATGGGGCTAGCCAGCCTTGTCCCAACCGGTACCCACGTTGTCCCCTGGGAAGACCCTAACACAGCGTCTAACATTTGGCCTCAGGGCATTGTGACTTCTGCTGAGAAAGGCCAAGGGTGAGGTCTGAGGCCCAGAAAGCACAGGACGTCCATTATTATGGAGGGTTGTTAAAACACCTCTGCTTTAGGGGTCCCTGGGTGGCTCAATCAGGTTAAGCGGCTGCCTTTGGCTCAGATCATGATTTCACCATTCGTGAGTTCAAGCCCTGTGTCGGGCTCTGTGCTGACAGCTCGGATCCTGGAGCCTGCTTCAGATTCTGTGTCTCCCTCTCTCTCTGCCCCTCCCCCATTCACACTCTGTCTCTCTCTCTCAAAAATAAATAAACATAAGTAATTTTTTTTTTAAATACCTCTGCTTTAGAGATGGCCAAACATGTCTGGCGGAGAGTGGATGAACCTGTACCTTTAGATCATGTATCAAGTACACAACAAAGTCAGAACTGAGGGTGAAAAAGCTACAGAGGAGAGAAGATGTTTCCCCCTGCACGGTCCCCCTGCACGATGCAGGAAGTAAGAGGGAACAATTCTCTGAAGGATATGTCATCAGAGGACAAGCCACTTCAAAGAACGCATGTGAAAATAATAATAAAAGAAATGAGAGTCTAGAAATCAAAGAAACCAGGCTTCTCGAATTTTAGGAGGCTCCTTCTAATCTGGGCCGACTGCTCAACATCACCATCATCATCATCATCAAACGTGGGCCCAGATGGGTCTCACTTTCGTTACCATTTCCCTGATGCTTCTGCCCCATCCACCTTACGCTGCCCGTCTGTGTCCAAACAGGACGCTGCACCAGCCTGTCTGCCGAGCGCTGTATGAAGCATCCAAAGGAAAAATGACTTTCACCATGGTTCAGTGCACGGAACGGGATCTTTCAGTAGGACGCTCACACTAACACTTAATGGACACAAAAGGAATGAGTATAAACCAGAGACAAATGTGGGGCTGTGACATGTGGCATCAGTGACATTACCGAACACAGAACCCTCTGTGACACTAGTTCATTACTGTCTCACTCACGTCCTTTCTTGAAAAGAATTTTTTCTGAGTGGACACATGACGTTACCTAAGTTTTAGATGCACAACATAGTGATTCGAAACGTGCCAGATTTCTAAGGTCATGACTAAGGAAAGAAGGCAGATGTTGACAGGTTAGAATACTTGTCTCTGCAAAAAATCACAATAGCCATCTTCCGGGACATGGGGATACTTTCCAGTTTTTCTTGATCCTGTGCTTCAAGAGCCAAAAAAAAAAAAAAAAAAAAAAAGCTGTGTTTTCCTTTAATAAATCAAGACTCCATCTGCTTTGAAATGGAAAAAAATAACTAGGTGTGTCTACACCTAGAAAGTGAGCAAATTGTGCCCTCAAGTGGCTGAATGTTGTGGTGGCAGGCTGGCTTTGCAAAACTTGCACTTGGTAAGCCATCTTAGCTAACTGGCTCCCTCCTGATTTTCATTCCAAAAAGGAGGACACCCGAGTTTTGGAGCAAGGCATCGGGAAGGTGAGACTGTGTGCCACAGCAAAGTCAAGCGCGGGGACTTAAGTATCTGGACAATTCAGGCACCAGGAATTCACTTTGCTTTTTGCCTGTGTGGTACTATTGTTCCAAATGAAATGCTAGTTTATAATAAACCCCATATTCCACAAGCAACTGCTTGCTAAGACTAGTAAAAACTAAGGACTGGGTTTTCAGGCTAAAGAACTCCGCTAGAGTTCTTTAAAGATCCCTTGAAAGGGTGACAAGCAGGAATTTAGCCAATAAACAGGCTTGCACAGGTGTGAAAAGTTATAGAAGTTTGTTTTAAGTAAGAATGGGGAGTTGTCATTTCGACAGTTATTTAAGGAAGGTATTGTTTGATAATGATTTACACCAGGGCCAATCACATCAGAAACCACCAATTATTCATTAGCAGGAATGCTGGAGTGCTGGCAGCATCTGGGCTATGCTGTAAAAATACTGTCCCCATGTGGAGAGGTTTCCCGCTGTGTTGCAGCGTCTTGATAAACCAGGACTTTCTCTTTGCCAAATTCACCTCACCTGATACCCCAGGGTATGTTGGGATTGCTTCCCAAGTCAGGTGGATGGAGTTGCCTGGTCCTCTCCGGGGGGGGGGGGGGGGGGGGGGGGGGGGGGCTGGGCATTTGCACTTGTTTTTTTTTTGTTTTAAATTTTTTAAATATTTATTTTTGAGAGAGACAGAGTGTGAGCAAGGTAGGGGCAGAGAGAGAGGGAGACACAGAATCCAAAGCAGGCTCCAGGCTCCGAGCTGTCAGCACAGAGCCCGACGCGGGGCTCGAACTCATGAGTCACGAGATCATGACCTGAGCTGAAGTCGGATGCTTAACCCACCGAACCACCCAGGCACCCCCGGTACTGTGTTATTAATTTCCCGCTGTGCTTGCTTTGGTAGCACATAGAATAATTCCCCGCAGTGGACCCTGAGACACCCCCAGCCTCAGGACACAGTACTGAAAACGTCCAGTCCGGACGTACGGCCGGCTGAGCTCAGATTGGGAGTCCCCTTCCCTGGACCAAATAAAAGTCTCTCTCAAGGACACCGTCCACTCACCATGGCCCAGCTCCTTCCTGACCATCTCATCCAGAATTACTTCTGGTTCATTCCTTTCCTTATAAATCGTATTCGCTCCATTTTACTTTCCAGACACCCATGCAGGATCCGCTCCCACATTTCTGCTACACCCTTCTTTGTATCTCTGTGCATCACATGTCTGCCAGTCATTTTCAGACCCCCTCCCTGTGATATGGGAGGCACCTCCCTGTTCAACCAGACATCAGGCGAACCTTGGGAATGCAGACGGCCGGTCTGAGAACATTCAGCTAAATAGGAGGAGGCCTGCAAACAGCTCATTATCCATCAAAGAAATCATGTTCTAACTGATACACTTGTTCTCGGCAAGCACGGTCGTCCGCTGCAAGTCAGCTAATTGGATGAAAAGACCTCAGAGGCTTCTGGGGGCAGGGCTAAGAGATGAAAACGCACTTTATGTGGCTTTCTCTGATATAATCACCAGCTAAAGGGACGGCGAGGAGATTAACAAGCTCATTACAACCTCAGCACCTGTGATCTCCGCACACACCCCCGTGGCGGCTGCAGAAGGAGACGTCCTGAAAGGTCGCGCTGGGCCTTGACGACAGCCCTGCTCCCCACCCCCCCCCCTGCCCCCACTGGAAGGCAGCAGCTGGTGTCCCCGTTACCAGCTGCCGGGCGTCCCTGGGAAATGAGCCAGGAGTGGGCTCAAACATGTTTCTGGCCTAACAACTGGTGCTCTCTTCATCTGGCCGTGGAGAAAGGGGTGCCAAACTCAGATTTGGATAATCCTGTTTACCAACCTCATTTTCCCCGATGTTCTTCACAATCATCACTGTCCTGCTGGTGACTCTGCAAAGGGCCCGGCCTGGGTCTGTGGCAGGGAACGAGGTTTGCGGGACAAGCCTCCACGCCTGTACCCGAGCACGGGGCCCGCAGGGGGCCAAGGCCCCTGGTCTGGAAGACACCGGCCGCTCCTGGCAATAGCACTTCTGGCTCCAAGTTCACCTCCTCCCTTAGAATGTTTATTTTACACGTGACCGACCCGCTTTGGCTCAGGGGGATATTGCTGGAGCCCAGGGTAGTGCTCCTACAGTTCATGCAGATTCCTCCTTAAAACAATCTGAATAAGGCAGAGGCACCACGATGGCATTCACAGAGAACAGACTGTGGCACGAGGTGGTGACCCTGAACGAGGGGGTAGGAAGGATGGGGGCGGGGACTGAGGACAGGAAGTCAGTTTCAGCCTATCCTAAACCGATTCTGTTTGAGGCTCCATGGCAGATGCTCCTTTAAGACAGGTAAAAAAATAAGTTCTACTGAGTTCTACTCACACGGTGTTCACTAGAAGCCTCACCCATATTACAGTCCTGTAATATGTATGACTCTGGCCACCACTCACATTCAAGGCCAGGAAATTTCCATCTGTCATTAGATCCACGTAATAGTTCCCTCCGCCACGGGAGCTCTGCAGTTTAGGTGAAAATTACACAAATTTGAAATTCAAATGCTGGATGTGATACCTTCGGGCATTCCCTGCCTGACCCACAAGACGCACTCTCCCCAAGTTCCAGGTAGATCGAACTTTGACAAGTGAAGCCATCATTTCAAATTCATGAGGTCAACCCTCCGTAAAACAAAGCATTATGCCTGAATTTACCTGCCCTGGACATTTTAATCTTCATTTGTTTGATTTTGGTAGATGGATGCAGCCGTGACCAGGATCAGAGACCTGGAAACAGCAGTGTCAACAGGGCGAGTTCCCCAATGCCAAACCCTTAGGATGGTATCCAGAATCCCACTAAATCAAAGGAAAACTTTTCGAAAAGAAAGACAAACTGCTGTCCCTCTTACATGATAAGACTCTCAGGAGAGATAAGGCTTTAGGACAAACCCACTGTTGATCCCATACTGTAAATAGGTTTGGAGATCCTTGCTTAGGGACACTTTGACCAGAGGGGAAGGGGATAGAAAAGCCACAAGGTTGTGAGTTTCCTGAGGTATAAGGAGATAAAAAGCAACAACAGGCGGGGGTGGGGTGGGGGGGGCGGATTTTGACAGAAATGAGAAGAGTGGGTCAGCCAAGGCCAACAGTCCGCTCACTGATCTGACCTGCAGTTGAGACCTAACGCGAGGCTTCCATTTCTATTTTGTGAAATGGGAGGGAGATACAGGAAGGGAGAAGATTCGTCCAGGGCTGGGTTGCTGCTAAGACCAACCTAACTGAAACCACTCTAAAGATTTGGACAAGAAGCTCTCCAAATTCCTTGATGTTTCCCCACTAAGAGGTTCTGAGCCAAGTTCACTGTAACGCTCCTTCCTCAGACAAGCTAGAAAGTATGGTGGCCTAGGAGCCAAGAGAAGGCGTTGAAGGAAAACGAGAGACCTGGTTTCTAATGGGCTGGCCTTGGCGCGCCTTCACTGGGCACCTGCGGGTCTGTTTCTCCTGATGGCAAGTTGGGTTCAGAGAAATCTGTCCGGACTTGTCCTGGTTAGTACCCCTCCATCCCTTGAATCATCAGGTGCACTAATGCATTCTGAGTCCTGCTGTGATGTCATTAAGGCAGCATGTTTGCAGCAAGGAGTAGAAAGAGTTGTAAATGCCTCCATGGGTGATTAAGTGCTGAGGGCAAGCTGACTAACTAAGAATTCATTTGATGCAAGTTTATTCCGCCACAAGCGCTTCCTTTTCCAAAGGTAGGATAAAGTTTCTAAAAAGATACAAACACAGTCTCCACAAGCAAACATTTTCATGCCTTCATCTCCCCCTAGGGAGTGGGGAGCTGAAACCACTATCCCAGAAATACTTATCTAAGGAGAGGGACTGGGGCTGGGTTTGTATTTAGGGAATGAGAAAAGACCACGGAGAGATGCTTTAGAAAGGATGAAGTAGGGAAATGACCACGTGGACCTCACCGGTACTGAAAGGAAGAGGCTCATTTTTTTTTTTTTCATGTTTATTCATTTTTGAGAGACAGAGAGTGAGCAGGGGAGGGGCAGAGAGAGGGGGAGACACAGAATTGGAGGCAGGTTCCAGGCTCTGAGCTGTCAGCACAGAGCCTGATGCGGGGCTCGAACTCACGAACCGTGAGATCATGACCTGAGCTGAAGTCGGATGCTTAACCGACTAAGCCACTAGGCACCCCATGAAGAGACTCATTTCAAACTGAGCGGATGCTTGTTTATATTCCTTTCTGTGATTTTCGGCCTCAATGAATCACTCACCTTCTCTGGGTCTCAATTTTGCACATCGAGAAATGTGAGGGTGGGGATGGGAATTGGGTGAGTTTTGAAATTCTTTGCGTTTCAGTCCCACATACATACACGTCACACTGGCAAATATGCATGAGGGTCTGGGGAATCAGCTCACTTGTCCTGCTGGAAGGACTGCGTGCTGGTACAGTTTTGGAAACAAGGGGCAGTATGAAAAAAGCTGAAAATGTGTATCACTGGCGACCCAGTAATTTCACTGTAAGGAACGTTGCTTAGGGACACTTTCACACATGTGCACAGAGAGACAAATGCAAAAATTCTCACCTTGCATAGGGTTTGTAAGAGCCCCAAATTGGAAAATAAAACCCCAGAAATATCTATTAATAGAAAAACAGGAAATGGATAAGTAAAATATGGCATCTTCACACAAAGGAATACTATACAGCAGTTAAAAAGAATGACTAAATGCTACATAGGGGCACCTGGGTGGCTCAGTCAGTTAAGCTTCTGATTCTTGATTTCAGCTCAGGTCATGATCTCACAGTTCATGGGATCGAGCCCCACATGGGGCTCTGCACTGACAATATAAAACCTGCTTGGGATTCTGTCTCTAATTCTCTCTCTGCCCCTTCCGCACTCATGCAGGTGCATGCACACTCTCTCAAAATCAATAGACGTTAAAAAATAAATGCTATATGAATCTATATTAATATTTCTAAAACACAAGCTGTTAAGGACTTCCCCTTGGTGATATGTGTGACAAACTGAGTATACAGGATAATGACTGTAATGGAGTGCAACGCACCACATCAATAAAATTCATGAATTCACAATAAGAGAGAAGAAAACTCATACTGCTGTATGAAAGTACAGGGTAGGGGCACCTGGGTGGCTCAGTCGGTTAAGCGGCCGACTTCGGCTCAGGTCATGATCTCGCGGTCCGTGAGTTCGAGCCCCGCGTCGGGCTCTGTGCTGACAGCTCAGAGCCTGGAGCCTGTTTCAGATTCTGTGTCTCCCTCTCTCTGACCCTCCCCTGTTCATGCTCTGTCTCTGTCTCAAAAATAAACAAAAACGTTAAAAAAAAAATTAAAAAAAAAAGTACAGGGTAACGTAGAGTATAAAGCTATTTAGGTACATTTAAAATGAATATAAGAATAACATCATTCGGTGTTCACAGATACATGTATGTATATGGGTGTGTGTCTCAAACCAGAGAAAATAGAGGAAAGAACCCATCCAAGTTCATGGTTAACAATGGCATTTGGGAGGCAAGGTAGAAGTCTGGGACTTGAGGCTGGGGATAAAGGAGGCTTCAATATAACCAGTAAGAATGTACACGTGTATGTGTATAAGATACAAGAAACAACAAATGTCATTTCTAGACGGTAGAGGAAAGGCACCTGTTACAACATTTTTCCCTGCATTTAAGTTTTTTTCTCAAGATAAAAACTAATAGATATGAGCAGCAATGGCTTTGGAAGATGTGTGTTGACAAGCTTCCCCGCCCCAGCCCCCCGAGAAGGCACTCTAAGAAACCGAGGCAGCCTAACTTATTAGGTTTTTACCATCTAGTTCCATGACGTCCAATATGGTAGCCATCAGCCACGTGCAACCATTTGAACTTAAAGTGAAATTAATAAAGTTAAATAAAATCAAAATTTCAATTCTTCCATTGCACGCACCCCAATTCAAATGTTGCACAGCCACATGTGGTTAGTGGCTATTGTATTGGGGAGCACACGTAATGAAGATTTCTATCACTGCTATAAATGTTACCGGACAGAGCTGGTCTTGAGCTAAAAAGCTTTCTTTCAGACAATGAGAACATTTTTGGTCACACTGGTCTCCCTAATATGTCCTTCTGTATGTATAAAATACCAAGGTAATGACTAGCAGGATTATTTCCTTTCTGGAAGGAATATGTCCACTGTAATCCCAAATTCCAACTATGATGTAACACACTGTTAAATAAAATTAGATAAACCATTTTTAGAAATTGATCTAACAATTATCCATAGTTATGTAAGCATCCTATTTCATTTTCTCCCAAACTTAAGGAAGTTGAGGAGATCAGTTGAAGGATAATGAGCGCATTCTCCAAACAAAACTCTACATGTGGGTTCCAAGGTTTTCCACGAGCCTTAGTTTCTTACCTGTACACAGTATGGGGGACATAGACTTCCCGGATTGGAAATTCCAAAATCTCTTTGTGAGGACGCGTCCGGTTTTCAGGAAAAGGTTTCACTGGCAGCATTTCAGGAGTCAGACAGCAGTTGATGATCTCTGGAGCTGGAGAAATTTCCAGTCTGAGCAAGCCTACAGAGGGAAAACAGAACTGTTTCAGTCAAGACGCTGTCATGTTCCACGGGAGTCAAGAAAGACCGTTATACTATATTTCTTTTATGAAAAAAAAAGGGATAAGTTGTGGGAATGTAAGAATTTTGGAATTCTCAGCTAATTTCTGATAGTTGGAGAAAGATCATGCGATGACCACTTTTGAGATTCAGTTCCTAGAAATTAAAAAGCAAGAAATTGTACAAGGAGTAGAAATGGATCTTTAAACTTCCTTTCAAAGCTACCACACTATAATAGCACACACACACGTGACTACTGGTGGTTTTCAAACTGGGTTCCCTGGTACCCGAGGGTGCTGCAGAAGTGCCTCAGGAACTATCAAATTGCTAATAAGGAAGATGCTCTCATCTTCTACCAAGGCAGCTCACTTTCACTTTTCTTTTTAAACTACAAGTTCCTACAATATTTTATTTGATAAAGAGGCTCCTCTGTTCAATTGTCTGATTATCCAAGACACCAGATCTACAGCATGATGTTCCTGAAATAGAAGTAAAAATAGAAATAGAAAGAGAAGTAGAAACAGAAATAGAAATAGAAACAGATTTTCAAAAAAAGTAGACCAAGTCAGACTCTGAACTCCTATGGCAAAATCCCACATCTCATTTAGCAAACATTATTTTATAAACTGTAGCATCAGACAAGTAATGTGTCTACCCATAAATGGCTTTGGCAAAGCTAGAGAGGAAAAGACAAGCCATCCATACCTGGAATTGACTTGACTCTTCTCTGTAAGGAGGAAGATCTTTTGTAGTCAGCCAAAAACTTGAATAAGTCTTCATCACTAAGGCGATCCCCCTCCTGCAAAAAGAGAAGTTAGGGTTAGCAAGAATGCACCATGGGCTCCTGGGTAGGGGCCAATGATTTCCAGGAAGATTTTGATCTTTAAGTTTTATTCTAACACACTTTTCATAGAAATTAGGGCTGCAGCCAATGCTGAAATAATTTAGTTCAACCTCTTGTCAAATATTCCCTTCTCAGACCCATATAGCAATGGAATAGAATGGAAACCCAGAAAACCCAGAAATAAACCCACAATTCTATGGTCAATATATCTTCAACAAAGGAGGAATGAATATACAATGGGAAAGAGACAGTCCCTTCAACAAATGGTGTTGGGAAAACTGGACAGCTAAATGCAAAAGAATGAAACTGGACCACTTTCTTACACCATACACAAAAGCAAACTAAAATTAAAGACCTAAATGTGAGACTTGAAACCATAAAAATCCCCGAAGAAAGCACAGGTAGTAATTTCACTGACACTGGCCATAGCAACATTTTTCTAGGTAATGTTTCCCTGAGGCTATGGAAATAAAAGCAAACCCTTAGGACTATATTAAAATAAAAAGCTTCTGCACAATGAAGGAAACAATCAACAAAACTATAAGGCAAGCTATACTGAATGGGAGAAGATCTTTCCAAATGACATATCTGATAAAGGGTTAGTATCCAAAATATATAAAGAACTGACACAACTCAATACCCAAGAAACAAATAACCCAGTTTAAAAATGGGCAGAAGACATGAACAGACATTTCTCTGAAGAAGACATCCAGATGGCCAACAGACACATGAAAAGATGCTCAACATCACTCATCATCAGGGAAATGCACATCAAAAGATGTGGATCAAAAGACGAATGGATAAAGAAGATGTGGTATATATATACAATGGAATATTACTCAGCCATGAAACACAATGAAATCTTGCCATTTGCAACAACATGGATGGAGTCAGAGAGAATAATGCTAAGCAAAGTCAGTCAGAGAAAGAGAAATATCACACAATTTCATTCACATGGAATTTAGGAAATGAAACAAATGAAAACAGGGGGAAAAAAGAGAGAAGAAAACCAAGACATAAACTCTTAACTCTAAAGAACAAACTGATGGTTACCAGAAGGGAGGGGGGTGGGGGGAGGGGTGAAGTAGGTGATGGGGATTAAGGAGTGCACTTACCATGAAAAACATAAATAAATAAAATAAAATAAAATAAAATAAAATAAAATAAAGCTCTGTGCAAAGTTTAAAAGAAGGTGCATTCATTGTTATCAGGGTAGAGATTTAAGCACTTCAATTTGATATGCCTTATCAATTACCTCATTTGGTTCTTTTATACCCTGACTTTGCATTCTCTGGGCTTGTTTCTTTGTTGGTAAAATGGGATAATAATAGATCCTACCTCAAAGGATTACTTGGGAGGAATACAGGACTGTACTTAATATTAACAGGGCTCAGAAGAGTGCTTCTGGGTGTAGTGTTGGATAAATGATGCCATTCTGCAGATTGATTTGTCCATTTGGTCTGTCACAGGCTAAGACAGACAATTAAAAATTTGCTTCTGGGGAGCCTGGATGGCTAGTTCATTCAGCGTCTGACTTCAGCTCAGGTCATGATCTCGTGGTTCGTGAGTTCGAACTCCGCATCAGGCTCTGTGCTGCCAGCTCAGAGCATGGAGACTGCTTCCGATTCTGTGTCTCGCTCTCTCTCTGCTCCTCCCCGCCCCCTCATCCTCTCTCTCTCTCTTTCTCTCTCTCTCTCTCAAAAATAAACATTAAAAAAATTCCTTCTAGGGACATTTCATGGACAAGAAACAAAAGACTGATCATAAATCTGCAATTAGATCAGATGACTGAATGAAAGAGGAGTGTAATAAAATAAAGACACCTTTTATAAGGGGGAAAAAAATATTCCTTCTCTACTACTCCCTACCTATTTTTCCCAGCCTCTCAACAATCCTTCTACTACCTTCTTAGGAAGTCTGTGTGACCATTAGAAATCCAGGCCAAAGGTTTCTCTCCCAGTAACTTAAATCCACTCATGCGTGCCTTATTCTCTGGAACAATACAGAGTAAGGTTCCTTCCTTCTCCAAAGATTTGAAGATAGAGAAAGCATCTTTCCATCTTCTTCCTATCCTCATTTTCTTCACACGTGTCTTGATTAAGAAGACTAAGTGTCGATACTACTCTCCAGGTGTCTACATGAGACAGGTATTCTGCTAAAGATTCAAGGATTCAAGGGCAAGAGCTCTAATCCAAAGGCTCAGGAAAGTAGGCAGGTGGGTCTTATTCCCAGGTACAGATGAGAAATGTCAGTTAGATACTCTGGCCCCCACCCCAACCAAAGCAATACAATGGGAAGGGGGATATCCCAAACAGAAACAAATGCACATAATATGAACCTTACCATCTTGACCATTTTTTAGTGGACAGTTATTAGTGTTAGTACATTTACGGTGTTGGGCAACCAATCTCCAGAATTCCTTCATCTTCCAAAACCGAAGGTTTCTGTGTCTATTAAACAACAACTCTCCATTCCTCTCCTCCTCCAGCTTCTGGCAGCCGTCATTCTACTTTCTGTCTCTATGAAGTTGATTACTCTAAGAGATCCTGTGGTTTTTACATGACCTCAATGTCTATTGAGCTAATAAAAAGCACTATCTGCAATGGTCACCCCTCTATGAGCAAATAAATATGGCAGAAACGTGGAAAGCCCGCGCATGGAACAGGAGTGAGAGGGACAACAGCTGGGCCAGGAAACCCCAAGACCAAGGGGGAAAGGGATGTTTCCACCAGAGAGTTTTCATAGCCTCATAGATGAACTGACCGTGAGAATTCAAATAGGAGAGTTTGCATTAGTGGGAATGAATCCTTCCGTCAATCAAATGAGCCAACACTTGCTGTGTCCCGGTCACCGTGTGAAGAGCTTTACACACCTCGTGTCATCGAACACTCCCAACTGCCCCAAGAAACAAGCACCGCCCTTCCTGTTCTGCAGGTAACGAAACTGAGGTTTGACGAGGTTAACTAACATGCTCCCCTAATCATTACGTACACCTCCCCCTTTGGGCTCCAACACCCAGGCCGTCGTGGGGAGAAATCCAGACACACTGTCACGTGAAGAGATACCTGCTTGAAAAAGCTGTTAATGGTCATGGGGGTGGCCTTGAAGTTGGATCCGACCCCATTTTCCTCCAAGGAGAGGGCTCTTTCAGAAAGCCTTCTAGATTGGGACAAAGTTCTCCGCTCCCCCACAGAACTTCTCCCTGTAAGGAAAACAATCATCATTCGAAAGCATATGCCTTTGTGTTTGAATACACAGAAGTCATTAATTTTATCATGTAAAAGATAGGTTTTTAAGAATGTATTTAAAAAAATTTTTTTAATGTTTATTTGTTTTTGAGAGAGAGAGACAGAATGCAGGGGAGGGGGAGGGGAGGGGCAGCGAGAGAGGGAGACACAGAAGCAGAAGCAGGCTCCAAGCTCTGAGCTGTCAGCATAGAGCCTGACACGGGGCTTGAACTCATGAACCATGAGATCATGACCTGAGCCAGAGTTGGACGCTTAACCGACTGAGTCACTCAGGCACCCCAAGAAGGTATTATTGAAGTGTAGTTGACGTACAATGTTACCTTAGTCTCAATGTACATAAAAGAGATGTTCAAAGTCACTATGCCAGAACACCGAACATGACCATCGTTGTTTTGAATGAAAATTTCCCTCCACTGGCCTTACTTTTCTCAGTCCCCCGGTTGGGGTCCCTAGTCCTCCTGTGACCTGAGTGGAGAAGCCACGAGCAGCCGCGGTCCCCTCCCACGTGGAGATCAGGGTCAGCCTCCCTGCAAGGGCCAAACTGCAGCCAGAGCTGGGTCTGCAGATGAGCGTTATTGAGCCAACAGTGTTTGCTTTTGTTTTATTTTTGCACTCGCCCTCCGTTGGGAGAGCCATGTACTCGAATGCCCCTGAATTCATTTGGGACTGTGACCCAAACATGCTAGGGTTGGCCCGTGTACGTTCTGAATCTGGGCTTTCTTCCGCACTCCCTGTGAGCCCCAGGCAGTGGAGCCGGGCTCCCTGGCTGACCCGTCTAACAGGGAATAGAACCCTGAGTCACGCCCACACCTTGGCTCGGACCCTGGTACTCTGCCTAGTTATGTGTTACCCCTGTTTGTGATTTAGGGGGATCTTGTTGCTTCTGTACTGCAAAATTAAGGGGTTCTGTTGTGAATGGTCAAATTGTTGGGAACGCTAATGTTGCCACACCCCCTCTTTGAATATTCTCGTACCCTTAATTCTTGCTGTGATGCTGTGAGGCGCTTCGTGCCTCCACTGCCCGCCTGCATTCGCCACACTGCCCCGGTATAATACACCGCACCTCCCAATTACTTCTTAGGAAGCAGCCTCTGACGTTAGGTTAATTTATCCTTGACCTGGAGATTACTGAGGACTCAGCAAACCCTATGCCTGAATCACCTACTTCACGGTGCCCTCTAAAGTCTATGCATAACTCTTTCAGGTAAGGCTACCTGGATCTACATAGAAGTTGGCATTAAACACACACACACACACACACACACACACACACACACACACACACCCCGTGGTGTGAAGGCCAGGATTCACTAAAGTGAGGTTTGCTATTGGTAAATCAGAAATAACCCAGCAGTTCTGACTGGCAGTTAGCAACAATAATCCAGAACAGCGGCAGCAATAACAAAGTGCCTTTTCCTCCAGTCCCCCGTTACAGGCAGCATTTCAGAAATGTCAGGGCTTAGGAATGCAGGAGAAAAGTGCACAGCCTTAAATATTTGCTGGACACACAGACACTGAGGACAACAGACACTCCCCCACAGGTGGGGTGGGTTGACCTGAAAACTCTGAACCCTCTTGAACATTTCCATAGCCAACCCGTTCAGGAAATTAATGACTCAGACCAAGGGTGAGGCGATGAAAAGGAGAAGTAGGGTAAAAAAAATTGGAACAGTCACTAAATATTCTCTTGGCATCTTTTTCACTGCACGTGGCAAAACCAACCCAAAACAAAAAAAGACACCACCACCAAACTTGAAGGGACTGGAAATTTTACTGAGAAACCTGAGTTTTGCTTTCAGAAGCCCTGAGTGTAGCTTTTCTTACGCTGACGAGCCAACCACAGTGGCATTGTTGAACCCACTGTAGACAGTTACTACACTTTGTTAATTCAAAAATTTTACTTTGAAATGGAGGTGGCTATGGAAAATTAACTTTTTAAAGTGTCAGAGCGTCCAGAAAATTCCAACCAAACATCTTACTATAAGAGTATATTTCAGCTCCACAAATGTTCACGATAATTGCTTTGGGGACCACTGGCCGCTCAAGCATTTGTAAGTCAGTCACAACAGTGTTTCATCCTATTTATCTCCCTCTTCCTTCCCATTCTTCACACCTTACTGTACCCCCAAGCCCCCACTAATAAGCAGCTGACCTCAGAGTTAGTACCCTGGGACACCCCCCTTTCCCACTGCAGTTGAAAATCTTACCAACCATGGACTCCACATCGGTTACCTCCCTGTCCAGGGTGGAGACATTGAAGAAACTTGTTAAGCTTATGGGAGCCCAGGCAAAAGGCATCCGGTATTTCCCCAAACGCTGGCAGAAGGATTCAGCCTGAAGTTTTAGTTTTTCAATCTTTTCTTTACTCTAGAAGAAAGTAGAAAGGGACAAGCAGAGACAAACTATATGGTGCCAGCAAGAAATCAATGGTCTCTGCTATGAATAGGACAGCCATCTCCAAAATCTCTACCCAACTGATTAAAAAGAGTGAATAGGCAGGAAAAAGATACAACTCATCCTAGAAGTCTAGCTGATAAGAAAATGCAGATTTGAAATGGAAGAGTTTAAAGAAAATCAATATTTAATTATAAATATACCTTCAAGTAAAAAAGAAAAGAACAAGAAGAAGAAAAAGAAGTCATTGTCGTCCAAGGCTTGTTATACAAGCTAAACAACAAGTGACTCTTTTAGGGGCTAGCCACAGGACTTGGATTTGCACGACAAAATTTTGGAATGAAAAATTTCACTTATTATCTACCAAGCTTTCAAGAGAACCTGTTTTTCAAAAGTTGCCTTGGAAAACTCCAGAAAAATGTATAAAGGTTGCTAATGACTTCCTTATTAGGTTGACCACACTTCCAAGCTTTTCTTTCTAAGTTCAGAATAGAAGGTAAGTTTTAAAAAATAAATGTCTTGAGTTCAATAAATCTTATTTGAGATTTATAAGTCCGTAGCAGGACACTGATTAAGCCAAGTAGTATTCCAGAAAGGCCACGTTTTAAAAGTCACATTGGAAACTTTTGCAAATGGTTGCTGAGAAAGGATGTCCTTTTCACAGGCTCAGTACCTATGTTTTCTACGTGATTTTATGATGTACAGAAGTCTCAGCCTATTTCTAAATATCCACACCAGAAAGGATATTTGGAAACTGGCTGCCACCATTGAGAAAGTCCAGTAGAGCTCAGGCATGGTTCAGTTTCGTGAGGTCTCTGTGACCTTCACAACCTGGGTCAGAGCCTTGGAGCCAACACAACAGATGTGGCTTTGTCCTAGCCAACTTTTCTTAGATGCTGGTGGGTATGTCATCATTTGTTGAATTCAAGAATTTATTTCTTTAAAAAGTTATCATCAATGACCAGTTTCTCTTCGTTCTTTTTAAAGGCACGATTTAGTAATGTCTCTTATGGGGACATATTATAGACTTAACTATTTTGTGGAACTTGGGGAAAATGTCTGCTTATTCTAAAATGTCACCATTTAGTAATACCCCAACATCATACCTTTCCGCCATCGCTTTCTTTGATAACCATGTAGGGTTCTGCGCAGTCTCCAATCTCTCCCTGCTGAAGGACTTTTTCAATCTACCAACAAAAATATTAAAACAAAACTCATGAATTAATCCATACATTGGCATCGGGGCAACCATCAAAGTGATATTTTGTGACAATATGTGATGACAGGGAAGATGTTCGTATTACATGGTTTTTGATCTAAAAAAATTAGTGTGAAAAAAATTGGCATGAAGAGTACCCCATAGGTGTGTAAAAAAAAAAATCATAAAGGTATATTAAAAGGATGATTGTAGATACACAGCAAATGTTAACAGTAGTTATCTTTGTATGCTGAGATTATGTGCTATTTTTATTTTCTTCCTATTGCTTATGTGTATTTTCTATTTTTAAACCATAAACGTGCATTATGCCTACAATAAAAAATGCAATAAAAGTTATTTTATAAAACAGAACCCATGAGACATATGTAAGAAGGGAAAAACTCATTTTCTTTATTATTGCTTACAATGTAAAAAAGAGATATGGCCTCTGTAAAAGTCAAGTTGGGGACTAAAACCTTCCACAAAATGAATAAATGAAGAGAATAAATTATCTGTAATTGTCTCCTTTGTATTTCCTATTAGGGCTGCTTCTCTGGATTTAACAGACATGGGGAAAAAAAAAAAAGCAGCGGATGGTACAGCTTTTCACTTTGCTAACTGGCTGGTAATATGAATTAATGTCACCACTGTCGAATATCTTCTTCCATTTTGCTTCAGGTAAACGATCTGACTGGCCATAAATGTGGCCATCCTCTTTAGGAGAAAGGAAAGGGGCAATCTGAAATTTCCCAACCCTCTGCTCCAAGAAAATGCAGTTAAACCTGAAGCCTGAAGAGAAAAACAAGTGGAGTTGATCCCATTAGCCTGTGTTGAGATGAGACATCGGGTGAGATGCTGCTTCAAAAAAAATTTGGGACTCTTAATGACAGGGAACAAACAGAGTTGCTGGAGGGGAGGTGGGTGGGGCGCTGGGCTAGATGGGGGATGGGGATTAAGGAGAGCACTTGCTGGGTTGAGCACTGGGTATTGTAAGTAGGTGATTGAGGAATCACAGAGTTCTACTCCTGAAACCAATATTACGCTCTACGTTAACTAACTTAAGTTTAAATTTAAAAATTTAAATTTAAACTTAAAAAAAAAAAAAAAAGAAGAAATCCGGGTTAACGTATTCCATCGGGCACAGATTCTTTTTTGTTGGTTTGTTTTCACAATTTATTGTCGCATTAGCTAACATTCAGCGTATACAGTGTAGTCTTGGCTTCAGGAGTCGATTCCCCCGATTCATCACTTACAGGCACACATTCTTGAGAGGCACTGCCAGATAGTATTTAAACCAGGAATACCCCAGCGATGGAGGGTGTTTCGTGGCGTTCAGAGAAAGTGGTGCGGAGCTGTTCATTGGGCATCTCTCCGCCTCATGGAAACCACACACCGGAAGTCTCTCACTTCTCACAAAGGCTGATTCCCCCCCAGATGCCCCAGGCTGAGCACACACACCACAACTCTTGAGCTAGAGTCTGACCGGTATCACTGCTAGTCAGCAATCATTCACTCATTCGTTCATTCATTCAAAAACCACTGGCTGAGCACCTTCGGGGCGGCAGCTGCTGGGGAGATAGGTGGTGAACAAGATACGCTTGGCCCCTCTTCTCCTGAAGCTCACAGTGGCGAGCTTATGGAAAAAACGGGAAGAAGTTGGTTTTCCCATGCAGTCAGTGGCTAAAAATGTGGTCTTTGACCTGAAATCTGAACACAGATGGAGAACCTTTTTATTAGGACCCCGCAGCAACAATGGGAATGCTTCAAGCATTAGTCGTGTACAGTGTATTAGTCACGTATAGACCACAGGAGAGGGGTCTCCAGAATCTGAAAGTGGGAGACTCCAGATCTGACCAGACCAGCAGGTACTGTTCCCTTCCCTGGGGTGGACAGGGTAACGCCAGGTCCTTTGTGACAAGTGCTGTAACTGCTATGAGGGTCCACGGTATGGCCCGTCACGTTTATGTGTAAAACAAACACATGTGTCCTTACAACCAAGGCAGGCAGGGGAAGGGGGTGCGTTGGAATTACCAGGGAATTTTTGTCAGATCAAGAGGGGCTGGTACCACACCTTCCATGTTCATATTGAAAGTTTTAAATCTCATCCTTATTCTCCATCCCTCAACTGAGACACACAACCTTTAAGCCTGGATAATCTTTCAAAGCAATGGTATATGCAATACTAAACCAGGAAACGCTACCTAAAATACAGTTAAGAATTGGATGTTCAGGGCACCTGGGGGGCTCAGTTGGTTGAGCTTCTGACTTCGGCTCAGTTCTCACAGTTCGTGGGCTCGACACCTGCATCGGGCTCTGTGCTGACAGCTCAGAGCCTGGAGCCTGCTTCGGACTCTGTGTCTCCCTCTCCCTCTGCCCCTCCCCCCACCTCAAAAAGAAACATTAAAAAATTCAAAAAATAAAATGAAATGAAAAGAACCTGGTGTTCAGCCTGGGAATAAAAATAAGAAAGAGCTCCTCTTTATTGCATGGCATCTGCCTGCTAAATATTACACACCTTTTGCTCTGTATTTAGACGGGAAGAAACAGCAATGATGCCATTACAGTAAAGGAAAAGAAGCCAGAAGCAAACCAGGGCCTGTCTTACCGAGCTTTAAACGTCTTCCCTGTATCCAGACAATTGACAGAATGTTCGTTATGGCCAAATGAATGCATTTGTATATTTGAAAATTTTGGAATCTATTAAGCAAGTTAATAGTAACCTATAGGTAGCTGCTGATACTTAGCAGGCTATGATGGATTTACCAAAATAAAGTCATCCGCTAAGAAATAAATAAAGTCATCCGCTAAGAAATAAATAAAGTCATCCGCTAAGAAATAGAGCCTGAAGCAAAACCCGGCTCTATGGGACTAGTGTCTTTGGTTTCCCAGGCTGAGAAAACTTTAACTACAGGGGTGCCAGGGTGGGTTCGAAGCTAATCTTCCAACATGTCTAAGTAATATTGCAGGAAAATGGATACGTGTGAAGTCTGACAACAACAGATGTGTCTTCTTAGCAATAGGATTTTAACTTTAATGCTTCCTAAAAGCTTAAACAGATCCTCTTCAAGCAATAGTAACGTGTCAGAGTCTTTGTAGAATGGTGAGAAGGCAGCTCACACACCGAGACATCTGCCACTTGTTAGCTGACCTCCATGTCACTTAAATTCTTTGGAATCGATAGGCTACTCTCATGGGGTCATGGGGGGAATCAACGCGATTATGGAGGTAAGACACTGCGTTAACTAGGAAAGGTTCCAAACCCAGAACTCTGGGTGTACATGAAACCAGAACACCTGAATTTTGGTGTTTTTGTTTTTGTTTTTGTTTTCAGTTTTGGGGTAAACAGTCAGTAAGACTAAATATTTGGCTTAAGGTAAGTGAAATATCCAGTGTTTGTTGTTAACCTCTAACCAGGCACTTGGGTGTGTAGACAAAGTCTCCGTTTTTCTCACATCAGAAAAAAGAGTACCGCTGAGAACAGAAGGTCCTTGTACTTGGAACTGTCCCGCAGACTTCGAGTCCCACTGCACATACGCAGTCTGTCACATGGTGCTCAAAAGGGAGGGTAAAATATAGAAAGTATAGCTCACATCTTAAATTGTCAGAGCCTGGACTTGGGAACATTTAACTACAGGTGTCTAGAAGGACGTGAACGGAGTCAGGAAAGTCTGTGTGGATTTCCTCCACAGCAGCCTCCCAGAGCTGAACAGCCAAGCATAGGAGAAAGAGCTGGGCCAGGAGGAAGGGGGCCTGTGACGTTCCAGGCTTTGTTCCACAACCACAACGGCCCACGGAGGGCAGGATGATCATCCCCACTTTACACATAAGGAAACCAAGTCTCAGCAAGGTTTGGGTCATTACCCCAAGTCCTATAGCGATAAGGCTTCAAAGCCAGGATTCAAAATCAAGACCGTAGGCCTTCAAAACCCATAGTCGTTCTAGTATCCCACACAGAATTTGCTTGGAAAGGAAAAAGGGGCAAGTTGAAACGCAGACAGCGAATCGCACAGAGAACAAGTGGATACGTCCTGACATCTCGAACGTGCTCTGGGACTAACACAACAGTGAAGCATCCGAATGCCCGACGTACCAACGAGATTGTGTTTAACTACCTTGACGACTAGGTAGATGTCGGAGGACGGATAGGTGACGGAAAACACGGCAGATCTCGCCTGACTCGACGGGGCAACAGAGGGCGTGTGAGCACGCAGAAATCCTTTGAACTGGTCAGAGTTCAGGTCACAGTGAAAATTTTCCGAGATCTGTCAACAAGGAACAAGGCAAAAAATGAGTCCCACCTGTTGTTCTCATGGTCTAAGTAGGTTTGAAGAGTAAAACCCCACAAAGAAATGTTGCAAAACGAGGGTCATCACAGACGTCTCTAGGGGTTGGTGGAAAATCTGATTCACCTTTTGTCACAATTTCTAGATATTCTGGAGCTGTTTGAGAGATGGTCCTTGAAACACTTACATTTTTATCAACCCGTCCTTATCTTCTGAATACCAGTGACGTGCTAGGCACTGCAGGCAAGAAGGGAAAGACGCCGTCTCTGCCCTCGGTTACTTTACAGTCAAGAAGGAGGAGAAAAGGGGCACCTGGGTGGCTCAATCAGTTAAGCGTCCGACTTCGGCTCGGATCACGATCTCACAGTTTGTGAGTTCGAGCCGCACGTCGGGCTCTGTGCTGACAGCTCAGAGCCTAGAGCCCGCTTCGGATTCTGTGTCTCCCTCTCTCTCTGCCCCTCCCCTGTTCACACCCTGTCTGTCCCTCTCTCAAAAATAAATGAACATTAAAAAAAAAAAAGCACATCACAGTTGGTGAGGTCTTTCTCCAATGGCAAATTAATACATTTACTGCACAGGATGGCGCCCTCCATCCGTGATGAGGCTAGTCCACAACGCAAAAGCTCCCAAACCGAGGTAACATTACACATATGCCCTGTTAAAAATGAATTTAAGTTGCCTTGTTTCACTGGTCATCCCATATGCTGCTATTTCTTTTCTCTCTCGATCTCAAACAGGCCACCACCTCCAACAGGCTCTCGCTTTAAGATTCTTCAAAGAACACAAACGACCAGCATTCCCAGTACAACTGGACGTACCAAAGGTCATCTGCTTTCAGATCTGGTATGTTTTTGTTGCACAGAAGTGACATCTGAAAACATGAACCCGAAAAATCACGAGCAGTTAAGTGTGCCCTCAGGGATGGGTCGTTCCTTCCTTACCTTTTTCCTTTCTTTAACATCGTAGAGGGCGATGCTGGCAAACAGAGGTTCAACTTCAATCTCGAACCTGTCAGAGAGAGGAAGAAAGAGGGTTTTAACTTAGATGATCTCGAATTTGCTGACGGTGACTCGTTACATAAACCGGCTAAAGATGTCAATCGTTCCCCAAAATATTTGGATCACTCCGCGCAGATGAGAATCTGCACTGGGAGATTCGTGGAGAGATATGAGAGGTTCGTGGAAGATTCCTACTTACTGGAGATCGTGGTGGAGGCTACATTCTCCTAAAAAGCACTTGTTTGTGGCACCACAGGGGAGACAGGGAAGAATGGTCCCACGGTGTGATCCAGCATGGCCCTTCTTATCATGGTAGCTGCTGTGCTTTCTGATGGTGAAGCCTCTGTCTCAGGTAAAGGCTTTGTTCACAGTTTACCCTTTATCGCTCGGGTAGGAATCCCTATGAATTCAATTCTAAGGGACAAGGCTTTTCAGAGAGTGAAGAAAGGAAACTTCTGTTGTTTTTCCTTGGACTGATAGGGACCGTCTGTAGGGGTGAATGTCTGCCCTTTCCTAATTCCACTGCAAGGGGAGCTTCTGAGTTAGTAGTTGGTGGGGGCAGGGAACCGAGCACAGCCAATAAACACTGAGCTGAGTGGGTCCAGCGAGAGCTAGAAAATTCTTGGCCCTAATTGCCCATTGCCCTCGAAAGGGTGGGTTTGAAGAGACCGCATACCCGAGGCATAATCCCTCCCCACATGTTATAGCATACACATGGAGCACAGATGTGCAGATTCCAAGCGTCTCAGGCTAACAACCCACGACCTTGGATACGGCCATCTGAGAGCACCAGTAACCAGGCCCTGGACCACCATTGCCTCAGAAGTCATGTAAATTAGGCCAAGTTTTGTTTCAAGGCATGTGTGAGAGGAGGGCTTTATCACTGGGTAACTCTGTCTATCAAAACACAGGTTTCTTTGTCTCCGCTGAGATCTCCTGAACCAGAATTTCTCTCTTGGGGGGAAACAGTGGTGGAAGGTGTCCCAAAGTCTGCATTGAAAACAAGCTCCCTGAGTAAATCTGACACACACTGGTTTCACCACCAAGACAGCTCGTCTGAGCTGAGGTTACTTCGCATAAGGGGATAATAAATTTTCCACTAAAAGATTTCCCCCCGGGGGTGACTGCATGGCTCAGTCGGTTAAGCGGCCGACTTCGGCTCAGGTCATGACCTCGCGGTTCATGAGTTCAAGCCCCGCTCCGGAATCTGTGCTAACAGCTCAGAGCCTGGAGCCTGCTTCGGATTCTGTGTCTCTCTCTCTCTCCTTCTCCCCTGCTTGTGCTCTCTTTCTCTCTCTCTCTCTCAAAAATAAATAAATGTTAAAAAAAAAAGATTTCTCCACATAAAATGCAAATGAGACAAATACTTCGTTGTCATCCTCTTTTTTTTTCCCATGTGCTACAGACATCTGCAGATATGGCATCAGCTTGATTCTTTCTTTTTGCTTGAGGCTTTACACGTTTCTCAAGAGCAAAGCAGTGACAGTGCTTGATCTCAACAGTTGTTGAAAAATTCCCCAGCTATAAAATCCATAGGAGTAGAAACAAAATTCTGCAGGTCAGCATCACTGGGGAAATGGAAGGCCTAAGCATTGTCATTAAGTTCTTACTATTCATCTGTTGACACCGCAGGTTGACCTAAAAGAGCTTGCTTTCTTGGGGCACCTGGGTGGCTCAGTCGATTGAGCGTCTGCCTCTTGATTTCACCTGGGGGTCACGATGATCTCACAGTCAGTGAGTTCAGGCCCTGCTTGGGGCTCTGTGCTGACAGCGCGGAGCCTGCTTGGGATTCTCTCTCTCCCCCCGCCTCTCTCTGCCCCTCCCCCACTCATGCTCTCTATCTCAAAATAAGTACAGAAATTAAAAGAAAATAATTTTTTTTAAAAAAAGAATTTGCTTTCTTTTTTGTTTTTGCAGCCAGTTTGTTGCAGAGCAGTGGGACAGAGTAGCTGCGCCAATCTCTTTGGCCCATCTCTCTTCTTGCAGGTGTTAAGTCGATATGGATGCTATTTAAGCCCCTTGAGTGGGCCAAGCATATTAAGCCCCTTGAGTGGGCCAAGTGCCCACCGAGGTGGGCAAACACCTCGGTTCTGCTTGAGGTCTGCGCTGGCAATTGGGAAGAACATCACCAGAAATCCACACTTGACGATTTTCATTAAGAGTCATCCAAAAGGCTCTATTTGTTTGGTTTTTTTCAAATAATACATGTCGGTCTTCGTGGCCATGTTCTCCCACCTGTGAGAACTGCTGCTGTGTATTGGCTGGAAAGGTCTAGAAAGTTTGGTGACAAAGGGACACCATGAGGGAGAATTCCTCCAATCCCAAATAGCATAGTTACTGCACCTACGAGGGGCCGGCTGGGGGTGCACCAGGGCCTCACACAACAGGGTGGGCTCCCTGGCAACAGGGAGGAGACCAGCGGCCCCTTCCGGGCAGCGGCCCGGCTGCAAGGCTGGCATTCCGGGCTGGCTTGCAAGGGCTAGCATCTGCCTTTCTGCAGCCCTGACTTGACCGACTGCGGGCTCACGGGGCCCCTCCTGTCCTGCTACAGACAAAAGCCCCTCTGCCCCTCCCCCCGCTGGGAGAGCCGGCTGGGGGGAGGGGCTGCAACATCAAGCGAGCCCCCAGGACCCAGGGTGAGCAGCGCTGCCCACTCACGCTCGCGTTCTCAGGAGAGGATCTGGGGAGGCTCCGCATTGGAATCACAGGAGTGCAGGGCGGGTAGGAACCTCGAGATCATCCCGGGTAACAACCTCATCTATCAGGAAGAACTCAAATTCTCAGAGAGGCTCCCGGGGGTTGACACACAGCCTTGAGTCCAGAGTCCAGATGCCCGAAGTTCAAACCAGGGGCTGCGTTAGGGGTCCGTGAATTCACTTCAAGACATGGATGCCCTCCCCCGAGGGCGTGAAACAATACTATGCTCACGTGCTGTTGCCTGGATGGAACATCTAGAACTTAATAGTTTCAGAAGAGTCTGTGATTTGAGGTGGAAGCCTTCTCTAGCGTGGCAGTCTGCAGGAGCAGGCTGCAATGGACCCTCCGGTGGGCATGCAAGACAGGCTGCTCCTGTGGAGGAAAAGCTACTCTAATTTACTTTGATTTACTTAGTTCATATTTCAAAATTTATGTCTATTTGATAACGCATGTAACATTTTATGTGTCTTTTAAAGTTTATTTATTTATTTTGAGAGACAGAGAGAGCATGCGCGGGGGAGGGGCAGAGAGAAGAAGAGGAGTTGGAGAATCCCAAGCAGGCTCCACGCCGTCAGCACAGAGCCCGACGTCCCTGTAGGACCCAGGCATCCCTATAACGCGTACAGTATTTTAATGTGTGTGTACAAAATTAACATACATATATGGAAAATACAGGGCTTTTTCTCACTATGAAAGTTAAACAATCAAAGAATTTGGAGATGACTGCTTTAAGGTAGATGTCACAGGGTGCCTGGGCGGCTCAGTTGGCTAAGCGTCCGACTTTGGTTCAGGTCATGATCTCAAGGTTCGTGAGTTCAAGCCCCTCATCCGGCCCTGTGTGGACAGCTTGGAGCCTGGAGCCTGCTTCGATTTCAGTATGTGTGTGGGTGGCTCTCTCTGCCCCTCCCCCATTCGCGCTGTGTCTCTCCCTTTCTCAAAAATAAACATTAAAAAAAAAATTTAAGTAGATGTGGCAAACAGTTGGCCCAGAAGAGGAATCCAGAATGCAGACATGCAGTTATGTAGTATTTAAAAAGGAAATTTGGGGCGCCCGGGTGGCTCAGTCGGTTGAGTGTCCGACTTTGGCTCAGGTCATGAGCTTATGGTTCGTGGGCCCGAGCCCTGTGTCGGGCTCTGTGCTGACAGCTCAGAGCCTGGAGCCTGCTTAGGATTCTGGGTCTCCCTCTCTCTGCCCCTCCCCCACTCACACCGTGTCTCTGTCTCCCCAAAATAGAAAAATATTAAAATAATAATAAAAAAAGGAGATGAGAAGATAGTTAAGAAGTCAGAAAATTATGCATAAAAAATTGAATTTCCAGCTTCTCTTGAAAAAACAAAACAAAAACAAAAACAAAAGCAAAGCAGACAGTTGATAAAAAAAAAGGGCCTGTGTACTTGGATGGCAAGAATCAGCTCTAACCAGTAGTAGTGTCCCCTTGGGATGGTTTGCTATAGTCCCCACTGCTCCCTGCTACCCTGTTCCCCTGGCACTGAGACTGGGCTTTAGCCGCATCTCACATTATGTTTCAACAGCGGTGTGCCGGTAAATGTTTAACAAACAAGTCCCTGGAAAGAAAAAGCTCTGATTTGCAGCATTTTCTGATTTCTATGTTGTAAATATTCCCTCATGGCCAACGTCACGCTACCTGCTTGACTTCACAGAACACAGAGCTGGGAGGAGCACGATCAGCTCTCATGAATTAATCAGAGCGGACTCGCATACACCACTCACTGTTTTTTCGGTTTTTTTCAGTTTTTTTTTTTCCCACCATCCAGCTTTCCTTGTTACTTTTGTTAATGTATGCTTTTTCACTCAATTACCTTACATGACTAATTCAAGGTGTGCCTTCCCTATTATAGAAGAGTGACAGTCAAAGGCTTGGTAGAAATAGAATCGAGTGTAGCTGACTCCAAAGTCTACTCCTCCCATCACCTGACAGGTGCCTGATTTAGGCTCTGTCGACAGAGACAGTTTCTGTCTAAAGGGCAAGATAAACCTCAGTGTCGTGTTTGGGATGTTTGCTGATACTTACTTCAGGGTCAGGACCTTGACCAGTATTCTGTTGCCCAGATGTTCCTTAGGACATTCTGGTACCGGACGTATTTCCACGGCATCCTCCTATTATTAAACACATGGTAAAGAAATCATTAGTGAATTTCCACGAGGGGTTCCAGCTGAAGTGAGTCCAGGGAAGGGAAGGCTGCTGTCCAGGGCTCGACTGTCATTTGCTTTATTTCTAACTGTGGGATAACACTTGGACTTTTTATCCAACCCCAAGCTTCAAAGTCAACATTGACAGCAAACAATTTCGCCTTTCAGAAAGCTAAGCATTTAAGACAAAGAAACAGAGGGAGGAAGGAAGGAAATGTGAACAGGAATATGGCTGAGTAACATCTACCAGATGGCATTGCAAAATCTAATACCTATTGTTGGTATTGTTGGCTTTTTTTTTTTTTTTTTTGCTTGCTCTAAACACACATTCAGAATATTTCTCCCGTCAAAGTTTTACTAGTAAATATGTGAGTTTCAGGCTTGAGGTCTGAGTCAGAATAGCTCACGTCAGGCTACATGCAAACCATCAGGACTAAAATATAGTATCTTTCTCAGTTCACTGTTCTCTTAAACAGATGATATAGAGATTTGGGGTTGAATATGTATAGGTTCTATGCCTGCATATCCAGCTAGAGCTGGCAAAAGTTCTAAGGACAGGAAGCGCAGTAATGGCAAATTAGCAATGACTTAGTAATGACAAATACACCTGTCTATTTTACCACTTCGGGACTCAAGACTTAAAAAGAAGTATCAAGTCCCTGAGGCAACTTTCAACATTCAAATCTGAGCTATCATAATACATTTAAAAAAATTGTTTTTTGAAGTTTTATTTATTTTTGAGAGACAGAGAGAGAGAGAGAGAGAGAGAGAGAGGAGAGGCAGAGAGAGAAGGAGACACACAATCTGAAGTAGGCTCCAGGCTCTGAGCTGTCAGCACAGAGCCCAACCCGGGGCTCGAACTCACAGATGGCGAGAGCCTGACCTGAGCCAAAGTCGGACGCCCAACCGACTGAGCCACCCAGGCACCCCGACAGTATCTTAATTATATCCATCTATTCAAAGATAACAGTGCAAATCCATGAAAACTTGAATTCCTGCTCTTGCAGTAGACTCCCTAAACACTGGTGGTCTGCAACTCACAAGGGTCCAAAGAAGAGTCGTGTCTGATTATATTCTCCTGGCCTACAAATGATGGGAGCTTTCCACCAAATACCCCACAGCGACAGGTAACATTTTTAAATACAGCAGTAGAATCGTGTCCTCGGTAAATCTGTACCCAGATGGGTGGAACAAAGTAGCAAACCAGCTGTACCCTAACCTCCGTTCCTCGAGGCCCAAGCCCGGGTTCATCAGATGGCCACCTGCCCGCTGGAACTGCTGATCGTGTTTCGGGACAGCCACTGCTTGATGTCCACACTGAGTTCAACTCCCTCCAGAACAAGCTGGCACTTGTGGGGTGATCAGAGCTGACACACTGAAAAGTGAGGCCTCCTCCCACCCCACTCCATTGGAGAAGAACCTCAACACATATTCACGGGCTTCTAAGGCTACCTCTCTGGTCTGGATTCCAACCCTTAGGATCCTTGGCTAAAAGCTTTTCATTGGGAGAATGGGAGCATACACAAAATTGGAGACGGTAATGTAGTGAACCTCCCTTACCTGTCATGTAAGTTTCCACAAGCTCAACTCAGGGGCAACCTGGGTTCACCTACAGTCCCATTGACTACCTTCTCCTCCCACCCCCACACTCAATACTGGATTACTTGTAAGCAAGACTCCAGACATCATATCATTTCTTCTGTAAATATTTCAGCACACATCTCTACAAGATAAAGACTTTGAAAAACACAGAGCTATAAAATCATTATGACTCTTAAGAATTAACAGTAATTTCTTATCATTGCTGAATATTTAGTCAGTTCCAAATTTCCCCAAAATGTATCCATTTTGTTGGGTGTGTGTGTGTTTTGCAGTTAGTTTGTTAAATCACGATCTAAACGAGGTCTACATATTGATGTCTTTCCTAAGTCTCTTCTAGTCTATATGCATTTCTTAAGTGTTATAGTTGTCTGCAGTAGGAACTAGCTTGCAAAGGAGGAGAAGAGAAAATATGAAGCTTTAGAGGATGTTTGTTGTTCTATCTTGCTGAGTGTGTGTGTGTGTGTGTGTGTGTGTGTGTGTGTGTGTGTATTTAGAGAGAAAGAAATGGGGGGAGAGATAGTAAGAGAGAAAGAGAAAGACAGTATGAGAGATGTTCTTCCATCAGCTGACCCAACGGATCCTGGGGCCAACTCTAACTCTGCCTGCCTGTGATCTCATCACCTGAGCCCCCCCACTACTCTTCTTCTTAACTGGTTTTTAACTGGGCTCTGTCACTTGCAGCCTCAAGAGTCTGAATGCAAACTCTTCTGCGATTCAGAGTATAGTGGCATGGTTTTAGGGACCAACACATAGGATACCTTTTACAGAACCCACAATGAATCAGGGAACAAACGTGCCTCATAGAAGCTTAGTGGTTGTGGGGCACCTGGGTGGCTCAGTTAGTTAAGTGTGGGACTTTGGTTCTGGTCATGATCTCACGGTTCATGAGTTCAAGCCCTGCATTGGGCTTTGCGCTGAGAGCTTAGAGCTTGGAGCCTGGAGCCTGATTCTGACAGATTCTGTCTCCCTCTTTCTCTGCCCCTTCCCTTCTCATGCTTCGTCTCTCTCTCTCTCTCTCTCTCTCTCTCTCTCAAAAATAAATAAACATTAAAAAAAAAAAGAAGCATAATGGTTGCATTCTACTTTTGCCTCTCCTGCAGGCCCAGTCATAATTGGGATATAATGGTCCACCTCTCTTCTAATTCTCCTCGCCAAGAAATAAAGTAATGGTAATATTAAATAGTTTAATTAATGTGCTTTCAAAAGAAATCAGCATGTGTGATTACTTCATGGGAGCCAGAAATTTACCTTTCTTCCACAGGGCTACCTTTGGAGAAAGTGCAAATTACAAGGGCAAATGCAACCTCTGGGCGTATGAGCTTCAAAATATTAAAGGCTGGTCTAGGGGCCCTCCAGCACTGTAGACATACCAATTTACAAATAATTGGCACACTAATTACAAAGCATTCCTCTCCACTCAATAAAGCAGGCCCATTAGGGCCTCTGCTAGATCATAACTCTCAGTCCTAATCAAGTTTCTGCATTGTTTCAAAGACCATAAAACAAAGCGCCTTCAACACAGTCTGTAACTCATTCTTGCACTCAATGTGGGACTGGACACCCTCCCGTGTAATCCCACGAGGGCGACTCCAATGAGCTGCTGCCTCACTGGACATGTTCTCCCCACCCCCCTTTCAAATTGTTTTCTCTCTCCTGATGTCCACTTTGGGACTCTTTCTTACATATTGGCACCCCCAGCATGGAACTTGGAGGAAAAAGAATGCATGTGAAGGTCATATTTAACACCGGTAATAAGTTTTAAAGTTTCCCATGGAAACTGAAAAGGTATGAGATAGAATGTGGTTGCTGATATCATCTCGGGGTTTCAGGTACGTGTGGTAATCTACCAGGCAGCCATATGTAGATCGATAAATAGGCAAACATAAGATTTGGGGTTAATGGGCTAGGAGCTCCATTCTGTCATTTCACCTGCTTGTTGAATCCTGAACAAGTCACTTTACCTCTCTGTTACTTTGCAATCTCAAGAACGGAGGCAATAAGGCTGCCCACATCATTCATTTTTGTTTGTAATCTGCCTCATTCAGAAAAGGAATTTGAGGCCACTGAAAATAAATCAAGAGATGAGAAAACCAAGAGGGTTGGGAAATAAAGATAAGAAGGAAAGAAAGAAGGGGTGCTTGGGTGGCTCAGTCGGTTGAGCATTTGACTTCAGTTCAGGTCATGATCTCACAGTTTGTGAGTTTGAGCCCCACGTCGGGCTCTGTGCTGACAGCTCAGATCCTGGAGCCTGCTTCAGATTCTCTGTCTCCCTCTCTCTCTGCCCCTCCCCTGCTCATGTGCGTGCACGTACACGCTCTCTCTCTCTCTCTCTCTCAAAAATGAATAAACATTTAAAAAAGTAAAAGTAAATTTAAAAAAAGAAGGAAAGAAAGCTGAATATAATTCAGGACACCAATAAGTAAGCCACTAGATTTAGTAGTGATGAACAGAAATTTGACCCTAAGTAATGAATCCAGGAGAGCCAATGAGAAGACACGCACATGTCTCCTGTGTTTGCGTTTCCCCAGTGGACGCGAACTCTTCTCTGTCTGAAGGCCTGAGAGACACTTTCCCTCCGGGTCCTCACTGAGGCGTAGGATGAGGTCAGTGTCCTCCATGATATTTGCACAGTACACACAATATCCTATCTCATCACAGATGTCTGCTTTCCTGTCCTTTCCGCTGACCATTGGTAAACTCATAGAAGGGCAAGTCAGCAGTCACAATACCCAGGGGTGGGGGCTTCAAAAGGTTTAAGAATCAAGCTCCCTAGGGGCACCTGGGTGAACCATTCAGTTGAGGGACCAACTCTTAATTTCAGCTCAGGTCATGATCTCAAGGTTCATGGGATTAAGCCCCACATCAGGTTCCATGCTAAGCATGGAACCTGCTTGAGATTCTCTCCCTCTCTGCCCCTCCTCCACTCACATGTGTGCACTCTCTCTCTCTCTCACTCTTAAAATAAATAAATAAACATTAAAAAAAAAAAAAAAAAAAGAACCAGGCTCCCTAACGGTCTTCTTGCTTGATCCAAAAATTAAATTTAAAACATTTAGAGGCATGGATGGACAGTGTATCTTTTAGGCAAAAATGCCCCCCAAATCATATATTTTGCAACAGAACTTTGAATAAAATTTGGACCACGGAGATATTGCTGTAGCCAGTTTTGGCACGAGCCAGTAGCAGACATTCTGGCATGCGGAGGAAAGACTGAGAGCCTCATATAAAGTATAAGGAGCCGAAACAGGCTTGGAGGACGGTCATTTCTCAGCCCATCTGAAGCACCCCCCTGGGGATGACCACAGGTAAAGCCTAAATTATCACACTGTTCTGGGTCAGCTCTGATATATAAAGAGTGGACAATCAAGGTTCTGAAGTTCTATGCATTAAGAGCACAGCTATGATCACTTTTGGCCAGAATGTTTTCAAAGCATTTCTCTTCAGGCTGTTCACAGAAATTCATTCTTTCTTTCTTTCTTTCTTTCTTTCTTTCTTTCTCTCTCTCTCTCTCTTTCCTTCCTTTCTTTCTTTCTTTCTTTCCTTCTTTCTCTTAAAAAATTTTTTTAACATTTATTTAGTTTTGAGAAACAGAGACAGACAGAGCATGAGCAGGGGAGAAGCAGAGAGAGAGGGAGACACAGAACCCGAAGCAGGCTCCAGGCTCCGAGCTGTCAGCACAGAGCCCGACGCGGGGCTCGAACTCACGGACCGCGAGGTCATGACCTGAGCCCAAGTCGGGTGCTTAACCGACTGAGCCACCCAGGCAGCCCTACAGACCTTATTTTTAAAAATATTTTAACAAAACACTTAAGAACACCAAAGCTTAGGGGCGCCTGGGTGGCTCAGTCGGTTAAATGTCTGACTCTTGACTTCGGCTCAGGTCACAATCTCACGGTTTGTGAGTTTGAGCCCCACATTGGACCCCGAGCTGACGGTGCAAAGCCTACTTGGGACTCTCTCTCCCCTCTCTCTGCCCCTCCCCTGCTCATGCGCTCTCTCTCAAAATAAACAAATAAAATAAACATTAAAAAAAAAAGAACACCGAAGTTTAAGTAACATGCCTTGATGGATTAACGGCAAAACAGATCCCCCAAATCACTGAATGGTTTGACTCACTGCGTGAGGTTACTGCATGCAGACCGTAAAATGTTCTGAAGGTTAAATGAGATGGTATCAGTGAAAGCGTTTCGTTAAGAGCTATGGAAATCCTGGTTGCTATTGTCGGAACCTCATTTGTAAGCTTGATCGATAACTAGTTTTGCTCTTCCACAGGCCTGTTCTAGTAAAAAGAACAGCCCAGAAATCATACCGCTGGGCCTTCTGGCAGTGCTATAGAATAATGACGGACAACAGCAGTTTCCTGGAGACTCTGTGTCCCCACTGCAGTTCACACATGGAGATGGCCGCACCCACCTCGTCCACCGCTGGGTACAAGGCAAAGAGCTCTGCCTGCCGATTGGTCCTCCGAGCCTCCTCATTCTGCTTCTCGAAGTCCTCGGCACTCACGTGCTGCAGGAGGTTCTCCAGCCGCTGGTCAGGCTGCAGGCTGCGGAGGTCGAAGCCACACGCAGTGAGGGGACCTTTCCCGGACACGTCACACAGCACATTTAAGTGGCGGGGCCGTGCCTGCGAGAAAAGACACATCTTGTGAGAGAGACTGCGGGTCTCAAGTGAGTCCGGAAGCATCTGGGATGTCAGACCCCTGCTCCAACGTGGGATTACAGAGTCACGCCTCAGGTGGCTTCTGAGCCAAGCAATCACATCTTAGCCTCCTGGTCGGAATATCCTAAAATGAAACGTCTCCTTCCCACCTGGAAGCAGGTAATTTACTCATCGGATGTGGATACACTGGTCCTTGAGGAAAGGTTTGACCACAGCACGGTGTTCCTGTTAGTTCTGGGGCCATGTTCTTTTCTGGAGGTGGGAGCCAAGTCTCTTGGGAACCTCACTGAGGTCTCACACTCAAGCAGAAAAGAACTGAAATAACATATAATAGAAAGGGGGCTGGACTGGGGCATAGAGGGATCCTGGCCTAATCTCAACTCCAGAACTTGGCTTTTGAAACTGAAAATGAGAGGTTGTATGAGAAGCCTTCCAAATTAAACCTCATATAAATTCCCACACTCGATATTATGCTTCCAAAGACAGAGACGTGGGGGTGGGAACACCCTTCGACGGGGCTTTAGTAACAGTTAGGGCAACAGGAACCAGAACAAAAAGCAGGAAAGCATTTGCCAGTCAAGTAGTGTCCACTTTTGGCTTCAGTGTGTTTGAAAAAAGTCGTAAAGCAATTCACAAGCAGATGCTTTATTCCATTAGGAACGTTTCAGTCACGGGGAATTGCAAACCCAGCCAAAGATTTGGCAAAGCCTTGACAACCATAATTAATGATACGGGGTAAGAAGGCAGATGGAACTATTACAAACATCTGTAAAATTAATGGTAAAATGTTATCCTAAAGTTCTACAAAATGGACATGGTACTGTACAATGTCTACGATGTATACTTTTTGTGACATCCATCGACCTTACAGAAATTCTACTCTGCTAGATCATAAATTTGACCTAACTGTGCTAGCAATAATCAATATTAGTACTGTAATCATTGATACTTCTTTGGCTTAGAATTTATGAGAGCCTTGGGAAAAGGAAGTGAATTTACCAAGTTTCTTTAAAAGGACGTCAAGAAATATATATGATGTCCATAATGTATTCTAAGGGCATAAACTGGACAAGTCAGCAAGGACTGTGAGGACAAGAGCATCTCCGGAACATTGTTTATAGCAACAAAATAAGAGAAACAATCTAAATGTCCCCCTAAGAAGAAGCATTCAGAGATTCTAGACCTTGCATCCGAGGGAATGTATGTAACCATTTAAAGAAAACCCAAGAAACACGTATTCGTTGGAAGAGAGAGACGGTCACAGTATGGTGTATTGTTAATATGACAACGGAGGGCATACAAGATTAGGTATAATATGATCTAATTTTTATGAAATCTATGTGTACCACGGAGTTGTATCATGTTATGTGTTGCACCTACGTAAATTCAGGCACCTGGCCTCACCATTCCACTCAGAAGGTGCCAAGAATGGCAGTGACGTGGACGATGTTGCCGGTTGTCTCACTGCCTGAGCATCTCTGCACGGTGAGTATTAGTCTAATACTGAAAACCATACAACTTTTGCATAACCTGACTCCGCAACCCAGCTGAGGACTTAGTTGAGTGCAGTTAGTACGCTGAACGAGGGTGCTTCATGGGGGTGTTGGTAATTTGCCTATCCTCCCTCAGCTTTAAATTTTATTCTCTGGTACTCAGCAAGCCACATCTGGGCTTTGCCACGGCTCCCTTTGGGTTCCGCCAGGAGGGGGCGCTATAGGGAGACTGGACGGCTGGAGCCGGGAGAAGGGACTCCCTCCTCCCTCTTTGCTCGCATTTCCTCACACTTCCGGTAGTGGCAGTTGGTTCTGGCTTTCGGCCTCTTTGGGCACTTCTAGAACCATCTTCATCTCACCTCCTTGTTGGTACCAGCACCAGGCGGACAGTCCCACGTCTAAGAGGTCAGAGTCCAGACTCCCTGACCCTGTGGGGTTTTTCCTCCGAGATCCGGAAATACTCCCCACAGCTAGGTCCCGCCCCCTCCCCAGGGATTTGAGTCCCAGCTCCGAAGCCACTCTTCAGGGTTTTTAGGTTCTGGAAACTCCAAACTCTTCCCACTAGACCCCCAGTTCTTGAATGTGATCTTGGGACCTCCTGGGAAATGCTAATTAGAAATCGAATTATTGAGTGCCACCCACCCAGAACAACTGAATCAGAAACTCCAGGGTGGGGCCTAGCCATCTGAGTTCAAACAAGCCCTCCAGGGGATTGCAGTGAAGCTCCAGGCTTAGAGCCACTGCCCTAGGCCCCAGCCCCAGGGTGACGTGCTGCTTCCTGCACCTAAAGTTTCTGTCGGACTTCGATTTTCCTGTTCGGTTCTCCGGGTCCTCCAAAACCTGTTTAACCAATTCCCTCGGTTACATTTTTTTGTTGTTAAGATATCTGGGGTGGCGTATCTGATAGGTGACCAAGACTAGGCCTAATTTAGGTGACCAAGACAAGGTCCGGGCACCGGGGTGGCTCAGTCGGTTAAGCGTCCGACTCTTGGTTTTGGCTCCAGTCGTGATCTCACGGTTCAGGCGTTCGAGCCCGGCGCCCAGCTCTGTGCTGACAGCGGGGAGCCTGCTTGGGATTCTCTCTCCCTCAAAATAAATAAAATTAAAAAAAATTGAATTTAGTCAAAATTACCAGTGAAAAATCCCTTAAAAATCCCCCACAGAGCACTGGTATTCCATGCTTGAGGAAGCCCACCATATTCAGTACTGGAACTGATGGCTGATTCCTAGGTAGAGCTCAGATAAAGCAGTGAGCTTGGCTGTAGAGACCACGTGGTTTGAAAACCAGGTAGTATTGTAGAACTGTCTAGTCATTCAGCACGGTGAGATGCTTATAAGGAGAGCCAAGCTGAAAGCTATACCAGTTCAGAAAACGCACTATAGAAACGCAAATTCCTTCCCCTTTGTTTTTCGCACCTATAAAAGTTGGAATAGAGCACTGGCTTTCTAAAAAAATTTTTACCTGTGGTAAATCTACATAAAATGTACCATGTTAATCATTTTTTAGCGTACAGCTCAGCAGGGCGAAGGACAGTCACACTCTTGTACAACCAGTCTCCAGAACTCTTCACCTGTACCCATCTGTGCTGCAACTCTGTCCCCATTAAGCGGTCATTTCCATTTCTTCCTCTTCCTACAGCCCCTGGCAACCGCCATTCTATGTTCTGTCTCTAGGAATCTGACTACTCTGGGGACCTCACACATGGAGAATTATACACTTTTTGTTCTTTTGTGACTCTTTACTTAGCCTGTGTGGGGCACTAAGTGTGAGCTCGTATTGTCCTGAATGCTTCACACAAATTAACCCATTGAATAGTCAAAAGACCCCATGTGTTAGTGACTAGCTGTTATTGTCATTAGCGTTATGGACTTGAACGTGTGTGTCCCTGAAAAATTCTTATGTTGAAATTGCAAGTCCCAGTTGGGAGGTAGGACCTTTGGGAGGTGATGAGGTCTTGAATCTGGGGCCTTAATGAATGTGATTAGTGCCCTTCTGAGAAAAGACACGGGAGAGTTTGTTTCCTCTCTCTTGGTCTCTACTTTGTGGAGATACATCGAAAGGTGTCTGCAAACCAGGAAGAGGGCTCCTGTCAGGAACCAAATCAGCCAGCACCTTGATCTTGGACTTCCCCCTCTCTGAACTATAAGAAACAAATGTCTGGTGTTTTAGCTACCCCAGTCTATGGTAGTCTGTTACACAGCCCAAAGTGACTAAGACAGTGAGCTTCCCTTAAATAAGTAATAAGTACTTGTTAGAGAAACTGGGTAAAATTGAGAAAAGAATACTTTTTAAGAAGTTACAGGAGTTCTAGTGCCCAAAGACAATGCCTTCTGTGTTTCTGTAGGCATCTTTTTCCTACCAAATTCAAAATTTTGATTCCCCATCAGTGTTCTAAATTTCGATTCTTGATTGTGGTTTAACATGAACATATTTTCAAAATTCTCTTCTAGCATTTCAACTGCTCCATAATTTTAATAGATGCACAAAATATATATGCTCAACTATTCCTCCACAGAATCCCTGCCTGAGTTCTCGATCTTTCCAGTCAACTATGGCTGTCCTTCTCTAGAGAAATTATTCAAATACATTCAATAGACTGTTCCAGATTCCAAATATTTACTTTTCCCAGTTAGTTCAGATGCTTCCGTTTCTTCCCAAAGGGTCCAAATATTCTCAAACCTAAACTAGTGTTGAAGTCAGGGAGCTGTGATTTAAAATGAGAAGAGACCAAGTGAAGAGACCGTCATTTCCCATTGAGTAGACTCGGGTGAGAACACGACTCCTCCAAGATCACACAACAATTGACCAAGATGGTCAGAGAGCATGTCCCCTAAGGCGCTATTTCATTTATGCCATTGGGTCCCCATACCCAACACTCCTTTCTAAGGTAAATATTTCCTAATTTTTCCTTTCCCATCCTGAAATGTAATGTACAGCTGATATAACTTACACACAATTAGTTTTAAAATGAACTCAAAAAAATTTAACGGAACGAGGAGATAAAAGTAAAAATTACAATATGAAAGATGGCTTTGTTATCATCCTTGTTTCCCAGGGGAGGAAACCGAAGCCCAGGGAGGTAAATTATCCTGTCTGGGGCAACAGAGTGAGTATGTGGCAAAAACCACAGAGAACCCAGGCAGTCTGGCTTTCACTCTTTCTGCACGCAGCCTGCCTTAGGGACGCCCCTGGGTGTCCTCAGGAATTGTAGCAGGGGTGGGCTCCGTGGGCACCCTCCCTCCGCTTTTATGTATTTTCATTATTGAACTTGTGGGTTCTCATTTGAACAGCAACTTCTGTAGCTACAAACAGGTTTGAAAAACAGAAATCCCTGACTCAGATGGTAGAGTCCCTCCCACTCTGACATTCTCTGAGTCTCTAGCCTTTTTTCTAGTTCAAACATCAACAGCATGCCCTGGGCAGATCAGACCGGTAACCTGGTAACCACGTTTGTTGACAGAAAATACCTGCGCGCTGGGTTCACTGTTCTCCAAGGATTCTGACTCAAACGTCTGTTTCTGAAGTGTCTTGTGAAAATCCCTTCGGGATCCAGTCTTTTTAAAGCTGCAAATCTCCGCACTTCCTTGGTTTCTTTTATGGTTGTTATTATATCATTTGGAGAGAGAGAGAGAGAGAAAGAGAGGGATGCAAACATATTAGATTCAAAACAAAAGTAATGGCTTAAGTGTACACACGGCACTGAAAGATCTTGCAAAGAGAGACCGATTGTAATTCCTCACATCTAATTATGCACCAGGCCTAATACAAAGCTGCGCTGTAATGAGAGACAGACTTGCCTCCTGGCTGGCTCATTATTAAAGGCAGGAATGGTCTGGGAAAATGCCACTTCGGAGGTGTGGTCATTTCAGCTGCGGGGCATTTGGCAACAAGCTGACGCTAAACTATGACCCCAGTGTTAAGAGGCTGGAATAAATCTAGCAATGTGCAGAGCAGCAAATAAAGATCGTTTGAAGATAAAAATAGAGGAAAACGTTTAATGTCCCCATCAGTGTTCTTAATGATGAATGAAAAAGGCAGGACATGGTTAAGAAAAAGAAGAGATAAATGACGTACATGCTAAAAATCTTTGCTAATATTCTCAATCTCCACTCCATGCACTCCATTAAGATTGTGTTTCAAAAATGTCTAGCTATGAAAAGGGTTTAAAATATAATGGCCACCACTGTCACTGGAGAAAGAAATGAGACCACCATGCAAAAGGCAACAGATAGGAGTTGTCAAATAATAACTACAGAAACCAGCACGCCTTTTCCCCATTTTTCTGACTCAGAGTCTTCTTGGAAAACAGGCTGCAAAGTCAACCGCACAACCACGCCGCCATTTTGTTTGATTTCTCACACTATTTGAAACCCCCCTGAGCAGGTTGGTAAAAGGATATGAAATGAGTTAGGATTTATTAGGCCAATCAAATGGCAGACAGATTAAGCAGGAAATGTGGGAGAGCTACCAGCAACGATCCAAATACAGAGTCTATAACTCTTTGGGAGGGATGAAGTGTTGGGTTATGCACAGAGCTGGTAGTCAATAAATTTTAGTTGATTAAGTTAATTAAAGAAAAAAATGAGAGGTCCCAGTGTTGTCTGCTGGGAGAACAGCTCTGTCCTTCGATTTTATTGTGCTCTAAAGACAGGCAATTTGTTTTGAGTGAAAGGAGACAAGGAATAGCGTAGAAGACACACAAGATGGGTATGGTGACGAACTCAAGTCAAAGTTTACTATAAATGGTCATCGTTAGTGTCTCTTGCATTGCCCCTTGCATTGGCCCCTTGCATTGCCCCGATCTAAACCTGTATTGACAGGGCTGGGGGACCAGCAGGCTAAATTGGGAACTGAAAAAAAATAAGTCAATGAGTAAGGTACACTCTGAATAAGGAAATAAGACTAAACATTTAGAAAAGATTTCAAGAGAAATATCCAGAATAATTTCTGGTTTGGAATTCCTAAATACCAACCAAATAAATGAAATTTAAAATATATTGTTCATAGACATCAATTCCCAAAACGTCTTCTGGGGGACCCTTTCAAACAATGCCCCAGAAGTACTAACTACTTAAAATATTTAAGAAAATGATTTTGGTTCCAGTTGCTCTAAGTGTGCAAATGGCAGTGTTGAGAAGAGCAGATACATGTGTGAGCAAGATTTATTTTATAATATTTACTTTCTGTGAACAGAAGATCTTTGAGAGAGAGAGAGAGCCTTACATAGGATTTCATAAACCTGTTAGCTTCTTAAAAATTATTCTCATCAGTAGAAACTTAGGAATATCCAAGCGGGTGTTGGATGGGTAACCAGTGCACAATTTTTTTTTTTTTTTTTTTTTTTTTTTACTCTAAGGGTTCAAAGAAAAACTTACATGTAATATAATGTCCTGTGGAAAATGCACCCAACTCAAAATAGTGGTAAATAGGGAGTGGCATCCTAAGATGCCTCTTGTAATTATAACACACTGAATCTGCGATTATTTTCCCTGCAGAATCCAACTTTAAGGGGAAAAATTCCCAAAGGAATTAACTAGAGGCACCTGGGTGGCTCAATAGGTTAAGTGTCCGGCTTCAGCTCTGGTCATGATCTCACGGTTTGTGGGTTCAAGCCCCACATCAGGCTCTGTGCTGACAGCTCAGAGCCTTGAGCCTGCTTTGGATTCTCTCTCTCTCTCTCTCTCTCTCTCTCTCTCTCTCTCTGCCCCTACCCCATTTGTGCTCTGTCTCTGTCTCTCCCTCAAAAATAAATAAACACTAAAAAAAGTAATTCTAAAATCTAATAGGAACAGTGAATTAAAACACAAATTTCACACTTTGGTGTCTGCCCTTTGACCTTCTTGGGACTTATACACTCCAGAGAGAACTGATGCCAAAGGTTCAGTGTCACATGTCTCCTCATAAGGCCACCTGCTCAGGCCACAGAAATAAAAATCAGGAAGCAGCCTAACTTAAGACCTTGTGTGCCTTGGCAACCAGAACCGTATCTGCCTTAGCTTTCTTTCTTGTCTCCTAAGGTGCACTTATCTGAGTGTTCACTGACAGGTAACAACACACACACGCACACACACAAACACACACAACTACAGCCATGCATCTGCCCCCATCATCCTCAATCACTTCTCCCAGTGCCTCTGTTTCTTCACAGGTGAGGCATAAACACGAGGTGAACTCTAAGATACTTGCCCGGCTTTAAGATTTTGTGATAAAAAGTTCATACACTGTATCCGGAAACGTTCTAATCAATTTTTGCCTAAAGATGCTTAAATCTGGGAGAAGTCAGAATTGTTTGGCCATTGATCTTTTGCTATTTTATGCCAATGGATGCTTGCTCTTCTTTTTTTCTCCTCCGTTTTGTTAGAATGTTTCCTGGAGTCCTTTATATGAACCCAAAAGACACTGACAAATGGGCATTACAAAAATGAGTCACTGAATAGTATTAAAAGTTCCTTATATACAATACGTACACTGTAATGCCAGACACGCACCGGCCCTGAGGATTGGGAGGACGGAAGGCATTAAGACTGCCGTTTTCCATGGCTGCGTGTTTGGAACCACAGCAAACTTTTCTCCCCTTCCTCATTCTAGATTTAGCGTCTACTTCCCCATTTTCAAGTCTCAGAAAGTCACAAAGCTCCCTTGTGGCAGCAGGGGTAGAGCTGGCTGTGGGAGAGGACAAGGGCTGGCAAGCATGTAAAGATGACTCATTTTAGAAGTGCCAGCCACGGAAGGCAGAAACCACCAACGGGTAGGTAGTGAGACTGCTGGCTGAGGGCCACTGGCCACCCGAACGCCCAACCTCATTACCCTATGCAGGCAACTGAGCCAAATAAAGCCATGCTCCTGTTGAACCTATCTGCAGACAAGAGAGAGATGGGGAAGGAGGCCAAGCAGTAGAACAGTAGAAAAACTATTCTCCTAAAATGAGCACAACCTATCGCTTCCCAAGCGAATTGTATTCTTTTTCTCCAAACGCTGTTATCGTATATTTGGGAACCATCCAAAGACCAAACATATTTTGAAGACCAAACTCTTTTTTTAAAGTTTATTTATTTTGAGAGAGAGAGAGAGAGAGAGAGAGAGAGAGAGAGAGAGAGTATTAGCGGGGGAGAGGCAGAGAGCGAGGGAGAGAGAGAATCCCCAGCAGGCTCTGCACCTTCAGCACAAATCCTGACATGGGGCTCGAACTCACAAACCATTAGATCATGACCTGAGCCCAAATCAAGAGGCAGTCGCTTAACCAACTGAGCCACCCAGGCACCCCAAGACCATACTCTTTAGGGGCAGTGTGGAGTGGACCGAATTTGGCTCTGGTGTCCAGGACCTGGGTTCAGATGCTGCCCCCTTATTTACCGGCTATGAGACCCTCGCTAGGCAAGTGACATAATCTCTTTGAGCCACAGTTTCCACAGGTGTGACATAGGGAGTAACACTGCTCATTTTGAAGGCCTGTTGTGATGACTGGAAAACGATACATATGCCTCCTTTCCCTTCTTCCCCTTCCCTTCCCTTCCTATCCCTCCTGCACGAGCCGGCACTAAAACTATCAGAACAAGATCGTCCTCCATGCCTGAGGGAGGAAGGGGAGGAAGTGAGGAAGCCCAGAATGGGAAGTTGAAGGCCAAAGAGGGTAAGGAGAGCACGCATATAAAAGGCATGGAGAATCAGAACCCACATGGTGTGAGGAGGGTGCCCAACCTTGGAACATCCTGGCACGTGATAACAGGGTAGACATTCTGAGTAGAACGAGGAGGCCATGCACCCGGAGTAGCAGCCTGCCAAGGGTGTCTCTGGAGGGGTGGCCTGGCAGTAAGTATCGGGGGAGGCCAAAAGGGGCATGCACACAGGAGGGGGGAAGCCTGCGGGTGTCAGAGCCAGAATACGAGGAGGAGGGCGACTGTGTGGTGATGGGGGGTGATGCTGGCAATGGTTACATACAGGGGGATTGATCAAGTAAGTAAACATACTAAGAACAGTAAGAGTCAGGTGTTTCACCATCTAAGCAGGGGTAAAAATATGGAAAGGAAGAAAACGACAATGAATACTGTGATGTTACACCAGAATTGCATCTATCAACATGAACTCGTGACTTCCAGTGCACGTTCATGCACACACACACACACACACACACACACACACACACATACACACCCTACTTTGTTCCCTGAGAACACATTGGATGAGCAACACCTTAATAGCAATGAGCACACCCAACACCTACAGCTTGGCTTCTAAGTAGCACTCTCCACTTAAAAGGAATCAGAGCCGCTTGGAGAAATGACTGATTCCAGGGGTGAGGAAAGGAAAGTGTTAGATCAGCGTGGAATATCTTGTGGCAGAAAGCAAGGATGTGATCAGTGACGGCTGGGGGCATGTAAAAAAGACACAGCGGCCAGTGGAAGGGATTCACACTTGTCAAAGTGAGGACAAACTGAGCATCAACATAAACCAGAAAACTGGATTCAAACCTGAACAAGATAGGAAACTATGATTTGATATTGATACAAATAAACTGAAAGTTTGATGAGGAATTGAGTATTTTATAATAATCAAATCCAAATGAAGGGATTATTATGTACAAAAAAATAATTGCCTGGGGGCACCTGCGTGGCTCAGTTGGTTAAGCCTCTGACTCTGGATTTTAGCTCAGGTGATGATTTCACAGTTTGTGGGCTCGAGCCCCACGTTGGGCTCTGTGTTGAAGGCGTAGAGCCTGCTTGGGATTCTCTCTCCCTCTCTCTCTGCTCCTTCCTTGCTTGTGTTCTCCCTTTCTCTCAAAATAAACAAATAAACTTAAAAAAAAACTTCCCTGTAATCTCAAGGTCATGAAAGTCAAGGAAACAGTCAGGAACTGCTCCAAAATAAATAATACGAAAGCCATGTGACTTCTCAATGCAATGCAGGCCTTTCAACTAGATCCTTTGGCTCCAAAGGGCATACTTGGGACATCTGGAGAAAGCTGAATAGGGTCTGAGGATTAGATGGTAATAATGTATAAATGGGAACTTCCTGAACGTGAGGGCTATATGCTAATTATGATGCAGAATGTTCTTGTTTGTAGAAATTACACACTAGGGGTGCCTGGGGGGCTCAGTCGATTGAGCGTCCTACTTCAGCTCAGGTCATGATCTCACGGTTCGTGAATTCAGGCCCCACATCAGGTTCACTGCTGTCCGCGCAGAGCCCGCTTTGGATCCTCTGTCCCCCTCTCTCTCTCTGCCCCTCCCCCACGCAGATGCATGCACACATGTGCTCTCTCTCTCTCTCTCTCTTTCAAAAATGAATCAATAGTTTTAAAAAGAGAAATTACACACTAAAGTAATCGGCAGTAATGGAGAATCAGGTTGGCAAATTACCCTCAAGTGGTTTGGGAGACGGAAAAAGATCGTTGTATTACACTTCCAAGCTTTGTGTAACTTTGAGCTTGTTTCAAAATAAAAGGAAAATAATATATGTTAGGTGTCTGGCACTGTCATAAAGACTGCTAGTGGGTCCGACTTACCAAGTTGTGCATCTATTCAGCAGCTCCTGTGAGCACAGGAGTTGCCATGTCCAGAGACATCAGAATGATTCACTCTACCTGCCAGCAAGCCCTCTAACTTCCCATGTGGCTCCGTGGTTGTGGCCAACGACTGACCGGTCTGAGGGGACAAGATTCCCACCCCCTGCCTCAAAGCGGGACGGTGAGAAAACATTGCAGCGTGATCCCTCCAGAGCCCCCTGCACATTGGCCAAGTAAAGCTTCCTCCATTGTCCCGTTCGACACATGTTTATAAGGTATCTCCTGAGACGGAGGCAACAAAGAAGATGCAAAGAGGAATACACAAGAATCCTAACTTTAAAGGAGTCCCTGTCCTCAGTGAGGTCACGGTCGAGTGAGAAATAGCACAGGGGAGATCAGCATTCAGACACGTTCATCAGAATGCAATGTAGAGTAGGGCAAGAGCTTCTAAGACAAATACAAACGGCATGCTTTGGAAATTCACAGAAGGGAGCGATTTCCTCCAGAGATTTCCTTCCTCGCCAGGTCGGGGAAGGCTTGGTGAAAGCCCTGGCCTGTGGGCCACGGCGGGTGTGGAGCTGTGGCCCAGGAGTCTGTGCGTCACGGCTCAGGCGTGGCTCAGTGGTTTCCACAGCTGGGTCGCTCTTTGTAACTGCACCGGCTGATGAGCCTTGCTTGCTTTTAGAAAGCAAATAGCTAAGCACCTTGACAGCCAGCACAACAAATGCGTGTCATAATAAGCAATTATTGATCAGGGAGACATTTTTATGGTGTTTTGGGAGTAACTGAATTATAGGCACTGATGTGTTTGAATTTTAATTGTTTACCAGTTCACTGGGAGTAAAATATGGAGTAATAAAACAGATGATACCCCATTCCTTGATGTCCCAGCTCTCCTTGAGCACGACCTTCCTTCAGAATTACCTTAATCACCCAGGATGAAAGGCAAAATCTAAGGGCTTTTACGATGTTGCTCATAACACTCATGAAATGTTTCACTGTCGCAGCAGATAATATGCCAAGAATAAATAGCATGTAAACAAGTTTCACTACTTAAGAGTTTGACTTTCCACCAAGATACCAAACACATTCTCAAGTCAGTCGCTCTCGAGTTCGTTTAGAGAAAATGGCAGAGGAAGGGAAGCTGAAACATTTAATGTGACTCAAAAGATGCCAGGAAACATCAATCCATACAAAATTTTCAAGTATTTGGAAATGAGATGAGAAGAACATGCAACCGCCATTCTATTCATTAGATCAAAGGTCACTTCCAAAAAGTCATGGGGAGAAAAGCACTGTTATTTTTTGGAGCTAGGACGCCAAATTTTATGCTACAGACACGAAAGATAAAATGGGATCCAGTCAAGGCATCGCCCAGTCTAAGTAACATAAACATGTCCAGTAGGAAAATATATTTCCCCCCAAAGGAGATCATGTATTTTGTGTTTCCGTGTCGTCTAATCTTTCTTATTAAGTTCAAAAGAAATTCTAGGGGCTCCTGGGTGGCTCAGCCTGTTAAGCGTCCGACTTCAGCGCAGGTCTCATGGTTCGTGTGAGTTCGAGCCCCACGTCAGGCTCTGTGCTGACAGCTTGGAGTTCCCTCTCTCTGTGCCCCTCCCCAGCTTACTCTCTCTTTCTCAAAAATAAAACATTTTAAAAAATTTAAAAAATAAAAGAAATTCTAAAACTTTCCTCTATCCTTCATGGGCAGCACTCTTGTCTGATTTAAAAGTCTCAATTATAGAACTTGAGTGGCAAATGCTCTATAGAATTATAAGCGTGGGAGGGAACGGAAGTGGCCATTACTCCACTCCCCTGCTCCCTAAGTGGGATTCAAAGCCATTATCACAGATAGCAAGAACATAAAAGACTATCCTTAGATATTACAGAGAAATGTAATATCAGCAAGGAGATAATTGAGGAATAAAAGAGCCAACTAAATCAGGGTTTGACTGCACGGTTATGGATGACAGAGACATGTCCACAGAAGGGGAAATGGCTTCCAGAGGAAAGGAGTTTACCACCCCCCAACAGTGCCTTAACATATACGGGAGAGGGGTGTTGCTTCATTCTTTTAACATGCTAATAGAAGCACTTTTTCTGAAGTCTTCAGGTCTCATTTCACTTGAGAGGAATATTTTGGATAAGGTTGAAATGGAACGAGATACTCCCTAAAGCAGCAGGCCTTCTGATTTTCCAAATTTTATCTTCATGTCAAGAACATATGAAGTATAGTGCTGACGATGGGAAATCTTCCCTGGATTATTAAATGAAAAGAAACTTTCAGTAACACTGAGTTGTCCCCTGCTTTTTTCCTTTGCATATCATACCTTACGAATAGGTCTAATTGAAATTATTTGTTAATTGGGCAGGGGCAACGGAAGCACACTCTGTAATACTGTTTAATAAATATCGGAAGTGGTAGCTAGCCTACTGCCATCTGCCAAGAAATCTGAGTACTTTACATGTGCTGATTTATTTATTGTATACAATATAACTTATGAGGTAGGTGCTATTCTAATTCTGGTTTTCCTGAGGAGGAAACTGAGGCACACACACACAAAAAATAGTTTGCTTTAGGCCATACAATGAGCGAGTGATGGAGCCGGGACTTGAACCCATTTATTCCTGCTCCAGAGAAATCACAATTCTGTGAAATAATATAGTAAACCATAGCAAAGGAATAGACCTTACATTTAACGAGTAATTAAGTAAAGCCAGGAAGTATCTTAGATTTCTATCCATTGATTTGTGGGAACAATTATAATGTATCCTCTTTGGATTACAGTTCAGTGAGGTTTTTTTTTTTTTTTTTTTTTTATTTATTTTTGGGACAGAGAGAGACAGAGCATGAACAGGGGAGGGGCAGAGAGAGAGGGAGACACAGAATCGGAAACAGGCTCCAGGCTCCGAGCCGTCAGCCCAGAGCCCGAGGCGGGGCTCGAACTCACGGACCGCGAGATCGTGACCCGGCTGAAGTCGGACGCTTAACCGACTGCGCCACCCAGGCGCCCCTACAGTTCAGTGAGTTTTGACAAATGCAGACGGTTGGGTAACCACCACTACAGTCAAGATTTAGAATAGTTTCAGCACTCCCAAAAGTCTCCGGTGACCTTTTGCGGTCAGTTCCTTTCTCCAGCCCTACACCCTGGCAACCCCTGATCTGTGTCCTGTCCCCACCGCTCTGCCTTTTCCAGAAGGGATCGCACAAATGGAATGGTGAAATTATCTTTGTTTGTCTGGCTTCTTTCACCTCGCATCATACAAATAAGACTCATCCGTGTGGTTCAATGTATGAAGGATATGTTCCATTTTATTGCTGAGTAGTATTCCGTGGTATGGATGTATGAGAGTCTGGTTATCCATCACAAAACTGCATACGATTTGGTGGTTTCTAATTTTGGGTAATCCCAAACGACAGTGCCATAAATACTGTCATATAGATTTTTATGGGAACATACGTTTTCATTTCACTTGGGTGAATACCTAGGAGTAGGAATTCAGGTGGTGTGAAGATATATCTAACTGGGATTTTTGGATAGCTAAGGGAAGAAAACTCAGTGATAGAAACAACATTCAGAAGGTACATATAACAGCTTCTGGTATACAATGACAGGAGAAAAATTTCAGGAGCGTGTATTTTCTTCTGGTCGATCGTATCCAGCATTGGCAAAGACATGGGGGGACAGGACAGTTTCATGCCCAGGTGGTAATGGAGTGAATCAGTATAGTTTTCCCGGAGGAAGATTTGGCAGTCCTTATGAGCATGTGTCATGTGCACTGGCTCCATTTCTGCCCTCAGAAATACACACACGAAGAAGGGCAAATGTGCAGATGTCCACTGTGGTCTTATTATAAATAATATGTCAACATACATAATATGTGAAAAATGATATGCGAGTTAATTATACATGAAAATGAGGACAATTGCAATGTGCATCAAAAGAGGAAGATTCAATAACTTAGGATACATTTCTTCTCCTCTGGGGTATGAGGCAGTGAGGGATATATACATATATATACACATATCTACATGTACGCATCTACATACACAATATTTGTGTAAAACATAAATATCCATATATATATTCGCGAGGGTATGAAAAGAAGCTCTGGAAGTCTACACAGCAACATCCGTGTCGTTAAGAGTGGGCTGAAGAGAAAGGCAGGGGGTGAGTGAGGACTGAGGCAGGAGACTGCTTTTTACTTAACACGCTTTAGTTACTTGATTTCTCTCCAAACGAGCATGCATCATCTGACACGTAAAATAACAAGTTCAAAGGAGAGCTAATTAATCACTAAGTAACAACTGGCCAGCAACCCCTGTTGTGGTGTCTGCCAGCTTCCCAGAACACAGCTCGAGAAGACGAGGACAAAATGGAAACTCGCCAGAATGAACAGACACCTGAATCTGGACAGACTGTCTGTGAATGAGATGAGCTGGCAGAATGATGTCCCACGCTCTGTCTCCCCAGAGGGGAACTCCGAGGAAGGCACTTGGTGCTTTCCCTCCTGCCAGTCCCTGTGCAGTCAGTGTCTACACTCGCCAGAAATCTGAATGCAACTTCTTCCCTGTAGTGGCTTATGTATGGAGCCACTCTCAGGTTGCACCCATTTGCACCACCACCAGAACCCCCACCTCCCCTTGCCTCTCTCCTTCTACCGCCATTCAGCAACGATTAAGAAACAACTCAGAGAGAACAACTGAGCTAAAGACGGATGCAGGGTTGGGAGATGAAGGGCCTCTGGCAGCCGTGTACTCATTTCTCCCCACGTAGAAAATATTAAAGGTGCACACGGGGGCAGAATGACCTCTGGGAGGAGTGTGTTCTACGAACTGGAGCTTTTGTTTCCAGAGTATCAGATTCAGAGTACCAAAGAATCAAACGGTGGGGTAGAAAAGGTGCTTCCTCACTAAAACACTACTCGAAGCTTCCCGAAACTGACAGTGAGTTTCAGAGTTGCAGGCTTCTACCTAATTTCTGGGAAAGGAACCGGACCTTCACACAAGTGTGCAGAAAACAGGACCAATGGCAATCCCCATCCCTAGTATGTTGCCACACGTGAAGTTAAAGCTGACATTGCCTAGTTTGGTGGGGGGTGGGAGGGGAGAAAAAAATGTGCATAAAATAAAAATATGGATAATCATTGTTCCCACAGAAGAGATGAAAACAAATGGAGGGAGATACATAAGGGAAAAGAACAACAATCAAGTGGCTAATGGTCTGGATTAACATTTAATCCAAAATTCCTAACAAATAACATCAGGTTTGTGAATTACATTTTGATCATGACAGCAAAAATAGAAATCACAGGAGAAAAAAAAGATTTGATTGCATAAATAATTCTGAATGTTATAAAATTATAAGCAATATTGAAAGACAAAGAACACACTGGGTAAGGAATTTGTACTATATGACAAAGGGTTAATATCCCTAACACGTAAAGGTAATCCTAGAGATGAGCCCAGACAAATACATTAATAAAGGTGCACAAATTTTATAAATAAGCAAGACACGAAGGAAAAATAACAAATGTCCAACAAATGTATAGAAAACGTGTGCCCAATTTCATTATTTAAAAAATACAAAGTACTGTCTCTTTACAAGTAACTTAGAAATTTATTAAAAGATAACATCCAAAATTCTTAGGATTCATGCATAGTTGTTAATAATCTTTCTGATGTATTATTGCCAAATCCTTAAATTTGTACTTAACGTAGACATAGAAATTCCTCTTATGGGGATTTATTCTGAAGGGGAAAAAATCATAGCTTTGTAGAGGGATGTTACTATACTGGGGTATAACAATGAAAAACAGGGAATCATGTACACATCAAAATTGGTTAAATGAATTTCGATATAAATATATCATGTACCCATTAAAAATTGGGTTGAGGAAGAATGATTCATAGCAAAGAGAGATAGTCACCATTTACTATAAAGACTGAAAAAGCATCATGCTACAAAATAGTATTATAATGTAATTTAGTTTTTATATAAATATATATGTAAGGAAATACAATTCAAAGGTTATGCATCAAATGTTAATGGCAGTTTTGTGTCTATAGTGAAACTGAGTGATTTTTTTCTCTTTTGGTTTCCCTATAATCTCTAAAATTTCTAAAATGAGTATTCTGAAAGAGTCCCTTTTTTAAGTTTGTGCAAGATAGAGAAAAAAAAAAAAAAGAATACCCCAATGGGAGTTGCCATGAGGAATGAAACAGTACAGTGTCCCAAGGAGAAAATAAAAACCAAATGTAGTAAAACGGACCTTTCTATTTATTGTTCCTTCTCAGACGTTTTTAGAACCTTAATATCCAGAAAGTATATCTAATTATAACATTTAAAAGCTTGAGAACAACTTGTTCTGAATTTTTTTATTTATTACCAACAAAGCATAATCTTACTTGACTGCCTGACAAACTTCGTTTTCCATTCACGTTGGAAATTAGAACACATGATGGATTAGCATCTCACTTTCTCTTAATTACTTTTTATAAGCGATGCTTTCTCTTGCTCAGCTATTGAAAATAGCATGCTTACTGACACTGCTCCAAAAAAACAGCAGCACAAATTCAATGGCACACTTCCAAGAGCCGGATAAAACCCAACCCCCAATGTCTTTCTTCGTTTATCCCATAGAGCAGTAATTCTTACTAGTGTATAAGAGAGTCAGTGAGGATAGCAGAATTTCAAACTATAAGTCTTGGCAAAGGCTCTCTGATTTTTTTTTCCTTTTTCTTTTCTTTCTTTTCTTTTTTTAGCGTTTATTTATTGCAGAGAGAGACAGAGTACAAGTGGCCGAGGGGCAGAGAGAGGGAGACAGAATCTGAAACAGGCTCCAGGCTGTCAGCACAGAGCCCGATGCAGAGCTCAAACTCACGAACTGTGAGATCATGACCTGAGCCGAAGTCGGATGCTTAACGGACTGAGCCACCCAGGCACCGCATCTGATGTTTAGATCCTCTAATGGGATGTGCCCTCAATCTGCAGATACTCCCTGCCCTGCTCCCCAACACATACCCACATACAGGTTGGGGATTTTGAGGTATGTACATGTTTCTCATGGGAGAGTACTGTCTAGGCCAGTGACATATGGGCAAAAAGCACAAACAATATTGTAGCACATTTGATTAACCCAGGAGAGAAGGACCCTTTTGACTGGAAGCCTAGCAAGTAATCTACTTTGTGGTCACGAATTTAAATGTTACCTTTCAAAGTGAGGCCAAGTTTCAATTCATTTCTTTTTCTTCCCCTAAGAATTCATCAGAATGGAAACAAAACAAAGAGGCCCTGTTCTTTATATTTTAAATGTAAACTCTCCTTCAATAGGGGAATGGCCACACAAACTTGGTAAATCCACACAGTGGAATGTTATTCGGCAAAAACAGCGATGAGCTCTCAAATCACAAAAAGACGTGAAGGAAGAAGGCAAAACTATGGAGTCAGTAGAAGGGTAAGTGGTTGCCAGGGAGAGATGAACGAGGCTTCGTAGGAAAATTTTAGGGCAGTGAAACTACCCTGTGTGATACCGCAATGGCAGATACATGGTGTTACATATCTGTCAAAGCTTGTAGGATGTACAACACAGAAGATAAGCCCTAATGTAACCTATGGACTTTAGTTAATAATAATGTATCACTGGGGCACCTGGGTGGCTCAGTGGATTAAGCGTCCGACTCTTGACTTCGGCTCAGGTCATGATCTCACGGTTCATGGGTTTGAGCCCTGCGTCAGGGCTCTGTCCTGACAATGCAGAGCCTGCTTGGGATTCTCTGTCTCCCTCTCTCTTTCTGCCCCTCACCTGCTCGTGCTCTCGCTGTCTCTCTCTCTCTCAAAACAAATTTAAAAAAAAATAATGAATCACTATGGGCTCATCAGTTATAACAAATGTTATCACTTAAATAAGGTCCATCCAAGAAAGACTGAATCAGCCAGACGAGGCTGCATACAGAAAAAAGACATTTGTCCTGGCTTTTACTCCACAGGTGGGATTTGACAGATAGGAGAAAGGTGGGAGGACACATCCAGAGGGAAACAGCAAGGGCCGAGGTGTGGAGGTAGGACCGAGTTCCCCGGAGGGATTGAGGAAGAGGGTGCCAGGCCCTGAAGAAAGGAAGTGCATCTGACAAGTAAAGGAAATAAGTTTCAATACATACACCGGGCCAGATTATTAAAGCTCCTGAAAGGCAAGCAGGCGGAATTGCTATTTTATGCAGTAGATAGTACGGAGCCTTAGCAGGTGTTTGAACAGGAGACAAGATACAGTCCATCTGCATTCATAATTCACGAATTTTGAATTTGCAAATTCGCTTCCTTGCCCAAATGTATTTGTAACGGGCATTTGGGCACACGTGCAACAAACAAACAAAAAAAACCAAACAAACCAACCCCCCAAAACCCCAAGATGTTACTGATAAGGGGAACTGTTAGGGTGTGGCATATGAGAACACCCAGTATTTTCTATTCGGTTTTCCTGTAAACCCAAAGCTGCATTGGCAAAATTCAATTAAAATGCAGTTAAAAAAAATTTTTTTTAATGTTTATTTACTTTTGAGAGACAGAGAGAGAGAGAGACAGAGTGTGAGCAGGAGAGGGTCACAGAGAGAGTGAGGGAGACACAGAATCTGAAGCAGGCTCCAGGCTCTGAGCTATCAGCACAGAGCCCGATGCGGGGCTCGAACTCAGGAACAGTGAGATCAGACCTGAGCCGAAGTTGGACACTTAACCGACTGAGCCACCCAGGCGCCCCGATTAAAATGCAATGTTACAAGCTCACGATATGAGGCAACAATATATGTCAAGAGAAAAGAAAAACTAACTTACTTTTGGTTCACGATTAGCCACTCCCGAATATAGGTCTGAACACAGTCCCTGACGTGAGGGTCCAGTTCAACCCTAATGAGGTGGGGAATGAAACAAAAGCATGTTATTACTGGAGAGATACAACAAAACAGTCCCTTATCATAACCAAGGAGAGCAGCACGATGTCAAATCTGTATCAGGGGAGAGTGCCGGGGGCATCCCTACCCATTCATCAAGTGTCTGAAATATTCCCCAGGCAACAGCATTTTCACTTTGATGAGACAAACATGTTGGCATTCGATGCTTTGTGGGTTGTCCTTATTATAGGGAATCGTGTTAAACTGTACCTATCCCTTAAAGGCATTCCAACACCAGGGAGGCAGAACCAGCTATAATCACATACGAAACAAGAGAAAGAAGCATAAATACCAATTTCTCACGGGGGTAATTTGGGCCTATGTTTTGCTCATGTGTAACCTTGTTAGAACATGCATGTTTCCCCTCGGGAAAGCCACGAACAGTTGTCTCATCCTTTGCGGAGCTGACATGACTTTGGTCGGTGACTATTCTTTTCATACCTGTGCAACAGTGCATCATGGGAAAGACCCTCCCAGCGTTTCAGGGGCTTTTTTGCTGTTTTTCCTAAATGTTTTGGTACTTGAGATAAATGGGTCTAAGGACTGCATACTAAATACTGACTGCCCAAATCCTAGCCCCGCCCCTTATTAGCTACCTCGGGTCAGTCCCCCCACCTTTGTGGGCCTTAGTGTCCTCATCTTAGAGCACTGTTAAGAGAGGAATGTCTCCTTTAGAGGCAGGGGATGAAATTAGGTCAGTATGGGAGTGCTTAGGAAGTATCAGGCACATGATAAGACTCACTTCTGACCTACTTATTATATGCTAGGTACTGATGTAACCAATTTACATGTATTAATTCAGTTAATCCTCAATCAGCCCCGCAGGGCGTAGGCATGCAATATTATTCTCATTTCGCAGAGAAGGGGATGATAAGGATCTTGCTCAAAGTCCCGAAGCAAGCAGAAGGGCAGGGACTTAACCCCAAGCCGTTCACCTGTGGGGTGCAGGCTTCCCACCAACCACACTATCGGAGTTCAACCTCAAGTTCTGGGTGCACAGGGGGTCAGTTAGCCTTTATTCTGGTGATGACGACGATGCCTTCCTGGGTTTTGATCACCATGGCAGGCTTTTTGGCCGTGATTAGAAGAGCAGAAGTTGTTTTAATGTCATCAGACAGACAGTGTGAGCTAACAGTTCTGGTCACAAGGCAGTGTTCTACCGAATCACTGAGGCTAAGTTAAAAACAAAAAACAAAAAACTGCCTCTTTCATCACAATTTAAATAATAAAAAAGCCTATCTCTAAATCTACTGTAAGTGTCTTAATCGGGATTTTCCAAGATTCTTACCTCATGTGAAAATAATTAAGTCACCATAAATTTTAGACAAAGAAATAATACGAAATGATTCTCTGGCGAAGGTAAAAACAACAAAAAAGAGAGAGACCTTACCTATCTTAAAGTTACACCTGAATAAATGGGCTGGCAATGGGGGGAATGTTTCCCAGTGTTTGTCTCCCGGCGAGTATTTCTGAAATGTCTGAGAGGAGCATGGTGTAAGCTCTCCTTTGTGAATAAGAACTATCTGAACAGGAGAGCAAGGGCTCATGGGAATGTCACCCAACATCCTTCAACTGACGAAAGAAAATCCAAAATAGAAGCAGAAGATCCCACAGCAGCGGGAGCAGGGGCTGTGTGGCATGATCTCCCTTTGGGGGCATTTTTTGGGGGAGATGACAAGGTTGAAAATGTCCAGGAGAGATGTGAACCTTAATTTTGTTTTTGAAGGTAAATGCAACTAAAAGCTCATCCTAAGCCTCTAAGGAGGCATTGCTTTTTATACCATGGAAATAACAAGCGTTTCATGTGGAGAGAATTCTGTTGCTACCAAGGCTAACGCCTGCACCTGGAAACACACAGACTAACCCACGACAGAAGCTCAAACTCTAACCGGCTATTCACGCATTCACTCTACAGAGCTTCCCCTACTGTTTCCCCACTTGGCAAAACTTTCTTCCAAGGTAGGAACTTTGCCCTGTTCATCTACTGATGGCTGTGCCCAGCACATAGTGGATGCTCAATAGACGTGGGTGGAATGTATTTGTGACTCGATCCAGTCTCGTAGGTGGAAACGATAATGCTTGGGAATCGTTCCACTGATTATTACTGAAAAACTTGACGTTTTTACAAATGGAGAAACCCAGGCTCCCTGAGCTCACGTGAGCCGTCCAAGGTCACTGAGCTGCCACCCAGACGGTCCCCTTCGCCTCCACCTTCGCCTCCCCCTGAGCCTTGCATATCGTCCTACCGCTTCCCCTTCACTGGCTTGGTCCCCACATGCCTTTTCGAAGCCTCTGGTCAAACCAGGGTAAAAACTCTCACAGGCGGGAGCACCACGTTGTCATTCCGCACATCTCAGCGGATCTGAGTAACTTTAGTTTTCCAAGAAGTCCAGAATTGAGGCATCTCCCCCCGTCCCCCCGTTACCCATACCGGTCATGACATCACAATCACGTCTACGTTTTAGGAAGCCCATTTACCCTTCCTCCGGCAAAGAGGGCTGCAAAGTGCGACATTCCTTTGGCGTGAACGCCACATCCAAGTCGTCCTCGGTGAAGTCTCCCAGCTCCTGGGCCAGCTTCACATCCAGGCTGTTCAGATGTGTCATCAGAAGCCCTTCGAAGTCCACCGGCTCCACCGGGTCATAAAACTGAGGCTGGGGAGAGAGAGAGAGAGAGAGAGAGAGAGAGAGAGAGAGAGAGAGAGAGAAAGGGGGTTCCCACAAGGCTTCCAGGCAAAGCGCCCAGGCGACGGTCCTGCCTGCCCTCTCCACCCAGCAAGTGCTCGGCTCTTCATGCACAACTCTGAGGAGCTGCCCAGCACAGCAGCAGTGATACGGAAAAAGGGAAAGAGACTCAGCACAGGAAAGTCAAGTCAGAACACGGCGAGGCACCCAAATCACACCCCAAGGCAGAATTTTTTCTCTGCTTAATTGCATCTTGATGAGGAATCCTGAGGAGATCCAAAATGAGATCACGAGGCTTTGCTGAATTTTATAATTTCTCCTGCGAAAGGCTCTCTGAGGCCATGTTTACCCAAATACAGTGAAGCGGTGAACGGGGGCAGTTTTCCAGAAATTCGGGCAAAGTCAACACTCGTTCTGTTTGAGTACTTAGGCACAGTGTTTCCTTTGGCCTGCTTCATCCTATATGTTGGTTCTTGAAAGCACTTCATACATAATCACAGCCTTCGGTGAACCAGACTTGGGGGCAGAAACTCTCCAAGGCAGCGATTTCCAGGTGCTTCTGGACTGACTCGTGCCGGTCAGGAAGACATTGTCACTGGACTGCAGTTAAATAAGTAAACTAAGGGCGATTGGCTGAGGTTTCCCAGGCCTAAATGGACTCCCTTTTAAAGGACTCTCTTGTTTTGCTCAACTATATCCTTGCACAGTGGGGGAGGGAGGGGACAAAAGAAATGACAGAAGTAGTTGGCAATTCCAAACAGAATTTTCTATAGTTGATAAAATAAAAACTTGGCAACGAGGCAAATATTTTTTTCTTGTCTGTAAAGTTCCAAAACAGGAACCATTGCCTTGAGGAAGTAAAAGAATCAGATTGAGTGGCATTCTGGAATAATTACAATAGCAGCACCCGTTGGTATTCAAATTGATGGCAGGCTGTCTGCAATCATCAGCCCAAGGAGCTACTGCTCCTGCTCTCAACTTCTGTCCCCTCCCCGACCCAACCATCCCCAACCATCCACCCCATGGACCAATAAAACAAACACTCCGGATTCTTGACTCGGACTGCCGGGATGTGAAAACAAGACCAGATCCAAGGAAATGCTAACACAACGGTTTTTCACCCCCGCCCCCCTCTCCCCCCACCAAACCGTACAGTGGACCAGACATGAGGGCTCCAAGTTGGAGGGGAGGGACAAAAGGCTCCTGAAGGGGCAAAAGCACATAAAATTCGAAAAGGTCAATGTGGCTTGCCGGGTCTCCTCCCACCCTTGCTGTCCCTGCTGGTGGGGGAGACGGGAGTGACTGAGTGACGCGTTGGGAATGGAGGACAAAGCTAAGAACCGAGCGCACATATGCCCTCCTTCTTCTCTGACAGTGGCTGACTTAACTTGCTGCAGGGACAAAGGGGGGCTGACGAGAAGGCAGAGGATCCACACACTTCGGTAGGAGAGAGCAAAGGCACCCCCAGTTCTACATGGCTCCCACGTGATGTGACAGAGGGCTGGGAAGTTTCTTGGTTCTGACCAGGGACCCAGAGGTCAGCTAAGGGGATGAGCACAGTCCTTACAGGGTGCCTCTCAAAATGAAGAGACAGGGGCCAGAGGGGGCTCAGGGAGCTGGCGATCAGCCTGTGCAGGAGCCAGGTGGAGACAGCGTTTGCAAAAAGGACACTACTCACCTCTGCCAGAGGAAACGACAGGCATCATCTATGCAGATTTGCATAAGACCAGCCCCAGAGGAGGAGGTGGATTTTCCCACCCTTACCACACCCAGGACAGAGAGCTCAGAGTCAGGGACTGAAATGAAGAAAATCCTTTTCTTTGCAGACTTATTGTTGGACAGCGGATACCCATTGAGCTAATCATTACTAAGCACTTACTACGTGCCAAGAAATTGGCCAGGTCATTATACACACTATGTCACTTAATCCTCAGTAAAGTCTAAAAGGGATATATTCGTATTAAACCCATTTTACAGAGGAGGACACCGGAGGCTAGAGATTTAACAATTTGCCCGTGGTTACACAGCTGGGAAGTAGGCCCTCGGGAAGGCAAACCTTGGCAGGCTCACGTTCTTACCCACAATCGTTGGGTTTTCTCTCGCAAGCATTTGAGGCAATCTGCACTTCCAGAAATAATGAACACACAAGGGCAATAGTGTGTTTAGAAGAGTGTAAAAAACTACACTCACCACTACACCCCGAGTTCCACTCTGTGTTTCTCACGAGACCAGCTGCTCCACGTAATAACATAAAGTAATTAACTAATTAAAATAATCCTAAAGGTAGATTTATTATGGAGAATATCAATGCCTCAAGCCGAGGAAGCGCTTTAAACGTATACCTTAAAAATTTCACTGGAGCACAACTGGAAGCATTGTCACACTAGCATTAATAACTAAGTAGAAGCTTCCAGGGAGAAATGGCGTTTGTGTGAGATCGCCAGAGAGAATACAAATTCAGGTCCAGACCAAGTGTTCTGCTCGTCACGACCCTGAAATCCAAATGATGCAAAAGCTGGCTGGTAGCACCTACTGCCTACAAACCAGGGTGGCCAAGACCCTGGATGAAAAGGATGGCTGGCTCCCTCCTTCAGCCATGATTTGCTAAGTGTCTGCTGAACTCGAGTCACTGAGCCGGGTGGTAGGGGTAGGTAGGGAAGAGGACAGGTAGCTAATCTCAAGCATCTCTGCACGGATCTCTCGTCAACCGTGAGATGGTGAAGCCTGCCACATCGTCACAGATAAAGAAAGCTACCTTTGAAGAGGGGAGCCACGGTAAAGAACGCATACCATCGCTGGGCACTAGTTGGGTGGCGATATGCCAAGTGTGATCGGTAGACGCGATTGATCATACAGTCAAACTCTCGAGGTCCGAATACATTCCAGGACAAACAGACCGTAAACGTCAGCTGTGTGATACTGAGTATGGTTCGAGCACGACAGACAAGCTGGTCTTTGATAACCAACCTTCTCTATTCTTTCTACACTGAAACTAACAAGGGAGGAGGCTGTTCATTGCTAATGTGATGCAAACTAGTCTCAGTATTGACAAGTGGGTAGAGACCCCAACTACTGTTAAGGACGCCTCCATGGAAGTTGTTCCCCTTGCAAATTATAATAATAATATACTAACCAGGAACCAAAAGAGATTGATTTTCCAAACTCTCTGAAGCCTTAATCCCAAGAGTAGGTTTTATTATAAGGCGATCACCACATACACACAAACACATACACTATGTTGATTTAGTGATACGCAAAGGGAAGAGACAAATATTGAACAGAATCACAGTGGTATGTTATTTATCGGGGGGGGGGGGGGCTGAAGTTTGAGAACAGGGTTGGGGAGGGGATAGTCGAAGATCAGTCCTTAAGGTAAGACTGGGGCTCCTGGGAGCTTAAACGCCAAACATGAAAATTAACTACTTTGTTTTCTCTGCTGTTGAGCTATACATGTGGCCTCCTGGTGAGTGGAGACCCAAGACTAGATTAAATGGTATAATCCAAAGTAATTCCAAGGTCACTTTATGCCATGGATTACCACACTGTGTCCGTCACTTGCTAAAACAGTGGAAGAAAAAACCCCAAAATGATCCAAAGAGAACTCCCAAACTCTTAAGACAACAACAAAGACTCTTAAGACTACAAATAATCCTAAATCAGGATTTATCTATCATGACGGCCAACTTGGCCAGGCTCAACTACCCTTCCCTGAATTCCCCTCCTAGTAAGTTGCCAGTCAAGGTGGGCTACAGGATTTGTCTCTTGCCAGAGCTGGGGGACAGAGACAGGCTGCCACTATTTTGGAGCATACATACACCTTCTACTGACACAATCAAACACTAATTCAGGTGCTGCTGTCGAAGGGATATTGCTAATGTAATTAAAGTCCCTACTCAGTTGACCGTAAGTCACTCACAAGGGAGGCTTCCCGTGGGTGTCCTGACTTAACTGGGTGGATGCCGACTTCATCAGCGGACAGCCTTCTCCCAGTTCAGGGACTCCAGGCTTCAGCTCCTGTCCAGGGAGTCCCAGCTTGCTAGTGATCTTGTCTTCCTGACTGCAGGTGTGGACTTGCTTAGCGAGCCACCACCAGTGGGTAATCCAATTCTCTGCAACCAATTCCTTAATATCCATACATATACATCTCTGTTCCTGGTTCTGCTGCTCTGACTAAACCTGGACGGATAACATCTACTTCCATTCATTCAGCAAGTACTCACTGGGGTCTACAGTGGTCCAGTACTAGGGTGAGGGGACAAAGTCACCGCCCTGAAGCAACGTGCCACATCTCTCAGGTGAAGACTTGTGCAGCCTTTCTTTTTAGCTACTCTTCCCAGAGGCCTCATCAGCCGAAGACTAGATACACACAAAAAGATTACAAATACCCTAAAAGTTTCAGTTATTCACAGCCAGGTATTAATTTTTTAATGAAGGGAGTTGGAGCTTTTCCTTGTCCCACAAAGCACATCAAAGGCTGGTTCTCCTGACATGAACCGGATTCAGTTCGTTGTGAAACTAAAAATTCCTATAGCACCAAAACTGTATCTGTTTAAAATTCATCAGTGTAGCTCCTAGCACAGTGTCATATGCAGACAGCACACTGACAGCAGATTAAAATAACAGATCTGGACAATATTTCACAATTCAGGGTATTTGAAAAACAGAGAGGTCGAAAGACTTGCCCCAAATCACGCAGGTAGTCACAAGGGTCCTGGGTCCTTTGTTACAGTACTGAGGGGACTTTACACTGCTCTGTGTGAGGCTGGGGGTGGGGGGAGAGGCATGGCATCTCCAGGTATACTAGCCTTGCCCCCTCCTGTGTGTTTACCCCTTTGGAGGCTGGTCCTCAAATATACCTGGTTGTTCAAGAAAGACGTCTTGTCAAAGTCACCCAAGACCTCCATGTTGCCAAATTCAACGGTCATGGCCCAGTCCTGGTTTATCTACTACATGGGATACAGTTAACCACTCCCTCCTTTTTGCAACACTTTATTCAGATGCAGGGTGACCAAATGGCCAAGGGTGCCGCAGCCTCTGAAATTCCGTGTACCAGGAAACCCCTCAGTCCTGGACAAATTGGGATGGTTGGTTACCCTACCTTTAGGACATCACTTTTTCTAGGTTCCTCTCCTACAACGTAGTGTTCCAGGGTTCAGTCCTAAAACATCTTTTTTTCTTTTCCTCAATCTACATTCACTCTTAGATGAGCTCATCCACTCCCTCCCTCTCTCTCTCTCTCTGTCTCTCTTTCTCTGTCTTTCTCTCTCTTTGCTCCTTTTTTCCACTCATGTGTTCTCTCTCTAAAATAAAAAATAAAAATAAAATACCTTTTGAAATTTTAAAGAACCATATTTATCAAGTGACTAACATTTAGGTTATCTTTGGTAGTGAAAGAAAAACGTTGCTTTATTGCAAATTAGCTTAAACACATTACAAAAATGAATGCTTTCTAAGGTACGAGATTTTTTTTTTTTTTTTTTTTTTACCTAAATGTTATACACAAACATGTCCTGTAACCATGGTGTTTAGGATGTGGCTTTTTACATCCTTTTCTTCAGCAAAAACCCTTACATTCCAGCTGATCCGTTCCATTTCACTTCAAACCTTTTCTATTCTCATTTTTAAAAACAGAATTTTTCCCTCTATGAAAATGTAGGTTAAGGTTATTAAGCATGTACACAGTGTCTCAAATCCTCCTTTCTACCTTAGGACAGAGATCCCAACGCTTTCTTTTCTTATATTTCACTCTTTTTTTTTTTTTTTTAATTTTTAACATTTATTCGTTTTTGAGAGACAGGGAGAGACAGAGTGTGAATGCGGTAGGGGCAGAGAGAGAGGGAAACACATCATCACAGCGAACATTACATTTAGAGTTAAAAACCAAAAATCCAGGGGCGCCTGGGAGGCTCAGTCAGTTGAGAGATTTCAGCTCAGGTCACGATCTCACGGTTCATGAGTTCGAGCCACGCATCAGGCTCTGTGCTGACAGCTCAGAGCGTGGAGCCTGCTTCAGATTCTGTGTCTGCTTCTCTCTCTGCCCCTCCCCTGCTCATGCTCTGTCTCTCTGTCTCTCAAAAATAAGTAAACATTGAAAAAATTAAAACAACCCCCCCCAAAACAAAAATCCAATAAAACCACACACATACACACCAAACACACCCTTTCTCTCCTTTGATCAGATTTATGACAGAAGCCACTTTATTTACCTAAGGATACATCCATTGGGCTAGCAAGTGGTCCTTACCTATCACACTTCCTGAAATTCAGAGCAAGCAAGACAATAGAAGAAACTACCGTTCTTAGTGTTTTTTTCCTCCCGTCTGGAATCCTTCTACCTTGGTAGGTTCTTTAAACAATCCTCCACCTGGATCACATGTTAAAATCCCAGGGCACTTTAAAACACTGATACCTGGGCTCCGACCCTTAGCGATTCTGATTTAATTGTTCTCGAGTGGGTCTGGTCACAGGGGTTTCTAAAGGTCCTGGGTTCTAATCCTAGAGATTCTGAAGTGCAGCCGGGGCTCAGAACCTTCCGTTAAGCCTTCTCGGCCTCCCCCAGCAAGCTTTTCCCTTCTCAGAAACACCTACCTCGCTTAAAGACAGGATAGATCCTCTGTATCAACTGTCCTCCCCAAAAGACCACAAGGCCCCTCAGAGCCGAAACCACTTCTGGCCACCTTGTCATCTCCCATATTGTCTCCGACACACAGACAACAGTGCCAAACACAGGGACGACACCCACGTGCCCCTAGTTACCCAGCACCTCTTACATCATATTTGGTTAACCCTAGCGGGGGAGGTGGGGAACACTATCATGGCAGTAATGCTTTGCCCCAAATCCATCCAGTACGTTTTCATATAAAAAAAATCCATGATTATTTTTAAGTTTTTTAACTTTTTTTTTTATTATTATTTATTTTTGAGACAGAGAGAGACAGAGCATGAACGGGGGAGGGGCAGAGAGAGAGGGAGACACAGAATCGGAAGCAGGCTCCAGGCTCCGAGCCATCAGCCCAGAGCCCGACGCCGGGCTCGAACTCACGGACCGTGAGATCATGACCTGAGCCGAAGTCGGACGCTTAACGGACTGTGCCACCCAGGCGCCCCTATTTTTAATGATTTACGTATAAAAGAAGAGTAGTACTTTATGATACAACGCATTTTTTTTTTTTTTTTTTTGCAACTCCGAGCACCCTATTTATACACACACACACTCATGAAAGGCAGGCAGGCATGTTAACTCCAAGCAGAATGGGCTCCACTTAGGCTGGTGGCCAAGTTCTTAATCTCTCGCAAAACAACAAACTTATAGTTGATTGGATTTAAATAACTCGGGGCTGTGAAATACTGCTCAAAGTTGAACAACCCCTTGTATCAGCCTGTGGAGTTTTCGAAATGGGTAGTTATGTAAGTAAAGGCAAGAGAAACAAAAGGTCAAAATGCACTTGGTCTTAATTTTTGGTTGTCTGAAATAACACAATCAACAGTCCTATAGCCTTGCGTGTAAGACAAGTTTTTTTAAAGCTACTCCCGGGTGAGAGTTGTTCGATGATAAATTACTTCCCTGCCTTGCCAGGAATGAATCTTGCTGAAATGTCCCATTACCTTTCTATGAAATAATTTTTTTTTTTTTAAGGTAAAGGGAAATCACCATTAAGTTGACGATTTCTGTTGGAGGAACCTTCATTTGGGAAGATGACTCAGGGGAAAGAACAGCCACTTCATTGTGACATTCTAGCATGGCAGCAGGGAAACATTAGGGTGGTTTCCTAATCAGGCTGTGGATTTTTTTTTAAGTGGGGTGGGAATTGGGGGCACCTGGGTGGCACAGTCGGTTAAGCGGCTGACTCTTGGTCTCGGCTCAGGTCATGATCTCACGGTTCAAGAGTTTGAGCCCCGAATCAGGCTCTGTGCTGCCAGCGTGGAGCCTGCCTGGGATTCTCTTTCTCTCTGCCTCTCTCCTGCTCTCACTAACTCTCTCTCACTCAAAATAAAAAAAAAGGGGGAATCAACATCAGGCCTCTTGGCTCCATCATGCCCCCTGCTTCCCCTGCAGGTGACAAGAAGGAACAGGGACGGCATGGTGTCCTGAAAACGGAGTAGAGATCTGGGAAGAGATCATCAGAAGCTATCCTGGAATGCTAAGAGAAATATATTGAAGGGCTATTCATTCGCAAATAGAACCAGGAATAAATTATGACCGGTAGGAACACCTGATTCTCGTGTAGTTAAACATTTTTGCTTACTTTTGCCATGTCTTTGATACCCCCTGTTAGAAAATGGGTAGTTAAGCCACGTGGTAACTTGATCACCGAGCTAATGAAGAGATTCATCAAAATTCACTTTTGACAAAACTTACTGATGAGGACGCATAACTACCAAAAGAGCACCCTGCACTCAGTAAGCAATTTCTTTTCCCTTTGTGTCTTTAAATTAAAAAAAAAAAGAAATTTAAGGCTGCAGCATAAAAGTCAAAGCTGGCATGTAGAGAAGGGGTTAAAGCTTGCTAGCTAAACTTCCTTAAAGCCTCTTAATTGTGAGGTCCACGCTGTTTCTCAAGACATCAACTGCAGAAAGCTGCAGTCGTAATTTATAAACAAGCAAGCCACCAAACCCCACCTCCCTACCTCGTTTAAAATATAAGTATCTCGCCCTTTTTTTTTTTTAAGTGCAAATAAAGGTATCCTTATTAAAACACAGAGACAGGACCCGTGGACAGAAAGAGCTGCCTATCTGGTTACTTTTAAACTGAATTTTGCACAGTTTAGAATACAATTTGAGTCAGAAATTTAAAAGAAATTTTTTTTTTCACTGAGATATATATTAGCACCAGATTAAACAACAACAACAAAAAAACATATCTAGTATTTCTTGGTCCAAAGGTTATCTAGTATACCCAAAAGCATGGATATTATGCACTTAACGTGTTTTTACTGTAATCTGCAATTCGGAAACAGGAAAAGTACAAACAAAACGGGCAGTCGAGCAAGCCACGGAAGTCATAGATTTTTGTGAAGAAATGTCATCCCAAGTTACCTCTTGCAGTAAAGGGGGCTATACGTTTTTTACTATTACTGTTTCATCAGTGACACAACACACACATTATCCGACTGACAGAAGCACACATCACTCCCGTAAACATACCTTTGAAAGATACACGGTTAAACAGCGTGTGAATTGTTACAGGAGGCAAGATGGCGGCCACAGGAAACCAAGTGGAAGGTTACAAAACTTCGAAGAGCAGAAGTGGTTTTGAAGTAATAAGTGAGAAACAAAACAAAAAAAAAAAAAAGAAAGAATAACCTAACCTACTCAAGATAACCGCTAGAACAAGCAAGAAAAGTGCCTCTCTGCTGTGTGTGAGAGGAAGTGAGCACAGTGAGGGCTCGTAGCCTCTCACCAAGGAAGTGAGGACTCACTTCTGGTTTTACAAACCATCTCAGTTAAGTCAGGTTTATCCCCCTTGACACATGTCAGGCATTCTCGGCGTCAAATAATGTCACGCAGAAGATACACACACTCAGCGTTTGGTGTTAATATAAAAATATAGGCAAACTTCGACTTAAAAGGGGAAGTGTTGTTTCACAAATGAAGGTCTCTACCGTGATTTCCAATTACGTCAAGTTCCAGGCAGGGCCCAATTGGGACAGAAACGGATCGGTGGCTGCCTTGGGCTGGGAGCCGGAAGAGGAGAGACGCACTGCAAGGCGGCATGATGGGAATCTTAGGGCAAAGAGACTGCTCTGTATCTTGACTGAGCAGAGGTTCAACGACTAGAAACCGGCACCCAAAAATTCATCAAACTGGACACCTAAACATGAGTGCGTTTATTATATGCAAATTACTCTTCCAAGAAAACAATTTTTTTTAAAAATGAAGGTTCCTAACCTGGCTTTTCAGATTTGGGAACGCGTTTTCCTAATAAAAGCGTGTCACGAGTGGCGGCAAGGTACCCCCCTCCCCAAAATGTGAATCATAATGTGGGTGAAATCGAGGAGCCTGTTTGCCCACTAAAGCCTGAAGCTTCAGAACCACATCCCTGAGGGTCCACTCTGCGCTCTATGCTCACGATGAAGGAAGGGGAGAAGGAAAGTGATGTCAAGAAGCAGGCAGTGAGTTAGGAACTGGCGGTTGGAGAGGGCAAGGGGGCTTGGACGAGCAAAGGAAAAGCCGGAAGCAACAGCGAGCACACGCTGTGATTTCTTCACTTGACCATTCTCCCCGCAAGGCCGTAACTCATACTTACTAGTTGGAGAGAGGGGAAGCCGGAGGTACTTATGCTCTGTCGATGGTACTGGCCCAGGTTTGGGGGGAGAGTAAACTGCTTCCTGATCTCCGCCGAAGAATACCTTGGGTAAAATACAAACGTCTCGATGAAGCGGTCGTTTTGAACAAATCGTCACAATTACAGATATGATCTTTGGTACCAGGCTATAAAACCCAGGCCTTGGCGGGGTGATGGGCAGAACTGATGGACAAGTCCTCAGTGGCCTATGCATGGACGTTGGGGCTTTTGTCTAACAATATGTACCCTTGAAAAGTTCACAAAGGCCAGGCCACCTACAACCGTAGCGGCTGCCTGTTAGGGGAAAGGCGAGAACATGAAGCGGAGGAAGAGTCTGAGGTTCAAGGAAAGGCCCAGGGCACTTGAGTCCTTCTTCCCAGGCCATTCAGGTCCTCATGTCTGCACGAGGACGTCTGGTCTCAGCTGCGGTACTTTAAACCCCATGCTCCCATTCGGATCCAGCCGTTCTCTCTTTTTTTACTGTTTATTTTTAAGAGAGGGAAAGACAGAGCACGAGTGGAGGTGAGGTGGTGAGACAGAGAGGGAGACACAGAATCCGAAGCCGGCTCCAGGCTCTGAGCTGTCAGCACAGAGCCCGACGCGGGGCTCGAACTCACGAACCACGCGATCATGACCCGAGCCGAAGTTGGATGCTTCACCAACTGAGCCACCCAGGCGCCCCCAGCCCTTCTCTTTTGAAACAGTGAACCCTTTGGTTGGCTGCCTGCTATGATAGAACACTCCAGAGAATTCCAGGCACATTAGATGCCACCTGGAATTGCAAGGACTGACTTTTTCCCCGACTGCTCCTGGTGGAGGGATCCTTTGACTCCCCCCACGTCGAAACACTGCCGTGCCCTCAGCCGGCACCGCTGGGAGCTGGAAACCAGGCACACGAAAGCGGGTCCCCATTAACTCACACCCACCGGCATGAGCTCTGTTCACCAGGGAAACCCAAGCTTACAGGCAGATTGACTTTGAGGCACACAAGTGCTGGTCATTTGTTTGGGGCTCAGAACACATTTTCTCATTTCACATTTCTCAGTCTCCTCTGTGGGTAGATTCTTAGGCTCGTTCACAAAAGCGTATTTAAACCACAGGGAGGCCACTAGAAGCGAACAGACATTTCCTGAGGATCAGGCGGGATCATACATTGGAAACGGGCTGGGTATGTAACAAAAGGTTAGATACATTTTTTAAATGATACTTTTAAAATATAATATTTTAATATTATAAATGAAGCTTATCATATTTTCTCCATTATGATGTGTGCTAAGGCACAATTATTAATCACCCTGCAGGATAAGGTTTCTGACATGGTCTGCTTGGCTCCCAGATGTGGCAATGTGGTACATCTGCACAGGCAGAAAGCCTGCTCTGGTCCCACGTGCGGCCTCCACTCTCCCCATCTGAGAGCGCCCCGATGTCCTTCCAGGATTCAGGCCCTCTTGCTGGACACTGCCTAGGCGTAACTGCAAAGCCAAGGGGTGGGCACATAAGCCAACTCGGGACAACGACCTCTCCTTCCCAGGATTCTGAACGATGAATGGGTACGAGGACGGGAAAAAAATGGCTGGAGCGCCTCTGTGTCAGGGGCAGCCCCTCACATGATGATACAGTGATGGGTGAGACCCCGCCCCCCCAGGATGTGAAAGAAGTCCATACTAACTGCATTCCTAATTTTCCTTGTTTAATTTTGTAAGTATAGGAAAATACTAGGATGAGAAGTATTCTATTAACCGCTGGGGAAATGCAAATCAAAACCACTTGAGCTGCCCCTTCACGATCACTAGGCTGGCTGTGTCACAAAAGATGGGCAACGAAAAGCATCGGTGAGGATACAGAGAAATTGGAACATCACACATTACTGGGGGGAATGGAAAATGGTACGAGTGCTTTGGAAAATAGTCTGGCAGTTTCTTCAGAAGTTTAACATCGTGGGGGCGCTTGCGGGGGCTCAGTTCATTGAGCGCCCAGCTCTTGATTTTGGTTCAGGTCACGATCTCGCAGTTGGTGAGATCGAGCCTTAGGTTGGGGCTGACAGCGCAGAGCCTGCTTGGGATTCTCTCTCTCTCCTGCTCTCTCTGCCCCTCCCATGCTCGTTCTCTCTCTCTCTCTCTCTCTCTCTCTCTCTCTCTCTCAAAATAAATAAACATGAAATAATTTTTTTAAAAGTTAAACATGGTGTTCCCACATATACCCCCAGTGATTTCGCTCCTGGGTATATATCTGAGGGAAATGAAAACATACGGTCACACCAAAATTTATGCATGAATGTTCACAGCAGTATTATTCATAAGCATAAGCATAATTATTCACATATTCATAAGTATTATTCAGAAAAGTGGAAACAACCCAAAATGGCTATCACCTGGGTAAAGAAAATGTGGTCTATCACACAATGGAGTATTATTTAGCAACAAAAAAGGAAAGAAGTACTCATATATATGACAATATGGATGCACACTGAAAATATCATGCTAAGTGAAATAAACCAAACCCAAAGACCCACATATTTTATTATTCCTTATATGAAATTCCAGAACAAGGAAATCTCAAGAGACAGAAAGTAGACGAGTGACTGCCTAGGGTCGGGGCACGCCAAAGGCAAACGGAGAGTGACAGCTAAGGGGAACGGGATTTCTTTCTGGGGTGATGAAAATGTCTTCACCTTGATTGCAGCGATGGATACACAACTCTGTGAATATCTTGAGAGTTACTGAATTGTGCATGTTACATAGGTGAGCTGTGTGGTATGGGAATTCTTTCCAAATAAAGCTGAAACAGATATGGATATAGATAGAAAGGCGTATAAGTATTCTAAAGACACAAGAGTGAAGGCAAAGGTGACCAAATTTTTTTAACGTCCATTTATTTTTGGGAGAGCAAGAGACAGAGCACAAGTAGGGGAAGGGAAGAGAGAGCGGGAGACACAGAATTGGAAGCAGGCTCCAGGCTCTGAACTGTCAGCAGAGAGTCCGATGTGGGGCTCGAACCCACAAAACAGCGAGATCATGACGTGAGCCCAAACCAAGATTTGGACGCTTAACCACTGAGCCACCCAGGCACCCCAGGGCTGATTTTCATCATAAGCTGAACAATCACCAAGTTTTAAAAACCAACAGATTCGACCACTGACCAAGTCAAAAAGCCCACCTTGCATGAACAACACTGTATCTTGCGTTTGGCAACCCACACCGGCAGGGCAATCACTTATCTGCTTACTTAGGCAGGGGACCGTCCACACAGAGGGACGAGACAACCAAGCAAAGGCCCTTCGCTGTGACCTGGATGCCTTCTGACAGACATGACTGCCTGCCCCTGAGACTTCTATCTCCACATCCTCCCCGCAAGACCTCTCAAATAACACGGTTTCGTTTCATGGTCATTCTGAAGCCAGAGACCAGAGGGGTCTACTTGACATGGGAGTGAATACCTGAAAAGTTTCAGGAAAGGAGTGGTATTTTGAGGGAATCCAAGAACGGAAGCAGGGACAGATTCCTGCTTTCATTTTGAAGCAAAATCTGTCATCCTATGCCAACGCCCCAGTATTTTTTTCAGCATGAAATCAGAATGTTCCTGCTCTTCAACCCTTCTTAAACAGGGTCAGCGGGCGCCTCTGTTGCAATCTTCCGCATCGGTTTCCTAATTCGGTGATCTAAGACTGACCGTCTTCTGACAAGTCGAGCCCCACCCAGCCCCTAACATGGGTCCTATTTCTTGTCCTTACAGGATCGATTCTACAGAATGCAATTAAACCTGTCTCTTCAAAACCGTCAACTACGGAGATGAATTGTCTGTCCTTAAAATGAAAAGAGCGAATCATCCCACAGGGAAACGAACGTCCATCATTTAAAGAACTTCAAAATTAAATCTCCCTGGAGAGGCCCTATACACACATTACATCAGCAAAAATAAGCTAGAATGACAAGATCACACGTTGGTCAAACTGTAGTGGAATCGGCATGCCCCACACCCCTCCGGAACCCCACAGGGGTGTATATTAGTTCAGTGTCTCTGGAAAGCAATACTGTAATACACAACAAGAACTATAAAACTGTCGTTACCTTTTAATCTAATCATTTCACTTCAGAGCATATCGCTCGTGGAATTCATACAAACAAACATATCATTTGAGCAGGAGTGAGTAGAAGATCTCTGTATATGGCAGCAAATAACTGAAAATAACCAAAGCACCCAGCACAAGGGAGAGCACCGAGTACGTAACAGCAAATAGATGAAACACAATTTTACCACTTAAAGTAAAAATATGAACTAGATTCAGCCATAGAAAGGTGTATACCAGGGGCATCTGGGTGGCTCAGTCTGTTAAGCATCCAAGTCTTGATTTTGGCTCAGGTCACGATCTCACAGTTCTTGAGTCAGAGTCCCGCATCAGACTCTATGTGGACAGTGCAGAGCCTGCTTGGGATTCTCTCTCTCTCCCTCTCTCTCTCTGCCCCTCCCCTGATAGTGTGCTCTCTCTCTCTCTCAATAAATAAGTGAACTTTAAAAAAAGATGCATACCGGGGCGCCTGGGTGGCGCAGTCGGTTAAGCGTCCGACTTCAGCCAGGTCACGATCTCGCGGTCCGTGAGTTCGAGCCCCGCGTCAGGCTCTGGGCTGATGGCTCGGAGCCTGGAGCCTGTTTCTGATTCTGTGTCTCCCTCTCTCTCTGCCCCTCCCCCGTTCATGCTCTGTCTCTCTCTGTCCCAAAAATAAATAAAAAAAAAACGTTGGAAGAAAAAAAAAAAATTTATAAAAAAAGATGCATACCAAATAAGTTACAAGTGAAACGTAATATGAGGAACTGAATACAAATAACTAACAATATACGTGTAAATATACTACAAGGATCTGAGATCCTTTTGGTAGTTATATAAAGCTAGCTTAATATCTATCACATTCAGCTCTTTCTGATGTAAAGCTGCTTATGGTCATCGTGTTAAAAAAAAAAAATTGTGTACCTATAAAGTAGCCTGCAGGCACAGAAACACTACTTGGGAATTTAAAAAATTATGTAAATTTCAGCTCTTAAGTTAGTGATACGGAACTTCATTCTCAAAAAAGCACCTAGGATCCCAGTGTCAAAATCAACCGGCTTTATCTCCCACTGATCCTAGGGAGGGGGAAGCCTGCCTACACAGGGAAGAGAACTCAGCCCGGGCAAGGGATCACACAGGCGTGGTGTCCATACAGTATTGACTGTGTGTGGGTTTTATTTCCTCTGTATTTGAGTCTCAGGCTAAATTCAACATGTCGAAAACAACTTTTCTGATGCTAGATTTATAGCAGGATAATATTTCCTTGATGAGCTAAGACACTGTTCTTCCAATAATTCAAAATGCTTTAAAATATTATTTTCTTTATTTCTACAAATTTTACTGGGAGGGAGCCTTGGGGTTTGTTTAAAAGGTTGGTACCCCTGCTCGGGGGTCAGAATGGTAGAGGCGGATGGGTAGCAAAGCTCTATTTTTGTTTTTAATTTTTTTAATGTTTGTTGATTTTAGAGGGAGTGAGACAGAGCGCAAGCGGGGAAGGGGCAGAGACAGAGGGAGACGCAGAATCTGAAGCAGGCTCTAGGCTCTTAGCTTTCAGCACAGAGCCTGATGCGGGGCTCGAACTCATGAATAGCAAGATCATAACCTGAGCCGAAGTCTGACACCTAACCGAATGAGCCACCCAGGCGCTCCTCAAAGCTCTGTTTTAATTCAGATGAACAGATCATTGCGATACGCACAGTTTGGACTAAGTCCCAGTGGAAGGAACTAAACGGAGAAGAAGAGCTTGCCAAGTGTGGTCCATGGACCATTTGCATCAAATGTATCAGCTGCTTCATAAAATGCAGATTCCTAGATCCTACCCCCCCTGGTCCTAACACAGCATCTCGCACAGTGTGGCCTGGAAAACTGCAGGTTGAGCCAGCAACTCCAGGTGGTTTTCATGTCAGCAAAGCAGAAGATTCACTCATAGTGCAAGACTATGAGAGAGTATTGGTTCATTCATTCATTCATTCATTCATGAAACGTCAAGGGCACAAAAGTGCCAGGCTCTCCGCCAAGGGATTAAAGTCCAAGATGATACTGTTGCTGCTCCTCGAGGCTCAGTCCAGGGGGTGGGAGGAAGGAGGACACGTGGGTAATGGAATATATAATTATAATACAACAGGATGAGTATTATAATAAAAAATGTGCACAGTGCCTTGTGAGCAAAGAGGAGGGAGTTACTGATTCGGCCCAGGAATGCTTAGGAGGCTTCTGGAACAAGAGGACTTCAGAATCATACTTGGGAAAAAAATAAAAAAACGAGTAGGAGCAGACCTGATATAAAAGAACAAAATGCATTTCAAGCATTTTTTTTTTTTTTTTTTTTTTAGCCACTTCACGACATCTAGACATTAAGTTTCCATACTCCTCCTTCAAGTATTTTAACTATCAGGCTGCCCCTATTTCTGCACAATGATGTGGCCGTTTGCCAGCTGTTTGAGTTCCAGTATATTAGTTAACCAGGCTGGGTCTTAGTTTCATTACATGCGAAATGAAGGGGCTGGGCTATGTGATCTCCTGGGCACCTTTCCAGCTCAAACTGGCAACTCTGCTTAAGAATCAGCAAATGGGACAGTCAGCACCGAGATCTGTGCCCGCAGCTGTGCGAGGAAACCGTGCAGCCCCGGAAGGCTTCTCACTGGCTTTCACCCCTGAAAGAAAATTCTTTCGCTATATGCTGGGATGGCCAGCAGCCAAAATGGTTGGGAGAACTGTAAAATTGATTCAAGATAAAACCACGTCGACAAGTACTTGAACGGGCTTGGGATTCTCCTAAATGTGACAGGTTTTAAACAATAGTGAAAGGGGTGGGGAAAAAAGAAAAGCAAACACATAATTGACTCTCACTAGAATAACTGACTTAGTAACTAACAAGACACTCAACGAATACAAGTACGCAGCTAGTACACAGCTAGTAACAAATACTAATTATAGACATTTGTGGGCGGCATACACATGGATGTGGCCCGGGAGCACACGGTGTTATTAAGCCTTGCAAAATAACCACAGTTCAAGACTAGAGACAACTTGCATCAAGTGAGCAGTGAAAGAATGTTCTTTCCCAAACTTCCTGGATTAAAAGGTTAGGGCAGTGTACTTTAACAACAGTGATAAAGATTTTTAAGCTTGTTGTATGTAGAAAATCTAGCTCTGAAGTAAATAACCCGGGGTTGGGTCACTGTGTGGAGAATGGATGAGGTCTGAAAACACATAGCAGGCTCGAGCGTGCGTAGTTCCTGGAGGGGACCACATAAAAATGATCTAAGGCTTTTCCTGAGATGCATCCTCAGATACTTTTAGTAAAGTGCACTTTTTTTTTTTTTTAATGTTTTTATTTATTTTTGAAGGAGAGAGAGACAGAGCATGAGCCGGGGAGGAGCAGAGAGAGAGGGAGAGATAGAATTTGAAGCAGGCTCTAGGCTCTGAGTTGCCAGCACAGAGCCCGACGCGGGGCTCGAACTCACGAGCCGTGAGATCATGACCTGAGCCGAAGTCGGACGCTCAACTGACTGAGCCACCCAGGCGCCCCAAGTGCACCTTGTTTTTAAAGAAGTGCACCTTTTTTTTTTTTTTTTTTTTTTTTTTTTGCTTCTAAGTAATCTCTATGCCCAACGTGGGGCTCAAACTCACGACCTGGAGATTAGGAGTTAACTGCACGCTCTACTGACTGAGACAGCCAAGTGCCCTTGGAGTGCACCTTTAAATTTAAAAAGGCTACGGGGCACCTGGGCAGTTCAGTCAGTTACACATCTGTCTTCAGCTCAGGCTCATGAACTTGAGCCCCACATCGGGCTCTCTGCTGTCAGCCTGCTTCAGATCCTCTGTCCCCCTCTCTCTCAAAAAATAAATAAACTTAAAAAAAATAAATTTAGAAGGTTACAAAATGAGTTTCTGTAGCAAATGTTCTATGTATATTATGTATGCAATACTATATGTGTGTGTGTGTATATATATATCTATATATATATCTATATATATAGATATATATATATCCATCCTTACACACACATACATGTTTTGAGCAACGAAATCTGAAGTGAATTCCTCAGAAGTGTGTCAGCCTGAGGCTTCAAAATGGATGTTTCAAGTTTCAGAGTTTCTCATATTTTCCATCTCTTCCTGTCAACAGACATGCCATAAACGTACAACATTTATAAAGATGATTCAACAGGTGGAAACACGACTACAAAGAGAAGTTTGCCACTCAGTGATGAGCTGTGGAACTTGTTTCTTCCTCACAGGGGCGTCCCAAATTCCTTTCCTGTGGAAAATTCCTCTGAATGCAGAAGAATAGTTATTAGATGACCGAAGCGTTTGAGGGTTTCCCCAGCAAGCCTAGAGAAGAGTTAGTCAATGTCTTCAGGGTCTCTCTAAAGCATGGCTTTTGTCCAGCCTTTAGATATCATCATATACACATCATATAAGTGAGTTTCTCTCCTGACATAATCACTACTGATGAGGCATTGCAATCCCCTAAGAACACTTGTAAGTACTGAGTAATTTTTGGGTGTACCTGTTTAAAAAAAAAAAAAAAAAAAGTTTCTCCAAAAAAGAAATGTGCTGACACCTAAAGAAAGAGATCTAACATACGTAAGCTTAAGTCCCAAAAGAGGAGGCAAGACAAAACAGGAGAAGTAATATTCAGAGAAATATATCGACAAAAGCATCACACAGATTCATAAAGCTCTACAAAATCCCATCGGAATTGACACAGAGAAAAATCAAACCTAGCCACGCCATGGTAAACACAGCTGGAAAGCAAGGAGAGATTTTAAGGTTCTTGAAAAAATCTGGGGAAAAGATATTACCTCCAAAGTGTAATCAGAGGGCTGATAATTGACTTCTCAACCGAAAAAGTGAAATCCAGAAGGCAACGGGATGACATCTTTAAAGTGCTAGAAGAAAACAACTACCAGTCTGGAATTTTCTACCCAGTGAAAATATCCTTCACTAATAAAAGGTAAATAAAGACTTCACCAGATAAACAAAAACTGAGAGAACTTATTACCAGCAGAGCTATACTAAAAGAAATAGTAAAGAGAGCCCTTCAGACAGAAGGAAATCAACCCCCGGTGGAGTCACAGCAGTGCTCAAAGCAATGAAGTGCATCAAAAGGGACAATATGTGAGCGACAGTGACAGTACAAAACAATTGTAATAATGCTAATAATGGGTACTTAAAATATACATAGCATTGGGGGGCCTGCCTGGCTCCGTCGGTGGCTCGTGGGACTCTTCATCTTGGGGCTGAGTTCGAGCCTCGTGTTGGGTGTAGAGATTGCTTTAGAAAGATAAAAACTTTTGGGGCACCTGGGATGCTCCGTTGGTTAAGCATTCGACTTCGGCTCAGGCCATGATCTCACGGTTCGGGAGTTCGAGCCCCACGTCAGGCTCTCTGCTGTAGCACAGAGCCTGCTTCAGATCTTCTGTCCCCCTCTCTCTCTCTGCCCCTCTCCCACTCATGCTCTCTCTCTCTCTCAAAAATAAGTAAACATTAAAAAAAAAACCTGCATTGAAAAAAATTAATAAATAAAAATCTTTAAAAAGTTAAATAAAATATGCATAGCATAGAAAAGGTGGGAGGGGTAAACGGACTTCACGTGTTCTTAAGTTCCTGCATTGTCTGCGAAATGGTAAAAGTACTAATTAATATTAGAATTCTATTAAGCATGTATTGTTGTGATCTCTCTAGAAACAAGAGACAAGTTGAAAAATAGAAAAAAAAAAAAAACAGCGGAAATATACATTTAAACTCAAATAAAGACCTGAAAACATAAAACTTTTAGAAGAAAATATAGGCAGTAGCTCCTTGACATAGGTCTTGGCAAGGGTTTTATAAATTTTAATGTTTATTTAGTTTTTGAAAGAGAGAGAGACAGAGTGTGAGCAGGAGAGGAGCAGAGAGAGAGGGAGACGCTGAATCCGAAGCGGGCTCCAGGCTCTGAGCTGTCAGCACACAGCCTGATGCGTGGCTCAACTTCACAAACCTCAGATCATGACCTGAGCCAAAGTCAGACACTTAACTGATTGGGCCACGCAGGCAGCCCTTGGCAATGATTTTTTTTTTTTTTTTTATCTAACACCAAATGCAAAGCAATGCAAGCAAAAATAAATAAGTGGGACTACATTAAAATAAAAAAGCTCCTGCACAGTGAAGGAAACCATCAAGAAAATGAAAGGGCAATCTACTGAATAAAAGAAAATATCCCCAAATCATATATCTGATAAGGGGCTATTTTCGAATATATAAAAAATTCATATAACTCAAGAGCAAAAAACAAAAAACACAAACAAACAAACAACAACAACAACAAAACCCAATCTGATTTAAAAATGGGCAGAAGACCTGAACAGGCATTTTTCCAAAGAAGATATACAGATGGCTAATAGGTACATAAAAAAGTGCTCAATATCATTAAGCATCAGGGAAACGCATATCAAAACCATAAGGAGCTATCACCTCACACTTGTCAGAATGGCTGTTGTCAAAGGCAAGAAATAATAAGCGTTGGTGAGGATACGGAGAAAAGGGAACCCTTGTGTACTGTTGGTGGGAATGTAAACGGGTGCGGCCACTATGGAAATTAGTATAGAGGTTCCTCAAAAATTTTAAAAATAAAACTACCATATGATCTACCAATTCCACTTCTGGATATTTATCCAAAGAAAACAAAAACACTAACTCAAAAAGATATAGGCATCCTCATGTTCACTGCAGCATTATTTACAATAGCCAAGACAGGAAAATAACCTAAGTGTCCATCAATGGATGAATGGATAAAGAAATTGTATATACGTGCACAATGGAATATTATTCAGCCATAAAAAAGAATGAAACTTTGCCTTGTGCAACAACATGTATGGACCTCGAGGGCATTATACTAAGTGAATTAAGCCTGACAGGGAAAGACAAATACTATATGATATCTCTTATATGTGGAAGCTACAACAAAACCGGAAACAAGATCATAGATACCGAGAACAAATTAGTGCTTGCCAAGAGGGATGGGAGAAATGAGTGAAGGGCGTCAAAAGATTTGAAAAAAAAAATGCCAGGCAATTTGCCCAAGTATAGATCTTTCCGTTGAAAAGAGTCATCCACTTTACAATTTTACCTAGGATTCATCTTGCTCATTTCTGAAAAACCAGGAAAGAAACTGAAAACTGTAAGGATTGGTAACTTACTGAGACTTTGATACATAATAATCTCATTCCCCAAAATGACCTTGGGAGATAGGCGGAATTGTTTGTTATGATCCTGTTCAAGATAAGTTATGAGTCTTAGGAAGGGAAGGGGTCAAGGAAAAAACAAACTCAAATCCATCAGTGATTACATTAAATAGAATTAGAATAAATTCACCGATGATAAGACAGAGGTCATCAGATTACATAAAAAACTACATGCTGCTTACGACAGACATACTTACATACTTTACTTTTTTAACAGATTTACTGAGGTATAATTGACATGCAATATACTGCACATATTTAAAGTGGACAATTTAAAAGTTTGATACATGTATATGTACACTGATGAAACCATCACTGCAGTCAAAGAGCTTTCTCCTGCCCCTTCTTATCTCCCCCTTCCCCTGATCCTTCTCCCCTGGGAACCACTATTTTGCTTTCTGTCATTGTAGATCAGTTTGCATTTTCTAGAACTTTATATAAATGTAATCGTACAACATATCTCTTTTTTTTTTGGCTTCTTTCACCAGCATCATTATTTTGAGATCTGTCCATGTTGTAGCATGTATCAATAGTTCATTTCCTTTTATCATAGAAGAATATTCCATTGCATGGATATACACCATTTGCTTATCCATTCACCTGTTAATGGACATCTGAGTTATTTCCAGTTTGGGGCTATTACAAGTAAAGCTGTTATTAACAGTCATGTGCAAGCCTTTATATGGACATATCCTTTTATTTGTCTTGGGTAAATGCCTAGGTAAACTGCTTACAAAGTGGTGGCAAAAAATTAGGCAAAAAACAGCCAAAAGAAGGCTGGTATAGCCATAGTAATACTAGGCAAAAAGGACTTATTTATTTTGATTTTTTAAATGTTTATTTATTTTTGAAAGAGAGGCAGACAGACAGAGAGCATGAGCAGGGGAGGGGCAGAGAGAGAGGGAAAGACAGAATCCCAAGCAGGCTATGTGCTGTCAGCTCAGAGCCCCACCTGGGGCTTGATCTCACTAACTGTGAGTTCATGACCTGAGCCAAAATCAAGAGTAGGACACTTAACCAACTGAGCCACCCAGATGCCCCTGGCAATAAGGACTTTAAAGCAAGAAGTATGACAAAAGATAGAAAGGACATTTCCTAAATGATCAAAGGTCAATTCTTCAGAAAGATACAGCAATGTGTATGCACCAAGTAATAAGGGCTCAAAACAGATAAAGCAAGAACTGCAGTAGAGGAGAAATATCAAATTCACAATTAGGTGAAAGATTTTAGCGTACCTCTTTTAGTAAGTGATAGTACACGTAGATTAAGAAATCAGAGATAGACAGGATTTGAACATGATAAACAACTTGATCTAACTGACTTATATAGAAAATCTACACCTAGGGGCGCCTGGGTGGCTCAGTCGGTTAAGCGGCCGACTTCGGCTCAGATCATGATCTCGCGGTCAGTGAGTTCGAGCCCCGCATCAGGCTCTGTGCTGACAGCTCAGAGCCTGGAGCCTGTTTCAGATTCTGTGTCTCCCTCTCTCTGACCCTCCCCCGTTCATGTTCTGTCTCTCTCTCTGTCTCAAAAATAAATAAATGTTAAAAAAAAAAATTAAAAAAAGAAGGAAAATCTACACCTAATGACACAGTATACATTCTTCTTGTGCCATTTACCAAAAGTGACAATATACTGGACCACCACAAAGCAAGTGTTAACAAATTTCAAAGTTCAGAAATCATATAGAGCAGGAGGTCTGACGCCACAGTAGAATTAAACTGGAACTCAACAAAAACATACTAGCTTTCTAAATATTTGTTTATTTTTGCAAATGGAATAGTATTAAACATCTTCTTTATGTTCACACACATAGGCTGAATAAATGGATTTTAAAAAACTAGTTACAAACCAAAAAGGAATAGAGAGAAAAATTATATATAATATGTTATATACGTTATATATATGATATATATAATATGTTATATATGGTTATAAACTATCCTATTTTTATTTTCAGTATGTAATATTTTTTTGTATTTTTAAATATAAAAAGTATAAAAAAGAACATTACAACATGTCCCCCTCCTATTTCTGTCTGCCAGTCATGCAAGTTCCCTCCCCACAGACAACCCACATAATAGTTTTTTGTGCATATTTCTGTGTATATACAGTATACATGCAAATATATGTATATATTCTTTCCCTCAATACTGTACACAGATGGGAACATAATATTTGATGTTCATCTATACTGTAGTGTGTACCAATAGTCATTCCTTTTTTTCAAGGGAGTATTTCATTACATGGATATACCACAATCTGTTTAGCCATTCACTGGTGATCTGTATTTTGCTCTTTTCACCTCGTAAGTATATAAGAATTCCTTCAGTCTTTTTTTATGGCTGTGTATATATTCTACTGTATAGATGCGCATTTTCTTAACTAATCTCTTTTACATATTTTTGTTATTTCCAATTTTTTTTACTGAGGTATAACTGACATATAAAATTATATTTGCCTCAGGCATAAAACATAGTGATTCAATATGCAAAATGATCGCCCAATAAGCCTAGTTAACCTGTCACCATACATAGTTACAGATTTTTTTATGACGAGAACTTTTGAGATCTACTCTCTCAGCAACTTTCAAATATGCAATAGAGTATTACTAACTATAATCGCCATGCTATACGTTACATCCCCATGACTTCCTTATTTTATAATTGGAAGTTTGTATCTATTGACCCCCTTCACCCATTTTGCCCATTCCCACTCACCACCTCTGGCAACCGCCAATCTGTTCTCCATATCTGTGAACTCAATTTTTGTTCTGTTTTAGATTCTACAGATAAGTGAGATCATATAGTATTTGTCTTTCCCTGGCTTATTTCACTTAGTACAATGCCCTCAAGATCCATCTATGTTCTTGCCAATGGCAAAACCTTTAAACATTTTTTTTTTTTGAAAAATCTCCGCACTGTTTCCCAGAGTGGCTTCACCAGTTTACCCTCCCATGTTGTTTCCAACTTTTTGCCAGCACAAATAATGTTCAGTAAATTTCACATGTGTTAACTCACACATTTATAAATATATCTGTGGAATAAAGCCCTGGAAGCGGAATTCCTACGTCAAAGGGTTTGTGTATTTGTTTTCACAGTATTTTAGCAATCAACACTGTAACTAGCAACATAAGGGGAGGTACAACATGGTTTCATCAAACTCAAGGAGCTGTTTTGCTTATTGTATGTGTAATTATCCCATGAGTCTTCACTGAGGAGCTCTTTTCTTCTCTTTGTGGGCTGGGAGCTGCTATCTAACAAAACTAAGCCCTTCATTTACAGGGCAACTCTACAGCTCAGGACAGCGTGGTTACCTTCTGTTGGCCTGAAGATTTGGTTTAGGCATAAACAGGCCTGGAGCAGAAATGAGAGGTCCAGGTTGCAGGTGTAAACTTGGCCAACGTTGAGTTTATGGTTGTCCTTCCAGCAGTGGGAAGAGAGCTACATCTCTCCGCCCATGGTTTCTCACCTGCCTCCCTAGCAACCCATCACGTACATGGCCATCAGTGCTGCCCGCAATGGCGGTCACAGAATCTGCGGTCTTGGAGGAAAGCCAGGCAGCCTTACTAAAGAGCAAATGAGCCAAATTCTCCAAGCCCAACAATCGTCTGTGTGTTTTGGCTTTGAGGAGTCTAATTTCCGAGGAAAACCCAAGTCATGAGGGCTCTCAACAGGCTGGGCAAAAAAGAGCTTCTTCAAAGCGGTGTCTGAACCACGGAAGCATTTATGGAATGAAATTTTGCCAGACTCACGAAACACAAATAGGCATGCTTCTAGATGTTGAGGACAACGTCCCGATGATTGGGACTGGGGGAGGTGAACACAGCATTTTAGCGAGAACAGAAAATCACGCCAATAGGTCTCGAGTGCTTGCACTGGGCCTGGGCCTGTGGGGACCACTGGATGTGAACCCTTCCACTGAATGCCCACAGCAATGCCCTGAACTGAGTTTGTCTTCCCCCACCCAACAAATACAAAACTCAGGGCAGGAAATGTCTGCAGTCAGGATTTGAAACCAAGGCTATCTGACTCCAGGCACAGTGCTCTTAGTCACTATGGTGATATAAGCTTTTAAAAAAAAATGTATTTAAATCTACACACACTATTTAAAAATACAGAGAAGGAAAACCACTAGCAGGAAATACTATTTGCACTTAGGTCAGAGAGACAAGAAAAGAGTCTTTTCTTTCTATTCTCTTTCCTTTTTTCATATGGTTTGTGTTGTGGCTGTCTTAATTTTATGGCAGAAATTGTGTGCACCCACATACATAAACACACACACATTTTTAACCTACGTGCTGTCAGCTTTCTGAATAACGTAAATTCTTCTGCTGAGACACAGGAATGAGCCTGAACACCCTAAGAGTCTCTTGAGGGCTCTTTTTATTATTTTCTGTTTGTTTTTCAGTCTCCTGGAATTTCTAAATAAAACTGTGTTCCCAGCATACTTTGCGCCCTTGCACCCACTTCCTGACCCACCTGGACTCCATTAAAGTCAACAAACATTGTTGGGTGCTCTTATTTAAAAGCACCTCGTTTCTCCACTCTGATTTGTGATTTTTCTAAATTATTTGTCCTGGGCGTGACCAGCTCCTTGGCCGTTTAGAGACCATGCATGCCTTTTTTTTTTTCATCCAAGGCTGTATTATGGGGCTATTTGTTCTCAAATATTCTGGCCAAGACTGTGAATTAACGGCATGTCTGTGTCTCAGGGAGGTGCCTTCAATAAGACCCTAAGAAACTTCTGGCCTCTGCTACCCAAGGTGACTGCAGCTATGAAGTCCAAAAATGCCTTGTAGTGTAAGGTTTAACTGGATGGTTTTAACCCACTCTTTTTCGGGGGAGTTTCCTTCCTTAAATTGTGGAATTTACTGAGGCAACTGGGAGAACATTTTTGTTTGCCCTTGAACCCAGCTTGAGCTTGTGGTGGACGAATGTACTAAGTGGAAGGTCAGTAAGATTGCTTGTATCCTCATGCCCTCCCTGTATCGCAACGGCTCTCAAAGTGTGGTCCCCGGACTAGCGATGTCAACAGCCCCTGGAAATCTGTTCAAAAAGCAAATTCTTGGGCCCCACCCCAGACCGACTGAACCCTAAACTCTGGGGTGGGGGGGCCAGCCACCTGTATTTTAGCAAGCTCTCCAACGGATTCTGATGCACTCCCAAGCCTGGGAACCACTGGTCTGCTGTGAGCCCACAAATTCCAACCGGACCTGCCCACCTGCCCTTGCCTTCCATTCACTCTCCCTCTGACTTTGGACTTGGCCATCTGACCACCCTCCCTTAGCCTAAATTACCCTGTCTCGCCAGTTAATCTGAAAATCAAGATTCTAGCAGACATTCGCTTAATGATGGTTATAATTCCTACTCAGATTTAACCAAAACATGCAACTTTATACAAATACGTGCACCTCAAAATAACCAAATCCCCCAGTCCCAAACCATCTCCATTTTCCCTCAAAATTTATTTTATGATGTTTTTAATATTTATTTATTTTTGAGAGAGAGAGAGACAGAGTGTGAGTGGGGGAGGGGCAGAGAGCGCGGGAGACACAGAATCCAAAGCAGGCTCCAGGCTCTGAGGGGTCCGCCCAGAGCCCGAGGCGGGACTCAAACTCATGAACCACGAGATCATGACCTGAGCCAAAGTCCGATGCTTACCCGACTGAGCCACCCAGGCGCCCTTCTCAAAAAATTTTTTAGACTGGAGGATGGAAACAATACTTCTTAAACCAGAGAAACTACATTCTTCCTAAGTTATTAAGCTGTTAATGACTATTGTGTACTTTAGGGGGAAAAAAAAAAAAAAAGAGCTCTTTAGTGGGGGAGGGGCAGAACGGAGGCCCACCAGGGGGAATGTTTTGGAGAAAGAACAGATCAGGAAAGTTGTAGAATGAAGAGAATCTCTTGGTTAGGAAGAATAGAAAGGAAAGGTGAGACAAAAACCCAGAAGTCTGACCTTTATTTACTCTTTCAACATTTATTGAGCAACCACCTTTCCAAGGTTCTACAGTGAGGGGAAGCAAAGGTCTCTGCCCTGAAGAGAAGCTTCTATTCAAATGTGCACTGATGTCTGCACTTCTTTATTTTGTACCAAGCTTCCTTATTTTGTGTCAGGCATCACCCTACCCAGCGATCTTTCGGCTTATTGTCCCTGTGTTTCACGACCGTAGGTAAGCGAGGCAAGAGTATCTTTTGGTGCCTCCGTGGAAGGGCGGGAGATGGCCAAAATGAGGGAAAATTGTTCAAAAAGGAAATGTAAGCAGACCCCACCTCATCTACCAAATTTAGCCACTCACTGTGGCTAAAGGAAATCTCCCAGAGGCTTCCAAAGTGTATGTCTTTATAAGTTCCAAGGATTATGCACATTCCATAGAGCCAAACCGTCCTCATGACAGATCTCCTGTGGAAGAAGCCATATCCCTATTTTCCCCAGAGAAGGGAACTGAGGCAGAGAAGAACTCAGTGATTGGACTCAGTTCTGAAGCAGAGCCTGGTCTGACCTAAGGAGCCCTGTCTTCCTCTCCACGTGCTTTGCTTGCCCGGGTGGGCATGTGTACACTCACTCAGCTACAGCGCTCATCCTTCTCCAGAGGCCATGCCCAGTCTTCGGCCGCCATTTTGGAGAAAGCCACTATGTCCTTTATCTTTTTCCGTAAACATTCTCTCCTGTTGGCATCACACAGAAAGAGCCTCGTCCTTATTTTCCATCCACTACTTGCTGTAAAACTCCCGATGCCGCACCCTTAATAAAATTTCTATCTGGTTATAAAAAGAGGTTCCTTTGCTCATCCCTTACTAAAGTGTTGGTCATGTTAATGCAATATATGCAGAAGCAAAAAGCCCTTAAATCCCTTCCTGATGAATTAGAATACACTCTGTGCACTGAAGAGTTATTTGAGATGGCAGCCACTGTGGTGAAATTGTGAAGCATAAGTTTTGGGACCAAAAGGGTACTTTTTAAAATATGTATTTAGGGGCACCTGGGTGGCTCGGTCGGTTAAACATCCGACTTCGGCTCAGGTCATGATCTCACGGTCCGTGAGTTTGAGCCCCGTGTTGGGCTCTGTGCTGACAGCTCAGAGCCTGGAGCCTGTTTCAGATTCTGTGTCTCCCTCTCTCTCTGCCCCTCCCCTGTTCATGCTCTGTCTCTCTCTGTCTCAAAAATAAATAAACGTTAAAATATTTAAAAAAAATAAAATAAAATATGTATTTATTTGGGGGAAAGCATATAAGTGGGGGGAGGGGTAGAGAGAGGGGGGCAGAGGATCCGAAGTGGGCTCCTAGCTGACAGGCTGACAGCAGTCAGCCCAATGCGGGGCTCGAACTCACAAACTGTGAGCCGAAGTCAGATGCTCAGCCTTGAGAAGGAGCCACCCAGGTGCCCCAGATCAAAAAGGTATTTCGAGTCTAGAATACTGGCTAAAAACAACAGCTCATCCAATTTTGGGGGGGAAAAAGGTTTCTCATGCAATATTTATTAGGATATTATATGCCATATTAGAATAATAATTTATTATGTAAAAGTACAGTAAAATTTACACTAATGGGTATATATTATTTCTGATACTGAAAAATGATGACGTGAAAGATAAAGTAATATAACCTTTCAAGAGTTATAGCAAACACAAAGACTGTATATAAAGAAATTTCTTTCTTTCTTTATTCATTGGTGATTTCCTCCTTATCACCCTTCTTAAAATCAAAACGGTCAAAAGAGTCTCAAAATAACGATAAGGATGGCCTGACAACATTCTGTGTAGACTTCTCGAAAATCATGCAAAATAACTTTTAATTGGGCACATATATGACAATCTTCCCTTTTATATACTTGAGACGGTGCTTGTTTCTTTTCCTCCTCTGTTTTAGAAAACCTCAATATGAGACCTCCTGATATTCAAGTGAATTCCGTGACGACACGCTTACTTTACCAAACTTGGAACACTTCCTTTGCAATCTCCGTCCTGAAACCCTTTTCCTTCCGGGGCGGGGGGGAGCCTCAAACTTCAGTACGCTTGAGAACAAATGAGGGAGCTGGTCAACAAACAGTGTGAACATCGGGGCCCCACCTCCAGAGATTCTGATCCACTGGTCTGGACGCGACGCCAATCTGCATTTTTAACGGCCCCACGGGTTCAGGTGCAGTCCACCTAGGCACACGTTGAGAAGGAGGCCACAACTGCCTTAGGAACTCAAAGTGAATGGAAAATCTGACCGAGAAACCTAGCTCACTGGGAAACCAACCTCAAAATCTCAGGTGATAACACATACTTCGCACTCACTCGGAGGGAACTAGAGGCAGAGTGTGTCAGTGCTTCTGTTTGTAATTTCCCACTTGTCCCAGCAGGGGAAGGCTTTATCTGAGAGACAGGAAGGTCAAGGTTCCCGGGGTACCCTAAGTAAATAGTTTCCTCCTCACCACTGTGGAAAGAAGGTCAAGGCACAAAAACTAAAAGAAAAGAGAAAGGAGGAAAGATGGCAGAGAAAGATGTATAGGAAGGGGCACCTGGGTGGCTCAGTCAGTTAAGTGTCTGACTTCAGCTCAGGTCATGATCTCAGCGTTTGTGAGTTCAAGGCCCACATTGGGCTCTGTGCTGTCAGTGCAGGGCCCGCTTGGGTTCCTTTGTCCCCTCTCTCTGCCCCTCCCCCGCTTGTGTGGGTACTCACTCTCTCTCTCTCTCAAAAGTAAATAAACATTTAAAAAAAAGATATTTTATAGGAAAAAATAAAAGAAAGTTAATATTGGAGATGCCTGGGTGACTCAGTTGGTGAAGCATCTGACTTTTGATTTCGGCTCAGGTCGTGATCTCACAGTTCCTGAATTCAAGCCCTGAGTTGGGCTCTGTGTGGACAGCACAGAGCCTGCTTGCGATTCTCTCTCTCCCTCTCTCTCTCTGCTCTTACCTCCCCTCCACATGCATGTGCTTTCTCTCTTTCTCAAAAATAAACATTTATTTAAAAGAAATAAAGGTAGGGGCGCCTGGGTGGCTTGGTCAGTTAAGCATCTGTCTTCGGCTCAGGTCATGATCTCACGGTCCGTGAGTTCGAGCCCCACGTCAGGCTCTGTGCTGACAGCTCAGAGCCTGGAGCCTGTTTCAGATTCTGTGTCTCCCTCTCTCTCTGCTCCTCCCCTGTTCATGCTCTGTCTCTCTCTGTCTCAAAAATAAATAAACGTTAAAAAAAAAATTAAAAAAAAAAATAAAAGAAAGAAAGGTAATATTGCTCACATAAGTAGGATGAACCACACTGTCAATGCTGAATAGCTCCAGAATCTCCTTCCGATGGCATTACCAGCTAAGCCAGCACACTGGCCAGCAACCAAATAGTCAGAGTTAGGAATTATTCATATTCTGGCCTCATATTTTCTGCAGAGTTCATAGAATTTAGAAGGATGATCTTGCTCAGAAATCTTTAAAAAAAAATTTTTTTTATGTTTTATTTTATATTTGAGAAAGAGAGAGACGCAGAGCATGAGCAGGGGAAGGGGCAGAGAGAGGGAGACACAGAGTCAGAAGCAAGCTCCAGGTTCCGAGCTGTCAGCACAGAGCCGGATGTGGGGCTCGAACTCACGAACCAGGAGATCATGACCTGAGCTGAAGTCGGAGGCCCAACCGACTGAGCCACCCGGGCACCCCTCAGAAATCTTAATCAATAGCAAACTGTGGAATGGGATTACATCTCTCAGTGAGATCTTGCTGAGATCTCAGCCCCCCATGTTCCTACTAAGGGTTTGTGAGTGTATCTTACTGCTGATATCGTGGTTCCTCTTGAACTACTCTCCTGTGCGATTCCCAAATATGAAACACGCAAGGAAAACAGCTTTACTTCTTACTTCCAGCAAGGGACTAACATACAGCTTCAACTTCCTACAGTTCTTGGACCCTTTTGTTTTGTGAAAGTCTCTTGCGTTTGAACCCAATTTAAAGTGTTGGCCGCACCCTCTTTCCTCGATGGATGACTATGGAGTTATGACCCCTGAGGACGTTCCAATGCCTTTGCACCAGGTGACTGTGTGCTAAACGCGCTAAGGCGAAGTTAAGACGTGGTAATTGACATGAATGAGATTTTAGAAATGAAAAACCTAAACTGATCTCTGAAATGAAGCTATCACACATGGGGAAGAGGCCACTGGGGGGCATAAAGCCAACACACACACACACACACACACACACACACACACACACACACACGCACACTTCTTCCTGTGGCATCCCTTTTGGTCAAGCACAAGGTGATCCCCACAAGAAGTCAGTGAACATGTCTCCAGCTTTGCATAATTTTAGAAGCTTACGAAGGCTCACCTTCCCTGTCCAGAGCCTCACTGCCTACGAAATGGGCAAGACGAGTCCACGATGCTCAGGCAGGTTAAAGGGACAAGTCAGAAAACACCCAGTGAGGTTGAACCACTGTCTAAAGCTAACAAGCCTTGCAGGTAAACGGCAGAGATGAGATGAGAACGCAGTTCTTTCAATGTCCAAGAAAGGACCCTACGGTCTTCTGCTTCTAGAGAAAGTTGCGTTAAGCAAGCATAATGGGTAGAAATCTCTGTGTTATGATAAAGGCGGCAAAAATCTCTGACCTATGCTTGTCATTCCCACCACTTTAGAGCATAAAGGAAGTGTTTCACTGGGTTGAATGATTAGTCACTTGAGAGAAAAGTACATAAACAAAAGCTGCTAATGATGACAGGTCACTATTCAGTTTAACCTGTTTCCGCTAATCTCATACAGAAACATGGAGGAAATGAAGTCCAGACCATCCCATGGGAGCCTAGGGAGCTGAGGAAGTCAATGTCAAAAAAGCAATGGTGGGAATGGGGGTCCTTTTCTAGGAGAGATGGAGAGTGAACAAGGTAAAACCAGGTTTTCACAGGGAGTCTCAGAAAAATGCGTTTTTTTAACAGTTCTTTTTTTTTAATATTTACTTTTGAGAGAGAGAGAGCGAGCACATATGCATGCAGGTGGGGGACTGGGGGGGGGGGGCGGGGGGAGGGCAGCGGATCCCAAGCGGGCTTCTGTGCTGACAGCAACAAGCCCAATGCGGTGCTCGAACTCATGAACCGCGAGATCATGACTTGAGCTGAAGTTGGCCGCTTAACCGACTGAGCCACTCAGGTGCCCCAGAAAAATCCATTTTGAATCAAACCCTTGTCCCAAGGATAGAATAAAGCACTCCGTGCCTTTGGACACCCTAGGGTCAACTTTCCTTAGACCAGGAAATAACAAATTAGCGTAAATGCATGTTGGCTATGAATAAAAGTTAACAATAAAGCTTGTCCTAATTTATGCAAGGAAATCTATACAGGATTTTTTTTAAAAATAATCAAATCTAATAAAAAATTATTGGGGTGCCTGGGTGGCTCAGTCGGTTGAGCGTCGAACTTCGGCTCAGGTCATGATCTCGCAGTCTGTGCTTCTGAGCCCCGTGTCAAGCTCTGTGCTGACAGCTCTGAGCCTGGAGCCCGCTTCGGATTCTGTGTCTCCCTCTCTCTCTGCCCCTCCCCCCTTCGCACTCTGTCTCTCTCTGCCTTTCAAAAATGAATAACTGCTAAAAAAAAAAAAAAAAAAATTATCTTCAGTGTCCTTATGCTAACTTACCTAGTAATCGTTTTCCAAGAAGGGATAGACTTGATTCAAATCTGGCTTCATCACCTACTAATTGTATGATCTTGGGCAAATCAGTTGATCCTGTCTAGTACGCTGGAGTGGGCAGAGGCGTAGAAACACACAGACAGGGGGCAGTAAGCAGAGGTTGTAAAGCAGTAGAAGCTACGAATGAGCAGAAGCCATGGGATGGAAAGATGCCGACAGGGCTGGCAGAAGAAGGAGCAGGTAGGGAAAAGAAGAAAAGGAGACCCTGAGTCCCGAATCTGTCAGGCTCTCAGGATTGCCTTTTGCAGATTATAAGGAATCCAGCCCTTATTTGGCCTCATAGCTAGGGGCCTTGTGCAGTGAGCAACCTGCACAGCCTTACATGGCGGCCGGGCCCAAGTCTAGTAGTAGCAGGGACTGGCACTAACCTTAGCAAACCCAAAGATCACAGATCCATGTGGAGATAATGAGGGGCTGTTCAGCTCCAGACAGACCAACATTGCCCTGCAGCTGTACCTGACTCGTGTTACTGGAAACCTGGATTTTTACGTGAAACCTGCTGTTTGTAAATGTTGGCAAGGGGAAAAACAACAACAACAACAACAACAACAACAACAACAAAAAACATCGAGAAGAGGGGCACCTGGGTGGCTTGGTCGGTTGAGCGTCCGACTTCGGCTCAGGTCATGATCTCACGGTCCGTGAGTTCGAGCCCCGCGTCGGGCTCTGTGCTGACAGCTCAGAGCCTGGAGCCTGTTTCTGATTCTGTGTCTCCCTCTCTCTCTGCCCCTCCCCTGCTCATGCTCTGTCTCTGTCTCAAAAACAAATAAACGTTAAAAAAAAATTAAAAAAAAAAAAAAAAAAACATCGAGAAGAAATGCCCTTGGACCTGCAGACCCAGGTGCTGGCTAGTTAGGCTTGTGTTCTGACTGTGTGATGCATCCTTAAAATCAACCCCTGTCAACAGAAGGTAACCTGAGAGGGTCTACAATCCTTAGCGGCCAGAAAAGCCGACGGCTGTAGTTGCTTTCACGGCAATTAACCACGTCAGCTCACAACGAGTGCCCACTGTCTGGGAGGGACTGTTTTCATTGGCCTACTTAGTTAGTCCTCACAACAACCTCATGACATAGGCAGTATCACCTTTGTTTCACAAGTTAGGACACCGAGGGCAAGAAAGCTTTAAGTGACTGGCACAAGAAAGCCGCCGTAGGGGTCAAACCGCTGGCATTTTCCTTTTCCAGCAGCTTAGCAAGGGAAAAAAGGGACAGGTCGTGGCTTGTTTGTGAGACTCTGAACACGGCTCCAGTATCACTAATCCTTCCAGAGGCAAGCAGTCTTGGAAACGAGTCCAAATGTGATTCAAGTACGCATCTGAGCAATGGGGAAGATATTTAAGGGCAGCTGCCGAAGGATGAGTTTTCCCCGAATATCATTTTCTTTTTCGCGTGCAGTTTCGTCGCTTCACGTTTCACTGGGGAACAAATCTCAAGCACAATACAAGTGAAGCCGTCGAGGTCCAAAATCCGTTAATGCCCCGCATATTTTTCTAGGAAGCGGGGTGGGGAAGGCAGAAAGGGTACCTGGAACAGAAGTTTCAGTCAGGCTCTCGTTCCAGCTCTTTCTACCCGGAGCGTCTCATGACCTGTCTTGACCAGCACCCTCCACTCCCCGACGCCTTGCAATGTTCTAGAGACCTGCTCGATTCAGTCCCGGCTGAAAACCTCCATCCTCAGTCTCCTCTCTCCTTTCCCGCGACCACCTGGCCTCCACTTCCTCTCTACTCCCTCGCACAGCCTAGTCCAGTGTTCTCAGGCTTCCACGCTTGGCCCTCTGCAGAAGCTGTCCTTCACACGGCCACCGTTTGCTGGGAAGCCACTGACTTCTTTCCGGCCCCGTTCTAGCTCGCCCCTTCGTTGCATCAGACACTGGTGACCTCCTCCATCCGTCACGAAGCCCCTCCCTGGAAGCATACACATCCTGCCAACTCGCCTAGCCAACGGCCGTCAGTGCTTTTGTTTTTGGCTTTTTGGTTTTTTGGTGTTTTGTTTTTGTTTTTGTTTTTTGTTTGGTTTTGGTTTTCTTCCCCTTCGGACCCTTTACATGTTGTTTGTTCCCAAACGGCCGAATTGGGATACCTTTGGGACTGAGGGGAAAAGGACGAGCGGCTGCACCAGGTGGGTAAATCTTATTCCTAAAACATGGGGAAGCATTAAAGAAAGAAAAAAAAAAGGGGGGGGGGGGAATCCCAAGCGATGAAAAGCCCAATGTTATGTGGCATCGCACAATCTTTCTTATTAGATTAGGTCTGTTGAGGAGCCTACTGTGACTATTTTCTGCAGCGTAAATAGATTTTTATAAACGGCCTTTTCTCAGAGGACATCCGTGGTTTTAACAGTTTCATTCCTTCAAGGGACAATGTCAAAGTTGTTGAGCCCCAAAGTGCCCAGTTTGATCATTTCGTTTACATGGAAAATTTTTTTTCCTAAAGAATGCAGAAAGGAATTTCTGTAAAGCAATTAACTTATCCTCTTTTGCCCGACCGAAAGCAGCAGCACATGAAGCCTTGGCTGTTTCCTGTCAGTTTTAATAATAAACAACGCAGCCCTCTTGTGCCCTCACATCTAGAGCCCCACATGCTCCTAAGGATATGGTAAATGCTTGTCTGGGACAAATGACACTTAAAAGATCCTTACTGTGTGGAATCCTGGACAGAAGGTCCAGGGGTCCCAAGATGTGGCCCCTCCTTATAAAGCCTGTGTTCCAAAATAAGGGAGAGGGACTTTGGGCCAAGGGCAGCTTTATAGAGCTTTTAGGGTGCTACAAATTAAAAGTAATTAAAAATAATGGCATATTCTCGGGGCGCCGGGGTGGCTCAGTCGGTTAAGCGTCCGACTTGGGCTCAGGTCATGACCTTGCGGTTCATGAGGTCGAGCCCTTCTCTCTGCTGTCAGCATAGAGCCTGCTTTGGATCCTCGTCCCCCTCTCACTCTGTCCCTCCCCAGCTCGTTCTCGTTGTCTCTCTCTTTCAAAATAAATAAATAAACCTAAAAAAAAAAAAAAAAAAACTGGTAGCATATTCTTTGAAAAGCCAGAATTAGCACGGCAGACATGATATACTCTAACCAACCAGGAACGGCAAAGGAAGGTTGGAGATTACACATTTAAAGTTTTGAAGGAAAATTTCTTGGGGCTGTCAGCTCGGAGATGACAGTATCCAAAACATCACTGACTTTTCTCTTTCTTTTCCCTTTGGAAGGAACAGGCTGTGGTCACAGGCAGGCCAAGGGCTGGGTGGGGACCTGTCTCTGTACCACTCTGGAGAGAACTCATCTCCATCTGAGAGAGTCTGCCATCGGAGAGAACTCACGAGGGCAAATCTGGGATAATGTGAACGCTCTGGTGAAGGAAGCTCTGTCCCCAAAAGCCGTGCCATAGGGCTACCTCTGGACTTGAAAGCTTGCCATTTCTTGGCACTGGCCCAAGATCCTGGCCAACTTCCCAGCAATCCTTTGGCTGTTCCGTCACCCTATCCTGCGAGGTCTCAGGTAAGGGAAGTGCTTACAGCAGAAACAACAGTTACAAAGACAACCAGGCACAGAGAGAGATGAGAAGAGGGGGCATTGAGTTCAACCCCGGGGAGTGTGACCTCCAAACTATGTGTCCTCTTCCTCCCAGAAGTCTGCATTCGGGGTTGCCTGATCTATTTAGGTTATTATGTTTGTGGAAAGTCCCTATTTCCCAGCGACAGTTGTGTTTCCTCGGGCAGCACCCTGCATTTAGTCACATTATCTCAGGAAAAATCAACTGACTCTAGGAGCTACAACATGCTAAGTCCTTACCAGCCCAAACCAATTCGTGTTGAAGGATCCATCAGCCGAAGGCGGGTTTTGAAGGTGGTTGGGGGAGGAGAAGAAAGGGGCAGTTGTAACCTTTGGAGACCACATCTGGATAAAACCCGAGACCATGTTGGAAATGGGTGGAACCATAGAGGGAGGGGGATAGGAAGGTGTGTGGGGGCATCTAAAGGCAACATCACTTACATCCCAATTTTCTTCAGGTCCTGATAATTGAATCAGATAAAAGAAAAAGAGAGAGAGAGAGAGAAAGAGAGAGAGAGAGCAAGCACACCTGACATAGGTGAATGGTGTTTCTTTGAAAGGAAGAAATGTGAAATTGACCAAATAAATCTGGTGACGAGTCAGGCCACACGATGATAGAAAGTTCAATGTTGGAGACCAAAGAAGAGGGCAATGTGAATGTTTTGTTTAAAAGGTACATGCTGGGGCACCTGGGTGGCTCAATCAGTTAAGCATCTGACTCTCAGTTCCCTTTCCAGACCTCATGGTTCTTGAGTTCGAGCCCCACATGGGGCTCTGTACTGACAGTGTGGAGCCTGCTTGGGATTCTCTCTCTCTCTCTCTCTCTCTCTCTCTCTCTCTCTGTCTCTACCCCTCCCCTCCCACACTATCTCTGTCTCTATCAAAATAAATAAATAAGCTTAAAAGGTACATGCCAAAGAGAGTATAGGGGAAAATAGCCGAACAACTGAGGAGTCCCTTCTGGGGCTTTAGGGACACAAGCCCAAGGTAGAGCTTGAGTGTGGGTGTGCATAACACTTCAGTGTTGGTGTTCCACAGAAGAGTCACCTCAAATGAGGCACTTCACCCCACCAGATTACCAGAATTTGCACTGAACCAAATACAAGCTTCCTTTTCTGAAAGTATTAAAGTGTTTTTAATTTTTTAAATGTTTGTTTATTTCTGAGAAAGAGAGCATGTGCGCATGAGTGGGGGAGGGGCAGAGAGAGAGGGAGACAAAATCTGAAGCAGGCTCAGTACTTTCAGCAAAAAGCCCGACGTGGGGCTTGAACCCGTGAAGCGTAAGATCATGACCTGAGCCGAACTTGGATGCTCAACTCAGCAAGCCACCCAAGCACCCCTGAAGGGTGTTAAAGTTTTAACACAAAGTCTGTACGGCTTTTTTAAAAACTTTTTTTATGTTTATTTTTTTGAGAGAGAGAAAGAGACAGAGTGTGAGCAGGGGAGAGGCAGAGAGAGAGGGAGACACAGGATCTGAAGCAGGCTCCAGGCTCTGAGCTGTCAGCACAGAGCCCGATGCGGGGCTCGAACCCACGAACTGTGGGATCATGACCTGAGCCACCCAGGCGCCCCAAGTCTGTACAGCTTTTTTACTCAACTTCGCTTCTTTTTTAATGAGAAGATCAGAAAAGAACGCTTTAATACAATGTATATAGAGACAATGGAAGGGAATTGGAAATATTTTGGTTTATTTATAAATGACAATACTATCAAGAGAACGTAAACTGGAAATATTTATTTCCCCAGAGACTGCTACACTTTTGAAACTGCCATAAAGCTAGTCTGACTACCTTAAAAATGGCAAATGGGCACCATAAAAGATTTTTTGTGGAAAGCGCCCTTTTGGTTAAAAGATTAGCAAGTTGAAGTAAATTGTACAGGCTCATTGACTTGCCATATTTGGGGTAATTTACCAAATGTGGGAGCAGTGAAAAGATATAAAATAACAGCTCATAATCCGTTTTTCCAGTGGACTTTCAAGAGATGTTAAAAAACAAACAGCAGGAAAAAAAAAATGGTTAGAGAGGGAGGGAGCCAAAACATAAGAGACTCCTAAAAACTGAGAACAAACTGAGGGTTTACGGGGGGTGGGAGGGAGGGGAGGGGTGGGTGGGTGTTGGGTATTGAGGAGGGCACCTGTTGAGATGAGCACTGGGTGTTGTATGGAAATCAATTTGACAATTAATTTCATATTGAAAAAAACCCATTCAAATTAATAGTATGATAAGCAAGGAAACATGCTTCTTTCTGTACTTCAGTATGAATTTATGCAGAATTCTATTCTATTTTGGCTATGGTGAGAATATTTTTACTAAGTGTCAAAAGGAAAACATTCAAGTCACTTTAAATACTCAGTATTCACAGATGATCTTCAGTGTCAATTAAGAAATCCTGAATTCAATACTCAAAGATAAAAAAAAATGCTCACAAATCTCATTTCTTCTCTGGCACCACGCTGTGTTTACCCAACTTCCTCAGACTTGTTGAAGGTTTTACTTTAAAAATGGTGAATTACCTGTGAATTACATGCCCTCCATCCCTGGATTCAACACCAAGACCGTTTTGAAATGGGAGCATTTTACAGGAATACTTTAAAGGTTTCAAACATGTATTTGTCTACTTCCTTCTACCCCCAAGGAAATCAGCCCTATGTTGAACACCTAACGCCCATTTCTTGTGCCTCTCCCGCCTCTGTCAGATGTAAAATAGATCGATTAGGATCGTTTGCGGGTTGCCCCTTTTAGTCGTTTGTTTGCCTAAATTGTCTGCACAGTCACCTCAAAGTCCCATATGACTTGGTCCAGTGGCTTTGAAGTTTTAGCATCTACATGTTGACATCATCCAACTGACCCAGCAGATCTTGGACGGCATCCCTACTCTGCCGATGACGTGGAATTGTGTGAGAATAAGAGATACTTGGGAAAGTGTCTCATGCCTCACACAGAGTAGATGCTTCACAGTCTTAAACTCTCCCTTTATTCCCAGCAGTAGAGCAAATGGTAGGGAGAAGGGCAGGAAGGAGTCAGACTCATGGGAGGCTCGCTGGAAAGCTAATATTAAAGACCAAGGTGACAAGATTTTGCAGTGGTGGGTACCACAGATCGTCTCTGAGGACGGATGATGCCGTAAGAAAGAGGGACTGCAAATCAAAGGTCCCTTTCATGGACATAATCTCCTAGAGGGTAGCATGGGAAGCACACTGGGGGTCGGGGTCAGTGGATTTGGGCAATGAGATATATAGAATAACTCCACCCCCACCAACACACACACACACACTCTCTCCATTTCATCTGGAGCCACTTGAGGCCTCCGCGGAAGGGGAGGGAAGGAGGAAGAACGCAGCACTGCATTTGGAAACACAGCAGTTGTCCAAACCGGGGCTCCCTGGGAGTCATGACATTAAACAAAACATGTCAGCCAGCAAATACTGACTTGTATGGGGGCCAATGAGATCTTTCTTCTTTGTATCCAAAATTCAAATTTCACTGAGAGCAGAGACCAGAACCCGAGGCTGATCATCAGGGCAGCGTCTCTGTCTCCACACTATGTCGTCTTCCCAGAGAAGGAACAGAGCAGTGACCCCACGGATGGGTTTGCAGTACGAGGTCCCTAGCACTCAGGAGTGGGAACGTGCATTGGTTTGAAGGGGCCAGGTGTGAGTAGAAATGTACTTGTTACACCAAATCAGAGAGGTCACCTCCCGACACTCAGCCCCTCCACCTGAAAATCAAGTTTCACGCATTATAGCACTGAGTCCATGAAGTCCCTGAAGGCTGGGCCGTGTTTTCAGCAGAGTGTTTCTAGTTTGGCTAACGTGGAGGTCTGGGAAAAGTTAGAATTTCGAGGCTGAAGATGCATCTCCGTTCACAGCTAATTTCGGAGAAAAATCGAGTCAGTGTCGGCCCCCACTAATAGAAAGATTGAAAAACCAAGCCCACAAACAGGGTTATTGGAGCCGTGACGAAGGGATACCACCCCAGGATTTTCAGATGCTGGAAGGCTACCTCTAGTTGTGTTTAGAGTGGAGACGGTCCATCCGTCCTGAAAGTTAATCCGCTCACCCATCCGAGGCAAAACTAAACATATTACGGCATATGGAAAAAACAATCTCAACACATTCCGTGGCAAAGCCGTGGTGAAAACTTCTTCGGGCCAGAAAGCTGGCTTGCTGGCAGGAGAGTCGGGGACTAGCAGCAAGCAGGTTAACAACAGCATTCACACCTGGGTTTCTAGCACCGGGTCACCATTTGCCTCCTTGGATCGAGTGCAGAACCACCCCGCCTCCGTTTCCAAATCCACATCTTGGGATGAGAAGAACACCCTTCACCCTTTAGGCCGTTACGGCAGTTACAGAATTATCATAGTATAATGTGCAATTCTACGCATGTGAATTACATGCACGTGCATACATGATACCACAATATGTAATTATATGCACACGCAGGGCAACAGCCAAGTGTCGATACGCGGGAGAATTAACGTGTTTCAATCATTATTAGTGATCACATTACGTCCCTCTTTCCTGTTGGCAGGACAAGGAACATACCGCTGGCTTCTCAGTTTCTCCCAGTTCGTGTTAGCCTTCCCCAGTCAACGAAGAGGAATTACACAGTTGGTTTTTCTACTTCTCAGCAAAAGAGAAATTTGAAAAAAAGTTGTAGTCACGTTGCTATCATTTTTGATAGGCTTGGGGCCCAAATTTCTTCTCCAGGAGAGTCTGGGGCCCGGCACTCATCCTTGCAAGTGGATGGAGTAGGGGAGGAATTTATAAAAGGACAAAGTGATGTGAGCCAGAAAGGGATGTTAGAGATCATCTAATGACACAAAGGCTCACACGCTGCCCTTCTCTACTGAGAAGCAGCTGGTATTTAATTTTGCTCAGAGAAAAGAAAACATCTGTTCTTTTTTAAGTTTATTTATTTATTTTGAGAGAGAACACCAGCAGGGGAGGGATGGAGAGAGAGAGAATCCCAAGCAGGCTCTGCACTGTCAGCCCAGAGCCCTACATGGGGCTTGAACTCACAAAGTGTGAGATCATGACCTGAGCCAAAATTAAGAGTCGGACACCTAACTGACTGAGCCACCCAGGCGCCCCTAAACACTTTTTAAAAATTTTTACCTACCCCTTCCTTAAATACGGAATAAAGAATGGTCTAGTTTTTCCATCTCAAGTGAGAATTCGTCTATTTATACCCAATCATGTTACCTTTCCCAAAAGACGGGAGGAAAGAGGTATAGTATTTATCAAACACCTATATAAGTAATTTCCACATAATCTTATTCGATCCTTATATCAATGCTATGAAATAGAATATTATCTTTTAATCAACAGACAAGGAAACTGAGCTGGAAGCGGGCTAGGAGGTGGTAAAATGGGCATTGGAACCCCGTTTTGACTCAACTATTCATGTTCACTCCAAAAATGACTTGGCGTCTCCATAAGCCCTCACCCTGTGTTATTTTCTTCACAGCACTTAGCCTCACTTGACATTATATTATATATTGACTGGTACATTATTTATCCATTCCCAACATTAGAACCTAAGTTCTGTGGGGGCAGGGTCTTTCCATAGCTCCCCCCTCCCCAAAGTGGAAAACAGTATGTGGCACACAGTGCTCAAGTAAATATCTGTCATGGGAATGAATGGATGAATGAATTAATGAATTAGTGACTTAACGAATTAAAAAGGGATATAACAGAGAATGTCAGATTTAAATGGAAGTAGCATGTAACTCTTGCAATAAAAAATAAATTATATACAAAAATTGTTTTTTAGGTGATCTTCTACTTCTATATAAGTGTATTCTCTTCAAGAAAATAGGGACACCTGGTGGCTCAGTCCGCTGGGTGTCTGACTTCGGCTCAGGTCATGATCTCACGGTTCGTGAGTTCGAGCCCCGTGTCGGGTTCTGTGCTGACAGCTCAGAGCCTGCTTCGGATTCTGGGTCTCCCTCTCTCTGTGCCCCTCCTCCGTCCATGCTCTGTCTCTCTCTCTCAAAAAATAAATAAACGCAGGAAAAAAAAGAAAGAAAATATACATATAACTATCTGATGAGGGCTAGCTTACAGATTCTTGGTATAACTGGAAATGTTGGTAATTAATATGAGGATAACCTCAAAAAGGACCAAAATTGTCCAGAAAAGCATTCATTTAAAACTGTGGCCCCAAGGAAACTTCATGACTTAATACTATTTGTCCAAACCAAATTTATCTTTGGGTTCACTGACTCGATCATAATAATGGCTTCAGCTCAATCTTTCGAGGCTGAGTTTTTTCTTGAAGACATCTATAAAAGATTGACCTTACCTGTTTGTACTTATTTGAACACAAACCACCCTTCGGTACTCCCCCCAGGAACTAAGGCAGACTTCAGGGATGCCATATTTTTCAAGGGTTTTAAAATTTCATTCTCATGACAGATGTCACACAAAACCTTCCAGAAAGACAAATGGACAGCTATGGAGATCAGTGGATAATCTCTGGGTCTGCGGTTCAATGTCCAGCACTTATTCTAAAGAATTATTCAAGATGAACGTAAAAGTGAAGGCATACATTTATCCAGTGAAGCACTCTTTTCTAGTGGTGAATCATTGCAAATAAGTGTAGCTCAAAAGAGAATTCGTTACATAAATTATGACCTATCCTCACAATGAAATGTCATGCAGGAATCTTTAGTGACATGAAAAGTTGGTCATCATATGTTTTTAAATGAAAAAGCAGGTTACAGAACAGTCTGTAAGGCTGCTTCCAATTTTGTAGAAAACATGCGTGTGTGTGTGTGTGTGTGTGTGTGTGTGTGTAGGAAAATACACATGTATCAAGCTGTTAAAAGTGATAAACTTTTGGGGTGCCTGCGTGGCTTAGTTGGGGAAGCGTCTGACTTCAGGTCATGATCTCATGGTTCATGGGTTCGAGCCCCGCCTCGGGCTCTGCGCTGACAGCTCGGAGCCTGGAGCCTGCTTCCGATTCTGTGTCTCCCTCTCTCTGGCCCTCCCCTGTTCATGCTCTGTCTCTCTCTGTCTCAAAAATAAATAAACATTAAATAAATAAATAAATAAGAAATTAAAACTTTTTTTTTAATATTTATTTTTGACAGAGAGAGAGACAAAGCATGACCGGGGGGCGGGGGGGGGGGGGTGGCACAGAGACAGAGGGAGACACAGCATCTGAAGCAGGCTCCAGGCTCCGAGCTGTCAGCACAGAGCCCGACGCGGGGCTCGAACTCACAAACCGCGAGATCATGACCTGAGCCGGAGTCGGATGCCCAAACGACTGAGCCACCCAGGTGCCCCAAAATTAAAACTTTAAGTGAGAAACTTCTGGTCAAAGAACTAGAAATATAATTTTTATTTTTGAAATACTCGCTTCATGCGCGCTTCTGCTTTTTCTAGAATTCACGCACCAGAGGCTTGCGTCAGAAGAAGCCATTTTTCGTGTAAGGAAAGTATAGGAAAGAGGTCTGTAGTCAACAACCTGTAACTGTACCCGCTGGCCTCCGGGGCGACCCACGTCTTCTCCTAAATGGTGCTACTTTACCATCCTTTCTTTCCCGTCTCTCACAGAAACATTCCTGGAGACCACGTGACCAGCATGACCTAAGTGGCTCTACCAAGCTCCCTCGGCAGTCCTTCAGAACTGCCACGAGTTTTTGTACAAGTTCCTTTTTGGAAAAGGCGAAAGCGCGTATCTGTCATCTCTTTCGGTATTCAGAAAATGTGAGGCCGTGGCGAAGGTCAAGGTCCAGATCTCCCTTGGGCCTTTACGTCTCTTTCCTTTTGAGTGAACCGTCCATCGTGTGCAATGCGTACGTGTGTGCAGGTACGTTGTGGGGGGGGGGGGGGGGGGGGAGGGGCAGGCTTTGTAAATGAGTTGAAATCTTATCTGAGGTTCTTGTGGTGGCTGTTTTGAACATCTCTCTCCCTCTCGTTTCCAGTGGTTTTTGCTTGGTCCATACTTTGCGTTTTCCTTTCGGAGCACCTTCCTCGTGGGAGCTCCTGGGCCGGGTGTATTCTCTGTGACACACTGCCTAATCACAGGAACACGGCACGTATTCCCATTTTGCAGGGGGTTCCTTCACACGTGTGTCGTGCTCTTTGATTTACATAGCATCCTCACAGCTGTTATACCATCTGACCCAGTGACATTGGTATTGCTCTGTTTCACAGATGGAAAACGATGAAGAGTCGGGAAAGTTAACGAACTTGCAGACGATGCTCCCACTGAGAAGCCGTGGACGGGGACAGGAATCTGACTTAGTTTGTCTCCCCAAATCTGACTTGAAGGTCCGCACGCTTTTCTCCTTGCAGTGAGGGCTTAAGAGGTTTTCATTATGGCAAATGATAACAGGAGTAAGAAGACTGGTCTCACAGATTATTAAACGGATTCAAAGGCAGGGGCTGAGTGGCTCGGTTAGTTAAGCATCTAACTTTGGCTCAGGTCATGATCTCACGGTTCATGGGACTGAGCCCCGCAGCCGCTCTTGGCTGACAGCTCAGAGCCTGCTTTGGATTATCTCTCTCTCTGTCTCTCTGTCTCTCTCTCTCTCCGCCCCTCCCCTGCTCATGCCCTCTCTCTCAAAAATAAATAAATAAACATTTAAAAAAAAATGATTCAAAGGCCAATAAAACAAGAGGACTCCTCAAACCCAAAGTAAACCAGTCGCAAGAAGCAAAGTGGCTCAGCTTATCATCAAAATTCTGTCACGGAGGGGAGGTGGGACCATCACACCGTGACCCCGTGAGTGGGAGTGAATGTTTCAGAATGCTTCTTTCTCTTAGCTGACATCTTGTTTCCTGTCAAATAAAACATTCGTTCCGATTTAATCGCTCAAGCGCTGTTTCAAAATCTCTCTTCTGGGTTTTCCTCCAACACTGGCAAAATGCTTGCTCTCAGGGGAAAAGGAAATGGCTGAGCAACTTGGCTTCTTATCCACATGTGCGGCTTCTAGAAAAGATCCGCGTGCACGTAGCAAGTGGCCGCTTCTGGTGTCTTGATTTCAGTGAGATTTTAATTTTTTTTTTCTACTATCAGCCACCCTGCTTTGGAGAATAAGTGTGACTTGTATTCTCAGCGTCTCCACCTTGAATCTCAGGAGCTTCAGGCCATACGCTTTTGGATTTTGCTTCCCCGGTAACTCTCCACATCCATACGGACATGGCTTTTATCTATCGGCCAAGAGCACAGCAAACCAGGCCAACCTGTAGGTTCGCTGACGTTCTGTTACTGGCTCCTCCTTTGCGACTGGGACCCTGAGGCAGAGATGGCTAGCTGACCCCCAAAGATTCGTGCTCCCCACTCACAGGGACGAGTTGTTGCTGGGCAGTGGCTGCCAGACAAGAACCGTATTCCCCAGTCCCCCTTGCGGATCAGTGGACCTCGTAAGTAGTCCTCACCGTGTAACGTGAGAAGGGCTGTGTACCACTTTCGAGCTGAGGTATTGTGGAATTGGTTATAAAGTCTTTCACTGTCTCTTCTTCTTGGCCCCTGGCTGAACGATGCCAGGGTAACCTAAAAGTCACAAGGCGACGGAGCCATGAGGTGGAAGCAGCCTGGGTCCCAGAGCCACTACTTGGAGAAGAAGGGCCACCGGACCTGCATCGGTTGGTGGCAAGAGTATAAAAATGGATTTCTCCTGGGTTATTCCACTGAGATTTGGGGACTATTTGTCCCCAAGCCTGGATATGCCTCCTCATTTGGCCAGGGTCCTGGAATTCGAGGAGCTTGAAACTGACACAAGGATTAATGAGTTGGGGGTGCCATGATGCTACAATGGAAGTCCTGTCGCTAATTCATACCCAGAGCAATTTGGGGGGGGGGGCTGTGGGAAAGACCACTAGCTGCTTCTCAGTAGCCATTATCCCTTTCGTTCTAACTCAAGCCTGCTTTTATTGGAAGTGGTACTGTGCTGGGCGAATACAAACGATATTCGCCGACCTCCCTCGTAGTTGGAGGTGACACAGATCTGACCAAACGTGATATACGGCAAATGTCCAGTTTCCATTTTCTGGGGAAGTCCCTTGAAAGGGAGCAACGTTAGCAGACATGGCTCTTTTGCCTTCCCTCATCTTCCTGGCTTCAATGTTTTCTTTAACACATGGAGTCTCAGGAGCCATCTCAAGGCCATGAGAATGAGAGCCACCCATGGAGGACGATCGAAAACAAAGCCACAAGGAAGCTACCCTCCACCGGCATCCTGGGCTATCCTACCGAGTCTGGATTGCCGACCACTGGAACTCTTGCTGTGTAAGAAAAATAAATAAACTCCTAATTTTTTTTAAGCCACGGTTTAGTGGGGTTGTCTGTTCCCGGCGGCAGCCAATGGCAATCCTACCTGATACAAGGGTAATCCTTCTGAGACAGCCCAAATCACCTATCTTCCTGATAGGCTGGCCTTTCTGCCTCCCTGCTCTGTTCTCTTCTCCTACTCTCTTGGATTCTTCCCAGCCCAGGACTTACCCTGGGCCACAGCGCTGCTGAGTTTCTAAGCCCATAAGATAACTTCTGAAGGTAAAGAGCTCGCGGACCCTTTTGCTCGTCACTTAATGTAGCCTCAAATCCTGCTCCTCTGAGCGACACCCAGGGGTTTTCGAGCACCTCGTCTCCATAACCTCAAGCGGCTGCCTCATCTCTGGACCAGACAACTTTGCAATCTTGGCTCCATCGATGTAATTATGGGATTGAAGAGAAATCCAAGAAGTTATTAAGTTCATTCACCTGCCCCCAGGCAGGACGGTGATTAGCTTTTCCAGACATTTCACTGACTTCCACGGGCCAAAAGAGTCTTTCACAAAGCATGACTCATGGGCCACTTTGAAGGAGTCCATTTAATCTGTTCTCAGTTTCCCTGTCAGTAAAATGGGTATTGGGATCGGAGCAGGGAATGACAAGACCTTCTGCTTCAATATGTGACGTTGAAAACAATATGGTTTGTTTGTTTGTTTGTTTCTTTCTTTCTTTCTTTCAGATTAAAGGGGCCAAATATTTTGCAGCTTTGCCTGCTGAGAGATTGAATCTATTTCCCAACCCGATAAAGCTGAGTTTTTGCCCGGTGACTTGTTTTAACCAATTAATATGGTAGAAGGAAAGTTATAGACGTTCTAAAGCCTCAGGGATCCTAGTAGCTTCCAACCTCTTCTTCTTAGAAAGTTCTCTCGACCACATAAGGAAGATCAAGCTAGACCTCCTGAAAGATGAGGGACCGTGTGAGAAGGAACAGCCCTACCATGGCCCTGAACTTGTGAGTGAGACTATTCTAGACCTTCCAGCCCCAACTGCCCACTCACAGAATCATGAGAAATAACAATCCGCTGTTGCTTTTAAGTCCATAAACTTTGGGGTACTGGATGAGTTTGCTACAGCCTGCCGTAACAAATTACCACAGACCCAATGGTATTTATTCCGTCGCCGTTCTGGAGGCCAGGAGTCCAAAATCAAGGTGTCAACAGGACCATGCTCCCTCTGACGGCTCTGGGGAAGAATCCTTCCTTGCCTCTCTACCTTCCACCGGTTGTTGGCAGACCTTAGTGCTTCCTACCTTGTGGTGGCCTAAGTCCAATCTCTGCCTCTGTCTCCATGTGGTGTCTTCTCCGTGTCTGTCTCTGGCTCTGTGTCTCTTGTTATAAGGATGCCAGGGATAAGATTTAGGGCACAGTATGACCCAGTATGACCTTGGGGCGCCTGAGTGGCTCAGTCGGTTAAGCGTCCGACTTTGGCTCAGGTCATGATCTTGCATTTGTGGGTTCGAGCCCCACATCGGACTCTGTGCTAACAGCTCAGAGCCTGGAGTCTGCTTCGGATGCTGTGTCTCCTTCTCTCGCTTCCCTTCCCCTGTGTGCACTCTGTCTCTCAGAAAATAAGATAAAACATTCCAAAAAAACTCCCAGTATGACCTCATCTTAACTTACACCTGCAAAGACCCTCTTTCCAAAATAAGACGACATTCACAGGTACCGGGGCTTAGGAATCTTTGGGGAAGAGACACAATTCTATCCACAACAGGTGGTCTGTCAAATAGCAAACTAGGACTGGTACTGATACCCTTTCCTGTCATTTTTTGTACTTCAGACACATGAAGATAAACCTAAAGATAATAAAACGGAAAGGGTGATCAGTTCTGAAAGATAATACAGGACAGTGTCCAGAGAAGAGTTTCAGAATCTCCCAGGAAGAAAAATACATAAATAGAGTATTTTATTTATTGTTAGGGGTCTTAATGCTGGCGTAAAGCAGAATTGTTGATATATGAGACAGTACCGGGTCTTTGGAGCATCTTTATCCACATTTAAGACTTACTTTCTGGGAACAAAACACACATGCGCTTTCCCTCTAAGGTCAGAGCACGCCGTGTCCAGCATTGCGGGTTCAAGTCTGTGTACAAGCCAAAGCTTCATTAGAACCTTCTGGTTACCGTTGTCCCACTTCTCTTCTGTCTCACAGAAGCTTTATAAAGGAGTGGTCTCTACCAGCTTCCTCCATTTCCTCTGCACCGGCTCCCCCCATAACCCCATGAAATCTGACTTCCTTCCCCACAGCTCCACTAAAACTGCTGGGTCAGACGTTTATGCTGACCACCAGCAAGGCATATCCAAGGGCTCTTTCTTTGTCCTCATAGTTTGGCATCTGACTTTTTTTTTTTTAATATATGAAATTTATTGTCAAATTGGTTTCCATACAACACCCAGTGCTCATCCCAAAAGGTGCCCTCCTCAATACCCAGCATCTGACTTTTTTAACTGCCTTGTTAGCTGGGTTTTCTCGCTCCCTTTTCACCCCCTCTGCCATATCTGGGCCAAATTCTTCTTCGTTTCCTTTTGTAGATATCCCGTTGTATCGAGTGGCAGTGGGTCGAGCCTAGACCCATTAGTTTTCTCTTCCCACTATACCTTCCCACCTTCATTGATGACTTCCTAATTCACATGTTCCATCCCGACCTATCATTCAAGCCCCAAGCCTATATATAGCTCAAGCTGCCCAATAGAAATGCTGTATATTTTATGTTATCTGTATTAGTCAGAGTAGGCTTGGTTACGCTGTGGTAACAAAGAATCCAAAAAATCTTAGTGGCTTTATAAAGACCAAGACCTCCAGAGAGCAAGCATGACCTTGCCCTCATGGTCTTTACTCCAGGACGCAGGCTGACAGATCAGTCTGAACATTTCTGGTTGTACAGAAGAGGGAAAAAAGGCCAGGCTGGCTCTTAAAGCTTCACCTTGAAGTCACCAAATCACCTCTCATAAGGTGAAAAGTTAAATCCCGTCACAGGGAAGGAGAGCTGAATATAGGTCAATGTGCAGTCTACTATATTCTCTTAAACACAAACTCTACAAGACAAGTACCAAATCATCTTCCCAAAACTTACTCGGATTCCAAGCTTTCATAATTTCTCACTGGGATGGTATCTCTTTTATAAATATTATAAAGAGATTACAATTACAAAAATTTGTAAAATATACATATACCCACACACTTCACATGCCATCAACAAAAATCATCAATAATACAACTACCCAGGCATAACCCTGATAACATGTTGGCATATGTCCTTCTGGTCGCCTCCTTATCATACGTATCGATCTATTATCTCCGTAGGGAGATACATACATACTGTTTTTCAGTAAGAACGATTTCATCCCATACATTCAGCTTGGTGGCTGTCAAAATCTTAGGAAGATAATTTCAATATTTTCTTTTCTTCCATTTTGAAAAATATCATGATAATGACTTGGCCAATTTAAATATCCAGCACTGACCTCTCTCCTGAATCTCTGATTCCTAAATAAAGCTACATAGTAGGAAATTCTATTTGAATTTCTAATATGCCCATTAGACTTAATATGCCCCCAATTAAATTCTTGACTCACCCTAAAAGTCTGCTCCTCACCCAATCTTTTCAATCTCTGTGAAAATCATCAATATCCACCCATGACTTCAACCCCAGAGACCTGGTGATTTCTCCTTTTCTCCCACTGCCCCGCCCCCCCCCACATCTAACCCACCCACTCAGTCCCCAGGCTGTGTCTCAGACCTGACTGACCCTCTCCGCTGTGGTCCCAGCTCTCTTGTCGTGTAGCCACCGTCCGTCCCCTGGACCCTGACTACCTCCCGGGCGCTCTCCTTGCTTCCACCCAAGTCATGCCTCTGTTCCAGAAACCTTCCTAGCACACTTAGAGTAACGTTTACATTTTCCCCATTGCTTGTAAGGATTTGGTTGTTGCCAACTTTTCCTTTCTCCGCTCTACCACTCCCCCTTCATCCACTCTACTCCGGACACACCGGCTGTTTCTTCCAACACACCAGACTTACTTACCCCTGCTCCACCAGCCACAGCTCTTGCTAATTCCTCTGCCTGGTCCCTGCTCCCAGCGATCTACCGATCTACCGGCTCAGGGATGCCTTCCCGCCCACTCTTTTGAAGTATCTGCCCTCTCCATGCGGCCCTTTCACATTCTCCGCAGAGCACCTATTTTATCTGATATCTCCTCGTCTGTTTCCTGCTTTACATCTTTATTATCTTTCTGCTGGAGAATGACTTCTTTTAGAACAAGAACCTTATCTGTCTTGCTCGCGGCTCTATGTCGACCTTAGAACAGTGTTGGGCACATAGGAGGCTACGATCAATGTCCATCACATGAGCAAATGAATAAATATTTAGGCGTTTCTCAAGTCTAGTTGATTCCCTTGAAGTATCTGTGCACACAGTCCCCTTCCACTCCCTTCTCGAGACCCCAGCCTAATCCCAGACCTCATCACCTCCCACGGGGTTGACTGGGGTCCCCTCCTTGTCCGTCTCACAGGACTCCCCCTGCCGACCCCACACCATCCATTCTGCACACTGCTAGTTATTCTCATCATGCCAGTGACCAATAAACATCTGTCGCTCACCCCCCTGTCCCTCGGGGCCTGGCTGAACCCACCTCCCAGGGCTGCTGGAACCCCCTCCCCTACCTGCCCAGAGTTCTGTCAACATTCCTGCCCTCACGCTCACCCAGCCACACAAACTCCATCTCCTGTGTTCTCTTATGTCAACCTGCTCACTCCACTGAATTCTGGGGCATTTACTGGTTGTTGTATCTTCCCCTCTCCTGATGCCTTAGAGAAGGTCATAGGCAATCAAAAAAATTCTCGTGAGTTGAATGAAGTTATTGGATAGGGTACAATTACAACAGGTAAACTGGCCACCCCTTCTAGAGTGATATTATGAGGGGCACCGGTGGGGGGGCTCAGTCGGTTAAGCATGTCTCTTGATCTCGGCTCAGGTCATGATCTCACAGTTTGTGAGTTCAAGCCCTGCATCAGGCTCTGCGTTGACAGCGTGGAGCCTACTTGGGATTCTCTGTCTCCTCCTCTCTCTGTCCCTCCCCTGCTCGCTCTAGCTCTCTCTCGAAATAAATAAAACTTTTTAAAAAACTAAAGGGATATTGTGAGCACAGTGATTTGGAATGAAAGAGCACGATACCAGTAGGTGAAGCGAACCAGTCAGAATGTCAACAGGGAGGTGACGATCTTGTTCCCGCAGAGAACAGATGGCCACCACTGCCTTGAAACAACATTTATGTTAAACAGCAGGATAAGGTACGTTTTTAGTGGACTTTGAGCCTGAGTTGTTCTGCTAGCATAAGGGAACTGGACGGTCATTCTACTGTCAATCACTGAGAGGTGACTCAACCCCGAGGCAGCTTGAGTTTGATGCCCTAATGACGGGGGCCCCCAAGGCGGTTATCCTTCCGCTGAGAGTTCAACTTCTCCTGACTGTACAGTACGTGGCCCGGAAGTGAATCCAGAGAATTCTAACACTCCCACCACAGAAGGGGTCTGCTGTGTGCAGAGGGACGCCCCGTGTCGCAGCGAGGCAAAGCAGAGAGTTGGGGGACGGCACTGCTGTCTGTGGCCATGCTCCCCACTTTTCCTCTTATGAGGTGTGGTGCCCCAGGGGACTAGGCCTCCCTGTTCAGACAGGGGAGAACCCAGCCCGACCGGTCAGTCATAGCAAAGCCCAAAGAGCCACGTGCTTTTTTAGCAAACACCACCCACCCTCTTTTGCCAGCCTACACGCTTTCTCTAACCAGATGTCCAGGCAAGGAGGCCCAAATTGTATTCTGTGCTTTTAAAACCATACTATTTAAAAATAAACGTGTTCTCAACATAACTCCTTATCTCAGGTCAACTACAGAGCATGGATACACTTATCTGGTGGAAACAAACAAACAAAATGTACGTATTGATGTATTTATTTATTTTGGGGGGGGAGGGGCAGAGAGAGGATCCCAAGCAGGTTCTTCGCTGTCCACACGGAGCCTGACATGGGGCTCGATCCCATGAGCCCTGAGGTCACGACCTGAGCCAGAATCAAGAGTCAGAGACAACTAACTGAGCCACTCAGGGGTCACACCAAAAAAAAAAAAAAAAAACAAAACAAAAAAACAACAACAAAAAAAAAAAAAACTTTTTTTTTTTTTAAATTTCCTAGCTTTTCCAGGAAACGAGTGAGGTGACAACGTAAGGAGTGATTGACAAAAGAAACATTACCAGAATGTACACATCAAGATACCTGCTGTTTTGCACAATTTTACACAAGTGCCGTGTAATTGATTCTGATAGAACTGTCTTCCTGAATCAGCAGTTCCTCTTTGCAACAGCTCTCGGAGCTACTTAAGGACGCAACTAAACTCCCGGCTTCCAATATTTGACGGTCACATCTTTCCATTAATTCGGACTGGTACTACCTAATGTAACAGGCTTGATTACATGCTAATAACTTTGGCTCATTCCGGAAACCATACAGAATATTGTTTATGGATATGTGTACACACACACACACACACACACACACACACACAGAGTACAACTTGCAGGGGCGCTTGGGTGGCTCAGGTGGTTAAGCATTCAGCTCTTGATTTCGGCTCAGGTCGTGATCTCACGGTTCGTGGGATCGAGCCCCATGTTGGGCTCTGTGCTGATGGGCTAAACCTGCTTGGGATTCTCTCTCTCTGTCTCCCCACCCTCCCTCAAAATAAATAAATAAACATCACAAAATGAATAAAAACACATCTTGGTGATAGTGCTGGACTCTGACAGGAAGAAAGACAACAGGATAGGAGAGAAGAATAAGGGAGACTTCAAATTTATCTTTAATGTCCCTGTTTTTCACTCAGAAATATCTAAGACAAAAGTGACCACGTGTTAACATGTATTAATTCTGGCCAACAGGCCCTCAGGAACCTGCCACATTATCATCTCCCTGTATTTTCTATGTTTTTGAAACTTTCCAAGTAAGAGAAAAAGCAGATTCTCCCTTAAGGGAAAAAGATTTCACACCACTGGGCCAATTGTTTTCTTAATGTGTATTTATTTTTGAGAGACAGAGACAGAGCGTGAGCAGGGGAGGGGCAGAGAGAGAGGGAGACAGAATCGGAAGCAGGCTCCAGGCTCCGAGTTGTCAGCACAGACCCCGACGCGGAGCTCGAACTCACAAACCGCGAGTTCATGACTTGAGCTGAAGTCGGACGCTTAACTAACTGAGCCACCCAGGTGCCCCTGAGCTTTTTTCTTTTTCTTTTTCTTTTTTTTTTTAAATAAATACACTCCATTCTCTTAGAGCAGTTCTAAAAGGATCTCCTAAAATGTTCTGGATACGGCAACTATCCTTAGAATAAGCAGCATGACGCCAAAGATGACCACTCTGAAGGCACAAGGCCCCAAAAGGCAGGGCTAGGAAGCAAAGCAGAAGGCTCCGACCTTTTTCCAACCAATGTTGGGTTAATGTCCTTGCTCCTGCAAGTCCAGGGCATGGCTTGCTGTCTTTGCATTTCCAGGGTCTAGTGCAGTGCTCGGAACACAGTTACCCTCGGTAGCTGGAGTGAATTAATGAATATACTCTTAAAACTTAGGAGCCTAGAATTTGCAAACCCACTACATTAACCACACACCAGAAAGTTAAGAAATAGGAGAAAGAAGGTGATTACTTTGAAGTTCTACGTTCCTTAATCTAGTCTTTAGCCTGAATATCATTAAGTAACCTGTCTGCTATTTTTATCTTCGGCCTTTCACATGGGAAGAACAATAAATTATATCCTTTGAATGATAAGAGCTCTCGTGAAGCCTTCTGAGGTTGTGTAAACAGGTTGTGTAAACCCAAAGCCAATCCTAGAGCAAGAGGGACTCAAAAAAGTATGAAAGAAGTCCAGTCTCTCTACAATCGGATCGAAGAGGAAAACACGGAGAATTACGTCATCTGGAATCTTGTTTTATGATGGACAGAGATTCTGATTCCTAAAAGAACTAGAGTTTAAGCAAAGGATGGATAGATTCGATTAGATTGTCAAAGTAAAAAACGAGTGCAAGCGTGGCAGCTAGTGTCTAAAAGATAAGACAAGACCTAAGTTTTTAGAACATTCTGCCTTTATCAGTAACCCACCTATTCAATGAACAAAGACAGAAAGTATAGAAGACAGGAGTTACCAGCATCTTTAGCTGTATATTAGGCAAAGGAAAGAGGAGAAACGTATGACTGTTTTAATCCCTAAAGCATGACTTCAGAGGTCATGCAGGGATCTGGAAGAGAAGCTAAACAGGAAGAGGCAAGAGACATTTAAGAGAAGGGGTCAAGCTTGGGAATAAAGATTTTTAAAAAAATGATAGAAACCAGCAGGGGTGTGGATGCGAAGAAACTATCACTCTTAGGGCGACTGGTGGGAGCATAAATAGGTATAACTTTTCCGGGAGATAACCCGGCCATGAGCATCAAAAGCTTGAAAAATATTTCTTTCCTTGGACCAAGCAATTCCACTCCTAGAAGTTTTCAAGGTAGTTTTGTACTAACACATAGAGATGTACATATAAGACATTCCATCAACCTCTGTATGTTTCCGTGAACAATTGGAAACGATCTTGAGGCACAATAATAGAATATGAATTCAATAAATCACTGCGGATGAAATCGAGGCAATTTTAAACAGTGTCGTGTAAGTTATAATGTCGATCTACACTGACTGACATGGAGAGGGTTGTTCATGATATTTTAAAATTTTAAAAACCAACCCCGGAGCAGCATGTGCGATAAGATCTTACTTTTGTAAAAATGAAAGGATATGCATGCCAATGTTAATAACTGTAATTTATGGGCGGCAGGCATTTTTGCTTATTTGTTTCCTATTTCTCACGTTGAACATGGATGAAAAGGACAAAGGTCAGGAGAGACTCTGCTCTGCAACCCCCAATTCTGCTTTTCTAAGCCTGCATTTGATGTCAATGAGGTGGGACACGGGATAACAGTCCTATACCCTATGCCAACTTTACCAAATAGTTTGACCTCACCAAAGCCCTGCATACAGATGCCTTCATATATTTTTTTTAGAGATATAAGCCTGTTTTTTTTAAATGTTTATTCATTTTTTGAGAGAGAGAGAGAAGGAGAGGGAGAGAGACAGCATGAGTGGGGAAGGAGCAGAGACACAGGGAGACACAGAATCCGACGCAGTTTCCAGGCTCTGAGCTGTCAGCACAGAGCCCGACGTGGGGCTCGAACCCACAAACTGTGAGATGATGACCTGAGCTGAAGTCAGACGCTTGACAGACTGAGCCACCCAGGCACCCCGATATGAGCCTGTTTTTATTCTGTGTGTGTCCCCAAGTTGTCCATAAGCCAACAGTGCCACTACAGTGCAAGCTCAAGTAGCAGAGGGAAGACGCTTACTACAACCGTATAAACTCTTGCATTTTCCTCCACCCTAGAGAAACTTCGCGACTGATAGATTAGAGCAGACACTTGTGGGTACAGGGATAGTATGTTTTCTTGGCCCTTTATTATTGAGCAAATCATGAATAACCACTTGATCATCTGCCATTGAAAAATGCTAAGCACTCCTGTTTCTTAGCCTTCTTCAGCAAGCAGTCGGACTGTCACACCCCTGCCCTGGCAAGGTCCTTGTTAAAGAGGATGAAAAGATGGGGCGCCTTGGGGGCTCAGTAGGTTAAGCGTCTGACTCTTGGTTTCAGCTCAGGTCACCATCTCCCAGTTTGCCGAGTTCGAGCTCTGTCCCGGCGGCGCGGAGCCCACTTGGGATTCTCTCTCTGTCCCTCTCTCCCTGCCCTGCTCCCACTCACCCTGTGCCTCTCTCAAAATAAATAAATAATGTTTGTTTGTTTTTCAAGTATAGAAGGATGGGGTGTTTGTAGCATCACCCCATTCCATCATTAGTGTGTCCGGCTGGGGAGGTGAGATGGGAAACCTGATCCCTTGAGCTCTCCCCTTCTCCCCAGGGAACCACACGATGTAATTATATTCTCTTTCCACAGGTAACCGCAGGATGCAACTATACATCTATTTTCCATGTAGAAGTAAATACTGGCTCCACACATTCATGGGAACTGTCAGAGCTCAAAGAACTCCAAGTGAAGAAAAGTTCACCCTGGCAGAAGGTTCTTTCAATTGCACTTGATGCCTGAGGTCAAAGCGGAACTTTCCCAAGAATCTTGAAAAAAAAAAAAAAAAAAAAGATTCTGAACGTGAAAGACCAAAATCCTGAGTTGGATTGCCTGAAGCCTCGTCGATAGGTCATTGGTCTAGAACATGTCCGAGAAATGAAGCGATTCTGGAAAGCACGAACATGCCCCCTCTGTCGTCACTGCTAAAAAACGGCACTGTTTCACTGCAGATGCACATTTATTCATATATTTCTACACGTGCGTCATCTCCATAGACAAAAGGGCAAATACGTCTCAGGAAGATCTCCACACCTTCACCTTGTTCTGGCTCAAAAGTATTGGGATTCTTGAATGCCATCTATTTTCTCAGCTCCTTGTTTTTATCGTCCACAAAATCACATTCTCACGATGATTGTTTTGCTTAACGTTTTGTTCCTTTTCTACAACAATGCGATGAAGATATATAAAGTAGGAAGCAGTCAATAAATGTTACTTAGAGGATTCTAGAACAAGGCTACCTGCATTTGAATTCCAGCCCTGCCCTTCATTAGCGATTTGAAACTTTGAACAATTTTTATGACCTCTCTGTGCTCAGTCTCCATGTTACACATGGAGATAATAACTGTTTCACTTTTCAGGGGTGAATGAGTTACACATGCAAAGATTTAGACCCGTACCTGCCATACAACAGCCATTTTCTATTATTTATTCCTTTCAAACCTGAATGTCACGATCATTTATGTTTTTTTCTGCCTTGTGCCTTTTCACTCTCTTACATATCCAAAGTCCTTATTTTGCTTTTACATGTGACCAAACTCTCTGTTGTTTGAAAGAAACCAAGATTTTACTTAATGAAATTTCAAACTATTAGTACTAATTTTTCTAATCTAGGAAAGCACTAAATGCCAGTAAGAAAAGAAAGGTAATTGATAATACAAGGATTGTATTACGACATTTAAAGAAGCAGTGTCCGAAATCCCAAACATGATGGTGAATTTCTTAACTACCGTAGTCTTCCTCTGTGCACAGGAAGCCAGTGACGGTTACACTGAAATGAAGCCGAGTACAGGACACTTGCATGAAATTAAATTTTACTTTCTCCAGCTCAGAAAAATTCAGTGGCCGGGGCGCCTGGGTGACTCAGTCGGTTGAGCGTCTGACTCCGGCTCGGGTCATGATCTCGCGACTTGTGGGTTTCGGCCCCTCGTCGGGCTCTGTGCTGACAGCTCAGAGCCTGGATGGAGCCTGCTTCCGATTCTGTGTCTCCCTCTCTCTCTGCCCCTCCCCCACTCACACCCTGTCTCTCTCAAAAATAAAGAAACATTAAAAAAAAAAGAAAAAGAAGAAAGAAAAATTCAGTGGGGGGTCTTTTCCCCCACATCTCCCTGAGAGGTGTGCTCTAGAGAAACGTTTAACCGTAACAAGTCATACGATGACATCACACGATTATACTTTGAGCTCAGAACAAAACAAAGAGCCCTATAGGATAGGACTCCTCCAGAATGTGGATTTCCAACATATGGGAATTTAGGCTTCATCAGAGTACGGAAGAGGCAGGGCAATCGTGAGGGGTGGGCAGTCCCAGGTTCCTGTTTTGCTTTAGCCCTGCCCCTAAACTGGGTGACGGTGTTTGCGAGAAGCCACAGAATTTGGGAAGGGTGGAGAACATTCTTCTCCTACTGTCGGCTGGCCTGCTCACTCCTTCTAGAGGTCAGTGTGGGTAGAACTGAGCTCCTTACAAATTTTAATATATCAGATTTGAATATTTCCAGTTACCCCACAAACATTTTCAAGGGATAGTTTGTATCTTTATGAGTAGAAAGGGGAAAAAACAGGAACCCATGCTTCATATACTGATGGCCATATTTCAACAGCATCTTACTTTTGTAAGTTGATCTGTTTTGTTTTTTTTTTAATTTTTTTTTAATGTTTATTTATTTTTGACACAGAGAGAGACAGAGCATGAACGGGGGAGGGTCAGAGAGAGGGAGATACAGAATCTGAAACAGGCTCCAGGCTCTGAGCTGTCAGCACAGAGCCCGATGCAGGGCTCGAACTCACGGACTGCGAGATCATGACCTGAGCCGAAGTCGGCCACTTAACCGACTGAGCCACCCAGGTGCCCCGATCTGTTTTATTTTTTAATCTTTTTAAGTTTATCTTTTTTTGAGAGAAAGAGAGAGAGAGAGAGAGAGAGAGAGAGAGACAGAGACAGAGAGCGGGGGAGGGGCAGAAAGCGAGAGAGAGAGAGAGAGAGAGAGAGAGAGAGAGAGAGAATATCAAAAGCAAGCTCCACGCTGTTAGCACAGAGCTTGATTCAGGGTTCAATCCCATGGGCCGTGAGATCATGACCTGAGGTGAAATCAAGAGCTGGACACAAAACTGACTGGGCCACCCAGCCACCTCCAAGTTGATCTATTTTAAAAAAAATAGTGGGTAGGCACACAAGGGAAAACATTTTCTTTTCCAACTTCAAAATTGCAAAATGTCACCTGAGTGGTTTAAACACTAATCAGAATACAGAAAAGGTCGCCAATGCCACTACTGAAATGCCATTTTTTTAAAAAAGCAGGTAATTCCTTGCTTGCTTTTATTTTATTTTTTTTTTAATTTTTTTTTTTAACGTTTATTTTTGAGACAGAGAGAGACAGAGCATGAATGGGGGAGGGTCAGAGAGAGAGGGAGACACAGAATCTGAAGCAGGCTCCAGGCTCTGAGCCATCAGCACAGAGCCCAACGCGGGGCTCGAACTCATGGACCACGAGATCACGACCTGAGCCGAAGTCGGACACTTAACCGACTGAGCCACCCAGGCGCCCCCTTGCTTGCTTTTAAAGGAAATTATTAAGACTCAGGCATCAAAATGGTACATGCCCAATTAAGAGTACAGTCTTGGGACGCCTGGGTGGCTCAGTCGGTTAGGCGTCTAACTTTGGCTCAGGTCATGATCTCACAGTTTGTGGGTTCGAGCCCCAGGTAGGGAGGGCTCTGTGCTGACAGCTCGGAGCCTGGAGCCTGCTTCGGATTCCGTGTCTCCCTCTCTCTCTGCTCCTCCCCCACTCGTGCTGTCTCTGTCTCTCAGAAATAAAATACAACATTAAAAATTTAAAAAAAAAAAAAAAAGAGTACAATCTTTAGAGTAGTTTATAATCCCAGCTCTGTTCTTGGCCTTGAAATTGTATGGCCTTGTGCAAACTACATCTCCAGGCTTCATTTTCCTTCCATATGAGATTTCATGTGAGTCTCCTAAGATTTCTGTGAGGATTTAATGATATAATCCCTCAAGCATATCACAGTTTCTGCGACACAGTAAGCAATCAACTAAAGGTGAGTTTTAATATGATATTAATACCACATATGTCCTTATTAATGAACTCCTTTGAGCAGTAACTATAACTCTTCTGCCCAATACACAAATGCCTCAGAAGAGAAAACAACCCTCCTGAATAGGAATATCCAATCCTTATTCTTACCCGAGGATTAGGGAACCTTTTCTACTTTATTTAACTTGAGTGAGGCACTTCTTGTTCAGAGTGCATCGCACATTCTGTTCCACTGAGCATGTCTGGTGATCTCAGCACAGGGACAGAAGACATACGGGCGAGGCCATCCGCCCCAAGCGGCTTTAGCCGGCCACTGGCATGGTCACACCCAGCCCAAAGTGGTCCCTGCGTGGGAAGTTCTCCAACTCCAGCTCTCTTTCCTGCCCCTTCTTCCTTAGTCTCTCAAAGGTGACAACGGAGACAATGGTGACAAAGATGGGAGCTGACGGCAATGACGATGAGGACAGCCACTGCGTAACATACGCCCTCGGCCAGGCCCTACGAGCACTCTGCCCCCATTATTTCACTCAGTCTTCCCAATGGTCGTAAAAAGTAGGTATCATGATTATCCCCCTCGACATAGAAAGAAACCAAAGTTTAGGGAGGTTAAACGACATGCCCACTGTCACACGGTTTATAGCAGCGAGCCGATCTGCAAGCACGTGTGATTCCAGCCTGGCCACACCAACCCGGCTGCTGCTTTCAAGAGCGCTTTTAGGATGAGCGCAGGTCCTGCCGCTGCCCGCCCCCCTCCCCCGGAATTAACTCCTCCACACCCCACAGTTTCGAACATCTTTCTGTCCCAGTCACAATTTTCCTGACCTAACATTCACAGGGAGGGAGGAGCCGTCGTGGCTAAGCGGTACCTTCATTTATAACTTCAGCTTGATTCCCAAATTCTCCAAATGAATCAATTGCTCTTTCTGGCTTGCAACAGTCATGAAACCTAATCCAAAAAAAAAAAAAAAAAAAAAAAATCCCACGGGGAGATCCCTGATCTACTTCATGCCTTTCAACTAGTACCTTTTGGCCTCCAACATTGATCTACAGTACATATTCACAATTAAATTCGTGTTAAAGGTGAAGAAATAGTAAGGTAAGAGAAAAGACTTGCCCTCAGCCCTCCAGCAGGTAGAAACAAAATCGCAAGGAAGCCCGGTGACCCTCTAGAAGTCCTTACCGCCAGATTATTCCGTACTTCTAATTCCTTGCTGTTCTACCTCTTGACACACTATGGGCACAAAAAAATGTCCTGTGGAACCACCCTTTCACCGGCTGGGCCGAGAGAAGAATAACAAGTCCCAGCGGCAGGGAGGGCAGGGGAATAATGAGCTGACCCTTCAGGACCAGTTTCGCCTTATCTTTGAACCAGACGGTCTGGATTTCTCAGGGCAAGACGAACATGGCCCCAACTACTTGTCAGCAGTTTTCCGGGGAGGAAAAACTGCAGTTAGAGCACCTCCGGTGAGAACTTTGAGCAGTAAATGTGCTCGCGTGTAGTTTGTGCCATTTTGGCCAGGAATTGTACGGTGAGTTGGATTCCTTGTCCTTAGTTCTTTGCCCGAGCGCTATAAATGTAAAAATATCAGCCACAGGCCATTCCTCTCTGTTTATTTAAACGGAGAATTTAAAAAATCACTTTTTCCACTTCAAGGCTCCCTCGGACCAGGGAATAAAAATAGCGATGTCCACAGGAGCCAAACTTCTTAGGGAAAAGTAAAAGCACAGGGCAAAGCGCCCTGCTCAGAACAACCAAAGCCCCAAAGCAGCTGCCCCCAGAGGCAAAACTCCCCTTTCAGCCGCCTCTCCTCTTGCCCCATCTCACCGCAGGCTCAAAGGAAGGCGCAGTTGACGAGGAAGTGGGCGGCGAGCCCCCCGAAGGGCTAACCCCGCGCCCTTCACCACCACCCCCCCTGCGCCCCCGCGCCCCCGCGCGCGGCCACCTGTCAGAGGCCCCGAGGGCGGCGCGGGCGAGGCGGGGTTGGGGAGGTGGCCCGAGAGCTCGCTCGGGGAAGGGACGCTGGTGGCCCAGGATTGTCGGGAAGGAGCGGGCTGTCGCGCGCTCGGCTGCCCCACCGAGGCGGCCTCGGGGGGCGCTCGGCGTGGGGGGGGGGGGGGCGGTCTCAGGTGCACCCCGCCGCGCCGCCCGCGGCGCTCGGCCGGCTGGGGCGGTGCGGCCGCGAGTCCACCGCGCCGCGGGGCGCGCCTTACCTGTTGATCTTGAGCGCGAACGCGCGCCGCTCTGCGCCCGGCAGCGTGGCCATGGCTGGCGCGCGCCTCGTCGGCCTCGGGGGGCGCGGGGCGCGGACGGCGGGGGTCCGACGCGCCGCGGAGCCGCTGCAGCGCACGCCGAGCGGGACGCGAGCCTCATCTGTCCGTCCGGGCTGCAGACTTCCGCATTTCCACCTTCGGCGCTGCAGTCACCGCGGGGGAGGGCCCAGCCTCGAGCGGCGGCGGCGAGCCCAGCCACCCGGCGCCCGGCCCGGCGCGCAGGGAGCGGCGGGCGAGAGGGTGTGGACACGCCGCGGAACTGCCCTCCGGATGCTCCGACCGACGGCGAGCTCCGGCGGGCGGGGGCCCTGACCTCGGGCAAGAGGGCACGCGGGCGGGGGGCCGGGCGACCGCTGAGCGAGGCGGGAAAGTCCGTCCGCCCGGAGCCGCGAAGCTGCCAGCGCGCGAGGGCAGGAGGGGGACCGCGCTGTCCGCCCGCCCCGCGGGACCCGGCGAGGCCGGGAAACCAGCCCTGGGATTCTCCGCGCCGGGCCGTGTCCCGGGTCCACGCCAAGCCTGGGGGAAGGCAGGCTGGCAGACACACAACCCAGGATACAGATCAACTTTTGCAAAAGATGTGTCCCGCATCCTTCCTGGGGCACCTGCTGTAAATAGAATGAATGCCTCCAAGGAGTAAACATTGTAAGTTACCCCCCAACATCCCCTTCAAGTTTTTTCTTTTCTTTCTTTCTTTCTTTTTTTTTTTTTTTTTTTTTTTTTACAACATTAGGATAAAAGGTTTTTGTTTTTGTTTTTCTGGGAAAACGCCACAGGCCTCTTTGCTGTGAGTCAAGGATACGCGGCAACACACGGCAGGCCTGTTTATTTCAGTTTCACACTGAGAGGTTTGCTGAGAGGCTCAGCCCCAACTCAAGAAATATCAGAAAAGTCCCAATGCTCGCTACAGTGGGAAAGTACGCGTTTATTTCAAGTTACTGATTTGCTCTCGGTTTTGCTCTAATAGAGCGCTCTCTGAATAATGCCTCCGTTTGGCAATTTGTGCTTTAAAAAAATACCAAAGCAAGGTTTTTTTTTTTTTGGTTCAAAGCTAGGCTACTGTCCGGTGTGGCTGTTGACCTTTGGAACTGATGGTTAGTCTGAATGGAGAGGTCTTGAGTGTGTAAATGCACAGCGGATTTTAAAGATCATGTAGAAAAAATAATGCAAAATATCTTGTTAATGATTTTGTGTGTTAGTTACATGTTAAAATGATAGTTTGGATATATTAGGTAAAGAAAATATTAAAATTAATTTCCCATTTTTTTTTAATGTTTATTTATTTTTGAGAGAGAGAGAGCATTAGCAGGGGAGGGCAGAGAGAAAGGGAGACACAAAATTCCAAGCAGGCTTCAGGCTCTTAGCTGTCAACACAGGGCCCATCACTGGACTCCAACTCAGGAGCAGTGAGATCATGACCTGAACCAAAGTCGGACGCTTAACTGACTGAACCACTCAGGTGCCCCTGTTTTACCTTTTTTAAAATGTGGCTTGCATTAAAGGAAATTTTAATTATATACACAGCTCACATGTGAGGGTCACAATATTCTATTCCTGTGGGATGCTGCTGGTTTCTGGTTTGCAACCTAATAGTAAACACCGGAGGATTGAATTCAGTCTCTTCCTGATGGCCTTCCTTTCTCTGGTTTTGGCTGACTCTGCTACTTTAATAATTCTTCAGAGCTGGTTAGGTGACTTTTCCCTGCAAATATCAATGCCTTTAAGCACCTAAGACAAAGTTCTTAAGTCCAGCATTATATAGACTATGAAAAAAGATCCAAATAAAAGAATGCTTTTTTGTAATGTGGAGTTTCTGACTTTCAGAAATCTAAGTTCATTTGCTGCACTGGGATTTATAAGCCAACATTTAGATTAAAAAAAAAAAAATGCTAGGAGAACAATTCTGTGACTACTTCTCAAACTGGGAACAAATGGATGATTTGTAGACAAATGTTTACAGTGGAGTCGTGAGTCTGCTCTGTTCCAAGTCAGCCTTTCATGGGGGCTACTATGAGTTTCTGAATGTTTGTGGCATAGGTACACTTTCATACAGAGCAAAAATGTGCCAATTTCCGTACAAACACAAATAAAATGTGATGAGAGTCTCTCACATTTCAGAATTTGCAGTCAAGGAAACTTTAAAATCATAAAATCGCCCATCTCACACCAAGACATGCCACGTTCAGCTGAGTATGTGGTACCTAATTATAAAGGTGAGGCAGGTGTTGTGGCCCATGCTGTCCATCCTCTGATGGCTAGAAATGACTCCAAATTTCCTTAACAGCATTTTAGCAATTCACCGTGAATATGTTACCCACTAATTTACTGAAATGCCTATTTTAAAAATGTGTCTGCTGTTGGGTACACTCACAGGTCACTTGCAAACCCTAATGTGGGGCTCGAACTCACAAATTGTGATATCATGACCTGAGCTCAAATCAAGAGTCAGATGCTCAACCCACTGGAATTTGGATGCTTTCCACGCCTCTGACCTCTCGTGGCTGGCCTTTGTCTCCGCATCTCTGTGTCATTTGATTTTGTTTCTCACCTTCGTAAAATTCCTCCCTTGACTTCTACGACAGACCTGATATCATAAATTGTCCTCTAATTTTCCCTACATCTTGTTACCTCTCCAGGAAGCCAACCTCTTTTTCTTTTTTACATTGCATCGTGCCTATTTTATTTAACAAATAGCCCTTTCCTTGTACCAGGACCTGTTCCAAGCCCTTTGCAAGTATTAATTAATTATAGCCATTAAATAATAACATTATCCCCACTTTGCACCTGGGAAAACTGAGGCTCAGCGAGGTTAAGCGACTTGCCCAAGATCACAAGCTAGTAAGGGATAAAGTCGTTTCCAGTCCTAAATTAATGCATATCTCCCGGATACCTCCCCTTGGATATCTTCAAACTCCACAAATATAAAACGAAAATTCTCTGTCTCCTCCACCTGATTGTAAGCTGGCTATCCCTCCATAATCACTCGTTTTTATTGTCAGCCCTCACAAATCACTCATTTGAGTGGCCCTATTTCCCCATATGCCAGTTTTCGAGCTTTGGAGTCGTCTTGTGTGGGAAAAGCAGGAAATCTGCCTTCTGGCTCCAGCTTTTCACTAGCTGTGTGACCCAGAGCCCGTCCCTGCTGTTTGGCTGACAGAGCCCCTCAGTCTTAGGATGACACCATCTCCTCGCCTCTCTCTGGACTCTGTCAATGTGTCAGCTCTCATTTCTTTCTCTTCTTTCTCTTTAGGATCTAATCACCCACCAAGTCCTGTTATTCTTCATAAACCTCACTCCTATGTGACGTCATGGTCCTAGCCCCGCCCTCCTCAATTAATGCCTAGGTAACAGCAAGGAGAAGGGTTTCATGGCCAGCCTGCCTCGAGCTTCTTTTTATTCCAATTGACTCTGACCGTGCGCTGTATTAATTTTCCGAAGATACTGCTTTCATCATGTTCTTCCCTGCTCAGTTAACTCTGGTGACTTCCCACAGCCCTACAACCAAGTGGGAGCTCTCCAACTGGTTTCTAGGCCCTCCTGGAACCAACTGTAAACCTTACCTCTCTGTCAAAGTAAGGAAGACCTCCTTGACCCGAGGCTCCTGTGCTCATGTCATTCTCCCTGCCATCTCACCTGAAGTCACAGTCTCTTCTGATCCTTCAAAGTTTGAATGAAATTTACATCTTCCACCTCTACCCAAAGGAGTATGTCTTTCACTCTGATGGCACCTTGAACGAGCAAAAAAAATGTAGGTCATCACCAAAAGACGCAACCTCGTGGAATGCGAGGGCCACAGGACTCCCAACAAAAGTGTGATCATTTGCACATCTCACTCTTTATTCCCCAAATGATTGAAGACCTCCATCAGATTTTGTTTAAATGTCACCTTCCGTGACTACCTATATTTAACTACTAAAATGCCCCCTTTCCTAGTCAGATACTTCCTAACTCTGTTTCCAACTTTTTCTCTATAGTGCTTATCGCTGTCTGACATAACTTATTTACTTATGTGTATTTATTTATTTTGAAAGAGAGTGAGTGGGGCAGGGTGGGGGTACAGAGAGAGAGAGAGAGAGAGAGGGAATCCCGAGCAGTCTCCCTACTGTCAGTGCAGAGCCCCACACAGCGCTGGATCTCATAAAGTGTGAGATCATAACCTGAGCTGAAATCAAGAGTCCGATGCTCAACCAACTGAGCCCCCCAGGCACCCCTAATTTATTTATTTGTGTATATTATCTCTCATGCTTCTAGCATATAATTCTGTAAGTGCTGAGATTTTTGTTGTATTCCCTGCTCAACCTCTGTTGCCTGGAATAATGCCTGACACATAGTAAGTATTCAACAAGTACTCGAATAAAGGAATGAAGAGCGGACCCAGTATTGGACACAGAGCATCCATTCAATAAATATTTGTTAAAGTGAAGTTGAGTTGGAGTTTCATCTGTCTTTCAGAAGGAAGTAAGAGTCTCTTTTATTCTCTTGAGTGTTTAAGCTGTGCCTTTGTATGAACATCTTCCAGTCTGTTTTGTGTTTATTTCTTGGGTTGAGAAATGAACAGCATACAGATTACTACTAGCAAGTAGATATTTGTCTTGTTGTCTTATGATTGAAGACAGATAGAGACAGATGTGTGTGCTGGCATTTAAAGCCAGCCTCAGCTCAGACACTAGAATTGGATTTCCTAATTTTCTCTACTTCATTCCTTATATTGTCACAAGAAATCCGTAAATGTGAAAAGAATAAAGAATAAGAAACTTTTCCCTTAATAATGATCATGGTGAGGGGCGCTTGGGTGGCTCAGTCGGTTGAGCGTCTGATTTCAGCTCGGGTCATGATCTCACAGGTCGTGAGTTTGGGCCCCACATCTGGCTCTGTGCTGACAGCTCAGAGCCCGGAGCCTGCTTTAGATTCTGCGTCTCTCTCTCTTTCTGCCCTCCCCCGACTCATGCTCTTGCGCTCTCTCTCTCTCTCTCTCTCAAAAATAAATTATAAACATTAAAAAATGTTTTTAATAATCATAATACATATATATACAAGCATATTATATGTGTATATATATATATATATTTTTTAAGAGAGGTTTTTTTTTTTTAAGTTTATTTATTTGGAGAGAGAGAGAGAGAGTGATCAGGGGAGGGGCAAAGAGAGAGGGAGAGACAACCCCAGGCAAGCTCCATGCTGCCAGTGCAGAGCCTGATGGGGGCTCAATCTCATGAACTGTGAGATCATGACCTGAGCTGAAATCAAGAGGCTGAACCAACTGAGCCTCCCAGGTGCCCCATATCATATATATTTTTATAGGTACAGTTTACTATATATATATGTATATATATATATATATATACATATATATATATACACACACACACACACATTTATATATACACACATATATATGTATACATGTATGCATTTTAAATTTAGGATTTAGGGGCGACTAGGTGGCTTAGTCGGTTAAGCATCCAACTTTGGCTCAGGTCATGATCTCAAAGCTCATGAGTTTGGGCCCTCATCAGGCTCTGTGCTGACAGCTCAGATTCTGTGTCTCCCTCTCTCTGTCCCTCCCCCGCTCACAATCTGTCTCTCTCTCTCAAAAATAAATAACATGTAAAAAAATTTAATTTAGGATTTAGATCATATTCCAATGTACAATGCTATTTCATTTTCAATAGGAATATTTCATACCATAGCAGTTTTTTAACTAGAAGGACCTTGGATTAATTCATGAATTAATTAATTCTCTCACTATCATTTATGTGCCTTTTATTCAGTCGCCAAACATTTACCAGATGGTAACCATATGTCAGGCTCTGAACTAAGGGATACTAGGGGCAAAACAATGAACAATATTTGCTCCCTGACTTCGCAGAAATCATGGACTAGGAACGAGATGCGTTACAAAGGAAAATTAGAAGCCTGAGTTCCGGGTGACAATGCAGGATGGTTTTGATGCACAAAACTCTTGTGAGTGAGGAAACACAGAGAGGAAGTGATTTATTATCGTGAAAAGGGTGTTGGCAGAGAGACTGACACTGAGGAACAATGACTTTACCGACCCAGTGACATGGGAACTGGGTCTTAACCAGCAAGGAAGCATTTGCCAGGCAGAGAAACGCGTTCAGGATATCCCAGGCACAGGGAGCACTGTGCACAAAACAGGGAGCCCAGAGACTCCGCAGTCCATCCCAGGAATTAAAAGTACAATGGGAGGGGTGCCTGGGTGGCTCGGTCGGTTAAGCATCTGACTTTTGATCTCAGATCAGGTCTTGATCTCGGGGTCCTGAGTATGAGCCCCTCCCAACCCCCACCCCCACCCCACCCCGCCTGGGACACCACACTAGGTTGGAGCCTACTTAAAAAAAAAAAGACAGTGGTGGGGCGCCTGGATGGCTCAGTCGGTTAAGCATCTGACTTCGGCTCAGGTCATGATCTCACGGTTCATGAGTTCGAGCCCCACATCAAGCTCTGTGCTGACAGCTCAGAGCCTGGAGCCTGCTTCCGATTCTATGTCTCCTTCTTTCTCTGCCCCTCCCCCGTTCACACTCTGTCTCTCTCTCTCTCTCTCTCTCTCAAAAATAAATATTAAAAATTAACACACACACACACACACACACACACACACACACACACACACACACAGTGGGAGCCCGAGGGGTTCGGAGTGAAGTGGTGAGAAAAGAAGCTGTGAAGGTGGGCAGGGCCTGAATACAATGATCCTGTCAAAGAATGCAGACTTGATCCTATCAAAGTGGTGGCTGTTTCTGTATCTAGGTCATTGCCTCTTGAGGGATGCCTCTTGCTACCTGGAGATCCACCATGAGGGCGGTCCCGCAGAGTATGGGCACAGCGTGATGAGGATAATGCCCACTAGATCTGACATTGCCAACGCCACCTTCCTCAACCCGAGTACACACACTGGACCCTGATGGAGAAATACACAGTTCTTCACAAAAGGATTTAGGCAATTTTCTCAAAGTCGTATGGCATAGAGAGAGGGAGGATTTATGGGGGACAGAAAGCCAAGACTGGTCCTCTGGTCTGGTTCCTTCTGCCTCTCGTTGGAACGCTTCCCGCGGGGATGGTCACCGCCTCATTCCTGACCTCAGCTCTCTCCTTGACTTCCCTCAGGCCCCTCAGTGCACCCATTTCCCTGCCAAACTACTCTCATCTCCCTAAAGAAAAGATCCACTACCTATCCCTTGGCTTGTTCTGCCTGGACAATTTTCCAGGCACCTACTGAAGTGTTGTACTTCCCACCTTGTGTCTGCTGTGTCCCCAGAGGGGAAGTTGGACTCTGATCCATGCTTGAATGGATGCAGCGGTAGGCTTCTACGCCAGCTGCAGTCGGCACGCGTCACGTGGAAAATGTGGCTAACAGTGGTACCTCTTTCCAGAACTGTTATAGAGTAAATAATGTAAAACTCTTCTAGTAAATGATGTCATTATTCCTGCTCTGACCATGATCTGAAATATCTATAGCGACAAGTCACTAAAGGTCCAAATAAAAAGTAGCTTAATCTCTAAGTGTATTGCCCAAGTGAACCAGAGGCAGGTGGTCTGAGCCTAGGACAGCAACTCCACAACGCCACCAAACACCCAATCCCCTCAGGAACTCGTGATCACAAGGTAGCTCCCATGACTCCGAGCACAGTGCTCTCTCTGCGTGAGGCGCTATCTTTCCCAGAAGTTGTCCAGGAAACCTGCCTTTAGAACCCATGGTCTAGACAGGAGTCTGGTTCTTCCCCTCAGCTGCAAGGGAGGCTGGGAAAAAATACCTGGAGGCAGGAGTGAGTAATCATGTTTGGCTTAGCCTGCTCTGATTCGTTCTCCGGAGCTGCCAAAACAAAACAGGGACAAAGGGGAGAGTAGTTGTTGGGTAGGCAGTGAACGGAGTCTGCCATACTCAAGGCACTGAGAAGGTAAGTAAGATAGTGCACAGAAAGCATACTGCAGTGCAGCCAGTATCCTCTCAGAGCATGGGGGCTGTGATTTGATTAGTATTTGATATCTGTGCTGCTTTAAAGCCATATAAGTAGTCTTTTACATGGTTACTATTATTTCTCATAACAGATTCCCAGAAGTGGAATTTATTAGAGCAAGAAAAAGTAAATTCTATGAAGAATATTACAGGAGCCATTGGCGAAGTCCGCGTCTTGACTGTGTATTTGATAACACCATTGTAATCAAAGTTACATTTTCTAAATTTGATACTTACACCGTGGTTGCATAAGAACGTGTCGTAATTCTTAGGAGATACACACTCAAGTTTTTAGGGTAGAGCAGAACGGTATGATGTCTGCAACTAATTCTCAGACGCTCGTCAACGATGACGATGACAACGGTGGTATTAATAACATTAAAATAAGGTTATAAATAATAATGAAAATAAAACAGTTGGTCAGTCAAGAAGAAGATTATGCATAGATTCCTGCTCCGTACATCGGAAATCTTTTCAAAATGAAAGGTTAAAGATAAAAAAACAAAACATTACAAACACGATTTTGACTTTAGTTAGTTTGTACCAGTTTACAAGCAATGTTTAAAAGACTTCCGTTTTGGGGGCACCTGGGCGGCTCAGTCGGTTATATGTCTGACTTTGGCTCAGGTCGTGATCTCGTGGTTTGTGGGTTTGAGCCCCGCGTTGGGCTCTGTGCTGACAGCTCAGAGCCTGGAGCCTGCTTTAGAATCTGTGTCTCCCACTCTCTCTGCCCCTCCCCCGGCTTGTGTTCCCTCTCTCTCTCTCAAAATAAATAAATATTAAAAAAGAAAAAAAATTTAAAGACTTTCATTTTACCTTCATTTATACTAGCATTTATTTTTAGTTTTTCCAAGTTTACTAGCCTAGAAATACATTTTAAAATGTTTTATTTGCATGCTTATTAGTTAGATGAGTTGGGTATTTTTCCCTGTTATTTTACTACATGGTTGTGTGTGCTATTTTACTATGTGTGTGTGGGCATGTATGTATCTATTTATATCTTGTCCCACTTGTCTACTAAGATCTTAGCGTTGGGACGCCTGGGTGGCTCAGTCAGTGAAGCATCAGATGCTTGGTTTCAGCTCAGGTCATGATCTCATGGTTGGGGAGTTGGAGCCCCGCAAAGGGCTCTGCACTGATAGCATGGAGCCTGCTTGAGATTCTCTCTCTCCCTCTCTCTCTGACCCTCCCCCACTCGCTCTCTCTGTCTCTCTCTCAAAATAAAGAAACTTAAAAAAAAATCTTAACATTTTTCTCATTGCTTGTATTCACCCTTTAAGAAATAGGTTTGCAAAGCAGAGTATTTTGCTTTAAGTAACTCTGGTCTCCATAAATATCTTCATCCATTTGAGGAAGAACTGAAACCGGACAGGTTTATAGAACATTTAGAAATTTTGTTGGCCCCTGACAAGCGCCAGCATCAGACCAAAGCTTATACGAATTTTTGAAAAGCTTTTTTTCCCATTTCGTTGATCTCCAATATCATCCCAGTTGATTTCACTCCACCCATTCCCGCCCCCCCTCAGCCCCGGTATCACCATAACAATTTAGGTACTATGACAAGCACTAGGACATTTTCAGAAGAGGGAAGAGCAGGCTGCGTGGTGGTTCTTAGGACAGACTTGCCTGACTCAGTGTCCCCTGGTCCTTACACACATCTGACTGGGCATGGCCACAGACAAGAGGTTGTATCATGCCACAATTTGTGTGATCTCTGTGATTCTCATAACGGCATCACTACGTGGTGCTAAGACATAGAATATGGATGTTAGATTCAGGTGACCTGACTGCCATGTCCCCAAACCTACGGCCCATCCCTGAGCAATCTGTGTCTTTTTTTTTTTTTTGAACGTTTATTTATTATTGAGAGACAGAGAGAGACAGAGCATGAGCAGGGAAGAGGCAGTGAGAGAGAGGGAGACGCAGAATCCGAAGCAGGCTCCAGGCTCTGAGCTGTCAGCACAGACCCCGACGCGGTGCCCGAACTCACAGACCGAGAGATCATGACCTGAGCCGAAGTCGGACTCCTAACCAACTGAGCCACCCAGGCGCCCCAATCTGTGTCTTTTAAGACAGAAGTTCTCATGCTTTGGGAGTGTCAGAATTACGTAGAGAGCTAAGAACAAACACAGAGTCCCAAACTTACGGAAATAGGATGAAGCATAGACCTCTATAAGTCTGCCAAGTTCTCCAGGTGATTCTGTTTCATACCAAAGTCTGAGAACCATTGTTTGCGAGCTGTCAAATAAAAGGAAACTATCCTTAAAAGTATAAGATTAAAAACTTGTATCAGCTGGAGCTTTATCTTGGATTAAGTGGTGAGAGGAACTGCTGGGCGCAATGGCAAATAAAATAGATAACCTATATGGGCAGGCATACTGTGAATTTAGGATCCTGAAACGGTTCTCTTTCTAGGCCTAGATCATGGTTCAGCAATCAGCTTTAAAAAAAAAAACAAAAAACCTGAGTATACTAAAGTAAATGCCCATGTAACCCATACTGTGACCGTATGACTGGTGGATGGAGACAAAACCCATCTTTTCTATGGTTTCCCTCTGCATTCAGTGGGGATAACCCTTGCCTATCCCCCATGGGAGTATGGCAGGTCCCATGACTTTTCTCTTTCTCCAAGGTACAAGTCCTTAAGCGCAAACATAGTTTCAAGTCTGAGACCGGAAAGCTCCACCTTATCTATGATGACGAATCTTCCCCCAGCCGGAGTGGGCTTGGGGCCAGCAGCCTGCAGTGGCGAAGAGGGGGAAGAACGCATGGTCGGCTTCTTGTCTTCTCTTGGTGCCACTGCTCATTTCTTCTCCTCCTCCAGCTGGCCAGCCAGTTTCTGACCTCTTCGGGTTGAATGAATACTAAGATGTAAGAAAGCTCCAGAATTCCCCTACTGGCTATGTACCCAACGGAAACAAAAACACGAATTCAAAAAGATACATGCACCTCTATGTTTATTGAAGCATTATTTATAATAACCAAGATATGGCAGCAACCCAAGTGTCCATCGATAGACGAACAAAGAAGATGGGATATGTGCTATCTACATGATATACATACAGTGGAATGTTATTCAACTGGAACCAAGAATGAGATCTTGTCGTTTGTGACAACATGGATGGACCTGGAGGGCATTACGCGAAGTGAAATAAGTCAGACAGAGAAAGACAAATATAATATGATTTCACTTATACGTAAAATATAAAAAATAACACGAAGAAACAAACGAACAAGCGACTCTTCAATACAGCAAACAAACTGGGGGTTGCCAGAGGCAAGAGACGGTGGTGGGGAGACTGGCAAAAAAATAGATGAAGAGGATAAAGAGGTACAAACTTCCAGTTATAAAACCACCAATTACAGAGATGAAAAGTACAGCACAGGGGAAAGAGACAATAATCTCGCAGCCATGCTGCCTGGTGACTACACCGGGGCAGGGAGCATTGGGTAATGTATGGAACTGCCAGATCGATACGTTGCAGCCCTGAAACTCAGATAACATTGCATGTCAACTATACCTAAACATTTTTGGAAAAAACGCTCTTACAGAACTGCAGAACTGGCACTGTTATAAGCTGGCTTTGCATTTTCTGTGCCTGACAGTTATCCCAAAGCTGCCTCTTTACGGGGGGTTTCTTAGGTCTTCTGGAAGATTTCCTGGAGATTTCCCTCCTATAGGTCATTTCACTTGTTTCATGCACCTGTGTTTACACTGTTCTCTTGTGACTCGTTTGTGACCGCTTCCACTTTCCAGCCGTTAGTGTCCTCTGCTCTCCAAGCGACCCCATGACCAGGACCCTGAATGACCTTTAGCTGGATCTCTCCCCTGTGACCTAGCATCTGATCCATTGAACGTGCTCATAAATAATCCTGGCTGATCCCAACACGACCTTCACCTTGGTGGCCCGGGCCGCTTTAACCATCCTTGGTCAGAAGTCAGGCTGCATCCTTGAGTCTCCCTGTTGCAGGAAAATTGTCATTTCAGACTCTCTGAAAGGTATTGTAGAAGCCTGGGAAGGAAGTGGCAGTCCTTTCCCATTTCCATTCCACACCTGTAACCAGAAATGGAAGCTCTCCTCAGGAAAATCCTCTCCAGAATAATCTCTGCAAAACTCCTGTAGGATCGAAGAGCCCTGGAAATGGTTCTCGGTGTTTCCTGGGTAAATTCTGCATATGGTGATCTAGTTTTGGAATACCGTATTTGTTGCATGTGATCATCCCGGCAAAACTTATGTTTTAACATTATTTTCCTATAGTTTTAGGTATCCTGCCATAAGCCGCATTTAGGGAGACCATAGTTCAGGATGATCTTTTTCCTAGATCAGGTGCTCTTGGAGACAGGAAGAGATGATTGGAAAATGGTACAGTTGATGCTTTATTTACTTTAGTAGACATTGTTTTCAATGTAGAATATACATGGAGAGAAGTACACGATGATGACTGCCCAGCTCCATGAACTTAACAAAGCAAACACACACACGTAACAAGCACTCAGATCCAGATAGAGAACATTACCAACTTCCAGAAGCCCCCTTTCCCATCTGAATTCTCCCAGAGTAATTAATATCCTAAATATAGGTCCAATTTTTTTTCCTGCTTTTGAAGTTTATAGAAGTAGAATCTGTTTTGTCTAGTCAACATTATGTTTGTGAAATTCACTCCTATTTCTACCTTTATTTTTTTTAATTTTTTAATCTTTATTTATTTTTGAGAGAGAGAGTGTGAGCAGGGGAGGAGCAGACAGAGAGGGAGACACAGAATCTGAACGAAGCAGGCTCCAGGCTCCAAGCTGTTAGCACAGAGCCCAACACAGGGCTGGAACTCACGAACCGTGAGATCATGACCTGAGCCAAAGTCGGATGCTCAACCGACTGAGCCACCCAGGTGCCCCTCCTATTTCTACCTTTAGTTGGAGATCATCTGTCTCATTACTGTGTGGCCGTGGTACGAATATACCTGGACGGTTAATATTTGATCAGTAAATCTCTTCGTTAAGGGTAGCTCAACATCGACCACATCCTCCCCAGACCTTCTCTGATTCCAGCCTGCATCCACAGAAGGACTCTTGAGTCACCCTAATGACTTGCCTTGGGTGTCAGGATAAAGCAGTTAAACTCCTGCACTCTTTTCAAAACCATTTACAAGGTTAGGATCTTTCAAGAAGAAGTTTATTATTTATTCCTATTCTTGACATTCTCTCCCATCCATCTGCCCTTTTCACTTGGGTGATTTAGGACCACAGAATGTTTGAACTGGATACAAACACATCTTCTGAGAAACATTTCGCAGAAATTCTCATAGCAGCTGTATGAGTTTCTGTTTCCTCCGAAATTAAGGTAAGAAGTTTTATCACATGAAAACTTGAAACAGTTCCATTCATAATAACACGTGAAGATCAAAAATAGTTCTTGGAGTTATTTCTTGCGTTGTACTTTGTGATTATGTAGTGAAATTTTTTTCAATTAAAGTTAAAGGCTTCAGGGGCGCCGGGGTGGCTCGGGTCATGATCTCGCGATTTGTGAGTTCCGGCCCCGCATCAGGCTCTGTGCTGATGGCTCGGAGCCTGGAGCCTCCTTCAGATTCTGTGTCTCCTCCTCTCTCTGCCCTTCCCCAGCTGGCGCTCTCTCTCTCACTGAAAAATAAATAAACACACACACACACACAAATTTTTTTTTAAAGTGAAAGGCTTCAGAGCATGATAGATTTTTATCAAGGATAAGATGACTTTTGAGTTTATTTAAATAAAAATTCACATTTTAAAATTGCAGTGAAATTCAGTCAGTATTTTGAAAACCTGTCAGGGTTCACGTCACGGATTAATGTCAACACTTCGGTTGAAAATGTTGAAGTGAAAATAGTGTCTATGCTCTGAATAATGAACGAAAAGCACTAAAGACTTGTGTTCATGAAATTCTGTTTGACAAATGTTAAAATATCATTAGAACGTCATTTTAAATTAGACATTTGTTTTCATTCAGACTGGGGTGTATACATAACTTTATTCATTATTTGTTCATTCAACAAAATATCTAAGGAGCACCTGCTATGTATCAGGCGTTGCATTATAGACATGTCACGGGAATGAGGTGAATATTGCCACTGTCCTCGGGAGTCTGTAGTTTAGTGTAGTTGAGAGACAGATAAGTCAACTGTTTATGAACATGGTAATCACGGCTTGTATATGTGCTATAGGATTCTGTATGTGTAATAGGAGTACGTGAAAAGCACCAAACAAATCTTTGGTAGGTCATGAAATCCCCAAAGGAGTGATACCTAAGGTAGGTGGCCAGATACAGGTTAGATAGGAAGGTAGTGTAGACATTCACAAAGGCTGAAGCAGCTGGTTGCCATGAACTGTCGTAGGACATAGAGTATAAACATTGAATTGAAAAGGAGAGGTGAACATAATTACATCAGCTGGGGACATGAAAATAAACACTCAAAAAGCCCAGAAAGAAAGAATCATTAAGACAGCATAGTAGAGTAGAAATCAGTCAGGGGGTGCCTGGATAGCTCAGACTATTAAGTGTCTGACTTTTGGTTTGGGCTCAGGGCATGATCTCACGGTCGGTGAGTTTGAGCCCCACGTCAGGCTTTGTGCTCACAGCACAGAGCCTGCTTGGGATTCTCTCTACCTCCCTCTCTGCTCCCCACCTTCTCTCTAAAAATAAATAAATAAATAAACATTAAAAACGAAAAAGAAAAAGAAATGGGTCAGGAGTCAGGCCAACTTAGGTTCAAACCCTAGCTTCACCACTTAACAGACATGTGAAATTGAACAAATCCTTTAAGTTTTCAGAGTGATTGTTTCCCACTGTATAAAATGGGAACAACAGCATGGGCACTGTAGGACATTACAGGAAATTATAGAGAGGATTAAATGAAATAATGACTATGAAAGTGTCTAACCCAGCTCCTAGCACATACTGAGCGCTCAAAATCTGGAGGCTTTCGGGGCGCCCAGGTGGCTCAGTCTGTTAAGCACCTGACTCTCAGTTTCAGCTCAAGTCATGGTCTCACGGTTTTATGAGTTCAAGCCCCCCATTGGGCTCTGTGCTGGCAGGGCAGAACCTGCTTGGGATTCTCTCTCTCCCCTCCCCTACTCACACAGTCTCTGTCTCTCTCAAAATAAATAAACTTAAAAAAAAATTTTTTTTTAATTGGAGGCTTTGTTATTCTGGAAGAAAATCAGGAGGTGGGGGGAGGGTCAGTATTCAAAGACCAAAGCTAGGAAGATACAAAGAGTTTTACAAGATCCGTTTGGCTAGAGTTAAAGCTACTAGCAATTAGTTTCCTTTTCCATTGACGAGTGAACCATAAAAGTGAATGAACTTGTGGTTGCTCAGATAAAAGAACGAGTCAGAGTAGTAATTTATGTTCCATGGACACAGTTGGCCAACGGGAAAATTATAAAGCAGGTCTGGTTGTTTTCAAACACTCCTGAGCGAGCTTTGAGTTCCCTTGGGAAGATGCAGAGTGGATTTCTGAGTAAGGAGATCAATTGGATATTCGTTCTTTACTTTGGTTTTCTTCTGAAACCTAATAAAATGACAGTAAAGGAATCATTATTTTCAGGCAGAAACCCACAGTGGAAATGATACTAGGAGGGAAGACAAAACAATAATATTTAGTAATTTAGAAGCCGTACAGACAAGAGGTATCTTATTAAGTTTTTAAACATTTATTTGTTTTTGAGAGACAGAGACAGACAGATCCTAGGCAGGGGAGGGGCAGAGAGGGAGGGAGACACAGAATCTGAAGCAGGCTCCAGGCTCTGAGCTGTCAGTGCAGAGCCTGATGCAGGGCTCGAACTCATGAACTGCGAGATTGTGACCTGAACTGAAGTCGGTCGCTTAACTGATTAAGCCACCCAGGTACCCCAAGAGGTGTCTTATGAGATCTGAGAAAGCTGACCCCTAAACCTTTTTTCTGGAAAAAGCTAGGGAGTGCCTGGTTGCATCGGAGACCTCCCAAAAGGTGTGGGAATGTCACTACTTTTGGAAATGCGTATAAAGTGGGATTAAAAATGGGAAGATTGGTTTGTGAGTGTTTAAGAAGCAGTTAGATCGCTAGATGCCCTATCCAACACCGTAGAGCCAGGTAACTGCCCTCTCCCAGACTCGCAGAGACCGGATAAGGCCAACCGAGAGAATCACTTTCTGGGGAACACTTGGCACATTTGGGGACAGGATTCAGCACTGTAAACAGAAGGATGGTGTTTTCTGTGAACGTTTATGGAAACATTGGTAACCAAGTAAAAGCCGAGCTCTTTTGCCTCCATTTTGATTCCAGAATGCTAGAGATTGGCATGTCGTCTGGGGTATCTGACTGAATGGAGAGGGAAGGCACAATGTTACTGCCATCAAGAGCACCATAATCAAATGGCCCAGCCAGAGCACCTGAAACTGAAGCCGGCAGTCAAGGAGGCTCACCCATGGGACCACGACTTCCCAGAAAGTTTTTCAGAACCTCACTGGTAACTTTGAACAGATAACCGAAAATTATCAGACATGTAAGGAAAACCACCAACACCAAGAATTTGCATTTGTGGATGCAAAATGAACAAATCTTTTGGAATCTCTAAAAAGACACAAAGAGTTTCATTGGAGCTCAAGTTGGGGGGACTGCCCGGGAAACTTGCTCTTCACGGGGAAGAAAGTGCTCAGGAGAGTGAAAAGTTTTACAGGGTTGTATACTTTTTCACATTTTGTGAAAGGTCAGAAGGTTGTAAGTTAACATATAGGCAGGAATCGCAAGATTTAATGTCAAGGGGGTAGGGGCACTGATGGATGTCTTCAGGACAAGACAGTTTTCCTGTATGTACTTGTTTGCAAGGCAGACCTACGATGTCTGCTTGGCGGGCCATAAGGCACACTTTCGGTTTAAACAAAGTTTATGTACGTCACACTGACTTAGAAAGAAATCTAGAATGCCTTCCTTTATAAATCAGGCCTTTATGAGAGCTTTAGTGAGGGTTTTATTTTTTCTCATCAGGGTGGAAACCGGGGTGCCTGCGTGGCTTGGTCAGTTAAGCATCTGACTTCGGCTCAGGTCATGAGTTCGAGCCCCACTTGGGGTGAACATGAGCCCCGGGTGAGCCCCGCTTCTCGCTTTCTCTCTCCCCCTATCTCCCTCTCTCTCTTTCTGCCCTTCACTCACATGTGCCCTCTCTCTCAAAAAAAAAAAAAAAAAGGTGGAGGCCAGAACAAACAAACAAACAAAAGCAACTTGGAAGAAAGCAAGACTCTAATGGGATCAGAAAACTATTAGTAATATGCACAGAAGGAGAAGGGTGATTTTGTACCCAGGAAACAAGAACATTATGCAATTTTTAAAAGAACTATTCATAGAATTAAAGGGGGCTTTGGGAAATTGAAAATATGTATGACAGCAGAATTAAAAAAAATTCATGGAGGAGTTCCTGAGTGGCTCAGTCATTAATCATCCGATTCTTAGTTTTGGCTCAGGTCATGATCTCGAAGTTCGCGCATGGGTTCGAGCCCTGCGTCAGGCTCTGCATTGACAGCGCAGAGCCTGCTTGGGACTCTCTCTCTCTCTCTCTCTCTCTCTCTGTCCCTCCTCTGCTCAAGTTCTCTCTCTCTCAAAATACATGAATAAACTTTAAAAAAATTTCAGAGAAAGTTTGCATGATAAAGTTGAGCAAACCTCCCAGAAAGTAGAGCAAAAAGAAAGAAATGGAAAAAAGAGTTGGAAAAAAGAAAAGAAAAGAAAAGAAAAGAAAAGAAAAGAAAAGGAAAGAAAAGAAAATTAGAGGACCAGAGTAAGAAGTTCAGTAGCTGCATGAGAGGAGTTCCATAACGAGAGACAGAGAAAACCAAAGGAAGGAAACTGTCAACAAAATAATTCCAGAGAGAGAACATGAGTTTGCAGATTGTCAGAGCTACTGAGTGTCCGGATAATAGATGAAATTAGACCTACTCCAAGGTACATTATTATGCAATTTCCAAACACTGTGCATTCGTTTGCTGGGGCTTCAGGCAACATACCACAGAGTGGGTGGCTTAAATAACAGAAATTCGTCCTCTCACAGTTTTAGAGGCTGGAAGTCCAAGATCAAGGTGTTATGGACCCCAGGATAGATTTTTTTAAGAAGGTGAAATTAAAAGAATGCGTTATCTTTCTGAACATATGAAAAGGACATTTAGACACGTGTATGAGAGTTTGAGGTGAATTAGTGATAAGAAGGCAAGAGGGAGCAAACTAAACTACAAAAACAGAAACAAGAAAAGTATTAACTTCAGGGAAAATGAAAAGTTGAGTAGGAAAAAAAAATACAGGACATCATGAGGTTCCACTGTGAATATCATTCACACATTTCTAATCATGTTAAAATAAATATTAATCTAACCAAGACAAATATGATGAAGTGTGGGGAGATAAGAAATAGTGGTGCATATTTGGTGTGCTCTGTGTAGGTGAGGTCAGAAAAAGAGTTTATTTTTCCCGTGTACAAATCTGTGATTGTGTCCAAAAAAGTCATTAATCTGCCCCCTTAAGCTTAGTGAGAGTTGGTTGTGGCTCAGTTAGAAACAAAAAACAACACCAACAAGTGTGACTCAGGTTTAAACCTAAGCTAGCATAGGGGCGCCTGGGTGGCTCAGTCGGTTAAGCGGCCGACTTCGACTCAGGTCATGATCTCGCGGTCCGTGAGTTCGAGCCCCGCGTCAGGCTCTGTGCTGACAGCTCAGAGCCTGGAGCCTGTTTCAGATTCTGTGTCTCCCTCTCTCTGACGCTCCCCTGTTCATGCTCTATCTCTCCCTGTCTCAAAAAAAAAAAAAAAAAAAAAAAAAAAAAATTAAACCTAAGATAGCAAACGCAAATGCCCAATGGGGCTAGGCAAAGAGCTTCACCAAGTGATTTAGACTTGGTAAGATTGGATAGGGAATTAATGGGGACACAGCAAACCGAAGGACACGGGTTCTGTTCTTCACGTGGACTACCCTTATTTAGCTCCAGTTATAAAAACATGTATGTATCACAGGGGCATCTGGGTGGCTCCGTTGGTTAAGCGTGTGACTTTGGCTCAGGTCATGATCTCATGGTTCGTGGGTTCAAGCCACGCATCAGTCTCTGTGCTGACAGCTCAGAGCTCGGAGCCTGCTTCGGATTCTGGGTCTCCCTCTCTCTCTGAGCCTCCCTCACTCATGCTCTTTCTCTCTCTCTCTCTCAATAATAAATCAAAAGAGAGAGAGAGAGAGAGAGAGAGAGAGAGAGAGAAACCAGATAGGTAAGTTCTCAGAAATGTAAATGTCCTGATTTTAAAAACACCGCTTTATGAAAAAACTTAGCTGTGGGCTATATTTGGCCTATATACTGCCAGTGAAACCGACGAAGCTTTTTTATCCTCTCCTGGAGGGTGTGGGAGAGACCTAATATCCCTGAAATTATATTGCATTGGGTTAGTAAAATTGGTTCTGGATGAAAATAATTTTAAACAGCAAACCCAGGAGCAAAAACCTATAAAACTAACAAGCCAGAACAAAACAAAACAAAGAAACAAAGCCTCTGGACCTTAACATTTTTCCAAGGCACATTGATGTGATAAAGTCAGAATTGCCAAGTGTTTATAAGATATCAGAGATTATGCCTTTGACTTCACATATTCAGAGAGATAATTTAATTGGGATGACTTTTACAAATTTACTGGAGATCTAAACAACAGGATCATTTAGGTCCTGCTGATATGTAGAATATCCAAAGTCCATTTTTAGTCTGAAGTCAGTAAATGACCCATTATTTCTCTTGACTTCCAGGCTGATCAGCATGCTGTGTCAAATGCCAAACAATGTGTTGGACTTAAGTGTCTATGTCTGTTAGTGTGCAGATGAACAAGGGTAAAAATCAAGCAAATAAGTGAGAAAAAATTACTGTATTGTACAAATGAGGACAGAAAGTGGATCCATGGTTGCCTGGGGCCCAAGGTAGAGAGAAGGCAATTTGGGGGATGATAGAATTGTTCTAAAACCAGATTGTCGTGATTGCTGCACAACTGTATAAATGAATTAAAATTCTTGAATTATGCACTTAAAATGGGTGAATGTTATGCTAGGGAAATTATACCTTAATAAAGCTGTAATTTTAACAAATAATAAAGGATGATAAAATCAGTGGGCTAAAATATGATGAAAAAGAAGATATTTACATAATCTCAAAGTGTCTCCCCCCCAGATACTTATTAACTACAATGTGGAAAATAGTAACTTTATGGTGGAAAAACCTGGCAGACAACATTTAAACCACGTGATCAAAATTAACATCACCAGTAAAGGGATGTATGGATATCACGGGAGGCACAGGGGGGGTAACATCAACTTGTGATATTCTAGCCAAAAACGCACACCTGAATTTAATCCTGAGTAAGCATAAGACAAACCAGAGTTGAGGGAAATCTACAAAATAACTGACCAAGTACTCTTCGAATGTGTCAAAGTCACGAAAGAGATAGAACAATGCCCGTGAATAAGTACATTAAAGAGATGTAGGGGCGCCTGGCTGGCTCAGTCAGTGAGGCATGGCGACCCTTAGTCTTGGGGTTGTGACTTGGAGCCCCATGCTGGGTGTAGAGATGACTTAAAACCGTAAAATCTTAAAAAAAATTAAAAATTAAAAATAAAGAGATGAGATAACCAAGTGTAATGTGAGATCCTGTATTGGATTCTGGTCCAGAAACTGGATGCCAGTGGGGCAACCAGCAAAACTTGCTTAATGTCTGCACATTGGCTAATAGCATCGGGTCGGGGTTAATCTTCTGCTTTTGATAATTGCACCTAAAAAAAAGTTTTTTCTTAAAAGACAGATTATAGGTCACAACGATATTTCATGCAAAACTTGGCAAGACAGAACCTTATGGATTCCAGAGTGTCTAGAATTCAAAGCACTACTTTGGTTATTCTATTGCTGAGTAAAGATAATAAAGTGAACGTTGACATTCTGGTGGCCACAGAAGCACAATGCACAAAGAGCACTGGCCAGGGAGGGCATAGGTGTGTGCGTGCTCTGTTTCTCTTATAATATATTAATTTTTCTCGTCAATGTTTACTGAAAAAGAGCAAATAGCTCTCCAGGCGAGTCAGTTGTTAACTTCGAAGTTATTTAATCTCCCAGAATATAACCTTTAACTTTCAAGCATGTCACGACCTTACAAACATGCTGGTTAAAGGAAATCTTAGTTGTTCATTAAATCTATGGAATATATATATTACAGGGTATTAAATGTTTTCAATCAAGCTGTACATGAATTTACCACTCTTGTGATGAAAAAAATCGTCCATCTTTTAGTGTAGTTTCTCTTATTAACCAGAATGCTCCATTCACTCTTTTTGTCCAACTTTTTCTTGGAGGCTATTCAAAATAAAGGTGCTTCAGGGCACCTGCGTGGCTCAGTCGGTTAAGCATCCAACTTTGGCTCAGGCCATGATCTTGTGTTTCGTGAGTTCGAGCCCCACATTGGGCTCTGTGCTGACAACTCAGAGCCTGGAGCCTGCTTCGGATTCTGTCTCCTTTCTCTGCCCTTCCCCTGCTTGTGCTCCGTCTCTGTCTCTGTCTCTGTCTCTGTCTCTGTCTCTCTCTCTCTCTCTCAAAAGTAAATAAACATTAAAAAAATAAAAAATAAATAAAGGTGCTTCTAGCAATTTCATATGTAAGCACAATGCAAAGCCTTACCCTGCCATCATATTCCAACATATGAATGAGCCAAATTTATTTAGCTATTCCCCTACACATGGAAAGTTAGGATGTTTCCAACATTTTACCTTTAGAACAATAACGCTAGGAATGTCATAAATGTCTGCATGTGTATATACACAGAATAAATTCCTTTTAGTAGAATTTCTAGGTCAAAAGGTATATGCAATTAATATTTTGATAGATATTTTACAATTTCTCTTTCCCAAAAAGGCTGTTGATACATATCTAATTTATTTTTTAAAAAGTTTAATTTTCATATAAAAAAAATCATAGATGCCTTTTGTAGCCAGGAATATGATACTAAGGTGTATTTAAAAAAATAAAAGGTGGGGTGCCTGGGTGGCTCAGTCGGCTAAGCGTCCGACTTTAGCTCAGGTCATGATCTCGCGGTCCGTGAGTTCGAGCCCCGCGTCGGGCTCTGTGCTGACCGCTCAGAGCCTGGAGCCTGTTTCGGATTCTGTGTCTCCCTCTCTCTCTGACCCTCCCCCGTTAATGTTCTGTCTCTCTCTGTCTCAAAAATAAATAAACGTTAAAAAAAAATTTTTTTTTTAATAAAAAAATAAAAGGTAACCATCTCTCCTTTATCCCATTGCCCGTCGTACACATACATGTTGACAGTTAATCCTTGACCAGCACAAGTTTGCGTCATAAATGTATTTTCTCTCATGCTTTTATTAATACAATTTTCTTTTCTCTAGCTTATTTTATTGTAAGGATAAGGTATATAATAAAAATTTGTGTTAATTGACTTTTTATGTTTTTGGTAAGGCTGCTGGCCAACAGTGGGCTACCCGTGATTAAGCTTTGGGGGAGTTGACATTTATCTGTAGATTTTCGATAGCATGAGGTTGAAAATCCCCACGTGTTTCAAGGGTCAACTGTATATTCAAATATATTTAATTTTATCTAAACAGGATTATATTGTGAATGCATTTAAAACAATTTTTGTGTATTTTATACGTACTATTTTTAAAGTTTTTTTTTTCTTTTGGGGTAGAGGGCTTCTCCTTCCTCTTTATGTCTGCCACCCAAATCACCTTCCCTATTTCGTCTTCCTCAAAGACAAACCCCGTTAACAAGTTGTATTCTAATAATTACACATCGTTACATAAATACCACTTGTATATATACTTTGTACTTATCAGTGCTTAAGGAAATGTGCCAAAGCTGAACTTCTGCCATTATCATTGCCAGCTTGTGGGAGTTAGAACATTTCATAAAGAAAAATGGATGCGGTTAAAAGAACCATCAAGCCATAAAAGTATACAGTAAAATATTCTGTCTGCTAATACTTTCCAGAAGTGTTGCTCTAGGCTTTGAAGAGGTGAGTTATAACTCAAGCACGAAACAGCACGGTGATCAAGACCCAGTATGTAAACTCATCTTTCTGCAAACAGCAGCTCAGACATGAATTTAAGCCATGTATTGTACACTGTTGCCCAAAATTCACAAACCACAATTAAATTATAAAAGTGCATATGTAAAGTTATGCGTAGTAAACACACAGTGCAAAACCTGAGCCTGTTATAAAATAAATACAGTATGTGCGTAGAAGCACATTAATTGTAAGTAACCCAGAACTGTGGACCAGAAATTATGAATTTAAAACTGAGGTTGTATAACACCAGTGAAGGGGGTTGAGGCTTTGGGGAGTGGCAGAGATTTCCACTGTCTCCCTTAGATGCTCCTGTACTCTTTGAATTGTTTTCTAATTAGAATACATTCGGCCGTTATTCATATGATTTTAAAGACAAACAAATAAAACCCTCTCTTGGGGAGGATTCGTTTCAGTGGCAAACACAGAAATCTAAACAACATGCAAAATCATTTCCGTCTCCTGCCGCCCTGCTCAGCCCAGCGCTCAGCCTGCAGGCTGCTTCTGAGTCCCCGCTCCCCCACCTGTAGGGCATGGGAACCAAGGAGCGCTTCAGGCATCACTGTGGCATCCCAGGCGGGCAGATGAAGGAAGGAACGAAGGCCACTACATTCTGCAAAACTGCCCTCATGGCCCTTCTGCAGTCTATCAGCCAGAACTCTGTTACGCGGCCATACCCAGCTATAAGGCAGACTGGAAACTGTAGTCTTTATCCTGGAGGCTATGTACCTCGCTTAAAAATCAGGATTCTGGGGGCACCTGGGTGGCTAAGTCGGTGAAGCGTCTGACTCTTGGTTTTGGCTCAGGTCATGCTCTCATGGTTCATGAATTCGAGCTCTCTGTCGGGCTCTGCGCTGACAATGTGTAGCCTGCTTGGGATTCTCTCTCTTGCCCTCTCTCTCTGTCATTCCCCTGTTTGTGCTCTCTCCCTCTGTCTCAAAATAAATAAATGAGCTTTAAAAAAATCAGGATTCTGGGGCACCTGGGTGGCTCAGTTGGTTGAGTGTCCGACTTTGGCTCAGGCCATGATCTCACGGTTAGTGGGTTCTGTGTCTCCCTCTCTCTCTGCCCCTCCCTGGCTTACACTCTGTCTCTCTCTTCCTCTCAAAAATAAATAAACATTAAAAAAATTAAAATTAAATTAAATTAAATTAAAATCAAGATTCTGCTATTATTAAATAAGGGGGAGAATGTTGGGTAATGCAAACACCTAATTCAGGGAATTTCAAATTATTATGCATATAAGTTTGGAAGGATCACTAAAATAAAGGTCGCTTGTAGAAGGAGTAAGCATGCTGAAGGATGTCGGTATGAAGGAAGTTCCCTAAAAAAAGAACATGTGGGGGCGCCTGGGTGGCTCAGTTTGTTAAATGTCTGACTTTGGCTCAGGTCATGAGTTCATGGTTTGTGAGTTTGAGCCCTGCATCGGGCTCTGTGCTGACAGCTCAGAGCCTGGAGCCTGCTTCCTCCCCCCGCTTGTGCTCTGTCTCTGTCTCTGTCTCTGTCTCTCTCTCAAGAATAAATAAACATGAAAAAAGTTAAAGGGACGTCTGGGTGGCTCATTCGGTTAAGTGTCTGACTTTGGCTTAGGTAATGTTCTCACGGTTTGTGAGTTCAAGCCCAGCGTCAGGCTCTGTGCTGACAGCTCAGAGCCCGGAGCCTGCTTCGGAGTCTGTGTCTCCTCTCTCTGCCCCTCTCCCACTCATGCTCTGTCTCACTCTGTCTCTCAAAAATAAATAAATGTAATTAAAAAAATTTTTTTAATTAAAAAAAAAGAACATGTGGCTGAGATGTAAGTATGGAGGTGGCTGGAAGGCTTAAAAATCTGTGCTGCCATGTATTTGGAGCCGTCTACACGGGTACTCAAGGCCAGAACAACAACATTACCATAATAGGAGGAAAGTAAATGAATCTAAAAAGAATTCACGAATCTTTTTCCGTAAGTGACTTCAGGGTGCCTGAGAGGCGGAGCCACAGGACTCAGAAGACACTAGCTTGATGCTGGGAAGACCTGACTTGGCTGACAGCAGAATATTTCAGTTACGTGCAACTAAACACTCTTTGAGGGGATCTGAAGGAGTAGGAAAGAAGAAGGAAGAATGAAGGTATTTTATTTTTGTGTTTTTTACTTACGTTTAAGAAATCATGGGTTGGTGCCCATGGATTTTGGAATCTCTCTAAAACTATGAAAGTTAGAGAGTAAAGCTCAAAGCCACAAATGTCACTTTGAAATGTCCGTTGACAAGAAAAGAGGATATTATTTAGACGGTCTCCTAAACTATTACAGCACAATCATTGCACGGCTTTTTTTTCTTTCTTCTTTCTTTTTTCTTTTTTTTTTTTTTTTGTTCTTAGTTTTGTTCGACATCCACTCCTTGCCTGGTAGTATATTTTGGACAGAACAGTGCACTGCCCAAGTTGCCCAGCTAGCAGGCTTTGAATAATGTTTTCTTGTGTGTGAGTGTGAAACTGATTTATAAGTGACTAGGCTGTAATTATGCCTTATTAACAGTATGGTTTAATAGCCGAAGACAATGAATTCAAGTAATATTACTGACAACCTTTGAAATGAAAGTCATACTCTCTAAAAACACCAAAATGTACCTATTTCACTTGCCAGCCACTCTCAGCCTTCTGGGGAAAGAATATGATTTCATGTCCTGACAAGAGTTTTATGTCTAAACAGAGGGCTATATGATATTTGAATATTGATATTCTATCCTAACTAAAGTGGTCACAAGAATAAAAAAGCCCCTGACTTCTGGCCTTTCAGAAATGTTCCCACTATGTCCATGTGCACCTAGTGAAAAACAGCAGATAAATTGATAAATATTAAGTGGTTAAGAAATATTTTATGTGTTCGTTGTTTGTTTACCAACCACAGCTAGGTAAGAGGAACTGGGTTCATTTTGAAACCCGAAGTTTCCTTTCCTCTAAACCAATAGCTATTGCTGGCCATTACTGTGTTCCTCGCTTTGCAGGAAGTTGCAAAATGAGAGAAGAAAAAAAAGAAAAAGAAAAAAAGAAAAGCAAAACCAAGCTGGCATTATTTTTAGCTTTCCTCTGATTTCCTCTGATACGGCAACTCTCGTAACTGTTCAAAGGAGTTAAAATGAGGCAAAGTGGGGAGCAGGTTGCTGTGCGAAAGGACTTAAGGCAGGGTTATTTCCATGAAGCTGCCCGGCTCCAATGCAAGAGGGCTCCTACCGTTAAGCAGACTCAGGTGCTGCCTAAATCGGGTCCCTCTGAGACCAGGTATCAGTTTCCTTGGCGAGACAGTTGAAGCTTCTCCGCTTCTGACGTTCCTCTGAATATTAATATGGTGGTAACAGCGACATCTAGCTCTTGGAGGGCGAGGGTTTCTTGCAATGGTGAATGATTTCTAAACCCAGCTTAAAATAGCAAGCGTGCTATAAAAAAAATAGTAGTAAAGAAATAAAGAAATAACAAGGATGACCTATTTCGGCAAAATTTCACTGAATACAGTTTAACAAGGCAGTACCTATTGGCTTCGATCTGTAGTTGGTGAACTATGGCTCACTGCCTCTCTCTGTACTGTCTGCAAGCTCAGAATGAAAGAACAGTATTTCATACGAGATAGTATTTCGTGACATATGAAAATCAGGCCAAGTTCAAATTTCAAAATTTGCAGAAGTTCATTCTCTCTTATTAAGTACCTACATTATATCCTTGAATTTGGCTGTTGGCCTGTAAAACTTAAAATATTTACTACCTGGCCCTTAACAGAAGAAGTTTGAAGATCCTGGTTTAGGAGAGCATGTAATTGAGTGTCAGGCAAATCTGGATTGAGCCCCAGGGCTGCCATTTACTAATTGTATGACCTGGAGCAAGATGTTTAACTTTTCTACAGCTTAGTTTCCTTGTCTATCAATGAGCGTATGAATACTATTTATCCTGCCAAGTTAAATGAGATAATGCATTTAATGTGCATACACAATGCCTATCAGATGGTTAGGGATCCACACATTGCTATTATTGTCGCTGTTTTACGACAAAGCTACTGAAAGCTAAGAAAAATTGTAAAATCGAGGAAATTTTAAAGTTACATTAGAAGATGTACTAGATTCGGGGCGCCTGGGTGGCGCAGTCGGTTAAGCGTCCGACTTCAGCCAGGTCACGATCTCGCGGTCTGTGAGTTCGAGCCCCGCGTCAGGCTCTGGGCTGATGGCTCGGAGCCTGGAGCCTGTTTCCGATTCTGTGTCTCCCTCTCTCTCTGCCCCTCCCCCGTTCATGCTCTGTCTCTCTCTGTCCCAAAAATAAATAAAAAACGTTGAAAAAAAAAATTAAAAAAAAAAAAAAAAAAGAAGATGTACTAGATTCTACAATATTATACTTAGGATTTCTTCTTTTTTTTTTTTTGCTTATTTTATTATTTTTTAAAAAATTTTTTTAATGTTTATTTATTCTTGAGACAGAGAGAGACAGAGCATGAATGGGGGAGGGTCAGAGAGAGAGGGAGACACAGAATCTGAAGCAGGCTGCAGGCTCGGAGCTGTCAGCACAGAGCCCGACGCGGGGCTCGAACTCACGGACCGTGAGATCATGACCTGAGCTGAAGCCGGACGCTCAACCGGCTGAGCCACCCAGGCGCCCCTTTTTTTGCTTATTTTAAAAGAGTTGTGCTACCTACCATCACTGCAATTAATTTGAGAACATTTTCATCACCCCCAAAATGTCCAGATTGGCAGTCACTTCCCTCAGTCCCCCTAGACCCTGGTAACAACTAATCTACTTTCTGTTTCAATAGACTGGCTTACTCTGCACATCTCACATAAACGGAATCATAAAATACATGTTTTTTGAATGCCTTCTTTCACTTAGCACATTGCTTTTTCCATCTCATAGCAGGTACTTCCTTCCTGTTCATTGTGAGATAATTTTCACTCTATGGATACACCACATTTTGTTTATTCATTCACCCAGTGATAAACAGTTGGGATGTCTTTAACCTTTGACCATTGTACTGCGTAGAACTCTCTTTGCTCTGACCAAGGCTATATACTGTTACAGCAGTATTTGCCAGTCACCTTGACTGAGCTGGCCTTGTTGGGGACAGGTTACTCTTGATGAGATAAGCAATGTTACTATAACATTCTGTCAGAGTCCTATACGGGGAGTTTGTAAGAACATACGTGAGAAATGTGGAAGGGACGGTCAGGGCTGTAACAGCTTCTGTTCAGGCAATAATGCAGTGCTGAAGGGTCACTGAATGCAGTTCGTAGAGCAAAACCTGGAAATAATTGAGAAGAGATGAATGAATGAATTGCCATATAGTCACATTTAGATAACCCCGGGGAGATTACATACTGAACGATACAATTTTTATGAAGTTCCAAGACAAATAAAAATTAAACAACATATTGTCTATGTACCTATATATGTGATAAAACTGAAAAGAAAGGAGGGAATGATCAGTCACCCCAAATCAACTCACGTCCATGGTTACTACCTTAGGGAAGAGGGCAGAGCGTTGGAATAGAATACTGGCCCCATATAGGTAGCTGTAACTTATTGGTAGTGTTCCCCGGCTAGGGATGAAATCAAAGGAGTTCATTATAAACATATAACTATGAAGGAGGGCTAGCCATGGATTAATGATGAGAATGTTGTGAATCAAAGAATATGATAAATGAACACAGGTTACCCGAGTCCAAATAAAAAATGAGAAAAATAAATAAATAAAAGCAGTGCATGTACATTGTAAAACTTGGGATACACGTGTAAAATATGTAATTATAAAAAAGAAAAGGTTTCACTGGTTATTCCTTCAGGTAGAAAAATTACCATTAAGATAGTAGGAGTATAGCTTCTCGTTCTTTCCCCTATGAATTAAAGTTTTTTAATGACACCAAAAAAATGTCAAGTTGGCAAAGTCTCTTCTCTACGGGGGCTGTTTAGGTCAGGCTACTCACTCCTCCTTCCCACCACCCAGGTCCTGGTCAGAGCCCACAGGGACAGCATCAGAGGCTGGAGCCCTAGCAACTCCGCCCAGCCTCGCTCAGGTTCAGAGAGCGCAGCCGGGGGGGTGTGCCCAGCTCCTCCGGGGGCGTGGCTACCAGGCGAGGCGGTCCTCGGCCGGGGTCCTGGAAATCGGGGCGGGACGGGGAGGAGCCGCGCGTCGCGGCGTAATGACGTCAATGACGCGCCCGGCGTGGCGTGATCGGCGTGCGCAGCTGCCTTTCGGTGTTTTGGTCCCGGCTCTGGGGCCCAGGGGGAGGCGTGCTGTGCAGTTGGCCGGGATGTTTCCGGCTCTTGGAGCTGAGGATGAAGAAGAGGAGCAGGCGGAGGAGGACTGTCCTGAATTGGTCCCCATTGGGACGAAGCTAAGAGAGGAGGAGGAAAAGTCTGGCCCCGGCGCTAAGATCCCAGTCACAATTATCACCGGGTATTTAGGTAACTAACCATCCCGGTCAGAAAATACCGTGAACTTATCCTGGGATTTGGGGGACTTGCCGTTGCCTCTTCACCTGAGGCATCTGGGCCTTCTGGCAGACAGCAGATGTCTCTGACGTAGGGGCTGGGTCACTTGCCCCCTGTATGGGTTGCTTCTCGTCTCGGGGCTCAGGGATGCCCAGACCCCTTGCATTAGATCCACATTTATCAAGTGAGCTTTAAAGTTAACCTCACAGTTTGAAGCTAGTTCTGGCCTTGCACTTAGAGGCCTGGACCCGCCCCTTAATTATCCTTGTGACAGCTACCGAGTTATCTTACCTTTCTGAAGCTCTTCAACCGCACTTGAAGGTGGGCGTGTTACCAGTCACCTGTTTGAGTTTGTTTACTCATCTGCAAAACGGGGCAGGAAACACCTACCTTACGTCTATTACCATTAAACGGTGCCCTGTCTGTAAAATGCCCGACCCACAAGAGTATTCCTTAGTAGATTCCCTTCCACCTCGAGCCAGTCTCTTCCAGCTCTTCGTTGCGAGGACTATCTGAGATTTTTTTTTTTTTTTTTTTTTTTTTTTGAGATCTGTTTGCAAAGCACTCTTGGAGAGGTGGTAAGAATAAAATCTCCACCCTCCAAGACTATTTCTCAAGCTGTAGACATTCAGCAGTGCTCAGGGACCCTTGGATTCATAGGCGTGTAAACGTACAATTTCCTGAAGGACAGTTGGTGCGTTTATACTTGTGATCCTTTATTAGAAAAATCTGACGAGTATTATTTTAAAACCTTACATTTTAATAGAAGGGCTAGAGTAAATACATGAGCATATTAATTGTGTGGGGAAAGTTAAGAACTGTAAATAAAGCCAAACGATTTGGGGGTAGATAATACCGTTTCTAGACCTGAGGGCCTTTTACATAAAAATAAGAATTAAACCACTGGTGGGGTTATTTATTTATATATTTTTTAAGCTTTGTGGACTAAGTTTATTCTCCTTTTTACTCAGGATTAATTTAAAATTTTTTTTTTTAACATTTATTTATTTTTGAGACAGAGAGAGACAGAGCATGAACGGGGGAGGGTCAGAGAGAGAGGGAGACACAGAATCCTAAACAGGCTCCAGGCTCTGAGCGGTCAGCACAGAGCCCGACGCGGGGCTTGAACTCAAGGACGGGACCGTGAGATCATGACCTGAGCCGAAGTCGGACACTCAACCGACTGAGCCACCCAGGCGCCCCAACTCAGGATTAATTTTATAAAGGGATTTACTTTTGGTGTTTTCCCACTGTTATTCAGAGGCTCCCCTACGAAGAAGTTAAGCAAATTCCTCGTCTGAGGTGGTATAGTTCAGACTTGCCCCTCTGGCCTCCCCCATTTTGCTCATCTGTAGGTCACTAGAGCATTGGAGGTAGCGGCCTGAGGCTTAGGAATGAGGGCTTTGCCAACAACCTTGTTGCTGAATATAGTTTCACTGCTTATTCTTGACCATTTTCTCTTTTTTGAAACATCGTCCTATCGGCTTCCATCACATTTTTCTTCTGGATACTTCCACCTACTTCCCTGGCTGTCCCTCTTACAAAATTTGCCCACCTCTGTCCATCCTTTTAACTTCACACTCAGTTTCTATTTTGATATCCCACAGACATCTCAAACTCAGCAGGTCCACAACTTCCTATGTTTTGCCCTCCAATCCTCCTGCTCCTGTGATTCCAATGACCTGGAATACTCTAAAAGTTTTCTAACTAGTCTTGAGTCATGCTCCCTTTTAATATAGTCTTTGTACTTGAGCCTGAATGATCTTTATAGGTGTCAACTGATTCGTTAACACCCATCAGTGGTTTCCTTTTGGTTTACAGTTCAAGTTCCTCAACATGAATCAAAAGGTCCTATATGATCCAGCTCTTGACGGCCTTTCTCGCCTTCAGAACTGTGGTCCAGTCACACTGAATACTTTCACTTATAAAAGGTGCCACGTACTTTAGCCCCCGGAATACTTTTCTTTTTTGTTAGTCCTCTGCCTCGACATCCCTCTTAGGTGCTTCATAACATCTTGTACATCTCCTATCCACTGTATAATCCTGTGACATAATTACCTGTTTATTGATCAGAATTCCCTTACATCTCCCACTCTCTTAGTGTTTGTAAGCATTGTGAAAGGAGAGACAGTATATCTTTGTTTTGTGCCCATTTCACCAAGGCCCGGCATAACATCTGGCCCATAGTAGACTTAACATTTTTTTTTTGTGTTTATTTATATTTGAGAGAGAGCGAGAGAGAGAGAGCGAACATGAGTGGGGGAGGGGCAGAGAGAGGGGTACACAGAATCCAAACAGGCTCCAGGCTCTGAGCTGTCAGCACAGAGCCCAGTGTGGGGCTCATACTCAGGAGCTGTGAGATCATGACCTGAACTGAAGTCGGATGCTTAACCGACTGAGCCACCCAGATGCCCCCATAGTAGACTTGAATGAATGAACTGTGCCTTAAAGTCTTCTGTTTCATCATATGGTTAATTATTAACTGCTAGTAAATCTATTAGAAATTTCTTACATCCACCTCTTCCTTTCCATTTTCACTGCCACTACCTATGCTGCACTCATGTTCAGGGTGTCTGTCTCATACTCGGACTGGTTCTAAGAATTTCCTCATTGCCCTTAAGCTATGCCCCTTTCAGTTTGTGCTGCACACTTTTGTGATGTTGAGCTTTTTAAAGAGCCCTAAACACAAGCCCTTCATCCCTTCAACAGCCTTTAAAGGAATGTGACGTAACAGTGTTCAAGATGTTGATACCCTAATGATCATTAAATCCCACCTAGTTATACACTAGAATCTTCTAAATGTGCTTCAGAAGATGTGTACAAGCTGATTTGTAAAAGTTCTTAGCAGCCCTGTTTGGAAGAACAGAACACTGGAAATAACCCAAATGTCTGCCAACAGAAGAGTAAACAAATGATAGATTCATACAATCGAATAACACTACTGTGCAGTATATTTTTTTTTCCTCTTTGAACTTTGGTATATACGGTTCACCAGATAAACATTTTTCTTCCACTTGAGCTGAACATATTAGGTTTCACATGCCACCTACTGGATAAAGTTAGTGTAGCTTTGTGAATTTATCTTTCTAAATACTGAACATTACGTACATCGTTAGCATCTCCTACAACCATTCGCCCTTTTTGTTTGTGTTTTATAGACACGTAGACAGAGACAGTTGACCCTTGAACAGTGTGAGGGTTAGGGGTGCCACCATTTTGCACAGTTGAAAACCCGCATATAACTTTTGACCCCTCCAAAACTTAACTGCTAATAGCCTACTGTTGACCGGAAGCCTTCCTGATAATATAAACTGTTGATTAATGCATATTTTGTATGTTATATGTATGACATACTATATTACAATAAAGTAAGCTATAGAAAAAAAAATGTTCTGAAGAAATCATCAGGGAGAGAAAATACATTTACTGTGCTGTATTTACAGAAAAAAAATCCGCATATAGGTGGACCCACGACCCACATAGTTCAAGAGTCAAGTGTATGTATATGTATATGTATATACACATATGTATATACACCCATATATGTATATGTATATATATGTATATATACATATGTATACACCCATATATGTATATGTGTATATATATGTTCATATATACATACGTCTATATATATGTATGTATATACATATGTGTGTATATATATATTTTTTATAGACTAAGCATACTAAAAGTAGCTCTATAGTCTGTTTGAATTTGTTTCTGTTTGGTTAATGATGGATGTTGAAATAAAATACAGGGCTTTACATGTAAATTTTAGGGAAGTAAACCATATATTCTTTGCTAAGAAAAATTGTTATCATGTAAAAGTGCTTATTTTATGAACTACATGAGTACTTCATTCCTTGGAAGCCAGTATTTCAATAATTCCTTATTTAATAGAAAATTTAGTTGTCTTTATATGAAATGTATTAATTTATGTAAAAGATGTATGTTTGTCACATGAGGTCAAAGAAAGCTGATCCAAATTGTAGGAGTATTTGTAAATACAAGATTTTATGTGAACATAAAGCTTTTTTAATACTTTGCCAAGGCACTTAATCTTTCCCTCTAGAATCTTCTATGCCATAGTTAAATAATATTTTTAAAACAGCATGGAAAAACTTTAAAACATTGGGACTCTGTTTTTGTGTGTGTATGCCTTTTAAATTAACCTTTCAATGTTGTTATTTAAACTAAATATATTTTATAGGTGCTGGGAAGACAACACTTCTGAACTATATTTTGACAGAGCAACATAGTAAAAGAGTAGCTGTTATTTTAAATGAATTTGGGGAAGGTAAGTAAAATTCAATGAATACTATAATTTAAGAATTTATAGGATGGTTTATACCCCTGGTGTATTGATATTCCGTATTTAAAAACAAAAATACAAAGTATTATAATGCAAACACACTAATGTGGATAGTTTTGGGAAAAACAGATTAATTTCTGTGAAGCTTTATTTTGTGCAGATTTGAGGAACTGAAATCAGATAGTTTTTATAAAATTTTATTTTACATAATTTTGGAATTCATAGCAACAGAATTAAATTAGGTTTTTACATGAAAGAACTCCAGAAGTAAAAATCTAAACATATGAAGGAAAGTTCTTTCAGGCATTTTCAAGGTGCTTTTGTACAGACTATATTGTTCACTTGTAACTTGAAAAACATTTTATTTAAAAAATTTTTTTTTAATGTTTATTTCTGAGACAGAGAGAGACAGAGCATGAGTGGGGGAGGGGCAGAGAGAGAGGGAGACCCAGAATCAGAAGCAGGCTCCAGGCTCTGAGCTGTCAGCACAGAGCCCGACGCGGGGCTCGAACTCACAAACCGTGAGATCATGACCTGAGCTGAAGTCGGTTGCTCAACCAACTGAGCCACCCAGGCGTCCCTGAAAAACATTTTAAAATGCTTTTGTATTTTTAGGTTTGCCTTGTTAGATGTTTATTAATATTTGCAAAGCATTTAAAACTGAAGATTTTGGGGGGCGCCTGGGTGGCTCAGTTGGTTAAGTGTCCGACTTTGGCTCAGATCATGATCTCGTGGTCCGTGGGTCCGAGCCCCGCGTGGGGCTCTGTGCTGACAGCTCAGAGCCTGGAGCCTGCTTCGGATCCTCTGTCTACTTCTCTGTCTGCCCCTCCCCAGCTTGTGCGCTGGTTCTCTCTCAAAAATAAACATTGACAAAAAGTCTTGGGAAAAAAACCCTGAAGATTTTAAATTTTTTTTGACATTATTTATCTTTGATGGAGAGAAAGCACAAGTTGGGGATGGATAGAGAGAGGGAGAGACAGAATTCAAAGCAGGGTCCAGGCTCTGAACTGTCGGTACAAAGCCTGACATGGGGCTTAAACCCACGAACAGTGAGATCGTGACCTGAGCCAAAGTCGGAGGTTTAACCAACTGAATCACCCAGGTGCCCCTTAAAATTGAAGATTTAAAATTTTTTTTTTTTTTTTTAACATTTATTTATTTTTGAGACAGAGAGAGACAGAGCATGGACGGGGGAGGGTCAGAGAGAGAGGGAGACACAGAATCTGAAACAGGCTCCAGGCTCTGAGCAGTCAGCACAGAGCCCGACGCGGGGCTCGAACTCACATACCGCTAGATCGTGACCTGAGCCGAAGTCGGACGCTTAAGCGACTGAGCCACCCAGGCGCCCCTAAAATTGAAGATTTTAAAAATGAGTTAAATATATGGTTTCCATCCTCAAGCACCTACAATTATTTGTGGAAATGCATGCATTTAAAATTCCATTTTTTTTGTTTGTTTTTATTATTGAACTGTACTATAAAAAAATCTACAGCAGTGTTAGACACAATTCTTTGATTACTTTTATAAGTTTTTCTTTTTATAAGAAAAATCTAAGTGTGAATTTTAATTAAAGCTCAGTTTTTGCCAAAAATATCTTATGTTGAACTTCTTTTTTTTTCTTTTTTAACTTTTTTAATGCTGATTTATTTTTGAGACAGAGAAACCGAGCATGAGTAGGGGAGAGGCAGAGAGACGGGGAGACACAGAATCGGAAGCAGGCTCCAGGCTCTGAGCTGTCAGCACAGAGCCGGATGTGGGGCTCGAACTCATCAACTGCGAGATTATGATCTGAGCCAAAGTCAGACACTCAACCGACTGAGTCACCCTGCCCCTTGAACTACTTCCAAACACAATTTTCTCAGTTATAAATGAGTAAAGGAGCTAGTTTGTTTTTTTTTTTTTTTTTTAATGTTTGTTTATTTTTGAGAGAGAGAGAGACGGAATGCAAGCTGGGAAGGGACAGAGAGAGAGGGAGACACAGAATCCGAAGCAGGTTCCAGGCTCTGAGCTGTCAGCACAGAGCCCGATGCGGGGCTCGAACTCATGAACCATGAGATCATGACCTGAGCTGAAGTCAGACGCTTAACTAACTGAGCCACCCAGGCACCCAAGGAGCTAGGTTTTATGAACAGGGAGACCTGTTACATTTGATTTCTGATGTCAGTAAACCAAAGTGAAAAGTCTGTTAGATAAAATAAAAATGCTAAGATTTTTTTAATCCTAGTCTTGTATTTTAGCTTCTTATTAACCGATCTGTTGGACACTGCTCACATTTATTAGTATTTGTTACTATTTTTCATCATTCTTTTGGAATCATTTTTATCATTTTGTCATTTACAGCATTTGCAATACCTTCCTTTGCATTTTATTAATATTCTCTAAACCCCAAATTTTGTAGCAGTCCCTTTCAAAGCTCTTTATCCCCATCGCTTCTTGGCCTTTTGGCTAAGATCAAGTATAGTATCAAAGTTCTTGGGTATCCTTGCCTAACTGGAATATAAACAAAAAACAGGGAAATGAAAAATTATTCAGTTTTCTTTTTTGGCCATTTTCTTTACTGGACATTTAGAACTCTTCCCTGGCTATGGTATATTTATTTACTGGAGGAAAAGTAAGATATTTAAAATCATTCTTTTATTATAACAAGCATCTCAGAATTTCACATATTATTGTTTCTTAAGTAAGCATTATGAGGAAACTTAAAAAATTTAATTTTTAAATGAGCAAGCACATTGATACCCTGGCCAACCAAACTTCCTCAAAATGAACTGGGGTTTTTACTCATACTGGCAATATCTAGAATCTGTGTAATAGAAACAAAAACAATTTAGAGGAAGAATGAAAAGGAATAAGATAGGTAAGTCAATCTTTTAAGAGAGTTAAGGGCATATAAAAACCAACATATTAAACATATTAGTTGGTCATGGACAAGAAAGAGTGCTTTTGAAATAGCTACTTCATTAGGGTACAGGAGTGGGCAGGTGAGAGGCCTGAAGAGGAAGTAGGTAATGAGAGATTAATTTAAATCCTCTTAAAGAAATAAAAGCTGGGGCGCCTGGGTGGCGCAGTCGGTTAAGCGTCCGACTTCAGCCAGGTCACGATCTCGCGGTCTGTGAGTTCGAGCCCCGCGTCAGGCTCTGGGCTGATGGCTCGGAGCCTGGAGCCTGTTTCTGATTCTGTGTCTCCCTCTCTCTCTGCCCCTCCCCCGTTCATGCTCTGTCTCTCTCTGTCCCAAAAATAAATAAAAAACGTTGAAAAAAAAATTAAAAAAAAAAAAAGAAATAAAAGCTAAAGTAATCTACAGTAGTAGAGTTTAAAACATTGAGGCTGCATGGATAGAATGAAAGTTACAAAGTGTATTTGTGTAAATGATTTGAAATCTTTGTTGTTGCTATCCTCATCTTTGTTTTTGGTTGGCTAATGAACATAATCTAAAGAGCACTTCTTGTTACTTATTCTAGGAAGTGCCGTGGAGAAATCTTTAGCTGTCAGCCAGGGTGGAGAGCTGTATGAAGAGTGGCTGGAACTTAGAAATGGTTGCCTCTGCTGTTCAGTAAAGTGAGGAATGTGTTTACTGTGTGCTTGTTAGTCTGTTATAAATGTTTATTGATTAGATTTCCAGCTTTGATTTTCTTGTGTAATTTCACTAAATTTATGTAATCTGCTCCATTGTATTGTCATATAGAAAATAATTTATTAGGATGTAATTTCTTAGAGTGTTTCTTGCTGTCCTATTTATTTTTCTGTCAGCCCTAATGTTTTGGCCCTTTTTTTGAGTTTCTTTTTATTGTCTTTGATGTCAGGGTTTAAACTTTTTTAAAAAATGTTTATTTTCTTGAAAGAGACAGATTGTGAGCAGGGGAGGGGTAGAGAGAGAGAGGGAGACAGAGAATCCAAAGCAGCCTCCAGGCTCCAAGCTGTCAGCACAGAGCCTGACGCGGGGCTCGAACTCACAAATGGTGAGATCATGACCTGAGCCAAAGTCGGACACTTAACCGACTGAGCCATCCAGGCGCCCCAGATGTCAGGGTTTAATTAATAATCTCTAGTATATGAAACTCACATTTCATGTATCAAAAATTATTTTTTTACTTTTAATGAGTCATTGGTCTTATTTCCAAGGATTCAACTTACAGAAACAAAAATAAATGACCATCAAAAAGGTAAAAAGCCTCAAGTTCTGTTCCACCACTTACAATTATCTCTAAGGACGTTGTCTCTTGTTTCCACTAATATACCATAGATCTGAGAAAAGGACCTGATAACCTAGTCACTCAAATATTTGAGTAAATTAATGTTGATTTTGTATATTCTAGTGAATTAAATTTTTCCTACATCGTTTGATGTTTGACTTTGAGTCAAATATATTAACAAAGCTAAAATCATGACAGCTTTTCTTGAATAACCAAAATGAAACCCATTAAGTCTTCTCTTGCACTGTTGATGTTCTAAGTAAAAAGGAAGACTAAAGTCTGGCACTCTAATTCAGAACAGAATTGAAAAGTATTTCATGATTGTGTCCCTTTAATTGTTATATTAAACCACTGTAATTGATAAATTTTATTGTTCTTTTGGATGTTGATTTTTTTCTTTCATAGTACTATAAAAAGAGCAGAATTTGACTTCGGTCAGGTTTATTAAAATTTCCTCTGCTTTTAGCTGTAATAAAATTAAAATATCTATCATGTACTTGATTTATTTTACTTATCAGTACACGTGCATCTATTTTTTCCCACCATTGGTAAATATTGACGGACATTGTCTTAGAAGTTTGGGAAATGAGTTAAATTTTATATTCCTAAGCTATCTTTGTCTCAGGTTGCTAAGTATATTTTAAAACGTTTATAATGATCACTTTAATATTCAGGTAATCAACTATTTTTTATATTTTGGTATTCTCCAGGGACAATGGCCTTAGAGCTATTGAGAATTTGATGCAGAAGAAGGGGAAATTTGATTACATACTATTAGAGACCACTGGGTTAGCAGATCCTGGTAAGAAATGATATTATTAATAACCAGAATGTAGTTCTTAAACATTTGAAATGTATTAGAGAAATATGTAATGTAGGTATTAATAATAATCTTTACTCCAGACCAAAAACTTGTTGCTGTTGTTTAAAACAGGAAAAATGCTGGGTTGTCATGTTTCTTTCGTAGATAAATCATGATCAGAGTACTTGGTACTTTTAACCTGATAATTGGATTTGAATTTCAGCTGATTGTTTTAAAATTATTACAGGAACAAAAGTTGTTGAAAGTATGGAAATTTAGGAAAAATAGAGACATCCTACTTATAAGTATATATTTGATTGGTCATACTGTACAGAGAGAGATCTTATTTCTGATTATCTTCTAATCCAGCTTTCTTAGAGAATCATTTAGAGATATTTAAGAGCTTTTGGACTCTAATCCCAGCTATACTTGGTCCTTTTCAATTAATTGTTACTATTTTGTTTTTCTACTACTAAAGTTGAAATAATTTTATTTGTTAATACTGTCTTTAGGTACAGAGTTAAATTAAGCCTACTGGGCCTTTTTCCTGGTGTGGAATTAATGATTATCCATGAAATTTTTATCTGTTAGTGGAATTACGTATAAACTTCTCTGTTGAAAGCTACACAGAGTTGATCTGTTTTTAACAGTAGGTGTCTGTTTCCCTCTTACCCAAATATCTAGGTAACACCTTTATTCCTAGTTTGCAGAATATTTAGTGTTTGTTTTACAAGTCTGGTCGTACTTTTTTTTTTTTTTTTTTTTTATGAGTTAATGGCATTGGGCCATAAAACTACAGAAAAGTACTGTTTAGGAATAGTTTATTAAAGGAGTCATGGGGTCCCTGGTTAGCTCCGTCAGTAGAGCATGTGACTCTTGATCTCAGTGTTGTGAGTTCGAGCCCATCATTGGGCTTGGAGCTTGCTTAAAATAAAAAATAAAATTTAATCAAAAGGGATCATAATGGTTTAAAAGAAATATTGGAGTATACTGATGGTCCAAATGTAATCAGTGGTACATAATAGGGGCTCCTGGGTGGCTAAGTCGGTTAAGCGTCCGACTTCGGCTCAGGTCATGATCTTGCAGTTCATGAGTTCAAGCCCCGCATCGGGCTCTGTGCTGACAGCTCAGAGCCTGGAGCCTGTTTCAGATTCTGTGTCTCCCTCTCTCTCTCTCTGACCCTCCCCCGTTCATGCTCTGTCTCTCCCTATCTCAAAAATAAATAAACATTAAAAAAAAATTTTTTTTTTAATAGTACATAATAGCATTGTCCTCATGTTTTCAAATTAGTGTTGAGTTGGGCTGTTTTGGTCCTGTAGTAGACCATACTACATACATTTTCATACATTTCTAATAGATTTGATGGATGATAGGAGTTGGACTATTACATTGATATTAAATATCAAATTCACGTACATTTGGTAAGATTGGGAAATATATTGTATGTCTCCTTTTTGAAATAGCAAATACCAATTTCTTTCATGGTAGCTGTTTAATAGAGAAAAACTCCTGTAACTTTTCTTTGAGAATAGGTGAGTTTAGTAAAACATGGTTCACCTTTTCAGAGGGAGAAGGAAAAGTTAAATAAGGATCTCAGAGAAAGCTTTTCTACAAATTGTAGGTGTAAACAGGTTAATATTTCTTGCTTCTAACTTTCTTTAGAATAATGATTTTATTGTTTGGGTAAAAATGGAACATTCATTGTAAAAAAAAAAAAAATTTACCCAATACCTAAGAAAATGCAAAGAAAAAGTTAAAATAAATCATACCGTATTTTACTACCTTGAAGTTAAAGTAGGTAAATTTTATTCCAGGGATTTTTCTGTGCCAATGCCATTTGCTGAATGACAGCATCAGTCTCTGTTAGGAGCTTGAAAAATGAAGATTCTTGGGCCCCATCCCAGATATATTGAATCAGAATCTTTAAGAGTGAGGCCCAGCAATCTATTTTAATAAGCCCCCAAGTGATTGTTATACATTCATAAATTTGGGACACCCTGCTCTGTGTGCTTCTGAAAGCTGTATAAATATACAGAGATAGTTTTATACAGAGATTGCATTCTTTGTGCTATTCTTTTTTTTTTTTAAGTTTATTTATTTTTGAGAGAGAGAGACATCACGAGTCGGGGAGGGGCAGAGAGAGATGAAGACAGAATCCCAAACAGTCTCCACGCTATCAGCGCAGAGCCCAATATGGGGCTCGAACTCACGAAACTGTGAGATCGTGACCTGAGCCGAAACCAAGAGTCAGTCGCTTAACATACTGAGCCACCCAGACGCCTCTCTTTGTGCTATTCTTAATATTAATTTAGTTTCACTTGAATGTAAAAGAAAAGAACTTGGAGGCAGTTCAAGATGGAAGCTTAGGAACACCCTGAACTTCCCCTCCTTCCACAGACACACCAGATCCGCAGCTACTTGTGGACTACTTCCTGCTCAGAAAGAACTGAAAGCTAGGTGAAGAATTCCCTTTACAACAAGGAATGGAAGGGCCACATTGAAATGGGGAGTAGAGGCAGAGAGATGATCTTGTCAAAATCTTCACCCTGGTACAGTGACCCACAAGAGAGGAAGGTTTCACAGGTCTGGAGTCTTTACCTGAGGAGGGATGGGTTTATGCCCCAGTTTGGGTATGTCAACCCTTAGAACCTGCATTAGAGAGACAAGGCCCCCAAAATGGATTTGGAAACAAAGGGGTTTGTGTACAGTGGACCTGGGGGGCTGTGGGGAATCTGAGATACTCCTTTGGAGGTACTTACACACAAGTACATTCATCTTGGGACTGGACCCAGTGCAAACGCAGCCGTTTGAGAAGTGACTGGATTATGTGTGAAGGAGATTCATTTGTTAATACAGAAGTGTTTGCGGGAGGAACTAGGATCAGTTGGGACTTTCTTTGGGGACAGAGGTGTTGTGAGCACCATTTTTGCACTCTCCTTCCACTCTGCCAATTCAGTCAGGTACTGCGGACACAGCCTCCCTAAACCACGAGTGTGCCCCACCCCCAGCCGTCACCCTGCCTCACTAAAGCCTTGGGTGTATCCTGCCCCCACTGTCTCCTCCTGCATCCCTAAAGCAGGAGTGTGCCCCACCCTCAGCACTCTGGCAGCCTTGCTAAAGTCTGCCTTTGAGTGCAGTCCACACTGGGAATGCCCCTTGATCACCTGGCCCTGGTGGCCAGAGGGACTTGAGTTTCTGGGCCCCATGGGACTGTAATAGAAAGGCTACCATACCCAAGGCACTGTGTAGGTAGCAGGCTAAAACACACCACTAGTCTGCCTCTGGAAAAGGCTCATCTGTTTGTCCTGGAGCTTCACCCTGAGAGGTAGGCTTCAAAGGTGCTCTCAGGGAATGTAGGCAGGTAGACACTATCTTTGATCTCTCCTCTGATCGCACCATAGCTTGCTGGCACCTCCAAAAAGCTTGTACACTTGTCCGAAGCCCTGATTTTTGCAGCTGGACTTCAGGGGACACCTCCAGATCTCTGGGCCTGGAGGTCAACAGGGTTTATAGTTGCATACTCCAAAAGGTCCCCCCGAGGATCTGTTTTCCAATCAACCTGAAACTAGGTGCTGAGATCACTCCCTTTGGAACACTAGTGGGTCTTGACACACCCTCAGCAACTGGGATCTATCCAGAATAAATCAGGCTAATTTAGTAATCACAATGTTTCAGAGAGACAACCAAGAGCTAGGGCAAGGTTGAACAATAAGGTTTATCTCCTTTGGAAGGACACTCCTTCCAGACTGAGAGAGGTAGATGCTTTGCTCAATACATAGAAACAAACACAGAGAGTCAAGTAAAATGAGGAGACAGGAATATTTTCCAAACAAAAGAATGAGACAAAACCTCAGACAAAAGACCTTAATGAAGTGGAGAGAAGTAACCTATCTGATAAAGAGTTCCAGATAATGGTTATAAAGATGCTTACCAGAGTCAGAAGAATGGTTGAACACAGACTTAAACAAAGAGATAGAAAATGTAAGGAAGTACCAAACACAAGTTGCAGAGCTGAAGAATACAGTAACTGCATAGCAAAATATATTAGAAGGGTTCAGCATCAGAATAAATAAAGCAGAATAGATTGGTGACCTGGAAGCCAGGGCAGTGGAACTCAGCCAAACAAAACAACAACAACAATGAAAAATTAACGAAGATAGCTTAAGAGCCTATGGGACAACGTGAAGTGGAATAACATTCATGTTATAGGGATCCCAAAGGAAAATAGAATGAAAGAGGCAGAAAGCTTCCCTAACCTGGGGAAGGAAACAGACATTGAGGTCCCAGAAGCACAGAGTTCCAAATAAGATGAATTCAAAGGCATCCACATCAAGAGACATCATTAAAATGTCAAAAATTAAAGAGAGGATCTTAAAAGTAGCATGAGAAAAACAAGTTGTTAAGTTCAAGGGAATCCTCAAATCACTATCAGCTGTGATTTTAGACGAAGCTTTGCATGCCATGGTGGCATGATATATTCAAAGTGCTGAAAGGAAAAAACTTCCAACCAAGAGTATTCTACCTGCCAGGGTTATCATTCAGAATTGAAGGAGAGGTTTCTAGACAACAAAAGTTAAAGGAGTTCACCACTAAACTGGCCTTACAGACATGATAAAGGAACTTCTTTAAGCTGAAAAGGTACTATTAACAAAACATACAAAAGTAAAAATCTTGCTGGTAAAGGCAGATATGTAGTAAAGGTGGTGGATTAACCACTTATAAACTTACTATGAAGGCTAAAAGACAAAAGTAGTAAAATTAAGTATAACAACAATACGTAAGGGGGACACAGAGTAAAGAGATGTAAAATACGACATCAAAAACAAAATGTGGACAACAGAAACAAAATGGGGGAGCAAAAATGTAGAGTTTTCACACTACGTTCAACTGTAAGTTGCTATCAACTTGAAATAGACATGTATATATATAGGTTGTCATGTGAACCTCATGGTAACTACAAAGCAAAAACCTATGAGAGATACTGAAAATATAATGAGAAAGGAATCTAAACATTGCACTGAAGAAAGGCATCAAACTGCAAGGGAAGACAGCAAGAGATGAAGAGAGAGGGACTACAAAACCAGCCAGAAAATAATGAACAAAATGGTAAGAAGTACATGTGTATCAATAATTCCTTTAAATTTAAATGGATACAGCCTCCAATCCAAAGATGTACAGTAGTTGAATAGATTAAAAAAAGATTCATTTGTATATTACTGCCTACAAGAGATTCACTTCAGATCTAATACACACAGACTGAAAGTGAAGGCTGTAGAAAAAGATACTCCATGCAAATGCAAATGAAAGCTGGTGTGGCTCTACTTATATCAGACAAAAAAGACTTGAAAACAAGTCTGTAATAAAAGATAAAGGACATTACACAATGACAAAGCGTCAATCCAACAAGAGGATATGACATTTGAAAATATTTACTCACTCAACATAGGAATTCCTACATATATAAAGCAAATGTTACAGACTTAAAGGGGGAAATGGAAAGCAATACAGTAGTAGAAGACTTTAATACTCCCATTTACATCAATGGATAGGTTATCCAGATAGAAAACCAATAAGAAAGTACCGGCCTTAAACAACACATGAGACCAAATGGTCTTAATAGGTATACAGTTGATCCTTGAACAACATGGGTTGGAGCTCTGTGGGTCCACTTACATGCAGATGTTTTGTAGTATAATACTATAAAATGTATTTTCTATTCCTTATGATTTTCTTAGTAATATTTTCTCTAATTTAGTTCATTGTAAAAATACGATATATATACAACATACATAATATGTGTCAGTTGACTTTATATTATCAGTATGGCTTCTGGCTAACAGTAGGGTATTAGCAGTTAAGTTTTTGGAAAGTCAGAGGTTATATGTGGATTTTTGACTGCATGGGAGGTCAGTGCCCCAACCCCTGCATTGTTTAAGGGTAATTGTATACAAAGCATACCATCCCCAAATAGCAGAATACACATTATTCTCTGTGTATGAAACATTCTCTAGGATCATACACTAGACCACAAAACAAGTCTCAGTAAATTTAAGAAGATTGACGTCATATCAGGTGTAGACACTGGTCATAGTCCTTAATGACGCTGGTATGAAAAAAAGTCAATTACATGGAGAAAACTGGAAAAATAAAAATGTGTGGAATTTAAATAACATGCAACTGTTGTAACCAGTGGGTCAATGAAAAAAATCAAAGGGGATATAAAAAAATACCTTGACACAAATGAAAATGGAAATAAAACAATCCAAAATCGTGGGCTGCAGCAAAAGCAGTTCTAAGGGACAAGTTCATAAAAAGACACCCTATCTAAGGGAACTAGAAAAAGAAGAACAAATGAATCTCATAGTAAAATGAAAGAATTAAGATTGAGAGCAGAAATATATGAAGTCAAGACAAAAAAAAAAACAACAACAACAATAGAAAAGATCAATGAAAGTAAGAGCTGGTTCTTTGAAAAGATAAAAATCAGAAACGAAAGAGAAGTTGACATATGCCTCAAAAATTGAGAATTGAGAGACTACTATGATAATGAAATAGGTTAATTCCTAGTACCATACAATCTTTTGAGACCTTCTGTCTTCCATGAAGACGTAGAAAATCTGAATAGATGGATTACCAGTAAGGAGATTGAATCTGTAATCAAAAACCTCCCGCACCAGACATCTTCTTTGGTGACTTCTACCAAACATTTAAAAAACATGTAATACCTATTCTTCTCAAACTTCCAAAATATTGAAGAGGAAAGAATGCTTCCAAACTCATTTATGAGGCCAACATTACCCTGATACCAAAACCAGACAAGGACACCACAAAAAAGAGAAGAAAAGAAAAATTATACGCTGGTATCGCTGATAAACAGAGATGTAAAAATTCCCAACAAAATATTCGCAAATCAAATTCAACAATATATTAAAAGGATCATTGATCATGATCAATGGGATTTATTCCAGGAATGCAAGTATGTTTTAACATCTGCACATCATTGGTGTGATGCACCACATAACAAAATGAAGGATAATAATCATGTGATCATCTCAATAAATGCAGAAAAAACCTTTGATAAGATTGAACTTCCATTTATGATAAAAACTCTTAAAGTAAGTATAGATAGAATGTACTTCAATATAATAAAGGCCATATATGACAAACCCATACTCAATTGTATGCTCTAAAATCAGGAACAAAATAAGGATGCCCACTCGTGTTAATTTTATTCAGTAAGTATGAGAAGGCCTACCCATAGCAATTACCCAAGAAAAAAGATAAAGTCATCCACATTGGAAGGAAAGAAATAAAACTATCACTGTTTGCAGATGATACTATATACAGAAAACCCTAAAGACTGCCCCCCCCCCAAAAAAAATCTGTGAGAATAAATGAACTGTCATGCCGTAGTATACAAAATCAGTATACAGAAATCTGTTGCGTTGCTATACTCAAATAATGAACTATCAGAGAAATTAAGGAAACAATCTTTGCAAAAAGCCTAACAAAACAATTTGCATAAAAATAAAATACCTAGGAATAAATTTAACCAAGGAGGTGAAAGACCTGTACCTTGAAAACTGTAGGACATTGATGAAGGAAGTTAAAGAAGTCACACATAAGTGGCAAGTTATTCCGTGCTCATGTTGGGATGAATTAATACCGTTAAAATGTCCCTACTACCCCAAGCAATATACATATTCAGTGCAAACTCAATCAAAATTCTAGTGGCATCTAGAACAAAAAATTCTTGTTGTAAAAGATTTTATTTTTAAGTAATCTCTACCCATTGTGGGGCTTGAACACATAACCCCAAGGTCAAGAGTCACACGCCCCATAAACTGAGCCAGCCATGTGCCTCTAGAACAAGTAATTCTAAAGTTTGTGTGGATTCGCAGAAGACTCTAAATAGCCAAAGCAGTCTTAAGAAAGAAGAACAAATGGGAAATGTCACAGCCACAGACTTCAAACTGTACTACTACAAAGCTTTTGTATGAAAACAGTGTGATATGGCATAAAAACAGACACATGGATCAATGAAACCGAATAAAGAACCCAGATAAGAACCCATGCTGATATGGCCAATTAGTCTATGAAAAAGGAGACAAGAATATACAATGAAGAAAAGACAGTGTCTTCAGTAAATGGTCCTGGAGACACTGGACAGCCACATGAAAAGAATGAAACTAGACTACTGTCTTACATCATACACAAAAATTAACTCATAATGGATGAAAGACTTGAATGTAAGACCTGCAACCATAAAACTCCTAGAAGAAAAACAGGTGGTTAGCTCCTTGACATCAGACTTGGCATTGAATTTTTTGAATCTGAGTCCAAAAGCAAAGGCAACAAAAACAAAAATCAAGTAAGTGGACTAGATCAAACTAAAAGGCATTGGTGCAGCAAAGGAAACCATCAATAAAATGTAAAGGCAATTTAGATATTAACCCCTTATCACATATAGGAGTTGCAAATATTTTCTCCAAGTCAATAAATATCCAAAATGTACAAAGAGCTCAGTAGCAAAAAACCAAGCAATCTGATTGAAATGTAGGCAGAGGATCTAAATAGACATTTTTCCAAAGAAGATAAACAGATGGCCAACAGGCACCTGGAAAGATCCTCAACATCGTTAATAATCAAGGAAATGCAAATCAAACACTCAATGTGATACCACCTCACACCTGTTAGAATGGCTAATATCAAATCGACAAGAAATCAGTGTTGGAAAGGATGTGAAGAAAAGGGAACCCTCCTACACTGTTGGCGGGAATGCAAATTAGTGCAGCCACTATGGAGAACAGTATGGCGGTTTCTCAAAAAATTAAAAATAGAACTACCATGTGAACCAGCTGTTTGACTTCTGGGTGTTTTTCTGAGGAAAATGAAAACACTAATTTGAAAAGATACCTGTGCCCCTATGTTCATTGTAGCATTATTTACAATAGCCAGGATATGGAAACAACCTAAGTGTCCATCGATGGATGAATGGATACAGATGATGTGAGATATATATGTCTCATATGTATGTATATATATGTCGTGTGTGTGTGTGTGTGTGTGTGTGTGTGTGTGTGTATATATATATATATATATATATATAAAATGTATGATGGTCTTGTCTTTTGTAACAACATGGTTGGGTTGGACCTTAAGTGTATTATGCTAAGTGAAATAAATTAGATTTCATTTATATGTGGAACCTAAGAAACAAAATAAATGAACAAACAAAACCAAACTATAGATACAGAAACGGATGGTTATCAGAGGGGAAGGGTTTAGGGGGCTGAAATGAATGAAGAGAGTCAATTATATGGTGTTGGATGGTACCTTGATTTACTGTGGTGATCACTTTGTAATGTATACAAATACTGAGTTATTATGCCATACACCTGCAACTAATACAAGGTAACATACCATTTTACCTCTATTAAAAAAATATGTGTATTATGTACGTAAACCACCTGTGTCTAGCACATATTCGATACTCCATAGATCAGCTATTGATATCATTAAGATGCATTATCTAATAAATTGCTTAATAAAAGATGGGTAGAAGCAAAATACTATATAATTGAAAAAAAGAATGTGAAAGAAATGAATTTCTGAAGTAGCAGAAAAATGTTTTTTCACTGTGAGGGATAGGAGTTAAGGGAAAAAAAGGTTAGAAAAGGCATAAACTAATGGGACAAGTTAGTTTTTAAACTACGTGTGTCAATTCAGAATATTTCTTGATTCCCTGACCTGAAAGATTAGGAAGTTAACACTTCTACTTACTCCCATCTGCTGGCTTTGGTAGATTGTATTCTGTGCTGTGTTGTCAAGATTCCTAACATTTACATCTTGTCATACTTTATTTAGTTCTATATTGAACAGTTTTAGTCCTCATTACCAGTACTGTGGCTTCTCCATTCCTGAGTTGGAGAAATCTCTTGATTGACTGAGTTTCATGCTCGGGTAATCTTTTCATGCTGTAATATAAATGCTGTATGCCTTGAGTTCTTGCATACTTGCTTGAGAGTGCTTATCTTTTATTTTTATACTTGGAGGATTACTTGGAGAGGTATAAAAATTCCTTCTCTCAGAACTTTGCAGACACTGCTCCTTGATCTCTTAGTACTTTTGATGGGCTGGTTCTCCTTTCTTATTTCATCAGGAAGGATTTGTGAGTGACGTATTTTTTGAGTTTTAATGCTCTTGTTTCCTTCAGTGTTTGAGTATGGCTACCTGATGTTTTCGTTCTTGAAAAACAACTTGGCAGGAGGTAATAGCCTTAGGGAACACTTTGATTAGAGCTTTGTCCTCATTATTTTACTATATTGGGGCATTGAATGTTACTGTAGAAAAGTCTAGTTTTTGTCTGCCTCCTTGAAAGTAACTTGCTTTTTCATCTAAAATGCCCGACAGTTTTTTTCCTTTATTTTGGAAGGTCAGTAATATAATCAAGGTATATCTACATTTCATTCATTATCAGTTTTTCTTGGATTACAGTATCCTCTTTAATCCATAGGTTTATTTCTTCATTTAGGAACATTTTCCTTATCCTGCATTTTCTTTTGTTCTCCAGATCTTTTATCTTCTAATTGTTTTGTCTGTTTCCTCTGCATTACTTCAATCATCTTGAATGTTCCTTTTTGTCAGTAATTCTGTTTCCACCAGGGTTTGTTCTGTTCCTTGATGTTTTAAAAGAATTAATTAGTTAATGATATGTTTACTGGCTGTTTCTTTTTTCTTTTTTTTTTAATGTCCATATATTTTTGAGAGAGAGAGAGAGAGAGCGTGAGTGGAGGAGGGGCAGAGAGAGAGAGGGAGACACAGAATCAGAAGCAGGCTCCAGGCTCCGAGCTGTCAGCACAGAGCCTGACGTGGGGCTCGAACCCATGAACTGTGAGATCATGACTTGAGCTGAAGCTCAATCCACTGAGCCATCCAGGCATCCCTGTATGTTTATTTCTTTAGCACTACAAACTACCTTTTCATATTCTACTTTATCTTGCCTTTTAGAGCTTGTTTTTAATTGGTTGCATTTAAGTTCTTTATTATGTATAAGCCTTCGAGAATTTTCTTTGGCTTCTTGGGTTATGTTTCCTTCCAGAATGGGTTCTTTGCCATTTCTATGCCTTATTCATTTCTTCAATTTTTTTTTCCTTTTCTATTTCTTCAAAGCTGTAATATGTGTGCATTGTTTTTTGAAGCGTGTTGGTGCTTGATGTAGGAGGCTCAGAGAAATTCAGTCTTACATATGGTGTTGATGAATTATTTTTAATATCCTACCCATCTCACCTATACTTGTGTTTTTTCTGGGCCTCAGTTTGAATGCTGGGTACTGCCGGGAGCAGTGAAGAGAAGGCAGAGGAAAGGGGGTGACTGAGAGCCAGATGGGCAGTAGGACATTTGGGCTCTCCTCTCATAAATACCAAGTGTTCCCTTCTTGGATTTTCTCCAGCCACTCATGAAGATATATTCCATACCTTGTGCTGTGGGTACGTCCTCAGCTTCAGACCTTCCAGTTCATTTTGTTCTGAGCCCTAGAAAGTGTTCCCCTCCTCCACAAACGTGGAAATGGTTAGAAACTTTTACCCCGGGTTGTTGACTTTTCCCTTAACCCTTGCTCATTTCCCTTCTTGCCATTTCGAAAGCTGTTTCTGGTAAGTATTTGGATTTTAGAAACTATTTCCCCACAACCGATTACTGGTTGAGGGTGGGGGTAGAATTAAGAATTATCACAAATCACATAGGGCTTTCTGTTTCTTATTTCGACTGTCACTCTTCAAAATTTATCGCCGGAGGTTGTATATTTGGTTGTTGCTGATATAATTTGGCTTTTTAAATTTTATGAATTAAAATTTTTGTTGTATTAGGTTTTGAATAAAGGAGATTCTGTGATCTAGCACAGGGTTTCTTAGCCTTGGCGCAAATGACATTTGGGTTGGTTAGTTCTTTTTTGTAGGGGATTGTCTTGTGCATCTTGTGGAATATTTTCCTTTGTTTTTGTTTTTCTTCATTGTAGGGTGTTTAATAGCATCCCTGGCTTCTCCCCACTAAATGCCATTCTTATTCCCCTAGTTGAGACTATTAAAAATATCTCCAGACATAATTAAATATTCCCTGGGGGGAAAAACCACCCTGGGTTTGGAACCACTGATTAACTTACTCTCTCATCTTTGCTCCTCTTGCTAAACAGCTGCATCTAAATTTTAAATAGAACTTTCTTGGGTAGCCCGATCATTGTCACCAGAGGTGCACGTCAGATATAGGAAAAAAGCTCTGATGCACTCTTGTAATTCAACTTAATACTACACACGTCACCTGTGTAGGACTTTCAAGCTATCTGAATAGTAATCCATGAGTTAAAAAAAAAAAACAAAACAAAAAACAACAGCAACAAAATGACTTGCGAACACTGGAATTTTACTGAGTGAAAAAAATTAAGAGTTTTTTTTATGACTTACTGTTTGGAGTAATGATACTCACGGGAGATTTACTCTCTTCCCCCTCGTTAATTAAAATCATGTTGTTAGCCAAGTAAGTGAAGAAAATTCTTATTGGCAATTCAGTTGTTTCCCCGTTTAGGAGAGTGACACTCTCCAGTTCTAAGCTAAATAATTGTCATGGGAAAGTAATTTCCTTGAAAAGAACAGGCATTGATTCGCCCCTGTTACTCACAAATCCTATTTCAGTCAAATTGGAAAACTATTAAGTTTTTGGGAAAAAATCAATAGGTATCAGGAAACCATTAGATCTTGTGGCCCTTGCTATATCTTGCATGAGTAATCACTGTAAACAGCTGACAGGTATTTCACTGTTGACACAGAGTGATGCTTGGGGGACCACGTCTCCTCAGGGTAGGTGGACAGCTTCAGACGCTGGAATGAGTTCAGTTACCCTTGTTTTCTCCCGGCACTCATTCTTTTAGACAGCCCTGTCGCTAACTGCGCCTTTGATGCTTTGAAAAATCAAATACTTTCTTTACTGTCAGTTTTCTTTTTCCTGTGTTGTGGCCTGCTAATCTGGCCGCGTGGTTATTTTTCCTCAGCTTCAAATTTTATATCCATATTAACTCGTGTAAGGTTTTGTTAGTAATGCCATAGAGTATCTAGGTTTACCTTCCGTTCTTTTTCTTCTACACGACTTGTAGGTTTTTCTCTGTTTTGGACAAGTGGCTTTGGAATTATCTGTGTTTTGTTTTGCTTGCCTTAAGAGAGAGATTTCATTATTTGTGAACTGTATGATTATTACATTTGAGAGAAAAAATAAAATTAAATCCTAGGTGCACATATCCATACTGCCCAAGTTATTTGTTCGTATCTGTTGGTAAGTTATTATGCATTGATAGAAGCTTGGTGTTGGGTTTATATGTGAGAAGAGCTGGTCTGTTTTTCTCTTTTTCTTTTTTTTCCCCCTTCCTTTCATTCATTCATTCATTCATTCTTTTGGAGGAAAAAGGAGAGGGGAAGAAATGAGTATAAATAAAAAGATTCTATCATTGTAATTCCCATAAGAAGTTTGGAAACCCATACTTAATTTGTATATGTGTTCACCTGCTAATTCTGTTTGGATAAATTAAAATAGCATGGATAGAATAGTGTTCCTTGGTTTGAAGAAATATTTTTATTTGATGAATATTATATATATTTTTCAGGTGCTGTAGCCTCTATGTTTTGGGTTGATGCTGAATTAGGGGTCGACATTTATCTTGATGGTAAGTGGAAAAGCAAATATTCTTTTGTTTTTAGGTAAAATGTTATGGTTAAGATTATTATTTTTTTTTTTTTTCAACTTTTTTTTTTTTTTATTTATTTTTGGGGCAGAGAGAGACAGAGCATGAATGGGGGAGGGGCAGAGAGAGAGGGAGACACAGAATCGGAAACAGGCTCCAGGCTCCGAGCCATCAGCCCAGAGCCCGACGCGGGGCTCGAACTCACGGACCGCGAGATCGTGACCTGGCTGAAGTCGGACGCCTAACCGACTGCGCCACCCAGGCGCCCCATGATTATTTTTGTTCATATTTTTAATTCCTTGCATTGTTACTTTTTTTTTTTTTTTTTTTTTTGAGAAAAAGAGCATGTGCAAGTGAGGGGACAGAGGGGGACAGAGAGAGAGAGAGAGAGAGAGAGAGAGAGAATATCTTACGCAGGCTCCACACTCAGCGCTGAGCCCAGCATGGGACTCTATCTCATGACCCTGGGATCATGGTTTGAGCCAAAATCAAGAGTTGGACATTCCATGGACTGAGTCATCCAGGTGCCCCACACTGTTACTTTTAAACTCGTTTAGTTAGTTAAGTAAGCCTTTGTTCATACAGATTCCAAAGGCCCAGACAGTGGTGTAACTGGATGTCACATCTTATCACTAACTCCCAATTTAGTGCGTCCACTAAGGTTTTCCTTTTAAAATACTGTGTAGGTTTATTCGGGCGCCTGGGTGGGTAAAGTCAATTTAGCTTCTGACTCTTAGTTTCAGCTCAGGTCATGATCTCACGGTTCCTGAGATCAAGCCCCAAGTCGGGCTCTGAGCTGACAGCATGGAACCTGCTCGGTATTCTCCCTCTCCTTCTGTCTCTGTCCTTCCCTTGCTTGCCTTCTCTCTCAAAATAAACTTAAAAAGAAATACCATGTAGGTTTCTTATGTCCTGTTGGTTTACATACTTAGTATGTTAGAGAGGGGTTTTTTTGTTGTTTAATTAAAATATACAGTATGAGAATCATATCTCTGCTTTCATTTTTTTCTTTAAGAATTAAGCAAGCCCTTCACCCCTTACTTCATTTACCTTTACACTTCTAGGCAGTTTTATTTGGAGGCTTCATTTAAGACATATTAGAGGGGCGCCTGGGTGGCGCAGTCAGTTAAGCGTCCGACTTCAGCCAGGTCACGATCTCGCGGTCCGTGAGTTCGAGCCCCGCGTCAGGCTCTGGGCTGATGGCTCGGAGCCTGGAGCCTGTTTCCGATTCTGTGTCTCCCTCTCTCTCTGCCCCTCCCCCGTTCATGCTCTGTCTCTCTCTGTCCCAAAAATAAATTAAAAAAAAAAAAAAAAAAAAAAAAAAGACATATTAGAAACTTTCTGAATTAAGTAACTATGTGCCCTGCCCACCCTTGACCTTTCTTTAAACCAGGTCTTCCATAGGCCAAAAAGTGAAATTTAAGACTGTCTCCAGTCATTTGGCTCTAATATATATGGCACGTAGATGGTTGTATTCCCTAGGCAGCATCAGACTCCTTCTGCTGGTATCATTTGAAAAAATTATTTGGCATATAAATTCAGAGATTGCCAGACTAATTGACCATTTGGAAACTTAGGTTCATGTTATGGAAAACATCTGTGTGAGTTAGAATTGGTGCAGATTGCTAGGAATGAGATATCTTAAGACGTCTCAGTTTCAAGGAGTTATTTAAATGTTAAGAAAAGTCTTGATTTTGATTATATGAATACACACTGGCAATAACCTTTCTTGTGTAATTTCTCACATTCCACTTTATATTATGGAATTTATCTCATCATGTTTTGAATTGTAAGTTTTTTAAAGGCCATAGAAATCTTACTTTCTTATTTGCTTATTTCATTTAAAAAATTTATTTTGTAACCTCTGATGCCTTAAAGTGGTGCTAGGCACTCAGTACATATTTGAAATGGTAGGATTGACTTACATTGAAGCATTGGCAAGAGAAAAGCCAAAACTTTATTTCATTGAGTAACATTTGCGAACTGAAACAGGTTAGTTATGATTTTCATTCTCACGTATAAAGGTGATTAAAAGAGATAATTCCTTTGTAGGTATCGTAACTGTGGTGGATTCAAAATATGGATTAAAAGTAAGTTGAAAGATTGCTGTGAGTTGCTAATAATTTGTTAAAAGCTAGGTATACGGGGATGATTATATTGTTGTCTCTACATTTTTGTTTAACATTTAAGAAAAAAGGGTTTTTTTTTTAACTATCTTGAATAATAGATGAAATTCATGAGTCTTTTAATTATTATGTCTTTTTAAAAAACGTTTACTTATTTTTGAGAGAGTGAGTGTGAGTCAGGGAGGCGCAGAGAGAGAAGGGGACACAGAATCCTAAGCCGGCTCTAGGCTCTGAGCTGTCAGAAGAAAGCCTGTTGTGGGGCTCGAGCTCACGAACCGTGAGATTATGACTTGAGCCGAAGTCGGACGTTTAACTGAACCGCCAGCCTCCCCAGTTGTGTTTTTAAATTAAATATTCATTTTCTATTACTCTGGCTTGATGTGATAAAAGTTGAAAGTGTAATATTTTGCAATAAGGATACTACAGGGCCCAGTTTCGGTATGTAAACTTCCTCGGTGGGATTCACCCCCAATGTTGGCAAGTAAGAACTTCTGTCCAAAGTTCTTTGATGGAAGAAATCCAGCTTGCTGAAGCCTATGAGAACTTTTTTCTCTCGGTCAACTGCTATCAGACACAAACTGGAAATAATCTGAGTTTTAAAAAATAATCGGTTTACTTCATTTTGAAGAAATCAGGGGTTTATCCATAGGTGTCATGAACAGAAACTCCTTTACACGGCATCTTCCCGTGAAGTTTTCCTAACTACCAAGTTCCTCACATGCATTTAAGTGGGCTTCAAGTCATCAAATGCAGCTGGTTGGATTTGTAGAACATGTTACATAAAATAAAACAGTATTTCTCAACTTTCCAAGTGAAATACTGCTAAAGGCAAAATACAATGAAATTGTCCTTCTCCTGGTCCCGATGTGGGAATATGGATAGCACCCGAAGTAATCATTTTTTAGAAGTTTAATGTAATATTTAAAAATTCAAGTCCATTTTGTATTCTCCACAATATATTGGACCCTATTTTGAGATGTTTGGGAGATCATTTCTTTGTAGATTTTAAGCCCAAATTGATTAATAGTCTTAAGAATCAAAGAAACATTCTGAATATTACAATTTTACTCAGAAAAATTCCATCTATTCCGAAATAAGGATTTTTCTAACAAAATGTCTATGGAGGAAGCAAAAGAAATCAAATTCTTTATTCTAAATGTTTATTCTAGTCATGTTTGAATTCATCTTTTATGTACCTTAGTTACCAAATTTCAGATAAATTGGTATAGCAGCTTAAGATATTTTATTTTTTATTTTATTTTTGATAGACTTAAAGTGTCATACCCAGAATAAAACTCCATATATTTATGACTATAAGAATACTTTTATCTGTATATTTAGATGTGCAGAGGACTTAAAAAGAATCCATTATCAGCTGAATTGAGGCCAAATAAACAAAGCAACATTCTGAATAATGCAAACACAGTAAACGTTTAACCTCCTGCCACCTTGATAAAACCTCTTAAATTATTAAATCAATATACCTACACAAAACTGACATACTGTCAGGATAATGGAAACTTTAGATTTTCTAAGTCAGATGCCAGATAAATAACTTTTCTTTTATATAAAGAATTTGCCCACTTGTCCAATTCCTCCGGTTGCAAAGCTTGACCTCAGTAGCTGCTTGTGATTCAGAGAATTCTGAGGCAGTACAAGTAATGACACTTGGATAATGGGCAGCAATTTAAGGTGTCATGCTTCACAGAGCCAGCCCATCACAAGTAAAGCTGAGAAATGGTACCCTGTGGCCAGGCAGCCAAATTGAAACTGAAGCGGTAATTGATATCATGGGCTATCACTCTAATGGGATTGTCACCCATTGATCTGAAATATTCATTTTTTAATCATGGGCAAAGAATTGGACAACTTCAAATGACAGCTCTCTATTCTCAGGACTTGACACTGGGGCTACCAACATTGTTCTTCTCAGTTCTACAAACGTGACAGCATTTAATGCAATAGAATCAATGAATGAAGTTACACAGAAAAGGTCAAGCGAGAGGTTTCTTTTTGGCTCTTCTGTTATATTGCACTAGCTGTTGAAACAATTGAGTCAGAAAACAGTTGGGCTTGGAAAAGACTGGAAAAATAAATAGACTGACATTATGCAATAATCATTTTTTAAAAGCTGAGATAGTGTTAGATCTATAATCAGTCCACTGGAAAGAGATGGCTGCCGCTGCTTTTCCTAAATGTCATGTGACATCTTTGACACCAGCTTTATTTCCACTTTGGTCAACAACAGCGTTTTCCCCCTGTCTTTCTCTCTTTTGGTCCAGCTTGTTTCTATTTCTGCAGAGAAGGACATTCTGTGGCCCTTATTGAAATAGTGTCTACAATGGTGATCTCAGAGGGTTTCCTTCTGTCTTCCCATATGCTAAGTTGGAGGGCTGAAGCCTAAATTTTTGGGTGTGTTAGATTAATTAGTACCCAAATCGTTTTTATCTTTTTAAATATATAAGCAAAAGCCATAGTCTCTAAGCAGACATGAGGAATCCTTTGGGGTTGTGTATACATACATTCAAACAGATACACACACACACACACACATTATAAAATTTTTGAAAAAATCTTTTACAAATATTTTCCTTCTTTGCCTGTACAGGTAGACTAGAATATCAAAATTCCCATTTTTTAACTCTATAAATGGAAGTCATCCGACTGAAGGGCCGGTATTGGAGAATATCCTTTTGAATAACAGACACTGTTTTAGCATTTTTGCAAAGTTTGACTTGGGAAGGTAGGAAGTTGCATAGGGGAAATGTTGGGCTGGTACCTTGAGAAAATAAATGTTAACGTGCATTTATTATTTCTTCACGTTTGAGTTCACATAGGCATAGGACAGGGCTTCTATCTCTTTTTCTGTAATTATTTGTGAGGATTACATGTCTTATTCGTAACAGAGTTGTATATATTGGCCTGTATGTATTTGGGGGATTTTAATGTGTTATTGTATTTGATAACTTCTTGGCTGCCAGAAGGTAGTAAAATGTTACTTAGCTTTGAGTGTAGATTTCTAATCTTTTGGAGAAGTAAATGCATTAAAAACCCGGGTAACTTTGAGAAACCACTGTTGGTTCTGTTTAGGTATGGAAATTCGAAAACAAAATCTCGTCATTTTCCTGCCATATCTTTTTTTATATCCCACCAGCTTACAGCCATATAGCCCCAAGCTCATATGTAAATCTTCTAAAAGGTCAACACTACAATATTTTGAAAAACATTTCAAATTTTGGAAGGAACTAGACTATTCCAGGATCTTTCAGAAACAGATGCCTTTGTTAAATAGATTTTGCTGAATAGAAAGGGAATTGTTGCTGCACATTATATAATATTTCAAATAACAGCATCCACGTATCCTTGTCAGCAAATAGGAAGTGTTAACTAGAATTCATTCGACAAATAATTGTTGAGCCTGATGCTGTTTCCGGAATGGTAGCAGCCTCGTTCTCTACAGGACGTGATAACAGGATGCAGTAGCCTTAGGCCAGGAGTGATTAGCAAAAAGAGTAAACTTTGTCTCTTGTCAAGGAACAGTTTTTGATACAGTATTTTAATAATAATAATAATGATAATAATATAATTTTGAATGTAATTTTAGGTGGTCTTTATGAGTATACTCTTATGAGATTGTTAACATTTATGTAACATCTGTATACGAGATTGATTTCATATGACATGAAAAGCTTTCACAAGTTTGTAAAATTATGTTCAGTTTACTTCTATTGAACATGTTTTCAATTTTTGAAAAATATCCCCTATAATAGGGTATCCTGTGACAGTGACGGTAGTAAATTTAGTCTCTTCTTTTATAAAAGGAGTAGAATAGCCATTTTCTATGATTATTATGAAGGATGAGTGAGACTATGTAAAAGAAGTAAGAATTTGTGAAGTTTGATTTCAAATACAAAGAACATTAATATAATCAAATTGCTTCCGACCTCAGCAGGCAGCTTCTTATTGTGAGAAGGAGAATCTGTTGAGGGTTAAAATAATGAAGGTAGAACATTTTGCAGAGATGAACCTTATGGCATTGATGCCTTTAGGGTTTTAAGTAGGATTATGGAAAAATAGTAACTGCTTCCAGAGTGATGAAAACTATCTGGTGGGCTCCTAAGTCAAGGTCAAAAGATTTTTTTTTGAGCTAGCTTGACTCTGCAGAAGTCAGCAAAAGATGTTTAAACTGTGGGGCCAGATCACTCAGGTGTGAGTTTCTGTAAATGAGAAACTGTCTTTAGGCTAGAACTGGGGCTGTGTCCTTCCCACAGCTTTTTTGTTTCTAGGGAATATGAAGGGCCCACTGCTGAGCCCATATTGTGTATGATTCGGCCGGGGGGGGATGGGGTGTGGGATTGGAATGGAGGGAAGTATATTAGATTTTAAGAAAGTGTTATTTCAGTAGTTATCTCTTTTTTAAAAAATATAAATAATAAAGACTATTTAGAACAAAAACAGTTTTATAAAAAAGAAAATGCCTAAAATTTGAACTGTAATGTTCTTTGTTTTTATTGACATGATTTAAATCTGGAGGGTTTTCCTTTGAAAAAGGAGATGTCAGGGGAACAAAATTTAAGTCCTGTCCCCTCCCAAAAGAACCCCCCTCAGGTTTACTATAGGATAACACAAATGGGGAGTAAAATGCTTTCAGTTAGAAAAGTTAATTCTGCATTTGTGTCATTTAGTCATAGAACTTGCTGAAGTCTGCATTAGAAGCAAGAAGGGATTCGCCAAAGTAAAATTCTTTGTGTTGACATTAGAATTTGTGTTATACCTCAGTAACTTTTTTCAAACTTTGTTTTTGTTTAGCATTTAGAAGAAGAAAAACCTGATGGCCTTATCAATGAAGCTTCTAGGTATTCATATTTAAAGTATATATTGATTCCTGGCTGATTGAGGAGAGAAAATTATTATGAAAACCAAAACCAGACTAAGAAATATAAAAACATAGTCAAGGCAAATTTGTTATCTTTTTTCCTATAATTGAATTATTGCTAACTATTTATAATGGTCTAATGACTAAAATTTTGTTTAAGGCTTTTTTTTTATTGTAGCATAAAATGAGTATTGGGCACAGCAGTTCTTTGACAGGAGCTAGGGAAAAGGGAACATTTAAAACTGTTTTTGTTGTTCTTTTACAATTTCATGGGGATCGAAAATGATTTTGGAGAAAAGAGCTGGCTGACTTACTACGGTCTTTAATAGTAATTCATCTGAGTCACATGTTTACTCTTACAACAACAACAGAGGGACAGATATGGGAATAGTTTCAATTGGCATTTAGAACTTTTTTTTATTTAAACAGCTGTATGTTCCTAATTGGCTTGTCTTTAGACCTAGAAATATTTAAATTAGGTTGCCTCCCCTAAGCATATTCTCGCTAATGGGAAAAAGACTCTGGGATAGACCATAGCTGCTAAGTGGGCTGCTGAGTTTAAGAGAGGGGCTCCCTGAGATTTGCTAGGGTGAGGCAGACATCACTAATAGACTGCAAGCAGGCAGTTCACTCCCTGTCGTTTTGGAATATGGTACTCTGTGGTTCTGTAATCCTGCCTAAACACTGCATTTGGTGTATAGGTGTGATTCAGGTTAGACTGAACAAACATTTTTGTAACCGTTTTCCTTGCTAAAATATGTATATTATAGCAAGTGTAAATAAGCCAGGTAGGAAATAGTGAAGTGTCATAAAAGCCAAAATAAAGTTAAACGTAGAAGGCCTCCAATTTAAAGATTGTAACTGTTTGTCTTTTGAGACGTCCACATTAAATCTTTATTCATAGAACACTTACTTAAACAAAAATGGAATTGTGATGTACATACTGTTGAAACTTGCTTTTTTCAGTGAATTGAAGTTAGTTTATTTTTGAGAATTTGACGATGTTTTTTGAAACAATTGGCTGTGTCTTCAAGTAGCATGAAACTCGAATTGGGAAAAAATATTATAGTGATTAAAACTTGCTGAAGAATTGAGGACAGTTTAAAGAATCCTCAGTTCTGCTACTTCTGATTATAGTAAGCTATTTTGTTCTCTAGCATTTTGCCAATGGGATTCTTTAACTTGAATTTCTGTGTATCTGTTTTACAGAGAAAATACATATTTGTAATGAGGAAGAAGATATTTGCTCAGGATCCTGTTGTATCTCCTGAAGAGTAGTTTTAAAAAAACTGTTTAGTGTTAATGTTAAGTGAATGTCTTCTGTTTCTTTGAAAATCATGGTAACTGTTACATGGAATATTTGAGTCAGTAGACTGTCCATGTTTTACCATATTGAATATCTGAATTGTATACATTTCTTTACAAAGAAAATTATGAGTTGAAAATCATCCTTGATTGCATACTTTTGGGGACTTATATTTGTAGTTTCAGAGTCACATGTGAGAGCACTTAGTAAAGATTTTTTGAATGAATAAATGAGAATCCTGAATTTATATAGTGATGGATACATTTATTCATTTGAAGAATGATCAATAGGTTAGGAGTAAATTCAGTTACTATATAGAGTACTATATAGTTCTTAACGAATATTTGATCTGAAAGGGCTTTCTGTTTTCAATTTCTTAACATTTCTCTTTTGACATCTGTTCTTTGTTTGCTAATTTAGGCAAGTTGCTTTGGCAGATATTATCATCATTAATAAAACAGACTTGATTTCAGAAGAGGATTTAAAGAAATTAAGAACAACCATTAGGTATGACATTTTAAGTGTTAACTACCTACAAATCCAAAGTGTACTATACAAAATATTTTTACTATAACTATTGCCCTGTAGATACGTAGGATCAGGTTGAGTTTGAATCATATATTGTTATTGACTCATTGACTGTAACCTAACTAGTAGCATGTAAAATTACTCCCCATTGTTTGCAGAGTGTAGTTCAAAGTTCATAGACTGATACTCAGGGTCTTTTGACTCCATCCTCCTTTTCCTGTCTTCTCTTTGACTCTTTCCCTGAATGAAGTTCTGACTTTACTCAGGACGATTTACTTTCCCATGGATGTATCTTGCCAGATCCTTTCTTTACTCTTACATGTTCTCACTGTCACTCTGCCAATCCTTGAATTCCTTCACTGTCTCTGTTTTTCTTTGCTTTTTTTTTTTTTAATTTTTTTAAATGTTTTTTTAAATTTATTTTTGAGAGAAAGAGAGAGCATGCACAGGGGAGAGGCAGAGAGAGAGAGGGAGACAGAGCATGAGAGTGGGAGAGGCAAAGAGAGACAGACACAGAATCCGAAGCAGGCTCCAGGCTCTGAGCTGTCAGCACAGAACCCAATGCGGGGGCTCGAACCCGTGAACGGCGAGATCATGACCTGAGCTGAAGTCAGCCGCTTAACCTACTGAGCCACCAAGGCGCCCTTCCTTTTTTTTTTTTTTTTAAAGCAGTGTTACCCATTGTCTCGAGTCCTCCTGGTTTCCCCTTTTTTTCTCCCTTGCTTATCCATGAAGTCTCGTCTGACTCAGGTGGTCTCATTTCCCTGAATCCTCACTGACTTTGTCTTCTTGGCTGTCAACTAAACATGCCTGTCTTCGAGTTTGTCTTAACATCTTCAGTGTCCGTGGCCAAGGTTGGTCAACATAGGACAATGCGAACGGTACTCAAATATGTATGAAATGATCCAATAGTCATTTGGACTTTTCAAATGAGGTTAGAGTTCAGGGACTTTGAATTATTTTTTTTTTGGACCTAATAAATGCCTTGTGCAAAGAGACTTTCAGTAGCTTTTATTATTAGCCCTCTTTAATGGATGTAATCTGCTGACATCGATCGGATTTTGATTCTGTTAGTACCAATTCATATAGTATGTTATAAATGGAATCAGTAAAGGTAAGGCTCATGAGGAGATTGGCTGCAGTGATTAATAATGGAAGAAGAGGGGCACCTGGGTGGCTCAGTCAGTTGGGCATCCGACTTCGGCTCAGGTCATGATCTCGAGGTCCGTGAGTTTGAGCCCCGCATCGGGCTCTGGGCTGACAGCTCACAGCCTGGAACCTGTTTCGGATTCTGTGTCTCCCTCTCTCTCTGACCCTCCTCTGCTCATGCTCTGTCTCTCTCTGTCTCAAAAATAAATAAATGTTAAAAAAATTTTAAAATAAAATAAAATAATGGAAGAAGAAAGAAATTAATATTTTCTGCATATTTTATATTATTTTAATATTAATATCCTCTGAGTCTTTACTATAAAAAACTGTAATAATGCCTCCAGGTGGATGGCAGGTAGTGACGCATAGCGTTTAAGATGATGGACTCTGGAATCAGGTTGGGTTCTACTCATTGGTCTGTTTCCTGCCATATTCTTAAGTGTCATCTCTAAAACAGGAATAATACCTATTTCATTAAGTTTCGTTTAAATGTTACATGAGACAGTGTTGGAAAACTTTGCACAGCACCTGACACACAGTAAGTGCTCCGTTAGCTACTATTATCAGAGTCTAGATTTTTTTCCTAGTTTACATAATAATTTCAAGTTGCAGTGAGTAACATTATGAAAGAAATAGAAAAGTGGTTGATATTTTTGAAAAGTCTAGAACGATGAAGGCAGTGAATGGAGATTGCTTCCTTGACTCCTTTTGACACTGGTCTCCTAAATTTGTTTCTCTTTTCAAAATCCTCTGCATCATTGTGCTTGCTGGAAAGGAGAACATAAATCGCGCAGCAAACATTTTTGGCAGCAAAGGAAGGATTATTACTACCGGGCTTTTCTGTCCCCATGTTGACTATTTAAAGCTGGGTTTCTAACATCAGCAGTGTTGACCGTCAGCCTTGTTGCCAGCCTGCCCTGTACGGCAGTCCCGGAAAAGAATTTGGACAAAGTGCTTTGGTGGGTTACAGCCCTTTTGGCTTTTGACTCTCCGTTGTACCTCGCAGACTGGCAGCTGACGGGGCGTTAGTTTGGGAAGTTGGAAGAAAGTGGACATATTTGAGAGGAAGTGGCCACGAGGTTATAGAGAGACGATGGAGAACTTCGTGACATGGCAGAGAGAGAGACCTGCCTCAGAACAGAAGGCACGTGTGTTAAGCAAGTAGCGCTGAGGGCAGTGGAGGCGATGGGATAAAGACAGATGGGTCATGTGGACAGTGCTCTGAGAGGGACTTAGCGAGCATTTTGGTTGAACGTTTTCCCTTAGCGAGGGGATCTTACCTCATCATCGTCGCATCAGAAGGGGGAGGACCGGCGGAGTGGGTAGAGTTTCTAGTTAGGGAACCGGAGAGACTAGCCTGTGAACGAACCCGCTTGTGTGACTTGGCGTCACTGGGGATCCCGAGGACGGCCTGGGGTCACAGCCCCTCGCAGCCAGGTTTTGATTTCCAGCGCGTGTGGAGCCATTTGCACAGCGTGTGCTTGTGGAAAATTGAGCATCGGTGAAAATCGTGATTGGTCCGCTCATTTTGAGACCGTTAGAAGTACTGGCTATGTATGAATCATTTTTCTCAATCATTTATAAGGGTCTCTTTATAATTCACTAAGTAGCCCCTGGTTTTTCAGCTGTGCAGTAGATTTTTGTGTATCATGTTTTAATACCTAAGTGGAATATACCTGTTTTATGATTAGAAAGAGAAATAAATAGTAAACTGTAAAAAATGTAAGTTTTGTTTTTTATTTTTTTCTCACTCCAGATATATTCGTATATGCTTACTTCCTGTTTTAGAAACAGTGTGCCTTAACGATTTTTAAAAAGTTTAACATTTACTCTTTTTAACCCTTTCTTCCTCATTTTTATGTTTATTTCAGATCAATAAATGGACTGGGAAAAATTTTAGAAACACAAAGATCAAGGTACTTTTAAAAGCTGTTACTAATATTAACAATAAATAATGTTAGTTCATAGTACTTACTAAGAAATTGATAAATATGCTTGATTCTATTATAAGAAAGATGTATGTGCATTTTTAAAAAATGGGGCCCCAAAACGTTTTGAATGAAATTAGTTCGGCATATTTGGCTAATATGTTTGCTTCTCCTTGTAGCTAAGACTACGGAGCCATGGTAAGGCTGTGTCACTGCGCTTTTGCTTAATGAGGAAGAAAACACTTAGAACCACTCAAAAAAGTAACTGGTATAGAAATCTGTACAGGTATATTATTAGGAATCTTAGTTTGAGGTACTCAAAAGGCCTAGTATTTTTAAAAAACTGCTTAGTTTTTTGTACAGTTGCAAAAATAATCTGTCGTGTAAAAATACATGGAAGCTTTACCCTTTAGTTCCTAATGCATCCTTTTTAAAATGTTGATTTCCAGTTCCTGTAGGTTCTTCTGTCTTTTCATTCTGTTCATACAGATGTGCATTACTTTATAAAATAGATGTGTTCTTGAAACATCTGTGAAGTGTATTTCGGTGGATTAAATTCTGTGTTCCACCGAATGCTCTTAGGATTTCAGAAAATTTCTTCCGGGGAAATGTCGTTAAGCTCATTTTTTAGCAAGAGTGGCTCAAGCAGCTGATGGAACCCGCCGCTCTGAGGCCATCTCGCGCCAGCCCGCTCCCGCCTTCAGACGTTGTCTCCTCGGAGCTGCGTAAGGGGCCTCAGCGGAGAGGCCCGTCTGCCGGGGCAGAGCCTAGAGGTGCTGACAGGCTACTGGAGGCGGGAGGCAGCGGCAGCAGCTGCTTGGATGCATGCGAACAGCCGGGGAGCTAATTCGCTATGCGTTCTCAGAAGCCCCCAGTCCTCCGACACAGGTAGCAGAAGAATGCCCGTAGCGGGAGGCCTAGACGAGCGCGCACCAAATGTGCCTCCTGCATTTCAGATTCCAGCGTAGAGCAGCTCTGATCGTCTGACTCGTCCCAGAGCCATTCCTCAGTCATCTGGCTTCTTCCTCCTGCCTTTTATTTACCATTTTCTTTCTCCTTCAATTTTCACTTCGTTACAGAGTGACACACAGACGCCCACACGAAGCTGACACAAGTTGTTAAAAACCGTATCCGTAAATAGCTGTGTTTCTGCGCAGTAGCGTTTACGTGGTTCGTATTTACAGACCTCTCCGATCACTTTTTCTAGGCCCCTGGATTTGCTGTGCATAATTCTTCTTTTTGTTGGTTTTTATTGTAGACCTTTATGTCCTGCATAAAGGTTTTATCTTGAAGAGTTTATTGTGTGACAATTTTGATGTTTATATGACATTTCTAACATTCGTTCTGTCGTGTTATAGAGCAGGAAACATGCGCTGATTAAATTTCGTTACTTGGAAAGGACAAATGAACAAATGAATAAAATCTCCTTTTTTCGTCTGTTTCTTCAGTGTCCTGTGTTTGCCGTTGCCTCTGAGAATCTAGGGACTTTCTGAAATAGTACTTCCCTGCTGTGAGGACTGTAGTTGGATTGGGATCTTTTTCAGTGAAGATCAGACCTCACCACGGTCACGAATCCTACATTAAATATTTCCTCCAATTCCTGGAAGCACAGCAACTTGAGCTTCCCGGTTTAGAAACCAGAGATTTGGTTTTTAACAAAATAGTTGAAATCACTGTTGGAAGTTTTGTTTTATTGTGCTTGTCTCTTTGTTTTTAAATTTTGATCCCTCAAGCATTTGCGGTTGACAGACGCTCACAGTAGTAAAACTGACGATAACAAGATAATAATGTGCATATATAGAAAAGGCTTGCTTGAGTATTTAAGTTGAGGAATAAGAATCCTGGGTAACATTGTCTTATTGGGAAGACTTGAGTTGACTTCGAGGCAAATGGAGGTTCTAATGGGCCACGTAGACTGCAGAAGTAGGAGTGGAAGATCAGAAGAAGTGCCCTTCTTATCTTATTCTGACTTTTTTTTTAATCTGGGAGATTTCAGCAGACTGAACAGAGGAAAACCAAAATCCACTTGTTCAATAATAAGTTAATCAATTCAACAAACTGTTGAACTTTCTCCCAGTTGGTAGGCATTTCTTGGCTTGTAGAGGATTTACAGAAGGGGTAAGGCAAAAACTACCTTTGAGGTAGGTGATCATTTGGGGAAGACAGAGGGAAATAAGCAAAAACCAATATACTGGATATTATTACTATAACAGGACTAGTAAATGTGTAGGGTCCTATGAGAACAGGAACATCGAGGAACAAATACTCAATTCTTCTTGATGAAGACTCAGGAAATTTTGAGAAGGTGATTATTGACTTGAGTCTTGAGGAGTGAATAGGAATTTTCCAGATGAACAAGAGTAGCAGTGGCTTTCCAGGCATAAGGAAGATGTTGTATTCCAGAGACCTGAATATTTTAGAACGAGTAGTGCACATGGTCGTATGGCAGAGAGAAAAAGAGGTGTGACTGAAGAGAAGGAGAACTTTCCGCAAAGGGTCTTGAATGCCATGACTCATAGTTTGGATCTTTTTCCTGTGGGCAGCAAGGAGTTAGTGAAAGGTTTTAAAAGCAGTGTAAGTTCTGGGAGAAGGATTGAATATGGTGCAGTTCTCCAAGGAAGGAAATAGAAGGAGGAACAGCTTCCAGGGGAGGTAGTGATAGCAGGGGTTTGGTAAAAGGTGATTAGTTGAGGTTCATAGTGAGTTTGAGGTCAGGACTCAGCTATGGGATGGGTTTGACAGTTCATAGATCTGGAATTGGCTGGTGGCACCTGTTCAGGAGACTCCTTGAACTTCAAAAAGATGACCATAAACACTAACCCTGGGGTCGTAGCTCAGTTCCCCTCCCACCACATTAAAACTGATGACAATCGTCTTGCTATTTTTATTTATTTTTTTATACTGCTGTTTGGGAAATAGCTGATGTTTTTATCTCTAAAGGAGGAAATTAAATATATTTCATGCCATGGAAATTAGTTTTCTAATTGGATGAGTGAAGGAATTTGTTTTTCATGGTGGTACTACATTTGGGGCAGGTCCCTGGTAACTCCAGTCTGGAATCTTAGACATTTCCTGTTTTACTCTCCATTGAGAATCTGGTGAGATAAAGTGAGAGACTGGTACTGTTTTTTATTCTCTATAGATTTTTTTTTTGCCCCCCTCCCTTCCAGCACTGCTGCCGTGCCCCCTATTTCCCCAACGGCCCCTGCCAAGGAGGGAGTGCTGATCGAGGCAGGAGAGCAGAGCTCCCCCAGCCTTATTCGAGTAGCCCCCCCACATCTACAGAAAAGAGAGGCACACACCTGGGCACCCCCAGCTCTGCTGCGGGAATGAGGGCAGCGGCTCAGTGGAGGCAGCCTCAGTGGGGATGCTATTCTCTGTAGATGTACAGGTCTAGCGTTGATCCTGTGTATTTGGAAATATCAAAGGATTCTGGGTATCAAGCAGGATTCTTTGTAAATGTGTGACATGGTTTCTCAAGAACACTGTCAGAGTGAAACTAGTTTATTTTAGAAACTGGTGCGTGAAGACTGATTTTTGGTACTCACACAGCGCGCCTGGATTCGGATAGTCCTAGGATTGGCAGGTGTACTTTCAAACTTTAAGCTGTTTCCTGATAAAGAGGACAGATTTGGGGGAGAGCTTCACTCATTTATCCCCTGTCAATATAAATAGTTGCTCAGCGGTCATGGTGAAAATGGAAAGATGTTTAATGTTAAGGCTTTGATCTCTTCAGTAAGTCCGTATTCAGAAATTTCTTCGTGGAACATTTACTTTTTTCCTTGATGATTTTCCTGATTCTTTTCATCTAGAGTGTCCAGAATTTGAAATGTTGTCATAGTCTATTAACATATAACTTTGGAGTATTATTCTGTCAGTAAGATGGGAGTTTGCTCTGTGCCAGGGTAAGTGGTCATAATCCAACAGTACTGTTGCCCCAAGTATGGCTCTATAGCAGACGGTGTGAGAACCAGGCAAGGCTGGTCACTCCTACGTTACAGGAGCTGGTTGGGCTTACATGTTTGCACCTTTTTAAAAAATCTTGAGTTTGACCAAGGTTCATTCTCCTCGAGAGAACTTAATGAGTGGTTGGCCAATTCCTAGAGTCTCACTTTGAAATTTATACTGTTGTCATTTTCCTTAAACATTCCTTCATTGTAGCTTTGATTATAGAGAAATGACTGTCCTCTGCTGTTTTATAGGCTCATGTAAAAATTGGAACTCATTCACTAGTCTTTGTAAACTGACTTTTATGTATTTAAACCAAGACGCGTGCTGCTGTTTGTGATATGATACTCTCTTCTGATGTGAATCACTGCTTTCCTAATGGGACTTAATTATAACCTCTGAATAATTCCCGTTAATAATGTTTGTTCAGATAGAGCACCAAACCGGAAGTTTCCGTCTCTAGGCAACCCCGTTCTGAAGGAAATGAAATCTCAAACCACATTCTTTGGGTGTAGATTCAGGGCATAGAGTGAATACTTCTACGTTAGGTTTGACTCCTCCTGTTCTTAAAATATTACCTGTTATATCATGGAAGAGGGGGGAGTGAAGTAAAAGAAATCCAGAAATTCCAAAGGTAAGGTACTGCAGTGTTACCACTTCTGTCATTGCATTTTTGAGTAATAAACCGCTGTTTTGAAGAGCTCCAGTTCGACAACTGATTTTGTGTGGGGGGGGGGGGGGGAGGGGGGGGTTGCAAAAATGTATTTGAAAGGCTCATAAATTTCCAGGATGGAAAAGACAATTAGAGGTCAAACCCACAAACATAAACCACCAACAGGAAACTATAGCTCACTGAAGCAATAATCAAGTAATTTTCTGCCTTGATTTTATACTGTTCACTGTTTTTTGAATTTAATGAATAAATTCTGTTAAAATTTTTTACAACGGGCTTTTTGTTCCTTGCTTGTCATTTTTACATGTTTCCCAAAATAGTATGATGTATTGACTAAACTTTATGTCTACATTTTTGGCAAGAGTCTTAGAGATTTTTTTTTCCTGATTAATTGAATACATTTCACAGAATTTCACACTGTTTATACTGGATTTCTTCCTTTTAGAGTTGATCTCTCTAATGTATTAGATCTTCATGCCTTTGACAGTCTTTCTGGAATAAGGTATGTTTTCTGTATTTTGTTCACTTTTATTGTAATTCGTTTTATTCTACTCATTTGTGACGCAGGGATGATTTATACAGTTGCACACTTGATTGAAGCTTCTTGTCATTCCTTTGGCATACGGGATCATTCCTAATAATGATGTTCTTGAAAGTTTTGTCAATTGGATGGTTGGAAATCGTAATGCATTTTCCTGTAGAAATTATAGGGTAAATGGTAGTTAACTTTAGAGATCAATCACTAATATTTGTATACCAACTACTGTATGTAATACTTTATTTCTATGAGAAAATGCATGAAATACATAAAAAAATTTAGCTTGGGGTATTCCCTCAGGTTCCTCCTTTCTCCTGAAGTGATGGATCACTTTCCTGTTCATTTCCCTAGGAGGAATCTTTATTAAGGGAGAGGAACATATCTTTCTTCCCTGGACATCGGCATCTTTTTTTTTTTAATCATCTTAATTATGTTTAAGTGTACAATTCACTAGTGTTCAGTATATTCACATTGTTGTGCAAAACTGAAACTCTGCAACTATGGATTGACAGCTCTCCATTTTCCCCTCCCCACAGCCCCTGGCCGCCACCGTTCAGTGATGTGTTTTTAAGAATTTGACTACTTTAGATACCTAAAGCAGTGGAATCATATGGCGTTCGTCTTCCTGTAACTGGCTTATTTCACTTAGTCCTCAACGTTCATCCGTGTTGCAGCGTGTGACAGGGTTTCTTTCCTTTTTAATGCTAAATGCCCCAGTAGACGTATGGACCACATTTTGTTCACCCGTTCATCCGTGGATGGCCATTCAGCCGGCTTTCTCCCCTTGGCTGTTGGGAGAAGTGCTCCTGTGAATGTGGGTGTGCACATGTCTCTTCGAGATTCCTGTTTTCAGTTCTCTTGGATACGTACCCAGAAGTGGGATTTCTGGGTCATACGGTGCTTATATTTTTAATTTTTTGAGGAAAACCTTACCGTTTGCCAGAGCAGCTGCACCGTTTTCACTTCCCACCAGCAGCACACACATGTTCGGTCTGTCCACACCCTCGTCCACACTTGCTGTTTTCTGTTGTTTTAGGTAGTAGCGGTCCTAATGGGTGTGAGCTGATAACTTGTTGTGGTTTTGATTTGCATTTCTCTAGTGGTTGGAGATACTGGGCGTCTTTTCGTGTGCTCATTGGCCATTTGTAGATCATTTTTGGAGCAATGTCTATTCAAGTACTTGGTCCATTTTTTCATCAGGTGGTTTTGTTGTTGTTGTTGTTGTGGCTGAGCTGGGAGTTTTTTTTTTAATGTATTCCAGGTATTAACCCCTCATTAGATGCGTGATTTGGAAATAGTTTCTCCCATTTCTTCTGAAGTAGTTGAGTCCTAAGTCTCACGTGAGAAGTACCCTCCCTGTGCCCAGAGGAAAGGAGCCTTCTTTCTGAAGACCAAGGCACATTCGGAGCAGTGTGCAGGAACAGACCTCTGAGTTTCCCCCGTTTACTCCACTGGGTTCAGACCGTGTCCTGTCCTATCTTTTTATGACCTTTCACTCTTCATCAAACCTAGCATAAAAACAGTCAGGCACAAGCATTTCCTTGGTTCTTCATTTCTTTGTGAAGGCTCCTGTGTCACGTAAAACTTACAATAAATAAACTTGCACCCTTTTCGCCTGTTAATCTGTGTTTGGCAACCTGATTTCCACACCAGCCAGGCTCCCAAGAGGGTCGAGGAGAACTTTTTCCTTCCTGTGCAAGTCGTTGGCAGTTATTTTTAACAGCACTAAATATTGAACATAGAGAAAGAGCATGTGATTTTCCAAACATTTTCAAAGGTAATCTCCTTCCACACTTGCTTAAGAACAGTGATAATGCATTAGTGACACTTAAAGGAGTGGCTGTTTCACGTGATGCCCTCTCTGCGCGGATCAGGCCTTTGCATAACTTCTCCTGTGCTCAGTTGCTAAAATGGAGAATCCAACCAGCTGGGAAGGATTTAATTTGACACTTTCTCTGCTGAGACCCCCTCCAGTGAGGCTCATTTCCCTCCAGCCGTTCCTACAATCCTTTCCTCTTTTCTAAACTTGCTGTTACTAATTTACCCCTCACTGTTCTGCGAAGCAAAACATCTGCAAGGTTTTAAGTCCTTTTCCTCCTCCCAGCCTACCCCCATCAGTGTCTAAATGCCTGCTGCTGCTGTTATGGTTATCATTTGTTATGCCACACTGATCTTCTCGCTCTTTTTCATATCAGAACAATGCATTTGTAAGATTCTGACTTTCTGGTTTTTCTCAGTCACAGGTAACAGACTATATAGCAGGCTTATATTTCCGGATACTACTTACTTTATAATAAGTAGATATGTTCAAGGGAAAACACCGGTAAAGGAAATAATAGACCCTTCTACCTGTCTTGAGGTAGACAGCAGCATTATTTTCACATTAGGGAGCATGGGGCGAGTGGATGAAATTTGGAGCATTAGTAAAATGCTTCTGTGTATTTTTCTAGGCCTGTGGTAGATCTGTTGGAATTAAAAAGAAATATATCCACAGATGTATTCAACCACACAAAATAGTGTCACCAGAGATTAGGTTTTTTTCAGTATTGTGTGTATAGGTATGGATGTGAATGTGTTGTACGTTTGCTTTTATTGAAGCATAACATCCAATGTAATGTTTGTTTCACGGGTACCGCCATTGAGTCGGCTGTTCTGTGTATTACCCGGTGTTCACCATAAGTGTGGTCATCGTGTGTCCTATGCAATGTTACTACAGTATTATGGACTATATTCCCTGGGCTCTACTTTTCATCTTCTTGACTTATTTTACAACTGGAAGCTTAGATCTCTTAATCCCCTTTATCTGTTTCACCCATCCCCCACCCCCTCTGACAGTTTGTTCTCTGTATTTAAGAGTCTCTTTGTGTGTTTGTTGAATGTGTGTACGTTCTTAGGAAAAATCTGTAAACGGTCTGTTAGCTTCTCTCTGTAAGAACATGTAAACAGCATCTAAAATTGGAACTATGTTATAGATTGAGTTGTGGAAACTCTCCTTAGCTCGGTATCTCTAAGTAACACGTGAAGTTAAATCGGAAGTATACTGATCTTTGAATTTATAATCAGTTATTTTTAGTTTGCAGAAAAAACTTCAACATGTGCCAACAACACAGCCTCACCTAGATCAGGTAAAAAAGTCTTAAAAAAATTTTTTAAAGCATTTTTTAAACTAAATTAGTTCCATTAGGACTATACTCATATGATGACTATATACTGTATCTTATACTGTAAGTATTACTACATTTATATTATTACTATATACTATGTTACATACTATTACTGTTATGTACTATATTATACTGTCTTACTATATATATGTATATTATATTTGTAGTATTTTCCTCTTGCTAAAAAAACCGCATTTTTGAACTGTGTTGATAATTTTCAGAATTTGGGTGCTTTTGAGGTAATCTCATCTAGCTTAATGCATCACAGGAAGTCCTCAAAGCACTTGTTTCGAACCTGGGGACAAGGTGCTTTCTGGCCTCTCCGCTCTCAGGTCGCTGAGCATATTTCCCACCAGAAGGGTGGGAATCGGTGCTTAACGGCTTCCCCGGGGGCTCCCTGTGCAGCCTCTTCTTAACTCTGTTGAACTAACAGATCAAGGACAAGTCTGGTAAAAGCATGTGTGGCTTCTTTAAATAAACACTGACTTTGAGTTTCGCCTGCAGGTAGCACTGTAAATTTGAAGTGCTTAAGGTGTCGTTCCTTTGGGCACTCTAAACACCTCGTTCCTGAGGCCAGTGTTGAAGATCCTGGAAGACACGTCACCTGTTTTCACTGTCCCCACCCTCCTTTTAAGCAGGTCATAGGTGGTGCAGCTCTAGGGTAACTGCTTTGTTCCATCTCAGACTGTGAGAGCAAGGCGGGGAGCAGTGCACCTCTTCCCGCCTGTCTCGAAACTGTCCCGCATTTTTTGCAGCATGACTCATGGTGACGGGGCCTGCACAGTAGCAGCTTCGTCCTCCCTTTGGCTCGTATTTATGGGGGCCTGTCCTACCGTGTTTGTGGCACCCTTCGCTCAGAAACGTCACAACATACTCATCCACGCTTGTCTTTGGCGTGAGTGAGAGAAATACAGCTCTCTGGTGGTAGAATTTTTTAGAAGACGCAGTAGCAGTCACCAAGATGAACTGGAGGCATATTCTTACGGACTTTCTGGGGGAGGGAGACCATACGAGGAGTCCTCAGGAGGGAAAAATGAAGGATATAGTCGCTTTCGAGAACCCTCATCATGGCCAGAATCTGTACCTGCGATGTCTCACGCAGACCCGGCGTGGCGTGTGTGATGCCTTATGGTTGTGGGTTGAAACGCTCTTTCCTGGTAGTAGTCTGTGCATTCCTCAAATATGGATTCCTCGTTGTTTAGCACGGGGCATGTGTGCAGTGGTTGCTTGGGGAATATTTGTTACAAGAGCGGAAAGCCGTGATTCTTAAATGGGGAACGTCAGAATCCCGTTTAATATTGAATACTCTGTAGTCCCCACACCTCCGGTCTCCAGGACTGGGGCTTAGGCATGTGCGCATTAATGCGTCTGTGTATTTTTAACATTTTATTGTGGAAATTTTACAAAGATCTACAAAAGTAGAGAGAACAGCAAAAGGAACCCTTTGTACACGTGACCCGGTTGCAGTGGCTGCCAGCATTTGCTGATTTTATGCCCTCTGTCTTCTCAGCACTTCTTTTGCTGGAGTATTTTTTTAAACAGAAAATTTCAAACATACAGTCAAGTTGGATAGTGTAGTGAAACTGTGAGTACCCATTGCCCTTGCTAGAGTGTATTAAAGCAAATCCCAGACAGTATGTCATTTCACCAGTAAATAGAGCATGGCTGTTTGTTTTTTTCTGATACACTCTCCTGCTTTAGATCTATAAACAGAGGGCAGAATATAATATTGCAGACAAAGGGCAGTGGGATTCAGGGTAATGATGGTCTGTCTCATGTGGTTTGGCGGGTCTGAGGCTTTGTGAAGGATAGTTTTTTTTCTTTTAACGTATAGTAAAGCATACAAGTTTTTAGTGTACAAGTCAATGTGTCTTTACGTATATTTGTGCCTATGCGTTGGCCCATGGGCGCATACGAACACATATCTCTGTAATTCCCTCGTAGATACAAATACAGCAAATTCCCACCATCGTCAAGAGAGTTCCCTTGTGCCCCTTTTCAGTTAGGAACACTCCTTGCAAAGATGCACCTCCTATTCCGAGTAAGACATCAAGAAGTAGAATTTTGTTTGACTGGAAGAAGTAAGGGAAAGAGCAACCCGGATGTCTAAAAGTGGGCAGGCGAGCATGCTCTAGGAGAGGGGGACTCTGGCACACACGTCCTGGTGGCCGCTTCCTGCTGGAATCCTGAGCTAAGGTGTTGGGCTGTGATGGCCCGGGCACGGGGAACCGCTCTGTGCTGTGGGGCAGGGGCAGGGAAGCTGGATTGGAGTTGCAGTCAGGAGACCAAGCAGGGAGATCCCCTGTGACGAGGGCCTGCACTGCGCTGGTCGCAGGGGGCGTGGAGATGGGATAAATCAAGGACAGACTCATACTAGACCTGTCTGAATAGGCTTACTGACTGATGCTGGGGCGGTAAGACAGAAGTCATGGGAAACAGGCCTGGATTGACTAGAGGAACCTATTGCTTCAGTTTTCTGCTTCTTTCTGTGTCTGGGAAAAGGAGAGTTAATTTTAGATTCGACTCTAGAACTGGGAAGAAGTCTGAAGTAGGTAATACCTAGGACATAGTAGGTATGTTACTAAAGTTTAATCCCTGAATCCTCTTTAATGCAGCTCTCTATCTCCCTGGGCCCTTTGTTTGCTCCCTGTAAGGAGGACCCGGGATTGGAGGGTGGGAAGGTAAGAAATCCCAAATGGCAGCCTGTGCATAGTTTATTTAGTAGAGCCAATTAAAGGAGGGATAACAAGTTGTGACCCTCAACTTCTGCCCTGGGAATTTACAGATCTCATCTCCTTTACTGTCTGCCCACTGCGAGGAGGATTTATTGGTACAGGAAAACATCTAGTTCTAAAATCTGTATCTGCATTGTCTTAATTTTTAAAACCCTTTTTATCTCATATTGGAGTTAATTGAACCCCTTAGAAATATTTTCATATTTCTAACCTGCCGAAAGCAACAACCATTCTCAGTAGAAGCTCTTTAAGAATAAAAAAGCATTATTGAGTTCTATGTTGAGACCTTTTCAATATGGAAAGCCAAGTTCTCCAACTTGAATAAAATACATTTTAAGCAGTTTTGAAGGTTCACTTGCTACTTTCCTTTGAAAATGACAAATTATGTTTCATTTACATCCTTTTGCTACATATTTGATACGCTATATGATGTGCTGTAAGTTCTGATACGCATTTTTTGGTATTATTGGTAGTGATTGCTTTTTTTAATCTTTTTTTCAAAAAATTTTAATGTTATTTATTTTGAGAGAGAGAGAGAGAGAATGAGCAGAGGACAGACAGAGAAAGAGGGAGAGAGAGCATCCCAGCAGGCTCCCCACTGTCAGCACAGAGCCTGACGAGGGGCTTTGACACGGGGCTTAATCTCACAAACGGTGAGATTGTGACCTGAGCCAAAATCAAGAGTTGGATGCTTAACTGACTGAGCCACCCAGGCGCCCCTAAAAATCTGACATTCTACGTCAATTTTAGTTGGCTTTCCTGTCTCATATTTAGCAAGTAAGTGCTTTCTGTTTTTCCTGTTACTAGCAACAGTGGAGAGTAAACGTCAGTATATTTTGTCCTTAGATTGGTCTTTAGTACTTACCTTTACCTTTAGCTCTTCTCTGTTTGTATAAAAAACAATTGGTCTTTTCACATTTCCTACTGTAAGCCTATGTGATTTTCTGTTGGTGAATAAAATTACTGTTGCAGTTGTAGGAAATTATACAAAGCTGTGCTTTAGTGTGTTTTCTCTTCCTGTTTTAAAGCTTGGCTTGAGTGTATTATCCTGATTATGCAAGGTGGGATTTGTGTTTCCATCATGTTATGCTTGGCCCTCATGTATTTTCATCATGAAGTTGAAATTTGGGGTCACAGTAGCCAGTGGAGCTTTGGACTTTGATTATGTGACCAGGAAATCTTGAGATTCAGGTTCCTTAGAGTGCACAGTGAGATTTACCAAGAGCAGGGAGAAAAATAAATCTCAAAGTCAACATTCTAAATGATGTCAACCTTCTACAACCAAAGGTGACATCATACTGTCATTCTCATGGCCAGATACTCCTCTCCCTTTGGCATATGCTTGGTCAGAGCTAAACTGAATTTTTCCTTTGTGGTGTTCCCAGAGAACTTTCGAAAGTACACTTTTGCTTTTGAGTTTTACTCATGGATCTAAGTAGTTTATTTTTTCTGAGCCTCCTTTCCTCCAATTTATAAAATGTCAATAATTCTCTTTATTCCACAGGCCTGTTGTCACAAGTAAATGAAACATGAAATGAAGTGACCCAGGCAAAGTACCTGGCTTAGAACATAGTCGATACACTGTATATATATTACCTTCCCTCTTCATGCTGAGAATCCTGGAGAGAATGCATTAAACAATGAGTATCCTCTTCTGAAAGTTTCTGTTTAAGTACTAAGCCACGGATGAACTCTACAGAATACAGAAAATGGAATTGCTCCTATCAGAACTCAGCAAGACAGTGAAACAGATACACCTAATGTAGTTGTTAGGCAACATAAATGTTCATGAACGTGTTTCTGTCTTAAAGGTTAATGTATTTAATGTCTTAAAATGTAAATATACTTTGCATCTTAAAACTTCTGATTTTTAAAAATATATGACATTACTTTAAAAAAATCATTATTGATGGTCTCTCTTGATTTATAGAGCGTTCTTACAGTGACATTTGAAGTACCGGGAAATGCAAAGGAAGAAAGTCTGAATGTATTTATTCAGGTGAGTGCAGTATGTAACTGATAATGACTTACCACCTGTTTGGGTTACATGGCTGTTGCCGGGAGGAATGGTTGGTCTTATTAAAATATGTCACTTGATCCAGAATCTTCTGTGGGAGAAGAATGTGAGGAACAAGGATGGTGACTGCATGGAGGTCATACGGCTAAAGGTACGGTGTGGTTTTCACTTTCATCCTTTTGGACAAAGGCCCCTTCCTTTCTTGGCTGTCACTTAACACCGTATTTGGTTTTAGAAGAAGCGCTGGTTTTAGTACAAATGACTTTGGTCTGTTTTCATTTTTCGGTGTTTCCATTGCTGAAAAGAAGCTTTGGCAATCCCTGCATAAAGCGTGATTTATGCGCATAGCTGGCATGTAGCGTTTCAGCTCACACAGCCTGTGCGCTCAGAAACATCTCCCCTGTTCTGAGCAGTGATGTGGCCGGTAACCTTGACTCGCTGGACCTCTCCTTTCCTTGGCACACAGCTTGGTCCCTTCGGGAACGCTGTCTTCTTGTGTTTAATTTTCCAAGAGCGCTTTATTGACAGAAGTAATATTAGAAATCTTGCCGCGGCTGAACCCGTGTTACTTCGTACTTGTAGCAGACGCTGAACAGTGGTCATACTGTAAACAGAGTTCCAGAAGACCTGGAGAAAGCTTGCTCTGCGTTTGAAACCCATCCACGTTACTTAGCATTTGGGGATTTATGTCATGGAAGGTGTTTTTTTTTCCAGGGGGCAGTGTTCTATGTGGTGTGCTTAACCACTCAGCAGTCTACTCCCGCGTTTCCAGAAGGTTTTCTTATGATTACTTACTACTACTGTTAGTAACTAGATTTTCCTGTTAGCAGCTGACCTCCTGGGGTCACTAGAATGACAAAGGCTGACACTATCAAGAAACCATTCAGGAGACACTTGGGTGGCTCAGTCGGTTAAGTTCAGCTGAAGTTTGGCTTCAGCTCAGGCCACGATCTCGCAGTTCATGGGTTCAAGCCCTGCGTCGGGCTCCACGCTGACAGCTCCGAGCCTGGGACTGCTTTGGATTCTGTGTCTCCCTCTCTCTCTGCCCCTCCCTGCTCATGCTCTGTCTCTCTCTGTCTCTCTGTCTCTCTGTCTCTGTCTCTCAAAAAGAAAGAAACGTTAAACATTTTTTAAAAAGCCATTCAGGTTTAGATGTGCTCACTCCCTGTGCTGACTCTGCCTAGGACTGGCTTCAGAGCCATGGGTGAATCTCAGTCTGTTCCCAAGTCCTTCCCACCCAGAGGAGCTAAGTCTGATCCTGGAGCTACTGCTCCGATGACAGTAGCACCACTTCCGTCCAGGATCCTAACGGGCAGATTGTGTCTCAGTCTGCGACCGCTTCTGTCCCTGCTACTGAATGGGGAGCGGTTACTACAGAAGCAGCCCTTCAGGCCTTTATGCTGATGCTGCAGCCAGGACCGCACCACAGACCTCAGTGGCTCATCCTGCACCATCCTGGCGTGGCTTTTGTCCCTGGGTGTGTGACGGTTTTTCTGCAGCCCTTCGTCCTCTGTGGTTCTTCCCTTGTCCTTCCTCTCGTCACAACAACCCTGTGAGTCTCCCTTCATAGACTTCCTTCTCCGCCCTGCTGCAGAGGACCAGGGCTCTACCAATGAGCTTAACATGTTCACTCTGGTAACAGCTGGAAGGTCAGAGTCCTTCTACAAGTAACCTAAGACTGATGTTTAGATAATTCTTTCCCAGGAGCTATTACATATTAAAATCCGGTGTAAAAAGGAGAAAACAAAACTGGACAAAGGAAAACAGGAAGAACATACACCTAAAATACACCAGTACACCAAAACCACGCCAAAGTTTTGTGGTGGGGATGACCTTGAGTGGTTTGTCTCTTACTGTTTTGCAATATGTATATTAAGTTAATAACAAATAAGTGTAACAAGCATCATTTCAGAGAAATTGTTTCATCCTCAGGGAGCCAGTTTATCAGATAATTTGTTTCACTTCTGCAAGTCAATATAAAATGAATTGTATCCAGATAGATGTATTTTTCTTTTCCTTTATTTCATTATTATCTGCTCCATTTATTGCAACCTAGTGAAAAATTGTCACCCAAATCCTTTAACTCCTCAAATTGTCCCACTGAGACTGTGAAACAAGGTAAAATCCTTAAAAGTAGAAAAACCACTAGAATTCGATGCATGTTTTATCATTTGGTTGTTTCAACTTTTCAGATATCCTAAGACGTGTATTAATTTTATTACAAAAAGGGACTATTTTTTTTTTTAAAAACATTGTACACAAATGCTTGAGATTTAAATTTAAAAATCAGAGGCTGTAAGAAACTATTTCCATAAGGCACAAATAACTAGATTTAAGTAATTTTCACAGAATCTTTATGGGTTTGTATTTAAAATGGAACAGCAATAATCTGATAACATTGTCTGCTGTGAATTTGAACTGAGGCTGATTGATCACTCTCTGAGCAGGGGCTGGTGTCGATCAAAGACAAACTAAAACAGGTGATTGTCCAAGGTGTCCATGAGCTCTATGACCTGGAGGAGACCCCGCTGAGCTGGAAAGATGACACAGAGAGAACAAATCGATTGGTTCTTATTGGTAAGTGAAATTGGTAAATTTCTAAAGCACAAATATATATTTGAAAGTGATGTAATATGCCAAACTGTAGCAAGATTAACCAGTCTGAGTCCCTGTGATTAATGTATTTGTCTTCATGATGTGATAACATTCATAAGAACTTGGTAGACATTTTACTCTTTTCTTCAAACAGGTTTAGAAAATAATTAATTGAAATGCCAGTTTCGTCTAAGGGACTTAACTAGAAATAGAAAGTTGAAGGGATCATTAATTACTTTGTTTTTGTAAATTTCTGAAGATTATCAAGCATTTCATGATTTGGAATTGATAGGCAAACTGCCCTTTTAATAAGCATGATATAATCACACCCTATTTTGTTCTGTGTGCAGGCAGGAATTTAGATAAGGAGATCCTTAAACAACTATTTATAGCTACTGTGACTGAAACAGAAAAGCGGTGGACGGCACATTTCAAAGAAGATCAAGTTTGTCCATAACACTAGAAGCATTTCTAATCAAAGGGACTGGGTGATAAATCGGGAATAACTTTCCTACTGGTCATATGTCAAGCATCTGTTCTTTGTGTTACTTCTGTTATGAATTCCAGCGTACTTTAGTGTTTATTTAATGGAACATGTAAAATTTAGTAGATAAATACTATAAAACATTTGACATTCATACAATAAAACGTAATACCCTCTGAAGTGGGGTTTTTTTGTGTGTTTTTATTTTGTTTTTTAGTGTTTATTTATTTTTGAAAGAGAGAGCATGCAGGGGAGGGGCAGAGAGGGAGAGAGAGAATGCCAAGGAGGCTCTGCACTGACAGCCTGGGCCTCAAACTCACAAGCCGTGAGATGATGACCTGAAACCAAGAGCCAGATGCTTAACCAACTCAGCCACCCAGGTGCCTCTGTTTTTGTTTTTGTTTTTTAAATAGATGTTTCACAGAAATACCTGTCAGAATTGGCTTTGGAGTTTACATACTCTGGATTTTTCACCCATGGAAATTATTTATAATCATAATGTTAAAAGTTAACGTCAGCTTAGAACTAAGAATGGCAGCTGATTGCATAGATATTTTATCGTTATTAACAAATTACAAAAAAAAATTTTTTAATGTTTATTTATTTTTGAGAGAGGGAGACAGAGCACAAGCAGGGGAGGGGCAGAGAGAGGACACACACAGAATCTGAAGCAGGCTCCAGGCTCTGAGCCGTCAGCACAGAGCCCCACGTAGGGCTCGAACACACGAACCGTGACATCATGACCTGAGCCGAAGTCGGACGCTTAACCGACTGACCCACCCGGGCGCCCCAAGATATTTTTTTAAAAAACAAATAATGTCACCATTTTTATTAAATGAAATAAAAGTCTTGTAGACTTACGAGTGGAAGAAATCAGAGTCAAACAACTGGAACCACCTCTTGTTCTAAGCTTTACTGGTGGAGTCCTGGAACTTCAGCCCTTTGCAACATATTTATACGATTCCAGTTTAAGAGCTTTTGATGTTAAGTAGATTTTCCTACTGGTATTAAATCCATCTTGGTTTTTTTGAACTTCTTTAATTTTCAGTATAAGCTAAAAAAGTGACGACATACAGAACTTCAGAGGGAACTACAGATAACTTACGACAATTTAACCATCTTTCTATCAGGGGTTGGTGTGTAAGTACACAGGGGCTTACTTATCCGCTATTTCTATTAATGGCCAGGTCAGCATAACTGTATTCAGACTGTAAGAGAAAAGCATTAGATGGAATTTTAAAAAGAGCTTTCTCAAACTAATGATTAAATATCAGAAGGCTATAGAAATGTTGTTCTAGAAATGGTTTTCCCTCAGAATTTTCACTGAAAGAATGTCCATCTCTGTGTCTTGAATGGCTCCGTCGGTTGGAGGCAGGCTGACTGGCCCGTTCATCTGTCTCTCTTCCCCTGCATTCTGTGCCTTTTTTATATAACCTTCTGTATTCCTCCATCTGTCCCCTGAATCCAGTCTCTTTTTTAATTTTTTTTAATGTTTATTTTTGAGAGAGACAGAGACGGAGTGTGAGTGGGGGAGCGGCAGAGAGGGAGACACAATTGAAACAGGCTCCAGGCTCCGAGCAGTCAGCACAGAGCCCGACGCGGGGCCCGAACCCACAAACCGTCAGATCATGACCTGAGCCGAAGTCGGACGCTTAACCCACAGAGCCACCCAGGCGCCCCCTGAATCCAGTGTCTTAAGTTCACGGTTCAGACAGTACGCTTACTCTGTGGCGGCAGATGGCAGATCGCCCAGTAGAAACGCAGCTGATTTTTGGGTCCGATCTGGGCTTTCATTCCAGTTGTGTTGCTTCTTGGCCTCGCAGTCTCGGGCGGAGCACTTTCTCCAAGGTCGGTTTCCTGGTTTATGAAGTGGGCGGCGTCATTTCAGTCATTCAGGGTTGTTGTGAGGGTTGCATAGGTTTGCAGCGCACCAAGTGGAGCCTGGATACAGGCTTTCTTTTTCCTAACGAGGTAAATTTGATCTGTTTTATGGTCAGTGTTGCCACAGTAATAGTTCATAATGTTCCTTGGCAAATAGTAAGCACCTAGATTCCTCTGTTTACAGCCATGAGAGAGAGCTTACAGTGAATTGCCCTGCTGTGGGGGAAATGTTTGGAGTACTGTTAATCTGTACTCTTAAAAATCTGCATTTATCAAAGTCCTAAACCTTTTTTTCTTTAAGATACATTAGTATGTAATTCTTTTTTATCACGTAAGTACTGACCAGATACATTTGTGTCCTACAAATCGCGGATGTCACAATGAATCAGTCTCCCGTGACCTGTGTCCTTCAGTCGCTGACCCTCCTCGGGGGTGGGCAGTGTTGTCAGCATCGTGTCTGCCCTTGTACGTGTTGCTTTTCACTTACACACACACACACGCACACACACACACGCTTACGTCGTGGTGACTAGAGCCGTAGTGTAAGCTGCTGCTTCTGGAGAGGTAGGAGCTTGCCATAAATATCCTCAAGGAAGACATTTATTTTCATAACGCGTGTGTTTTATTTTACTTAATTTTATTTTTTTAACATAAAAAATGTTTATTTTTTTAACTTAAAAAAATGTTTATTTTTGATAAAGAGAGTGCAAGCGGGGGTGGCACAGAGAGAGAGGGAGACACAGAATCCGAAGCAGGCCCCAGGCTCTGAGCTGTCAGCACAGAGCCCAGTGCGGGGCTCGAACTCACAAATCCATGAGATCATGAGCCGAGCCAAAGTCGGATGCCTAACCGACTGAGCCACCCAGGCGCCCCTTAATGTGTATACTTTAAAACATCGTTCTTTTTAGATTTTAATGCACTTAGCTTTTTAAAAAACTCAACTATTAGCCTTAGACCTTCTTCCTTGACAGTACATATGAATAGGTCTTGTTCTTTAATTGCTGCGTAGAAATTCGTAGGATAGCATAGAATACATTCCTTTAAAACATCATTTATTGATGGGGCGCCTGGGTGGCTCAGTTGGTTAAGCGTCCGACTCCGGCTCGGGTCCTGATCTCGCGGTTCGTGAGTTCGAGCCCCGCGTCGGGCTCTGTGCTGACAGCTCAGAGCCTGGAACCTGCTTCGGATTCTGTGTCTCCCTCTCTCTCTGCCCCTCCCCTGTCTCTCTCTGTCTCAAAAATAAATAAACGTTAAAAAAAAAAAAAAATTAAAGCATCATTTATTGAGAGCTTCCACTTTGCCCAGGCTTGAGCGCTGGGCGAAACTGCACGTGAAAGATAAGGGCCTCATTCTTACAGTGTTTACATTTTGGTGGCGGGACGTAAATAAATTAGAAAAGAAGAGGAAAGTAAGTCCCATAACAGGACTGGGCGGTCCTGGAAAGCCTCCCTGAGGAGAGATGGGTGGGTGTTGAGGATGGAGTTAAAACGCTTGGTGCATGGGGAGGAGGAGTCGGGAAGAAGGTTCCAGGCAGACCAGCACCTAGTGGAGCAGCCTTTTAGCTGGGAGCCCGCACCACTGGTGCCAGACCGGGCCTGGGGGTGGGGGGGTGGGGGGGTGGGGGGTGGCGTTGGGAGCTGGGGCAGGGCTTGCTGCTCCTGGTGGGACGGAGCAGAACATCTGGTTTTAAGCTGGAGAAGCGGCGTGGTTTGTGATCGATCCCTGTGGCAGATGAACCAGCCCTTAACTGTTCTCGAAACTGCACACGGTGCTACAGTGAACATCATTGTGCAGCACGCCTCTTTGTTCTTAGGTGAGGATGCTTCTCTAGAGTAAGTGTGTACGTGTGGAATCCCGGGCTTCTGGGATGTGCACGCTGAAATTCTTAATAGATGCTGACCAGCTGCTCTCCCAAGTGGCTGGAAGTTTCCGCCTTACACAGTAGGGGGTGAGAATACCCATTTTTCCAAACCTAGTTAACCCTCTGTAACCTTGCCCGTCTGCGTAGAAAGGCATCTCACTGTTTTTATTCAGATTTCATGTTTTTTTTTTTAATGTTGTTTATATCTTCTTTTAAAGATGCATTGTGTGTTCTTCATTCTTTTCCCCAAATGCAATTTTCCACGATCAGAATCATTATCAGTTTAACCTGCACTTCAGAGGACTTTGGAACTTGTCATAGAGAATATATCCCCAACAGAATATTTACATTATATATATATATGTAATGTGTATATATATGTGTGTGTGTGTATGTATATATGTGTATATATATATATATATATATATATATATAATGTTTTTAATGTTTATTTCATTTATTTTGAGAGAGAGGGAGAGTGCAAGCAGGGGAGGGACAGGGATAGGAGAGAGAGAGAGAATCCGAAGCAGGCTCCGTGTCATAAGCACAGAGCCTAATGAAGGCAGGGCTCAGACTCACTAGAACTGTGACATCATGACCTGAGCCGAAGTCCAGAGCCGGACGCTTAACCAACTGAGCCACCCAGGCATCCCTGAGAATATGTATTTTTATAACTAAATGTGGACCAGTATCCCAACTACAGATAATTTCAAGGGTATTGGTGGTGACAATGGTGATCAAGGTTTAGGCGCAGTTCATCTAAAACTCTATAGTTTACTGAGTAATACAGGATAGATTACTAAATGTCTCTGAGCCTTTGCCTCCTTATTCATACAATGGCGATAAAATGCAAATCTCTCACCATTGTTCCAGGGATGAAATTTAAAGCACCCTGAATAGAGTCTCAATGTAAGCGAATTCTTTTTCCAGCAAGATTCGATTAAAAAAAACAAACAAACCCTTAAAAACCCCAAACCAACAATTCTCAAGCTTGTGCGTACCTTCTTAAAACAGCTCTTTCCTAGGCTTTGCCCAGCTTTTAGTATAAGGGCCCAGTGCCTTGGTACTGTGTGCCAGGGAGCTGGAGGAGGGGTCGACACAGGGTCAGAGGGAAGACCAGATAATTGAAAGGGTAATTCTCAGGTCATGATGTTTCCAGGAAGTTATCGACAAAATAAAGCTAAGAGACTTTTAAGCATTTACGGGCTTGGTCGTTTCCTTGCTACAAATTGATTAATCGTCTCCTTTGCCTCAGTAGGGTAGGTGGGAGCACTGCTTTTAGATTGCTTTGAAAAGACTTCCCCGGTTTCAGAAATGCCATACCTTGTGGAAGTGATGTTGAAAGAAGTATATTCTGCCTTTGTAGACGAGCAACTTGCCCTACCTCGAGGAGAAAGATACACTAGAGCTTTTCTTCTTCTTCTTCTCAGAGTTAGCTTTAATATTCAAATCAACTTTAACTGTTGATGGCCACATTGTCTTTATTTATTTATTTTTATTTTTGAGAGAGAGAGCACAAGCAGAGAAGGGGGAGAGGGAGAGGGAGAGAGAATCCCAGGCAGGCTCCACGCTCAGCGCAGAGCCTGATGTGGGGCTCGACCTCACGGCTGTGAGGTCACGACCTGAGCCGAAATCAAGAGTCAGATGCTTAACCGACTGAACCACCCAGGTGCCCTTATCTTGCCTTTAATTTTCAGAGTGGAATGGAGAGAAACCAGACAGCATCATCCTTTTTGTAGATTAGTCTAGAAAGTTTGGTTTTTCATACTAGGACAGCATTGCGTGAGCTCCTGATGGGTTTGTTCAGAAAAAAAAAAACGTATTCGTTGTTAGGAAAGAAGCAATCCCCAAATATTACAGAGTCCCCACCATGCACAAGGCTGCGTGTTAAATGCTGCAGGAGTTACAAAGGCAGGCTTCTCATTCTGAAGGCAGCACTAAAGAATTGATGGGATGTGACTGTAAGAGTTTTTTTTTTCTTTTCTTTTCTTTCTTTCTTTCTTTCTTTCTTTCTTTTCTATCTTTATTTCTATCTTTCTTTCTCTTTCCTCCCCTTCCCCTTCCCCTTCTTTCCTTTTTTCCAGAGTGACTTGCCATAATGGAGTCTTTCCAAAGCACTCAGTTTTCATTGATAAAGCTCTTTGTTTTTACCTGGGCATATTTTGTATAACATTAGATATAATCACATACGATAAACTTTACCCTTTAAAAAAAATTTTAATGTTTATTTTTTGAGAGCGTGAGCGGGGGAGGGACAGAGAGAGAGGGGGAGACACAGACTCCGAAGCAGGCTCCAGGCTCTGAGCTGTCAGCACAGAGCCTGACAAAGGGCTCAAAGTCATGAACGGCGAGATCGTGACCTGAGCTGAAGTCGGACGCTTAACTGACTGAGCCACCCAGGCGCCCCTAAACTTTACCCTTTTAGAGTGTACAATTCATAGCTTTAGTAAATCCACCATAGCTAAGTCCAGAACATTTTCATTACTCCCCAAGGAAACTATCCATCGACGTTACTCCCCATTTCCCCCTGTTCGTAGCCCCCAGCGGCCACCACTCTACTTTCTGTTTCTGTAATTGGCCTATTCAGACTCCTTTCACTTACCATGATGTTTTCAAGATCCATCCATGTCGTAGCACATATCAACACTTTGTTGCTTTTGTTGCTGAATGAAAGTCTATGTATATTACCACATGTTGTTTATCCATTCATCGCCTGATGGGCGTTTGAGTTTCTCCTTTTTGGCTATTTGGCCTTTTTCCCATGTTTAATTTTTTAAACTAATAGAATGTAATTTTTGGAACAGTTTCAGATTTACAGGAAAAGTGAACAGACAGCACAAGATAAACGTGCAGGTGGTACAAGTTCCCATATTCCACCCCCCCCCCATACACACATTCAGTTAATATCTTACAGCAGTATGGCACATTTGTTACAATTAGTGGACTGATATTGATACATTATTAACTAAAGTCTGTAGTTTATTCACATAGCCTTATTCAGGCAGCCTGTTCAGATGGCCTGTCATTTTTCTGTTCCAGGATGCTGTCCGTCATTTTTCTGTTTGGATGCTGTCATTTTTGTCTTCCAGGATGCCGTCCCAGACTCCACACTGCAGTTACTTGTCACATCTGTCTGTAGAGTCCTCTGGGCTTGGACTGTTCTCGTTTTGGTGACCTTGATAGTTTTGAGGATGGTTCTGGCCAGGGACACAGGATGCTCCTCTATCAGAATTTGTCTGTTTTTCTCCTGATCACATGGGCTCGGGGGAGCACGATCACATTACGGCATATACTGTCAAAGGGTTTATGACTATTGATGTAAACGCTGGTCACCTGATGACTTGGCTGAAGTGTTTGTGACCCTTCTCCACTTGTAAGGATCTTTGGAAGGAAGATATCTTTGGAAGGATCTGTATCTTTAGAAGGAAACCACTCTGCACTGCCTGTGGTAAAAGAGTGAGGAATTCTCCTGCCCCCGGCCCTGTTTAATATTTTGGAGCGTTTTTTTTTTTTGTTGTTGTTGTTGTTTGTGTTTTTTGTTTTTTTTTTTTTTTTTTTTTTTTTTTGTAAAGCAGGTTCTATGCCCAATGTGGGGTTTGAACTCAGGACCCTAGGTTTAAGACTTGCATGCTCTACAGACTGAGCCAGCCAAGCATCCCTCTTTCCTCCCATTTATTATTTTACTCATTTGGTTTTTATCAGTATGGATACACACACGAATATTTATTTTATGCTTTGGGTTGTAATCTAATCCTACTTGCTGGAGTGGCCCCAGCTTTCACCACAGGAGAACTTCACTTGTCTCCTATGCCCCCTTGACATACCTCCCTCAATGGAGATTCTTTTGTTTTTGTTTCCCAAGCCTTTACTTTTCTCCTTTCATTTTTAAATAACCCAAATCCCCATAGATGTTGACTTTAGGAAAACTAACAATACTCCCTTCCCAGGTCACAGGATTCCTCTGCAGCCTGCAGAAATGTGCTTTACCTGCAGGGGGTTGACGGGGAGGCAGCTGGGAGACTGAGGTTGGATAAGACACTTGTCAGGGCCCTCCCCTGAGCTTGGTTTAGTCATCCCCCAAGTAGTAACTGGTGAACCTGGGATTCAAACACAAATCCCTGAGGCCCAAAAGCTCCATCATTTGTCCTTCAAGCTACATATGACGGCGAAGGCGAAAATCTCAGGAGTAGAGCACAAGCTCTTAACATCTTTTAGAGAAAGCAGTTTTCAAATTTTAATCCTGAAGCGACTAGCTACTTTAAACTACTTTTTTGTTATAGTTTGCTCCTTTACCTGGCTTCTGATTTCTGGCTGAAAGTTCATTATCATTTACAAACGCTAAAGGCAGATTTACTATGACCATCAGTGGCATAATATGTGTATGTTGCATTTTTAGTAGATGCCTCCTCAAATTCTTTTCCCAAATAGGTGGCTCTTACGTTATGAACAGCCAGTTGCTCAGTATTTCACCCCAAGATCCCTATTTATATAACACACATGAAGTTAATTCCACCGGACCGTGACTCTGGTCGCTGAGCGTAAGATTTAAATGAAGCCAGTCTAGAAACCGCCACTTCCAAGGATGTCAGGTGAGCGAAACAGACTCTCTGCCACATCCCTGTTCTCCAGGGTGGGGAATGCCGACCTAGTGATTTAGGTAAAGGCCCTGCACCTCTCCCTTGGCCTTGTTGTTATTATTAATTTTTTGTTAAGTAGGCTCCACGCCCAGTGTGGGGCTTGAACTCACAGCCCCGAGATGAACAGTCGGGTGCTACACTGACGGAGCCACCCAGGTGCCCCTGTTTTAATTGTAATATTTATTATTATAGTAAAAGTGCTGAAGGTTGACTTTTAAAAAAGAAGAAGAAGAGATTGAGAGATCGTCAGACTGCGTGCATCCGTTGGTGTTGGGAGGCTGTTTTTGTGAAAACGGGGTTTTTCACACGGGCTCTGGACTGGTTAGAACGTGGCACAAACCACCTAATTGGTGATGGACATTTGAAAAACAATTGTGTCAGTGGTCACTTGTTTTACGAAGCCCAGTTTAGGTGCAGAAGTCTATCTACCCAAGGGTGTGACATAAAACGTATTTTATCCTGTGGTTAATGGTTCAGAGAAGCTCGAGAAGCGCTGATGCCAAGGGACTTCTCTTTAGCTCTTCTGTTTTCCTTCTACCCCGAACTTCCACAACTTAATGCCCAGACATTTCAGCCTTTTCTGGAAACCTCAGTTGGGCAGTTAAGGCAGGAAGTAGAAGGGACCGTGCAACCCTCCCTCGCATTCCCCGGAGTTCGTGGATATAGTTAAAAATGCTTAAGAATTAAGAATGGTTCAGCTCATCATTCGGGATGAGCACAGACTCCACCAATGGAAATGGGTGAATAACCGGTTGTGAACCCCGAAAACATACTGTTAGGCTTTTCTTACAAACACCGTAGACATTTAGTGCCACCCCCCCCCCCTTCTATCCTCCAGGGGAGAGGCCCGAATATCGAAATGGCCACAGATTGTTGGGTGTCCTATTTTCCTGCCTCTGCTATTTGCACGGTTTTCAATGCGCTTTCACCGCGCATCTTCCTGGGTGGCCGGTGGGTGTCAGGAGAAGGAGGGGGCTGGAGGCTCTTGCCCTGTCGGGTAACGCGCAGGGAACCCTCATCATTGGACTGCGTCCGGAGCAAGCAGGGGAGCGCTGGGAGGTAGGGGAGGAGGGGGTGGAAAGGGTGGGGGGCGGTCGACCACTCAAGGACTCGAAGAAGCTCGGAGAAAAGGCAAAGTGCATCTTTGCTGGACGGTGTTGGCAACGAGGAGAAACCAACGGAAGAGAAGACCACCACCAAACGGGCAACCAGCCGCAAGCCCTCCTGCTTTTTGGAACACTCCGAACCCGCCGGCCTCCAGCCCGGACCCCCTCGAGGCAGACGAGCGGCCGGCCACCACCCCTGCGTCTTGCACGACCTGCTCCCCCATGAACTTGCCCAAACCCGAAAGCCTTCGCTCCACACCGCGGCGCAGCCTCCGGGGCTCCGACGGGGAGGACGGCGAGATCGACATCCTGGGAGAGGAGGAGGATGAGGGCGAGGGGGAGGAGGACGAGGAAGGCGAGGCGGCGGAGAGCCAGCCGTTGCCAGGGCAGCTGCCCCCGCCGGGGACGCGGGAGGCGCGGCGCGGCGCGGGCGCGCTTGGCGGAGGGCTCCCCGAGGGCGGCGGCGCCCCGGCCGACGCCAAGTTGGGCCCCAAGTTCGGGGCGTCGAGCGGGTCCGCGGCGGCCTCCGCGGACGGCCCGCAGCCGGCGAAGCCCCCGTACTCCTACATCGCGCTCATCACCATGGCCATCCTGCAGAGCCCGCACAAGCGCCTCACGCTCAGCGGCATCTGCGCCTTCATCAGCGGCCGCTTCCCCTACTACCGCCGCAGGTTCCCCGCCTGGCAGAACAGCATCCGCCACAACCTCTCGCTCAACGACTGCTTCGTCAAGATCCCGCGCGAGCCGGGCCACCCGGGCAAGGGCAACTACTGGAGCCTGGACCCCGCGTCCCGGGACATGTTCGACAACGGCAGCTTCCTCCGGCGCAGGAAGCGCTTCAAGCGCCACCGCCCGCCCCCGGGAGCCCACCTGCACCACCCCTTCCCCCTGCCCGCCGCGCCCGCCGCCCTGCACGGCCCCTACCCGGGCCTGCTGCTCGGGAGCCCGGCCCCGCCGCCCCCAGTGCCGGGGGCCTACCCCGCCGCCGCCTCCGGGAGCCGCCCGTGCGCGCTGCTGCACCCGCACCCCCTTCGCTACCTGCTGCTGTCGGCCCCGGCCTACGCCGAGACGCCCGGGAAGGCGCCAGGCGCGGACCCGGCCACCCCCGGCGCCCCCTCGGCCGTGCGGCCCTCCCCGGGCTCCCAGCCTTGGGAGGAGGGCAAGGGGTCGGCGGCGCGGCCGGGAGACGGATGCGCCCCCTTCAGCATCGAGAGCATCATGCGAGGGGTCCGAGGAGGAGGCGGGACGAGGGCCGCGCAGAGTCTGCCCCCGACCCCGTGGGGCTACTGCCACCTGCTGCAGCGCTCGTCGTGCCTGGTGCATCACCGGGCGGCCACCCCTTTGCTGCACGTGTCGGCTGCCGCTGCGGCGTCCGCTGCCCGGACCGTGTTAGAGCAGCAGCAGCAGCAGCATCGGCAGCAGCAGGAGGACTGTACCAGCCGCCGCGCTCCCAGCGAGGGCGCTCTGCTGGGCCAGCACCTGTCCGCGGCGCGCCTGGGGTGTCCGCCCGGAGCGGGAGGCTCCAGGCCGACAGCGGTGGCCAGCCTTTCCGGCAGGGAGAGCGTCTTGCCGGCCTTCTGAGCGGCATCCGCACGCTGTCCTGGCGCTGACCCCGCCGGACACCCCTGGAGCCAAGCCGGGGGACGGCCCTTCGCGCCGCCCGCCCTCGCGCACGCCGCCCCGCGGGGCGGGGACCACGGGGGCGCGTCCGAACTCCGCGTCGCAACCACCACGACCTGGACCACGGTGCGGATCGCTGCCGACTCCGTACAGAGGAAAAGTTGGATACTGTGCGGCCACCCGGGCGTAACCTTCCCATGGCGTCCACTCTCGCCCTCACTTTTCCAGCCTCCAGTCGTGGCTTCCAGGGTTTTTCCCATTACCCATTTCCAGAGTAACTGTGAACGTGAGTGGGACACTTTGTTCTGGCATTTAAAAAAAGAAAAAGAAGAAAAAAATAAAGAAAATAAATGCCCAATGCACAACCTGTTTCCCCTCGTTGACTCCCTAGGAATTGCAAATATTATTCCCCGGTCAAGTGCAAAATACTTGTTCTTTCTGTCTTCCTGAAATCGATGTGTAATAGAGACTTTTAATTTTAAAGCATTGACTTCTAATGTGTGTGTCTGATGTGGAAAGATGCTAACTAAATAAAATGCTAAGTCACCACACCATATTACTTATTTCGTATTTACTTCTCAATAATCGCTTTCTAAATGGAACTTCTTTTGAAAGTTAGTTCTTTCCTCCCAGGGAACAAGTTAGTTTTACAATTCGTATTCATTACAGGCATCAGAAACAATTTTCCAACATGGCCTGCAAAACTTCCGAATATTTGACGTCCTAGGCTTTAAAATATGGTATATAGAATTTATGAAATCTGTAGAAGAAAAAGAATTGGAGGGAAATGTAAGTACATTTTCCATTCGTTTTTCATGTTTAAAAGATGTTGATTTTTCACCTGAATACAGTGGGGCGCCACTTGAGATCAATTTAGAAGGTAGTGGCCAACATTTCCCAGGAAAAAAATAAAAGGCAATTTTTATAAAAGCGTCAGAATTTTCCAAAGCAGGGCCAGGGAAAAAGGAAGGATCAAAGGTAACATTTGTGTCCTGGACAATTTACAATTAAACATTTTTTTTCTCCCCAGACGGATGCCTTCTAAGGGCGCATGGGCCCCTTTCTTTGGTACAGGAAGAACTTAGTTGTTTCGAAAAGAAGTTCTCCGAGAACTTTGCCACCAGAAAGGTTTCACTGTCCTCAGGCTTCTGGCGACCGGGTGGGTGGGAAACAAGGGGAAGACGCCCATCAGGAAATAGCCCCAGAGACAGCAAGTTCCAGCAAGTTCCGAGAGACCCCGCCGCACTCCCCGGCCTCTCAGGGCTCCTGTTTCAGAAGAACCACATTCCTTGCTGCTGCTGTGGGAGAAGCCACTTGGAAAGTGTGAGAAGGTCGTTCCCCTTCATCTACTCCGCAGTTCCCTCTGTGAATTTCTGGTTCCGGGAGGGAGGGCAGATCTAGGCTCACATTTTTACGGCTGTCCAATTGGTCCACTTTTACCCCAGCTTCTCATCTCCTCCCCATCTTTCAGAACCTCCTTGCAAGTCCTGCGCGCGATCCTCACCTCCTCCGGGCTTGCAGTAGTACGGTTCTGGAGACGTTCTGGAAGGTTCCCAAGCCCAGCCCCTGGGAGCCGCCTAGACGCGGGCTTCCGTTCTCCCTCGGCCCTGCACGCGCAGCGCAACCTTCGCCCGGTCGCTCCTCGGGCACCAGCAGTTCCCTTCTGTGGCCCCGATGCGCGACCAAAAGCCCCTTCTCCCCCGCCACCTTCCCTTCTCAGGGTTTTGCCGGGTCCTGTCTCACCCTCCGCACCCCAGCTTTAAGATCCGTTTAGCGCGTTCTGCAGGTCTGGGATTACCTGTGTTTGGCAACAAGCCGTAATAAAGGGAGCCTCTGTCACACCAAGAACTCTCCCCTTCCCGTGCCAACTCCCTCTTGCCCTTTGTGCGAACACATTTCCAGGCCTACGTGCGTTCTTTTATTCAGTCAACAAACTTCGTGGGAGCGACAGGTGGAGCCGCCACCGAGCCCAGAGGCGACACTCGACGCCGACGCCGGTGTCTTCCTTCCCTGCGCCCCAGACCAGCACGGTCACGAGCACCGGTCACAACCTGGCTGAAGCCGGCCCCCACTCTCCTGCTTTTTATACTTTTTACCTAATGAAACCGTATCGAAGGATGAATTTTCAAGAAAACCGTCTATTCGGTGGGAGAGTGAATTAAACGTTGATCTCCAGTCGAACGTGGCGCTAGGGGTCCGCGCGCACAGGTGGGGCCTTCCGTGGGGGCCCGCGGGGTGACCCGCCCGGCACCCCAGCCCCCGTGGTGAGGACGAGCCCTCACTGCAGGCGGCGCGGCTTGGTGGGTCTGAGCAGGGGCGTCCGGGCGCCTCCCCGGCCCCCGCTGCTGTCAAGGCCACTGCGCGGGTCTGTTGGGAACCCATGCGTGGCGCGCAAGGCACAGCGCTTCGGAGTTGTGGGGTCGCCTTCGACCTTCGGGCTCGTCTTCTTGAGGCCGGGCTGACTTCTTGAGGCTTCCTGAGCCGCCGGCGGGCCTGGGAGGTGCGGAGAGGCTGGGGCGAGGGCTGGAGGTAAGCCGGGGAAAGCGACTCTCCCTCGGGTCCCACCGGCTGATAATAACACTAATAACTAACAGTAAGGATGGCGGCTAACCCTTGTCCCCCGTTCCCTGCCTGCCGGGCACTGGGTTCCCCTTTAACCCTCCCAGCACCCAGTGCCGAAGACACGCTCGAGTCCCCGTTACACAGGCAAGAAGTTTGCAAGTTGGTGAAATTGGGAAACTCGCCCCAAGACCCTTAGGAGGTGGTACCGGGCCCTATTTGGTTTTTGAACCACTAACCGTGTGGGCACCGGCGACCTTCTCCTGCCTGGGCCTCGGGTCGCGGAGACCCGGGCCTAAAAGGATTGGGTGCCCAAACCCTCCCTCTCGGCTCCTTGCCCCAGGCTTGGCGTGCCACCAAACGCATTTCTGCCCCCAGGGCCCGGCAGCCCCCAAGCTGGCGCCATCGGTTCCCCAGCGGCGCTCGGGGCTTCTCTGCGTAACCCGTGGGCGGGGCGGTGGGAAGGTCACGGCCTAGAGGGCACTTGGCCACGCCCAGGGCCACGCAGAACTACCAGACTCGACCCCAGACCGCCAGCGAGGAGGCGGGGGAGTCACGAGAGTGGGTTTTTCCTTCCCAGGTGGGTTTTCGTCTTCCTTCCCCTGGTGAACCCCAAGAACTCAGGTACCCCTGGACGTAGATGCCGGCGGTACTGCGACCCCCCAGTCCGCCTGCGGGCCCGCAGCCGCCGCCCCCTCCCTGCCGCCCGCCCTCGGAGGTGGAGGCAGAAGCTTCGCGGCCCCTCGCTGCCCCGCCAGCCTCCGTTTGCTCTCGGGAATCTTGACTCTGCGCTCCAGTTCGCGCCCTGCGCCCCGCACTGGATCTGCGCGCGAAAGGGTCGTGATGTGGCCAGGATGCTGGGCGGCACCTGCCTGGGGACAGGCTAGGGACGGGTGGGGAGGCTGGGCCGGGGCAGGACCAGCCCTCAGTTCACCCTCAGGTCAGAAGGTCCGGGCCCACTGGCCTGGGAGTGAAGGTGGGGGCCCCTGCGGAGAAGGACCCGCGGACTGGCGACCCGGGGACTGCGGTGGCTGAACGCGGCGAGCCTACGTGTGTCCGTTGGTGGCCAGCACGCCCCGCCTGCACGGGTGCGACAAGGCACGTCGGCGGCGATGACGTTCTCCGCGCCCTGGCCCTGCATACTTGGGGTGTCCACAGTGTTTCCAAATATTCATGGGAATGTAGCTAGTGACTGTCTTTCATCTCCAGTCTGCCTGAACCAGAGGCCTCTGCTCCTTTCGTTCGACTTAGAAGCAGTCAGGGCAGAAAGGCTAGAAAAACAGCAGAAACTACGAGAAAAGATGGAAGCGCGAGGGGACTCAGCTCTCATCCCCTCCCCTCCTCCCCACCCCCAGCATTTAGAAAGAATATTCATGGGGCGCCTGGGTGGCTCAGTCGGTTGAGCTTCCGCACAGGTCATGATCTCACGGTTCATGAGTTCAAGCCCCGCGTTGGGCTCTGTGCTGACAGCTCAGAGCCTGGAGCCTGCTTCAGACTCTGGGTCTCTCCATGTCTCGGCCCCTCCCCTGTTCATGTTCTGGCTCTCTCTGTCTCTCAAAAATAAATAAATGTCAAAAAAAAAAAAAATTAGAATGTTCAGAACTGCCTCCCCACGTGAATATCTGATTCCAATCCGAACTGTGATCTTACTCTGCAAATGCCCACCTACCTGTAATTTCGACAAAAAGTCGTTTAGGCTTAATGGCTGTTTTTTTCATATCAGAACTGAAATTATTTGAATGTGCTTTAAGTATTCATTGATTCCATATACACCGCTTGGTTCAAAGGACTTACATAGGTGATAGCTAATAATACCAACATTTGCCCACCCTCCTGCCCCAACCCCGCAAATAGACAAGAGAATCCAGTTTGAAATTCAGTTCAAGGCCAGTTCCCTGTTGCCCAACTACTTTCACACAATCAAGGTTTGTATGTCAGAATGGATGCTTGTAAGAGAAATACCTGGGTATAAACTTCATTTCTTACACTGCAGGAATATATTTATTGAAATCATTAATTAAGAACGTTTGGGGATAGTTGTGGTTGATTCAGCTAGCGAAATGGTTTCTATTCCCAAATACAGGCAACAGAACAATGAGATTAAGTTAAATTTAAAACATTTCCTTTGCTTCAGTTACCGTTATTTTCTATGTATAGCCATGTCCATATTTATAGACATATTTATGACCAATAGTTCTTAAAATTAACATGACTATTAATGTCAATAGTCTCTTGTATAAGAGACATTGTGCCATATTTTAAGCAGTGTCTATTTTTCCCTTAAATTTTACATCTTTTTGAGATATATACAATGGAAGCTTCCTAATGTACACAAAGTTAGAGAGATTAGTATAATTATCCTCCGTGTACCCCTCCGCCAGGCCAACCTTATTTCACCTTTAACCCTGTCACAGTCCTCTTCCTACTGGGTTATTTTGAATCAAAACCCAAATATCCCATCATTTCACCCATAAATATTTTTGAACATTTCTCTAGAAGATAGGAATCCCCTCCGTGTACCCACAATCCCATTCGCACACCTGAGTGACTCACTAATAGCATCAACATCTGAATTGTCTCAAAACTTGGTTGGTTGCACGCTAAATAGGGGCCAAACAATGATACAAATTAGGATACAAACGCGGGCTCTGCCTGGTGGTCGATACCATCTCCTGAGTCAGTGAGGTTTTTCCTCATTGTACTACATTCTTGTTGTTGCAGAAACCAGACAATTTGTCTTGAAGAACTGGACCTTCAGGGTCTTGTGGTTACTGGCAACATCTTTCTGGTAAGGTCTTCTCCAGCATGTCCTTATTTATTTAGACTTTCGAATGTTAGCAGATAATAGTATTTGTAGAGGGGCAGGGAGCAGTCAAGACGCCTTGAACAGTCAGCTGTTGAGAGAATACATTTTTATTAGGGGAAGCATGGGTCTGGGAAAGCTTATGGGAAATTTTCCTAAATCTACAGTTATTAAAAAAAAAGAGATTATTTTCTGCGGTTGCCTTAGCTAGCTCAGTCGGGGGAAGCATGTGACTCTTGATCGCGGGGCCATAGAGTTCGAGCCCCATGTTGGATGTAGGAGATTAAGTACTTAAAAAGAAAATCTTTTTAAAAAGTACATTTTCCATGTCCTTAGAGAGATACAAAATTACCAACCAAATATTTCTAAATCTAAAATTTCAGTCCAAAATTTGAAGCCGGTCTTCTTTTGGCACGAATGGAGTTCTTTATGCCTTCAGATTCCAAAGGCATTTTATGCATCAAAATTTTATGTTCTGTATTACTTTGTATTTTAGAATGAAAAGGGGATAACATTCAGTGAGGGCCAGGATAGATATATAATAGAGCGTAGGTTCCGTGCTCATGAGAAGAAAATTCACTTTGGGAGAGTTCTCAATTAAAGGGACTTGGGATGTCAAAGATATTAGATTGGACAGGAAAAAAATGAATAAATAAGTTTAATAAAAATGGAAAGTAACCATCTTTTTGGGGGGTTCCTATTACTTCAATAAGTACACACACTAAATAAAATTTCCATTTCTATTCTTCCCTTGCATTTTGAACTTTTATGATCTCATTTGTCTCATTCTGCAGTTATTTGCAGAGGTTTCTGCTTTATGCACTCTCTGGAACCCCTGTGAAGGTACAGACCAGGTCTTATCCATCTTTATAGCTCAAACAACTCCCAGAACATTGTCAAAAATACATGTGAAATTAACTTAAATCAATTGTATCTATAATATTGGTAAGTGTGTAAAAGGGTGTTCGTGGATCGGCATAAATTTTTTAATGTTTATTTTTTTTTTTATTTTTTTTTTTTTTTTAATTTTTTTTTCAACATTTTTTATTTATTTTTGGGACAGAGAGAGACAGAGCATGAACGGGGGAGGGGCAGAGAGAGAGGGAGACACAGAATCGGAAACAGGCTCCAGGCTCCGAGCCATCAGCCCAGAGCCTGACGCGGGGCTCGAACTCACGGACCGCGAGATCGTGACCTGGCTGAAGTCGGACGCTTAACCGACTGCGCCACCCAGGCGCCCCTAATGTTTATTTTTGAGAGAGACAGAGACAGAGCACGAGCGAAGGTTTGGCAGAGAGAGAGGGAGACACAGAATCCAAAGCAGGCTCCAAGCTCTGAGCTGTCAGCACAGAGCCCGACACCAGGCTCTAACTTGGGAAGGGCGAGATCATGACCTGAGTCAAAGTCAGATGCTTTAACCGACTGAGCCACCCAGGCACCCCCTGTTTTTTGCTATAATTTTTAAAAAATGTTTATTTTTGAAAGGGTGTTCATATATTGGACTCTGATTTGAGCTTAGGTGGAGCTAAGTATTCAAATTACCGACATTGTTTGAAAATTATTATTCATTTAGAATAGATAAGAGATTTTAGGTAAGGCTAGATAGATCTGTATGTTTGAATACCTTAATTAGTAGGTCGCGTTTCCTAACCATTTGTTACCTGCTTGGTAAGCAGTTGGTGTTTTATATAATGCTGTTGAGTATTTTTTGTTTGCTTCAATTTCCAGATTCATTGCATGCAGCACTTAATATGATATAATATATTGTATCTGTATATGTACTTTGCATTTAATAGCTTTGGAACTGTAATGCTGTAATAGATTTCCAATGGCTACTAAAACCGTTTAAATAACTCCTGCAAGGAAACAGCTTTTGTTTGTTTAAAAAAAAAGACAAAAATTAAAAAAAAAAAAACAACACCAAAACACCCTAGACTCCTGTTTTCTCAAGGACTAGTTGAGGATAGATGTCTGGGAGGACTGGGGTCCTTGGATGAAATGGATGTTGGTTCTGCCCCTTACCCGCTCTGTGATCTTGGGCAAGCAACTTAACCACTCAAAGCCTCAATTTCCCGTCTCTCCAGTGGTGGCAATTGTAGATTTCATTGTGAGGGTTACCTGAAATAATGCATATATAGTGCTTGGTACAGTGCTTGGTGCATAAATGCTCTAGAAAGGTCAGCTGTTACTGGGTGATGATAATAACTACGATGTGCCCCTGAGTATTGGTGGAATTTTGCCTGGCATTTTCTTTCCTGTGTCGTGATAGTCTTCACATGGTGGGCATCCTTTATTGCCTGCCATGCATGGGTGGTGTACCTGTTTCTTTCCTGCCAAGAGGTGCCCCAATGCAGGGCTCCTGCCACTGGGGTTCAGCCTTCTGGTGTGAGGAGCAGGCCATGTGTGCCATCACTTCCCAAGGACAGACGTGGTCAGGGACACCCTTTGGGCGAGCTCTCCCTCTTTACATAGAGCGTTGCCCTTGTCTACCCCTTGAGGCCGGCATAGTAACAGGAGGTAACCACAGAACCCCTCAAATTAGAATTCGTGCCTGTGGAGTAAGAGGAGCAGGCTTCTGTTGAATCAGTCACGTGCTTCGTGGCCTCCCAGCTTCGTTTTCACTCGATATGCAGGTTTATATTTCCCTCATGCGTCCAGAAAATACTGATTGAGCAGTTACTCGGCGTGTAAGTCTTTTGCTGGGAGCAAGGGATACCGTGATGAGGACGACGGGCGAAGCCCCGCCTCCAGGCCTCCCAGTGCAGCCGAGGCCACAGACAAGGGAGCGGGCAAGGACACGACCGCGTGACCGGGGCACTGTGGGTAAACCTAAGGTGTTATGAGAACACGTAGGAGGCATGAGGGCACGTAGTGCAGCCCTGCAGAGGGCGTCAGGTCGCTGCCATCGCTGCCATCGGAGGTGGGGCGACCCACGGGTTCTAGTTTGTCCTCATGAGTTCCAGTTGGTTCTGGTGGGTTCCAGTGTGTACTTGCCTTTCCCCCACTTCGTGTGCAGCCTTTCTTCCTGTCCGATGGCTCCGTCAAGCTGCGGTAACTTCCAGCCACCACCACCTGCTCTGGACTCCTTCACCCGCTCTCATAATTGCATAAAGTCTGGTCCCTGTAAGAAGTCCTTTCTTCACAGGGGTTCTGCTTCTCTGAATCCTAACAGATACACACAGATACACTCCCTGATAAGGGAGCATCAGGCAGGCTGACAGGCTGCAAACAACACCTCCCCCGCTCCGGGGGATTTGTGTGATATTCCTCGGGCACTCCTGGCTGCCCAAGAACAAAGGAAAGGGGTAAACAAATGGTTAAACTGACTGAGATCACAGTCCTGCAGGACCTAAGTCTCCATCACCCCTCCCTAGTGATGTGGGGAACAAAGGCAGAAGGAAACAGCAGATAGAACTCAATTTCCTTCTAACCTGCAGCCCATTGACAAATACTTAAGGCTGGCAGAGTAAAACGTTCTCCAGGAACTCCTTACTGTCTTTTTAATGCTTTGCTGGAGGGAAGAACCTTTACCTTAGCTTGACAATAGCTAGGCCTCCAGTATCCTGGGAGTCTTCTTTGGCGGATGAAAATCTCACTGGAAACTTCCCCTGGACTTTTCCTCCTCCCAGGCCAGCCCCATAGTATGAAAGCATTCTCTCCTCATGGTCCCGGGGCAGCTCTTCCTGCCCACCGGTCCTGTCCCCATGCTTCAATAAAGTCACCTTTTTGCACCAATTACATCTTCAAGAATTCTTTCTTGGCCCTTGGCTCCAGACCCCACACACCCCACTATCACCCGAAAACCTCATAAACTCCTTATGGAAATGGACCATATGGAATCCTTTTTCCTCTGGAACCTAGACCAGGGGTCATCAAATCTTGTTTTAGGCATCGTGGGCCATATGTCATCTGCCACTTTTCCTTTTCTTTTTCCCTCCCTCTTTCTTCTCCTCCCCTTCACAACCTTTCAATATGGGAGGCCATTCTTAGCTCACAGGACATGCAAATGCAGCCCATGGGCAGGCCATCGTTTGCTGCCCCTGGTCTATTCTAGACCAATAGTTATCAAAGAAATGCAACCTCACTCAGGGAGTGATATTTTGTTTTTTGGGCACAATGATTGGGAGGCATTACTGACATTTTTGAGGGGTGATATTTAGGATTGAGGAACATCCTGAAATAGACCAGACAGTCCTGTCCAAGGAAGAAAACCACATGTGGTATTTGATTTGAAATCCCCAGTATCACCCCTCCTGCAACGCTCTGCATTTTAGCTGTCACTGTCATGGTGTTTTACAGGTTTAAATGCAAGCATCTGACTAGTTCACTGTCTTCTGTGTCAGTCTTACCTGAACATATGGGAAAATCTTAACCGTATTTCTGAATTTTTTTCTGTGCCTCTTCCCTCCAGGGATTCCAAATACAAAGATATTAGATTGCTTAAAGTTGTCCCATGGCTCACTGATACTCTTAATTTTATTTCAGTATGTTTTTCCCTCTGTGTTTCATTTTGGCTGATTTAAAATTTTTTCTTATCTTTCATCCTGCAATGTGTGATCTGCTGTTAATCCCATCCCGGGTGCTTTTCACTTCATACATTATAATGTTCATTTCTAGAAGGTGCAGTTGGGTCTTTTTCTAGATCTTCCATGTCTCCAGTTACAATATTTAGTCTTTAGGTTCTGGAACATATGGAATATAGTTGTATAACTGTTCAAATGTACTTGGAGACTAACTCTGTAGTTTAGGTCATTTCTGGATTTTTCTGGATTTTTTTAAAATTTTTATCCTCACTATGTGTCAGATTTTCTTGCCTCTTCACGTCCCTGATAATTTCTGACTGGGTGACAGGCATTGCGAATTGAACTTTGTTGGGTGTCACAGACTATGAGTCTGGAGTTCTCTCTTGTCCAGCAAGAGAGCAGATGTAGGATTGAATATGAGAGAGGCCAATGTCCGGGAGGAGACAAGAGCCTTGAACAGGGGTTTCATATCCGCATTTATCGAGCGCTCAAGATCTTACATATGTGTTGAGTGTGCAAAAAACAAGATCTTACACACATAAACATGGAGAAGGCAATCAGACAGTAACCACTAACTTGTGTGTGTAAGAAGCAAAGGGTCTGGGGGGCAAGTGGAATTTGTGATCTGAGTACAATCGTATATCGGTGTCGAATGGAAAGTAATTTCCTGCAGGTGATATAACAAGTTCTCGTGATCCCATTATAATACCTTGCTAGCTAACCTTGGGTGCTTGCGCCCCATGGTGGCAGCTTTCCGCCCTAATCTTTTTTCTAACCCATTTATGTAAGTAGAACCTATTTCCCCACAGTTGGGTGCTTGATAGTTGTGTATGTCTGTAACTATTGCTGAGGTTCGTTCTGTCACACTGTTAAGCTGCTTGGAAAGGGTTTGATCTTCATCTCTTGCTTTATTGGGCGCTAAGAAAAGCACTTGATCTAGGACTGTTTTGTCCCCAACCCCAAGGCAGAATCTATTTGAGTACTCTGCCCTCAGCCTCATGAATGGAGGCTTTCCACTCTGGCTGACCGCAACAGGCACTATTCCTGACCCCCTGTGAACACCCTGCGCTTTCCCTTTAATCCTGCGTGGTTCTTTGCCCAGGCTCAGGCCGTCTTCCCACACGCATGCTCTCATCAGTACTCTGCAGGATCCTGGAGGGGATGAGTATTCCGGCCACTCTGTGCCGTGCTCCCCTCCCCACTACCTCTGCTGTGCACGGTCTAGCCACCTTAGCCTTCCTGGACTCCCAGCTCTGTCTTCTCAATACGGGGAGACCTCTGTGTGATGTCTCCGCCAGCTCCCTGTGTTGCGGCCAGGAAACTGCCGTGAGACAGTAAGCGAGGACAGTGGGAGGGCTCCCCTATTTGTTTCCCGCCTCTGGGGGATCACTGTCCTTTGTCGCTTGGTTCTAGCGTCTGGGAGACTGTTGCTTCATAGATGTTGTCTAGTTTTCCAGTTGTTTCAGGTGGGTAGGTGGAGGGGTAATTTTGGTCTCTTTTGCTCCCTTTTGGCGAGAGGTAGAGGTAGAGGGCTTTACCCAAGCCCTTGTACACCAAAAGCATGTAATTTTATTTTAAGTTACTTTCCCTTTAAATCTCATTTACCTTCCCTCTGGGACATTTACATGGATTGTTTAGAAATTCCATTCTTTTCAGGTTCTATCCTCGATTCTGTTGAAGTAGCCTATGTTAAGCAAAGGGGAATCCGATTCTGTTGAAGTAGCCTATGTTAAGCAAAGGGGAATCCGATTCTGTTGAAGTAGCCTATGTTAAGCAAAGGGGAATCCGGTGTGAGGAGTAGAATTGCAGCTGTCACACGTAGAGTTACCTTACCATTCACTGTGTGTAGGGAGACAGTTTGGGGAGGGAGAGGGGGTGCTGTTAATAATTACGTCAGGATCATGGTCCAAACGAGACTGTCCCAGGCAGCCTGGGACAGATTGGTACCCCACCTCTACTCTATGTCGCTATGCATCATCACTTAATTCCACAGCCTTTACTGAGCCCGCTCTGTGCCAGGTGCTGGCATTACCAAGATCAATTAGGCTGAGTCCTGCCTGAAGCAATTGACAAAGAGGGAGGAAGCAGTTTGTACGATCTGCTGTGATCCGTGCTCTGAGAGAGCACGAGGCACTGATGAAGGCCCAGTGGAGGGAACGTCTAACTCCAGTAGTGGTTAGGGCAGCTTCTGGAGGAAATTAATTTTTTTAATGTTTATTTTGGGAGAGAGAGAGAGAGAGAGAGAGAGAGAGAGAGAGAGAGCATGAGCAGGGAGGGGCAGAGAGTGAGGGAGACAGAGAATCCCAAGCAGGCTCCGCGCTGTCAGCACAGAGCCCGATGTGGGGGCTTGAACGCCCGAGCTGTGAGATCATGACCTGAGCCGGAACCAAGAGTCGCACGCTTAACGGACTGAGCCACCCAGCCGCCCCAGGAGAGGGGTCTTGAAGTCTGCTCACTGGGTACTAGGGATAAGAGGTCGGAGGGAAACAGTGTTCTATGTGTTGAGGCCAAGAACCAAAGGAACTCATGTGTGATTAGAGGGTCATTCTCATTGGCCACATGCAGGGCCGAGAGGAAAGGGGGGGTAGAAGGCAGCACTTACAGAAATAGAGTTGAGTATTTAGTGCTCACTTACACCATGCTGGATGCAGTTCTGGGCGCTTTAAACATTTTATCTTTACAGCAACCCAGTGAGCAGAGGTACTATTATTATCCCCATTTTACAGAGGAAGAGTCTAATCTGAGATACAGAGAGGGTAAGTACCTCACCCAGGGCCACACAGCAAGTATATGGTAGATCTTGGAACTGAATCCAGAGTCCCTTCACTCGAAACTCCTGAAAGCCAGATGCTAAGAAGCTTTATTATTCTAAGCCAAGCTGTGCTAAAGACAGTCCTGTGGGCAACCGGAAGCTTCTAAAGCATTTGAAGCTGGAAATTGCTTATCTCAAATTGGCATAAGAAAGCTCTCCCCTTGGGGCTCCTGGGTGGCTCAGTCGCTTAAGTGTCCGAGAGAGAGAGAGAGAGAGAGAGAGAGAGAGAGAGAGAGAGAGAGATATCGATCAGGACTGGAGAGAGAGACAGGAATAAAGAGATTTTTTCCCTCCAAACGGGGGTTGTCTTGAACATGTTACTCTGCCAATAAATGGAGTCCTAGGGATGGAGTGGTTAAGGTTTCCGTCTGAGAGCAAGTAATTAATTGATGGTGCGAGCCCCAGGGGGCTGGAGCCCAGGTGGAGGGTCGGGGTGGGGGGGTGGGGACAGGTTCCAGGGGGGAGGGGACACAAAGCTGGGCAGGATGAAGCGTGACAAGGCAGCTTGTCCGTGCCTGTTGGAGGTGCTCAGTTAAGCGAATCAAGAGCACATGTTGAAGTGAGCAGCTGAAACGACAGCTTGTGAGGTGAGTCCTCCTTTGTTGGGAGAGGATTAGTTCAGGATTCTGGCCACGGGAGCCCAGAAGAGGCGACGGGGAGTCTGTTCGTGCCTGTCACACGGGTTTGGGGGAGCAGTTCCAGCATCCATCAGGAGAATGGGGGAATGGGCGAGGAGACCAGAGCGGGGAGCCCGGCCCTCAAGGGTGCCAGGCCCTGATGGGCCTTCACCCAGAGCTGTTGTGACTTTCCGGGTCATAATGGTCCTAGATGCGGCAATCCTGGGGAGTCGTTATGGCAAAGGGCAGAGGTAAGCACCAAGCCCCAGTGCTGAGATGTGAAGGGGCTTCTCTGAGATACCCCAGGTCGGGTAGGGCTGGTGGAGGCGGGTGGAAGAAGCCACCTGCTCCTTCCAGGTCAGCAGGGACTTGGCTTCCGGGAGAGCCGTGTTCAGCAGCCTTGGGCTGCAAGCCTGGGCCAGAGTCCCGAGGACGAATGCCGGAAGTGAAAATCACAGCCACCCGTCACATGCAGACTCACAGATGTGCTGGGAAGCCCCTCCCGCCTCTCTTCTGCTCCAACTCCCCTCCGCCCCTTAATCTCAGAGGCCAAGGAGCCAGGAGGTGGGAGGAGTAATAATTCCAAATGAAATCTCTAGTGTATTCTGTCCATCCCACGGAGGGAAAAGCTGAGAACAGTGTAAGAATCTTCTCAGAGCTTATTTCTGCCACATCAGTTTGGGGTTCCTAGGAAGGAGCCTTTTCTGCATCAAACTGTTTCATCGTTGTGGGGATCCTGGCCAAAAATCTGAGATGAAAGCCACTGTAGGAGACTGGAAACCCTAACCCTTGATTGGTGTAGAGCAGCTGAGCCCTGCGTTTTGACACACGGATTTCCAGGAGCTCTCTACGCCGAGAACGATGGTCCCCCACTGGGGGCAATTTCGTCCCCCAGGGGACATTTGGCAATGCCTAAGGACATTTTTTTTTCCCCTCCTGTTTTTAAAAATCGTGGCAAAATCCACATAAAGTTTAGCATGTTGACCCTTTTTCCGTGTATCGTTCGTGGCATTAGGCACATGGACCCTGTTACGCAGCCGTCACCACCGTCCATCTCCAGAACCTTCTCCAGAACCTTTTCATCTGGTCCCTTTTCAAAAATGACTCCACATGCCTTCCTCCTCTCCAGCCCCTGGCAACCACCATTGTGCTTTCTGTCTCTATGCATCGGATCACAACCAGGGAAGGGGTGCTGTTAACACCCAGAGAGTAGAGGCCAGGGACGCCCCTCTGCGATGCAAGGGACAGCCCTCACTGCACAGCATCATGCAACCCCGAGTGTCACTGGTACCGTGGTTGAGAAACCCTGAGATCAAGTTCTCTGTTCGCAGGCTCACAGCTGTAGCATATCGGTCAGCAGGCATCAGTTTTGCCGCAGAGTTTCACCCAAAAGGGTTTGATTTTTGCTCTCACACGAGGCATCCTGAGTCAGCAACCCAGGCGGCGAGAAATGTGTGACTTTAATGCACGTTTTATGGGCCCCATCAAGTCACACGCCCATGCCTCCTTCCAGAGGAAGTAAGGAAGTGCATTTTTATTCTGGGCCCATCGGAAAGACAACCCCCACGAAGTCCAGGCAGTTAAAACTAAACTTCCTGGTGTTGCCGTCTGCTGGGTGTGCCAGTGGGCAGCAAGCCCTCCACGGAGTGCCCGGGCTGTGGGTCACCGGAAGCTGTGGCTGCAGGCGCTGGGCCCGGGGCGCTGGGCCCAAGGGGGTGGCTCCCTTCCTCCACATCTTATGTCTTCCTGTCCTGCTGTCAGATTGGCCTCTGCTCTCCTTCCAGATTTTCTGTTTGCTTCTGTTCCAGCTCCCGTTTGGAGCTTCAGTTGATCTCCTTCTTCAACTGAAGACCCACCTCTTTTTTAGGCTTGGGATTGTCTCCTTTTTGGCCTCGCATAGTCAGGTAATCCGGGGTGACTATGTTTGGCACATCCTGGTGCTTCCTGGGAGCTCTGTCTTTGCGACTTTGGCCTAAAGGCTTTTACATTACACTGACTTCCTTTCTTTTTTCCTTCTTTCTTTTTTCTTTCTTTCTTCTTTCCTTCTTTCTCCCTTATTTTTCTTTCTTTCTTTCTCCTTCTTTCTTTTTCTTTCCTTCTTTCTTTCTTTTTTTCTTTCCTTTTTCTTCTCCTTTTCTTTCCTCTTTCCTCCTTTTCTTTCTCTTTCTTTTTTCTTTCTTTCCCTTTCTTTCTTTCTCTTTCTTTCTTTCTCTTTCTTTTTTTTAAATAGACTTTATTTTTTTCAAGCTGTTTTAGGGTCACAGCAAACTTAAGTGGAAAGTACAGCTATTTCTCATATACCCTCTGCCCCCCGCACATGCATAGCCTTCTCCACTATCAACACCCCCACTAGCATGGGACATCTGTTACACTGGTGAACCTCCACCGGTTATCGTTATTGTATCACCCAAAGTCCCTAGTTTAGAGCGGGGTCCACTCTCGGTGTTATATATTCTTTGGGTTTCGGCAAATATGTGATGATACGTATCCACTTTATAGTATCATAGAGAACAGTTTCACTGCCCTGACAGTCCTCTGTGCTCTGCCCTACTCATCCCTCCCTCCCCCAACCCCTGGGGACCTCTGATCTTTTCATTGTTTCCACAGTTTTGCCTTTTCCAGCATACGGTGCAGTAGTCTTTTCAGATGGGACGGACGGGCGTCTTTCTCTTAGTCATATGCATTGAAAGTGCTTCCTTGTCTTTTCCTGGCTTGACAGCTCCTTTCTCTGTACTGGTTGAATCCTATTCCATCACCTGGAGGTATTGAAGTTTTCCACTCACCTGCTGAAGGATGACTTTGTTGCTTTCAGGTTGTGGCCACTTTTCAGAAAGTGATTTAGTAGCAACAACCCTGAGGCTCAGGCGATTTGGAGGAAATTTCAAATATTTAAAGGAGTAGGTTCTTATCCTCCATCCAATAGGTCATTGTTGGTTTGTTTGGTTGGTTGGTTTTTAAAAATTTTTTTTTAATGTTTATTTATTTTTGAGACAGAGAGAGACCGAGCATGAACAGGGGAGGGTCAGAGAGAGGGAGACACAGAATCTGAAACAGGCTCCAGGCTCTGAGCTGTCAGCACAGAGCCCGATGCGGGGCTCGAACTCACGGACCGTGAGATCATGACCTGAGCCGAAGTCGGCCGCTTAACCGACTGAGCCACCCAGGCACCCCTGGTTGGTTTTTTTAAAGCTTGGTGGTTTTTCATCCTGGCTGCACACTAGACTCACTGGAGAGCACTTCAAAATCCTCTAGTGCTGGGGCTCCTGGGTGACCCAGTCGGGTAAGCATCTGACTCCTGGTTTCGGCTCAGGTCATGATCCCACAGTTCATGGGTTGGAGCCCTGTGTCGGGCTCTACGCTGATAGCGTGGGACCTGCTTGGGATCGTCTCTCTCCCTGTCTCTCTGCCCCTCCCCCATGCACATGCACTCTTTATCTCTCTCTGTCTCAAAGTAAATACTCTGATGCCTGGTTCCATTTCAGGCAATTCTAAATTGATTGTTTGGATTTTTTATGTGCCACCAGGATTGGAAATCATTTTGCACAGAACTCATCCTGGGTGGTATCAATCTCCTTAGAAATCAGAGACTCTCTGTTTTGATAGGGCAGGTGATGACCAGGCAGTAACTCCTGGTCTTATAACTTTTTGCCTTTTCTCCATGATGCCACCTGGAACCGTAGGGACCTCAATTGAATCAAAAATGTATTCAAGTGTATGAGAAGATTTTAAGCTATTTTTTAAAAATCTTGACCTTGCTGGAGGTGCTCTCGAAACTGACTTCCCACAAGAGAGTAAAAACAATGGCTGTCATCACTTAGGGGCTACTATGTACCGTGCATGGAACTGAGCACTTTATGTATAATATTCAAAATTCTTTTTTTTTTTAACTCCAGTTTTCATCCATTATCAGTGTGACAATTCATGTGGAAGCCTACATAAAGTAAGAGAAAGTGGTTTTTTTTTTTTTAACCTTGCTATTCAATGTGGAAATTTGTTTTTCTAAAACCAATATGTATTTTCTATTGTTAACTTTTTAAAAGATTCTTAAATGCAGGTGCAATTGACATAACATCGTGCTCGTTTCAGGGGCACAGTGTAATGATTCGATATTTGTATATGTTGTGAAACGATCCCCGCAATTGTCCCGTTGATATCCACAGCCATGCGTAGGCACGTCTTTTTTTTTTTTTTTTTCTTGTGATGGTATCTTTTGGTTCTTGACATTAACGCATGAGACTGATATTAGCGTCTATGTTTTGCAGCCCAGGAAATGGTGGTTTAGGAAGGCTGAGCAAGATCACACAGGTTGTAATTCACAGACTTGGGCTTCAAAGCCCCATCCAAAAATTCAAAACTCTTTTTATTACGTCACGCAGCATAAACTTGAGGCAGTTGAGCACAATTTGGAGTCAAGATTTTCCCGCCAAAATAGAAGTACTCATGTTTGCATTTCTGAGCAGAATGTTTATGGCTTCCTGTTTACTCAGCACCTCCAGGAGCATTTTGGGCCCTCTGACAGCAGCCACGTACTGAGCCATGATGTTCACTGGGTGATAGTTTTTCCAGGCTTCCAGCTTCCCTAACCCTAGTCTATGCTGTTTTAGCCTCAGAAGGCATATCCCTGATGTGGTTATTTCAGATACAACTCTAGAAAACCCTTCACAGGAAAAAGTGTTAACTATTATGCCCTGCACTTATATTGAGGGATAGCCTCTAACAAGGTCCAGGGGCAAAAAAATATATGAATGAAAGAATGGGCATTCTTCAGAGTGGGCGTGAGAGTGATTTTCAGAGGAGGGAAGGAGGAGGCTCACGTGCCTACTTGGGGCAGAATAATAAGGAGCAGGACTCAGTAGTGGAGACCCCAGTGGTGACTTCAGACTTTGGACAGAAAGGACGGGGGCTGTGGGTGGTGATTTGGTATAAAGGTTGGGGGGTTGGAGGGTAGAGGGTTGGAGGGTTGGGGGGTTGGAGAGTTGGGGGTTGGAGGGGAGGGGGTTGGAGAGTTGGGGGCTTGGGGGGAGGGTGTTGGAGGGTAGGGGGTTGGAGGGTGGAGGGTTGGAGGGTAGGGGATTGGAGGGTTAGAGGGTTGGAGAGGAGGGGGTTGGAGGGTAGGGGGTTGGAGGGTTGGGGGGTTGGGGGGGTTGGAGAGTTGGGGGGTTGGGGCGACAGTGTCGGAGGGTATGGCGTTGGAGGGTGGAGGCTTGGAGGGGAGGGGGTTGGAGGGTTGGGGGGTTGTGGGTTTGGGGAGTGGTCTTGGAGCTGTGTTTGCATAGCACCCACACCGTTTCCACTCCCATTGTGTATTTATTTGGGGTGACTTTGGGAACAGGTCACCGGAATCTCTTTGAAATTTGTTGGGGTCTCTCTTCTGGTGACAATTCTTCTCCGGTTTTCTTTTTCCTTATGGGCTTATGTCATTAAAAATCCCCTTCACAGTTTTGGAACCAAATAGACACAAAGAGTTGTGTTCGGTCTCCCACATTTCTCCATAGGACTTAGGAGTCTCTCGGTCCTGCTCTGTATGTGGATATTTGTGTATTTCTCTCTCTCTCTCTCTCTCTCTCTCATCAGAAATTCCAGTCACAGGCCTTCATGGGATTGTGTTGCTGACTTCGGGAATGTTTGGACTGGGCTGGAGTGGCCAAAACATGGTATGTTCTGAGAGGTGAGTGCACCTTGTTAGGAAAGTGAAGTGTCCACATCACATAGAGTCAATGGGGCTTGAACAGGACACAGAGAATGAGGTCAGGGATAGATCAAGGACAGATGCCTGAGGAGAGTGAGGCCACAGAGTTCAGGATCCAGATACCATAACCACATCGAGCACCTCAGCGACTCCTGTGCGTGGCCAGCAGGTATGGAGTGAGTTCAAGGCTCAAAGCCAGGCCACGCTGGTTTTAAGTCTTGAGGCTGGTGTGTATGTGAGTGGAGTCCAAGCTTCAGGGAGATGGGGTTTGAGGGGAACCACCACACCCAGCTTACTCCAAGGATCAACTCTAGCAGCCTTTGGAGGACTCTGAAAAAGCTCTCAGTGGATTCGTTTTTGGTGAAAACTGTTTGGTAGAATTAAAGCAGGTTGGCTAGTTGGCTGCCTCTGCCCCAGAAGCCCTGTGCTAGGGAGTGAGCTGGTCTCCTTGACTCCCAGCGGTATGATTTTCTGGGGCATCCGACTGGTTGATTTGCAGTGACGTGTATCTCCATGTGGCCAAAGGGCCTTGCTTAGGTTTGAATCAAAGGATGTTAAAGCTGAAAGAAATCTAAAAAAATCTTCTAGTTGAGGGCTGGCAAACTGGATTCATTGTGAAGGTCATCTCTGACAGTTGGTAGGGCTGCTGAGAGCACGGGGTGGGGTAAGACCCTTGAGTCTCACCTAGATGAGAAAAGAACCATGGTGTAATTACTGGCAAATTAGATGCAAGAAACACGGCTTTGCCAGGAATGGAAGGAAGTTACGCTAAGGGTGTGGGGGAAAAAAGATCAGACTGTCATAGACATGGCAGGATGCAGGTGTCCCAGCAAAGTTGGTAGGAGAAGTGAACAAATAGGCAGATCTAGAAAAAGGATCCATAGCAATGTAAAATACCATAGCTTTCATCTGAGGGACCTATTTCCTGTTAGGTCTCCCACCCCCCCCCCCCACCCCGCCCCGCCCATGACCCTGCTCTCAGCTGGTCAACTCTCAACACAAAATCACCTGCTCGCTGGGGTTTGTAGTTGGTTTGAGCCACTGAAACAAATACAGTAGGTGGTGTAGCTTATCAGACGTGTATTTCTCACAGTTCTGGTGGCTGGGAATTCCAAGATCAAGGTGGATTCAATGTCTGGTGAGTGTTCTCTTGCTGGTTCATAGACCATTCATCCTCTTCTCGCCGCTTCATATGGCGGAGGGAGCTCTCGGGGGTCTCCTATAAGAACACTAATCCCGTGCATGACAGCTCGGCCCTCATGAGCTCCCCAAAGCCCCACTTCCTAATGCCATTTCGTTGGGGGTTAGGTTCCAACAAATGACCCTCCTGACCTTATGATGCAGAGTGGCAGGAAGTGCCCAGGTTTTACTCCCTGGCACGGGGAAAGGGTGGAGGCGGGCCTGAGGGACAAGAGGGCAGTTCTTTGGGACAACTGGTGTATAATCTGTTGGACCATCTGTGAAGTTCAAGGCCATGCGACTCTTACTGTTTATTGAGCTTTGCCCTTGTTTGCCAACAATGGTACGGGGATTCAACTTCCTCTGATCTTCCTGAGCCCCCTCCTCCACCATCTCCCCTGGGTTCCACCTGCCGCATTTCCTGTTACTGAGTGTCAGTTTGTTTTTAAATCTCATGCAGATTCAGTTTCCACGACCTGCTCTGCCTCCACCACACTGAGGGCCCTGAAGTTAATTTTCAGATAGACAATCTGGAACTACCTTTGAATTCATTCAAAAAGAGGACCAGGTCGGCTTCCAGTCCTTTGTAGAACTGTCACATTACGCCTTGTTTTCAGCCAGGTTGCTGTGCTGCAAGGATAGAAAAATAAATCCGGTAATAGAAATAGCAGTCTTTTTTAAAAAAATGTTTTTTATCTATTTTTGAGAGAGAGTGGGGGAGGAGCAGACAGAGGATCGTAAGCAGGCTCGGTGCTGACATGGGGCTTGAACTCATGAACCACGAGATCCTGACCTGAGCTGAAATCAAGAGTCAGATGCTGAACCGACTGAGCCACCCAGGCGCCCCTAAAAATAACAGTCTTAATAACTTATTTATAATGTATCAGCTACTATCTAAACCTTTAAATATAATTTAAACATAACTTTCACTAAGATATATAATGTATATACTTGTATATATCATTTCATTCAATCTTTACGATAACCCTTTGGGGCCAGGACTATTGTTAACTCTAATCTACTGAGCCTTGGGCCCATTAAGTAGCCAAAGGTTGCATAGTTTGTAAGCAGTGGGGTTCAAAGTGGAGCCCTGTTCTAAGAATGTGCACGTTGGGGACGGTATGGTGAAGTCAGTGTGACCACAGGAGAAATGAGGAGAATTGACAGGAAGAAGCTTATACTTACAGGTCTTGAGGCGGGGGGGGGCGGTCACTGCATGCCGCACAGAATCATGGGACAACCAGCAGGGTCATCTGGGGGCAGAAGACAGGAGCAAGGGGAGAATGTAGGGCATATCTTTTTTGTTTTTAATGTTTGTTTATTTGTGCAAAGGAGAGAGAGAGAGAGAGAGAGAGAGAGAATCCCAACCAAGCAGCGTATTGTCAAGTGCAGAGCCTCACATGGGGCTCGAACCCATAAACCATGATCATGACCTGAGCCGAAATCAAGAGTCATACGCTTAACCGACTGAGCCACCCAGGTGCCACTAGGGCCCAGCCTTTACTGGGATTTCTGGTGGATGGGCAAGGCAGGGCACAGTAAGCAGTTTGGGCCTGGCTAATTTGAATAATTTGGGGGGGTGTTGGGCTCTAGACTGGTCTCCAGGTGTCTGGTACCTGGCCCTGGGACGATTAAGGCAGAGGAATATTGTTTCCTGGGGTGTAAGAGCCACTTCAAGGAAGGACGGCTCTGGGCTGGTTAGTTTGCAGTCCAAAGGTTGGGCCCTTTGCTATCACTAAGAATTGATAGGACCTAGGACAGGCCCAGGCGCTCTCCTTAGTTAGCATGGCTTTTGATGAGGTCAAAACATCATAATATTCAGGAAGCAGAAAGTACACACGATACAGACCTCAGTTGTCTGGCTGCAGGTCTGGAGACTAATCTGCCTTCGGTGCGTCCCAGGAGGGTGGCCTGGGTGTGCACACGCTCATGGGGCGGGGGCCTGCTGCCCTATAGACCGTCACAAGCGCCCCGATGGGGCGCTCAGTTGCAGAACGAGGGGAAAGCTTTCTCACCAGGACTGAAGATTTTTGGAGCCGACCCGGAGCTCCAGCAGGCAGATGCTGGCAGGTAAAGGAAGGGCATTCTGGGCAGACTAGTGCCTCTGGGTCTGGGTCAGGCAAGGGCTGAGAGGCCTGGAGAGTGTTATAGGGGGTGAGGAGGCAGAGAGAAGCCTGTGGGCTGGGGTAGGGGTAGGGGGTAGGGGACTGTCACTGAATGCCAGGTTAAAGAGTTTTAGTTTGTTCTGCCTGTCAGGAGGAATAATGCAAGAATGGCACACCCGGAAGGGGCACGAGCGAGAAACCTGGTTCATGCTTCTGGTTTCATACAGGAGGAAACCGAGGCCCAGGGTCACACGGGTGACAAATGGCCACCGTTGCGAATCCGTGTACAGGACGGAGTTTGAGGACCAGGCGGGCCCCTGTGATGACCACTAGTGGGCAGGAACTGGGGACCCATGGGGGATCCAGACTGGGGCCAGGAGGCTCATGGGACACCATTTGGAACTAAGGAAAGAAACTGAGGCAGGAGCTGCGTCGTACCTGGTTGTATGAGGACAGCGAAGGCAGAGGCCCTGGCGGCGCAGCCGGGGAAGACGAGACAAGAGACGGAAGACACTGAGAGCATGTGGCCCCAGAGAAGCCAAGATTTAAAGGAAGGCTCGAGGAATTTCAGAGTTTGAGCTGGTGGCTCTCATTGCTGCAGAACACCTGACTGCCGGGGGTTGAGGGGAGGAGGGAGGAGACCACACAGGGTGGGGGGGCACAGAGATCTCCGGGTGTTGGCGAGAGCCCGAGAGGAGAGGGAGACCCTGGAGGGAGAGGCAAATCCAGGACTGTGTCTTCAGGAGGGAGAAGTGAGTCTTGTTCGGTTTGGGGGAATGAGCTCATCTTGCATATGGGCTTAAAGTTTTCTTTTGCCTTCATCCCTGATTCTTCCTGTCTTTTATCTTTGAAACAGGGACCAGAAAGAATTTGTCGTAGGTTTATGAAGATTAATGGGAAAATGCACTGGGTAATGCTGAGTACGGTGCCTGAAACATTAGAAACACGTTAGTTAACACAGGGTAGTCATTTTTAATATTTTATTGCTACACATTCATGAAGGGCTCACTCCAGAATCTTGAGAAAAACACTGCTTACCTTTTAAATCCTGGTATCTTACGTTTATCACTTTACGGCGGTACGGTTGATAAATAAATAGGATTTCACATGTTTTGAAAGATTGGGCTGGAAAGAGGCCCCAAGAAGCATCCTTTTTATCGCTCCTGTACATGTGGAAATTATACATTTTAATAATTAAGTGCTATTGTATGAGCCAAATTCCCTCCTCATTGGTGTTGGTGGGAGTTTCCCTCTTGGGAGAGAGAATTTGGTTTTGGACTTAGTACTCACATCTGCAAAAGGAGTTGAGAGGAGCTGGGACAGGACATTTTCTGATAAGCAATTTGTTTTTGTTTCTGTTTTGTTTGTTTGTTTGTTTGTTTTGATCTGTAATCTGTAATCCAAGATTAGGGTAACTTTTGTTATTTATTAAAAAAAAAAAAAAAAAACTTGTCCATAGGCTGGAATGATCTTGTTCAAGCAAGGATAAATCAGAGATGACTGACTTTTCTATTGGAGTCGCCCTTCTCTGTGCTTTTTGGTGCAAACTCCATGTAAAAGGGCTGAAAAAAGGGGGTAGGAGTGAGGTATGGTCAGGAAACCAAAGGACAAACTCTTTCTTTTTAAGGAAGACACCTGTGATGCCAGCTAGTGAGCTCGGCCACATGGGGCGGAAAGGAATTAGTTACAGTCCTAAAAGAGGGATAAATGCATCTGGTGTCAGATTAACTCCAACAAACAGTCTTGCTTCGTCCCAAATGCTCTGACTCAAAAGCATGCTGATTTCAGCACGAGAAACAGATGCGTGAAGACGAGGTCTCCATAAGCAAAGTGTGGTCGTGCATCTTAGGTGAACATAAAGCAACATCAATAGGGCTTAAAAACACGATGGGGAGTGCAAGGATAAGAAAAAAAAAGACTTATGATAGGGTGCTGTTATGTAATTTAAAGCCACACATGCACGTGCGATAGCCCTATTTTTTTTTTTTTTTTTTAAGAAAAGGGATTACAAATTTTTTTTTTAGTGTTTATTTTTGAGACAGAGAGAGACAGAGCATGAGCAGGGAAGGGGCAGAGAGAGAGGAAGACACAGAATGTGAAGCAGGCTCCAAGCTCTGAGCTGTCAGCACAGAGCCCGACTCGGGGCTCGAACTCACGAACCGCGAGATCGTGACCTGAGCCGAAGTCAGACGCTTAACCAACTGAGCCACCCAGGCGCCCTGCCCTACCTATTTCTACGGAGACACATCATTTAAGGACATCTGTGTAATGTGTGAGACAGGTTGCCTACGAGGAAGGGGGGGAGGGGTGTGGGGATCAGAAATAAAAGGAGAATAAAACAAGAGAGGGGCTTTGCACAGACCGATAATGATAACGTGCTGTGGATTCACTCTGGTTTTATTTTATTATTTTTTTAAACTGCGATTGTAAAAAAGACAACTCTTGTAGCCGGTGGTCTTCTCGTCGTGGCCGGAGAGTCAGTCTGATGCAAAGGCGAAGAAATTTCAAGCAGACGTGCTGTCCTAGTGGCAACGGGTTCCAGAGGTTCCTCAGAGCGCTTTGGGGCGGCTTCCAGAGGAGAAACGAAGGAACTTTGGTTTCTGCCAAACGTCAGAAGCAGGGCACCGCGTGCAGCGGAACTCCAGGGGGCGCTCGTCACAAAAGCTCCTGCTTTTTCGGGGGCTGTTCGGGAGATTTTTACCACTTCTGTTGAGACCTCGTTCTGGTGGAAAAGTTATTTTGTGAGGATGAAAACAAGCGAGGTGGGAACTACCTCATGGCGTTTTTTTACATGGAGATATTTCACAGGTGAAACACCTTAAATATTTTGGAACTCAGTTTTTTTATTTTTCTATCCTTAAGATGCTGGCTTCAACCACAGCATGTATATTGGCCTAGGAAAGTTCTTCGAGTGAGTTTGAGTTTTGATCTCCTGTGGACCCTCTTGCTCCCAGGGATTCTCCACATGTGGTCCTTGGACCGGCAGTACCAATATGGAACTTGTTAGAAGTGCAAATTCTCAGGCCCCACAAGGACCTCTTGAACCACAAATTCTGGGGCAGGGGCCGGACCATCTGTGGTTTAGCAAGCCGTCCAACTGCTTCTGAGGCGGTCAGAGTTCTAGAACCACCGATCTAGACCCCGGTTTTATAAACTTGGCTGTACGGGCTTTCCTCGTTGTAACCCGCCAGCTTTCTTGTAAGCTGAGGAGTTTTTAAAAACTCCTGGGCCAGACCGTAGGCACTTACACCAGAATCTCTAGGAGGTAGGGTCCAGATAGCAGTATATTTTAAGTTTCCCCAGATGGTTCGAGTGTGCTGCCGAATCAGAGAACCATTGGTCTACACCTCTCAGGGCTTCTCAACCCTTAACACTCACTTGGATCAGCTAAGATCGTGATAAAATGCAAGTTCTGATTGAGCAGGCCTGGGGTGGGGCCCAAGCTCGTGCGTTTTTTACAAGCTTCCAGGGTATACGGGATGCTTCTGGATTGTCACCCAGGCTTGGAGAAACAAGGATCTAGGGAGCAGAGGAAAGGGCATTAACTGAGAGTTAGTAGATCCGGTGTTTGAAGGTGGAGGAGGGAGGACAGTCTTCCCACTGAGATGGCACTTTGAGACCAGAGGACAAAGCAGGCGACTCCATACGGCACACACAGGGTTTTGTTCCGGATAACTTACTCACAGGGGGGATGGGGCCGGTGACAACCCAGAGCTATACCACTGTTCTGCACAAAGACCGGACCTTGGTCCACAGATTTTGTAGGGCAAGGAGACCTGCAGAAGGGAGGGGTAGTGGGTGCACAGGGTTCACGTGCACCTAATTGTGATCTGTGGCACCATCCCTGTGTCAGGAAGAGGCAAGACTGTGTTATTTTTCACAAATTTATGGAGGGCCAAAGGAAGACTCCCCCCATCCCGGCCTTGGTGGGTATTTCTAAGGTATGTACATTAATCCCCAGGCGGCCCAGAACAAATAGCCCCAAGAAAAGACATGACCAAGATGGAGGGCCAAAGATGGGGTTGGTATGGGGCGCCTGGGTGGCTCAGTCGGTTAAGCGTCTGACTCTTGATTTCGGCTCAGGTCGTGATCTCAGTTTGTGGGATCGAGTCTCACATCAGGCTCTGCTCTGGCAGCTAGGAGCCTGATTGGGATTCCCTGTCTCCCTCTCTCTCTCTGCACCTCCTCCACTCATGCTCATGAGTGTCTGCACTCTTTCCCTCTCTCTCTCTGAAAATAAATAAACTTAATAAAAAGATGGAGTTGATATTGTCAGCACTCCTGTACCTGGCTTCCCAGTCATGGTTCGCCTTTATCTGGCCGCCATCTTGCTTGGACTGCCACCTTGGTATTCTGGGTAGGTTCTTACCTACCTCAGAGGGATGTTGAGAACACTGAATGAGTAACGCAGAGTTGTTTCGAAAAGTGAGTGCCTGTACCCCATGAATTTAGAGAGAGTGTGGATAAACCCTCAACATTTTAACTCGTTATTATGAGTACCTAGAGCACATGATCCTGGCCTTCGTTGTATAGTAGCAAGAAAGCTACCTTATAAAAGACACGTCTCTGCACTTAGAAATTGAGACCATTTAAGTAGATAATAGTAGGGGTCATTGACAGCAAAATTATTGAAGGTACGGAATGACTCAAGTTTGGGAAAATGCTGAGAAAGCAGATACAGAAAGAGCAAAGAAGGCTAAAAGAGAGAGAGAGAGAGCCCTTGATATTGATGGGTGAAATGAGATTACGTGTTAGATCATTTATGGGGTATGGATTCTGCAACACTCATGTTGCACTCGGGGGTGATATGCTCAGTATTCAAAAAATATTTATTGAGTGTTTGCACTGGATACTCTTGTGGTCACTGGGGAGAGAGGCAGAAACTAATCATTCATGGTCCACAAGGAAACTATAGGAGGATAAGAGGTCATGAAATAAACCAGTATGTACTTTTGAATTTAACATTTCATTATAAAATATGAAAAAAAAAAGGTCTCGCTCACTAACAGCGAGGAAAGCTGTCCCAACACAATACTTCGTTCATGCACAAATCAGAATCAGGGAAAGTCAAAAGTCTCAATTCTGGCCGCTTCTAGTGCATTGGCCACGTTTACCAGACATAGGGAGAGGAGCCAGGCTCCCATACGTGGGCTAATTTCTTGAACTCACTAAATGGTCTTTGTGTAGTTTACTTATAAGGATGCTTTGTGACACTCCCTGAGGACAGATGCTCAATGAACCTGAAACAGAAAAGCACTGACTCTGACTCAAAACAAGAATTTCTAAGATTCCTAGAGGAAGAGGCAGGAATGGAGCGTAATTCAACCATACCTTATGGCCCTCGGCCTCTGCCCCTGAACATGGGTTGGAATTATTACGTGGCCATTTCCTGTTTTATTTATTTAAGACTTTGGGAACAAATGACTTAACTCCGTCTGGGCTTCAACGTCCTCACCCAGGAAATTAGAGGACCGGGCAGTCGCCAGATGCTCTTTAGATGTGACATCTTGGTATCTGTGATATTAAATTTGGGGGGGGGTTGTCTAATGGAGAATATAGGGGGTGGGAGGAAGGGCATGCGGGGGGAAGAGCTTATTAAAAGTCTCGTTAGACACTGAATTCTAAGAATGGCATTTTGTAATAATATATGTGGGCAAAGTTTAGGATCTTACCTGACTATAGCACCTGGTGGAATGGGTGTGTTAAAAATAAAAATGAGATCGGGGCGCCTGGGTGGCTCAGTTGGTTAAGCGTCCGACTTCGGCTCAGGTCATGATCTCACAGTTTGTGAGTTCGAGCCCCACGTCGGGCTCTGTGCTGACAGCTCGGAGCCTGAAGCCTGCTTCGGATTCTGTGTCTCCCTCTTTCTGCCCCTTCCCCACTCACGCTCTGTCTCTCTCTCAAAAAGAAATAAACATTAAAAAATTCTTTTAATTAAAAGAAAGACCAAACAAGACTTTATTTGAACTTATTCATGATGCCGATTCTTCTCTTCAATTTGAGCGTGTTAAAGCCGTTGAAAATGTGCCCTGAATTGGGTCTGTCTAGGCAAAGTGGAGGTGGAGGCCGTGTCTGATGAATTTAAATAATGTAGCTAATTCAAAGAGTGACTTCCTTCACCAATGCACATATAGGAATGGACAAAGACAAATTCTCCATTTTTACATCGCAGGGTTTGGGGAATTGAAGTGCAGCCACATTTGCTTACACTTCTCCTCTCTGGCTTTGCTGTGATACAGAGGCATGGGGAGGACTTTTCCAGGCTAACCTCCCTCGCCAAGCCTCCCTCGCCTGTAGCCTGCCATCTGGAGACAGAGGTCTAAGGTTTATCTTCCTTTAACCAAGAAGGAGCCAAAGGGAGGATGCAAGTCCGATGGCTTTGTTCCTCCACGTGGAAAAGAAGCAGACTGGGTGAATGTGTGCATGATCCCTGAGGGGAAAGTGATTTCTTTTTGACCTGGAAACCCTGCACGCTAGTCAGTTACAAGTTGGAAGAGGCAGTTCGTAAGGTCTGGATTTGTTTGGGTGCTGGGGAGAGCCTTGATTAGAAAGGAAGAAACACTTTATTTATATACACCCGATGGAATGCAGGGTTCCCTGGTCTGTCTTTCCAGGCACCACGAGCCTCCGGATGAAAATCAGTTGTCTCAATTAGGAGTCATTCCTTGTTCCGCAAAACTTGATATTAACATTTCCTCCCCAGGATTTGCTGGCATCTGTGCGTTCCCTTCAAGTGATGACAGACTAATTGCACTGGCTTCCTGTCACTAGCACAGTCTTCCTGCAGAGACGGTGTGGTGGGTGGGGCTGGGGCTCCGGGAGGGGGAAGGGCGGGGAGGTCAGTCTTCCGGGTGAGCCAGGTTCCCAGCTGGCTTTTCTTTGCTGACAGGGACGGACTCCGCTGCACTTAACAGCTCTTTACTGTGAGTGGTGCTGTTGGACCATTTTCCTCGTGTGCCCTTGCAGTCGGTACCTTCCGAGGCTGATCTGGTATCGAAGGACTGTTCGTTTTCACTGCTCAAATAAACTGATTTCCTATGATACTCCCTTCCTCCTGAGACTACGTGGACGCAGCTCAGACTCCTTCTAGTTTGCAATCCGGGGTTTTCTCATAGATGTGATAAAAGGTGAAGGCAGTGTAGATGATGTATGTAGTGATGCCTTCTGCACATGCCTGTCTGTTTAAACCCGAGAGGGGAGCTGAGGGTCTAGAGGATTGCCCGGCAGCCGTGGCAGCCAGCGTGTAAATAGCTAGTATAGGAAAAATGGGGGAATTGCAGAAAGTGGATTATCATTTATATATAAAACAAGTAAAAATGAAAAAAAAAAAGGGGGGAAGGGAGCCCAGAAAGGTGCAAGAGAAGGAGAAAAGAAGACTTGCCTTGATGATTAGCTGGAAAGATCATTATGGGCTGGTTAGCTGTGTAAAAGCCATACTTTAGAAAAATTTTTGTATGTATGTACATATTAAAAAAATTTTTTTTACGTTTATTCATTTTTTGATAGAGACAGAGCATGCGTGGGGGAGGGGCAGAGAGAGAGGGAGACACAGAATCCGAAGGAGGCTGCAAGCTCTGAACTGACAGCCCAGAGCCCGATGCGGGGCTCGAACCCACCGACCGTGAGATCATGACCTGAGCCGAGGTCGGGTGCTCCACCGACTGAGCCACCCAGGTGCCTCTGTATGTACATATTTTAGCACAGCTGCATGTAAGTGTGTATTACTTTTAAGTTTATTTAAAAATTTTTAAAAAATATTTATTATTTATTTTTGAGAGAGACAGAGAATGCAAGTGGGAGGAGGGGCAGAGAGAGAAGGAGATACAGAATCCAAAGCAGGCTTCCAGCTCTGAGCTGTCAGCACAGAGCCTGATGCAGGGCTCAAACTCATGAACCGTGAGATCATGACCTGAGCCGAAGCTTAACTGACTGAGCCACCCAGGCCCCCCAAAGTTTATTTATTTATTTTGAGAGAGAGAGAGAGAGCGAGTGAGTGTGCTCAAGAGCAGGGGAGGAGCAGAGAGAGAGGGAGAAAAAAAGTGAGAGAATCCCCAGCAGGCTCTGAGCAGAGCCTGACTCAGGGCTCAGACTCACAAACTGTGAGATCATGACCGGAGCTGAAACCAAGAATTGAACACTTAACCAACTGAGCCACCCAGGCGCCCCCTGTGTGAATTACTTTTATAATCAGCAAATAGATTTACTTCCTTTTCTCTCAGGGGCTCCTTCCCTAAGTTACTGACCCCTGGCAGTCCCATTTACCTTCTCCCTCTTCCCGGGAGGGACTGCAGGATAGACTGCTGAGGTTCATGATCTTCGTCCGGGAGGGTTATGCTGTGTAAACGTTGGATCTCTAAGTAGCTTTCTCTTAGAGAACGTGTGTCACATTTTTAAACTTTGTATTCTATAGTGCTTATTTCATAAGAATATGAAATAAAAACAAGACATCGGACTTGTTAGTATTGTTTCTTTTCTCTGGAGGAGTGAGCCTAGTGGTGGACGTAAGGATAAACTTGTTTTCCTCCAGAGCCATCAGTCAAGGTTCTGTGGCCTGAGTATCAGGATGGATGACCAGTGTGGACCAGCATCCCCTGCATAACATACCTGGATCATAAAATCCATACCTGGATTTATTTATTATTTTTTTTTTTTGCAACATCTTTGGTCTGGGGCAATCTGGCAGGAGAGGCCTGGCTACTCCGTTTCCTTCTGTCACACTTTCAGTGAAATGAATTAGACTTTTAAATCAGGAAATTCGGTGAGATGAGCTACATCTTTGCACAAGAGCAGTGGAGGATTGCCAGCTGGTTGGGGGTATGCTATGAAAATGTCTTGCTAAATCGGGGTCTGCTGGAACGTCGCTCTCCTGGCAGGCTCTGTTTCTTGCAGGCAGGCTGTGGGCTGCATACAGAATGGAGCGAGCACAGAGCTTAAGCGATGTCTTGCTTGTGGGAAAACCTGGGAATTCAGATGGTTTTCATTAGGAACTGGTTGTGGGCTTTTTCAAGTTAGACTAAAGCGGCATTTTTTTTTTTTTCTTTTTCTTTTTTTTTTTTAGTAGGAAAAACCTCCTCGTTCCGTGCCTTTTGTTTCTGGATACTCTTCATCAGGGAGGCAGGCTTTTAGCAGAAAGGGTTGTTAATGGTGGGCTTTGTGCAGCCAAAACCCTACATGGGAAAGGTGGTTCAGCCGTGGACTTTAGCACTTTTTACTTAGAAGCTGTTGGTTTTACAATAAGCGGCCAAGACAAAGGCCTTCACTCTGCCTGAAAATGTTGCCTTCCCTCCCAATTACGGATAATTCAGTGCTGAGACTCACACAGCAATATATATATACATATATATATACACACATATATATATACACATATATATATACATATACGTATATGTGTATATATATGTGTATATATATACATGTATATATATATATGTATATATATATATATATATATATTTTTTTTTTCCTAACTGATGACTGCTTTTCCTGGTTGTACAAACAATACCCAAATTATCAGGCAAATATTTATCTCAGAAGCAAATATTTTAGGCCATATTGAGACAATCACCCGCGCTCTCCACCCTAAGGCCTGACTTCTTTTTTCCCTCCGTTTGTAATTTCTGTTGGTTCCGTGGATTGGCCCTGATATAACCTGAATGAAGCTCTTAACAGCCTTTTTAGACAAAAAACACAATTTGGCTCATTGTTTCTGAGTTCACATATGGCTTTTCTTGCCTACGGATCCCAGGGAGTTTCTTGGATGTGGCTGCGGTAAGAGCTTTGCCATATCAAGGGCTTGAGGCACGGGCAGGGGGGTGAGGCAGGACGGCCCGGGACTCAGGGTGCAGGCTGGCAGGTGTTAACACGGGTGATCCTGGTTAACTCGAACCCTTCAGATTCCCACGTGGGAGAATTAACTGCCCGGCGGTGCCTGCTCTAGGATGAGAGCAGACCATGCTGAGATCCTAAGTAAAAATCTGAAATGCTGGAATTTCGTATGACAAGGGGAGACAGTTTTGGGCAACTTAACTTTCCAAGCGAGCCTGAGGTGGGAATGCCTGCTTCCTCAGATCCTCAAATACGCCCTCAATTTAGTAGATTAATTCCTCTTCCACTTTTCCCAGTATTTGGGACAGTACACGTCTGGGTTAGAATTGCATCCGAGTTTCGCCATTTACTAGCTGTGTGACCTTGAGCAAGCCACGGAGTCTCTCTCCAAACCTCGATTTCATCCTGTGAAATACGAGTGATAATGGTATCTTTTCAAAGAGGCTTTGAAGGAGTTTCTGTGAGCTTCAAACGGGGCAACACACACACAATGTCTTTGTTCTCATGCATATAGCATATTTTTAGGGATATTAAAAAATCTGGAAACAGTTGTTTGCCTCTAGGGAGTTAAGCCGGGGCAGAGATGGAAAACTCCTCATCGTATACCTTTCTTGACTTTCGGCATTTTGAACCATGTGAATGTGCAAAATATTAAAACATCCCTGAATAAGTTACCAGGAATTTGAGTAAAATAAAGAAAAATGGCACCTTGCTGGTGGCTCTCTTAGTGTAAGCCGCTGATGAGCACTTCCTAGAATTTAATGACTTAATCCTCACGGAGCACTGGGTGAGGAAGATGCCCTTGAGGGATTCATGGTTTGGTAGCTATCTTATGTATATGGGAGTAACTTTAAAAGTGTTTTTGTTATACAGTACTTCAAACAAAAGGGAAAATAGAAGTCTTCTTCTATAATTATTTAAAATGTTCTCAAGTGGGGGGCACCTGGGTGGCTCAGCCGGTTGAGCGTCCGACTTCGGCTCAGGTCATGATCTCGCGGTTCGTGAGTTCGAGCTGTGCTGACAGCTCTGAGCCTGGACCCTGCTTCGGTTTCTGTGTCTCCCTCTCTCTCTGTTCCAACCCCGCCCACGAGATCTCTGTCTCTCTCAAAAATAAATAAACATCAAAAAAAAAAAAAAATGTTCTTGAGGGGTGGCCATGGAACTTCGCATCCACACTGGGGTTGTTGTGAGAGAGAATTGAAGATCAGACCGGGGTAAACAAATGTAAACTCAATGGCCTCCCGCCAACTGGGTCTTGACTGTCCCTTGGAAATCAAGCTTTTCCATAGCTGCTCAAGTCCCCACCTGTGCCTCCTCTTGGCCCATGTTTCCCTGCCCCCCATGGCAGCCATGATCTTGATGTAGATAAACATGCTGTTCAGGGTCTGTGCACGTACTACATAGGTGCATGTCATAAACTGTACAGACTATTCCTTTGTGTTTCGAAATCTACATAAATGGCATCCTGTGTTGTCTCTTTCTTTTTTAAATCAGTAAGGCATCTTTCCTCCTGTTCCTGGAAAATGAAAGGAACTGGACTGGGGCATAATAATATATTAGCTAAGGGTCTTTTGATTCAAAACAACGGAAACTAGTTCTGGCTTGCTTAAACCATGGGAAGATTTATTTTTTTACTTTTATTTAAAAAAAATTTTTTTTTTTTACGTTTATTTATTTTTGAGACAGAGAGAGACAGAGCATGAACAGGGGAGGGTCAGAGAGAGAGGGAGACACAGAATCTGAAACAGGCTGCAGGCTCTGAGCACAGAGCCCAATGCGGGGCTCGAACTCACGGACTGCGAGATCATGACCTGAGCCGAAGTCGGACGCCCAACCGACTGAGCCACCCAGGCGCCCATTCATGGGAGGATTTAATGAAGGATATTGATGCATCTTAAGTATCTATCCTGGGACTAGAAAAGGGGAGGTTTAGGCCAGCTCCTGGGACACGAGGGACAGGTAGCTATGAGTGTAATCCCACCTTTGCACGTTATCAACATGGCCAAGCCACAGTGACCCCCAGTCTCTCTATGTCTGGATTCCAATATTCAAATTCCAGAGACAGAGAATCCAGCTGGGCCAGACATCCTTTCCTGGGCCAGGAATGCAGAATTCTGTAGTAAGTTCGTAACCACTGAGAGCCCATTTCACAGTCCTGGGGCTATTCCCAGAGGAGGGGAAATTTTGAGCTGGGCCCCTGAACCATCAGCGAGCAGGGGAAATGTGGAGATGAGAAGGAGAGCTCTGTGTTTATTGATCATTGCTTCTGAAAGGAACAAAGGGAAAGGGTTCCCATGTGGGAATTCCCATCTGGCGTTTCCTGGGCATTTATATGGACTCCCAAATTCTGGATTCTGAGAAAAATCAGCTGAGAAATCAGGAAAATTGGGAGAAGTGTTATGATTCTCCCGTGAGAATTAAAGCTCAGTGTCCATGTAGAGACCTTACTGGTTTGAAGAAATCCACTGATTCAAGTTGAAAGCAAGAGCAGGACGATGCATTGACGCATGGAGTCGAGGGTCCAGGTTGACGTTTCTGGGACCCAGGACGGGAGCCATGGGGCTTTTTGTATTTGCTGCTGTAAGTGGGCGTTCAGGGCCCTGTTGATACGAGTCAGTCTTGCTAAGAAGCGTTAAAAAGTTTATAGGCACAATACTTTTTTTAAAGCTTATTTATTTATTTTGAGAGAGAGAGAGAGAGAGAGAGAGGGAGAGAGAGAATCCCAAGCAGGCTCAATGCCATCAGCGTGGAACCCAGCGTGGGGCTCAATCTCATGAACTGTGAGATCATGATCTGAGCAGAAACCAAGAGTCAGATGCTTAACCGACTGAGCCACCCAGGCCCTCCTAGTCACAATACTTTTTACATGTATGGTATTCTAAGAAATGTCAGCTTTTGGAAGCAAAATATGTCCTCAAATCACCCATTCTAACATTTGCCTCTCTGTCATACTCTTAACCTTGCCAGGAGATCTGAGTATTATATTATTGGAATTCTATAGGAGAGAACAGATGATGCTTTGTGGGGCTAAAATTTTCATTTAAAGAAACGTAACATTGCACTATTTTGGTATGACCTTCTATTTTTTTAATGATTTTTATTTACCATGTATTTTGTGTGTTTTTGAAAAAATGTTTACTTTTGAGACAGAGAGAGAGACACACACAGTGCGAGTGGGGGAGAGGCAGAGAGAGAGGGAGGCACAGAATCCAAAGCAGGCTCCAGGCTCCGAGCTGTCAGCGCAGAACCTGACGCAGAGCTCGAACTCACGAACTGTGAGATCATGACCTGAGCTGAAGTCAGATGCTTAACTGACTGAGCCACCCAGGTACCCCAACATTTATTTTGTATTAATGCTCATTTCTTTTGAATGTTTTCTATTACCCTGCACTTGTATTAGGTAGAGATCATTTTTATGTTACTGGGTTTTATAATCTTGCCACAATGTATTGGCTTATAGTAATAATAAGCATGTACTTGTCATTATATGTTTTTTAAAAAGGAAGACCATAGAAGCCTTTCATATAATCCTGTTCTAGAAACATCCTGCTATGGAAATAACAGATTCTCTGCTTACTATTATGGCTACTTATTTTTCAAAAGCATCTAAGAAACGTGTTACGAAACTTACGGAATAACAAGAATTCTGGAATCCCCAAGAATTCCTAGAACTTCCGTTTCCTCATTCTTGAATCCCAATAATTAACATCTGTCAAAAGTTTGGATGCAGTGGAGGTGTGTAGCATCCTGTGTTGGATGCCTGGTGGGGTGAATGGTAAGAGGTTATTGTTTAGCTCTGAGCGACTCTCTCTAATGATGTCCCCACGTAAGTCAGCATCTCATGGAGCAGCGTCTCAGATACACGCAGACAACTGCTGGTGAGTAAATACCTTCTGGTTCGTTTCAGCTCCTGCTAAAAACTGGACACATCAATTCCATGAGAAATGAGAAGTGGCCATTTTCTGGCTTCCAAAGAAACATCAGAAACAAGGGAGGAAAAAAATGCCCAAACAATGACGGTGCCCGTGGACTTCCCTTTGAAGCTGACAGTCCTGTTTTAATCCATGAGACCCCGATCCTCGGCCTCTCTGGGGGGTTAAAACATCGCGTCCAGAAAACCCCAGGTTAGAATGCAATTGTTGTGTGCACTATTTCTCTGCTTGAGTTACTTTTCAGATTAGTGTGCCCTCAGTAGGTGCGCTGCGAGGGAATGAACAAAAGATCGGAAGAATCTCATGGAGAAAACAGATCTCCGTGGCCACGGCACATAGAATTGTTGGGTCAGTGGTTGCTGACCCATGGGGGAGTGAAACCTGAGCTGGGCCTGGGCTGGCCTACAAGGGCCTGAGAATGGCATCTGCTCACAACCCCAAAACGGACTGGTCCTCATGACACCCTGTTTCTTTTAATTGACGTGTAATTGACCAATATCGTGATTCAACAATTCTGCACAGTCCTCAGCATTGTTGTCATTCCTTTTATCTATTTCATCCATCCCTCACTCAACTCCCCTCTGGGGACCATCAGTTTGTTCTCCGTGTTTAAGAGTCTGATTTTGGTTTGTTTTTTGTCTTTTTTTTTTTTTTTTCTTCCACAGATGGGAGAATTAATATGGTATTTGTCTTTCTCTGACTTAGTTCACTTAGCATTATAGCTTCTAGATGCATCCATGTTGTTACAAATGGCAAGACCTTTCTTTCTATATCTATCTATATCTGTATCTATATCTATATCTATATCTATATCTATATCTATCTATCTATACATATCTATATAGATATAGATAGATATATATGCCACATCTTCTTTATCCATTCACCCATTGATGGACACTTGGGTTGTTTCCATAGTTTGGCTATTGTAATACAGTATTTCACTATTAGTTGTGCAAGTTCACCCAGACTACCTGGCTAAAAAATCCATTCATAAGACAGGACTACTGGCTTACATGACTTACTTGATATTTAGCCCTATGATGTATATGGATAAAATAGCTTAAAAAAACACTTTACATAAGAATGTAATATTTATTCAGAGATTGGCCATACATTGGTGGTGGGGGGTGGGGTCTCCTATAACCCAAAACATAAAAAGCACCCAAGAAAAATTCCATGTAGGCTATGACTGCAAATAACCATTAGAATGTAATTTTAGTGAAATATGGAACATACATTTCCTTTATAATAAAGACCTAAATTGTGTTTCTTTTTGAAGCCTTAACAACAAAATCCAGCCATTGAAAAAGGACAGAGATAGCTTTAGAAAACTTTTTGCTTTTTATAAAGTAAAGGACTTTGATAAGATTTTTTTTTAAGTTTATTTATTTATTTATTTTGAGAGACAGAGTATGAGTGGGGGAGGGGTTGAGAGAGAAAATCCCAAGCAGGCTCCATGCTGTCAGTGCAGAGCCCAAGGTGGGGTTGGAACTCATGAACTGTGAGATCATGACCTGAGCTGAAATCAGGAGTCGGCCACTTAACTGACTGAGCCACCCAGGTGCCCCAGGACATTAATAAGATTATTTACAAACTTGTTGATCATCTGTTACCGTATATGATTAATACTTCTAGATACTGTGGGAGGGATCCCTGGAAATGGAATATTCATTTTTGGCAGATCAGTGGCCTATTAGTTTTAGATAAAACTGAATTAAAATGAAACCTTTTGCTTCCCAAACCCACAATTTTTACAAGTTGGTCAATTAACATTAAATGCTTTTCAGAGTTGGGGCCAGACCTCTCTCGAATCAGGAAACCACACCTGCGTGAGTTTTCCGTCAACTTCTTGTGCTGGCCTCAGATTTATAACCTCACTTAAGTATTCCTAGGTGGCCTGTGACTACCTTTAAAAACAAACTCCAGAGGAACTGGAGTTTGCATGCATTAGGCTGATCGCCCTGCTTGCACAGGTAGTTACAAATCATTTAAGGGTCAGTAAAAATAAGTTCTTTTTAGTTTTTAAAAAGTTTTAATGTTTAGTTATTTTTGAAGGAGGTAGAAAGAGAGAGAGAGAGAGAGAGAGAGAGAGAGAGCAGGGGAGGGAAGGGGCAGAGAGAGAGAGGGAGACACAGAATCCGAAGCAGGCTCCAGGCTCAGAGCTGTCAGCACAGAGCCCGAGGCGGGGCTCGAACTCACGAACGGTGAGATTAGGACCTGAACCAAAGTCGGACACTTACCCGACTGAGCCACCCAGGCACCCCAATAAATTCTTTCATCCTTAATACTAGTTCGCTAATTTGCATGTGATGTCGTGTTGGATGTTGTGCTGAAAAGGTTAATTAGACATCTGTTCCTGCCTTCAGAGACAGCACTGTCTGAAACAAGATTAAGAATCAGTATTATAGTAGTTATGATAATATTATTTTACTAATTATTATGATAGCAATAACTGTTTTAGTGATAGAAATAATAATCACCTAATAATGCCAATAAGCTCTTAAATTCCAGGCACCGTGCTAACCAATTTGCGCACATTAGCTCTTTGAATATGATCATCATCCGCGGGAGGTAGGTAGCCTTATGTCCATTTTACAGATGCAGAAACTGAGCTTTAGAGAGGGTAAGCAACTTGTGCAAGGCCACACAGGCTGTCACCTTGTTGAAGGTGGAAAACTGAGTTTTGAAGCTTGAGATGTAAGAAGAGAGAGATAAGATACACCTGAGTAAAAAAGACACGTCCCTTTCTGTCACTTTGACATCCCACTTGATGGCCTTCTAGTGAAGGCAGTAGAGAAGAAGTTTCTGTGGGAATTATTCTGTGTTATTTCACTTGTTGGGGAACAGAAAGCTTAGTGGAAGGTCGTGCATCTCAGGAGAAATCTATAATTGACTTTCCCCGTGGCCAGAAGCTGTTTGGGCAGATTCACGAGGGAACTGGTGCTTCCTTGGACGTCCACCCATGATGTTTTCTACCTGCTTTTCAGCCTCTTCTCCTCTAGTTTTTGTACTTTTTTCTGCTCTTAGAGTCAGTGAGTCCAGAGCATGTTTTTCATACTCTCTGTGTACACAGAAGTGAACCCCGGCTAAACAGGAATGTGTAACCATCACGGGCCAAATATGGGTGCCAATCTTTCCTGTTAGCAGGGGGTCGGGGTGGGGGCTGGGGTGTATGGAAGAGTAGAACGTATAAAATAAAATTATATATAAATATATATAATTCATTTTAAGTCTCAAGATCACTCAAGGGTATTTTTTTTTAATTGGGCAATTTTACCTGTTCCCTTTTGCACGTTCTGATAAGTTCAAATGGAAGAGCCTGATAGAAATTAATCTTTTAAGGCCTCACAAGTAAAAGGAAATTATAGAATGATGTAGCTGGAAGGGACCCCAGAGATCTAAAGTGTTTCATGGAATATTCATGTCCTTGATCCGTTAATAGGTGTTTTTCAAAAGGGCCCCAGGGTCAAGTGAAATTTGGAAATGCTAGGTTAAAGTTAAATAGGTTTCTTTCTTGTGGAACTTCACAGTCTTTTTTATTTAAAAACTTTTTTTTTTCATGTTTATTTTATTTTTGAAAGAGAGAGAGGGGGAGGAGGGGCAGAGAGAGAGGGAGACACAGAATCCGAAGCAGGCTCCAGGCTTTGAGCTGTCAGTACAGAGCCTGACGTGGGGCTCGAACTCGTGATACTGCATGAGATCATGACCTGAGCTGAAGTCAGACGCTTAACCCACTGAGCCACAGAGGTGCCCCCTGGAACTTCACAGTCTTTAATATGCTAATGTGCTTTGTGAATCTACAAGATAAAGTGTAAAGTGTTTCAACACTTGCTGGACTTGCAAATTCTTTTTTGGTGGGGGGGGGGGCGGAGGGGGGCGGGGGGGGGGCAAAGGCGGGTCTAGCTGAGGCAGCTTGGGTAGTTGCTATATGAAGATGGCAGCTGACACCTTTTTGAGAGCAAGGTAGTCCCAAGGGGAAGGAAGGAGAGATCAGTTGTTCCCGTTACATGCCTGGGATTCTCAGGGAGATGCCTTTCCCCAGAGGCTCAGAGAAGTCTGAAAGGCGCCTCTAGGCAAATAGGGCTCCCCTTCCTACAAAGCAGAGAAGCTCTGAACTCAGCCCAGCGTGGTGACAAGCCCCTTAAAATCAGGGAAGTGTCTTTATCCCTGACCTAGCCCACTGGGGACAGAGGAAGGGGATGTGGGGGCTGTCACCAGGCAATGGTCACAAAGCTAGTCTGAGTCTCTCCCCAGACAAACTGGGCCTGGGAGCTTAGGTCAAGAAGCACCTGCCAAAAAGCTCTCAGAGGTTTTAATGTGAAAATGTGCCTTGTGACGCTGCAAGAATGAGGCCGAGCGTGCAGGAGTTTTAGGTAGCCTGACCATGCAGCTCTGCGTGGCATGTCGGAGGCCCTGGTGTTCAGAGGAAAGCCCTTTGGGAAGCGCTGATCTTATCCACACTGTAACACATTTATTGGAACCAACTTGCCCGACTCTGAGGACACCTTTGAAGAGATTTCTTTAGTTCCTAGACCCTTTGTGTAGGTTTCAAGGGCAAATTACTCTCTGTATCTTGTATTTCCACTGTCAAAAACCACAGGACAATTCAACCAACACGTATAGAGTATCGCCTATGTCCAAAGACCCTTTATGTTCAGTGGTGGTCTACGAAGAAATACACTAGCTCTTGCTCTACGGGATGTGAATAATAATAGGCAATGGGATGCTGATGGCGATACTGGGAACATCTGACATGATCGAATGCCTTTCTGTTTGTCAGGCGCTGTACTAAGTACTTTAATCTTCCCAACAGTTAGTGAGGTGAGGATTATAATAGTTCTTGTTTCACAGTGAGGCCAGGGAGGCCAGGAGAGGTTAAGGAATTATTCTAAGGTCGTGTACGGCTGGAGGAGAGAAGGCATCCATGAGAAAGGTGTAGCAGCACATGAAACACACATTCCTTATAAGTGATGCCAAGAGTCGTATGCATTCAGTGAAAAGAAAAACAAGTTTTCAATGACTTAATCAGTGAAAGTGTCCGTTCTGTCGTGGACAGTTATGGTTGGTCACCCGTCTCTTGTCCCTCTGGGGAAAAACACCCCCTTACTTTGGGAGGCACTGTTTTCATTTTCACTCGGGTCTGGTTATGTGGTTGTACACGTTGCCTTGAGCTGGACCGGTCACGTCTTTGGGAACCTGGAGCTTAGAACCAAGGGAAGAGGGTTTCCTCTTGGCTGGTAAGACTGAAGCTTGTCGGAGATGCCCGTGCCTTGTCCTCAGCCCTTGGAAGGAGCTGGACTTTGGTAGGAGAAACAATGCTGACGGTGGAGACAGGGAGCCTTGTAGATCTTCTGGTCGACTCTGAGGCTTGGAGGCTGAGTCCTTCTCTTCTGTACTGGGGCGAAGGACTTACTCCTCACTCTTCTTCTGGGAATGATACAACCCTGCTTGCAAAATAAACTGTTATTAGACAGTGATTTAAAAAAAACCCACACCATAGACATATACATAGATCCTTAAAGGGTTGATGTTCTGTCTGGTGCTACAGCAGAATGGACTCTTGGGGACCCAAAGAAAAAGTAGAGGTGGAAAAAAAAAACCCTCAAAACAAAAAACCCCAAACAGCAACCCAACTTTGGTATGTAAGGGGACAGCGGTAAAGTCCCAATGGATTCAGTTGATGGCTTCAGTGGTTTCCCCGTCAGACTTTAATGATATTCATAAAAATGGGAGGAGCCATAGAAGGACTATTGCAGATGCCATCTCAGCCACTCCCTGGATCTCACAGAAAGCCTCCCTTTTCTCATCTGTAAATTGGGAATCATATGAATGCCATTCATTCCTCCTTTTGTTCTGAGCCTCCAAAGATGCAAAGCCTTTTACCAATTGCAAAACAGCATTAAGTGTGGGCTACTGTTCATAGTTTTCTCACTAGGATCAAACACTTTCTAACCCTGCAGCAAGTCAAGCTTAGCCCTGGCAAGTGGACAGTATTTGGGGGAGGACAAGACGCAAGCGATTTCAAGACAGTAGGTTTAGTGGGTGCAAAAGTGCTTGGAGGGTGAAAGGTGATAGAAGCAAAAATAACAATTGTTCTTCCCTCTTTGGGTTTTATCCTTTTTGTCCATTCTCCCTTCACTTCTATTTTCTATGGGGTGTTTCTTGGTTTTGGATTTCGGGTGGGCTTTACGGAGGCAAAGCAGACCATCCCTAGCCCCCACAGTATGAGAAGCATGGAAAGGACCCGGAACAGTTCCTGGTGCCGCCTTCTGGTCCATTTGAGTCTATGCATTCATTCCTGTGGGATATTAAGGGCTTTCCCCTCCTCCTGTTGAAAGTGATGAATCAGGGTAGGAGCTCAGCTGTGTGGACAAATAGTGTGGGATAAGCCTGTTTCTAAGCAGGAGGGAGGCTCGGGAGGGTAAGAAGAGTAAGTAGAAAAAAGAAACACATGTCTGTGTTGCTGTCGTTGCAACCACCACAACAAACAAGAAAAAACCCAACACTTTCCACACTGCAGATTGTGCTGCCTTGAGAGAGCCCAGGGCAAAGTGTGGATGGCTGGGTGGGTCCTGCCGGATTGAAGGGCCTGACAGTTTGTGATTCCCTGCAACAAATGGTAGTGGTGGGGTGTGCGCGCGCGCACACACACACACACACACACACACACACGCACCCACGCTCGCACGCAAGGCTCAGCCTCCAATTTCAGCGCTGGCAGAAGATAACAATTCTCAGTTCGCCTTTCCAGGGTTATTTTTGGCTGGGGCTGTTCGCTGGTGGCAAAAGGTTCAGCCCCCTCCCAGCTCCCTCCCTCGTCCTTGTTCAAAAGAGAAACTTGTGCTCCTAAACTGCCCACTTGCAGGGAGACCGGGAGACTGGGCTGCGGTGGGAGGGGAGAGAGGCTGGGGGGTCTCGGAGAGGTCCCCAAGTCCTGCTCAAGCTCTCACCGACCCCAGGCTGTTTTCTGGCGGAGGGTGTGATCCGGGGAGAAGCGATCGCCCTGGGGGCAGGCTTGGGCCGGGCGCGCGAGGAGGGTCGCCGGGGGCCGGGCTAGCCGGCCCGGGAGCGGACTTGGGGACGCCCCGAAAGCGACTCCAGCTGGGGCACGACACTGCCAGCGCCTCCGGAGCTCCGGCCCAAGAGGGAGTGGGGCAGGAGCAAACTTTCTTGGGGGGGTGTGAGCCGGACTCTGCCGGGGCGGCGCGGGGAGGGACGGCTGTCGGTGCCGCCGGAGGGCGCAGGGCCGGCGGCGGAGGGGGGGCCGGGGCGCGAGGCGGAGCCCGGGCGCGCCGCCAGGCTGGTGGGGAGGGGGAGGGGGGGTCCGGCGGGCGGCAGATTCCCTCCGGCTCCCGGGAGCCGCGGCAGGACCGGCCAGGAGGCGCCATGGAGGGGAGCCCCATCCCGGTGCTGACGGTGCCCACGGTGCCCTACGAGGACCAGCGGCCGGCCGGCGGCGGGGGGCTGCGGCGGCCCACCGGCCTCTTCGAGGGCCAGCGCAACTACCTGCCCAACTTCATCCAGAGCGTGCTGTCGTCCATCGACCTGCGCGACCGCCAGGGCTGCACCATGGTGGTGGGCAGCGACGGCAGGTACTTCAGCAGGACGGCCACCGAGATCGTGGTGCAGATGGCCGCGGCCAACGGGGTGAGTGACCCGCCCCGGCCGAGCCTCGCTTCCCGCCCGCCGTCACCCCCCCCACCCCACACCCGCCCCCCATCCCGGGTCCTCTCCTCCAGCGGCCCGCCGCCGAGGCCCGCAGCCTCCCCACGTCCGGGACGCCCCACGGTGTCAGCGCCCACCGCCCCCAAGGCCTTCAGGGTTCCGCCTCCGGGGACCCCGCCGCGTCGCCCTGACCTCGCCAGGACTCGGCCCGCGTCCCGCACCTGCCCGCGGTCCGGTTGGGCCTTCTCCTCCCCAGCCCTTCACAACTATTTGTTCTGACCCGCGTCCACTGCCCTTCCAACCCGCGCTTCTTCCCTAGGCCAGGAACGCAGTGTTTCCCCCCTTTTTCCTTCTTTTTTTTTTTTTCCCCTCCCGTGTTCTATCTGCTGTCCCCTCCTTCCACCCTAAATTTTGGCTCCGCCAGAAATTGAACAGGAGTGTTGTCTCAAACACACCCGCGGGTACACACACACACACACACACACACACACACACACACCAGCGTTGATCCCTGACGCATTTGGCAAGAGTGCACCCTAAAGGTTTTTTTTAATATAAGTGGTTTGTGAACCCAGGGGAATTACTTCACTGTAGATCTGATGAGGGTAGGGATGGGGTGGAGATCAGTTTGATGCTCTACAGCCTGGGCTCGCAGTTGTGTGTGTCTGTGGGGGTAGCTCCAAATGATCGGAGATGAGGCTTACGATGCCTTCCTTGAAGCAATTCCTAACTCCTCTGCAAGATGCTCTTTGGCGTTTGACTGCGTTTTGTGTCTCTTCCCCCCATTCTGTTTCCCTCCTGATTTCCTCTCTGTTCTCCCACGACCTCTGCAGGCTTCTTTTGCCATCTGAGTTCTCAGACCTTGGGTTTTCCCTTCTTCTCCCTCCTCCCTTTCTGTCCTACAACTAGAAACACCTTCTGGCATCATCCCATACCCCAATTTCCTCCTCGCACAACCAGGCAGGGCAGCTTTCCCACCATGTCTGCAAGAGGGACCCGTCACTGCAGGGGTCTCTGTGGGAAACATTGTCTAAAAGAGTAATTTCAGTCTTGGTAATACGGTCGGGCGCACGTACATAGCACATTTAAGTGAAATCTCTGCAGATGTGTATGGGAGTGTAAACATTAAAAAAAAGAAAGAAACTGAATGGGGTGCCTGGGTGGCTCAGTAGTTAAGTGTCTGACTTCAGCTCGGGTGATGATCTCGCGGTCTGTGAGTTCGAGCCCCACGTCATGCTCTGTGCTGACAGCTCAGAGCCTGGAGCCCGCTTCGGATTCTGTGTCTCCCTCTCTCTCCGCCCCTCCCCACTTGTGCTCTCTCTCTCTCTCTCTCTCTCTCTCTCTCAAAAATAAACATTAAAAATTTTTTAAAAAAAGACACTAAATAATTATCTGGCATTTGGACTCCCTTTTGCCTTCCTGATCCCCTCTGTTTAGCTTTCTCACCTTCTTTCTTTTTTTAATCTTTAGGGCTGTCCATGCTTCATTTTGTCTACTGTAATTCCCCTCGCTCAGTGTTTTAGGGATGACGGAAGTGGATTTTTTTTTTAAGTAAAATAACCCAAAAGCAATTAGGAGAAAAGAGCCGAGGGGTGTGATGGGTGGTGGAGACGATGCTGCTGGAGATTCAAGACTTGTATTTCTCTCTGGTTCCGTACTTGGGATTGATGGAAGTTGGCTTGAATCGGGGAGTTGGAGACAGGTTGACGAACGGTCTTTTACTCTGTCGGACACAGCTGTTCCCGTGGAGTGACGGAGAATAATGGGCCTTGGGGGAGCTGTGGCAGCTTTCATATTCTTTCCCGGGCCACTTTTTCCGGGACATGAGAGAAATATCCGCTCATTTATCGCGGGTGAGATTTGAGAAGCTACAGTTGTTGATTTGCACGGGCAAATTATTATGAAGCTTTCTTATTTCTTGGCACACTTGATGATCAGGACTCCACGACCTCTTCAGTGGGTCTCCTCTGATAAATACATTTCATTTACGTTAAGGGTAGAGTTGATTGTAGGAGATAGTGTATGTTAATAAATGGTTAAGATAGAGTCACACTTACCCTGGTGGTTGTTCCGTAGGACAGAATGACAAGTTAAAATACACATATAAGCACCATCTCTTAAAGTATCCGAAAGCATTATTTCTAAAATCGGTGGGTATGGGCGAAGGGAATGGTCCACATTTATCAGTGTTTCAGGCAGCCAGTTTTAGCCTATTTTTTTCCTCATTTTGTTCACCTTCTTGAGGGCTTTTGCTGAAGCGAATGAATGACCTGAAGGCTGGCTTCAGGAGAACGGGGGTTTACCAAAAGCCAGACTGGTCTTGAATGATGGGTAATTGATGAGAAGGTGCTTGCCCCCTGACTTGGCCTGCGGAGTTACACTCAGGAATGAGGAGTTTTGATTCTGAAAGCTTTTGATTCTTGCTTTTTAAAAAAGAGTTCACGTTAGATATTCATAATAGGCTAGAAAGATTGTAGAAACATACAATGTATTCTCTTGGAACTGACTTGGATGTGACTGTGTGGGTTGCATTTTCTGTATCTGAAAAATCTTGGTTTTGATAGAAAAAGTTAATTTTACTATACAGTTTAATGTTAAAAAAACCCGGCAGTTGCTCTTTGATCATATAATTGCTGAAGGGGAACAGAAGTTTGGAATTTCCAAAATGGTGGATGGCACTACTTATGTTTTAATATACCATCGAGTTTGAAATAGCTTCTCAGACATATACCTATTCAATTTGGGATAAAATGTTTTTATTATAAAATTATGAAAATTTCAAACTTCTGGAAAAGTGGGGAGAATAGATAAATGACATCCATATGCCCATACCCTAGATTGTTCACATTTTTTTTCTATATATGTTCCATCCTTTTTTGAGGGCTAATGTATTTTAAAGTATATTAAAGAAAATGACATTTTATCCCTAAATTCAGTGTGGATCTGTAAAAACTGAGAACCATTTTCTTGATAGTTACAATATCATTATCATCCCAAATAAAATAAAACATGATTTCTTTATATCGTTTATTACCAGTACACATTCAGATCTCCTCAGTTATTCTGAAATGTCTTTCATAGCTATTTTTTCAGACTAGTTTCTTCTACTCAAGGAACACACAGTGGATTTGGTTATTTGTCTTAAGTCTCTTTTAATCTAGAAAATACCTCCCTCTTTATTTTTATTTCGTATTAATGAAACTGACTTGTTGAAGAGACTAGCTTGATTGGTTGTCCTGTAGAATGCTCCTCTCCGCCCCCGACCCTTACTTGAATTTTCTGATCTTTTTTTTTATGGTGTCATTTAACTTTTCACTATATTTCCTGTGTGTGTGTGTGTGTGTGTGCGCGCGCACACACTAGAAATTAGTTCTAAAGGTTTCATTAGATTCAAGCTCAATATTTCTTTTCTTTTTCTTTTTTTCTTTTGCAAGACAATTTTATAGGCACTGATGTATATTCATGTTATATCTTGTTAGGAAACATTCTCTGGTTGACCCATTATTCATGATGCTGAGATGATTATAGGGCTATTGTGGTGATTGCCTCTATCTTCCAGTATTTTCCCCCTTGAAACTAACCAGTAGCCTGCAGAGTGAACTTTGTACCATGTGAATATCCCTTTCCTATCAACTTTTATCTGATGGTTTGAGCGTCTGTTAATGATCCTGGCTTGAGTGGTTTATTTCATTAGGGTTTGCAAAATGATTTTTGAATTCTCTAATTCCATCCACATGTGTTTAGCTGCATTTTCTTATGAACTGGGCATTTTCCTCACTATTGGGCTATTTGGTTATTCTGTAATATAGTTCCTTCTGGAACAGCAGAATACATGTTCATCTTTCTCTCTTTCAAAAATGTTTATTTTTGAGAGAGAGAGAGAGAGAGAGAGAGAGAATGGGGGAGGGCAGAGAGAGAGAGCGGGGGACAGAAGATCCAAAGTGGGCTCGCACTGACAGCAGGGAATCCTATGAGGGGCTCAAACTTGGCAACTGTGGGATCATCTGAGCTGAAGTCAGATGCTCAACCAACTGAGCCACCTCGGTGCCCCTCTTTCCCTTTTTAAATTACCACCTTTCAGAATAAGGATTTGGTGAAATAGCTACTTCTGCTGGTGACACGTGAATTTTGTTTTGCTCTTCCTCTTTTGAATATCACTATGCACTCTTGAATTTGTATACAATTAATTTGAATGGATTAGTAAATAAAGGAGAAGAGATTTTTTTAACCTGTTTTTGTAATTTTTATGTGGCTGTGTGAACTTATCTAAAAAGTCCCCAGAAGTATTTTAATTCTCTTTTAAAGATACAAACTGTGTCATACTATATAGAGCAAAAGAAAAATACTAAGTATGAAGAGTAAAGAGCATCATTTAAAAGAACTGGGAAACTTTATTGCTAATTTAAACTTAGTTTGTAACTGATCTTTTATCCTATTTCTTTTTCCATCTGCTTCAGGTACTCTGCAGGGGTTTAAATTCTCTAGGTGTCAATTTATTCTAATCTCATGAAGATTTCAAGAGCAAAATGCAAATAATGGCTACATTATGAATAAATGCCTTTGCCTTCCTCTGGGTGGATCCATGTGTGACTAAGGGCGTCTCTCTCTCTCTCCTCTTTGTTCTAATCTTTTTTTTTTTTTTTTTTAAAGTCCTAAAATACCTTTAATACTGGACAGATGGCAGCGCTGTGTCTGCCTCAAGACATTTCTGACTTTTTCTAAAGTCTTCTGTCTCTGGAGATGACACTGTGTATCATCGCTGTCCGATAGAACTTTCTATGGTGGCGGAAAGGTTCTGTAATCTGTCCTAGCCACTAGTCACATGCGATTATCAAACACTTGAAATGCACCTGCTGTGACTGAAGAACTGAATCTTACATGTGCCCTCCTCAGTGCCCATCACCCAGTTTCCCTCCCCGCCCCCCATCCCCAGCCCCACCATCTACCCTGTTTGTTCTCTGTATTTAAGAGTCTCTTATGGTTTGCCTCCCTCCCTATTTGTAACTATTTTTTCCCCTTCCCTTCCCCCATGGTCTTCTGTTCAGTTTCTCAAGATCCACATATGAGTGAAAATATATGATACCTATCCTTCTCTGACTGACTTATTTCACTCAGCGTAATGCCTTCCAGTTCCATCCATGTTGCTGTAAATGGCAGGACTTCATTCTTTCTCACTGCCATATAACTTAACATTTAAAATCTAGTATTTTTTTCAGCGGAGCCAGACCGTTACAACCAAAAGCAACTTGAAGTTAACTAAAGTAGGGCACCCAATGCTACCAAGGCATATTTGGCAAACCCAAACGAGATTTCGTCCTATGATAACCACACTCTCTTTTGGCTTTAGCCTGGGAGACAATGAGGTATGGTGGAAAAATCAGTGTGCCGGCAGCTGGAAGGCTCACTTTCTTTTCCTAGCTCTGTCGTACAAGTTGCAGACCAAATGCTTCAGCCTCTTGAAATACCTAGAAACCACTTGTTTCCTCATCTATAAATTGGGTATGACAGCATGGCTGAATTATCCTGGGAATCAAATGGAGAGCTGCCAGCAAAAGCATTTTGTAACATCCGTAGCTTTAAGAAGTGTCAGGGAATATTATTGCGGCCCGTGAATACATCTCATACAATAATGATTTGACTGCATGTATTGAACAGAACGGCATAGAGCTCTGTTGTACGTTTTAGCCGAGAGAAAATCCTTTTGTTGATCGGCTACACACCATACTGGCTATGGGATAATCACCAATGGTAATAGTAATGTTAGCACTACCGTTCAGCTTACAGAATTCAAGAACTCCTCGATGCCTTGTGAAGTCTTTTAGGGGTAGAAGTTGAAGGGCAGTGGTATGAAGAAGGCTGGGTCAGCAAGGGACTTGGGTGTGGCTTCGAGAAGGTTGCTTACACTGACTGTGTTTGATTCTAATGGGCCACGAAAAGGTGGTTGTTTCAAAGAATGGGAATGCACCTGCCTTGACATTTCTTAGAACTATCTGGGTTACAAATTTTGATGTGGCCCCAAAGAAAAAGGAAAATAGATTTGCAAGGGAGGCAGGGTGGGATGTGGCGGTGTGTGGGATGTCCAGAGGGAAGCAAGCTGGTGTCTCAACACCGAAACCTTCTTTCCTGGAATGGATCTGGAAACCTGGGCTGGGCCGGCTTCAGGTCTTGTCTCCAGAAGGGAAACAGAACCGGATGGTGACTGCTCTGCATTTTCCGGTGTTCACTACAGAATAGGTGAATGGAATGAGCTGCTGTGGCCCAGACATTAGGAAGAGCAGGTTTGGGATACACAAGAAAGCCCTCAAGAGACTGCTAGAACTTTATCTTGCTTCCCCTCCCAAATCCCCATCCCTGGGTTTTGGAAGTGGCAAGTCTATTATATGAGAAATAGCAAATTTTAGGGTGTCCTTGGCTCCATCCATCTTCCTGTTCAGTCAGTTCATCCTTGAATCTTTTAGCCTCAAGCCTTCATTCACTCTTTTTTTTAATGGGGAAGGAAAAGGAATGGGAGAGGTTTTGTGAACAGCTGGGCCCTCCCAGTTGCTGGGGTGGGTTATTTTAAGCTTTGTTGAATGTGTCCAGAGACCCAGATGACATTTTTAACTAAGCTACTTTATTAAATCTTGGGATAAAGCATAATGATGTTTATTGAACACACACACACACACACACACACACACACACACACACACACCAGCAACATTATGTGTGAAACTTGCCCTACGAATTTTCTATAAAACATCTGTTCTCTCTGAGCCCTTCGTGAACTATGCAAGTTTGGTAGTTTCTGTTAAGACTTGAGGGACAGAAGTTGGAACCTAGTTTTGAGGAATCTAAGCATAGGTATTGGCTTCACTAACCTTAACCTCTATCTTTTGGGCCCTAGCCACTCTTGTGTTAGACAACAGTAAGGTAAGCAAATCCTGTAATAGGATTTGAACAGGATTATTTGAGAATAATAGGCAGGGGGATAAAAAGGTCTGGATTTCCCAGGGATTTTTAAATCGAAGGTAGAAAGCTCAGTGTCCTTTGTTAGCCTACAGCTTTGACAGTTAATTGCCAGCACTCATGATTTGGCCAATATGCCTTTAATGTTTACACTTGCGTAGCCAAAGGAAAAGCTTTGGGTCCTTTTATCTGACTTGACTCTCACTGATTACGAATAAGAGGATATCTGGAATACATACAAGGCTTGTTAACATCCACATTTTCTTAAGCTTTAAATACCTTTCATCTCCTATATTTTTAGTGATGTCAAATTTTGGAGTGATGCTTGTATTCGTAGGAAGAGAAAATTTTCAGGAACGCTCAATCTCCAAAGAAATCCTTTCCCTTGGCATAAAGTCACAGAAATTTTCTTTCCCTTTCCAAGTCTCTACCTATAGGTGTTTTGCATAAATATAATATTTAATTCTTGCCCTTCTATTATTTTCCTCTAAGAAGAGTCCTCTTTTGTGGCTAGGGGTATCTGGTTTTGTTTTTAGGGCTTTCTAATGGAAAGAGAAAAGTTGAAATCAGAAGACCAGAGTTTATTCTATTTGGCAAAAGATGCCACAGAATACTGGGAGGAGAGTTTTATAACAAATGGTTAATATACGTAGTGTATGAAAAGCTTTCCCAAGTTAGTAAAAAAAATTCAGAAAATTCAGAACTATTGTCACCTACAACGACAAACACCTGAAAAGGACATCCTCATTAATAACTGAAGAAATAGAAACAAAAAAAAATCCATCAAGATGAAAAATTGAAAGCACTCAGGGTTGGCGTGAATGTTGGAAAATTGTCATGTTAAATCGACATGTTAAATTGTCATGTTAAATGGGAGTTAAATCGATAAACCTTTTGGCTGGGCAGTTTGGCAGTGTGTGTCAAAAGTAATGGACTATTTATCCAATAATCCAAGAATCCCTTAATCTAAGAATCTATCCTGTAAATTTCCTGATACGAATGTGGAAGCGTCTACGTACAAGAATACTCACTGCCGCTTTTGCAAAAGAGAAACGTGTAAACATTTATATGTTTAAGAGGAGAGAACAGGTACATAATTTATGGCACGGTCACACCATGGATGCATTAAAACGCATGAACAAAGGAGGTGGACCTATATGGACATGAAAAGGCTGTGAATGATCGTTTATATTCAGTGAAACAAAGCAATTAGTAGGGGATCATGGGTAGCATGATGCCACTGTTGGGTAGGCATAGAAAATAGGGTTGGAAGGACATACTCCAGCTAACAGGTAACAGTGAATACGTCTGGGGTATGTGGGTGCATAAGGCGGGGGAAGGAGAATCTTCTCCCTTACTACATCATATACTTCTCTTTACTAAATGATCATCCATGGATGTGCATTGCTTTGGTCATTCAACACATCAGTAAAGAATAACAAAGCAAAAAGGAGAAGCTCTGGGTTTGAATGATGACACTACCATTTGTAACTTATATGACCGTGGCGAAGTCACCTGGCCTTCTGGGATTTGCTTCCTCCTTTATCAAAACAGGGAAGGTAAAACCACTTTCTACACATCTTCCAGGGTGCATGGGATGATTGAAGACGGTAACGGATTATTAGGAGTAATTTATTCACGTAACACAATTATCACCAAACTCTTTCCCTCCGAATAGAATAAAAGGACATGTGCACGTGTGCATTTTCTTTTAGTCTCGGTAGCTTTACGGATCAGAAAATGCCCGTTGCTGTGGAGATCACAGTTCTTTGGTAAGGCTTCTACTGGACTTTTGGTACTCCTCCATGCTGCGGGCTAAGGCTTGGGCGGTGACTCCTGAAGTCACCATCCCGTCCCCGCTCCTCGTGCGTGCACACACCACTCATGCCACACACACACACACACACACACACACACACACACACACACACGTGCACACACACACCCTGCCTCGGACATCGAGGTGGCAACAGCTGCTCTGGCATGGACTTGAACTCAAAGGATTGTTTTTCTTCGCAGGGTCTGTGCATTATTTCCTGTTACGAATTAGCCGAGTCCGGGCCAAGCTTTTCCACACCTTAAACCTTTCTGAGGCTCGCGCTGTGTTAAAGCAGAACACCCCTCTACCGAAGCCAGCTCTTAATCTGCTCGTTTCATGAGGATTTTCCAGCCTAATGGACTGGGCCACGTGAGAGATTACTGAGAGGAACAGACCAGGCAGGGGCTAAGAGACTCCACGCTAATCTGCCGAGGCGTCTGAAAATGCACAGCTGTGGGCACTAGAGATGCGTTCAAGTGTTCGGGCAGGATGTTTGTCAGGGGTGCCTGGTCCTGCAGCCTTGCTGAATGTTTGGTTAGGAGGCATAATCTTTTTTTGGACAGCATCTCCCAAATGTAAAGTGACAGATGCTAACGCAGAATATAATACAGAAGACCCAGCCCTGCTGTCATAAATAACAGTAAATTGTTGAATCTTGCTGAGTTGTAAATCTTTTATTGCCAGGGGTCTTTAGTTCACTGGAACAGAGTATAAGGAGTGGGGGCTCTTAGCAAATGGCCTGTGATTATTTCCCAACCAGACAGAAATGGGTCTGATGGAATTTATTTAACAAGCCACATAAATGCATTTTAATGGATTGTGACAACTCCTCTGAAAAAAAAAACCACATGGCTATAGAGACTGAGTTTTGAGGGGAACATATAGGCACATATACGTGTGTGTGTGTGTGTGTGTGTGTGTGTGTATCTTCATGTATATATAAGTGTGTGTGTGTATATATACATATATATAATTTTTTTCTGTCTACCTATAAATGTGCCAGATGGAAAGTATTCTTAAGCATTTAGAAAGTTTATCAAATAGCTTATGTGTGTGCACATGTGCACAGAACTCCCCCTCCTCCAAATATATGTCTTCTTCCCTGGATGTATTCAAGAGGAGAGTAGACCAGATTTCAGAAACATATGAAGCCTGCATAGACCTGAAGGAGGTGACTTAATGTTCCCAAATGATCTATGTTTCTATGATAATGAATAGAACTTGTGCTGGAGTCGGATGGGCTGAAAGTAAGAAATATAAGTAATATAAATCATACTGTTCTAGGCAGGAATCTGTCTTGCAGGGACAGCTTTCTGCAGTGAGCTCAACACCACGGGTAAGTTCGGAGATCGGCATAGCACATAGCAGGAGACAGTACACGTCAGAGGCACAGACAGGGGCAAGGAAAGAAAAAGATGCAGGTCACGACAGGGGTACAGACATGGTCCTGTCACTCCTTACCACGGGCGTCAGCAGCTTCTCAGTCAGGAGGCCTGGTGGTCGAAGAAAAAAGACCTTGTACTTACGTAGGCAGGTTACAACTAATTTGCTATTTCATTATTGGCAGGCTGCATTCGGTTTACCTGATTTTGTAGTGTGGTTTTAGTCCTCAAACGCTTTTTAGTTTCACATCTAAAAACCTTGGGTGGAAGAACGCTTTTATATTAGTCTATGAAGGATGGTACGTTTAAATAATGGAAGACTATATAGACGCTAAAATCGTGTTGTGGAAGAATAGTCAGTGACCTAGAGACACAGACGGCAGGGAAGGGCTGGGTATATTAAGTGAAAGATGTAGGTGACAGAAAATCCCTTCTGCAAAAATATGGAACTATGTAAATGAAAGAGACAGAGAGAGAAAGGGAAACGGAGATACCAAGATACAAACAGTACACACAGAAAGTTAACAGTGTTCATTTTTAGATTTACAGATCACTCTTATTTTCTTCTTGCTGATGTGTTCTTCCTAAATGTTCAAAAAAGGAATGTATATAATATATAAGTAATTATATATATTTACTGAATTATATATATTGCATATAATTATATTATATACAATATATTATATATAGTATATAATTATATATTATGTTGTATTATATTATATTATATACAATATATATTATATATACTTACTTAATTATATATATTTACATAAATATATGTAATTATATATAAGTGTATATAATATATATGTATATATATTATACACTTATATACACATATATAACACATATAACATATCTACACATATATGTTATATACAATGTATATTATATACATATAATATATACATGCACATGCACACATAACACACATAACATGTACACACATATGTTATATATTACATATGTACATGTTACATATTTATACATATACACACCTATGTAATATATAACATATATGTTATGTGCATATGTGTATGTGTAATATGTATATATAATATACATTATATAATGTATATATGTATATATATAGCATATGTGTTATATATATTTGTAATTAGAAAACCATTGTAGGTTAGCAAAACAACAAATTCGTTCAATTGCTATGAATTACAGAATTCACACCTAAGAATTAAGAAATGGTACGAGGAAGAGGAAGGAAAGCAAGGGTAGGGCCCTGAGTATTTATTTGGTGCCAGACACTGAGCTGGAGCTTGCTTACATTACCTCCTCTCACCCTCCATCTGTTAGATAATAAAACCAAGAGACAGAATCACCTTGCCCGAAGCCACATAGCTAGCAGGTGGCGAGGCAGTTTGTATCTCCTTTCTTGTTGGATCCCTAAATCTCAGATCATCTCTGGGCACTCAACTCTGCCTTCTTGACCCAGGTAGATCCAGTGGTTCCTATCCTGGTCTTCATTTGGATTGATCACTTCATAAAACAGCAGCAAATAGACCCTTTCTTATTTTATTTTTTAAACATTTATTTATTTTTAAGACAGAGAGAGACAGAGCATGAACGGGGGAGGGTCAGAGAGAGGGAGACACAGAATCCGAAACAGGCTCCAGGCTCCGAGCTGTCAGCACAGAGCCCGACGCGGGGCTCGAACTCACGGACCGCCAGATCATGACCTGAGCCGAAGTCGGCCGCTTAACCGACTGAGCCACCCAGGCGCCCCGACCCTTTCTTATTTTAGTGAGCCAGGTTCTGTACCTTAAGGTGAAGATTTCAGTATTTTCCAAGCACTGAATTACGTAAATACCAGAAGGGACAGAAGTTCTAATATCACCGCCCCCATATTGCACCTGAGGAAGACTAGATGGCCTGATTCTCAATGACCTCTTGAGAAACAGGACTTGGGCCAAACTTCTGGATGCCTGCAACCTCTCTGCACCTGTCCAGAAGTTAGGGACTGAATGCGAAATCCATCTCGGTTCGATTCTAGTGGGCTCTCGTCTCCCCTTCCAGCCCCTAAGTGTGTGCATACAGACTTCCAGGGGGACGGGAAGCTGAGGATGGGCTGTTACTCCCATCTGGTCTCCATGTAACAAAGCCTGTAACTGCATAATTATCCATGTGCAAATGGAGAAGTCCCTTGATGTTTGGATAACCACATCCATGTCTTGAGTTTGTTATTTCTCAAAATTCCACTTAGCCGTCTCCTGCTTCCTCATGTACCGCACTGCACAAAGCCTGGTGGCCCTCCCTGGCAGCTGGGGCTGAAAGGCGGAAGGACGCCCTGCCATCATGGCAGCCTGGCTTTGGCCTTTCTTCATGGGTTTTGGTTTTTGTTTAGCCGAGAAGACAGGAAATATGTCTTTGTGTATCTGGCTTTCCATGCACTCTGGAGATGGCCGTGGCGGTGGCTGTGTGGTCCCGCACAGCACTCTCTCTGTGAACCATCAAGGAAGCTTCTGTTTATTGTTCTTTTTGTGCTCGGATTCACTTCGGGAATTGCAGGGCTGTGACACTGCGAGTGGAGAATATTGAGGAATGTCATGCTTACTTTTTCTTTTCTCGCTTTGGGACTCTTTTTAACAAATGACTTATTTAAGGCTAAAAGGAAATCATCCGGGGGGAGGCATAGTTAAGGGAGTTCGTTCACACATGAAAACAATCCCGTACTCATTAGTGTTCCGTGACCGGGGAAAACTCACGTGGCGTCAAAATTCTGCCCCTGCTCTGAGATCCTCGCCTGCGGCTTTCAGCTGCACAGCGCTGCTCTCTAGGACTTTGACTTAATTAGAAACTGTGAACTCGTGGCTAAATCTAATTTAGGAGAATCGTCGTCAGCGACGATGCTACGCCCATGCAGGGGTGCAGCAGTCCTGCCGCGGTCCAGGTGAGGTTTCAGAGCTGATGGGAGGTACTGACAGCAAGTTAGGAGAACGGACACAGCGAGATGGGTTAAGTACCCGCAGCCGGGAAATGTGGCTAATTGCATGCTGCCCCCTGCTCCGCCCGCTCTGTCCTAAGATTTTAGGAGTCCCGGCTCAGTAGGAACAAGCTCAGGCCGTGTCTGTCTGTGTCTCTGTGTGTCTGGAAAAGCGTGTGTCTCTCGTTTGTCCCTGTGACAGTGTTCACGTGGCTACCTGGGATCCGTACGTGTGTGCCACCTGTTGCGTGTGTACGTGACCGTGCACTCGGGTCCACTTTGCCCCTCTTTCCAAGCGGGAACAGAAGGACGTGTTCCTCGGTGGCAGGAAAGCCCACCCTGGTCCCCCCCTCCTCCAGCCAAAACCAGATCACGTGGAAACTGGAGAAAGCCCCACGAGGGGGGGGTGAGGAGGGAGCAGCAGAATGCCTTGACGTGGACCCCCCCCCCCCCCCGGGCTGCGGTCTGGGTTTCACTCGGGAATACAAGTCAGATGCTGCCTCAATGCCGTAAACAAAGCCAACGCTACTTGTGTAAGTAGACTGACTCCTTGCACCGCAACGGTCTGCTACATTGGCCCCGGGGGGGATGGGGAGCGTTCCTAGGGCTTCTGTTGGAAAGTGAAATGGTAGTTTAAGGGATAACCTGTTGTCTGGAAGTGAATTTGAAGTGTTGGAGGAGGGGGATGCAATTCGGGGGAGGCAGCAGCGTAATTTGTGTCACGGTTCGTTTCACGAAGGGTTTTTGTCTTTATGGAATCTCATCTCCAGTGAATTTTCACAACCCTGCCCCCTCTCGGCTTTGCAGACAAAAACATGGAGCATCAGAAAAGTGACGTGATTTTCCCTAGTCGGGGGTAGAGAGGCAGGACTCACATCTCCATCTTTTAACTTTGAAAGTGAGTGCTCTTTGCTTCAACAACAGGGCTTCCGAAGGCTCTATTTCTTTGATCAATTACCAGCTCTTGAAACCACATTTTCCCCAATGACGTTTGTCTTGGGATGACTGGTAGAGGCAGAGCTGACGGAAGACGAGGAAACAGCCACGCAGAGCAGAGGGTGAGGTGAAGAGGAAGGACAGAGATGGCGTGATGCGGCCACCAACCCGGGAATGCAGGGCGGCCACCAGAAGCTGGTAAAGGCCTGGATCAGATTCTCCCCTGAAGCCTTCGGAGGAAGGGGGCCCTGCTGGAGTTCAGACTTCTGGCCTCCAGAACTACGAGAGACTCACTCTGTCTGGTTTTTAAGCCACCACGTTTATGGCAATTTGCTACATCAGAGCCTCAGGAAATGAATATAGATTTTGCGTTTGTTTAGAGATTTTTGTTTTAGTTTCTCACGGCTGCTGTAACTAATTGCCATTAACACGGTGGCTTAAAACAACAGAAATTTCGTCTGTCACAGTTCTAGAGGCCAGAAGTCCAAAATCCAGCAGGGCCGTGCTGCCACTGGGGGCTCTAAGGGAGAATCATTCCATGCCTCTTATGGCTTCCGGTGGCTCCCACATTCTTTGGCATTCCTTGGCTTGTGGCCACTTTCCTCTGATCTCTGCCTCTTCCTCTGGATGTTCCTTCTCTCCTGTGTCTCTCCTTCAGTGAGAACAAAGTTCCTTCCCCACCATTATGGAAGTGGTCCAAATGTAATCAACCCGCCACCGGCTGGTTAGCTGATCACCTCGGGAATGATGCCATATTGGGAACTCACTGTTGGTCTCTGCTCCTGGCAGATCGCACGCCCAGTGGTGGCCGTAGCCAGGTTGGCTTTGGCGAGAGGAAATCCATGTTGCTGAGCCCATGTATAACCTCCCTTCTTGCCTCTGTGGCCGCTTTGTTCCTGAGCCCGTCGGTCAACGACGCGAGTGGCTGGGGTAAGAAGCTGACCGGTATTCACAGAATAGGTCATCCTACCCACTTGATTTGTAAAGTCACTCTCTGCTCAAGTCACTTTTTAGTGAGCATTCGCAGGGGACGCAAATATCTTCGTGATTTCCCGTGTCTTACCTTAGAAGAACTGTCACTTACTCTCATGTATCTTCTCCAGCCCTTATCATGCCTCAGATGCCCCCCAACTAGATTTATATTCAGCGTACAGCCCTACCCCATTTTTATGGTATCGGTGGTTTAATGAGCAGGGCTACCTGGGTAAAATTTCCAGATAATTCGAACTTAATCTTCTGCTAATCAGTGATAACCAGAATTTTAAAGGGTGAACTTTTATTCAAGTATTTTTTTTCTCACATTAACCTTCTTAAACAGAATATATAGTACCTTTTCAAAAAAGAAATCATTGAGATTCATTTCAGATATAAAGTTGGTCTATAATCTTTTTAAAAAAAATTTTTTTTTTTTAACGTTTATTTATTTTTGAGACAGAGAGAGACAGAGCATGGACGGGGGAGGGTCACAGAGAGAAGGAGACACAGAATCTGAAATAGGCTCCAGGCTCTGAGCTGTCAGCACAGAGCCCGACGCGGGGCTCGAACCCACGGACCGTGAGATCATGACCTGAACCGAAGTCGGATGCTTAATCGACTGAGCCACCCAGGCGCCCCTAAAGTTGGTCTATAATCTTGACTACTTAACAAATGAGTTGTACCTATTTATTTTTGTATTTCTTCCAAGTCCTGGTCACAAGGCATATAGAACTTTACATTGTTGTAATAGCGTAACACTTACTTTGTATTCGGCGTTTTTGATTTAGCATTAAAGCGTTGTCTGTGTTCCTTCTATACCATTTAAGAAAATGTCATTTGTTATAGCAAGTAAGCCTTTTTAACAGTAAACAACTTTTATTGCCTTTAAACACAGTGGAGAGTTATTTCTCACCCCTGTCAGAGGGTTTTGGCTGTTGAGCAAAGACTCTTGGCTTCCATCTTGTGGCTCTGTATCTCCTAGGGCCGCGTGTTCACCTGCACGGAGTCTGTGGAAGAGGAACTAGGCACACGAGGTACATCTGTTTCTCACCATCCTTAGCCCAGAAGGCACAGGCGTTACTTCTGTTCCGTTCTCTTGTTCATGTATCGTCTGCTGTGAGATTAGTCGTGTGGCCACACTAGATGCAAGGGTGGTCTGGGAAATGTAGCCCCTGGCTGGGGGCTGGAGGGGGGTGCTATTCAGTGACACGTCTGTCCTGTGGAAGCGGATCATAACGTTTTGTGGGCTGTGAACCAAGTCTACCACAGCTGCACAACCTTGGTAATTATCCTTTAAAATGGCTGAGGAATATTCTATATGTTGGTGCATCACGCTTTACTTGATAGGTCCTTCATTATTTATTCTCTCTTATTTATAAAGATCGTTTTTAATTTTTCATTTCTAACGAATACCACTGTAAGAATTATCTACACACCCATTCCTCTCCCCGCCCCCCCCTTAAAGATTGTTTCTTTACGAGCAATTCTAAAAGGTGGGAGAGACAGAAATTTGTGAACAAAGGTTACAAATGTTTTTCAGAGTCGTGAATCTATAGACTTATTCCTTGAGGGCGGTGACTAAACCGAATTCATTGCTTGTATCTGCAGGATCTTTGACGTCCCCTGTTTCATGGTAACACACAATAAAATGAGCTGAATGACTAAATAAATTTTAACGAGAGCATGTGGACCATAATTTATTATGACTCTGGATAACAGTATGGGTGTGATTATTGTCCCTGTGTCTTTCCCATCTTGATAAATGACACCATCACCCATTAAGTTATTGAAGGTAGAAATCTGGGATTGGATTCTTTCCCTCACTGGCCCTTGTATTCGTTGTTCATTGCTGTGCAAGAAATTATGACGCAACTGATGGCCTAAAATGATCATGAATTTTTATTTGGCTCACAGCTAGATAGATTGTTCTCACCTGGGGACTCTCATGAGGTCACAGTCACATACTCCTGGGGTCTTTGTCATATGAAGGTTTGACAGGGACCGGAGGATCCTTTGCAAGATGAACCACTCGCACAGCTGGCTAGTTGCCGCTGGCTGTCAGTTCCTCTCCCTATGGGTGCTTATGCAGGGACCTTGCGTGTCTTCATGACAGAATGGCTGGTCCCCTGTAGAGTGAGTCAACAATCCAAGAGAGCAAGACGGAAGCGACAGTGTCATGTATGGCCTCACCTTGGAAGCCACACACTCTCAGTTCTTCAGTGTTCTACTCACCACGCGGTTCTGCCCTGTTGGTGTGGGAGGGTCTGCGCAAAGACCCCACTACCAGAAGGCAAGGGTCATTGGGCGCCATCTTGAAGGCTGGCTACCAGAGTTCCAGTCTTCCGTATTTCATTCCAACTACATGTTCTTTTCATTCTCCCTCTTCCAAAATCTCAAATAGAATCTCTTCATTTCATTTCTCCTGCCTCTTGCCTAGTCCAAGACTATCCATACTCAGCTCTGCTGTGATAGCCTTCCACCTGATCTTTCGGCTCATCATTCTAATGCATTCTTCACATAGCAGCCGTTCGTTTTTCCAGTGAATTAATTCAACATATTAGTTGTGTTCTTACTACATAATAGGTTTGTTCTAGATTGTCAGAATATAGCAGTGAAGAAAACAAAGACCTTAGAGCTTCTATAAAGCAGGGAAATAAATGAATAATAATGGGAAATATTAGGTGGTAATATACATCCTACCGAAGATTAAAACAGGCTAAACGAAAGAGAGGGCAATAGGAAAATTAGGAATGTGTGGGTGCTGTATTATACAGGTCTGTCAAGGGTGCTGTCTCTGATTAGTTGACATTGGGACAGAAACCCCAAAAGATAGAAGGAGGCAGGCATGCAAATATCTGGGTAAGAGAGTTCTAAGCAGAGGGAAGAGCAAAGACAAAGGCCCTGATCATGCTCGATGTGTCTGAGGGATGGTAAACTACCCAGTACGGCTAGAGCAGAGGAAGGAGGACAGTGGAGGGCATCAGGTGTTGCAGGGCTTACAGAGGACGTTGACAACTTTGGCTTTACTTTGGGTTGGTGCAAAAGTCATTGAAACGTTTTGCTGACATGATACGACTTGCTTTTTAAAAAGGTTGCTTGGACTGCTCATTCCGTGATCTCTTATTTATTTTTTAAAAAATGTTTATTTATTTGTTTTATCCCAAGCAGGCTCTGCATTCAGGCGTGGCGTCCATCGTGGGGCTCCATCTCGTGACTGTGAGATCATGACCTGAGCAAAATCAAGAGTCAGACGCTTAACCCACTGAGCCACCCAGGCGCCCCTCATCCTGTGACCTTTTAAAATGTAAATGATATCAGGTCACTTCCACTGCTTAAAGCCTTCTAGGAATTCCCATTGCACAGCTATTATGATCGTCATGTTTATTGCTATTATTGAAATTGACACCCCACTATTCTCTATCACAGAACCCTGCTGATTTCCTTCCTAATACATATCTGACTAGCAAATATTATTATTAGGCTGTTTTGTTTATGGTCTGTCTCCTCCACTTGAAAATATGTACTCTGGCGATGTTGTGGGTCTTTCGATACTAAATCGTCCCAGGACTCTGTTGTTCTTGGAGCTCTTGTGTTTGTTCTTTGCACATTTTTTTTCTGTATCTTCCCTCATTGTCATATTTGGTCGGTGACCTACTTCTAGCAATGCTAGAGTTTGTTCGCAGTTCTATCAAGCTCACAGGTGGTGCTCATGCTGCTGGTCCCTCGAGTAACAAGGGGGTTTGATCACCAGGCTCAACTGAACACTGAAATCACCTGTAGAGCTTTAAAGACTATGAAGCCTTGACCTACTCCTAGATAGGCCAGTATAATTAGTCTGAGATGCCGTCTGAATATTGGTAACTTGAAGGCTTCCTTAGGGATTCTGAATTGTAGTAACATTTGAGAACCACAGGATTAGATGACATTGGTCTCTATTTTAAGACAAAGCATACCGAGTAATACTCTGTAGGGCTATGTGGCTTTCTTTTTTAAAATTCAGCTTAGTAGCTACAGAAAGACTCTGGCCACACCCATGGATGACTTCCAGATCTCTGCCTAGCATGGCCAGATAGTTTCTCCAGTGTCCCAACACACACTGTCAGTGGCAGAAATAAAATTCTTGCCTTCATAAGAGTGGTTGTTCTGAGGGCATTCAAATACATCTGCTGACGACAAGGCTATAGGAAGCCAGGACTCTTCTGTATGAATTTGTGCTGAGGCAGAGAGAAGAAGGGGATGCAGCAGAGAAAACCTCCATTTCTTTTTTCTTGTAATTTCTAGCATGTTCATGTGCAGAGTTTCTAAGCCAGTAACAAACTAAAAACCTCTTGTGTAGAGGAAGCTTCATGAAGGTTCTAAGGTTCTAAGAACCTTCATGCTAACCCTTTGGTCATCAGAACTGGAGGGGCACATGTACCCCAATGTTTATAGCAGCACTTTCAACAATAGCCAAATTATGGAAAGAGCCCAAATGTCCATCAAGTGATGAATGGATAAAGAGGTGTGTGTGTGTGTGTGTGTATATATATATATATATATATATATATATATAGAATGGAATACTACTTGGCAATGAGAAAGAATGAAATTCTGCCATTTGCAACAATGTGAAGAAACTGGAAGGTATTATGCTAAGTGAAATAATTCAGAGAAAGGCAGATATCATGTTTTCACTCATACGTGGAACTTGAGAAGCTTAATGGAGGACCATGGGGGAAGAGAAGGGGAAAAAAACAGTTTCAAACAGAGAGGGAAGCAAACCATAAGAGACTCTTGAATGCAGAGAACAAACTAAGCACTGATGGTGAGGGCGGGAGAGGGGAAAATGGATGATGGGCACTGAGGAGGGCATTTGTTGGGATGAGCACTGGGTGTTGTATGTAAACGATGAACCATGGGAATCTACCCCCCCCCCCAAACCAAGAGCACATTGTATACACTGTATGTTAGCTGACTTGACAATAAATTGTATATAAATATAAAGTGGATGTTTCAAATTACTAAAAATCAATGGGGCAGGTCCAATTTATAGCTTAATAGTTGGCTGCTACATGTGGGTGCCCCAACTGGTGTTGGAGATACTGGGCAGGAGGCAATGCCAGAGCTCTCCTTTACCCCTTAACCCAAAGCCCACTCTATGCCTTTTGCAAGTGATTTACTGTGTGTTAACAGAGCCTGGGGCACTTCCCATTGAAATGCCTTTGATCCCATGTAACTGGATTGATTTTTTTCCTTGGCTGATCTAGATTGGACGACTGATTATTGGACAGAATGGCATCTTGTCGACACCTGCTGTTTCCTGCATTATCAGAAAGATCAAGGCCGCCGGTGGAATCATTCTAACAGCCAGCCACTGCCCTGGGGGACCAGCTGGAGAGTTTGGAGTGAAGTTCAATGTTGCCAATGGAGGTATGTAGTTTAGAGGATACCTTAATCTTCACGGTTTCTGTCCTCTTAGGTTATTGTAGTCTTACAATGACTCTGATGGTAGACGAGCAAGGTGGAGAGGAAGTGGCTCAGAAACTTCCAGTGAGGGATCTGTCTTAGGGTTCTCCAGAGGAACAGAACCAGTAGGCTATAAAGAGATTTATTATAAGGAATTGGCTGGGTTTCCGTTCAACATGGCAACGTAGGAATATCTGGTACTCACCTTCTCCCATGGACACACCGAATCTACAGATACATGGAACGATTTCCTCTGAAAAACAAAAACAAAAACCTAAAAACTAGCACAGCAACCCCTTTCCATAGGGCAAGTGAGAGGGAAACCACTTCAAAGTGGGTTGAAGAGGCTGGGACACAAACCCACCACCGGTGAAATGATCCACCCTCTGGAGAGAACAGAAAACCTAGAGAGTCTCCCCAAGAAAGGGAGGGTTCGTACTCTACATTGGGCACCCCACCTTTTAAGACTGGTACCTGAGAGATGCGCCCCCCCAAAACATCTGGCTTCGAAGACCAACTGGCTCGTGCCCTCAACCTGAGGTCTATGACAAACTGAGGGATGGCTCTTAAAGGGCCTACCCACAGCCACACCTGCCCCGGACCCAGCGAGGGAGTTAGCTCACATGATTATGGAGGCTGACAAGTCCAGAGACTGTAGACCCAGGAGAGCAATGGCAGAGTTCTAGTCTGAGTCCCAAGGCCTGAAAAACAGCACAACTGATGGTGGAAGTTCCAGTCCGAGACCAGGTTCAGGTTCAAAGGCAGGAGAGAACCACTGTCTCAGCTTGAAGCCAGACAGGGAGAGTGACTTCTCCCTTACTCAGCCTCTTGTTCTGTCCAGGCTCTCAGTGGGCTGGATGAGGCCACCGGTAGTGGGCACTTTACACAGTCTCCTGGGTGCTAATCTCTTCCAGAAACCCCCTTACAGACACACCCGGGATAAGGTTTCACCAAATATCTGGGCACTGTGGGGCTCAGTCAGGTTGACATATAAAACTAACCTCACAACGCTTGAGGTGGCCTAATGAGATCTCGAACCTATTTGGTGTTTTGCACCTCTGCCCTTCTTAGCACAGTCAAATGGTTGAATAATTGATGCTTATCTGATGTGGAAGGGGTCTGGATTAAAAAAAGAATTTTTTTAATGTTTATTTATTTTTGAGAGAGACAGAGTGTGAGTGGGGGGGGTGGGAAGAGAGAAAGGGAGACAGAATCTGGAGCAGGCTCCAGGCTCTGAGCTGTCAGCACAGAGCCCAACGTGGGGCTCGAACCCAGAAGTCACGAGATCATGACCTGAGCCAAAGTCGGACGCTCAACTGACTGAGCCACCCACGTACCCCTAGAAGGGCTCTGGAGTTTAAAATAGGAACTTGCTCTAAGTCATTTAGACCATTCCTGTTATTTGGCAGATGAACAAATCAAATCCCCAAGAGGCTCTTGTTCAAGTTCACATGGCTGCTCAAAGCCAGACAAATGAGTTTTTAACATAACTCATAGACTTCCTCTTTCCTATAGCGTTGACTTTGTCTCACTGAAATGCTTATGATCATTCCACTTTTTTCTTATATTAACAGAAATTTATAGTTTGGAGGTCTTTGTGGGGTGGTTTATATATATAGGGGTGAATTAGAAGAACAATTTTAATTTTTTTTAATGTTTATTTATTATTGAGAGACAGAGACACAGAGCATGATCAGGGGAGGGGCAGAGAGAGAGGGAGACACAGAATCCGAAGCAGGCTCCACGCTCCGAGCTGTCAGCACAGAGCCCGACGTGGGGCTCAAACCCACGAACTGTGAGATCAGGACCTGAGCCAAAGTCGGTCGCCTAACCAACTGAGGCACCCAGGCACCCCGAAACACAATTTTAAACACATATTAAGTTAAGGAGAATAATAAATGGGTAGCTTGTGTCCATTATTTGTTTTTCTATTTTGCGCTTTTTTTTCCCCTAAAAGATTTTAAGGTAAATTAGAGCATGAAGACATTTTACACCTAGATATTTCTGAATACATCTCTTCAAAAGAAAGACCTATTCCTACATAACTACATTATCAGGCCTAATAAAAATAACACTAATTCCCTAACATCCTCTAAAACCTAATCTATATTGAAAATTTTCCAGTTGCCTCCAAAATGTTATTTATAGCTGTTTCATCCCAGAACAGGATTCATCCCAGAACCATGCCTTTCATCTGCTCGTCAAGTCTCTAAATTTTAATCTTGAACCCTGAGTCTGCTTTTATAGGTGGGTAGGAGCTGATTTTTAACCAACAGCAGTTACTTTTATGAATCTGAAGGCAATATTTATTATTTCCCCCTCCTTACAGCCATTTGGGACATTATCCAAACAAAGGAATTTCACTCCCATCAAGTGTTAAAAAAAAAAAAAAAAAAGACCCGCAAAACACCTTACAAAGTGTCCCGTGATGGGAGAAGCTCTCCTTCATTAAAAATCACACCTAGGACCACATCTAGTCTTGCAACAGGTACTGAGAATTTCAGGAAAAAACAGGCAGTATTCAGGTATTTTATATGCTGTTAACGCAAGAAATCGAATGGGCTCAGAAAATGGCAGTTTGCAGAGAAATATGATATGTAAGTTGACAAACTAAACAATGGATTTCAAGTAAGCATTTGGAATTTATGTTTGGTTTCATATCTTGTAAGAACAGCTCAGTCATCTCGATGACATCCTGTGCGGCATAAAGGGAGAAGATATTATTTAAATACCCATTTTGTAGACTGAATTACAGGAGGAAGTGAGACCTACTCAGCCATAGAGGGAGGGGATTGAGTTTATCATTTAGCCTTTGACTATATTGAAAGTCCCTCTCTTACGCTTAATTCTTCATGTTTCCATGCCTTGGCATCATTAACGAAGCTCACATTCCTGATGGCATAGAGAGATTCGGTTGGTTCTTCCCACTCAAAGTAGAATGAATTTTACCATAAGTTCTTTTTCGGGAGAAGCATTCACCTCTTTTCATTGTGTGCCATACGGATACATTTTATGGAATTAGTAGGCACATTCAGGGAAATGGGACGCATCTGGAACTATGTTGTTTTTATTTTATTTTATTTTATTTTAATTTAATTTTATTTTCTTTTCTTTTACTTTATTTTATTTTATCTTATTTTATCTTACTTTATTTTATCTTATTTTATCTTCTTATTTTATCTTATCTTATTTTGTGTTTATTTATTTATTTTGAGAGACAGAGCATAAGCAGCAGGAAGGGCGGAGAGAGAGAACCCCAAGGAGGCTCCATGCTCAGTGCAGAGCCCAACGCGGGGCTTGAACTCATGATGGGGAGGGAGATCATGACCTGAGCCGAAATCAAGAGTCTGATGCTTAACTAACTGAACCCCCCAGGCGTCCCTGGAACTATGTTGCTTTTAAAATGGATTTAGAGCACAGGACCATTGTGAGCATGTTTTTAAGTATAGGGGAAGATGCTAGAGGGGAAATGGAATCAGTAATAAAAATACTGGATGTTTTTTGAATCTTACCATGTGCCGGGCACCATAGTCCGACCTTTACATGCATTGTCTCCCTTAATCCTCCTAACAGCCCGATGAAGTGACTGAGGAATAAAATGGTTTCAAAAACTTAACGCCATGTCACAGAATCAGTAAGCTGTGGCACTCAATCAGAGCCTAGATTCGGAGAAGAGGGCAGAACATTTGAATAAGAAGGCAAGGAGATGAGGAAGGAAGCAACTCTGAGGGGTGCAGAATGGAAGTCTGGGGAAATAGTTCCTAGATCTGTGCAAAAAGAAAGTAAGAAGAAAGGTTGCCTGCTCAGATCATGGGACAAGGATAAAGAAGGGACTTGGAACATATTTTGTAAAAGGTACTCTGGAAAATTTGTTGAGAATTCATAGGAAGTTGTGCAGTGAAGCAGCCTCATTCTTAGGGGCAAGCAGTCGGTGTTATTTTGTAACTGCCCCCAGCAATGTGTGGGAGTCTGGGAATGGCAGCAGTGGGGGAAGGTGATGGCAATGTCCCAGGGTTGGGGAATGGCAGCGTGGGCTTGGCACGGCCTTGGGGGGGGGCTTGTACTCATTACGGATATCTGAGCTGCCATCGGACTATTAGGGTTCAAAATCCAGCCTCTGTTAATTACCAGCGATGGGACCTTGGTTAAGGGTCTCCCCCCTTCTTCAAATTTCAGTTTCCCCTTTTGGAAAATGAGGATAATAAGAATTCTTCCTTCATCTGCTTTTTGTGAGTGCCCAATTCCATATAAAGTGTGAAATGCAGTGTATGTAAGTTTCAGTACAGGTTGGCTCATGTTATTATGCTAACAAAGGTATGGCTCAAATGGTGGACCAGAGGGTCTTGCCTGGGATAAGAGACCATGGAAACTAGAATGGACCACTGGCCTGTGATTAATCAGGTGATGACGAGCATTAGTATAGGAATGAGCAGGTTCAGCAGAGGTACAGAGTAGGGTGGTTGGCAGATAAGGAATTTATGGGCTGAGGACAACCCAATTTGATATTTTTGAAAGGATTTCAAGCGACAACAATACTTCAGGTATGACCCTGCCAGCCATTGGCTAAAAAGAGGAAAAGTCATCGGAGTAGATGACGTCAAGGAACTTGGAAGTTGTCAGCGGCTACAGAGGTTGCTGATGAACTGTGAGGGTAACAATGTGAGTGGCTGATAGGCATCATAGAAAACCAACATTCTAGAAGCTGTTTTCCTTTTGGAAACAGGTGTGCTTTGTCATTGAAATTCGGACTGTTTAAAAGTGAGGGACAGAGCTGGCTATTGTATTAGACAGTGTAGCTCTAAGGATTAGGATAGAAAAGAAATTATTTCTAGATTTCTCGTCAGTTGAAAGTTACAATATAGTTGGGTAATTCATACACAACCCATCTATTGTCTATCGTTTATATTTTAGATCTCAGTGTACTCATTTGATTGAGTGTACTCATTTGATTTCCCAAACTTGTTGCAAAAAAATCTAAAGTGACTTGCATTAAGATGTAAAAATTAAAAAGAAAAGAAAAACAGAAAGAGGACGAATTGTTGATTTTCTATTCATTTAAAGTGTATCACAACCTAATTGTCCTTTTGATCTTGTAAGGAAACGGATCAAATATTTTTTGTTTAAACCTCATTCCATTTATTTAAAAAAGTTTTTTTTTTAATTTTTTAAATGTTAAAAAAATTTTTTTTTAATGTTTTATTTATTTATTTATTTATTTATTTATTTATTTATTTATTTTTGAAGGAGAGAGAGAGACAGAGCATGAGCAGGGGAGGGGCAGAGAGAGAGGGAGACACAGAATCCGAAGCAGGCTCCAGGCTCCGAGCTGTCAGCACAGAGCCCCGATGTGGGGCTCGAACCCACGAACTGTGAGATCATGACCTGAGCCGCAGTCGGACGCTTAACTGACTGAGCCACCCAGGCGCCCCTATTTAAAAAAGTTTTTAACTTTATTTATTTATTTTGAGAGAGGCAGAGTGAGTGGGGGAGGGGCAGAGAAAGAGGGAGACGGAGAATCCCAAGCACAGGCTGTGCTGCCAGTGCAGAGCCCGATTCGGGGCTCAAACCCACAAAACCATGAGATCGTGACCTGAGCCGAAACCAGGAGTCAGAAGCTTAACCGACTGAGCCACCCAGGCACCCGCTTTAACCTCCTTTTAAAAACTTGGAAGTCACTAGAGAGCACGAGTTGGGGGAAATAGTTGACCCTGGTAAGAGCTGCCTCAACAAGGCAGCAGACCTGGGAGTAGAAGCCATACTTTTTTTCTCCAGATGCACTTAGGAGGCTGCAGTTTAAATCTGGGATCCCTCACTTGTGTCAAGTGCATATCCCATTGATGTCTCATATCCTGAATAAAGCAGATTACATAACCGGGTCTCCCTAGCAGGTGTGAAACTATTTTTAGGCAAGATGTATCATTACTCAGAAGCGGATTCAGACAAACAAACGTGGGTTATTAGCCTACGTGGAACAGGTGAGGCTGACCAAATTTCGTCCATCATGGATGAATACAGCATAAGGAATACAGAGGCTAACCGAACTGTGAACTGTTTGTCCACTGTTTGGAGAACAAACGCACCTTTCTTTTGCTTGGCGGTGAAGGAGATGACATATCTCTGATCGAAACTGCAGACACCTTTTAAAAAATTTCTTTTGGGTGACGCGCTATTTTCACGTGTTAGGTCCTGCCCCAGATGTGGTCTCCGACAAAATCTATCAGATCAGCAAGACAATTGAGGAGTACGCCATATGTCCTGATCTTCGAATCGACCTATCTCGGCTTGGAAGACAAGAATTTGACCTGGAGAACAAATTCAAGCCATTCAGAGGTAATAGATTATATTTTGAAAAAGAATAGCTCCGTGAACGGGGGTGACTCTATCTTCTGCAGGGGAGGGCACACATTAAAGCGTTTGGATTGTCCATTTGGGGGTTGATGTTTGAGAAATAGATGTACCACGACTGTGGTGCACCGAGAAGTCAGAGCAGCCAAGATCTTCAGAACTGGCAACTTTCGAAAATGACTTTCTAAACCCAAGATCACTTTCAGTAGAGGAAAAATGTCATGGCTGACTCCGTTACAGCGTTCCAAGGATAGTCTGTCAATTGCCAAAACATGTCTTTGCTTTTCTAATCAATTAAGGCGAAGATGCTAGAATGCCTTAAACAGTTGAGGAGAGACTCAACAAGGTAGTGGGGTTCTTAAAATGGCCCATGGAAGGTAGGCATTTCTTTTCCAAGCCAGAACCATGCCATTCAACTTGATTCAATGCACAAGTAACCACCTATCCTATAGCAAGTACTGTGTGAGGAGATTTTACAAAGGAACTCAGTAAGTACTGAATGGAGTTAGGCAAAGAACAGAATGAAATTGCCCCAAATATCCTATACCGTAGAGTGACTAAAACTTCTGGAGTACTCAGATTATAACCTTTAAATTTGTGGGTTAATATTGAACCGTATAATACCATCAATATCATATATACGCATATTACTCCCCTCTCTTTTATCTTACTGCTTTTGCCTAGAAGGCATACAATTAGCGATAAAGCCAACTATTTACTCCTTTAGTGCCCTATAAGCTTGAATACAGTTTGTGTTAAGGTGTTGTCTTTAGTTGACTTAGCTAAAAGCATGAAATGCCTGGCTGACAGGCACATGGCATTTGTGGGACAGAGAAAACCTTGAAATGGACTGTTGCGGGGTCACACTGTTAAGCTAACACGACTGCCTTTTTTTTTAAATTTTTTTAAATTTTTTAATTTTTTTAATTTTTTTAATTTTTTTAGCGTTTATTTATTTTTGAGAGAGAGAGAGACAGAGCATGAACGAGGGAGGGTCAGAGAGAGAGGGAGACACAGAATCTGAAACAGGCTCCAGGCGCTGAGCTGTCAGCACAGAGCCCAACGCGGGGCTCGAACTCATACCGCGAGATCGTGACCTGAGCCGAAGTCGGACGCTTAACCGACTGAGCCACCCAGGCGCCCCAGGACTGCCTTTTTCTTGAAGGATTTTGAGTCCACTGCTTGCTTAGCCAATCGGCAGACATTGACTGAAAGCCACGTGATACTGGAAGCCATGTGCCTCCTTTTGTAAATCTAGCTGGGAGCATGCACACGCACACACACGCGCACGCGATGTCTTGACAACTATCGACAAGAGATGGATTACGTGAAACAAAATGATTTAAACATGCTTGCGTACATACATTTGGGAAAACTGGACGAGGAAGTGACTGGGAAAAACCAGGCATTACTGTCAGGAAGAAGTTGTTATTGATTTATTGATTTTTGGTTCTTTCACGATTTTTATGGTTGTTCCAGAGACCCCCGTGTCTTTGGTGAGCTCAGAGTCAGGCAGTTGCTGCAGCCCCATTGCTAGTTTGCTGAGTTTTCTCCAATGCTCCGGATACCAGGAGGTGGGCAGAAGAATTCCTTGGCTTCCAAGAAGAATTTGGGGATGAGTGTTTGGGATGATCTATGTGCTGTGTTCTTGCTGCTTTAAATGTTGAGCAAGGCTTGAGTTAATTGGAAACACGTTCATTCCTTGGCATTTCCCCTTAAAGGGTCAAGAGCGTGAACTACTTGACGCGAACTTTCAGTTTTCACTGGATTCTACTTCCTTGTTTTTTACATTTCTGTTTACCATGTGTTATCTGCTATGAATACCAAGTATATCTGGGCAAGCGGTTCAAGAATTAAAGAACCGGAATGAAACTGCCAAAAATATTCTCATATCTTATAGAGTGAGTAAGACTTCTCACGTATTTAGGACATAACCTTTTGTTTTATAAATTATTTTTTTTTATTGTGGTAGAATATACATAACGTAAACTTTACCGTCTTAACCATTTTTAGGTCTACGTTTCATATAAATCCTTGATTTATTGTACAAATTAATATCCCCCTCACGTCAAAAGATTAGTCGTTACTTAGTCATTATTGTACAGATTAATTAGTAATTACTTAGTCATTGTTGTACAAATTAATATCCCCCTTATGTCAAAGGATTACTTAAAAAAATTTTTTTAATGTTTTTATTTATTTTTGAGACAGAGACAGAACATGAGCAGGGAGGGGCAGAGAGAGAGGGAGACGCAGAATCTGAAGCAGGCTCCAGGCTCCGAGCTGTCAGCACAGAGCCTGACATGGGACTCGAACTCACGGAGCGTGAGATCATGACCTGAGCCGAAGTTGGACGCTTAACCGACTGAGCCACCCGGGCGCCCCAAAGGATTACTTTTTAGTGAACACAAACCATTTTGTGTTCATTAAAAACTAATTACAGTATATATGAAAGGGCACGCATACTACATTGATTTAACTGCAAGGAAAAATATTTTTAGATTTGTATTTGACGAGATGATGAGACAGTTTCATATAGAATATTAAAATTCCATCCATTAGGGGTGCCTGGGTGGCTCATTCAGTTGAGCATCTGACTTCGGCTCAGGCCACGATGTCACAGTTTGTGAGTTCGAGTCCCACGTTGGGCTTGCTGCTCTCAGCACAGAGCCCACTTCAGATCTTCTGTTCCCCTCTCTCTCTGTCCCTGCCCTGCACGCACTCTCTATCTCTCTCGAAAATAAATAAAACACTAAAAAATATTTTTAAATTCTATCCATTAAATGTTATGCCTGGATTTACTGAAAATTATTAAAGACGGATTGATAATATCTTACCAGGTTTAATATTTCAGAATTTGAAAAATTTGAAAGGCAACATCCATACATTTCAACATAAGTATGAGTTTAAAAGCAGGGCTTATGGACAAATTTTAGTGCCTAAAGAGTCAAATATTTACTATCCTAGGGAAAGTACTTTCTCAGTATTAATTACATGCTGATGGCCAAGTTTGAAAAATGTAATGTATTTTGGGTTTTGTGTATCTGTCAAATAACTGGAAAAGACTAGTTTTGGATTCCTGGTCATCGGGTGGTAACAGACATTGAGGAACATTCGTGTTTAACGAGGATTTCTAAGTATCTGGCATTCACCCCGAAATTGGGACTGGACTGGGCACACGAGAGACTTCACACAAACTCAAGAATCTATCCTTCATCACCAATTCCAACCCTGGATTTGGTGGTCACAAAGGCATTTAGAAAATAGGGATCACTGAAGTCACTCCTTGATTTGTTCCAAGCCTGCTGAGTCATTGTTTGGCTAACCCCCACAGGAGAGGAACAGGGTGTGCCCAGGTGCCTCTTAGCATTGAGGTGTGTGCATTTTGGGGGGAGGAGGTGTTAGAAGGATGGTGGGATAAGAGGGCATAGTTTTTATCCGAACGACTTTATTTTGTGGTTGATTTTTCATGTGCAAAGAAGGCCGTATAACTTGTACTATTTATACCCAATAATGGCCTGAAAAGTGTGTAGGATCTTGATTGTGCCTTAATTTGTGACTTACCCCACAAATGGGCACTTGGCTTCCCACATGATGCGTAGGGTTCTGATGGAACTGTGATCGGAACTTCATGCTTTTAGGGTAGAGATTCTTCTTTTCGTTCCCAGGTATACTTCATGGGTACGGTCATTGACGTTTCCTTTTGCTTTTCTATCCTTAGTGGAGATAGTGGACCCAGTAGATATCTATCTCAACCTCCTTCGGACCATCTTTGACTTTAATGCCATCAAGAGTTTGCTGACAGGGCCCGGCCAACTGAAGATCCGAGTTGATGCGATGCACGGGGGTAAGTTCGTGGTCTTCTCCCAATTGGTGGCCAAGAAATGTTGAAGAGGCCTTTACCCACATTGGCTTTCTGAGATTATGAGGAAGATTGGGTTCAGGGATATTCACACAATGTGTGTGTGTTCAGATACACTAATTATATCATCATTTTGGTAAGATTGGCATCCGGTGTCTACACTATCATAACTCTTAATCCCCATACTCTCCCAGGATCTATATCTTTTCACTTCATGTTCCTGGAGATCTCTGATGTGCTCCCCTCTGCACTGGTTGCTCTCTGAGTTGTTGTTGTCCTTATCATCATTCTAGTGATTCTCTTTACCCCTTTCTCGTGTTGACTCTCCTTATTTCCACTTCCTTTGTCTTCCATTTTTGTGATTTACCTCCTTGTTTTAGAGGAACAGATTCTTCAGGAGCTCGGAGAGAACCTGATGGGAGCTGAATGTATTGAGTCATTGCATATCTGAAAATACCTTTTTTTTTTCTTCTTGTTCTCATGGGATATTTATTTGTCTAGAAATAGAAATTTAAGATGGATATTACTTTCCTTCAGAAGTTTGAGGGCATTGCTCCATTGCCTTATAGCCAATTGTATTGAATTTGAGAAATCTGATGCTATTCTGATTTTTAATCCAGGTATGAAATCTTTGCTTTTTCTTCTCTGGAGGCTTTTAGGGTCTTTGGCTCATCATTACTGTTCCTACCTTTTGTACTGATGAGTCTTAATGTGGGACTATTTTCTTCTATTGTGCTGGGTACTTGGGAGATCCTCTTAATCTGGAAACTTGTATCCTTTAATTCTGGAACATTTTCTTAAATTACTTCTTGAATGATTTCCTCTATTATTTTCTCTTTCCTTTCCTTCCAGAATGGTTATTGTTTAGGTATTAGACCTAAGGGACTGATTCTTTAGTTTTCCTATTCTCTCCTCTACACCTCCCCCGCCACCCCTATTTTCCTTTTCTTTGTTTTGTGCTTTCTGGGAGATTTCCTCAACTTTTTTTCTAAGCCCTCCCATTAAGTTTTTCAGTTCCACTATCATATTTCTAATTTCCAAAAACTGTTTTTTCATTTCCAAATAATCTCTTTTAAAAAATAGTGGGCCTATTCATGTTTCATGAGTGCCATATTTTTTAAATGTCAGGTTTACTGATTTATACGTGGTAAAACTGACCTTTTAGGCATACAGTTTGATGAAGTTTGACAAAAATATATAGTCATGTGATGACTATGACAATCAAGATATAGAGAATTTCCCCCACTCTAGAAAATTACCTTGTGGTACTTTGTAATCATACCCCTTATCCTAACCCATAGCTCCTGGAAATCACTCATCTGCTTTTGCCCCTATAATTTTGCCTTTTACGGAAAGCCATGTAAACAGAAGCACAAAATATATACCCCTTTATTTTAGGCTTCTTTCACGCACGTAAAGTTTTGGAGACAGGTTCGTGGTGTTGTGTATATCAGGAGTGGTTCCTTGTTACCAATGAGTAGGATTCCATTGTATGGATGAACCACAGTTTGTTTATTTATTCACCAGTTGATATAGTTAGGGTTATTTCTAGGTTTTGGCTTCTACAAAGTTCCTATAAACATTTGTGAACACTTCTTTATGCGTTACTTGATTTCATTTGTCTTAGATCTGAGATTTCTGAGTCACAGGACAAGTGCATATTTCTCTTTATAAGAAACCACCAAACTGTTACCCAAAGTGGCTGTGCCATTTGCACCACCATCAGTGTATGAGGGCTTCACTTTTTCCATGTCCTCACTTGGTATTCTCAGTCTTTTTAATTTTAGCCATTTTATCATATCTTATTAATCTCTGTTAAAATATTGCTGGTATATATTTAAAAATTTTTCTTCTCCTTATAGTTTCTGTTTCCTCCAGGTTGTTCTTTATGCTTTTTGTTTTGGTCTCATGTTAATTGCATTTTCCAAAAGTTTGGTGATCCTTGGCTGTCTGGCATGTTTAAGAATGAGGCACTAAAAATTTTATTGGGAGATCGGAGCTCATGTGTGGAGCTCGTCCTCCATGGGCTTTACTCTCAGGTCATTTGTGTGGGCTGTTTAGTTCTTTCTTATTGGGCCAATCATATTCCCCAGAAAAAGATCTTTCAGGTTCTTGCCCTAGCATTCATTATCTGGCCTAGAGGGAATACAGCTTCTCTTTCTAAATAGTTTGAATAATATAGCTGGTTTTGAGCCTCATTGCCTAGGTTGTACTATATGTCCATCTCTGAATCAATCACTGTGGATGGAGGGCATTGATTGGGCACATCTAGGTCACCTTCTCAGCCTTGGGGGAAATGGAATTTAGCCATGTCTGTATTATAAGAACTGAGATGGGAAAAGGATTGGTTCTCCAAAGGAAACCTAAAATGCAAAGTCAAAAGATGTTCACTATTTGACGTTTGCATCTTATCAGTGGAAAATAAATGGAAAGCAATGCTTTACATATATTTCAGCCAACAGGATTGCAGGCTGGTCCCCAGATGTGCTGTATGTGTGTGCTCTGGCTCTATTCCCTTGTTTATAATATTATTTCCATTTGGATGACATCCCCAGTCCCCATCTCTATATTCTTTCTTCAAGTCTTCTTGGAAATGCTACCTCCTTCTTGAAACCTTACCTGTGGTTGTTTCTTCTCCTAAGCCGTTAGATCTAATTATTTCATAAATATACATTGAATAGCATCAGTCTTACTATTGCATTCACTCACCTGTTGATTTCACTCATCCCACCCCTGCTTTAAGAGCCCAGTAATGTAGGGACTGTGTGCTTTGCATCCCTTGAATATGTTGCCTTCCATTCTTTTTTTTTTTCTATTATAATTTTTTTTAAAGTTTCTTTATTTCTGAGAGAGAGAGAGAGAGAGAGAGAGAGAGAGAGAGAATGAGCGGGGGAGGAGCAGAGAGAGGGAGACACAGACTCCAAAGCAGGCTCCAGGCTCTGAGCTGTCAGCCCAGAGCCTGATGTGGGGCTCGAACTTGTGAACTGCGAGATCATGACCTGAGCCGAAGTCAGACGCTCAACCGACTGAGCCACCCAGGTGCCCCACTTTTTTTTTAAGTTTTTTTTCATTTTTATTTTTGACAGAGGTACAGTGTGAGCATGAGTGGGGGAAGGGCAGAGAGAGAGGGAGACACAGAATCCAAACAGGCTCCAGGCTCCGAGCTGTCAGCACAGAGCCCGACGTGGGTCTCAAACTCATGAACCGTGAGATCATGAGATGGACTGAAGTCGGATGCTTAACTGACTGAGCCACCCAGGCGTCCCAATGATGCCTTCCTTTCTTAACATTGGGATTCCATGGTAGGCACTCCATAAATGCGTGTTGAACTGGAAAACACCATCCCTTAGCACTTTTTTTGTAAAATATGCTTCATTTTATATGCTACAGTGGTTTACAGTGTCTAATTATATACTTGACAGAGTCAAAGTGATTGCAGAGACAAAGAACATCGTTGGAGCCTTTTAGTGCTTTTGTATATATTTAGCTCAAGTTTTCAGTACATAAAAAGCTGCACACAATGGATCATTATTAAGCAGTTGATTTCTTTCTGGCAACATATTAGAAAAGTTTTGGAGAAAAATATTATGTAACTGCCCAGCATAGTCATTGGCACATATTAGGTGCTCAATGAATGTCAGCTGAAGTATTACTCTGTGTTGTGTCTTGAAAAAGCTTGGCGAATTTATTTATTCTGTGCTCTTAAATTGCCCTTCTTGTTTTACCCAGGATAGAAGACATTTGGGGGTTTCTTTAAAGATTTCATATTGCTGCATGTGTCTCTTTTCAGTTATGGGACCCTATGTGAGAAAAGTCCTGTGTGATGAGCTGGGAGCCCCAGCCAATTCTGCAATAAACTGTGTCCCCCTGGAAGATTTCGGGGGGCAGCATCCTGACCCAAACCTGACATACGCAACAACCCTTCTGGAAGCTATGAAAGGAGGAGAATATGGATTTGGAGCGGCATTTGATGCTGATGGGGTAAGTAGGAAAGTTCTCTGCCTGCTGACCCTTTTACCATGTAATAAGCCCGCCCCTGGAAGCCAGAGAATTCCTGGGGCCTGTTGACATATGGCGCATTTGAACCTTAACTGGGCTCTGCATCTATTCTTCTGTTTAATGCTCTTCCATATTGCAATTAAATAGCTTTTGCTTTTCTTAGTTCTAGGTTAGCCTTATGCTGTGAAAAAAGGTTATGTCTTAAAAAAAAAATTCATGCAATAAATGTTTCTGTATGGTTGGTCTTGTTGAAAGCGCCGCATGAAGGCAACAGCTCTTTCAGCAATAACTCTCATTCTCCATTGTGTTTTGGGGAAAGTGTACACGGGGGCTACGGAAGCTCAAGGTCGTCATCCACAGTTCACCAGGTTGAACACATTCCTAGCTGGCCAAGATCACGGGCCCTCCAGGACTCAGGAATTTAAAAGGTTTCTCATGCCCCCTGTAGCCTCATTCAAGTTGTTTGAGGTTGTTTAAATATAGGATGGCAGTAAAGAAGCTTGTGCTGCTGGTGGGAACGGGCTGCTAGCAGCAGATGGCTCTGTCTCATCGTTTTCACACATTCTTTCCGACAGGACCGTTATATGATCCTCGGCCAGAATGGCTTCTTTGTGAGCCCTTCTGACTCCCTGGCCATCATTGCTGCCAACCTCTCTTGCATTCCATATTTCCGGCAGATGGGGGTGCGAGGGTTTGGGAGGAGTATGCCCACCAGCACGGCCCTGGACAGGTAAGCAAGGATGTCACCGTGGAAAACGTTACGGTACGCTTCTGATGTCACTGTCCCCTTTGTGGGTAACTGTCCCTCATTCTCCCCTACTCCGGCGGGAACTGATGGAAGTGTGGGAACTTAGAGACGCGTGTAGTGTGCTTGATAGGGACGGGAAGCATCAGGTGGCCTGAACTGGATTCCCGGTTCTGCCGCTGCTTAGCTGCGGGAACTTGACGGATGTATCTGATCCCTGTGTCTCATTCTTTTTTGTCAATCTCTTCCACTTTGGCAATTCCAGTGAGTGCAAAGTATCATTTCCCTTTTTTTTTTTTTAATTGAAGTGTAATTGACATATAGTGGTATATTAGTTTCAGGTCCACAATGTGATTCAACAATTATATATGTTACTCAGTGCTCATCATAATTAAGTATACTCTCAATCCCCTTCACCCCTTTCACCCATCCCCCCACCTACCTGCCCTCTGGCAACCACCAGTTCGTTCTCTGTTTTTAAGAGTCTGGTTTTTTTTGTTTGTTTGTCTCTCTTTCTCTCTCTCTCTTTTTTTTGTTTTGTTTCTTAAATTCCACCTATGAGTGAAATCCTATGGTATTTGTTTTTCTTCAATTGACTTATTTCACTTAGCATTATATCACATTGTATTTAACAGCTGAGGAATATTCCATTTACATATATGCCCTTTCTTCTTTATCCTTTCATCTCTGGAAGGACACTTGGGTTGTTTCTGTATCTTGGCTATCTATTATAAATAATGCTGCAGTAAATAAAGGGGTACAGATATCGTTTCAAGTTAGTGTTTTCATTTTCTATGAGTAAACACCCAGTAGTGGAATTACTGGATCATATGGTAATTGTATTTTTAATTTTTTGAGAGCCCTTCGTACCGTTTTCCACGGTATCTGTATTAATTGACCTTCCCACCAACAGTGTGCAAGGGTTCCTTTTTCTCCACATCCTCCACAACAATTGTTATTTCATGTCTTTTTTATTCTAGCCATTCTCATAGATGTGAAGTGACATCTCATTGTGGTTTTGATTTACATTTCCACGATGATCCATGATGTTGGGCATCTTTTCATGTGTCTGTGGCCATCTGTGTGTCTTCTTTGGAAAAATGTCTGTTTAGGTCTTCTGCCCACTTTTGTTTTTTTTAATGTTTATTCATTTTTGAGAAGGAGAAACAGAGTTGAAGCGGGGGAGGGGCAGAGAGAGAGAAATAGACAGACAACAGACAGACAGAATCCCAAGCAGGCTCCAGGCTCTGAGCTGTCAGCCCAGAGCCCAATGTGGGGCTCGAACTCGCCAACTGTAAGATCGTGACCTGAGCTGAAGCCGGACACCTAACTGACTGAGCCACCGGGGTGCCCCTCCTGCCCACTTTTAATTAGATTATTTGTTTTTTGTGTGTGTTGAGTTGTGTAAGTTTTTATATCTTTTGAATATTGACCCCTCATTGTATATATCGTTTGCAAATATCTTCTCCCATTCAGTCCATTGCCTTTTTATTCTGTTACCAGTTGCCTTTGCTGTGCAAGAGCTTTTCTTTGGGTGTAGTCCCAACAGTGTAGTTTTGCTTTTGTTTCTCTTGCCTGAGCAGGTGTATGTAGGACACAGTTTAATCCCTATTTGGTTCAGTATCCTCTAGAGAAACCAGTTGTCTGTTGCTTCTATCCTAGGAATCTTTGTACCCTTTGACTCCAAGAGCAGTCCTTGTGTCAAGACCCTGGTTGAGTCAGCAGCTTGCTGAGAAGCAGATCTTTTAGCAGAGAGAAACCAAAAGCAAGATCTGCTGGGGTGGGGTGGACAGACATCTCTTGAACTGAAGTCACTCTGAGTCTCCAGTCTCCTTGAGTCTTTGCTGTCTGTTCCTACGAGTAGCTGGTTATTTGTGGTTTCATTCTGATGAAGGGTGAGGGGGAAAGCCCTTTGCACAGGCTTCAAGTCAGAAAGATACTGTAGTCCTTAAAACAAAAGCCCCCAATACACATTCATGTCCTGGGAGACTCCTGCCAAGGGGTCCTTCTGCGTTTTGAAATTTTCTCTTTTCTTTTGGTTTAGATTTGCATCATTGTAGTAACTAGTGATGTTGAGCTCATTTTCATATGCTAATTGTATCTGTTCATTTAAAAAATTAGGTTATCTTTTGTTATTGATTTATAGAAGTTCTTTATAGAGTCTGGATCATGTTTTTTTTTTGTCAGATGTATGTATTGCAAATATTTCCTCCCTGCCTGTTGCTTGGCTTTTCATATTTTAATGGTGCCTTTTGATGAGCTGAAGTTTTGATTTTTTTAAAGTTTATTTATTTAGATTCAAGTCAGTTAACATACAGTGTAGTATTTTTTTCCGGAGTAGGACCCAGAGATTTTTTGCTTACATACAACACCCAGGGCTCATCCCAATAGGGGCCCTTCTTAATGTCCATCCCCCATTTAGCTCAGAAGTTTTAAATTAAAAAAAAAATTGTTTTTAATGTTTTTTACTTTTGAGAAAGAGAGAGAGACAGAGTGCGAGCAGGGGAGGGTCAGAGAGAGGGAGACACAGAACCCGAAGCAGGCTTCAGGCTGTGAGCTGTCAGCACAGAGCCTGATGCGGGGCTTGAACTCACGAGCCGTGAAATCATAACCTGGGCTGAAGTGGGATGCTTAACCAACTGAGCCACCCGGGCGCCCCTTAAATTTTGATGAAGTTTAGTTTTTTAATACTTTCTTGTATAGTTAGTTTATACTTTTTGTCCTCTACAAGAAATATTTGCTTACCCGAAGGTCAGAAAGGTGTCTTCCCTATGTCTTCTTCTAGAATCATTGTAGTTTTAATCTTCACATTTCAGTCTACGATGATTTTGAATTAATTTTTGTGTGGGTTGAAGGCAGAGGTCAAGGTTAACTTCTCCCCTATGTCCTGTTGTTTCAGCCTTGCTCGTTGAAAAACAATTTTCTTTCCCCTTGATGCCTTGTTAAAAAAAAAAAAAGTTGACCATATCTGTTTGGGTCTGTTTCAGGATTCTCTATTTTGTCTCATTGATCTTTTTGCCTATTCTTATGCCAATATTACACTGTCTTGATTATTAAACTTTTAAAGTAGGTATTCAAATCAGGGGAATCCCCCCAGTATTTTTTCTTCTTGGCCAAATTAGAAAAATGATATAGCCTTGGTCCTTTGCATTTCTATACCCATTTTATTTTATTTATTTTTTTTAATGTTTTTATTTATTTTTGAGAGAGAGAGGGAGACAGAATATGAGTGGGGGAGGGGCAGAGAGAGAGGGAGGCACAGAATCTGAAGCAGGCTCCAGGCTCTGAGCCGTCAGCACAGAGCCTGACGCGGGGCTCGAGCTTACGAACCGTGAGAACATGACCTGAGCTGAAGTCGGACGCTCAACCGACTGAGCCACCCAGGCGCCCCATCTATAACCATTTTAAAATCAGCTTGTCAATTTCTACCAAAGCCTCTTAGGGTTTGAGGAATGGGTAGAATCTATAGAATAATCTGAGAAGAATGGCATTTTACTAATATTGAAATTTCCAGTTCACAAATGTGGTTTGTCTCTCTCTTTACTTAGTAGTCTTTAATTTCTCTTACATACTTTGTAGTTTAACTTCTCTTATGTATGTTTTATCATTTACTGTAGAGGTCTCACACTATTTTTGTTAAATTCATTTCTGAGTAAAATTTTCTATGTTTTGATGCTATTATAAGTGGAAGAGGTTTGTAAGTTTAATTTTCCAGCTGTTTGCTGCTAGCAATTAGAAATACAACTGATTTTTTTGTCACTTGAGCTTGGATTCTTCCACCGGGAAGAGTCTCTTGGATGCCCCCCATTTTACTTCTCTCCCTCAGGGGATATTGATATCAAGCCCATGATGATAATCTCAACTCAGTGCCTAGCAGTACCAAAGAAGAGGGTGTATTATTCCACATTCTTTCCCATTTACCTTTGCTTATATCCTTCCTTAAAGGCGGGGGCGGGGGGGGGGGAACAAAAGGATTCAATAAAACTGTAGAGAACAAGGCAAAATGGAACCATCTTTAAACACTGAGGGCTCAGCGTGTAATTACAGGATCCTGATTGCTATGTAGGTTACTTAATACTATGGGAGTGTATTTGATAATATCACCTTGCACTTATACATCATCTTATAATTTAGAAAGAACTTCTGTACATTTGATTTCACTTGATCTTTGCACAAATTTAGTGGGTAATTGGGTAGGCATTACTCTCGCCGTCTTAAAGATGGTGAACCAAGTATCAGAGAGGTGAAGTGACTTGTACACGGTTATACAGCTAATCAGAAAGCGACCCAGGATTTGAAACTAGGTCTTCTGGTTTGCGATTGCATCTGCCCAGTAACTACTCCTGGATCAAGATGGTCCCTGAGAAGCTAGTTCAGAATATTGCCCAACTCTCCTGGGGGATAGCCAGCAACTTCCCAAACCCTGGCCGGGAGAGGCAGGTTTTATTCTGGCAACAAAAACCATGTGTCCTCTTTTCTCCCGGATATTTCCCGGTGGTTCTTGATTTCACTTGCTCCCCTCCATCCCCATAAAACTCTGTTTCAGTCAGAAAGCAGAGGCCTTGCTTAGACATTTCACAAAGGGCCTGTTCTGATATGTAAGTGACCATTTAAAAGGATTATTCATGCTTGCTGGTTGGGATCCAGAATTCTGTGGGGCTCTGACGTGGTGATTTGTTTTGGGTATTTGATCTGCTGTGCAGTTCCCAGGTGGATTCTCATGATGGATACTTAATGAGCTCCTTTCTTCTTAGGTGAAATAAATACAGTTTCAAATTTTTGTCTTCGGCAAGGTTTGCCATATAGTTGTTTTTTTTTTTTTTTAAATGAATAAAATCATTGGAATGTGCCCATAAGTGCCAGGACCAGGAAGAATGACAACTGAGTAGCTGAGACCTATTAAATGATGCACTTGCCTAAACTCTTGGCATTCCAGAATAAGGGGAAGGCCTGGACCCTCGAAACTGATGAATTATTCAGGCCAGATTTCATTGTTCACAGATAATTGTTGTTCCCTGAGGGAAGAGTTTCAATGTCTTTAATTTCTACTCTTCCAGTGTCACTAAAACAAGGATTCCATTGACCCCGGAATAATACGGTTTCAGCCTTGAAAATGGCATTCTTTTGGGGCGTTGTCATTCTGAATGTGTCTGATTTGTAGCCGCAGATGACTCTCTGTTGCTGAAATCGTTTTGGTTCCAATGATTCGAGAAGTAAAGCACATTCAAAGTATATTTGTGGCCCGAGACCTGTCTCCACCCTATGCAGAAGTATTAAATAAGCTTCAGTGTCATCATCCTTCACTAATATTTACGCAGAGCCCATCTGTGCTTGGGACGGTGCCGAATGCCGTGCAAAACAAGGCAAACACACGCAGACGTGAGCCCTTCTCATTAGAGATATTTACAGCCTCACGCAAAGCCAGCATCCTTGAATACACTGCGAGGGATCCAGGACTGGAAAGTGTGTTTTGACTACAAGAGAGGCCATGTAGGGTCCACCACCCATAAATGTGGTGGTGCAGGGAATTCATCCTCCTCTACCTTCTGTTGGCTATTTGTGCCACCCTTGCTGTTCACCATTTACTCACTTAAACATTAGTTGTTTTGAGAGAGAGAGAGAGAGAGAGAGGGAGAAAGTGGGGGAGGTACAGAGAGAGGGAGAGAAAATCTTAAGCAGGCTCCCAACTCAGTGCAGTGCCCGACGTGGGGCTTGATCTCACATCTGTGAGATCATGAGCTGAGCCAAAATCAAGAGTCAGACGCTTAACCGACCGAGCCACCCAGGCACCCCGAGAATTATTGATAAAGGGCCTTTTGTGTCCTAGACATGGTACCTTGCCGTGGGGGAGCTTCTAGCCTGACGGAGAAGACACGCCATAAGAAGTAAAGAAAAAATGTCAATACAAATGGTAACACATGCTCATGGGAAACGCACTTGGCTCGGTAATAATTGGCGGGTAAGGAGAATGCCGTTTAGATGGGAGAGCCAGGCGAGAACTCTCCGAGGAGGTTATGGGTAGGGCCAAAATTAGAAACATGCAGCTTGACCCGGCTATGATGCTGGCATTAGAAATAGTCCATGATACACGTGAAAATGCTTATTTTTCAGAAGGTAGTCTACAGATATTTGTTGCCAGTCCCCGATCTGAAATATGTACTGTAGCTTTCTCTTGAACGTATTCAGCGGGTTGTTGCAATCCAGACAGTGTTAATCCTGTAAGTATGCAATTATCGCCTCATCTACAACGGTCTTGGTCTTTACTGCCTTCTTTAAATCTGTGCTCTTCTGTTTCTTAAATCAGTCATGATGCACCTCAGTAATGGGAGAGAGAGTGATCTGAGCTAATGCCTAATTATTCAGTCTTCCACACATTGTTTCTGATACGGAATGATGGGGATTATTTTGCTTCAGCAGATAAATATGTTCAAGTCTATCTTGTATTAAAATAAAAGAAAAAAAAAGGGGGGCGGAAATCCCTTTATCACAGGAGCTATTCCCCTGAAACTCTCGAAAACTGATTTCATCAGGGTCAAGGCAGAAAAGAGATGGCGTCCTTGAAAGGGGGATTACTAACGAGAATTTATTAATAGTAAGTTAATAACTTCATGCAGAAGTATGGACAAATTAAGAAAGCAAAAAAAAAAAAAAAAAAAGCAAGAAGAGATGAGAGGCTCTCCATGACTCAGGATAGTAGAAAGTTGTTAGTTCTCCCAGGACTGAAGCATGAAAGGGAGGGATGAGGGTAACTATAGCCTCGTGAGGTCTGGGGTTATGCAAGGTGGGCTATCAGACAGGAACTGAACTTGTCAGAGGGGTAGATATACCCCACCTTGTCTCTTTTTCCACCCTCCAGTCTCCTGCTAATGCCTTCTCTTGACCAAACTCACTGGAAGCAGGAGCACAATCTGTGGCGTTTAGCCTCCAAAGTAGGGCAGAGATGGCCATAGAATGAAATGGGTCCTCCATTGGACAAACGATGAAAAGATTGTTCAAGGATGAACATGATGAACCCCACCCTATGCCTGGGGTCCAAAAAGGAGGGAAGAGGATGAGCTGGGGAGTTAAGCAAGTAGAGATTACTACAAAGATTGGCCAGTTGGCTGGTTATGCTGGTTACTCTTGCACCCAAAAGTCCAATTTCCCACTGCTATTTTCAGTTTTCACATCTCATATTACTAAGGGAGTTTGAGTGTTTCTTCATATGCTTCAGAGATTTGAGGATTTTCTTTTTATTAATTGCCTGTTCCTGCCCTTTGCTCATTTTTAGAATTTGAGTTCCTCTTTTTTATGGATTTATAGGGGGTCATTACATATTTTAGGTAGTAGATCCTTGTCAGTTTGAAACACTTCTAATTTTCACTTTTTTCTTCACACAAAATTTTACCGCTGAGTTCCATATCCAGTTTCTGTCAATAGATAGCTGTATTATAGGCAGCTCAAATTTAATGAGCATAAATAGCGGCTTTCCTGATTTTCCCTAAAAATTGTTCTTTTTTTTTTTTGTTTACTCTCTGTGTGAATCACCTATCACCCAAATTATAAATCTTGAAATAATTCTAGACTTATACTTCTTCCTTATTCCCAAAATACCATTAATCATTGAGTTCTGTCAGAAAAGCCACTTAAATGTTTGCTGAACCATTCTTCTCTGTCCCTACTTCTACCTTGCTAGTTCAGGGTTCTCATAATCTTCTGCTTGAACTATTGCAAAATCCAATGAACTGTTTTCCCCGCCTCCAGGCTTCCTTTCCTTCATTCACATTCTGGACCACCCCAATCACAAAGCCATGCGTCTCCTTCCCTGGCTTAAAATCTGTTGGTAGCGCCAAATGACTGCACAAAGAGATCTCATCTCTGGATTCTAAAGCGTGCGTAATTTCCGGATTATGAACATCTCACTCCTGCCTATATTTTTTTTACCCCACCCCCTAGATGTGTTATGCTGCTTATAGTTCCCCAAATTCGATGACCTCTCACACTGCTGTGCCTTTGCACATGCTGCTGTCTTTCCTTGAGATGTGTTCCCTTCGCTCCACCCCATCCCACTTGGTCCTTCCTTCCTTTTCAAGACTTGAGTCAGGTAACAGCTTAGTAAGTCCACCTTTGGTACTGTGTTCTCTCTACCCCAAAGCAGGGTATAGAACTTGTTCTTCACAGATGACTTTGTCACAGTTGTCACAGGCATTGAAAACCCATACTTGTCTGTTTTCTGATATCCAGTGAGCCTGCTGAAGGGCAAAAATGTTATCCAGTGCCTGGCACAGAATAGTTCTCAATAAACGCTTCTTAAATGAATGAGGTTCTTTTCCTTTTGGATCCCTTTTATTTGAGAGAAAAAAATAACAGAACTCCACAGATCTAATCACCCAGTTCTCAAAGTTAAGTACTGGAAACTGCCAACACACTTCTGACTTTCGTACAAGATAAATTCGTTGATGCTATCACCGGGTGGCACAGGGAAGTGTATCTGAACGATAAGAAGAAAATAAACGATGTATAATTACACAGCCTTCTTCGGGTGCAATAGAACTGTGCCTGATTTATGGTTTTCATTTACATTTAGGTAAATTTGCAGTGAGCCAGATTTTTAGCAATGATATAAGGGTATCGATTACAGCTTCATCAAGGTGAGATCGAAGGAAGCCACCACCTAGCAGTTATTTCCTACTCACTAATTAAAAACTCACCACAGCCTGAAATTAAGCTCAGGATTATTTATTTCTTGCCCGAGCGAGTAGGACGAGCAGTGGATTTTTTCCTAGGACGTTTAGAGGATGCCTCCTGTTACCTTCCTCTCTGCTTTCTGCGTTCACTTACCGGAAAGGAGGCTGACAATGATGGAAACCTGTTTTTCGGTGTTTCTATGAGTTGATGTCTGGTAAGCACATGATAAGGATGTCTACATTTAGTAGAGGGCGTTTATGAATTGGTTGGCTGAAGGGAGAGGAATACGTTGTTAATAGGTTAAGACCGGAAGCTGCCAGAGCTTCGGGGATGCCGGATAAACCACGTTTTGTTCAGTAGTTCAGAGCCATCTCTGGTTTCTGCTGTTTGAGTTGGTGAGAAAAACAATTTTAAACCCGAGTTCCAAAATACACAGTCCTCATCACCCTCCCCGGTGAACTCAAAGACAAGCTACTTTTAGGAGTCAGCTCTCTCTTGCTGTCCTTGCAAGGACTCTTGGCCATTCTTTGGCTTCATCTCTAGAAAGGCACAGTCATTGCCAAGGGTAGCCTGTGTTGCATCTTCAGCCCTTCCACCGGCTCGGTTCCCTGGCTGGTTCCTCGGTTGGCCTTTGGCAGGTCACTTTGACTACTGGTGGACTCAGCAAGTGTTGAAAGAAGCCCCCGTTAACCCCTGGCTCGGTGATTGGAGGCTTTAGTTAAAGATCACTTTAAGCAGGGATTTCACTGCTGTCTTGTCTGGACCATACAGCTAAATGCCATGCAGTTGCATTGCAAGGGGATTATGGAGTTCATGGCCTGCCTTCATCCATACTCTCGATTTTGGTTTTTGGAAGGTGTGTGTGGCCAAATAACCTCATTCCCTTTTTTCCCCGTGGCTTAAAATATCGATACAATTTTAAAATCAGTCCCATGTATTTCTACAAAAGGCATGAAGCAACTATATATCTTCATTATGGTAGTATACATACATCATTATACAGCTATATAAATACGTCAAGGCTCTCGGGACTTATAAATTAAAATCGATGAGTTTTATTTTATGTGAATTATACCTTGATAAAACTGATTAAAAAAATACTCAAGCCCTATTTATTTCAAACTGAAACAAAGCACTGCCCTTGGATCTTCCTTTACAATTGGGGTCAGAAGTCAACTGTTCTTCGCGACATCGAAGCCCGTATTTGCCCTCCTGGCCGGGTTCACATGACTCAGTGGCCTCGGGAATCTCTGTCCACTGCTTTTCTCTCTGTGGCGAGCCAGAATATCAATATGCTACCCGCAGTTCTTGTCTTCTTTGGAAAAGACTTAACTCACGTTTAGGGTTGGAGGCTCTAAGATTTCCAGGTCATCGTTCAAATTTATTGGCATAAAATATATATAAGGAAGATGGGATAGCCCAGCATCATTCCGTGCCAAATGCTTTGCCAAAGCTGCCAAAGAAGCCTGACAGTTGGCAACGATTTTAAATGAACGGGGATAATGATACATCATCCTAGGCCTGAAGATTCTTGTGGAGTTCATGCGCACGTACTTTTTGTACGGGCTTTATATTTTGAAATGGATTTTGTAACGCTAACCAGAAAACACAGCAAGTTTTAAAATGGGTTTTTAAACCTCAATCTCACAGGATAGCATTAAGCCTGGCCTGTCAGAATACTACTTATGTGATGGTGAAATATCATCAGTTTTACTGTACCCATCAGGCCAAAGGAACAATAGGATCCAAGAAAGCTGCCCAAAAGTTTTGTCAGCTCAGCAAAGAGTAAGGGGATAAATGCATTTTTATTCCCAGGGAAATCTATGATAGTATTTTATTCAGTTTTCACCAGACCCTCAGAAGTATTTCTCAGGCGCCATTATTGACATTTTACTTATAGGAAAAATAACATGTTGGGAGGTTAAGCTACTTGCCTAACGTCACCTATCAAGAAAGAAGCAGTGAAGACTGCTACCAGATTGTCTGGTTTCACATCTCATAATTTCTTTACTGATCCTTATTGTTGACAGCAAGAAGGTAGTCTGATTGTATCTTGAGTGAAAGCCATTTGTGCGGGTTAGGGGGTGTGTTTGGGGGGGGGGGGTACCTACGTTGCCCAAAAAGTAGTAGGCGACATTGACAAGCATAATCAATTTCAACCCCCAACTGTCTTGTGATTTTGACCTTGAACATCCCTACCGTTCAGTAAAGTTCTGGAAGAAGCAATCCCTGGCTTTAACTTAAGACTTCCAGGAAAATGTTGACTGGAGTTCAAGGTAAGGTTTGAATTTTATACTCTTGCCTCAGGATCTGCTGGAAGTAGTCAGATCAGCAGTGGCCACGCAAAAAAAACTTTTATCAGGTTTCAGCAGCTTTTCTCTGTTACATTCTCTACAAAGTGGGTTAAGTAGATACAGTTCCTTCTGCCTTTGAGTTTTTATCTCACACAGACAACACTGATGACCAGAAACATAAAATATACCCACTAGGGATACTGGGCTCTTTTAGTAAATAATGTGTCAGGAGTTGGGTGTAAGATGTCCGTGCTTAGAAAAAAAACAAGAAAAGAAATCTTGTTAGCCCCTGTCTATGTGCCCTATACAGGTGGGGGTGGAATCCAGATCTGGGTATCCATTGATCTCGCTTCTGATCAGGTTTCTGCCTGAGGTTTAGATTCGTCATTGGGAATTCTGAATTCTTTTAGAGTCCTCGATGGCGTCAGTGGTTTATATTCTAGCCTGCAGGAAAACTCTTTGATGAGTTGGTGCTTGGATTTAAGAATGCAAGATCTCTATCCAGGACTCACAGAGAGATTGTTATCAGTCAGGATCTTTGTGCTGCAAATGAGAGAAAACTAGCCGAAATGGGGCCTAAATAAGACAGGGGATGTGTTGACCCACATAGCGAAATTAGAGGTGGCCGCAGGTGAACCTCGCTTCAGCAGCTCAAACGATACAACCACTTGACCTGGATATTGCTGTCAGCTCTGCCTGAGAAGGTATCACTCTCATCCCCGGGCTCCCTGCCTCTGGCTCTCCAGGCTTTCCCTTTGGGGGAGCAAATATTTGCAGGATTGCCGGCCTCATGAGCCTGACACACCTTGTCTATGAGGATGAAGGTTGTTTACTTCCTGTCTCTGAGACAAAGCTTTTCTGGAAAGAAACAACCAAAAACCTCCTCTTGAATCTTGACTTTGTCTGGGGTTTGTACCACCTCTGACCCTTTGACTCACCAAGGCCAGGAGGGGTGGGATAGGCTGAGAGTCTTAAGACCTGTCCCCTTGATGAGGTGGAGCTGGGAGGACCATCGTGCCTTCCCAAACCAAATGACCAAGAATGGACGCAGTTGTTCTCCAAAGCAAAATGTTTCTCTTCTTCCAGAAGGGAGTAGTAACTGCAGCAACTTGGGATCCGGTAGATGCAGAGAGGTGGAGAGTAGTGAGGGCATTGGAGTGTGGTTTTGGAAGAACTCAGTGCCTGGCCAAGAACTCAAGGTGCCCCTCTCGTTACCCCCTCGTACCCTGTCAATCCTTGGCTACTTACCAACAACTGACAATGGCTTTGGAACTGGAATGGCGGTGCTTGCCTATGATCCTTGCATAATATGCTCATAGATTCGTCTGTCATTCTTTCTCATCCTCTCCTCTCCTCTCCTCTCCTCTCCTCTCCCTTCCCTCCCTTCCTCCCCCTCCCTTCCCTTCCTTTCACTTCCCTCCCTCCTACCTTTCTCCTTCCTTCCTTCCTTCTCCTCTTCTTTCTCCCTCTCTCCCTCCCTCTCTCCCTCCCTCTCTCCATCTCTCTTTACCTCTCCCTCTTTCCTTCTTTTCTGACTTCATCTCTCAGTCCTTATTTTTTCTCCCTCCATCCCCTCCCTCTCTCTTTTTAAAAAATTTTTTTTCATGTTTATTTTTGAGAGAGAGAGAGAGACAGAGCATGAACGGGGGAGGGTCAGAGAGGGAGAGGGAGACACAGAATCCAAAGCAGGCTCGAGGCTCTGAGCCGTCAGCACAGAGTCCGACGCGGGGCTTGAATTCACGAACCGCGAGATCATGACCTGAGCCGAAGTTGGCCGCTCAACTGACTGAGCCACCCAGGGGCCCCATCCCTCCCTCTCTCTTTACCTACCATTTACTCTGCCATTTTTCAAACTTTTTTTTTTTTTTTAGTACCTGCTGCATGCCAGGCACCCTGCTGGGTTCTGGATATCACTGATAGAGTTCATCTTCTCTTTTACCTCCTTTCTTTCTCTGTCAAACTTCATTGTCAACAAAATTTGGAAATATTCTCTGTGTAAAGTGTTCTCCTGATTTTAAAGAAATTCATGGCTTTAATCTGATGTTAATGATAGATTTGGAGAGTTTTCAAATCATTGACGACGACATATCCTACAGATTGTCTTACACAGATTCTACTACCTATATTTAGGAGTAGGAAGGAGAGAAAGAACATAAGTTAAGAAATGCAAACATGTATGCCTGCCACTGTTTCAAACGAGCTTATGCACAAAATGGGACATCCTACTTTCTGACTTTCATTGGCCTCTACATTCAGACTTATCCAAGTTTGAATTTGACTCCCCTACTCTGGCTGTGATGGCTCAGTCCATTAAACGTCTGACTTCAGCTTAGGTCGTGTTCTCATAGGTCATGGGTTCAAGCCCCGTATTGGGCTCTGTGCAGACAGCTTGGAGCCTGGAGCCTGCTTCAGATTCTGTGTGTGTGTGTGTCTCTCTCTCCCTTCCTCTGCTCACACTCTGTGTCTATCAAAAATAAATAAATGTTAAAAAAAAAAAGAATGAACAGTGAAGTCTAATGACTAGCCTCCAGTTCTTCCACTAAGGAAGTAGGACTAAACCTTGATCAGTGGCTCCATTTAACTCCTACATTTCTCGTGTAGGTGATAGTAATTGGGTTGTGCTCCTTGCTGTGGGTGCCTCACATTTCACAGTACAACAAAGCTTTTAGAAAAATGCTGTATGAATCTCAAGTTTCTGTAGTTGGTCGTTTTTCAGATTACTCTGTAAGTAATGATTGTTAATTTTCTTTCTTTTTTTTTAAGAGTTTATTTTAAGTGATCTCTGCACCCAGCATGGGGCTTGAACTCACAACCCCAAGATCAAGAGTCACATGCTTCACTGACTGAGCCAGCCACGTGCCCCTGGTGATTGTTAATTTTCACTAGGTCTTTTTAACATGTATATGGAATCTTTCAATTAGGGATCCAGGATTAGACCCGTTGCTTTTTGATCATCTGCCTTTTCATTAGTATCCTTTATTTCCTCTTTGATTCTTCATTGACCCATTGGCCATTCAGCAGCATGTTGTCTAGCCTCCACATGTTTGTGTCTTTTCCAGTTTTTTTTTTACGGTGATTGATTTCTAGTTTCATATTGTGGTGGTCAGAAAGGGTGCATGATATGATTTCATTTTTATTAAACTTATCGAGACTTGTTTTGTGGCCTATCATGTGATCTATCCTGGAGAATTTTCCATGTGCACTTGAAAAAAAATACATGTTCTGTTGTTTCTGGATGGCATGTTCGGTATATGTCTGCTAAGTCCTTCCGGTCTAATGTGTCAAAGACACTGTTTTCTTATTGATTTTTTAAATTCTCCTACTATTATATTACTCTCAGTTTCTTCCCATATGTCTGTTGATGTTTGCTTTATGTATTTAGGTGCTCCAATGTTGAGTGCATAGGTATTTACAATTGTTATATCCTCTTGTTGGATTGACACCTTTATCATTATTCATTGCCCTTCTTGGTCTCTTCTGATGGTCTTTGTTTTAAAGTCTGTTTTGTCTGATACAAGTATTGTAACCTTGGCTTTTTTCTGCTTCTCTTTGCACAGAACATCTTTTTCTCACCCTTTCGCTTTCATTGTGTGTGTCTTCACGTCTGGTACATATGAAGGTCTCTTTCAGGTGGTTTATTACCATCCTTCAAAGTTGTTATAAAGTGGAAGATCTTTGTTCACTCTATCAAGTGCTCCTTTGGAACACGTATTGGACCCCAGTAATCTTATTTCTTTGGGAAAATTGTCTTTCTTGGAAAACAGGGTTTCTTTGTCTTCTTTTCTTTTCTTTCTTTGTTTCTTTTTTTGCTTGTTTCTTTATATTTATTTATTCATTCAGGGGCACCTGGGTGGCTCAGTTGTTTGAGCACAACTCAGGTCACGATCTTGTGGTTTGTGAATTTGAGCCCCGTGTTGGGCTGTGTACTGTCAGCTCAGAGCTTGGAGCCTGCTTCAGATTCTGTGTCTCCCTTTCTCTCTCTGCCCTTCCCCTGCTCATGCTCTGTCTCTCTCTCTCTCTCTCTCAAATAAATAAATAAATATTTTAATAATATTTATTAATATTTAAATAAATAAATATTTATTTATTTATTTATTTATGTTTAAAGGTTATTTGTTTTGAGAGAAAGACAGAGAACCAGTGGGAGGGGAGGTGGGGGGCAGGGAAGAGAGAGGGGAGGAGAGGACCTGAAGTGGGCTCCACGCTGACATTGGAGAACCTGGTATGGGGTCAAAATCCTAAACTGTGAGATCATGACTTGAACTGAAGTTGGATGCTTAACTGACTTAGCCACCCAGCACCCTATTTATTTTTAAGTAGGCTCCGTGCCCAAGCGTGGAGCCCAATGCAGAGCTTGAACTCATGACCCTGAAATTAAGGCCTGAGCTGAAATCAAGAGTCTGAAGCTTAACCCGCTAAGCCATCCAGGTGCCCCTCTTTCTCTTCGTTTAAAACACACCTGTGTCTGTCTGTATCTTGGCCAAAACCATTAAACCCCACTGCACGGCTCGAACTTTTTCTTTATGTCTAATTCTGATGATAGCATTTTGACTTTGCATTGTATACACATCCCATTAAAACATGCAGTGTGATTTGTGTGCATATTGTAAGTGCTTGTCCATTTTATAATCTGTTCAGTAATTCAGTCAAAGGCTAAAAAGGTAAAATAAAAGAGACATCATGACCAAGCAAATTGCCCTATGATATACCCATGCATGGGGATGGGAGGGTACAGGAGAGGTTCACAAAAATGGCTTTCTTTTTTTTTTTATTAATGGAACACCAGTGATTTCCATTAAAAAAATTTTTTTAATGTTTATTTTTGGGAGAGAGAGCGAATGTGAGTGGGGGAAGGGCAGAGAAAGAGGGAGACATAGAATCTGAAGCAGGCTCCAGGCTCTGAGCTGTCAGCACAGAGCCTGATGTGGGGCTCAAACTCACAAACTGGGAGATCATGACCTGAGCTAAAGTCAGATGGCCAGCCAACTGAGCCACCCAGGTGCCCCCCCTCCCCCAGTGATTTCCTTTTTAAACAGCATTCAATCCCAATTTATATTTGTAATGGTCATTTCCTGCTTTTAGAGTGACTTTTTAAGTCACTGCTATTCTGTAGTCCTTTTATCTGCAAAGCCACTAACCTAATTCCTCTGGTGTGCCAGGGAGAGAGACTTGGGAGGTGAAAAGGCAGATGTTCGTCCCCAAATGGGGTTTGTTTACATGAATCTTACCAGAGCAGTAGGTGCCAGGAGAGATTTGAGAATGAGGGCTGATTTGGACAAGGCCATCGGATTTGTAGAGGAGACTTCCATCTGAGGGCCACCTTCAGAGACCAGAGGCTGGGTTGTGGTTCTGAGTGAGTACAACATTCAGTCAGGGTGGAGCTGACTAGAGAGAGAGAGAGAGAGAGAGAGCTCAGGGAGGCGTGGTAGAAAAAAACCAAGCAAAACAAAAACAGAAAAGGAGATGTCAGTATGTGAGCATCAGGTGCTACTCACTTTACCACTGATTCTCGTCACTCCTCAAAGCCTGGCTCTCCCCATCTAGAAAGGAAGTGGTCAGGACTGGTATAGACGCTCTTCCCCATAGAGCTTCCAGCTCATTGCTCTGCCTCCCTTGGGGGTAGCCCTTGCTCTCATGTTTTAGGGTAGTAGGGGCTCTGACCACCATGTTTGCAGGTTAGGCAGCTCCTGGAGCGAAGGATAAAGAAGACAGGTGACGGGAAGAGCAAAGATAGATACACTATCTGTCTTTCAAAGAGGTTCACAGAGGTGGGCGCTTGATACTTTTGCTTGTATCCTACTGGCCAGTACTTCAATTCTATGCCCGCCCCTACCTGCAAGGGAAGCTGGGAAATGGAGTCTTGATTCTGAATGGCCAAGGTGTGCGGCACACAATCAAGAGTTTTCTTATTAAGAAAGAGGAGAATGGTTGTAGAGGGACAACCGGCGGTCTCTGCCATAGGTTTAGATGATGTTTTATACATTCTGTGTGGAATATTTGAGTCTGTGCAGATATAAAATATTTTCTCTAATCCTCGACCTGCTAAAGAATGCAGAAGATGACATAAGCTCTGGCGATGATCTTAATGATGAGGAGGAAGAAGAGGAGGATGAGCCACCAGAGAAAAGATAGAAGATCTAGCAACTCAGAGCCTAGTGTGAAAAGTATTATTTCCCCCATTTTATAACGAAGCAAATTGTTACTCGTAGTCAGAGAAACCCACTGACATAACACCAGTCTTTACCTATGGAGTTAGGAGCTGGCCACAAAGATTGGGATTGACGCAAGGTGACCTTTGGTTGCAAATAACAGAAAACTATCCTCCCGATGGCATAAATAATAAGGGAAAAATGTATCTCACAGACATCTCTAGACATCTAGAAAGGGGTAATGCCAAGGTGGTCTGATTCATTGCCTGCACAGCATCAGCAAGGAACCAGGTCCTGTCCTCCTCAGAGCGTGGTCTTTATCCTTTTTTTTTTTTTTTTAATTTTTTTCTTTTTTACGTTTATTTATTTTTGAGACAGAGAGAGACAGAGCATGAACGGGGGAGGGGCAGAGAGAGAGGGAGACACAGAATCGGAAGCAGGCTCCGGGCTCCGAGCCATCAGCCCAGAGCCCGACGCGGGGCTCGAACTCACGGACCGTGAGATCGTGACCTGAGCCAAAGTCGGACGCTCAACCGACTGAGCCACCCAGGCGCCCCGCGTGGTCTTTATCCTAATGAGCTTTCCTCATGGAAAGACTCCAGGAATTCTAGCTATTTGCCTGACCTATGACCTAGTCTGATGGGAGAAGAGGGGCTGCGTTTTGTTTATGTGTCTTTTTAAAGTCAAAAAAAATCTTTTCCGTGAGGCTGTCCAGTCCAGTGTTGATTGTGTTCTACAGTAACTTCATCTTCACTGAGAATAAATGATAAGATTGTGGTTCTATTAAGGAGGAGATCAGTGTGAATGACTGGGTGGGCAATGTCAGTGCCTGCTAATTCATTTAAATTATTTGCCCCCCATTAAAGAACATTCTAGAATTATGGGTGTTTCCCTGAAGATGCCACTGACATCAAAGATGTCAGTTGCTTATTATAGTTTTTTTTTTTTACTTACTCATCAATAAGCATTTATGGAATACCTTTCCTGGGTCACTTATAAGTGAATATAATTCATGCCTACTCTCAAAAAATTTTATGATTTAGTGAGAAAGACTAAATATCCCAAGTAACACTTACAGTACAGTGTGAGGAATGACTTACTGTGGGCCCTGAGAATACTGAAAGGAAAGCATTGACCTTGGTCTGGATTGGGATCAGTACTTGGGGCTGTAATAGAATTTTTATTGTCTTAGGTTCTAAGTGTTGCTCATCGGAAGCCCTTGCATGAGTTCCTTGAGAACAGAGACAGATTTTATTCTTTACCTCTGTTTTCCAACCTGAGTATAATCCTTTGACCACAGTAGTGCAGTGTAGTGAGCAGGCGTGAGTCAGATCAGGAAAAGAGAAAACATTCTGGAGTAAACAATCCGCTGAGAGCAGACAGATGCTACGGCGCGGTGGGAAAGAGCATAAGGATTCACAGAGACCTGAGTTCAAGTGCGAGATCTGCCGCTACTTAGCTGTACAGACGTACGACAGTTATCTGACCTCTCTGTGCCTTTTTTCTCATCTGTTAAATGAAAACTGGATTACTTTAACTCATCAGGGCGTCATGCGAGCGAAATGGGAAAACACACGTCAAGCCGTCAGCCCAGAGTAAGCTTTCAATAAGCATTAGCTATTTTATTACGTAACGACCTAGTCTACCTAATTTTTCCCTCTCTCCTCTAAATCTTCAATTTCATGGAGTTGTTTGGTGAAGAAAATGCCTTCTCTGAATCACAAAGTCTCTGGCCACTGGAAGCGAACCTCACACAAACTGTGTGGCGTCTTGGTTGAGAGTCTTACAGCTAACAGACGTTTATAGTCTGATTCTGACTCTCTGAATACCACATACTAAGTGTTTCCTACATTCTGTTTACTGTGTTCTCTACTTCCTAAAATAGGAAAGGGTGCACTGTTGAAGCATTGCCAAACTTTCTTCGCAAGTGGCCGGCTGGGTTTTCCTTAATTGATGAGTCACCCTTTGTTGACGGGACCCATTTCCATGGGAATTTCTGGATCTTCTCAGGGCTCACGTTCAGGGGTCTCCCCTCTGCAAGTGATGTCGGGTATACTTAAGCCAGGAGTGTCAGCTGGTCATGGCAGGCACATGTCAGAGCTTCTGTCTCCTCTAACTGGCCTCGGGGACCATTTTCTTAAGAGTTTCTTCCTTTTATAAAACTATGTGCCGCGTTCCATTTATGAGAAGAACACAATATCCCAGAGCACATCAAGTTACTTAGGGATAACTGACCTAACAAACGAAACAAAGAAGTCAGGGAGAAATCTAGTTGCGCAGAGGCCCCTGGTCTTGTGTGTGGCTTGAAGAGATTGAGGATGCTGATGTGTTGTTCTTTGGGGAGAGAGTCACAGTTTGACAGGAAACATCTGCTTTAATCTGCTCCAACATCAACACGATCGATGTGGTAGGAAGCCTGTTGTTACCGTGCGGGTTCCATTTCTCCAGCCAGGGCTGGGCCTGGGATCAGGGCCGTTTAGACAGGCAGCACGATATGGTCCCATTTGTCAAAAGACGGACACAACAGGCAGCTTTATTTGAGCGTATCCTGGGGCTCTTTCTCTAGTTAGACGGAAGTATTTTCCTTCCAAACCTGTTTGGCTCTCTTTTCATCTCTCTTTCTCTCTCTTCCTTTATGTCTTCTCTCTCTTGGCCCATTTCCATTCTGGGCTTCAATTTTCAGTGAACACTTTTCTGCCTTTATCCTACCACCACGTTCTCGTCCACGAGTGAGATTGGCTTCCTGTGGAGGATGAGTCTCCTCGTGGGTATCAAAATATTCGGGAAGGAAGTGTACAAACGTGTAACCTCTCGCACACTCACGCTCACAAAACCTTAGCAATTGTCATCCACCCCTCAAGGTATACCCTCTTCCTCGCCTCACCTGCAGAATCAGTACCTAGAATTAATGAAAGGTTCTGTTACATTAGCATGGGAGAATGGGTTTGTGGGGAAAATGGCCTCACTTTTCATTATTTGGAAGAGTAAAGTTGGTATCTGACACTTAAAATTTGCTTCTGGAGAATTGAGGGAATTCAAAGTACACTTATTATATCAATGCGTCTGTGATACTAATCACTCAAAAAATTATTACACTGCTAATAAAATGTGAAGTGTAGATTCATAGCACTGAGCCCACGTTTTCTTCACAATCATTTAAAAAATTCTAGTGCCCATAATATCCTGGGCATTGCAAACAGCAAAGGGACACAGGTACTGATATTCTCAACCACAACCACCACCACCACAACAACAAAACCACAGTCACATCCAGATAAAATCAAGGTCCTTTTATACCCATTCTGGTGTTGATCAACCAAAAGATATTGAAGAAGCCATGTATTCTGTCACTGGCATCCACTCAGACCACCAGCTGAGATAAATCCAGGAGCTTCCAAGGTTTTTTTGTTGTTGTTGTTGACTATGGCAGTGGGCCCAGATGAGAGTCATCGAAAAGATCTGCAGTTGGTTACTTTCTCCCCTCTTCCTCCTATTTCCCACCTAATGACCTGAATGTATTTGTGTTCCAGATGTTGGCCCCGTCCCATGTGGACAAACTCATTTCCTTTCTCTTTCCCACGTCTTCTTCCCCGGTTCGGCTGGTGTCTGCCCTGCTCTGTTCCAGGTACTGCGTACAGAATGGAGGGGAGGTCCACAAGGAAACGATGAGATACATTCTCTGCCTCCAAGATTCTCAAAGCCTAATGGGAGGTGCAGATGAGTCAACTAATGATTACAGACATACTTGGTACAAGGCACATTGGTGACACGAGTGAGGAATCAACTTCGCTTAAGATTGGAGGATGCTGGGCAGACAAGACTTCAGAGAGGAAGAGGCGTTTGGAGAGTGTGTTAAAGGTTGAATAGAAGGTTTGGAGAAAAGGAGCTTGTCTGGGGGACAGGAAGGAGAATTGGAAGGATATACAGGGCAGGGCACAGCAATCGGTAAAGGGTGTGAGGCATAAGTTGTCAAGACACATGCGAAAACTAGTAAGCTTGATGTTTCTGGAGCATTTGTTGTGGGACTCAGGAAGGTACACGGAAATAAACCAGCGGTAAGGAATGATGTTAGAAATGTAGCCAGATGCCGGGGTAAAGAAAGGCTACCGTATTATGTGCTAGGACCTCATCCTGTAATGGGGAGACAGTTGTCTGGACCTTTGCACATTCCCTGTGAAGTCTTTCTGGCTTCCTGGCCACTTATGTGCTGCTCATTCAAGTCCTAGCACTGTCTAGTGTCCAATGGCTCCTTGCATGAAAAACCTAGGCCACGGATGGAAAACCCCGGGCCAAATCAAAGTCCGAAGGCCCAGGGACCAGGCTGAGCTCTGAGCAGCGTGGGATGTGCTGACGGCCCCTCAGAGAGAGGAGCCAAGGTGTTTTGTTCCAAGAGGTAGTGTTCAGTGAGACCCCGAACCCAAAGACTGGCAGGTGGGTAGCTAACTGGGCAAAGACCTGCAAAGAATTCAGGTGGTTGAGGTAAGAGCTTTAGGATTGGAACTGAGCTCACTTGACTACAGTTGGGGGCATTCAGAGCATGGTCAAGAACCTGGAGGAATCCCCTGGGCCACAGGAATGTGGACAGCTAAAGCCATGGCCTTGACCACAGGCAGAGAGGTCACCGTTAGGCACAGGAACCGACTTGGCTTACGATTCGGATTCATTTTCCCACTAAGTTTCCTTCATTTCTATCCAGTTGGAATTAATTGCTCCCTCCTTGGTGGCATAGGGCATTCTATTTATGCTTTTAAGTGACGTTACCGTGCCTTGTTTCATAGAATTTCTATACATTTCTGTGTCGGCTCTTGATTATAAATTTCTTAACACACTTTTTTCAACTTTCTCTTTATTGTGCTTTAAATAATATTTTAGGCAGAGAATACATAAATACATAGATATGTTTCTATTGGATTAAACTTCATTGAATCAATCCCATCCTCTTTTAGAATAGAAATTGTGTTTTCTGGGACCTAGAAACTATTAACGGAAGAAGTCAGATTGTTGCTAAGATTTTCAAATAACTGGCTGCCTTAGTCCATTCAGGCTGCTATAATAAAATACCACAGACATGGTGGTTTATGAACAACAGGCAGTTACTTCTCACAGTTCTGGAGGCCAGAAGTCCGAGATCAGGGAACCAGCAAGGTCAGGTGTGAGCCGTCCTCCCGTGTGGAGACTTCTCACCCTGTCCTCATATAGTGAAAGGGGCTCCAGAGCTCACTGGGGTCTCTTTTATAAGAGCACTAATCCCATTTGTGAATAGACACAACACCCAAAGGCTCCACTTACTAATACCATCACTTTGGGCATGGAGATTTCAACATCTGAATTTGGAGCAGACGCGAGCACTCAGACCATAGTATTGGCCAGTTGAGATGTGGGCTGGTGTGAACTGAGTATTGTCTAAATCCGAAGTGATTGGACCTGCTATCAGATCTGAAATGAATTGTCCATGCTTTTGGGGAGATGGGGGAAGGAAGGAAGGAATTCCTTCCACGACCACTCTGCCTGTCTGATTGCTGGGTAGCCAATGGCGTCCTGCCGTCCCACACACAAAAGAACTGAAATAGGAAGGGAAAATTAAATATTAGGTGAAATGCTTAGAGTCCAGAGGAGTTAGGGTTGGCTCTGTTGGGATTCCCGCATGAGTGTTTGATGAGAGGTGGTGATGAGAGTTGGTGTATAAATACAACAGCTCCCTTGCCCCTCGGTGGAAGCCTGAGGCACGTGTTTTCACAGGCTCCCAGTGACTGTGCAGGATTAAGCTTCAGTCACCTCCAGTGGTAACTGGCTTGAGAGCTCGGCCTTTGTTAGCTTTCTTCCCTTCCTCGTCTTACCTCCCTCCTCCCTTACCTGGCCCCCTTCCACTTCCTCCCTCTCCGCACGGACCCAACAGGTGTGCCCTTGACTCCTTGGTTCAGGATTCAGTCTGCTTCTGGGGAACCCAAACGAAGACATTAGGTACGTTTATTCTCTTTCTTCTCATTTGGCGAGGATGTATTTCAAGGCCCCAGCAGTTTCCTCTTGACACACAGATCCAATCATTTGTGCCTGGCTTATGTAAAGTAGGTAGTAAGAAAACGAAGGCGCGCAGGGAAACTTTACGTGTGTGTCCAGAAATGTGTCCAGCTTTAGGGCGTTATCTCGGGCCCCTCTAGGCAGGAAATCTGAAAGGAGGTGTTTCTAGCTTTCATGATGATGTGCGATTTTGTTATTTTATGAAATCTACAACCTGTGCAACCCTGTTGAGGCGAGACACTTGATAAGGCTAAGTAAACATCTGCCACAAAGGGAATTTTATCTCAAAAATGCTATTTCCTTCTCAGCTCCGAATGCTGACAGATTCTTTCTGTCCTCATGGGGCTCGGCAGGTTGGCTGGAAAGCCAGGATCAAATACCAGCGAGAGGTGTAAAGACCAGGCAAGTTCAGGTCCGATGAGTACACCATTCTTTGGCTGTTTTTCTTCTTGATAAGACAAGAATGGATACAGGTCTTCTGGGTATCTTTAGGCCGTGCATAGCAAAACTAGATGAAAAAAGTACAGCCTTAAATTAGGTTTAGCAGAAGGTCCCATCAGTAGGGTCTCCTTGGCAAGAATTAAAAAAAAAAAAAAAAAACAATAAAAAAAGGGATAAATAGTGACAAGTCTATTTGGAGGTCCCTTGATGGAAAGCGGGTTGTGCTTTTAGCTTTCAGACTAATCGTACTGAGAAGCACATGTGGTAAATCCCCATGAAGCTCCTCTTGCTCGCCTAGATCCCTGCCAAACCCAAGGGACCTTGGGAAAGCAGTAAGGAGAGTCAGAGAACAAGGGAGCCCCGGGGAAGGAGTGAAATGCTTGTGCTGTGTCTCCACTTGGGAAAAAATTGGATCTGGGTGATCCTTTTCGTGGAATGCTGAGTGACACATCCTCTCATCCGTCACTCATGGCCACACCCAAAATATATGCTAGATATCTTTGACCACAAAGTTGTATAAGGAAGAGATATTAATGTTGGGAAAAAAGTACATTTAATGCCTAATCAAGCAGGAAGAGGCCAGAAAGCATATAAATGCTGCTAAATTCTTTTTTTTCTTAAGTTCATTTATTTATTTTTGAGAGAGAGAGAGAGAGAGAGAGAGAGAGCAGGGGAGGGGCAGAGAGAGAGGGAGACAGAGAATCCCAAGCAGGCTCCGTGCTGTCAGCACAGGGCCCAACATAGGGCTCGAACCCAACATGGGGCTTGAACCCATGAACCGTGAGATCATGGCCTAAGTCAAAATCAAGAGTCGGATGCTTGACCCACTGAGCCACCCAGGCTCCATAAATTCTGCTAAATTCTGGGTCAACACCTCTTTTCAAAACCTGTTTACCTCATCCTCTTTACTTGAGGCCGTATTCCTTTTTCTGGCCATCGGGAAAGGCTTTTTTACTGTGTGGCTGCCCACATCTTCCATGACCTGGGGGCATGTACCAGACCTTGGAGGAAGCGGAGAAAAGCCTCTTAGCTCTGCCTCAGTTGGACCACATCTCTTCCCTGTCACTTCTTGGCTTCTTGGGTTACTTGAATTTCACTTTCGCTGTTATGGAAACCTCTGGCAGTAACTGTTCACTGTCTGGCTCACACTTGACTTGAGGCACACAGTTGCCAAAGCCTGTCTGATACCACCAGGGAGCAGGGAATTTAATTGTGCTGCCTTCGATCTCTCCATCTTGCTGTGTTTCTGTCCTGATAAGAGCCAGAGCCGTTCTTGGGGTCCCTGAGTGCCTTTCTGTCCACCTTGTCCTTCTGTCCCTCACATCCCTATATTACAGTCTTCTTACACTCACCTGCTTGCAGGATCCCGTGTTTTGTCTGCTGGGTTTGACCAAAGGCACCTCAAGCTCACGTGAACTACAGAAGTCATATCAGCCTGCCAACCCCAAGTGCCCCATTTCACTGGGCGAAAGGAACGGGGATGCTTTTTTATTTACCTCTGTGAACTCGGAGGAAGAAGTCCCCTGACAATTTGCCCTATGGGGTCTCCGTCACCTCCCAGTCTGGCTTCGTCTCAGGCTCGGGCACCCTGGGCTCTGCCCCTGTGCTCAGCTTTCCAGACAAGTGCTGTTATTTTTAGCTCACAGACCTTTTCGTTAACATGGCCCAGCTTTGAGGGTGTGAGAGAGAAGCTCTTTGGAAATCAGACCCTGTCACTGATAGCTTGTCCTAGACCGAAAGGTTGATAGGAGAAAGGATGCTTTGTATTCACTTTGTACTCAGGAAAGAAGAAAACCTCGGCCCCTGGGTTACCCGTCCCCCCCCCCACCCCCACCAAGTAGCCTTCTGTTTTCCCACCTGCCCGCTGCTCTGTCCCAATGACTCCCTGCTCTTAACTCACCTGCTCTGGGAGCTGCTGTGCCCTGGGTGCCTCCTCGCTAATCCTGGCTGAGCTCTGGGCGTCAGTTTGAGCCTCGGGCAGTGGTGGGAGGGGACAGGCACCCTCTGCGGGTCTTCCACTCCTCCCTCAGCACCCTCCCCCCATTCTGTCACTCCCCCCCACCCCTCCTAAGGCCCCACAGCCTCCGGGCTTAGGTGTCAGTGTTGAAGGGAGGAAGGAGGTGTTGGGAGACAAAGTTCAGAGGGGGAACCGATACCGTGGGAGGAACCAGGCTATGGGAGCTTTAGGGACCATTGAAAAAGGAGAATGTGGTAAGGGGCAGGTGGACTGTTTTACTGTGGTTGTAACTTTCACTTCTAACACTTACGGGGTGCCCCCTTCCCAGTGCATATGTAGGAATAAACTTGTCCTGGGGGAGCCTGGGTGGCTCAGTCAGTTAAGCGTCCAAATCTTGATTTCGGCTTCGAGGGTTCGTGAGTTCAGGTTCTGTGTTGGGCTCTGCACTGAGAACGGGGAGCCTGCTTGGGATTCTGTGTCTCCCTCTCTCTCTGCCCCTTCCCCCCAATAAATAAACATTAAAAAAAAAGAAATAAACTGTGCTTTGATTTTGCCATAAAAATCAGCTGAAACATTCTTATGAAATCAATTTGATTTACTACAATGCAATCGATCTCAATTCCATAGCTTTTTATTATATTTGAATTAAGAGGGTGATATAGACACTATGGCGCGTATGTTCAGTTGTCGGAGGGAGAAGAAGGTGAACAGAAGATAATATGTTTTGAGGTGTGTGTGTGTGTGTGTGTGTGTGTGTTTTAAGTTTTAAAGTTCTGTGGCTGCCAGTGATTTCCAGTAAATATATGGAGTACCCATCGTCACACATTTTCTAGGCTAAACAGCAAAATACAGATAGGCGTAAAGATGACCAAGATCTGGTTTTGCTCCTTTTTCTCCCTTTCCACCAGCAGCCAGGTGTCTAGAAGAAAGGCGACCTGGTTGGGAGGAGCTGGTGGGGGAAGAGATGCTTCTGGGGGGGGCCTGGCCATGGCCCGAGCGGGTGTCACTGCAGTCACAGCTGGGCGTTTTGCAGCTGAATTGAAAGAAGCAGCGTTTGACCGGGGCGGGTCCCCTGAGTTCTTCTGCACATCCTCCTCTCAGATACTTGGCTGTGTCTGGAAGCATTTCATGGGAACTAGTATGTATTGCTTTTCTAAATTACCATTTAAATGCTCCCAGTCTAGAAAGGTCTGTCACCCACGTGGAACCTTGCCCTCTGCATACTCTCAGAGCCAAAACAGAGCATTTTCATGGTAGAAAAGAGAGAAGTCTTAGGGTCACTTCTAAGGGCGGGTTTTATGTCTCTTTGGAGATGGCCCTTTCCCCTCATGTGAGAATTCTGTGAACGCCTGGCATTGTTGAGCAATCGTGTTCATTCTGCTGAGGGCTAGTGTTGCTGGAAGACAGCTCCAGTAAAATTCCAGTTAGGCTGTGATGCTCCATGCTGACTGGTGTGGCTGCCTTTGATCTGGAGTCCCGCTTAAAGACACTTGCCAAACGCATGGAAAGTGCCTTGACCCCAGTATTTGGAGCTGTCACTGGTAACAGACCCAAAGAGTCACCATCGAGCTCTTTATGCAAATATACCCCCAGAGGAATCCCAGCCATTTAATAGGAATTGGCGGTTCCCGCTGTCCTGGGGGTAGGCATTGCTCAGCCCTGACACAGGGACTCTCGACACCCTGGAGTTGTGTTACTCTCAGTGGCCAGCCTCTGAACTGTGGTGTGTTCCAAATACAGAGTCAGAGCTACTTTGTGGTCTGTGGTTTTGTGATCGGGCAAATAGAAATAGGTCACGTCTGAAGAGGAGTCCTCTAACTGTGATTGATCTTGGGGCGCCTGGGTGGCTCAGTCAGTTAAGCGGCCGACTTTGGCTCAGGTGGTGATCTCGTGGTCCGTAAGTTCGAGCCCCGCGTCGGGCTCTGTGCTGACAGCTCGGAGCCTGGAGCCTGCTTCGGATTCTGTGTCTCCCTCTCTCTCTGCCCCTCCCCTGTTCATGCTCTGTCTCTGTCTGTCTCAAAAATAAACATTAAAAAAAAAAACCCAATGTAATTGTGATTGATCTTCAGCACAAATGAGGGAAATGGACTCCTTTGAAGTCACGTGGCAGGCCGCCGGGTCCATTTTATCTACGAGGAATAAAACAAGGGGCCCGGCTGACCTTGAACTTACAGTGCAGGCAGGTTAGATACATGGGAGTTATTATGATGTATTTCAGGAATATTATTAGATCCAATGGGGAAATAGGGAGGCACTTTGTAAGCTGTCATGCACTGCACACATTATTGCCGTGATGAATTTCTTTTTAAATGGGTAGCTTGAAGCCATAAAGTTGGTTGAGAGAGGCTGGCTATTGCCTGTGATTAATTTAGTATTGCCTCGTTTGTCAGTCTGTGGCCAGATGTGGTGACCGAAAGCCTAGAGATATTACTTTGCACACCTGTGACCTTCAGGCCTTCGCCAGTAGGCAGAACATAAAGCGTGTTGTCTTGATGCCTGAAGAGTCCCAGACTTTGAACCTGACTCTTTGACGCATCCGGTGGGTGCCTTAATCTTTCTGAATTTCCTCATTCGTTACATGGGAACGTTAATGCACGGATTCCCTCACGTGGTGGTTGGGAACACTGCCATAAAAATGCATGGCTGATTTTGAATGGGCTGTGAAACAGTTAAGTGTGATAAAAGTGTCAGGTCTTCCGAGGATCTTAGAAGTTCTGCAAGAAGTAAGAGGAACTTGGGATCCATGCTTTGGCCATGCATAGCTTCTTCTCTGGAAGGCAAGGCTAAGGAAGGGTAGACGAATGAACAATGTGATATGATATGTGTGTGTGTGTGTGTGTGTGCGCGCACACGCACACACAGGTGGGAACACCTGCGTCCGTGTTGGGGTGCATAGTCTCACACGTATGATGTTAGATGTGTTACCGTCTTTTTCTTTTGCATTTAGACCTTCTCTGCCCTACCCTTGCTCTCCCCTATGTCTCAGAGAGCATCACTTCCTATGGCCCTGTCTACTTCCTCTCTTACCCTAGAGATTAGGAGCTAGTTCTTGTGAGACAGCAACAGAATCTGGGCTTCTCTTGTTCTTGTAGCCCTGGAGGTTCTGGCCATTTCCTGGTACTGCGTATCTCTGGGTGGTCTCATCTTTTCTGTCTGGCTGCTTACTCTTCAGTCTCCTGGGTAACTGATTCTCTCTATTAAATTTCTTCTGTTTGAAACACCTACAGTTGATCCTGCTTTCTTCACTGGACCCTGACTGGTACAAGATGTTTACCTCATAGATAGGTATTAGGTGCAGACATGCCTACCAGAAATTTGTAGAGAAGAAAGATGGTAGAAAGTTTTAAATGAATGTTGAGCGAACTTATAATTCTGTAAATTTGGTTACTTAACTTTGTTTGACTTTTGAAAAAATTTTTAAATGTTTATTTATTTTTGAGACAGAGAGAGAGAGAGAGACAGAGTGCGCAGGGGAGGGGCAGGGAGAGAGGGAGACACAGAATCCGAAGCAGGCTCCAGCCTCAGAGCTGCAGCACAGAGCCTGACACGGGGCTCGAACTCACGGACCACGAGATCATGACCTGAGCCGAAGTTGGACGCTTAACTGACTGGGCCACCCAGAAGCCCCTGGTTACTTAATTTTAAAACAGAGAAACTGTATTTTGAGGATACCCTGAATCTCCTTGAGGTCTTAGAATAAGCAGTTCAACAAAGTGTGGGATCTAATATTCTGGAGGAAATTTTTTTTTAAGTTGGCTTAACAAAAGTTTTTTCTCCTTAAAATCCTTTTTTAAAACTTACAGTAACCAACCAGATGTTTTCTAGTGTCTGAGTCTGCCAGGTTCTGGCATATAAAGTGGGATAAGATCATTATCATCATGCAATAAACATGAATGGAAGAAACTCAAGCTTGCTTTTACAGAAAGCACGTTGAGAAAGAATAGAATCTAAATCTGGGTTCGTTTATATTACATGTCCATACAATTAATTCTGAGTTCTACTGCATGTGTTATTTGAACCATCGCTTGAATATAGCTTGATAAAATTAAGAGTAAGGTATAATTTCCTAAATTCTCACTCATGGAAGGTCGGGATGATTTTAAATGACTGCATTGTTCAGGCAGTTAAAGGGCTTTCTAGTTCCAAAAGGCGGTTGTAAATGTCTGTTAAGGATTCCTTGGATCTGAGGAAGGTAGTTAAAGGATTGGAGATGTCAGAAGTTCCACATTTGCCTTTCTGTCCCTCAGACCTTAACATTTCAGCTACATCTGTGGAAAGACTTAAAAACATCTGTACTCAGGTTCAGAATGAGTATGAGAGTGAGGTGGTGAGTTTTGACTTAGTTTACGACAATCTGTATTGAGAATGGAAGTGAATAAAACACTGTTGATTAAATGATCAGAACACCAACCTTAAAATACTAGTGTCTAAGTAAAATTATTCTTAGCCTTGTATGAAGCCCTGCACTCTGATTATAACCCTTTTGAAGTTTAAAGCAGGTTGCCCAGTACCTACACATGCTCACTACTCAACAAATATGTGTCGAATGCATGGACCATAAATAGAATTAAGAATGGGATGTATTCGTGGCAAATCACTGAAGAAAACTAAAGCAATAAAATTGAGACTCTGTAGCAGTAGACAGAATTAGCAATGAAGTAGAAGGTACAGAGAAAGATGACAGGAGAAACCCCTGATTTGTGTCCATGTATAATAAATAAACATAAATGAATTAAGATACCTTGGTAAAATCAAAAGTTCTCAGAACGGAGTTTAAATTTTTTTTAATGTTTATTTATTTTTGAGACAGAGAGAGACAGAGCATGAGTGGGGGAGGGGCAGAGAGAGAGGGAGACACAGAATCTAAAGCAGGCTCCAGGCTCTGAGCCATCAGCACAGAGCCCGAAGCAGGGCTCGAACCCACAGACCGTGAGATCATGATCTGAGCTGAAGTCGAACGCCCAACCGACTGAGCCACCCAGTCGCCCCCAGAATGGAGTTTAAGTGGTTAAAAGTAGAAAGTCAGGCAAAGATATATAAAAAATGATGAACAAAAATAAAAAAAGTACCAATCAGGGTAAGAAAATGTTAAAGAAAGCAGTGAAGATACTTGTTATTGATTTTTGTAAGTCATGAATATTTATGTATCACATAATAGCACCAAAATATATGAGAGAATAATTCTTAAATGTACATTTTTTGTTGAGAACCTCTATGGTAGTGAAGGAACTTAATGCAATTCTCCTGACTTTTGGCGGAACAAGTACTAGGAAAAATCTCCCACAACAATAAAATAATGATTTGATGATTTGACAAGCTATTTCGTACCATTCATTGACTCCAAAATGTCTACGTTGGGAGGTTTTCGGCATCGTAATCTTTTTGGAGGTGGTTTACAGGAGTTGTCTTGAAACTCCATTTGACCAGCAAGGACTCAGTTTCTGTTCATGTTTGGCTAAGTTGTGGGGAGGGAGTGGAGCAGATTGTGGAGTAGGGCTAAAGCCCCTCACCTCCTCCCTCTTGGTGGCTTCACTGATTCACAGGTCCTCTCGGTGCTCTGGTGCTCCCTCTTCTCCATTTAGGAGAGTTAAAAAACAAAACAAAACAAAACAAAAACGGAAACATGTAGATGAGATCATTAAAGGAGATAAAATAAATTGGCACACGCATAGGAAAATAAGGAATAGAATAAGAACATTCTGCAAAGGCAAGCATCTAAAAGACACACAGTAATCTGAATCATAAAGAGTGAAAGTTCGAGGCTGGCAGAGCCCCTCTGAAGGGGGGAGGCTGCAAGGAAGAGGACTGGGGGGCTCTGGATGGTACCAGTCTGTAGCAGGGGCACCAGGGGAGGTGACAGCGGTTTCAGGTCAAGCATTTCTCTCGCGCTCTCGTCTTTGGGGGGCTGAGGTCCTTACAGAGCCCTGAGCGTTCCACGAATAATAAGAGACAGCCTGCAGTACCACCTCACAGTTTTGAGTGGGGAAAGGGCAAGTTCACATACATAACTCCTCCTCCTTCTCTTTCGTCTGTCGTACGTACATGGGTGGGACAGGGTCTGGCCAGGGAAACAGGACAGCCGTAGGGACACAGAGTCAGCCTAGCTGGGGAAGCCTGGCTGGATTTCAGGAGGCTGAGTTTTCCTTTCAGACCCATGCAGCTGTCATGTCCCTGGAGAAAATCAGAAGCAGACACAGTCTGTGGCCGTTTCTCTCCTAACCTCACTTGAGAACCCTTCTTCCGGCCGCTGCCCTCCCTTACTCTCACGTCAGGCACTCCTGATCTCGTGGTGAACAGGAATGGTGAAGTGCCTGGAAAGTTTTCCTCCGCAGAGCTGTTGACAAGAGCTGAGAGATTTAGAATAGAAAAGACTCGGCTGTGCCTGCCTCACAGTGTGTTTCTCAGGACAGCACTCATGAGAAATGTTAATGGTGTTCCAAAACACCGCAGAGGGGTTCCACAGACAAAATAAGTTTGAAGAGGCATGAAATAAAGGTAGCTCTCCTTTAAAACTTTTCACAGCCTCTAACTGGCTGCTGTGATTCTCCAAGAGAGGGCTACAGAATTCAGTCTTTCCCAAAACTTGTTTGAACAAAGAACCCCCGATCCAGTGTACCTGTTAACATCTCTTAGAGCACTAGGGTTCCTTGGGAACCAACTCTTAATCTGAGCCACCAAACAGAAAACAACGGGTTTATTCTGTATTTAATCAAAGGGAGGGTGTTGGTAGAAGTTTTAGAGGGAGGGAGGGAGGGAGGGAGGGAGAGAGAGAGAGAGAGAGAGAGAGAGAGAATTCAATTCCATGTAAGAGAAACTTTAACTATTCATGCTTTTCTGCAAAGTAATTAAATGGACATCCTTGAAAAGGAAACTCAGAAACCTAGAGAAGCCAGCTGATTTCATTGGCATAGATTTTACAGAAGGGATTTTATATTAGGAGGGAGGTTGAGCTATTTGATTTTAAAGATCCCTTCCAAATCTGATACTATTTCAAGTTACCATCCCTGCTCAGACCTGTCTTCTGATGTTCAAAATTGACTTTCTTCCATCTTTACCCGAAACTAATGTAATTATGTGATGAAACACATTGCTAGCAAGGCAAATTTGCCGTCAGTCTCTAGCTATTCATTTGCTGTTCATTAAAAAAAAAATGGAAGTTTCTTATTCCGAATAAATAATTAATTCGAGACTTATAATGGATCTTTGCTGAGGATTTTTCTGTATGCTTTTTCCAGTCTAGGTAACCTCGTCCTTGTTTTCTGTCCTTTGGCAGGCAAAAGGGCAAGTTTAGTGACAAGCAGTGAGAAAAAAAGGAGAACAAGAGGAATGACATGGTAGAAACAGCCAAGTAGTAGAATTGTTTTCTTTCTTTCTTTTTTTTTTTTTTAGAATTGTTTTCAAAAGATGGCCGGCAAGGCTGGTGGTGAAGGGGTCCCCTCTGGTTGGTCCAGTCCACCCTGAAAGGGGGAGAGAGAGAGGTGAAGTTGAGAGAAATGGAGATTTCCAAGTGTTACTGCTGATAATGGAGAGTTGAGGGGGGTTTCAGTGGTTCATCTTGGGGAAAGTCGACTTGGAATTTCGCAAATATACATTTGCTGTTGTATTTCTTAATATGCCTAGTGGAGAGAAAAAAATCAAGAGAGAACTCTCAGAGAATGTTGGGGTTGGATCAAGTACTCTCCTGAGCATGGTCCTATTTTGGAGTTAAGATACCTACATTTTAGCAAAACCTTTCATCCAGAATAGCTCAGTGCTGGCCGTTCAGATTAAGTGTTTATCTGTCTGGCACGTGGAAGGAAGACCATCTTGAAGCAATTGTGTTCAAACGTCCAAGAATAGGATAACACTTTATCAATTTTTATTTATTTATTTTTTAAATTTTGTTGAAGTTTATTCATTTTTGAGAGAGAGAGAGAGACAGAGTGTGAGTGGGGGAGGGGCAGAGAGAGAGAGCGAGAGCGAGAGAGAGAGAATGGGAGGCACAGAATCCGAAGCAGGCTCCAGGCTCTGAGCCATCAGCACAGAGCCCGATGCAGGGCTCAAACTCATGAACTGTGAGCTCATGACCTGAGCCTAAGTTGGACGCCCAAGCATTGAGCCACCCAGGCGCCCCATCAATTTTTATTGATTAATAAAGGAAAACAAAGGTTTAACTTCCATTGCCAGTAAACTCAGGACACAAAAAGTGACAAGGAATGTCTCAAGCGGCTTTCTATAACAGGGATCAAAATGAATTTGTATTGAAAACAGACTAGGACTCCCATTTTCTTGATTTTCTGTTTTGGATAAACAACCAACCAAACAAAGCAAACAAAAGAACACCTGTTTTGCAGCAAAGATTATTGTAGTTTGCTGTGCTGTGTGTAACCCCTCTATCCTGCCTTAGCTATATTTTAAAAATTAGATTTGCTGCCAAAAGCATTTTAAATTATTTAAGGAAGTATATTGATGATTAAAAACTAGGAAAAGTTTCACCTGCACTAGCCCAAAACTCTTTTCATTCTTCTGAAGCAGAGTAGTATAATGGAAAGAAAGAATTTGAAATTAAATGTCTTTCTCGTGTTTGCATTTTGTACTCTGTCCTTGGACAAGTCACTTCCTTCTCCTGAATTTCCATTCTTCATGTGTAATAAACAAACAGGCCTTCATTGTCATGCTTATTTCCCAGGGTTGTTGTGAGTATCCAGTAAAAAAATATGTGAAAGAAACTTGTAACCTGCAGATTCCTTATACATACATACAATTATTTTTAGCTCCTTTCTGATCTCTGTTCATATATATATGTATGTACATATACATATACATACATATATATATAACATTATGGTTGTACTATAATTCACTAGCTTTCTCCCTGTTGATGGACATTTAAATGGTTTGCAGTTGTTCTCCATTATAATCATACATTGAAAAACGTCTTTGTACATGTAGGCTTTTTTTTTTGGACCAATTTCTCTGGGACTAGTTCCAAAGGAGAGATTATGCAGTCAAAGTGAATGAGCATTTTTTTATCTGTCCTGTTTTTTTGAGCTTTCCCCCTTATCCCCAAACCCCTCCCTTTGCTATCTTTCCTAGAACGTCAAAGAATGCTTAAATGCCTTCTTGAAGGCATCCAGCAAGATTCAGAATCTGCATTTGGGGGCCATATTTCATGCTTCATGCTCTTATCAAGACCACTCAACTATGAGGCCTCCCCCAAGACTGCAGAGGCCTCTGGGGGCAGGATCACACTAATCATCTTTGCATCCTAATGTGGCCTGGCCTGTCATAAGATCTCAGTGAGTGGTTGTTCAGTGCAAATAAACTGAGCGGATGGCTAGGGAAGGATAGGCTCCTTACAGTCACCTGACTTGCCAAAACCTTCATTCGTCAAAGAGTTATTAAAAATGACGGGCACTGGTCCTAGAAACTGGAGATCAAGAGGCACAGGCAGCATAGGTGGTCTCATCCCCCTAAGAGCCGAGTCCCCAGTGCGAGTGGAGACTTTGGTCTTCAATTTAGTCTTCAATCCAGAGTTAAAAGGTGGAACTGGCTTGACCCGTGTCATGTGATTTCAGGGAGGGCCCTCGCTCTGATCAAATATTTTAACCATCTACCCTGTCATATCTGTCATCCTGTAACGGGGATCACGTAACAGAGGCTGGTATGACGGAAGGGGCCTCTGCTATGTTGTTGGATAACCATCTCCTGTGTCAAAGAACTCCAGACTGTGCTGTAGGAGCCAGGATGTGAAAACAGAGTTCCTTGACACAGCAGGGCTAGGGAGGGTTTCCAAATCCCCTCTGGAGCAGAAAATCCCTGTTTGATCATATTGCGTATCATGAGGCCACCTGCTGTGGGCATGGATGCTGGGGGCCTCTGGCCAATTCAGGCAAGATCAGGGTTCTGAGGTTTTGACTTGTGTATGAATGAACCCATGTCGAGACCTTGGACGTATCCCCCCGGCCCCCTGCTGCACAACTTTGATAAGGAGAGCAGAAATTGAGCAAATAGTTCTGAAAAGTTTTCCTTGGCCTCACACTCTGGGTTGTTTTCCAGCTGATTCCTTGGGAGTCTATGTAATTTATTGAAGGCTGACTGAAGGCCGGTCTTGGGTCTACTATGAAATCTCTTGTAGTGTTGGCTTAGCTTGAAGTCTGAGGGCAGACGCTGTCAAAGAGGGCAGCTCCGACCCCAAATTCTAATTACCGTTGTTTTCTGTGGAGACAAGGTTTTCAGACTCAGGATTGTTTTCTCTTGGTCATTGTGCTATTGAGCACTTACTTGGAGGTCACTTTCTGAGTTAGAACGCCATGGCTTTCCTTTTATAATGCTTTGTTAAAGGGCTCCCCAAACTTGGCTAAGAAATCGCACACTCTTACGTGTGCATTGTCTGTACAGTTGAGTAAAAATAAATGCTCTTGAACTTACAAACAGGTGAAACTCAATTTGTTAACATTTATTAATTGTTCTTATTTGATCACAACGATATTATCTGCTAGGGGTGCCTGGGTGGCTCAGTCGTTGAGTGCCTGGCTTTTGATTTCAGCTCAGGTCATGATCTTGTGGTTCGTGAGGTCAAGCCCCACATCGGGCTCTCTGCTGACGGTGCCGAGCCTGCTTGGGATTCTCGTGCGCTCTCTCTCTCTGCCCCTCCCATGCGTGTCTCACTCTCAAAAGAAATAAATATTTTAAAAATGTTAAATATTGTCTGCTCGAGATTGCCACTTAACCAGTGACCATCTCTGGGTCTAAGGAGTTTTCCCGTGTTGCAGAGAGTGTCAATGATCTGCAAACTTTAAATGTCAACCAGGAGATGAATCTCACAGTTGTGTTACATGGGTTATTGGTTTCAATTTCATGTGCGCACATATAGTTAGAATTTTGGTAAGTGTTTGATTTATTTTTGGCCACCCATACGTGGTTTCATTATCCCACATTTATACTGATGAGCGCATTCTTTCAAACTTTTCCATTTCAGCTCCTCTTTAAAAAGTGCCTGTGTATAATTTTTTTCTTTGCCTCTATTGACTGGCTGTCAGGCAGGCATCCTAATTCCCAGTTTCCCCGAGCCAAGAGCATGTCTTCTGTTTCAGCTGCAAACTAATAACCTGTCAGGAGTATGGAAATGTATCTCTGGAGTTTGTGATTCTGCACAGAATTGGGATTTCCAAGGAGAGGAGACTCTGTTCTGTGCTTCTCGTTTTTTGATGTTGGCTCTTAATGTTAATTCAAGTCAACTGCAGGAGACCCTCTGAGAGTCGCTAGTCTGTCTCTTTCCCCTTCTTCAGCCTCACATGCACATACATCCAGTGAAACTGAGGGACTTCCTAGGAGTATTTGTGTTTCGGAGGGAGCTCTCCCTAAAGTCATTACCTCCTTTCTTGGGAAGGTGGCGTCCACGGAGCAGCGCTGGGTTTGAGTGCCACCTCTGTTCCGTACTGGTTGGGTGATCTTGGTCAAATCTAACCTTTCTGTCTTTTGCCTTCCTCATCTGCAAAACAAAGATGAAAATCGTCTTGGTTTCTGTCCTTTCAATGATCCAAAGGAGGGAATATTTCAGGGTCTGCTCCAGGAATTGTACGGTCATGAGGATTATGCCAGCCTTGTTATGTTTTATGTGAAGCAATACTTTAAAGCATTTAGAACATTCCTCGCCTGTCGTAAGCTTTCAAGATGCATCAATCCATGATGTCATTAAGGATCTCAAGAAAATATTAATTCTCCACCTCTGATACGAGACAGAGTTCTAAATAAACTAAATGCATACCCACTGTGTGAAGTTTAATTTTTCTTCATTTGTAGAGCAGTAAATACAATTTTTTTTTTTTTTAAAGCCAACCAATCAACCAATCAGAATATAAATTCAGATTCTGTAGTGGTAGTGGGACACTTAATGGTACTTCTCACTAACACAAAATGCATAAAACACAAACTTGTATCAGGGAGTTAATCCAAATTTCCAGTTAATACTCTCCCTTCAGGAAATATCTGTCGCACTGATGTCCCACAAAAGACAAAACTCACTGCCTGACAGTGGTCTTTGTCAGTGTTTTTGAAAGTTAAAACAAGCACGTGTATTTTAGAATGAATAGTATACCATGTGGTGAAAGATGTCCCCCAGGCACAATTTTTCTTTAGCTCCTAAGAGTTACAGGGTCTTGGATTAAAGAGCACTCATGCCGTTGTTCCTACCTCTGGAGAACAGGCGACAATGTTTCTCAAGCCTTCGTCCGAGAGTGTGATAGCCATCAGTGTTTGAAATCTTTCTTAGAGATAATCTGTGTTGTTGCAATTTAAGGCAGTTTCTTTTTATCCCCTTTTCTACACTCATCCTTTGAACAAGAGCCCAGTATGGGCGCGAACCTCATGATCCTGTTATGCAGAGAAGAACACGGGTGATCTAGCCCACCACTCAGTGTTTGTGTTTCTGGGAGGGGGGACAGTATCTGTGTTGGCTACTGTTGGCTTTATTCTCTTAACACCTTTGGGCTTTATTTGAAAGGCAAAATCCAGTTGAAAAACTTCTGGTGTTTTCTTGAGATACATCATTTGAAACACAGAAACACCCTGAAAAATAAGCGTACGTTATTAAAATAACGCAAAAATTGATGCTTTTCTGGGGCACCTGGTGGCTCAGTCAGTTAAGCATCCGACTTCGGTTCAGGTCATGATCTCACGGTCCGTGGGTTCGAGCCCCGCGTCGGGCTTTGTGCTGAGAGCTCAGAGCCTGGAGCCTTCTTCAGTTTCTGTTTCTCTCTCTCTCTCTGCCCCTCCCCTGCTCGCGTGCTCTCTCTCTCTCAAAAATAAATAAAAACATTAAAAAAATTGATACTTTTAGAAATATACAATTCACTTTGATCCTGTCTACAATTTCGAATTTTAACCATGAGATATTCATCTTCATTCTACAGATTGAATTTACATCTTAGTCTAGCATGGTTCTTTTATAACGTGATTCTTTGGGTTTTATATCCCAATTCTTACACCTGCTGTGGGGCCTGCACAGCTCCCTGTGCAGCTCTCGTGAATAACCAAATGAATGCATTTCGTACTTCTCCTTTCCAGAGTGCTTAATCTCTTAAAATAAACTCTACCTACAGATGTTGTCATTGTTTGTAATCCATTCTAATATATCACTGATGTAAAATGTAAATGATTTAGGGCAAAACTAGGAGAGCATTTATGTAAAGCTTTGTACTTTTCTCCTTGACTTTCAAATATCCTTATTTCCTCAGTTAGTGCTGATTTCCTTGAAGCCCAAAGACATGAAATTCATCCATCAACTAACTTTTCTAGAATCAAATTTCCCTGGATGTTATTTTTAATTCGGAGACGTATAGCCATTGTTTCCGATATAAAAATGACTTCAACTTTCTCATTTTTAGGGAAATCTCAGATTTCCTTTCTCATACCTAGACACTTGGTTTCCCGCTATCTTATTACTTTTATGATCAGAAACAAAGATAGCCAGAAAGTGTGAAAACTTTTAGGTGATTGTTCTTTTCTCATCAGAAGTGTACTTTCTCACTTAATTTTTTCTCTGAATTTAAGTTCTCTGTTTTTTGAGATTAATCAACCATAATTTGCATGTAGGCGTCAAATAGTTAAATTTTCTCAATATATAGTTTCTGGCAATCAATTTGACACTATGGCTCTTTTCTTCCCCTTCCAGTTTTATAGAGATCTAATTGACATGTCATATTGTATAAGCTTAAGGTATACACTGTGATCATTTGGTACCCGTATATATTGAGAAATGATTACCACGATAAGGTTAAAACATCGATCACCTCACATTACTTTTTGTGAATGTGGTGAGAACTTTTAAGATCTGTTCACTTAGTAACTTTCAAGTATACAGTATAGTATCTTTAACTCTAATCACCATGCTGTACTATTATATCCTCAGAACTTACGTATCTTATAACCGGATGCTTGTACCCTTTGAGCACCTTTACACACTTCCCGGCGATCCCCAACCTATCTCTGTTTCTGTGAGTTCGGTATTTTTAGATTCCACATATAAGTGAGGTCATACAATTTTTTCTTTCTCTGACTTACTTCACTCAGCATGACACCCTCAAGCTTCATCCATTTTGTTGCAACTGGCAGGGTGTCCTACTTTTTAATGATTGAATAGTATTCCAGTGTGTGTGTGTGTGTGTGTGTGTGTGTGTGTGTGTGTGTGTGGTAATTTTCTGATCCATTCATCTGTCATTAGACACTTAGATTGTTCCCATGTCTTGGCTATTGTAAATAATACTGCAGTGATCGTAGAGTACAGATATCTCTTCAAGAGAGTGATTTTATTTCCTTCGAATTAATACCCAGAAGTGGATTTGCTGGATCATCTGACATTTCTGTCTTTAATTTTTTTGAGGGTACCCCATACTGTTTTCCAGAGTAGCTGTACCAGTTTACATTCCCACCAACAGTGTACAAATGTTCCCTTTTGTCCACGTCTGTTATCTCTTGTCTTTTCGATAACAGCAATTCCAGCCAGCGTGAGGTAATGTCTCACTGTGGTTTTGGTGTGTATTTTCCTGACGATTAGTGGTATTTACCAAGCACCTTTTCATGTACCTGTTGGCCTTTGTATATCTTCTCCAGAAAAATGTCTATTCAGGACCTTTACCCATTTTTTAATGGGGCTCTTTGTTCTTTTGCTATTGAGTTGTACCGGTTCCCTGTATATTTTGGATAGTAACACATTATCAGATACGTAGTTTGCAAGCATTTTCTTTCATTCCATACATTCCGTTTCCATTTTGTTAATTGGTTTTGTAGGGTTTTTTTTGTTTTTTTTTTTTGCGGGGGGGGGGCTTTTGTTTTGTTTTGTTTTGCTATGCAGAAGGGTTATAGTTTGCTATATTCTCATGTGTTGATTTTTGCTTGTTCCTTATGCTCTTGGTGTCATCGCCAAAAAAAAAAAAAAAAATCATTGCTAAGACCAATGTAAAGGAACATTTTCCCTCTGTTTTCTTCTAGGAGTTCTATGGTTTTCAGTCTTCCATTTCAAGTGAATTTTTGCGAGTGGTTTAAGATAGGGGTCTAGTTTTGTTCTTTTGCATGTAAATATCCAGTTTCCCCAACACCATTTATTGAAAGACTGTTTTTCCCCATATTTTTGGCTCCCTTGTCAAGTATTAGTTGATCATAATGCGTGTGTTTATTTCTGGGCTCTCGCTTGTGTTCCTTTGGTCCATGCATCTGTTTTATGCCTGTACCATAATTTTTTTTATTACTATAGCTTTGTAATATAGTTTGAAATCAGGAAGTGTGATGCCTCCATCCCCCCCTCCCACCTCCCCTGCAAGATTATTTGGCTTTTCAGGGTATTTTTTGTGCTTCTATAAGAATGTTGTGATTGTTTTTTTTTCTATTTCTTTGAAAAATTCTATTGGAATTTTGATAGGAGTTTCATTGAAGCAACAGATGGCTTTGAGTTGTATGGGTATTTTTACAGGGTTAATTCTTCAGATTTATGAGCATGGAATATCTTTCTGTTCATTTGTGTTTTCTTCAGTTTTTGCGTCGGTATCTTGTAGTTTTCAGTACTATCTTAGAGTTTTTACTTGCTTGGTTAAATTTGGTTCTAAAGATTTTATTCTTCTTGATGTTATTGTAAATGGAATTGTTTTCTTTATTTTTCAGATAGTTTGTTGTTAGTGTATAGTAACACAACTGATTTTTGCATGTTAATCTTATAGCCTGCAGTTTTACTTAATTCATTGATTAGTTCTAATAGTTTTTTGGGTTGATAGTTTTTTGTTTTTTGTTTTTTGGTGGTTTTTTTGGTTTTTTTTTTTGAGTCTTTAGGGTTTCCTGTATATAAGGTCATATTCCCTATAGAGACAATTTTAATTCTTCCTTCTTTATTTGGGTGCCTTTTATTTCTTTTTCTTGTCTGATTTCTCTGGCTGGGACTTCGGATACTCTGTTGAAGCAGAGTGGTAAGAGCAGGCCTCCTTATCTTGTACTCCTTATCTTGAGTACGACGGCAGCTGTGGGCTTTTCATATATGACCTTTATTATGTTGAACTATATTTCTTCTATACCCAAATTGTTAAGAGTTTTATCATGAAAGGATGTTGAATTTGGCCAAATGCTTTTTCTTCATCTATCAAGAAAGCCATATTATTTTTATTTTTCATTATATTAGTGTGATGTATTATATTGATTGACTGACATATATTGAACTGTCTTTGGATCCTAAGGATGAATCCTACTTGATCAAGGTGTATGATCCTTTTAATGTGCTGTTGAATTTGGGTTCCTAACATTTTGTTGAGGATTTTTGCATCTGTATTAATTGGGGATATTGGTCTATAGTTTTCTTTTCTTGTCCTTATCTGGCTTTGGCGTCAGGGTACTGTTGGCCTCATAAAATGAGTGTTTGGACATGTTCCCTTCTCTTTAATTGCTTGAAAGGGTTTGAGAAGGATTGGTATTAATTCTTCTTTAAATGTTTGGCAGAATTCACCAGTGAAACCATCTGACCCTGGGCTTTCTTTGTTGGAAGGCTTTTGATCACTGAGTCAATCTCCTTACGTGTTGCGTGTTCGCATTTTTAAAATATCTTCATGATTCAGTCTCAGTAGGTTGTATGTTTCTGGGCATTTATCCATTTCTTCTAAGTTGTCCAATTTGCTGGCATAAAGTTAGTCATAGTAGTCTCTTATGATCCTTTGTATTTCTGCAGTATCATTTTTAATGTCTCTTCTCGCAGTTTTGATTTTATTTATTGACTCCTCTCTCTTGTCTTCTTGGTGAGTCTCGCTAAAAGTTTGTCAATTTTCTTTATTTTTTCAAAAAAACAGCTCTTAGTTTTGTTCATATGTTCTCTTGTTTTCCTATTCTCTCTTTCAGTTATTGCTGCTTTAATCTTTATTATTTCCCTCCTTCTGCTAACGTTGGGTTTCATTTTCTCTTCCTTTTCTAGTTCCTTGAGGCATAATGTTAAGTTGTTTGAGAGCTTTCTCCTGTCTTAGTGTGTGCATTTATAACTAAAAACTTTATGCTTAGAAGTGCTCTGTTTGCCTCCTGTAAGTTTTGTTATGCTTTGTTTCTATATTTGTTTGTCTCAAGACATTTTTAAATTTTTCTTTGGATCTCTTCTTTGATCTAGTGGTTGTTCAAAAGTGTGTTGTTTAATTTTCACGTATTTGTTAATTTTCCAGTTTTCCTTCTTTTATTCACTCATAATTCCATACCATTGTGGAAAATATACTTGATAGAATTTCTACCTTCTTAAGTTTGTTTGGACTTGTTTTGTGTCCTCACATATGATCTGTCCTGGAAAATGTGCTTTGTGTGTTTGAGAAGAATGTGTTATCTACTGCTGTTGGATTGAATGTTCTGTATATATCTGTTAGGTCCATTTGGACCTGTAGTGTTGTTCAAATATGCTGTTTTCATATTGATCCTCACCTTGGCTCTTTAAAATTTTTTTTAGTGTTTATTTATTTTTGAGAGAGACAGAGAGCGGGCATGAGCAGGGCAGGGGCAGAGAGAGAGAGGGAGGCAGAGAATCCAAAGCAGGTTCCAGACTCTGAGCTGTCAGCACAGAGCCTCATGCGGGCCTCAAACTCATGAGCTGTGAGATCATGCCCTGAGCCGAAGTCAGATGCTTAACCAACTGAGCCACACAGGCGCCCCTCACCTTGACTCTCTTAAAGACAGTTTTATGAGGATCATACCTGCCTGTTCTCCTGGAATGTACTAGAGCCTGAATAAATTCCGTCCTTATGTGACCAATGTCAGGGCCAGGTGATATTGAAAGAAACAACCAAAAGCAAATGAAAAGTGGTTCTAAATTTTGCTTGCAGTTCTCAGAGCACCTCAAAGTGGATCGGTGTAGAGTCCCGGCCATCTTGCCTGAGATTCTTATTCCCCTCCTGCACCCTCACTGCCAGAGCCCAGCTAGAGTTTTACTTCTCCACTTTCTCTCTTCCACTACTTCCCAGGGCTCTCCACTCTTTTTATACCTGTTGAGTTTGGTCCTTGTAGTCCTACCGCTTTCTTCTTCTTCTCCTGATTCTTTATCGCAGCAACCCAGCAATTAAGCTACCGAGAGAAAAAAAAAAAATCCCTTCAGAGGGTGAACAAAGAGGAGACACTAAGCAGGTAGGGACAAAATTATCTTTGCTGGGGAGCAGAGGCCTCCAGTGTTTATAGGGAGACCAGGAATGCTCAAATAATACTAAATTTGGTCCATGTCTCCGAAGCATTTTTTAAAAAAAGAACACAAGGATTTGATGCAGCTGGTAAAGTTCTTGCTTTGCTTAGCTTGGGATAAACTTTCCAAAAGAGGCAACCTGTCCACAGTTCTCGAGCCCGTGGCATTGGAATGTGAGCTTGGAGAAACCCCAGATCATGCATTGATAATATTCTTCTAGAGTTATAACAGATATAAGGGGGAAATGTGCTATGAAGAGCCTGAATATATTCCGTCTCATAAGGCGTGTGGATTTTCCAGGACTCTGCTGTGGTTTTCCAGAATTTCCCTCTAGGAATAGCTAAAGGTGGGAGCTGGTTGGAAAGGAAGTGCTTAGGGAGAGTGAAAATTGGGTTGGAACTTTATGTAAGATGGAGAGAATATCATTTTCTACATCAAAAAGTGTAGAGGTGATGATGGCTGCTGGAGAGCAGTGTGATACCAAAGCCTCCCTATCCGGTGCACCCCCGGGAGTTCCCACTGGTCATGTGTGAGCTGTTCGTAGGCCAGGAGCCTTTTTTGCGTGCATTTTTCCTCAGATTACTGGCCTATTGCATGGGTTATTGTATTATTCTTGTGGGGATCTTTTTCTTGGGATGCTTTTGTTTTTAAAAATCACTTTCTCTATGCATAACCACTATTCATAGTAGTCTGTGGCCTTATAAACATTACGCACACAGAGAGGTTTAGTTTGTGTTTTTTAATTTTAATTTTAATTTAAAAATTTTTCATGTTTCTTTATTTTTGACGGGGGTGGGGAGAGGGAGAGAGAGAGGCAGGCACAGAAGCCGAAACAGGCTCCAGGTTCCGAGCTGTCAGCGCAGAGCCCGACGCGGGGCTCGAACCCACAGACCGTGAGATCATGACCTCAACCGAAGTCGGACACTTAACTGGCTGAGCCACCCAGGTGCCCCTAATTTGTGTTTTTAAACAAAAAATAAGGTCACACTCACTCTTTGATTTGAAATTTTCTTTTTTTTTTTCACTTTATAGTTCATGAATATCCATGTCCGAACATTTAAGTATACTGTGTTCTTTTTGACAACTATTTATTTCATTGCACGATAATAGAATCTTGTACTCAATAATTCCCCTATCGTTGGATGTGTAGGTTACTTCCAACTTTTCACTCTACAAATAATGGTGCAGTGAATATCCTGTGAAATAAGGGAAGCAGAGCAGATGAGGATCTCTGAGTTCCAATGGACCATGAGTCTTACATTCACAAGTTGCTGTTGCCCAGTTTCAGATAATTATTTAGGGCTGTTCCAAACCAATATAAAAATCTTCTCTTCAAAACACTGCCAGCAGCAAACTAATTTAAGTTCTCCTGATTTACCTGTGATTAATAAAAAAAAAAAAATCCATTAACTCCCCATGGAAGATTCTTATGAGACATTTAACCTGTAAATTTTTCTTTTGGAGCTTTTTGGAAGCTGAGAGACAGTACTGAACAAGCTTCCATTTTGGCCAGATTTTGCTTATTTGGCCAGTTCAAATCAGTTCGATGGCTGTGTGTTGATGTGTGCCCTTAGACATTCCCCAGTACTTGCCTAGGGCCAGTGACCTGTTGGCCAGTGAACAGATTTGGCTTAATCAAGTTCCAAGTTAGATATAGCACTCATGTGATAGTGATCTTTCATTTAAAGTCTACATTTTCCTCACTGAACCTTGGAAAAATCAAATACATAAATAAAATGAAGAGGTCGGGAAAGATGTTGGTTTGGTTTGTTTCAACCTTCTGCTTGCTGAAGGCTCAGAGCCAAAAGAAGGGGGGACAGAGCAATGGAGGTTTTACTGTTTACTTGGTAAGCTGGACAAGTCTATAGATGTCTGGAACCGTCTCTGTAAAGTATAGTATTTACCAGCTCTAAAGGGTCTCTTAAGGAAACAGTCCTGGTTCAACATAGTAAATATCCGAGTGTAAATCTGAAATCTATTCAAACCAAGACAGGTATGGTTTAGAATTTGCATTGGTGGCACACTTTTGGGCCTACTATACAAAAGATTATATAAATAATCTGTGTGCTACCTAGCCAAGGTACAAAACCTGGTGTTAAAATTTTGATCCCTCTGTGGTGTTGGATCCTAAACAAGGTGAGTATGTATCACAAATACGTTATTACTACTTCTATGCCAAAGAGTGGTATAAGTTTGATTTTTATAAATGAACTTGAGCTCTACTAGATTAGGCCAAGGATGGACAACCAGCTCATTGTGGCCAAGCCACAGACTGGTCACTATCCTTTGAAATAGAGCAAAAAGTCCTTCACCAACTGGGAATTACCGACACTATCAGGTCCTTTTGAATAATCTTGAGTTTAGTCATTTCAGTTTGTAGGAACCAGGTAAAAGTCTGCCTTGATCAGGAGCAGAAGCTTGTAGGTCCCGAGGTAGAAGGAATATGGTGGGGTCATGATGGTCATGAGTGAGTGGAAGTTACAGGTAAGCCAGCATAGTGAGAAAATAGAACCCACAAGATAACATTTAAATGTGCTTATACAATGGAAGATGAGGAAGCCAGTGAGAAGGAGTGGCTGGGTCAGGGTGGTGATGAGCCACATGACAAGTCATATACCCTCTTTGGATTCTGAACAACATCTCTTTCTGAAGCCTGGTTGTTCAGTGTTTCCCTGGATTCCTTTTAGGCCTTGGCCTCATGGTTGAAATTTCTGTTCTCATTCTCAAGTGTATTCTTACAGACTATTTCATCCTGCAAACTCCTGCCCTGTTACTTGAGATAGCTTGAGTTGAGACTTGTTCCTTGCAACTGGAAAAGCTAAGTTAAAAACTTTCATTATTAAGTGTGAAGAAACCAAGGCTTAAAGTCATAGTCTAGTAACTTAAGGGGCTGGACTTCAGGTATGTGTTTATCTGACTCCAAGGCCCAAACTTTTAAATATTTTTGTTTAATGTTTATTCACCTTTTTGAGAGACAGAGATGGAGTGTGAGCAGGGCAGGGGCAGAGAGAGAGGGAGACACAGAATCTGAAACAGGCTCCAGGCTCTGAGCTGTCAGCACAGAGCCTGATGTGGGGCTTGAACTCATGAACCATGAGATCATGGCCTGCGCCGAAGTCGGATGCTCAACCGACTGAGCCACCCAGGCGCCCCTCCAAGGCCCAAACTTTTAAACTCTGTGCTGTGCATGATGCATTTCCTGACACATTCAGGTATTTGACTTCAGTTTTGACAGCAATGTGCTCTCACTAGGTAAGTGAACCAGCTTGGAACTAAGTATAAATTAAATTAAGCTTCCTCTGTATCAGTGACTTTCTTCACTTAAAATATGGTATCATATTTATGCATTACTAACTTCTGATTTTCTATTATTGATAATGATTAAGAACTGGTTGGCATATGAAAATGATTGTAGGACACATTTCACTTCGTTGTCACTGTCAGGTCACATCACTTGGAAATTAAAGCCAAATGAGACATGTCACATACTCTTCAGTGACTTGCACATTAAAGACTCTTTGCAACAGACATGAATCATAACTTTTGAGGTTTTTCTCTCTTTTACTAATTTCCTCCCCTTGTTTCATTTCCTCTGGTTCTTGTTGAAAGAAGAGGCTTTGATAAAGGATACTATATGTGGGGAAAAGGAAGCTTCGCAAGTTCCACGAAATGACGTGCCTTAAAAAAGAAGGGAGATTTTAGTAATACTTCTGGAAGCCCGGTTCGTGGGCAACAGTCTATAAGTCGGCGAATATTTATTTCCAAAGGGAATACATGTTGCTACACACAAGGTTTCTAAACAAGGAATAGTTTTGTGACCTGCGGGAGATCTCTAGGTATCTCAAGGATAGAGACCGCCATTGTCCAAGGGATATGTAAATGAATCTGCACCTGCACATACGTGCGTCTACTGTATATGCACAACGAAATTGTAGAAATGCTGCCAGGTTTTCTCTAGACCGGAAATTGACTGATGCCCTGCAGGTTGACTTTTGAATTATTTTGCTGACATTTAAAAAGTGGGAGATTTTATATAAAAAGCCAGATCGTTGTTGTTTTATTCAAAACCTGCCATCTGGCACTACTGGGCCTGCATTCTCCCATAGGAGTAGTTGTTTGGGGCTTAGTGGAGGCCGCCTCCAACAAACATGGACCTTCCTGCTCATTCCCTCATGTTGCAGGTCGCACTGGCTGCTTCACGTACGTGTTACTTCTGTGGCCAGGGGAGGCAGTTGAGCTTGCGATCTCTGATTAAGAACCCAGGGTTCCGAAGTGTTGGCCATTATCAGAGTGATCTAGGGTAGAGTCTGAGCAGCTGCGGATCTTCAGAAATGCCTCTAACTGCAGGTGTGCACCTAACGTCTCCTGTGGTGCTGCCCCCAAGGCTACGTTTTGGCCCCCGCTCCCCAGCTCCCCATGGGGAGTAGATCCAGGAGGTAGGGCATGGAGCCAGGGAATCTGATTATGTAGAAAACACCCCCCACCCCCACCTTGGTTCTAATTTTGAGTAAGATGGAGTAAACACACCTTATCTACCGTCTTCTGCTGCATGAAGCTGTACAGCCTGGGCAGGGTGCGCGGAACAGCCGTTTGAGGACTTTGAAAAGCAAATCGGAGCAGAAAGATTGGGGAAGAAGACCAGGACTTGAAGTGCCACCAAACTAGTGGTGACTTTCCCTTTTATGTGTGCCTGCTCCCTTCCCCCTTGACCTCAGTGCAGTCTGAAACCTCGAAGTCGAGACCCGCCTGGATAGAACTCCAGGAGAAGTTGTCTAGTTCAGAGAGAGTGCGCATGAGGAAATTTCTCTTTTTTTCCCCTTTTCTTTTCTCCATCTGTTGTGCCACAGCTCCCAAGCGGTCCTGGGATAGCGGTGGCAGTAGCGGTAAGATGGCTGGCAGGGGCCCCTCACCTGAAGTGGTTCCGAGAGAGTAGGGAAAAACATCATTGCTTTTTTCTCCCCTCTGCCTTCCCACTGCTTGGCTCTCCTTTCCCACAGAAACAGGGGCAGGCATGGGAAGTATATGACAGAATAGATAAATAAAGCCCCAACTTTCTTGTCAGAGTACCGAAAAGAACCCCAGGGAAGCTGGAAAGTATCAGGAAGATCAAAGAGAGGGTAATTAAGGGGGAACTATTAAAGTTGTAGATGAACTACTGGGCTCACTCCTCAGCCGAGCATGCATGGATCTGATCCTAAACAGTGTCTGTAATGGACATTGAGAACTCAGCTGCACTGCAAAGTCTTTGAAAGCCAAAATTATGTTGGGTCAATTTACTAAAAAGACATAATAATCATAATTTTATATGCTTCTAATAACAGAGCTTCAAAGTACTTGAAGCAACAACAGGCAGAATAAGAAAGAGAAATAGAGCAATCTAGAATTATAGTTGGAGACATCAGTGATGTTTTCGCAGAAACTTATAGAACAGACAAAAACAGATTAGACAGAAAATCAGCAAGGGTGTGGAAATACTGAATATTATCTATCAACTGGATCTAATTGATATTTATAGAATACTGTAATCATCAGCGGAATATGTATTCTTTTCAAGTGCACAGATCATTTACCAAGGTAAATCATATCCTGGGTCATTAAAACAAACAAAAATAACAAAATGCAAAAGAATTGAAACCATGCAAAGTCTGTTCCCTGACTGTAAAGGAATTAGACTAAAGATTGATAACAGGAAAGTCTCTAGACACTTGGAAATTAAACAGCATGCTTATAAATAATCTGTGGCTCAAAAAGAAACTTCTGGGAGCATCTGGGTGGCTCAGTCATTTGAGTGTCCAACTTCTGATTTCAGCTTAGGTCATGATTTCACGGTTCGTGGGATGGAGCCCATGTTGGGCTTTGCGCTCACAGTGGAGAGCTTGCTTTGGGGTTCTCTCTCCATCCCTCCCCCCTCGTTCCCTCCCTCTCTCTCTCTCTCTCTTTCTCTCTCTCTCTCCCAAAATAAAGAAATAAACTTTTAAAAAAAAAGAAACTTTCAAGGAAAATTAGAAAACATTTTGAACTGAGAGTGAAAATACAACTCATAAAAATTTGTGGAATGCAGGTAAAACAGTACTGAGAGGGGGAATTATAACATCAAATGCTTATATTAAAAAAGAAGACAATTTTGAATTAATAACCTATGCTTCCACCTTAAGAAACTAGAAAAAGGGCAGCAAAATAAATACAAAGCAAAGTGAAAAAAAAAAGATAACAGCAGAAATCAATGGTATTGCAACAGCAAAACAATAAGAAAATCAATAAACCAAAAGCTAATTCTTTGTAAAGATGAATAAAATTGATAATCTAGCAAGACTGACAAAGGAAAAAAGAGAAGACACAAATTATGAATATTAGGAAGGAAAGTATCACCACAGAGCTTTTAGACATTAAAAGAATAAAAAGGGTGCACTACAGACTGCTCTTTGGGAATAAATTCAGCAACTTAGATGAAATGGTTGATTCCTCAAAAAACACAAATTCTCAACACTCACCCAAAATGAAATAGATAATTTGAACATTTTGTGGCTATTAAAGAAATTGAACCTGCAGTTTAACCGCCCCCCCCCCCAAATAAACCTCTAAGTACAGACAGATACACTGATGAATTATTCCAAATATTAAAATGAACTCTACACAATCTCTTCCAGAAAACAGAAGAGGATGAAACACTTCCAAACTCATTAAAAAAAATTTTTTTAATGTTCATTTATTTTTGAGAGAGACAGAGACAGAATGCGAGTGGGTTAGGGGCAGAGAGAGAGGGAGACACAGAATCCAAAGCAGGCTCCAGGCTCTGAGCTGTCAGCACAGAGCCTGACGTGGGGCTTGAACTCACAAGCTATGAGATCATGACCTTAGACAAAGTCGGACGCTCAACCAACTGAGCCACCCAGGCGCCCCTTATTAAAAAAAAATTTTTAATCCAAACTCATTTTATGAGGCCAGCATTATTCTGATGCTAAAACCAGACAAACAATGGTGTAAGAAGAGAAAAACGTAGATCAATATCATTCACAAACATATACGTAAAAATCCTTAACAAACTATTAACAGAATAAATTCAGCAATATATAAAAAGAAAAATCTGGGGTTCCTGAGAATGTGAGGCGGGTTTAATACTCATGCATCAATCAAGGCAATCTACTATATTAGCAGTTTAAAGAAGAAAAACCATACGCTCATATCAACTGAGACAGAAAATCATTTGACAGAAAGTCAACATCCATTTAAATTAGGAATAGGAGAGAATTTCTTCAATCTAATGAAGGACATCTACAAAAAACCTACAGCTAAAATTATGTTTAATGGTGAAAAACTGAATGCTTTCCCGTTATGATAAAGAACAAGAGAAGTTTTTCCACTCTCACCACTTACTATTCAGCATTATACTGGAAGTAGTAGCCAATATGATAAGGCATTAAAAGAAATTAAAAGACATTGAGTGGAAAGGAAGAGTTTTTATTCACAGATGATATGATTGTACATAGAAAATCCCAAGGAATCCACAAAAAGTCCTAAAACTAATAAAGGAAAATCAGAGGATACAAAGTCAACACTCAAAACCCAATTGTATTTATTTCCTTTTTTTTTTTTAAATGTATATTCATTTTTTGAGAGACAGAGAGAGACAGAGCATGAGTAGGGGAGGGGCAGAGAGAGAGAGAGGGAGACACAGAATTTGAAGCACGTTCCAGACTCTGAGCCATCAGCACAGAGCCCAATGCGGGACTCAAATGCATGAACTGTGAGATCATGACCTGAGCCAAAGTTGGACGCTTAACTGACTGAGCCACCCAGGTGCCCTTAATTGTATTTCTATATGCTACCAAAGTTTAGTTGAAAACTGAAATGAGAAAAAAAAACAATATTATTTACTGTTGCTCAAAAAAAAAAAAGTGAAACACTTGGCTGTAAACTTAACAAAACATATAGGATCTATATATACTGAAAACTATAAAACGTTGTTTAAGAAATACCTAAATGAAGGAATATACCATGTTTACGGGTTAGAAGACTCAATGTAGCAAAGGTATCGGTTATCTTCTGATTATGATTGATCTGTAGATTTCATACAATTCGAATAAACATTCCCACAAGACTTTGGGAGATATAGATAGATTGACTCTAAAATTTATATGGAAAGGCAAAGGAACTAGAATGATTAAAACAGTTCTGAATAAGAGGATAAAGCTAGAGGAACCACATTTTCTGATTAGCCAAAAGCAGTAGGCACTGGCAAAGGGATAAACATATAGATCAATGAAACACAAAACAGAGTTCAGAAATAGACCTAAATAAATATGGCCACCAAAGTGCTAAAGTCATTCCTAGGAGAGACAATAATATTTTCAACATATTGAAAGAGTTGGAACGGTCAGTACCATTAAAAATGGGCAAAAGACTTGATCCAAAGAGGATATGTGGATGTCAAATGAGCACATGAAAAGATATTCAACATTATCAGGCTTTAGGAGATGCAAACTGAAACCAGGGTGAGATACAACAACGTTAACAATTAGAATGGCTAAAATAAAAAAAAAATGCTGCTAATACCAAGTGCTGGTGAAGATGTATATTATCTGGAGCTCTATATACTACGAGTGGGAATGCAAAATGGGACGAACGGCCACTCTGGAAAACAGTTTGTCAGTTGCTTGTTAAATAGATTATTGGCACATGATTCTGTAATTCCACTCCTATATATTTACACTAGAGAATAAAACCTTATGTTAACACAAAAACCTGGACAGAGATATTTAGAGCGGCTCTATTCATATCACCCAAACGGGAAACACCCCAAAGTCCTTCAACAGGTGAACAGATAAACACACTGAGATATATCCATACAATGAAATACTACTTGACAATAAAATGGAACCGCTGATCAGCACAACACCTTGGATGAGTCTCAAGTGATTGTTCCGAGTGAAGGGCGCCTGAGTCAAAAATGTCATATACTGTGTGGGTCTATGTCTCTGGTACAAGACAAAACCATAGAGGTGAAGCGAGAGCCGTGGTTACCAGGGGCTGGAAGTACGGGACCAGTGTGAGTTTGCGAGAATTTCTTGAGACTGATGGAAAATGCTTTGTCTCCTGATTGCAAAACTAGTTACATAAACTCATACATATGTGAGAATCAATAGGACAGAACACACCAAAAAGCCTCGTTTTACTGTAGGTTAAAAACAAGTCAAAATACATGTTTAAAGTTTCACTCTTAAGGTGAAGGTGCTCCCTGGGTCGTATAGCACTTCTCTAGAGCAGCTACCCGACGGCGAGCCTCCGAAGCAGCAGCGTTTTAGGACTTCCCTCCAAGAAATTAGAACTTATTTTGGAGAATCACAACAAATGACAAATAACCTGCAGCAGGAGACAGGCAATCGTTTCAGAGCAAGAGCAGTAGAGAATCTGAAATTTTGCATTGCTGCCAAGTTAAACAGAAAACACAAACATTTGTATAGCTTTGTAACAAAAGAGCCATATGTGTTTTGGCAGAAAGACCTCTTAATGGCACTTGTGGCTTTAAAATAACTGAGCCTCGCTCCCATTACGTGGAAATTGCACACAGATGTACCGCACGTCAGGGACCGTAGTGCTCCCCTGGGGAGAGGACATTAAAGATAAAACCCAGACTGACAAGGAAGAGAATCTGTCTACCAGTGCAGATGTGGTGAGCCCAATAACTTCTTGGCACTGGATCTTGAGATTGCGTGTACCACTTAAAAGAGATGTTTGGATTATTTTGCCGTTGTGGGTTCATGACTATTTGCGTTTTCAACGGCACAGATAGTATCTTAAGACTTTTAGTCTGGGGATGGGGTGTTCGACGATCAAAAGCAAAATACTTGGCTTTTTGGAATGAGTGGGGTGGTGGGTATTGATGGAGACTGGGTTTCCAGGACCACACCCCCACCCATCCAACTGCAAGTTCATGGAAACTCTCTGTTTTCAAAAAGGAGATATTTAACCCCAACTTCTCTTTCTAGCAAATAGAATCAAATGCTTATATACTTGCGGTTTGGGGTTAAGGAAGGAGAGGTCAAGTAGGGTTTCTGACATATAAGTAACAAGACCAATTTTAGGTTACTGAGAAAGAATGTACTAGAAGGATCAGGGGTAAGTCTCAGAATGAAAGGAAAAGTTAGTCTCAAAACTAATAGGAACATGGATGGCAGGGACTATGGGCAATCTCCTCAGAGAAGAGGAAGAGCAAGGAAGAAACTCCATACATTGTCCCCATTTTCACTTTACTCATGACTCAGCGTGTGCTCGGTCTGCATTGGGTCACATGCTTGCTCTTTGGCCACAGAAGAGGGGTCACCTGGAGTGACATGCAGTGGGGAAGGGGGTAGTTCTGCAGAAGTAAAGTTCTGTTTCCTTGAGAAGGGGCTGGATATTGGACAGGCAGAAAAAACAGTTTCCAGATCACCCCCGGAGAATGTGTGGATGGGTGTGAGTGTGGTGCAGGGAGGGGTAGGGAAGGTGTTCAGTGTGATGGCAGAAAAAACAATAGTCTAGGGACAGACCTTGGACCAGAACTCCGAGAGGGCTCTGCCATAAACTGGCAGTGAGACCCCGGGCCAACTCAGCCACTCTGCCAGGAGCTCCGCTTTATTTCAGAGGTTGGGCTGACTGTTCCCTGAGATCCCTTTCCCTAAAATCTTAGGAGAAGTATACTTTGGGATTGTATTTTTTAGTTGGATATAAGAAAGTGTTTAATTCAATAGGATTTTTTTTTTGAGTGCTTATAGTAGTGTTTCTCCAATGTTAGAATGTATGTAAGAATCTTAGGAGTTTGGGTGGGTGGAGACATTCTTGTTAAATTGCAGATTCTAAGGCTCCATCCCCAGAGATTTGGATTCACTTAGGCTAAATGGAGCCCAAGAATCTGCCTTTTAAACAAAATGGCCAGGTGATTCTGATGCAGGTGGTCAAGCCTACAGATTTGCTCACCTGCTCTTTGGTTCTCAGTCTTTGAAAGGGAACTTTCTCAGTTGATGCTGAAGATATTTAAAAATGTGTAAAGTCGGGCAATGGATGTGCTCCCGAAAGCCCCTGTCCTCAGCCCCATAGACAGTGTGACGATGTTGGGGAGATGGTGGGCCCCCGGGTAGGGTAGCCAGGAGCTCCCTTCCCCGTGTATTGAGACATAACAACCCAGGGCCTGTGCGTTTTCTCCTCACCCCTGCTCACTCCTTCTGCCTCACATGCAGCCGTGAGACAGAGCTGTGGGGTAGAGATACTGCCACGCGCACTCTGACTGCTTTCGTATTGTCTGAAGTGTGCGAACTGTTCTATAAATAGAACCTTTTCAGGTGAGGACGCGTATTCAGTATCAGCAGGGCCTGATTTCTAAGTTTCCGGTTTTAAGAAGTTGAACCTTCGGGCTACACTTTTACATTAAATGCATCTCATTTGGGGAGTTACGTTGAAGGAAGCATAGTCTTCTTTGTGTTTTTTTTTTTGTTTTGTTTGTTTTTGTTTTTTTGAGTGTTGTCGTTTGTACTGAACTTTCTGTCTGGGGATCTCCAAGAGCTTTTTAAAATCATTTGGTTTCATGCACGGTGGTCCATGTTCACATGGAGTTTATAAATGGTCAAGGTATATGGGCTTATGTGATAAAAGCCTGAATCTTTTTCTACTAACTTGTACAACATGTCATTAAAAGCTATGGGGGATGCTCAATGGAAGAATTTCTGGCTGGATAGAAGAATTTGGTCATTTGGACCTGCATACACTCCAAATAGATTCAGGGTCCTGAGCAAACGGTAGTGAGTTACAGCAAGGGTGAAAATAGCTTAAATAGTGGCATAACGTATATTTGGATACACCCAAGAAACACACTTGTGTATTAAATAAAAATAATAAATAGTAACTTGAAAAACAACAATTCTAGGGGGCATTACCTTAGTGTTGAACTTGGACATGATATGATTTATGATGCACACACAGAGCACTTTCCTTAAAGTTCTAATCTGATACACTCTCTTGTCTTTGTTGGTTCCAGCCTCAGGACAGAGATTGGATTGGAAAACTTGGTCTGGGCCTTCTAACAACATGGCTAAGGCCTTTTGTAGATAGGAGGTGGGTGCCCGTTGGGGCTGACTGGTCCTCTGTCCTATTTCTGTGTTATGTTTCAAATGAAATTGTCCTTTCTTTTAGGTGCTTGATTGGTTGTATATATGCAGTGTGTGTGTGTGTGTGTGTGTGTGTGTTGTGTAGTGGGGAAACAAAGGCTAGGCTAGGAGTGGGCAAACATATGAAGGATCAATTCTACAGGTTTTTATTCTTGCTTTATTTTCCTCTTTCTCTGATACTCAGTTGGCGGGGGTTCTGCATATTCTTTTGGCTTCAAGACGTGTTGATATTTAAGAGAGGAACAAAAGTGTTTATTCTTCAGAGTTTCAAACACACACACACACACACACACACACACACACACACACCTCAGTAAGTATGCATTCTGTTCCACTTGGTCTTGTAAGTCCTTAGGCAGTGAGATGAGCCTTGCACTTTCTCCCCGGCGAAACATCCCCACGTCTCCTGGTGGACATTCCTCCGTTCGTGTGCTTCATAAATTAGCAGGGAGGGTGCCATTGTAATACTTGACCATATAAGGGGAAGAGAGGCCCCGCCGTTCTGTGGCTTTGCCCTCATGTCAGAACCGTATATACACTCGAGGCCTTTTAAGGGAACGTGGTGCGTGCGGGGAAAACATCCCCGGGCAGCCCATCCATTTTCCTCGCTACTGCGGACTTGGTGCCTGCAAACTGTGTGTTACTTGGAAGCATAAATCACAGGGGGCTGCTGGTGCCGAGCGTGAGGGAGGAAGCCTCAGGGGACCCCGCCTGCTGCCCAGAGCCGTTGGCATCTTAGTTTTCACCAAACGCCCATCTCACAACTCGGCCTTCCAGCCTGCGGTGAGAACTTCACCAGTAGCTCGCCCTGGTGTGCACTTGCCCAGCCCGCTCCGGGTTATGCAGCGTTATGATGGCGGCAGCGAGCTAACCACGGCCTCCAGAAGGTCCCAGAGGAGTCTCGTCTGGCTGTAGCGTTTGGCTTGGTATGGTGGGAGGTCTCAAGTTCAGGGAGAGCTGGCTTTGGACCACAGAACTTCCTCTTCCTAGCTCTGAGATCTTGGACTAGTTACACAACCTCTCTGGGCCCCCGTGTCTTCGTCCGAAAATGGGAAGCATAAGCGGGATGAAATTCACTCAGAAGTGTTTAGCACGGTACTTGGCAAGTAGTAAATGCTTACTGATCATTAGCTGTTGTGGTTGTTACTATTAGATTATTACTATTACTGCCAGAAGAGAGCTCTAGTTTAGATTCTCGCTGCTCAGATCCAGCAGACTTTATAAACAGATTTCCTTTATAGGCAAAGCACATCCAGAAGTGCTCTTAGGGGCCCTGAAGAATGTCTTGGCACCATTCATTGCGTGGAGAATGGCTCCTGGTATCAGGCAGGTCAGGGCCCGAATCCCTGCCAGGCCGCTTCCCAGTTGACCGCATTGGATGAACTGCCTCGCCTCTCGGTACCTCGGTTTTGTAGTCTGTGGTGATAATGGTTGTTTAAAACCAGGCCCTTCGGTTTCCAGGGGTGGAAATGAATCACATTAGAGCAAAGACAAGGAAAGGGCTTGTTGCAAACCTATAGCGATTCCACGGAAATGACCTGTGGTACTAAGGGCTCCTCAGTGCCACCTGTGAGTGACATAGTGACCCTCGGCTCAGTCTCCCCAGTGGACACCCCAGTCTAGCCTCCAGGCCACCCCTGTAGCAGAGCCTCTGGGCTGGGGTACTTTCTCGGGACGGACAACAAGAATTAGAGCTCCTGGGGGCGGGGGGTTATAATAAAGCTGACCTCGGGGAGCTGCCTGATGGTATCTGTGAGCCACTGTGGGGACATACCCAGCACAGTGTCTGGTCCTCGGTAGATTCTCACCAAATGTGACTCATGCTCCATTCTTGTCCCTTCCTCAGGAGTAAATACCCCATCCCTAGAGCAGTAGCACCAAAGAGGGAGAGAGAGAAGAGAGCACTGGTGTCCATTCCGGGTTAAAATCCAACAGGAAAGAAATGGCTGAGTTGGGGGAGACGGAAAAGAAGGAGGGGCTTTGCAGGGTGAAGGGGCTTCTACCCATAGGTGAGGAGGTTGTCTCCTCTGGTGACAGCTATCTCTACACTCACTCCCTTCTTTGAATTCCACCTTCTTGAGCTTTATTTCCCAGTAAAGAAAACAGAAGTCCTGCAGGACAGGTCAAAAGGACAGTGCGTGTCCCTTCTGTTCTGGCAGGTTCAGCAGCAGCCACACGTTAGCGGAATCATCCAGGTCGAGGGGACTTGGGCGAGACACTTAGGGAGGCCTGTGTGTGACCTTCCTCAAGGCCCCTGCACCGTCAGGCAGAGCCCTGGTCCCACCCACAGGTTTCTACCCAGCACCCAGGAGTCCCATGCTGATTTCCTTAACAAACCTGCATTTGTTGGGACCTCCCTTCTTTGCTCGGAAAGGTCAGGGGTTCTCAAGCTGTCTTTCTGTTCATAGGAGGAGCTCCTGTTTCTGCCTATGGTGATTTTCAAAGCAGGTGGGGTTCTGCATGTTAGAACCCCCCCCCCCCCCCCCCCGCTCCCGCCGTTGAGTTTCTGATAATCCTGCCTGGCCATGTGCTGGGTGTTGTCATTCAGAGAAGGACAGAGCCCTCTGTGCGGAGGAGGAGGGCAAGGACCTCGGGTGGAAAGGCTGTGGCTGAGGGGTGCCTGGCACTGTAGGAGAGCAGAGGATTACTTCCGGGGAGCACGGACTGTCCCTCACTGCCAAGTTCAGCTATGAGCGCTCCCTGCCGGGGCTCCCAAGATCATAGCACTTGCGGCTCGCATGCAGCCCCTTCCCAGGAGACCGTCTGGGCAGTCCACGTGGCTGGCGAGGAGTGTGGTGGTGGCAGGTCTTGGTCCCGCACAGCCGTCCCTCAGATGCAGACCCCTCAGTCAGCCCCCGTTTCCCTGCAGGCTGTCACCAAAGGGTGGTTGTTTTCCTGGGAAATCCTCAAAAGCCCCCGCTCGCCCTACCCAGGGTGACGATTGCCACCGTTTAGTTTGCGCTGTGTTCCTGGAGTGCTCACTGGATGCCATGGCCACCCCATCTCTACCTGGGAGGACACCGAAGCTCGCGGAAGTGCGGTGACTTAGCCGAGCCACAGAGTTAGTGAAAGCTGGAGGCAGGCTTTGAACCCAGCTTGTCCGCCCAAGAAGCTCACCCCTGTTCCAGGCACAGCCTCTCGAGCGCTTCCCATGAAGCCAGCAAAGCAAGGCCAACTGCTCTAGTAGTGGGTCCTTTCAGTAGCCGCCCACGTCCTGAGATGTGGACACCCAAGATAAGAGAGGAAAAGCGCTGGCCTGTGAGGGTCACAGAATCGAAAGGGTAAGAGCTGTGCTTTGAACCCAGGCTTGTCTGAATTCAAAGCCAGCGGGATATGTAACAGGTTTGGGGGGCCAGCTGTTCTGCTCACGTTTGCAAGGAACGTTGCCATGGTGACGCACAAGCTGCCTCTCGGCCTGCCAGGGTTCGAGTGCCTGCATCCCTGTTCCTACACGATAGACTCGCATCTGTGTTAACCCTGATGTCCAGTGTCAATGTGCGTCCGGACCCCAATCAGGTAATAGCCCGTGAGGACTTCTTAAGCAATATGTGCATCAAAATTCAGTTATTAACATCAACATCCGGCGTGTAGATGCGTATGTAGGTTAATTGATCACTTTCGTGTGCATATTGTTTGTCCTTTTTCTTTTTTATATACATTCTCTTAGAAATAAGAGGCTCCTGCAAACAAGAAACATTACTTGCTATGAGTAAAGACACTTGGGCCCTAAGCGAGACCTCTAATTCAAGATATTCTAGCAGAGGGACCTGAAAATTTGTATCTTTCATAAGTACTCTGGGTGATCGCTATTATTAAGAAAATGTGGGAAGCACCCGCCTCTTTAGAGAGGCTGAATAGTTAAGCCCTAGCAGCTAGGCAAAAGTGGAAGGAAACTTGTCCAAGCTTGTATACTGGCTTAGGCCCTTGGGGACATTATCTGGGCCCCCTGTAGATGTCATCTTACTGCAAGTTTATAAACGTTTCCATCATATGGGAGTCATTTCGCTGCTTATATTTGGACTGCAAATGCACGTTTGGTTTCATGAGGATAAAAAACATCCCACAACTGTCCTATTTCATCCGGCTAGAAAATCACTTACAAGTGAATGATCATTTCTTTCTTCTGACCCTTGGAACGTTGCCTTGAGATTTTCGGAGAAGCTCAGTTGATCGCCTAGTGCTAGGAGAGTGTGTGGGGAGTGCATGTACCCATACCTGGTTTTCCAGATGGGCCTAATTAATGGCATTGGGTATTGGCAGAGAAGACGTGAGCTAGCTGAGAGAATTTGGGGAGGAATGCGCAGAGATAAATCGGTAGGACCTTCTGGAAGTAAGTATGGTATATGCAGAATGTTGTGGGGATAGAGTGCACGAGAAGATGAAGTGTTGTCCCCGGAACCTTCTTGAGTAGGAAACTACCCATGGGTCTGATGAGTCCCACCACCGTCCCTTATCCCCAACGCACACACGCACCCACGTGCGCGTACACACACTGATACGCACACTCCACACGCATACATACGTGTACATTGTATATACACCTGCCCACCCAGACATGCTCACACTGACATACAAGCACACATATGCCCACATGCCCCAGGGCATTGGCATTAGCATTCTCACCCCCTAGCCTAGGGCCTTCAGTACTCATGGGCTTAAAATTACAGACCTGAAAACATTATTAGCTTCAAAAATCAAGAAAACAGCAACCCTGACATGACTAACTGCCTAGTTTAGTGTGTATGACATGCAACATATTGACCCTTCGTCATCAAATTCAGTCTCCAAGAAATCATCCTCGCCCTGGAAAATCATTTGTGGAGTGTATCTTTTCATTTTGAAAGGACCCCCCGAGTACACATGATCAATGAGAAATGGTTGCCAGTGGTTCCTTGAGTAACTTGTTGCCTCGTCATTTCAAAAACAGAATTATAAAAATCCTTTCAAGATTCTTTTGGAGTGAAGTGTAGATTTTTATATGATATGTGGATGTGTTTTAGTATGTTGGGTATGATATGAGTGAGGTCTCACATACATGCACACTTCCCAAGTTCTCCTCCACCAGTGCTATTGGGCAGGCCATATGGACGGAGAAAAATAAAATGTTTCATTCAAATCCTTGTCTTCAACTGTTGCAAGACTGTCGTGGGCTTTCAGGTCCACTCTCAGTCCTATGACCATCGAGGAGCGTATGATCTACCCCTTGGTACACCAGAAATGTGATTAAGAGACTTAACAGGTACACCAGGAATGTGATCAGGGGACTTAACAGCAGTAGCTTCTACTTTGCCCAAGTCCAGGGGAGGCTGATGGACAGCTGCTGCATACGGTTGCACAGGATGTACACTGTGTAAGGATACCACAATCCAAGGGAACAGTGTTCCTATTGAGGATACCTACGTTTGAATATTTATTACTACAGCGTTTCAGCAGCTGGCATTAAAGTGCTCTTTTCTAAGAAAAGCAGTGTGAGGCAACACTTTGGAGAGTTGGAAATGACTGGATCTTGAAGAAGGTGTGCCTTTAGCACAAGGGTGACGCTTGGGCTGTAGCTCTGGACTGACGTAGCCAGTGGTGCTCCTACTGTTCCGTTTATCTCTGTCATCCCTTCACCGTAGGACGTGGGACCTTGACCTAAAGAGAATTGCTCCTTTCGCACCAGGCTGTACCCCCTGGTTCTCAGTGTCCAGAAGCCATCCTGTCTTCTCTTGACTCCACCCTCCCTCTGTGTTGAAGTTTCTCCAAAGTCCCCGCTTAGGCCCAGCAGCGGCCGTCGTACGGAATAGATCCACACACATAAACAATAAATATTCCCGTGCCTCGAACTCTGAGAAGGGAGACAGGCAGCTGAGTGGCCTCATTTCCCTGGGGAGTCTCTGCTTTTCCAATTAATTTCAGGAACTGTGTGTTCTTGCCAACCTATTTTGGTCTCCGTCCCCCCAGAGACGACTAGGAAGAGGTGCTCTGAGGGAGAGTTCATCTCAGCTACAGCCGGCACTGCTCAGGTCGCTCTGCCTGCGAGCCCCTGATTTTCCTTCCTCCCTCCTCTTTCCCCACTGGCTCCCTGGGGGCCGAACCCCAGAACCCGACCGCTCAGGCGAAGAGGGCTTGACTTGCTCAGACACCACAGAGCCCTGCTGTCACCCCCACCCACTCGCCATGCCCCTGGGCTGCCCGCCCTCCCTGCTGAGCTCCCAGCTTCTTGCGATCCAGGACCTGGAGGAGTGTCTCTGCTCCCCCGGCTGCCCTTCCACCTCCTCATCTCTCAGGCCTCTTTGGGAAGGCATCTTGCTGTGAATCCTTGACGTGGCTTGAGATTATTCGACACGTTCCTTCTCTCTTGCTCTTCAAAAGTGGTCAATGGGGGGCGCCTGGGTGGTTCAGTCAGTTAAGTGTCTGACTTTGGCTCAGGTGGTGATCGCATGGTTCATGAGTTCAAGCCCCACATCAGGCTCTGTGCTGACAGCTCGGAGCCTGGAGCCTGCTTCGGATTCTGTGTCTCCTTCTCTCTCTGCTTCTCCCCCGCTCACATTCTATCTCTCAAAAATAAATAAACCTTGAAAAAAAATTTCTTTAAAAAGTGTTCAATGAGAGTAAATACCTTTGGAGGACACCCCTGCCACAGTCTTGTAAGGAATATAGTTCTCGGTCCATCTCACCCGGTGTTTTCCAATAGATGTTAAAAGAAACATCAAGCCCATAAGGTGCTCCTTGTAATCATGAGAAGTGTGTACCTTACTCTGTCTTTGAAGTTTTATTGTGAAATAAGCGTTTCAATTCTAAGAAATCCCACAAAAGGAAAGAGGGGCCAGTTTTACCATAATCTCCTACCTGCTCGTAATAAACTCATAGCATTGGACTTGGTAAGCTGACATACACTTAATTAGAAGTAAGATAATCCACCCTTTCAGTCAGCCCTTTGTATGCAATTCCTCCCTGGAAATCCATCCACCGCAAATTAATCTTATCCTGAACTTTCAACGGTCTCATGTACTTGCTTCCACTGGTATTTGAGGGATTTAGGTTTGGAATGTAAATTACATTTTATATACGTGTCAGAGGAGTCCGTGCACTGGCAACGCGCCTCTTCTGAAGGTCATGGCTCCTGCCAGGCTGCCCCGTGCACCCAGCTCTGTCTGCAGATTCCAGGAATGAATCTGAGGGTGGGGTGATGTTACTCGCCCTGGGGCCGTGTAGTGTTCCTTATGTTCCCCCTCTCTGCTGCCCACACCTGTGTCAACAGTCCCTGTTTTCAACTCTCCTCGAATTACTCAGTTTGAGTGGATCATCTATTCCTGTTGGGGCTCTGACACAAAGAGTATCCGCACCCAAGTGAACTATGTGTACAAGGGTCTGAAGCCGCACGGTGCTTTGAGGAGGTTCTAGAAGAATACCGGCTTGGTACGGCGGGAGGCTGAGGGGGGCAGGAAGCAGCAGCTGTAGAGGCAACGACGCTGACGGCTGTTGCTGATGTCCATGACCTGCTCTGGGTGCTTGGGGCTTCCCAAGCATCACCCCATTTAGCCCTCCCATTGTTATTCCATTTCACAGGGGAAAGAGCTGGGCTTATTGAGTTTCAGTAAGTTGGCCACAGTCTCAGAGCCAAGAAGGGCGGAGCTAGACAGAAACTCAGGCACTCGTGATCCACTGCCCATCCTCCTGTGAAGGTGCTTGGACTTGATCCCTCAGGCGGCCACGTTTGCCTACCTTTCCTGTCTACTCAGCTTTACCTTGGGTCGTGAAACCCATTTCCCACAAAAGGACGTCACCTTTTTTTTCAACAGCTTCTTTCCTCATAACCGTGCGTCGTTAAAGCCAAAAGAAGGTTGAAGACACAGTGATGTTAGAGCAGAATTTAATGTGGCATGGAGTTTCCTTACACTTAGGGGCAAGATTAAACCCGGTCCTGAGTGACTGGTGGAAATCCTGGAAGGGTAGGTGCATTTTTGAAAATGGGGTTCCTGTTAGGTGGGTGACTTCCTATGTGTCCCTTGATGAATGTTAATTTTATCAGAGCCCATTTAGAGAGAGCTGCCCGATGGCTTGTGCTGACTTTCCCGGAAACGGCAACTTGGGTCATCAATTCGGCCACATGTCAGAGTACCTCATGAGATAAAACACCAGGAGAATGACTTGTGGGGTCTATTCCAAACCCAGCATGCTGCTCACATTCCCAGAGGGAACCCCACCAAATCTAAAGGCCTTTGTATCTCTGTGCAGACATCTCCTCCTGGAATTTTGAGTGCTTTGTGTCCAGAAGGTTCTTTGTCTTCCTTCTGTCAAGGAACCAAGAACTAACTCCCTAAAGTGAGCTGAAAATGACAATCTCTGTTAAGAACCATATGCACAACTAGTGAATTCTTCTCTGTGGTGTTGATGGACAGGTTAGCGAGGGAAAAGGGAGGGGGAAATGCTTATACTACACAGAATCTAAGCACCCTCTCTTAATTAGAAAGGAAGGAAGGAAGGAAGGAAGGAAGGAAGGAAGGAAGGAAGGGAAGTTGGTTTTGAGCTCTATGCATACAAGTGGAAAGACCTGATTAAGAATCTTGGGAAATTCCCAGGCCAATTAATTATGGGAAGCTAAGGGACACGGACTTGCTTCCTGCCTTTAGAGGCATAGCTATTGGACAAGGAAGATCTTCCTAGTTCCTCTGTGCTCTGGTGGCACAGGCAGGTTCTGGATAGTTCTCTGAACCAGGTATCAGGTGTCTTCATTTAGTCATTTAGTCCCATTACTTCTTCAGAGTTGCAAATGCCTGAAATCTTTTATTAGAAGTAGGAATGATATCCCACTAGGTTTTCAATTTGTTCTAGTGAGGGAGAAATAGTAATTGGAATACCAGCGATCTAAGATAATATCGCAAGACAAAAATACACATTTAATTTCTCCTTTGTGTGTGTGTGTGTGTGCGCACACGCGCGCGTGTGTGTTTTGCAATCTATGTATTGGGGCCCTTGAATCACAGCTGTTTATTTGATGCTGTATAAACAAATCAGTTTGTCAGTTCCCCTACTGATGGACAGTTGGGTTGCTTATGGTTTTGTTCTCTTTCTCTCTCACCAGCAGTGCCGTAAGAGACATCCTTGATCCATGCCTCCTTGTGCACCCACGTACCAGTTTCTCTAAGATAGATACCAAGAGGCTGGCTTGCTGGGTCATAGAGTATTATTAACTCCCCTAGGAATTCTCGAATTGGCCTATGAAGTGAGTGTACTAATTTACAATTCTGCCATCAATGTTTGGGTTTCCATTTTCCTCTGACATTCCCACCGACACTTGGTATTATTAGATTTTTGTCTTCTGTTTTTGTTTTTTTTTTACATGGCAAGTGTGACATTTTGACAATGTCTGTCTGTTTTTAAATTTTCATTTCTTTGATTTACTGTATATTTTCTTGTTGGCCAATTAATCTTCCTTCTCTGTGAATGGCATGGGTCAACTGAACTTATCATAGTGGTTGTCAGGGCTTCTTTATTTAAGTTGGCTACTAATCCTTCAGTTTCATGGATTGCAAACACCTTAGTCTATGGCTTACCTCCCTATTTTTGGTGTCTTTGACAGATAGAAATTTTTACACATTTTAACTAATTAAATTTATCAATCTTTTCCTTGTATTTAGACCCAGCATGTGGAATATTCTGCTCATTCTTCTCTTCTTTCCCCCTTTCATATTGCTCTGGGGATAGATTGCCAAAACTCTTCTGTCAAATTTAGACTGAAAATGTTCACATGAACCATTTCAGGGTCAAAATTAGGCTCATAGAACACTGGGGACAAACCATGAGGTCCCTGTGGCACTGCTGAAACTGAATCCAATGTGAAATACCAGAGCAAGGAACAGATGTTTGCTTTAGGAAAACTGATAATGCCATCCTATTTCAGTGTTTACCTCTGCTTGTGGTATTAGCCATGGATGGTGATGTAGCATTATACAAATACTAGTTTACCCTGGGCTTTGTTCTTCTTTTGGAATGAGTATCCATTTACAGTGTATATTTATTTAATGTCCAAAGCCCAGATGTTCCTTCTCTCCTGTTTTACAACATAGGATCAGTAAGATTTCTATAATATCCTCCAGGAAACGATGCTAATTGAATCCAGAAGAGAAAAGAAAGAAAAGGTTTTAAGAAAGAGAAGTTTTGTTTACGGAGACACATTATCTCCTGGGTTCAAGTTGTCACATGCTTTCTGACTACTTTCGGCCTGTAGGAGTGAATGCATTGATTCTAAATCTTCCAACTGTATTACATAGGCAGTTTAAAACAGCTTCAGTAAGGTGTCTACATAACCAGGAATTCAAAGCAAAACAAAAATACAAGAAGGCAATTCACTTTTTGCTGCCCGGGAAGCAATCTCATAGGAATCTGGAAGACTGCTGATGATTGTCTCTCTATGCCTCAGCTTAGCTGGAACTCTTGGGGCTTCAAACTCACCAGCCCTAGCCTTTCAACAATTTTTATTCCTTGAAAATAATTAGAACCAGAACCAGTTTACATCAAAGTGCTCAAGCATCAAGATTGTAAACAGACACTTGTTAATTCCCAGATAGAGGATTCCAGATTATTTACTAGCTTGGGAGTGCAAACCTGTGATTGTTTCCATTTTACATATTTTTCTCTAGGCTCTTTGGTCAATTTCCCAAAGCCATTTTTTTTCCTTTTAAACAAAGTCAAGATCCTCAGAAATATGCCTGCCTTATGTTTCCTAACGAAATGTATAATCTAATTGAGAAGGATCCTATTTTTCCCCCATAACACTTATCTGAAATGCAAGTGCAGAAGTTTCTAGATAAAGCAGCAGAGGCCCTGAGGTTAGGGGTCCACCTTTGTTTTACAATTGGCCAAAAACTAGATGTTTAAAGGGAACATAAGATATGCAGTTATCTCTTGTTTTTTTTTTTTTCTTGTAAATATTCTTTAAATGAAATGTCCATTTTCCTTTGAATTAAGTGAAAGATCCAAAGCAAACAACAGTGATCAGGCGTTTACTCTGTAGGGCATTTTGTGGTTCTTAGAGCCCTTTCATTTCATTATTTACCATCTCGTTTGATCTTTACAACCTCTCTGATAGGGATGGGCAGGGAAGGTGTGATTTAATATGTGAGTTTTGAGGTCTAGACCAGGCTGAGCTATTACAGGCCTCAGGAACAGGCAGCTCTCTGCTCAAGTTTATATACGCGGTTGAAAAACTTTTGTGGTCATCTTATTATGACAGCCTCCCATTTTATTTTACCTGGAAGTGTGACTCGTTCCATCCAAAAGGTGAGTGTAAGAGTGGACTTAAATGCCTGTGAGTTTAAGCCCTTCTCCCCCAGGGGCCTTTCGCCAATAGCTCAAAGTGAGGGTTTGAAAGACCAACAAGCTTGTCACAGATCAGGACAATTTGGAGGCAAGGCTTACAGTCCAGAGTCCCAGGGAAACGTCTGGCTGAAGCTACTCTTTGCACAGCCATGCCTGAGATCACAGTATTGCTTGGTTTCCTCCCCTTCTCCGTCCTACTCTTCTAGCCCTTACACATCTCTCCATGATAAATTCCTTTTTTTAAAAAAAATTCTTTTTTTAAAATCTTTATTTATTTTTGAGACAGATACAGACAGACAGAGTGTGAGCAGGGGAGGAACAGAGAGAGAGGGAGACACAGAACCCGAAGCAGGCTCCAGGCTCTGAGCTGTTCGTGCAGAGCCCGATGCGGGGCTTGAACTTACAAACTGTGAGATCGTGACCTGAGCCAAAGTCAGATGCTTAACCACCTGAGCCACCCAGGCACTCCTCTCCATGATGAATTTCTAGTAGAGGAATCTGTGTCTCAGGGCCTGCCTTTAGGAAACCCCATCTGAGACACCTAGATGGCTAACACTCATTCTCTAGATCTCAGGTCAAATGTCACTTCTTAGGAATTCCTAACTAAAGTTCTCCTCCCGCCCCAACTGATGAGCATCTCTCCATGATAGCACATCCTAATAAAATTTTTATATGTGCTGGTTAGTCTTTGACCCTAAGACACATAAGGCAGGAGCCACGTGTGTTTGATTTAACATTGTGTCCCCCGTGCTTAGTATAGTAGCTCAGGAATAATCAATAAAGATTTATTAAATGGGGGAAAAAAAGAGGACACTTTACGATGGCTATTGGAAAGTAAGGCCTAACTGAATTCTGCCTGATTCATATTTGGAAGGTGAGTAGGCTGCCTTAGAAATGCTTTTAAAGTGCAGACTCACATTAGCCCTTCTTTACCTTCGACAGTGCCAGACATCAAAGAAGGGATCTGGGAGTGAACTCATCGACGTGAAAATACCGACAGGCTCATTCTGGGGCAGTTCTGCTAGATGTCAATGTCGGCTAGACATTAACCAGAATATCCAGAATGCTATTAAACTCCATTTGTAGTAGTTTATTTCTTGAGATTATGTAAACATGACCAATTCAGACATGGCCTTAGTCATAAATACTGCAGGGGGCTTTTTCTTTTAAGTAAATGTTTATTGAAGTATAACGTATGTAAAGAGAAGGACAACTCCTGCGTCGCTCAAGGACTTTTCACAAAGGAATATTCCCATGCAACTACCATCTCGAACAAGCAACAAAGCAGGGACCCTGAAGATCCCTTGTTCCCCATTTCAATGAACTACTTCCTTCCTCCTCCCTAGAGATAAGGGCTATCCCGACTTCTATCACCAGTGACTGTCACCAGTGTAACTAGGGTCAAGTTAATTAACACATTCATCACTGCACATAGTTACTTCTTTTTCGGTGAGAATGCTGCTCTCAGAAAATTTCAAGTGTACCGTATGTGTTACGAACTAGAGTCCCCATGCTGTACATTAGACCCTCAGGACTTACTCATCTTGACTTGGATGTTTGTGCCCTTTGACCAGTGTCTTCCCAGTTTCCCCACCCCCTAGGGCCTGGCAACCACCAATATATTCTCTGTTTCTGGGAGTCTGACTTTTTTCAGACGCCGTGTACGTGGGATACCATGTACTATTCATCTTTCTGTCTCCGTCTTATTTCACGTAGCAGAACGCCCTCCAGGTTCATCCATGTTGTCACATATGGCAGGATTTCCTTCTTCTTTTACGGCTGGACAGTATTCATTGTATATCCATATCACATCTTCTTTATCCATTCATCTGTTGACAGACATGTAGGTTGTTTCCACATCTTGACTACTGTAAACAATCATGCAATGAACATGAACGTGCAGATATCTTTTGGGGATCCTGTTTTCATTTCCTTTGGGTATATACTCAAAAAGTCAGATTGCTGGATCATGTGGTAGTTATTTTTAATTTTTTGAGGAACTGTCATACTATTTTCCATAGTGACTGTACCGATTTGCATTCCCATCAACAGTGCACAAGGGGTCCCTTCTCTCCACATCCTTGCCAGCTCGTATCTATTGTCTTTTGAATAATAACCATTCTAACAGATGTGAGGTGATAATCTCATTGTGGTTTTGATTTTGCATTTCCCTGATGATTAGTAATGTTGAGCATCTTTTTATATATCCGTTGGTCATTTGTATGTCTTCTTCAGAAAAATGTCTACTCAGATCCTTTGCCTGTTTTTTTTTTTTTTATTGGATTGTTCGTTTTGTTTTTGAGTTGTAAGACTTCCTTACGTATTCTGGATGTTAAATCCTTATTGGATATAAGGTTTGCAAATGTTTTCTCCTGTTCCATAGGTTGTCTTTTCAATTTGCTGGTAGTTGCCTTTGCTGTGCGGTAACTTTTTGGTTTATGTTGTCCTCCTTGTTTATTTTCGCTTTTGTTGCCTGTGCCTTTCGTGTCTTATCCCAAAGACAACTGCCTAGACCAATGGCAATGATTAGTTTTGTCTATTTTGAACTATGTGTAAGTTGAATCATATAGCTTATATTCCTCCATGCTGATTTCTTTAATTCAATGTTATATTTGTGTGATGCATTCATATTTTTCGATGTAGTGGTAGTTTGTTCATTGTCTCTGTTCTGTGCTATTCCTTTATGTGAATATGTCACGTAAACAAATATACCACAGTCAGTACTGATTTGCATTCCTTTAGCAATACGTGAATTCCCAATCTTCACCAGGACTAGGCAATACCACCTTCTCAGCTAGTCTTGTGGGTGTGTCGTATTATCTCATTGTGGTTTTATTTTATTATTGTTAGTGTTATTATTATTTTTCGGGAGAGAGAGGGCAAGCAAGGGAGAGGGCAGAGGGGGAGAGAGAATCTTCAGCAGGGTCCGTGCTCAGCTTGGACCCTGATATGGGACTTGATCTCACAACCCTGGGATCATGACCTGAGCCAAAATCAAGGGTCATTCAACTGGCTGAGCCACCCAGGTCGCCCCTTCACTGTAGTTTTAATTTGCAGTTATCTGATCTCTACTGACGGTGAGCGTCTTTTCATATGTTAATTGGTCAATTTAATATCCTCTTTTGTAAAGTGACTGTTCCAGACTTTTGCCCAAGGCTTTTAAAAATGGTTATGTGCCTTTTTTTTTATTATTGTATGAGTCTTTTAAATGTAAACTGCATATAAGTCTTTTGTTGGATATATGTGATGAAAATATCTTCTACTCTCTGCTATTGGGGGCTTTTAAAAAGGGGGCTGGGAATTTGTTGTGTAGAAATTAGAATCATGAGCCCTCCTTGGCTCTCAAGAAAGTGGACATTTGAAGATAAAGGAAGAGGAACCCAGATCTTGTGCTCTTTAAGTCTATTGCAACTTTCTCGAAGTAGGATTCCAAGAGCAGCTGGGTATGCTTCGTGTACTTGATATAATTAATCATTGTATATTTGCCTATTCTCTCACATGCTACAAGAGTGTCATTAGCCATTGATATTCCAGCAGAGTATATCACACATAATAATGTAGTACTGTATAATTAGGTTAATAGATACTTGAATAACTACTGTGGTCGTGCACTACACTGAAGGCACAAAAATCGTATGTCAGCATGCCTTCACCTGGTGAGATTTTAGAGCCCTGTTGGGATACTTTTGTATCTGTTACCTTGTTTGATCGCATGAAGGTAGGGTGATGACCAGACTGGTGAAATAGAAAAATATATTCTCCTGCTCCTCAAACCTTTGTTTTCAGTTAGTCATTGCCCTAATTCTACAAGATCTTTATTTCCAGGAAATGCCTTGGTCTCATTGTGATAGCCTGATTCATTAATAACTGATGAAATTCTCTTTCTCAAAATGACTAATTTAAATAAAACATGCACAAATGACTTAGCTATATTTTTAGGAAACTACAAGGAGAAAAAGTCCAGAAAATAGGGATACTTTGTTCCCTGCCATCCACCCACACTGCTTAAATAATAGATATTAGTCAACTGAAATCATACAGAATTTATGAAGGGCAAATCTGACAAGGTGCTCTATTATCCTAAACATCGGAGAGCCGTAAAAGGGTATACGATGTAGTTCCTACCTCGGAGAGCTTTTAACACATTGGTGGTGATGGTGGTGTGCGTCTGTGTGGGGAAGAAAAGTTCAAGAAGGTGACAACATCGACAATGACAACACGAACAAGGCCCCCGCCAAGTGAGAGGAAACAGAGTCACAGGAAGCATTACTTTGGATTTATTTTTTTTTTTAATTTTTTTTTTTAACGTTTATTTATTTTTGAGACAGAGAGAGACAGAGCATGAATGGGGGAGGGGCAGAGAGAGAGGGAGACACAGAATCGGAAGCAGGCTCCAGGCTCTGAGCCATCAGCCCAGAGCCTAACGCGGGGCTCGAACTCACGGACCGCGAGATCGTGACCTGAGCTGAAGTCGGACGCTTAACCGACTGAGCCACTCAGGCGCCCCTGGATTTATTATAATGAAGAGGAATGGTTGTATTCATTAGGATAATGGAGCCTGTGACTACAACGCTAGTCTCAAAACGTGTAATCCCTCAAACGCAGCACAAGGTTCTCAGTTATCAAAAGTTAAAGACAGGTGTTCCTGACTGGTGGTTGATTCCGCTCCAAATGGCAATTTAGAGACCTAGGTCCTTTCGTATTGTGGGCCCACCGTGTTCAATGTATAGCTTCCAGGTTTGCTAGGCTTGTCCCCCTGAAGCTGGCAGAAGGAGAAAGAACATGGAAGATGGCATGTTTGAATAGCCCGATCTGAACATCATTTCCACTCAAGTTCCATTGGCTGGAACTTCACCATGTGGCCCACAGCTCACTGCGGGGGTGGGGGGGTGGGGTCGGGAAGTGCAATCCCGCTGTGTGTCCGGGAGAAGAGAGGGGTTTGTTGGTCACCTAGCAGCGTCTGCCACAGGCTTCATGGTGGCAGGGCACTTGAGATCGGTCTTAAAGTGACGTGGAGTATTCTGACAGAGATTCGAAAGCATTAATCCGGGTAAAACGCAAAGCATGAAAAAGGACACAGGAGTAGTTAGTTGACAACAGCAAAAATGAGAGCGCATCCTCGGAAAATGAGAAATGGTCCGGTTATGAAGAGCTTGGCATGAGCTGCGTGAGAGAAACCGATGGAACGATAGGTGGGGGCTGTTTCCAACCTGAAGCCACATTTTTAGAGGTTTGCAACTCATCCCCAGAAGCTTACACCCACCAGGGGGCTTTTGGTTTTGTTTTGTTTTGTTTTGTTTAACTACCAGAAGTCAACTCCCACTTGCAGGACAGTTGGGGTTGAGATTGATTCTCTTGCTTTTGCTTCCTACTCTGGTCTTTCCTAGAAAGTGAGTTCTTCTGTTTGTCTCCACCACGTGGTGGCAGCGGCCAAGAGGGGGTGAAGACCCTCAGTGTGAGCGGCTTCATTCTGAGCTGTCAGAAATCTCCAGGGGGGTCTCCTGTGGAAACACCAGTCTAGAGCATGGTATTTGCTGAATGCTGTGTTTGGGATGGATCCCAAGTTCAGTAGAGGGAGGAGGGCGGTGGGGGGTGGGGGCAGGGAATTCCTTTCTTACTCTAGGACACCATCAGCTCTTGCTCAGGATCCCGGGATTGAATTACCCATATTGTTTTCTTAGCTTGCATAGCTGCGTCTGGGGCTCCTAGTTATAGAAGTATCCGGTCCTCTAAAACTCCAGCCTCAGCCCTCAGCCTTATGACCTCCTGACAGTGATTAATTGGGAAGGGTGGGAGCTAGGGAAATCCTTTCCCCTCCCTTTAGATCTGCCAACTTGGCTTTGAACCTGCAAGAGTGTCTGAGCCAGGAAATGTATGTCCCCACACTCTCCACCCCTTTTCTTACCCTTATGTCTGTTTCATGCTGCACTTTCTATTTGGCAATCATATACAGTCATATTTGCTAAATGAATTTTGACCTAGGCTTTACTCTGTGCTGACACTGGGAAGCTTCTGTGTGACTTATTCCACCTCCTTCCTTCAGCTTCTGACTATGAAATTAATGGCTGTGAAAATTTACCTTTGATCTACAGTTTGGGGAGGATTTCTTTCATTGTTCCTACCAGGATATAAGTGTGATTTGTATATCTTTCTTAGGCCACTAAAAAAAATACACAACAGAACCTTTGATATAACCCTGGGACATCTAAAAAGTGCTTCTTTTCAAAGCAAACTTGAAAGAGATTTAGCACAAAATTTTTCCAGATCTTGAACACATCAACTATATTTGGTATTATGGAAAGGAAGGTGTTTGCTTTCCTGTGGCAAGGGTTTCTAGATATTCTGTTTTCTCCAGCTGGCCACAAAGTAAAACCTAAAGAAAACAAAAAAACCTAATGAAATCATGATTGCATTGTGTCCTCTGTCCTTTATGCATCTTTCTTCCTCTTCTTCACCAAGACACCCGTCCTGGTTCCCGTTCCTGGCCACCTTCTGTGCTTATACCCTTTGAAAAACTAGATCTTGTTAGCGGCAGGCATTTGGTGTTTTTTTGCTTTTTGTTGCTTGCTTGTGGGAAAGATGAGATTCGTTAGGTCATTGGCACAGAACCGGATCATTCCCCAACATACTCTCTGAGATCTGTATGTCTCTTAAAACATTTGGGGCGACAACAAGGTATCGTGGACTGGAACGTGAGCAGAAATTAAGCAGAATGTGGGTCCAGATTCTAGCTCTGCCTCTTACCTCTGTGGAATCTTAAACAAAACACGTGACCTCTCTACTCTGCTGAGCCTGAATTGTGACAGCATTGATTAGTTTTAGCTGTCCTTGAAGTGGATGTCAATGGGACGCTACAGTGTGTATTTTCTTGTTCCCCGTTCCTTTTACGTGATATGATGTGTGTGAGATTCATCATGGGGTTGCATGTAGCGGTGGTAGGCTCAGCGAAATTTAAGGTAGCGCCTTCTATATCACAGAGCCTCTGTCCATTCAACTCAGTGGACATCCGGGTGGTTTCGGTTCTTCCGAATCGTGATTCTGTGATCATTTTGTGTAAAATCTTGTGTTCGTATTCTGTTGCGCACTGTCCTACACTGGGCTCCCCAGGAAGCAGCTCGGAGAGAGATTTGCTTGCGGGAAGTTTATTCCTTTCTGCCCATCCAGATCAAATGTGTCTTCAAAACCAGCACCTGCTGGAGGCAGTGAGGAAGGGGATTGGACAGAAAGAGAGAGGTTGGACTGCAGTGCAGTCACGACAAAGACCTCAGCCAACCTACGCGGATCTCTAGAGCTGAAATGGCCCTACAGAGTTAGGCCAAATAGGGGCAAGGAGGCTAGACCTTTAAATATCCCACATTGACCAGACATTGGATGTGGACTGACCCAGGAAAGGGAGCATGATATTTTTAAAGTTTGTTTATTTATTTTGAGGGAGACAGAGACGGTGCGAGCAGGGGAGGGTCAGAGGGAGAGGGAGAGAGAGAATCCCAAGCAGGTTCCATGCTGCCAGCTGCAGAGCCTGAGGCGGGCTTGAACCTACAAATCGTGAGAGCATGACCTAAGCTGAAACCAAGAGTCAGACGCTTAACTGACTGAGCCACCCCAAAGTGGTGCCCCACTTTGGTGCCCCAAAGGGAGCATGATTTTGAGTGAGATATCTCTCTTTAACAGAGAGTAGGAGACATATCTGTGAGCTGTTAGCTATCAACATTTCTAACAGCTGGTAGAGTAAGTCTTTCGATCCTAAAAGTCCTACAGTGTGTGTGTGTGTGTGTGTGTGTGTGTGTGTGTGTGTCTGTAGATACTGTCCAACAATATTCCAAAGTGTTTGTAACCAACCTCCCTCTTAATTTAGATTCTGAACTCCCCAAGTGGGATCTTACCATAAAGATAAAGGAACATTTATAGAAGGGAAACATAAATGAGAATATTCTATACGTTAACTTAATATTTTCTGTGTTATGGGGAAAGCAAAACTGAGAAACATCGGAATAGGCTATTTGTCATTTTCTACCTTAGGGCTTAACATCCTGAAAAATGTCAACACTGACCAGAATGTTCTGAAGTCTAGTTATGGAGTTAATAAATTCTAAAGACTTCCTTCTGTGCTGAGAAAAGAAAGGAAAAGAGATATGAATTGACTGTTGCCTTGAATTTAATTTTTCAGAGTGGCCAAATCGATGAAGGTTCCTGTGTATGAGACCCCAGCTGGATGGAGATTCTTCTCAAATCTGATGGACTCAGGACGGTGCTCTCTGTGTGGAGAAGAGAGCTTTGGCACTGGTAGGTTTTTGCTGACATAATGTTACTGGAGAGGGTGGCTATAGCCCTCTGTGACCCCAGTTTGGAGACCTGTGACCCCACTGTGAATCAAATGCTAGAGGAAGAGATAATTAGAGGGAAAAAAATCAGAGAAACCTGGGGGGATATGTGCTATTATACCCTCGTCTCTTCTGTCCATTTTTTTTGTTTGTTTGTTTTTATTTGGGTCATATGTAATTCTACTTTTAATTTTTTGAGGGACCTCCATTTTGTTTCCCATGGTGGCCGTACCAGTTTCTATTCCCACCAACAACGCATGAGGGTTCCCCTTTTACCGCATCCTCACCAACGCCTGTTGTTTCTTGTGTGGTTGATTTTAGCCATTATGACAAGTATAAGGTGACATCTCATTGTGGTTTTGATTTACATTTCCCTGATGATTAGTGATGTTGAACATCTTTTCATATGTCTGTTGACCATCTGTGTGTCTTCTTTGGAAAAATCTCCCTTCAGGTCATCTGCCCATATTTTAATCAGATTGTTTGGGTTTTTTTTTTTTTTGGGGGGGGGGGGTGTTGAGCTTCCTAAGTTCTTTATATATTTTGGGTACTTACCCCTTATCAGATATATTATTTGCAAATATCTTCTCCCATTCAGTAGGTTGCCTTTTTGTTTTGTTGATAGTTTGCTGTGCAGAAACTTTTATTCTGATGTAGTCTCAATAGTTTATTTTTGCTTTTGTTTCCCTTGCCTTAGGAGACATATCTGGAAAAATGTTGCTATGGCCCATGTCAGAGAAACTGTCTGTTTTCTAGGATTTTTTATGGTTTCATGTCTCACACTTAGGTCTTTAATCCATTTGGAGTTTATTTTTGTGTATGATGTATATTTACCCCAAGGAAACAAAAACACTAATTTGGAAAGATATATGCACCTCTATTTTCATTGTGGCAGTATTTCAAATAGCCAAGATATGGAAGCAACCCAAGTGTCCATTGACAGATGAATGGATAAGGAAGATGTGGTGTAGTGTGGTGTGTGTGTGTGTGTGTGTGCATGTGTGTATGTATGTATGTATACATACACACATACATACATACAGTGGAATATTACTCAGCCATAAGAAGAATGTGACCTTGCCTTTTGCAACAACATGGATGGACCCAGAGGGCACTGAGTGAAATTGGTCCATCAGAGAAAAGCACGTACTGTATGATTTCACTCCAATGTAGAATTTGAGAAACAAAACAAATGAATGAAGGAACAAAGATACAAGCCAGAAAACCCTCTAGACTCCTTTTTAAAAAAATTTCTTTATTCTTGAGAGAGAGAGAGAGAGAGAGCAAGTCGGGGAGGGACAGAGAGAGAGAGGGAGACAGGACTCAGGACCTCTGCTTAGTACTGATGTAAGATTCTGGGCCCAGAAAGGTTTCCTACCCTTTCTCCAAAGGGAGAAGGTTTTTGCTTCAAACCCTATTCCCATAGCAATGGATTTTTGCATGGGCTTTCAGGATGAGAAAGTTTGCAACTTGTGCCTCCAAAAGTTTAAGCCTTTTGTTTCCTGTGAAAGAAAGGTTTGGGGAACTCAAAGGGCTTCATGCTTATGTCTCAGAAGCTGCTCCTTACCTGCATGCCTGCACCACCATATCTCTCTCTCTCTCTGTTTCCAGTCTTTTCTGTGATCACCCAGTGAGTTGGAAGTGTGTCCCTTGTTTCTGGGGATTCCAAGCAATTTTAAACTAACATGACTAACATGACTATACTTGGCCTTTAAGAATTTTTGAGCCTCTTATGTGACTTCTTAATTTTTACTTATATGGAAGCATCCTCTTTTTCCTATGCTCTCCCAAAGGGGTGACAGTTTTGTGTCTTGTTTCTCCTTGAAGGGGGTTGTCAGTTTTTGGAATTCACTTTATTTGCCTTGTGATCTCAGGTTTCTGATGGGTTCAAGAAAAGTTGTGATTTGGTAGGTTTCTGGCCTTTTCTTATTACTGGGATAGGAGTAACATTCTCTTGGAGATTTCTACATCCTAAACAGAAATGCAGAAGTGGAACTCCAAAAGTAATTTTTAAATAATTTCTCTCCTATTCTCACCCCTTCCTTAATAGTTGTTTTCCAGTTGGGATCCAAAGATCTTTAATTTTAATTTTTTTTAACGTTTTATTTATTTTTGAGACAGGGAGAGACAGAGCATAAACAGGGGAGGGTCAGAGAGAGGGAGACACAGAATCTGAAACAGGCTCCAGGTCTGAGCTGTCAGCACAGAGCCCGACGCGGGGCTTGAACTCATGGACCGTGAGATCATGACCTGAGCTGAAGTCGGCTGCTTAACTGACTGAGCCACCCTGGTGCCCCGGGATCCAAAGATCTTAATATTATAACTGATTGATATCTCTTAAGTATCTTTTATCTTTTATTTTTTTATGCTTATTTATTTATTTTGAGAGGGAGATTGAGTGAGCAAGGGAGAGGGAGAGGGGGAGAGAATCCCAGGTAGGCTCCATGCTGTTGGTGCAGAGCCTAACGTGGGGCTCGAACCCACACACTGAGATCATGACCTAAGCTAAAACGAAGAGTTGGGTGCTCAATCACTGAGCCACCCAGGTGTCCCCTCTCTTAAGTATCTTATAATCTGCATATCGTCCTTTCACGTGTTCTCTAATTTATTAATTGAAGAAACTGGGCCATGTGTCCTACAGAGCTTTTAACAGCTTTGATCTTAATGTTGATATCCTTGTTTTTCTTTCTAATTTCTTTGGTGCATATTCATATAAGGAGAAGCTATTGATTAATATGCCTTGTCTCTGAGGTGAAACCACCTTAGGACATTCTATTATTAATAGATATTTTCTTTTCTAGCATTTTCTTTTCTAAAAACTCTACAGTCTCTTGTGACTTTTTTTAAGGTATACAGTCATATAATCTATGACTAAAAGATTTTTTATGTTTCGTTTTTTAATATTTATACCTCTTATGTCATATTCTTATTGCATTAGGTATAATCTTCAAAATTGTATTTAAAAATAATGGTGATAACTCATGACTTTAATGGAAATGGATTGACTCTTTTACTATCCGTTGTGGTGATTGCTTTTTGATGGGGGTAAAATCTTGATCAGGTTTATATGTAATTTTTCCCATTCTCATTTTAGTTAGAATCTTATTAGAAACTGCTGTTGGATTTATCAGGTGCCCTTTCAGGACCTAGTGATACACTAATACTTTCTTTTCTATTTTATTATGCACGTTATGAAATATCATGATCGAGGTGCGGATGTCAAACCATCCTTGAATTCCTGAGACTAAAGTCCTGTTTGGTCAGGCTTAAACAGATTGCTGTAAAACCACGCTAACTGGTCATAATTACAGCACTTCAGGCTATGTTGGGGTTCTGAAGAAATTTCATCCTGGGCAGTTTTCTTCTCTTACCCAAACTGGTTAGACCCTGAACTGGAAGGTATTTAGAATACAAGTGCTTAAGATCACACCTTAAGAAACTCAGGTCTTTGGTTACATAATTAGAAAGATGCACAGATGATATTCTACAATGCAGAAACTTTAAGTGTCCATGATAGAGGAATAGCAAAAATGCTGTGGGAGATGCGAAAATGCTTTGGGACTGGAGGTTCAAAGGAGACTCCAGGAAAGATCTGGAAGCTGGGCTAGTTCTTAAAGAATGGGAAGGATTTGTACACACAGAGATGAAAGGACCGGGCCTTGCCAGATGGAGGGATCGATGCCAAGAAAGAAAAAAGAGGTTGGAGAGCAGGGGATATGTGTTACCAGTAGCCAGTTGTTTGGTTTGTCCGAAGACATGTTTTCCAAATATGAATCAAGACTCATTTGGGGTCATGAGATTAGTGAAATGTCATGAGCAGCTTGTGAAAAGCAACTGAGTAGGCTAGAAACCTGTTGGAATGCATCGTGTTTAATAAAGGTAAACGTTTATTCTGAGAAGTGTGTATATATAAACATGCCCACAAGTATCTATGTGTATGCTTGGTCTCCTTGTAACGTGTGCTTATTGTGGGTCGTGGCCAAAAATTTCTGGAAAAGACAGGCCTGTAGCGGAGGTCAGCAAACGTTTCTATAAAGGGGTTGGAGAGTAAACACTGAGGATTTTGCAGACTACTGCCTCTTTCGCGGTTCCTCAGCACTGCCTCTGTAACACAGATGCAGCCATAGACAATACATAAATGGACAAGGAAGGCTGTGCTTCGGTAAAAACTTACGTAGAAAAATAGGCAAACCTCTGATTTGTAGGATAGGTTAGAGGAGGGATTATCAAGAAGCAGTACCAGGAGGAGAGGTGAGGAGGGGTCAGTTTGTGAAGCCCTTCACCTGCCTAGCTTAGACGCTGGGGCATGATTCGACCGGAACTGGGAAACCGTGTTCTGCACTGGAGGGACTTCTGCTCGAAGACACCTTTCAGAGCCCGACGCGGGGCTCGAACCTACGAACCGGGAGATCATGACCTGAGCCAAAACCAAGCGTCAGATGCTTAACCCACTGAGCCACCCACGTGCCCCTACTTACAGGCACCTCTCGGCAAACTTTGCTCTCGGACAGTTACGCAGATTGCAACTTGTAGGCTGGCCTAGAAGGGGATTTTAAAAGTCTCTCGCAGTCGGGCTTAGTTACCAGTTTTTCCTTTTAAGGAGCATGAGGCATTGCCTCCTCCACCATTTTTCAGGTTCAGGTGACTTTAGCCTCATTAGCCTGATTTGACAGATAAAGCTCCTGAACCCCAGAAGTAGTGAAGTGACTCACGCGGGGCCACCTGGCTTGGAAAATGTTCCCGCTTGAATTACGTGACCGTTGACCCGAAAGACTGGTTTCCTGCCCTACACTGTGCCATTTTCCACCGTGTCGATCAGTCTTTCTGATGAAAGCATTGACGAATTTTATTTTTCAAGCACTCAGCAGTAAAGGACTATTAGGTGGCCTCAGTAGCTGGACCACTCAGTCTTGCAAGGAGAAAATAGCTTCATTCTGCTCTTATTCTGGGCTTTATTAATGCCAATTTTTGAGAAGCACTGAGCTGGTGTGTCAGAATCACCTGGGAAACTTGCTAAAAATACGTATTTTCTATCCTACCCTTACTTGGAGTATCAGGGAGGGCGGAGCCTGAGAATCTGCATTTTAAATGAGTATAGTTGTGTGGTTTTTTTACAGTTTGGTTATTTTTGACAGAGAGAGTATGTGTGTGTCTGCATGAGCATGGGTGTGTGTGCACAGGTGTGGGGGAGGGGCAGAGAGAGAGAGAGAGAGAGAGAGAAAGAGAATCCTAAGCAGGCTGTGCACTGTCACTGCAGAGCCCTATACAGGGCTTGAACTCATGAACCATGAGATCGTGACCTGAGCCGAAATCAAGAGTCAAACACTCAACTGATTAGCCACCCAGGCGCCCCTGTGATTTTGATGTGCAGTCAAGAGTAGAAACCATGGCTCTAGTGAAAACCAGTATTTTTGGTTTCTTCAGGAATGGTAGAAAGAGTATCCTTGATGTGCTACGGGGTGTGGTCCAGGAAGTCTAGAGGCCCCAAAATGTGAGGCTGATGAGTATGTTCAAGACCCTTACCTGTCAGTCACAAACAAGCTGCATGGCCTCTCTGACCCTCAGGTCCAGTCTGTAAAAGTCAGCTGATCACGGGAGTTCCCTGCCTTCCTTGAGACGTGATTTTCAGAAACAAGTGAGCTACCTAAGGGAGGAGAAAGTGACAGATGGAAAGTTTTAGACCTGAGACTGCAGAGGTGCTTCTAAAAGTATCCAAGCTTTCTGGAGTGGAGGCCTTTTTCTGTGTCCCCGGGGCATGGATCTGTGTACCAGCTAGGAATGCATATTTCAGTGCCAAGAGAACTTGAAAATATGGATCTGACTCAGGCACAAGAATGTGAAGCTTTTTTTTCCAAGATGAGCAAGATGTATTCTGAGTGGAAGTTTCCCTTGCCAGCTTCTTGAGCTCCTAGAACTTTCCAAAGTGACAAGCTGGTCATAGGATCGGAGTTCAAGCTTCTCTCCTATGGAAAGGTCCACATCCTGGACAATAAGAAACCCGTATTTATGACTCTGTCAGAGAACCAAAGTCACTTAAGAAGCCAGACCATCTTTTGTGCTAGGACCGGTACTCACCTACTTCCTGGGGAGAGCCTTGGAAAACTACTTTATAGAGAGAAGGGGTGCTTTATAAATTCTCAGATCTAAAGAGAAGAAAACTATTCATCTAAATGGCATTCTGGCTACTTTTTTAAAGTTCTGAATTTGAAGGAATCTGGACTTGTTCTCATACACAAAAGGGGACAAATGAAACAATTAAAACTAAGGTCAATAAAACCAAAATTTTGGAAGATTTTTTTTTGACATTTGTTGATGAGGTTCTACTGGTTTCCATCATTGACATCAACTTTCTAAGAAGTGATACCATTTTGAGAATGTATGAATTGTTACAGCCCAAAGCATTTTCCCTTACGGGCAACACAGAAGAATCACTATGTTCACGAAAGCCTGGGTGAGCTCCAAGCTTGAACACCATCTTGAAAATTACTATTACTTTTATTATATATTTTTAAAAAGCTAATGTCAACAGTCATACAAATTTGTCAAATCAAGCAATACAACAATGTTTATTATTGCCAAGGAAGCACTCTCTGTTGGGTTTCTCACAATAATAATAATCTCTTTGAATGAGCACTGAGTATGTACTAGGGCATTGCTATGCCTTTTGTTTGCATCCATTCTTGAAGATTTGGAATTGAATCCAGGTCTCCTGGCACCAATATGATTTGTCCATCATTGTCACACCAGCTTTTTCCACTGTGAACTTTGGAGTACAGCCTGGTGCTCTTGAAGTTGGCTATTTTTACATCTGCTCAGCCTCTTGCAAAAAAAGGGAGAGACCCAGAGTATGTGTGTATTCCACATCACAAGAAATTTCAAATTTTTGAGATGGGTTCAATCCCTCTGCATGCCATGCAGAAATTCTAAATGCTGAGAGGACAGGGGCCATGACTATTTTGTTCAACTCTATTTCTTGGATATCTGGCAGGCCTTGAGTGTTTGCAGATTAGATGGAAGGATAGAAAGAGGGATGGAATAATGGAAGGAAGTTAAGGTAGGAAGAAGAAATAAAGGATAGAAGGAAGCCTGGAAAGATGGATGGAAAGTGGGTGAATTGAAAGAAAGAAAGAAATAAGGAGGAAACAAAGAATTTCCGTTTTGATATTTCTTCTTTGCATTGTTAGTACTTAACATTTTTGGCATTTTTGAGTGGATATATTTCTGGAGATCTGGGCATTTCTATCCCAAGACTTGGGAGGGTTCATAAAAACAAATGTAGACCAGTTGAAAGGGAGTGGGGGAGGGGTTTTATGAAGTACAGTAAAATCAGAGTTACATAACATTTAAAAATAAAGTTTTGGTAATTTCAGTCATCGTGTAATGATTAGCACAAATTATTAGCTAACACAGGGCAGAATTCTAGGAAGACTCCTTCCCCAAACCTGTGTTAATGAATGGATTTAAAATTTTAAATAGTATTAAGTATTTGTAATTTGCTTGCTTTACTTACTTATTTACTGTGTGTGTGTATGTGTGTGTGTGTGTGTGTGTGTGTGTGGTTGTTGACAGTAAATAGCTGCAAATAGCCATATGTTCAACAGTGGGCTACGTTCTAGCTTTAGTGAGCTTTTGTAAGTGTTAAATTCTTATAGCCTTCAACCTAGACATTCTCTGCTCTATTGTCTTATGGTTTATAGTATTGACTTCTTTTCCAGTTGCTTTATGAAAGGAAATTTTCTTTCCCCTAATAGTGGTATAGTTTATAACACCTCCGGGGCCATGCCTTTCCTTTTGTTTATATTTCACACAAGACCTATGTACATCCCAACTCGAGACTGGGTTCACAGTATTGCTGTGGAACAAATATTGAATAGGTTCAACTGTCTCTTATTAGACAATGATGTTACTTAACATTGTACACTTTCCAAAAGGTAAAATCAGGGCAAATTTTAGTCCATTCCCTATCTAGATGATCACAAACTGTACAATGGGCTGTTTCCACTTCGGTTCAATCTCTAGGACAGAAAAAGGGGCCCTGTAGACATATGAATTTCAGATTATTGAGGTTCTGCCACATTTCTTTCTCCTATTCGTGGCCAGTTGTGTCAATTTGGCTGGGTAATAGATGTGATGTCAGAAGGCTGTGGTGACAGCATTATCAGTGCTGGGAGAGCAGTTTCTCCACTGGACTAATTGGGACAGGCTGTGTGCGCATGCACAACTCAATCTAGGCTAGACCACAGTGCAGAGGGGCTCTGGTTGACATCCCCAAGGGCCTCCTCATAAAGTCTGAAAACTGAAACTCCCTTCTTGCCCATCCACAAACTATCTACCCCTGTGCTGGGAAACAGATCTCCACCTGGAAGGGGAAGAGTATCTCTATCACATAAAATCCTTTTCTTGGGATCTCCCCAGTTCCAGTTGCATTGACCTTTCAATTCATCTTCTAAGCTGATGACAAGTAGCAAGAGAGGGTGTGGGATGCCCACGTGTGAAGCAGAAGCAAATGGGTGGACCTCGGAGGCTGTGTCCACACTTCCCAGTGCATTCTGGGACTGAGAAATCACTGTCCGCAGCCACAGATCGAAGGAGTCTAGATAGACCATGGGTTTCTTTTCATAGTGACTACTAAGAGACTTCTAATGAGGGGGCCCATCCCTTGGTATTTAAGATGCTGTTCCTAAAATTGTTCTTGGAGGCTTCCCCATCTGCTCTCTAGCAGTTGCTAGGTGGCTCCACTGAGAACAAAGTATAGTGACTATGGTGGTCATGCCCTGTGGTTGCAGACTTTAAACCCTCTGGAGAAATTTCTGGTTCAGCTTGTGACCTGTCAAAGAGTAGTTCCCGGGGAGTTGTGTTGTTTTCATGAGCACTGGTGACAAAGGAAGAGGATGGGATGTATGAGTTAGCAGATCCCACTGTGCCTTACCTTCCTGTGCTTCTGTGCTCACGTGAGGGAATTGTGTCAGCTGACCAGCCACCATATTGTTAATGCTTTCGCCTCCTCTGGGATGGATGGCTTGACTGCCTCGGGGCACATGTTAATAAAATAGTGCTTGCTAATACCTATTATTTCTTGAGCACCTCCTAAGTGACAGATGCCATGCTTAGGACCTCCTATACATTATTTCACTGAGATTTCTCAACAATGAAGTGGAGACCATACAGTAATTGAGGTTTAGGGAAGAAGATCAAGCCAAAAGCCAATGGCCAAGATAACCCTGACAGAGTCAGCATTCAAACCCAAACTCACTGGCTCCATAGGACCCCGCTGTCCCTGTTTAAGGAAATGCAGAGGGGTCATTTACTCCCATGTGGTTATTCTTTTAGATGGGGATGGCATGAATGTCAGGGGACTTGGGAGAACGGTGTCATGGGAACAGCACAGCACCACGAATTAACAGACCTGGCTTCAGTCTCGACTCCCCCTCTGTGTGGTGGAACTGCCTTACACAGATGGCTTAGCTTCTCTGGGCCTCAGTTTTTCAATGGGATGATCTGTGACATTTTTTTCCAATGTAGCACTCCGGTTGCTTCTAGCTAGCTAGCTCCTTTTAGTGAGGAGTGAATCCGATGAATTAGGTCAAGCTACATACTAGCTAGATCTACACTCGGTCATTCATTTATTCGTTCAGTGCAGGTATTTACTGCATACCTTCTGGGCTCAGAGAGTGATGCGTAATTTCAGACACAGTCCCTTCCCTCAAGGAGCCTACTGGGTATTGCCATGATCAGGATATTAGTCAAATGCCCTGCAGTATATTTGTATCAAACACTGTCGTTGTCGTCTCGTTGTCATCATCATCATTGTCATCATCAAATATATTGCTATATAACATTATTGGTTGGGATCCGTGTTGGCCGCAGCTCATTCTACATCTGCCAGTTACTGCCATCCCACCTTTCTGAGCTGACAGCTGGCTCTTGTATACTGCGGATATATATCCTGACCCGCTTATACACGGAATAGTTGTGCTGTTCTCCAATTGGTGGAAATTTTAGAGCATTTGCTTTTAAAAAGCATCCATTTTTAATCATGGAAATGTGATGATTTTTCCATGAGCCTCTCTTTTTGGCAAGATGTGAAAAGCTGAATGTAAGTGGTTTGAAACAAGGCGGGGGGGGGTGGGGACAAACAACACCAGCCCCCCAAAACCAACCTGTCCCAGTTCTATGGCATGTTTTCAAATCTCCCATTCACCTGCAAAGGGTGTCTCCCCGTTTTTCCTCATAACACCCTCTTTAGAAAAGACAAACCCTTGTCTTTGGTGGATAAAAAGAGGATGGGAAGAATTTCACTGCAAATGAGTGAAAACTGCATCCGTAAATGGAAAGGCTGAATTGATATGAGGAGAAAAGCAAAGGGAAATTGGCAACTTTCCCTGACTCTCTAATGTGAGAAGGAAGAGGTGCGTGTTTGTGTCCCTTATCTTCAGAGGGTCTGCCTCTGCCTCAGCCGTGTGGGGCATTTCCCCTGCTGCGTTGCAGCCCCCAAGGACCGCTGTCATTCCTGGGCTTTCTGGTTGTAGTGAAACCCATCAGCGGGAGAGCCAAACTGCCCAGGTCTGAGTCTTGTTTTCACGCCTTAGTTACCGTGTGACTTCGTACAAATGGCCTACCCGTCATCTCTTATTTGTAAAAAGAGCAACTCAGTCGTGGAAATCAGCTCATCGATGTGTGAAGGAAGGTACGGAGTATGGTGCTTGGTGCTCTGCTGTTCTCTTCTAAGAATGGAATGGAATCCGCTTTGTAATCCTCCTTCAAAAGCCAGTGCACATACCTCCCGTCGTCGTTTCTGGTTCCACAAACTGCGTGTGCTATGGCAGGTGCTGAACCTGCACCGATCCCCAAAACCACCAGGGACCTCTTTGAGCAAGTGGCCTTTCTTATTAGGTGACCAACCATCCTGGTGCGCCTGGGACTCAGAGGTTTTTTGGGATGTGGGACATTTACTCTTGTAATCGGTAGAGTCCCAGGCAAATGGGGATGCGTTGGTGACCCCAAAGTTGGCAAAACCCTCATAAGTTTTTCAGACGAAAAGGGCAGAGAGGAGGCATAATATTGAAGCTGAGTCCAGCAAAAGCCACCCGCTTGAGCAAGGCCAGTGGCATCCCCTGAACTATAGACCGGTGGCTGCTTTCTTCATCACCATAGTTGAACAAAAAGAGGGAGAGGCTTCACTACCCCTAAGCAATATGTCCCTCATATAGAACTATTCTGACCACTCTTCTTCTAGAGCAGAGGCTCTCAACCCTGGCTGCCCGTGAGAATCACCCGAGGAACTTGAAAAAAAAATCCTGATGCCTAGATCCCATTGCTAGAAATGCTAACTTTAATGGTCTGGAATGAGGCCTGAGCAGTGCTATTTTCCAGAAGTTCTTTAGGTGATTCCGATGTGTAGCCGGGATGCAGAATCACTAACCCCTGTTCCAGCTTGGGGCCTGCAACAGGTGCAAAATGATTTATATTTTCCTAATTGACAAATTCAGACTTTCCTGATCTGAGTCTCAGCTGAAATGACTTGATCTGTTGGCAACATGTGTGATGTTTTATTGAGTTGATTTGCCCGGGCTGGGATTTCCATTTGAAAAAAATTCCTTTGAGATGATTGAGTACTCTCTGTTTTCCCCTTTCCTCTTGTGAGGCCACTATACTTACCCGTGTACTGCCTGGCTCAAAGTAATTACAGTTTTAAAGCTGAGAAAATGCAAAGTTGAATTTGGGTGGCGGGGGGATAGGGAGATTTCTGATGAGAAAAAAACAAACATCTTTTTTTGTACCAGCTTTTGCTGGAGGCCTGGTGGGAAAGAGCTGAGCGCCCTCCTTCTGGTATCCAGGTGGGGATGGCTGCTTCTCTGGGCTTTGGGCTGGGCTGGCCTGGATGGATGAAGGCTAGGCGAGTGGTACCTAGGGCTTTGGGAATATGGCTAAAAGCTCCTGGTAAGGTCCTCAACCAGGTGGCCAGGATTCTAGAGGAAGCAGGTTTCAAAAATTGTACTGTTATTATTCAGTGCTAAAAAGAAATGAGCTGTCAAGCTATGAACATTCTTGGAGGAACCTTAAATGCATATTTTTAAAATGTTTATTTATTTTTGAGAGAGAGAAAGAGAGAAAGCAAGTGGTGGGGGGGTGGGGGGAGGGCAGAGAGAGAGAGAGGGAGATGCAGAATCCGAAGCAGGCTCCAGGCTCTGAGCTGTCAGCACAGAGCCCGATGTGGGGCTTGAACTTACTAACCGTGAGATGATGACCTGAGCCAAAGTCAGACACTTAACGGACTGAGCCACGTGGGCACCCCCATTAAATGCATATGATTAAGTGAAAGAAGCCAGACTCCAGAGGCCCCATTCTGTGTGAGCCCAACTGTGTGATAATCTGGAAAATGCAAAACTATGAAGATGGCAGAAAGATTAGTAGTTTGCCATGTTTTTCAGAATCCTTGAATGTTCACCAAGAGCGAACCGTAGCATTAACTATGGACTTCAGGTGATAGTAACGAATGAGTGTATGTTCAACAGTTATAACAAATGTCCCACCGGAATGGGATTGGTGATAGTGGGGAATGTTGTGTTTGTGTGGGAACTCCCTGTACTTTTCATTCCCTTTTGCCGTGAGGTTGAAGGTAGGCTCAAAACTAAGCTTCTGCAGCTTCCCCCAAGGCCACGGTGGACAGTTCAGCTTCACACCCCCTTGCCCGTCCCTACTTTCTAGTTTTAGTTACTAAAACCTTACAGGACACTCCTGATTCGAGTCCTGTGAGACCCCTATGGAGGATGGTCGTAGTCAGTCTCTGTGTTCTAAAAAGCTATTACTCGGGGCGTGAGGGTGGCTCAGTCAGTTAAGCATCTGACTTTGGCTCGGGTCGTGATCTCACAGTCTGTGAGTTCAAGCCCCATGTTGGGCTCTGTGCTGAGAGCTCAGAGCCTGGAGCCTGCTTCAGAGTCTCTGCCTCCTCTCTCTCTGCCCCTCCCCCACTCATGCTTTGTCTCTCAAAAATAAATAAGCATTACAAAATTAAAAAAGTAAATAAAACGCTAGTACTCACTCGAAGAAATGGGATGATTGATAGGTTCAAAGCTCATGACCTCTTCATAAGGGGTAGCAATCCCTTTAATATCCCAACTAGCTCTTTCATAAACGGAAGTGAACGGCTTCAAATGTGCATTTCTACATACCACCAAAAACTGAAAAAGTTTATTTTTTTCTTATAATGAAAAAATACATGTTTATTGTGGAAATAGGACAGAAGAAGAAAACACCTGCCATTCTACCACTTGGAAGATAACCACTGTCAGTGGTTTGGTGGTCATACTCTCCTTTACCTGTGCACATACCCATAGACATATCTACAAACATTTTTCTACAAAAATATACCGAATATTCCTTCTGGGTAAACCGATTTTTTCCATTTATGAGAATTGGATGAGCATCCTTCTCTTTCTTCTTCACTTCTTTGCACAATAAACTTTTGGATGGATTTTCCACCATTACCCTGGTGTTTAACAATTAGCATTTATTTTTCCAATTTTCCTCTCTTAGCTGCTTTAGCAAATGTCCTTGTGACTGAAGGGTAAAAAAAAAATAGAATAGCTGGGTCCAAAGTTGGGTGATACTTTAAGACTCTTGATTATTATTGCCAAATTATTCTTAATCTTTATTTATTTTTGAGAGAGTGAGAGAGAGACAGAGTGAGAGCAGGGGAGGAGCAGAGAGAGAGGGAGACACAGAATCCGAAGCAGGCTCCAGGCTCCGAGCTGTCAGCACAGAGCTCGACGCGGGGCTCGAACCCACGGACCTTGAGATCATGACCTGAGCCAAAGTCGGACGCTTAACCGACTGGGCCCCCCAGGCACCCCTATTGCCAACTTATTCTTTCCAACTGTACACATTTACACGGTTTCTTTGCTGTTATTCCCCTTCTCCTGGTCTTTGCTCATTTGACAGTCCCTGAACATTATCCCATTTTGTGGATTTTGACTCCAGCGAGACTGACCGTTTGTTCAGATGTTAACTGTCAGTATTTTTCTCTTAAAAATGGCTCATTTCTGCCCTTCCACACGGTTGCCTGTTGGGATTTCTCTTTTTCTCATTGACTCATTAAATATTTTCAAATATGAAATACACTAGCGTACTTATAAGTAAGTAGTGGGAACATTTCTCCCCTCTGTTTTTACCCTGTTTATGGTGGGGTTTCAGAAAACCGTTTGATACCTGTGTGTTGTCTGTATTTCTTGTTTAATTTACCTGTCACTGATATGGCATTATAGTTCATTTGCTTTAAGGAATTATCAAAAGGAGGGTTGTATCCCCCAAACCCTCTCCAAAGCATACCATGAGCACCCAGCGGAAACACGTATAATTGCAACATCATCAGTGTCTCTCTCCCCAACTCAAAGAGCTACAAAGAGCACAGTTCGTTTTGCTAGATCGTTGGCCCTGATGAATTTTGGCGAATGTTTAACTTGCAGGCAAGGCTATCCAAGCCAACTCACCATCTAGGATGAAGTTGGCTACAAATGGTTGAGGTAGGTTTTTTGTTTCTTTTTTCTTTTCCAATCCTGCTAGAAGAACTTTATGTCTCTTCTCATGAATTATGACATCTTATCTTAGTGAGTTAATAGTATCTAATGGTTCCATCTCCAGGTAACGTAATCCAGCTGGAAATGCAAGGTATGCAGAGCCCATGTCTGAAAACAAAAGAGTATTTTTCTCCAGCCAGTAAATAAAAGTGATTTTTCAGCTATAAAAGGACAAAAGGTTTTGAAATGATCCCACTGGGCAGGGTTTCCTCGACTTGTTTTTTTTGGCACTGAGCCACGGAGCTAACCCAGCATCTTCCAGACTTCTTCCATTTTTGTAGCAGCGTGAAGAGTTTGCTAGATAAGACTAGAGTACCCCCCTCCGCCCCCCGCTCGCTACGGCGTGATGATTCATGCCTCAGCTCCTCTCACCCTAGAAGCAGCTGCAACCTAAAAGCGTCATCAGCAGATCATTGATCAGCATGTAGGAAGAACCGAACAATGATCGTTTTTCCCTTTAAATATCTTCACTGCCCTCTCAAGGTTGTATGTTTTTCTTCTCAAGGAAACACATTTAACATTTACCACTGCAAACGTAACGAGACGAGTACACGGCTCATAGCTCCGTTGAGAAGTTGTCACGAGTGTCTAACTCAACGGACATATTATCTCATTCTCTTTCCAAGGTTTAAATAGCTCTGGCACATCGGGTCTTCCTTTTTGATTTTCTGTACGTGTTTTCATGGCCCTGAAACCTAAGAGTGCTGTTGTCCATTCTCATCGCTCTACTGTAAGAAGAGATGGCCCTCCCCCTGGTCCCGGTCCCCTTTCTTACGATATTGCTGTTGATAGTGTCAGAGGATGAAATTATATGAATAGTTGAGAGCAATCTGCCTCCAGGTACGTATTAAGGAATCAGAGCTTCGAGCTGGCCAATAGACAAGTGCTTCAGTGGACCTCTCGCACATTCACCTGGTTCTTTTTGCGCAGAAAGCTACCAGTTTAGCTGGCGCTTCTCTTTCTTGTGAATGCCGCAGTACAGACTGCCTCTCTTTCTGTAGCGTAGCCGGTAGGATCAAGCTTCCCAGTTTATTCCTGCATCAGGGACTTTGCGGTTGCTGTCGCGTGGCTTGAAACGCTTTGTCCCCACCTCTCAGCATGGCTGACTCCTTCTCAAGTGTCCGCCCAGATGTCATCACCTCAGCGGAGCTGACCAAGACCATCTGTGTTCATTTCCTAAGGCTGCCGTCGCGAATTCTCATAGACGGGGTGTCTTAGCACAACAGAAATTTCCTCTCTCACTGGAGGCTAGAAGTCCAAAATCAAGATGTTGGCAGGGTCATCCTTCCTTTGAAGGCCCTAGGGGAGAATCCTTCCTTGCTTCTTTCTGATGGCTGTGTACGTTCCCTGGCTTAGGGTAGCATAATTCCAATCTCTGCCTCTGTCCTTATGTGACCCGCTCCTTTGAATTTCTCCTGTCTGTGTCTTCTCTTCTTCTAGGAACACTTTTCATTGGATTTAAGTTCCACCTGGATAATCCAGGATCATCTCATCTCAAGATCCTTAATTACATCTGCAAGACCGTTTCCCCAAATAAGGTCACATTCACAGGTTCTGGGTGAATACATCATTTGGGGACGCCACTGTTAGCCCTACTATAGATAAGCTACTACTCTAGATCAAGCAATTCTTGCTGCTGTCGTAGATGTGACGCTATCACTCAGTTTATTTTTCTCATCGCCCTTGTCCTTATTTAATGCATCTGTTCCCTTGTCTATGTCTCTGTTGCCTGTCTCTACCCACATGAGTTCAAGCTTTGCGAGTAAAGAGCTATCTTACTCACTGCTCTGTCCCTAACACCTAGACCAATGGTTGGTGTATTGTAAGGGCCACCAAATATCTACTGAGTGAGCGATCCCATTGGGCAAACGTAATCTCAGCTTGACTCTTAGGTACTTTTAACAATGTCTAGGAATTTAGTTTATTTTCTGATGTTATTTTCTGTTATTTGAATTTCTGTTGGCTGGTTTTGGAAATGCAAGGGTATCGTGGGACGTATATTTATCACGATGGATAAATCTGCCCAGCCATTTCAACATTCCATTGCTAACTGGTCTTGATAGTTCATTGAGATTTTACTTTTCCCCCAGGAACAAATCCTCAGCAACATATTTCTTTCTCCCTTAGGCTCTGATCACCTCCGGGAAAAAGATGGCCTCTGGGCGGTCTTGGTCTGGCTTTCCATTCTGGCTGCCCGGAAGCAGAGTGTGGAGGAAATTGTCCGAGATCACTGGGCCAAATTCGGCCGCCACTATTATTGCAGGTGAGAAGGGGGGAGGGGGACTTCTCACTCGGGGAACTATTGTTAAGGAACACTGGTGGGCTAGAACCATAAGAAGGAGGCATCTTTCAGGACAATCTGAGGAACGTGGGGGCTGGAGCCCCTGATAGGTGCTTGGGGGTCATGTCAAGGACACCCAAACTGGAAGGCACAAATTTCCCCTCCCTTAGTGACCTTCCTCTGTAATCTTTTCATCAGTGTCTATAAAGTGGGCAGCCATCCCAAGAGGGAATCTGAACTGCAGAGCCTTAAAAGTCCTTTGGTGCCCAAGAGAGTTGTATAATCCGATCAGGGACTTTCCTTGTTGGTTCTCCACCCATAATTATCAAGGCAGAGAGGCAGAGATCAAAGCTGTGAAGGTTAGCATGCTTCTGTGATCCTCTCCTTCCCTCTGCCTTGTTTTCTCACTAATGGTCCCAACAACATCTAAGGTGCCTGAGCTGGTTCCCTCTGAAGAGGCCACATGGTCCAGGAGCCCCAGATTTTGCTAAAAGTTTGTCCCTGTGGAAAGAGATACAGAAAACGGAAGTGCAACCCTGGGAGGGAGGAAGGGAGAAGGTCAACGGCTGAGCGCTCAGGGTTGGGAGCCTATATCGCTTTCCTGTTTTTGAAGTAGGTGAGGGGTCACAGTCTTCTGGCTGCAAGGTTGCCTGCTAGATATGTGTCCCTAGACGTGCTAGGTTTGTGTACCTAGTGCCAAGCTGTGGATTTGGGGAAGCAGTGGTAGAAACGGCTGTTAACTATGGAGAACCTGGGAATGGGGCAAGGGAATCCTTGAGTATTCTCAGAGACGATGTACTGAAAACAGAAATCGTGGCTCATTTGCTTTGTTTATGAATAGTTAACTACTTGGGATGTTTGGTTACATTTCAGGAGCTTAAGGAACAGAAAGAAAGCTCTAGACTTCCCTTATAAGGTGATTGTTTCTTGTCTTAAGAAGTCATTTAGCTAGATAAATATCAGAGAATAAGAAAGCCTGTGATAGGATTCCTCACAATCTAAAGGATCTTGGTGCTCTGGGAAAAGTTGACAGTGTTATAACAGTCTTTGTTCGTGTCCAGTTAAGAAGGCAGAGGTTGTAATCGCCTGAAAACCACCTCAAATTATTCCTTGTACTATAAAACAAAGACTCTCAAGGCAGGTGGGAATTTGTTTTACTTACCAGTGTTTCTAACAAGTGCCAAAAAATCCTGATTGTTGTGGGCCTTTTTGGCATACCAAGGAACTAATTGGCGCAGCAAGGCTTTCTATTGCATGAAGCCGTTCCAAAAAAGCCCAACCTGATAAACTATGTTATGATTGCCAGCCTCTGGCTTAGTGAGATCACTCTGAGTTAGGGATGTGTGCCTCATAATTCGTGCAATGATTATCTAGCTCTCTGCCAGGGTTTTGAAGACATGGTGTTATGATAAGTGTATTTATAATACGGTTCATTTTTGTGTGTGCGTGTGTGGCCAAGAGCTTACATGATAATTACTTTTTTCATAACAAATACCATATTAGAGAATATAATGCAATGGAGATTTAAATTCTTGTAGGACATTGAGTTATATTTCAGATTTCTGTCCAAAAAGATCACAGAGATAAAGGAAAAGGGAGGAGAGAATAGGTAGGATGAAAAGTAAACCCTTTTTTTTTTTTTTCAGGGTCTAGCAAATGCAGGTTGTGAAACAGAATGACTTCTAGCTGTTTTGTTTTTTGTTTGTTGTGTTGTGTTTTTTGGTGGGGAGGAGAAAATAAAAACAATTTTGGCTTAACTACTTCTGAGCCTGAAGTTGTGAGAACCCCGACGGATTTGCCTCATACGAGTGGACCCCAGAAGGAATTCTCCATTGAAAGATTTCCTCCCTTGAAGCTGTGTTCCTCTGGTGGTCAGAGGGGGTTGTCGGCCGTAGGGCAGGTGTGGGTGCTGGAGTCTGCTTGCCTATGAACGTTTGGGCAGGCGGGCAGGCTGGTCTGATGACCTCAGCCATAGACTTGAACGTGATCTGTCACAGTAGTGGATTTCCTCAACTTCGGAATCTCTTCCAGTGCCTCTCTTGTATCCTAATAAACCCTCTTATCCCATCCGCATGCCTCTCTCTGCTTGGCTCGGTCTTCATCTTCCCCCCAAAAGACTATCTTCAAAGAGAATTTAGGCTCAGTACACATACACTGCTGAGAATGTTCTGAGAGAGTTCCTGGTTGTTTTGTGTCTGAGGGCGGGGAGGACACAGCTGTATAGGAGGGAGAGAATAAAAGAAAGAGCTATAGGGACAGAGGTCTCATTGCTAGAAATGGCATCATTCCATGTTTTCCATTTTGGCTAATACCCTGCTGTTTCCTTAAAGCCTTGAAAGATCTTGGGTGAAGGAAAAACAGTAACAATGATTCGTGTTCCTTCTTTCAGCTCACCGAGAACTCCCACCCTGTCCCTGTGTTACACAGAACCCCATCGGAGATCCCACCATAGCCAATTGTGCAAAGTTGCACCTCTGAGGGCTTCTTTCTTAAACAGATCCCCCTGGATGTGCCGTTAGGTCTTGGTCAAGACTGTCCACCATTGGGCAAGACCCTTTGTGGTAGTTACTAAGAATAAAATCAATTAATAGTTTTAAGCAAATGATGTCTGGCACTGGACCACCTACTTGATGTGCATTATGGTATTTAAACACCACAAAAACAAATGAGATAGGTGTTATTTTAGTCTTTTTTTTTTTTTTTTTTCTAATCACTTTCCAGCCCCATTGTTACATTTGATGTTCTTGGCTGGGAGGATTTTTTTTTTTGTTTTTGATGGAACAATTGTGCTATCTCTTCCAAGTTTCCAAGAGAGTTTTGTGGTACGCGGGGCTCCCTTCCTCCTTCTTTCTTCACCTCCCTGGATTCTTCTCCCTCCTTCCTTCCTCCCTTCCCTTCCTCGAATTTTTCATCCCACTACTTAGAAAACACTTACTACTGGGGCGCCTGGGTGGCTCAGTCAGTCGAGCGTCCAACTCTTGATTTCAGCTCAGGTCATGATCTCATGGTTGGTGGGTTCAAGCCCTGCATCAGGCTCTGCGCTGACAACGTGGAACCTTCTTGCATTCTCTCTCTCCCTCTCTCTCTGCCCCTTCCCTGCTCTCTCTCTTTCTCTCTCTCAAAAAATAAATGAAAGAAAGAAAGAAAGAAAGAAAGAAAGAAAGAAAGAAAAAGGAAGGAAGAAAAAGAAAGAAAACACTTACTACTTATTAGAAGCAGTGGAGAACAAAACAGATAAGGTCTCTGCTCTCCTGGAGCTTGTGGCTCTCGTGGGCAAAGGCAGATAAGAAGTAAACAAACATTTCAAACACAGTAAATGCAGATTGGGATCGCTACCAAAAGAAAATATAAAGAGCAACGAGAGAGAGGGAGACACGGAAGGCAGCATCTTAGACGGATGGTCGGAGAAGGTCACTTTCTGGAGGTGACGCTAAGTTTGAAAAGCGATGGACGAGAATGTGCTAGGTGTTCAAGGGGAAGAATATACCAGGTCGAAAGAACAAAGAACAAGAGCAAAGGCCCAAAGGCAGGAAAGGACAAAGTGTCTCAGAGGCCTGGAGGGGAGGCCCATGTGGCTGTAGCATAGTGAACGAGTGTGAGAGGGGGACAGATTCCAGGGGGTGGGATCCCCCAGTGCCTTGTGGTCTGTGGTTAGAGTCTTGGTCTCAGTGTGATGGGCACTGGGGAAGGATTGAAAAGAAAGGACGTGACTTGACTTTATTTTTGCAAGATCACTCTGGCTACTGTATAGGGCCTGGATTCTGTGGGCCAGGTAGCAGGTAGGGGGTGGAACCAGGCTTGGATTGCAAAAGCCAGGTAGAAGGGCGTGGGGACAGGTCTGGGGTGCTTTTCTGTGCGGCTCTTCCATGAAAACAAAACCAATGATGAGATGACCTCGAGATGTCGACCGAGTTTCTGGTCTTCCGATTAGGGTTGTGTTCACCCTGTGTCCTGCCTTCCCTCACCAGGTTTGACTATGAGGGGCTAGAGCCCAAGGCGACATATTACATCATGAGGGACCTGGAGGCCCTGGTCACAGACAAGTCCTTCATCGGCCAGCAGTTTGCCGTGGGGAACCACGTCTACAGCGTGGCAAAGACAGACTGCTTTGAATACGTGGACCCCGTGGATGGCACCGTGACCAAGAAACAGGTACTTGGCAGCAAATTACCAGAATAGGCAAAGCCAGGAGCCAAAGTGTCCTCTAGCTGGAGAGGTCTTTGGGAATCATCTACTCTGAGTGCTTTTTGATACACACGAGAGCCCTGCAACCTTGGTGAAGGTTACCTACCTGGTCAGTGGCAGAGGGCACAGTAGCGCATAGGGCCTTGACTGTCTGTCCAGGGCTCGTTCTACTCGTAACTGACAGACCAATACCACACATAGATACAGACCCAATATATCCTTGGGAAATGCTTGCAGCCCGCAGGCTGTCCGTCTGGTGGCCATCAGAGATTCAGAAACGTTTCCAAGAGCAAAATACCCCTTTTCCCCGGGGCTCCCAAGTGCAGGGATGTTTCACCTTTTATTACCGTATGTCATTAAGAGCAGTAGGAGCTTAGCCCGATGGGTTCCTAGGGGAAGAAACAGTTGGAAAATATGCCCCACAGAGTCCAAAAGGAAGATTTGTGGTGGAGAATTACTACTACAAAAGATAAACTGACAAAATCAACAGCTTCTATTCCGGTCTCATCTTTGTGGATTGTGTAAGAGAAGGTGACCGCTCTTACAATCATTTTTTCTCCTAGGCTTTGTTTATTTCTTGGCTAGGGCAAAAACTGACCACTCTGGGTGCACATTTTAACATGTACAGCTCAGATAAGACACCGAGCGATGTTAAGAAAAGTTCCGCTCTAAAATCCCAAATTCTTATCTTCTTCATTCTTCTTCATTGTTATTCTTCAGTAAGTACGGACAACAAAATAAACCAGCAGCTATAGGGTTTGGGGGACTGGATATACTGGTAGTTACTGATATCTTTATTTTGATGAATAGTTCGCACATCGTCCTTGTCCTGAGGTCCCCGACTTGCCGATGTTCCAAAGCCTGATGCTCCCCTGTTACTTTCTTGGTATTCTCCCTCTGGTCTGCTGAGTTTCATGGTGATCTTTCGTCTCTATTAAAATGTGATCAGTTTTCTATTCTAGAAGGCCTTCTGAGGCTGGACAAATTGTTTGTAGTTTTACTTTGGAAAGGTCTAGGGTAGTGAAGATAGGAGTGGTCAAGAAGTTGGAAGACCCAGAATCAAATCCTATCGCTATAGGATATAGGACTTCTGGAAAGTTCCTTGATTTCTTTGAGCCACAGTCTCCCCCTCATCTGTAAAATATCTGTCTCACAGAGCTGTTTTAGAAACGTGATGGAAGTGGAGTGCCTGGGTGGCTCAGTCGGTTAAGCATCTGACTCTCAGTCGCGGCTCAGGTCATGATCTCACGTTCTGTGAGTTCGAGCCCACATCGGGCTCCGTGCTGATGGTGCAGAGCCTGCTTGGGATTCTGTGTCTCCTTCTCTCTGCCTCTCACCTGCTTGTGCACGCTTGCCCTCTCTCTCAAAATAAATAAATAAACGTAAAAAAAATGCGATGCAATAAAATACACAAAAGCTCCTAGCTATCCTTTCTACAAGAAGTATATGCTACATTTTTTGTAGTTGTGTTGTGTTTCACACGAGGATGCTTTCTGGTGGACGGGATTGCATCATCTCCAAAATAACATTAATGAATCTCCGGAGATGTGAGGTCAGGAGCCCAGCACATGGGTGGGACCTTGGAGCCTCTAGGTCTCAGATAAATCTTTTCCAGTTTTGTACCATATTTCCTACTTCCATTTTTCAAAGGAACCTCAGAACAAACTTTTCACAAATCCAAGGCTCATGTAGAATTCCAGAGTCGTAAAATATGTGCGTTCTAAATTATTCTTGGGAGGATTTTGTTCCCTGACGAGGAAGGTTTGAAAACTGTTCCCTGAAAGGATTATCTGGGCAACACTAGGTTCTGGACTTAATCTGCTCAGGAGAAGCTTGTCTGTTGAGCTAATTTGTTTTGCTGTTAAATTCACTAACACTCTACCTTGCTCCCTCGTCCGTGCACATTTGTATCCTTTCCTTCTTGACCCTTTTAACAGTTCCTATCAGGATAATTCCTCAGCTAGATCTCACGTGTAGATCTCTCTTTATTCCTTGTCCCCTCCCCTGCAACCCTGAATGCTGGTTTCCATTTTTACTCTGGAACTTTTTTTTTTTTCCTTTCCATGCTCTTTCATATTAGCTCAAATGTGGCCGTAAATAGTAAATGCTACCAGGAGCTGCTTTGGGGAGTTTCTCTAGAAACAAAGGAAGGTCGTTGTTCATCTTCCCAGTTTCCAGGACCCCAGTGACTGTTTATCAATTGGTGGCCCTAAGTCACCCTGGAGTTTCTCCGTCGGTCTGCGTTTGGCTCCCTGAGGGTTTTGGGAGACAGTTAACACTCAGCAGCATGACCATTGTCAGTGAGTCACAGATGGTTCTTTTGCACCGCAGTTTGGTCCTATTGGAGCAGAGGAGGAATTCCTGTGTCCTGGGACTGTTGGGAAACTTCCAGCACTGAGGCACACATCTCCGCACTCCTGGAAGTCCGTAGTCCTCTGAGCGTTTGATTCCAGGGATGGTTAAGTCTGGGGCACGAGTCATATGACGTTGGTGCAGAATGGCAGTGTCTACTCCTAAAAGATATCCTTGAATTTAAATGAACATGTATTATTTTCAAATAGCCGTAATGCACGTGGGGGCATTCAGTCAGCAGATATTTCTTGAGAGCCTACCAAGTGCATAATAATTGTTTTTTTCTTTTTTCACGGAACAGTTTTCGAATATAAATGTAGAACAGCTTCACTGAGATGTAATTTACGTCCCAGACAATTCACCCACTTAAAGTACAGTTCAGTGGTTCGTAGCAGATTTATAACGTTGTGCGATCATTACGGCGGCCCATCTTAGAACATTGTCGTCACCCCCAAAAGAGACTTGTACTCTTTAGCCGTGATCTCCATTTCCAACCCTGGCAATCCCCAGCCTCCTTCCTGGGTCTATGGATTTGCCTATTCTGGGCATTGTACACAAATGAAATCATACAACACGTAGTCTCTTGTGACTAGCTCCTTTCTCTAAGCAGAACAGACCGTGTGTCAGTATTTCACTCTTACTGACGAATAACGTCCCATTATGGGGCTAGACCACATTTTGTTTATCCACTCGTCAGCTTGCGGCTATTTGGGTCGTTTCCACTTTTTTGACTGTCATGAATAATGCTGCTGTGAACATTCACGTAAAGTTTTCGTGCAAAGGCTCTCCGTTAACCTGGGCGAAGAGCTAGGAGTGGCATCGCTAGGTCAAATGGTGACTGTAGTTTCACCTTCGAAGAAACAGCCATATGGTCTTCAAAGCAAATTACACTGTTTTACATTCCTGCCAGCCGTGTATGCGGGTTCCAACTTCTGCACACTTTGGCCAACTTCTGTTACTATCTTTCTGATTAGAGAACGCTGCAAATTAATCTATCAAATGATGTGCTATTTTAAAATCAAGAGAGAAGAGATCGGATCTCCATACGGACAAACAAATGTTTGCTGTGGGAGGCAGAGGACTGTGGTCTCTCCGGTGTTGGGTCCTGTTGGAGGCAAACAGACATAGACTTGAAGGCTGTCTTTGTCGTTGCCTACATTTGTGACTTTGGGCATATTGCTTAACTTCGCTTAACTTGTCGGGGCAGGTGGGTGGCATGCTGGTGATAAATATCATATAGGGTCACAGAGAAGGTTGGAGGAGAAAGTCCTGTAAAGCCCCAGGCACAGCGGCTGGTATCCATTTGATATTCAAGAAATATCCGTTGCTTCCCCCTTTCCAGAATCCTCAACTTTGGAGGAAAGGGTGTGAGTGGTGTTCAAGGGTACAGGCTCGAGATCAGAAAGTCTCGGGCGTGAATCAGCTCTGCCACGTCCTTGCTGGGTGATTTTGGGAAGTTTCTCAACCTCCCTGTGCCTTTCCTTGTCTGTGAAAATAGGAACCATAACTGTGGCTCCCTCATCCAGCCACGGGGAGAATTAGATCATACACGTAAGGCCCTGACACACAGTAACTACTAATAAACGGTTAACTAAAATAAGTTATGTTCAAAGAGAGTCCTTGGGAAAGAACGACTTTGACATCTCACGAGCCATGTTTGATGAGAAAAGCGGGGAAAAGCACACCGAACAGCGTACGAATTTGCAGGGTGTTGTGTGAAGACATGGGAAGGTCTCTTCAGTTTCTGAGTCATCTGTGAATTGATTCAGTCGCGTTTCTCTGCCTTCCCCAAGTCTCCCCCTCCCCCATCTCTCCCATCCCACTCGGTTTCAGAAAAGAGAAAGTGTTTTACAAACAGCTCTGTCTCCTTTTGGTCCTTGATTTGGGGTCAAAGTCAGGAAACAGACTGTGGGGGGAAAAGAAAAGCCCATTTCACATATATCTCTAGAGATGAAGAAAACATGCTCCTCCGTCCAAAATGAAATTAAAATCCTGTTCTGGTGATAAGCCCTGCCCCCCTATCTGCTTCACTGCTGTGGAAAATGTTCAGGAAAGTCTGTCCTGCCTGTGAGACCGTGCGGAGGCCATTTAAGGAGCAAGAAGGACACCCCCGAAGTATTTAACCCCTGACATGAATTCCCAGGGACCTCACTGGCCTTCCTGTCGCCTGTCAGGTCTCGTGGAATTTACTATGGCTGCCTCCAAGCGGCTGATGTTTTCATGATGTTGGGCACCAAGAGGAAAGTTGATGTGTGTCTTCCATTAAACAGGACCCAAGAGGAACTCTGATTTAGAAATAGCAATTTAACGAGGCATGGTTCAACAACTGTAGTTCATTCTCTCCTGTCCCATGAGGATGTGTCTCTGTTTATTATCAGGTAAAATTGAGTCACATGAATGAGTAATAATGCCTTCTTCAAATATGAGTGGGAAAAACAAGCCAGTAGCTCCTATGAGAGTAGGGGGTTCAATCCAGTGGCCGACTAACTGAAGAGGCTCCCACTGTATTTAAGAGGCATATAGTTGGGAGAAGGGAAGAGTTGAGGGAAGGGCAGGTACCTCCCTAAGGCTTGACAGGTGGCCCACTCTTTCCTCAAGGATGAGTTCATTGGACAAACGTCAAGATTTTCCATGGTGCTAGGCACTCTCTCTTTTCCTCACCTATCGCCATCCCAAGCAACATCGTTAGTACCCAGGTTACCTCTTACCTTTATCCTCCCCCACATCTGCCTTCTAGCCAAAATCTTCTGGAGTCACCACTCAGTGCCCCCATCATTACGACGCTCTCCCAGCTGTGATAGAAGGAATACCCCCGATCCTGGTAGCGTGAAAGGACAACATGACAGAGGGTACCAGCACTGAGTGACAGCATATTGCCACTGGGGTGGACATCAGTTCAGAACCATGCCCTGTATTGTGAAAATTAACTTTGAAGAGAGAAACCTCGACACCAGGAGTGGAATTTGAGGAACCAAGTCTCTCTTCGTCACCCATCCCACGCCTGTATTTCCATTTAACCAGATCAAAACTCATGAAATTCCACCAGTGCTGAAGTCATTTAGAAGTCACAGTTCAGCTGATATTTAAAAACCTGATGTAAATCAAAGCATACCGGTTAGCTGATGTGGAAAACCAAATCCAATCTGATTATGTCAGGCTAACGCCGAGCTTATTAATCCCCCTTCGAGTTGTGCAGGCTGAGTGGAAGCATTTTGATGTTGTCCTCAACCTGGAAAAAAAAAAAAAAGAACCATTTGAAATTAGTTCAGAGAAAAAGTACACTTTGAAGCTTGCTTGCAGAGTCAACTTGCTTTTAGAGGTGTTATCTTAATGTGCAGGAAGGTGTCTTCACTTTATCCTCTCAGTATTTAGAAATAATGAAGGAAGTAAATTGGCAGTCTTGAAATCACATTTTAGTCGGGCATTTAGTGCTTTAATATATACTGTGGTGCTAAGAACCCCTGGCCAACAGGTAGAGAGAAGTTTACCAAGCGCATATTTCTGGAGGCATCCTATGAAGGGAACTGAAAAGTGCCATCTGGAGAATCTGGGGGCCAGGACTGAGTTCTCTATTTAAAAAAAAATTTTGTTTAACATTTATTCATTTTTGAGAGACAGAGAGAGACAGAGCATGAGCGGGGAAGGGGCAGAGAGAGAGGGAGAGACAGAATCCGAAACAGGCTCCAGGCTCTGAGCTGTCGGCACAGAGCCCGACGCGGGGCTCGAACTCATCAACTGTGAGATCCTGACCTGAGCCGAAGTCGGACGCTCAACCGACTGAGCCACCCAGGCGCCCCTGAGTTCTCTATTTAGAGTTAACTGGTCAACCTTCAACTTTCATCCCATCCTCATCAATGAACCAACTGAGAGGCTGTCGTGAACAGCTTATCTCTATCCTATGCCACTTGCTGGAGTGAGGTTCGTGCATCCAGAAGTAGAATTTAAGAAATCATTTCAGCCATGCTGGTTACCCCACCTATAGGATTTAGTTGAATCTGAAAGTTAGTACTTACAAATAGTCCTTCTCTGTTGAGCAACAGAAATATTTAGGAAGTGAGGTGTTGTCATTACATGTATCCTGTGATTACATCTGGGTTAAAAAATCCTTTTTTCGTTGCCAGTTGTGATTTTGGAAAAAAAAAATCTGCATAATAAATATCCATCCCTTTCCTGCTTTAGTACGATACAGTGAAGATTGTTGAAGTGTGATTCATTCGTGTCTTCATCTATTCATTGAATGTTTACCAAACACCTGCTACATGCCGGGCAGCTTGCTGGGGCGTTAAAGATCCACCAGCCTGGGTGGCTCGGTCATGATCTTGCGGTCCGTGAGTTCGAGCCCCGCGTCGGGCTCTGTGCTGACAGCTCGGAGCCTGGAGCCTGTTTCGGATTCTGTGTCTCCCTCTCTCTGACCCTCCCCCCGTTCATGCTCTGTCTCTCTCTGTCTCAAAAATAAATAAACATTAAAGATCCACCAGCATACCGGACAGTCTAGCAGGAGAGACAAACTGACATGCGCTTTGTAATCACTATAGAGTTTATTGAAAGGTATTACAGGGAAAGTGCTTACTTGGGAGCGCATCGTAGGCGGTACTCAAGTAGGGGCTCTGGAGAGGTGATAGTTAAGTTTTGCCCTGAAGAATGAGTGGGAGCCGGCCCATGGAAGACCATCTTGACAGACTAAATGCCTTTCTTTAAACTAATGTCGTTATACCATTGTTTGGCTTTCCAGATAAAGAACTGGGATTTCCTATAGGTCATAGCATTCTCAACGGGGTGGCACAATATTTTTATTCTCAGTGTCCGTGCCCATTCTACAACGCTGCAATTTTGTTAAATAAAGACACTTGGGCCTTCTGGTAGGACACCTTGAGAACCATGGGTTAAAAATATTTTTTAAGTGTTTATTTATTTGAGAGAGAGAGAGAGGTGAGCAGGGGAAGGACAGAGTGAGAGGAAAGGGAGGGAGAGGATCCCAAGCAGGCTCTGCACTGTGCACACAGAGCCTATTTGGAGGCTCAAACTCACGAACCATGAAATCATGACCTAAGCTGAAATCAGGAGTTGGGTGCTTAACTGACTGAGCCACCCAGGTGCCCTCCCCATTTTTTTAAATGATTTTTTCAGTTGCTTTTCCTGTGATTTTGCCTATTTGTCTTCCAAAGACCAAACACATATTCATTACTTTATAAGGACTTGTTGGCTGGTTTGAAAATAGGAAGAGGGAGACACTTTCTGGCTCATTCTAAAGTTCTTACTCCTTTGCTTCTGATTCATTGGAGTTTTATTATAATGAAGTACCTTCTCCTGACAGAAGCTGATTGCTTTAGGACTATCTTCTAAAATGCTGATAGAATCCCACTAAGATGTATGATAAGAATCCAAGCATTCTGGAATGAATAACATCACGGTTACTTCCTACTGAAATACCAGTGTCTGTTTGTAGTCACGAGGGTGACTGTCACCGGGAAACATAATTATTAAAGGAAAAAACTGCGGACTGTCACAGGAACTCAGGGAGGAAGCAACCCCTGTTGTCTGGGTAAAGTATGTCTGATTCCAAAATATCCCAGAACTGGGGCTGGTGTTGAGTGAACAGGGATCAGCAGCCGTTTTGGCCAAAAACACGGGGAAATGGGATATGTGTGACCTAGTTCCATTGTTCCAAATTTGATGGTTGGAATCTGGATAACTTTTAAGTCCTCACTCTCCAAGAAGCCCTCTCATCACCTAATGTGTTTTTTTTCCGGATGTGTGTTTTAAAAGCGCACCTACAAAGTCGTTTGACCTTGATTTCCCCCAAAATAGTTATTTGCAATGATTGGTCTCAACGCGTGCTGGTTGGTTGTGGAAAGGCTAGGTGAGAATTCCTCCAAAAGTAGGGCAGGTGGGTACGGCTGTGCAGTCAGTGCACTGCACAAAGGCACTCAGCCTAATGGGGGAGGAGAAGCCAAAGTCTAGGCCAGCCAAGAAGAAAGATGCTTTTCTATAAATTGTCTTCCTGTTTGCAATTTATATAAGGGCGCGGTGTGGACCAGCTGCTGCCCTGCTCAACCACTTTTGAACTCATGCTTGCAGCTAACTCTATGACTTAAACAAAGAAAAATGGGTCATTCTAGTTAATTTTTTTCACGGAGAGCTATGTCTGTCCCATCCAAATCTTCTGCTTTATAAGCTGCCTGCTTTCTTCTACAAAATGTGGTTCAGATGTTTCACAGGAGTATTTTCACCTTGAAGCCTTCCAGAGAAGTCCCTGGGATTTCCTGTGGGAGGTAACATCTGAGTGAGGCTCTGAGTCTCGCTCTTCCACGCCTGTCTTGTCTCAGGGTTCACAGGCCTGGTGTGGCCAACTGACTGTGTATATGTGACGTTGTATTAGATTGCAGGGCCATATGCTGTTTCCCCCTGGAATTCATCCTAAGGCACTACTCGACTTCCAAATCACTGGTGGTAATGGACAGTTCCTCCTTCCCCGCCTGGCTGCAACATGTCTTAGATTCTCCAAGCACACATCTGGCGGCTCTGCGTGTGTTTAGCAACTCGCAGATTTCCCTGCGTTGATTTACACGAGGGCTTCAAAACAAAAAACAAACCCAACATGTACGCAGCCAACATGTATCGGATACCTGCTCTGCTTAAGGCTCTGTGCTCATCTGGGGGACCGTACAAAACACATGAGACAGGGTTCAAATAGTTCATGGGAAGCAATGTGGTTCACCCTAGAGTGACAGGCCTGGGGTCAAAAGACCTCATGTTCTGGCTCCTCAATTGGCTCGCTGTTACCTGAAGCAGTCTTGAACTTCCCCTTTCTTTCCAGTGAAGGGAGGAAGTGGCCTAGATGACTCTGAGGTCCTTCCTTCAGGACCATAATGGTCTCAATTGACCAACTTAGGAGGGGCATTTAGTTGTCGGAGAAGCCAGGCCAGTGGGAGTTCTGGAGAAAATAAATGGTAACAGATCCGTGAGCTTAGCAGTGATTGCAGAGAACATGGCACAGTTCTTAAAATAAAATTAATCTTAATTCTGCCTAATTTAAAAATAAATGTGCCATAAACTCTTCCCATTTAGGCTTTATTTGGCAATCTTCTGCAAAATCTGGAAGGTTGGATGGCTTCGAGCACAGTACCATTTTCATTAAAAGCTTAACATAAGAATAGTATTTATAGACTGATTTCTAATTTTCAAAGCACGTTTCGCATATAGTCTCTGATCTGATGCTCACAACAACCCAGTAGGCCTGGCTGTATTGTTTTTCAACCCTTTTTAGGAAACTGAGACTTACAGAGCGTAAAGTGACTTACTCAAGGGGCGCCTGGATGGCTAAGTCCCTTAAGCGTCTGACTCTTGATTTTGGCTCAGGTCATGATCTCATGGTTTGTGGGTTGGAGCCCCGTGTCAGGCTCTGCCCTGACAGTGTGGAGCCTGCTTGGGATTCTCTGTCTCTCCATCTCTGCCCCTTCCCCATTCATGTGCTCTCTCTCTCTCTCTCTCTCTTTCTCTCTCTCTCTCTCAAAATAAATAAACTATAAGAAAAAGTGACTTGCTTAAGACCACCAGCCGAAAAGCCAAGCCAGAATTCCAGCCCTGTTGTTCTCCAGTTGTTATGCCTTTATCATTTCCAAACTGACTTTCTACAAGCGACAAACCAAAGAGGGGCAAATGCGGGGAGAAATTGAAAAGCTCTAGTGATAAATGGAAGCAAATTGGAGGATGTGGGGGTGGAAATACCTGCAAGGGAATGTAGCTCTTTAACCATCTTCCACTGGGACAAAGCTGAGATGGGCAAAGCTTCGTTCTTGTCACCGAGGCTATACCAACAGGCACTCGGTGGGAAGGAAAATGCTAAGCTGGAGTTAAACGTGCCCATTTGGTACCCCGCTCCGTGATTGAGATTGTCTTAGGCCTCGCTGATTCCAATGCGCAGCAAATTTTGCAGTTAATGGACTTAGGATTTGTCTCGTGCCACACAAGTGGGGACAGGAACCCACCATGATTCAACTCCATTGTTTTTAGCCAAAACTGAACTTTGCCTTAAAAATGAAGGATGAGTAGATCCAGCATCATTCACAACGGCCCTTCAAGGTAAACATGTTAACCCCGGTTCTCTGATGGAGAATAGAAGTGTGTTTTCATTGGGTCTGTGAGTCCTCCTTAAATGTGGGAGGGGGCATCCCAGGGGTGCTCACTCCAGTTGTCAAACACGCAGTGACATTCATTCGGGTGTTTGCAGAGAGCCTGCTGCGTGCCAGGCATTGTCCTGGGCTATGGGGATAAATGGTGTGAACAAGGACCATAAGGCTTTGCCCTTCCAGAGCTCACCAGCTGACGAAGGACCCAAAGACATGTTTCAGCAGTTCCAACACTGTAGGGTTAAGGCTAGAAGTGAGAGGAACTCCTTTTATTCATTTGTGCCGGGCCCTGTTTCTTCAGGAGGATTTGTGGCAGCAAAAACATACATAATGAAGTTGTTAGGACATAAATAAGAAACAGAAATCAAGACTAGGGAAAATATAAATAAGAGTAGAGAGTCAAGAACAGAAGAAGAAAAATTCATAGTTATGCAAGTCATAAGGATCCACTTGGGCTGAACCTCAAATTTGGCATTAAGTGTTCTGGCAGCCATATTGAAAAGGGAACTATGGTTAGTTATTATTGACAGAAGACAAAAAATACCAGTTCCTCAGGGAAGGAAAGGCTTTCCTAACACTTGGCTCTTGAGGAAATGTCTCATGTGGAATTTTATACAATTTCCAAAAATATCCCGGAAGTGACTATAAAAGTGGGTTTTATAAGGGGGATACCTTGTAGACCCAGCAATGAAAGTGAGGATATGAAACTGAAATGCATTTTTTTTTAATTTGAGAGAGAGAGAGAAAGAGCGCGTGCACATGCGTGCGAATGGGATAAAAGGACAGAGGGAGAGAGAGAGAATCTTAAGCCAACTCCATGCTCCGTGTAGACTCTGATGCAGGGCTTGATCCCAAAATCCTGGGATTGTGACCTGAGCCTAAATCGAGAGTCAAATGATCAACTGACTGAGCCACCTACCCCTAAAATGCAATCTAATAAGTCAATTTTTGTCGTGAGTAGTCTGTCGGAAATACATCGATTTGGGTAACATGTATGTCCAGATGAATCTGTGGCTAGGTGCTAGAATAACTGGGGAAAATGCATGGATTAGACACTCTTATTTATACAAGTCTTCATAATTTTTCTCTATTGGGATTTTCTTTTCTATTCTTTTTTAATAGGAAATTTATTGTCAAATTGGTTTCCATACAACACCCAGTGCTCATCCCAACAGGTGCCCTCCTCAATGCCCATCACCCACTTCCCCCTCCCTCCTACCCACCATCAACCCTTAGTTTATTCTCAATTTTTAAGAGTCTCTATTGGGATTTTCGTAAGTGCATAGATCAAATATCTTCTGGGATAGGGTTGAAGGATAAGTATTTCGTGTTGCGGATCACATAACGGTTTATACCAGGAGTTAGCAAACATTTTTCTGTAAAAGATAGTAAATATTTTTGCCCTCGTGGGCCAGTTTCTGTCATAACTGTTCAGCTCTGCAGTTTTAACACAAAAGCAGCGTAGATAATACGCCGAATGGGGACAGCTGTGTCCCAATAAAACCCGATTTATAAAAATAGGTGGCAGGTCAAATTGGGCTGACAAACTATATTGCCAACCCCTGATGTAACCTACAAATTAAAAAAAGAAAAATTTATGACTGGTATCCTTTTTTTGGAATTACAGAACATTTAGAAACTTGGCAAGTCTTGGTCAGTGGCGACTTTGGCCTCATAATTTAATTGAGAGTAGGAGATGCATGCGGGAGAGAACATAGCTCACGTTCAGGGTGCACGTTCATTAGGTTCATTGGAGGAGCATGCAGCACTAAAGCAATCCCATACAACTTCACGCATCAAAGTGACACTCAACAGACACGAAACCAGAGTTATCGCAGCACAGAACTGGGCTGGGTCTGAAATTTTTTTCCACCCATGCAGAGGAAGAGAATTGTGGTACTCCTCACTTGGAGGTCTCACACAACACCATGAGTTCTCGTAAGATCCCACGGCTGGTTCTGTAGGAAGGAGAGACATTGGGCTAGCCTTTATCATCTTTTCAAGCGCCCAGTCAATTCCAGGATACCTGATGTAGATGCTAACCGAAATTCTATGAATACGGCCAAAGCTATGGTTACCCACAAGGAGAAAAATCATAACATGATTTCACTGTAAAAAAAAGAAAGAAAAAAAAAAAAAGCTTAGTTGTGAGCTGATAACACATTTTGATGGTCTGCTATGGCCCGAGTTCTTAAATACCTCCCATTGGCCATATACCAATTGTGTAATGAATGGGAGCTACAATAAAGGGTTGAGTTTAGTGGTCATCGGAAGAGGTGGCCTTGAGTGGTTTGGAATCTACAACAGGTGGTTAGGGCTTCAGCCTTAATATTACTTTAACCGACGTCTGCATAAGTCCTAGTCCTGAGCAACCGGTCACCTACTCATGTGTCCCATATATGGTGGCAAGGGGAGTGCAGGCTTAAAAAGAAATAACAGCTTCAAAAGAGTATGTAAAACCATGACCGTGGATGCAGTTATGGAACCTTTGGGGCCTTATTGTCAGTTTGGGCATAATTTGGTATGTAACACCGATTGGTAGGGGATTGCTTCCTTTACTCTGTTTAGAATGTCATAACTATTCACTCCTCTGGCAGCACAAGATGTGTAAGGAAACGGTTCCTGCTCATTGTAATGTGGTCACAATGTGGTCCAGGCTTACGGAGACCAAGTACTGTGTCTTTGTCTTCATATACCCAGGGCTTGGCCCAGGACTCAATCCCCAGGGATGATAAAATGTTTGCCCCTTGAACGAATCCTGGTTAGCACCATCCTGTTTGCAGAGCTAGTATCAGAGAGAGAGACAGGTTGCCAGGAAGGGAGGGGGCTCCTTTTTGTTACGCAAATCATGGCAGGCAATGAATCGCTCCAAAAGAGGCTAAGGCTTTTTTGGGACTGGACAAGAAATGCCTGCAAAATTTAAAAAACAGAAAGCCGTTCAGATGGAATCATAGTGCTCCCGCCCCACCGCAGCATTTGGGGGGGAGGGGGGGGGAGTAAGGCATTAGCAGTCAGATTTATATGGGAGGTATATTTTTAATAATGGCTTATTCTTAGCAACCAAGATTTAAGGCCAGACAAGTTTCAAGGGCAAATGTCTCAGGGCAAATATCTGATGTCAAAGTCGCCCGAGACTTCTCCTTTTTCAGACATAACAACTGACCAGACTTATTATTTTGTTTCCTCTTCTTCTTTCCTCTGCCCCCTCCCAATATGCTTGTTTATAACAAGGGCTTTATCAGTTGTCTTAAGAAAACAAATTTCCTTCAACAAACATTACAGTATGATCTTAACGGTCGTATTTTTCAAATATCCCTGCCACTAATGAAAACAGATGCACAGAGAACGGAGACAGTCTGAGCCAAAAGCACATTAATGCTGCCACAGCTCTGCCCCCACACCGTCCTGGTGGCCAGGGTGTAGAGTAAGAAGGAAGGACAGAGCCAAGAGGATGAGGTTGTATGCAGGAACCCCAGAATCCAGCTGAGGCTCCAAGCCCGAACGTTTCATTATAGGCCTTACTTGCTACCAGGGAATGTGAGTGCGAGGAAAGAATCAAAATAGATGAACTTAAAGCAAAGGGCAGGGGGGAGGGGGGGCGGGTAACCTTAACACAGGTAATTTGCTTGACTGTCATAAAGAAATTGCCTACTTCCACTGCATCCAGGGACAAACTTTGACCCCAGGGACATTTATTAAATATCATCCCCTCCTTTTCCCTCCACCTCTTTCTGGTTCCCACATCTCCCGACCAAGGGAACATGAGCGTCTGTTCAGTTTTGCCCCTAAGTCTCCCCCAGCAATAACCACGAGTAGGTATTAATTGTTACTACCTGCGTATTCTTTGGCTCACTGACCCGTTCTGGGTGTTCTTGGTCTCAGGGCCTAAGGATCATTTTCTCAGACGCCTCACGGCTCATCTTTCGGCTCAGTTCCTCCAGTGGTATGCGGGCCACCATCAGACTGTATGCGGAGAGCTACGAGAGGGACCCCGGCGGTCATGACCAGGAGCCTCAGGTACGAAAGCAGAGCTGTGTCCTCAGCAATATGTCTCGTCACTCCTGGAAAATTTAGGGAGCTCTCGTGGGCCTTTAGTGGGGGTTATCTGTCTTTCTGGAAAGTAAATTCCATATCGATGGATCCAGCTAGAGGACAGGCTTAGAGTAACTCTAAGCAGATTTCCTTCCTTCCTTCCTTCCTTCCTTCCTTCCTTCCTTCCTTCCTTCCCTCCTTCCTTCCCTCCTTCCCTCCCTCCCTCCCTCCCTCCTTCCTTCCTTCCCTCCCTCCCTCCTTCTTTCCTTCCTTCCTTCCTTCTTTCCTTCTTTCCTCGCAATGCTTGAAACAGAAAATTGGGCTCCAGCCTCTATGATGGGTTTAGACCAGCACCTCCCAAATTACTTCCCTTTCTTGACTATACTGCAGCTTGTTAATTGGGGGTGATATCAAGAGACAGCACTTGTATGGATGAAGGAATGTTTAGTTAGAGTCGAGCTGGTCACAGTCCTCAGAGCCTTAACTCTGCACATGTAAATAAGGAATCTCCAGGTGTTTGGCAAACTCTGGGCTGGATCCTGACCTTGAGGTGCACAGGTGCTACTCTGGGCCTCCTCTCTGAGACTGCTGCAGAGCCCAGATTCTCTTGAGAAGAAGGTCTGCATTTAAAGTTAGGGAGGCTAAGCTAGGCCAGCCAAGGCTGGGCCACCCTGTGTTTGGCAGAGTCCTTTCCTGTTGTCAACAATAGAGCCGATTAAGAACTCAGAAAGTACGTATCCCCACCGCCACATCCTTCAATGCTGCAGGCGACATTAAAACCAGAAAGGACCCACCAGAACATTGGGTACCTCCAGCTACAGTGCTGGCCGCCCCTTGCCGCCATGGTCTTTACTCCACCCTGGGGTTCTGAAGCAGAGTCCTTGATAAGGTGGTTCCTTGAGATGAAGACAGTGGTTCCGTGCTTCTGTTGTGGAGAAGTAGAGAAGCAAAGAGAAACCCACTGCTTCTCATTTTCGAGTGACTCAGAATTTCCAGTGAGAATTTGCCGTAGTTGGGCCCTAGAATGATCTCAGAGAGGGTCTTCTTTCACTGTCAGCGGTTTAACGCGTTTTCCTTAAAATGGTACCTCTCTCAGGAGAGTCTCGAAGAACCAGATCAATATGGAGCCGTAGATCGTTACACCTGGCCCTGTAGCCAGAAGATCTGTTTGGAGGCAAATCATCCCAGATGGGGCAGTAGAGACCCTGGAGGCTGACAGCTAGTGTGAGGGTCACCCAGCGCATGAAGCAGCAGAGCAGGAAGCCAGTATAAGGTCCTTGGCCCTTCCCGGTCGGAATCACAGGCTTTCCATTCAAGGACGGGCCATGCTCTGCCAACATAATTGGTCAGTGAGTACATTTCACCCAAGATAGTACCAAATCGTGCAAGAATTGGAGGTTTACCCTCTCTTTCCATATAAAACCCTTCTCCTCTCATGTTGGGAAATGAGATTAAATCAAGGGCCTAGAAGTCCAGAGCTACAGACAGGGGGAGGAATGATATTCCTGGCCTCAGCCACTCTGACTCACTCTGACTCGAGGCTAGTTTTTCTCAGCATTCTTTTCCCTATTTGCACCGGGTAAGTGGTTATGATATCTGCTGATTTTTATTTACCTCCCACACGGACCGCAGGAATATGACATCCAGGCCTTTAGACACGTGTGAAAACAGTCCTGTGCACAAGTGAGTTTCTCGCTGAGGTGTTACACACAAGCCAAGTGGTGCTCCCCCTCACCTTTTCTTCCCCCAAAGCTTCCTTTGAAGCTGGAAACCTCCATAGGCCTGGGTTGTGTGTTAAGTATATGCTTCAGTCTGTGGGTAAAGAAAACATAAGTAATGCTCGTTTCCATGTAGTTTCCATTCTGTAGGTTTAAAGAGTTCACCATCGGTTGGGGATTCCTTTCATTGATCGTGTTCTTCTGATCAGTCATCTAGATGCCTTCTCTTTTCCATCATGAGTGAGAGTCTTCCCAGATGTGGCTCAGTGGGCCTCACCATATTTAGGTCACGATCCAGCTAAAAATTTTACATTAAAATCGAACTCCTTATTAAAATATCTTGTGTCATTGACTCACCAACTTAAGCCCTGTCGCATAATACATTCAAGTCGAGATGTAATTTAGAATAAGATTTTGAAAGACATCTGATCCCCTAAGGAAGGGGAAGGAGACACCAGCAGGCTCACCCATCACGGTACTGCTGAACCACACCTAGGCACTTGACGACTTCAGTATACCTCCTCATTGCATTGCTTTCCCAGAAGCCCAGCTTCTGCCTTCCAAGAGCTCTGGGAGGAAGAGCCATTGGTCAAGTGTTAACAGAGACCAAAGATAAGCCATGCTCCTCGAGTTATTACTGCTCCGGGGCCTGATGGGCAAAGACCAGCTGTGTTGCTTCCTTAGCTTCAGAGACCTCTTCCCCCCCACCCCCTTTTAGCTTGTTCACATTGGCAACCCAGAAAACAGAACAAATACCCCTTCTCCCCTCACCCCCCACACTTAGACACCCAATACAGTATCTCTCGAATGTCTAGAGATCCCATTGATAAACGTATCCAATTCAACAGGTGTTAATGTCTCACCTGCCCTGACTCAAAACCCACCTACCTTCCAGTTAATCACCAGAGGACTAGAGAATTCTCTTCACCTGACTTCTCGGCATCTGGCTGTTTTACTTGGCACGTGGAGAGTTCCTGGTCCGGACATCTCTAAAAAGTTTTTATTGAAGTTCTAGTTAGTTAACGTGCAGCGTTGCATTCGTCTCAGGTCGTACAATGTAGTGTCCATCCATCAGCCGGTGTGCATCACAACAGGGGCACTCCTTAATCCCCATCACCTACTTCACCCGTCCCCCCCCCCCCCCACCTCTGGTAACCTCAGTTTGTTCTCCACAGTTACGAGTCCGTTTCTTGGTTTGCCTCTCTTTTTGCGCCCCTTTGCTGGTTTCTTTTGCTTCTTTAGTTCCACATATGAGTGAAATCATATGGTATTTGTCTTTGTATAATAATTTCTTAACTACATCAAAAAATATTATTTGTAAATGAGAGAGACAGAGACAGCTTGAGTGGGGGAGGGGCAGAGAGAGAGAGAGAGAGAGAGGGAGAGAGAGAGAAAGAGAATCCCAAGAAGGCCCCGTGCTGCCTGCACAGAGCCTGACGTGGGGCTCGATCCGACGAACCCATGAGATCATGACCCGAGCAGAAACCGAGTCGGACGCTGAACCGACTGAGCCACCCAGGTGCCCCATCACACACACTAATTTTTTTTTTTTTAATTTTATCCATCTGTGCCTGGGAACAGGTGGTGAGGGGAGGAGGAGAGGTGAGGGGAGGTGAGAGGCCTCTCACCCCTGGTGAGAGGAGATGCTCACTCTGTGTCCTGGGTAAATCAGGCAAGCCTCCGAGGCCTGTTTCTGGAAGATCACATCGTTTTGAAAATAGAAGATTCCTTTAATTTTACTGGCCATCAGTAGGCCTCCAACAAGCCCTCAAACCAGCTGGTAATAATTTGGAAAAAGGGATGAGCCAAAGGATCTCAGTTCACAGGTGACCGGAAACAGTCCAAGTGTTTCCATTTTCGTTCCCACCAAGCTTATTAGCAGAACTGCTAAATTAACTGTTTATTTACCTTCTTTCCTTTTCCCTTTGAACCGGAGGGTGGAGTGGCTAACGAACAATAAAAGATCCAAAAGGAAAAGGAAGGAGAAGTTTTGCTAAGGGCTGGATAATCACAGCCTGATAATCAGCTCTGGCTAATCAACACTTGGCTTTAACACTTGGTACTTTAATTGCAGACTAAAACCACACCCTATCCCACCCCAGGTTTTGGAAGGGGCCCAGTTCTCCCCAACCCTCCTTATAATCAACGGACTTTATGAATTTCTGATAAGCTGTAGATAGAATAGGGACCAATATCTAAGCACCAGGAGTCAAATTGGAATTCATCTGTCCAACCAAGGGCTGGTTGCCATTTTACTCTTCTTGTTCTTATGACTTTATAATCTAGAAATGTTAAGTCCAGAGCCATTTTGTGTTTTATATTGGGAGAACATAGAACTTCTCATCTAAACCAGGATATTTTTGAGAATGAAATGGGGCACTGATAGTAATTATGTTGAGAATGTCCCCGGTAAACCAGGATATAAGGTTACTCTAGTGACGTGCCTTCGTGCTATCCTAGATCTGCACATCTCTTTAGAGGTGGGTTCCCGAGGGCACTAGCAACATAAACCTAGTAGTACAAAGGGAACGAACCAGTTGGATCCGTGGTTCTAACAAAGCAGGACCACTTGGCTGGCTGGCTGGTTGTGGGGGGCGGGGGGGTTGCCGGTGTTGATAAAGATATCTGTGCCCGGTCCTCCCTCTGAGAGATTCAACTTAATTGTTCTGGGGGAGGGACTGCGTTTTTGAACAGCCTCCCAGATAAGTCTAGTTAGATGATGCTCTCAAACTTCAGTGTTTATTTCAATCACCTGGGGATCTTGTTAAAAATGCAGATTCTGACTCAGTCTGAGGAAGGCCAGGGAGTCTGCCTTTCTAACAAACTCTGAGGTCATGCTGTGTTGCCGGTCCAGGAGCCACACTTTGAATAGCAGAGTTGGATGAACCGCTAAGCCTTAAAGACAGGTCATTGAATTCTTGACAATTGTAGGAAAAGCAATACCTTTATTGTTTTAAAAGTTTTTAAGTTCGTTTATTTATTTTGAGAGAGAGAAAGAGTGTGAGCAGGGGGAGGGGCAGAGAGAGAGAGAGGGAAAGGGAAAAAATCCCAAGCAGGCTCCCTCCTGTCAGTGCAGAGCCCAACATGGGGCTCAAACCCATGAACCCCGTGATCATGACCTGAGCTGAAACCAAGAGCCAGATGCTCAACCAACTGAGCCGCCCAGGTGCTTGAGCAATTCCTGTTTTTACTGTGCTCGCACGCATGGGGCTCTAGATTCCTCTCTCCAGTAGCCCACTGGACTGCACTGGAATGTCTTCCAGGCACCTCCAACTTGACTTACTGCAGAAGCGGCCTCCTGCCAGCTTCCCTCATCCCTCCTTGCTCCAGAAGACCCCTCCTTCTTTACCTGAGGGAGTCTTCATCTCTCTCGGTCAATGGCAGTTCCGTCCTTCCCAGAGGTTCAGCCAAAATCCTAGGAATCATCCTTGACTCTTTTGTTCTTCCTCCCATACTTCACATCCAACAGCAAACCCTATCGATGACCTTCAAAGCACAACCGGAGTCTGACCCCACCTTACCACCTCTACCATTTCTCCCCAGGACCAAGCTCCTGTCCTGGCCTCTCGATGACTGCCATTAGCTTCCTACCCGGTCTCTCTCCTTTTCTCCTCTTGCCCACTCCACCCCCGCATACCGAAAGTCTTAGCACAGCAACCAGAATAACTTTTTTTTTTTTTAAGTTAGATCCCCTAATCGATCTGCTACAATCCTCCAGTGGCTCCCTATCTCACTCCGGGAAGAGGGAAGAGCCAAAACCCGTACCAGGGGAACCAGCCCCCTGCTGGAAATGATCCCCTTCTCCCTCTGACCGAGTCTCCTACCTCTTGTCCTGTGTCTTTCTGCCCTCCAGCCGTTGTTCTGTGCACATACCAAAGACACTCTGCCTCCTGCCGCTTAAAAGTGGCTGCTTCCTCTGCCTGGGGTGCTTTTCCTTCCAATATCTCCGTGGCTTGACCTCTTGTTTCCTACTTGAGGACTCCCCTGGCCACCCTATGTAAAATAACCCTCACATTTGCATACCGTTTATCTTTCTCACCCTGCTTTACTTTCCTCCATGGCACTTACCCCATCTCACACATATATTCACTTGCTTTACTGTCTGTCTCTACCAGTAGAATGTAAACACCGGGAAAAAAGTGTGTAAACACTTTGTCAGTGTTCTTCGCTGTTTCCCCAAGCGCACAGAATACTATCTGGAAGAAGGTAAATGCCCGATAGAATTTTGCCAAACAAATGAAATGTTCAGTGTTAATTACTTCCGAACATCTCAGACGCATTATATCACCTGGGAAACTGAAGTATTCTGTACTCAGTATGAACCTTGGTGCTACCATCAGGTTTTCTCTTACACTTGAAAGTTTGAAGCAAATTGTTGTCATTTTTAAGGTCCCTGCCAAGTGCCAGGAACCATTCTAGATACGTTAGATATGCCCATTATTGTGTTCATCGTTCCAGTGCCCGCCCCCCCCCCCCAGAGTAGAATTATCATCCGTCTTTTTCAAGTTGGTAAACTGAGTCAGGGAGCCATTAATAGGGAGCAGGCAGTTTCTGGATTGGAGAGTCAAACTAGCTCTTCATGAAACCCAGGTTGTCCATGCTAACCCTGAGGTCCAAGGAGAGAGGATTTCCTCCTACCTCTACGCTTGAACCCAAGGCTGCATCTGGAGCCTTAGTTCAGTATTTACTTACTGAGATACTGTTTTTTCCCTCACACCAACCAATCCCCTGTTTCTTAGACATCGGTGGGTGCCCAGCAGGTAAATTCAGTTCTGACACTAACTACCCGGAGTTAGCCCAGACCCCACAGATTAAGGGCTCAGTCCCACAAGACTGCCCCCACTTAAGAAAGGGGTGCCCAGGCTCCCCACATTTCTGTTCATTAGAATACACATTCAGGAGTTCCCACGATCCCCTCCTCAGCTTTGGTAATTTGCTAGAATGACTCACAGAACCCAGGAAAGCACTTTGCTTACTACTGGTGGTTTATTATAAAAGATACAACTCAAGAATGGCCAAACGGAAGAGATTCATAGTGCAAGGTATGGGGGGAAGGGTGCTCAGAGCTCCCATGGCTCCTCCTGGCACACCACCCTCCCAGGACCTTGAGGTGGTCACCAACGTAGAGGCTCTCTGAACCCTGTTTAGGAGTTTTTACAGAGGTTTCGTTACATAGATATGATTGATTAAATCACTGGGCATTGGTGATTGAACTTGACCTCCAGCCCTTCTCCCTTCCTGGGAGGCTGGGATTTCCAACCCTCTAATCACCTGATGGTTTCCTCAGGCTGCAGCCCTCATTCTGAAGCCATCTGGGGTCTGTAAGAGTCACGGCGTCCACATAAACTCAGGTGTGGTTGAAAGGGACTTACTATGATTAACAAATCCACTCATGTCACTCAGGTAGTGCAAAGGATTTGGGGAGCTCTGTGCCAGGAGCCAGGGACAAAGACCAAATATGTGGTTTTTTATACCACACTTATAAATGTGGGTAAACGTAAGTGCTCTGAAAACAACCAGTTCTCCCTCCCTTAATTTGAGTTAGCAAGGAACAGGTTTTAAAAAAATCATCTAAAACATAATGTTCTAGATACATCCTCGTTGGGTTTTATACGCAACGGGGCATCTAAAGTGAGGGGTTAAAAACTAGGGGAATAAAATTAGAAATGATATGTGTGATGGGGAAGAATTGGAAACAATGGCGTTCAGAAGTGAAAAACATAAATGGATACCCACTTAGGTATTCAGTTTTCATGACAACATGAAAATGTATATACGTGTATGTTTGTGTTTGTACATGCTTATGTGTGTATGTATGTGCATGTGGTTTGTATACATATATACATATACACACAGAGTTTGGGATTCATAGCAGTTAAATATATGTGAAAAACATCATGTTGTTACTTAGAAAGAAAATCTGTGCAGGGATGTATTAATAGCCTTACATGAAGAAAAAGATGAGAAGGCAGTTCATTTTCTTTTTCTCCTCAGAGTTTAGTCTGGATTGCTATAATTTGAAAATATGGAGGAGGGTGGAGTGATGTAGAGAGAGTTTAGAAAAGAAACACGTGGTTAAAGGGTTGGGGTGTCAACTCTCTGGCCAAGTTAAAGAGCGGGCTCATTTTGCCTGTCAGGGAGGCATGACCTGGAGGCCTTCAGGAATTAAAAGAATAATACGATGCAGAGAAAGATGACCAGCTGTTCTCCATAACTAATGAATATGTAATGTGATGAAATAAACTCAAGCTGAACTGGAAGGGATTCAGACTGACTGTTAGAACAATTTCTCAACTGTGAGGGCGTCTGCCCAAGTAAGATGGCCGGTTTGTGCTTTTCTCGGGGTCTCTATGACCACACAGATTTAAATAATTTTTAAATAGAGGCAGGCGTGGAAAGGATGGAACAAGGTAATGTGTCAGCGTTTTCTAGAACTTTAAAATTGGAGTTCTGTGACTATTATTTAAAAAAAAAAAAAGAAACAAACAGGGTCTGGTCAGGTGGGTTAGATTCCCCTCTAGTGGCATAGAAATGAAATTAGGACAGCTGTGTTTTCACAAAGCCAAGTCACTTGGAGCCGAATGAAACTTGAGAGAACAAAGATGTGTGAGTTTTCTTTATTTCTACTCACTCAGGTGAATAGCCTCCTAAAGAGAGTGAGCGGAGCAGTCCTTTCTCTCCCTAGATACTGCAGTCTGCACTCGCGCTTTGCTATTCCTCTGGGTTGTTTTCCTTGGATCGAAGAAATGGGATCATCACCTGTGGGTGTGTGAAAAACTCCCTTGGGCCTTTCCCTGCCTCTGCTGGGATCAGAACCCTCTTCAAGGTACTGAATGGGCACTCAAGCCTTTGTGGGCAAGCGTGTGCCCTGACGAGAGCTGACTGCGGCTGTAAACCACTCATGGTGAGCCCACAGACAAAGCCTAGCTCAATTCCCCCTTTTTGGCAATAAGCAAAGAGACCCTTCTTCCAAATCCTCTAAAGCTGTCTGGCATTGCCATTTTACCCCCCAAGAACCTGGTGGCCTTAAGAAGCAGAAGAACTAAAAGGCGTGCCTTGATCCTGGCTTTGGGTCAATTGTAAATTAAGGTTTAGAGACCCAAAGCCCGGAAAAAATTGTATTCCCCCTCCCTACTTCCCCCTATGGAATTCAAAATAAAAACAAAGTTAGCTTCAAAAACAAATGTCAGGAAATCCAACAAAACTTTTGGTTTTTCCTTCTGAGGCTGTTTATTTCGGTGTCTCTGCTTTGCTGTGCCCAAAGCGCATGCCTCCCCAGCCATTGGTGAACCTGGCACAGTTTGTGTCCACAAATCGCAGAGTCTTGCTGGGTCTTGTTTACTCAGCCTGAAAAGGGAGCATGAATGAATTTGCCTTGGTTACACAAGTACAGAGGGTCACTGGCCATAACTCCTCTCACCAGATGAATGGGTTTGACAACTGTGGCGAGCACAATCTGTCTTTCCCGGCATCCTCTTTGTTCCAGCCCAGATACACCGCACAAGCAAGTTTCCCTTCAGCACAAAGCTACCCGAATCTCATCAGCTGGCAGTGATTCAGGCTTTCTTTGAAGCAGTGCTCTTCTTTGGTGGATAGTAAATCATTTCCTTTGCTCATAAACAAAAGTGTTTCTTGGTCAATGAATACTGGCGGTGAAAGTGGAGGTTGCCTGTGACCTTCAGGAGAAGGCCCTGGACTAGACTATGCCCTCAAGCAGTATCAGGAGGAGACATTGCCTGGGCTCGCCACCGTGGTCGTGCATTTTTCTTAGGGAACATACGTTCTGGGTGGTTAAGGGGAGGAATGTGGCTGTTTTAGCTCTCCTGTCTGCTCTTGGATGATTTCAAGTTTGACATCCTCATCCCAGAAAGAGAAACCCTGTTCCGGATGAAGTGAGGGAGTTCTCCATCCTTTGTTTTTGCCTCCCAGGAAAGCTGAGAGGTATGACAAACTCTGGAAGGGCAGCATTTCAGTCCCAGAATGCTTAGGTCTTAGGAGAGAAAACAGCGAAAGGTTTATGAAATTCTTGCTTTGTGGGTTGTGTATGCTTGTTTTTTTTTTTGTTTGTTTGTTTGTTTTTAATACTTATTTATTTTTGAGACAGAGAGAGACAGAGCATGAACAGGGAAGGGCCAGAGAGAGAGGGAGACACAGAATCCGAAACAGGCTCCAGGCTCTGAGCTGTCAGCACAGAGCCCGACGTGGGGCTCGAACTCACGGACCGTGAGATCATGACCTGAGCCGAAGTCGGACGCTTAACCGACTGAGCCACCCAGGCGCCCTAATGCTTGTTTATTTTATTTTGCTTTGGGTTTTATTTCCAAGCATTTCTGTTTGTAGAAATCATCATGGAAGGTGTTTTTGGTAACTTGGGGCCTGTGTATTCCAAAGTTAATGATGGGCAGATGGGAGGTAATGAGGCCATGAGAGTGTTTTAATATGTAGGTTTTATTATTTAGGTATGGTGAGGCTGACAGATTAGGAGACAATCGCCACTGAAAAGATGGCCGGTTACTCCTTGTTCCCAGGAGGACCGGGCATGCCGCTCCATTCAGGGCCACAGGGGGAATCACCAATTATGAGGCAGAAAGAGTCAGGGGGAAATGTGGGCAAGAGCTTTTATTACCAGACTTAGCAGACTGAGGAGACTTAGGATTGGCTAGTTTGAATAATTTTGGCAGGCTCTGAGGCGGAGGGGCTGTTCCTGGTTGTCTGATACCTGGCCCTTGGGTGATTAGGGCTGGTGGACCGTGGCCCAGAATGTGAAAGTCCCCTAAAGGAGATATTTGGGGATGGGACTTGGGATTGATTGGTCTGCATATGAAAGGTGTGTTGATAGGGCACCTATTTGCTACCTCTAGAAATTAGCTAACCCTGGGAGGAGCAAACCCTCCCACTATTAACAAGGCTACAAGATGTCAAAGCACCACAATAAAAGCCATGTGTCATATGGAGAGGAAAAGACAGAAACACAGTCACTTTTCCAAGTGTTTGGGGGCACCAGGATTTTGGCCCAATGTCCCATTGTCCCACCATTGGGCTTTGGAATCAGACACCCTTGGCCTTGAGCCCTTGGCAACTTAATCTGTAAGCTTCAGTTACTTTTCAGTCATATGGGGATAGAAATACTTTTCATTTCGTAGGATTGTTGCGATAATTAAATGAAATCATTCGTACAGAGTGTTTTGGACAATGGCACACGCAAAGTGCTCAATAAATGTCAGCTGTTACTAATATTGTTCTTGCCATTATTTTTATTAATAGCAGTGGAGACCAATTTTCTGATCACACGAAGATCAAAGAGTCTCAGACTAATTAGTAATTTGTTTTGTTGGGGTTGTCCAATAGTCCTATTCTATCCAAGACAGGGTGCAATTGGTTGGTTGTTCCCAACTCATTTGCCAGAGAGAAAGGATTTGAAGACAAGAGCAGGTGTGAGACAAAGGGTGGGCTCATTGGAGAGAAGATTATGAAATCTCTGTTGCTGGTTGTAAGATAAGTGCTTGATGGCTTCAGAGTATTAAATGCAAAAACTTAGCCCTACGGAAGAGGTGTTAACAACTTTTCTCTACAAAGGGCCAAATAGCAAATACTTTTAAGTTCTGCTAGCTGTGTTAGTTTGCTAGGGCTGACGTCATAAAGTACCGGAGGCCAGGTGGCTTAAACTATAGAAATTTATTATCTCCCAGTTTTGGAGGCTGGAAATTCAAATTCAAGGCATTGACAGGGTTGGTTTTCATCTAGGGGCTGTGAGGAAAGATCTGTTCTTGACCTCCCTTCTTGGTTTGTGGATGGCCGCCTTCTCCCTCCACTTCTTCACATCATCTTCGCTCTGTGGATGTCTGTGTCCAGATTTTTCCTTCTTATAAGGATACCAGTCACATTGGATCAGGGCCCACCCCAATGACCTCACTCTAACTTGATTGCTTCTGCAAAGACCCTGTCTCCAAAGAAGATCGCTTTCTGAGGGACTGGGGGAGGGTCAGGACTCCGACATGAATTTCGAGGAGGTCACATTAGTCCTATGGAACTGTGTTACCAGTTCTCAACTGCCATTGTAGCACAAAAGCAGCCACAGACAATGCGTAAATCGATTAGTACATTTACTTATGGACAACAGAATTTGGACTTTGTGTACCTTTTGCATGTCACAAAATATTCATCTTCTGATTGTTTTTAACTGCTTAAAAATGTAAAACCCATTCTTGTTCCTAGGCTGTATAAAAACCAGGTGGTGGGCCAGACAAGGACTACAGTTTGCTGACCCTGCCTTATAGGTTTTTAAACTCAGCACACTATTTCTTGTTACATTCAGTGAAGCATACATCAAAATGAGTTTGGCTACACAATACAGTTTATAAAAGGTAAATGGACATTTGTATTTGTGTGTGTGTATGTGTGTGTGTGTGTGTGTGTGTGTGTGTGTGTGTGTGTTTATACATGAATTTTCCAGTTTTAAAACAAAGTATCAAATATCTCCGGAAACCCCCAAACTTGACGTTCTGAGATCGAACTCCCTGGCTTTTGGTCGCAATGAAGCCTGAAAGGAAAATGTCTTAGAGCATGTTTGTATTCGTGAAATCAAGTTCCTTTTTTGGGCTTCAGATTTCATAAAGCAAGTTTCCTTCTTTTTCCTATCCAAAGCAGTTGCTGACAAATGATTTTCAGATGAGCAGCACTATATTTAGGAAGAGAAAGGAGAACTAAGGAAGAATTCGTGGATACATGGGATGAAAAAAGGAAAGCATGAGAGAGAGCCCTGGTGAATACTTGGAATGTATGGGAAACATGTCCATAGGTGCACAAAGCCAGGAGAACCTTGACATTGTATTTTGGGGCAGAACGGGGCTTCCAGGAATTGGCAACAGGCACTCTTGCACTTCAGATGCTTTATCGGTCATCCTCAAACCCACTCCTCAAAGAAGCCCCATATCCAATAGGAAGCAACAAGTCTATGACTGCTTTTTGTTCCTTGTTTGCTTCTAGTGACAGCCTCAGAAGTTACAGTTAGGATGGCCGGTGTGGTGTTCAACAAAACCTAAGACACTTTCGTGATGATTTACTAAGATTTTCCAGCTGTACTTTTTATACTGCATGTTTTCTATTGGGTTTAGCTACGTGGGCATTTCTATAGTGGTGAATCAAGACTCTGGCCTTGACTTACACTCACATAGTATATCTCATTTCGATACTGCTCAGAAGTTGCAGGCATCATCCTTTTAATGGATAAGATTCTATAGAAAGTTTAAAAGCGGCTGCAATTTAGTGTGTTTCTATCTGCGTTCTAAGCTCTTGCTACCCAAAGGACAAGTAGCATCAGCATCATCTGGTTGCTTCCTAAAGTGCAAAGTCTCAGGCCCCATCCCAGACCTGCTGAATCCGACTCTGCATTTTAACGAGCTGCCCCGGTAATCCGTGTGCACACTCAAGTTTGAGGCGTCCTACTGCGACGACCATCGGGATCCTTATTTGCCCCTTGTCTAGAGCAGAAAAATCCCTCTAAACTACTAGGAAGCCAGGTGATTGGCCTCTGCTGTTCCCTCCTCCTTCCAGAAAATCACAAAAAAGCGTAGAACACAACTCAGACAAGTGCCGCAAGACCTTTGAAGACCTGCTTCTGCTTCTCAGGATAATTAACAAAAAGAGAAGCAAGAAAGTCAGTTTCACTTTGCGTCTCCATAGAAACCCTGCCTCGCTTCAACTCCACAGTGTTAGACTGTGTTTTCTTCACACAGTTAATATCATTCCAACGGAGAGATTCAAAATAACCCAGGGAGGAGGTAAAGAAAGTTCTAAGGTGATTTTACCAAGATAGGGAGGCTTCCTAAAACTGTGGGTAGACAGTCTAGCACTACTATCACTAGGTAAAGGTCAATCATGTATATATATATATTTTTTGGTGTTTTTATTTATTTTTTAGAGAGAGAGAGAGGGAGACAGAGCGTGAGCAGGAGAGGGGCAGAGAGAGAGGGAGACACAGAATCCGAAGCAGGCTCCAGGCTCCCAGCTGTCAGCAGAGCCCGATGCGGGGCTTGAACTCGTGAGCCACAAGATCTTGACCTGAGCCAAAAATCGGACGCTCAACTGACTTAGCGCCCAGGTGCCCTAAGTATTTTAAAATACTTGAGGGTTATATGGCAGCTATGTCTTTTTTTTTTTTTAATTCAAGTTAGCTAACATACAGTGTAGTCTTGGCTTCAGGGGTAGAACCCAGTGATCCATCACTGACATACGACACCCAGTGCTCATCCAACAAGTGCCCTCCTTAATGCCCATCACCCATTTAACCCATCTCCCACCCACCTCCCCACCAGCAACCCTCAGTTTGTTCTCTGAATTGAAGAGTCTTATGGTTTGCCTCCCTCTCTGTTTTTATCTTATTTTTCCTTCCCTTCCCTTATGTTCATTTGTTGGGCTTCTCATATTCCACATATGAGTGATATCTGTCTTTCTCTGACTGACCTATTTCACTTAGCATAATACACTCTCCTTCCATCCATGTTGTTGCCAACGTCAAGATTTCATTGTTTTGGATCACCATGCAGTATTCCATTGTATATATAACCACATCTTTATGCATTCATCAGTCGATGGGCATTTGGGCTCTTTCCATAATTTGGCTATTGTTGAAAGTGCTGCTGTAAACATTGGGGTGCATTCAAATCAGCATTTTTGTATCCTTTGGATAAACACCTAGTAGTGCAATTGCTGGGTCCTAGGGTAGTTCTATTTTTAATCTTTTGAGGAACCTCCATACTGTTTTCCAGAGCGGCTGCCCCAGTTTGCATTCCCGCCAGTCGAGCAAAAGGGTTCCCCTTTCTCCGTATCCTCACCAACATCTGTTGTTGCCTGAGTTGTTAATTGTAGTATATGGCAGGTGTGTCTTAAAGGCAAAGTTCAAAAGAACATGTTCTTTTGTCAAACGTGGAAGAAATGTTCAGCCACCGCACTCATAAAACGTGTATTAACCGTCCCTGAAGTCCACCGACAGTCTTTGTATCACGGAGAAGAATCTCTTCGAGTGGAGGGTCATTTCTATTTGTCAGTGCCTGGTGTTAATGACTTTTCAACTGTACTGCCTCCACCGTATGACTCAGGCAGCCCACTAGACATTTTCTTTACCCTTTGCTTCTACTCTTCATTAGTTTGGTAGTTCTTGCTAACTAGCTGCTTTGGAAACCGATACGCCCTTCAGGCGTGTGTTCCAAGTGCAGTGATGTCTGTTCTTTCGGCTTTCAGCATTGTCCTGTCCATCTGCTGTCTGATTCCATTCCCTCTGGCTGGAGAGCTAGGGCTGCAGGGCACACAGACACAAGGGGAGGAGAGCATTCCTGGGGCTGAGGCCATCTCCTGTTGCAGAGAGATGTTACTTCTTTTTTTTTTTTTTTTTTTTTGAACATTTAAAATTTTTTTTTCATTTTGGAGAGAGAGAGGGTACGAGCTGGGGAGAGGGGCAGAGAGAGAGAATCGTAAGCAGGCTCCACACTCATCACGGAGCCCATTACAGGGCTCAATCCCATGACCCGGGATCATGACCTGAGCCCAAAGAGTTGAATGCTCAACCAACTGAGCCAGCCAGGTGCCCATCGAAGTTAACGTTTTTGAAAGAAGCCAAATATCGTTCGCAGATTCTTTAAAAGAAATCCTAATAGTCATAGTCTGGAAAATATTATAGTGAGTATTAATGGAAGAGAGATGTTACTTCTGATTGCAATGACTTTGGGTGCCTTTCAGTCAAGGAGCTGAGAACACTTCTGGTATTCTTAATCTTTTTAAACAAATCAGATCTTCCGTGAGAAAAGATAGTATGAGTTTCATGTTACGGACAAGGAAGCAGAAGCCAGAGAAGTTGTTGTCTGCCTACCAAAGGTCAACCTGTTGGGGTTAGATGCTTGGACACACACTTCCACCCTACTCTTCTAGCAAGCCAGGCTTCCTGCTTAAAAAATAATAATAATTGGGGCGCCTGGGTGGCGCAGTCGGTTAAGCGTCCGACTTCAGTCAGGTCACGATCTCGCGGTCCGTGAGTTCGAGCCCCGTGTCAGGCTCTGGGCTGATGGCTCGGAGCCTGGAGCCTGTTTCTGATTCTGTGTCTCCCTCTCTCTCTGCCCCTCCCCCGTTCATGCTCTGTCTCTCTCTGTCCCAAAAATAAATAAAAAATGTTGAAAAAAAAATTAAAAAAAAAGAATAATAATAATAATAATAATAATGTTGATTCCTGTACATGGGCTAGATAGAAAGCTGTGTGTTTTGTGTTCTTTGGTTTCTTATTCTCATCACAATCCAATAGGGTAGGTACTTAGCCATCCATGTTTTGTAAGTGAGAAAACTTTGGCCCTGAGAGTTTAAATGACCTACTATATCTAAGCAGTGTGGCTGGTATTTGAACCTAGACTCTGCCCCCCAGAGACCCGGGTCTTAACTAGGGTGCTATACCCTGTGCTGTCAAAAACTTTGGGGATGTGCACCCCAAATAAATTCGAGTCACCGGGGTGCCCATCCTTCGTCTGGCCTACCGTCGGTGCCCCCCAACCCATCCTCTGAGAATGTTCTCAGATGCAATCCTTGAGCCTCACAGTTCCTGAGTAGTGGGAAGTCTAGTCTAGCCTAGATTTGCTCCTTGTGCAAATCCGCCGGCCTTCCCTCAACGTCTTCAAGCTCCGCCTCGTGAGAACGTCTATTTCAGAAAAAAGAGGAAGATTTTAGTTAGAATGTCCTAGATTTCCTGGATAAGGTAACCAGGTAAAATGTCTACTCATGAATATCAAAATCATTTCACTGCTTCTGCTCCGTGACTGCTTGTTCCGTGGCAGCAAATTCACACGCCAGCGAATCCTAGATTAGGGAGTTGAAGACAGTAGGGCACAGCAGGGATGCCAGTGACACCCAGCTCTCTCCAGGTTTTGCCTTATTAACAGATGAGCCCAGCATTGCCATATTTTCTGGATTTTTAGAAACCTGGATTTTTGTATAAAATGTGGTTTTTAAATACTGGCAGGAAAATGATCACAAAACAAAACCAAACCCTGTGTGAAGGACTTCTAGTAATTGTGGGCTAGGTGATTCAATCTAACCCTCCCTCTGGACCAAAGAGGCTGAAAGAAACACATAAAAGCATTTTTGGAAAAACGTCGGTGACCAATGATCTGATAAAAGTGTAACAGAAATAGGGAAGGAGTTGGGGCTCAGGGAAGTGAGCCAGAACACTTTCTATGCTAAGGCATTTGCCCGTTTAGGGGAGGTGCTAGGAACAGCCGCTTGTGGAAAATTACATACGTGAAGGTCACGGGCCTCAGGTCTAGGTGGAAAACCTGGTCTGTTACCACCTGCCTCTGTTGCCCGGAGGACTAACCAGAGGGTCAGATAAGAGGCACCCCCGAGTGACAGATTGATGTGTGGCTGAAGGAAAACTGGTTAGAGTTAAGAACTCACCAAAAGCAGAGATCCTGGCACAACAATGCCCGTTCTAGATTGTAAACTCAAAGGGAATCATTCCAAAAATAACAGAGTACAGATTGCAGTCCCGGGGGTGATAAATCCATGACTCTGAATTGCTAGCTCCCTCAGAAGATGAAGGAAGCTATTCTTAAGTCGCAAGTTACTTCTCTGAGTAATTTCTCAAACAAAATGGCCAGCCGACTATGAAGGATGAAAGGCACTTGAAGAGACAAAGCGATGTGCACAGGAATCGATACACATACAAGATAGAGGGTAAGCAACATGAAAGATACAGTGAGGTCTACCAGAATTTAACTGGAATCTCAAAAGGAGAGGAGAGACTGGGGTACTGGTAAACCTGGAAGGGATAATAGCTGAAGGTTTTCCAGAACCAACGAAGGAAATCAACCCACTGGTTCTAGAAACCCAAGCAGGATAAATAAAGATAAATTCACTTTGAGACACATCAGACTAAGACTGCAGAATATCAAAGACGGACCACAAGGGGAAAAAAAAAATCAAAATCAAAGACACAGTTGTTTGATTGACAACTAATTTTTCAAAAGCGACATTGAAAATCAGAAGATGGAAATAACTGACAGTCTAGAAATGATGTTTCTAAAATGAGAGCAAAATGAAGACACTTAGACAAACAAACGCTGAGAGAATGGGCCGCCAGCAGACGGACCCAAAACAAGGTCTCAAGGACATCCTTCAGTTAGGAGGAAAATTACCCTCCATGAAGCCTCAAGCCTGCTGCAAAGGAAGAAAAAGCAAAGAAAGGCTGAAAAGAAGGTTGATTTATATAAACATTGACTGTATAAAACATTAATAATAATGCCTTTGGTGCTGAAAATATTTATCATGTTCTTGTATAACTCAGAGGAAAGTAAAGTTGTAGATCGTTATTAGATTTTGGTAAGTCAAGGATTCATCCTGTGATTTCTAGGGAACCATCACAAAATATAAAAGGAAAGGGTTTCATTTACAATCTAAGAGAGGAAAACACAGAAAACACAACTTAAAAATCATCCAAGAGAAGAAGGAAAAACAGGTGGGTCAAAAAGCATTTAGGGTGGTAGATTTTTAAATACAAATATATTCATTATTTCTTTAAATGTAGTTGAAATAAAAGCCCCAGGGAAAAGCCAGAGTGTGGATTTTTTAAAAAAAGAAACTCATTAAAAGAGACAGATCTTTAAAAAAATTTTTTTGATGTTTATTCACTTTTCTGAGAGACAGAGAAAGAGAGGGCACGAGCCGGGGAGGGGTAGAGAGAGAGCGAGACACAGAATCTGAAGCAGGCTCCAGGCTCTGAGCTGTCAGCACAGAGCCTGACGTGGGGCTCGGAACTGTGAGCTCATGACCTGAGCCAAAGTCGGACGCTTAACCAACTGAGCCACCCAGGCGCCCCTAAGAGAGACATATCTTAAACAAAAAAAATAGAAAATCTGAAAGTTCAAAAAAAGTTAAAAGCTATACAAAATAATAACCAAAAATCTAGCTCTGTTTATTTCAGATAAAGGTCTAAAGTCTTGCTAAAGGTAAAGAGGGAGTCATCAAAACGATCAAGGGTTTAATTCCCCCAGTTAGACCTAACAGTCCTACAATTATAAAGAAGAAAATGGACGAAACTGTTAAGAAGAAATAGAGAGATGTCCAATCACCCTGGAATATTTTAACACCCCTCTCAGGAATTATTGGAACAAGTAGAAAACAAAAATTAGTAAAACTCTAGAATATTTGGACAATATAGTTAACATGCCTGACTTAATGGGCATACATAGATACTCCCCCAAACGGTATCACCATATAAAGGCCTTGCATGTCACAGGAACACATCTAAAAATTATATGCTGGGGAATGAAATGATACAGAGTACTATCACAAGGGCAATTAAGTGAGAAAATACTAACAAAATGGATACAGGAAGCATTTGGTGGCAGCATTTTTAAATCATCTATTTGCGATAAAAAAAAACTTTCCAGATAGGAATCAAAGGAGAGTCCTTTAAGCTCCTAAAAGGTATTACTACATCTTGGAGGCGAGCTCTCTGTGCTGACTGTATTTCTTGCTAACTAGGGAGGACCATTTGATGAATTCGTTTCGAACTCAAATAGGCTGGGGCTTCAGAAATACGACCACCAGCTTTACCTAGAATTCGTGTGTGTAACTTTCGTGGGCTTCCCCTGTGATGGCTGTGTTTCACCATTCTTTTTTTGGTTTCTTTGTTGGCTTGTTTGTTTCACAATTCTTAACAAGGCACTTCTCAAATAGTGTGCCTGGAACAGAGAAACCTTTAAAGCCATAAAGACAAATAGATTTCAAACATTTTTGGAAGATGGAAAGGTCCGTCTAGGGTCGTGAGATACAGCACAGCTTTGTAGTTGGAATCAAGGCGCGGACTGGGTTCAGAGCTCAGCTCTGCCGCTTGCTAGCTGAGCTGTGGGACTTTGAGCAAGCTATGTAAACACCTCTGAGCCTCAGTTTCCTCATCTGTAAAATGGGGATAATACCACCTACCTCATAGGCCTTTATGAAGATGAATTCAATACACGAATTAGAGTCGTAGCTGGCACACAGTGGGTACTCGGTGTCAGCTGTACAAAAACCACTAAAGAAGAATCAAAACGTCAGAACCCAAGGCACAATCTATAGATGAGGGCAAAAGGAGGGATTTCCTCCTCCCAAGATTTTGGCAAAGCCGGTAAATGATTTCTCCATCTTGCCGCGGAGGCAGTCCTGTTGCCTGTGACCTAAGCCCAGCCGGGAAACAACATTTTCTGGCTTCTGAGCCCGCTGAGGCACGAACAGGCGTGGATTTGACGTTCGTAGGTGCGAGCTGCAGGTTTAGCCGGCGAGGCCTCCTGACGGCCTTCAGTGACAGAGCCCAGCATGCAGGGCCGGGGATGCTGCTGGCAACCACAGGGTCTCTCATTTCATGTTTACAACAACGCTGTGAATCAGGAACTCTTCTTGGCATCCCAATTTCAGAAATGAGGCACAGAGAGACTGAGAACCCTGTCTGGTAAGTGCTGAGGCTGGAATTAATCCCAAGCCCGACTGATTCATGGATTCACCCGACGTAGTGTGTGCTCTCCTACTTCGCTTACGCCTGGGCTGCTTTCCTCCCCTAACGAAGAGTCAAGCGATAGAGCAGCCTAAAGCGCTGTCTAGACTTCTTACCTTTTGCTCTGGTCAGCTACTGTTGCTTAACAAATGACGGACAGCAATGATTTCAGCATGCTCACGGTCCAGAATTTGGACACGGCCCAGTAGGACGGCTTACCCCCTGATCCAGGATGTCTGGCATCTTCCACGGGAAGACGAGAAGGATTGAGAGGGACCCACGCGGCTGGGATCCGGAATCTTCTGGAGGCCTCTTCACCGTTTGGCCAGACTTGTACACGCAGGTCTTGGGCCAACGTGGCGAAGCGACAGGGCCTTCTGTGACCCAGCCCTAAAAGTCACGTAACACTTGTGTAAACTCTATTGTTCAAGCGAGCTTGCCAAGTTTCAAGGGAAGAGGGACTAGACCCCACCTCTTTTTTTTTTGTAAGTGTTTATTTTTGAGAGAGAGAGAGAGAGAGAGAGAGAGCGCACATGAATGGGGGATGAGCAGAGAGAGAGGGAGACAGAATCACAAGCAGGCTCCACTCTTGTCAACACAGAGCCCATCACAGGGCTCGATCTCATGAAGCGTGAGATCATGACCCGAGCCACAGTCAAGAGTCAGACACTTAATTGAGCCACCCGCGTACCCCTAGACCCCCACCTCCTAATGGAAAGAATTTTAAAGCATTATGCAACTGTGTTTTAAAACTAACTACCCTATTCTTATCCTTCTAATCGGCTTCAGAGTATCAGGTGTAATAAAGATGGCCCCACATCTAAAAGCCAAAGGTGGTTCAGCAGCATAGAATTTCCAAGGCATATTCTTGCTTCCTACCACCTGATTTGGAAGTTGTTTTCGAAATGCATTTCCCACTTCATATCAGCGACTAGTGTTTTTATCGTCAAAATGGACTAGATAATGTCATGGTGACCAACAACTCAAAACTCTCAGTGGCTGAAAACCACCAGTGAAAACGAAGTTTCTTATTCACATTATATATTTTCCACAGCTTGACTGGGGGCTCTCCTCCACGTTGTTTGTCCTCTAGGGTCCAGGCGTCTGGAACATGGCTGGTTGCTATACTCAGAGAAGCTTTGGCCGAAAGCGAACATGTCTCCCCCACTTAAAAAAAAAATTTAATGTTTATTTATTTTTGAGAGAGACAGAGATGGAATGCGAGTGGATTAGGGGCAGAGAGAGAGGGAGACACAGAATCCAAAGCAGGTTCCAGGCTCTGAGCGGTCAGCACAGAGCCCGACGTGGGGCTCAAACTCAAGAACCGTGAGATCATGACCTGAGCCAAAGGTGGTCGCTCAACCAACTGAGCCATCCAGGCACCCCACGTCTCCTCCACTTTTAACCCAATGGCTGGGAATTGTCAAAAGGCCCCACCTGGCCATAGAAGGACCTGGAAGCTCAGCCTTCTGTATCAGGGAGCAGAGGAATGCTGGTATTAAGGTGTGACGTCAGTGGCTACCAAAGTGACCGACTACTGGGAGGTTACGCTTATCATTTTGAATAATCTTTCTGAGCCTAGACCTATGAGGGCTTTGGAACCAAGTATTTGTTAACTAATCTTTTCAAAACATATAAATGTGAGCTAGCTTGGATGAACATGAACCAGTATGTGAATACGTTCAGTTCTGTTACACAAACCGATTTTAAAAGTCCAATGAATACGTCACATCTGAGGAGACGTGGGAGGCCAGGTGGGGTTCCCAGCTGGCTGGGGTTTCATGACCCTGAAGTGCACCTTGAAGAAAAACCCATGACTACCCATATCGAAGAACCACTGGTCTTCAGAAATACCCCATAGTCCTGGTATAAGTTCCATATTGGGCCCTGCCCGGTGTAGCCCTAAAACCCACACCCTCTTGCAGGCTGGAGAGGGTATAAGATCTGGCTTGAGGACACCTTGCAGTACAGTTGGGAGCTTTCTGGTAATATATCCATAGGTCTCTTCTTCTCCATGTGAAGACACAGGGACAAAAGCCATGCTCAGAAGCAGCCCTGTGGGGGTGTCTCACTCTCACACCTACCACCCAGCACGTCACTTGGAGCAGCCAGCTTCCTGTGACAAGGCACGGGTGACTGCAGGGCCGGAACCCCGTGGCGAACCCTGGGGTCAGAAATTCAAATGACAGATAACCCACCGAGGTGAGTACGACAGCCAGGCATGAAACAGAGGGAAGTTGTTGGTTGGAACTGGCATGCCATCCAAAGGCATTCAATTCATATTTTATATATTCAATAAAACCTTGGATTGCAAGTACCTTGCTCTGCGAGTGTTGCGCAAGAGGAGCAAACATTTCTAATAAATTTTAACTCGATAAACGAGCGATGGCTTGCAATACAAGTCGGACGTGACGCCGAACATCACACGATCGCAAATGAGCCGGTGGTTCTTGAAATTCGCCTTGATATACAAGTGCTTTGCATTACGTGCATGTTTGTGGAACTAATTATGCTCGCAAACCAAGGTTTCACTGGACGTGTATTAAACAGTATTTTAAAAATGTCTATATAAATTTTGTGCCAGCAAAAATAAGAGGTAACAGAGTAGATTGGGTGGCCGTGGACCTCCGCTTTGCGTGCCCCCATGTAGCCTCGGGGGTGGCTTTGAAGGTGCTCGGGTGTTAGTTCCGTTCAGTTACTGGTTTGTAGGATGACAGCAGTGCTTACACAGCCCCGCCCCCACTGGGTGCCATGCTTGTTCTGAGTGTTTCCTGTTCATTAGCTCATTTCCTCCTCACAGCTGCTCTATGAGGTCCAGGGCCCCCTATTCTGTGTAAGGAGCATTAAGGCTCATGGAGGTTACCCAAGCTCACACAACTCACAAGGGGGAGGGCCAGGCACTTTGGCTTCAGAGTCCCTGCTTGTAACTACTCTTCTGGACCACTCCTTATAGACTAAGTAGCACGACACTCTGTTAAGTGTGGTTTTCAGACCTGGGGATGTATCAGAATCACTCCGGGAGCTTGTGAGGACTACACACTCCTTGATTGGTCGGTCCCCAGCTTCACCAAAATGGCGTCGCCATGACAGGAGCCCATAATGGCATCCCCAGTGATTTCTTCCCTCATCCTCAGGTAACAGTCTTCTGACCAACCTTTGGGAGATTTCTTTGGAAACTTTTAATGGATCCATAAGGATCCAGTCTTCCCGGGATCTATATGCAGAAAGCCAAGCTGAATCCCATTATTGTTCCAACCCTGGGAACCATGTTTTTAAATACTGATTGATTACCTGGACGTTGGCTTTCAGAAGTGGTTGGAACTGAAGTAAAAATAGGAGGCGAATGCTTACAAGGAGAGTCCTTTGAGCAACACCAATGGGACAGTGCTGCTTTTTTTTAACCCCTGCTTTCCATCGTGTGGTCGGATTTCTGCTAGCTGTTCCGTGAGTGGTGATAGCCGGGAGGGCAACTGTAGTTTCCCTCTATGCGGGCAAGCGTGTTCCACATGAAGGAGGCCATGGAAGTCTGTCATGAATATACCCAACGAAGAGAACTGTGGAAGACACAGTAGGGACACTTGAGGAGGGTGGGCAGAAATCATGGTGATGTGAATGAACCAACTAGTCATTCCTTTCACATCCTCCCACGATGTTTTCGGTAACAGAAAGGAGGCTAGAAAGGGAGGGGAGAGGGAAGGAGTGACGGGTGGGGGGCAGTTCTACAAAACGTGAGCTGTCACATCTTGCAGGTTGGTTTGTGTTTGCACCACAGGACAATGACGGGGCAACGGGACTCTGCCTGATGCCTGGCAGCGATGTCCACAAATGCTGGTCAGTGGTGTTGCTTTCTCCTCCCCGCACCCCCACCCCCCAATCTCCATGGGATTCTTCCAAGTATGGAGCCAAATGGAGCTCACGTTTGAACAAATAAGAAAACCGTCTTTGTGACTCTTCTGTTTTACTTAGGATCTGTAGCCTAGGGACGCCCTTTCACCTCCTCAAGTCCCAAATCAACGGTGAGAGTGGAGAGGTTGGAGGAGGAGGCTGGGCCTGCCTGGCCACGGTGGTTTCTAACCAGGCTTGTCACTGCGGTCCCAAAGTGCTGGTTTAGTTCTTGCTTCCAGTGAACTTCTTTGGGAGTGTTTCATCAGCGTCTGTCTTGGGGTGGCTCTCTCTCTCCCTCAGAAGAGAGATTCTGCGGAGGCCTGGCCCGTGATGTTGACAAGATAGATGGTTCCCTCGGTGTGGGGCTCAAAATTCAGATTTATGTAGTCATTTTCCACAGTCTCCATTTTGGCTAATTTTAGTTCTGTTGTGGATCAAGACAGGTAGATGTTTCAGACGAAAGAGGAATTAAAGTCAGGGCCCTCGTACGGATTATAATAAAGAGCAGAATGTTGGCAGCGTTTGGCATTTTTGCTTAATTTTTATTAGCCAAAGCGTATTTGATTTTATCTTCAGTAATAATTCCTCTTCTCGATGCCCCTCCCAAATGGGTTTAAAGTAGCCAGTCATCCTTCTTACCTAAAATCTGGGCTATTGTAACCCAGGTGGTGTCTTAGAGGGCACCCTCGTATAAACTGGAAAAACCATTTGTGAGAGTGGGTAGGGTGAAGAGGCTTTCTCCTCCCCGCCTGGCATGGATAGCATCTTTGTGGGAAGACAGGCGCGCCCCTTTCCCTGGGAAGATGTGGGCTTGCCGTCTCCTGAGATGGGCTTGGGACAGATTTCCCTCCCCGCTCACCCCTTTGGGCAGGAGCCCTTACAAACGGCCTTGAGGGTTACAGATCCCTGTCCTTGGCTCTCTCTCTGTTACCTTGTGTGTATTCTAGATACGTATTTTTTTGATGTTTATATATTTATTTTGAGAGAGAGAGTACGTACATAAGCAGGGGAGGGGCGGAGAGCGAGAGGGGGAGAGAGAGAATCCCAACCAGGCTCTGTGCTGTGAGCGCTGAAGGCAGGAACCGTGAGATCATGACCTGAGTTGAAATCAAGCGTCGGACCCTTAAGCGACTGAGCCCCCCGCAGGCGCCCCGTGAGTGTTCAGTATTTAAAGGGCAGTAGAATCAGAAACTTTTCCAACGCTGGGATGTTTTGGAAACAAAGTCAGAGGATGACTCCAAGTTTATAATCCTCACAGGTATGGCTGGCTGCACAACTCCTGAGATACAAGGAATGTCACATTGTCCTTGTATTGCACGGAACAGACGATCTCCAACTTGGTCAGCCCTCTCTGAGTTGGCAGGAAACTCAGTAGCTTCACAGAGTAGAGCATGAGTCCCGTATACTCAAATGGCCATTTGAGGCTCCCTCCCTTTTCCGAAGCATCTAAGACCATGCAGAAGGGACGGAGGCACAGAGAGGGTGCACGCTTTCCTGGGGAGAGTGCAGGCTTCTGTGATCGGCGGAGCTCTCAGCTCTCTGTGGGTTGTCCCCACTCTCTGTCTGAGGCACTGCTCTGGGCAAGGGCACAGGCTCTTTTCCCCAGTGGCTCTTGCCACTGCCCACTGCCCTCCTCAGTGTTGTTGCATCCAACAGGGCTCACACCGTCACCATTTCCAGAATGCAGAGTGCTTTCCCTTTACTGTCTTCCCGGACTGGACAGCTTTCTTTTGAAGCCTTCACCCCAGCCCTAGCATCATCTTGGTACTTGGTGCTAATTAGAATCTCTCAAGAACCTATTAACTCTTCCCAAGCAAAGAGGGGTTCCTGGCTTAAGAAATACGAAGCCTGGGGGCGCCTGGGTGGCTCAGTCAGTTAAGCGTTGGACTTCGGCTCAGGTCACGATCTCACGGTTTGTGGGTTTGAGCCCCGCGTCAGGCTGTGTGCTGACAGCTCAGAGCCTGGAGCCTGCTTGGGATTCTGTGTCTCCCCTCTCTCTCTGCCCCTTCCCTGCTCTCTCTCTCTCTCTCTCTCAAAAATAAATAAACATTAAAAGAATTAAAAAAGAAAGAAAGAAACATGAAGGCTGGACTCTCCTTTGGGTCGAGGAGGAGGCTATGGGGGAATGGATGGACAGTTTTGTCTCTTCCTAGTGAAGCTTCCTGATGAAGAGACTGCCAGACACAAGGTTTCTCAGATCATCCACACGTTAAATGCTGGAAAGCTCACCTCATCACATCATTTCCCAAACCCGCCATTTGTTTTTTTGTTTTTTGTTTTTTTTTGTTTTTTTTTTAGCATCTCTAATGGGCAAGACACATACCATGAGGGAAACAGACATATGTAAGAAAAGCTTTGCCTTCTAGTGGCTTAGAATTTACTTGAAATGTGTAGAGGAAGAGAGAGGAGGGCAAACAGCTCTACAAACTCCCGTAAATCAAGGCAAAAAGGAATCAGCCGAGAAGCAAGGGAGCAGTCTGGAGAATGGAGGGAGCCTCGCCAGGTGGGGTAGGATTGTCAGAAAGTCTCGGCAAGGCGGCCTCGAGGGATGGGTGAGATTGCACCATGGTCAGCTCACCCCAGGCAGATGTGGAGAAAGAAAGAGGGGTGGGTGGGCTGCCTCAGGCTGAGGGGTCACAGTTTCAGAGGTGCAAAGGTGTGAGACAAGGAGAGGCAGCCGATTGAGGAGGGCTCGCAAAAAGGAAGGGTGCAGTCATTTGCTGTGGCTGCTGTAACTCAGTCCCAGAGACTGGGTGGCTTCAAACAACAGAAATGGATCTCTCCTGGTTCAGGAGGCTGGCATTCTGTGATCAGGGCGTCACACTCCCTCGGGAGGCTCCGGGAGAGAACCTTCCTTGCCCCCTCCATCTTTTGGCAGCTGGAACCACGTCTGCCTTGTGGCTGTATCCCCCCCACCCTCGGGCTGCGACTTGTCTCAGCTCCTCTGTGTGCCTGTATGTCATCTCCATCTGCCTCCCTCTTCTGAGGACAGCAGCGATTGCATTTAGGGCCCAGCTGGACAATCTCCCCATCTCAAGATCTTTAGCTTACTCACATCTGGAAAGAACCTTGCCCCGACCCTGCCACCCCACCTGAGGTCACATTGATAGACTCCAGGGATTAGGACTGACGTCTTGGGGGCTGTTAGTCTGCCCACCAGAGAGAGTGAGACCCAGCCACCCAGAGCCTAACAGCCATGCCAAGAGGGGCTGAGAATGGTCTTGGAGGGATCATCTGAGACTTGTACATCAGGGCGTCAGGTGAACGAGTCCGAGTCCCTAAAGCTCGGTGTGGTGAGGCTGAGAACAGTCAGCAGGTTCCTGCAAGCCAGGGGTGGCAGAGGAGGGAGCGATGGGGTGAGTGGGGAGTGGGGGGTCGGGGAGCCACTGTGCAAATACGACCCGTGGGACTGGTAGCTGCTTGCACATGGGAGAGAGAGAGAAAGACCCACCGAAGAGCACTTCCGGCCCAGCCTTGGGAGAGATTTGGTGGGAGAGACTGGTGCAGCCATGAGCTGATCTGGTGAGGAAATTAATTTTGGTTGGCCAGAAGTGTTGTTTTCTAAGGGGAAAAAAAAAAAAAGCTTTTTTTCTCGCTGGTGGTAGAAAGCTGGGCAATGCTGGTCCCTCAAAATGACCCAAGAGAAACAAGTTGGGTGAGTTTATTTGATCAAAGTGATTTTGTTTTCGTTTGTTTTAAAAGTTTGATTTATTTTAGAGCCCCCAGAGACCAAGGGTTAGCTCAAGAAATCCAAGGGTGAGTCCTGTCACAGGGCCAGGTCCTGGAGGCCAGACCTTGAACAAAGTAATAGATCCAGGCCCCCTGGTGGGAGTTAATGGATCTTTCCTTTAGAGATTACTGGGATTCACACCGGTTTTTTTTTTTTTTCTTTCTGCCAACTCTTTATTATTTTCCTCTGTTGTCTTTAACCTTTATTTTTCCTGGTTTCCTTCTTTTAATTCTTTGTCATCTTTCCCAGAGTCCCTGCCTTGGCATAACCCCTGGATTACCATGGCGCCTTATACCCTCGTGGCTAATTAATTCTAACCTCAGGGTTAATTTAACTCCCGCTGGTAACTGCCTCATTCTTTCATTACCTATCAGTTTAATCCCCGAGGGAAAGAATCTGATCAGCTGGGTTTTGTCCCCTGTTATCTGGAAGGTTGCTGACCAGCCTTTGATGGCCGACTGTGAGTCAGGGACCCGCTCCTGGTCTGGTCAGCTGTGGCAGAACGTGGAATTGTGTGATGTGAACAAGAACACCAAACTTTGAGGGGCGCCTGGGAGGCTCAGTTGGCTGAAAGCCTGACTCTTGATTTCAGCTTAAGTCATGATCCACGTTGAGCGTGGAGCCTGCTTGAGATTCTCTGTCTCTCTTCCTCAGCCCCTCTCCCCCGCTTCTGCTATCTCTCTAAAATAAAAGAATTTTAAAGACATTTAAAAAAAAAAAGAAAAGAAAAGAAAACCGAGCTGGAGCAAAGAATTCGGCAGGCCCAGTAATCAGCACCTTGGAGCAGCGGTTGGCAAAGTGTGGGCCCTGAATCCCGAGCAGTAGCATTACCTGCAACTTGTTAGAAATGCACATTCTTGGGCCCTACCTCAGACCGCCTGGCTCAGGAGCTCGGGGAGGGGACCAGCAGTCTACACGTTCACAGACCCTCCCCGGTGATTCTGATGCACGCTCAGGTTTGAGAACCACTGCCTTAAACCAAGCCCACAGCATGTGGACTAAAATGAAATGTTGGCATGAAGTCAGGGGTGGGGGGCAGGCACATCAGCAGGAGCGGGGATGCCAGCGGCCTCTAAGGATCAGGAGCAGGTGGCATTTGTTACCAGTTCCTATCTTATTGACTCTAGAGGGTCCGTATCTTCTGTTGGTCAGGGAGCTGCATTCTCCTGGGTTGTAGTACCTGCTCCCAACCAGGAACTTGAAAAAGTGCTGTTATCCCCTCCCTCCACCCCCCCCATCCTCCCCATACCCACACCTCCCTGATCACGAAAATCATGTTCCTCCTTCAAGACTGGTCCAGCGCAAGGTTCCCTCCACAAATTCTGACCAATCTGACTTCATAAGTGATGTGGTATTTTTTTTCTCCAAAATAAAAAAAAATCAGTTAACTATTTACTTGGAGTCTTGTGACATCTGGATCATTTACACCTCTCTTGTCTATTGGTTAGGGGTTTGTTTTTGTGGCCCTAATTTACACGCATATGGATCAAAACCACCACCACAGCAACATAAAGGAGGAGGAGATGGGAGAAAAGGTGAAAGGAAAAACCCACTCTGTCCCTCCAGGGAGCACGAACAGGTTACAGCCTAATACAGGACAGGGCTTAGGGTGAGGTTAGCTAGATGCACAATTTAAAAAGGCACCCAAAACTCAGCAATCAAAATAAATACTGCAATGCAATATTTTTAAAAATCAACATCAGTGCTGGGGTGCCTTAGCGGCTCCATTGGTTAAGCAGCCAACTCTTGATTGTGGGTTTTTGATCTCACAGGTTGGCGAGATCAGGCCCTGAGTCAGGCTCTGCGCTGACAGCCTGGAGCCTACTTGGGATTCTTTCTCTCTCTCTCTCTCTCTCTCTCTCTCTCTCTCTCTCTCTCTCTCTCCCCCTCCCTCCCTCCCTCCCCCCCTCCCCCACTCAGGCACACGTGTTCTTTCTCTCTCTCAAAATAAATAAACTCAAAAAAATCAAAACGTAATTAAAACCCACGATAAACAAAGCATCCGAATTTTAAGTAGGGACAGCCTCCAATTCCCTCTTCAGCCCGGTAGGCTTATTAACTAAACATGGTAGCAGATATCTCTCCCAACCGTCCAAGATGGAGGAAGACATTGGAGCCACACTGAGAGTGCTGTTGGATGGATACATTGCCATCCATTTGCAGCAAGAGAAGTACTCCTTCTTGCTCTTGAGTGTAGAAAAACTACGTCAAGCACCTCTGAGAAAAAACAAAGATGTTATATTTCTCATCGATTAAAGGCTGTATTAGCTTAGTCCCTTTATTCATGAAGAGTCACCTCGGACCTTCTAACGCATTCACTTAACCAGAAACACTCTTCTTCTTACTGTCCCTCCTGCTCTTGGTCAGTGCAGATGGCCGGTCCGTCCCGTCTGACTGCTCGACTGAGCTGGGACTTGTGCGGCGCAGTGGGTGACGACCCCACTGTTTCGTCATCCCTCCCACTTGGCCCCTTTCATTCAGTCTGTTTTCCTGGTCATTCCTCGTGTTCAGGATTGTGGGATGGAAAGAGCCGTCAAGGAGGCATCACTATGTTCTTTGCTCAGCCACCAAACAGACGTGTGACCCTGGGCCTAACCTGGCTACTCTCTGTGTTTCCTCATCTGTGACAAGAAGATCTCAAAACTCATGTTCCTCTCTGCCTCTCGTGCTACCTCGGAAATCTCACATGCATAGGCTTCTAATTTTTAACTCCTTGGCTCACTATTCATTCTCAGGGCCTTTCCCATTGTCTCAGGAAAATTAATCTCCCTTCACTCTTTTTCTTTTTCTTTTTTTTTTTAATGTTTATTTTTGACAGAGAGACAGCATGAGCCGGGGAGGGGCAGAGAGAGAGAGGGAGACACAGAATCTGAAGCAGGCTCCAGGCTCCGAGTGTCAGCACAGAGCCCGACGTGGGGCTCAAACTCACAGACTGCGAGATCATGACCTGAGCCGAAGTCGGACGCTCAACCGACTGAGCCACCCAGACACCCCTCCCCTCTTTTTCATGATGCATGGGGGATGATAGAAGCGTTTGGGGTTCACATGTATAAAAGCTGTGATTTCTGAAGAAAACCATGACAGCAAACGTCCAGTGACCCTTCCACTTGCCCAGGGCACCCTGCACGATGGTCACAGAAGGTCTCTGTCTGCCTCATCATCTTCCTTTTACCAAGCTGATATAGCCGCTGATATCCATTGAATACCTCCTAAGTAGCAAGCACTCTTCTGAAAAGCCCTGAGTTAAAACTCCTGCCCGCATGGCATGACCAATTATTCTAGAACATATATATTTACTTTATACACTCAGGCAAGAAAAAAAGACATTGCTCTATGATCCTTAATTTATAACTTGAAGCAACCATTCCACATTTTAATCTTGGGCATTTTTAGGGACCTGTCCCAGAACTCTGTAGGGTCATACAAACGTCTGAAGACTTTCTGGGTTGCTGGAAAATGGGTGAAAAGACCTCAGTAGTGTTCAGTCCATGGTGATCATCACTAATGTCCTTCTTCCCAAACCCTCACAGTCCCTTGAGGGTAGATAACTTCACAGCTTCTGTGCTGTGTTGGCCTGGAGCTCTCTGCTCCAGTTGGGGGCCCCCATGTTCAAGGTCTTCCTCATATGGAGCCTCCAAAATTGTATTTCTTTCCTTTTCTTATGCATAAGTACCACTGAAGCCTTTTTCTCTGACATGATCAAAGCGAGGGACAAGTGCTTGATTCATGAGTCTAGAAAGAGTTAAAAGAAGTAACTAAGCGCATATCTTGACCATTGTATTTTTAGCCCAAAACACCAAAGTATATATTTATTGTTCAATATTTTAATTTTTATTTTTTTTGGACATTTATTTATTTTTTTTAGAGACAGAGAGAGACAGAGCATGAGCAGGGGAGGGGCAGAGAGAGAGAGGGAGACACAGAATCTGAAGCAGGCTCCAGGCTCTGAGGCATCAGCACAGAGCCCGACGCGGGGCTCGAACTCACGAACCGCGAGATCATGACCTGAGCCAAAGCCGGACGCTTAACCGACTGAGCCACCCAAGCGCCCCATGTTGTTCAATATTTTAATAGTGATCTCAGACCTTTTCTTTGAACATGAGCACATTGTGTGCTGGTGTGATTATCTTTCTTAAGAAGATTCCCACTCATTATTCATCAGTAATGTTTGCCTTTAATTTGTTTATAGCTAGCGGGAATTTAAACACACTTGGGGAGCAATCTGAAGAAAGTGTTTTGTACGTTTTTTAAAATTTAAATTCAAGTTAATTAACATCCAGTGTAATCTTGGCTTCAGGAGAGTAGAACCCAATGATTCACCTTGTACATATGACACCCAGTCCTCATTCCCAAAAGTGCCTTCCTGAATTCCCATCACCCATTTAACCCATCCCTCCATTCACCTCCCCTCCAGCAGCCCTCAGTTTGTTCTCTGAATTAAAGTGTCTCTTATGGTTTGCCTCCCTCTTTTTTTTTTAATTTTATTTTTCCTTCCCTTCCCCTATGTTATCTGTTGTGTTTCTCAAATTCCACACGTGAGTGAAATCATTTTCCTCTTAGCATAAGACCCTGTCTTACCATTCTGCACACTTTCTATTCTTCCCTAGTGTTTCGCTGTATCTCCCTCACATTAATTTCGCAGGATTAGCTCATTGCCATTACCGAACTCTTTCCAAAACATTCAACTTAATTTTCATAGAAAGAACTCTTCCTGTGTATACTCACATCTCACTGGCTTACATACAGTTTAATAATTGCATATTCTGAACAACAAGCATAACAGGTATTAACTTATTTAGGAACAAACTTAACTGATTCCTGATAAGCACATAATCCACTCGTTAGAGGCTCAAGTAGGTGAGCTGATTAGAAAGTGATGTACTAGTCACAGCTCCTGTGCTGGTGACCTCATTCAGGATGTTTTACAGACAGAAAGCTTAGGTTTGTTTGTCTCCCAGTTGGGTGGAAATCAGTTAAGAGAATGTGGCAGTGTTTATAGCATTGGTTAAAACTGTGCTTCCCTATCACCTTGCCAGTAGATGCCATCACTTAAAGATGTGGAGTTCAAAGTTTTTGATCTCGACCCTCGCAACGATGTGAAGTCAAGTACGTCTTACTTTTTCAGTTCTTGAAGTGTCAAGTTCAATTTCACTGCGTTTTCTTAAATAGACGGGATGTTGGCCCTAATCCTAGCTCTAGATCTGAGGGAGAAAAAAAAGATATGGCATATATACACATGAGAATATTACTCAGCATAGAAAAGAATGAAATCTTGCCATTTCCAACAACACGGATGGAACTGGAGAGTATTACACTAAGCGAAATAAGTCAGAGAAAGACTGTATGGTTTCACTTATATGTGGAATTTAAGAAACAAAGGAGAAAGCAGAATTTAAAAAAAAGAGAGAGAGACAAACCAAGAAACAGACTCTTAACTAGAGAACAAAGTGATGATCCAGAGGGGAGGTGGGTAGGGGGTGGGTGAAATGGGCAGTGGGGATTAAGGAGTGTGCTTATGACGGGGCACCTGGGTGGCACAGTCGGTTAAGCGTCTGTGTCCGACTTCAGCTCAGGTCATGATCTCACAGTCCGTGAGTTCGAGCCCCGCGTCGGGCTCTGTGCTGACAGCTCAGAGCCTGGAGCCTGCTTCGGATTCTGTGTCTCCCTCTCTCTTTGCCCCTCCCGTGCTTGTGCTCTGTCTCTCTCAAAAATAAAACATTAAAAACATTAAAAACAAATCAAACAAGTCTTATTCACTTGTCACTCAGGACTACCCTGTGTCTACACTCCACTGAGGACACACTGGGCTATTGTGCTTGTTCTCAGGCCCTGGGCATTTGCTTGTGCTCTTGTTGTCCAGTTAGAACACATATGCTCCCTTCATCCCTGTCTCTGTCAGGAAGAGGTGAGGGTTGCAAGTAACAGAATTCTCCTCTCCCCTCTGAAAATGACAGGCTTTATTCTCCTCAACATGGTATCTTTGTTTCTTCCCTTATGCCAGTATTTCCCAAATGTATCTTTTATTGGTATCCCTGTAGTGGTATTTGTCCTGAAATGGTCTTACTTTTCTTTCACTTCAGTACTTATTTATTATAGAAAGCTTTCATCTACATGAAAAAAAAAAAACAGTATCCCTTGATAAATAAAAGCTCAGCACAAAAATGAATCCAATAAAACCTGCAATGATACTGCCTTCTAGCTAGGTAATGCTTGTCTGAGGCACGCTCTGTTTTGGTTAATGTATTAAAGAGTTTCTCCTTGATCCATTAGGAGGATTGAAGAAGAATGGAAAACAGAGTAACTTTCTCGCGTTCTGTAGGTAACGCCATGTCCGTGAACCATCTAAAATAACTTCCCGTGTCATCTATGTGTATGTGTATGTGTCCCACACTCTGGGAAACGATACCTTACTCCTGTGACCTGATAAGTAGCTAGAGGGCAAGAAATGATTTTCTTCTCCGTGTCCTTTGCCTTTCTGGGGACGTATTGCTTAGGTCTCTAAACCACCCTCCTTCTGGGGGACCTTGAGGAGCCTTGTGAGCCACCGTGTTATTTGATGGGAAGAAATGAACAGTTCTTTCTGCGACACTGGCCGATGGGTCGGTCTTCTTCTCTTGGAACATCAAGATAGTAGGCTTTTCAGGCCTGGGGTCACAGGCTGGAGAATGAATGTTTTTCCTCAAGTTCTGGTGCACGTACGTGTTTTAGGGGTGTACATGGTGTCAGGGGCGGGGAGTGTAGCAGAGGAAGACTGTGGCGTTTTCTGAACTTCCTTAATTCACAGAGTTCTGTTCATGAAATGCCCCAATGCTCTGGGAGCTGGGCTGGTAGGTTCGCGTCTGAGATCAGCATTTTGGGGGGGCCGGGACAAGACTCTGGAGACCGTCTCCTCCCCAGGGTCCCCGCCCTACTCCCTCCACTCTCCTTTTATGGAAGAGGAACCAGGGTCTGGCAAACAGGTGTCGTGCCAGCTATTGACTCTGCCTATAAGCTGCAAATCATACTTGAATCCAGACGCTTGCGACAGAAACCAATCACAGCAGCCCTCCTGTGACTGATGTGAGTTGTTCACAGACTGTTTTTCCTCCTTTTCCAGGCAGTGCTGAGCCCTCTCATAGCCATTGCGCTGAAAATCTCCCAGATTCATGAGAGAACCGGCCGGAGGGGCCCCACAGTCATCACCTGAGTGGAGGAAAGATCAGTGACGAGGGCCAAAAGAGAGCGCTTGGCGGGACATACTTCACCCACGCCTTCTTGCTACCTGTTTGTGCCTTTTACGACTTTGGGGAAAAAAAAAAAAAGATAATATGTTTATGGGGGGAGGGGCGGTGGGGAGGAGAAAAAAATCTGTTTTGTTTGGGTTTGGCTCAGTTCCTCCAAATGCAACAGGGGCTTCCGTTGTCTGTTAAAGCTGCACTATCATTTGGTATCCATATTTTAGCATGCAAAGGAACCTCACCTTTTGAGAAAAGAGTTAGCGGGCTGGGAAGGTGTCCATCCTGGCATCTGTGCGCCGTTGCTGTCCGGTGTGGAAAGGTGCTGAAATCATGGTCAGAGCGCAGTGCCAGAACTAAAGTGACCCGAAGGCACAGGTGCCCCTGGGCGGAGCTCAGAAGACTCTCCTCGGCGTGGTGGAGGGCTTGGCTCTTCATCCTGGGTCAGGTCTCCCGTGAGGGGAAGGTTGGGCCCCTCATAGCGCACCTCATGCCCACAAGCCACCGTATGGCCCCTTCCCCCACCCTCCCATCCCCCCGGAGTCCCCAAGCCGAGTTCTCTCACGCCTTCCAGAGCATTCTGCAGATCACAATGGCACACTTCCAGCGAAGCATATCAAAAGGGTGTTTTCCTCTCTTATTTTGTAAATATTATTTTCGCTATTAAGCTGGCTGCGTTCTTTCCAACTCAGCCAATCCTCGTGCAGGTGGAGAGCGGTTTCTTGGCAGGACTCTGCAAATGAGTGCCTACGGTCCCACCAGCGCTCCCTTGACGCCATCATGTACAGTGACACGGGGGTTCACATGAATTCCTCCTGGGAAGACAGAATACCACCATGTCCGCTGTCTCTCTGACTTTCTCTCTCTCTCTGTTATCTTATAAGGGTCTATTTTAATGCAATCGTTTGGACATAGTTCACATCTTACAGTGGCTATAGAAGGAGACAATGTGATGGTGTAAAAGTAGGGAATAGAGTACTTACTGGGTGGTGGTTATGGGCCTGATGAGGGGTGGGGGGCCCCTGATGGAAACCAGAAGGTCACAACTGGCTTTCTTTGCCCAGGAGCAGGATATTGTGGCCCTAGCAGCCTCCGTCTGTACTCAGCCAGGACACTCGGTGTGGTGCGTGGGACCTGTTTGCATATGTTTTGCTTCCTTGGGAACAGCACTGTCACTTACCCCGTCGTCAGCACAGATGACGTGATGCGCTTTGACTGTTAAGCAATGTGTTGTTGCTGTAGTCAAGACTCGTGCAAGCAGGGAGATGTTCCCAGTAAGGGATTTGTTTCCACTTTCTATCTCTGCTTCTGTCAGAAAGTCGCTAGGACACTTAGTAGCCAATAAAAAAGATTCCTTATTTCAACCTTTTGCACGGATTGTGGATTTTTGCTTGTTTGTTTCACCATATTGGTCACACTTTGCTAAGTCTGTCTTTCAGAACACTCCCAAGGGCTGGCTTTCATTAAATTACATAGATGGAACCAGAAAGGGCAAATTGCTCAAAACTGCCCTCGGGAGTCAGCAGAAAAATAAATTGGCGGGGCGCCTGGGTGGCGCAGTCGGTTAAGCGTCCGACTTCAGCCAGGTCACGATCTCACGGTCCGTGAGTTCGAGCCCCGCGTCAGGCTCTGAGCCCCGCGTCAGGCGCTGGGCTGATGGCTCGGAGCCTGGAGCCTGTTTCCGATTCTGTGTCTCCCTCTCTCTCTCTGCCCCTCCCCCGTTCATGCTCTGTCTCTCTCTGTCCCAAAAATAAATAAAAAACGTTGGAAAAAAAATTTAAAAAAAAAAAAAATAAATTGGCAACTGGCATTTCATCGTTAAGTATCTTCATTCTGTAATAATGGAGGGTGGCTTGGAGCAGAGATTCTAAAGTTACGATATTTGTCAGCGACGAGCGCAATTTGCCTTAAAGCTTCGCTTCTCACTGGCTTTAAGCGGATGCCTGTGTCGGCCATGTATTCACTGAGCGGCTCTGTGTGGGTCAACACACCTTGGATGCCTTATTAGGCTTACCTCCTAGGTCAGAAAATAGGTAATTTTTCTCAAGTTGCTGAATTTTTGACCATCTCTAACTTCGAGGTTCAAATGTAAATCCTCATTTACAAATTCTGGGTTTTTTTTTTTTATTTCTAGCATATGTGTCTGGCACAGCCCAGGTATTCATTCATTCATTCATTCATTCATTCATTCAGCAAACACTGATTGAACAACTACTTTATACAGAGTCCTGTTTTTGGTGCAGCGAGATGTACAAAACATGATTCCCGCTCCCGGGAGTTTGTAACTTGGGAACAGGAGGATGTGAATGTTAGGGTAGAGGTACAAGCAACACGCTTTGGGAAACGGGCAAGGTGGACTCTGAGATGACAAGACCCGCGGCACTTGAGGGGTTTCCCAAAGAGTGGGGCTTCCCGGGACTTATAACCATGTATGTAATTTCACCAGGGGTCGGTGTAGCGGAACAAAGACTAAGAGTGGAGAGGTAGGGTGGCTGGAGGGGAGGCTGGCCTTGGGTCCGGTGGGAGGATGGCATGGACGAGTGAGGTCGAGGGAGACACCGCGTTATAAATACCAGGCGGGGCATGGGTCTGGGCCCAGCTATGGAAAGAAGCAACTGCACGGCCACCTGTTTTTACAGAGCTTTTTCTCAGCTAGGTTGCCAAGGAGGAGGTCGTGTAGTGACCCTAGGACACAGCCTTTCCCTCTGGAAACCTGCTCAGTTTCACATTGCTGGGATGTTCTTTCCACTCTGCATAGAATCCAAGCTTCTCTTGCAGAGCTATATATGCATCTGCTCTTGCCTTACCCTTAGGAGACGTTAAAGACAGGAAATCCCTGGTCTCTCTGTCTTAAAGGTGAATCTCCAGCCACCAGTCTTTCGGAAGAATGAATGACTGGAGAGGTCCAAGAATTTTGTGGGGACCCCAGGAGGCAGTCATAGAAGATGCTGTGGATGGAGTGTGGCAACTATGAGGGCCCCCTCTTCTACTCGGCTAATATTGAGGGGCTTACTCGCTACACCACGTGCCTCCAGAACAATGATGAGCAACAGTGTGGATGATCCAGTGGTTCCCAACCAGGACATTGCCACTACTTACCCACGGGGTGTTTGGAAATGTGTGTGGATACACGCCAAGGAGGCATTTACAGGGAGGAGACCACGATTCTAAATATCCTGCCAGGTGTCAGCCAGTCCCTTAGAACAAAAAAAATTGTTTTGCCTCATTCGTGATTCTTGGGTTTATTAGCTGACCTTGCGAATGGCAGGCAGCCATTATTAAAATGAGATCATGTATGAAATCTTACTGATCCAAGGTATAGCCTATGTCCAAAGTACTCACGGAACAGATCGTTTTGTGTGACGTTTCAAACTGAAGGCCTTGGACATGACCTGAAGGCTTTCTACACGGGAAGTCTCAGATTGATGGTTGGCCCCATGGTGGCACATTGGGCTGACAGTTGGCTGTTCTGAGCCAGCGGTCTCCGCAGATAATACAGGCAATGACGGGGCCAATGGTGTGCTGACTTCTGACTGGCCAACTGTGGGTCAGTGTAAGGCATGGGATTTACTTTGACAGCCATATCCATCCGCCATGGCAGGTGCGTGGAATCTGAGAAGCACCTGGGGGATCTGGTAGCGACAAAACAGGTGACTCCGTTTTATTATTTGATCGTGCACTGGGTGCTCTTGGAGCACACAGACACTGACATCTCAGACACCTGCCTGGAGGACATTTCCTTTCCCGAGTGGAGAAGGGCCTGAGAAAATCGTGCACCTTTCGAAATGACGTAACTGCCCATAAATCAGTTCCTGGCCCTTCAGCAGTTACAAACAGCAAGAGATTGCCAGAGGCAGCAGAGCTTAGCAGATGCCTTTTCCGCCTCAACTGGCCACAGTCTTTATCGGTGGACGTGGCTCATGCAGTTGACAGCCCATCTGGTATGTGAATCAGCCTAACCTGTCATGGAAAATTACAGAACATGGTGTATGCATTATATACCCACATCCTTATCGTCTTTTCATGTCTTTTCATGCCTAGGACGTGCCCTGCAATATAGGGAAGCTGGGGAGATACCTCACCAAAGACCGTGTGTTTATGTAGAATACTTAAGGTATGGGTAGACTTACCAGTAAAAGGAGTTTTGGAGTGGAGAGTTCAAATATACACCTGCTGCATCTTGGATATGCATAAGATGCAGCATAGTGACTATAACCGACCTCGTGATGCACATCTTCTGGGGGGGGGGATGGGGGAGTACTTAAAGTTGCTACTCAAGAGGGATGTTACAAGATTAAAATACTGAAGAGCCAGCACCTCTGAGGATTCCCCTTCCTCGACGGGTGAGTCTACCCTTCCCATTTGGGAGGAGGGAAGGAGGGAAGACTGTAGTGGGAGTTTGCCTCTTCCCCACACTCTTATAGCCTACAGGTCTCCCTCGCCATCCAGGGAATCGTGGTTCTCCACCCATCACCATTCATTTCACCACATACTTAAGGAAGAAGAGGGGATGCAGTGTATGCCTCCTTGAGTAAATCTCCCAGGGGTGGCCGGTGAATCTTACGAAGCACCACGGAACACTTTTGTTCTGAGTTGCAGTGGGGCTTAATTGTTGGGCCTCTCAAAGGTGGGATTTGTTGGGGGTAATCCCCATGTCCTTGAGGCAAGCTTGCTTCAGAGGACATATGTTTTTAAGAAAGCAATGAATCTCTATTAGGGGTCCTTATTTAAGTACAAAATTTATTGCAGTAAAGAGATCAAAACGATTCTCTTAGGTAAACCCGAGTGAGTGTGTTTCATGTGACTATCAGAAGTGGGAATAACCATCCGCTACAAATGCAAACTCTGGAAGAAAGCCCAATGACAGAGTTTGTTCAGGTCAGTGGATGCGCTCAGACCCCAGAGAATATTCCAGGAGAACAATCTCAGTAGAGCAATGGAAAGACATGACAAGAGAGAAATGATAAATTGCGTTGCAGATAAACAATCACCTTCCTGTTGGACAACCATGACTGGCCTTCATATCCAGGTATGCCCTTGATGTCAAGGATTCAAATCACGGATGCCCAAATTCATGTTTCATGTAAAGGGACCAGGATTTCCTTTCATGTGGCTTCCTGTGTATTTGTCAGGACACGCATAATCTGTGCACTCAGCAAAAAAGGAGAAGAGGAGGCCATGGAGGCCCCATTCCATCTCTACAACTCTCTTCCTCCTTGAAAGATCTTCACCCTTCCCACCACTGTCCAAACCATCTTTCGTCATCAACGGAATGAGCAGAGGCAAGGAAACTACACCATGAGGTGAGGGCCAAGCTCCTGGGCAGAAAACGTGGGGGGGCTTATTTACATTTTAAAAGTGAACCCTGTTATATGTCAATGACAATGAAAAAATTTTAAATCTTTTTTAAATTAAAAAAAAAAAAAAGCAAACGCTAAAGCAAGCTTGGCTGCTTCCCCAAGGGCTTTAAGGTAGTGCACCTGCCCTGGGGCTCCGCTCCTATTAGGACCCACTTTCCGAAGCAGGACTGAAGTCCAGACTGCTCCGTGGGAGGAGGAAAGTAAGACAGGGTTAACCCAGCACAAATGTTTGAAGCGAAAAATCCTCTCACGCCCCTCTGTGGACCCTGCTTCACCCTCCCGGAAACAACTGTAGGTTATCTGGAAAGTTGCTTAATGGCTCGAAGTCTCAGTTTATGTGTCTGTAAAAGGGGAATAGCCACTGCGCCTGTTACCGAAGGGTATATTGAGGGCTAAATCCAAAGCACACAAAGTTCATGGTGCAGAGCCCATCCTATAAAAGACACTCTGTAATTGTTAGATATTGATCCCAGCATAAATTCCTCACTTGATGGAGGAAGAAACTGAGGCCCGGAGAGAAGAAGATTCTTGTCCAAGCGCTAAGACATTAAGCTGCATCTCTCCCCTCCACCCTGCCACCCGACTTGTCCTCTTATATTAAAACATATAATAAAATATAATAAAGCTGAGGAGGAATCAGGGGGTTTTAAAAGAAATGTCCCGAGTCAAAAATGCATGGATCCATATCTTGGGACACAAAGAACTTTCTGTTAAGGATCAAAGCATTCCACCATAGTCTCCTTTCTTTCAAAGTCTAGAGATTCACAGGGCGATTTGTTGAAATATACATGTATATTTTAATGCTTTTCAAGATTTACATCAAAATCTAGATTCATACAACCTATGGCTAATACAGTTTCTTCCCCTAAATTCTGTGCCTTATGAATTTTTAAGTCTGTTCCACTTGAGTGTCTGAGAAATCTTGTCCTCTCTGCTTGTACAACCATCCCGTTTTTAAGATCTTCCTTCAAAATTCTGTGTTCCAGCCATTTTGAAAGCAAATATTACAGTTGCTGTCCACATAGAAACCACACACACACACACAATTAAAAGAAAGTCATACAAAGTAACATTCGTGTCTTCCAAGAGGAAACTTCCCGTAAGGTGAATTACGATGCTGTCACTCTAGTTAATAGGGTAAATGGGGGGAGCTGCAAAGCCAGCCACCAAAACCTGCAAATTAAACAGGATGATGACCCTTCGTCTCCAGCACACTTTCTTCTTGCAGTTGTTGGGTAATGTACCTGAAAGCCCATGGCTGTCCATGAGCAGCACCTGTTCTCCCCATTGGGGGCTGGGGTGCTGGAGGGGGTTGAGTGAGAGCTAAAAGCCTCTTGGGGCACAGCTCCAAACGGCTGTCCAAAAGCCCAACTGGGCTGAGATTAGTGTGGATCCTTTGAAATGTGGCTTGCTGTCCACCACACCCTTCCGGGACCCCACGCTGCCCTTGCAGACCAAAGCACGTCCAGGAAACCGTAATGCTGTCGTTTCCCGCATCTCCTCGGCGTGCGCTCGTGAGGGTCCCCGAAGACCCTTTCCCTCCCGTCGTCCAGTGCCCGCGTTTACTACCAGCAGCCGTATCCTTTGAGGGTGCATCCCAAGCACTAGAGAGTATCTCCTGCTTCAGCATCCTGAGCATCCTTCAAATGGTGTGGCTGTCGCCACCCCGCCTGCCACGGACTCCTCATAGGAAGGTGGGGCCTCTGGGCGGGCGTCAGGTGCATCCTCGAATCCAAGGCCCATCTCTGTGTACACAGGTGGAGGGACATCCGAGGCCTCTCCCTCTGCCGGACAGGGTTGCTTCTCCACATCAGGACTCTCTTCATACGCAGGGGGGTAGAAATCTGGCCTGGGGATCAAAATGCCACACACGTACACATGTTATTTAAGTGGTTAACGCCAAAGAGGCATATGCCTGACTCTCTCAAATCACACTGTGTGAAGCGAAACTGTTAAGAAACATTGATTTTGAAACAGATGTACTTCTTCCCTGGCATCACCAGTTTTCTAAAAAATGTGGTTTTTTTTTCCAGCAAAACCCTCCTCATCAGCCATGGGATGTGTGACTCTACAGTCATATTTTTCCCAGTGGGTTATTCCAAGTTATTCCCTCTCTCTTGCTCACGGGAACCAGGGGCTTTCAGCTGGGGGTTCTTCTAGAGGGCAGGAGGAGGGGGCCTCAATGCTGGAGCTGCCTTCCACCCAGTTATTTAACTCATCATATCCTTGTCCTCGTGCATACACTTCTCCTTCTCTATGTGGTTGCACTCACTGTCTCAGATCCTCAGAGCCCATAAACTAATGGATGAAAACCCACGTATAAACTGGTCAGATCGCTATGTTATACCCCTGAAACTAATGTAACGTTGTGTGTCAACTACACTCACGTAAAACATTAACACAGCAAAACACAAAAAACCCCAGCTCGGTGCAGTCTCCTCAACTCTGACAGATGCTCCCCTCTTTCTTCTCCCTTTTTCAAGTCTCAGCAAGCACGTTTCCAAAAAACATACGCGTTTCTCAAACTATCTCCACTGACAACTTCATGTAGATTTCACTTGCAGCCCTTTCTATGCCAAGAGGCCAATGGCGAAAGGAGCCATTCCCGCCAAAGGCGATGTATTCATCGGTAATCTTGCCCAACGTTGCTAATTGCTGAATCCTTCTGGCTTCTCCATCATGAATGGGACGGGGTGGGGGCTGGTGCGAGGTGAGGAAGAGAGAGGGTGAGCTTGATGGGTTTATTTATAGCGCGAATCCCTCGGTGCCTACGGGGAGTGTTTGTGGTATGTAACCACAACAGAACAGAGACTGCCATTTGTGGCCACAGCTCCATTCCAAATATCACCTGGCCCAAAGCCAGATGGCTAAAGACGCTGTCTACTGTATGGCATAAATCTCAGAAGTGTCACAGGGCACACGCATAAAGACACTGAAGACAGAGAGGTGAGCTTTTGCCTGGAGTGATTTGAGAAGCTTCCGGATCACGGCCACCCGCCCCCAAATCCCATCCACGTCTCCCAAACCCGTCCGCCCACACCAGTTCTCATTCTCGGAGCCCCACATTCCACCACTGCAGACTCCTCTGCTCTGATGCCTCGGTGTGGGTTCCCATTTTGAATGCAAATGCTTCTCAGCAATGCAACGTTTCCTTAACTGACTTACTGGCCGCTCTGAGTAGGCTGGGTACCTATTAGGTGCCGTGGGAAGAGGCAGGTCAATGTGGTGTCATGATAGCCGCATCATAGATCACTAAAATAATTCAGCACGCTGGGATGTTATGCGTGTGTTAGTAAATTCGAGCTGCCTCCTAGAGGCAATCAGTTACTCTTATCAGGGATTCACACTCTCGAGGCAATCATCTAACATTTATACAAGAAAAAAAAAATCATCCCTCGAGAAGCATCATCTATGATCATTTCAGTTATCTTAATCTTTTATCAAGCCCAGAGACCTTGCTAGTTAGCATAATAAACATTGGAAATGGGGGTTGGTTATTATAATTAGTATCTTATTAATTAGCATAATGCCAAAAATCAACCATCATGGGTAAAATTGCTTATAATCAAGATACATATGGGGCACCTGGGCGGCTCAGTCCGTGAAGCGTCCGAGTTCAGCTCAGGTCACGATCTCACGGCTGGTGAGTTCGAGCCCCATGTTGGGCTCTGTGCCGACAGCTCGGAGACTGGAACCTGCTTTGGATTCTTTGTCTCCCTCTCTCTCTGCCCCTCCCCTGCTGGTGCTCTGTCTCTGTCTCTGTCTCTCTCTCTCAAATATAAACAAACATTTAGGGGGAAAAAAGGATACATGCAGTAGCTAAGATATTTTATTTTTTTTCAATGGTTTATACTATTTATTTATTTATTTTCAATATATGAAGTTTATTGTCAAGTTGGTTTCCATACAACACCCAGTGCTCATCCCAACAGGTGCCCTCCTCAATACCCATCACCCACCCTCCCTTCCCTCCCACCCCCCATCAACCCTCAGTTTGTTCTCAGTTTTTAAGAGTCTCTTATGCTTTGGCTCTCTCCCACTCTAACCTCTTTTTTTTTTTTTTTTTTTTTTTTTTTTTTTGCTTCCCCTCCCCCATGGGTTTCTGTTACGTTTCTCAGGATCCACATAAGAGTGAAACCATATGGTATCTGTCTTTCTCTGTATGGCTTATTTCACTTAGCATCACACTCTCCAGTTCCATCCATGTTGAGTAGCTAAGATACTTTAGATCAAGAAGGCAAAAGAATTTTTTTAAGGAGTCTTGCAGCCTGTGTCTTAAGGATGATGCTTGAGGTTTTATCCCTGAATGGTCCTGTGTTGGGTGGGCCAAGAGTGAGGAGGGTTTTGGTTGTCTGATACCAACCCTCAGGTGAACTGCATTTGGCTATACTGTGGCAACATATATATAACCTGAAATTTACCACTTATCCGTTTTAAGTGTACCGACGAGCGGCATTCAGTACAGCCACACCGTTACGCAGGCATCTCCAGAACTTTTCCATCGTCCCAAGTTGAAACTCTGTACTCAGTAAATGGTAAGTCCCTCCTCCCCCACCGCCAGCCCTGGTCACCCCTGTTCTTTCTGTCTGTGAATTTCGCTGCATCTCATATAAGTGGAATCATACAGCATTTGTCTGTTTGCGTCTGGCTTTTTTTACTTAGCATAATGTCTTCAAGGTTCATCGACACTGTAGCATATGTCAGAATTTCCTTCTCTTTATGGCTGAATAATATTCCGCTGTGGGTGTAGACCACACTTTTTTGTTCCTTCATCCACTGGTGGACATATGGGCTGTTTCCACCTTTTTGCTCTTGTGAATAAGGCTGCTGGGAACAGTGGTCTACAAATATCGCTTCAGGTTCCTGCTTTCAATTCTTTTGTCTGTATACCCAGAAATGGAATTTCTGGATCAAGCGGTAATTCTATATTTAAGCTCTGTACTATTCTTCATAAAATGATTGCACCATTTCACATTCCCACCCGCAGTGTATAAGGTTTTGGATTGCTAACACTTGTTTTCTGTGTGTGTGTGTGTGTGTGTGTGTGTGTGTTTTAAACAATAGCCATCATAATGGGTGTGAGGTGGTAAGATTAACTCAACTACCTCTGGAATGTTATTATCTGGCCTTGAATCAATCTTTCATGCAAGGTGTGATCAGAACACCCAAAAGGTCCATAAGCTGGGACCACACGGAGTTCATGAAGAGGTGGCAGGACTAATTCTATGCCTGTCTGTTCATTTGTTGTGTGGCAGAATTGGGCCTGGAACTTGCTTTCATTATAACCCGGTAGCCAGGCTGTGGGGGTAACTTAACCACCCCCTGCCCCTCAGGACAGCTCCCATGATACAACAAAAGAACCTAAGAGTTGGGCCTCTTAAGTTGGCTGACGTAGCTCTTCAACGGGGGAGAGGTGGTTTCTCTGATATAAGTTCTCTCTACTTGACGGATTTCCCCAGAAGCAGCCCCATTCTTCCTAAGGATTAACCCCAAGTAATTTCCCAACAAGAAAGCTCCATTTCTAGACATACGGCCTGGCAGGACGTGGATATTATCCCACTGTGGGATTAGGGTCATTCCACTTTTCCAGAACTCAGCCCCATTGCAGCTCCCCTCTGTCCCCTGGCTTTTCAGCACGTACCTGTCGACTGTGGCCAGGGGCAGTGCCCCGTGAGCAAGGTGTCGTCTGAGCACGTGCGTGAACACCCCTTTGCTTTCCCTGGCCTGGCGGTAGGTACTCCAGAAAATTCCACTCAGAAGGATCACAAACCCCAGGGGCAGAAGCATATAGGCCAGGATCAGGTTCCCTCGACAGTTGAACATCGATCCTGAGGAAATGAGGAAGGCTCCCAGGCAGATCATCAGGAAGCCCGTCAGGAGGACAAGGGCACAGAGCACTAGACCGGTTCTGTTCCGCATCCCTGCCCCTCCGTAGCCCTTCCTCTCCCCTGCTTCCCTTGCTCCTCGAGAATGCTTTCATTAGCCAGCTCGAAGCTTTATATGCTCTGGGACCAAGTGGCCTTTGGACAATTAAGTGAAGTAGGCACTTAGAAGCTATTCATTAACCATTGAAAGTAACCGTAATATCCTTGGAGGATTAACCTAAAAACACAGCATTGTGTAATGCAGGAAGGCGTGGCTTCTCACTGCTGTGTTGCTCTTCTGAGCTGGACCCTCGGCCAACCCCAGTTGTTTGAGGGAAGGTCTCCTTTGATTGAAAGGGCACGGATCTCTTAATCCCCCTGGTGGGTAATTCTCCACCAATGCTCGAGAAATTAGCATTCCTTGATGAACTATCTTCTTTGTGGTTTGGCAGGGGATCCTTCCCTGATTTCTTCTCTCTCTCTCTGTACTAAAAAGACATTTTTAAAGCTCTTAACAAGTATGTCTTGCCTCTCTCAATGGAACTCCTTTATTGCCTTCGTCCTATGTTACTGGGAAAAATTCCAAGAGAAAATCCCGTGGGGATGAACTCCCTGATTCCTTCTCTGTGGATAAGAAAATGAGCATCCACAGGGGGAGGAAAGGGAATTCTGGACAGAAGGATTGTAATCAGCGGAGCTTTGGGAGTTTGGGGGGGAATTTCCGGGGATGGTTGGAAAAGGTGATGATCTGGTGACTTCTCTGATTCTGGTTTTGTATCTTTCCCACTGTCGGACCCAAACGTTGAGATCGTGGGGTCACTGCTGGTTAACACACAGGTGTTTGAGAAAAAATGTTTGCTTTTGCTCAACTGTTGGCAACCATGCTTGGCTTAACTTTCCTGCTCTTGCAAGAGGCCACAGGTATTTAATAAAAGAGTATGCCCTAAAATGTGTAGCATGTCTCCGCCACCGCACCAAACAGACAGACACGTGTGAGAAGCGGTGTCTGTTCAATCCACACCCTCCCTCACGTACACCTTAGGGTGTCACAAAGCATAGTAAAGTCTCTGAAAAGTCCTGCAGTCTTTCTTCCCCTCTGAAGACACATATGAAATGAAATTTGTTTTGGTAGCTGCCGTGCAAAAAATGTTCCCCGTCCTCTCCCCTCTACCTTGCTCTAGGTAGCTTCGCCTCAAAAAAGGTTTACGGAACCAGCCTTCTGTTTTCTGTCTGGGGCTCGCTTCTTCCGTCTTGACCGTCTTTGGTCACGGACACCCTGTTCTAGATCTGGCGCGTGCTCCGATTCCTTCCAATTTTATTTGATGGTTTGGCATGTCCCTGCCGAGAGTCTCCTGCCCACCGGGACTCTGGGTCACATTTGTGCAGAGGGATTGTCTTCAGTCCCTCCCCGCTGCTCCTCTACCCTGCTCCTCCGTTACGATTATTTTCCGTTTACTTTCCCAATGGGAAAAGGAATTCTTTGTGCTGTGCCCCAGTAGTTCCATGCACATCCTTTCGCCGTATACCCATCATCTCATGTTATGGGCTAAAAGAGAGAAAGACACGGGATCAAAAATGATATAAGACGCTTCCCTATTCCGCCTCCTAACCTCTACCCTTATTAGCTTTAATATTTGCCCCGATCTACTTTCTTCTTCTAGTGTTGCTATTATCCTTACAGTCTGAAAACAACCCTTTTGTTCTCCCTTCTTCCCCAATTGGTCTTGAGGTTTTCAGATTTCCAGGATGGCCCCTGCTGATCCCCGCCTTCTGTTATCTGTGTCCCCTTGAGTGTGGGCTGGACGTATTGAGGGTAGGCTGGACACAGTGACTTGATTCTAACCAGTAGAATATGGTTGGGGCGCCTGGGTGGCTCAGTCGGTTAAGCACCCGACTTCGGCTCAGATCACGGCCTCGCGGTTCCTGGGTTCGAACCCCACGTCGGGCTCTGTGCTGCCAGCTCAGAGCCTGCAGTCTGCGTCAGATTCTGTGTCCCCCCCTCTCTCTGCCTCTCCCCTGATGGCGCTTTGTCTCTTTCTCTCAAAAATAAATAAAGGCATTAAAATTGTTTTAAAAAATAGAACATGGCTGGCTGTCACTTCTGAAATTAGGTTGTAAAATTAGGGTTTTTTTTTAATGTTTATTTATTTCTGAGGCAGAGGGAGACAGAGCAGGAGCGGGGGAGGGGCAGAGAGAGAGGGAGACAGAATCCGAAGCAGGCTCAGGGCTCTGAGCTGTCACCACAGGGCCTGATGTGGGGCTCAAACTCACGAGCCGTGAGATCGTGACCTGAGCTGAAGTCGGTCACCCAACCGACTGAGCCACCAAGGCTCCCCACTAGCTTTGTCTTTCTAGCAGACTTTCTATTGTCCTCATGGCTTATACCCTTTGCAGAAGGGCATGGCTCTATTGGAGAGGCCCGTATGACAAGGAACTGAGGGCAGCTTGTGGCCAACAGTCAGGGAGAAACTGCATCCTGCCGACGATCATGGGAACTTGAAATCAAATCCTTGCCCGGCTGAGCCTTGAGATGACTATATCCTAAGTAACACCTAGTTTGAGAGACCGCAAAGCTAAGGACCCAGCTTTGTCACACCCAGCTTCCTGCCCCACAGAAACTGTGAGATGATAAGCGTGTGTTGTTTTAAGTTGCTGAGTTTTGTGGCAATTTGTTAGGTAGCAATATATAACTCAGACAGCTCTTTGGGGACAGCCCTTTGTCTCAAAGGGGACAAGCGGGGTTAAGTGTTTACATGGTGTCTGCACACAGAACCCACCCCGTGAAGGTAGGCTATGATCACGCTCACCGTTTCTGTTAACATCATCAATACTGTAATTATTGGTGGTGAAATTGGGTAGGAAGGGGCAAGGTCCAGGAGACAGCAGGAGGAGGAAAGGAGTCACTTACTTGACCGAAAGTAAAGGGCACGATCTTGGGCTCAGAAGAGTTGAGGAGTGTCTCTGCGGGGAGGTGGGGCATCAAGAAGAAAGACCAGGAGTATCTGTAGTTTGTGAAGAAAGTAGGGAGAAAGAGAAAAAAGTCAATATGGAAACATGAAGCATGGCTGGGAACCACGTGTCTCCCTCACGGCGGTTGAGACGTCCTCCCGTAAGCTTTAGGTGGAAGTTATTTTTGTCTCTTTGTGTTTACTATTATTAAAGATATAAATTATTAAATTATATATATATATATATAGAATCACAGTAATATATATATTTATATATATATATATATAAAACTGTGATTCTGCTTCAGTTCTGAACCACATGCATGACTGCTCTCTGAGCATTATTCTCCTTTAATGCCTCAAAAATGGTGACGGTGAAATAGCACAGACATTGAGAGAAAGCACCCTGGTCTCCGTCAGTCTGGAAGACGCAGAACCTCAAGCAGGAGGGAGGTTGTGATGACAGAAGAGAAAACACAGGCTGAATCCTCAGGGCTGGAGAGAATTTTTAAAAATCCAATAAAGAGCCCAATACCAAAACATCACCTGAAAGATTCAGTTTCAGGAGCTCTCTGAGCCTCTGGCTGGCTTCCTTATGCTCTGTCCTGTCTCCTAGGTCTGCTTTGACCGCCCAGGCCAATGTTCCTGATCTTGTCCACCTCGCCAATCACCCAGCACTAAGTGTGAGAAGGAGGGGCCAAAAATATCGACTCCATTTAAAGGGAGAGAGACTGAGACACAGATTTCTGAGTCACCCGAGTGGATACAGACGGCTTGGGACTGATGGGAAGAAGAATACACCAGAGGAATATGGGTAGAAGCCCATCTCTGTTAGGGAGATGTTCTGGGACCCAGTAGAAGCCAAGCCATAGTCCTCCTGTCCCGAGTCCCCTTCAAGAGATCCATCCAGGGAGCGCCTGGGTGGCTCAGCCAGTTACGCGTCTGACTCTTGATTTCGGCTCAGGTCATGATCTCACGGTTGTGGGATCGAGCCCTGTGTCAGGCTCCACGCTGAGCATAGAGCCTGCTTAAGATTCTCTCCCTCTCTCTCTCTCTAGCTCTCTCTCTCAAAAAGGAGATCCATCTAGAAAATGTCTTGCTTTTAAACCAGTTTATTTATTCATTATTATAATTCTTAAAAATTCACTCGGCAGCAAAAGCTCCTGACTTGGCAATAGACAGTAAGATGTTATTTGGCCCCCAGCCAAACCATCTTAAAACATAATCACTCTTTCAACACTGTTCCTTTGAGCATGACTGACCCATGAGCACTTCTGAACATTGAGTGCAGCTGACGTCCAAGCGCTGTTTTGCCTCCCGTGTCAGAGCCCCCTGAACCCTCACCCTTCTTTCGGACTCTCCTGTGTAATATGTAGATTTTGTGCAGCTTCTAACAGCTCTCTGCACTCCGGCCTTTGTTTATCGTGCACATGGGCCAGCGCCCTTCTCTCAAAAACGGGAAAATTGTATTGTTTTGGATGAGAGGCTAATGGGGACTTTGGAAGGAAGCTAGCTAATGGTGTGTAGGAGCTGTTGCACAGGAGGGGTCAAGAGCTGGGGGAGAGTGGCCAGATTTCAGAAGGTCACTTTGGTTTAGGAAGTGAAGCTTTGTGGGAGGGGGGAAAGGTGAGCATATGCGTAGCCAGCCATGTCAGCCCGGTCCGATTTCATGGTGGTGATTACTGAGTGATTTCTGGATTAGCCTTTCACACGTGCAGGTTCATTGAGCACTGGCCACTTCCTTCTCCTTGTTTTCTTTGCTTTTGAAACTTTTGCCCCACCTCTCTTTTTCCCCTCACTCAGGAAGATTTACATGCAGACATTTTTAGGTTGGCAGGGAACGACAGCTTCTCAGAAAATGTGTGGCACCGTGCGGTAAGGTGATATTAGACCAAGGCACAAGGCTCGCATTCACCTTGGGATGGACCTAGTGAGCACGAAGGACAGAGAATGCCCAGCAAGGCCAGGACCGGTGAGACCTGTGAGTTATTCATTTAGGGTACAAAACTTCTGGGGTGCCAAAACACTTAGGAATCAAGATAAATCATATTCTTGAACAGTATTTTAAAAACTCAAATTGACAAACTGTGACCTATGAGCTGGCCACCTGTTTCTCTGAATGAAGTTTTGGTGAGGAAACTGAGTGATGTCTATGGACCAAGGAAGAAGACAAATTCTGTTCTAGAAAGAGCTCAGCTTCCAACTTAATCCAGAAATAAGACAGAAAAGATTTATTTTCTTTGTGGATCTGTGGAAAACTGAAAAGAGACCCTACTTCTGTGACCATTTTGAATCAGAGCAGAAGGCGAAGGCAGGGCAGAATTGGACGGCCTGCTTTTACACCAGTTGGCATGATGGTCAATTACTTGTAAATATAATGTGGGTTCTGTGTCCCACCTTACAAAATTCTCTTTCATGTTGATCGTCTCTTGAAAATTTTTTAATGTTTATTTATTTTGAGAGAGAGAGAGAGAGAGAAGAGACTGAGTGTGAGCAGGGGAGGGGCAGAGAGAGAGGGAGACACAGAATCCGGAGCAGGCTCCAGGCTCTGAGCTGTCAGCACAGAGCCCCGTGCGGGGCTCAAACTCACGAACCGTGAGATCACGACCTGAGCCGAAGTCGGATGCTTAACCGACTGAGCCACCCAGATGCCCCGTGATCTTCTTTTGCAAACAGTGACAACCCAGCAGCCATGAGCATCCACGGTACTCTGATTATTGTCTCTATGTACCATCCCACCAAATAACCCAACTATCTTGGGAGAAGTGGCTGATTCTGGGGCTCAGGCAGAAGCTCCAGGAGATGTAATGTTAAAGTGGAAAGCAAGGAAGTGAACGAACACTCCAAGAGTTATGCCTAATGGGTATGGGAGCCCCCCTGAAGAGGTCTCCGCTAGCTCAGGGTTTCTTATCCTCAGCACTATTTACATTTGGAGCCAAAAAATCCTCTGCAACAGGGACTCTTCTGTGCATCGTGCAGTGTTTAGTGGTAACCCTATCCACTAGATATCCAGTCACGGAAATCAGCAATATCTACAGACACTGCTAAATGTCCCCTGGGGATCAAAACTGCCCCTGGCTGAGAACGATTGCACTAGCCCAAGATGGGACGATCTGAGCACCAAAATTTCAGAAATGGAAGTAAATAGAAACACAATACATAAAAATCCACAAGTTTATAATATCTCTTCAGTACTAAACAACAATCATCTCTGATTTTTGTTATGTCGTCCTATCTATTCTCTTTGTTCCTTCCCTTACAAACTCTTTAGATAGATGTGGGAGCTTCTGGAAATTTCTTTATCCCTGCCTTGTGTTCTGGAAGCGTCCCTTAGCCAAATGTTCCAGCTCATTAATTTAATATTCATCTGTGCCCATTTAGATACTCAGCTCAATTTTTAAGGAATGGTGATTATATTTTTAATAATCCAGAAGTCTGATTATCTCTTTCACATGGCTGCTTTTCTGTTTTATGGCTGCAATAATCATCCCAGTGAATAAAGTGCTGATGATCGGGACCAGCTTTTAGGGTGTGCAGGTAGATGATCTTGATGTGGGAGGTTCTTCTCTACAGCATATGAGATCTGGAAACCTCTCATATCAGAAGCATCTGGTGCTTTCCTCTTCTTGTCACCTCTTCCCACCCTGTTCCTATTGTTGTATATGTAGATTTATCAAGTTCTACTCTAATTCTATGTCCAGAGTCAGCCCTTCTGATAGGCTAGCCCCCAGGTTCTCTTCCTTCCTTCCTTTCCTTCCTTTTCTTCCTTTCCTTTCTTTAAAAAAATTTTTTTTCCATTTATTTATTTTTTGAGAGACATAGAGAGACAGAGCACAAGTTGGGGAGGGGCACGGAGAGAAGGAGACACAGAATCCGAAGCAGGCTCCAGGCTCCGAGCTGTCAGCACAGAGCCCGGCGTGGGGCTCGAACTCACAAACCGTGAGGTCATGACCTGAGCCGAAGTTGGACGCTTAACCGACTGAGCCACCCAGGTGCCCCGTTTCCTTACTTTTTTAGAGAGAGAATGCACAGGCAGGGGAGAAGGGCAGAGGGAGAGAGAGAGAGAGAGAGAGAGAGAGAGAGAGAATCCCAAGCAGGCTCCACACTCAGCTTGAAACCTAACATGGAGCTCGACCCCATGATCCTGGGATGGTGAACTGAGCTAAAATCGAGAGTCACTCAACCAACTGAACCACCCAGGCACCCCCAGGCTCACTGTCTAAAACAGTTACAAGGCTTTAACGTGGAAGCAAACACCCCTGTTGTCAGAACGTCAGCATATGAAGGACATGGGCAGATCATGACCGGCTCCTGAGTTCATAATGCAATCTTTTAATTTACTGACCAGATTATGATTGACAAAGACCTGCCCTACATGCTACAGGTTAACCTTGATCTTGAAGTTCCTCCAGTTAGTGTACAAAAAGCTCTTACCTTTGCAGTATCCTTTGACTGGCTTTTTAAAAAGTTTTTATTGCTCTGTCAATCCAATTTTCTTCATTTCATTTTCTAGGAAATCCTCACATTTTCTGATCTTCCATTCTAACTTTTCTTGTGTGACGTTTCAGTAGAATTTGGGGAGGGACAAAAAGCATACAGATGTTCTCAGCCTGCCAATCTGCCCCTAACGTTTTTTGGAGTATACGATGACACGAGTGGGCATTATTTACACAATTAGGATAAAACCATATATGTGATTTTGTATTTCACTGTCTTCACTAGAACAACATGTGCTTTTTGAAAACATTATTTTTATGATTGCACACTCAAGGATGAGCCTTTACAGACCATCCAGTTGGAGTATAATTACTAATTTTCTTTTATTTCTTCAGCACTGAATAATAAGGTCCTTGAGGACAGAGAAATATGTTATCCTGAAGACTAAAATGTGTGCCATGTGGCAGCTTGATAAGTTCTCCTGACTCACTGTGATTTTTTTTTTTCAGCTGAGTAATCAGAATCAAGGCAAAGACTTGGGATAGGAGATGGAGGGGCACACAGGAAAGAAGGTTCATTTGGGAGCCGAGAAGACCAATATAGGCATTCCTGTCTTCTGACTTGATTTCCCCTCTTCTACTTTTTGGTGCTATTGCAGAAGTGGATCCTTAGTCGGGCTGGGAAATACGGATGTTCAGATTTTCCTTCCTCTTATTTTTTTTTATTTTTTTTATTTTATTTATTTATTTATTTATTTATTTATTTTTTTGGGACAGAGAGAGACAGAGCATGAACGGGGGAGGGTCAGAGAGAGAGAGGGAGACACAGAATCGGAAACAGGCTCCAGGCTCCAAGCCATCAGCCCAGAGCCTGACGCGGGGCTCGAACTCACGGACCGCGAGATCGTGACCTGGCTGAAGTCGGACGCTTAACCGACTGCGCCACCCAGGCGCCCCTTCCTTCCTCTTATTAAAGCCCTAGAAATAGGAAGGTGCCCTTGGCACACCATGTTTCTTTTGGCACACATCAAAATATGTATAAAGTATTTCAGAGGGGATGTGTTTCTACATTACAGGTGTATGAAAAAGTCTAAAGATGGTGTTCATCTACCCAGGTTGCTATTTACTGCCTCAGAAGGATGAGTCATTCTCTGTTTACACTGAGGGACTGAAGTTATGTCTGTTTGCAGCGAGCAGTGTAACCAAGTCGTGAAGATGCCATGACAGTAACTGTAAGCTCTCCTGGGATTGTGACATGCACAGTGTTAGAAACCTTTATTTCAGTGTATTGGGATGAATAGTTCAGGACGCTTGACCAAGTGTTGGAAATCAAGATTAAAAAGCAAAAGGCAACAATTACTCTGGGTTCATCATCAAACCCAGGATGATTTTTCAAATTTTATAAATATAACTGAGATTCTTAAAAGCAGATGACTCCCATTTCCTATCCACACGCACACACACACACACACACACACACACACACACAACCTGGAAAACAAATCCAGGGTCTTATTTTTTTTTCCTCTTTCTTTTTGTCAGTGCCTCTGTTTCTTTAAAATGAGTCACTGGTGGGTAGCACAGGGGAAAAATGAATAATTCCTTAAAAATAGTCCTATTTTCCAATGAGAAGCTGAGATTTAGACATAAATTACTATCTCAAAACATAGAGTAGTCTCACAGGCTTTTAAAAACAGTCAATAAGGGCCCAAATTTGTTCATATTTTGAAAGATGTATGGAAGAAGGATGGAAGGGACATTTTGCCACTGACCTGCAGGACGGGAATAATTCATTTGAAATTGATATCTGTATGATTTCTCACATTTCTCGCTTTTCACATGGCCTGACTTGAAAAACTTATCTAAAAAAACTGTCATTATCACGTATTGAGTTCCGTGTGCCAGGTACCATTAGTTTGCTTTCTTTAATTCTCACAACACTGCGAGATAAATATAAGCTCCAACTGGGACTGGAGGATGCTGAGTTCTAGGAGGACCAGCGACCAAGGTCACTTACAGCCAGTCGGCAAACCGACGGCTAACTATCCAGTCTTCATCTGACCTATCGGTGCCTCCCTTGACAGCTGACCTTAAGGCTGGCAATTTTACTTGATTAGCTTACAACAGATAAAATTACCAATTGCTGTTTCCAGTGGATGTAAGAAAATTATAGACTTGCAGTATTTCTTGATCACCTACTGTTTACAAATATCTCACTCGGGACGGGCTAGGCTTTGCTTCAGAGCAACCAACCCTAGATGTCAGTGAGTTTAAATAACAAAAGTGCATTTCTTCGTTCATTCAACACATCCATCATGGGTCAGCTGGGGCTCTAAGTTAACATTACCCCAGCCAAAGGAGGAGCTATTGTCCAGAACATTAATAGTCACAATGGCCAAGAGAAAAGACCACACTGATTGTGATTAGAATTTCGGCCCAGAAGCGTCACGTACCATTTTATGTACGATTCATTGGTGGTGATTGGCTACATGTCCTTAATCAACCACAGGGGTCCAAGAAGTGCAAGCCGGTCAGGCCCAGAAGATTCTAATCGGCAGAAATATTTGGTGAGCAACACTAACTGTGTCTCACCGGGCACGCAGCTAGGTGCTGGGGGGAACACAAAACATAAGATGTGGTCTTTGTTCTTAGACAGCTTACCGTTGAGGCATGGTAGGGGGGGGCCGGGGGTGGGGGAAGGAACCGTAATGCAGAGAAGCATAAGGGCCAGAGTAGTTGGATCATCATGTTAGAGGAATACAGAGGAAAGAGTTCATTTTTCATCGATTTAATTTCACCGTTAATTTTAAATGGCAAGAGCCCAGAAGCCTTTGTAGAGAAGAATACAGATGAGTTTCATAATTTGAAGGATTGCAGGATTTTAGGGAGAAAACTACCGCCACCAAGGGAACCTCGGGAAAGGGGTGGGCGTATTCAAGCAAAGATGGGTATACTGGCGGGAAAGCGAGGCCGGTGGGTAAGACAAGCGATGAAATCAAAGAAAGGAAAAGCCATTTGGAGGCAGATCTCGGAAGCGTCCGTGCCATGTAAGGAAAGAGTGCCTTTGCATTGAAGCTGCTTTATCTTATCAGAACTCTGTCGAGGACATTTCGGACGAATCCATGTTGTCTCACATGCATTACTATCGTGACACAGTCACCATTCTTAGAAGGGTACGTTCTCGTGCCCGTTTGAGTCAAATCACAAGATCATCAGAGCAGAGCCCCTGGTACGTAACAGGTGCCCAATAACTGGACGGATGAATGAGTAGGAAGAAACCTGAGAAAGACATTCTGCGTGCATCCTTTGAGAGCTGGTCAACTACTGAGTGTCCGCACTTAATTTTGTTTTTTTTTTAAAGAAAGAACAAAAATTCCTGAATAGAGCCACTTGCGTGAAGCCTCCGTAAGATGTCCTCCATTTCTGCACGTTTAATGCGTTCCCTGTCTTCCTTTCTTCAGCCGCAGGTTATGTTAATTCTTAACGTTACCTTTTAGGTTCGATCCTCCAATTCTGTAACCAAATTTGTCTTTTCTCCGAAATTTTTCTAGGCTCTCTGGGCATCTCAGAATCTCAGAGCCTCCAACTCTGGATGCAACTTGCTACACGAGACGCTGCCCCCTGTAGATTGGGCGAAAGGAGCTCTAAGAAATTAACCAAATCTAAAAAACAAACAACCCCCGCCAACCCTGCCTAGGGCTGTTAAAGAATACAGAACGTTCCAGCAGCCAAGTGGCATTGTCAGCGGTGGGCTAGGATTTTACACCTCGTAGGAACAGAATGGGGATGGGGGGGGGGGGGGAGGAGAGGTGCGGGGATCTGAGGGAATAATATTAATGGCTTGAGTTGGTCCCAGATGGAAGCTCGCTGTGTTTATACCAAAACGCTGCTCTGCTCCCTTATGCGGAAGATAGAGGCTCTGTTGAGTCGTTTAAGCAAAACCTTGCAAAGCACGCGTGGCCGTCTGGGATTTGCGGCAGAAGAACAAGCCAGTGGGAGAAGGAAGGGAGACAGAACCAGGCCACGGGATGCAATGTGGTAGGCACTATGAGCGTCTCCGGGTGTCTCAGCGCTTCCCAAACTGCTGGTCCGGGCAAGCCACCTGAATTCTCCAGAACGTGCACGTTCTGATAAGGCAGGTCTGGGGCGGGGCTTGCAATTCTTCATCTCTAACAAGCTCCCAGGTGACCCCAATGTTGCTGGCCCCTGAACCACACTTTAAGTAGCAAGGAGCCAGGGTGACTGCTTCACCTATCCTCTTCCTTGGTCGAGCCCTAAAGGTCAGGTGCTTACCTGCACGGGCTTCAGCGAGAGTAACTCCCGCTAGGTCCCACAGGGAGAGCATGTTAATCAGCCCAAGCCCATCATGGTAATTCTACTCCCTTTGCCAGTGATTGGCTTGGGACGGGCCACGTGACCCATCTTGGTCAAGGAGATAAAAGGAAAACCGTCGGGGGCGGGGAGAAAGACATGTTTTGAAAGGCCTTTTTTTTTCTTTCTTTTCTTTTCTCTTCTCTTCCCTCCTCTTCCCTCCCCTCCCCTCCCCTCCCCTCCCCTCCCCTCCCCTTCCCTTCCCAATAAAGCTTCCCAGGATGGCGGTTTGCCACTTCCTGGTTTTGGAGCTTCCCGGGTGAGGATGGGATTCTTGGAGTTTCTGTGCTTAGTCTACAAGTTTAAGGAGAGATCTCCCTGGCCCCTTCCCCCTACCTCTCCGTTAGATCCTGTCTTTGTCCGCACCTACCCTCGTTGAGTCTTCGACAATAGAATCCCATGGGGAGCTATTTTGGACCCTCTTTTCATCTCTCATTCTCCGCGTTAGAGTTTTCAAACTGTGGGTAGCAACTCACCGGCAGGTCATGAAATCACCCACAGCAGGTTGTGCCCAGCACCGGGAGAAAGAACAGAGGATCCCTGAACGTTCCCCGTGGTAGAGGTAAGATTTGGTCAGGTTCATTGTCGTTGGTGACGTATGCGGGATAGAAAACGTATTTCTTATTCTAGGGCCTCCTCGAACTTTGAGAACTACAGGTTTTTGCACTCTCGTTCATTGCTAGGATTCTCAAGCCTCTATCTCTACTTCCGTTTCTACCTGCATGTCTTTCTCGGTTCCAAACCTCTGTCTTTACCCACACGTTCACCATGTGCACTCGGAAAGCTCAGCAATCCACATCGCGAGCTCAGCTCAGCATTATCCCTTTCAGGCCTGCACCGTGCTCCCTCACCACCCACTCCACCCCTCCTCCTCGCTGCTCGTGTGTTAGGAAAGGGCACTGCCATCACCCCCGCCTCGTCCAACTGAATCCTGGGAGTCCTTCTTGGCCCTTCACACCCAACATACTCCCTTTACGAACTTGGTTTATTTCACTCCCGTGCCTCTTTCAACAAGGTCTCTTTCAGATACCTTTCGCCTCTCCCCATGAGTGCCACCCTTCTGATCCCAAGCACTGTCTTCTTGCTTCCTAACTCAACCTCTCCACGTCTTCTCTCACCCCTTGGCAATCCGTTCTCATGCTGCGGCCAGAGGGACCAACTAACCGTGGCACCTCCCTATGAAATCGAAGGGTGAAGCCACCAATCAATAAACTGGCTGGGAAGGAAGAACATAACTGGTTTCTCACCATCTCCTCTGTCTGGTCCTCACACGTGCCATCTGGGGCTCTCGCAGCCTTTCGAATGTTCTGTATTGCCTCACGTTTGGACCCCTGGAGGTTCTCTTCCTCCCAGGAGCTCTCTTTTGCCATCACCTCTTAATGCATCAAACCTTCCTTGCTTGTTGAAATCTCAGATGGCTATAAACTCTTCAGGAAAGCCTTCCTTGGCTCCTGAATAAGATTGGGTCATTTCAGCATAAAGCACAGCATAATTGGAATTATTTACTCATCGTGAAGTCTTTTTCCCTATAAGACTATATACACTTGATCCAGGCAAGGACCGCATCTGCTGTGTCTCTGCCCTGGAACCATAGCACAAAGCCCAGGGGCTGATACATGGTAGTGGTTCTTTCCTTTTTAAATAGATAAAAGTGTTTAAGACCTTTCTTGGATTAATTATGACGACCAGTTGTGAATCATTTTTACAGAGCAGCCAATGGCCTGAAAGTGGTATGTGGCCAGTTGAAACATCCTGGGAGGTTTACACTTGGTTTTTTTGTGTCTTTAGTTTATCTTGAGAGAGAGCAAGAACATGAGCAGGGGAAGGGCAGAGAGACAGGGAGAGAGAAAATCCTAAGCAGGCTCCGTACTGTCAGCACATAGCCCAATGCAGGGCTCCAACCATGAGATGATGACCTGAGCCGAAATCAAGAGTCGGACACTTAACCGACCTAGCCACCCAGGCGCCTCTATTTAATATTCCAAATAAGGGCATTTATGCCAGCTGAAGGTCAGGTGTGTAACAGAAGCCTATATAGTCACTGCGAGTGTGATTTTTTGCTGCTTGCCAGACGGGAAGATCCTGGTTAACCCGATATCTATGATGGCTGGCTCCCACGTTGACCTGTCTGTATTAATCAGAACTCCCATGCAAAGATGTGACTTAGTGACACCTAAAGGAGTGTGATTCTCTCTCGCTTACACTGCCACGGGTCATTTTTCTGTCCCTTGCACCCTCCTGTCAATGCCAGGCCTACAAACAAGTCAGGCCCCTGACTTCTGATCAGCCTCAACTATTTTTCATGCCGTTCAATACATTCTGCCTCCACATGTCCCCAGGGGATACTCCAGTAATCACCTTGGCCTTGCTTTGAAGTTGAAAATTAAAACGCGTTTTCTCCGGTTGCTTTTAAGTAATATAGTTAAATATTACAGTGTGGTTGACCCCTGCCTCCCCACAACTCCCTTTGACGTGATTCCAACTTGTGCTGACCGGCCTGCTGACCAGAAAAACATGGTTGAGCTGAAGAAGGAGCTGGCGGGGGGAAAAGGGACCTGTTACACTTTAATAAAAAAGCAATGTCATGTTCCCAGAAGACTGGGGACGGGCCCTGGAGGTTCACGTACCGCGTCTTGCGGAAACTACAAAGGCCAAAGCTCCCACGGGCCCATCTTGTTTTCAGCAACCAATGCAGCAGTCAGAGGAAGTGGGGACCCTGCCCCGTGCAGGTGCAGAGTTAGGGTGTCAGGGAGGGGTCAAGTCTGGCATCCCCTCACTCCCCCGACCACGAGCTCAGACTGCGGCCGCATCTCCAGCACTGGACGCCCCAGTCGTGCTCGAGAAGAGGGAGCACGGGGCCATCTGGCTGCCATTCTGTGCTGCCAGCCTGAGGGGGATGTGAAACCGGCCCTCATTCCTGCGTAAGCCATGGGGAGGTCTCGGCTGGTGGAGAAGTTCAAGTTGTTTGCAAATCGAGGCCTTAGCAGTGTGTTCCGTGCTCCGTCCATGTCAGCTTTGGGGAGACAGAAAAGGCTGAGGTGGCTGCTGCGTCATTTTGGCTTTGGCAAACGATCCTGCCTACGGTTTGTGACGAAACTCCAGGAGGGTCCTTTGACTCTTAATGACCATTTGGTTTCAGGGGACTACGTAATTGACCTCCACTTAATATTTCACATAGTCTCTTAGTGCCCCTGTCTTTGTCCTTGATCCCTGACTCTCGTTCCTTCCAGTTGTGTATTTCTTGGTGAGAGGAATGGTTTCCATTATTTCCGCAGGCTTCCTGTAGGAGTGCTGTGCTCTATATGTCAGACTAAAGCAGCCTTGACTTACTTAGGTCCAGGTCCCTAGGGCCAGACGTTGAGACAGCTGCACGCAGCAGGTTTCTGGAAAGTACCCTGGAAGGGAACGCAGAAGGCAGCGTTCGGCAGGGGAGAAGCTGACCCACAGCAGGAGGGTAGGGAGGGTGTGTGGGGGGGGGGGGGGGGTACGTAGGGCTGCAACCCAGAGGCTTTAGCCAAGCTCCTAGGGAGCCCTGGAGCTGAACAGCCCTTTGGAGGTACCTACATGGGAGCCAGAAGCCAGGTTGGGAAGGGGACTATTCGTGCCCCAGGATGTTGCCTTCATTGGAGACGGGGCTTCTGGGGCACAGGTGCCATGGGGAACTGCCCATCGGTGACCTTGGTGCCTGCCTGCTATAAGGCTCAATCTGGCCTTCTGACACGTGTGTTGGTTTTTGTCCCCCACAAAAAACTTGGGAGAAGAAGTAAATTTCACAGAGGAGTCCAGACCCTCGGCTTCTCTTGAAAAATGAGAATAACGAGTGGACCAGTCAGAATCCAGTCAGGAAAAGAAAATCCACACTGTGTGTTCCAACAGCGATTTAATAGGAGGACGATCAAGGGAGGACAAGGGGACCCTGAGATGACCCATATGCATTGACTGCAAGAAGGAGCCTCCGCTCCTGGAGTTGGGGGAATGAGGGGCATAATGAGGGGGTATAAACCCAGGGGTTCAAAGTAGGAGGTCTGGCAGCTGTCGGTACCTGGCAGGGGCAGGGTGGGGGGGGGGGGCAGCCAGGCTGGGTCTGCAGTGGGAAGGAGAGCTGGCTTCTGACACCCACTGCTGCTGGGGTGAAGGCCACTGTTGGGGTGAGACAGGTGTTCCAAGGAGCCAGCAGGAGGCTGAGAGAGCCTGGTGCCCACCTCCTGCCGCCTGGCTCCCTCTGGTGCCCCCTACTGGCAGCATCTAACAGGAAGGCGGTTGACAATGGAGCTCGGCCCCCAGCACCATTCAGCATGGTGCAGAAGAATAGGTAATAAGTTCCTAACCACCACATCTGGCAATTGGGCATCCCCGGTCCAGCGCGGTACCAACCGAGGAGGTGCACCTGCATCCCCTTCTTAAAAAGGGACGGGTACCTCCATTCCCACTGGCCAGGGTGTTGCTCACTGGCCTTCCCAGGCAGGTCCCGGTGGGCATCTGTTAGCCATCCTTGTATGAGAAAACTGTTACCCCAGCTCTGAAAGATCCAAAGCCTTTTTTGAGGAGGGATCCAGGAAGGAGCGTGAGATTGAATGCTGAAAGCTTTAACCGCCTCCTGTACCCCTTGATGGTGTTGTTGGTCCTGGGACCAGATTTCTCCTCTGTCTCCCCGCCCAGCCCCCAGGCACCCTCACCCAGCCCCTCTTGATGGGAGAGGGGTGTGGGCTTCCCGGTCCTGGTTTTTCTGGAACCCATTGCATCACTTAGTCCTTTGAACCTGTCACTCCTGCTCCTGGTTCGTTCTCAGCGTCTTTTTCCTTTGGGGAGGGGGCTATAAAGGCCAGGCCGTCTTCTACCTCCGGAATTGAGGGAATTGTGATTCCCTGGGGACCAAAGTTTCCGCTGCAACTATTTGCCCTTGGTGTGGATTTATTTTGGTCAGAAATGATGTAATCAGGGCTTGGCAAAAAAAAAAAAAAAAAAAAAAAAAGGCTACAACTTTGCTAGCAAATGAGTACATAGCCCCGAAGCCAATACTTGTTTTCCAAATGAAGGTCCTGGAGCCCAGAGCCTGGGAATAAGCGTTGTAGGTTTTCAGCGCCTGGCAACTTGAAGAGCCTGGAACGGCTGGTTCCCCCAGTGGGGCCGGAGGGACCCGCGTCGGGCTGCCTGTCGCTGCTGCTGCTCACGGGTCATGGAGGCTCAGAGTCCTGACCTGTGTGACCCGAGCGGGAGTGGATTCCGTGGTCCCTTATTTGCCTCCAGTTTTCAGATACTCACCTGTGAAGTTTCCTTCGCTCCTTCACACCTACTTAGGACTCCCACTGGCTGAGCACGTTCCTCCTGGCAGCCCTCCACGTGTCCTTACTTTGTCACTGCCGAATGGGAATTGTCACCCCACCCCCAGCCTGCCTCAGTTCAGCTGAAAAAAGAACACAAGAGACCCTCTCTGTGCGTGCTTTGTATCAAGCACAGGCCTAAGGTCTGTTAGGACCTGACTTTTTCTGCTTCCCAAGAGTGACCATTGACCCTCATGATGGGAGCGCCTACTATGTGCCAGATTTCACGTACGTTATGTCTACATCTCTGAGGTTGTTCCTATTTTCAGATACAAAACGGAGGCTCAGGGTGGTCGGGTGACCCAGGTCAAGGAAGGGACCAGACTCCAGTCTGGAGTCGGACTCGAGAGCACATAATAAAGTTACATTTCAAGGTCTTTCATTCGTGAGGATTACGTTGAGGAGAATGTCTCACTCTGGCCCCACTCCATGTTTGAAGTTTGATTTTTTTGTTTTGTTTTGTCGTGATGTTTTGGTTTTGACCTATTTTTTAACACCTGTCACACCTGCTTCTTTTTTCTCCCCACTTCCTCTTCCCAAAGAGGAAAGCTTTGACGTTGGCAGGCAAGAGAATTAGGCTGGAAGCTCATGACGTTGTCTTCCAATTGTCTATATTTTCATAGTTACTTCCTATTTATGGTAAGTGACGCTGATCTTCCACTTACGTTAGAGACCTGGTTTCCTTTCCGAATAGACGTAAGTTAAAAAAAATCTGCCTTCAGTTTAAAAAATGATTCAGTACCTGATGACTGAGGTGGTACTTGGTTGTAGCAAGTGTCACGAGGGCATGACCTTGGACCTTTCTGAACGTCTCAGGGCCTCTGTTCTCCCAGAATGAGAACGGGACCCGGTTGCCAAGGCAGCTGTGAGGATTCACAACCCACGTCGAGGGCTTAAGGCAGTACCTGAGCCACAGTGGGCACGACTGAAGAGCTACACGTGCCCGACGTGTAGAGAAGATGGCCATTTGCTACTTGTGTGGCTCCTGGCGCAAAGCACGCTGGGAAAGGCATGACCGGCAGGGGCGCCTCACTTCCAAATAGGTATTTACTGGTAAAAGCTGTGCCCCGTTTCCCACCGTTCTGTAAACTTGCGGAGTTGGGGGGAAATTTTCCTGGCACTTATGGTTATTAGCATGCTATTTTTCTTCTCTAATATTCAAATTTTGTGTTTATTACTATCAGGAGCCTACAGCCTTTGAAGTACTTTATTTTTAACACCCATCCCGGGCTGCTGCGGTCTCCATACACCCACAGGACATCGAGAACAGTAGTCAAATGTTGGAGACGGCTTCAGTAATCATTTACCAAGTACAAAGCTCATTAAGAAAAGTCCAGGGACTTGGAGAGCACGTATTTTACTCACAGGGGACATGATAACGATGAGGGAAGACCTGAGTGTCTTCTAGAACACCCAAATGTCTGGAAATACAAAGTAAAATCTATGGGGAGAGGTGAACCTTTTAAAAGAGCTTCTGGGACGTATTTTAGTGCTAAGGAGTTTCAACAGGAGTTAACTTTCAACAGCCCGCGTGTCATTTTGGAGATGAAAGGCTGGTGTGGTGCATGGGTCACAGGAGATTGAAACAAAGCTTATCTGGGCTCTCAGGTGTGAACCTTTGGTAGTCAAAGCAACAGTTAAGTCCTCAGCTAGCAAGTAAAGGAGCATCTTGCATGATATTTCACAGACAGGCATTCCATAAAGACAAGCGTACAGAGACCTCATAGTATTTCTATTAGGTAATGATTGGAGACAGTAGAGTTACTTCGGACAGCATGGTGTCCTGACCAGTATAGGCAGCTTTACCCGGGAAGAGAGTCGGGCCCCACCCCAGAACTACTGAATCAGGAACGCTGGGAAAGGTCCCGGAGATTTGTGTTTTAACAAGCCTTCAGGTGATTCTGATGCACACTTCAATGGAGAAACACCAGTTCAGAGGAAAGGCAGTTTGTATTTTACGCACTACACCTGTCTTGAAATAGTTGTGCCATAGGCCGGTCATAGACGTACGTAAACACAGACTGGGCATTAGCTCCTTTATATTTCTTGGCTTTGCGTCCCGAGAAAAATAAATACAGTCATCTTCTAGATTAAAGGAGGACAGCTTTGCCACAGTGACTCAGTTCTCTAGGGCAGCCACAGTGTTTTGGAGCCCAGGGCTCGACTCACAGACAGCAAAGACTAAGAATATTCTGATGGTTATTTTAGTACCTCACGATGTAGGATCTGACACAGAAGAGGATTGCCTCTAAATATGATGGTCCCTGATGCTCTCCTAGACACCCCACAGCGGAGGCCCTGGGATGTGAAACAGAGGGCATGCTGGAAGGCAAGCAGAGCGTATATGGTGGTGGTGATGAGGGGTGGGGACCAGCAGGGGGTTGGGTGGAGGGGTCCCTTGCTTTGGCAGGGGTGTTGCAAAGAGACTAGGGCTGGGCGCCTACTCCGTTGAGCCATGGTTTTTGCCCTTGATGGCCCTTTTCACTTGTTAAAAAAGTGAAAAGTGGGGCAGAAATTTTTCCCTTAGCCGTGCAGGAAGGAACCAGAGGCTGATACTCCCTGTAGAAGGTATTGATCAATCCAAGAAATCAGAGTAAGTGTAAAAGTTGGCAGTCAGGGGTCAGGAGTTGGGCAGAACTGAACTTGAATGGGATTAAGAGAAGAAAATGAGGTGAGGATAGTCCTGGGGTCCACTCATCGTGTTACGAGTACATCAGGTTGGCTTAAAGTTCCGTTAACTCCTACTCAACAAGTATTAAGTCCCAATGGTGTGCCAGGCACTCTTCCAACAGACACTTGGGGTTTTGTAGTAATCAAAACAGACAAAAATCCCTATAATCATGAAGCATGTAGGTAGCAACTGGCGTCACAGGGAATATTAATAATTAATAAGTCATTAATGATTCAATACCATTAATGATTGCTTACCACTTGCCAGGTAGTGTCACCATTAGCTCACTTCGACACACTGCCAGCTGGCGAGGACGTAGTTGGTATGCTTCTATTGTTACGCCAGCTCTCGCTTTTCCCAGGGTTATTGGTTAGACCATGACTTTGGGGGGCACAAGCCTTAGGAGTACGTACCATCAGAACAAGTGGTCTGGGATACTGTATTTCAACATGGCTGCTGATACGCTGGTGAATCACTTCCTTACTGAGCACTGCTTATCGGAAACTGAACAATGCGGCTGCACGTAATGGAATAATAGGTTTGGGTGCTGTGTTGGTATAACTAATAGGTTTAAAAAAATGGTTTTAAAAGGATGAACATCACATGTTTTTATTTCGTGATGTGTCACCAGGAGAACATGAACAGTGAAGTATGCTATAAATTCTCTCAATAAAACTTTATGAAAAATAACACTGCCTTGGGGTGCCGGGCTGGCTCAGTAGGTTAATCGTCTGACTTCGGCTCAGGTCATGATCTTGGGGTTTGTAAGTTCGAGCCCCGCTTTGGGCTCTGTGCTGACAGCTCAGAGCCTGGAGCCTGCTTCGGATTCTGTGTCTCCCCCTCTCTGCCCTGCGCCTGCTTGCACTCTGTCTCTCAATAATAAATAAATGTTTAAAAAAAAATTTTTTTTTTTTTAAATAATACTGCCCAACTGACAGGGGTTTGGTTGAAAATTCCAGCCAGATGGTGATTACTAAACACAAACCAGCAACAAACAAAACCCTTATAGTTAAACATACGTACACTTTCTTGTGTAAAAATTTCCATAAAGAAATGTATACACATTGATAGGCCAGCCTCAAGTGCGTATGTGACAACAGTATTCCTAAATACCAAGTTTTTCAGAAATTTTCAACTTGTATCAACAGTTGAACTTGTATCAACAGTTTTCAACTTGTTCTTACTGTTTTCATACCCCTACACCTAGAGTTGGCTATGCTAAACTCAATTTATTCATTCGCCTGGCAAATGATAATGAAGTATCTACACTGTCCTTGGTGCTGGGGACAGAGCAGGAAACGGGACAAGGCCACTACCGTCCAGTGGAAAGACAGAACCCCGACAAGTATACCTCACGCATTCAGCGTTACAGGAAGGAAACCCACGATACTATCACAGACTTGAGTCAGGAGGGTCAGGCGTGGCTCTCGGAGGAAGGGGGCTTTTGTCCTGGATGGTGCCAAGTCCACCAGACAGGCAGTCAGCATGTGGCTGGGAGAAAATGAGCCTATTGAGGGGGCATTTTTGAGTTCATGGGGAGTCAAAGACGTCCTCAATGCGCAGACTCTTCCAGTTGCTTCTTTGTTTCCCTTACGAGACTCAGAACCTCTTGAAGGCAGGGACCCAATCTTGTTTCCTTCTCTCTGGCATCCATTACAGCATCTGATGCATCTGTGCTAAAGGGATAAATAGTTGGGGATGTGAGCAAGGTGTTTGGCCTGTCTGTCCTCACGTGAGAACAGAAAGCCACTTGGACTCCCCATTGTCCCAGCCCCTATTCTGCTTCCTAACAGGGGATCTGGCTTCTTGCCACGTTCACGTTTCCCTGTCTTTCCAGGGCTACGCCTGGCGAACGCTTCTGTGCAAGAGAGAATAAAGCATGGGGGTGAAGGGCTCAGGCTTTGTGGCCAAGCTGCTTGGGTTCAATTTCTGGCCCTGTCACTTACTAGCTGTCGACTATTGAGCAAGTTACTTAACTTGAGCATGTCTCACTTTCCCTGTCGGTAAAATGGGGTAGTAATAATAGTTCGTCATAGGCTGATGAGGTTTGAATGTATTAATGAGGTGCTTAGCATAGTCTCTGATGCATAGCAGGTGTTCCATAGGAGACCAATGGTGCGCTCTCCTGCACATTAACCGCAGGCTGTCCTTGGCCCCCTCAGCAAGCTCTAGACTGCCTTCCCTGCTCAAGGCCTGCATCTTCGATCCCCGATCGTCTTCCTTCACGTGGCTGCTGGCACCTCTTCCCCCCGGTTGCCCCCCTGTGATTCCCCGCAGCCCAGGAGAGCCAAGTCCTGTCCTTACACTTGGAAGCCTAGACAAGAGAGAGAATGCAGAGGGTACCTTCCCCCTCTGGCGTAGGTAGGCGCCCATCTTAGGGTTGACTTCTGAGTAGGCTCCCGGCTTGGTCCTGGCCTTTTCCATGTGACCAGAGACAGCTGTGCCCAACCACCCTCTCCAGGTGTCCCCACATCTCAGAATCCGGCTCCAGAAAATAAGACCACGCTTTTCTCTCCCCCTAGGCTAAGGTCCACCTGGAGTGTTCAAGTCCTGCCTCTGGATTGACCCCTCCCTGGGGTGGATGAGAGTTGAAGCATCCCTTCCATTGGAAAAGATAAGCCCCCGGGGTGCCTGTGCGACTCAGTTGGTTGAGCGTCTGACTCTCGATTCTGGCTCAGGTCATGATCCCAGCGTTGTGGGATTGAGCCCGACATCAGGCTCCACACTGAGCATGGAGTCTGCTTGAGATTTTCTCTCTCTTCTCTTGGTCTCAAAAAAAAAAAAAAAAAAATCCCAAAAGGACAAGCCCCACTCCAACCACAGGGATGTGGGATATCCGTAAGGTCTGACGAGACGTTAATGTGTCTGATGTGGAGACTGTCATGGGAAGCGCGGTCCTAATTGCACACCGGTTCCCACTGGGGACACCACCCCCCTTCAGCTTCTACTCCGCCATCTTTCTCCCCAAATTTTACAAAAACCTTAGGGTCCGGTCTCATCTGGGGTCCTCTTAAGCCAGGAGAGGTTGGGGTCCAAGAGGCCCAGGTGCTTTTCGAGGATTCAGAATTCCTTGTTCTCTCTAGGACTATTTTAGCTACACCGCACTTGCAGAAGACGTGGAGCCTTCTTCTGGGAATTTAACTCTTTATAACATCGTTTCTATGGGGGGGAAAGAAAGAGTGTTCCAAGTGACAATCCGTTTAAAACAGAATTCTTAGATCACAGCCTTTTCATTGCTGGAGGCTTGCTGGTAACTGTTCACGTGTAGAGATTACATTGAAGTTTTTAAAAATTGCATCTAGAATAAACAGAACGAGGAAAAGGCAGGTGTGGCTTCATGCATTTTTTTTAAGAAACAACGTTGATTTCAAAAGGTCACATCGTTTACTGTTTACAGGCCACCGAATTAAAGTCTCTGTGTGTAGCATTTTACTCAATCTTGACAATAATCCTTTGAGATGTATCCTAAACATCTAAGCCCATTTTTGATGCTTAGGGGCTGGTCGTTTTCAAACCCCACCGGGTTCCTTACCCTTCTGCCCCACATCCTGACAAGCTCGTAAAACAGCCCTGGTGTTCCCTCCTTTGGCGCTGACCAGAAGGTTAAATCATGCAAACTCAACTTGCAAGGGGAAATCCTCCCCAGCCCTCATCCTCAGCAAATGCTAGTTGCAAAGGGGCATCCTCCCCCCTCCCCAAACTCCAAAGCCAGCGTCCATTCCCTGCTCCCCTAAATCATTCCTGTACCTGCTTGACTACCCACCTTACTCTCTCCAGAAAGCCCTAGAAATCCTGTGATTCAGAAACCTTTTCAGAGCCTCATGGTGTCTGTGGAGCATCATCAGTCTGAACATCGAAACCAGATTTTGAGTGAGGGGTCGGTCCCTCTCACCTCTGACAGGTGACCGCAACAGGCAGATACAACATTCTCTGTCGTGCAGATGAAGAAACTGAGCCTCCAAGATGAAATTCCTCACCAAAGGTTATAGAACCAGATAATAGTGTCTTAACCAGTCCGTTCTTTTCCCCCTTCAGGTCAGGTGGGTCTTATCTTTGGAGAATTAGTCGACAAAGTTGCACCGAGGGCTCGGACCTCTTGCTAATATTTAACACCTACCTGTCTCCAGCCCTTTCTGCACATTAACTCACAGTGTCTTCTCCCAGCCTCTGTGAGGTTGTGACCATCGTTACTCGCGTTTTTATGGATGAGGAAGCCGTGGACCCGCGCACTTCCCTAAGTCACGCAAAATGAACTGAGATGGCTGTGCTTGGACTTGAACGCCAGCTGGCTGGCTCAGAAAAGGTACTCTCACGGGGCTGTCATGCTTCTTCTACGTGTACAGGTAAAAAAGCTGATGATTAACCCAGCGCCCAGGGTTGTATTCTTGCCGCTGCTTAAGCGGGCAGCATTTGTTTAAAGGAAACCCTATCTTCAAGACCCAGGCAGTGGCTTTATTAGAGCTCTTCGATTATCCACACATATTCACCCAATACTATCAACTTCTGGAAGGAAAAGCTAATACTTTGTTGTCTAAGACATCCCTCTCCCCTGTCCCCAGTAACTAGGAGATGGCTTTTTAGACAGTGGGGGTCAACAAATGCCATTTAAATAGCTTACACTCAGTGGATGTTGCAGACTGAATTCTTGCAATGTCCCCTTCCCCCTAAATACTGCCCTACACCTCATTAGAAATGGGCCCAGACTCTTCACCAATTGCCATGGAAACTCTCTGGGACTCGTGTTCTCCGTCGTGTGCCATCTTTTGACTAAATGTAAAGGAAGGAAAATAATCTGTAATTTCTCATAGGAAAGAGCCCCAAATTCACCAGGAAAAGTGTATATATTTTTAAACCATCTGCTTTTCCTCTGGGCTTTCCGGCAACTTCTCTGCAGCTAATAAATCGTATGAAATTTTTCATGGCTGATTCACCCTACGTGGCTAGTGGCTCTAGAAACCCAGTTATTTGGAATAGCAGGAAAAACTATGAATCCAGGGAAATCAGCATGGATCACAGCACTGAGAGTTGGCGCGGATGTTAAAATTATTTCAGTCTGCGTATTGGAGGCGAGGTTTGCTGCTTTTAAATCTTGGCCCTGACTTCCTCTCCCTCAAAAGCCTTGGCCCAAGAACTGTGAAATTTGCCCAAGAACAAAGCTAGCTAATAATGCAGAACTGTCAGAAGATAAAGGAGCCTGTGAAGGATTGTTCGGGAATGAAACTTCACGTGATTGTCAAATATGCTCGTTCCTCTGAGGAAATAGAGCAAAGCCGGAGGCTGAAGTGTTTGACTAGGCTTCATACTTCATTCAGTTGGGTGGTTCTCATTCTGTGCTCTGAGGGAACCCTGAGTTCCCTCCGATTTCCCTCTGGAGTTGCCAGAGGAAAGAGGTGAGCTCATTTATCCCTAGACTCACCTGCCCAACTTTCCCAGAACACCTCTGCATTTATTTGGTTTCCACCCGAGGATTCTCATAAAACGGATTTTAGCAAATAGTCTGAGAAACGCTTGATGTCGTTCAGCTCCTTCTTTTTAGACTTGAGGCCACAGAAAGCCAGAAAGGTAAGTGATCTGCTAAGACCCCAGAGATCCTCAGCTATAGCTGAGACCAGAACAGTGGTTGGAGTCCCAGATCGGATCCTCTCTTGCTGGTCATTCTGGCTGGAACTATGACCTCAGCACACACCTGCCAGTCAGAGATCGAGTTCTGAACCATTGTTCTCAATCCCCTTTCTGGAATTCATTCTCTCGGTCTACTAACTTTTTGCTTCTCTGATGTATTTTCAACTGGCCAGTTGTCCTCACTGCCTAGTATAGATTTCTCAAACAGCATCCTATTGGCTCTTCAGGTAGATAAGTAAGTAGGTGTTGATTTCCTGAGAATTGCCGGTGCACTGTGCCCTGGGAGAAATAAAGCCTGCAGAGGCATATCCGCAAAGTTCTGGGCTTTAATATCTCCAAGAAATATGTGACCCACTTCAAAGAAAACACTGTTTTTATTCATGGGGTGGGAAAAATCATAAACTTCTCTCTTTGACAGAAGTTAAATCGCTGGGGGGCGCCTGGGTGGCTCAGTCAGTTGAGCATCCGACTTCGGGTCGGGTCATAATCTCGCGGTCCGTGAGTTCGAGCCCCACGTCGGGCTCTGGACTGACAGCTCGGAGCCTGGAGCCTGCTTCAGATGCAGCATCTCCCTCTCTCTCTCTCTGCCCCTCCCCTGCTATGCTCTGTCTCTCTCTCTCTCTCTCCAAAAAATAAATAAACGTTAAAAAAAAAAAAAAAAAGTTAAGTAGCTACATTCATCATGTCTCCCAGGAGAAAAAGATAATAAAGGAGAAAAGCCTATCATGTCTTTGTTAAGTGCAACAGGCTCCAGCTGATAGCATTGGTATTGGAAGAGACCATGGAGGTCGTTTCTCCTTCAGGGAATCTGTGGTTTCCACTCTCAGTTCTCCTCTTCACCACTGCTGCCATTCTCTGAGCACTTACTGTGGCAACCGTGCTAAGCTCTTGACCAGCACTGCCATTTAATCTCTGTAATCACTCTGGATATTCTGATTGTCCCCATTCTTCAGGTATGGAAACTGAGATTCACCGTGGTGGAATCAGTGCCACAGTGCTGCACAACTACAGGGGACTGATTCACTTTGTTTTCTATGGATGGTGACTCCCAGCCTCACAGAGCTGGTAAATGGCAGATTCAGGAATCACGCCAGGATCCTAAGCCCATCTTCTAGCCACTTCTACAAGCATCTGCTTCAGAAATCCTACGTGTCCTCAGACCCTGAGTCCTGCAATTGACAATTATTGCTGTTGATAATTTGTTGATAATTATGAGTCAAGAAGGAAGGAAGTTGGCTATTAAATAGTGGGTATGACCCAAGACAAATTCTCAAGGAAATTTTATTCATTCTGTTTTTTTTTTTTTTTTTTACCCCCAATATCAAATAGTTTGTTTCATGATAAAATTTTTTAATTTTTATTTTGGTATAATTTCAAACTTAGAAGTTGCATGAAGAGTAAAGAATTCCCAAATAATTCTTTAATTCAGATTCAATAATTATCCACATTTTGTCACATATGCTTCTCTGGCATCCTCTGTGTATATGTGTATAATATCACACACATATATAATTATATACATATACATTTTAGTTGTCCTTAGAGTGTGGTCTCTGGGAATCCAAATCACCTGAGTATTGGTTACAAATAAAAATTCCTGGATGCCTGGGTGGCTCAGTTGGTTAAGCGTCCAACTCTTGATTTTGGCTCAGGTCATAAACTCACTCAGGTTATGATCTCCGTTCATAAGATCAAGTCCCATGTCAGGCTCGCATTGACCCCAAGGAGGCTGCTTGGGATTATCTCTCTCTCTCTCTGCCCCACCCTCCTGAACTCATTTGCTCTCTCTCTTTAAAAATAAATAAACGTACAAGAGAAAGAAAGAAGAGAAAGAAATACAAATTCCTGGATGTTACCCCAGAAAGGCTACACCAGAAATCCTGGGGGTGGCAACCTTAATAGCCCTCCAGGGGATTCTGAAGTTCACCCAAGTTCAAGAACCACTGTCCTATGGAAGGACACTTAGTGGGGGATTGTTCCCAAGTACTTGCTCTTTTTCTCATAAAAGGAGAGAAGTTGGGAAAAGTTGGGAGGCAGACCGTAGTTTTTTGAGGCTGAGGATGACATTTAAAAAAAGGTTGAATTATTCTCCAGCCCACTGTCTTGATTCACATAAAGGGGATTCTATACGCTGAGGTTAGTTCTAGACTTCCTGTTCTAATAAAGATTCAAATAGAACTTTACAAATTATTGCCTGGAATGGGTTCATTTCTGTGTACTTAATCTCTCTGAAACTGTTCTAATTTTGCTGCTCATACTTCTACCAAAAAAAAAATCTTAAATACAAATATGTTTACCAAAGTGGTTTATTATAATTTTTAGAATATCCTCTTTCTAGAGAGCAGTTAAATAAGGCTGTCGAACTTTGAACTGACAATGAAATCAACCACGGAAAAGTCACATTTCTCTCTAAATGATTGAGGGTTTACAACCTGCAAAGCGGATATTTCCAGCTTCAAAGTGTGTGTATTTTCAGGCAGAGCTTGAGTTTTAGAATTGGTTAGTATGATTACCAACAATTATTTATTTCTGTCGTCAGGGTCAGTTACCGGTCATCAGAAAACAGGCTGATGGTGACTATATATATAGAGTAAGGGATACATTTCCATAGAAGGAACCCTAGGAAACATATCTTTGGGCTATTAAAGTTTGTATAGATCTCTGTGAAGTAGTCCTTTTTAGGAAGGTTTCTTCTTTGTTAATGTGACATGAACTGAAATGATAATAAATAGCTGAAATTTCAAAGTCCAGATGAGGATCCATTTCAGTAAAGAAGCAGAGCGGGGGGAGGATGGGGGGAAGAGGGAGGAGAAGGCAGAATTGGGGGCAGTTTCCCAGATGGGTTTAAAATGAAATCTGACCCTGTGTTTAGAATTTGTGTGTAGGGAGGGGGAAGGGAGTTTAATATTCATTTCCTGGGACTTAAAAGCTATGGTATTTTGACGATGTTTATGTTTATTCTGAAAACTTCAAAGAGCTCTGTCTCAACAACATTGCAGGCACCAAAGATGAGACAACAAATGAGCAAAGGACACGATGTATTTTGGGATTTTTACTCCTCCCTGACCCACAAGGTAACCTTTTTGGAAACTGACGAATCTCAAAAATCTTATAATTTTGATACTATGTCTCCTCTCAAGAGTCCTAGCCATCAGTCATGGTTGAATTCTTGCAACCTCCCCTCCTACTACCGCTTGAAGCTCTCACCCCTTTAACATTTGGCAAAGACTTTCTCCCTAACTTCAGGCCTCAAATCCAACATAGGAAGTCCTGCAGCTCATCGTATCACATTTCTGATAAGTGATCCATGAGAATTTATCAATATAGCTTTTATGGCAACGTAATCACAAGGGCTTTGAACTTGGGATCTAGAAATCTGAATTTGAGTTTGGGTTTGGCTACTCATTAGTTTGTAACCTTTGGGTCGGTGCTAAAGCTCATTATCCACACCTGTAAAATGCGGAGATTGGAGTAGGTGACCTAGAAAACATCCTTGACTACTTCTATGATCTCTTTCTTCTCCTGGTTTATTGAGATTATAATTGACATCTAACTGTGTAAATCTAAGGTGGACGTATAATGACTTCCCTGTGTTGTGAAGTGATTGCTACAATAAGTTTTGTTAACCTCTATCATCTCCTATAGATAAAAAAAAATTTTTTTTTCCTCGTGGAAGTACTTTGAGGAGCTACTCTTTCAACAATTTCCAAATAAATGATACAGCTGAGTCAGCTGTAAGTGGTCATGGTGTACATTACATCCCTAGGACTTAGTTATCTTCTAACTGGAAGTTGGTACCTTTTGACCACCTTCTTCCAATTCCCTTTCTCGTCCCCTCTGCCTGCTGCAACCACAAGTTTAATCTCCTTTCCTGTGAGTTTGTTTTCTTCCTTTTTTCTTTTTCTTAAGATTCTACATGTAAACCCGATCAGACAGTATTGGTCTTTCCCTGACACCTTTCGCTTACCATAATGCCCTCAAGGGCATTCATTCATGTTGTCACAAATGGCGGGACTTCTTCTTTTTTATGGCTGAATAATATTCCATTGTGTATGTCTGCCATACCTTCTTTATCCATTCAGGTTATTTTTTTGACTTGGTGAGGGAAGATCATGCTTCTTAGAACATAAGGGTGCATAAATCTCTTTGATACAGTGTTTTCATTTCCTTTGGATATATTCCCAGAAATGGGATTGTTGGACCACCTAACAGTTTTATTTTAAATGTTTTTGAAGAACCTCCATACTCTTTTCCAAGTGGTTCTCTGAGTTTACATTCCTGCCAACAGTGTGCAAGGATTTGCTTATCTCTACATCCTCACCAGCATTTGTTACTTTTTGTCTTTTTGATGGGGGCCATTCTAACAGGCATAAGGTGGTATCTCCTTGTGGTTTTGATTTGCACTTCCCTAATTAGAGCAACTTTTCATGTGTCTCTTGGCCATTCATATATCTTCTTTGGAGAAATGTCTATTTAGGTCCCTTTGCCCATTTTTAAAACTGGATTATTTATTTCTTTTGTTATTGAGTTATGTGAGTTCTTTATATTTTGTGTATTAACCTTTATGACATAGAGGGTTAGCAAGTGTTTTTTCCCATTCCATAGGTTGGTTTCCACTTTGTTGATCATTCCTTTTGCTCTGCAGAAGCTTTTTAATTTGATCTGGTCCCATTTATTTTTTATTCTGTTGCTCTATTTTAGATGTCATATCCAAAAAATCATGCCCAAGACCATATCAGGGACCTTTCTTCCTTTGTTTTCTTCTGGGAATTTCATGGTTTATGGTCTTGCATTTAAACCTTTAATCCATTTCAAGTTAATTTTTGCAAGTGGTGTTAAGACATGGGGCTAGTTTCATTCTTTTTCATGTGAATATCCCATTTTCCCCAGCACCATTTATTGAAGAGACTGTGCTTTCCCTGTTGAGTATTCTTGGCTCCCTTTCAAGTCTTAGTTGAATGTCTATGTGCGGGTTACTTCTGGGCTCTTGATTCTGTCCTGTTGGTCTGTGTGTCTATTTTTATTCCTGTACCCTTCTGTTTGGATTATGATAGCTGTGTAATATAGCTTGAAGTCAGCAAGTATGATGCCTCCAGCTTTCTTCTTCTTTTTCATGATTGCTTTAGCCATTTGGGGTTTTTTGTAATTCCATATAAATTATAGGATTTTTTTTTTTTTTTTTTTACTTCTGTAATAAATGAAACTGGAACTTTGATAGGGATTGCATTGAAGCTATAGATTGCTTTGGGTAATATGGACATTTTAACAATATGAATTCTTCAAACACATTAACATGGGATACCTTTCCATTTCTTTTTAAAAAATTTTTTTATCGTTTATTTTTGAGAGACTGAGAGAGACACAGTGTGAGCATGGGAGGGGCAGAGAGAGAGGGAGACACAGAATCCAAAGCAGGCTCCAGGCTCCGAGCTGTCAGCACGGAGCCCGACGCAGGGCTTGAACCCACATACTGTGAGATCATGATCTCAGCCGAAGTTGGGTGCTTAACCAACTGAGCCACCCAGGCGCCCCCCTTTCCATTTCTTTGTCTTAGATTTCTTTGATCGATGTCTTGTAGTTTTTAGTGTAGAGATCTTTTACCTCCTTAGTTAGATTTATTCCTGAGTATTGTTGTTTTTAATGGCATTGTAAGTGGGATCATTTTCTTCATTTGTCAGATAGTTCACTGTGCATGTGTAGAAGTGGTACTGATTTTTGTATGTTCATTTTGTATTCTGCAACGTTGCTGAATTGTTAATTAGATCTAACAGGCGTTTTGTAGAGTCTTTAGGTTTTTCTACATATATAATGATGTCATCTGCTAATAAAGACAATTTTACTTCTTTTTAAATCCTGATGGCCTTTATTTCTTGCCTCATTGTTTCTAGAACTTCTAGTACTATATTGAATAGGAGTGGTGTCAGGGAGCACCTCTGTCTTGTTTTTGATGTTAGGGGAAAAGCTTTCAACCTTTGACCACTGAGAATGATGTTAGCTGTGGGCTTATCATAGATGGGCTTTATTATATTGAGGTACATTTCTTCTGTACTCAATCTGTTAAGAATTTTGATCATGAACAGTTGCTGAATTTTGCCAAATACATTCTCTGCATCTGTGGAGACTGTCATATAATTATTTTCCTTCACGTTATTAATGGGATGTAGCAGATATTTTTGGGTGTGTTCAACCAACCTCATGTCCTAGGGATAAATCCCACTAGATCAGGGTAAATGATCCTTGTATTGTGCTGCTGTATTTGGTTTGCTAGTATTTTATTGAGAATTTTTAATCTACATCATGAGGGATATTGACCTATAGTTGTCTTGTAGTGTCCTTTCCTGACTTTGGTAACAGGATAATGCTGGCCTTACAAAACGAGTTTGAGCGTGTTTCCTTCTCTTCTTTGCGAAGAATCTGATAAGTATTTGATATTAATTCTTCTTTAGATGTTTTGCAAAATTCACCTGTGAAACCATCTTCCCCAGACCTCTTCTCTGCTGGGAGATTTTTGGCAACAGATTCAACCTCTGTACTAGTAATCGCTATATTTAAATTTCCTACGCCTTCCTGATTCAGTCTTGGTAAGGTGTATGTTTCTACGATAGCCTTGTCACATCATGTCCCAGGAGCTGCAAATGTCAATTTAAAAACTAACAAATAGGACTTGAAAGGGAAATCAACATTTTAAAACCCAGTGTACCAGAAAGTGTGCTGAGTCTATTTCCTGTGGATCATCTAATGTAATCTTTACAACAAATGTGCGACATGTTTTGGTTGTATTTCCATTTTATAGAAGGAAAAGGGAATTCCAGAGGGGGTAAATCATTTCTTACTATTTCATGGGTTTAAAGTGACAAATCTATCATTTAAAGTACTTGGGTTTTGGGGCGCCTGGGTGGCTCAGTCAGTTGAGCGTCTGACTTCAGCTCAGGTCATGATCTCACAGTCTGTGAGTTCGAGCCCCGCATCGGGCTCTGTGCTGACAGCTCAGGGTCTGGAGCCTGCTTCGGATTCTGTCTCCCTCTCTCTCTGCCCCTCCCCTGCTCACACTCTGTCTCTGTCTCTGTCTCTCTTAAAAATAAATAAACATAAAAAAAAAATTAAAGTACTTGGGTTTTAGATCAAAGAGGTTTGAGTCTATATATTTGTAATTAACAGAAGACGACTTTGAGTGGTTAGCATATGTGAGTTTGTGAATATATATTTCTATACATATATTACTTAGAGATAGTTGAGAAAGTAGGGCCAGGTTCTACAACCATTTTAGACAGTGAGAAAACTGACACGGAAGAGATACGTAACTTGCTTAAGGGATAAATGGTCTCGTAGTGGAATTGAAAGGGGAGAGATTTTTCTTCAGCTTTAAAAAAATTTTTTTTTAATGTTTAATTTTGAGAGACAGAGACAGCAGGAGTGGAGGGGGTAGGGGGCAGAGAGTGAGGGAGGCACAGAATCCAAAAGCAGATTCCAGGCTCTGAGTTGTCAGCCCATAGCCCGATGCAGGGCTCAAACCCTTGAACTGAGGGATCATGACCTGAGCCCAAGTCAGCCGCTTAACCAGCTGAGCCCCCCAGGCATCCCAGGGAAGAAATTTTTCATAAGGCTCTTCTGGAGTTTGAGAAGAAGCCAAAGGTTCCACAGCGGGAAAGGTAGAAGTTACCCATAAGCAGTCTTTTAGACAGAACGAGAAAAATGTACACTCTGTATTAAGCCTTTAAAAACCTGCAGTCATTTAAGAAGTTGGAAATGAGCCTCGAGGACTGTGCAGATGACCTCACCTTCCTGAGAGTCCTAACAGCCATGTGTAAGCTCCATGGTTCAGGACGTTGACTGCATAAGCATCAAAAAGCAAGGCTGACTTGTTCCTTTATGAAAACATACCATTCATTTAAAGAAAGTTAAAATCTTCTGCAAATCGTGCCTGACAACAGGCGTCACCAAAAAAAAAAAAAAAAAAAAAAGACAGTGTCGGAGTAAATGCTTCCAATTGAAGTATCCTGGCCAATGAAACTTACCTGCCCATTGCCCCAGACCCCTGATCTTTGCCAAGAGATGGGGGTTCGTTTTGATTAATCAAGTCAACAACCCCACACTATTGAGTTCACCAGTCAGTGTTCTATGTCTGTAAGTGAGAACCGTCCTGGGTAAAATGCCCAAACCTAATGACTCCTGGGAATTTAATATGCGACTGTTGAATTATCACCGTTTTCCAAAATTTCAATAATGGCTGCTAATGCCAACAGCTTTAGGGCTCTGTAACAAACCAGCAGAGGAGATATTTGGGGGCCTTTTGGACTTTCTTTTACCACTGTTCTCCTGAGGGGCAAGTCTACATTAATTCTACCTCCAGCAGCGAAATGCTGTCTAAAACCAATGTTAACTTTAGGTTCACTGGGTTCTTGTTTGGGGCTTAAGAGGCAAGGTGAAACCCTTGAAAAATTGTGCTTTGAAATGTTTCTTTTCTAATTGTGCTTTTATGCACACAGTTGGACAAAACGTCTAGTTCTCTTAGGGAAAGAACCATCCACATAAACCAAGATAGTAACGTTGCTTTTTTTTTTTTTTTTCATTTTTGCTTTTATTTCCTTCTTTCATCCATCTGTGGAATGAGTCAGCACACCATTTGCTGGATGCTGGATGGCACAGAAACATAGTATCTGTCCACAGGAAGTACATATTTGGCTGGGTAATACAGATGGAAAAATAATTACTAAAGTATGTGATAAATTTATCTGGCGGGGGGGGGGGGGGGGGGATGGTTTTGAGACAATGAGGCATTGACCCACGGGAGGGAGACCAGAAAGGTGAGGAAATAATCATGGCAGTGGGGTTGCGTGGGTTAGTCAAGTAAAGACTGGGCAGAGGAGGAAGGAGCAGAGACTATTCTCCTGGGGACTGAGATCCTATCTAAAGCCCTAGGGGTTCTCTTCACATGGACCAGAGAGAATCTACAGAACACCTGCCAAAAGTGGCCAGGGTGGTGTCCACGCTTGAGAGAGGGGGAGAGGGAGAGAAGAGAAGCTTATGGTGGAGGGCGAAACCACTAGCTGGGTAATAAACAGGTTAGGGATGGGAACTGAGCGTCCGGAAATGCGAAGAGGAAATTAAAATGTCTTCTACTTTAAAAACAATTTTTTTTAACTTTATTTTTGAAAGAGAGAGAGAGAGAACGCACTCACACAAGCAGGGGAGGGGCAGAGAGAGAGAAAGAGACCCAGTATCCGAAGCAGGCTCCAGATTCTGAGCTGTCAGCTCAGAGCCCGACAAGGGGCTCGAACCCACAAACCGTGAGATCCTGACCTGAGCCAAAGTCGAACGCTTCACCGACTGAGCCACACAGGCGCCCCAAAGCGTCTTCTACCTTTTTATCTCGATTGTTAACGGTAAGCTGTGATAAGAATGGATTTTTATCTTTTACACACAGCAGTCAGCGGATAGAGCGTTCATTTATGGATCCTTTGTTTTGGTTGTAGTTGTTGTTGTTGTTAAGCCAAAGTCAATTAAGTGATTATTTGGCTACATTTGAAAGTTTGGATGATTGAAATTTGCCATTTGCTTCCAGATATGTAGTGTCTATACTCCCTCTCCCAAGGGGGCCACTCTGAGTCACCCCCAGAGTGTAAGACACCAGTGACAGAAATGCACTCTGCATATGCAAATATGGGGGATAGTGAAATATATCTGTAAGGCCTACCCTTGCCTATCATCAGACCCCTAGAAGAGAGATGAAAACAGGTTTTAAGCACTAACTCTGGCCTCTCAACTAGTGGGCCTCAGAGAAGTCTTCTAAGGCTGTATCCAGACTTAACACAGATGCCTGCCTTGATTGATAAGCAGTGCGCGTTCATTGGGGACCCTGTTACCCCTTCTAGCTTTGCCACAAGATGGCTATGTGATCTTCAACAAGTCCTTTCGTTTTCCAGGATCTCAATGTCTTCACAACTAAAAAAAATAAATAAAATAAAAATGGAGGGGTGCCTGGGTGGCTCCGTCGATTGGGCGTCCGACTTCGGCTCAGGTCATGGTCTCGCAGTTCATGAGTTCGAGCCCCGTGTCGGGCTCTGAGCTGCCAGCTCAGAGCCTGGAGCCTGCTTCCGATTCTGCGTCTCCCTCTCTCTCTGTCCCTCCCCCAACTCGCACTCTGTCTCTCTCTCTCTCAAAAATAAACAAACATAAAAAAAATTTAAAAAAAAAAGTGGAGGCTGGGTTATTTCTTTCAGCCTGCCTTAAAAATTTTTACAATGCAGAGAGTACTTTTTCTAGGACGAATTCATTTCTAAGTAACATCTTGTACGGTCCAGTAGAAAAGGACCCTGGATATTCCATTTTAAGAAGAAGCAAGTCACGTTAAGCCTTAGTCTGATAGTACATTCTATTTTGATAAAGTGGCATTAATAATTTGACAGTCAGAGGCAGTTCATTGTGACCATGTTTGGGCACAAATACGTGGGATGTTTATGGCCTGAGTGGAGGTTGTGGATGGGCTAGGGCCTTCCCCGCTGCCACTTGGCCAAGCTTCTCATCTGTCTACTCTTTCCTTATATGTCCTTCCCTCTGGCTCTGTTCCTTTGTTTGCTCTACTTAACCGCCTTCATTTTCACCTCGTCCCCTGGAGTCACGAGGGGGCTGGAGTCCTGCCTTGCTGGAGGTCAAGGTCTAATTCTTATCATTTGGGTTTGGTGGTAGATACAACTGTTGGAAGGTGGGTGGTTAGATGAGGCAAAAGGTTACAGAGAAAGAAAGGTCTAGATAGAGTTCTCAAGGCAGTGGCTAACATTGGCTCCAGCCTGGTCCCGGGGAATGAGGAAGGTTCGGAGGAGTCTGAAGGAACTGCGATGCCTATGGATGTGTCTTCTCCAAACTGGGCCTCCTGCAAAGCGTATTTGGGGGGCACATCCTATAGGCTCGTTCCTCAGGGCTTCTTTGGGTTCGGGAGAGCAGCAGGGAGGCGGCCTGAAGGTGGTCGTCCTCAACCCTGCTGCACAATAGACCCTTTAGGGAAGCTTTTGAGGAATACTGATGCCCAGTCCCTACCCCCCAGAGATTCTGGATTCATCGGTCAGGGGGTAGGTAGGAAATCGAGAATTCATTGATGGGTATATTTTTGAAACTCCCCCAGGTGATTCAAATGCACAAGATTGAGAATCACCCCTCTAGGACCTTAACACCACATTACCTAATTTAAAAGCTGTCCCGGAAAATCTGGTCTACGACCCGGGGTAGACACCGGTGGCCCGGGGTTAGAACTGGGACTGCTGATGTGTTTTGTTTGGCCAGCCCAGGGTTAAAACAAAAAGCACGCGAGCAAATGAAATTCCTGAATTCGGATGCCTTTTCAGGCGGCCTGACATTCATTCAGCAGGCTTCTTAGAATTGTTGTTCTTTGTGTGACTTTTGCAGGCATTTGCTTCTGCAGCTGCTCGGCTGCTGAGACCAATATACATACAGCCAGTTGTTTGCCTCTGATAGCGAAGAGTGATACTGGCCCTGGGGGTGCTGGTGGCAGGGTGGGGGAGTGGAGGGGTGAAGGAGAGGAAGAGGAGGAGGGTGATAAGAGGGTAATCAGAAACCTGCAATCTACCCCAAATGATGACTCCCCCTTCCCTCCAGTTCCTACCATCCAGGCACACCCCAACTCCACGACAGGCTACCCCCAAGGAGGAGGAGTTCTCATGGGATGGATCAATTTTAAGGACATTAATTGAACCAGATCCGACACCGAGTCGGATCTGAGCAAGGCCTTCCAAAAGGCCATTGTTACAGGCTTCCTTGAGCGGCTTTGGTTAGCAGTGAGAACTATCCCCCAAGGTCAGGTGCAGGGACCTCGCTTTGTTGCAGAAAATCAGAAAGCATGGGTGGACTCAAAATGCTTGAGGATTTCCTACCCGCTGCGGCGTTTGTGACTATGTCAAAAATCTCTCTCTGGAAAACGGCTAACACCTTTTGTCACAACCTTTCAACACAGGGCACCAATCCATTTCTAGCCCCAGTTTTCTGCCGCAGATGCTTGCTTTGATTTTCCCGGGAACAGAGAGGTTCTATCATGCAGCCCGCTGCGCCCCCCCCCCCCCCAAGAGCGCTCTTCCAGATGCAGAGCAGTGATGCCTCGGGGGGCAACGAGTGGTTGATGGGCCTGGCTCATTTGCAGTTCTATTCTTCTTCGCACTTATGGGCGGGGCCAGGAAATCTCAAAATTCCCTTGGCGTTAGCACATTTCTACTAGTGGTTAAAGCTCAGGAGGAAGAATAGTGTGGACTGGTTGTACATTTGCAAACTGCGAAAACCAGCCCAAGTGCACGATCAGCGCTGCTATTTCTGCTTCCTTTAAAATGCTGTTACAAGGATCCGATCAGTTGTCTTTTTTTTTAAGTTTATTTCCTTATTTTGAGGGAGAAAGAGCATGTGCATGAGCGGGGAGGCGCGAAGAGAGAAGCCCAAGCAGGCTCTGTGCTGTCAGTCCAGAGCCCGACGAGGGGCTCGATCCGGTGACCCTGGCATCACGAGCTGAGCCGAAATCAAGAGGATGCTCAACCGACGGAGCCACCCAGGCACCCCTCAGTTTTTGTCCTAATCCTGTAAATCAGCGTGCCCCTGTCCACAGTGAAAGAGCACATGAAACACCTCGTAATTCAAATATGGCGGAGAGGGAATGGCCTCGGTTTCTTGCTGGAGCTTCAGGCACTGTAGTACCTCAAGCTTCCGGAGCCACTCACCCCGTGCCCTCAAGTACTGGAGACTGGGCAGAGAATGAGGAGGCGCTATCTCGCGTCTCCTTGTTTGTTTTAAAGGGTCTAAAACAAATAAGACCAGAGTCCCAAGAATCTCATGTGGGTGATGATATCTACAGCAATTTATGCCCAGCGTTCTGGACTGGACAACACGGGGGTGATACGTGCCCATCCCTCCGAGGCACGCATTCCCACCACAGCACCGTCCGTGCTGGGGGGTCCTTTAACAGAGAACAAAGAAGTATATCTTGATTTGGACATAACTGCCTCACTGTAGGCAAACATGAAATTTCTCCTAAATAACTTTATACATTTCACCTAAAATAAAGATCATGAATGGGGAATCATGCTGGCTTTCACCTTTACTCCTTCCTCTGGCATCGCAAGGAATGACATCTTTCCCTGTTCCTGAGCAGCGAGGACAGATCCACTATCTTATTTGAGTTTGGGGGTTTTCCTCCGTCCCTGTGCTCTCTCCATCGTCACGCAAATGTTTGATTGCCATACAAATTCATAAAATTATTGCCATAAAGATTATTTTTATGACTGCTGCTGACATGCCTACTTCTCCCCACAGGATGTTTATATTGATCATTTCTCTCTCTCCCCTCCCCCCTCCCCCCTCCCCCTCCCCCTCCATGCTGTACTGACATCACCTTCTCATGCCGCCCTTTGTGTGGACTTCAAGGGTCCCATCGCCTCTTTGGTCATCTCCTTGTTAGCGATATGCTTGGTTCCAGGTTAGATCCCATACTGTCCACGTTTATGCGAGGTTCGTGACCTCATTGGTCACACCTTTTTCTCAGGCCACGCTTGTCATGCACTGACGACTCCAGCTCTTTGGACGGCTGATGCTGGCAGTGACTCAGCCCTGCTGTCTCAGCCATGAGAAAGTTTGTTGCCCTAACCCCCCTTGTCCTGGATCAAGAAAATTAGCTCTCTCTTTGAGCACTGTTTCTTTACCGTAATCTAATCCGCAGAACATGAGGTAATTGAAATGTGAATATCTATGATAAGAAAAATGATGCTCTGTGTCTATACTCAGGGACTTTGGGGGGCCTTTACTCTTTCATCGATGGACTTGTCACATACTTAACGAGAACTCTAGGGGACACCCCAGATGCCCTCCCCGATCCCCACACATCCTTGGCTCTGTGTGCCATACCCAGCTTTTGTGAGCTTCCCTTCCTGTTCCAGCTTTGCCTTTCCCCTGAGCTTTGGCCGTGACTGCTGACGTTACCTTGCCCATTTAGAGCGTTGAAGCGCCTGGGAGTTTATGACCCACGGTCCCCTCCCTGATCTCCGCCACTCAGTGACTGACTGTGCTGTGGGAGGGAACATTGAAAACACCAACTTCCGTGCCTCAAGAAGAAACAAACTCTGTGGTACGGTTTGGGCTCTCAGGCTCCCCGAGGGACCCAGCGAAGACTGGGATTTTTCCACTTGACATGGCTTCTTCCTCTGCTCTCTGGGGCCTCCCCGCTCTCTTAGCAGTTTCTGCTGGGAACTGGTCCTTAATAAATTACGGGCATTTGCATTTTTGCTTCAGGGTCCGCTTCTAAGAAAACCCCATCTAAGACCAGCATTTTTGTGTGTGTTCCAGACACTGTGATTTCTAGTGGAAGGCGCTGCCATGAAGAAATTATAAGCTAAACAGGTTTTTGAATGTTACCGGACATCCTGGATCTCTAACAGAATAAATGACGTGCCAGTCAGGGGTCTGAAAGGAAAGAGATGGCCTACCCAATTTGGGTAATTTAATGACAGTTGTGTTGAAGGACTAAGTGTGGGCAGGACGTAGGGCTATCACAAGGAACAGGACACCGTCCCAGAGCAGATAACAATAGGCTAGCATTACTCCCTCCTACGAGAAAAGTCTGCCTGACCCGAGTTGTGGCCTTTGGTCAAGGGACAGAACCAGACCACGGGACCACATCAGGAGTCCAGAGTGGGGACTCAGGATAGGTTAATAAGCTTTTCAGTGCTCATGGTGTGTAATTGTCAAAAACTACTTAAATATAGGAAACCACTTTTAGAGACCATCTGATGACAGCTCATGGAACTCCTGGTGGCTTGTGGGATGCATTTGGGAGATACTATAGGAGAGTGCTGTTGGAAAATAACACCTTAAGAATCACAGCATCTTTTTGTCTGTGGAATTTCCCTGTTTCAGATATACCCCCTTCCCACCGCCTCCGTCCAAGTTATCTAGGTCTTTTGCAGAGAGGGGAACAGGTCAGGTCTTTGGAATCTCTTCAATTTCTTGCATAAAGGTGAATTCTAACAAGCTATGGTATCTCGTTGCTGATTCCACAGCAGATGAGAAAGAAGGTGGGCGTGCCATGGTATTAGGGACGGGCGGCGTAATAGGCAGCCGACAGGTGAAATGGGGTAGAAAGAACTCTGGAGGGGGTGCAGGCTGCAGGCAGATTGCGTCCGGACCACCTGCTCCGCAGCGGAGAAAAGTAGAACCGTACTCAGACCTCAGCCACTCTGCAGCACTCGGTTGCTCTTACTGGCACAGAGATGATTTTTAGGGGGAAAAATCTGAGACCCAGAGAAAATGGTTAATGTAGGCCGCTGTACCCTGTTTAAGAAGGCAGTGAAGGGGGGCCCCTGAGTGGCTCAGTCGGCTGGGCGTCTGACTCCGGCTCAGGTCATGATCTCATGGTTTGTGGGTTCGAGCCCAGAGTGGGGCTCTGTGCTGACTGCTCAGAGCCTGGAGCCTGCTTCGGGTTCTGCGTCTCCCTCTCTCTCTCTGCCCCTCCCCTGCTTGTGCTCTCTCAAAAGTTAATAAACATTAAATAAAAAAAAAAAAAAGGCGGCAGTGAAGAGTGTATTGAACCTTTAAAAACTGTTTATCTTCCTGGTTAAATAATAGTCATTAACGTTTGCTAATCCTGTGAGCTCAGGATTATGCTAATTATTATATTCTCCTTTAATTGTGAAAATGACTCTGCAAAGTCGGAACGCCGATCATCCAAATGTTACAGGAGGGAAAGTGAGGTTTTGAGAAGGTAAGCCCGGTGTCTGCATAGCATGTGGCACAACCATTCCGGAAGCAGTTCTGTCTGATCACAGCCCGCACCTTTAATCTCTTTTTTTCCATCCAAGAAACCTCACGAGCGGTTTAGTGGCCCAAGGCTTACCTTGTGAGCTCTCTGGGGCGTTCCCTCTCACCACACACCACGTCTGAAAAGTGGGGCAGCGTTGTGTTCGTTAAGCTGGCTAATTTCAAGAGGATGTTCCTAGGTAACAGGATAAATAGAACAACAACAGAAGGTATTTCATCAAAAAACACGTAAAAATCAGCCCCAAGGAATGCAAAGTGATTCGGTTGTGCGTTGAAGCAATCTCTGAAGGGGGTAAAAGCCGCAAACTCCAGCGGAGGAGACTCTGTCTTTGTCAGTCTTCTAGATTCTTCCGTACAGCCTCAGTCTCTGCCTCCTGCCCTCCACCAGAGAGCGCTGGGTTTCCCGGGACCCGTCCCAACGAGAGCCCAGAGACACGATGAGGCAGGACATGACCACTAGAGGGAAGCAGTGAGTCCCTTATGCTTCATTTTTCTGAGGGAGCCGTCTTTGTGGGTGTTGATAACGTCCTCATTTTAAAGACCGTTTCATCCAAGACACATACTTTCTCGTGTGTGATTGGCGTCAAAGAAAAATGTGCTCTGCACACCGTCGGGGTTCACCATGTGCATGTCAACAGGCTCGGTCTGATCTCGGCAGGTAACTTCGAGGGCCACCCCAGGTCCAGCCTACTTGGTAGAAAAGGCATTTTCTTCTACCCGAGTTTTGCAGGATATATTCAATCCATTAACGTTAGCCCCAGTTCATGTTGATTACAACATGTCTGATTCTTGTCATTTCTTTGTTGAGGGAGTTGTGGTTAGCCCAGAATAGAGGCAACAGGAGGGGCCAAGTGTGGACAGAAGTCGCCCACACACTCCCCAGATGCGTCACGTGAGTCACCTGTGTTCTGAAGGAACCGTACCGTCTAACAGCACCACCTAAAGACTCTTTTGGAAGACAGCAGAATGCTCCATTGGGGTGTGCTTTGAAAAGAGCTCTGTAGTTATTAACGTAATGACAATGATTCCTCTGGCGTTTATTTTTCGACTACCCTCTTGGTGCATGTGGCTCAGAACACATCGCTTGAATGGAGACACTTAAGGTTTTTACACAAATAGCAGTGGGAGATTGGAGAAGGTTCAAGATGTTCTTCAATGTGGAATAATAAGCAGCCGTTTTAAATGATGCCGAGGAGTAGATTTATTGACAGGGAAAGGTAGCCACGATGTCTTAGGCTTTGTAAGTTCTAAAACACTCTGAGCCTGTTTATGGAATGTATATTTATATACGTACATTGAAAAAGTCTGGATGTTGTACTGATTATCTCTGTATGGGAGACTGATAAGTGATATTTCCTTTACATTTTTCTCCTTTTTGCTTAGCTGTGTTTTGGGATTTTTCTACCTCACCATGTATTTATATATCTAAGAGTTTTAAGTTTACCCTAATGCATGATAGTGTTTCGAGGGATTGTCTGATCTTTTTACCCTGGATATTCTCATAATCGTGTAATTTTCATCCCTCTGTCCTTCTCCTAAATCACCAGGCTGAATTAAGAGTGGGCCAGGCAGAATTACTGTTTTCCCATAATGTTATACTGGCTGTCTCTTGCTTTCAGAAAGCAGTGCTATGTCTCTGAAGTGTCCCTGCTCAAGGCTCTCGCTCCTAAACACCACCCCGGTCACCTTACCTTTCCAATTTATTCTCCTTCCAGAACTGTATTCTTTTTTTTTTTTTTTTAACTTATTTTGAGAGTGAGTGAGCACAAGTGGGGGAGGGGCACAGGGAGAGGGGGAGAGAGACAGAGAGGATCCCTGGCAGGCTCCATGCTATTAACACAGAGCCCAGCACAGGGCTCGATCTCATGAACCCTGAGATCATGACCTGAGCCGAAGTCAAGAGTCAGACGCTCAACCGACTGAGCCACCCAGGCGCCCCAGGGATGAGAGTTTTAAAAGTATATCTGAGCATACCTTTCCCTCTAGAAGCACAGGCAAGGCTTGCCCGGAAATGGCTCTTGGCTCCTGATGTCACTGCTGATGCAGGAGAGCAGGACAGGGTGGTCTGGGCACGGCACATGCGGGGCCGCGAGGAGCCGGTCCACTCTGCAGGCCCCTGGTGGAAATGGGGTGCCCTGGGGCCTGGCACACGTGCCATGCCCCAGGCTCTCTGCTGTCTGGCCTGATGGACGTGGGGCTCCGCAGGGCACTTGGAAGACGGCTTCCCCTGCGTCCTCCCCAGACCAGCCGACAGAATTTCAAGTGGCCCCTGGAGACTTCCTGTCCCTGTTTTCTGGCTCTGTCCCACCACCTGACCAGTGACAATGCCATTGCGTTCGCTCTCCACACTCCTCCCAGCCCACCTTCCCCCGGGCCTCCCCTCAGTCAGGCTGCGGGGGTCTCCCTGGGATGTAGGCGACTGGGGAGGACGGTCACGAACACTCCCGATTTGGAGCTCCTGATCCAGCCGGGCTCAGCTGCTCACACCGTGTCCAACGCTCCCCAGGCTTGCCCTCTCTTTCCCCCCCGTTTACGCATCATGACCCCCACCTGGAGCCCCCTGTCTTAATTCCATGCCAACCCCGGCCAAGATCTCCCTCTCCCTTCTCGACCATCCTCATGCCCAGAGCATCCGGGTTACAGTGCTGGGTGTCACCAGCGTTCACGTCGTCCGGGGCACACGGGCTTTACAGCCAGGCTCCTGGGTCCCGGGCGTGCCTTGACCACCTGCAGGCTGCACAACTCTAAGCTGCGGACTCAACCTATGAAATGCAAACAGTTGTCACACTTACCTCTTCGGGTGCTTGCGAGGATCGGATGCATTAGGCCCTCGTTCCTGCTACGCAGGAAGAACTTCCTAAAGGTTCAGCGTTCTCCGGATAGCTCGTATGTTTCCATTTAGTCTCTTTTCATTTAACTTTCTATGGTCTACATCTCCTTGAGGAGATTAGGTGAGCTGTCTGCTGTGCCTTTTTGTGGTCTTTCTAGAAGCCCGCCAGTAATGCACACGCAGTCGGTGGTTTGTAATTACTTACTGTTTGACACAGGATATGAATCAGCAATGGCGGGGTCTTATGGTTTGCAAAATAGATCATACCCATCTGCGAGTCGTGGGTCAGTGTGCCTCACTTTCAAAGGCAACCTGTTTCAGATAGGCTTTGGTGCACAACCAACTGTCCTACAATATGGCGGCCTAAAAATAACGATTCATCATTTCTGAGGGTTCTGTGGCTTGACTAGGGAGTTCTGCTTGCCTAGAGAATTGGGCTGGAGGGGCACCGTGGTTGAAGGTCCAAGATGGCCTCACTCATGCCTCCCAGCTGGTGCCGGCTGTTGGCTAAGCTTCTTGGTTTTTCTAAACATGCTTTTGAATCCTCCAGGAGGTCAGACAGGACTTCCTCACGGCAAGTAGGAGGTCCCAGGAATCCAAGAATGTTACAGTCAAAGCTACCTCAGACTCAAGGTCTGGGCTCTGCAACTTGTAGGCTTACTTTTGTCCTCTTCGGTCGATCAGAGCAAGTCCCAGAAATAGCCTCCACCACTTGACGGGAAGAGTGACAGAGCCATTTTGCCACAGAGGCGTAGACACAGAGAAGCCTGATCCGTTGGAGGCCAGTACGATGGCCCTCGACCTCACGTCCCTAGGAAGAGTTTGGTGAGCTTGTGAGATGACAACCTCGATAACCTTTCTTTATTGGGCTTTACAACCCAACAAAGATATTTGCAAGCATTTGCTGTTTTGACGTTCACAGCCATGCAAACTTCCTGCGAGGCAGGAAAAAGAGGTATTACCGTCTTTATGACATGGACTGGGAAGCCGTAGTTGTACAGGTTCCCCCAACTCCCGTAGCCGGTTATTAACAGAACTGCACTAATATGACTCTTGCCTTTTTTTAAAAAAATGCTTTATTTATTTATTTTGTGATAGAGAGTGTGCATGCACAGGGGAGGGGCAGAGAGAAAGGGACAGACAGAATCCCAAGGAGGCTCCACGCTGCCAGTGCAGAGCCTGATGGGGGGCTCAGTCTCACACACTGCGAGATCATGGCCTGAGCAGAAATCAAGCGTCGGACACCCAACTGACTGAGCCACCCAGGTGCCCCGACTGGTACCTTTTCTTATTATGAAATATTTATCACACGCAAAGTGTGGAGAATGATGAAAACACCCACCCGTGTAACGACTACCTAGCTTGAAGACCAGGATGGCAGATAGTCCTTTGAAGCCCCCTGTGCCTCACAGCCCAGCCCGGTCCCCTCCATTTCTACATAACCGCTCTCTGGGATGACGTCCATCTTGAATTTGGTGTTTATCGTTCCTGCGCACTTTATAAATACATCTTTTATTCAGAAATAGTAGCTACTATTTTTCAGTGGTTCTGAGGCACACTTTTTTTCACATTTTAATATCCCTGACAGCAGGATGCTCTTATAATTAACGACATTCTGTCGGCCAGGTGACCGCTGCAACACGGCCATACTGCCTGCACATTCTCCAACATCCAAGGTGTCAGGAAAGTGCTTGCAGAAAATTCTGGAGACAGTAAGAGGGCACTTAGTTTACCCTTAGGAACAAAATGGTCGTGAGGAGAGGGTGCGGGAGGTGGCGAGTCAGAGATGTTGAGCCATGTTCCAGGAGCAGGAATCTGAAGGTTAGCTATACGTAGCTGCAAAGATAGTTTAAGAACTCCGTGCCAATGACTGTTCGTTCTTCTATGGATTCTTTTCAGAAATGTTGTATCCCCAATCCTCGGGCCGGACGGAGGATTTATTGCACGGCAGAAACACAGATGTCAGTAACAGTCAAAAAGACGCAGAAGAGGGGACGTCTGGCTGGGGCATCTGACACTTGATCTCGGGGTCGTGAGTTTGGACCCTACATTGGGCATGGAGGCTACTTAACGAAAACAGTTTTTTTAAGAAGATGCACAAGAGTCAGACTTTAAATATGGAAAAGTTTCAGGAATCCCTTAAATTGAGTCCACTTACATTTTCCTTTCTTAACGCATGCAAAAAAAAATATCTGGTAAAAAAAAAAACAAAACCCTCAGATATAATGAAATCACAAGAGATAAGAAAGCATTTTTTGTCCGTTTCATTTTTGGCATTTTTTTTGTCTTAACGGTGCACAAAACAATGGCATCTCTTAGAAACTTTAGCTACAGGGTGTCCAGTTGAACCTGTATTTCTGCTAACCAGATTGTTTGCTCAACATTAGGCTTCTGAGATTTTTCAGTTTGATAAACGTAGCCTCCATTCATTCATCTTAACTGCTCTATAAAGTTCCCTTGTGTAAGTATGGCATGTTCTATATGTCCATTTTACCCATTCTCCTGTTGATGGGACTTTAGATTGCTTCTAGTTTTTGTTTTTTTTTTGTTTTTGGTTTTTGGTTTTTTAATTTCAGACAATGCAGCTATAAGCATCTTGTTCATACTTTCCTGGGATCAGAATTTCTGGATCCTGGGGCAGACACATCTTCCACTTTACTAGACATTCCCTAATTGGTCTCCAAAGTGTTTGTCTGATTCATCTCACTAGTACTGTTTGCGAGGTCCCAGTGCAAGAAAGCCTTGACTGGGTTCCCAGTCGCCTCTCTGAATCCTTACAACTCGTCCCCCCTACATAGTCCAAGCAACCCCTAACACCACAGCAGATCAAGCCACGAGTCTGCTCCAAACCCTCCAGTGGATTTTCACTGCGCTTCCCGACAAGATCACACGGCTTCCCTGGCCCTAACTTAGCTCTGCAGCCTCTTCTTACCCCTGTGTCATACCAGACCCGTCCCTCACACTACAATCCAGCAACTTCATGATGTTTTTAGTTCCTCACGCAAGACCTGCCTCTTCTCTCCCCCCAACATCTGCACATGCCATTTCCTCTCTGGAATGTTCTCTCCGGTAAAACCACACCTGCTCCACCCACCTCCCACTTTGGCTAATTCTACTCAAACTTCCCCAACTCTTCCTCCTCAGAGCCGCTAGTCCGTCCCCGTCTCTTCCCCCTTCTAGAGCATGTGCCTTTCCAGTGTACAATGTAGCATATTTTACAGGAGTTTCCCCGATGTGACATCCTCGCACAATGCTGAAATCACCTCTCATTTTGACCTCCCACTAGACTTTCAGCCCCCCAAAACGGTGATGGAGGGGACAGTGTCTACCTCGTTTACCGCTGTCTTCTCACCTAGTAGATAGTTTACATAGCGTTCAACGAATACCGTATTTGTTGAATAAAAGCATGAATCAAGTCAGCTCTGGAATACCCAAGTCATTTGGCCCCTGGTTGCTTGCATAGCCTCCCCTATAGGTTTCCTTCCCATCCTAGAAATTTCTTCCTAAATCTTCAGATTACTAGCGGAGAGCCAGGTGGGTTGCCCCAAGCCACTAGGAGGGGGAAATAGCAGAGAAGAAATTTGGAATCTGGGTGTCAAATTACGGAAGTTCCTTTAGCCTCATGGCAGCTGACAGCCAGTTCTAAGCAGGCTCTTGCGTCGAGGCATGTGCGCGTACAAATCTGTAATGCGTGACGGGGGAGGGAAGCAAGGAGTCCTCTGGGACAGTCCTGTGTGCCGTCACCTACAATGCACAGCTTGGGTGATGGAAGGCACATCTGGATTTGTCTGAGAAGCAATTAGCCCTGCTATAAATAGGATGGAAACAGAATGGAGAAGGTTGAAGTTAATATAGAGATACTAAAAATAGTCTGCGATGATTCTGAACCAACGTGCTCTAGTTTTTCGGTGTTTTCTAAGGCAAGAAAGGAGTTTGACAGATCCCGACAGCCCTCTCCTACAACTCAAGGAAAAGGGGAAAAAAATTAGCTTTAAAGATGTCTATACTGACTGTGGGTTTTTGGCAGAATAACACAATCCTGAATTTAGGAACCCGGCATCTTCCTTCTGAGTGAGGCAACAGAGGCTGACATCTCCTAGCTCAGCGGCTCTTACTCTCTGGGATGAGTCCAAAAAAACCAAAAAACAAAAAAACAAAAAAAAGAGACACATGTGGCTGGGCTCCACACGCACAGTTTTCTGATTCACTCGGCCCAAGTGCGGCAAGGAATGTATGTTTGTAAAAAGTTGCTGGAATAATAGACAGGAATGAAGTCCTGATACTTGCTACGACCTGAGGGACCCTCAGAATGGGCAAATCCATACAGACAGCAGATTCATGGTTGTCAGGGGCTGGGGGGAGGGGTAGTGGAGAGTGGCTGTTGCATGGGTGTGGGATTTCCTTTTGGGGTGATGAAAACAGTTTGGGGCTAGATAGGGGGGATAGTAGCACAACACCAACAGTGGAACTAAGTGACAAAGAACCGCGTGCTTTAAAATGGGGGGCGCCCGGGTGGCTCAGTCAGTTAAGCATCCGACTTTGGCTCAGGTCACGATCTCATGGTTCGTGAGTTCAAGCCCTGTGTCGGGTTCTGTGCTGACGGCTCAGAGCCTGGAGCCTGCTTCGGATTCCGTGTCTCCCTCTCTCTGTGCCCTTCCCTCACTCGTGCTCTCTTTCTCTCTCACACAAATAAATAAAAATAAAAAACTAAAATTCCTAGGTGATGTTGAGACTGCTGGGTCAGGGACCACACTTTGAGAACCACCGACCCAAGCTACAGGCACAGAGAGGGGAAGAGACTGAAGGAGGGCTGAATTCTGAAGTGAATGGCAGCATCTATGCTTTCCCCCAAGCAGGTCTGTGACAGAGAACTCCAGAAGTCTGAAGCGCGTTGTGACCTTGAAATCTTTGTTCTCGGTTTGGGCGTGGACCCAGAGGTGTTGGCGTCTTCCACACTCCCAGTTCAAGCCCCGGGCCACCTAAGCAAAGGAGGTGGCTGAAAACCACTGTTGCCCTTGTTAGCTGCTTACTTACCTTGGGCTGCAAAGAGGAATTTATAGTGTGAGGGAACGTTGCCCAGTAGAGAAGCAAAACGTTTGGATGTGGTCACCAGCGTTCTGTGAGGCTGACCTCACGTGCTGGGGAAGGAGAGGGAACCATTCTGGTCCTTCTGATGGTCCTTGTGGCCCCGTATGTTCTGTGCCCAAGAAATATAGACAAAGACCATAGCTGCTCACCACGCCGAGCGATAACTACAGCTTTGGCGAAGTGTCCTTTCTCCTTGTTTCTTCGAAGGGGCAAACGTGTGTTGTTGTCTGTAGACCCTTGATCTCCCAATCTCCCTTGCTGGAACATCTACTCTGGTCCATGTACCCATACTATGGGGAGTAACGGTTGCCAGGAGCTAGGGGTTGCTGGGGGTGGGGTGACTACACCAGAGTGGGGCAAAGAATTTGGGCGAGGGAATGTAATTAATTGTTCTACGTTTTGATTCCGGTGATAGTTTCATGATGGCATTCACTGGCCGAAATTCCCCAAATCGTACACGGAAAAGGATGAATTTTATGGCATGTAAAGTATACCTTCATCAAAAAATAAACTCCCCTCCCCCCCCCCCCCCCCAGTATTACAATTCACTTGTTCTGGGTTGGAGCCCAGGGATTGTTTCATAAAAGCTCCCCAGGTGGGGAATATCTGCTTCTGTCCAATATGGAGTGACAGGGACCGGATTTTTCCTTCCCACCTGAGACAGCTTAAAAAAAAAACCTAACAGACAAAATACATGAAACAGTAGTTTTCAAGTCATTGGACACCAACAACCAAGGACAACGATCCCTGCAGTGGAAGGGAGATAAATTATTTATTGTCTTGATTTTAGTGATGGCTTCATGGATGTATACATATATTTAAATTTACCAAGTTGCTCATTATTCATATGTGCAGTTTATTGTACATCAGTTATACCTCAATGAGGGTTGTGGGTTTTTTTGTTTGTTTTTTTGGGTTTTTTTGTTTTTTTTTTTTTTTGAGTTCCTGAGGAGATTCCAAGAGTATTTATAGGTAAAGTCAAGAGCCATCAGCCCAAACATATGACCTTACTTGGCCCTGGGATCTAACCTCCTTTGTCCTAATCATTTGAGTCCAACGTAATGTAGTAAAAGAATATGAAGTATTAAAGTTCATGAGAAGACATGCTTTGCTTCAATGGAACTCATCTTGGAACATAAGTTGGCATTTGCAGGATTTTTTTTTTTGCTAATATTTTTTGCTAATGATTCTTCTGAGAGCTCCCTGGAAAGAAAGAGGAGCTCAACCTTCTCTAACGAATTTTTAAAGATTAGGACAAAACACGTTAATAATGACTCCTAGGCAATTACAATGTGTATTAAAAGCCGTAAAACTATTCAGAACATTTGACTCAGAATTTAAGCAAGTAGGAAACGGGTTCAGTTAATAATATAATACTATAGTATAGTATTATACTATACTATAATAGCGAAACACTATAATACCATACTCTAATACTATAATAGCGAAACACGTGAATGAACTCTGTGTCCACACAAAGGAAGTTGCCTGGATTATGCTGTGCCGGTCAGAATAGAGTTGGTCCGGTTCAAACGATGCTGTGAAAGAACACCTGATGACAAGAAAAAGTCTGTCCGATAGGATGCTTTTGGTTCCAAGTAGCAGAAGGTTTTAAACAGCATGAACCGCAAAGCTCTTTATCTTACCCTGGAACAAGATGCCCAGTTTGGGGATGGTTGCAAGGTTGGTGAACTCAGAAGCTTGGCAAGGAGCAGCCGTGCTGCTTCTGACGATCTTTCTTTGCCCTGGCTGAACCTCTCGGGCCGCTCCCTCACCTCTTACACCTGCAAAATGGGCTGCCCTGGGTTCAAATATCTCCAGCCGTGAAAGGGAGAAGTTTCTTTTTGCAGGGCAGTTTTTTTTTTAATTTTTTTTAATGTTTATTTATTTTTGAAAGAGGAGAGAGAGAATGAGAAACACAGCGTGAGTGGGGGAGGGACAGACAGAGAGGGAGACACAGAATCCGAAGCAGGTTCCGGGTTCCGAGCTGTCAGCACAGAGCCGATGCGGGGCTCGAACTCGGGAACTGTGAGATCATGACCTGAGCCGAAGTGGAACGCCTAACCGACTGAGCCACCCAGGCTCCCCTGTTTTTTTGTTTTTAAGAACGTTTTCCAGGAGCTCCCCGAAGATTTCCCTCATGTCTCTTTGGCCAAAATAATGTCACACTTATTCCCAAGCCAATCACTGACAAGACCAGGGGAATGATCAGGAGTGGCCTAGACCATTAAGTTTCATTCCCTCAGGCTGGAGAAGATCCCAGCCTTCCCTCGGGCACAGGGCTACCCTATATCTGACCAAAATCGGGGCTGGCTGGCAAAGCAGAAAGGAGAGAAATGGCTATTAGCTAGGCTAACGGCAGGTAACACAAACAGTGAATGTTGATAGAGTTCCATTTTTAGAAATAAAAGTGAATATAGATAGGCCCAGAAAAAGAGAAATGCTATCCATTTTTAAATGTTATCATCTCCAGTTGGTGTGATTACAGAGAATATTTGTTTTTCTTATGTCTGCTTTTCCTTTTGTCCCCTAAATTTTCTGTAATGAATACGTAAGGCACTTGAGCAACAACAAAAACCCTTCAGAAATGTTCTTGTAAAGTATTTACAGCCGTCACCGGGGCTTTTTGAAAAGTAAATAGGAAGAGCAGTTATGTAAGATCAAACCCAGGGAATTCAGTTGAGGTTGGGCTCTGTCTGGTGCAGCCTCCAATGCCTGGGACCTCTTGCACCCACGGGCATCTGTAGGACCCTGAGGCCCCGCAGAGAGGTCAGCAGGTCTACTTGAGGGGGCGCCCCCTGCTGGCTGGAAGACTGTCACCAACCAGTTCTCTTCACCAGCACAGACCAGATTCTTTTTTTTTTTTTAATTTTTTAAAATCTTTATTTATTTTTGAGAGAGAGAGAGAGAGAAATAGAGCAAGAGGGAGACACAGAATCCTAAGCAGGATCCCGGCTTCCAGCTGTCAGCACAGAGCCCTACACGGAACTCGAACTCACAAACTGCCAGATCATGACCTGAGCCGAAGTCGGATGCTTAACCAACTGAGCCACCCAGGCACCCTGCACAGACCAGATTCTAAGCCAGTCCTCAGAGGCTGCGGGGCAGAAGAGTTACTGTAGACCAGACTAGAGAACGGAGTTACCCAGGGACTCCCGTCCCGGCCACAGCAGGAAGACAGGACCGGAAGTTTGGAAATGGAATGCATGAAAAAGAAGACGAAAAAGCAGCGAGGTCACTCTCTGCCCCCCGAGCACACTTCCAGTGACTTCACACGTAAGCACATGCATGTTATGGCCATGTCAGACTGGAATCGTATCCCGGTCTATCCTAAGCATCACCAATGGTCACTTCTCAGTTCAGACCTGGGACTCCAAGGATTGAAGGAGACCAAGAATGACCAAAGTTGGCCAATACTGAGAAAAGGCATTCAACGGCCAAGACGTCCCATGACATTCTACATTTAGTCACCAAACCTCTGAGCCTCTCTCTCCAACCCAGCCAAACCTGGCATCTGCATCCAGCCCACCGCTGGGGGAGTTAACAGCGGTGGCCCCAGGGGCAACCAAAGACACCAGCTCTAGAGTAACTCAGACCTCCGCTCCTGTCAGACTCTGCCACCTCCTAGTTGTGCAAATTTGGAGCAGCTCCTTCACCTCCCTGTGCCTGTTTCTTCACCTGTAAAATGGGGATGGGGCGCTTAAGGCATTAAATGAGCTGGCTCATGCAAGGTGTGGCAAACCTCAGCTCTGCGTAAGCCAGTGAGGACGCCAGAAGGGTAGCAGTTGCCTGCCGTTCACCTCTTCCAGCTACAAGGAATCCCCTCCCGCCTCCTCACCTTGGGCCCTGAACACAGAGATTAATCAAGTGCTCTGGGGCCGGGACTCGGGGGCTGTCAGATTCACGTTTCTGAATCGAGGTTTTAATGGACGAAGATCCCAGGGGCTTGCTCTTGCCGAAAAGGAAATGGTTCTTTGAAAATTATACCCAGCTACCTTCACCTGCTCACAGCCGGACCACCTGAGGCTGGGGAAGTGAGCTCTGGCTGTGGGGAAAAAACAAATCGTGCGGAAAGGAGAACGTAGGTTTAAGGGCAAGTCTGTCTGGAAGGATTATGTGGGCGGTGGGAGGGATAAAACCAGACAAGGAAGAAACAGAAAGCAGCTAGGGCTAGACAGTAGAGTGAATCCTCTCTCTGGGAGAAGCTATAACTTGGATTTCTTTCCTTCAGAAACGTTGATTTCTTGGCTGTTCCCCATGTGAGGGGTTAGCCCAGCTCGGGGAATGGTGCACAGGAGCTTGGGGTGAGGTGGATAATAAGTTCTCTGCGGTGAAATTTCTGGACTGTGCTGCATTCATTCCACATAAAACCTCTCAGTCCTGCAGTAGACGCACAGGAATCTCTCTCCAGTGGGGAGAGTATTCGTGGGTGCTTCTCTGGACACCGAATTCTGGTTCAACAGCTCTTGAAACTGTCCTGATTGGGGATGGGCGGGGTGTGGGGGGGAGATGTGGAGCATGTGAAGGTGAGAACTCTCAAGGTCATGTTTACTTACCTGCATTGCAAAAACTAAAATTGGGCCCCCCCCCCCCGCCCCCAGAGCTCGCCAAGCTGTTACGAAATACTCCATGACAAAATGTGGCCAATGTGTCAGAGCCTTGTACTTGCCCCCTTTTCAACCTAAAGTATTTTGATGCGTTTCCGGATTTCACTCCTCAGGAAGAGCCACCTCCTAACCTGTCACCTGCTTCCCCTGGCTTGTGCCTCCACGTGTTTAAATAATCTGCTACCACCGAATTTCTTGAGTCATCAAGCTAAGGCATAATCTGATCTCCTACTTTGCAAGGCGAAGATTTAACCCTTGGCTAATTCCCCCTCACCCCTGGCCCACCTCTATGTGGCAGTTAGTTTAAAATTTCTGATTAAATGGAGAACGGCAAAAAAAAAAAAAAAAAAAAAAATTCTTACAGGCATGTTAATATTCTTCCTGCGGAGTCAAATAATATACTATGATTTTATTTCCTTGCCGTTTGCAAAATTTTCTTGTTCTTGGAGTTAATAATTACCTTATATTTTAAAATTTCCTTTGTTTTTGGTTTTTGGGTTTTTAAAATTTTTTTTTTAATGTTTACTTATTTGTGGGAGAGAGGGACAGAACATGAACAGGGGAGGGGCAGAAAGAGAGGGAGACACAGAACCTGAAGCAGGCTCCAAATTCTGAGCTGTCAGCACAGAGCCCATTGTGAGGCTCAAACTCCCAAACCATGAGGTCATAACCTGAGCTGAAGTCCGACACTTAACTGACTGAGCCACCCAGGCGCCCTTAAGTTTCCTTTGTTATCCAGCTACTGTTGTTAATTCTTAAACTTGCCAACAGAATGTACTTTCCCACCAGCCCTATTTTCCACATACATCAGGTTTCCTTCCAGTTAAATATTGTTCCTGGCTAGGTTCCCCTGGAGCCCTATCTTCCTGCTCCAGGCCAGCCAGAGGCTCCCTTGGCTCTGCCCGGACATCAAACTGGGGCTGCCCTTCTCACGAAGTCCTACTATCTTGAGTTGGGGTCCCCTGTTTCCTAACACAGTCATTTTGGTAGAGTACTTTCAGAGAAGGGATACAGAAGATGTAAAAGTTTTGTGAAAATGACTGTATTCTATCTTCATACTTGGTTGCTAGTTTGGCTGGGTATAGACTTTTCCTTCAGAATGCTGAAGGCATTGCTCCTTTGACATATGGCTTCCCATGTTCACGTTTGGAAAGTCTCATGCTACTCTGATTTCCAATTTTGATCTATTTCTAGGGATGTTCTCTTGATCCCTCCGAAGGGGAAGAATATATTGAGCATTTGTCATACATTAGACACTGTGTTAGAAGCTTTACATACTCTCGCCTTGCTTAGTCCTCACCAAAAATAAACAAACCTGAGATAGAAATTACTTTTTCTCCTCTCACATAGGGTAACTGAGACTCAGAGAAAGTAAGTGTATTGCCCAACACATGGGGCCAGTCATTACAGGGTATACTATAATGAGGACTGCAAAATCTCAAAAAAAGTTTCTCCTGTCACGCATCCTCCATGATTGTCGGGGAGCTCTGCCTGTCACAGGCACTCACGGACCCCATTTCCGGAAGCTCTGACTACACACGTGCTTCCCTAATTGATGCAGCAGCAGGAAGGGAATGTGGCAAATCTCATAATGGTTCTTACAGTTTGTGCCTGGAAGTAACACGTTTCATTGGCCAAAGCCTGTCACATGCTATACTGTACGTTCAAAGGCTGTGAGAGTATTTCCAGAAGAGAATTCTTTCCTGGCAATTTTTTCCGAAATGCTTCCCCCTGCCCCAATTCCAAAGTCCCAGTAACATTTAGCCAAGAAATTGGGAAAACAGGAAAAAGCTGTGATTCTCCTGTAAGAATTAAAATATAAGAATCAACCTAGAGATGTTACTGGTCCAAAGCACTCACTCGTGGCAAGGTGAAAGCAAGACCAAGAAACGCTAATGTGTGGAATCAGAGGTTAAGGGTAACTTTTCCAGGAACCAGGCCAGGAGCACCCCAGAAGCCAAGAGCATCTCATGAGTCAGTCTTTCTAGCTGCTCTTGCTGTGGTATAAGTGAATCTTCATGGCTCTGTCTGCTACGTGAGCCATTCTTACACATAAAATAAATATCAGTAAGTTTGTATGCATAATATACTTCGCATGAGTCCTATGAGTTATGTTCTAAGAAATCAGTTTTGGAAACAAAATATATCCTTAAATTGGCAATTTCAACACATGATTCTACTTAGTGCTGTTAACTTTGGTAGGAGATCTGAATGTTATGTTGTTGGAACACAACCCAGCAACATGCACTGGTGTTTTCCAGTGTTTGAATATTCCCTCCAGGCACAGGTCTTTGTAAACACTTAAATGGAAGAAATGCAAAGAGCAGATGATGTGAATATTGTGGAAAACTCTGACAGGAAATCAGAAACTGAACAAAGATCTGCGTTAGTCAAGCAGTATCTATTTCAACAGCAAAATCAAAACCAGGGCAAGAAGATAAGAAAAATAAATATTTTTAATTTTCATCATTAAAAAAGGAAATAAACTTATATGAAGAAGTAGGTACTCTAGAACTTGACTCAAAAGTACTTTTGGATGTACTCCTAACAGTTAAACAAATGTGAAGGCCAAAAAGGAAATTGGTCAGGCAATTAATGCCTGTGTCTTCTAAATTTTCCTTTTAATAGTCATACTTTACAGAATTATATGTTGCGTTGTATTCAATTTTTATAGCAGTTTTCATCTGACATTTATCGTGTGTATCTTTCCCTTCTTTTAATATGTTCTATTGTCAAATTTCTGTATAAGGAAAAGACTGTTTTTGCTTGTTATTGAAATACCCAATCTTATCACAAGAAATCAATTCATAATAATAAACCATGCATTTATTATATACTTTTTAGTGGAAACTTCCAGCAGCATGATTCTATTAAAAAAATTGATCCAGTGGTTATTATGATTGCACATTATTATTTAAACAAGTAAATAGTCTCACGAAAAATAGAGAATAATTTATGATTTCAGAATTCTTGGGAATTCTGATTTCTTATTCCCAAATCCCAAAGACTGATGCCTCTCAGGACTCTGGAAGTATTAAGCAGTGGAAGATAGAACCTGTCGAGAGCCTGAGATTACCATAGTCAGAGATTTTTGGTGGGGCGCCTGGGTGGCTCAGTCGGTTAAGCATCCGACTTTGGTTCAGGTCATGATCCGTGGTCCACGAGTTCGAGCCCCACGTCAGGCTCTGTGCCAACAGCTCGGACCCTGGAGCCTGCTTTGGATTCTGTGTGTCCCTCTCTCTCTTCCCCTCCCCCACTCATGCTCTGTCTCTCTCTCTGTCAAAAATAAATAAACATTAAAAAAAAAATTTTTTTTTAATTTGGTGACTCGTACTAAGTTTCACTTAAATGGTAGGCTGGAACCCAAATCTTTCTTATTCCAAAACTCATGTTTTGTCCTCTACCTGAAACTTCCTCTATTGTCACTGTGTACTAGTATTCATTCATTCATTCATTCATTCATCCAACAAGAACTTATTGGACCTCATGTATGCAGGAATCATACAGGTCTAGCCTGGAGATATATCAGTCAGTATTTGTTGACTGCCCGATTACCAGTCCCTAAAAAGTGCTCTAGCAAGAAACATTGGTTCTGAAGGAATGAGACATAGGATAGCCCCCCTTTTGATGGGGAATAGAAGGTAAAGTCAAGAGAAGGACAGGGCAGTTGGAATGGAATGTTTGGTAGATGGCTGCTGGAGCCTCCTCTTTGCTCTGTGCATTCTCACGAGCGCAAGGGAGGAAAGGAGGAAAGTCCCAGAGACGGTGGGCTTCTGAAAGAAAGATGAGAGGTCTTCAAGACAGTGAGGGGGAGTGCCGACTTTGGCATCTCACAGTCCCGAATTCAAATCCTAAGTCCGTGGTCTCGTCAAATCGCTGAAGTGCTCAGAGCTCTGGTTTTCTCATTGGAAAATAGGAACAACAATTCCTAACCTCAAAGCGTATCATTTGAGTTAAATATATTTACTTACAACACATCAGGCTCTTGGTACAGCATTTGGAACATAGCAAATGCTCAGTGAGAGCTATTCATCATATTTGATTATCATTTTGCCTGATCCTCAATAGTCTTGAGAATTTTCGAGTATTTATGAGTAATGTGCCATACAGAGCTTTAGAAATTTCCTCAATGAATCAAGAGTTCTTGCCTAAGGGGAGACTATTTAAAATGCAGCCTGACTTTCTAGAGGGAGAAAAAAAAAAAAAAAGACCTGAGCTTTCATATTTCCTTTTCCATTCAGTGGTGGGAAAGGTTTTTCTTAGCTTGTTTGTCCTGAAACCATGGATACCGCATAAAAATAAAAGAACGTGACTGCCCTGGGATATGAGATGCATGTGGTAGTCAGAAAGCATAAATAAATATATCTGATATGTTTCCAATATCTTTTCTTCTAAGGTAAATGTGGAACCCATCTCTCCCCAAGCCTTTTGCGGGGTCATGGCACGCCCTCTGGTGGCCCATCTCTTTCAATGGCTTTACCTGCCCCGATGAGCAATCTTTCAGAAGCCGTCTCCTGGTGAGTACTTCTCTTGTCAACTGAAAAGCAGGATCCACAGGGTAGGGGCCACTCTCTACAGTCAGAATCCTAGAAACGGTCAAGTCAGCGCTGTTTGCATGGTTTTCTAAGGGAAGATTGCCTTGTGGGTGGACACTGATGAGTTGTATATGTTTTTTCAAGAACACATTCCATATATATGTCACCTTGTGCCTGTCTTGATCTGTCTGGCCAGAGTCGAGGCTAGTAAGAGGTGGCACCACGATGACAAATCCCCCTGGTGAACTGGGCCAATTCTAGGCTGGGGGGGGCCTCATATGCCATGGCGGGGAGTTAAGACATATCACTTTAACCAAGTGATCCTTACTGCAGTGGGGAGCTACCCAAAGGTTTAAGGGGAAAGGAGAAGGGGCGTGATCAAATTTCTATGGCAGAAAGGTCACTCTGGCTAAAGTGAGAAGAACAGATTGTAGGTCACAAGATCTCGAAGGCCCGTGGACAGTCAGGAGGAAATGGCAGAAGAGCAGGTGTGGGATGATGGTAGCCTGGCCCAGGTGGTACAACAGGAGACAAGAGGCTGAATTCCTGGCGATGTTCGGAAGGTATCGTCATGTTAACCTTGGCTGTCAACTAGATGTGGACAGTAAGGAAGAATCAGGGGTAGAGAATGCTGCTCAGATTTTTGGCGGGGACAACTGGGTAGAAGGTGGCGGTATTTAATGACATTAGAACTCTGGAGGAGGCCCAGGTTGGAGGGGGTGACCCCCTCAGAGGAGTTCAGGTTAGGACATGTTCACGTAGAACACGTGGAATCTCCAGGTCGGGAATGCCAGGTCGTCTGCTCATCTGACTCTCGACCCGAGGCCCTTTCCACTGTGTATGGCCGCCCCATCCTCCAGACATAGATCATTCTATGGAATGGTGGGGAGGAGGTGCTGTCAGGGACTTTAAGTCCCACTGGCCCAAATGATTTGCCTTAAGTATCTCTTTTGGTCTTAGGGAAGGAATAGTGGAGAAGTGCACAGAGAAAACCTCAACGTGACAGTCTTCCTTTTTTCAATAGCATCTCCCTGCCATAGCAATACTGTAATTGACTCAGGAAAGGGCCATCAAGAGATGCTAAAGCCAGTTTGTTTGTAAACCAATTATCTACACCGTCTAAAAGTGTCTCTCTACAGATTTATTATGACAAAGGGAAAAAAGTTACCCTAAGAGTGAAGAAATGTGGTAGCACCACCAAATGTCCGTTCATTGATTATTTATCAATTATAAAGAGGGAAAGATTCCTCTAAAGTAGAGAACTCACGGGGCACCTGGGTGGCTCAGTTGGTTAAGCGTCCAACTTCAGCTCAGGTCATGATCTCACAGTTTGTGAGTTCGAGACCCACGTCAGACTCTGTGCTGACCGCTCAGAGCCTGGAGCCTGCTTCGGATTCTGCGTCTCCCTCTCTCTCTGCTCTTTCCCTGCTCGTGCTCTGTCTCTCTCTTTCCTTCAAAAATAAATAAACATTAAAAAATGTTTAAACAAAATAGAGAACTCACTTTGACCCCATGACTGACAGTTAACCATGGACAGACTGACAGCAGGTGCTTCCTAACATGATGTCCTGAGAAGGACATATCATGTGCAGAATTTAAACTCATTCAAGGGACATGCCACACAAACCCACCTCAAAGGGCATGCCAGAAAACCACAGGCCTGTACTCTTTAAGAATATCATACGATAAGGGGCGCCTGGGTGGCTCAGTCGGTTGGGCGGCCGACTTTGGCTCGGGTCATGATCTTGCGGTCTGTGAGTTCGAGCCCCGAATCGGGCTCTGTGCTGACAGCTCAGAACCTGGAGCCTGTTTCGGATTCTGTGTCTCCCTCTCTCTGACCCTCCCCTGTTCATGCTCTGTCTCCCCCTGTCTCAAAAATGGATAAAACGTTAAAAAAAATTAAAAAAAAAAAAAAAAAAAAAAAAAGAATATCATACGATAAGAGATAAAGGTCGAGGAACTTCTCTGGAATAACAGAGACCAAAGAAACATGACAGTGAAGTATCCATATGGAATCCTAGATTAGGAAAGCATGTTATAAAGGAAAATATCGGAGAGACTGGGAAAAATTGAAAACAATCGTGTTCATCAATAGTGTTCTATCAACGTTAAATGTCCTAACTTCAATCACGATACTGTGCCCTTATTCTTAAGAGTCACTTGCCCGTATGTTTACCCATTCGGGAAGGGTCAGGGTGTCTGCAGTTTACCCCAAACATTTCCTGTCCTTGTCTTTGCAGGCTACTGTAACAAAATAGCACAGAGTGAAAGGTACACAACAGAAATTTATTTCTCAGAGTTCTGGAGGGTAGAAATCCAAGATCATTGTGCAGCGTGACTGGGTGAGGGTCTGCGACCTCTCCTTATACCCGGACACGGGGAAGGGTTGGGGAGCACCGTGGGGTCTCTTTCATAAAGGGACTACTCCTCAGGAGCGCTCTGTCTTCATCGCGTAATACTTCCCAAAGGACTCACCTCCTCATAGCATCCCGTTGGAGGTTAGCATTTCGACATAGGAATGGAGGGGCAGGGCACAAACATTCAGCCGCTGGCAGCTCCTGACAATAATATGAATACGTATGCATGTATATGGAGAGATAAAGCAAGAATGGTAAAATATTACTACCTGACGACTGTGAATAAGACTATAATGTTCCATGTACTCGTTTTGCAATGTCTCTGGGGCTTGTTATTATTTTTACTCCAGATAAAAGGAAAAGACCTACCTCTGCCCAACCCATCCACAAAGAGAAGAGATTCTGAGCACAGAAATGTAACCGGTGTCTCTCGTTTAAAGTCAAATACAACAGTATTATCTTTTATAGCCACTAAATTCCATCTTGATGAAATGTCAAAATAGGAAACAGGTGAAGGAGTAATTTCCTGCTTCGCCAGGCTCTTAAGAATGTACAGTATTTGCTGTCCATTTAGAACCTGCCGGGTTTAGAGAGGAATTTGTTTTCTTTTCAGTGGAGGCACCTCAGATGAAAGCTGCTGAGGTCCAAAGAGCAGCGAGCTGGGCTGCTGGCAGGCGTTCCTGGGTCTGTGGGCGCCCCGGGAACCAGGCTGGGGCGGGGGCACCCGCACCCGGCTGTTCCTGCAGGGGGAGGTGGGGACCCTGCGGACACTCCTGTTCCCGGGGGGGGGGGGGCTCTTTCTGGCTGTTTCTCGCTGCCCAGGTGAGCTGGCGGGGAAGTCCGGGAATCAGAGTGCTGAAAGGGATCTTGGAAGGCACCTTAACTCTCTCTCCTGCCCAGCTGTGGATTTGAGCTCCCCTTCGGGGTCCCTGCCACGTGGTCGGCCAACCTTGGCCGGATCGTAGGCAGTGGCTAAGAACCCCCCGGCCGGCCCCTCCGTTTTCAAACAGCTGAAGTCACTTGAACATCCTTTCTCATAAGAACAAGTACCAGAGCGAAATGTCTACTTCGATGTTTCGAGGCCCCTGGTAAAACATTTCTAAGGAAAAAAACGTCAGAACAGGTTAACTCACATTGACTTACGGTCCATAAGTTAAGTCTTACAGGACTATCTATTTCAGATCCTTCAGCAAGGCTTCTCTGGGTAACATCTTTCAGAAGTAACATAAAATTACGGATCAGGGTGCTTCTTCATCACCTCCTGAGACATGCTCATTTTATGACTATATTTTTTTAAATTTTTTTTCATGTTTACTTATTTTTGAGAGAGAGAGAGAGCACGCGTGAGCAAGCAGGGGAGGGGCAGAGACAGACACACACACAGAATCCGACACAGGCTCCAGGCTCTGAGCTGACAGCACAGAGCCCGGTGAGGGGTTCGAACCCACGAACCGTGAGATCGTGACCTGAGCTGAAGTCGGAGGCTTAACTGACTGAGCCACCCAGGCGGTCCATGTTTTTTTAATAAAACAAAAATAGGCAAAATAGAATGATACGTATACATGTAGTATGCCTATATATACGTGCAGAGAGCACGTTTGCGTGTGCAGAGGTGGGGATGTGGGGGGATAAGGCATTCTGAGGAGTGGGTGTGGGCGAGGGAAGGGGGACAGGAGGAAAGAGGAAGGCTTTTACTTTCCACCTTACATGTTTTGTCATGGTCTGAATATTTTTTTAGAAGAGCGTGTGCTATTTTTATCATTAAAACGTGTCTCTCAAAAACATTTAAAAAACAACAGAAAAGAGAAATCACTTAAATCAAGCTGAAATCCTGTGGCCCAGCATTTCCATTTTGTACTACACTGTGGGCAACACAGAATAAGCCTGTTCCTTCTTGCACACAGCAGCAAATCAGGTCCGTGAGGCCACCCCCCGGGGCCCTCTGTTTCTCTTCTCCAAGCTGCGTGTTCCCATCTCCCTCAGCTGCCGTTCAGTTGACAAGGTCTCAGGTCTCCTTGACATTCTGTCCCCCTCCCCTGAGCTAGAGCGGATCAAGGGGGCTCAGAGAGAAATCCGTTCAGAAGTTCAAATGGCAGTTGGTTGTCTGTTGAAAATTAGCAAGTCCGTGGTACCCTGTGTTCATGCACGAACTTGGCCTAACGTTGTGGGGTCTCGGGTATTCTATTAAGAGATGCGTCAGTGACACACAAAAGCAAGTCTGCAGGGGCCCTGTTATCAATACCACCACGAGCTCTGACCGCACTTGTAAAACCTGGCCGACTTACCAACGCGAGCCCAGCAAAGGTGGGCAGCAAAGAACAGCAAAGGTGATGCCTGATATCCGAGTCAGTCTTATCCAGAATAAAGCCTCTGGCACAGCTTGAAGCCGCTCGTTCTGTGTTCATTTACCATTGGAATGACCATACCTTCTGTTTGCCTGGTTGAGTCCTGCTTTAATGCCCATTTGTCCTTGCATGACGATTAATAATGTCCCTTTTACTCTTAAAAGTCTTGGCAACTTGAGTGATGAGATATATACGGTCACCCCACTTACCACACATCAGAATAATAATAGTAGAGACATTTTTGTCACGTTAGAAGAGGAATTTCCCCCTGGCTTTGGTGATACCCAAAGCACCCGTGAACATTCCATATCCATAGATGCCAAATTTCAGGAAATGAGACGGCCGCTGGTGTGGGTGCTCCTGTCTGAGGTTCCATAACCACCTTGGAAACGGCAGCCCCCCAATTTCATCCTGGGAAGACCAGAACTAGATTCCGTGAGGTGACTGATTTCAACTGATCATCTTGCCCAGCCCACTTGGCAGCAAGCCTTCACTTGGCACTCCGTCTCTACCTCTCCCACCCAGGAAAATTTATTCCCCCAGGAATCAGGAGCGTTAGCAACCGTACTCACAAGACCGGCATGTCCTATCGGCACGTAGCAAAGAAGAGAGCACATAACAAAGCGGTCAAGAGTATTGACTCTGTCACTTATGTGGGCAGGTTTCTTAACCACTCTATGCCTCAGTTTCCCCATCTGTAAAGTGAGGTTGACCGTGGTCCCTACCTCGTACAGCTAACAGGAGATTCGAATGAGTTTGTTGCTTTTTGTTGTTGTTGTGTTTTTTGGTGTTTCAAGTTTTTATTTAAGTTCCAGTTAACTTACAGGGTAATATTAGTTTCAGGAGTAGAATTTAGTGATTCAACACTTAAAAAAAATTTTTTTTAACGTTTATTCATTTTTGAGAGACAGAGACAGACCACGAGTCGGGGAGGGGCAGAGAGAGAGGGAGACACAGAATGTGAAGCAGATTCCAGGCTCTGAGTTGTCAGCAGAAAGCCCGAAGCGGGCTCTAACACATGAACCGTGAGATCATGACTTGAGCCAAAGTCAGACGCCCTTAATCCCCGTCGCCTGTTTTACCCATCCCCCACCCACCTGCCCTCTGGTGACCATCATTTTGTTCTCTATGGTTAAAGGTATGTTTCTTGGTTTGTCTCTCTCGTTCTTCCTTTGCTTGTCTGTTTCATTTCTTAAATTCTACGTATGAGTGAAATCAAATGGTATTTGTCTTTCTCTGACTGGCTTATTTTGCTTAGCATAATACTCTCGAGCTCCATCCACATTGTTGCAAATGACAAGATTTCATTCTTTTTCATGGCTGAATAATATTCCAGTGTGTGTGTGTGTGTGTGTGTGTGTGTGTGTGTGTGTATACATACACTCTACATCTTCTTCCATCTCAATCAATGGACCTTTGGCTTTTTCTATAATTGGGCTATTGTCAATAGTGCTGCTATAAATATCAGGGTGCATGTATCGCTTCAAATGTGTATTTTGGGGTCCTTTGGGTAAATACCTAGTAGTGCAATTGCTGGATCGTAGAATAGTCCTACTCTTAACTTTTTGAGGAACCTCCACACTGTTTTCCAGAGCGGCTGCACCAGTCTGCATTCCCACCAGCAATGGAAGACGCTTCCCCTTTCTCTGCATCCTTGCCAACACCTGTTGTTTCCCGAGTTGCTAATTTTAGCCATTCTGACAGGTGTGAGGTGATACCTCGTTGTAGTTTTGACTTTTCATTGTTTTAAAACATTGCCTGGCACCTAACCCGTGCTACATAAGCCTTTGGCAAACGGTAAATAGAGTAACTTGACCTTGATTGCATGGCTTCAGACTGGAATGATCAGAGGGAAAATATAAATAAGATGTGTCTGAGTGGGTCTGCTTGGGCCATTTGAGAATCCATCTGGGCTCTGTTTAGGAAACATAACCAAAGAATAGAGTTTTATCAGCCGAAGCATCCCACCCACTGCAAACACGGAGGAAATTGTCCTTTCATAGATTAGTGCTCTGGACACCTGCCTGCCTGCCATTTCCTCCGTGTCAATAAAGGCTAAAATAGACCGACCTCATTAGTGCTGGGAGGACATGAGCAGTTAAATGGTTGCTACACGAATCCTGTTCAAAGGCACAGTGTCAGAGGAAGAAACAACAGTTAGGCCTCGTTACTGACGTTCCTTCATTTACAGGAAGCCTCAGTGGGTTTATCTGGGGCACACAATTGAAGTACACCTTCTTTATCATTTTCTCCCGTGAGGTCTCATCAGTGTTTGTGCACGGGGCAGACTGGGTGTTTCAAGGAGCTGGAGTTCTCACTATGCTGAACATGATCAACAACATACAGATTATCTTCGAACCGGGTCATCTCTGAATCTGCGCTCTCTCTCCCCATTCTCTTGTTTTCCCTCCCCTCAGCTGGACCTCCCCAGCCCCCACCCCCACCCTCAGGCCTTAGAAGCCAGCCTGGCCCCAACCTCCCTTTTCAAGCCAGTTTTCGAATGCTCAGTGGTTAATTTACCCCCTTTCTTTTCCTACCTTCCTTTCCTGCATGAGCTAATTTGGCAAATTTTCCTAGTCATATGGCCATTCTGGGGAGTTTCAAGGGTATTATGAGTCAATTTCATTAATTCCAATCTTAGAGTTGAAGAGTCGACCTTGTTCTTTTTTTTTTCCTTTTTTTTTTTTTTTTTTAGGTACTAAGGAGACCTCTCACTTGGCCTCCGACATACTACTATTCTCTGTGACTGGTCATAGATTTTGCTTGTTTTTTTCTTTTTAATATATATGTATATATGGTACTTAGATGAAAGAAAATAAAAACAAGGGGAAAAAAAACCCCACTACTTTTGCTCTGAATTTAGAACCAAACTCTAATTCCTCTTCCAGACTGTCATGACCGCAAGGAAATGAGGAATATCCTCCCATAAAATGTTTCCCCTCCTGATTTCTTTCAGATGCTTCAAAGCAGTCAGGAGTTTGAGGTCTTTCTTTGGCCAAAGTCTGGTTCAGGTCATATATTCTCTGGGTGCCTGAGGCTGGGCAGTGTAGAGGAACAAATAACATTAGACATCTGTGCTAACTAGGACTGCCAGATTTAACAAAGGATGTTTGAATTTCAGGTACAAACGAACACGTGTTTTAGTATAAGTCTCTGTCGTTCAAATTGGTAATATCTGCAATATATGTCTCGTATAGACAGACTTATACCAACACGTATTTCCTGCTCATCTGAAACTCAAATGTAACTGAATGCTACAGTTTGGTTTTGGTTTTGGTATGTTGGCTACCCTACTCCCACCCCACAAGGTCAAAGCCCCTTGTCAGGGGCCCCTGTAAGCATACACAGATTACGCTCATGCTCTGACACACACTTCTTGTCCCCCTTCACCTGCCCCCCCAACCCCCCGCCGGTTAGGGTCTAGATAGTGCAGAGGGTGAAGAGAGGTATTTCTCCGAGGGACTGAAATTCCCCAGGGATGGAGAAGCGTTTGTTAGATCTCTATGACAGTCGTCAGCACAGGTCCCTTGGAGAAATTTCAGGAATTCATGCAAACACAAAGAAAACTCTCTTCCATAAACACAAAGCACACATATTACTACTGTTACCATTTTGGTGGACAAGAGAGAGAGAGAGAGAGAGAGGGCACATTGATACGGGTGGCCCAGCATTCATTCTGCCTTCTTCAGGGAGCCACACCCACATTTTGTTCCATACATGGCCCCTCAACCCATAGAAAATCATTTCAAGTGGGACTGCCAATCTGGATGTCACGAGCTCTGTTGGCAAGACAGTAGGCAGATGACCAAGGTGGTATTTCTATCTCCCACTAAGTGAGCCTCACAAACTGAAAATGCTGGATGTCTTTCCTTCCAAGAGGAAAACAGCGAGGAGATCGCCCATTGGTTCCCATCACACAGACGCCCAGTGCATCACTGGGTCCTGGGCCTTCTGAGAATGAATTCTTCAGCTTTCCTTTCAATTCTTTTATAGTAAATTGATTGCATTGATGGTCCCAATTGGTCACCTCCATATTCGTGCTAATTCCAGGGGTAGAATCCTATGAAGAGGTGGAGTCTAGTTCTGCACCCCTTGGGTCTCGGATGCCTTGTGATTTGCTTTGGCCTGAATACAGGGGAGGCGAGGGTGTTCCAGCTCAGAGCTTACTCTTCCAGAGGCCCTGTGTGCTCTTTCAATGTTCCTAGAACCCTGACTCCACTCTAAGAACAAGAAGGGCCTAGGTTGCTGAGGGATGAGAAAACATTGGAAGGAGGGTCTGGGGCCTCACTGCCGAGAGAGATATGGGAAAGAGCAGCCTACATTACGGAGCTGAATAAACTGATTTTTTTAAGCCACTGTATTTGAGATGGTTTGTTATGCAGCAGTAGCTAACTGATACATCCATGAACTTCCACATCCGTCCAATAAATTCTTTTTCTTGTCAGCCAGAATGAATTTCTGGGGCTGTGAACAAAGAAGTCAAATTGAGACTTTCCATTCTTTTACCAAAATATAATCATATGCTATATCCTCTTTGGGAATCTCGCTATGTCCTTTAGCAGTTGATTTTGAGCATCTTTCCCTAACAGTAAACTGGGCCCAGGAAAGGAGGAAAATCTACCCAATGCCACTTCTGAGCCTCTGCCCAAATCCTTTTACATCATGACATTATGGCCATTGGCCAAACTTCCATTTTTAGATATCCCTCGCATGACCTGTTCAGCAGGAAATGCCTTTGTTCAGTGAGAGTGTTGGACAGTATAATGATTTTTCACAGCTTGCTGGCCAAGAGAAGGACAGAGTCATGCCTCAGAGGTGCTTGAGAGCATGAACATTTCCAGGCACTGTTTACCTCTTTGGAAAAAGAAGACAGTAATTTTATTCAAAGTGTTCTATTCTCTTCAAAAGGATAAGATATGTGGATGGAGAAGACAGAAAAAGAGATAGTCCCTATAATGACTTTATTTTCCGAAAAAAAAATCTAAGTAATTGAAGTTCTCCAGTCCTTTTTTTCCTGGTCATCCTATTTCCAACATCTGCTTTTCCTTTTGTTTTTCACTGAATGGTGCCTTAACTTGACATATTATTTGTTTGGAGGAGTAGGACAAGGGGAGAATGCGATGTTGGTCTGATAATCTGAATCTTATGCTAATGGAAATACATTAAAATATCCCCCGCCCTGCCCCCAATAATGAGTGTTTGCCAAATGGATCTCCTGCAATTCTGCACATCTTTCTGTTGGAGGGAGTTTTCTGAATGCATCATCTGCTTTGGTCCTTTCCAAAATGGCGTACAACCAGAAGTCTATTATTATCTTGATTCTTTCTCCTTTGTATCTGATTTTTTGCTGATAATAATAGCTAGCACTGGGGTACCTGGGTAGCTCAGTTGGTTAAGCATCCAACTCTTGATTTGGGCTCAGATCATGATCTCGTGGTTCATGAGATCGAATCTCACATTGGGCTCCATGCTGACAGTGTGGAGCCTACTTGGGATTCTCTCTCCCTCTGCCTCTCTACCCCTCTTCCCTGCTCGCTCGCTCTCACTCTCAAAAAAAATCAATAAACTTAAAAAAAAATAATAGCTAGCATTTATAACATTTTCCTTGGCATTTCACTCACCGAATCCTCACAAAACCTCTATGAGGGAAGCGTTATTTCCCCAAGGCTTAGGGAAGGCAAGTTAGTCATACAAGGCCCTGTACGTAACAAGTATCAGAGCTGGGATTTCAACCCCAGTTTGTCAGACTTCTCAGTCAAAGTGTTTTAACTTGTTGCTATACTGCCTCAGTCACTTTGGGATTTTAAATAAAGACCAAAAAACCACAAAACACATTAAATCACAATATGGAACCCATACTTTTTTTTTTTTTTTTTTTAAGGTGAAAGCAGTAAGTGGTCTTAATGAGCTTCTTTCCGATCCCGCAAGGGTAGGATGTTGAAATCATACCTGATCCTGTCTTTTCCACCCGAAGCAACTTTCCCAGTTTTCCACATAAGCCTGAGGGGACAGGAGAACACACAGTATCTCCCTGAATGAGACCATGGGGGACCGCGATACAGAACCTCACGCAGAAACTTGAGAAACATTCACAATGTTAACTGCGGACAATTGCACAGGTACTTGAGGGGGAGAAAGAATGGATGGTATGCTGAGCAAGCTCTCTCCTTTTTGAAGTGGATTTTATCTTAAAGGGTGGATATTTATGGAAAACACAAGATCACCTACAAGAAAAGCCAAGAGCACGAATGACAGCCCATTCTATCAATCGGCGTATCCAAAAGAACTTTGTGTAATTAGGGAAATGTGTTCTAGCTGTGGTGTCCAATATGCTAGCCACTGACCTCGTAGGACTATCAATCCCTTGAAATGTGGCCAGTGCAGTGGACGGGACTGAATGTTTAATTTTCACTAATCTTAGTTACTTTTAATGAGCTGGAATTTAAATGTTAATCGCTACATGTAGCCAGTGACTTATTGGACACTATAGGTCCAAATGGCTACAGAAGTGTCGTGAGTCTGGTAGGTGGAGGTCGGTGGGAAGGTTTCACGGAGACATATTTTGAGCAGCTTTCAAAGTGGAGTAGGGAGGGAGGAAAATGCAGCTGGAATGAAAAAGAAACAAAGAAACAAAAGCCTTGTCATACTAGAGCGCCGGAGGTTACAGATTCAAACGCCTACCGTAAGGACCATGAAAGCCACATAAACAAGGGAAATAGGGTGCGGTTAAGAGACAGTAGAGTGCAGTGGCGACTGTGGAAAGTTAGAGACACTACCTGCATCTAAAGCATCAATCGCTACTCCGCTCCAACCAGTTACCGCCATACAGAAATGCAGACCCACTGGTGACTATCTGCTTATGTTTTGAGAGAGGTCAGAAATTCAGAGTTTTATGTTGCCGTCTAGTTTCGAACGTTGGCACCTGCATCAGTGTGGGCTAAACATTTTCAGCAGACGTTGTCGGTGGCCTCCTCGTGTCCACTCGGCACTTGTCTCCGCCCACCAAGCTGCCTCCTGAACACAACTTTAAGTCTTGCTCAAAACACTGTATGCGCACTGGGCATTTGTGCAGGGTATGCCCGGTATGTTGAAGAATTAATGCTTTTGGAGGCATCATCCCACCAACGACAGACACACGGGGAGTGCATGAATCCCCAGTCTCTTCACCCCTCCGCTGAGACAGCCCTGAGGCGTCTTCTGGGTTTCCCCCAGCGTTCCCTTGTGTGACTGAGCTGCCCACAGTAGACGCTGGCAGACAATGTATCATTCATTGGTTTCCACTCCTTCCCCATCCCACCTCCCCACGCACCCACCGATGTTTCCAAGGGATCACCTCCAAATAAGCCACTTGCACACGAATCCATACCTCATAGCCCGATTTTAGAGGGACCCAAACAAAGACACGGTTGTCACACACAAACTCAACATCTCAGTGGTGTTGATGTTCCCTCCCATCACAGCCAGTGCAGGTCACGGTGGAGACCCTGTCAGCTCCTTCAGGGGCAAAGGCTCCCGTCTTCATGAGGATCTACATCTGCTACGCTAGTTTCCCTCCGTGCGTCCAGCTGCGGATACAGCTCGAACACTGGGGGAAGGATTTGCCATGACACTGCCCAGAAGCGTATATTCCATTGGCAGAACTTAGTCTCGTGGTCCCTGCTCTACGCTGGGGAAGCTGGGACCTGTGGTGTAGCCGTGCACCGTTACAAAAGTAGCTGGTGCCGTTGCAGCTCGCTTAGACTTTGAAAAACACCGTTCTGGCCAAAGAAACCACGTATGTCTGTGCACCCCCGTCAGCTTGCCGTTCACCAGTTTGCAATTTCTGGCCCACGCATTATTACCTAAAATTGAGAAAAAAAAAAAAGTGCTAGTAAGTTACCCGAGTTGTGAACTTACACAGAATCAAGCATCACACCTTTTTCCCAGTTGGGTGATAAAATAGACGTATGGAAATCAAATCAGTTCTTCATTGACTAATTTAAATTTTTTTTGACATTTATTTATTTTTTGAGAGACATAGAGAGACAGAGTACAAGTTGGGGAGGGGCAGAGAGAGGAGACACAGGATCCGAAGCAGGCTCCAGGCTCCGAGCGGTCAGCACAGAGCCCAACGCCGGACTCGAACTCACGAACCATGAGATCATGACCTGAGCCCAAGTCGGCGGCTAAACTGACTGAGCCACCCAGGCGCCCCGATTCATTGACTAATTTTATAATTTCTGGGGGGAAAATAATTTCACCTCTGATAGTTCTTCCGTGAACAGAGGCTCCCAACATGGTAGCCTTTCTTACTTCTTGCATCTCTGTGAAGTGTTTCTCTATCTGTAAATAAAAGGTGATTTAAACACAGTCTTATGCCCCGCCCCCTTCCTTTTGGACCCCTCACCCCCTTGCTCTTGACACTCCAGTCATGCTTTTTTTTTTTTTTCTCAAACTTGCCAAACTTTTCCCCACCTCCGTGGCTTTGCAGATACGGTTCCCTCTTAAAGGAATGTGTTCCTTCTCTCCACTCCTCCCATTTTCCCATTCTTTACCTAGCTGGCCCCCACGTATCAGTCAAGTCTCAGGAACAGAGTAGAAATGTTCTTTCCTCAGAGATGCTTTCACTGACCACCTTAAAATCAAGTCACTTTCCTCTGCCCACGGTCATTCTCGTTCATTCTGCCTGTGACTGTTTGGAACCATATTTGTCTATTTCATAGATGTTTTCCCCAGAGACTGCTCACTGCGGCACCACACACGCAGCACCTAGCAGGGTCTGGGGTGGTGCTCAAAATAGGCTCGAATAAATAAATATCAAGGAGAGTCCGCGGCTTTAAAGAATTTTGTGGGGATGTCTTTTCTCACTAAAATAGCGCACCCCAATCCGTTTTGCACGTTTGTTGAGCTTTACGGGGATTTCAGCAAGAGGAGTATTTGTACAACGAATGCTACCTGAAGCAACAAAAGAAAATAAGAATTCTTTCTTTAATCCCAGAAATCCATGAACCTATTAGTGTTTTCTAAAACTGGCCTGGATAAAACCCGCTGTGAACATTTATGTCAACAGGAGGGCAGGGTTGAAAGCTCTTTGAAAAAGTGAGGAGGCGTCACAGTGGAGAGGGTTATTTCCCAAGAGCATAATTGGCCTAAATAATCTACCAAGTTGTTCAGGGAAGAATAACATTGGGAGTTAGCTTCTGTTTCTCCCTGTTTTGTTTTGTTTTGTTTACCTGTGTACTCCATCCATCATTCTGAATGATACTCCCAAAGGTAGCCCCACCTTCCCCCCCCCCCCCCCCCCGAGATAGTGGCCTGTGTGGAAATAAACTAAGGGTGTTACATTAAAAGTGGGTGGAGGTTTTTTCCGAGGGCATTTTCTCCTTCATGTCTGTGCTACATTTTGTCTTTAATTGTTCTAAAATGGCCCTGGCGGCATTATGCAGAAGTTAAAAGTCAGATGGCCAGACCATTCGGTTCCAGGTCCCGCACCTGCCAGTTGTGATACCAAACGTGTCACTTAGTCGGGTCTCAGCCCCGATCCCTCATGTGTGAAAGGGGAATGTTGGCACCTCTTTCGAAAGGTGACTACGGCCATGCATGAGTAATGCAACACGTAGACCCTCTAGAAAAGGAGAAAGAGAAAAAGGAAAACTTACCTTGAATCCACTATGAACTTGTTACCAATTTATGTACCATAAACTCTCTGGGGCGCACCTATTTTTTTCTGGAAACGTCAAATGAAAGGGTGGTGGGTTATAAGACTTCTGTGGTGCTTTGGTGGTAACATCCTGCAATTCGTGGTAAATGACAAAAGACCCGGAGGTTCTGCTTTTGCTCGAGATTGTGTCACGCCAATCTCCAAGTGCACACTGCAGCTGTCTATCTAAGAAGCAGTGACTTGTTTAGTTCGAAATGTGGTTTTCGGTTTTGGGTTTTTGTTTGGGAGGGATTTGTTGCCAACTGGTGGGATTTGAAAGCGTTTTCCCCGTGGGAGGCAGATTCGGAAGTCTGGCCTGCTAAGACTCTTTTGGAAGCTGAAACTAATTAAAATATTTATTTTAGCCCCAGTAGCTAAGACGCAGCAGGGGAGGAAGTCCAACATTCATTTTTATGAAAGTGTAATTATACTCACTAACCTTTTGTGTACCCTGTTCGGCAACTGCCCCGGGGCCACCCCACCTCAAACACCTGCCCGGTGTGTGAGTATTTGGTAGAACAGTACTTAATGCCTGAGCCCAGGGCATGCGGGGCTCCCCACCTCCACCAAAGACAATAGAGCCTTGTTATAACTTTCATCACCTATAGACTCACCTCTGGGTGAAGTATTTTCCTAGTTTCACCTTCAGTGAGAGCCATAAAGCTATGCAAAAGAGAAAAAGGAGAAAGAAGCTAAAACAGAAAGCAGTTGCCCATTTCTGTATGTGGTATCACAGAGATTGAGTAAGACAGGAGACTGTGTAAGAGCCCTCTGTACTTCCTGACCACTTACACAATCCTTGACGAAATGTAGAGTCACGTTACAAGACAAGCTAATGTAAACATGCCCTGTTTTTAAATGGTGACAACTAATAATGATTGCACTTTCCATGAAAAAAGTGCTCAGGAGCCTGGGTGGCTCAGTCCGTTGGGAGTCCGACTTCGGCTCAGGTCATGATCTCACAGTCTGTGAGTTCGAGCCCAGCGTCGGGCTCTGTGCTGACAGCTCAGAGCCTGGAGCCTGCTTCCTGGAGCCTCGCTCTCTGCCCCTCCCCTGCTCATGCTCTGTCTCTCTCTCTCAAAAATAAAATAAACATTAAAAAAAAAAAAATGAAAAGAAAAGAAGAAAGTGCTCAGGGGATGAGCCTGGTAGATGACCCAGAACTAGGAACACTCAGGATGTCCAAGCACTGGGGCCAGAGGGTTCACTCGCATTCCCGTGTTACTCCTCCCTACTCTCCACCATAGGTGTTTCCATGAATGCTTTACGAAGGAGGAAACTGAGACCCCAGGAAGGTCGGTGACTTGGGAAGCGGTTCTTAGCGGGCTGAGAACATACACCGAGGGGTCCCATGGACCCCTGAGGTTGGAGCCCCCGCTCCGCTAATGACCAGTGTGACTTTGGGCAAGGTACTTAATCTCATTAAACCTCCATTTCGCCATCCCCAAAAGGGAGGTGATATGATAATGAGCTACCTTTCCTGTGAAGATTCATTGAGTTAATGTATGTAAAATACCTGGCGTGTCACCTGTCACTGGAGACTCGGTGATTCGCGCTTTGTCATCACTATCCTCAGTGACGGCATAAGCTTGGAGGGAGCACGAGCCAGGATACCAACCTGGGTGCAGTAGGGAGCAGTGCGAAGCCTGCTTGGGATTCTCTCTCTCCCTCTCTCTCTGCCCCCTCCCCCTGCCCCCCAATAAATAAATAAACTTGAAAAGCAAGAACTGCCGAGAAGCAGTCCTCCTGCCTCTGGGACACACCCTACGTGGGTCCTTGGACTCCTACCCCAGGCTTTTAAGAAAAATCTATTTGATGAGCTAAGAAGTATTTGTTTTATCAAGGGGAGAGAGACTCTGTGAGGCTTCTAGAATTCCCAGCCTTGATGAGGAAAAGGACTTACAGTGTATGTATTGTATTGTTACGGGCCACCTCCCCATTTTCTTCCCCCAAGACTTTCCTCCCACCCTTGGGCCCTCTCCTCCCTCTCCACCTCTTGACATCAGCTCATTCTTCAAGGGCCAGGTCAAATCCCATCACCTCGGCGTGATGTCCCGATTCCCCCTCTGGACCGCTGAAATGTTTATCTTTAGTTTAACACTTAATTGATTTTTCTGTTTCTTACGGACTAACCTCCCTCAAAGAGATTGTGTACTTCCTTTGTCTCTCCGGTAGGGTTCGATACTACGTTGAAAACCCAGGAGGCTCTAAATAGAGACGTGTGGACGGGTCTCGGCATTTCTGAAACGCCCGCCTGGTAGTGAGAACTGAACTGTAAACTTGGCACAGAACTTTAAGGCTTGGTCCCCACCCCTCAAGGTACTTTCATCTCTGAAGAGAACAAAGCTCGCAGCCTTTCGTAACTGGGAGACACTGTGGCAGAGAGGGCAGTAATGTGGGTTCTAGTTAATTCCCCCTGCTTCGCTTAACATTAAAACGGACATAATCGCAGTACCAACTTCACGGAGTCTTTGTTGGGTTTAAACGAGGTCACGCAAGTCAACTTCAGCGCAGAGCTTGGCATTGAGAGTTCAGAGTTAGTTACAGGTCGGTTCAGAAATGAGGAGAGCAGTTGTCCAAATGCAAGTACTCCAGAGGCTTACCTGGACGTATTCCAGGTCCAGCCCAAGCTGCCGTCAAATTCTTTCAAGGCTTTTAACGCTAAGTGTGAGCCCACAGTAGGAACAGACACTCTGCCCGTGCCATTTCCGTGCCCTGGGGGAGAGAGAGAGAGGGAAATAGCGCTGAAGAATTGATAGGAAAGGAACTCGCTTCTGGGTCTGGGAAGTCGCAGTGGAGGGGTGGCTTTCAAAGTCACGGCCATGTATTGTTTTTTGTTTTGTTTTGTTTTGTTTTTTGCCCCTGAAATAGAGGGGTGGGTAAATTGGGGACACGGAAAGCAATAGGGTCCCAGGTGGCGAGCCCAGAGAAGTTGGTTGCTGTGTCCTCCGCGACGGGGCGAGGGCTGAGCTCACTGGGCTGCGGTGGGACTGTGTTTGCTTTTGTGCAGCAGAGGCCCTTAACGCGGGCAACGTTTCCTAAGGCCGCTTTGAGGACAACAAGCAGGCAGCTTTGGTATTACTGAGCTAGAGTCAGCTGGCCTCAGAGGCATCGTGGGGAACAGCTGTGCGGCTCTGGGAGCAGTTGTGTCCTTCCCTGGCGCAGAGGAGGGAGGAAATCAGCTCTCCGGGCAATGCCTTTGGTCCGCGTGAATGTGCTCTACAAGGCGGGGTCCGCGGTCCCTGGAACAGGTATTGACTTGGTTTCTGGCGGTCGCTGGCCTTGTTGGAAGCACCCACGACGATAAAACGGAGCTTCCCACTGGCTGCACTTAGCAGGGGGTGGGGGTGGGGTGGGAGGTACCACAAATGGTTAAAAGGGGGTTCTGGTTCAAAAGCTCCTGTTCCAAATTTAACCCGTGTGTTTGTGAACTTCTGGGGGGGGGGGGGGTCTCAGGTTGATCCTATTAATATGCATCCCTCCAGCTGGGGGAAGTTACAGTGCTAGGTTGCACTTGGTTGAACCATGGTTTTGGATGCGAGCTTGCTCCTCGCCTGAATGAAGATAAAAGAGAACCGCCCACAAGTACAGATTCAGCAGAAGCACGTGTTGAAATACACAGAGGAAGCTTTGCAGGCTCAGCAAGGATTAGCTGAACCTTTCAGGAAGGTGATAAGGAAGACGCCCCAACGACAATAACAGCTACGCCGAGAGCATTTCCGGCTGGCGGCCGCCGTGCCCTGCGCTCGAGAGGGTTCCTGCAGTACCTCAGTTCTCGCCCTCGCGCTGCAGGAAGCTAGTAGGATCTTCCTCCATGCACCTGAGAGGTCAGGTGCATGCCCAGAGTTATTCCAGACGGAAGTTCAGTGGCAGGACTTGGGTGCAGGTTGGCCTGACTTTGGAGTCTCCGCCCTTTCCCCCAGGCTGTCCCCATTAGCGCTGACACAGGCTTCGCTGACACCTGTAAGGACCGCCCAGTTGCTGGCCAGCTCACAAAATCCCCAGAAAGCGGGGCGGGGCACAGAAAGAAATACAAAACCAAGTGTGCCTGCAAAATAGTTCTGGAAGTTCTGAAAAAAAAAAAAAAAAAAGTACCATTTGTGTGGTCACTCATTGGATGAGATAAGGGGCATCTCCCAAAGAAAAGAGTCATCCTTCCTGGGGTGGAGACCGTCTCTGCTTCCTGTCCAGAGCCCTTCCTTCAAAAGCCTGCACCTCGTAGACAAGAGGGGCTGGGTGGCATAGGACAAATCAGGTCTGGAGGCTGAAGGTCCCGAGTGAGAGTCCCAGCCCTACACCAGACGAGCTCAATGCCCTGGGCGAGTCACCTCACCTTTTAGGGACTCAATTTCCTGGACTGTAGAAAAGGAATAATACAAAACGCAAGTATAACGTATCCCCTGGCCTACTTCACAAGGTCCCGTGGAGATCAAACTAATTATATGAGCCTGCTGTAAAACACTCGAAGAAACGTCTTCATTGAGCTTCATTCCTTGGAAACACTGCAGGACAGCAGGGAGGGGACCTCACTGAGGATTGAGAGCTTGGGGATGACCTTGCAGAAGAAGAGGACAGCTACACAGTCTTCTGGTTCTGGAAGCCTTAAACAGGTCCACTCTCATTTTTAGGGCAGATCATAATCACGTTTGAAAGCCGGAAGAGTGAAGGATGGGATCCAAGGTTCTGTCCAGCTCTGTTTCAGTGAAAGTCGCCTTGCCAGCTTCCGTCCCTGTAAGCCCCCTGGCTTCCTCCTCCACGGGACTCTGCGCACCTAGGGAATGACGTTTCCCGGGGGCAGGGAAGCATAATGGTCAGGCCCCAGGGTCTGGATTGGGAGTTCTTAACTACCACCGATTTCTTCACCGCTCTAAACCCGTTTCCTAAGCAGAAAGAAAAGGAAGATGATAGTAATACCTACCTTAGGAAGTCATTGAAAGTATCTGGGGCACCTGGGTGGCTCAGGAGGTCAAGCGTCTGAGTCTTGGTTTAAGCTCAGGTCATGAGCTCACGGTCAGGGGATCGAGCCCCATGTCGGGCTCTGTGCTAACATCCCGAAGCCTGTTTGGGATTTTCTTTCTCCTCCCCTGCTCATATTTGCTCACTCTCTCTCTCTTTCGCTCTCTCTCTCTCGCTCTCTCTCTCTCGCTCTCTCAAAATAAATAAGTAAACTTTAAGAAAGCAAATATTTAAATAAGATAATTCTTGGGATGGAGACCATATCTGCTTCCTCTCTGGAGTCCTTTGCTCCAAAGCCTGCACCTCACAGGCACCGGGGGAATGTCTCAGGGTGCTGAGCCCAGTAGCTGGGAAATAATCAGTGGCTATTATTATTATTATTATTATTATTATTACCTTTACAGTTACGACTACGTGTCATTGCTGGTCTACATCCTCACTCCCAATACACTTGTTTAGTGTCTTAGAAAGTTTAGTGTCTTAGAAAGAGATTTTAAGGCCTTGGTAAAGGTTAGTGAAATCAATGAACCAAAAGCTGCTAAAATGTTCTAAGGCAAGGGGCGCCTGGGTGGCTCAGTGTGTTAAGCGTCAGACTTCGGCTCAGGTCATGATCTCGCGGTTTGTGAGTTCGAGCCCTGCCTCACCTGCTTCAGATTCTGTGTCTCCCTCTCTCTGCCCATCCCCTGCTTGTGTTCTCTCTCTGTCTCAAAGAATAATTAATTTTTTTTTAAAGTTCTCTCTCTCTCAAAGAATGAATATATTTTTTAAAAAAGGTCTAAGGCAAGAAGTCAGAAGCATCACCTTCCCTGAATCCAGCTTTCCCCCCAATGATCCAAATTGAAAACATGAATTAAGGCAGAGAGAACCTGCCTTACAAGATTATGCATCAGTGACATTGAAGGAATTTTATAGTTTATTTTTATATTATATGTTTATACTTATATATATTTATATTTTGATTTCTATTATATTTCAATTATATTTTATATTTATATACCCTCTCAGTCCAGAGTATTGGAAAGAGCTTTTTTTCTCTCTTTTTTTTCTTTCTATAACACACTCATTGTCATTTACTATCAATTGCCTTAAATTTCCAGGCTTGCTTAATCCCCAAATCAAGCCCCTGGCATCCCCCAACAGAAGGGTATTGGATGATTGCAAGTCTTCTGAAGTTTCCTGATTCAGCCTCCAAGGACCATGAATTTAAGAAACTTCAACAAAAATGTCATTCTGTTTTCAGGATTTATAGGTTTGGGGGAAATTTTTCTTTCTGGGTGGGGAGGAAGGAGGGAAGAAAGAAGGCTCAAAAGCATTTCTCAGATTTCCCGAAATAGTGATGGAGACTCCCCACCCTTGAGGCTTCCTTTTTCTCTAGAAAAACAATGCTCCTGGTGTTTCCCAAGAGAGCCCAGAGGCTAGCCCTAAGCAAACAGATGTCAATGATTCCACCCTCCATTTTGCTGACCGAGTTGCTGGAGCTTAAAGAAGAGGAAGTAAGTTACTTCATGCGCACATCCTGGTAACCTGTAGCCACAGGTCAAATTTCACGAGATCTGTTGAAAATGACCAAAGACACTCGTCTTGGAAAAAGATTTGAGCAGCCATTTTGTCTCAAGGAAGCTCCTTGAGTCCAGTGTAAAGTAGTTGCGGGTATGTCTTGGTTGAGTATGGCGTTTCCTTGAAATACGCAGACCTTTCTGGAAAAGATCGCTGGGCAGAAGAAAGGAAGGTGCTTTGTGGTGAGGTAGAAACAGGCATCGCCTTTCAGCCCCAGCAGGTATTAGCCCTCCGGCTGCACAGGAAAAGCCTGGAAATCCCAGAGCACCAGCTTGGAAGTCCCACACGCTACATATTTGCCTGAGCATTTTTATGCTCGTATCAACACTTGTCCTTCTGTTTGTGTAGATTAACTTTAAATAAACGTGTTCTCTTTTTGGGTGGCATTTCTTGTTTCATGGCTCTTGATTTTTTCTCTCCCTTCTGTTTCGTAATCATTTCTATTCCTCCTGTGACACTTTGAGAGGAGAAAACCTTTAACTGAGGGATGATGTTGTGATCACCTTGAGGCCACAAACACAGGGGTTCACCTTAACTTGGAGCATGCCTGCCTCCCTGCTCAGACTGGTTCTGAGCTGATTTGTCAGAGAGCGTCTTCTCTGGTGAGGCTCGTAGCCCAGCATGGCAGTAAGAACCCCACGGTAGGCAGAGGACGCCTTGAATCTCGTCATTGCCAGTTGAGTGTTCCATAATCTCACGCCAGCTACGTCACGCCGTAAACCTCAGTTTCCCGGTCACTAAAGGTGGGACTACAGTAGCTTCCGTGTCACAGGGATATTGTAAGGATTGCATGATTTGATAAAGGTTCAGGAGACCCTAACTCCAACTGCGATACCTTATTGAGGTCTTACTTACCTACACATCTGAGAGAGAAGACGAAAGGAAGTGCTTCAGATTTTATGACATCTTTACCACGACCCGCACTTTTCCTTGAAATTGTCATGTCTTCCAGTTTGAACCACGCCTTCTCTTCAACCTCCTTAGGGTTACCCTATGACGTCTGCTTTGGCTCCCTTTCTCTCCCATCTTCCTTAGGAAGAAACCTTGGGTGGGTCAAGGATCCCCTCTCTCCTTCCAACTAGGTCCTTCCCATCAGTATCGGAACCCCTCTTGGTGCCTCCATGTTAGAAAATAACCTTCCTGGACCATGTGTCCCCCCCACCCCCCCTGCTACTACTCCACTCTCTCTTCAACCTTTAACCAATTGTGTATTCATTGCTGCCATTTTTCATGTGTGATCCACAGCGTAGAACATCATAATCCGGTTTCCAGCCCAAATATTCCTCCAAGAGTCTTGAGGCCCCTGGTGCTCTCTGTGTGGTTAAATCCAAAAGCCATTTTCAGTCTTCATCTCGTTGACCCCTCGTCAGCACTGGGTATGGTCCTTCTTGTTGGTCTTTCTTGGCCCTGAGACAATGCATCTTGGCTCCCCTTCCACCTCTCTGGATGCTTCTATTTTGTCTCTGTTTCTGGCTCCTCCTCCTCCCCCTTTCATTAAATGTCAAATTTCCTCAAGATTTGGGCCTAGACCTTCTTGTCACTTTGTGCCCCGTCTCCAGGAAATTGTTACAAATTATGATTTCACTTATCTCCACATCAGTGGAAACCGACTTCTATCTGCAGCAGAGTGCTTCTGTGTCATCCAGTCCTACAGGCTCAGCCACCTGTTACGTCTCCACTTGGAAGCCATTCTTCGTCAGCGTGCCCAAGACCAAGTTCATGATCTTTCCCAGCAAATCTTTTCCCCTTCCTTTGTACGTTAGCTCCACGAAAGGCACCGCAATCCATCCTGTGGGTATCATTCTTTAGGTCTTCCTCTCCCTCACTCCGCATTGTTAATTTATCACCAAGACCTACTATACCGTCTGCTTCAGAAATAACCTCTCAAAATAATCCCGACTCCTACGCTGCCCTCATGTTCTGTTTTCCCAGCCCGGTTCCTTTCGCCACCACCTTGTCAATGACTTCCTATTGATCACAAGAAAGTAGCCAGGATCCTTATATGGTATGGCAGAGACTACTTTTCTAGCATACCCATTTTCCCCCTCTTCACAAAGACGTGATATTATGGGATGGCATCCGATCTCTCACCCACACACATACACAAGACATTTCTAACCTCCTAGACAGAGAGGAATAACCTGTAAGATGTAAGCAGAAGCTGTCAAATGGAAAGGCTAGGAAAGCCCTTGCGAAGCACTTCTAATTCTTCGTGCCTAAAACGTGGGTATGATGACTAGAGCTCCAGCAACCATCTTGAGACACAGAGGACGGATGTTAGAATTAGAAATGGTAAGGCAGAAAGATGAAGGAAGCCTGTGTCCTGGTGACTTTGTGGAACCACCGTGTAAGGCTTGACTGTCTACTTCTGGGTTTCTACGTGCGTGAACAAAATCCTTGGAGTTTTAAACACTGTCATCGGATTTCTGGCTCTAGCAGCTGAGCTCAGTCTCTGGTTGATACACACGGTGTTTTCAAGGCTCTCTGTGGGCTGGTCTCTTCTCTGCCCCACCAGCTCTCTTTGCCCCAGTCCTGCCCTTACGTTCTTCGGTATACACCAGCCTGAATTCTGTTGTTCACATACGTCACGCGGGCTTTCCTGACCAAGGCCTTTCCATAGTCTTTTCTCTGTCCCTAGGACTTTCCTTCCTGACCCTTTATCATCCAGCCTGACCTAATTGACCTCTACCCATCCTTCAGATCCCAGTTGAAGCAGAACGTGCCTAGAGGAATCCTCCCTAAGAATCCCTCTCTTCCTCTTCACTCCCTCCCTCCACCAGCCTAGAATAGGTTTCTTATTACGTGGTGTCGCAGAATTCTATTCTTTTGTTTCAGAATACCATTCTTAGGTTTAGTAATTAGTCATTTATTTATGCAATTATTTGGTAACTCTCTGTCTCCTCTATTAGCCTTGAACTTCATGAAAGCAAGGGCCACGGCTGTTTTCGTTTGACATTTTATTCCCAGCATCTGGCCCAGTCCTTGGCACATGTGTGCATATGTGTGTGCCTCTGTGTGTCTGTGTGTGTATTTGGCACCTAATAAATACTGTCAAGTGAATAATGAACTCCTCTAGTCCCCTTTTCATAATCTGTATCAAGACCCCTCATTCTCCTTTGCCTTAATCACTTTCTTGCCAAAATTTCCAACTACCTTGCAGTAACGTTTTCATAGTGTTTCATGGCTTCAAAACACCTTCATACAAATCAGCTCATTTTCAGTCTCTCCAACAGCTCTGTAAGATACTTACCCAGGAGCAGAGCTTTTCCCAAACAAGACTTTGAATGTAAAATCAGTTATTAGTAAACTGCTTGTTTGTTTTTTAAGAAAGAGAGTACGTCCACACACACAAGTGGGGGAGAGGCAGAGGGAGAGACAGACAGGGAGGGAGAGAATCTTAAGCAGGCTCCAGGCTGAGCACAGAGCCCGACTTGGGGCTCGATCCCATGATCCTGGGATCATGACCCGAGCTGAAATCAAGAGTTATTCGCTTAACTGACTTAGCCACCCAGGCGCCTCATTACTAATCTGTTGAAGTGGTCACCCAACATTTGTGACCACGTTCCCTCTCCTTTAAATCTTAAGCCTCAGCCATAAGCTGCGATTCTGAGAATTTTTCAGCCGGTCTGTAACCATCTATATATATATTCAAGCTGGAAAAAGATCGGCTAAGGAATAAACTCTTAACATCTCTCCGCCCATCCCAGTAGGGCTTTCTTTCTCCCCTTCAACTCCCTTGACCTCAGGCCCCAGGAGATGCTGCTGCTTCAGGCATGCTTTGAGAACCACTGTTCCAGGGGCTCCTCAAGGAACGAGAATGTATTTCTGTAAAGGAATCTGGCAGGGGAGGATTTGCTGCTCTGCATTTCACAGCAGGCTGCAGAGCGGGTCAACTTAGGCACAATTTCTAGCTCCCCAAGGACAAAACCGTAGAGTCGTGACAAGCCTGAGGACCACAGAGCCACTGCAGATCACCCTGTGGGGAATGAGGGATGCACACCATCATCCTGCCCGGGGAAAGCCCTGGTCGGTGGGAGGCTTGCCCAGCCTCCTGAACCTCCCCCTCTCCCAAGACTATGGGTCTCAAAAGACCACAACAGTACACCTGTGTGCCGCTGGGTTAGCCCGCGTTTCAGCTTCTGTTTCACAGCTCCCCCAGCCCAGGCCGTGTGACCCTAGCCATCCACCATAGCCCGAAACCCTTGGCAGTCTTACTCTCCTTGGCAATCTCGCTCTCCGTGTATTTTATGGAGCATCCCACCAAGATGCTCACCTTGCTTCCCACTTTTATCCTCTGTTTCCCCTCCTCACATAGCCTGGGGAGATTGGTTTGTTCCTAAAGTATGGTTGTGTCTACTTCCATGATTGATTTTGAAAACCTATTTTGGATGAAAGGCCCAGGACCAACATAAAGTCTCGGGAGGCTTCACTATTTCTTTCACCCATTTGACAAATCTGTATTAAGTTCCAGGCCATGGGATACACCAGGATAGACGACAGACATGCCAAGAAAGAAGCATGTCTTCAGGGCCCTGAGGAACCTCTCCGAAGCAACCATTTCTTTATCTGGAAAATGAAGGTAATAATGATCATAATAACCTTATCTTCTGCAGTTGTTAGTGGTTAAATTAGATAATATATATATATTTTAGTGGCATGCTAAGCACACCCTAAACACTTGGCACGACCTGGTTGTTATTAAACCAGATAGAAAGATAACAATACCGGTGTTTCAGTTGATAGGCAAAAGTGTATCATGCTTTATCGAGGTTCAAATAAAAAAGTGTTCGAAGAGGAAAGTGTAAAACTTTGTTACGTCTCCCATCGCCAACAGTACCATTCTTTGTTTTAAAGTTTATGGACTTATTTTGAGAGAGAGCATGCACACAAGCGAGGGAGGGGCAGAGAGAGAGAGAGAGAGAGAGAGAGAAAGAAAGAGAATCCCAAGCAGGCTCTGTGCTGTCAGTGAGGAACCGACCCAGGGCTCGACCCCACGAACCATGAGATCACCAACATTACCACTGCAATATTTAGTCATGTTATTACCCAGGCCTTGCTTAAGGTAGATTGTATATCACCTGTAAACCAGTATAAGTTGTGTCTTTACTGCATTACCATCTGGTGCATGTACTGTTATTACCACCAAGGAATAACTAGTAACACTTTCGATGTCCTTACCGTGTGCCGGGCATTGCTCCTAAAAGCTTTGCAAGTAAGACCTCCTTTAAGCCTCGAGACTACACTAGGAGATAGATGCTCGTTTTCATTGGACGGGGAAACTGATACCCAGAGAGTTGAGGTGACACAGACAACTTCACGTGGCCCTTCCAGTACACACGGAAAATTCTTTCCATTTACGTGGATACGTGTGTGTCAGAGGAAAAGGTACCAAGCACATAAGCGTTCCGGATCGCACGATGAAGAGAATTCTGCTTCTGCCTGCTACGTTTCTTTTCCTCCTCCCCCCACCACGGCAGGTCTCAGCTGGCCAGGCGGTCCACTGTGTTAGACTTCTGTGCCACTAAATGATTAAGATGGCTGGAGGGAGAAAAGGACCGAGGAACTTGAGTTGGGTGTGAGAATAGTCTGAGGAAAGGAGCGTGGGCATTGCCACAGTGTGTGTCGAAAGTGGGTGCAAGATAAAAGAGGAATTTTGAGAGCTCTGCATTCTAATGTGTTCTCGAAAGACAAGTAAATATCTTGAGTTATTTTTGAATGGCTTTTTTGGATGCCAGTCTGGGCTCCTTTGATGGAGAGAAGGCTTTGAAACTAGATGACATAGATGAACAACTCGTAAACACGATAAGTGTATATTTGAAACATTAAAACTACCAAAATTCTCCTCCTGATTTTACGTGACCGTTCACGATATCATACTGTTGGCGACAACAGACTTTGTTCTAGGATACAGACTCTTACATTTGCCAGGGGTCAGAACACATAGAAATTACAGTGCCCTTTGCAGAATGCCATGAAATATTGATAGGTCTAATTTCCTTGTAGAATAGATCACTTGAGCAAAGTTATCAGTTGAGCCAAAAACTGATCATGGGATATGAGAGCTAGAAAGTACCTCAACGAGATGGATACACTCAGGATCATAGAAAAGTTTACTTCCAGCAATAAAGACTTCATTACATAAACTCTGCACAGGTCTTTACATCTTAACTGATACGAGCATTTACAGTATCTTTAACAAATTAAGTGTATGGGTTTTCGGCTACGATAGGTTTCCTTCTAATTCATCCATTTTTAAGTAATAGCCAAAACGTCATTCTGGGCATACACATGTTAGAAATACGCTGTGGAAAAAAATTTTTTTAATTGAGAAAATGGTCATTCATTGCCTAAGAGTCTTCTGCAGATTGCGTGTCCCTTATTTTCTATTGGTGGTAGGACCTTTTAGCTCAGGTCACTGAGAACTGTGTCTTGTGGGAATAAAACACAAGAACCTGGGAACAAAGGTGGTTTGGGTACAAAGGTGCTTACAAAGAGGTCAGTTTAAGTCCTGCACCTGTTGAAGTCAGGCACTGATGTGCCGTTAACCACATAAGTGTTTGGAGTGTGTACATCTGATTGTGCAATGTATTTAAGAACACACATTTTCACTCAAGAATTCCTATAATTCTTTGCTTCACGGGAATCATGATGTCTAATGACGTTACCAACCATTAGTCAGAATGTCTGACCCACATGACGTACCAATTTTTTTCAGTCAAAAGCTAGGTGTTTTGATTAAGTTGTGAATTTAGATGTTTACACTGATACGGATTCAAGTGATGTTTTGGGAAAAGTAGAATTAGACAGTGGATTTCCATATCTGGCATTATGCCAAACTACATAGCCAGAAAACCCTTCTAATACAGAACACATAGGATTTTAGATAAACTATAAAAACATTCTCTTAATTGACTAGTACCTGCAAAAAAAAAAAAAAAAAATATATATATATATATATATATATATATATATAAAATAAGGAAATAAAAACAACCAAGGAAATTTTCAGTAGCCAAAAATAAACAAGGAATTGACAACCAGAGGGATCAACAAATAGATCTGACACTATGCGAGCTTGAGAAAGAAGGGTCTCAGTTACTTAGGTAGGGTCTTATATTTTAATAGCTTTGGGTCCCTACAAAGTGGGGAGTTGAAAATGAAATTTCTACGTAAAGCCATGACTCCAGAAGAGTTACAACTTTGCCCAATGGCACAGGGAACTTCTTCGTTTCAATCTAAAAACTGGTGGGGGGAAATGTCTCTCTTAAGAATTTATTATCACATGAATGTCCTCACATGGGTTAGGCATGGGTTCAGATCTCAAATTAATATGACCCACATCACTTAGGAAGCCATAGTTGAAAAATAAAAACCAAAGTGGTTTGTGGTGGGTCATACCTGTAAAAGTATGCGCAAACCTTCTCTGGAGGGGATACACAGGGTTTCAGATAATGGAATTGTCTATTAGTACCTATAAGTTTTTAAATAATTAAAACTTAAAAATATATGGAAAAGAACAGCTATGAAAAGTGAATAAGCTGACTTGAAAAACTGGCAAAGAAGAATTTCTAACAATGTAAATGTAGTTAATAAAATTTTAAAAAGGGAATAATACAAGCTAAATGCAGATGAAAAGAATATGAATAAACTGGAATACAGGACAGAAGAAATTACTTAGAAAGTAGCACAGGGAAAGAGATTAAAAGTATTAAAGTTAGGATAAGAAGAAACATTTAAAGAATGAGAAGTTCTGGGGCACTGGATGGCTCAGTCCGTTAAGGGTCTTGATTTTGGCTCCGGTCATGGTCTCACGGTTTGTGATTTCGAGCCTCGCATCAGCCTCCATGCTGAGGTGGAGGCTGCTTGGGATTCTCTCTCACTGCCCCTCCCCTGCTCTGTCTCTCTGCCTCTCTCAAAAATAAATAAATAAACATTACAAAAAAAAAAAAAAGATACCTAGGAAATCCAGGACAAGGTAGTGAGAATTACATGTACTTATTAGATAGAAGAACATACAATGACCAGCGAAAGTAGTTATTCTTCTGTTCAGGAAGAGCAATGAAAAGAGCCACTCTCTATGCTCGTTGGGAATGTGGTTACCGGGGAGAAATCCTTATTTAGAGCAACTCTCTTAAACTTATCAAAATACACTTTAACTGGGTTTTATTAAAATGGTGCTTTTAAAAAATGATAGTCCATGGTAAGGAAGTGAACCACTTGGCACTCAACTTGACATCCTTTCAAATTGCGAACAAGAAAGCTATGAAGGCACAATAAGATAATTCAGATAATTAGCCTCTGAAGCTAAATGAATCTTTTACCAAAGGAAAAAAGGAATACAAGTTACTTTTCAAACAGGTCGCAAGGTTTTTTTACTTTAGATCTATTTTATTTTTAACGTTGTATAAAATGCTAACTTTAAGAAACTAGAATGACTTAAAATATTACATTAGGGACATCATGATGGGGAAAATACCATTTAAAAAGTATTCAAGTAAAGGGGGTGCCTGGATGGCTCAGCCAGTTGGGCACCCAGCTTTGGCTCAGGTCATGATCTCACAGTTCTTTGGTTCAAGTCCCACATTGGGCTCTGTGCTGACAGCTCAGAGCCTGGAGCCTGCTTCAGATTCTGTGTCTCCCTCTCTCTCTGCCCCTCCCCCGCTCACTCGCGCGCGCGCACTCTCTCTCTCTCTCTCTCTCTCTCAAAAATGAATAAACATTTAAAAATTAATTAAAAATATTAAAAAAATAAAAGTATTCAAGCAGGGGCACCTGGCTGGCTTAGTTGGTGGAGTCCGCAACTCTTGATCTCATGGTCATGAGTTCAAGTCCCATGTTGGGCCAAGAGCTTACTTAAAAAAAATTTTTTTTTAAATAATAAAATAAAATGTATTCAAGTAAGCACATGCTTATTGTAGAAATTATGGGCCTGAAGTAGGAGGATTCAGAGTTGGAAAAATATTGATATTGCCTCTTTAAATTATTTTGGGTTGATACATTAATGGCCAGATGTTAAGATTATTTTCTTGATTTTTTGTTAAGTGTTCCTTTCTTAAGAGATTTTTCCTTTTGGAATTGAACTGTGTTTTTACAGTTACCAAAAACACATCCTTACAATATGCTATTGTTCATAAGTAAAATTTAAGAATAATTTTTAAAGAACAGATTTATATTCATGGATCAAAAAGGAAATTATAAAGGAAATCAGAATTATTTGAAATTAAACAGTCCTCATTTGCAAATATCTTCTCCCAATCTAAAAGTTACCTTTTAGTTTTGTTGATTGTTCCCTTTGCAGTGCAGAAGCTTTTTTTTTTTTTCTTTTTTTTTTCTTTTTTTTTTTTTCTTTTTTTTCCGGAAGCTTTTTATCTTGAGGGCGTCCTCATCATTTTTGCTTTTGTTTCTCTTGCCTCCAAAGACGTATCTAGTAAGAACTTGCCTCAGCCAATGTTACCGCTTTGTTCTCTTCTGGGAGTTTGATGGTTTTCTGTCTCACATTTACATCTCTCACCCATTTTGAATTTATTTTTGTATATGCTGTAAAAAAAGGGTCCACTTTCATTCTTTTGCATGGTGTCGTCCAGTTTTCCCAACACCATTTGCTAAAGAGACTGTCTTTTTTCCATGGGATACTCTCTCCTGTTTTCTTGAAAATTAGTTGACCATATAGTTGTGGGTTCATTTCTGTGTTTTCTATTCTGTTCCATTAATCTATGTGTCTGGTTTTTTTGTGCCAGTACCATACTGTTTTGATCATTACAGCTTTGTAATGTAACTTGAAGTCTGGAATTGTGATACCTCCAGCTTTACTTTCCTCTTTCAGGATTGCTTTGGCTATTTGGGGTCTTTTGTGGTTCCATACAAATTTTAGGATTGTTTGTTCAAGCCCTGTGAAAAATGTTGTTGGTATTTTGATAGGGATTGCATTACATGCGTAGATTGCTTTGGGAGTATAGACATTTTAACAATATCTGTCCTCCAATCCATGAGCATGAATGTTTTTCCATTTCTTTGGGACTCTTAATGTTGAGAACAAGCTGAGGGTTGCTGGAGTGGAGGTGAGTGATGGGGGTGCGTTAAATGGATGATGGTTATGAAGGAGGGCACCGTGGTGAGCCCTGGGCATTGTATGTAACTGATGAATCACTAAATTCAACACCTAAAACTAATAATACACTTTTGTTAAGTAACTGGAATTTAAATAAAAATGTGAAACTAAAAAAAAAATTAAATTAAATTAAATTAAATCAAAACAAAACTCTGGGGGGCCATACTAGATGCAGCTGAAAGGAACATGAAGTAATCCAAAGAAAGAGGGACCATATAATACAAAAGGAACACAAATCAATGAAATTGAAAACACATGTTGGTGTTTGACCACATGTTGTATTAATGACTGTGGTGTTCTCTCTCTAACCCTGAATCCCCTGAGAGGTGAAGAAAAAGTCACAAATATGAAATTTTCTCCTTTATTAATGATAAACTACTTACAGGGTATGACTTGCAGCAAGGGCCAAATGCGTCCCCCAGTACTCTCTGCCCAGCCTCCCTTTGTAGAACTTGGAACTCCACACTAGAGACAGCCAGATGCACTATTAGGATTGTTATCTTACACGGGTTTGGAGAGTAGAAAGAGATCCAGTTTCTGGTGTTTAGGATTTTTGATGGTTTACAATCACTCAATCAAGAAATGAGTCCCAATAATGGATACTCAAGATCACCTCCATGCAGAGGAGTAAGGAATATGAGAGAACATCAGGATTATTTAGGGAAACCTAATCACATGTAAACCATAAGTATTTCCTTCTAGTAAATACAATAGAGAGGATCAACCACATCAAACATTTTAAGTTTAATAAAGTAGACACATTTTGGACAAAGTTGAAAAAATAAAAAGGATATAGATAGAGCCCTAATATATATATATATATATAATGCTTTATTATATATATGCTTTATATGATACATATATATGCATTATATTATACATATATATATGTTCCATGTTAATACATATATATATTAAGTGCCGTATATATATGTATATATATATATATATATATATATATATATATATATACACACACACTCATATGCTTAATATATATACGTATTAACATGGAACAGGTCATATATATATATGCTTTATAATGACCTGTTCCACGTTAATACATATATATATTAAGCATATAAGCATATATATATATATATATATATGGCACTTACTATATATATATATGTATTAAGATTGAACAGGGAATATAAACTAAGATAAAACAGATATTAAAATAATAAAGGACTTTTCTGCCCTCGGACACCGGTGAGTAAGCACGGTTAAAGTCTCCCCTCCCACCGCCATCATGTCTAAGTCAGAGTCTCTCCCAAAGAGTTTGAACAGCCGTGGAAGCTTTTCATCGGAGGTTTGAGCTTTGAAAGAACCGATGAGAGTCTGAGGGGCCACCGTGAGCAGAGAGGAATGCTCACGGACTGTGTGGTAATGAGACGTCCAAACACCAAGGACGCCAGAGGCTTTGGGCTTGTCACGTTTGCCACCGTGGAGGGGTTGGATGCAGCCGTGAATGCAGGGCCACACAAGGTGGATGGAAGCGTTGTGGAACCAAAGAGGGCTCTCTCAGAGAAGATTCTCGAAGACCTGGCGCCCACTTAACTGTGAAAAAGATTTGTGTCGGTGGCCTTAAAGAAGACCCTGAAGAATATCATCTAAGAGATTACTTTGAACAGTATGGGAAGATGGAAGTGACTGAAATCATGACGGACCGAGGCAGTGGCCAGAAGAGAGGCTTTGCTTTGTAACATTTGATGACCATGACTCCGTAGACAAGATTGTCATTCAGAAATACCATGCTCTCAGTGGCCACAACTGTGAAGCTAGGAGAGCTCTATCTAAGCAAGAGATGACAGGTGCTTCCTCCAACCAAGGAGGGCGAAGTGGTTCTGGAAACTCCGGTGGCGGTCGTGGAAGTGGTTTTGGTGCGAATGAGAACTTGGGTCACGGAGGAAACTTCAGTGGGCGAGGTGGCTTTGGTGGCCGTCGAGGTGGTGGTCAAAATGGTGGCAGTGGGGACGGCTACACTGGATTTGGTAACGGAGACAGTTTTGCAGGTGGTGGACGCTATAATGATTTTGGCAATTCCAATCAATCTTCAAATATTGGACCCATGAAAGGAGGAAAGTTTGGAGACAGAAGCTCTGGCCCCTGTGGCGGTCGAGGCCAGTACTTTGCCAAACCACGAAACCAAGGTGGCTAATGGCGGCTCCAGCAGTATCAGTAGCTATGGCAACGGCAGATGGCAATGGCATTGGCAATGGCAGCTTACTGCTGGGAAACATAGCTTAGCAGGAGAGGAGGGCCAGTGACGTGACGGGGAAGCTAGAGGTTACAACAGATTCGTGAAGTCAGCCGAGCACAGTGGTGGCAGGGCCCAGCTGCTACAAAGAAGACATGTTTTAGACAATACTCATGTGTATGCGCAAACAACTCGAGGGCTGCATCTGTGACTAATCGTATAACAGGTGACTTTAGTTTCTGTTCTGTGGAAAGTGTAAAGCATTCCAACAAAGGGTTTTAACGTGGATTTTTTTTTTTTTGCACCCATGCTGTTGATGGCTAAATGTGATAGTCTAATCGTGATGCTGAATAAATGTGTCTTTAAAAAAAATCATGATGATAAAGGAATCATGTGAACTTTAAACAAACAAATTTAAAAGTTTAGGAAAAAAATGGATAATTTCCCAGGAAAATACAATTTTGTATGGCTGACTCAGAAAGAAATAGCAACCCAAATGGACTTAGAATCATTAGAGAAATTCACTCTATATTAAAAATCTACCCAACACTCCCCCATCTCCCACCAGAAAGAAAGAAAGAAAGAAAGAAAGAAAGAAAGAAAGAAAGAAAGAAAGAAAAGAGAAGAGAAAAGAAAGAAAAGGAGGACAAGAGGGGCACCTGGGTGGCTCAGTCAGTTAAGCCTCCAACTTTGGCTCAGGTCATGAGCTCCTGGTTGTGAGTTCGAGCCCCATGTCAGGCTCTGTGCTGACAACTCAGAGCCTGGAGCCTGTTTCAAATTCTGTGTCTCCCTCTCTCGCTGCCCCAACCCCATTCATGCTCTGTCTCTGTCTCTGTCTCTGTCTCTCACTCTCTCAAAAATAAACATTAAAAAAAAAAGAAAAGAAAAGGAGGACAAGGAAGAGTTGGAAGAGGAAAAGGAAGGAAAGAAGGAAGGAAGGAAGGAAGGAAGGAAGGAAGGAAGGAAGGGCAAAGAACCATCACCGAATCCAAAGAAATCACAAATGGTTCCAGACAATTTGGACCACCCAGACTTTTCTCAAGGATGACTTAAATTTCTTCTCTGAGGAAGGGCAATTCTATTTTCCTTTAATTTCTTGAATTTTCTTTGGTAACATTTGCTTTCTTTTCATCAAATATTTAAAGGGAGGGGAACAGGCTATGAAAATATAGTTCCTTCATTAATAGAAAAGTGGCCAATGTGAGATAAATTTTGTATGTAACTCCATTTTAGGGGAATAGTCAATATTAATTTTAAAATTGTGTGTGGGTTGAGGGGGGCCACTCTACACCTATTAGAATGGCCATTTGCAACAACATGGATGAACCTAGAGGACGTCAGACACAGAGAGCCAAATACTGCAGAACTCACTCGTATGTGGAATCTGGAACTATCAGACTTAGAAACAAAGAATGGTGGTTACCAGATGCCAGGGGAAGGAGATTATGGAGAGATGTTGATTAAGGGGTAAAAGTCTCAGTTGTGTAAGATAAATTCTGGAAATCTAATGTACAGCAATGTGGCTATATAGTTAACAATATTGCATCGTATAATTGAAATTTGCTGAGAGGGTAGATCTCAAGTGTGCTCACCATGCACTTGAAAATTATAACTGTGTGAGGTGATAGATATGTTAATTAGCTTGATTGTGATAAATATCTTACGAAGTATACAGTCATCAAATCATCGAGTTGTATACCTTAAATATATATGATTTTTAATTGGATTGAAAAGAAATTCAGTTATGGCGTCAGCTCTGTGGCAACACTTTCCATTGCTAGGGTAACATCCACCAGGATGCGGTATATGCTCTAAATTACCAGCCAGTATATGGCGATGTTTCTCTTGTGGCCAGGAATCAAGGGGGTAGAAATGGGAGTCACTCCTTTCTCTACTGTCCTTAGGGATCCATTAGTAAAATGTTTGGCTTTTGTTCCACAGCTTTGGGATCTACTGATTTAAAGGTAAATCCCAAAGGAGAAAGCTTCCACTAGGAAACACAGCAGTGGGTTTTTGACTGGAACCTCACATGCTCTACTGATTGTTTTAGGCAACTCATGCCAAGGAACAAACTAGCAACGACAACAACCAGTCTCCATACTTGCTGACTGGGGTGATTGATAGATCCTGACCATCAAGGAGAAGTGAGGTCAGGGAAGAGTATGGCTGGAAGATAGGAGATCCTTTAGGCTGCCTGTTAGCCTTCCGGTGTCCTGCAATAAATGTTAATGGAAAACTACAACAGCCAGTACAATCAGGATTGCTAATGGCCCAGACTGTTCTGGAACGAAGGCTTGTTTCACTCCATCATGCAAGATTATGACTAGCTGCCCTGCTTGCTGAGGAAAAAGAAAATACAGACTATGGGGACGCCTGGGTGGCTCAGTCGGTTAAGCGTCTGACTTCAGCTCAAGTTATCATCTCACAGTTCGTGGGTTTGAGCCCCGCATCAGGGTCTGTACTGACACCTCAGAGCCTGGAGCCTGCTTCGATTCTGTGTTTCCGTCTCTCTCTGCCTCTCCCCAGCTTGTGCTCTGTCTCTCAAAAATGAATACACCTTGAAAAAAATTTTGAAAAAAAAAGAACATACAGACTATGGTAGCAAAAGAGAAAACTAATAAGTACCAGCTATGACTACATGACCAGTTGTAGAAATGAGGAAGATAGTATTTATTTATTTTTATTTTTTTAACATTCATTTATTTTTGAGAGAGAGACAGAGAGACAGAGCACAAGCAGGGGAGAGCAAAGAAAGAGGAGACACAGAACTGGAAGCAGGCTCCAGGCTCTGAGCTGTCAGCACAGAGCCCAATGTGGCACTCGAACTCGTGAACCATGAGAGTTCATGACCTGAGCTGAAGTCGGATGCTTAACCGACTGAGCCCCCAAGGCTCTCCTAGGAAGGTAGTATTATAACTGTCCCTTGCTTTGATATGAACATATTCATAATAAATATTATCCATTGTAATTTTTCTAATCCTCCTACTTTTTAACATAGGATTGTTAATAGCAGTGAACTTTATATCCCAGTGTTTAAATTCAGGGCTGAAGGTGACACATAACTCGGCTAGGAGAGGTCTGAACATCATCCAGTGAGGGACAGCAGTGACACGTGAGTGTCTGTGTATACCTCTTTTGGGGAAAGGGTTTGCATCTTCCAGCTGTACGTGGGACAGCTGCATCATGTTATATAGAAGCCTGATTTTACTGTTGTCTTTACTTGAAAATTCAATGTGGTTTAAAACAAGAGAGAGACTTGTATAGGCACACCAGGGGGGAGGAGTGCGTTGTGGCCGTTTGTATGGCACCACCTTGTAAACTTGGAGCTCCATTTCCCAGAATTCCATTGCGTGTATGGTTCCAGGTTGTAGTTGGCCAAAAAAGGAACCCGTGTGAAATTTAGGAGGCAGAAGTAGGGTAGCGGTCATTATTCTCCAATGGTCATTTTGTTGGCCGCTATGATGACAGATGGTTGTAGAGGTGTCCAACAGTTTCCGGCTGTAACTCACTCCCACCCTCTTCCATTGTATGCCCAGCTCCTCTTCGGAATTTCTGGCCCTGGTGACCAACAGCAGCCACTGACTCCCCTCCAGATGCTTGACTCGGATCCCCAGAGGTAGTAGCAGCTTCCCTCAGACCTTTCCACGAACTCCCCCTTTGCAGCTCCCTTCCGGTAGCTTGATGGGCGTGGCTTTTCAAAATGACCAATTGGTGATGCCATGTCTGACCCTCCAACTTTCTACAGCTCTTCCCACGCAGGAAAAAGTTATTATTTTTCCATAAGAAGTCCTTTATCCTGTAACACACAAAATGACTCGTCTCCCTCCCTGAACTCCGACTGCTCCAGATGAAATCAGACACATCATGAGCAACTTCTTGGCCGTATCTATAAGAGAGACTTCCCCTTCTTTATCCATTCCTTCTTCCTACTGCCTGGAGTGCAGACGTGATGGCTGGAGCTCTAGCAGCAACTCTTGGACCATGAAGGAGCAGTCTCACTCTATGGACGGAGGAACAGCGAGAGAAGAAGCCAAGCTGGTGATTGTGGAGCTGCCATTTACACCCGCTTCCCTCTGGCTTTTTGACATGGAAGGAAATACATTGCCGTTTAGTCTGTTCTAAGTGCAAGTTTTCTATCACTCATACCCCAAACTAGTCTTCTCTGGAATACTGCCTGAAGATTTTTTCTTTTTATTTGCTGCATGATATTCCATCAGATTAATATACCTTATTATATTTAACCATTTCTCCTTGTGGACATAGGCTCCGAGGTTTACTCCAGCGTTCAGATATTATAAATAATGCGGCCGCAAATATCTTTGGGAATATATCCTCTGCCCTTCCTTATTTATAAACCTCTCCCTCCACCCATATGTGGAGGGAATTTTGCAGTCCCCATCTTTGTAGGGAGCGTCTGGAACACTAGAGTGCTCCAAGTATGTTTGAGCAGGGATGGATAAGTGAATGAATGCTCCACGACGCTAGTCATGGTGTTGCAATGCTCAGTCTGTCACAGGCCTTCCCCAGTGCTCATCCTACTGACCAAGTTCTTACCTAGGATGCCACATCCTACAATCATCTCAAGCCCCCCCCCCCCAAATAAATAAATAAACAGCACCAAGATGCAAGCTAATGTTCGTCTTAATATCAAATCCGTGCATTTTGTGCCTCCATCCATCCATCCATCCATCCATCCACCCATTTCTTCAAGAAACATTTATGGAGCCTCCCTGTAACGCATCAGGTATAGTATCTGATGCTGGGGATGCAATAATGGAAAAGACCCAGTCCTTCATCTCAAACAGGTCACAGTCTAGTTGGGAGACCGTTGGAAAAGCAGTTACAATGCTGAGGGACAAATACTCTGATGGGATAAGATCTAGGTGTCATGGGTTAAGGGAAGGCCCTTCAACACAGTCAGGGCAAGGGGGAGAGAGGATATAGAATTCTTCAAGGGGTGAGCTCCACAACGTGGGGAGGAAGGTGGAGAATATTCCCAGGAAAGGAGAACAAGGCCCTTTCATGGATCGTGTGTCCTTCGCCGATGGCCAGTACCTACTCTTAACTTTCTTGAGCCTTGTCCCTCACTCCTAGTGACTCAGAGATACCTGGTGTGATGGTTCAGACTCCCAATCTCACTTCCTACTGTGTTCTTTAACTATCTTGTGTTCTTTGTCGTCTTTACCCCTCCCCAAACTTGGCCTTGAGTTTGTTTTCTTATTTGAGCCTGTGTTCGGTTTCCTGGGGCTGCTGTAACAATGAACCGCAAATGGCAGTTTAAATAACAAGAGATTTACCATCTCACATTCAGGAGGCTGAAGTCTGGGATCAAGATGTCAGCAGTGATGGTTTCTTCTGAGGGCTCTGAGGGAGGGTCTGTGCTCAAGTGTTCTTTGGCTTGGAGATGGCATTCTTCCGGAGTCTTCACGTTGTCTTGCTTCTTTGTGTGTTTGTCTCTGGATCTAAATGTCTTCTCACTGTAAGCATACCATCGTATTGCATGGGGGCCTACCCTCATGACCTCATTAACTCAATTATCTGCAAAGCTTATTTCCAACTAAGGTCACATTCAGAGGTACTGTGGTTAGGACTTCAGTACCTTTTGGAGGGATACAATTCAACCCTCCACAGAACGCGAGATCTCACCTCCTATCTAATTGTTCCTGCTCTGTCCCACCTGCTGCAAGGTGACGTTTAGGAAAACCACCACCAAAAAGTCCTGATGGTCCTGCTTGTGATTTTTTTCATCACTAATGTCCCCATGTTGTGGCTGGTGTTTAATGAAATTGACCACCTCCTCTGTGGGCTGTAACTATAAGGCCGAGGAAATGAACGACAGAGAAACCGATCTGACCTGGCAGTGAGGCCATTTCCAGGTAGCTTTTTGCAGATCCCCACTGTGTACTTCATTCTCATAAGCCATATGCAATTAAGCAGTGAGCCCCCCTGAGTCAGGCCCTGCTGCTCCCTATTGTCGAAACGAACATCTGGGGTAAGTAACGATAGCTGGATCACAGGCGCACATGAGGCTGCGTTCGGCCGTGTAGGCGGGGTGCAATGTCAGCATGAATGTCTGTTACAGGCTGCTGGGGGGAGGGCTCACTTGAATAACTGCTCAAAAAGGGAGGCCTGAGAGCACAAGTGAGCCACCCACCGCTTCAACAGAGAAGCAGACGCTTGCGGCTGGGAGGTTTATTAGTAAACCTGTTCCAGAGCCTCTTAACGAGCGCGCCTGGATGAGTTTCCCAGGATCCGTATTCGTGTTAGTGTCCCACCCACCTGCCCCGGGCCCTCCCAAAGGTCACCTTCAGATTCACTGAATGGTTCCCATATACCTTGAAGCCTTCTCAAACACCTGTCTCTTCTGCCTTAGGACTTTCTGTGGCCGGAGGACCATCTTCCCCAAGGGCAAAGCAGGCTGGGATCCCTGCAGAGTTAACTTCCAATTTCCCAGGTACGTTCTGCACCTTGTCTCAGAGGGTCTCCAGCCGAAATGAGCCTCTGTTATCCACAGTGGCACCTGCGAATTAACAAACTCACCCTTTATTGGGTTCCCTCCCTTCTCTGGTTTACCTCCCCGTGTTTCCTGGGATTCCCTCCCAAATAAACTACTTGCCCCCAAATTCTCATCTTAGAGCCTGCTCTTGAGGGGACTCACATTAAGTCAGGGCTTATAAACCCCCGAAACTCTAGGCAAACGTATGCATGCCTGCGTACTTTTCTGGGAAAGGGTACACGATTTTCATCAGCTTCTCAAAAGTTCTTACCCAGCACCCAAATAAGGGTAAAAAAAAAACAGTGCTCATCATTTCATGGATAAGAAGAGTTATTTCTGTCAGGTTTAATCAAATCACTTTCAGCCTGGGAAACCAAAGGGAATGGAGTTAATATTTCAACTTGTTGACAGAGCAGCTTGATGGGAAGCAGGATGTGTGGGAGTTAAGAACAGGAAAGATGTTAACATACAGTCCCCATGTGCTGTTTCCTAGGCCAGTGATTGTCTAGGGCTAATCTGGTGTGTGGTGGGGGGGGGGGGGGGGAGGTGTTATTTTATGTCAAGGGGAGAATGGCCAGTCACAAAAAGACAAAAATTATATGATTCCACATATATACAATTCATGGAGGTAGAAAGTAGGACGGTGGTTGCCAGGGGCTGGAGGGAGGGGTAAATCGGGGGGGAGTTGCTCAACGGGCATAGAATTTCAGTTTTGCAAGATGAAGAAGTTCTGGAGTGTGATTGCACAACAGTGCGAACATACTTAATTCTATTGAACTGCATGCTTAAAAATGATTGGAGTGATAGTTTTTACGTTTTGCATATTTTACCACGATGGTCAAAAAAATGTTTTTAAAAGATGTTACTGAGCTCAGTAAACAACAACCCACAAAGGTACTGTGACCCTCCCCCGCCCCGCCATATTGGCACTCGGTCTTTTCAGAGATTGGCGCTCCCCCACAGTGTGTAGTAAGGACCTCAGGGACTCAGCATGGTCTATGTGGGGGGAATACGGAAAAGGAGGTGAGGGGGTGGCCTTGCTCCCTGACCTAGGCGTGACTTTAAGCAAATCCCTTTGATGTCTTGGTGAGTCGAGGACAACAGTCACTGTTGCGAAGCATCCTGGGTAATTGCCAAGAGAGTGTCCACTCAGGAGGAAGGGGGCCAGGTGTTGGGCTGAGAAGCTGCTCCAACAGGAACAACGGAAATGAAGAAGAGGGAGGAGAAAGGTCAGTGTGTTGTGTGAGGAGTGAGTACCAGGGAGGCAGATAGGAAACAGAAACTGGGGATTGGAAATAGCCAGGAAGGAAATAAGGATGAGGAAAGACCAGACAGTGAACTACTGGCAAAGATGCTTTAGACCGATGGGTCTCTCAAACTGTGGTCCTTGAACCCTGAGGGGTGTGGAGACAGATTCTTGGTTCTCAGTGCTCAGTAAGGATATTTAAATGTTGTTTTCCTCTTATCATGAGAGCTAAACAGTGATTTAAGTATATCCTACATAATATGGCCTTTGTGTGTACGTAATTGCTAAGCAATCCCCTCAAGTTAGAGACCTTGACTTGTATTGACTTCTAGAGTTTGGCCTCTGTTGGATGGGCTCTTAATAGCATGGTATCTGCCACTGTCCTCGTGTCCAAGACCTGTAGGGTCATAAATGGCCCCTGGAAACCTTTTCCAGAGTACGATTTTAGTCCCCCTTTTATTTAGGTATTGAGGCTCAACGTTTGCCGTTGTGAAAATGACGGGGATTTGCGGTAACGCACTGTTGTGACTGCTGCCGGTGGATGGAAAATGCAAGTGAGATGCTGGAGTCAAGGACCCAGCAAAGGACACTTAGCTACGCTGCCTGAGCAAAGGTCTTACAGGAGTGTGAAAATCCTAGGTGCAAATCCTAGAGCTGGTGACATAAAGAAAACTTGACTTGCGATCAAATTGTTTCTAAAATGTTCTTTCTTTTTTTTTTTTTAATGTTTTTTTAATTTTTGAGAGAGAAAGAGAGAGAGAGAGACAGAGAGAGGGAGGCACAGAATCCGAAGCAGGCTCCAGGCTCTGAGCTGTCAGCACAGAGCCCGATGTGGGGACCGAACCCACGAACCGTGAGATCGTGACCCGAGCCGAAATCAAGACTCAGACGCTTAACTGACTGAGCCACCCAGGCGCCCCTAAAATATTCTCTTTCTAGTACTTACAGGATTTTGTGAACATTCTGATTGTGACCTCTTTACTAAACCCAGAAATTTGTTTTTGACGTCTGCTGTGGAAAAAAAATCTTGAGACGTTATTTCCCTCCGCTGATGCCACCAGTAATTAGATCCAAGAATGCATTTGGTCCAGGTTTTGATAATTCAGTGGAGCTAACAAACTGTAACGTGAGTATGATAACTTTTCAGAGTTTATAAAGCAATGCAACATTAAAATTGCCCTTTAATTTGGTTAAATGTAAGATATGATTACGCTCACGTAAAGAAAACAGTACTGGGGAGCCTGGGTGGCTCAGTTGGTTGAGCGTCCGACTTCGGCTCAGGTCACGATCTCACAGTTTGTGGGTTTGAGCCCCGCATCGAGCTCTGTGCTGACAGCTCAGAGCCTGGAGCCTGCTTCAGATTCTGTGTCTCTCCATCTCTCGGCCCCTCCCCTGCTCATGCTGTGTCTCTCTGTCTCTCAATAATAAATAAACATTAAAAAATTTTTAAGGAAAAACAGTATTGTTATTAATATGATTTTACCTAAGAACAAAAGCAATAGATTCAAACTCAGGCATCATGGTACCAAATGCCCGGTACCTACATTATCAACTTAGTTTGAGCAGAACAATAATTTCCCAACTGTTAATTTAATATTATAAACATAAAATTGATTGAATTTCTTGTTTTGGTTTACATTTAACTTAACCCACCCCCGCCCCCCCGCACTTTGTCTAGTATGTGAAAGTTATGGGCACAATGAGACTCTATACCTAGGTTTACTTGTAACATTAGTTAAATAATGTTACAGTGAACCCTGGGAAATCTATTAGACTTTGTCTTTTCAGAAGAGCTTTCTTTGTACGTTACTCAGTCTAGAGAAATACCGTCTTAGGGCCTGCAAGGAAGGCCATGTCAACATACACTAGGTTATCAGTGTTGGGAGATCATTCTCTAGGAGACCCTCATGTGCTTGTGCACATCTTGTGAGCAGCATGAAAATGCTGATCCTCTAGCTACTACTATTGCTGTGAGTAAAAAAAACCACCTTTGTCTCTGACCCAAGCGTTTTGTGTCTTCTGCCACAACCACGAAACTATAGCTGGCTGAATTGTTATCTTTCCAGTAGGGCAAAATCTCAGATCCTTCCTGGTTCTAGATAGTTAAGCTGGCCACATGCAGGAAATGGGTCTGAGCTATGACCTGAATGATGAGTACAGTGTAACTAGATAGATGTGAAGCTGCCATTCCACTGGATGAATGTCACAAAGACTTGGAATGGAAATTGGTTGTGGCCTTTGGTGGGGTGGTGAATAGATTAGCCTGACTAGAATAGAGGGTTGGAGCAAGGAAGCACAAAAAATTAGATTGGGAAATTAAACAAGGGCTAAATTATCATGTATTGAAATGTTATGTGAAAACAAATCCTGTATGTAATAGAAAACCTTTGAAGCCTTCTACCTCTGAATAATTGGTTTATTTGTTCACTCATATACTTAAGCTTCTAAGCAAGGAGGCGACATAATGAATGTCAAAGTATGATGGTACTGAAAGTGAAGTATGGTGTAATAAAACATCACCAGATTTCTTATCCTGACTCTGCCACTTACCAGGTGTGTGACCTAGGGCAAGTTATTTCTGAGTCCAGTGTTTCCATCTGTAAAAGGGGGGTAGTAGTCACCTTAGCTTAGGGAGGTATTACAAAGATGGTAACTAATGTCCCTAAAGTGCTTAGTGCAATGCAGTACATAAGGGGTCAAAAATTGGTGAAGATTCTCAGCCAACTATGTGCAGAATATAGATATGAGAACATAGACCTCCTTTTTTTTTTTTTGAAGCTATAACAGCTATATAAGGATAAGATCATTAGGACCCAGACTAAGATAGTGATGGTGGTAACAGAAAGGACCTTGAATAAATGAAAAACTAGTAGAGCTTGGAGATTGGTTGGACATCATGAAAGCCAGCATTTTGTTGAGTACCTCCTATGTGCCAAGTGCTATTCTAAGCCCTTCAATATAGTAATTCAGTTCTCCTAAAAGCACTATAAGTAGATATTCTTAGTCTTGCCATCTTACAGTTGAGAAAGCTAAAGCTCACTGAGATAAAACGACTCACCTAAAATCAAACACCTGAGAACAAAAGCAATTGACTCAAACTCAGGCAGCACGGTACCAAAGCCTGGGTGCTGAACTTTCATGCTATGCTATCTCCGCAACATCGGAAGAAGCAAGGAAACAGTCAGTGAGGACTCCTGGTCAGAAGTTCCAACAGCCCTGCAGCATGTGGTTCTGATGCTTGCTCTATTTTGCCTTTTAGTCTACCTTGTAATTTTTTCTTGCTGGCCAGACATGATGTACTGTGTGGAAGGAACTACTGCTCTAAATAGGCATTTAGTAATGAGATGGTGAGGTGTGGGAAGTGTTCTACAGTCATGTGATTAGGTCTCAGTGTTTGAGTGAGCCTGTGCCTCTGGACTGTGAACTTCACAAGTGTTTCTCAGGGTTTTTTTTCTCCTCACATGGGACAGGTTGACTAGATTGGGCTGGAGTTTGGTATTTCCCTCTCAGTCAGTTAGCCTCTGATAATACCCTGGCAGGTTAGGCTCCTGAGGGCACACCTTGTTAAGAACAGAGTGCTCTGGGTTTATTTCAAAATTATTCCTTTTTCCTTCCACCTGCTGAAAGCCCAAGGGGATTTTTCTCCATATATACTGTGGGAACCTAGTTGAGCTCCTAGAGGTAAATTTCCCAGTACTGTGGAGACCCCAAGTGGGTCTCCCTGGAGTTTATAACTCTCAGATTTGTCCACAGTGAGCATACATCAACTCATCAATGACAGTTCAGGTTTTCTTCCCCCCAGTGGTATCCACTTGTGAGTCTCAGCTTTGGGAAACCGTGACTCCCTCTACACCCTTGTCTCTCCAGCCGTGGGGGCAGCAATTTGCCCTGTGTCCTCCAAGCATCCAAAAACAGCCGTGGATTGTTCAGTCTGCTCAGCTGTTTACTTGTTGGAGGGAGTAGTGACTTCCAAGCTCCTTATAGACCTGGAAGCTGGAAGTCTTCTTCACTGGTCTAGGACCTGAGGAGGGCAGGAGGGACAGAAGCTTGCCCTGAGAAAATGTGTGTGAGGGGGAACATCAAAGTGGGGGTGGCCTGCAGGTGTCTTTGTGAGAAGCTGGAGCTGAAGGCGGAGATGTGAGAGTCGCCTCTAACACAGGAGATGTGTTCCCTCAACATCGCCCTCTTTCACTGTGAAAGGAGTGTGCCCTTAGGTAGAGACTGCCTGGCACAGCTGACCAGGAATTGGAGAAGAGTTAGGGACATCTGGCATCTCTGGGACTGGGGTTTCAGGGGGTATTGTTATATCTTATATCTCCTCAGAAGGACACTCAGGCCCCTTCCGCCATTAGTGACTCTATTGTCCAAGAGCAAGAAGGTAAGACCATGGGTTTTTCCCTTTAACCCCCGTCATTGCATGGCCTGCCATGGTTGACTCTTCATTTCCTCATGATAGACATCATGGTAAAATGGAAAAAGTCCCACAGTTGGAATTAGATGGATCTGCATTGAAATTGCAATTTCACTCTGTAACTCACTCTGTAACTTCACTCTGTAACTCACCAGCTCAGTCGTTTTCTGTAAGTTAATCATAAATCATTGAATCTCGGAATTTTTTTAACTGGCAAATGAGAATAATAATACCTTTCTTACACAGCTGTTTTGAAATAACTATGGAAAGCCTTTAGTAAGTGTCAGTTACCTGCCCCGGCTACTCCATCCCCTCCCGGGCTGGTTTTAAGCCATGGCCACGAACTCTTCGACACCCTTTCCACTGAGAGGTGGGGTCCGTGTCCCCTCTTCTTGAATCTGGGCAGGCTGACGACTACTTTAACCAATTGAGGAGGGTGTAAGTGTCTTTATGTGACTTCTGTGGTCATGAAAGACACTGCAGCTTTTTTGCTGGTTCACGGGAACACTTGTTCTCAGAGCCTGAGCTACCACGTAAGAAGCCTGGCCACACTGAGGTTGACATGTTGGAAAGCCCATGGGTAGGTGGTCTGGTGGACAACCACAGCCGAGCCCGGCCTTACCACCACTCCCAAGGCACCAGGCAAGTAGTAAAACTGAATTGACCCTTTCAAAGCAGCCCAGCTTCCAGCTGAATACCACAGACTGACCTCTATTGATGACACATCAGTAGAAGGATCACCCAACCAAACTCTGTCCAAATTTCCAACCCATAAAATTGTGAGATACAGTAAAATGATTGTGTTGAAGCCATTAGGTTTGGGGGTAGTTTGTAACCCAGCAGTAGTTAACGAGAACAACCCCTTTTATCCCAATCCCTCCTATCCTCGGCCTCCTTACCTAAGATTGCCAATCCTGAGTGTTTTCTGACTTGAATCTCATCCTTTCTTGTATCTCATTATAAAAAAATCTGATTTGGGGCGCCTGGGTGGCTCAGTCGGTTAAGTTTCTGACTTCAGCTCAGATCACGATCTCATGTGAGTTCGAGCCCCATGTCGGGCTCTGTGCGGACAGCTAGAGCCTGGAGCCTGCTTCGGATTCTGTGTCTTCCTCTCTCTCTGCCCCTCCCCCGCTCACTATCTCTCTGTCTCAAAAATAAGTGAGCATTAAAAAACATTTTAATGTGATCTGAGGGCAATTCACTGCATCTCCCTGCACCTCCTTCCATCCTTCCTTCAGTAGGAATTTCCTGGGTGTTTCCACTCTGCTCGATGTTAGGTGCGACAGTGATCCCTTTCCCTTCTGTCAAGGACCAGCACACTTGTTGAAAAGACCAGAGAGTACGTGATTTAGGCTTTGCCAACAACTACCTAACTCTGCTTTTGAACCACAAAAGCATTCATAAATGTAAGCAAATAGGTATGGCTGTATTCCAGTAAACATCACTTACAAAAACAGGCATCAGGTTAGGTCGTCTCCACCAGGCCCAAGTTTGTTGACCCCTGATCCAGGTGATTAACACCTGGCCAGGAACCTGTTACCTCTGCAGATATCTAGTTGCTAGAGAAAGAGCATCCACCCTCTCCCCCTTTCAACTCCAATAGGACCTAGGACGTAAGCCGAGTCTTGGTTGACGGAGGGTGGATGTTCAGATACAGAGATCATGACACCAAAGTACAAACGAGGATGTTGAAGAGGCTGATTGAGCAGCAGAGGAGAATGATCCTAGAAGAAAAGTGATAGGTAAGGCAGGAATGCTGGAGGGCCTCATTTTCTGAAATTGAAAGCGCGTTTCTTCGGCTCACTCATTTTTCTCTCCAAGAGTTGTAAGGACAAGTCAGATAGGATAAAATGGCCGTGAGCTTCGTAGATGCCTGCCAGGTGTTATTAAGGCGATCGTCTTTGGGTTTCAGGAAAATAGCTTCTTACAGTAGATGTCTTTGCAACACGGTGTAAAACCTCTCCCCCTCCCTCCAGCAGAGCTGGCATTCACGGGAAGGAACCAGAATAGCATGTAACGTTCCATCAGCTCTTCCAGCAGTGAGACTAAATACACACAAACTCTTCCAAATTTATACCTGCTGCGAACGTGAACAGTGACACGGTGTCGTTCTGCTGTGGGGTTCGTCTGGACGAATCACAAAGAAGGGTTACGCACGCCCCATCACTTTCCTGCCTTTTCCAACTTCACCATCATGCCTTTGTGACCAAAACCACAACTCTGGCTTCACTTTCATTCTCCTTTTTCTGGTAGCTCTGTCGTGACGATAGTGAATCCAGATTGAGATGGAAATTGAAAATTCAGAGGAGATACGATGCAGGTTTATCTGGCTCTCTCGGCTTTTTATCTTTAAATCAACTCAGTTTATTTCAGTTAAAGGGGTTTATTGGAAGGTTACACAGGGACATAAAGAGGGCAAGATATCTTCTCAGGGCTGCAAAACCAGGCAATCTCGTGAAAGATTAGCAAAGTGTGGCACCCAACGGTAGCTCCAATCCTCCATCCAAAGGTCAGGGAACCTAAGAGCGGGGCTTTGTCTTACTGTTTTCCTGCTGTCTTCTTCCTTAGTGTCCTTTGGCTTCTAACTTCACTGCCGACTGCTGACCCTTTCGAGCTCTCTCCTTCCCATTCCGTATGAGAAAGAGTGTGATTTGGATCGTCTGTATCCTGGGAAGAGTAGAACAACACCTGCAGGAAGGATAGTGCAGGACTACCAGACAGCCTGTCAGTGTTGGCTTCGGATCAGTTTCTCGTGTTTGGTTCCATCAGCTGAGGCTGGTGGGGGGCGGGGCAGGGGATGCAAAGCCTTATGACTTGGCTGTACTCATAGACTCCTCTCTAGGACCCACCTAAGCCCCAGGTCCAAGCCATGGGCACCAAGAGGCGATGCTCTAGGACCTCCCTACGCTGCCCCTTCTCATCCTGTGTCCCCAAGTTTCCTGACTCTGAGTCTTCTCTTAATCATGATTCCACACCTGGCCACTCATATTTGCATTGGCTTCTGACTCCTCGAGAACCTTCAAAGGCGGTGGCTCAGCCTTACTGTGCCAACTGTCTCTGTGTCACATTGCCCTGGAAATAAATCCTCACCCGGAGGGGCCTGCTGGTGTGGAGGGCACAGTCCAAGCTGCTGAAACAGAAAGACCTCAAAGTCCAGAGGCTTAAATAAATATGAGCTTACATCTCTTCCCACTCACGGTCCAGAAGTGAGCGGTCTATCATTACCTGCTCCCTTTCCTACATGGCTTCCTTCTTTGGGTCCCAAGATGGCTGCTCCCGTTAATGCCCTTTGCCAGCCAGTAGAAAGAGGGGAAGGAAAACAAATGGGGAGTGTATACCCTTAGAAGGGGGAAACCCCGGCAGTTGCCCACATTACCTCTGTCGACGTCCCACTGGCAAAATCCTAGTCACGTGACTCCCTCCTGGCTTCTAGCCAGGCTGGGAAATGCAGTCTCTGGACGGGCAGTTGTGCCCTTCTAAAACTCAGAGTGGGCGTGGGTGGGTAGGTCGTTGAAAGGAACGAGAGAGAATGAATTCTGTAGCACAACAAGGGGGCTCGGCTGCAGGGAACAACTTCTGGACTGAGCCCAGGGGCGGATCCAGATTTTATGGGACCCGAAGCTCAGGCACCTCCTGAAGCCCTCTTTTGGACAAAGAAAGCAAACTGATGACCACAGGTTTATGAATACAGGACTTTGGAAGAGACCCATTCTAGTGAGGGACCAGAAAGCTGAAGCCTTATCGGCTTCATGGTCAACCCGCCTCTGCTCGGGTACATTCACCACTGTCTCCATCAAATCCTCCCTACTTGCACAAATGGCAGGTTAGACCCCCCTCTACAGGCTGGATTTTCTAAGCTTTCAAAGCCACTGCCAAACGTGGTGGCAGCATCTTGCTAAATGGTAAGAAAACAAAGCAGAACATGTCCTAAATTTCCTCTTCCCGGTGCTTTTGCTCTAGTCTCTACCGATGCAATGAGGCTGGCTGGGGGGCTACCCCAGCAAGGGTTGAAGACTGCTCTGCCTCTAATGGTGTAACCGGGGTGTAGTCCTAAACCGCGCTGCCGTGAGTTCTCCTCGGGTGCAGTCTACTCCCCAGCCCCTGACTGGTGGAGAGACCTCCTTATTTATGGACAATTATTCCGTGCAGACACGATACCGTAAGAAGCCCGTTGGGCAGCTGCTCGTGGAAACTCTTACTGTGTCTTCATTTTCATATCAGTGAGCACGCTGTAGGAGACAAAGAACAGACTGAGGACCATGGCATTGTCGTGCACACAGTCAATCAAGACCAGGCTAATTAGATTTTCCAGGTGCTTGGATACGGTGGGACTGCGTATTACACAAATACATAGATAAACATTCCCCAGCCGCGAGGACCAAAGGACTGCCGCAGAAGGCTGCAGAATAAGTCTTTCGAAAAGGCTTCCGTTCTCTTGCTTGCATGTTCTTTCTCGTTCAGGGAACATAATGAAACCCCAATACAATCGAAATGCCTGGACTTGTGCGTTATTAATGAGTTTTATGGAGTATAGCAGTGTCCCCCCCCCCCCCCAAATGAAAATCTGAAAATATACGTGCCAAAGGCTAGATGAAATCAAGTATATAAATACTAGCACGTGGAGAAAAATATTCAAGAACAGTGTGATGCATTCATGCCATCACAATAGCAATCAGGGACGGTGATTGCTGTTCATATCGGCATTCATACCGTCCCTTGACTAATTTTAATCTCCTTGACTTTATATGAGAGATTTTTTTTTTTAAATCACGTTCCTCATTCGTTAAAGCTATAGCCTGCCCCTGGCTATTGACTGTGTGGCACATACACTCCTCCTCCGTGGCCTTAGCATATCTTCCCCTTTCCAAAGGTTAGCTGACACCAGAATCTCTAAACGTAAGAACGCTGTGGCTTTGTGACTTCTTTTTTTGTGAATGTGGACATCTGGGCATTTGCGTGGTCACTGTACTCGCATTTCCTCTTACGTGTTGTGTGGATATCCCTCGGGGGTCCATCCTTAGTCCTTCCCTCCTCTTCCTTAACATTCATACATCGGTGATTTTTCGTGCCTTATCGCCAACTCAAAACTCTCCTCTTTGAACTTTGAACGGATCCTGTGGAGTATCTCCTCTCAGGTGGGACACAAGGACTACAATCTGAGACGGTTCCAAATATGAACGCACTGTCCCTCCCACCAGTTTGGTCTTCCTCTCATGCTTCCTAGCTCCATGAATGGCTCCGTCACCCCCGCGGGGTTGGGAGTCACATTTCACTCCTCCCTCCCATTGATCTCACTCTCCATGTTCAGTCCCCAGGCTGTGTGGATTCTACCCCTCCATTTTATCTCACACCTGCCTACTGCTCGTTCTCCACTGGGGAACCTTCAGCCAGAATTTCATTATCTCTTGCCCAAAGTACTGAACAGCTTCTGCTCTCCCTGCTTCCCGCTGTCAGGGTGATTTTTCTAACGACACGTGTCAGTTCTATTCCTGCCTCGTCTGAAATGTTTCACAATTCCCCACAGCTTTGAGGATAAGGCCAGAGTTCCCTCAGGATGGCCTACGACACCCTTTGTTTTCCATCTCTCGCTTACATATTTGGCAAAACCAATGTGCCTCAGAGCTTAGAAAAGTCAGTGCTTTCTTTGTTCTCCGAAAATGTCTGCGGTCTCCCCTTCTTAGAGGTCTCACCACCTCTGAGGAGCTTTCTTTCACCCTACCACCCTGGGTTTGGTGCCTCTTCTCTGTGCTCTCATCCCCCACTGGGTCTCCCTGTCCCACCGTTCCTGCCATACTGCATGGGGACTGCCCAGTCTTACTGGCTTCCCCCGCACCTATACCAGGCCCCTGAAAGGACTTGATCTCATCAGAAAGAGACACTGCCTTGTTCTTCTTTGTGTTGCTTACATCTTAGCATGATACTGACCCACAATAGGCGTTCAAGAAATGCCTATTAAATTAGTGAATTTGGTAAAAGAGAATCAAGTGTTAGATAGGTGGGATCAATGGCTGAGAATGTCTAGAAATTATGCGTTATAAAATCCACTGGGCGTATTCTCTTCTACTCTTTGCGGTGTCACTTTCTACCCTCTCAGGTCCAAGTTTCTTATCCCTTAACCCATAACTAAATGTGTGATGTGCACCTCCTCTGTGTCAGAAATGTCACAGTGCACCAAGGATATCTAGGATGTAAAGTTGCCCGTGGGATTATCTCTCCCTCAAGAATCTCATAGTCCAGGTTAGAGACATAGCTAAAAACAACTAATTATATTGCAGTGAGATCATTGTTAGTAACACAGGTGATATAGGAAGACAAAGGAAGAAACATCTTGTCTCTCAGAGACAGAAATAAGGAAGAGGTGATATTTGAATCTTGAAGCCTGGGTTGGTGTTTACCAGGATGATGAAGGTTTGGGCATGAGTATGTTACAGACGGAAAGGTCAGCCCCAACATTAGGTGACTGACTGAGTTCTGGAGATGGGAGGTGGAGGGCTTAGCTGGACAAAGTCACGAAGGGCAATGCCCACCATGCCAAGAACTTTAGACTTGGCCTTCCAGGAGATGAGGAATCACTGAACAGTTTTAAACAAGTTTAATCCATTTTGCATTATTGAGGGACCATTTGGGTAGCTCTGTGGAGAGTTTTAGAAGAAGAAAGAAGCAGCGGCAAGATTAGTTAGGAGACTATTATAGGGTTGCAGGTCAGGTGTTATGGCAGCTCCATATCCTAGTGGTTACACATGTGGCCTTCACATCCCAGCTCTGTTGGTTGCCAGCTTCAAGTTACTGAACTTCTCTGTGCTTCAAGGTCCTCATCTGAAAATCCGGCTTGTCATAAAACTGATGAGATAGCCATCCAAGACTAAATGCACAGTCATACAAAGTGCTTAGAACAATGCCCACCTAATTCTATGAGGGCAAGAACCAAAAAGAACATAGAATAGAGGGACCAGGTCCAAAAAATATTTGGCAGGGAAAATTGAAAGCATTTGGAATATGACAGTATGTGAAGGTAAAGAAATGGGCAACTCAAGGATGAGTCCCAGGTTTCTGGCCTTCGCAACTGGGTGAGTGGTGGTGCCTTTCAGAGGAGGAAGAACAGGAATTGTTCGAAGGTCAGGGGTTGGTAGTGAGTTTTAAGAACGGTCACCTGTTACTTAGCAATGTCACAAACATTGGGTGCCTGACAATACACTGTACCGAGCGATGACTCCGAATTCCAAATTTTGTGAAAATTGTTCTAATTTTGTTGAGTCCAGCTTCAAACCTTTGAAACTGCAGATTTATCCTGATTTGCACACATAGTTTGTATCCCACAAGCAGAGCAAAACTAAGATACTGTCGCCGCAAAACTTCAATTTTCCATTTCAGGAATCAGGCTGTTTGTAATTCAGTTTTCCAGCAAACACTTACTGTTTGTTAAATCAAGAGCTAATATGCCTACAAGGATTAAATCTTCGACAGGGCAATTATACAAGGGACGGTGAGAGAGCCATGTGATTCTTTAGCTCACCTTCTTGGTGACTCAGGAATTTAGAACAAATTCCCTGGTGTGATTCATTTGAACCCACACCTAATCTGTCATACATTAAAAAAAAAAAAAATTATCATTAGGTGATACTCGCTCATGAGAAAATCAGTGAGCATTATGCCATAGAATTCTTATAATTAAAAATGATCCTACTGAGGGTCTAACAGAAGGAAGAATAAAACATCCTCCACATAGAAATTTTAAGACTTTAAGGAATCCAATTCAATGATCAGAATATGCAGTGTGAACCTGTGTGTGTAATTTCTACTTTTATTTTTTCATCACATATGCATCGAACAACTGCTTTCCCTAACGCTCTGCAGGGTGCAGGGCACGCGACAGCATTCCAGGCAAATCCCCACACGCTCTGATGGAGTTCACGGTAACGCGAGGACATCAACACAAAAAATAAACCGGAAAAAAATTTTTTTAACGTTTTAATTTGTAATAAACGCTGTGATGGAAAGAAGGGGCTGAGCCTGGGGCTTACGGAGAAGGAGGAGATAACCCTGAAAAGACTTGGGGGAAAGCTTCCGAGAAATTGGGAATAGCACACGTGCAAAAAAGCCTGCTTAGGAATTCAAGAAAAAGACGAACACGGCTGGAGTTCAGCAAATGGGATCGGTGCAGGTGACAGCTTCAGGAAGGAGCTTGGCAAAAGTTTCAATGTTTCTTTCAATACATGGGGGAGGGTTTCCATAAGAAGGAAGGTGGCTGATGTTTTCAGTTTAACCACACCCCGGGACCTGGGCAAAATGTTGCAGCTATCCATATCCTCGACACACCGTAGGTCATAATAACAGGCTGCCATTATAAGGGGCAAGATTCTTTCTTGGCATTTCCCACACTGGCACAGGTAGTTATGAATCTAGAGAGCAGGTAAGGGCACTAAGGACTCCTCTGGGGTCCTGGAATAGTTCGGACCTTATGTTCAGGACGTGTTTCCTCCTGCTCTTGACAGGCTTGGGTAGCAGATTCCATCGCTCTGAAGGAGAGCTTACCTTGATCTCACTTGTGAACTGATGCTTAAGTCAGGAAGGCTCGGCCTCTGTTAACCCACATTCAAGATTCACGTCCGGGGGCACCTGGGTGGCTCAGTTTGCTGAGTGTCTTTTGATTTGAGCTCATGTCCTGATCCCAGGGTCATGGGATCAAGCCCTGTGTTGGGCTTTGTGCTGAGTGTAGAGCCTGCTTAAGATTCCCTCTCTCTGTCTCTCTCTTTCTCTCTCTCTCTCCCCACCCTCTCTTTCTCTCAAATAAAAAAAAAAAATAAGAGAGATTCACATTCAAAAGGAATGCTGAAGAACTGAAATGGAGCTCACAAACAAGATTTTGGGAAGGTAAGTGGATTTTAAAAGAATGTAGGATTCTCTAGCCAGACTTATCAAGGAAAAAAGAGAAAGGGACCAAATAAAATCAGAAACAAGAGAGGAGAGGTAACAACTGACACCACAGAAATACAAAAGATTACAACCGAATTCTACAAAAAGTTATATGCTAACAAAATGGACAACCTAGAAGAAATGGATAAATCCCTGGAAGCATACAATCTTCCAAAACTGAGTCAGGAGGAAGTAGAAACTCCGAACAGACTGATAGCTGTTAATGAAATTGAATTGGTAAATCAAAAAACTATGGGAAATAGATGTCCAGGATCAGGTGAATTCACAGGTGAACTCTACCATTTAAAGAAGAGTTAATACTTACCCTCCTCAAACTATTCCAAAAAATAGAAGAGGAAGAAAAGCTTCCAAATAGGCTTTATGAGGTCAGCATTACCCTGACACCACAATCCAAGACACCACACACACACACACACACACACACACACACACACACACACACGAAAACTACAGACCAATGTCCTTGATGAACATAGATGCAAAGATCCTCAACAAAATATTAGCCAACCACATTCCACCACATTTTAAAAGAATCATTGGCCATAATCAGGTGGGACTGATTCCAGGGATGCAAAGATGTGTCAATATTTGCAAGTCAATCAATGTGATTCATCACATCAACAAAGCAAAGGATAAAAATCACATGATCATCTCAGTAGATACAGAAAAAGCATTTGACACAATTCAACGTCCGTTCATGATAGAACTCTCAACAAAAATGGGTTTAGAGGGCACGTACTCAGAACAATAAAGGCCATATATGAAAAACCCACAGCGAACATCTTAATGAAAACAACCCTGAAAGCTTTCCCTCTGAGATTAAGAACAAGACAAGGATGTCCCACTCTCACCACTTTTAATCAACATAGTACTGGAAGTCCTAGCCACAGCAGTGAGACAAGAAAAAGAAATGAGAAGCATCCGTGTTAGTAAAGAAGAAATTAAGCCGTCACTATTGGCAGATGACATGATATTATGCATAGAAAACCCTAAAGACTCCCTCAAAAAAAAACCCAGGAAGTAATAAATGAATTCAGTAAAGTTGCAGGATACAAAGTTAATACCCAGAAATTCATAGCATTGCTATGCACTAATAGCAAAGTAGCCCAAAGAGAAAATAAGAAAACAGTCCCGTTGACAATTGCACCAAAAAGAATAAGGTACATAGGAATCAACTTAACCAAAGATGTTAAGGACTTCTACTCTGAAAACTATAAACTATTGATTAGAGCAATTGAGGACAACACAAACAAATGGAAAGACATACTGTGCTTGTGAATTGGAAGAATTAATATTGTTAAAATATCCGTATTACATAAAGCAATCTACAGATTCAGTACCGTCCCTATAAAAATACCGACAGCTTTTTTCACGGAACTAGATCACCTAATCCTCCAATTTGTGTGGAATCACAAAAGACCCTCAATAGCCAAAGCCACCTTCAACAACAGCAACCACAACCACGACCAAGCCGGAGGTATCCCAATTCCAGATTTCAAGATCTACTACAAAGCTGTAATAATCAAAACAGTATGGTACTGGCAGAAAAACAGACACATAGATCAAGAGAAGAGAGTAGAGAATAGAAAACTGAGAAATAAACCCACACCTAAGGCCAGTTGATCAATGACAAAGGAGGCAAGAACATACAACGGGAAAAAGGACAGTCTCTTCAACAAATGATTTTGAGAAAACTGGACGACCCTGTAACACCATACACAAAAATAAACTCAGAATGGATTAAAGACTTAAAAGTATCAAACTCCCAGAGAAGAACAGAGGCAGTTATTTCTCTGACATGGGCCATAGCAACATTTTTCTAGATATGTCTTCGAAGCTAAGAGAAACAAAAGCAAAATTAAACTGTTGAGACAACACCAAAGTAAGCTTATGCACAGTGACGGAAACCATCAATAAAACAAAAAGGCAACATAATGAACGGGAGACGATATTTGCAAGTGATATAGCCAATAAGGGGTTAGTATCCAAAATACATAAAGAACTTACACAATGCCAAAGATAATAATAACAATCTAATTTAAAAATTGGCTGAGGACCTAAAAAGACATTTTTCCAAAGAAAACATACAGATGGCCAGTAGGCACATGAAAAGATGTTCAACATCACTAATCATCGAGCAATTGCAAATCAAAACCACAATGGGATATCACCTTACACCTACCAGAATGGCTAACATCAAAAGAACAGATAACAAATATCAGTGAGAGTGTGGAGAAAAGAGAACCCTCGTGCACTGTTGGTAGGAATGTAAGTTGGTGCAGCCACTGTGGAAAACACTTTGGAGGTTCCTCAAAAAATTAAACATGGAAGTACCGTATGATTCAATAATTCCACTCCTGGGTATTTACCCCCCAAAAAACAAAAGCACTAATCTAAAAGGCTATATGCACCTATGTTTGTTGCAGCAATATTTACTATAGCCAAGATATGGAAGCAACCCAAGTGTCCATCTGTAGACAAATGGACAAGGAAAATGTAGTACACACATGCGCGCGCGCGCACACACACACACACACACACACACATCACAGGAATATTACACAGCCATAAAAAGGATGAGATTATGCCATTTGCAACAACATGGATGGACCTAGAGGGTATTATGCTAAGTGAAATAAGTCAGCCTGAGAAAGACAAATACCATATGATTTCCTCGTGTGTGGAGTCTAAAACCAACCAAAAAACCCCCCCAAAAACCACAAATAGACAAAAAGCAGAACCAGACCTGTAAACACAGAGAAAAAACTGATAGTTGCTAGAGGGAGAAGGATGGGTCGGGTGGAGGGATGGGCAAAATGAGTGAAGGGGGAGAGGGAGATACAGGCATCCAGTTCCATAATTAATAGGTCATGGGAACAAAAGGCACGTCATGGGGAACATAGCCAATGATATCGTACTAGCAACATATGAGGACAGAGGGTCGCCACACCCGAGCGTTGTGTGATATTGAAACTTGTCGAGTCACTACACTGTATACCTAAACTAATGGAACATTGCGTGTCAACTACACTCAAATAAAAATTAATAATTTAACTTAATAATTTTTTAAAGAGGACGTAGGGTTCTCTGACCCCTAGGGACAGTATTCTTGTTGTTTTCAGCATCTAGCTCAGCAGTTAGTTGGTACCAGCTGGCTGGCTGGCCGAATAAGCAAATACACTTGGCATGAGTTAGGACCCAGCCTGGCACAAGAGAAGGCAGCTTGACTCTAGAGGCAGCCAGACCTCGCCGCTCTGGGTTTCTGGGACCCTCCGCTTCTGCATCTGTAGTGCGGGAGTGACGATCCCTCTTTGGGAGGTTGGATGAAAATTGGAGATAATGTCCTGAAGCATCTGGTATGCGAATTAGCATTGATAATTTGGTTGCTATTTTTACTGTCATCATCTCAGGCTCCACACTTGGTGTCTTTGGCTCTCATCCATCTTCTAAACCGCCCGGTTGGGGTTTCGTCCGGTCCCCTCTTGTTGCCAGCTGGTCATCTCCTGGTTGGGTTGTGTCACTCATTTCTTGTCGATCCCCGCTCAGCCCTCCACAGCGGCCCACAAACCCACCCCCAGCCTTCCGACCCTCCAGCCTCCCTCCCATTTCCCTAAATAAGCCAAATTACTCGAAAATTGTTTCCTGTCTAGAACCCTCTCTTTTTCTTTCTCCACCTTCTCATCCTTCAGGGCTGGGTGACATTTGGGAGGCCCAACATGTGAGTCTTGATTGAAAAGAAGGAAGTCAGTCGACCGTGGCCGGATTTCCCATCCTATTTACCAAAGGTGCTACTAGGGGCTTCTTGGTTACCGAAGAGAGTACCGCACCTGCTCACAAGAAGCAAATAGGTGTAAAGCTTCATGAGCCTAAGAAATGCGCTGGCAGTTGGTAAAAACCAAAGATGTAGTTAAGTAAGAAAGCTCTCACGTGGATTATTAAGCTTCTGAGCAAAGCTGCAGAGAGGTGGTCCAGGAAAGGGGTCCACCAGACAGCAGTGTGAGTAGGAAACCCTCTCTTGTATCTCAGTAGAGACAAAAGTGATTCTGCGTGTGTTGTCTGTTTGTGGAGAGTCATTTGTAACTCACCCGGTAAGCAAACGCCTTTTTTCTTTAAGATGGAGCTAGGAACCGTGCCAATAAGGGAGAAATTAAGTGTCAGTATGTGTGCTGAGTACCCTGTAACAGAGACCTCAAGCCCTGTTCTCCCATCCGTCTTCCAGAACATTGTGGCCATGTGATTTTAAGCCTCTTCTTGAGGGGGAGTCTGGCCAGCTCTGGAGGAACGACTCCAAGATGCTAGCATCAGTCTCCCCAAAAAAAAGCCTTGCGAGAAAGCCCTAGAAGGACGCCCAGAGTTAACAAGCCCCACCCGTGCTCTGAGAGATGCTGGTCAGCATTTTAACTCCCAATTCCTCATCATGAGCAAACAGCCAACATTACCAGACAGCTTAGGAAAGCCTCCAACAATGAGATGAACAAATAAAAGCATAGCGAGAAAGGCACAAGCTATTCAGGGAGAAGAAAACTTCATCTCCATAAACTGTAATAAATATCCACAGAGAGAGGAGACAATGCCTCCATGAAATCAAAACGCGATGCTGTAATAAAGGAAAATTTAGAAAACAAAGAGAGCTTTTGGAAAAAAAAAAAAAAAAAGCTTTGAATAGCAGAAATGAAGATCGTTCAAAAGAGGGAATAGAAGACAAAGCTGAGAAAATCTCCCAGACAGTAAAGCAAAATGACAAAGAGGAAAAGATAAGAAAATAGAGGAGCAGTCCAGAAAAGTCCATACTTAAGTGACAGAGGATTTTGTGGTAGAAAACACATGGGGGGGCAAAATCATTGATGAAATAATTCAACAAGCATTACGGACGTTAGGTTTACCTGTGAGCTGGGCGGCCCGATTAAAGAACTCACGGCACAATGAACGAGGCTAGAGCCACACCAGTGCACATCGTTGTAAGTTTCCCGTGACACTGGAAGCAAATGTGGCACTTCCGAGGTCCAGAGAGGAAAAAAAAATAGGTCACCCCCAGGGGGACGGCCGTCAGAACGGGTTTAGACTTGCCGATGGCAACACTGGAGTCAAGAGAGTGGAGCCACTCCTCCAAAATTCTGAAGAAGAGCGGCTCTGTGCTGGAATCCCACCCTCACCCAGACTGTCTTTGTGTAAGAGGGTAGAATAAAGACACTTTCTCGAGTGCGTGACCTCAAGAGATTTGCCTCCCATGTATGCCCCACCAAAGGAGGGAGTACAGCTTGGAGCAGAGTCCAGAGAAGGTGAGATCCAGAAAACAGAAGGTCCAACAGAGCAAAGAGGTGAAACCACTCCCCAGGAGCGTGGCGGAGGGAGAGCTCAGAGGGACGGCCCCGCCGAGAGGTACAGGGCAGCCCGTCCGGCTGGAGCAGCGTGGCAGAGAAAGAATGCTGTGATCAGCATGATGCTTTCTGCCACTGTCCTGTCTTTCACTAAAGGGGACGTGTCTGGGTGAAACTGGCATCGGTTCTTATCTGCGCTTGGCCTGTCTCCCCTCCCTGCCCTGCTCCCTGGATCAGCGGGGGCACCTGTAACACACCAATGTGATCTGCTTTGTCCTATTCTTTTGTTTTTCATTGTGGCGAAAGTAGGTTTACCTATTTATTAAAAACTTAACCCCTTTAAATGTACAGTTCGGTGGTGCGAAGTCCATCCGTGGGGCTGTGTAACCACTCTCCAGAACTCTTTTCATTTTCCAAACCTGAACCTCTGTACCCATTCAGCAACAGTCCATGCTCCCCGCCCCAGCCCCTGGAACCATCCTTCACTTTCTATCTGTATGACTTTGACTGTGCTCCATACCTCATAAAAGTGGAATTATGTAATATTTATCTTTTATAGCAAATTGTTATTTCCCTTAGCATGATGTCCTTAGGGTCCAGCCATATTGGAATGGGAATGGGAATCTCCTTCCTTTTCTAAGGCTGAATAGTATTCCGCTGTGGGTACATAGCAGATTTGTTTCTTCATTTATCCACTGATGGACGTTTACGTTGCTTCCACCTTATATTGTCAACACTGCTGCTGTGAACGTGGGCACACAAATATCCCTCTGAGACCCAGTTTTCAATTCTATGGAGTATATATACCTAGAAGCAGAATTGCTGGGTCATACGGTAATTCTATTTTTTTTTTCCAGGTGTGTTGAGATACAGCTGACATATAACGTCATGTAAGTTTAAGATATAAAACGTATTGATTTGATACGCAGACGGACGGCAAAATGATTCCTAGTGTTAGCTCACACCTGCACCGCATCACATAATTACCACTTCTTTTCTGAGATGACAACATTTAAGATCTACTCTTAGCAATTTTCAAATATAAAATACAGCATTATCAACAGTAATCACTGTGCTGTATATTGGCTCTCGAGAACTTACTCATCGTATAACCGAAAGTTTGTTCCCTTTGACCGACATCTTCCCATCCCTCCACCCCTTAGCCCCTGACAACTATCATTCTAGTCTGCGTTTCAGGGAGTTCAGGTTCTTCAGATTCAAATATAAGTGACACCCACTTATTTATCTCTCTTCATTTAACTTTTTTCACTTAGCATAATGCCCTCAAGGCCCATCCGTGTTGTTGCAAAAGGCAGGCTGTCCTTGTTTCCCACGGTGGACTAAACTTCCATTGTGTGTGTATGTGTGTGTGTCACGTCTTCTCTATCCATTCATCTCTTGACGGGCACTTAGATTCTTTCCATATCTTGGCCGCAATAAACGCGAGAGTGCAGTTACCTCTTCCAGGTCCCGATTTCATTTCCGCTGGATAAATACCCAGAATTGGAACCGCTGGATCATATGGCATTTCTATTTTTAATTTTTTGTGGGGGGATCTCCGTACTGTTTTCCGTGGTGGTGGCACCCACTGACATTCCCACCAATGGTGCACGAGCTTTCAACTTCTCCACATCCTTGTCAACGCTTAGTAGACATCCTAATGGTGTAAGGTGCTATCTCATCATGGCTTACCATGCTGGGGAGAGCTGGGGGAATCCGTGGTGAACTTAGAAGATATTAGAGATCACATTCTTTGACCACATTTCTAGTAGACATCGAGTGTCCGGACCATTCCACAATACTGCCAGATACCCCAACTGTGGTGATCTGGATTGAGTTCCCACAAAATGTCCGTTTGTCAAGTGGGACCGTAAGAATCCTCGATCTCACTTAACACCGAATTTTGTTCATGACTCAAAGGATGCAGGCAAGAAAAAGGCACAACCAGAACCTTCTTCTCCTGCTGGGTCCTCAAACCACCAGCTGCCAAACGATGTCCCTCCTCCCGCATTAAGACACATTTTGGTGTCTGAGCAGCTGATGAGTTTTAAACCGTGTGGACGACTGCTCTCAAAGAAGGCTACATCTGTTTGGAGCCTCGTGGCTTTTTAATTCATTAACTATGCAGGTAGGAAGGGTTTACCTGAATACCCCCATTCTCCAGGCAGCCACAGCCCTTAATCCAAAAAGTACACATTTATTTACAATACCCAATCTAAACAGAGCAGGGGATTCCCGTTGAAAACATTTTTTACATAGTCCTTCCCCATATCTTTCTCCTCCTAAATATCACTGCCGGGATTATAGGGAGGTCTGGCTGAGGCGTCTCAGGGAAGGAGTGAATTACAGGCCTGTGCTAACCCTTTTTCTCCCATTTCATCCCCAGGACTCAGATATGACCTTGCCCGCTGACCTCCCCCCTAGTCACTTCCATGCACGCCCAGGAACCTGCCCACGGGCTCTGGCTCCAGGACTCCATAGTTTATCCTTTCCCGAAGCCTTCATCCCACAGAGGTAAGATCACCCTGTCCTTAACACAGCTAGGCTTGTGCTTGCTACTCGGCATTTTAAAACGAAACCATATTTTGTTTAGATATATACATAAACATGTGAAATCTGTAAAAAACAAAACAAAACCAAAAACCAGCAAGGGACTGATGAACCCAAAGAAAGGTAAATGTTTACTTCAAACATGGGAGGGAGGGGTATGATTAGGGAAGGATGCACAGGAGGCATTTTTTTTTTTAAGTTTATTTATTTATATTGAGTGAGGGAGAGAATGCGTACAGGAGGGGGCAGAGAGAGAGAGAATCCCAAGCAGGCTCCGCACCGTCAGGGCCGTCGGCATGGAGCCTGACGCAGGGCTCGAACTCTCAAACCGCGGGATCGTGACCTGAGCTGAAATCAAGAGTCGGACCCTCAGCCGACTGAGACCCCCAGGTGCCCCTTTACAGAAGGCTTCTAAAAGAAGAAGATCTAATTCTTCTCCAGGATATTGTGGACCCGGAGCTTTACTGGTTTTCCAACTGTACAATTTTATGCTCTTCTCGATGCATGATACGTTTTACGATAAAAACGATTGAATTAATTATAATTTCCTGGCGTCATGTCAGTAGTGAGAGGCGTGTCAGTGAATTCGTTTGGAAGCAAGCCCATCACTTTGACATGCGTGTTCTGTGAGATGTTCCCCAAAGTCACCATAGGATGGGGGGGTAGTGAAGGAAAAAAAAACCTAACCCAGGAAAAGGCAAGGCCCCTGACAGTCTGCCCTACTGCCACCATAGCTGTGCTTCAGAGGACAAGCCACTTCCTCTCTCTGGTCATCAGTTTGCTCATCTGCAAACTGGGATACTAATAGCAGGATAGTAGGGAATATGGCTCAGCTGCTGCCTTCATGGAACTTAGCAATCGTTGGGACAGAGAGGCAAGTACATGTAGGTTCTACGGGTACTAGAATGGGACAAGCAAGAGGTACAGTGGGAGCAGAGAGAAGGGATCTCTACAGTTTGAAATTAAGGCGGTGCCACATATGAAATATGTGCTATATGATTTTTAAGGGAAGTTTCTGTACTTTAGGGTTTAACTAGGAGGCTGCAGACATTGTAACTTGCAAAAGACAGCTAAAGGATCACTCTTGCTTCCTACCTCCACACGTCCTGCATACCCACCTCGATGACGTTACTTTTCCCTCTTCAGTGCATCGATTCGTGTGTTTGTCTCTCCCACTGGATCATGGCCTCCCCGAGGGCAGGGGTTTGTGTTACTTATCTTTGTATCAGAGATGCTTGGCATGTACATTGCTGTTTCCCAAGGACTGCGAATCAAGTGTCGCCCTTTTATCATGGCCTCTCCCTACCTCCGGTCCCTCTCTGTCTCTCTGGTCTCTTCTCATACCGCCGTCCCCTGCTCAGTACACTCCAGACACTCTGGCCCTCCTTCTGTCCCTTGATCATGCCGAGCTCATTTTCACCCAGGGCCTTTGCACTTGCTGGGGACTCCTCCTGGAGTGCTCTTGCCTCGTTTTGTTCAGCTCAGATTATACGCCGTCTCCTAGCACCTTTTTTTCCTGTCTTCCCACCTGTCCCCTAGGCCCTATTATCTCGACTTATTTTCTCCAAAGCATTTGTACTACCTGTAATTAGATGATGTATTTACCTTTTATTTGTGGTCTCTCTCCTCCATCAGAGGAGTGGAGGGACCTCCAGTGTCTGTCCTGTCGTTTCTGCCGTATCTCCGTTAGCTAAGCTATTGTCTAGCATATGGTAGGTACTCAATACATTTTTTGAATAAGCAAGTTCATGGACAGGTATTCTATAACTATTTCTGTAACTGAGATGAATAATGTCTTCCCGAAGAATTTTGCAATGAAGAAAATGGACTCAAGATTAGTATGCTAATATAGTGCCTGACACATAGGAAGCACTCAATAAATATTTATCCACTGAATGAATATACAGAATACATAAATAGCTCTTGCAAACCAATTTTAAAAACCCAAAACCAATATATAAATTAGCAAAGGAAGAACTTTTAGAACTAATGGGTTTAGCAAGGTTGCAGGATTCAAGGTCAATATACAAAAATCAATTGTATTTTGGGGCACCTGGGTGGCTCAGAAGGTTAAGTGTCTGACTCTTGATCTCAGCTCAGGTGTTGATCTCAGGGTCATGAGTTCAAGCCCTGCATTGGGCCCCATGCCGGGCACGAAGCCTACTTAAAAAGAGAAAAACAAAACATAGAGCCGAATTGACTGAAAGACACGTACCCTGTTCATTGGTAAATGTCTGTCCTCCCTAAATTGATCTATCCGTTCAACATAATCCTTATCAAAATCTCAGCAGGATATTCTTATAGGTGTCAACAAGCTGATTCTAAAAATGACGTGAGAAGGCAAAGGAATTAGAATAGTCAGTACGTTTCTGAAAAAGAGGAACGAACGGGAGGAGGCATGCCACCGGATTTCAAGAGTTGCTATAAAAAGCCAGCAATCAAGACAGCGTGGAATTGGCAAAAGGATGGACATATAGACGAACGAAACAGAACACAGAGCCCAGAACCTGACGCGTACATTATTGATCAACTGATTTTTTTTTTTTTTACAGAGATGCAAAGGCAACAGAGAAAGATAGTCTTTTCAACAAAAATAGTACTTGAATAAGACATCCATGTGCAAAGGGGCGCCTGGGTGGCGCAGTCGGTTAAGCGTCCGACTTTAGCCAGGTCACGATCTCACGGTCCGTGAGTTCGAGCCCCGCGTCAGGCTCTGGGCTGATGGCTCAGAGCCTGGAGCCTGTTTCCGATTCTGTGTCTCCCTCTCTCTCTGTCCCTCCCCCGTTCATGCTCTGTCTCTCTCTGTCCCAAAAATAAATAAATGTTGAAAAAAAAAAATTAAGACATCCATGTGCAAAAAGAATGAACCTTGACCCGTGTCGTGCACTGTATACAAAAATTAATTAAAAATACATCAGAGAGGAGTGCCCGACTGGCTCGTTCAGGAGAGCGTGTGACGTTTGATCTCGGGGTTGTGAGTTCGAGTCCCCTGTTGGGGGTAGGGATTACGTAAATAAAAAAAGTTTTTTTAACCTAAAAAAAAAAAAAAAAAAAAATACATCATAGACCTAAAATGTAAACCTGAAAATACAAAACTTTTGGAAGATAACATGCAAAAAAAAAAAATTCTTGTGACTTGGGGTTCTGGGAAGATTTCTTAGCTATGTTACCAGAAATATGATCCACAAAAGAACAAGCTGATGAATTTGAACATCATCAAAATTAAGAACTTCTGCTCTGCAAAAGACACTTCAGAGAATGAAAAGACAAGCTAAAGACTGGGAGAAAACATTTGCAAATCACGTATCCACCACAGGACTTAGATCCGTGATCTATAAAGAGTTCACAAAAGTCAATAATAAGAGAACAAAACCCCATTTTTAGAATAGCCAAAAGATTTGGATAGACACTTGATCCAAGAGGATATATGTATGGTGACAGGTGGTAACCACATATAACATGATGAGCCTTTTGTAATGGATAGAATTGTCACATCACTATGTGTGCACCTAAAACAAATGTAACATTGTATGCCAACTCTCCTTCAATTAAAAACATTTTTTTTTAATTGGAAAAGAAATAGTTACTATTTAAAAAAAAGAGGACATATGGATGGAAAGTAGTCACGTGAAGAGATGCCTCTCACCATTAGGTGTTATGAAAATGTAAATTGAAACTACAATGAAATGCAATTTTACATACGCCATTTTGGAAATCTACGTCTGATGGCTCCCAACGGTGTGGAAGATGGGGAGAAACCGGAAGTCTTGGGCCCTATTAGTAGGTGTGTCAATTAGAATGATCTCTTTAGTTTGAAGTTTGGCACCATTTAGGTGGAAGATTCGTATACCCCAGGACCCATCAATTCCACTCCTAGACAGATTGAGAAAAACACGTGAAGTTGTGCACAAGAATGGTGCACATGAACGTTCGGGACAGCATTGTGTAGTAACGGGGGAAAATGTAGAAGATATGAAACAGGAGAGTATATAAATTGTGGTTTGCCCATACAACGGTGTATCATATTGCGGGAGTTACCAAACCATAGCTCTTGAGTCCAATCCAGCCCGATGACTGTATGTGTAAATAAACCTTTATTGAAACTCAGCCACCCCATTCCTTGACGTTGTCTCTGGCTGCTTTCATATTACAATGGCATTGGGAAGTGCTTGCAACAGAGACTGTATGGCCTACAAAGCCTACAATATTGACTGTTTGGTTTTTATAAGGAGTTTGTGGGTGCTTGCTATACAGCGATGCAAAGAGATGAATCGGAGATACATATACTGTATCAGTCAGGGTTCACCCAGAGAAACCGAACCAGTGGGAACCAGAGGGAGACATACGGTAAGAGGTTTATTGCCAGAAATTGGCTCATACAACCGTGGACCCGGCCAGACAAGTCTGAAATCCACAGTACACGTCATCGGGAAAGACAGACTGGAACAGCCGCGTGCGAGCTCAAGCTGCTGTCCACAGGTGGAATTTCTTCCTCTTCAGAGAAGCCTCGGCTCTCCTCTTAATGTCCTTCAACCGATGGATCGCATCGGGTCCACCCAAATTATCTAGGAAAATCTCCTTGACTCGAAGACAGCTGATTGTGGACTTTAAAGCACATCTATAAGATACCTGCCTAGTAACACGTAGGTGAGTGTTTCATCGAGTAAGTGGGGAGTGTAGCCAAGTTGACACACAAAAGCAACCATCGTGCGTGCCAACAAAGAAAATCTTGTAAATAGAATGCTGAGCACCGGCAACACAACGTTGCCCCATGGTATGTGAGGTATGGGGAACCTTTACATAAAAGCTTAAAACAAGCCAACAAGAGAACAAAGGTGATGGATACATAGGTCTGTCAAACCATGTGAAGCAATGATAAACAGCTACTTTTGATCCTGACTGCCACCGGTGGGAAAGGAAAGGGATGGAAGTAAGGGTGGGTGTGCGGAACCTGTGATTTTTATATATTCATTTATTTTTAATGTTTACTTATTTTTGAGAGAGAGAGAGAGAGAGAGATTGAGCATGAGCAGGGGAGGCGCAGAGAGAGGGGGAGACGCTGAATCTGAAGCAGGCTCCAGGCTCCGAGCTGTCAGCACAGAGCCTGAGGCGGGGCTCAAACTCACGAACCATGAGATCATGACCTGAGCCAAAGTAGGATGCTTAACCGACTGAGCCACCCAGCCGCCCCTATCCGTGATTTTTTTTTTAAAGGTATAACACTCCAAAGCAAGTAAGGCTTTTAAAAAATCTTGCTAAGTTTGGTCTTGCTATTGCAATTGTTTATTGTATCATTGTGTTTTTAAAATTCTTTTTAATGTTTATTTACTTTTGAGAGAGAGACAGAGCACAAGTGGGGGAGGGGCAGAGAGAGAGGGAGACACAGAATCCGAAGCAGGCTCCAGGCTCTGAGCTGTCAGCACAGCTGACAGGGGGACTTGAACCCACGAATTGCGAGATCATGACCTGAGCCGAAGTCAGACGCTTAACCAACTGAGCCACCCAGCGCCCAAATTGTATTATTGTTAATACCTGTGTGTGTGTTTGCAATCTTCCACAATACTTTTTTTGAAATCATAATGATTGCCCTTCTTCAGACAAGCCTGAAAAGCATGTTCACACTGGATAGATAGTCAAGTTTGAATTAGAACCCCACTGGATAGGATCAGAGAATAGAAGCTTCTATTTTTCCCCTAAATGCCAGATACACCTTGGGTGGCTGCTTTGGGGATTTTTTTTTCATAGATCAGTGTCTCAGGGAATGAGCCTCACCTCCTGGGAGCTAAGTCAGGAAAATCATGGTGTTCATGGTACTCTAAGCCTGTGCCCAGCGGAGAGCGCAGAGCAGGGTGTGAGTCATTCTTACTGGAGCATTGACCTTGGCTGACCTCCACAGTGTCAAGGTCTATAGCCAAACAGAACTCCTCACTTAAGGAACTAGAGATAAAGAGGCGGGTGGCCAGTCACATGGCACATGGCCCCTGTTGGAATGAGACTTGTCACACCTCCCAGGGGGCTTTCAGCAGGACCTGCCCATGCATTCACAAGCTAAGGCACACGGTGCTGAGACACCCGGGGCTGAGGGTTCTTCCTGAACAACGTCAGATGACTTCTGATTTCATAAGTGGTGTTAATGTTTTTTATGCTTATTTATTTTTGAGAGAGAGGGAGAGAGAGCATAAGCAGGGGAGGGACAGAGAAAGAGGGAGACACAAATCTGAAGCAGGCTCCAGGCTCTGAGCTGTCAGCACAGAACCTGACGCGGGGCTCAAACTCACAAACTGTGAAATTCTTCAGCGGTTTTATACACAGACCCAGAGAATACAACCTGCCACATGCCTGCAGCAGTGGACCGACTGACATTTCATACGGCATACCAACATAAGTCTTTTTGTGAAAATTAACTCTGTTTTTACCGTGAAAAAGAATTCGTGTCTTTGCAGAAATTCAGCATATCTGAAAAAGCAAGAGAGGAGAAAATATTAGTCTCCCAAGAATATCCTGATACTATGGTAGCGGTAGTCTTTGTTTTTCTTTGCCATATGTATGTATATTTTCCTGCACTGAAGTCATCCTTTCGATAATGATTATTGATCAGCTACTGCGTTCCACGCTTTCTTCTGGGCGCTAGAGATATATAAATGAACCAAACAATCAAAGGGTCCTTGCTCTTAAGGAGCTAAGAGTGAGGAGGGCCAACCATAGACAAGTAAATGCATTAAGACACAAGAGAAATTTGGATAATATGTGGTGTAATGAAAAAAATAACGCCGGATGACACTGCAGACTTATAATGTGCTGTTCTAAGCCCTTCACTTCATCCGTATTATTACATCCGGTAAAACTTGTGCACCTGCGCGCGCTTTAGAGGGAAGGTGGTTACCGTAAATCTTAGAGTACAATGGTCAGGGAAATGCTCTTGGAGGAGATGACTGAGGAGTGGAGGTGCGCCTGAACAGAATCTTACAGCCTGGGGGTTAGGAGCCTTCTTGGAGAGGGCACAAGAAGTTCAAGTTCCCTGAAGATAAAATAGATTAGCATGTTGGTGAAACAGAAAGCAAAAGACGAGTATGGCTGGAATTTGGAGACGAGAGGGACAGAGTTGTCAGCAGTGACACCACGGATGCGTATTTTGTGATCAGGCCGTGGAGGGCCCTGAAGTCCACAGGAAAGGAGTTCCAGTTTTATTCTATGATACTGGAAAGCCTTTGGAAGATTCTAAGCGGCAGAGTGGTAAAACGCGCTATCTATCGCCTTAAAGATCACGGGGCACAGCGTTCGGCACATGGATTTGAAGGAGGCAAGAGCCAACACAAGGGGATCAGTTCAAAGGTCCCTGTGGTCGTCCAAGCAAGAGGCTGTGGCTCCTCGGACGAGGGTTAGGGCAGAACAGACGAACAGAAGACGAGCCAGTTAGGATTTTGTGAAGGTGACACTGTTTTTAAAGTTCTAGGTACGCCATTTATTTTGCTGCACTTCATAAAATAAGGACTTGAAATTTCTTCTGAAACAGAATTTTAAGACCTAGCAGCCACAATTACGGAAACCAAATTGGAGAACAAGCAGGGGAGCCTGCGAATGATACATCCCAGGAAGATGGCAGGGTGACCCCAGGACTGCCTTCCTTGGACGCTCCGAGGAAATTTTGAAAGCGGCAGAACGAGGCAAGTTTCTCCAGCTGTTCCCCCCCCCCACACACACACACCCATTTTACCCCCTATTTTCATGGTCTCATTTCGGTATGAGTAAAGGACAGCTTTTGTTACAGCTGCTACTCATGCAACAGCGGAGACAATCAGCTGACACATCTCCTGTGCCTGACTTCCCAGCATCCTTACAGACACGATCTGAAGGTCAGGGACCCTCTTTGCTACAACTTTGCCTGCCTTAAGTCCATGGAAAGTTGAAGGCAGCTACAGGCAGGGCTTTACCAAAGGCTAGAGCACCTGCATTACTGGTTGTGACAAAGAAGCCGCTCCTCCTGCACCTTACTATCTACAGTAATGATGCCAGATATCTTTTTTCAAGTCTCCCTTGTGGAGAGATTGCCAATCTCAGAGTATCGTCTTGGTCCTTAGATTTTCGCTCTAATGACCACAGGATGACTGCCTCTGTTTTCCAACCAGACTTGGCTACCATCTGGGTTTTTCGGATTGAATCCTCATGGTGTAATTTAACCCAGCCCTCCATTCTCTATATTTCCTATAAAGTTGTAAACCCCAACACACGTAATCCTGACAACTGAGACGGGGCCATCAATGTGCCTGCTTTACGGAGGAATAAACTGAGGCACAGAAACGTTCCATTCCAGAGGTCATAAAGCCAGGGTTTGAATGCAAGCAGATGCTTTTAGCCTGCATACTGAACACAAAGAAATATATCAGAAAAGCACGAAGGCAAGTCCCCGTGGTCGAGCATTCTCCGCGAACAGATAACTGGCGGGTTTGTAAGCCTAGAAATCGATTAACTCAATTATCAACAGTTACTGAGTACCCGTAGTGCATGCTGGGCTAAGCTGTGGGATACAAAGGTGGACCGGACCATGCTGAAGATGATGAGGGCTATCATGCCTGAGGGCTACACAGAGCCTGCTGTGTACCAAGCCCCATGCTAGGTGCTGTGGAGACAGTGATGATGGTCACAAAGTGAATTTCCTGTTGGAGCTCATTCTCATGCAAGATACACGGTGTGTTAAATGTTGTAATGGGGATTGTTCAGAGCTGTGCAGTCCAATCCAGGGTCACATGTGGCTACTTAATTACAATTGAATAAAATTTAAAATTTAATCCCTCAGGTGCACTGGCCACCTTTTTTTTTTTCTAAACATTTTTATTTTCAAGGTTTTTGGAATCCATTGCCACATTTTTCCCCCGAAGAGTTTTGCCAATTCATACACACAAAAGCAATTCACTATAATCAGTGCCTGCCTCGAGCTGGTCCTTGGGAATAAAAGGCAGATCCTCGTGTAAATTCCAGTTTTTCCACATCCTCGCCAGCATTGGGCTTGAGTTTTTTTTTTTTTTTCTCTTTTTAAAAAATTTTATTATTTTCCTAATATAATTTATTGTCAAATTGGCTAACATACAGTGTGTAAAGTGTGCTCTTGGTTTTTGGGGTACATTCCCGTGGTTCATCGCTTCCATACACCCAGTGCTCATCCCAACAAGTGCCCTCCTCAATGCCCAGCACCCATTTTCCCCTCTCTCCCACCCCCCATCCACTCTCAGTTTGTTCTCTGTATTTAAGAGTCTCTTATGGTTTGACTCCCCCCCTCTGTGTTTGTAACTATTTTTTTCCCCTTCCCTTCCCCCTGGTCTTCTGTTACATTTCTCAAATTCCACATATGAGTGAGACATGATATCTGTCTTTCTCTGCCTGCCTTATTTCACTTAGCCTAATACCCTCCAGTTCCATCCACGTTGCTGCAAATGGCATGATTTCATTCTTTCTCATTGCCACGTAGTATTCCATTGTATACATAACCCACATCTTCTTTATCCATTCATCAGTTGATGGACATTTAGGCTCTTTCCATCATTTGGCTGTTGTTGATAGCGCTGCTATAAACATTGGGGTACATGTGCTCTTGTGTCCTTTGGATAAATTCCTAGTAGTGCTATTGCTGGGTCATAGGGTCGTTCTATCTTTAATGTTTTGAGGAGCCTCCATGCTGTTTTCCAGAGAGGCTGCACCAGTTTGCGCTCCCAGCGCAAGAGGGTTCACGTTTCTCCACATCCTCGCCGACATCTGTAGTTTCCTTTCATTTTAGCCACTCTGACCCGTGTGAGGTGGCATCTCACTGTGGCTTTGATTTGTATCTCCCTGCTGATGAGTGACGTTGAGCATTGTTTCGTGTGTCTGTTGGCCATCTGGGTATCTTTGGAAAAGTGTCTACTCATGTCTTCTGCCCATTTCTTCAGTGGATTATTTGTTTCTCGGGTGTTGTGTTTGGCAAATTCTTTACAGATTTTGGATACTAACCCTTTATCTGGTATGTCATTTGCAAACATCTCTTCCCATTCCATCGGTGCCTTTTCATTTTGTTGATTGTTTCCTTTGCTCTGCACGGCCCCCTTTGAAAGTGCTTTAGTTTTTTTAAGGGCATGTTACTTTTTCCTTTTAAAAACAAACAAGCAAACAAACAAGCCTGCTTTATTGAGGTGAATTTGTATGCCATTCAATTCACCCATTTCAAATGTATAATTTGATGGTTTTCATTATAATCACAGAGTTCTACATTCGTCATTGCCATCAATTTTAGAACATTTTCATCCTTCTCCCCACAAATCTAGCATCCATTAGCATTCATTCCCCATTTCCCCACCAAGTCCACCGCTCCCCAGCCCCAGGCAACCACTAACCCACTTTCTGTCTGTGTAGATCTGCCCATTCTGAACATTTCCTAGAAATGCCATCAAACAATGGGGCCTTTTGTAACTGGCTGTTTTCAGTTAGCATAATGTGTTCAAGGTTCATCCATGGAGTAGCACGTATCGGTGCCTCATTCCTTTTTACTGTTGAATAATATTCCGTTGTATGGATGTATTCCATTTTGTTCATCCATTCTTCAGTTGATGGAGATTTGGGGTGTTTTCACCTTTTGACTCTTGTGAATAATGCCATGTAAACTCTCGTGGGGACGTGTGTTTTCATTTCTCTTAGGTGTGCACCTGACAGTGAAATTGCTGGGTCATAGGTAACTCTGCGTTTAACGTTTTGAGGAACTGTCAGACTCTTTTCCAAAGTGGTTGTACCTTTTTATATTCCCACCAGCAGGGTATATGGACTCCGGTTTCTTCCTATCCTTATTAACACCTGTTATTATGTTTTCTGATTCTAGCCATCCAACAGGTGTGAAGCGATGCTCATGGTGGGTTTGATTGACATTTTCCTAGTGGCTAATAGCACTGAGTATTTGTTCACGTGCTTAGCCATTTGTATACCTTCTTTGAAAACAAAATATCTATTCCCATCCTCTGCCCTGTGCATATGTTATTTTGAGCTAAAAATAGAGTATAAAATGTTGTAAAGCATAGTAAGCAAATACTAAATGCTGGGGATGGTCGTCTCTGGGGAAAGAAAATGGAGTCATTTCTTTTTTGCTTTTCTCAATTTTTACAACACACGTAAGCTTTTGTCATTGGCAGATATTAAATATTTTCCCCAATTCTTTGTCTTTTCTGATGTGAAAAAGTAGCACAAGATTGTTTTTGTTTTTTTAATTAGAGACAATATCAGCCTGAAGGTAACAGTAGCTAACACTTCAGCAGATGTCCCTCCAGGACATTTTTCTAGGCTTTCTGTACGTGTATGAGGCTGGAGAATACACGCAAGTTCACGTTATGCCTTTTGTTCTAATCGTATCATAAACGAGCCCTTGCATATTAAGTAAACCTCTTGAACTGTGTCTTCTGAAAGTCTCTAGAAAAAAAAAAAAATGCCACGGTATATCTCTTGGTGTGCAGAATGGTCCTGAAAAAGGGCGTCTTTCCCACAGTCATGACTTTAAAATGAAGGGGAAAAAATGAAGGCACACACGGACACACTCTGTCCCCCAACCCTTGGAAACTGCAAGCGCAGTAGAGCTTGGGGAGCATGTAGCCCGTCCTTTGCTTCAGTCGGACCCTCCCCCTGCTTCACGCAGGGAAGGACAGAGAGGAGCCTTACACAGTCCGAGCCAGCTGGGCGGCTGTCCAAAATTTTCTAACTCCTATCTCCATGGCGTGGCTGTGCTTTTTGACTTAAAGTGTTTGTAAATCCCCACCACACTCTAAACTCCCATATTTTTTCCTCAAGGATTATTTGTGCGAGAAAAAAACCCACATTCCTCTTGCTTGCCCCATCCTCTTTCTCGTGAAGTCACCTGGGCCATCCGGACAGGCTGACTGCAGACAGAGCTGTGCTGCTTTTTGCCTTTCTTTTCCCTGCTCCCAAAGGCTCCAGGGATTCCAGTGGCAGTGGCTTCAAAAGCTGATGGCACAGATTCCATTTTTTCCCACGATAACGGAATCGACAGCACTCTTTGCTAGAAGACACCTTGACACTTGGCTTCAAGTGCTTGATTCTCGGTAACAGTAAAAGCTGTGGACTCTTTACGTTCCCGTGCGTGTCCACAAACGTTTCCAAGACAGGGTTGCCGTCCCCCAACCCCCCACATCCTAGGCTGCTTCCAACCTAGACACTCAGGGAAAACACTAAGAAACAAGAATAGAAGAAATCTGACGGCTGAAGACCCTCCCCTCAGCTCGCAAGCAGAGCTGTGCGAGAATAAGTTTAACGTGAAACGATTTGTCTTTATTCGGCGCACTGGGGAGAGACTATAGTGTTCTCCTCTCCTTCCCAGGCACAGGGCTGCAACAGATTTTTCCGGGCGTCTTGCTGGTGGGTGTTATGAAGGCCCAAGTCTGACCAGCGGAACGTAGGCGGATGTGATGTTTATCCCTGACATCTTAAATCTTTTGCCCTCTCGTCTAATTCAGCGGGCATTTGGGAATCGACGGTTGACCATTATGCTGCCACAAGATGGAAAGACCCAGGGTCCCCGAATGACTGCGTGAAGCCAATTCTGCCACCAAACTGTGTTGAACAGAGGCATGAACGGGCAACGAACCCTTACTGTATTAATCCACATTGGTTGTATCTTAAAGCAGTTGGCATAGCCTGCTTAATAGATTTCCTTTTTCTATCCCCCATCCCAGCAAAACGTTCTAGGTTGCCGGGACAGCTTGTGGACCGTGTGCTTAAAGAGATGTCAGGGTAAGCGTTCCATTTTGCTAGCCAAGCATTCAAACGTCGCCAAGAGACGAGGCTAGCCGGTGAGGTTCTGCCAAAATGCTTCCAAGTCAGGGAAGCCCCTGCATTTTCTGAGAAATAAAAGGAAAAATGAAGGTTGTGCTCCTGGTGCGTTCACACCGTGAGGTGTCACAGAGACCTTGAGACGTCTTAATGTGGGCTTTGCCGGGTGACGAAAGTGAACACCCCCTTCTCTTCCACAAGTATTTATTGTGTGGTTAGCATCATGCCCCCCATCTCGCCTCAGAAAGCAAGTCTGAGAAATTCAAGAGTTGGCCCTGGACGCTGCCCCTCCACGCAGGGGGGACCTCAGATGGCGCATGGCAAGTGAACTGCAAGAATGTGTCAGCTACGCCGATGTGATGTCTCGGGTGGACGGCTACTGCCTGTATTCAGGGAGCTTAAGTGTCTCTTGTATCCATTCCCTTCCCTTCCCGGGTGACTCCATTATTTCTTGGTACTCTTTCTAGACCTGTCACCCTTTCGTGGTGACCCATTTGGTATCACGTAGGTTCGCTGTTGATGAGAACTGTTTTCGGTGTTGCAAGGAGGTCAAAAACAAACAGTATTTCCCGGGTTAGAACAAAGAAGGCTTTGGCTTGAATGAACTTTTGCTTAGTCACGAAGAACCCAGGGCCCGGCTCTGCTCTGGGGATAAGACGACAGCCTGGGTTTCACTCCTGGTTCCACAGTTGGATTTTGTGACTTTTACAACACACCGTTTCTTGGGGCGTAAGAGTCGCGATGCAGTTTGAGGAGTTTTGAGTGACACGACTGATGTATTTCAGCCTCTTTTCCCTACTTCAAGCTTCCCCCCCCCCTTTTTTTTTAAGTTTATTCATTTATTTTGAGAGAGACAGAGAGAAAGAGTGCAAGCGGGAGAGGAGCAGAGACATAGGGGGACAGAGGATCGGAAGCGGGCTCTGTGCTGAGAGCAGACGGCCTGATGAGGGGCTCGAACTCACAAGCCTGAGATCGTGACCTGAGTCAAAGGCAGACGCTTAACCGACTGAACCACCCAGGTGCCCACCCCCCCCCCCCACTTCAAGCTTTTAAACCTCTCTTTTTAAGCCTCTCCAACCCAAAGAAGGTTTCTTACTCTCTTATGCAGACCTTGACCTTCAGCTTCCTGAGAAGCCACGCTCAGACCTGATGTACCAAATGTGTGTATACATTTTGTGTGCCTTTACACTACTTTCTGAACTGCTGCATGGTTTTCTGTGCTGCCGTCCCCTCTCTGTTCTCTTCCTTCGTTCTCCCCTCCGTTCTGACACTGTCTCGTTTTTCTTGTTCACTCTTCCAACCAAACCCCGTTAAGTCTATGCTGGTTTGTTTTGTGTGGTTTTTTTGTAACTTCTGGGCAAAGTGAAAATTCACCTAGAAAAGCTACCCACGTGAGTCTGGTGGTAACAGGAGAAAGATGCCACGGAGACAAGGAGTAAGTGAACACAGAAAACAGATCGTACGGGCTGGTGGAAATTCGGCTAGAGGTTTTCACGGCCTGTGCCTGTTTTTAAACGCGAAGGCAACGGAACATCAAATTTTTTCTTCATCTTAGGGTTTCCCCCCACCCCAGCATGAACCTTTAATTGGCAGCCGTTTTCTTTGGGGAGTTATTCACGTGCATATGGTTTTCACGCGATGCCCATCTCGACGCGTATCATTTAATAAGTGGAATAGGGTGTGCAGCTGCTACAGGGGCATGTTTTCTACCTAAAAAAAAAAAAAAAGTTAGGAGAAAAGTAGTGAGGTAGTGGGAGTTGGCCGAGGTACACGTGTACTTCCTGCGAAGGGTTCCGCGTCCTTGACTCTTCACCCGGCTCAAGCCTTGGCACCGAATGTGCTACAGAAGGTGTCTAATGACCAGAGACCGTTAGGTTTCCAAGTGACCTTTCTGAGCCTCCTGTCTCACACTCTTGGGATACAGACCAGGAATCTCAACCCAAAAGAGGATGCAGACTTCACTGGTATGGGGACAGAGCTGCGAGGAGAAAACAGCCACTGGGGCTCCTCGCTCGGTGTTCTTCTCAAGCCTGAGAGGAAGGAGGGACAGAAGGCGGATGGGATTGAGGAAGCAACGAAGCAACGGGAAAAGAGAGCCCAAGCTCCAGGAAAGGGAAGATGGTCCAGGAGAGAAAGAAGAAAGGGACTTGGGGCTGAGGTGCCCAAGCCTTTGCTAACCTGAAAAGTAAACTCAAAGTTAGAGACCAGAGGGTCCCCAGGGGGGATCCGGTCCTCTGAAAGGAGCATCTCACATTGTACAGGGGAGTCGGCGAAGCATTTGGTTTGTCTGCTTAGAAAGGAAGTTTCTAGAAAGAGAAGGCATTGTGATGTTAAGATGACCCTTCAGAAGCTGTGAAGGCTGTAGTCTCTACTCTCCTACCGTTTGATGCCCCTGGAGGCTAGGCATGCCTTTCATGTGGATGCTTGAGTGGTTTCTTTCTAGTCAGAGAATTAATGGCAGACCGAGTTGCTAGATCTACCCACGGCCGATCAATGCTTCGCAGATTCCCTCTGGCCATCCTTTCTGGATCTCCCTTAGATATCACTAATGAAAAAGTCAAATACGCGTTAAGCAACCTAGAAGAACCCACACTTCCTCATTTCATAGAAAGGTCCAGAACGGAATTGTAACTAGCCCACAATCCCCCATAGCTTAGAAGAATGTATCCAATGTGGTACCACAATCACCCTAAAACATAGCGGGCAGGACAGTCTCACCAAAATGGCTGTGACCAGGCCACTTTATCCCTGTACGTACACGCTGCCCTGCAAAATGTAGGGTGTATTTCCCCTCCCCTTGAACCCGGTTGCTCTTGTGACTGCTGTAGCCAATAGAATGAAGCAGAAGTAGCATTCTAGAACTTCCACGCTCAGTACCAAAGTTCCAGTTCCTCCCTCCAGGACGCCAGCTGCCGTGTAAGAAGTCTGACCCCCTTGCTGAAAAGACCACATGCTTTGGAAGCCACATGGAAAGAGACAGGGGCACAGATGTGTGAGTGAAGCCTTCTCAGACCTTCCAGCAGCTGGCTGGTTGCAGCCAAGTGAGTGACACTAGCCGGTGCCCAGCTGACTCAGAATCATGAGAAATAGTAAATGGAGGTTGCTTTTGGGTTTCGGTTTTGGGGTGGCTTTTCATGCAGTGATGGAGGACTGAAGCGACTGCTTAAAAGAGGCACCACGCATTATTTTTCACGGACCTGGGAGTCGGGGGCGGGGGGTGGTTCTGCAGATCTGGACCGAGCCTGGCCAACCTCATCTGGACCTGCCTGGGCCTCTGCAGCCTGTGGAGGGCTCGCCAGTCAAGGATGGCCTCAGCCGTGATGACTCATCTCTGTAGCACAGGGTCTTTTATCCTTTAATGGAGTTGTCCTCCGGCGGTGGCAGAATGCCAAGAACAAGAACAAAAACGCACAAACTTTTTAACAAATAAACTTTTCAGGGGGTGCCTGGGTGGCTCTGTTGGTTGAGCGTCAGACTTCGGCTCAGGTCACGATCTCACGGGTTGTGGGTTCGAGCCCGGCGTGGGGCTCTGTGCTGATGGCTCAGAGCCTGGAGCCTGCTTGGGATTTCGTGTCTCCCTGTGTCTCTTGCCCCTCCCTCACTCGTACTCTGTCTCTCTCAAAAATAAACATTAAAAAAATTGTTTTAAATAACAAACTTTTCAAGACGAGTTTTAGATTCACAAAACAACTGAGGGGAAGGTGCAGAGATTTCCCGTATCTTCCCTGCCTGTCCCCCACATGCTGAGCCGCCCCCCTGTATTAACAACCCCCCCCCCCCCACCAAGAGTGGTACCTTTGCTATGGTTGGTGAACCTATGTTGACACATCATTATCAGCCAAAGGTCACAGTTAGGAATTTGTGCTGTACAGTTTATGGTTCGGACTAATGTGTAATGACAAGTATCCACCACTGTAGTATCGAAACAGAGTAGTTTCACTGCCCTAGGAATCCTCCTTGCTCTATTCTTCAAACCTCCTCACCTCCAACTCCTGGAAACCACCGATCTTTTTCCTATCTCCATAGTTTTGCCTTTTCCAGAATGCTATATGACCGGAATCAAACAATATGTAGCCTTTTCAGATTGGCTTCTTTCACTTAGCAATATGTATTTCGATTTCCCCTTTTTCTTCTCCTAGCTTGATAGCTCATTGCTTTTTAGCATTAAACAACATTCCATTGTCTGGATGTGCCAGTTCGTTTATCTGTTCATCTACTAATGAACCTCTTGGTTACTTCCAAATTTTGTCCAAATTATGAATAAAGCTGCTAAACACTCTGTGTGTAGGTGTTTGTTTTTGTTTATTTTCAGGATGCTATTTTTTTTAATGTAATTTATTGTCAAGTTGGCCAACTTACAGAGTATACAGTGTGTTCTTGGTTTTGGGGGTAGATTCCTGTAATTCACTGCTTACATACAACACCCAGTGCTCATCCCAACAAGTGCCCTCCTCAATGCCCATCACCCATTTTCCCCTCTTTCCCCTAGTCAACCCTCAGTTTGTTCTCTGTATTCAAGAGTGTCTCGTGGTTTGCCCCCCTTTCTGTTTGTGACTATTTTTCCCCCTTCCCTCCCTCCACGGTCTTCTGTTAAGTTTCTCAGGTTCCACATATGAGTGAAAACATGATATCTGTCTTTCTCTGACTGACCTCTCTCGCTCGGCAAAATACCCTCCAGTTCCACCCGCATTACTGCAAATGGCAGGGTTTTATTCTTTCTCATTGCCAAGTAGTATTCCATTGTGTATATAAACCACATCTTCTTTATCCATTCATCAGTTAGTGGACATTTAGGCTCTTTCCATAACTTGGCTGTTGTTGATAGCGCTGCTATAAACATTGGGGTATATGTGCCCTTGTGTCCTTTGGATAAATTCCTAGTAGTGCTATTGCTGGGTCATAGGGTCGTTCCATCTTTGATGTTTTGAGGAGCCTCCACACTGTCATGTAGGTTTTTATATGGAACTAAGTTTTCAGCTCCTTTGGGTAAGGACCAAAGAACAGGACGGCTGGATCATACAGAAAGAGTGTGCTTCATTTTGCAAGACACTGTCAACTGTCTTTGAAAGTGGCTGTACTGCTCTGCATCCCCACTAGTAATGACTCAGAGTTCCTGTTGCTCTACATCCTCGCTAGCGTTTGGGACCATCAGCGTTCTTCCGTCAGAAATTCTAATAGGTACGTAGAGCTATCTCGTGGCACGAACAATTTTCAAGGCTTCGCTTACATTAAGTCTACTGATGTTCTACTGGCCAAAGTAAATCGTACAGGTGAGCCCAAGGTGGGAGGGGACTACAAAATTGAAGAGAAAGGGCCTGGATAAAGGGAGACCATTAATTGGAACCATTAAGGCATCAAATCTACCATAAGGAATCTGTGCATATTTCTCACAGGGGAGTATTAAAGGGCAGTAAGATGTTGAACTAAAACCTAGAAGCAACTAGAAAAGTCACATTTGAAATTAGGTAAAACAATTAGATGAGCGCTTTCTAATTTGTAAATGTTTCCAAGCTTTCTGCCAAGTCGCTCTTGCTCTGATATTGATGTTGTTTTATTTCCATTAGAGGGTGACGTTCCCCAATTTCTGTTGATATCTATGGAGAGACAGAATTGGGAAGAAATGCACGTCTCATGTAGGACCAATCACTATGCGGTCCCTTGTTCCATGAATTAATTCACAGTAATGATAATGTTAAGACTCTTGGCAGAGTTCCTTAGAATCCTGTTTAATAAGAGCTTTTATTTTTTAATTTTTAAAAATGTTTTTATTTATTTTTGAGAGAGAGAGAGAGAGAGCACGCGCATGAGTGGGGGAGGGGCAGAGAGAGAGGGAGACACAGAATCTGAAGCAGGTTCCAGGCTCTGAGCCGTCAGCACAGAGCCAGATGTGGGGCTCAAACCCACGATCATGACCTGGATGCTTGCTTAACCGACTGAGCCACCCAGGCACCCCAGTAAGAGTTAGCTTTCTAATTAGCCAGTGGGCAGTCTGCTTTGTGACTTCTCTCTGGAAACCTAAGGCTGCTGGCTCAACAGAAGGGAGGTAGTGGGAAAGAAGGGCTGTGTTACACGTATATGCATATGCATCTGTATGTAATGTGCGTGCTCCCCTCTGATCCACCGTGATTTCAGTGTTTTTACCTGTTCTCACCTCCCCTGCATTCCCAGGAAACACTGAAAACGGACTTTACATTTGCCCTTCCCACTCTAGGAAGCAGCTTCGTTTTCCACTCCCTGGATTTCAGAGCGGCCAGAGGAGCAGAGAAGGGGAGACTGGGATCACCATTCCCAGATCCTAGCCAGCCTACTACTTACAGCGGTGTGGTGCTGCCCCCTATGCAGGGATTCACTGCAGGCAGATGAAGGGTCCTTGGATCTGTTCTTCCTCCAGCGCCCCCTCTATCAACTCCAAACTGAACTTTGCTAATCCAGTGCCTCTGTTATTTCCTGTTCAGGAATTGGGAGTCAGGGAACCTGTTTTCTGGCTCTTGGGTCACTTAATGTCTTTGGATAGTAGTTTTCTCTTCTGCAAAGGGATCAAGCTGAACCAGATGTGTGTTCCTGCTCTGAACTTCGAAGAGTCTGTGATGCTCAGATAAAACCACGACAAAGTCAGGGCACCTGAGCAGCTCAGCTGGTTAAGTGTCTGACTTTGGCCCAGGTCATGATCTCGCAGTTGACGAGTTTGAGCCCCGCGTCGGGCCCTGTGCTGACAGCTCAGAGCCTGGAGCATGCTTCGGATTCTGTGTCTCCCTCTCTCTCTCTGCCCTTCTCCTGCTCTGCCTTTCTCTCTCAAAAAGGAATAAGCGTTAAAAAACATTAAAAAAAAAAAAAAAAAAAAAAAGCCAGGACAAAGTCCCAGGATCCCCAACACGTGATGCCCTAAAACTCCCAGGAATGGCCAGACACATCTAGAGGAGGTAGGCTGGAAAAACTGTCCAAGAAATAATTGATATTTGCATTACCAAGGAATGACTATGCTCCATTCCAAGCTGATATTAAAACCATTACAAACTTACCCAAGGAAGGGGGAGAGAGGTACAAGAAGATTTCAAAACCAAAAAGAGGTGTTCATTTGCTGAGAGCTTAGGAAGCATCCTTTCAATCAGAAATTGTCACTCGCTAAGCCAGGGATATGTGAGGATAGGGGCCATGAAGTGCTTTTTCTCCAACGGAACGTATCCCACGTTTTACATCAGTGTTGTGGTTTTTTTTTTTTTTTTTTTTTTTTTTTTTCTAAACAAGGAAAAGGAAGGAAATGATGAGGGTGAGAAATACCACTAGCTTCCATTCATCTGGGAAAGATCCTGTGGGTACCTTTCAGTTCCTATTAAGTAAATTCAGCTATCGTTTTCAAGACGGCCTTTTCCCCAGAGCGTCCGTACATCTGTCCCCTACCCTCTCTTCTCTCCCCCAACATCTGGTGAGACTGCAGGTGCCCCCACGCCCGCTCAGCGCCATCAACACGATGGGTCCCCTACTCCCACCACAGCCCATCCGCTCTTGACCTCTCGACTTCAGCCCTCCAGCCTTCTGGAGTCCCTCCAGCCTTCTCTCTCCCGGGACCCCTTCGCCAACCTACCCTACCTGTTGGGTAGGTCTTACTTCCTGGGGACTCCTGCCGTCATTGCAAGGGGAGACACCGGCGCCTTGGAATCCTAGCTGCCCCTTCCTGGTGCAGGGGGCACCTGTGCTTAAACGCTGGCTTCGCGCAAGCACAGTCCAGCGGGCAGGCGACCGGGCGCTGCGGAGTTCAGCGGCCTGAGGAAGGCCGGGAGGGGGGGGGGGGTGACCTCTCCGAAACACGGCTCTGTTTAGCGGGGCTCCAAGACTTTAGAACGGCCGGGGGGCCCGTGGCGAGCCCTGGAGAAACCCGCCAGACCTAGGGGCCCGCCCCGGCCCCGCTCTCCGTCCTAGGCACGCGGCGGCCGGACGGAGCGCCCGGCCCCTCCGCACCGACTCCCGCGCCCAGTCCGACTGCGGCGGAGGCTCCCGCCGCCGCCGCTGCAAGCCGGTCTGCCTTCCCTGCAGGGCGTGCGGGGATGGAGCGAGGGGGTGGAGAGAAAAGGGGAAGAGCCTGGGCGGCCGGCGGGCGGGGCCTGCAGCCTCCCCGAGCCGCGGCAGCCGCCGCGCCGACTGCTCTCTCCGCGCCTCGCTCCGACTCAGGCGCGCACTGCGCCGGGACCCGCGCCCGCGCCCGCGCCCGAGCCCTGGGGGCGCCGCCGCTCCTCGGCTCCCGGCCCCCGAGCGCGCCGCGTTGAGGCCGCGCCGGGCAGGGGGGGCTCCGGCTGCCGGGGCTTCGGCGGCCCGCTCGCCGCTCCGTGTGGCCGGAGGACTGGCGGGGAAGGAAGGGGAACGCGGGGACACACACACTCGCCGCGGCGCGCGCGCATTGCACACTCGCCGCCGCGCGCCCCCGCCGAGGCGCGTCCCGGGCGAGTTTGGCCCCGCGGCTCCGGCCCGGCACCTGCCGGCTCCGCGCGCCGCGCCCCGCCCCCGCCCGCGCCGACCCTCCGGCCCCTCCCGCCCCTCGCCGGCACAGATCTCCCGGCGCCGGGGGGGAAGCAACTACATCCCGACAACTTGCAGACTGTGGCGCAACTGGTCTCGACAGCAGAGGCGCCCGAATGCTGCCCGGGTGAGGTAAGTTTCCTGCGCGTCCCCGGCCCCTCCTCTCTAGACCCTCCTCCAGGGCTGGGGCTGGGGGGGCTCCGCGTCCTGACCAACCCCGGAGGTCTCTCCACGTTCGCACTTTGTCGGCGTAGTGCTGGGGGTAGGGTGGAGGTTGTGCGTGGCCACCCAAGCGGGACCTTCATTCCGCTGGGGCCACGGCCGCGCGCTCCCCGCGAGCACCCACTAGCTCGCCGCCCGGATCCCCTCCGGCCGCAGTAACCCTCGGGGACCTGTCTGGGTTCACCTAAGGGGGAGCTTCCCCCCCCCCCCCCCTTTTCGGAGGAAGCGGCTGAGTTTGGCAGCAGAAGGTGGGATCTCCCACCCTCCCCGGGCAATAAACAGAGGCGAACTTGTTAGGCGCCCCTGGGATCTCAAGAGGGGCTTGCGAGTCGGTGTTCTGGTCATTTCTGGCGCCGAAGCCGGATTGCACAGGTGCGGAACGGTTGCAGCCTATATGCAGCAGCCGACTTGGGCGTTTCGCGTTATTCTCTCCCCCAGCCCCGTCAACGTGACGCTTCAGCAGCTGGGGCGAGGGGTGGGAATGTGGGGGCAACGGAGAGGGAGAATGCCAGGGCTCGATATGCCAGGCCGGTGCCCGGAGTCGCCAAAACTGAAGACAACCAGTCTGCTTATCTCGCATCTATGCAGATGAGCCCGTTGTATTCTTATCCGCCCCCCCTCCCCCCTCACCGCCCCGGTTCCCTGGTCTCTGGTGCCCAGCATGGTCGGGTAGAAACCTGTTCCAGAGAAGTTGTTTGGATAGGCTGATGAATTCTTTCATCTGATGTACAAAAATCAGGGCTCTCAACGAGGAAATGCTAGTTACTCTGATGCTTTTTAAAGGCAGAGTGTTGGATACTCGAAACACCCACCGACCCCGTCTTCGCAGGACCTTTCCAGCCTCCCAGGGGCCCGAGCTCTAAGGTGAATGACCCTTGAGAGACAGGTTGGGCCTCAGAACGTGTTAGTCTCCTGCAAAGAAAAAAAATCGGGTCTCCCCATCAGCACTCCTCAGCATGGGTTTGGGGATCCTCGGTTGCCCCTCCGGGGGAAAAGCATCCACCCAGACTTGTCCCTTTTCCGCGGAAGGGCTGAAGTGTTCTGCAGTTGTTGGAGAAAGGCCCAAGGGTTGGTTTCATCCCCCCTCTAATGTGATGAAGTAGAATAACGTTCATGGAAGCTTCGGGCAGAGCATTTCCAGCTGAAAGGAGGCCCTGGGAAAAAAAACCTTTCTCAGCCAAGCCCATGCCGGTGGCACGTTCGTTGAGTGAGCCTTGCACCTAGTCTCGGTGCTGAGGGGAATGATGCATTCCATGCTCCGTAATGGGAGTGGAGACTTAGGAATACCGGGGAGAAAGCGGTGAAATCTGAGCCTCATGAATAATGACATCTTAGTTGAGAAAGAAAACTGTTCAGAACTGAATGGTAAAACCACATTACATTTTTGTCCAAATTAAGACTAGAGGAAATCTAATAATAATACCTTGCATTTTGAATCCGTGCCTTGTTGTTAGTGAATGTTTTTCAATGCTCATTAAATTCTAACCATTTCTGGGGGAGGCAGGGCAAAGATTATTAAGCACATACTCGCAGTGGGAACGTGAGGCCCACAGATTCAGGGACTTACCAAGGTAACAGGAGGCTGGAATTAGAGTCACAGCCACGTTCTCTGAAATACACCACCCCCCCCTCCCCCATCACCTAGTGCTGGCTCTGAACTTTAAGGTTTTCACGATGGCCAGAGTGCTTCTGCATTTCTTGTGGTCTGTGCTGTCTCACTGTGAATCACTGTTCACATTTGACAGATGAGGAAACTGAGGTTTAGACCGGGATGGGACTTTTCCATGGTATCCTGCCTAAGCTAGTGGAGGTTACAAGATAACAGAGCTCTTGATGTCCCGTCCACCGCTTTGCAAATGATGCCATCATTGCGCTTCTGATGGCGATGAGGGGACATCACGGATACTGCAGTACATTGGGGGACTATTAACCGTGTCTGCTGGTGACCTGAGTTCTAGTTCAGGCAATCTTTTTGGCTGTGTGACCCCAGGCCAAATCATACCACCTCTGAGCTTCAAGTGTCCCACATACACAGTAAGAAATTAAAAATGAATTATTTTTTTCTTTCTAGTCTTAGCATTTTATAATGCTTATCGATGTGTTTTTAATCCATCTCATCATTTTCTCTAGGGGAAAGAAAGTTTTTTTTCACCCTGCCTTGAGTAAGGGATTTAGCTAATTATCTCTTCCCCTTGTAATTTACTCCCGCTTCCCACTGACCACGTCCCACTTAGTGAGGGGGAGAAAATTCTGAGGGCACTTTAACTTAGCATCCCTATTGTTTAGTGTTACTATTTGACTTGGAAATATCCTGCTGGGCTGATCTACTGTAAAATACATATTAAGATTCACTTGGCTATCCCAGTCAACTCATACCTTTAGTATATTTTTAGCTTTGGAGTTTGTATGTAGTAACACTCAAGAAATAGCTGTTGAATGAAGGGGGTGAGTGAAATCACTCATAAGGAAAGCACATGCTGTGAAACAAAGCAAGTGTCTCGCCATGTAAATTCCCAACATCTGCTGACCCATAAGGTAATTTACCTACAGGAGGTGCGCCTCCTGAAGCTGGCAGAGACAGGTGCCTGTTACTCTCCTTCCTGAATACATCATATAAAGAAGAGTTTTTCTTTCTCCATGTAGGCAATAGACTCATGTTGTCTCTATCATGCTCTTTTGCTCCCCTTTCCCTCCCTTAGTTGCTAGTAATGGGTAGCTGGCTGTGCATTGCTAGACATTGACTTATGCCCTTTTGTAAGAGTCTTGAGATGGAGAAACCTACCCCCTTTTTTTTTTTTTTTTTTTGAGTAAGTTTCAAGCAGCTGCTAATACTGGCTAGAGGTTTCACAGAGGAAACCTAATTAACAAAACCAACCTAGTTTCTGTTCCCTTTAAGGGTCCTCTTTCTACCCCTCCTTCCCATATACACAGGAGTTGTGTTTTTATTTTCAGAAGAATGATGAAGAATTAGAATGGTTCTTAAATATTATGAACAGATCCAGCCATTGGGATTGAGGTGTATGTCTTCGTGATAAAGAATTTAAATGTTAAATAGTTCAGAGACTTGTCGCTTTTACGGGTAAGACAACTGAGGAATCGAGAGGTGAATTGGCTTACTCAGGGTCCCACCTATGTTTTGCAAGAATTCTTAGGAAGGTTCACATTTAAGGTTGCGCTGGGGGTTCTGTGGTGAAGGTGCATTCTTGATTTTTAAAAATCATGGAGATTAACCGAAAACTTCTCTTTACTAGTAATAGTAGAGTGTCATAATTTTAAACGATTTAGTATGGAGATTTGTAAGTTTCTCATCCAAGCAGACACCATTAGAGAGAAAATGTTTGTCTGTTTTCATCTATTCACTCTGATTCTCCTGACTTATGTAGATCATCAGACTCAGAATTAATACTTTGTTGCAACCAGTGCTTGAAGAAAGGGAACAGTTGGAATAGAAATACAAATGTATGGTGGTTTTCCAGGCTTCTTTTCCTGGTAAATAAAACCAGAAGCCAAAGGTGGCCTTGCTGTAGAGCCAGTGAAGTCATAAATATGTATACGTTTAATTTGCATTTTCATTTTGCTTGTACTTCAGTTAAATGGGAGTCCGGAGTTTGATATCCTGGGGGGAAAAATACATTTTTTTTTTTTTTACTATGGCTAGAACCTTCATTAGCTACACTGTAAAACATCAAGTCCTAAATGTATTTGTTGCAGAAATGTGTTCTTTGTATCAAGTGTATTAACCCGAGTTGGAAAGAGTCCTTTCTTTTTTAGAAGCTGCCCAGTTAGAACTGTACATTATGTAGCTCAGCTGTTCATTTGTGGATTCATGTATGGCAATTCTCAATGCAAGGAAAATTAGGGAGGAAACCTAGCCTTCGGTTTTATTTAATATTTTTCTTTCTGAAAAAAACATCTAAACCTAGTTTAGTGATGAAATTTTTGAAATACTGTATAGAAAACCATTGGCTGCCATTGACGAAGTATTTTATTCAGCCAGGCTCCTTTCAGTATAAAAGATGAGGCCCGAGAAAACACGCTTGATTTTGTGTATTCCAGTTACAATCGTATCTACTTCTGTCTGGTTTTGCAGGAGGTGTATAAAGGAGACCATGATAGAGGAACATACAGGAATTGTACTCACAGGTTACTCCTGGGTAAGGTGTATTTGAAATACGGATAATAATCGGCACGTGGTTACATGTTGACTCAGCCGGCAGCGCCTTGGCATTATTTTAAGTTACAACTTGTACTTGAATGGAGAGCTGCGCAAAGTATGTGTTCTTCTGGTACAAAGTCTTCTGTGTTGTTTATGGGAATGAATGAACGACAGGTGTGCAGTATGTTTTGGGGAGTTTACACAGTGGGCGAGCAACTTCTGGAGACCTACTTGTTTTCTCTAAGAGTTTTAAAAAGGCACTTGCAAAATTATGATGAACTGCAAAGCATTGAGTGGACAAGGTTGCTTCCACTAAAAATGGGTGAGTGTGTATTTCAGTTGAGGTTCTGCAGGCAAGGGTTGGACTTTCAGGCACGGAGGCGAGTGGACTAGAAAGTAGAATTATCTTGAATCGGAGCTCAAGTTCTGGGATGAAAGATAGGACTGTAAAAAAAATTTATTTGGTAAGAACGAGGTGATATTTAAGCTTTTTGTCCAGATCTGGATCTTTGGTCATAACATTTGTTGATAAAGTAGGAAACAAAAACACTGGAGCGATGAAAAGCAATGTTATGACCTGCTTGAGGGAGTAGTAAGCCTTTCATGCGTGTTTAGCTAATATTTATCAGTGGGAAAGGTTGGGCACCAGGTTTTATTTTTGTATTCTTGGGACTTAGCACGGGGCTGGCAGATAGTAAGGGTTTAATAAATGGGTAGTGACTGGTGTATGCATTCAGACAAATAATGCTCTTCACACCTCTGGGATGTTTTCATAATTATTGTAATGATTTTATTTTTTTCAGACCATTTAAAAAACATCAGTAGTTTCAGCAGTTGATAGGGGTCCTTCATTTTTCATCACATACAGTGTTTATTCACCAGACCCAATCTTTTTAACCAACATGCCTGGGAATGATTTTTTTTTTTTTTACTTCCTCTTTAACAGAAATAATAACCTGGATATAAAATGTGCCCTTTCTTTTATTATTTACAAGTACCAGATTGACATATTTTTAAAGCACCTGGAGTGGGTTAGTAGTGAGTTTGGTTCAGGTACACAGATAAGAATGGACTTTCTCTAAGTTGTTGTGGTTTTTTTTCTTTAATGTTTGTTTATTTTTGAGAGAGAGCAAGAGGGTGAGTGAGGGAGGGGCAGAGAGAGAGGGAGAAACAGAGTCTGAAACACGTTCCAGGCTCTGATCTGTCAGCACAGAGCCCAACGCGGTGCTGAAACTCACTAACTGTGAGATCATGACCTGAGCCAAAGACGGGCGCTTAACTGACTGAGCCACCCAGGTGCCCCAAGCTTCTCTAAGTTAATGAATTTAAGCATGCCTCTTCTTGGGACTTTGGCCTTCTGTGATCATCTGACCTAAAGAGAACCTTCTTCCTCTGTCTTCTTCACTTCTCACAATGGATACTTGTACATGTATGTGTTTTACTTGTTTTTCTACCACCTTTGCCCAAACTCCCGCTCAACTTAAGAGTAGAAACTACTTGGGGCGCCTGGGTGGCTCGGTCGGTTAAGCGTCCGACTTCGGCTCAGGTCATGATCTCACAGTCCGTGAGTTCGAGCCCCGCGTCAGGCTCTGGGCTGATGGCTCAGAGCCTGGAGCCTGTTTCAGATTCTGTGTCTCCCTCTCTCTCTGCTCCTCCCCTGTTCATGCTCTGTCTCTCTCTGTCTCAAAAATAAATAAACGTTAAAAAAAAAAAAAAGTAGAAACTCCTTGAGGGCAGAAGTCCTGGTTGTTTCACACGATTTCTCAAGTATTTGGTACATAGTAGGTGCCTGCTTAGTATTTGAATGAATGAATGAGTCCCATCCGTGCTGTGCAGATGAACTGGACCACCCCTGAGGGCACTGGAGTCGAACAGGTGCAGCTCTAAGACAGCTCTTAAGCGCTTGCTGTCGTAGCTCCACGGGAATGCCGACTCCTCCAGGGGGAGGAAACAGAGCTTGCTTAGGTGACTAGATTGTGGCTTGAGTATGAAGCAAGGTCTCTGTTTCGAGAGTTGAGTTATTATTATTCCTTTCTCTTCGCTCAAAAATGAACGGCAGCAAACTGTTAAGAACTTCTCAAGCGAAACCAAACATTCCAAAACTGTTAAACCAGGGCCTCAACATCCCTAACTCCTAAGTACATGCGGTGCGTATCTAAGCCAGCTTGTGATCATCTACGGGGCAAGTCCTAGGACCCTTGAGGTGAAAACTTTTCAAGGCTCAGCTGATGTTTCTTTTTTTTTTTAAATTTTTTTTTTTAACGTTTATTTATTTTTGAGACAGAGACAGAGCATGAATGGGGGAGGGTCAGAGAGAGGGAGACACAGAATCTGAAACAGGCTCCAGGCTCTGAGCTGTCAGCACAGAGCCTGACACGGGGCTCAAACTCACAGACCGCAAGATCATGACCCGAGCCGAAGTTGGCTGCTTAACCGACTGAGCCACCCAGGCGCCCCTAGGATTTTTTTTAATATATATATAGAAAGTATTTTTTAAGTTTTTATTTTTTAAGTTTCAGTATTTTTAAGTTTATTTGAGGGAGAGAAAGCACACTTGGGTGGGGGGTGGGGTGCAGAGAGAGTGGGAGAGAGAGACTCCCAAGCAGGCTCTGTGCTAACAGCACAGAGCCCAGATGCTGGGCTCGATCTTACAAACCGTGAGATCGTGACCCGCGCCAAAATCCAGAGTTGGGCGCTTAAGCAGCTGAGCCATCTGGGCACCCCAAAAGCTCTTGATAGTCATGGCCCTGCTAAGTAATGGGTCCTGCCAGGACTGGGAGACAGACCAGGGTATCTAGGTGATGAAGGGTGAGCCATGCTCTATGTATAACTTAGGTTTGGATGTGACTCCAGGAGGATAGCAGGTAAAGGAATCATTCCATGAGCTGATGGTTGTCTGGGAAGAGGAGACTGGCGGTGTTCTGACAATTTCCAGGGTATTTCAAGCCAGTTCAACATGCTAGAGATTGAGGGAACACCTGGCCCAGACTCTGCCACTGCTGTGGGGCGTGCAAAAAAGTATAAACATGGTCTGGCTCAGCTCTACCAAGAACTTAACGTATCCCAGGCACCTGTGATGTGAAGTGCTCTTTCTTGGATCTGCATCGTGCACCTGAAGGTGGGCCCAGCATCCCTGTTAACAGTGGAGGACAGGGAAACCTGTTCGGATGATCACAGGCTCATGAGCACCGAGCCAGTAAGAGTGGGGCTAAGGTTCCAGTCACAGCTTTTCTGACTTAAAATTTTTTTTTTAAATATTTTTATTTATTTTTGAAGGAGAGAGAGACCGAGCGTGAGCAGGGGAGGAGCAGAGAGAGAGAGGGAGACATAGCATTTGAAGCAGGCTCCAGGCTCCGAGCCATCAGCCCAGAGCCGGACGCGGGGCTCGAACTCACGAACTGGGAGATCATGACCTGAGCCGAAGTCGGATGCTTAGCCGACTGAGCCACCCAGGCGCCCCGTGGCTTTTCTGACTTTAAAGCCCACATGCTTTTCTCTGCTTTGTGCTGTTGCACCACGAAATGAAGTTTTGGGGGAAGAGCTTAAAAAAGGAAGACACAGGGGCGCCTGGGTGGCTCAGTCGGTTAAGCGTCCAACTTCAGCTCAGGTCACGATCTCACACTCCGTGAGTTCCAGCCCCGCGTCGGGCTCTGGGCCGATGGCTCAGAGCCTGGAACCTGCTTCCGATTCTGTGTCTCCCTCTCTCTCTGCCCCTCCCCCGTTCATGCTCTGTCTCTCTCTGTCTCAAAAATAAATAAGTGTTAAAAAAAAAAAAGGAAGACACAAGTGAATCTAGAAGTTGTTTCTCCCACCTGAGCCTCTCTATAAGCTCCGGATTACGTAATTAACATTACGGACTTCGTGCCTGGGTATCTCAAAGGCACCTCAGATTTGACTCGTCTGAGACCAGGAGGCTGGTCTCTCTCCATCCCTGGTCCTCTCTCGCGGTTCCTTAGCTCTGTGATGGGCCCTGCCGTCCACCAGGTCACACGAGGCCGACATTCGGGAGCCGTCCTTGATCCCAGGGCATCCAACCTGTCCCGTTTCTGTTGCTTTTGCTTCCTGTGAGCATCTCCCCCGCCCGTCTGTTTCTCATTGTTCCTGCTGATTCCGTCCTAACCTAGCTTCTCATCCCTCCGCTGGATTCTAGCCAGAGCCTCCCTGGGCCCCTGAGTCCTCTTTGGCCCTCCCCTCGTCCATCACCCTGCTGCAGCCAGGCCAGTCGAGGTGGCCTAGACTGTGCCGGCCGCATTCTTGTTGCCCACGTGCGTCCTTGTCCTCAGGGAAGCAGACACATCCTGGCCTCTGTGGCTCTCCGGGTAGGTGGGCTGGTGAGCTCCTGCACAGCCTCTCAGGACTTGCTCTTCCACACTAATCTCTGCCCATGGCTTTTCAGTTGCTCAGTCACAGTTGAACCGTGAGTAAAAGACCAGTATTAATCTGTCTTAGTTCAGGCTGCTGTCACAAAGTACCACAGACGGTGCGGCTTAGAAACAACAGCGGGTTATTTCCCACAGTCCCGGAGGCTGCAGTCGCAGATCAGGGCACCAGCCCGGTCCGGGTTTGGTGAGGTCCCTTTTCTGGTTGCAGACTTCTGACTTCTTGGACCCTGACTTGGTGGAGAGAGGATGAGAGGGCTCTCTGGGATTTCTCTTCCTCAGGACATTAATCCCATTCATAAGGGCCCCAATCTCAGTAACTAATCCTTTCCCGAAGGCCCCACCTCTTAGTACCATCACACTGGGTTAGGATTTCAATATATGAATTACAGGGAACCCAAATATCGAGGCCATCGTACAAGCCTTTATGGCCACGTCATTGCCCTTTAAGAAATCATTCTGTGTTGAAACCCCGCATCCAGAGACCTACAAACAACAAATACAGTCCAAAGAAACGTCTCATGAGAGAAAAGTGCACTACACGAGATGTGTTCTGGTATTTTCAGAGATGTTCCTTCCCGCTTTAACTTACGAGCCTGTCCTGTTACACGGGATCGGTACGTTGCAGTGGTGAAACACCGCCTTTATACGGGGGTATTGTCTCTCTTTTTTCGTATGAGCCTCATCCCAAAGTTCTCACTGACTTATTTTAGCAAGACCCTGAATACTGTAAGAAAAAACGAACCCGGCTTTAAAAATATGTTAAGAACCATTTGACAGTGTTTTTTATTTTTTTCCTGCCTGAAATTCACTGAGACTTTGAGACTGCCCATTTTAATTGCCTCCCCAAGCACAAAAGGAAAGGAGCTTAAACCAGAGAACCCTGGGCTACTCAGAACTCTTAGACGGGCTGTTTTGCTTCTGGAGTGAATTTCCTGATGGCTAAGAGTTTGCTCCTTGAAGTCTCTTAATCTGTCACATCTAACATTAGCATGGAACATTCCCGCAAAGTTGTCACAACCTTCCCCAGTTCTTAAGATTATACAGAACAGAGTGTGTCTTTTGTACTATAATAAAGCGATAGCTTTGGATCTATTCAGGGATGAGAAGCTCTTTGCCCCTGTACCAAACAGCCCCACTTTACCATCTTTGAAAATTGCATCTGCCTTTTCTTGAAAAAAAAAAAAAAATTGTTTTGGGCTTATTTCTGTGACTTTCAGCAGTGATTGCCCCTTCATTCATTGTTTGCTGTTGAGAATCTGTTGTGATCTTGGGAACCAGATAGCACCCAAGTTGTCTGAATGATTTCCCAAATAAATTCGTATTAGGCGCTGACATTGATATTTAACAAAAAGAGAAAAACACAGGTTTTGAGGGGGGACCTCAAGAGTTCTTGATGTAAAGGAAGCAAGATTTAGTTTTTCCTCATTCACTTTGTTTTTTTTGGCCAATAAAGAGTGTGTTTTTCTTACCCTGTTCTGTGGCTGTTCAGATAAATAAATTTCTACCTCTTAGGCTGAGATACTCATGGTTTCTTTTTTCTTTTTATAAAATATTTATGTGTTTCCTACATGATGGCATAGAGCACACTTGCTTGACTTCTTAATTTAACTTAAATGGAGTTGTAATTTATGGGTGTTTTGGTGACACCTTCATTTTTAATCTTTGATGCCTTTAGAGGTAGTAGATAACTGAAGATATTTTTCTTCCCATTGGAGAAGTGCCATAGAAAAATTTCCCCAGTTTCCTGATGTACTTCTTCCATTGGAAAATAGACTTAAAACCTGCACTAAAACCAGGAAGGTGAATATGAGATAGTTAACTTTTTTTAAATGGAGAAATGTAGCTTATTTAAAAATTTTTTTTTCAGTGTTTATTTTTGAGAGAAAGAGACAAGAGTGTGAGTGAGAAAGGGGCAGAGAGAGAGGGAGACACAGAATCTGAAACAGGCTCCAGGCTCTGAGCTGTCAGCACAGAGCCCGACGCGGGGCTCGAACTCACGAACTGGGAGATCATGACCTGAGCTGAAGTTGGACGCTCAACCGACCGAGCCACCCAGGCGCCCCAGGGAAGTGGAACTTACTTTTAAGGAGTGAGGTGAACCACACTCTTTGTAGGCTTAGAAATGCCTTACAGAGGAACAAAAAAACCCAGGAGTGTTGTCGCTTTAGCAAGCTATATTTAAATGATGCCTTTTTATTGTTTTTCCCAAGACATGCAGTTAGACGACGTAGCGAAGATTCGTGGAAAGTGGAGTAAATGGGAATTGTCTCATGCTGAGGGTTAAGAGGGAAACATGACTTTTGTTTATGTTTGTAGAAAACAGAATGGAAATTCAGCCTGTGAGATTTGTGGAAGGTTGGGCCCCATTACTCAGTTTTGTGGTTTGTCAGAAACTCCCTCTCCTAAGTGGCTATTTATAAATGTGACCATGATGCAGCATTTCATCTTGTGCAAACTTTATATAAGACAGAGTCACTTGCCGCGTAAATCAGAAGACGTCTGGAAGCGTTTGGAAACTGAGTGTTAAGCGTCCTACACGTGCACCTAGCAGCTCCGGAGACGATTATTAACAGTCCCTGCAGTTACATTTTTACTGGTTCCTTCCTTGTCTGCCTTCTTCACTGGGAAGTGATTTCCCCAGGGGGGAGGGACTATGTACGGGTCACTGCTGTTGTCCCAGCACCTAGCAAAGTGTCCAGTGCAAAGAGTGGTTGAATGGATGAGTAACTGATGTCCTTAGGCTACAACTGTTTTCAAATTGCCAGCTCCCCTTCCTCTTTTAATTTTATTTTTTTTAGTGTTTATTTTTGAGAGAGAGAGAGAGCGAGAGAGAGAGAGACAGAGTGCAAGCGGGGAAGGAGCAGGGAGAGGGAGACACAGAAGCCAAAGCAGGCTCCAGGCTCCGAGCTGTCAGCACAGAGCCCGACGCGGGGCTCGAACCCGCAAACCGTGAGATCATGGCCTGAGTCGAAGTCGGACAGTTAACCAAATGAGCCACCCCCCCCAGGTGTCTCCTGTAGCTGTCACTTTTTAAAACACGGAACCCATCTCCCTTCCCAAGTTCTCAATTTTCATCAAAGATCCCCTCATTCTTTTTTAACCTATTTTCAGAACTTTCACTGACGTTTATTTTCCTCACCCTTGTTTCCGTGCAGCTTCCAAGTCCTGAGAAATTAAACAAAAGCACGTTGTTCTCTGTTCTCACTTACATTTCCTGTACGAACACCTGTTACTTGGACTATTGTGGCAGATTCCCCATTGGCTTCCACATCCCCCCTTCTATTAATCATTGATAATATCTGCTATCAGAGATTATAATTTTGTCACCAGCAGGCCCCCAGATGCTTAAATGCTTTACCGTGCCTGAAATCTCAGCGCTGTTGTTTGGTCCACAAAACCATCCGTACTCTGGCCCTTACGGACCATTCATTATCATTGTTGTCCCTGCTGTCCTTGTAGGACTATAGTGTGACTGCAGGTACCATTTCTTCTTCTTTTTTTTTTAAGTTTCTTTATTTATTTTGAAAGAGCGGGCGCGCGCGCACACACACACACACACGCACACACACACACACGCACACAGTAGAGAGAAGGAGAGAGGATCCCAAGCAGGCTCTATGCTGACAGTGTGGAGCCTGACTTGGGGCTCAAACTCACAGACTGTGAGCTCGTGACCTGAGCCAAAATCAAGAGATGGACGCTTAACCCACTGAGCTCCCCAGGTGCCCCTACAGGTACCATTTCTTGAATGCTTACTCTCTAGCAGGCACAGCATAGAAGAAGACAGGTCAGAAAGGTTTTCGGTGCATTTTGGAGCCGTGTAACTGCATGTTGTGTAGGGTTGGTGTGGGTGGAAGGAGACAGGGCTGCAGCGGGGTGTTGAGGCCAGACCGGGGACATCTTCTTAGATGTGTTAAGGAGTGTGAACTTTTCTGAGCAATGAGGCAACAGCTAGAAGATTTTCAGGGACGAGTGTTGAGCTCGTGTTTTATGTGACATCAGCAACGTGGGCCGTAGTTTGGGAGATGAGGGAGGGGGAGGGACTGGAGATGGGGTCGGGGGTTAGTTACAGGGGAGATGAGGGTCCAGTGAAGGTAGAGAGGGAGGGGAAGAGTGAGCAGATTGGAGATGTCATAGGGAGAATTGATAGGACTGGGTGACCGCTCGCATGTGAATTTTGAGGGAATAGGAGCCGTGGAAGATGGTTCTCTGGCTTCTGGCTGGAGTGGCTGCAGAGGTTGGGGAGTGATGGTCTGGTTCTGTGAAGAGGCCGCGTGTAGGCTTTGGCAGTGGCAGGAGGGCTGTGATGAGGAGTCCGGCCTTGAACTTGAGTTTGAGGTACCCATGGGATAGCAAGGTGGAGTGTGGCTGTGAGGGGAGAAGTCTATGGTGGGAACACTGGCCGTGATGGTCCCTGGCTCCGGGCGGCATTTCAGGTCATGGGAGTCGATGAGATTGAAATCGAGTAGAACACCAGGCAGAAGGTCTAGAAGGAAGCTTTATGAGTATGGCTCTAAGGAGAGAGCCTCGGGATGGGGACAGTGTTACGGGTGCTCACCAGTGTCTGAAGCTGTGGATGAAATGAGACTTGGCTGAATGGGTTTAGAGACAAAGAAGAGAAAATGTCTGAGAACCAGCCTCATTCACTTATCTTCCTTTGCAGCTTACTTCTCTGTACCTTGGCTTCTTAGATCTATTCTTTTTGGATCTTTCATTTTCTTTTCCGTTTAAGGGAATGGCATCAGATTTTCATGACCGCCCCCCCCCCCCCCATACGTACCATGGTTCTGGAAAGCTTCTCTGACCCCACCATTTCCCACACTCAGTTGCCCTGAAGGGATTTCTTGGCACACGTTCCCTTTGGGTTTCTTGCTCTTCTGACTTTCCGGGAGCTTTCCCTACGGGCTGGCTTTTCATCTGTTCTCAGCTTTATCTCACCAAGCAGATGCAGAGGCCTGACAGCATGGACCACGTCTTCTGTCTCTCCGTGTTTCCCACCCTCCCTGATGGCTCCAGTGTCTTCCACGTGTTATAGCCACCCCTTGTGATTGACCTGTATTCCATTTGATTTTATTTTTTAAAATTTTTAAAAAATGTTTGTTTATTTTTGAGAGAGAGAGAAACAGAGCACGAGCAGGGGAGGGGCAGAGAGAGGGAGACACAGAATCAGAAGCAGGCTCCAGGCTCTGAGCTGTCAGCCCAGAGCCCAACGTGGGGCTTGAACTCACGAACCACAAGATCATGACCTGAGCTGAAGTCGGATGCTTAACCGACTGAGCCACCCAGGTGCCCCAGACCTTTATTCCATTTTAGAAGACTGAAGTATAAAGGTGAATAACTCAAAGTTCTTTAAGGATTTTTACCCATGCTTGTGCCTTGAACTAACTTGAAAGTACCTGCTTATCATGGGTTTGTAGGTAGGATGTTCCGTCTTTCCCCGAAAAAATGAAATTTAGCTGACAGAAAGGTCCACAAAATGAGGGTCGAAGTCTGGTCATTTTTTTTTTTTAATGTTTATTTATTTTTGAGAGAGAGAGAGACAGAATGTGAGTGGGTTAGGGGCAGAGAGAGAGGGAGACACAGAAGCCGAAGCAGGCTCCAGGCTCTGAGCTGTCAGCACAGAGCCCGACGCGGGGCGCGAACTCACAGACCGTGAGATCATGACCTGAGCCGAAGTCGGACGCTCAACCGACTGAGCCACCCAGGCGCCCCAGTCTTGTCGTTTTTTATTCTAACTATTTAAATGTTGAGAGGAGGAGGAGAGCTCTCCGACAGCTCCCCTGTGCCTACCCTTACTTCACACAGAGTGTATCTCCTGGCTTCTCTGGGTCCTGTTTCCTGTGTTTTTAGACAGCATTTTGCATACATTTGCCCAGGCTGAATCTGGATGTGGTGAGAGTTCCAGCCTGAGAAGCGAGGGTTCTGGCTCATTCCGCCCTTCTCCTGACATTCTGATGACCTCTGGTCAAGTGGCTTGACAGTCTTGTGTGAGTTTTTTCCCCCCTCATCTGTTGAATGAGAATCGATACACTGGCTCCTGGCTAGTTCAAAGGCATGTCGTGAGGCCACACGAAATGAAGGCCTTTGAGGTTCTTAGAACAAAAGCCTCATGCACATGATTTCGTAAGAGCTGCAGAAGGAGGTGAGGCTCTGGACAGCCCCATTTATAGCCCGTGGGTAAGCAGTTCTGACGCCAAGGATGTAACATCTGCTGTGACTGGGTTCCCATGAAAGAATTCTCCTTCCTTATTCTCAGGGGTCAAGGGTGACAGGTGGGATGCTTTGCCAAAGCCTGATGAGAGTTCCAGAATTTAAACCCATCCTCGTCATGGATGAGGAGAGCAGCATACCTTTATTTTTAAAGGTGGAGGGCTGTCAAAGTGAAACTCAGGTTTAGTTGTTAAAGAAACTGAATGTTCGTAGCAGCAGATAATTCATAGGACACGTTCTAAACTAGAACATCTGCTCAGTGTATTAAACAAGTTCGTTGCTTACTCATTTTCGATTGTACGGTGGATGGTTGTCATCATCCCACCTTACTGCGCTCGCCTAACGCCGTGCCTCACATACACAGATGGTCAGTGTTTCCATGAATGCCTTTTTAGGTGGTGTAGGAGAAGATCCTAGAAGTCATCCAGAAAGCACTTTTATTTTAATACCTATGGGAAGTTGTTCAAAGCTCAGTGGACATCCCCTAAATGAGGAATGAGATGAAAACTTAATGACAGAAAAATTTGTGGTCTGATGACCTATATCAAGTGGCAGAGGGGTTTGATGGCAGTTATTGACATGGGTTAATACCGGATCAGAAATGAAGGGAACTCACAGAGTTTAACGTCGTTGGAACAAGGGTTGTGACGTGAGATCTGTAGTCATGACTTCGGGTCAGGGGCCAAAATTTGAATTCCTTACTCAACCTGGAAGTTGGCTTAGTGGCATAATCATAATCATACAGGTGCACTTTCTTGGTTTTCTGCCCTTATAGTCAGACTGTGGCCTAAGCCCGGTGGACTTGGTTATGCTCGTAGGCTAGATGGCAAATGGTAGCAACCTCCACAGAGTAAAAGTCTCACTGGCAGGAGGTGGGATGACATGAAGGCAGAGAGAGGTGAGAAAACAGGTGCTAAAGTCCTCATCTCCTAAAACGGGGGACTAAGATAGGCTTGTTAAAAGTTGGTGGCATTCCAGAGTTGTGCCATCTTGCCTTCCTACCGTCGGCGCGTGAGAGTTCCAGTTGCTTCGTATTTTCATCAATACATGATACACTCAGTCTTTTTCATCTTTGATATTCTAGTAAGTGTATAATGGTGGCTCATTGTGCTTTCACATTGTAGTCCCCTGATGGCTAATGATGTTGAGTATCAAGTCATGTTTATTTGACGTCCTTACATGTTCTTGGGCAAGGTACAGAACTCGCGTATTAATTCTAGTAACTTTGTTGTGGCATGCATCGATTTTTTTTTTTTTTTTAATGTAGACAATCACGTCTGTGAACAAAAGCAGTTTTGCTTCAGTCAAGGAAAAAAATGGGTGGAGACACCAATGAAGACTTGAGTACTTCACATTAGGAAGGTAATGAGAAGAATTAAAATGGTATGGTGGAAATTCCTATCATGAATCAAGAATGAGGCATTGAAGCATGTGATCAGGTCATGGAGATGACCACCAAGAAGCCGAAACAGAAAATTTTGACAACAGTTGTCTTGGTAGAATTGTGGCAGGAACGGGAAAACGCGGAGGCGGTCGTGGTCACGAAGTTCTCTGTGTCATTTGGTATGTTACCTTGCATGTGCCTTTCTGTGATAAATCATTGGTATGTTGCGAATTAGAACACAGAGGTAAAAAGTAACATGAAGCAACTGAAATGGGTAGAGTGTAAGAACTGAATATTGTAAGAAATGCCGGAGGAAACCGTCAACGATCGGAAAGTTGTATAAGGGAAGGAAGCACCCTCACGTAACCAAGCTGTCGAATACCTAGCATTTACCTGGGTACTCAGTACATTCGAGGTACTTTCTAAACAATAAACATGCATGAACTTGTTGAATGTTCGTAGCGACCCGTGAGGTAGGTTCAGTTACCATTTTGTAAGTGAGGAAACCATGGAGTGGAGACATTAAGTACAGTTTTGGAGGCCACACAGCCAGATTTCAGAGCCGGGTGGTCCAGCTCCAGAACCATCCCTCTGGATCAGGTCTCATGGAGGACAATGGGCATGACACCCCCCAGTGCATCGGGTGCGCAATCCTTAATGCTACCATGGTTCGTTCTCTGAAGTCTTCTAAAGAGGTCCCTGACTTTAATTCATTCGCAGTTCAACAGATGTGTGTGTCATTGCCTGTTAACACAGTTCTCGCTAGTAGGATTATTCCTTTCTAGCCGGGGAGGGCAGTATATAATTTGTAATTAACATATGGTGTATAATTTAATACATAACTTTAATAAGTTCATTAGTGTATTTTGTACACGTGTAATATATGATATTTACTCGTGTAATCTAATACAAGATGCTGTGGGGAAAAAACTAAAGCGGGACAAGGCGTGGAATAGAGGTAGCGGTGGGAGGGGAGTGTTCTTCTCCAAGGGAGGTCAAGGAATACCTATGAGCACTGTCTTAGCTCCAGCTGCTGTAACAAATGTAGCACCACTGGGCGGCTTCAATGCAGACATTCACTTCTTTCAGTTGTGAAAGCTGCAAGTCCAAGATCGAAGTGCTGGTAGGTCTGCTGAGAGCCCACTTTGTCCTTTGTAGGTGGCCGTCTTCTCGTTGTATCCTCACGTGGCAGAGAGGAAGCCTCCCTCTGCTGCCTCTTCTTACAAGGGCACTAATCCCATTCACCAGGGCTCCACCCTCATGACCTCATGACCTCATGACCTCGCAAACGCCTTACCTCCTAGTACCATCACCTCCTAGTACCATCACGTTGGGGTTAGAATTTCAAGGTGGGAATTTGCGGGAGAGGCACAAACATTCAGTCCATAACAAACAAAGTTCTGCACGAAATAGACGAGCACACTACACAGGTTTGGAGGAAAGCATTTCAGGCAGAAGGGACAGAAAGTGCAAAAGCCTTGAGCTAGGCAGAGTTCCTCGTGTGAGTACTAGGTGGAAACCGGTACCTCCAGAGCTGAGGGAATGGAGGGGAGAACCCGGGGCCATGGCAGATAGAGTCTCCTACACGTGACAGTGACTTTGGGTTTGAATTTTGTGTGATGGGAAGTCCTTAAAGGGTTGAGAAAAGGAAAAGGACGTTAAAAAAGAACATTCTGTGTCGTCTCTCACGAAGAGGCAGTGTGTTTCCAAACTGATGGCGTTTCGCTGGTCAGTGAAAGTTTGCATGAAGGATTTGCTAGAGAAGTCTGGTCGTCTGTGGACAAGGGAAAATTCCACTTTCGCAGTACTCCCATATGCGTTCCTTAAAGGTGATTTATTGACCTGGAGGGTAGTTAAGTGCGCCTACATAGAGATGGTGACTCATGGTACTGTTACTGATTGCCTTCTAGGTGGAATAAAGTGCATATGTTTAAACACCATTAAAAAATTGTGTTTCCACTGACGGTCGATGGGGAGAGGTGGATGGGGGAGGGGCTGAATGGGTGATGGGTATTAAGGAGCAAGGGCGCTGGTTGTGATGAGCACTGGGTATTGAATGTAAGTGACAAATCACCAAATTCGACACCTGAAAGCAGTATTACATTGCATGTCAAGTAACTAGAATTTAAATAAAAACCTTAAGTTAAAAAATGTGTTCCTGGGCTATAAAGGAATAATTGCAAGGATATACTCGTGGACTGATGTGTGAGGTGCGTATGGAGAGGTACACGTTTTTGAAGGAAGGGTTTAACTTGAATTTAAAATATTTGGATAAATGGAAATTCTAGACATCCAAATACATTCATTTTTTTTCAATGAAATGAGAAAAAAATCAACTTTTTTTTTTTTTGCATCTTCATGCATGCTTTTTTATTATAACCATTCTGGGTGTGAGGGATCATCTTACTGATTTGTGGTTTCGATTTGCAGTTCCCTAATTATTAGTGATCTCAAGCATCTTTTCTTATGCTCATTGGCTACTTGTATATTTTCCTTCGTGAAATGTCTGTTTAGATCCTTTACCTATTTTTAATTGGGTTGTCTTTTTATTATTAAGTTTGAATCCTTGTTATGACATTCTAAACGTTTATTTATTTTTGAGACAGAGAGAGACAGAGCATGAACAGGGGAGGGGCATAGAGAGAGGGAGACACAGAATCTGAAACAGGCTCCAGGCTCTGAGCTGTCAGCACAGAGCCCGACGCGGGGCTCGAACTCACGGACCGTGAGATCATGACCTGAGCCGAAGTCGGACGCCTAACCGACTGAGCCACCCAAGCGCCCCTGTTATGACATTCTAGATACAGGTGCTTAACAGATGCATGATTTGCAAAACTAGACTCCCATTCTGTGTATTTGTCTTTTTGCTTTTTCATGACGTCCTGTGAAGCATTAAATTTTTTTTATAAAATTTCTTTTAAAGTTTATCTTTTTATTTTTAATTTTTTTAATGTTTTATTTTTTTGAGAGTGAGAGAGACAAGAGTGTGAGCAGGGGAGGAGCAGAGAGAGAGAGGGAGGGAGGGAGACACAGAATCTGAAGCAGGGTCCAGACATGGGGCTTGAACCCACAAACCATGAGATCATGATCTGAACCAAAGTGGGACACTTAACTCACTGAGCCTCCCAGGCTCCCCTTAAGTTTATTTATTTTTGGAGAGAGAGCAGGGGCACTTGCGTGCAAGTGGGAGGGGTACACGAGAGAGAGAGAATCCCAGGCAGTCTCCATGCTGTCAGTGCAGAGCATGATGTGGGACTTGAACCCACAAATGGTGAGATCATGACAGCCAAAATCAAGAGGTGGACGCTTAACCCACTGAGCCACCCAGCTGCCCCTGAAGCATTAAAGTTTTTAACTGTGATGAATCTAACCTATTTATTTTTTCTTTGGTTGCTTGGGCTTTTGGTATCCTACCTAAGAATCCTCTGCCAAATACAAGGTCACAGATTTATATCTGTGTTTTCTTCTAATTGTTTTATAGTTTCAGCTCTTACAGTTTGGTCTTCAGTCCATTTAGAATTAATTTTTGTATATCGTATGGAGTAGGGTTCCAGCTTCATTCTTTTGCATGTAGATATCCGTGTGTCCCATTAACATTTGTTGACAAGACTATTCTTTCCCCACTTAGTTGTCTTGGCACCCTTGTCCAAAATCAATTCCACCATCTATAAAAGGGTGTATTTCTGAACTCTCATTTCTGTTCCATTGATCTATGGGTCACTTCTTAATGCCAGTACCAACTATATTGCTTCCTGTAACTTTGTCATCAGTTTTGAAATCAGAAAATGTGAGTCTCCCAACTTTGTTCTTTTCCAAGACGGTTCTTCTTTTGCAAGATTGTTTTGGTTCTTCTGAGTCCCTTGAGTTTCCATATGAACGTTAAAAGCAAACGGTCGCCCATTTCTGTGAGAAGGGATTTTCACAGGGACTGGATTGCATCTGTAGATAGGGAAGTATTGCTGTATTAACAAGATTAAGTTTTGCAGCCCTTAAATAGAGAGTGCCCATTTATTTCACTCTAATTTCCTTTAAAAAAAATTTACCTGTTATCATTATAACACCTTACAAAATTTACGGATTTTATTTACTTATATGCTCATTTCAAAAAGGATTTGAGGTGGCTGACCAAATTGCTTATGAATATAATAGGGTAGAAACAGTTGAGGAAATCTGGGGGAGGGGAGGCAAGAACCAGGAAAATAAGACTGAAAGAATAAGGTTAGTAAATAAACACGTGCCTCAGCGTATTGAGTATTTGTTGGGATATCACTTTTGTCCCAGGCTTTCCCGTGGCTGGCTTTTAGCATTTAATGTGAGCTAGTATAGAACCAAATGTAAAGAAATAGAAACCTGGAGGCATAAACTGTCACCTTTCTCCCACGCTCAGCTGTTATGGACATCTATGCGAATAAACCTTGGCTTTTCTTTTAAATCTCCGGAAAATAGTTTCTTCCTCTCACGTCCACCATTTCCAGTGGGAAGTTCATGGACCTGCCCGCTTACTGCAGAGAAGTGCCCCAGGTCGCTGTTTTGCGTCTTGTGCACACTACATTCCAAGGAAGAGAGAGGCTTTTTCTCCAAACTCAAGTGCAGAAATTACAGTAGAAAAGAATTAGCCTGGGTTGATGGAAAGTCTTTAAACTTCCCTTCTCTGGTATTTTCCACTCTTTTAATTTTTCTTTTTAATGTTTGTTTATTTTTGAGACAGCACGAGCAGGGGAGAGGCAGAGAGAGGGAGAGAGACACAGAATCCGAAGCAGGCTCCAGGCTCCGAGCCATCCGCACAGAACCCAACGCGGGGCTCGAACCTGTGAACGGCGAGATCATGACCTGAGCCGAAGTCTGCTTAACCGACTGGCGCCCCCAGACGCCCTACTTTCCACTGTTGTAATGTTTCATGTTCTTGCTCCAAAACAGGAAAGAGCCTTCCGCACCTCTGGTCCTTACCCACGTACACTTTGCACTCTCTGTGGTGGTGATTTTATCCCAAGGGAGGTGTTCCCTTAGCAACCAACTTACCAGCTCACTCAGTTAACATACTTCCTATCTGTAATCAATACTCATTAGTGCTGAATCACTTCTTTGCTTTCCCTTGCTGTATTTTTTTCCTTAATTTATTTTTATTGAAATATAGTTGACATAGAATATTATATTAGTTTCAGTGTATAACCTAGCGATTGGACAATTACATACATTACAGAATGGTCACCATAATAAGTCTAGTTACCATCTGTCACCGTACGAAGTAAGGACAATATTATTGGCTGTATTCCTTCTGCTGTACTTTATACCCCCCTGACTTATTTCTTTTATAACTGGAAGTTTATATGTCTTAATCCCCTTCGCTTATTTTGCCCATCTGCTACCCCTCCCCTCTGACCATCAGTGCTCTGTGTTTATGAGTCTATTTCTGTTTGTTTTGGTTTTGAGATTTCACATACACATGAAATCGTATGGTACTTGTTTTCCTCTGACTTCTTTCACTTAACACAATGCCGTGGAGGCCCATCCATGTCGTCACAAATGGCAGGATTTCATCCTTTTTTTATGGCTGAGGAACATTCTAACGTACCTGTACATCGCAGTTTCTGTATCCATTCACCTGTTGATGGTTGTTTCCATATCTTGGGTATTATAAACAGTGCTGCAGTGAACCTGGGGGTACATATATGTGTTTGAATTAGTGTTTTTATTTTCTTCGCCTAAGTACCCAGAAGTGGAGTTACTGGGTCATGTGGTAGTTCTGTTTTTAATTTTTTGAGGAACATCATACTGTTTTCTGTAGTCGTTGGACCAGTTGAGATTCCTAGCACCAGTGCACGAGGGTTCCCTTTTCGCCACATCCTCACCAGCCCTTGTTATTTTTGGCCTTTTGGTAATAGCCATTCTGACAGGTGTGAGGGGATATCTCCTGTACTTTGGGTTTGCATTGCCCTGATGATTAACGATGTTGAGCATCTTTCCAGGTACCTGCTGGCTACCTTTGGAAAAATGTCTTTTGAGTTCTTCTGCCCATCTAACTGGATTATTATTTTCTTCTCCTCCCCCTCCCCCTGTGACTCCCCCTCCCCCTTTTCCTTCTTTGCTCCTTCTCCTCTTTTGCTACTCATTTCTATGAGTTCTTCATATATTTTGAATATTATCCTCTTACTTAATACATGACTTGCAAGTACCTTCTCCTATTCGGTAAGTTGCCTTTTTATTTTGTTAATGGTTTCCTTGGCTGTGGAGAAGCTTCTTAGTTTAATGTCTGTTTGATGTTAGTTTGATGTTTGTTTGTTTTTGCTTCTGTTGCTTTTGCTTTTGGTGTCAAATTCAAAAACTCATTGCCAAGACGTGTATCTGCCTTTGTTTTCTTCTAGGAGTTTCATAGTTTTAGGCCTATGTTCAAGTGTTTAATCCATTTTGAGTTAACTTCTGTGCATGATGTAAGATAGGGGTCCAGTTTCATTCTTTGCATGGAATGTGTAATTTTCCCAGCATCATTTATTGAAGAGACTGTCCTTTCTTGATTGTATATACTTGGGCTCTTTCTCGTAATTGACTGACCATATATTCCTTTGATAATTTCTGGGCTCCCTATTCTGTTCCATTGATCTATCGGTACTCTGTAACTGTACTGTTTTAGCTACAGTAGCTTTGGAATGTAGTTTGAAATCAGGAAGCATGATGCTTCCAACTTTGTTCTTTCTCAAGATTGCTTTGGGGTATTTTTATGGTTCCATGCAAATTTTAGATTTTTTTTGTCCTATTTCTGTGAAAAATGCCATTGGAATTTTAATAGGGATTGCATTGAATCTGTATATTGCTTTGGGTAATATGAACATTTAAAAAATATTACGTCTTACAGCCAGAGAAGATATTCTGAGCACAGAATTGCTTTCCATTTATTTGTGTCTTCTTCAGTTTCTTTCATTAATCTCTTGTAGTTTTCAATATAGAGGTCCTTCACCTCCTTGGCTGAATTTATTCCTAGGTATTTTTATGTGGTTATAAATGGGATTGTTTTCTTAATTTCTCTTTCTTGTAGTTTGTTATTTTTTGAGGGAATCCTCAGGGTTTGCTTTATATAATGATTTGTCATCTGCGAAGAGTGACGGCTTTACGTCTCTGTGTCCAATTTGGATGTCTTTGGTTTCTTTTTCTTGCCCAATTGCTGTGGCTAGGACTTCCAATACTATGTTGAATAAAAATGGCAGCAGTGGGTACCCTTGTCCTGCTCCTGATTTTAGAGGAAAATCTTACAGCTTTTCACTGTTCAGTATGATGCTCACTGTGGGCTTGTCACATGTGGCCTTTATTACATTGAGGTATGTTCCCTGTAAACCCACTTTGAAAGTTTTTATGATAAATGGAAGCTCGGTTTTTTGTTCATCTATTTTCTGATTTCTGCATCTATGGAGATGGTAATGGGATTTTTTCATCTTTGATTTTGTTACTCTGGTGTTCACAATAAACAATTTGTGGATGTTAAACCATCCTTGCATCCCTGGAATCAATTCCACTTGATCATGGTATATAATCTTTTTAATGTATTGTTGAAATGGGTTTGAAAAAAATTTTTGAAGAGTTTTGCATCTATGTTCATCAAGAATATTGGCCTGTAATTTTATCTAATTTCTTAGGTTGTGCAGTTTGTTAGCATAAAACTGTTCTTCATAGTCTCTTATGATCTCTTTTATTTCCGTATCATCAGTTGTAACATCTTCTCTTTCATTTCTCATTGTTTTAATGGTCATTGAAGGGTAAGAGTAAATCCTTAATTTCTGTCATGTAGAACAAAGTATATTTGGGTTTATTTATGGGAGATAATAAAATCTCCAGTCTAATTTATTTTCCAAGATACAAAAGAAAGATAAAATCTTAACATGTTCGGTTGTTTTGAGAGATTATATTAGAACCAATAAAATTAGGATTTTTGAAACACCTATTGAAGTAGAAACACATCGACACACACACATGCACACACACGAGAAGGTTACTATCCAGAATGTATAAGGTGCAGATATAGCTATGTTACGACTAGTCTTTATTTGGATAAATGGCCAAAAGTTAAGTACTTTATCATTTTTATACATGAGAAAGACCAGTGTGTGCACAAAGAAGCAAACATAGTAAAGATACAAGAAATGCCACCTGAGGTCAACTGGGATTTTAAAAAATAATTAAAATGCTAAGTTAGAATATTGGTGTGGCTGTGTAGACTTGCAAATACACACAATTGGTAGCATTCAAATCAGTGCATATTTCCTGAAGGGTACCAAAATTATTTAACAAAAGTTATTATAATGAACGTACTCTTTAATATAGTAATTTCTCTTGGCAGGGGAAAAATATAAAAAAAATTTTGTTGGAACAATATTAGTTTTATTTAAAAATTTTTTTTCATTTATTTATTTTTGAGAGAGAGAACACAAGTGGGGAGGGGCAGAGGGAGAAGGAGACAGAATCCAAAGCAGGCACCAGACTCCGAGCTGTCGGCACAGAGCCCGACACGGGGCTCGAACTCACAGACCGTGAGATCAAGACCTGAGCTGAAGTCGGACGCTCAACCGACTGAGCCACCCAGGCGCCCCTAGAACAGTGTTAGTTTTAATGAAAGGCTACAAATAACTTTATTCTCTAACATCTGGGGAGACGATTGGACAAACTGTAATAGAACGATACGCTCTTCTTTGTATTATAGAATACTACGGAAAAGCCCCTGGAAAATAAATATAAAGTAGGGTATAGTGCTATAAAAGAGGATTTATAATTCAGTACATGGATAAGCAAGAGAAAGCGTAGAGTACTTTTATGCGATTTGCTTTGATGCTTTTGTTGACCTTTTTATTGGGTGTATTTGGTCACATACGAATATGATAGGAGGATCACGAGAACATAATTCACAGGCTGTCGTATGATGGAGAAGATAACATACAGGGTCAACAAGATTTGGAGCACCTGATACCACCCACCAGGACCCATTCACCAGTGACAGTCCCTTCCCTGCTTTCCGTACGGATGAGGATAGGGCAATTGAAGAAATACTCCACAAGACTAATTTGGGATGAATGCCAATTATTATTATTATTTTTTAAGTTTATTTATTTTGAGGGGCGCCTTGGTGGTCAGCCGGTTAAGCGTCCGACTTCGGCTCGGGCCATGATCTCACGGTCTGTGAGTTCGAGCCCCGCGTGGGGCTCTCTGTGCCGACAGCTCGGAGCCTGGAGCCTGCTTCGGATTCTGTGTCTCCCTCTCCCTCTGCCCCTCCCCTGCTCACGTTCTGACTCTCTCTGTCTTTCAATAGTAAATAAACGTTATTAAAAAAAATATTTTTTTAATAACGTTTATTTATTTTGAGAGAGAGTGCGAGCAGGGGAGGGGCAGAGAGAGGGGGAGAGAGAGGATCTGAAGCCGCTCCACGTGGTCAGCACAGAGCCCAACAGGGGGGCTCGAACTCCCAAATGGTGAGATCACGACCTTAGCTGAAATCAAGAGTCAGGCTTCTAACCACCCAGGGGCCCCAGGACTGCTACCAATTCTTGAGAAATGGCCCATATCAGCAGATGAGACTCACTTGGGGATTAAAAAGGTTTTAGATCTATTCTAACAGCCCATATCCTATTCCATTTGGAAATTGTGTCAAGAAGAAGTTTCTCAATTCTTAACCGATTTCACACTTTAAGTACTATGAGAACTAAATTGCAGGAAAGCAGAGGATTTGAGTAAGCCCACAGGAGTCACTGGAATGGAATTTGACCTGGACTATGTTGAGAAATAAAACTCTTGAGCTTGTCATATCAGGTGTATTGGAACTGACAGTAAATTCCATGGATTTCATTGGGTGCTTAAAGTGGGTCCTACCCACCTTGTATATACACTCGGTACAAATACAGATCAACTAGAGTGGAAACAGGAAAGGGATCAGTGATTTCCTGATTGTTTTGAATTGCTCTAATGTATCTTCTCTGTTTTTTTTTCCCCCGTGAGAATTATTCCTGAGATGGGACAAGATTGGGGCACCTCCTTTACACTCTTAGTTGAAAATTGTTCCTCCTTACTTATCCTTCAATCATTAACAGGTAAACAGATAACCATCTCTGGAGCCATCCCTGTTAAGGAAAGTTACCTTTAGCACAAGCCTACGGACTCTTTTAAATATGTGTGATAATTTCATTTCAAGGGACATGGGTCATGTTCGAATGCTGCTTTCGAGCCTTAGAGTTAGTCTGTTCTAGACTAACTCTTGATGTCTGAAAGTTGCGGTGTTTCAATTTAACATCAGTTGACGAGTCTCTGTTCTACCAGTATGATTTCTGATACTTGTCCTGTCTGGGTAGGATGTGTACGTTTTGCCCTGCAAGTTTCCCAAGAGAGGGAAACTTGACCTTGCGTTGTGTACGGTGGACAGAATCTAAGATGAGCCAATTTCCTTTGTCTTCCCAGCAAAGAACAGCCTGTGAAATGAAGCTGATGTCGCCTATTTCGACGGGTTATTGGGAAGATGGGCTAAAATAAAGCAATATTGGTAGTAGGAATTAGGTAAATACTGAGTCGTTTGTTTTGTGCTTTTTATAACAGGTCTCAAGCTTTTTGTGAGGTGCTGAGGGCAAAGGGGGTAACATTTAGAGTGGGGGTGAGGTGGGGAGGGAAATTGCAAAACAGATGAGTGGGTTTCGCCCTCAACAGATTTACAGCAGATTAGAGGAGCCAGGCACTGTTAATTAGGGGTCGATAGGAGTGCTGAGTATGGCAGGGTTGGGGGTAAAGCCAGCCCAGGGGCTCTAAAGTAAGCCTTGGAGGTGGCAGGGGAGCTGGTGGTTCTCCAAATCTGAAGACGGGCTGGTGCCAAGGGCTTACAACATGCTGTGAAATTGCTTTTACAGGGGTGCCCGAGTGGCTCAGTCTGTTGAGTGCCTGACTTCAGCCCAGGTCACGATCTCGTGGTTCACAAGTTCGAGCCCCAGGTCGGGCTCAGAGCCTGGGGCCTGCTTCGGGTTATGTCTGTCTGTCTGTCTGTCTGTCTCTCTCTCTCTCTCTCTCTGCGCCCCTCCCCTGCTCACACTCTGTCTCTCTCTCTCTCTCTCTCTCAAAAATAAATAAAAACACTTAAATCAAAATAGAAGTTGCTCTTAGTGCTGCACTTCAAAAAGTGTTAAAATGTTAGAATTATGCTCTTTGCTTGTGCACATGGCCTTTTCTTTGCAGTGTTTCGGGAAGTATTTCATAATAAACAGATTGCAAGCCTTTTTATAACGTGGAGGCAAGGAGACTAGGAGACGAGGAAAGGAGCGAGCCGGGTTCCAGCACCTTCCGGCTCATCCTCCGCTTCCGGGGCTCCTGTGCTTCTATGTGAACCAGGCCAAGAGGGAGTTGCTTCTAGAAGCTCTCGAAATCTTTCCTGTGACCCTGGGGAATCAGTAGTGGGGTGGAGGAGATAAGCATTTTCTTTAAACCGCTCTTACGGACTTAGCATTCTCCGGTGTGTATTTCCAGTTATCTGCAGGCATGTCTCCTCTTTCCTGCGGGGTTGTAAGTTCCTTGAAGGAACGAGGGTTGCCTGATTATTTTTTTAGGAAATAAAACGTTGTCCAGAACGGTTATCTTGACCTCAGAATCATGTTGACGGATGGAGTCCCCTGGATCACTTGCACTTACTTGTGGCAAAGTTCTGTTCAGGAGTTTCTGGAACGAATCATCCGGGGTTTGGCGTATCTGGGATCCGAAGGAAATTCATGCCCTTGCCACTTCTGACTTCGGCTCCACTGCCAGATCCCCTTCGGCCCACTTGGGCAGCGGCGATGGTACGTCTCACGTGGTCTTCATTCATATTTCTTCCGAAGCTCCCAAGTGTGGCCACCTCCTGTTGGCGAAAAGGACCTCAGAAGAGGGGGCGCTTGGTCTCCAGTCTGATAGCTAAGCCAGGCAGTCAGTTGGGTCTGGTAAACTGAAGATAGCGGGGCCTAAAGAAAATAGTTAACCCATCTAACAGGTGCGGCAAGGCCAGTAGTTTTTCCCCGGACGAGGCATTCTGGGGGTGCTCAGGGTTAAGTAGCCCCTGGCCTGAGAGAGACGTCAGGAACACAGCAGAGTAGAGAGGTGCGCCCGCCCCTTTGGCAAAGCCTGGTAATTCTTGGCTGCGTGGAGTGGGCGTTTCAACTGATGGCTGCCGCCGGGGTCGGGCATCCTTTAAGCTTGTCATCCGGTGGTGACCATGAAGAAATTGGAACCTCGGACCAATTCTGATGCTTTGCACCTGCGGAGGGAGGCCAGCACCTTGTTCCTTGTAGTAGAAAGGAAGGGTGTTTGATTTAGGTGTAGACCACAAGGTGACCGTAAATACTCATGTACTTGGGTAATTGAATCGGCGCTCACTTATTTTTAGACATCATGTAAGAAGCTGGTCACCCAACCACAAAACTGCCAGTGGGAGATGGGAAGCAGATGGCCGGAGAGAACCTTGCTCTGTGTTGTACGTGCTCACACAGCACGGTGCTGGGGGCTGGTTACTCCTCTGGCCCGATGCCTTGTCTCTGCCCAGTCTCCTCGAAGCATGTGAGCTAGCCTGGCATTGCAGCCGAAACGCTACAGCCTTGCCTGTCTTAGTTTTCGCTGTTTGTCCAGCGTGTGTCCCTCGGTCCTTCGCACTGGCCAACGTGTGAAGAACGATGGCTGACCGTGGTGCTTCCTAAAGAAATTTGAATCAAGTGCTCTCTTCCTTGAGTCCCGTTGTCTCTGCTGTACACAGACTCCGTGTGACTTTTAGGTTTGGGGGGCACAATTAGATAAACGTTTTCTCAGTCAGTTTGGGGCCTGTAGACCAAGGGTTGTTAACTTCCCTTCTGAGATCACCACTTACTAAAATACCTAGACTCTGTAAGGGATCGTTTAGCTGGTAAGATGCAGCGAGATGTGCTGCGGTGATTAAGAGCATGAATCTGGATTCGCATTCAGCCTCTGTTTCTTCCATGTGACCCCGGGAAAGCCACTCGGCTGCTTCACTCGTCAGCATGTTCGGCTATAAAATGGGGGTAATTGTGTGCCTCTGTCGGTGAGTTGTTGTCAGGTGGGATTCTTTGGAAGATTGTCTGAGAAGCCCTCAAATGTTTGCTGGTGTTGACTGGACAGTTAGAATGATCAGCGCGCCAAAGGTAACCGGAAAAGTAGACGAGTTTCACCCCATGGAGGAACTCAGAGTGGAGGTGAGGAGGTAAGATCGTGAAACACAACCAGCAGGGCCGGGAATGCGAAATAAGACGGGGCTACCGAGAGTTGGGAGAAGGGAAGGGTCACTCCGGTCGGGGAGGCACACAGGATTACTGCAGCTGGAAGAATGACCAGAGAAGGGGGACGTGTCCCAAATGGGGGAGGGGACAAGGACAGCAAGAGCAAAGGCTGAGAGCTCCACGTGACCTTACGGCTGGGTTAAGAACTTGGCCACTGAGGACCAAAGGGTAGCAGGCAGGTGATTCTGGAATATGTCATGTGGACTAGATAGAGAAGATCCTACTCTTTTCCCTATGCTTTTTTTTTTTTTTTTTTTTTTATTGTGCTGACTGATACTTGCTCCCCTGGCTTCCTGTTCAAATGCCCTGAGACTCTCAAAGGGATGGGATTGTCTCTGCAGTCTGTGGAAGGCCAGAGGAGAAACTGGGTTGATAAACAAGGAAGAATGGGCTTATCTTCAAGCTATAATTTAATGGAGAAGCCATTCTACATAGCATTGGGTGAGGTTAAAAGGGGGTGGGAGGGAAGTCCGTCAGTTTGTCGTGGGAACCTTCTGCTAAGCAGACAGATGGAGGCTAGGGCTGATGGGAGTTTGTTAACACCACCTGCCTAAGTGGAAGAAGCAGTAGGGGTGATTGTCTCAGCATCTGCTGGGTGGCTAAGTGGACTCAAAGTCCAATACCTTTTGGTTTTGTTGGAGTCACTTGGCAGAATACAACGGGGGAAGTCACTGCATGGGACTTACCACTGGCCACTCAGGAAGAATTACTGTAGGATGTGGAAGACCAAGGAACCTTTGAAGACAGTGCTGATGATCTGTTGGAATTACTTGCAGTGAACCGTTTAGAACTTTTTTAGATGTAGAGAATTCTCAAGACTACAGCGTAGAGTGTGGGCGGCGCTCTTAGATGAACACGGTGCCCGCGTCCCAATTCCTGAACCAACATCTCTGCGTTATAATCGACTGAAGTGTGCACTCTATTCACGTTTGCTGATTTTCCCGACTGCCCTTTTTGTGTTCCAGTTTGCATCTGGGATACCACATTACATGTAGTTGTCGTGTCTCCATGGTTCCTAACGACGGTGCCAGTATCTTAGATTTTTCTTGTTTTTGATGACCTTGACAGTTGACAGAATTACTGTCCGGTGTGTTACAGAATGTCCCTCAGTTGGGATTTGTTGCATGTTGTCTCATGATGAACCCAGGGTAAGGTGTTTTGGGGAGATACTGTGCTGTTCTCATCACATCATAGCAAGATTACATATCCTATTAACATGACATCACTGTGATGTTGATCTTGATTGCCTGGGTGAGGCAGTGTTTGTCAGATTTCTCCACCGTAAAGTTATTCTTTCTTTCCTCCGCCTTTCCACACTGTACTGTTTGGAAGGAAGTCCCTATGTGCAGCCCACACTTTAAAAAGTAGGAAGTTACGGTCCTTCCCTTGAAGGAAGAGTTTCTGTAAGAATTATATGGAATTCTAGGGCACCTGGCTGGCTCAGTCTGTGGAGCACTTGACTCTTGATCTTGAGGTTGTGAGTTTGAGCCCCACATTGGGTGGGTAAAAAAAGAAAGAATGTGGAAATCTTCTGCATGGGAGATTTGTCTATTCTGCCCCCATTTGTTGATTTTTAAAAATTTTTTTAAATGTTTGTTTACTTTTGAGAGAGAGAGAGAGCATGTGCGCAAGTAGGGGAGGGGCAGAGAGAGAGGGAGACCCAGAATTCGAAGCAGGCTCCAAGCCCTGAGCTGTCACCACAGATCCTGACGCGGGGCTCAAACTCGTGGACCGCGAGATCATGACATGAGCCAAAGTTGGATGCTTAACCGACTGAGCCACCTAGATGCCCCATCCCCCCATTTGTTTATTCAGTCATTTATGTCTCTGTGGCCTCCTCTATGTTATACTTTTTTAGTTGTAATCTGATGCTGCTTTACTTTCTTATGTTGTCCTAGCTTTGGCCCCCATTTTTATTTGCTCTTTTAGTTCATTTCTGTATCCCTGACATGCCCCCTATCATTGTGGGGTCTTGTTTGTTTGCTTTCGCACCTCCTTATTTCCTGACATTCTAAGCACTTGGGGCTCGTCCTGTGTGTTTCCTGTCTTGAATCTCTTGGAATCTGAAAACAGAAGAACAACTCTGGTCATGAGACATGGGGCTAGGGTGTTAGGAGGGCGGAATTTAAAACATTCAGTGGAAATACATTGGATCTCATGGATTTTAAGGGACATGTGACCCAAAAGGGCTGAGAGTTTCTGAAGAATGGAATTCTGGTTGCACAAAAACTATGAAACTTGATGAGACAGATGGGAGACGGCATCTGGGTTCAGAGGATACTTGATGACTAACTTGATTTTTAAAAGGCTTGTGCAGAAGACTTGTGATTGAACAGGGAGTTTCCATGAAAGGCATCACTAAAAGTTACTTGGCTGGTGGTTTGTGAAAACAGTATTGTGACAGCACTAAACGAAGTGGGTACAGTTCACCTTCAACCGAGCTACATATTTCATTTCTCTGAAGTCCTCTCTAATCTTAAGTGAGTCCCTTAACAAATATTCATGGAGGCATCGGGGTGACTCAGTTGAGCATCCCGTTTTTGATTTTGGCTGAGGTCATGGTCCCAGGGTTGTGGGATCAAGCCCCACATCAGACTCCACACTGAGCGTGGGACCTGCTTCAGATTCTCTCTCTCTGTCTCTCTCTTTCTCTATTTCTTTCCCTCTCCCTCCCCTCCCCTTGCCCTCTGCCCTGCTTGCATGCTCACTCTTTGTCTCAAAAATTAAAAAAAAAAAATATATATATATGTATACACACACACACACACACACACACACACACACACACACACACAAACATACATATTTCTGTAACACCCACCGTGTGAACTCACTTAGGCTCCAGGAACACCCCAATAGGCCAAGCTGCTGATGTCTGCGTTGTTAAGGAGTATACGTTCTAGTTCGGGGAGACGTATAACAACGAGGTATTTTTTAGAATGACAGATGGTAATACATGCCACAGGGAAAAGTAAGCAGGATTAGGGAATTGGGAGGTGGGCTCTGGGATTCTTACTGAAAATAAAGTCGTCAAGGAGAGCCTCGTTCATAAGGTGGTGACCTTTGCGCAGCGACTGGAAGGAAGTAAGGTAATGAAGCATTAAGATACAGATGACGTAGCCCCCCCACTATTCTCTTACACAGATGACACCAAAAGGTATCCCAGTGTGTAATGTGTGTGGCGTGTTATTTCTAGTCGTACTCGCTCACAATGTTCAAACTAGAAGTGAACACAAAACTGAACTATCACTTTGTAACAAACACACCTTGAAGTGATAAAAGGCAGTGCTGGTGAGGTTGTAGGGAAATAGACATACCCACCTTTTTACAGATGATGTAAGTGTTTGGAGAGCAGATCCAGGAGACGGCCCTGCCCTGCCCTTTGTCCTAGGAAACCTACCCCTGGATATGGTACTTGAGGCAGAGGGAGCAGGGCGTGTGGAAAGTATGAAGGAGTGTGCTTGGTATGTTCTAGGAATAGAAAGTTGGCCAGTGAGGCCGAGGTGGCGTCAGCAAGGTGGAGAGCAAAGGCGGGAAGCTCGGAGAGCCGGAGGGAGTAGGAGCCGGCTCGTGCCTGGGTGGAGGTCACTGCCAGTCACGTAAAGTACGCGTGGGTGCCTCTTCCCAGAGCCGTGTGCTGCCACGGACCTGGGCTCTGTATGTTCTTCTCGGGACTTGGGCTTTTTCTTTGCGATGACAGAAGCCATTGGAGGGTTTTGAGCAGAGGAGTAAGGTAAGTAATTCCATATTTGAAAAGGACCATTCTGGGTCTTAGGTGCTTGTGGGCAGAAGTGGGGGGACCGGTTACGAGGTCTTTTAATCTATTGATATATTTCCAACTGTTTCTATAAATCTTTTTTTTTTTAATTACTTTATTTATTTAGAGAACGAGCAAGCGAGCCGGAGAGGGGCAGAGAGAGAATCCCAAGCAGATTCTACACTGTCAGTGTAGAGCCCAGTGCGGGGGTCGAACTCAGGAACCTGAGCTAAAATCAGGAGTCCCGATGCTTAGCCTCCTGAGCCACCCAGGTGCCCCAGAACCTCAGTCTATCTGTATGTATTTCACAGAGTAATAATCGCCATGCCTGCCGTTTCCCCATCTGTGTGTGTTAGCAGTTTTCTTCCGTTGCCATACGCTCCTCTGTTTTATCATTTTTAGTGGCTGCCTGGTCGTGTATTAGTGTTGCTGCTGTAAAAATTTACCATAAATGTAGTGACTTCCGAGGACACAGATGTAGTATTCTACGGTTCTGATGATCAGAATTCCTACAGTTGAGGTATTGGCAAGACAGTGTCCCTGCTGAAGTCTCTAGGAGAGAATGTTGTCTTGCCTTTTCCGACTCCTGGAGGCCTCCACGTACTTTGGTGCATGACCCCTTCCTCTGTCCTCAAAGTCAGTAACAGACCAACCTCAAATCTCATCTCTGAGTCTCTCCCCTCTGCTTCTCTTGTCATGGCTCCTTCTCTGGCTCTGGCCCAGGCAGGGCCCGCCTCTTAGCATGGCCCTTTGTGATGTGTTGGGCCTGCTTGGATAATCCAGGGTGATCTCTCCATCTCAAAATCCTTAAGTGAATCACATCGGCAAAGTTCCTTCTACCACGTAAGACCACATATTCACAGGTTCCGTGGGTCAGGCTTGGACATCTTTGGGAGGGGACGTTATTTGGCCAACCGTGGTTGAGGTTTTGTAGTTCATTTAACCATTTCCATTGTTGGATATTTAGACTGTCTACTCTCTCAATATCTATTGGATATTTAGACTGTTTGGGGCCATGATGATATTTCTGAGGGGCATATTTGTTTACTTGGACCTTCTTTGATTTCAGATTTATTTCAGAATGAGTCCCTTAAGATAAACATTCAGGTGTAGCTTTCCTGGTTTCCAAAGGGCATAAACATCTTTTGTATTTGCCCTCCAAAGGCACAGTTAACGTTATCCTAGGTCCAGCGGGTATGTCCGTTTTCCCTGCAAACTCACCAGCATGCTGTTGAAAGGTGGGTTTCCATGGCTTTTGCTACAAGATGACATTTCGTTGTTGTGTTAATTTCTTCACTGGCCAGGTTGAACCTTTTTGGCTTGGCCTACGTGCAGGTGTGTGTTTGAGGCCGTACAGTGTGTAGTATGTCCTTTGTAGTTTGAAAATAGTGTCTTCGTTTGTTTTGCTTCTTAGTTATAGCTGGAGCTAGAAGAATGGAGACAGAGAGAGACTAGTGCATAAATGAGAGGATGAGGCTGACATTAATACATGACACATACAGACCTATTTTGCTTCCCTTCTCCGGCAAAGAGAAAAATGATCTTCACAGTGAAAAGGGAAGAATTAAGGGGGATGTAGAAGACGGTGAAAGAACATCTGGTTAATCTGAAGGAGTTCAGATCTCTAGGACCTACTAGATCATATCTGGAGGTGTCGAAGGAGTTAGTAGTTACCACCTTTGAGACACTGCCAGTGATCGTTGAATAAATTTTGCAGGGGGGAGACATTTCAGAAGTTGAGAAACATGCAAATGTTCTTCTGTGCAACTTTTGAAGGAGTTTAATTCCTGACACGTCAGCCTATGACTCGTTCCCTTGCAAATATTCTGGATTACCATGCATGTGCGTGATTTGCAGACCCATAGAAGAGATTGTATTGATCCCTAGAAACCAGCATCAATTTACTAATGTGCAGTCACTAATTGATCACATTGCCTTTTTAAAAATGTTTTCATGTTTATTTATTTTTGAAAGACAAAGTGCGAGCGGAGGAGGGGCAGAGAGAGACACGGAGACACAGGATCTGAAACAGGCTCCAGGCTCCGAGTTGTCAGCACAGAGCCCCACTCGGGGCTCGATCTCACAAACCATGAGATCACGACCCGAGCCGAAGTCGGTCGCTCAACTGGCTGAGCCACCCAGGCTCCCCCACGTTGCCTTTTTCGAGAAGTGTTCTAGATCGGCAGAGGAAGAGAGAGCCATAGACGTGGAAGCATTTGACAAAAACCTTTCACACATTTCCTTACGCACATAATAGCGGTTGGAGGATGGCAGAACGATCCAGTAAGTTCACAGCTGAGTCTATTCATATGCCATAGCTCAGTTAACGATTGAGTGACAGCTTGGAAAGAAGTCCCCAGAGGCAGGACTTCAGATTTTTCCTTGGCCCCCATGTAAGAAAGATCCTTAGGACTTGGATAGAGATCTTTAAAAGCCCTGTATTTTATCTGGCTGATGACACAAAGTTCAGTGGGCCAGCTAATAAACCAGTAGAATAAATAGTCATGCTATGAAATATATATTGTCCAACTATGACAATGGCTCTAAACCATATTTAACAGAAATAATGAAAATTTCTTAAAAATGGAGGTTGCTTTGAGAAATGAAGCTGCAGTTGATTTTCCTTCTTTTATGGCTTTCCTGAATTTCCCCCCAATTAAGAATAAAAGCAGTAATAGTTTTCTAGCAAAAACAAGTTTGATTCCTGTTTGATGGGAGAATGCTGGGTGCTACCTATGGTTCATGTGAGAGCACAGAATAATGTGAAAATTGCTGGAATGATAGGAAAAGATCCAGGTGCTAACCCTGGCACTGCCGTGAGAGAGTTAGTTTTCATCCTGGGCAAGCAGTTGGCCTCGCCTTTCTGGGTGTGAGTTTTCTTATCTGAAAGGTGGGGACGGAAGGGGGGTGGGGTGACCTTAATCGCTCTGCCCCATTCCCGCTCTCCTGTGGTCATCAGGCACTTACAACTTGGTCCTCGTGCTCCTCAGCGAGTTGAACAAATTTCTAGACTAAATGGAACCTTCCAGATGTTTCTGGATTAAACAGACTGTTACAGGCCCTGTGTGAAAAGGGCTCCATTTACTTTCAATCTGCAAGTTCTTTCAGATCTCCCTCCTTCAGGGTCCTATGAGACTCCTTATTTTCAGCCCTTCAATTCAGGGTTAATTAAGCACTACCCTTGAACCCCTTTTGATCAACCAGCCAAGACCAACATCTGTTCTTGTTTAGGGCTCAGACCCACCCCTTGGGATTTCAGAATGAGCTGGAGCCTCTGTTTGACTGGGTCTGCATGGCTTTACCCTTTACCCAAGGAGGACTTGCCCTCAGCATCTGTGTCCTCCATCGGGGCACCTCAGACCATCCTGGTCAACATCTGCTCTCGATCACAGACTCCTCCAGCCTCTCCCTGGCCATCACCATTTTGATTTAGCCGTATCCGTCGTGAACATTTAATTTTGAATTTTTAAGCCTCACGTTTTATCTTCCCAACGTAGATCTCCATGTTATCAGTCCTAAAGGGGTTGAGCGGTTTCCTTGTGTGTCTGGTCAAATTCTTCCCTATCATTAGTCGTCAGATATGACCCAGCGTCGGTGTTTCTGCTTTTATGGAACATGACGTCTTAGACACCTTTGTACAGTCTAGCCTTTTGGCTTCTTTTGTCTTATTTCCTTAAATTCTCGCAGTTGAGGTCTGTGATTGAGGCCCAAAGCCACATGGTTCTTGTTTCGTTTTGGTCGCCTTTGTTTTGACTGACTGCAAAGCAGACAGGCCACTTGGGCACACTACGTTCTTCCGTGAAAACTTGAAGGTATTTCAGAATTGCTTGCTTCCGCTGAAACATGTCTATGTCCGTCTCCTTCCAGGGCTTCCCTCAATACCGAAGTCATTTGGGGGGCAGGAATAGAGCGCACCCTGAGGTCTCTCAGGTGGCAGTACTTTTCAGCCTGCTCTTACCTAGATTCTTTTGGGGCTTCGTCCACCTTGGATTCTTCCCACGGTCAGCATTTTTTTTTTGCATTTTTGCAGCTCGACTCGGGCACTCCCAGCTCTGCTCTGCCTGTGCATGCTCCAGGCTTGGCAGCTAACTTCAAGTTCTAAGTCTCGGTTAATTACTGCTCGGCCCAGGCGGCAAGGCGACGGGCATATTGTCCAGGTTCCGGCATGCTCTCTCCCTGCCTGCCATAAGTGGATCTTGGGTTCATGCGTTATGTTTCTGGTTAGCCCGTAGGGAGTCCGTATGCTTGTCTGAAAAACAATTCTTTAACTTGCCACCTGTAGCCGGTCCTTCTCTGCTCCTGTGTCCTTGGAGGCCATGTCCCCACCCCCTTTGCCTAGAAAGCTCTCCCAGCCCAGCCAGCTGGAGATAAGCAGAGCGAAATGGAAAGCCACTCCTGTGTGGCCCCAGGCTGCTCTGTACACGTGCTTGCGTCAAATGTCTGAATTTTCTTCCTTAAGTGAAAGGTTTTAGAACTGATGCTTTTGTCAGATGGAGATGATGCTTGTTCCTAACAAGCTCCCTATTTACAAATAGGAAGTACCTAAAGCCTTTAAGGTGTGGGTGCTTCTAAAGAAGGTTTTCAGTCTGTCTGCTCTCCAGACCTTTTTGGGGCTGGGTAAACGTTAAGTAGTGTGGACGTCTGGGTGGCTCAGTGGGTTGGACGTCCAGCTTCAGCTCGGGTCGTGATCTCACGGTTCGTGGGTTTGAGCCCCGCGTGGGGCTCTCTGCTGACAGCTCGGAACCTGGAGCCTGCTTTGGGTTCTGTGTCTCCCTCTCTCTCTGCCCCTCCCCCACTCATGCTCTGTCTCAAAAATAAATAAAACATTAAAAAAAACTTAAAAATATTGCTGTATTACATCTGCTTAACATGATGCCACGGAGTGGAAGTGAAGTGACTATTACGTGTGTAGTTCGCAGCAGTAGAAGATAGAATAGCCCGTTTCTTAATTGTTCCAGAGATGCCTGGCTTCAAAGGATAGGGGTGCGTTCTGATACAGTTTGACCTTGAAAGTCTCTAGAGGTGGGCTTCTGTGCAATGCAGGCGTAAGGCCTTTGTAACCAGGACGCAGGTTCACTAGCTGTGACAAAGTCACTGGGGCTCCTGTAGCAACTGACTTGTTTGCATGTCATAAAACTATGATATAATGCTAGGCAAATATTTATTTAGCGAGAAGTGTAGGTGTGCACAGTAAGTCTTGCTCTTTCCTTATGGAGCATTTCCTTATGAAGTTCGTTCGTCCCTGACTCTAGGACACTGTGATATCATGGGAGTGGCACAGGCCATAAATGTCACAAGATCTGAGTTCAAGCCATGATTTGGCTAAGTTGTCTGCCAGTTGCAAGGCTTGAGGTTTGTAAGTCACCTGAGGGTCCAGACGTGTTTTACCTACATGATTGGGAGAGATTGGGAGAAATACTGAATTAGGTCATTTCTTTTTTTTTTTTTTTTTAATTTCTTTTTTTAACGATTATTTATGATTGAGAGACAGAGACAGAGCATGAGCGGGGGAGGGGCAGAGAGAGGGAGACACAGAATCTGAAGCAGGCTCCAGGCTCTGAGCTGTCGGCACAGAGCCCGATGCAGGGCTCGAACTCACGGACCGTGAGATCATGACCTGAGCCGAAGTTGCACGCTTAACCGACTGAGCCACCCCTAGAACACACAGTTCTTTTTTTTTTTTTTCTTAATGTTTATTTATTTTTGAGAGAGACAGAGACAGAATGCTAGTGGGTTAGGGGCAGGGAGAGAGAGGGAGACACGGAATCCGAAACAGGCTCCAGGCTCTGAGCTGTCAGCACAGAGCCCCAGGAGGGGCTCCAACTCCCAAGCCGCGAGATCATGACCTGAGCTGAAGTTGGACACTCAACCAACTGAGCCACCCAGGCGGCACCTGAATTAGGCCATTTCTAAAGACTTTTTTGCTTTTCCGTATCTAATCAGTGTATCTAAATGTCATTTCACCTCTCCTCTTACAATTATTTGCCCATTTCACCAGGCTTGGAAATACAGAAAATTACAAAGGAAAAATATATATATATAACCCGTATTTCCATCACACAGACAAAATCATCATTTACATTTTAAAGTATTTCGGGGCGCCTGGGTGGCTCAGTCGGTTAAGCGGCCGACTTTGGCTTAGGTCATGATCTGGCGGTCCGTGAGTTCGAGCCCCGCGTCGGGCTCTGTGCTGACCGCTCAGAGCCTGGAGCCTGTTGCGGATTCTGTGTCTCCCTCTCTCTGACCCTCCCCTGTTCATGCTCTGTCTCTCTCTGTCTCAAAAATAAATAAACGTTAAAAAAAAAAAAAATTTAAAGTCTTTCCTTCCAGTCTTTTTTCTAAACAGATATAGGTAAGAGTGGCTAAACCATAGTGCGTACATATATGTCACAAGTGGGATCATACCATATGCACATTTTCATAAAGTGGTTTTTGTTTCATTTAACATCGTACTGTGAGTATTATCTCGTGTGGTCCGAGTAGTGCTGTGTTTACGTAAAACTACGTAAAAGCTTGGTCATTTCTGCAGTCTGTTCCAAATGTTCTCTATTCGAGAGCCCATTACAGGCACTCTCCAAGCCGAGCACACTTGTCTTGCAAACATCCTGTGAGTACACACAGCCAGGCTTTGCCGTCATCCCAAAGAATAAGCAGTAGGAAGACCCCAGAGCGCTTTGTGCCCGTGGCAGGGGGTCAGGTGGGCACAGCCAGGGACCAGAGTGAGGGTGACGGGGGGCTCCTAAACAGTGACATACGCATGGGACCCAGCAGGGTCTCTGGTGTCTTCAACAGATAGTTATGTCTGGGCACAACTTGGTGAAACAGAGCCGATGGGGATAACGGAAAGAAACTTGGTAACTAACCAAGGCTTTCCTGCCTGTGCCCTGCTCCGCCCCACTTCTCGCTGCCTTGGTTGGACACCCCTCTGCCCCTCCCCCACGTATCTCCTTCTCCTCCACGGGCCTGTTGCATTTTGTTCATGCTGCAGATAAGGTTCTTATCGTATCGTGACTGGAAGGTTTCTTTTGTAGCAGTTGCTGGGTGTGGGGAGGGGTAGGGTAGGTTACAAGACGTGCCAAGCGTAGGTCTCCCCTTCCTACATCACTGAACTTCAGGGTAGAAAGACAGTCTAGTTAAGGTCAGCAGAGCCTGTGAAGATGCGCAGTCACTGAATATTTTAAAATCGTTTTCTCTTTCTTGTTTGCTGGTGCGTAGCGTTTCAGCTGCATCACGGGCTGTATGGTTTTGGCGGGCTTGCACCCACGGGGGTGCCTGGGGTAGGACACACTCCACTGCGCGGGAGCTTTTACAGATGCTCTTAGAGGCCCCTTCTGGTTCTAAAATTCTGTGATTTCTAGCATCGTTTCTATGGGAAGAGGCATTCCAAGTTCCAAGCAGCTGAGCTGTGGATCTCCCCTCCTTTGAGTTGCGAAACCCCCATGTATGAAAGCGTCCTTGAATATGCAGGTAGGTGTATATAATTCCTTTTATGCGTACGCAACCGTAAGACCGCTGCCGAATGAAACCTCCACCCTTATGTGGCAGCCACTGCCTTCAGAGCCTCCAGCCATTAGGTTCTCCTCACAGTGCATGTTTGAGGTGGGCATTACTGCCTCCATTTTACAGATGTGGAAGCTGAGGCCCAGCGGAGCTAAGACATGACCGCAGGTCTGTCCAACTCCGAATCTTGTGACCTGTCTTCTTTGGTGCCTGCTGCCTCCATCCCTGCGCTAGCCAGCCTTCCTTCTCTCTGCTTCGTCCCCAAAGGTCCTTCCACAAGAGAGGTGAAAATTAATTTTTTTTTTTTAATATGTTTTGATGTTTATTTTTTATTTTGAGAGAGAGAGAGAGAGAGAGAGCGCGCAAACGGGGGAGGGTCAGAGAGAGAGACACACACACACAGAATCCAAAGCGGGCTCCGGGCTCTGAGCTGTCAGCACAGAGCCTACGCACGGGGCTCGAACTCACGGACCGCGAGACCGTGACCGGAGCCGAAGTCGGACACTTAGCCCACAGAGCCACCCAGGTGCCCAAATTCTTTTAGCTGTATCTGTGTTAAAGCAGTACTACTCGCTTTGAGAGACCCGACTCGTTGATTCTCGTAGATGGAGTCATGGACCACGATGGGGGTTTTTCACTCTTTTCTCGGTGGGCAGTGAACGGGCAGTTGACGTGGTCTCAGAATCTGTAGAAAGAGTAGCCTGAGGGAAACCTTCTGTATAACCTAACACTGAAGTATCCAATTAGAAACATCAAATAAACATACCAAAGCTCATCTGTAGGAAATAGACTGGGGTAGTCAACAATGATGAAAAGCAGCACCCCCCCCCCCTCTTAAAACATATGTACACTGTTCACATGAATCTAGCTTAAAACATGAGCCGGGATATTCATGTGTTCATTTGCTTACTTATCCATCGGATTTTTGAACCCGCCTATGTCCCAGATTCCATGCCAGGCCCCCGGGGACACAAAAGTAGATGAGACCCAGTCCCTGCCTTCAAGGAACTGAAAATCCAGTGGACAGCGGGCCCAGGAACATCTTTTAAAATTATCTCGGTTTTAAATACGCTCTCATGAGGGTAGGGCTTATGAGCGAGGACGAATCTCCTTTACCTGGTAGAGACTTGGCGAATATTGACAATCACGGAAAGGGCGAGCCAGTGTGTGTTGATCGGCAAAACCCGCTGAAACATACTTACGTTGTAACTGGGGACTTCTGCACGGCTTACCGAAGGTGAGTTCTGGATCACGTTTGACTGCTCTGCCCTCTTGAGATGTGCTCTTCGTGACACAAGGCAAGGGGAGAATGAATGCAGCAAGGTAGGCCCCCGTCCCGTGCTTGATTTCCTTGGGTTCACTGCTGGGTACGAGTTGAGGCTCTGCGCTTCGTAGCTGGATCCCCATGGAAGGAATCCTATTAGGGTGGTGTCCGAGGACATGCTCAGGAGGCTTAAAATTGGGAACTTCTTTGGAGCCTGTTGCGTGAGGATCAGAGTTGAGCTCAGTGGTGCTTCCTGGTGGCCGGGATCCCTTCCTGAACCACACGTGTGTTTCTGGAAGAGGAGGAGGGTGTAGGGGATGCGAATCTCTTCTGTGGGCTGGAAGTCAGTAGGCTCCGTGTCTACAGCTGCCGGAGGCTCTGTGTGGCTCCGCGGGGGATGCAGGTGATACAAGGTGAGCCCAGGAACTGCGGTGGCCCCCGTGTTGAGGCTGGGGCACGATGGACCTCATTTTCACCAAGTCTGTTTTCCGCAAAATGTGCCGCCATGACGAAGTTCTCTGTGTAATCCTCCTCAAACAAATAGATGTCGTGGGATGCTGTCACGAGACCACTTTATGTCGTCACCCACTCTCCCGTTAAAAGTTATTCAGCAGAGAGGCACCTGAGTGGCTCGGTCAGTTAAGCGTCTGACTTTGGTTCAGGTCATGGTCTCATGGCTCGTGAGTTCCAGCCCCACATAGGGCTTTGTGCTGACAGTGCCTGGGAATATTCTCTCTCTCTCTCTCTCTCTCTCTCTCTCTCTCTCTCTCTCTCTGCCTTTTCCCTCGCCACCCCACCCTCTAAATAAATAAACTTTAAAAAGTTTTTCAGCAGAAAGCATTTTTCCTCTGTTTGGATGAAAACGTATCACATGACCGTGCTGATACGTCTTACGTTATAAAGAGTCCCCTCTTAATTTGCCAAATACTTAAAATATCTAATACCATGTAATAGTCAAACCTCCCAACTTCATTCACATTTATACCTGTTCCCCCTCCTCCAGCTACGGCCTCTTGCTGGGAGAAGGGTCTGTGGTTGGACGCTTTCTCTCTTGCTTACTCAGTAGCTCTTGCTTCTGGGTAGGGAGGGTGTGAGAAGGACGGGACGGGGCCTAGGAAAGTTTGTATTGGCAGACAGTGTCACAGTAGAGCTGTTTTTGTGTTGCGGGTTTTTGGCATTGGATCTTGCCCTTAGGGGGCCCTTCGGTGCGTTCTTCAGAAACATCCTGCCATCCTGTCTGTGGGGACCTCCTCCCTCCAGCCACCTTGGTTTGGCTGCTGTACAACTCTATAGTCTCGTTGCCACTCCTTTCTCAGTCTCTGGAAAGCTCACTGGTCCACTCGCTCTCCTATCTGTTGGGTTCCATTGCCATCCACTTGGCCTCATTGGGCGGAGACTGGCAGAGCCCCCTACGTATGCTCTTGGCACGATCCGAATCTGGGCCATGGCACATGCACATCCTTGGTCCCCACAGACTTGGGGATTGCATGCTGTTCCCAGTGTAGGTGTTGTGCCACTTGGCTTGTCCATCATCAGCCAGCCCGCCCGCCCATCCCCCGCTTTCGATTTCTCAGGCCAGAGTCACCAGCAAGGTCGTGGTGTCTCCCATATTGTGGGAGTCTCGTGCTCTCCGGCTAGTCCCACTGAAGGCCTTTGCCGGACCGGAATGGGGAAGCCGGCTCTTCTCAGGCCCTCCCTCTGGGACCAGACTGCCCACGACTCGTTCAGTCATTCCCTCCTTGTAGCCACCTGCAGCCTGACGTGTTTGCACCCTCGCTCTGGGTGAGTTCAAGAGCAGTGAACTTGGTTTGGGGCTGTGTCTTCTGAAGAAGTGCATCCAGGCCTGGCGCTTCACCTTGGAATGGGATAGCCATCTTATCCTGGTGGCTTAGTTGACACGTCCCTGTTAGCATCCTGGGATACGTTTTTGGGAGGCAGTGCTTATCCTCTCTCTCACTCTTGGAGGCTCACAAGGTGCACAGCATAGAAGAGGCTTCCAGGCCTCCTGCCCGCTTGTCTGCAGCCTCTTCGTCTCCTGACCCTCCTGCTCCGAGGCCTGTGCTCACACTGGGTCTCCCTACTGGAAACTCACTGCCAGTTCCCTGCTCCTTCTTTGCAATGCTGGCTCCCCCTGAGCTTTCAGGGTTCTTTTTTTTTTTTTTTAAGTTTATTTATTTATTTTGAGAGAGAGTGCAGGGGAGGGACAGAGAGAGAGGGAGAGAGAGAATCCCAAGCAGCCTCCACGCTGTCAGTGCAGAGCCCGACACAGGGCTCAATCTCATAATGGTGAGATCGTGGCCTGAGCCGAAATCAAGAGTCGGTGAGATCGTGACCTGAGCCGAAATCAAGAGTTGGTGAGATCGTGACCTGAGCCGAAACCAAGAGTCGGTGAGATGGTGACCTGAGCCGAAATCAAGAGTCGGATGCTCAACCAATTGAGCCACCCAGGCACCCCGAGCCTTCAGGAATCTTAAATGTTGCTGCCTCAGAAAAGACTTTCTTGTCCCTCCCCCCCATCTAAATAGATCACCCCTTAATTATCTATCACTGCACCCTGTCCCCTTCATTTTCCTCACAGCCCATATTACAGATGATATTTTTTCCAAATAAAAATTCTACAGACTCTCCCATCAAATTGTAAGCCCCGTGAAGAAGTCCACGTCTGTTTTATTCAGTAATACCTACCTAGTTGGTGCCCGTTAAATATCTGCTGAACAAATGAAGGCATGAATTAAAAAAGGAAATGTGGCTTAAGCTATCATTTCCCAAATGGATCTCCTCTTTTATGTTAACTCTTAACATCTGGGGTCTTGGTTGTGTGGGATTCTGCCACGGAGTTTAGGCATGCTGATAGGAGCCTAAACTTCTGGTTGTGTACTTTTCTGGTCATTAATGATGCCCCCCACCCCACCCCGCTCACTCTCATGACCTTCCAACAAGAACTTTGTTTTCGGCAAGCGGGGCAGGGCCATCGCCCCATTGTATAGATAAGCACACCAAGGGGAAGGAGTTAAGTGTGGGTTCCCCAAAGGGGTGAATGGCAAGCCTGGGCCAGAGCTCAGCACTCCCAATTCCGTCCTGGGCTTGTTCACTTCAGTCTCCCCTGCCGTCCCTGTTGTCACAGCCGTCCTCCGGCCGCGGTGCCTGACTGTGGCCCCAAGCACTGCTTCCAAATTGTGGGAAGGCCACAGAAGCGCAGCCTTCATTTGAAACGAAAAGACTAGTTCCTGATCCACAGCCCATCTTGCGTGGTGCAGAGGATGAGGATTTTTCTTGCAGATTCTGCCCTAAGAAAGCGGTACGTTCGCAGGTTTCAAATCCCCTCCCTGTCCTTGGCCTCCACAGCTGGAAGTTCATGCGTGATGGGAAGGTCGTCCTCCCAAGGGAGAAGTACAAGCTGGATTTTGAAGGAACGTGTGAGGCTTGAAGTCGGCTGGGCGACCGCCTCCCCTCTCCTTCTTTCCCCGGGTTGCCCCACAGACGGTCCTAACCCCAGGCACAAGTCCGAGAACTTCACATTCTTCCTTTGAGGAGGTTTACTCCACCCAGGGCCATCCAGACTCCCTAGGGCAACATATCGCCCTAGGCGATATGCTTGCTTCAGGAGGAGGGAATCTTATCTCCGACATGCACATTCTCTGGTGTGTCCTATCTGGTTATTATCACATCGAAACTGCAGCTGTTGACGGTTGTGTAATTACTGTCTGTTGATTATACAGTAATAGACCGCCAATTTCATTGGTTAGTGATTACTGCTTCCCAATGCACACGAAAGGCCACGTTTTACTTCACGCTGGCTTCTGAACGGTCATCAGTGTTCACCCTCCTACTAATAATGCCTGATATTTGAAATGTCCTCCGGAGTTCGCTGAGCACCTTCCATTTGATGATCTCCTGGGAAAATGCAAGCAGGCACCTTAGGTTAGGGGAGTGGGAGGTAACGCTTTTCTCCGTGGTGTTAAGTAACTTTCAATGTTGGCATGATATGGCTATTTTTTTTTTTTTAACAGCGCGCGTATCTTAGGTTATTAGCAAAAATTAAAAAGTGGCTTTGAGTTTGTAGGACTTCCAGCTCTTTAAGCCTCCTCCTTGTCACAGTCCAAAAGGTAGAGTCATATTAGATGGACCCTGTCCAGGATCGTATGAAATAAACCCTTGTTTCCCGGCCAGGTCCTAGTACCCTCAGATCTGAACCAGAATATGATTTAATACTACATTGTAAAGAAGTGGGTTGTCTACTCTATGCTAAGTTTGCTTAGCATAGAGGCCTCCACTGAGTTATTTTGATTTTTTTTTTTTTTTTTTTAGTGTTTATTTTTGAGACAGAGAGAGAGCGTGAGCAGGGGAGGGGCAGAGAGAGAGCGAGACACAGAATCCAAAGCAGGCTCCAGGCTCTGAGCTGGCAGCACAGAACCTGACGCGGGGCTCGAACTCACAAACCGTGAGATCATGACCTGAGCCAAGGTCAGAGGCTTAACCGACTGAGCCACCCAGGCGCCCCTATTTTGATTTTTATGGAGGTGAGACTCATGCGACCTAAAATGTCACCATTTTAAAGTGAAAAACAGAGGCGACCGCCACTATCTAATTCTGAGACATTGCCATCCCTCCCAAATAAAACCACCTGTCACTAAGTAGCCATTGCCTAGTACCTGCTCCGTGTAGCCCTGGGCAACTAATCTGCTTTTTGTTTCTGTGGATTTAACTGTTCTGGGTATTTCGTCGAAGTGGAATCACGCAATACGGGTCCTCTTGGGTCTGGCTTCTTTGGCTTAGCGTACGTTTGCAAGACTCACCCACGTTGTAGTAGATATCCGTACTCTATTCTTTTCGCCGGCTGCATACCCGGTATTCTTAATGTCACAAGTTTTATGGGGTTCTGAAAATTCCAGCACTGACCCCCTGTAGACCCACCATATCCTTCTCTTGGTTGGCATTGCCTTTCTATCTCAGTAAGCTTGGGATTTCAACCCATAATAACGTGCAGATCCTGAAGATGCATGTGCAGGTAAAGCCATAATCAGTTGCATATCACTCAAGCAAGACTCAGGAAGAAAGCTGTAGGCCATTTTCTGTAAGGATTACAAGTAATTCTTTGGATAAGAAGAGCTTCTTGGGGATAAGAGATGTGCGCTAAATTATGTCGAGGATATAATGGATACAAACATTCTCAAGACTCTCGCATCATGGAAATCTGTGCTTTCGTGATTTTTATTGGCAGTGCTTAAAGCACCTGTCGATGTTTTTAAGTTTCTTTGCATTGGTTCCCACTCAGAGCTTGGGACCTGCTGGTTTAAGATCTTTTCTTCGGCCTTTGTAGGTGGAGTGATATAAAGAAGAACATGAGCTTCAGAGGCGGAGACAGCTGGGTTCGAATTTCACCTACACCCCTTGTTAGCCATTGGTCCTTGGGCAAATGACCTGAGGTCCCTCAGGGGTCAGCGGATGTGTTGTCACCCCCTTGTCCTGAGCTGAAAAATCGCTCTCAAAGAGACCCGCGTCCTCGTCTCTGGAATGTGTGTTACTTAGAAAATAAAAGAATCTTTTCAGAGGTGATCCATTTAAGGATTTTGAGATGAGCAGACTATCCTGGATTATTATCCCTGTGTTCCTAATGCCATCCCAGCGTTCCTAATAAGAGAGGCGGGGGGATGACACATAGGGACACAGACTGAGCAGATGATACATAGACACGGAGAGGAGAAGGTGAAGTCGAAGGCAGAGACCGAAGTGATGCGGCCACCAGCCAGTGAGTGCCACTGCTAGAAGCAACCAGAAGCTGGAGGAAGCAAGGGCCAGCTTCTCCCATGGAGCCTTCCGAGGGACTACGGCCGCTGACACTTTGATTTCAGCCCAGGAGTACTGGTTTTGGACTCCTGGGCTGCGGAGGTGGGAAGGAGTACGTTTGTGTAGTTTGAAGCCGCAGGTTTGTTGTGCTTTGTTTCAGGTGTTGTTGGGAAACACGCCTCCTTCTTTGCTAAGCTAGTGTGTGGCTGCATTTAGCTGGCGTGTCACAGTTCGTTTTCCTCCTTTCTCTCCTTGCGTCAAAGATGGTGTTTCTCGAACTTTGTGTGCAGCGGTTAAAAGTTTTCACTCCAGAACTACGTTTGTCAGCCTTGTCGCCATTGACCTCCTGGGCCAGATACTTCTTTGTGATGAGGCTGTGCTTTGCATGGTAGGATATTTAGAAGCATTCCTACCTGGCCAGATACCAGCAGCACCTTCTGTCCAGTGGTAACAACAAAAAAAAGTCTCCAGGCATGGCCAGATAGCACCTGGGGGACAAAATAACTGTGCTGAGCACCGCTAACCTAGATTTGATCTCAGCTCCTTCACTCAAGAGCTGTGCGTTCCCAAGTAGGCTAGACAACCTCTCTGAGCCTCCGTTTCATGATCTATAAAATAATACCAATATCTACCTCACAAAGTGGTTGTGAAGGTAAGCACATTAGGTAACGTACACCAAGGCCTCAAAATAGCGCCTGGTACCTAGTAAAGTGTTAAATAAGTGAAAATTTTTACATTATTAACGCATGCTCCGCCACACCCGTTTATCACGCTATTTTGTGTAGTTTCCCTTATAGAAATAATGGGCTTTTAAAACCTTTTCCATGTAGTAACTTCTATTACAAAGATCAGGGTTTGAAATTAAATATGCTTCTTTCATTACCCGCCCCTTCCCACCCCACTGCTCCCCAACTCTGTGCCTAAGAGTTGAGGAATCGTGGCTGAGTTCACACGCTCGGATCGCCTGTCAGCCGTGCTAACTCGCTGAACTCTTTCTATGATCCCGGTCCGTGAGCTGTAACAACAAGAAAACCCCTTTCCATCTGTCAGTGATCGTTCTATTATTCTGTAATTACGGCTTTCTCCTTCGTGATGTAACTGTTGAATTCACTTATAGACGTGTCAACGTCTCTATTCAAATGTGCGAAATATTTAGCAGCGTTTAGCAGTTTTTGGTGAAATGCTAGAAAGTGTTTTGAATAGATCCCATCATCTACTTTTGTAAGGAAGAGGAATGTGCTCCAACTGTGGTTTAGGCCATTGTGTCTCTAAGCACGGGGGACACTGCACAAAACAAAGACTCCCTCTTGTCACTGAGCTTGCGTTCAAGCACAGAATAATAATAATATGCATGATGATTAAATGGTAGGGTATATTGGAGGGTGGTAAGAATTTAGGAAAACAAGCAGTCTAGGGTAGAGGGGGGTCGGAGTTCTGGATAGGCACTTGGGGACAAGACGTGACCTTGAATAGGTTGGGAGCATTTTTCACTCTTCATAGAGGTGAATGAAAATGTCTTTGTGGATTGAGACTGATGTTTGCAAATGGACCTCTGCTTTTGATGAAGAATTGGGATACCTGAGTCTTTCCAGGGTGCTAAAACTCTGTTCCTTCTCCACAGTGCTGCCTGGGAATGTCTTTGAAGGTTAAGCCATGGGGCTTTGGTTTATCCCAGCTGCCGTGGGAATTCTGCATGGGAGCTGCCTCGCAGCTCAGAGCACTGGTATTTACGTCAAATAGATTATCTTTTTAATTCTGGTTCTCTACGTCTATAGTGGATGACTTTGGGCAAGTCACTTAATGTCTCCAAGCCCCACCCTCCTATGACCGTGGTAAGGATTAGAGGAAATAATGCATCGAAAGCGCTTAGACATGTGTCTAGACCATAACAAATCCTCCGAAAATGCGGGCAGTTTAGTTTTCCAGTTAGTACATAGAAAATGTCTAAGGTAGTATGTAAGTATTCGTGGTAATTGTAATTGTTTCAAATCTGTGCTGCCGCTGCTCTAATAAACCCTGCCTGCAGAAGGGAAGTCTACATCGAGAGCCTGTGAATTGGTTTTTCGTGAGCTTGGGGTCCAGACACACTTTGAGTGCTCTGTGCAAAATAACCTGAAAGGAGTTTGAAATGAGAGAGTGGAGGCAGGGCATCATTCAGGTAATAAAATCCAGCTATCAAAAAAAAAAAATGTGATTAATCAGTTATCATGGATGGTTCCATTGATGGACTTTTGTCTCTTAGGTAGCGGCGTGGCTATTCACTTAGCTGGTAGGTGCTTAGATAGGCATTTGTTAAATGATGGAGAAGAGCAAGTCACCCCGTGATGCTGAATGACTGCAGATGTTCCCGAGGGAGGGAGAGGCTTGATTGGGAAATTGTCAGGACCGGGAACAGAACATACACGGGATGCCCTGCTGTACCACCAAAAAAGCCCTAGAGGTCATGGACTTGGTGGTTGTACCACACTGTGATGTGCTAAGTGCCACTGAATCATTCATTTGAAAATGGTTGGTTTTGGGGCGCCTGGGTGGCTCAGTCAGTTAAGCGCCCAACTTTGGCTCAGGTCATGATCTCGCGGTTTGTGAGTTCGAGCCCCACGTCAGGCTCTGTGCTGACGGCTCAGAGCCTGGAGCCTGATTCGGATTCTGTGCCTTCTTCTTTCCCTGCAACCACCCCCCCCCCCCCCGCCCGCCCCACTTATGCTTTGTTTCTTTCTCTGTCTCAAAAATCAATGTTAAAATTTTTTTTCATATTCTATGAATTTCACCTTAGTTAAAAAAAATGAATTTATGACAGTGCCAGGACTAAGACCCCAACTCCGCCATCCCCATGTCTAGTCTTCAAAAAAGTCAGCAGAGAATAGGGCATCTTATGCTGGGACCTATGGAATAACTGTTCTTTAACTTTACAAATGTGTTAAAAGCTTGATGTTTCAGATATCCAACATTTGGGGACTGTTTGCTTGTTTGTAAAATTCAGCCCTGATACATTGTTGACATAGATAGAAGCCAATGCAGTTTCCCCCTAGTATTTATCCCAGTATCTTGCCCGTAGTAGCTGCCCAATAAATCGGGATTGAACTGAATGTATGTTGTTTTCAGTGTTGCCGTAAGTTTAGGTGTAGTACGTCAGTGGAAATGGCGTTGGACTATGCAATATTAGCGATCTCGAAGTTCACCTTGCTCTCAGTTGGGTAACCTTGAGGTGGGGCCACTCATATTGTTAGTGGCAAGGCCAGGATGTTGTGTTTTCCTCCCAGTTTTATTGAGATTTGATTGACATACAGCAGCATTTAAGGTGTGTGCATAATTATTTGACTTACATATATTGTGACATGGTTACAGTGATAAGTTTGGTTAACATCCATCATCTCCTATAGATACAGGCAGAAGAAAAAAAATTGGTCTTTTCCTTGTCATAAGAAGCCTTGAGTAAATACTCTTGTAACAACTTTCAAATATACCATATGGCATTGTTAACTGTAGTCACATTGTACATTACCTCCCCAGTAGTTCTATACCTTAAAACTGGAAGTGTGTCCCTTTTGAGCACCTACATCCAGATCCCCGTCCCCCCACCCTACCTCTGATAAATGCAAATCTGATCTCTGTTTCCTATGAGTTTGTTTTTTTTCTTTTCTTTCTTTTTGGATACCACATATAAGTGAGATCATACAGTATTATCTTTACCTAACTTATTTCACTTAGCATAATGCCCCAAGGTCCCACTGTGTTGGCTTAAATGGCAGAATTTCTCCTTTTTATGGCTGCATAATACTCCATTGTGTGTGTGTGTGTGTGTGTGTGTGTGTCTGCGTGTGTGTGCACCATATCTTCTTTGTCCATCCATTTGTTCCCACATCTTGGCGATTGTGAATAATGTTGCTCTTGAACACAGCAGTGCAGATGTCTCTTTGACCTACTGTTGTCTTTCCCATCAGATACAGTCCCAGAAGTGGAATGGCTGAACCTGACTGTAGTTCTTGTTAATTTCTTGAGGAACCTTCATACTGTTTTCTGTAGAGGCCGCACCGCTTTGGAATCCCGCCAGCAGTGCACAAGGTTGCCTGTGTTCCCAGGTTGTTGTCTTTAAACTTAGTGTTTGTGAAAACATCCGTAGGTAATCCCATCAGCGATAGCACTGGAATATGATTCGTTTCCTTTTTTCTCCTTACTTTCTCTCTAAGATTCTGGCAACCCAATCACGTTTCTAGGAACATAAGACCCAGGTTTCATCTCTTCTTTTTGCCACTGCTTAGCCAATGTGTGTTTCAGCCAGTTCTTCTCCAAGTTTCTGCTAGCTCACCTATCAAGTGGGAGGAGTAGGGGCCAGGGACTGGACTAGACATCCTTCTGAGGCTCCTTTTGATTCCACCTGCCGTGTCAGGAATTAGCTGGTGAGTTGGTGTTGAGCTGACTTAAAGATGAGGGGTTATTGCAAGTTCTGTTTAAATCGGACCTGTTCTTCATACTGTTTTCATGATAGTGGTTGAGAAAGATCCAGAAGGAATTAATATAGCCGCGGAAGAGGTGGCAAAGGGTCATATCTGGAGTGCGGACGAAGATTCTGCTGTATTTTAAGTTCATTGTAACAACAACAACAAAAAAAAAACAAGAAAAGAATCACAGGAAACATACTGCTTTGGAATTTGCTTCTTAAAAACTTAGGATGGTTGGTGCCCAGCTGACTGTCAGTGGGGCATGTGACCCTAGATCTCGAGGTTGTGAGTTTGGACCCACATTGGGTATAGGGTTTACTTAAAAAACAAACAAACACACACACGTATTTATTTATATGTATATGTATATACACATAATTTGAATAATAAATAATATATAATAAAATCTAAGATGGCATGTATACATTTTCTGTAACTTTTTTACTGGTTGCATTTTTAACAGGCATAGTATAATGAGTACAGATTACTAGTATTGGCAATGTAATTTAACCATTAAGTGTTATAAAATACTTTAAATAAGCTTTAAACATCTCCAGTCATTTCCATGGGATAAATTCCTGGAAATGCAATTACTGAATCATTTGAGGTTACAAAATGATAGGGTTTTTTAAAATTTATTTTAATTTTTTTAATGTTTATTTTATTTTTGATGGAGACAGAGCATGAGTGGGGGAGGGGCAGAGAGAGGGGGAGACATAGAATCCCAAGCAGGCTCCGGGCTCCGAGCCGTCAGCACAGAGCCCGATGCGGGGCTCGAACTCACAGACCGTGAGATCATGACCTGAGCCGAAGCAGGACGCTCAACAGACTGAGCCACCCAGGCACCCCAAAAATGATAGGTTTTTTTAAACGTACATGACCAGATTTGTTTCCATCAAAATTGTATTTATCTAGATTTTAGACCAGCAATGAGATTGGCCAGTTTCCTGCTTGTTGGAAAACATTTGATGTGATCACTTTTTAAAAATCTTTAACATGTTGATAACAAAAACACTGTATGAATGCTTTAATGTGCATATATTTGATTTTAGGTATGTTTGAATATTTTGGCTGTTTGTATGATTGCTTCATAAATTGTTGTATGTCACGTGCCTGTTTCTAAAAGCAAGATTTTAAGTTAATTCACAAGAAATTTTTATTGGTTAAGGTTATGAACTCCTTTTCTGCCCTGTGTTCAATTTGCCTGCCTTTTGGTTTTGTGTTTAGTAGTTTTACTTTTCTCGAAGATTGATATTTTATGCTGTCAAATTGCATAACATTTTTCTATATGAATTTGGCCTTTGTCATGCTGAGCCAGGCCTTTTCCACACCATTATTATAGAAATAGTACTGTAATTTTCTTCTAGTACTTCCGTGGTTTTCTTTTTCACATTTGAAAGTTATTGCACCTGAACTTTCTTTTGGGTAAGGCAAGAGAGATGGGGATCAAGTTTATTGTTTCCAAAGTGAACAGCCAGTTGAGCGACCTGATTTAAAATTCATCTTTTTGGCATTGATTTGAAATGTCAAATGCTGAGTTCTAGACTATTCTTCAACACTTTGCTGCTAAGAACAAAACGCGTTTCAGTTCCTGTAGCTTGAGAGCACATTTGGGTGACATGTGGTAGTACAATAGTTATTCATCCTCTTGCCCCCCAAATTTATTGAGTATTCTGGACAATTCTTCTAAAGGAAATTTAGAGTAATTTTATCAAGTTCTAAAGAAAACCTCCAGTGAGGTAGTAATGGGAACTGAGTTTCATTTCCATATTTCTTTGGGGAGAATTGTCATCTTTACAATTGAGCTTGCCCCTTGGGAAGGATGGCACATGATTTCATGAGTTCAAGTCTTCACTTGTGTCCCGCACTAAAGTTGACATGGTTTTCTTTATGTTACTTCTGTTCACCTCTCTTTAAATGTACTCCTGTTTGTTTGGTGTCTTTTTCCTTGATAAATGTGAGTTTCATCTCCATTATATTTCTTAGTGGGTTATTTTTCAAGATTAAGGATATCACTGATTTTCTAAGAATGTTTATTTATTTTGAGAAGGAGACAGAGAAAGAGAGTGAGGGAGGGGCAGAGAGAGAGGGAGAGAATGCTAAGCAGGAGCCATGCTGTCAGCAAGGAGCCTGACACAGGGCTCGAACCCATGAACCGTGAGATCATGACCTGAGCTAAAATCAAGAGTCGTATGTTTGAGCCACACAGGTGCCCTAGGAAACTATTGAACTTTATGTTTTGGCTCTGATTTTTTTCCCCCTAGGCGATTCTACTGGATTTGATAAGTGGATTGATTATTGTTTTTCCAAATAATGTTAATTATATCTTCCAGTTCCCATCATTTATAATTTTGTACTGCTTCGGCTAAAACTTGGAGAAAAGTATTCAAATAACAGAGGTGATGGGAGGCATCCTTACCTACTTTTTGACTTTAAAGGGAATGTCACTAGCGTTTCACCAGCCTGTGTGATTAGTGGATCTCTTCCCACAGGACCTTGGCAATTCCAGTCTCTTTCTTCTCCAAATAAAGTACAGTTCATAACAAGTTACAGCTGTGTGGCCTTCTTGATGTTTAATGGTTAAACTGTGTGCAAATGGTAACTACGTTTGCCTGGAGTTCTATGACTTCTAGGTGACCTCATCAGTCCTGTAAAGCAATACCTTTTCGCGTAGATGCTCAGTGATACTTGGCTGCCCTGCTGAACTTTGCAAAAACCTGTAAGAAATGATTTGGAATACATCACACTCAAATTAGAGGAGTGGGTTAGAAATTCCTATAATGCAAAGCCTTAATTTTGTATGCAGTATTATTAAGGTGTAGACGCACCACGTAGTTCAATGGTTTACATTTCATTCCTACGTCAGCGAAACAGAGTTTAGTTTCAGCGTGTCTTACTTTGGAGGCTGCTCTCCTAAAGAACCCATTTCTGGTTTTCGTACTGGTCCTATTTTTTGGATTAGCTGTGTGGTACTTTTGAAAGCACATTTATGAGTGTCCTTCTGTTTAATGATGTCACAAGCAGTTTATGTATTGCGTGTTAATGTATTATGTGCTAGGGTCAGAGGAGCGTGTTAATTCAAAATATGTTCAAGTACCTTAGTAATATGGACTCTTTATTTTTTTTTTAAGTTTATTTATTTATTTTGAGAGAGTGTGTGTGTGTGAGCAGGGGAGGGGCAGAGAGGGAAGGAGAGAAGAATCCCAAGCAGGCTGTGCACTGTCAACACAGAGCCCGATGCGGGGCTCGAACTCATGAACTGTGAGATGATGACCTGAGCCAAAATCAAGAGTTGGATGCTGGAGCCACCCAGGCACCCCTGGATTCTTTATTTTTTAACACTCCCCCCTACCCATACAAAAAGAAACGGGGGGGGGGGGATATTGGCCTGTATAAATAATTCAAGGTTGCAACGTGTGCAAAATCTTGAAAAGTGTAAGGAATATAATCCTACGAATAGAGATTACCATTGTTGGCATTCACGGTAGTTTTTCCTTCATCTGTGTAATTGCCGTCATACTGTATATCTAGGTCTTCTCACCTAAACATTATAAATAGATGTTTCTCCTCGATGCGTAGCGTTTAAATAGGAAAACAGGGCAGTTGGGCTGTGGGAGTCTGGGGAGAGATGATCCTTACAGATGGCCACAGTCCTGAGGATGAGTCCCAGGGGATGACCTCGGCATGGTCTGCCACCCTCCTGAAACAATCACGGACCCAGGTATCCTCAGCGAGCCGGGAAAGCAAAGCTGAGATTATCCCGCATGACCTCTGGGAGGCTTAGGGTCGCCTGAACAAAAACCCTCCTTTCCTCTGAGCAGCCCGGTGGCTTCTGGAAGCTGGCCTCACTCTCTGAGCCACCATGTAGATTTTGCTTTGACATCTTTGATCAGTCATCTGACACAGGGAGGTATTACCCGCGTAGATGCGCTCCTGTTTTTTTTTTTTTTAAACTTTTTTTTTTTTTAACGTTTTTATTTATTTTTGAGACAGAGAGAGACACAGCATGAACGGGGGAGGGGCAGAGAGAGAGGGAGACACAGAATCGGAAGCAGGCTCCAGGCTCTGAGCCATCAGCCCAGAGCCCGACGCAGGGCTCGAACTCGCGGACCGCGAGATCGTGACCTGAGCTGAAGTCGGACGCTTAACCGACTGAGCCACCCAGGCGCCCCAGACGTGCTCCTGTTGTACGCAAAGAATAGCATGTAGAGGGAGAGCAGATAAGTTGCCTTATTCCTAAGGCCGAATTCCAGGGATTTTTCTTTTAGGGCCTTTGGCCATGTGATATTTTACATAAATATTTTTAAGAACCCTGTTTGCCAGATCAGCATATCTCCCGCTGTGGTATAATATTAGTTCTAAAAACTTATAGCTGATCCATTACCAAAGCCAAAAAAGGGGGTGGTGGGAGTGCTTGAATTAGAAATTTAATGTGAAGAATTTGTGAATTGCTGGTATTTTCATTTTGTAAGTGTGGCACATTTGTGGAAGAAATAGGTTTCTAAAAATGTGTAAGTGGCTGCTCTGTGGCCCATGTATTCCTTCTTAGTTTACAGTTGTTTTACAAGGTCGTCTGTAAATTACAAGCCAACCGACAAATAAGTGAAGTTTTAAGCAGAGTAATTTTGTAACTTTTTTTGGGGGGGGGGCAGGCATCCTGTACTCCAATTGATTGGAAATAAAATTAGGGGCGTGTGGGTGGCTCAATTTGGTTGAGCATCCGACGCTTGATTTCAGCTCAGGTTATGATCCCTGGGGTGTGGGATCGAGCCCCACATCGGGCTTTGTACTGAGTGTGGAGCCTGCTTGAGATTTTCTCTCTCTACTTCTGCCCCTCTCCCTGCTCACATCTCACTTGTGCTCTCTCCCCCCCTCTCTCTCTCCACAATTGAATGAATGAATGAATGAATGAATGCATGAATAGGAAAAGAATTTTTTTGTATCTTGGACATTTTTACAAAGTTTGGAGATTCTTATCATGTGTTTGTATGATCCTTTGCCACCTGTTCCTTCTATAATTTCTTCTTCACATCAAGCAAATAGCTTGTATTTTTGCCTGTGTTTCCATTTTCTAGAATTTCAGGTTAACATATACAAGTGTGGCAATTTACTCCTTTAGAACAGCACTGTTTGATAGAAAATACAGTGAGAGGCACTTACATCATTTTAAATTTTATAGTAGCCACGTTTTACCTAATACATCAAAAATATTATTTCAACAGCCACATGAGAACTTAATGATATATTTTATATCTATTTTTTCTTCAGACCAAATCTTCTAAATTCCAGCATATATTTTACACTGAGAACACATTCAGACACTGGATTTTCATCAGAAATACTGGGTCTTTTCCTGAGATTTCATAAGTTTTCAACTGAAAAAGTAGACTCCCATTCCCAGGTGGTCTCAAACATACGTAACAGTAACATAAACCAGCAGAGTTTTAAAAACTTTTTACATTAAAATTCAATAAAATTAGGGACACCTGGGTGCCTCAGTCTTTTGTGTCCAACTTTGGCTCAGGTCATGATCTCACAGTTCATGGGTTCAAGCCCCGTGTCAGGCTCTGTGCTGACAGCTCAGAGCCTGGAGCCTGCTTCTGATTCTGTGTTTCCCTCCTTATCTGCCTCTCCCCTGCCTGTGCTCTCTGTTTCTCTCTTAAAAAATAAATAAATGTCAAAAAAAAAGTTTTTAATTACATAAAATAAAAAATCCACCTCCGTTACACAATTTCAAGTGCCATTTAATTTTATGCATGGTGTCGAATCCTAGTTATTGGTTGCATAGGGAATTGGAAGAGAACTGGCTTGAGGAAGAGGAGACTCCTATTGGATCTGTGATTAGCTGTGCGATCTGGAGTATACAGGGCCTGGAGGTCTTCATTTATAAATTAGTTACAAGGAATGGACCATATATGTTCTTCACTGCGGTCCCTTTGATGCTCACAAAATGTGATGAATCTTGGATGCAGAAAGCCTCAGAATGCAACATAACATCAACTTGAATGTATTTCAGACCACTGCTGTGAAATAAATCGCTTTCAAGTGTTATGTTTCACGACACATAGCTCAGGTGGGGGGAGAGAAGGGAATGGCCACATCGGCCATGGTAGTCCATGGGCGCTCTCTGCTCTCCTTCGAGGGGGGGCGGTAAATGTCCACGTGCTGTAGAAATTATAGAATGAGTGTATTTCTTTTCTCATGAAATTGCCTATATTCATTTCCTGTTGCTGCTGTAACAAATTCCCACAGATTTACTGCCTTAAAACGACAGATTTATCTTAGAGTTGGAGAGGTCAGAGGCCCAACATTGGTCTCCTGAGGCCAACAGTGACGCACCAGCAAGGTTGCCTTTTTCCTGGAGGCTCTGGGGGAGAATCTGTCTTCTTGCCTTTTTGAGATTCTGGAGGCCAGGAGCATTCCTTGGCTGATGGCCTCTTGCCGTCCTCAAAGCCAGCAGTAGCCAGGACAGTCTTTCTCACAGTCTGTCATTCAGACACCAGCTTTCCTGCCTCCCTCTTGCCTTTGAAGGACCCCTGTGGTTCCCCTGGGCCCACCAGATAATCCAGGATAATCCTCTTTTAAGGCCAGCCGATTAGCAACCTTAATTTCACCTGTATCTTTAATCCCCCCACCCCCCACACACCCTGACTTGGCCTAATCGCAATACAGTCACAGGCTCTGGGGATTAGGACATGGCCATCTTCGGGGGACCGATTTTCTGCCTGCCACAGTGCCTCCGAGGTTTCATAGATTTTGCCAGTAGTTTCGCAGCTGCTCATTTTTGTTGCTCTGCTCCCTTTTCCTTCTCCAAGACAGGCAGCAGTCATAAGGCAGGAGTCAACTGAAGGAATGAGGGCTAAGTAGTGACGTCGAACGGCTGACGCAGAATTTCTCTTCCGTGAAGCCTACCTCCATCTCCAGCTGTTTGTTGAAACTAATTAGATGCGGAAGGTTCTCTTACTTAGGACCATGTTCCCATCCATGGGATGATAGACTGTAACCTTCTAAAGGGAATAGGGATGTATTCCCTAAGTTTATTTTTCTTCCTTTACCTCTCATCAGAGACACCATAAATGTTTGCCAAAGGTCGGCATGAAGTTTTCTGTCTCTGCTGCGCAGGTGGTTCAAAGTTGGGGAGTGTCTTTCTTCTGAGGACGGAATCATGATGTCATAATCATAATGTGAACGTGCTCGTTAAAATGGAAGAATTGGACTGTATTAATTTGCACTTCAGTCCACTCTTCTGGGTAGATTTTTATATTCGGCTCTCGCTGTAATTCTTTGTGTCTCTGGAAAAAACGCCATATCCATTTCCAGATGCGTTCTGCCATTATCAAAGGCTCAGAGGGAAATCTCCTGCGTGCGCCGTGAGCATTCAGAAAAAATGTCTAAGAAGCTGATACGGAGAAGATAAGGCAGAGATTTCTGAGTGTACTGAGTAAGCACCAGCAGCCTTTACCTTGAACTTGACGGTGTTATTTAGACTTTACCTTCTGCTGCTTTAGAGGGTAGTAGCCTGATTGGGAGACCTCCGTGGTTAAGCTCCGTTTGATATGATCATGATATCTGTCTCAGCCACTCACTCAGCAGTGTTGATGAGTGCATACTCTTGTGTGTCACGTTTTAGAAAGCGATGGGCTTACTGTCCTTAGAGCTGCCATACTGTAAGAGGCTAGGAGTCACGATTTGTGTCACTGTGTTGTCTCCAAGAATGGCACCCCTCGCAGTGGTGCAGTGAAAGACAGCGATGCTGACATTGCCCGTGAGAGAGCCCCTAGCCTGGTGGGGAACAGATTTGCATCGAGTCCCTTAGTGCTTACATTACGTGTGCGTGGGCACCTGCCCAGGAGCACGGACGAGAGAGTGTCTTAACTTTTCCTGAAAAAGTTGGGGTATCTGGAAGGTCTCCTGGAGGAAGCCCAGCCTAAACCGAGTGTGGAAGAATGAATAGGAGGTGGTCAGATCGGAAAAAGCCAAGACGGTGCTCTGGGCCACGTGAGCAGTGTGCAAAAGCATATGGCATTTGCAAGACCTACGACTACTTCGGCGTGAGTGAGGTGTGAGATTCGTGTGGGAACATGATGAGGCAGAGCATTTAACCTTCCTCTGCCTCAGTTCCTCATTTAGTGAAACAAAGAAAACGTTAGCCACCTTTTGGGTTCTTGTGAGTTTTAAATGAACTACCCTAAGTAAAATGCTTAGAAAGGGGCTCACATGGGAAAATCACTTGGGACGCCTGGGTGGCTCAGTCGAGCAAGCCTCCCACTTCGGTTCAGGTCATGATCTTGTCATTCGTGAGTTCGAGCCCCGCGTCGGGCGCTGTGTCGACAGCTCGGAGCCTGGAGCCTGTTTCGGATTCTGTGTCTCCCTCTCTCTCTGCCCCTCCCCTGCTCGTGCTCTGTCTCTCTTTCTCAAAATCAAATAAAACACTTAAAAAAAAAAAAAAAGAAAAAGCACTTAACAAACGTCAGCTATGGATGAAGACAATCACAGTCCTGTCATGTGAGGTTTGAAAAGTAGGCAAGGTCTGCATAGCGAAGGAATTTCAGTGTCCTAATGCTGGCATGGGGAAAATTATAAAGGAATTTTTTTTTAACGTGCTTCACAGCTTTGTAGGTTTATAAACTCTGTGTCGTCCTTTTTCAAGGCTAATTAGACCCTCGTGAGTTGACTCATCCCACTCACAATCACCAGATTGAAGGGCCACCTTGTTCATGTACGTGCAAACGTGAAAACACTCATCACGCTGCGATAATCATGGCCATGGGGTGGTGTATCTTCCTCCCACGAATGGGCCAACTTTTCTTCAGCTCGTCTGTTAAGGTCAGATGGTCTGTAGGTGAGGATGAGGGTCAGAGCAAATGCAGAGGAACATTCGAAGGGCTGGTTTCAGCAGATGATGTCAACCCCGTGGGTCAGTCCGGCTCATGAACTACGTGTCTGTTAGATGAAGATTCTCCGAACACGGGGTCCGGGGCCCCACCTTCTCTGGAGAGGCTCGAGACGCCACACTTCTCTTCTCTCTCCTTTGATACATGTCCATCTTTTCTGATACATTTGTTCCCCTGCTTTTTTCTTTCTTTACCTTTGTTTCAGCTTACTTGTAGGAGATGTCGCGGTTTTCCAGTTTATCTGGATTCTCTTTAAGGTTGGCTGCTCTTTGATGAGGCTTTGGGGTTTGCTTAATCTCAACAGTAAAAGTCTCCATAGTGGTCAGTTTTTCATTGTGTGCACGAGCTAAATGGTGGATTATTTCTGGGAGTATGTATTCATTTGAGCCCATCACCCATGGAGGGTGAATTCAGAGAGCTATTACTGATGTAGAGTGGCCTGTCCATTTCTTGATGTCATTGTATTTCCCTAATCTGTTGTTCTGGTCATCTCTCCCACTAAACTGTGGAATCCATTATATCCGGGGACCCGTAGTAGAATGAATGAGTTGGTAGGGTAACCGTTGTATCTTAAAGTTGTTGTATTTGTATCGTAATGAACATTCTTTCATCAGAGTACTATTGTAGGACTTCAGCCTTTTAGGATCTTTTACTGAATGCTTTAGGAATAGAAAAAACATTTATTTTACTGGATTTTCATGCTACCATTTAAAGCTATAGTGTTATTTTATACATTTTTATCAAGCATTACAAGGTCAGGCTGATTAAGCAATACTTAAAACAAAAAGTAATGTTAAGACAGAATTATTCTAGTTATCCTTGGTAAAGGAAATCTTTTCTTGCCCTCATGTCCGTTATGTGATCTCCTAATCATAAATAGCAACGTATCCAAAAAAAATCGATCTCAGGTTTCCAACTGTAATCACGTTGATTTCTTTAATCATAGTTATTAAAAACATGGAAGCATTTTACATGTTCGTGTGTATTTTAAAATAAAACCAGTGTTTTTTAAAAGGTGGAGAAGACCCATGTAAATTTGCTGCCTTATGGAATATATGTTCTGAATATTGTTCTTAAACATTGAAACAAAAACGCTTTGATGGAATGCTACATTCAGTGCTCGTTATCTTGAATTCACTTGCAGGTCATTTGTTCTCGACTGTTAAAAAAAAAAAAAGTGAATGTTCTTGCTCCAAAGGAAATTTTTGCTCCAAAGGAAATCAGTCACAATTGTTCCTAACGGGTGCTTATTTAAAACGGAGAGCTCTGGCAAAAATAAAAATGAAAGCTCTGCGAGAGACTGCACTCAAAATTTTTAATGTTTCAGACGTTACAGATGTTGACATTTTGATGAACCAGAGCCTGCCTCCAGTGTTATTTTAGTGGTCTGTTCCATGGAGCTGTGAGAGATGAGACAGTAGTATAATGAAACGTTTATTAAAATGCTTACAGTGCACGGAAAAGTTGGGCGTGGCTTGTGCCCCACTGAATTCTGTGCTCTAGCAAAAACATCGTATAATAATGTTCTGGTCCATATTTATGTTAATGCAACATGGAGATAATGGGGGTTCTCCCTCACTTGGAATAAACTAAAAGCAGAATTTCAGCAACTTTCAGCAACAGTACCAGACCTACTGCTAAAAATGCAAGGCATGTTTTTCTTCTTCTTCTTTTTTTAATTCTCCAGGAAAATAATAGGACCTACAGTGTTAAGGAAGAAATAGAATTTCATATGGCTGTTTTGTGTATAGGTAGATACTAGATCATATAAAGCGATTTCTTCATTGATTGCAAAGGACCAAAAAGCACATGAAAGAAAATATCCTATTTGTTAATAGCTTTTTAAAGGCAAGCAGGCAAGCAGAGAAAGAAAGAGGAAGGAAGGAAGAAAGAAGGAAGGAAGGAAGGAAGGAAGGGAAAAGCGCTACATTTTGTTACCTAAATCTCAGTTTGAGGAGAGCTATAATACCAAGGTTGGAGTAGATGTAGAGAACACTCTGTTGGGAGCATCGATTGATGTACACTTTCTCAAGGGCGAGGGTGTTCATCAGAAGCCTTGAAGTACATAACTTCCCATCTAACAGTTCCACCTCTGGGAATTTAGCCTAAGGAAAGAATTGAACGATGGGGCCTTAAATAAATACACACACACACACACACACACACACACACACACACACACACTGATATTCATTGTAGCATTGTTTGTAAAAGCAAAAATTGGAAACTTCTCCAATTTCCATGAAGATGATCAGATTATGGCTCTTTTATCCCTGAATACTTTAGAGCTGCCTACAATGATACTATGGAAAGATGGCGTAATATGGTAAGTTAGTTAAAAACTAGTGTGGATAATACAGTGTCATTGATGGTTACAGAAAAAGAGTGTTAGAGCTCGGGTACCTGACAAAATTAACAGAAGCTATCACTGGATAGTGGATGGCAAGAAATCTTTGTTCTTGGCTTATGTTTTTTCTTTGCTTATTTTTTTACGTAAGGAATAGAGACTTTTTTATACGCAAAACCATTTTGTGAAACTTACCTTTGACTATCACTTCTATATGCATAATTGGATGCGCATCACAAAGATGTTAAATAATGTTCAACATAGCACTATTAACGGTTTTTAAAGAAAAATTTTTAAATGTTTTTTTATTGGTTTGAGAGAGAGCACGTGCAGGGAGGGGAAGGGAGAGAAACTGAGAATCCCAAGCAGGCTCCATGCTGAGCAGTGCAGGGCTTGATCTCAGGACCGTGAGACCATGACCTGAGCTGAAAACAAGAGTCAGGTACTTCCCCGACTGAACCACCCATGTGCCCAATGGTTCTAAAAATTTTTAACATATATATTCCCTCTTGTCAGGAATTTAAGTAAGAAAGTCATGGTATAACAATGGTATAAAGCATGGCATAACAATGCTTCATAGCCATTGAAATTATAGATCTGTATGTATTGATACGGAAAAGATGTTCGCATCATGTAACAAGGAAAAAGCAGGGGAACAAACATAGTGGGTAGGTAAGGAAAGTAGGTATGTAGACAGATAAAAGTCTGCAGTGTTTTTCATGATAGTCGCACTAGTAGTCCTTTCTGTGTGATGGGATTATGGGTCATTTTCAACTTGTTCTACGTCTCTTTATTTTTTCAATTGTTTACAACGAACAGATACTCCTTTGATGACTAGGGAAAGTAAAAATCAACAAAATTAGAGGCAAACAAGGAGAAATTACCACAAAATGCCATGAGATACGAGGGGACATTCTGTGGAGATAGATGAGTGGGTGGTGTTTCTAGGAAAATTTACTTTATCAGAGTGGTTCCCAGCAGAGAGATCCGAAGTCAATAACCACGTAAGAAATGAAAAACCTACCAAAAGGTGCTTTCTCAATTCAAAGTGCAAGCCCGGATGGCCTCAGTAAATTCTTCCAGCATTCAAGGATATTATTAAATAGGGTGAAGTTACAAATTATCGATGTCCCGCTTTCGTGCGGGACATTTGGTGTAAACCAGAACCATTCTGCGTAAACCTGGATACATTTTCCCACCACGATTTCAGTGTTTTCTATGCATACGGCAAAATTCAAACTTGGGAGTTTAAGATGTTAAAGCGATCTTTATGCCAGAGCTTTGCACTGGTAGTGTGTGTGCATATGTGCGTGCGTTCATTCACACACACTGAACGTCAGTCATGCTTATGAATATCGATGCAAAACCCCTCAGTGAAATACCACCAAATAGAATTTAGCAGCACATTAAATAAGTACCATAATCGAGTGGGGTGCATCCCGGGAATGTGTGAGCTTGGTTTCACACTAGACCAAAAAAGAAAATCTGTGTGTTCATCTTTCAGTGCCAAAAATGCTTTGCTGTAATTCAGCGTCCAGTGATACATTGATTGTGGCAGTGGTTACGTGACCGTACACGTTTGTCAAAACTCCTTAAACTGTATTCTTTATGAGGGTGAATTTTAGGGATTGCCTGGGTGGCTCAGTGGGTTGAGCGTCCGACTTTGGCTGAGGTCACCATCTCCTGGTTCTTGAGTTCGAGCCCCGCGTCCGATTCGGTGTCTCCCTCTCTCTCTCTGTCCCTCCCCTCTTGAGCTCGCTCTCAGAATAAATAAGCTTAAAAAGAATTAAAACTTGGTACAATTAGAATAAGTAGAATGAAACAGAACATCGGAGTGGAGGTTGCAAACTTCGCTGTTATTTGTAGGTGTTTGAAGTGCACACCTGGAAAGTAGGGAATCGGCGGAAAAAGAGAATCAGTGTGGCCAGTTGGAACGGGTGCCTGGTGGGGGAAGCGGCAGGAAGAGAGGGAAAAAGTGGATGCATACATCATCCGCTAGCACAGGTGTCTGAAGTATCGCCCACCATCATTCATAGGCAGTGCCCCACACCTGGCCCCTGCAAGGCAGTGCAGGACATTCTTTCACCTGCAGGACATGACTTTGTCCTCTCCTAGAGAGCATGTGGCCAGAGACAGGGGTTGAGCATAAATAAAAATGACAAGGACCTTACGAAAGGAGAAGAGGAGTGACAGTCGTGGGGCATAAGGGCTGAGCTTAAGCCAGACTTGCCTTTTTGTTTTTTTTTATTCGGTATTAGTGTTAGCTTTTCATTTTTTTTTTGATCAGTGTTAAAATGTGTTCACTCTTCACTTTTTAAAAAATTGAACGTCTCTAGGGGGGTCTGGGTGGTTCAGTCAGTTGGGCGTCCGACTTCGGCTCAGGTCATGTTCTCGCGGTTCATGAGTTCAAGCCCCGCGTCGGGCTCTGTGCCGACAGCTCGGGGCCTGGAGCCTGCTGCGGATTCTGTGTCTCCCTCTCTCTCTGCCCCTCCCCCACTCATGCTCTGTCTTTCTCTGTCTCAAAAATAAATAAACATTAAAAAATTTTGAAAAAATCAAAGAATAAATGTTAGAAGAAAATTTTGAAAAAATTGACATCTGTCGACTGTGAGAGTCCACAGTTTTAGAAATCTGGATTTTCAAACCCCCCCTTTTTTTAAATGTTTTATTTTATTTTTGACACAGAACGAGTGGGGGAGGAGAAGAGAGAGGGACAGCGGATCTGAAGTGGGCCCTGCACTGACGGCAGAGAGCCCGATATGGGGCTCGTACTCACAGATCGTGAGATCATGATCTGAGCTGAGGTCAGACTCTGAACCACCCAGGCGCCCCCAACCTCTTGAATAACTGGAGGCTCCAGCGTCCACGGCCGCCCTCCTCTGCAGGGGCAGCCGTCTGCGGGAGCTGACTGGTAGCTGCCTGCTCTCCTGAGATGCCCGAAGGTTCTCCAGTCTGCTGAGTGCAGTGCTGTCTCCCGGTGCTCTCGTCCATCTGTCCGTCTGCCCTTGGAAGCAGTTCAGTTGCGTCTCCCAGTGTTGGTGATAAACTGAAGAGCGATTCAGGGCAAACTGGGTTCTTAGTGGTGAAGCCGTGTCCATGGGAATCGACTAGTCCTCCCGTTGGGAAAAGTGATGGAAGAAAAATTGGAACAAACGATAAGATTTTTACTGCATTGAACACACAACTTGTTCATACCCAGTGATAACGTCCTTAATTCCCCCCATCGTAGTTTTCACATGGAAAAATTGTTATTTTTTGAAATACCAGATGGAGGGTTCGTCTTGGCGGGGAACTGGCCATCGCCCACCTCTTCCTCAACATTCTTCCTTCCGGGTTCTGCGGTTTGTGCAGAATTGCTTTTAGGCCAGGGTGATCCTTCTCTTCTTTGACGATCATTAAGGTTAATTGAGCCTTTAGATTTTATACATTCCACAAGCAAATTCTACTTAACGGGGCAGGCTTTCACTGTCGTTTATGCCGTGGGACTTTTTGCCTCTTGTCTCCTGTGTCTGGCGGCCAGATCTGTTGGGTATTCTAGAAGCAATAGCAGCAGTGGCCTTTTGCCTACATTTTTCTAGAAGGAAGGTGGACGGTTTTATGTTGTCAGTCATGGAGCTGGTTCAGTGTCAGTAGCGCCCTGAAACTATGGCTGTTCTTGATGAAGAAAAGAATGAGATAATTTCCCCCAGATCTGACTGATCTAGAGCTAAAGGTTATTTTATAGACTTTAAATAAATATTTGCAATCTGTTACTGGTGTCCTCCTCATTCACCTCCTCCACCACAGCAGGCTTTTTCTCTCAATTATATGTATTTTTTCCTTTCTTCTTTGTACCACCCACATTCCTCTTACCAATCGTCTTTTCTCAGGAGAGAAAAAAAAGTTTAAGCAAGTCCCATCCCGTGACCCATCGTTGGTGACATTTTTTTGCTTGTTTTCCTCTCCGTGTACGTGAAAGCACCTTGCACCCGGGTTCTCAGTGTGAATCAGCCAAGTTCTTCAGTGCTTAGTCTGTGTGGCTCCCCCCACCCCCACCTTTGTCACCTCCTCCTCCGGGCCCGGCTCCTTCCATCTTGATTTTTTTCTTTTTTTGCACTCTCTCCCTCTGCCTCTACCAGAGTCCTCTCCCCACGGTTACCAGGTGTCTCCCAGACACTAGAAATGCCCCCCCCCCCCACAATCCTTCTATTCTTCAGCATTTCCGCCACATGGGACAAGTGTCAGATGTCCCATGTGTAACCAGCAGCACTCGTGGGATGTGCGCAGAACTCTTTATTTTTGCCTCTTGGTGTAAATTTATTCAACGGGGAAAGGTCTGCTCTCGTGAATGTGAGACCCAGGAACCTTTCCGCTCGCTCGTGGGCGGTGAAGTGTTCTCCTGTCACTTGAAGTCACTGTCTGCAGCTGGTGTCGCAGATGTTGGGTGCCTTGCAATTGGCAAAGAGTCCAACTTCACGTTAGGGGCTCCCCTCCCTGGGTGGAGGGTGGCTGCAGGCAAAGCTGCTGGGCTCCTGAGGAGGGCATGCTTGTCTCGTCCCCTGCCTTTGGCCATCTTGCTGGGGCTCTCACCTCCCTGGGTCAAGGCAGGAGGAGGAAGGAATCCAGGTGATAGAAGAACAAAAATTCTCGGTCAGAGGTCTTACCCAGCTGGTACTACCATAAAATGGCTTCTCGTGTTCCGGGTTCAGCAAGTTAAACCAGACTCTCTGGGCGTGTTTTGGGTTCAAGGAATCTTCACAGACCGTGGGTCCTTCCTCTCAGCGGAAAGCAATCTTGCTCGTCTCCAGAACTCTTCGTACTTTGATAAGGACTTGGGAGCCGTAGAGGTGCTCTCTCCGCCTCCCCCCGTAGTTTCTAACCGTTGGAGCACATCAGACTCACTCGGGGGCACAAAAAAATTTTTAATAGAAATTCCAATACCCCGCCCCCGGCCTAGTGAGTAGCAATCTCCAGACTGGGACTCTGTTGTGTTTGTTTTTCAAAATTCCACAGGTCATCCTGATGCTCCCCGAAGGCGGAAGACACAAGAGCTAGCCTGTATTATATTTACTCATTTGCAACCTACCTCCTTCCCGGACTCTCAACTTCCTTCGGGGTCCTTTTCATCTTTACAACACCCTCTACAGAGACTTAATCATAACAGACTCTGAGGACGTGTTTTGTGGCACGAAGAAATTTGAAATCTCAGGGTTCTGGCAGAGAAGCTGTGTTACCAGCATTGGTTCCGTCTTCAGACTGAAGCGCGTGCAGTTTTAGTGCTCAGTAAATATTGGATGATTTGCTGGCCAGGTAGTCGGTGCCCAAGAAGGAGAAGCAGGAGACAACAATCTAAGTAAATAAGATATGATCCTGGTTTGGGTTCCAGGATCTCTTTTGAGGAGTGTCCTGTCGGGCTGTGTTCTAAGAGCTTTGTGCATATCACCTGCATTACTGTTCACCACAATCGGCTGCTAGAGGGACTGTTCTCATTTTTTAGGTAAGAAAAGTGAGGCTCAAGGAGGGGTAAGTAATTTGATCCCCAAGGTCACACCTTTGTAAGTTACAGTCAAGATTTAAACCCAAGCTTTCTGACTTCAGAGCCCAAGTTCTTTTTAAATTGTTTTTTAATGTTTATTATTTTTGAGAGAGGGAGAGAGACAGAGCGTGAGTTGGGGAGGGGCAGAGAGAGAGGGAGATAGAATCGGGAGGAGGCTCCAGGCTCCGAGCTGTCGGCCCAGAGCCCGACGCGGGGCTCGAACTCACAGACTGTGAGATCATGTCGTGGGCCGAAGCTGGACACTCAACCGACTGAGCGATCCAGGTGCCTCTAGAGCCCAAGTTCTTAGATACTGTGTTAGAGCACTTTTCACTGAAGGCAGGGGAGGAGGGAGTAAAGCTTTAGAGAAATTTGGGGAGATACTAGGGTTAGCCGCCTCCTCCCTTCCCTCCCTTCTGCCCTCCTTTTCCGTGTGCCTTTCTCTCTGTAGTCTGCCTGGCTGCACTCTTGCCCTTGAGGAGCATTAATGAAAGAATCGAGGAAGAGGAAGAGGGCGTATGGACCTTGATGAGATGATTTCAGTTGATTCACTCCGGCAATGTTGAGGCAAACTGGGTGGGAGTGGAGGCATCCTACCTGACCAAGCCTCACTGGAGTCCTGGCATTAGGGGTGGGGCACCTGGGGGAGGGGGCGGGGACCCAAATGCTTTAGTAACAAAGGCAGAAGGGAAGGACACAAGGTACTAAGAAGGTAAAACCGAGGACATGGAGTGAGCAAAGACAGGAAGGAGAGGAGAGATCTAGATGATGTGGAGTTTTGACTTGCGGGGGGAGATTGTGGCGTAACTCATTTTTAACACCAGCAGACTGGGGGAGGGGAAGAGTGAATTTGTTCATCGAAAGGTGTGAAAAGTCCACGTGGGGACAATGCCTTGTAGGTGGTTACAGATTCCAGGCTCAAGGAGGGTCAGCCATATCTGGGGACAGAAACGTGAGCCATCAGTAGAGTGGTTGCAGTGAAAACCATGGCCGTGGATGCTGTTGCTTGGAGAAGGACTCTGAGGTGCAAGGGAAACCCACGGGGCAAACATCGCAAAATAATCTGTACAAATTTAATAAAACATCCTGACTCTGTCCATCCTGGATGCCTTTTTGAGCCTGAAGAAATCGTTGGCTCTCGCTGAACCTCAGTTTACTTGCTGGTCAGTTTTGGTACGCCTCATTTCTAAAGCCTCCTTCCGATCGGATATTCTGCCATTCTGACCCTTGGCACTGGTGCTCATGACTGCTTTGGGATAACAGGGCATTTAGTAATGGCCTGATTTTGTAAGGTCGCTAGGACCCGTAAGCCCTCGCGGTTCACGGAGCCCTCATCTGTCTGGCAATCAGAACGATGGTCCTGTGCACGTCCAGCCCACTGACCTTCTTGGAAGATCACTTGGAGTACCATTAATGGGGCAGGTGTGAGGAATCCAAGGGTATTTTTTGAGAGGCAGTAGGGGAGATTAAGAGCTCACCTCTGGGGGCGCCTGGGTGGCTCAGTCAGTTGAGCGTCCGACTTCAGCTCAAGTCACGGTCTCGCACCTTGTGAGTTCGAGCCCCCCATTGGGCTCACTGCTATCAGTGTGGAGTCCGCTTTGGATCCTCTGTCCCCCTTTCTCTCTGCCCCTCCTCTGCTCGCTGTCTATCAGAAATAAGCATTAAAAAAAAACCCACTCACCTCTGGGCTCCCATTCCTCTACCTGTACCACTTAACCGGTTATGTCACCTCAGGCAACTTAGCCTCCTGAGAACCTCTATAAAATAAGGATAATAATCCTAGAGGTGGTTTCGGGCCTGAACAGGGTGATACACAGTCCTTATGAGGAGGGTCCCTGGCATGCATGCCTTTACTAAATATGTTACTATTCTATGATGATGACAATGACAAAACCATTGGTGGAAAGCGTCTTAAGAAATCAGTCTTAGGGGCACCTGGCGGGATCAGTCGGTTAAGTGTCCGACTTTGGCTCAGGTCATGATCTCGCGGTCCATGGGTTCGAGCCCCGCGTTGGGCTCTGTGCTGACAGCTTAGAGCCTGGAGCCTGCTTCAGATTCTGTGTCTCCCTGTCTCTCTGCCCCTCCCCACTCATGCTCTGTCTCTCATTCTCAAAAATAAATAAACATTAAAAAATTAAAAAAAAGTTGATCTTAGACTTTGGCTTTCAAAAGGAGAAAGAAAAATCTGTACCATTTCTTAGTAGGCGGGAACTTTCAGAGGGCTGAACCCCACAGATGGTAAAAAATACACTTCCTGTTAACAAATGGACTTGCGTTCGGTTTAGAAATGAGCTGGTGTAAAACTGAAGGAATCTGAGCACCCCTGCCCTTAATACTTGTTCTTTTTGCTATGTTTACTTGTCCTCTTACCCTTAAAGGACTGTGGGTACAAAGAAAAGAATAAATGATAGACGTCCCTCTGTGTCAGAGAGGTTAAGGGACTCTTGGCTACACATTGGTCACCTTCTAAAGCCAAAAAAAAAAAAAAAAGTGGCCCTGAATCATGTTGCTTCTCAGCCTCTAAGTCTGGCTTCCACCTTCTTTGGAACATTCGACCTGCTCCTCAGAACATGCCTACGGAGGTCAGCCACCTGGAGGGAAAGACACATCTGGAGGAATGGTGACTCCTGCAAACTTCTCGAACCTTTCTGCAGTTCCTTCCCCTGTACTTCTTTCTGCTTGTTTTGTCCGAAAGAGGCCGTGTTCAACCTGTTTGTCGGGCATCGCCAAATATGTGTCCCTGCACAGCTTATTATATGCCAGGAAGGACAGTAGCATGACAGCAGTAATTCAAAACAGGGTTTAAAATGAATAAATAAGAATAAGCCACTGGGATTAGTCGCCATTGAAAAGTTGAGAGCGACCAGGGAGGGTAGCCGCAGCCTCTGGGGATTAACAAATGGCTTGCTGTAGGAAATAGTATTCACTGATCCGGCCGCATTTTTACTTTTTAACTTACTGACGGCCTTTCTACCGCCCTGGGATCTGTCTCTTCTCAGACCCAGTAAAAGTCTTAGAAAGGAGGTTTATTCTTATTTCTCCTTGTCAGAAACCGTCAACCTGACTGATGATGAACCTTTCCATTCATACTTTTTAAACCACAGAAAACGTCTTTTTCTATAAATGACGACAATCTCAGGGAAGAAGCCAAAGAGAATTTTCTTGCACAGAACCAAACTAAAAGGCGACAAAAAAAAAGGGGGGAGCCTTCTGGTGAGAGGGGTGGAAAAGTGGGGAGGACCACTTCGTGATCATGGCACTGAGGATTGTAATAGAGAGGAACCCATTGGTACAGGGCTTTTACTGTTTGTAAGGCCTAGTATAGACCTCATGCCTTTGATCCTTACAAAGAGGTTGTGTCCCCACTTCATAGATGAGACAAGTGAGGCCCAGAGAGGTTGACAAACTTGCCCAAGGTCATAGAACTACAAGTATAGTAGTCTGACTCCAGATTTGGCACTTTTTCCCTGTGGTCACGCTATGTACTGATTTGTCGTGCCTTTCTGGAGGCTTCTGAGACATGCAACTGGAAGGCCCAAGTATGTAAACCCAACTAGATTTGTAGCCTTTGTGTGTTTTGCAGCGAACTTTATACACGATCCATAAAGCCTTGAATTATTGTTTCCTTCTTGCCAGATGGATCACTCCTGCGAGTGAAAGCTAGCAGACAGGCAGAGAGAAGCGTATAGCCACAGAAAGGTATACCCGTGCTGGCCTTGGCTTACAGTCTAGAAGTCTGGCCAAAGTGAAGGCACCGAAAAATGGATGCTGCCTAAAACACATAAAACCAGTGAGGGACAAGTGAAATCAACTCCTTTTTCTCTCCTATTGCAAGACTTAAGGCAGTAGAGTGTGGGGGCTGGATGGCTCTTTGTAATATCTTCCTTGATGTTCTCCTTTGGGAAAACTGAACAAAATAACTACAATTCACATTTACTTCTTTACTTGAACTTTGCTGAGGGTCTAGGCTATGAGACTTCTTCCATTAGGGCTTTGAGGCCCCTTTATACCATTTGGCCTGTGTGCATATGATGGGCCTTGCTCTGTGTGAGTGTTCTGATGGCTTTGAAAAATAAAGTGGTTATGAAAAATAAAACGCAAGAGTGGTTATGAAAAATAAAACGCAAGAGTGGTTTTAACGTCCATTGGTAAACTTCTGCTCTGATTTTCTTTTTAATTTTTTTTAATGTTTATTTTTCTTTGAGAGAGGGAGACAGAGCACGATCGGGGAAAGGGCAGAGAAAGGGGGAGACACAGAATCCGAAGCAAGCTCCGGGCTCTGAGCTGTGAGCACAGAGCCGGACACGGGGCTCGAACCCATGAACCTCAAGGTCATGACCTGAGTTGAAGTCGGATGCTTAACCAACTGAGCCACCCAGGTGCCCTGACTGTTCTGATTTTCTAATCCTTGCTGTCACTTTAAAGTTTTTTTTTTTTAAGTTTATTTATTTTTGAGAGAAAGAGAGAGAGAGAGTGAGCAGGGGAGGGTCAGGGAGAGAGGGAAAGAGAGAGGATGCCAAGCAGGCTGGAACTCATGAGCCACTAGATCATGACCTGGGCCAGAATCAAGAGCCAGCCGCTTAACTGACTGAGCCACCCAAGCGCCCCTTACCGGAAAGTTTTAAGGATTAGGTGAAGCAACCTTGAGGGTAAACACTGTAGAGAATATCTATACTTCTACTTCGCATACTCTCAGTAATTAGAGATGGAATGGTTGATCAGTTTCTGATGTCATCTTGTGTTTATTTTTCTTTCATAAGGATAACTAAAGAAGTTCCTTGTGGTCAAAATCATGTCCTTAAATACAGTTCTCATTCTTGCCATATATGAGGACAGCCCCTGCCAATTTCCTGGACTCCGTTTACTTTGACCATTCTATCTCATGAATTCAGCTAGGGGGGTATCACAGAGCTGACTTCGAACAAACACACAGTTGAGAAAGTCCAAGGCTATGAAATGGGCTTCGTTTCCTCCTTCCTGCTTTCTTAGAAATGACCAGCTTTGAGGGCACTGTGGGAACAGGATCACGGAGAGGCAGCGGTTGTGTTGATGATCCGTAACCAGTTTCAGACAGGTATCCAGTGCTTACGTGAGGCTGCTAGTGTTTATGACCCCAGTGAAACGTAGCTTGAGGAGTGGGTGTATGTGGGGGGGGGGGGGGGGGGCGGTGCATGTGTGTCTTTGTCCATTCTTCTGGCTGGCAAGGCCGGCTGGCTGTTCTTAGGCTGATACTGTTGTGTGTCAGAGAGATTTGGAAGAGATTCTAGTTTAGACTCGTGATTAGTGTGTGAACAGAATATCTTCCTTTCAATTGAAATATATTCTTACTTTCTTCCACCCTCCACTTAGATTTCAGCTTCCCATTCTCTTCCTCTGCATCGGTAACATTTTGAGGTCGATGATTCCTGATTCCTTATACGGTACAGTGTATACATTTCGAGTATTGAGTTTAATGAATTCTCACATGTGTATATACCTCTGTAACCAGCACCCATATCAGGAAATGGAACACTTCCTTGTGCCCCTCTCCGTCAGTTGTCCCAAAGGTAACCAATATGTTGACCTTCTACCACTAGAGATGGATTTGGGCTGTTCTTGAACGTCATAAAAATGGAATCACAGAGGATTTGTTCCTTTGTGTTTGGTTTCTTCCATGAGGTATCATCCTGTAACTCACTCATGTTGTTAAATAAATAATTCCATTGTATAACTTGATTCACCCATTCGACCGTTTATGGACATGTGGGTTGTTCCCAATTAGGTGCTTTTACAAATAATAATGCAAGGAACATTCGTGTACATGTCTTTAGGAGACGTAAGCATGCATTTCTCTGGGGTATATACCCAGGAGTGGAGTTGCTCAACCACAGAGCATACATATATTTCCTTCTGGTAGACACTGCCAGCATTTTTCCTAAGTTGTTGAACTAGTGGACACTGCTGAGTTTCTATACTTTGAAAGTCAAGTTTTCCTCTGCAGTATTTTTTTTCTGGGTTGGTGATGCTAGTAACTGTTGAGATATTTGAGATATTTGCTAGTAGATGTTGAGATATTTGTCATTCCATCTAAGAGTATACATATAGGGGCACCTGGGTGGCTCATTCAATTGAGCGTCCCACTCTTGACTTTGGCTCAGGCCATGATCTCATAGTTCGTGGGCTCGAGCCCTGCTTATGGCTCTGCACTGACCACAGAGCCTGCTTGGGATTCTCTCTCTCCCTTTGTCCCTCTCCCCAACTCACATGCACTTCCTCCCTCCCTTCCTCCTTCCCTCTCTCTCCCTCTCACCAAAAATTAAAAAAAATAATAAAAGCATGTACACACACACGTTTGTATTTTAAATTCATTCAGTATGGATCCAGAGGTAGGTATTTGCCTTGCCATATGCTTGGGGCTTAATAGTGAAAAGCTGCCCCTAGGAATTAAAAGGAAATTATCTGTTAGTTTAATATTATCATACAATTAACATACAATATTAATCACAATAAAATTTAACTATTGAATAGAAATCTGCTTTTATGACTCAGGAGTGAGCATGAATATCAACTATGTACGTGTAGTATTTAATTCATACCAGAGTGAAACCAGAAGGATGAATTGACTCAGGGACAGTCTCCTGAATCCTGCCTCTGGCATTATTCATTTGCAGCGGGCTGAATTGCATTTTATGGTGGCTGTTTTCTCTCATTTATCCCTTTGAGAGGAAGCAGTAACTAAATATATTAAACACTGCTTGGAGTCCTCAGCACTGAGCATTTTAATTCTATCAAGAGTGTATCAGCATATGATTGAAAAAGAATGGAAACTTAGGGCTTCAGTTTCTCAGTTCACCTAACCGTTAGTTCAAGAGATCAACCTGTGTGGTCTGGAGGGCACTTTAATAATAATGTCGATAAAAGAAAACAAATTGTCCAAGTAAGTACTCAGAATCAGTGTAAAAAAGGGGTGCGTGGGTAGCTCAGTCAGTTGAGCATGTGACTTTGGCTCAGGTCATGATCTTGCAGTTCTTGAGTTCGAGCCCCGCTTCAAGGCTGTATGCTCACAGCTCAGAGCCTGGAGCCTGCTTTGGATTCTGTGTCTCCCTCTCTCTCTGCTCCTCCCCCACTCATGCGCGGTCTCTCTCTCAAAAATAGATAAACATTATCTTTTCTGTGTAGAAAAGGCTGCTAAGCTGGAGTTTCACATAATAGAACTTTCTTCCATTTCAATGGAGCTGTACTAGGCCATTCAGTCATTCATCATTCATTCACACAGGGATTCACAACTACTCTTGAGTCCTACGTACTAGGCCCTGTTCTAGGTACTAGGCATACAGTGGGAAATAAAGCGAAGGCCTTGTTTTTGTGGTTGTGGAGCTGATCTTCTCGAGGACAAGAGGCAAGAAAACAATATATGCAAATATGTCATTTGGTGCTCTAGAGGAAAATACAGACCACGTAAGGGGTATGGGAATGAGTGTAGGTTTGGTGTTGGGCACCGCTGTTGCTATTTATAAGGGACGGTCAGGGAAAGCCTCTAAATGACATTTGTGCCGACACCTGAAGGGATTGATGTCCACTGGAAGAAGAGTAAGCCAGGAGGAGTGGGGAGCCTGCCTAGTGGGCTGAAAGACAGTAAGGGACCTCTGCAGTTGGAGGAAAGGCAGTGAGGGGGGCAGTATTTGGAGGCAGGGTCAGAGGGACAGCAGAGACCCACATCACATAGAGTTCTACAGACCGTTGTAAGGACATTGGCTTTTTCTCTGAATGAGAACTCACTGAAGGGTTCTCTTCAAGTCTTCCCTTGAGGATTACCTTGAACACTGGTTGGAGAATGGACTATAGAGACAGGGATGGGAACAAAGAAATGAGTAAAGATAGCTGGTAAGTGTATTCAGGCAGGAACCAAAGGGCACAGGTGTTCGATTTTGTGCATTTACCACCATCTCTTTGCTTTACTGGTAAAGATTATTGTACTTGTCCAGATAAGGATGAACACAGTGTTGGCACATTTGAGCCACGTTAGGAATACTTTAATAATACGCAAATTAGCAATATGCCGTGGCTCTTGGGAAGTTCTGTCGTTAATGCTTTTTTCTATTTATCCAATAGCAGTGTCCTTCTGAAAGGTCTTCCTCTCGTCTCTCCTGTTTTTATTTAATGTTGTACCATTCTTTGAGCCACTCACGCTCAAACTTGTCACCTGTGACGTCTCTCTCCATAGTCTACAAACACAGGGGGTCAGATACTGTTGTTACCTGCCTATCTTTCAAACCCATATCCTGTTTCTGCCATTCCCAACTTGAGTTTAGACCCTCCTTTTCACCTGTCTTTCAAACCCATATCCTGTTTCTCCCATTCCCAACTTGAGTTTAGACCCTCCTTTTCATCTCACAGCTGGCCGTCAGATTCCCCTTGTCCACTCCGTGGAAAGGGTAGCAAAAACAATGCAGGGTTTGAAGCAGCATCTTGATTCAGATTGGGCCATCCTGGTTCTTCCACGTACCTCTTGGGCATTTTGCAATTTTTGAACCTCAGTTGTCCCTCTACAGAATGAGCATAACAGTGTCTAATTGGTAGGATCGCAGTGAGGATTACGGGGGACTGTGGACTGTTGAGAGTGCCCGGCAGGTCCGAGGAGTGGATTCTTTCCGCTTCCATCCTTCCAGCTGGCTCCATCCTTGAGCTGCCTGGCAGGGCCCAAAGCGTAGGTCTCATTGTCTTGCCTCTTGCCAGAAACCTTTCGTGGTTTCCTTTTGCCTCACAGGTTAAATATGGGCCCTTTTGCCTGGCATTCAGAGCCCCGGTTCTCTCCCCATGACTTCCGTTTCCAACTTTGCCCCCATTACGGTTCTTCTCCGTGTATTTCATGTAGAGCAAATTCACCATTTTTATTATCATGCTGTCACTTCTGTATGAGAACATCTTCACTCTGTTACCCTGTCTTGGGTCCTGTTGTCTTCACAGAGCTCACAATTGGAAGTGGCTTGTCTCAGTCTTAAAACATCACTGCACTTGGAGGAGTCAGTGTGGTACCCCAGCTCTGGAGCCAGAAAAGCCAGATGCTTCTGTGTACTGTCATCCTGGGGATGTTGCTTAATTTCTGCAGCTCGATTACCCTTGCAAAATGAGGACAATAATACCTCCTTGCTAGGGTTGTGGTGAGGACTAAGCAAGGGACTACATGTGAAGCAGTCTGAATAGTGTCTGACACCTGGGAAGCTTAAGTCAGTTTCTATACAATTACAGGCATGAATAGCCAACATTATTGTATCATTAGGACCTGTATGTTATAGGGAACTCAAAATAAAAGCATTTTGAGATACAGTGGAGAAAGAGGCATGGACTAGGAACCAGAAGCCCTGGATTCTAGTACTGGTTCCCATTACGAAATAAGCTGTGTGATGGCTAGTATGTCAGTTAACCTCTCTGGACCTTACATTCTTCAGCCGCAGAAAGAGAAGGATGAACAAAAATCTCTAAGCTTCCTTTCAGTTCAGATAGCCACATGGATATCTGATAGCCACCTGCAATTCAAATCGACCAAAACGGAACTCTTAATTTCCACTTTTTGAAACACACTCCCTCCTTATCTCCGTAAATGAATGATACTACCATCTATCAGTGTAAGAAACCTGTGGGTTGCCTTTGAATTGTCTGTTCCTTTCATCATCTACATCTAATCTATCTGCCTATCCTTTTGGTTCTACTTCCAAAACGGATCTTGGTTCCATCCCTCCGCTGCCTTTCTGCTTCCACTCTTGCCCCCTTTCAGCCTCATTCCCACCGAGCCAAAGCGATATTTAAAACCTCAACCAGATAATAGCACTCTTCTGCTTTAAAGTCCCCGGTGGCTTTTCATTGTACTTAGGATGAGATCCAAACTCTTGTATGTCCTCCCACCACTCTCCCTCTTGTGCTTCAGCTGCCGTTTTCTCTTTTCCTGCCAGCTCCCCAAACTCACGTCTGCCTTGGGCTTTGCTGCTTTCTGTGCTTAGAATATTCATCCCCCAGATGTGGACGCAACTTGTTTCTTGGATTTAGATCTCCCCTCTAATTGCCCCCCTCCCGCTAGTGCCTTATCACACCATCCTGTGTTTTCCTGAGGTTTACCACTATCTGAAAATAGCTTATTTATCTCTCTCTGTCTTCGGTAGAAATGAAACGCCTTCATAGTAGGGCCTTTTTCCTAGCAGTGCTTCGTACATAGTAAGAATGCAAAATAAAAATACAAGAAGGAATAAGTATAAACCCATTTTTAAGGAGCTATCACAGTTCATATTAAGCGAAGGATTGTGTTTGTAGTTTTCCAGTGTGAAAACTTTCCCTTCGTTTAATCTCTCCTACTGAATGAAGATTACTGGGCACACATGCTTGTGCTAGAAATAGGACCGTGAAACAGTATAACGACACATTGGTTTCTTCCCCTGACCTAAATGGCTCTCCAATTTACCATTCTCTCCATCTCCTCTCTGACACTAACACCTTACTGCAAATACCATCTTCTGTGGCCTAGAGGACTGCCTCCCCTCCGGTCTTTTTCCTGTAGGTTCTAATCTCCCAGCCATCCGGACTGCAGACAGCAGCCGGCGAGCTTTGCAGTCGTTGCCGTACCCTTGCTTGAAATTTGAAAACCGAAGTTTTCCATTGTTCTCGGGATAAAGGCCAGAACCCGCCCTGGTCCGCTACGTCCTGTGAGGCCGGCCCTCGGTCTCCACCGCAGCCCACGCTCCCTCCCTCCCCTCCTGGTTCCCGCCTGCCACCAAGCTGGTACGGCTTCCTGGACGGGTTCACTACCCAGCACCCATGTTGTCTCCTTCGGAACTCAGGATATTGTCCCTTCCTCGGGGAAGCCCTCCCTGGTGAGGCCAAGCTCCACTCCCCCTCATGCAGCCCCCTATCATCCACGAGGTCTCTTTCAGTGCTCTGGTTTTATAAGCGCACACTCTGGAATACGGTAGCCTTGTAAACACGGGTAGCCGCGAGCTCGCAGCTCAATAGCTAATTGCGGAAGAAACGTACTGAATAGTCGCCCGGCCGGTCCTCGCCCCTCCCCCTAGGGCTGCGCTGAGGCTGTTACGCATTAAGCCGGCGCCGCGGGGAGAGGAATCTCACCGCGCCTGCGCGAAAGGGCACGCATGCGCAAAAGAACGAGCCCGCTGACAGATTTGCGGCGGCAGCAGCGGCGGCGGCCCTGGCCCTGGACTGCGGGGAATGGGAGTCCTAGGTCTCTGAGCGCCGCCCCCGCCTCCCTGCCCCCGACATGGCTCAGGAGAAGATGGAGCTAGACCTGGAGCTGCCTCCGGGTACTGGCGGGAGCCCGGCGGAGGGCGGCGGCACTAGCGCCGGCGGGGGCCTCAGGAGGTCTAACAGCGCCCCCCTGATCCACGGCCTCAGTGACACTTCGCCGGTGTTCCAGGCCGAGGCGCCGAGCGCCAGGCGGAACAGCACAACGTTCCCGAACCGCCACGGCCTGCTGCTGCCGGCCTCCCCCGTCCGCATGCACAGCAGCCGCCTGCACCAGATCAAACAGGAGGAAGGCATGGACTTGATCAACCGAGAGACGGTCCACGAGCGCGAGGTGCAGAACGCAATGCAGATAAGCCACTCCTGGGAGGAAAGTTTCAGCCTGAGTGACAACGATGTGGAGAAGTCCGCCTCCCCGAAGCGCATCGATTTCATTCCGGTGTCACCAGCACCGTCACCCACCCGGGGGATCGGGAAGCAGTGTTTCTCACCATCCTTGCAAAGTTTTGTGAGTAGCAATGGATTGCCTCCAAGTCCTATTCCCAGCCCAACGACTCGATTTACCACCCGGAGAAGCCAGAGTCCCATCAACTGCATTAGACCAAGCGTTCTTGGACCATTGAAAAGAAAATGTGAAATGGAAACTGAGTATCAGCCAAAGAGATTTTTCCAGGGCATCACCAACATGCTTTCTTCTGACGTTGCACAGCTGTCAGATCCCGGTGTGTGTGTGTCTTCCGATACCCTTGACGGAAACAGTAGCAGTGCCGGATCTTCTTGTAACTCACCAGCGAAAGTCAGCACTACCACCGACTCTCCTGTGTCGCCTGCCCAAGCGGCCTCTCCATTTATTCCAGTAGATGAACTTTCATCTAAGTGATTCACCCACCCATCTGAGACTCGGGGTGTGTTTTTTTTTTGCAATGGAGAGAAAAATCAAGTTGGAGCAAGCACTGAACTTTGTCAATTAATTTGAGGCTCTTTCCTATCTGACCCTTTTCCTTTTTTTGGAATTTCCTGAAATGTTGTTATTCTAGAGAACTTTTATGTCAGGTTCCTGCGGGATGCCCTTGAATTCAGTGTAGTAATATTTTCAGACGTTTTCCCAATAAGTGTGTTGAAGCATACGTCTTTATGCTGCTAATATGTTTAAATACATATGTTATCCCTTGATTTTTTAAAATAATTGAGAGCTCTATTTATTTATGGGATTATTAAGTTCTGATGCAAATATAAATGTTGAATTAATCAGCATAGTAAACTGATGTTTTAGAATTCCATATTTCATGCCCACACTAATTTTTAATATTACTTTTCAGTGATTGCCGATTTCTATTTGAAGAATAACTTACGTATTTACAGCAGTTTTTTAAAAAGAATGTTAGTTATAACACATCAACCCAGTGGTTGTCTCTTTTACCCAGGAGTCCTTGCATATTTAATTTTCTGGGTACATAAGTGGCTGGGAGGGGGAATGATGAGCAAAATATAAAAGCTTGCAACAAGTCTTTTAAAATTATAAAATAGTAAACATTTAAGAAAAGCATTTTCTAATGAAATTTTAATGGAAATTCTAATTAGTCATGCAAATGTCGCTACAGAAAAGTTAAAAAAAAAATTTTTTTTTTTTTTTAGACCAGAAAGTGCATTCTCTCGGGTATAATCCTGAAGTGACACGGGCCAGTGCCTTGCAGTCTCAGCCCACTGTACATAGGCTGAGACCAGGTTCTTTGTACCACTGCAAACTTAAAAGTTTTTCAAACATAGAAAACGTGGGAAGCTCTGCTGGACTTCACCAGGGCCCCCAGGCAGATAAAAGTCTCTCATTGATTGATACGCTTTAAAATATCCAATTGTGCCTCAGTGAAAATCCTTGCCACCAAGGAGCCAGAGCAACTTTTGGCCACCTTTCTGTCCTGCCCATCTGTCCCCTTCCGGGTTTTCCCTGGCTCGGGAGGGAAGCAGCTGTTTCCTTGCCAACAGGTCCTTCCCCCCCACCTCCCAACGAACTAGGGCATCACCGGTTAGACAGAGGTACAGTGTATCTTGGATTTCTGACAGTGAGCAACCACAGAACTGTGGGGTCATGTCAGGAACCTCTAGTTAAAGCTGTAGCTGGAGTCGACCGCCTTGGGATTGCCGACTGATTCAGGGTCAGTGATGTGCAAGAGAAAAATCAGTGGAGAGTCACGTAGGTAAATCATTGCTTAACTTAGGTTTCGTTTAGGTAGAGTTCTGAAATGTTCTTTTTCCTTGCCTTGTTACAACTAAGACAAAATATGGAAATATTTAATAACAAACGTTTCTATATTATACTTCCTATATCTTCCTTTACTGGATAGATAGAAAGAATGGCAGCAAAAGGGGAAGGGGAAAAAATAAAAGAGAGACCAATACAAAAAGCTCCGACTTTCTTTAAGTTAACTGCTTACAGAGACTTTTAACGATTGTGTGGAATTTTTACAGCTATGAGAATAAATGGAACTGGTCAACTTTTGAAAGTTGCCTTAAGAATTCAGTGCAATTATGTCAAGGGTTAGATTGTTTATATAGGCTTAAAATTCTCTGTTCTGGGTAATAGTTCACATGCTTCAGTCTTGATCTTGTTCCTCAAATTCAAACCTATATATCCAACTTACTGTTGGGTACCTTAACCTGCTTCCAGAGGTACTTTAACCTCAGCATCTCCAAAACAGAATTTATCATCTTCTCATTGAACCTGTTCCTGAATTACCTAAATTGATGTCCTCACTCTCTGATTTTCTAAACTAGAAACCATGAGAAGCGTTTTTGACTTTCCCTTTTTCCTGTCACATCCAGCTTAATCACTTAAGTTCTGTCTACTGAAATGCATCTCCAGCCTCTCCTCTTCTCTATTTCTTTTGCCTCTGATTGAGCTTATGTTCCAGCCTAAGGTGGTCTCCTCACCCATTTTCTCACCCTCCTTTTGACCCAGTCTCCACACGGCCTCCGAAGTGATCTTTGTCAAGTAGAAAACTTGCTTTGTTTTCACCTTCCTGCTTGAAAACTTCCTTTGCTTCCCCATTTCCCACAGTTTAGGGAATGCTTTCTCTAGCCTGGCATGTAATAAGGTCCTTCATGAAGTGGCCATCCTGGAAAACCACCGTACAACTCTGCTTATCCTATCCCAATACACATCCTTCTCACTTTGCAAACACTAGACTACTTGATGGCCCTTAAATATGCCATGTACTTTCATGTGTTCGTGCCTTTGGATGGATTGTTCCTTCTCTTTAAAATGCCATTCCTATCCTTTTCAGCCAGGCAAATGCTTTGGTTCTTTTTATTGCCTGTTAATTTTAACTATGAAAGAATGTATACCTGCTGATTATAAAAATATTTAAACAATGCAGTTATCTGTGGAGTAAAAAAATGAAAGTCTGCCGTTTACTATGTAAAATTCATCTTCCCTTCCCCTAGGTAATTTCTGTTAATTCAGTATATATTGTATAAGGTGTTTTACTCCTCATTTCCACGTATATCTGTACATAAATTCAGGAAACCAACATGTCATTGACATCTCTTTTCCTTTCTTTCCTCCTGTCTTCACCAAGTCTTAACTGATTTTCTCTTCCAGAATCTGTCACCTTGTCTTTTTCTAAACTGCCACCCTGACCTAGGCTTCCATCATTTTCCTCTTAGACTTCCAAAGTAGCCTCCTAATTCCCACTTGTCCCTACACCACTCACTCTGGTTGGCTATCCATTCGTTCTCCATACAGCAAGCAACTACAGTAATCCTTTTAAAATTGCACATGTGATCCTTCCATCCCCTAGCTTAAAGCTTTTCATTTGCTTCCTGGTGTACCAAATTGTATTGATTCTGGCCCAGGAGGCCCTAAGGGATCTGACCCTTGGTGCTCTGTCCCCTTGTTTTCTGTACCCCATTCTCACTGGCCTGCTTTCTTGTTAAAGACAGCATCTTCTCTGCTATTTTATGGTCCTTTTGCCAGATCGTTTTTTCTGAAAGTATAGGGAAACCTTTATTTCTCTAAGCTTATTTTTCTATATGGTTGGTAAATTTTAAATCAGATGTAGCTGTAAGAGTTTATAGAGACCATTTACATTATCACATTCTTGTTCGTAACGTTAGTCATCACTTTGTAAAATGTGAGGACTTAGCTCATGTAAGAATTATCCTTCAAAGAAACATGTTTAAGGTATTAGTATTGCTGTGCTATAAACTTTGTGCTCCAAGTCCCAAAGCACCTATCAACATTTAGTTAAAGTTCAGTCTTATGTAAGAAACGTCTGTGGTATAGTTCCCTTTATTATATTTGTGAAAAACAATGAAAATGGAAAAAATAATGAACGGTCACCAAATACGTAGATGTTGGGTGTCCCAACCTATAAACATACTTAAAAGATTGCTTATAATCAAGAATAATCTGTATCACGTTGTGTCCCAGTGATTCACGTTTATTACGTTAACAGGTCACAGGTCACAGGTCACACTCCTACAGCAAGAGACCACTCTTAGATATTTGGCAGTAAGGTGGGGGAAAGTGTCAAGGCTTATAAGGGAAACAGAATTAGGGATTTTTTTTTTTTTTTTTTTTGTATAGCCATGTTTATAGAGGAGTAGGAAACGTTTGAAGATCCAAGAGAGAGGTGGGAGACGGGAATAGTTGCCAGAACAACAAACCAAGGAAGATGTAACTTCTATTTCCTGAGTAGCCTCAGCAAATAGAAGAAGGGGTTGGCCTGAGAAAGGAGGTCTGAAGGCAGAAAGAAGAGCAGAAAGGCTAGGCAAAGATACCAGTACCTGCCGAATTGATTTGCTCTTGCAGAAGTTTATGGGTGGGGAAGAAGGTATCTGAAAAGTAGAAAGAACTTGTATCTGATTGCTTCTTTTTTTCCAATTATCAGGTAGTCTAGGATATTCAGGGGCAGGCGGGAGTAGATTCAGAAGCTTGAGCAAACACATATAAATATATATATGTCACACACACACATATATATATATGTGTGTGTATATATATACATACACACACACACAAAATTGTATATAAGGTACTTGCTATGTGGCAGGCACTATTCTAGGTACTAAACAAATCTATTTCATTTACTCCTTATCACTATCATCTGAGATAAATGCTGTTATCCTCGTTTTACAAATGAGGAAGAGAGGTTAGCGCTCAGGTTTCTAAATGGGGGGGGGGGGCAGGCAGCGTATAGTCGAGGTTAAGAGCACAGGCTGTGGAGCCTAGTGGCCGTGGTGAGGATTAAACGGGTCCGTATATCTAAAGTGGCGCAGTGCTGGGCAGTTTCTTTAGAAGTGTCAGCTGTCATTATCCCCGTGGTTATGGTGGTTGTCCTGATTGTCATCTGGAGAGGATGTGCCAAGGAAGCTTTTCTTGATCACCCTTGCCTGGTGAAACTCCTGCATTCACACCGGTAACAGTATGCTCTCTATTCAGGGCATCCCATCCTTTTATGAGCTGAGTGTTTTCCACGTTGGAGAGTCTTTCTCGTAACCACCATGTTCCTTTTTAACTTTCACCGTTCAATTCAAGGCCGTGGCTCTGGAAAAGGCAGAACAAGCCTTATCTCTCTTTTTTAGGCGATAGCCCTTCCTTGACGGATCAGAAACACTGATCCTCTGTAATTACCTTCTCTTGCTTCTGGATTTGAGAAATCTTGAGCAGTTTTTTCAGTGTATTGCCCACCCCTGGGAAATAGGGCTAGCATCCTTTACAGCGAAGATTTTTGCAAGATTGTGATCCCTTCGGTACGGCTTGCCTTCCCCAGTGGGAAAATGGAAGATGGCCTGCTAACATGAGCCATTGCCTGTAACGATAATTAATAAGAATTAGCACTCATTTATTGAATGCTAAATTGAGCCCCTAGACACTATTTCCAGTGCTTTGTATGTATGTTTCATACATGAGATGAGAAAAACAAGTACATTTTCTCAAGCCTATATTCCTTTTTTTTTTTTTCCTTTTGAATTTAGGTGTTTTTTTTTGTTGTTGTTGTTTTCTTATGTGCAGAATTTTTCCTTACTTGAGATAAAGCACGTTTCCAGCTGGCTAGTGCTGTCCCTTGTATGTTGAATCAAATGATGTGTTGATGTAAAATGATGGCTTTAGACGTTGTTATCATAGTAGAGGACGCTCAGAATTGTTTTCTTTAGTAATAGTTAAAAGTAAATTAGTATAGAAAGAAATTAGGATTTACATATTTCTTAACTGATTTGCTATTTGAAATAGGAAACCCCAAACCAAAATAAATTTTAGACTGTTTCCTTAAACACACACACACATATTTGTATATACGCTCTCTCTTATATATATATATATATATATATATATATATATATATATATATATGCTTTGTTATATTTGATTTATACAGTATCCTTGGTTGTCCTTAGATTATCATTCCTAGGTCAACAAAAACAAGACCATTTTGATGCCCCGCCCCCCAAATTAGCCCTGTAGGTTAGAAATGTGTATTTTTTCCTTTTGTAAATTGAAATATAATTAACACACAGTGCTATAGTAGTTTCAGGGATACAATATAATGATTCAACCATTCTATATATTAGTGCTCTTCGAGATTAGCGTGATCTTAATCCCTTTTACCTGTTTCACCCATCCCCCACCCACCGCCTTCCTGGGAGCCACCAGTTTGTTCTTTGTATTTAAGAGTATGGTTTTTGTGTTGGTTTCTTTGTGTGTTTTCTTTCTTAAATAACACACAGGAGCGAAATCATATGTTATTTGTCTCTGGCTTATTTCACTTAGTCTTATACCCTCTAGGTCCATCCATGTTGTTGCAAATGCAAGATCGCCTTCATTTTTATGGCGGAGTAATATTCCATTGTGCACACCACGTCGCCCTCACCCGTTCTTCTGTCGACGGATACTTGAGTTGTTTCCACCTCCTGACTTTTGTACATAATGCGGCAATAAACACGGGGGTACGTATATTCTTTTGAATTAGTGTTTTTGTTTTCTTGGGGTAGCTACACAGTAGGGGAAACCCTGGATTATAATTCTCATTTAAGATTTTTGAGGAACTTCCATACTGTTTTCCACAGTGACTGCACCAGTTTGCATTCCCAGCAACAGCGCTCACGGGTTCCTTTTTCTCCACATCCTCACCGACATTATTTCTTGTCTTTTTGAGTGGAGCCATTCTGTTGAGGTGATACCTCCTCATGGTGTTGGTTTACTCTTCCCTGATAATTAGTGATGTTGAGCATCTTTTCACGTGTCTGTTGGCCATCTCTATGTCAGCTGGGGGAAGATATCTATTCAGGTCCTTTGCCCATTTTTAAATCCGATTGTATGTTATTTTGGTGTCGCATTGTATGAGTTCTTTATTTATTTTGGATATTAACCCTCACCAGATACATCATTTGCAAACCACAAAACTGCCAGAAGGCCCCATAGGCAGTGATCTCTTTGACATCGGCCATAGGAACATTTTTATGTGTCTCCTCAGGCAAGAGAAACAAAAGCAAAAATAAACTGTCAGGACCATACCAAAAGAAAAAGCTTTTTGCACAGCAAAGGAAGCTGTCAACAAAATGACGAGGCAACCTACTGAATGGGGGAAAATGTATCTTTTTTTAGAGGAAAAGTAAGCAGGATTCAGAGGAGGATCCAAAACCTTTTATTGCCTAATAACAAGCTTGCCTTCTTTCTCTACAAGAATTCTCCCCAGAGGGCAGACATTTAAATTCAGAACAATTGAGCAATCTCTGAGAAACTTTATTATTTTTTTTAGCTTCACCTCATAGAAAATCAGTGCTGAATGAAAGGACCCCAAAAGGAAAACTTGCCTTTCAATACATTTTCGAATTTGTGCTTAGACTTCACGTTTCATGGTGACATGTCCCTACGTTAGACATTTTGAATTTTTTTAACGTTTATTCATTTTTGAGAGAGAGACAAAGCATGATTGGGGGAGGGGCAGAAAGAGAGGGAGAGACAGAATCCGAAGCAGGCTCCAGGCTCTGAGCTGCCAGCACAGAGCCGGATGTGGGGCTCGAACTCAGGAGCAGTGAGTTCATGGCCCGAGCTGGAGTTGAATGCTCCACCCACCAAGCCACTTGGGTGTCCCAGAAATTCAACAAATCTCTGAAAACACTTCAGAAGTGACTTTTAGTCCTATAGCTTGATTGTGAAGATAATTTTGTAACGGAGAATGTAGACAGATAACATCAAATACTCAAGTTTTGTGTATGTCCAGCCTAACGTACACACACATGTGCACATTCACGTGTTCGGAAGCACACACACCTGACCTACTTGATGACCCTTGATCTGTGTGCCCGGAGCCATATTTAGCTTTCTTCCCATTTTAGATTGCCTCTCGTTTCCCCCTCCTATTTCCAAGTGCTACCCTACAAGAGAAGTAACCTCTCTGTGCCTGAAATCAAGTTCTCTTTTATGGACGTCTGCAAGAAGTACTTACGGAGATGGAAAATCCCTCCTTAACAAAAAACCTAGGACTGAAACCAGAAAACAGAGAACCTCATTGCGTTTATGGACCTACGAAAGTTCGGCTCTGTATCAGTGCCAGGGATGTTCTGGGTTGTTTCCAGTTGCCTACAATGGTCTTCCAAGCCAAACTAACATCTAGGGCTTGGCTCACAAAGGCATGTTGTGAAAGAAGACAATTGAGAAAGATCTTTTATGCCTTCTGAAAGTAGAGTGGTTGGTTGAGGTAACCGTTCCTGTGGTTCGGGCGGTCCCTCCCCCTCGCTTTAGGGAGAAGGAACAGTTTTGCTGTTGGAGTGCCGGGAGGATTACGGGAATTCTAGAATGCCAGGCGGCCGTTGAGCGTTGGTATCTTCCGAACGGGAAAACGGGATGTTTGGGAGGGAGTGCGAGTGAAAGGTGGTGGGTGGGTCGGGTATTTCTGTTGGCATGTGAGCCAAGTTGGCACGTGAGCTCTCAAGTTCTCTTGGACTCTTGAGAGCTCCTTGTTGACTGGAGAGCGACCTTCACGGTGGTTTTCTTCATGGACCTTTGTTGAGTCTTTGCTCCACTCCTTTGGGGATTTGGAGTTGAATCAGGATCTGGTTTGTGAATTTTTTCGAGCGTCTTTCTTGAATGTTCTCTTCTTTTGAGTCTTCTGGGGAAAAAAAAACAACAACAGTAAATGCTAATAATAAGAATGATCCTTGTCAAGTTTCTTTGAGTCAAGAATTACAGTTCTTGGGGCTCCTGGGTGGCTCGGTCGGTTACGCGTCCAACTTTGGCTCAGGTCATGATCTCACGGTTCGTGGGTTCGAGCCCCGCATCGGGCTCTGTGCTGACAGCTCGGAACCCGGAGCCTGCTTCAGATTCTGTGTCTCCCCCTCTCTCGGCCCTTCCCCCGCTCACGCTCTGTCTCTCTCTTAAACATAAATGTTAAAAAAAAAAAAAAAAAAAAAAAAAGAATTACACTTCTTGCTGCGCTTTACCGTGCCAATTTCTACTGGGTTTCTAACTCTGAATTAAAATTCTATACCTATCTATATAGTCTTCCTCAAGGCCCCATTTTACCACACTGCTTGCTACAAGGTATTTCTGAAATGCAGCATGAAATGCTACCCTCCAACTACAGGATTAAATCAAATTATGCAGCGGGAGTGTAAGAAGACCTCCCCACCTCCATGTATCCCCTGAATTCCAGGACTCTAGCTACACTGAGCTTGCCTGAGGCCCCCCGCGGCTTCGCGTTCCCATCTGCTGCCTGTGTTGTGGCAAGCTGTGTCCTCTGCTGAAAGTGGCTCTTACTCCCTTCTTCTTCCACAGTCTGTACCAACCTTCTTTCATTAACCCCTTCAAAACTTAGTCCAAGAGGTACATGTTCCAGAAAGCCTTCCCTGATGGCCCCCGCCTCTCCAGCCCTGGTCAGTGAGATGGCTTTCTTCTCTGATCCTTTTCTACCTGGTGTTTCCTTCTGTAAAGTCATTAACAGGTTGCCTCGTATTTGTGTGGTTTCTTGTCTCTCTGCCATGTGCATAAACAAAGCCTCAGCCTTTTATTTTTGTCCTTACTACCTGTGCAGAGCACATTATTGTTGCTGAAACTTACATTGAATGGATGATTATTGGATGGATAAATGGATGAACGAATGGTACAGACTATTTTTAAGGAAGCCGGCCGTGTGGCTAAACTCTTTATAGTTTGCTAAGAGACTAGAAATTCACTTTTTGAGCGCTTTTGACTTGAGCATCTATCACGTGCTTCACACTGGCTAGCCTCTTAGAATACATCAGTGGACGAAACAGAGACTCAGGCCCCTGTAGAGCACATGTTCTGTTTACATTCTAACAGGATAGAGGGAAAGGTGACCGCAAACATAGTAAGTACATAATACATAGAGTGAGGAGCAGTACGGAGGTCAGGGCGGCTGGAGAAGAGTTACTGAAGGGCAGGATAGTCGGAGGGGCTTAGAGAGGTGCACAGGAGGAGGGATTGTTGCAAATGTACGTGATGTAGGGTCTCGTGCACCGTGGAAAAACATTGGCTTTGATTATGAGAGATGGAGAGCCGTTGTGGAACTTGGTGCATACAATTGACATGATCTGTCCTAAGTTGTTTTTTTTTTTAAGTATGAAATTTATTGTCAAATTTGTTTCCATATTGGAAACAGGGCTCATCCCAACAGGTGCCCTCCTCAATGTCCATCACCCACCCTCCCCTCCCTCCCGCCCCCCATCAATCCTCAGTTTATTCTCAGAGTTTAAGAGTCTCTTATGGTTTGGCTCCCTCCCTAACTATTTTTTTTCCTTCCCCTCCCCCATTGTCTTCTGTTAAGTTTCTCAGGATCCACATAAAAGGACCACACTTGCTGGGTTGACAGTAGGCTCTGAGAGGCAGGCGTAGAAGCAGGGGCACCTGTCAGGAGGCTTTCTGACAGTCCAATAAGAGATAGTGATGGCTTGGTTGAAGGTGGTCGCATTGGAGGTGGGGAGAAGTGGTTAAACTCTATATTTTGAAGGTAGAGCCACCAGATTTGAGATGGTCACATGATAATTCCAAGGTTTGGGGCCTGAGGAACTGGGGGAATAGAGCAGCCATCATTGCCTGAGATGTGGAAATCTATGAGTGCAGTCAGATTTTATTTTTTTTGGCTGGGTTTGGACGTGGGGGGCATCAGTACCTCCATTTTGGATGTTAGGCACATGATCCTTTTTAGACATTCAAGTGGAGATATCAGGTGAGCAGTGAGATATCTGAGTCTGCAGTTCATGAGAGGGGGCTGTGTTGGAAATACACACTTGGGAGTCCTCTGCCTGTGGAAGGTACTTAAAATCAAGAGCACCCTTGAGATCCCTAAGGGTCAGTCACATGGAAGGCAGCTGTGCTCACCACTGTGCCACCAACGCAAGGGTCAGTCACATGACCATGTGCCAAGAATAGAAGAGTAAGAAATGAACCTTGGAGCACTCTGTAACGTTAAGAGGTCAGGAAGAGGAATGAGAAGGAGCAACCAGGGAGGTAGGAAAGCAAAGACAGTATGGCGTCCTGGAAACTTGGGTGAAGAAAAGTGTGAAAGGTGATGGAGCTGTCTGGGACGCCCATCGCAGCTGATCTGACAAGGAGGACTGATGGCTGAGTGCCGATTTGGTAACATGTATATTACGGGCGGCCTCCCAAAGAGTCCTTGCCTTGGAGTGGTGGTGTAGAAGCCCCATCAGAGTAGCGGGAGCCAAATTGGAGTGAACCACATGTCTCAAGAAAGAGATCGGATCCTTGAGGATAAAGACGAGCCAAAGTAAGGGTCATCCTTCCTCTCTTTCTTATTGGGAAACTGTTTTTAAGTGTTTCCCAGGAAGTGTCTTTACCTATATATGATTATAGTCTGGGGGGAAGAAAACAAGGCCAAGTCACAATTTCTTGACTTGTTTGTTTGTTTTGCATTATTGTGAGGGGGGAAAAATCTGTAAATGTTTTGACCCCAAACATGACTAAACTGCAAAAGCTAAAGGCTTAACTGATTGGCTTCCTTCATGAATTCGTCGGATTTCGTTTTATTCCCTTGTCGTCTATTTTTGATGGCTTTTTTCCACTTATAAACTGAAATTGAGTTCCACACCCGTGACACAATTACTTCTGTGAGTTTGGCCCAGTTTCTTAACCCAGAGACATTTTCCTCTTCAGTGAGTGCTGTTATTTATTTATTTATTTTTAAGTAGTTCATTGTCCTCTTAGATTTTATTCAGGGACCGATTTTTTTTTTCTTACTCCTTTTCAAAATTCTTGCCGAACGGTGGGAGAGGACAGCGCCAGTAATGATAAGGAAGAAAGAATGCCTTCCTCACGTGGAATGGCTCAGACCTCATTCTAAGTATAAAATACTGTCAAATTCATTCTTGTGGGTTGGGCGGCGTGTCCCGATCCTTCATAAAAGAGGACTCAGGGACGTCCAAGCCTTATTTGTACCCGGGACGGAACAGTGCCTGCTCTGGGGTCCGCTCTGTCCTGATACTGCATTTCTGTCTTTGGAGACTCCAGTCAAGTACTGCTCATTCCGTGGGGCCGCCTCTGCTTCTCTCAGTAGTGTGGGTTTCCTCCGAATCACCGTACTGCCTACTGCCTGGGGCTCTTTGTCGTTTTCAGCCTGTGTTTGGGGGTGGGGGGTGGGGGGTCCTAAAGTAATGGTTCCACAGCACAGTTTCTGCAGACTGGTAGAACTGCATTCCAGACCTAGCCTTCCCACTTCCCAGCTCTGTGATTTTCCGCAAACTGCTTAATCTCTGTGCCTCTTAGTCTGCTCACCTGTTAAATGGGAATAGCCCCTAGCTCAAAAGTAGTAAGGATTAGAGGGATTATAAGGCATGTAAAACTATTTACCTGGAAACTGGTAGCTTGAATGAGTGGCAGCCTGAAGAGTATGTATCATATATGAAATAATCCCCTATCTTGATGGTACATTTCCTGGAAGAAAGGGACACTGGCTTATGTATCTTTCCTCATACCAATGCTTATCCTTAGGAAGAACTCAGTAAGTGTTTATTATTGGTGGTCGTTGGTGCTTGGGAAACCGGGCATGTGTACTCATGGAAAACTGCGATATGCGTGTAATAATGTATTTGATTATTGCATACCGGTGAGTGCTTCAGGCTTTTGGAAATCTTCTAGACTAAAATCCATATGGTGCACAATCTTCGGGAGTGATGTTACAAATTTTATGGTACATGAAGTCGATAAGCTTTCCTTCTAGTTTCCCAAACACTCATGAAAATGCTGAGTTTCTTCCTTCTTGACATTTCACAGCCTAGAATAAAGAAATGTGCTTTAACTTTGACACAGTCTATGAAATTCTGTATAATTAGACGAGGAGCTTAGATGACTTTTAAGTAAACTTTTTTAAGCCACGTATTTCAATACTGTGAAAGAAGACTAAAGGCAAGTATCCACATAGGCTAAAATACACGCACACACCTACTTTCTAACGATAAAGCAATATAGGTTCCTTTTACAAACTTCAGAAAATTCCAACAAGCAAAAAAAAAAAGTACACTGCACTGAGACGCCCCTGTGTATACTCCCATGTGGATTATTCTGCGCTTTTCTGTGATTGAAAATGCGTATGTAATTTTCGCCCCCAAATGGCATCATACTGTATACTCAGCCCCATAAACTCTGCTATTTCTCATGTAATATACAGTTAATGTTTTAAATATGCCACAGCATCATTTTATCATCTGTGGCTGTCCCATGTTGTAGTTAACCAACTCTCTTTGGCCCTTTAGAATGTCTCCAGTTTTCTCTCAGTTACAGCGTTTTGATGTCCGTCTGAACAACTCTTGAAATGTAACGACCCTAGAACTTTCTTGGACTTGCCCATGTAAATTAGCTGACATGTTCATTTCCATTAAGTTTTGTCCACTCTAGAAACTTTTTTTTCCAAGTCAGTTTTGAATGATTTATTAACAGTCACGTTTGGAGCTTATGTGTGTGACTGGAAAAGGAAAAAAAGTGTAGTTCTCAGAAAATAAGTGTTGCAGATTTTTTTTTTTTTTTCATGAATCTGCAACAGCCTTTTTCTCATTTGATCCAGACTAGAGAGTTATGGCAGCGTCGTCAGGAAGATGTTGCTTTTTATCTCCTACACTAGAATGATCCGTAATTTGGGGCTAGTAAGGTCACCAGTAGGTGGGTTGTTATGCTTCTGTCATTTCCCCGGAAGAAAGACTGAAACATAGGGAGTGGGTGGTGGTTGGTGAAGGAGGTCAGTGTTAAATAGGTATCTACCCCACACACTTACGGCCACCACTGTTTCCATCTTTCATAGTTCTGGCAACTTTAGATCCTAATTTTCTAAGTTATCCAAGATACCACATATTACCTCCAACGGCCCATTGAAACATCTCAGAAATCTTGACATTGAAACTAGTATAGTTCTGTTTCATGCACTTAGAGATGACAAATGACAAAATTCCTTCATGAAGTTATGTATTTTTTTTATATGATTCTTTTTTTTATTATGAAATTTATTGTCAAATTGGTTTCCATACGACACCCAGTGCTCATCCCAACAGGTGCCCTCCTCAATGCCCATCACCCACCCACCCCACCCTCCCACCCCCCATAAACCCTCAGTTTGTTCTCAGTTTTTAGGAGTCTCTTATGTTTTGGCTCCCTCCCTCTCTAACTATTTTATGAAGTTATATTTTTATTTTTTTTTAATTTTTTTTTAACGTTTATTTATTTTTGAGACAGAGAGAGACAGAGCATGAACAGGGGAGGAGCAGAGAGAGAGGGAGACACAGAATCTGAAACAGGCTCCAGGCTCTGAGCTGTCAGCACAGAGCCCGATGCAGGGCTCGAACTCACAGACCGTGAGATCATGACCTGAGCCGAAGTCGGACGCTTAACCGACCAAGCCACCCAGGCGCCCCTGAAGTTATATTTTTAAGTATTAGGGTTATAAAATGTGGTCACCAAATTTATAGGTCTTCAGAGAAGGAATAGTAGAGGTGACTTAATCATTCATCTTACAATAATGTCTGATGAATACCTACAATGTAGCTGGCACTGTGCTAGAAGCTGGTGTTACAAAGAAGGATGGGCAAATCCTTAAGCTGCTCTTTGTAGGGTCCACGCACTTACAAATAACTACCAAACAGTGCTAATACTTTGTTGCAATATGTAATAGACTTATTTCCCACGTGGTACAGGAATCCAGAAGAAGGTAATAACAAAGGTGTTGCTAAAGGAAGCAACTCTATTTTGGCAGGTTGATAAGTGAATGGGTGTAAGAGGAGACAAGGGGAACCTCAGAAGAGTTACCCAGCTGTGTGAAAGAGTATATTCTAGGAATTTCCAGCAAACAAGAATCGCAGTCCTCATTTAAAACAATTAATTCTTGGGGCACCTGGGTGGCTCAGTCGGTTAAACCTCTGACTTTGGCTCAGGTCATGATCTCACATTTTGTGAGTTTGAGCCCCGTGTCGGGCTCTGTGCTGACAGCTCAGAGCCCGGAGCCTGCTTCAGATTCTGTGTCTCCCTCTCTTTCTGCCCCTCCCCCGCTCACACTCTGTGTCTCTCTCCTTCAAAAATAAATAAACATTAAAAACAATTTAAAACAACTCTTGAGTTTAAAATTTTTCTTTACTATTTTCATGTTTGCTTATTTCTTTGTGTCTGGTTTAAAAAAAAAAAACAACCCTGATTGTTTATTGGCATATTCCTTTTTATAAGTTTATTAAATCATTGGATCCTAAAAAAGTAAATGAAACAGACGTGCCTTAGTAGGGTGTTCTTGTAACTACCTCCCATCTCAGTGACATGCTTTTTTTTTCTGCCTTGGATTTAATAGGTTAGAATTATGACTGCAGATTCCAGGAGATAGAAGGATAGACTAGACATAGAATATGTAGTTTAAATTATTTACTAAATTTTTCATTCTCTTAGTACTACTCTGAAACACGGTCAAGATTGCTGTGTATATCTGTTGATCTCAGCATTGGAAGAGCCTCATGGGCTCTACGTTCTGAGATTTGAAACAAAGTAGATTTACAGCAGAAATGAACCAGAGGTTTAAATAGATATGTTGTAAGAGAGCCATAATGACCTTAAATATTTTCCACATTAAAGAAGGCATATAGTCCTATGATGTTACTGCCATAATTTTTTTAATAAATGAATTTGCATTCATAATTTTTTTTTTTTTAATTCTCCATGGAGTGCTACGTAGCAGCCAATGGGAATACTTGAAGAAAATAATCTTTTGGAGTCCGGATTTGAATTAAACTGCCTCCAAGTATAATGATTTATTTATTAATTTTGAGCTTGTTTTATAATCAAGGATTTTTAAAAATTTTCTTGGGATTTACTTATTTATTTTAGAGAGTGAGTGAGTGCACAAGCAGGGGAGAAGCGGAGAGAGAGAATATCTTAAGTAGGCTCCATACTCAGCATGGAGCCCTACAGTGAGACCATGACCTGAGCTGAAATCCAGAGTCAACATTTAACCAAGTGAGCCATCCAGGCACCCCAGCAAGGATTTTTTTTTTTTTAAGTTTAAGAAGCTTACTTAACTAACAAAAGTTGGGAGAGTAATAAATAGGGTGTATTTCTAATATGGTTGTCACATTGTTCACTGGGTAAATATTTCTTGAGCACCTACTATGGGCCAGATCCTGAGCTTTCATTAACAATTTTACGTCTAGTTTCTAAAAGACACATTAATCCCCTGGCTTCATGGAGTTTATATTATTGTGAGGGGAAATAGACTTCCTCCTTTACCCCGCAGAAAGAGAGACTCACATACAGATAGTGAAATCATTTACATGCCAATGACAATAAAGGTTGGGAAGGAAATACACAAGGGGCTGAGAATTTGAATGGTAGAGAAGCAGTTTGGGAGAGGGTGAAGGGAAGGACAGCATGAGGTGAGGTTGAAAAGCAAGGTCAGCAGAAGCTCTTACAGGGTTTTAGAGGCCAAGGTGAGCAGTTGGAATTTTATTCCGAATGCAATGGGAGAAGCATTAAAGGTGTTTTGGGAAGGGAATGATCTGAAAGATTTTCTCGGATGATCACCTGGCCCTGTGGAGAAGGGAGGCAGGGAGACCAGGACGAGGCAGTTGCGTTAGACTAGGCGAACGGTGCTGGTCTCGGGGCTGAAGGATAGCAGAAGGTGGAGAGGAGAGGTGGTTCTGAGAAATCAGCAGGACTGGGGGAAGGGCGGGGGAGGAGGGCAAGAGAGAAATCCGGGATGATGCCTAGTTTACTGACTTGAGTAAAAAGGGGCCATTGGACGGGCTGGGGAGGTCAGAAGCGACGGGAGTAGAGCGTTGGTGACCCTTCTATTATTCCAAATGCTTTGGCATGGCACACAAGACCTTCCCTGCAGAACCTTCTGGAATCATGCCAGTATCCCTGTATAGGCACTGTAACACATAACTGCTAATTTCCAGAAGACACTATGTTATCTCACCTCCACGCCTTTGCAAATGCTGCTCCTGTGCCCTGGAAACACTCATTCTAGCTTCTTTCTACCTTGCTGTGTGCAAGCCATCGTTTCCGATACGACTTAGGTGGGCCCCACCCCCTCAGGGGAGGCTTTCCGGAGTCCAGGCCCCATGCTCCTTCCATACGCTCCTCTGAGCAACCTGTGTCCACCCTGTCTGAGCACAGACTTCATGGTTTTGTGGCTGCTGGGTGGACCTTTGTCTCCTAGGCAGTACTGCCCTGGAACCCAGGCAAAGGGGGGCCCTTCCCTGGAACCCCTAACCTAGGTCTTGTCCTCGAAAGGGCCTCTCTCTGGCCCTTCTCTGACTGCGCCCCTTCTCCATGGGGCAGCAAGTCTGAGAAGCCCAGGGGATGTGCCCAGCAGAAGCGCATGTATTCCTGTCTGTGCCATGCTCCGTGGAACCAGGACCCCACCTTCCAGAATTCTCTGCATTAATGATACTGAGCCTCCTTTGAGGGCCTCTTTTCCAGGTCCCTCCTCTTGAAGGGCAGCCATGGCCCCAGTGACTACACCCTTGAGTCTGAAGGACAGGGAGCATCTTCCACAGGGCTGTCCACACATATGCACGCAGGTCCCTTTGAGACGTGGGACGGAACTGCGGTGGGGAAGAGAGGGTGGCAGCCCCAGGGTCAGGGGTGAGCCCTTTCTGGCCCCGACTGTCGAGGAGCCCCGGAATTGTGAATCTGTAGCCCAGCCCAAAGCCCAGCCTTTCCACATCAGGTCTTTTGGAGGAATTGAAAACAGTGACGCTGGTGGGGATGGAGGTATGTGTGGACAGCGGGTGACCAGGGGACGCTGGCGAAGGGGGAGGAACCACACAGCATACCCCATGCGGGCCCAGACCCTGCACGTGTCAGGGTGGGCCTTTCCTTAGACGGCCGGCGTTTGACCTTCAGGCCATGCTTTCTCTGGCACAGGACCTACGCAGGCACATACGTGTGTTTCTCACGGAATGCTCCAGGCCTCCAGGACTTCTCTGGCCTCGTGATGAATCAGGGCGGTCTGAACCTCCTGGAGCCCCCTGGGCCCCACTGCTCCTTCTTCCTGCTCGTACTGGCCTTCACCACCCATGCCCCTAAGCTGCCCGTGGACGCGGCCCGTATCAGGAGGGTGCGGGACTGCTGTGTGTGCTTCTACGAAGGTGCCTGCCGAGGAGTGAACGAAGGCTCCTTTCCGGCCCCCGCTAGCTGCCCGGCCCTGAACCTGCCGATGCCAAAGGTCCTTTATCTTCGCAGGGGCTGAATCTGCCCGGAGGAGATGTGTTTTCTCATTTTCTCCAGAGAGTTGGGTTTTTGCTGATAAGTCAGAAGGGCTTTTTTTTTTTTTTTTGGTCATTCACATGGAGGTGTTGGAAGCTTGCCAGGGTCATGGCAGGGTAGAAAATGTGGGTCTCCCCAAGATCTCCATTACTGTTAAGTTCTTGAGATGCTTAAGCTGTAACCATTCCAAGTGCCAGGATGTTGGGAGGGATGGTCTCTGTACCTGCATCCCTTACCCCTCCCCCCGATCAAGTCCCAAACAGGAAGCTATTGATCCAATCACAGGTGTCCCTGCCCATCCCCAGTGCCCAGGAGCCTCTCTTACTTAGCACCTGCTGCTGCCACACAGATAGATGGGTCCGTAGGTCTGCTAAGCCGTCCCTCTGTCTCCGGATCCCTCTGCCTGCCTTCTGATAAGGTGAATTGACCTTGTGTTTGGAGGTGGGAGGGCGGGGGGCAGTGTACTTCCCTTGAGCGAGGACACAGCCCTGTGTATTTTGATGAAAGCCCCAAGTAGAGGTCTGCAAAGGCAAACGGCGGGCCTGGGCAGGAGGGGGCATGAATATTCCAGGGATACTTAGCAATGTTAACACTAGGGAAAGGGCACGTATTCTTTCTGTTGGATTGCTAAGAATCGCAACCTGGCTCCGCCCTTCCCAGATTTCTTTTACTTGGGCTCACCTTGAGGTTCATCCTCTTCCGTGATGCTGAAAAAAGGTGTGTTTAGTTCTGAGACATCAGCGCAGCGGTGAGCTTTGCGGTGGCCCGCCGGGTGTATGAGCTTTGAAATACCCTAAAGGTGAAGATCTGGAATGTTCCCCTCCCCCCCCCACTTTCAAAATGATTGGGAGTGAAGTGGTTTAATGACAAGATTCAGAGTCACTCCTGTGAAGTGAAGGCACCACTTGACAAGAAGTCTTTGCCAGAGTGGACAGATAAGCCCAAATCCTGAATTAGGTCTTCCCTTAAAGGTCCGGGTTCTTTGCAGACCCCAGTGCCATAGACAAACCCACTAAGGTCTGCAGGTGGAGAACAGCTTTGCTCAAGAGAAGCCCGGTCTCAGGGTGACGTCGCTCCTGTTTGGGGCAGCTGCTCCACGGGGGTCCTCACATTTTTCTCTTGCGTCTGATGCTGTGTTGAGTTCTGATGGAATGAAGGATATTTGCCCCCGGGGTGTTATGGCCCATTTCAGCCTCTTGGGCCCTTCTAGAAGCAGTGAGGGGGTGGAGAGCAAAAAAGTCAGCATGTGGGCGTCACAAAACACATATCAGAAGTTGCTCCACAAGATGGACTTTGGGCATCTCCGAGTGGTGAGACCGCTGGTCACGTCAGTTTTCTTTGTGATTCTGTGGGTCACCTGGTATTTCTACGAAGATGTGAGGTGTATTTTTTTAAGTTTATTTCTTTGAGAGAAACAGAGATAGCATGAGGAGACAGCATGAGTGGGGGATGGGCAGAGAGCGAGAGAGAGAGAGAGAAGGAAAGAAGGAGAGAGAGAGAATCTCAAGCCGTCTCCACACCATTGGCCAGAGCGCCATGCGGGGCTCCAGCTCGTGAAACTGAGAGATCATGATCTGAGCTAAAACCAAGAGTTGGAAGCTTAACTGACTGAACCACTCAGGTGCCCCCAGAAGGGTGTGAGTGGTACTTAGGATCAGATTTTCTAAGTTACTCCACAAGAGAATCCATTCAAAGCAACTGAGACTGTCTTGTGTAAAATGGACCTAAAACAGCAGGAGAGGGGAGGAAGGGAGAAGGGAGGAAGAAGGAAAGCTATCTCCTGGAAGTCTCTGTGTCCCAGATTGATCACTGTCCCTGTTTTTCATCTCGTTTTATCACTCTGTAAACTGAACATTGATGGATCATCCAATGCTAGAAGGGAGGAGAAGAAAACATTAAGCATTGACTTAACGTGCAAGCCCCGATGAGAGGACATCTTCTGTGCCCTCCAGATGGCGTATCTAAGAAGTGTAGTGGACAGACTCCTAGATACAAGCATCCGGCTTTCAACGTCCAAGTCTGTCCGCGCGCCGGGCGCCGTGCTGGGTTTTGTGATTTACACATAAATACACGGAGGTTGTTGCCCTGAAAGGGCTGTCAGTGTAGAGGAAAGAAAAGAACACGAAACTGATGATGGCAGTCAGTCAGTGAGACCGTCGGGGCAGGTCCACGGCATCTTGGGAGCACAGATCAGAGGCAGTGAACCCGGATTTGGGAGGGCTAAGCGTGGACTTCCAGAAGGCAGTGGTGCCTCAGCAGCATCTGGAAGACAGGGAGCCCCTGACCGGGGGAGGGGCAGGTGCCGCTGTGAAAGCAAAGACAGGAGGAAGGCTACCGGAAGCCATCCCATATGGGCAGCCGCTGTGGTGGGGCTGGCCGTGGGGAGAGAGGAGTTAGAGATCATGTCAGGAGAGGTCAAGTACTGTGCCGGAGACTGAGTTCTGCCCCGAAGCGGTGGGAAAGCCTCTGCCGGATTTTAAAGAAGGAGCGTGGTGTGGCCAAATTGGCATCCTAGAAAGGTCCCTTGAGCCGCGGTGTGCCCCAGAGAGGCAGACTGACGAGGCTGAGGCGGTGATCTGTGCAAGAAAGGATGACGTCTCACTTATGATGGTAGCAGAGAAAATGCCAAGAAGGGGTCAGAATCAAAGGCCATTAAGGAGATTGATTGGAGAGGTGGATGGGCTGGGATGGGGTGGGGGTGGGGGTGTCACAGAAGAGTCGGGATGGCCATCCCTTGATGTGGGGCTTGGATGGCCCAGTGGGAGATGGTAGTGTCCTGTGAGGGGGGCAGAATGTGAGAAATTGGGAGTTGGAGCTTCTAGGATTTGTAGAGCCTGTAAGACTCTGTAGGCACCGTGAAAGCCACCAGAAATAAATAGGGATGCAGAGCTCAAGAGAGAGATCTGGGATCCAGCGTTACTCGGGACTTAACACAAGGAGGTTATCTTTGAGGCCATTGGCAATGGAAGACATTATTCAAGAGTGAGAATAAGAGAATACAGAAGATCCCAAGGAACGTGAATAGTTAAGAGGGAGCCTGCCAGAGACAGAGAGGTGTTTGGAGAATTAGGGGAAAACAGGAAATGTGGAATCCGTGCTCATGCTTTCTCTCAGGTCCACCGTCCGTGGACAAAAGAGCAAATGATGGGTCACAGAAATGACCACGCTGACTGCATTTGCCTCTTTAATTTTTTTTTCATGTTTTATTTATTTTTGACAGAGAGAGACAGAGCATGAGCGGGGGAGGGGCAGAGAGAGAGACACAGAATCCGAAGCAGGCTCCAGACTCCAAGCTGTCAGCACAGAGCCCGACGCGGGGCTCGAACCCACAGACCGTGAGATCATGAGCCGAGCCGAAGTCAGATGCTCAGCCGACTGAGCCACCCAGGCGCCCCTCATTTGCCTCTTTAACAGATGTCCCAGGACATCTGCATCCGCCAGCCTGTCCTTCCCAGAACATCTGGGAATACGAGGTTCTCGTGTTTCTTTCACTGGGTACATTGCCTCCCCCAACAGTACCAGGGCCGTGTTGGTAAAGAACACCGGCGTAGGGGTTTAGGGAAAGCCAAGGACGGTGTTGGCCGAGAGCAGAGGGGCCCTCGGCCAAGGGGGACTGGTCGTTTGTCACTTCAACAGATATCCCAGAACCTACTGTGTACCGAGCCCTCTCAGGTCAACGCTTCAGAAAAGTCCAGGAAGATAATGGAAGAAACCACGTGGGCAGAGCCGCAGTGTCGTGTGGCTGTGGGGGAGGCCAGATTGCTGTGCCCCTGGAGGTGAACAGAGAGGTGGAAGTGAGGGTGGGGAGCGTGTGTGTGTGTGTGTGTGTGTAGAGGCCCTTTCTGCCCCAAGGGAGGGAGAGGGGCCGGGGAGCCACCTGAGCACAGTGGGAGCCCAGACCGCAGGGCCCCCAGCGCTCTGGGTCACCTCTGTGGCCACGGAGATTTTGGAAGCAGAGCAGTGACAGGGGGATGAGGGCAGCTGGTGGTGCCGATGACGACACTAAAGTTTTGGAGCGTGTACTCTGTGCCACTTGGTCCCTCCTCACACCCGGCCCGGGAGAAAGGCCCCTGTTGTTTTTCCCCACTGCTCCGACGTGAGCACGAAGGCCCACGGATGAAGTGACTCGAGCAGGCCGAGCAGCTGTTGAAGCTGGACAGTGTGACGCAGAGCCTGTTCCTGTGACCGCCACGTTGCCACCATCTGTCCCACCGGCGGGGAGGGCGACAGGTGGAGGGATGGGCCGATGACCTCAGCGAAGCCTGCGGCAGCCTCCTGAGAGCAGATCTTTTGTCTTTTTCACCGAAAGTCTGGCTCTGAGGATCAGTACCCCCACGCAGAGTTCAAGGGCGCAGCGGACGCGTCCTGTGGGTGCTGTGGACACCGGGGCCCTTCCAGAACCCAGCTGCTGGCTGGGGAACCTGGCAGGGCTCACAGGGCTGGACGGCCAGCTGGCGGTAGTGCCGTCTCTGCCTGTCTTCTGGAAACACAGGGTCTTATCCGTGTGTCTGTCCACAGCCTCGCCGAACTGCCTGTTCGCGGTCTCACTCACCTGTGACTTTGGCTGGCTCGACCGGACCGGACGAGGCCAAGGCCACTACCGCTTGACCGCCTCGATCCCCACGTTGTAGAATGTTCCCTGTGTGGCTAATCTGTGGTTTGGCCTGAGTCAGGTTCCCTCCTGAGCTCGTGGTGCAGCTGGGGTGGAGGTGGCGAGGGGACCGTCGGCACAGAGGGGCCGCTGTTCACAAGTGCCGTGATCTTCGTGGGCAGTGAAGCTTGAAATCTCGGTCATGTTTGACCTCACCTCGTATTCCCCCAGGCCCAGTTGGTATCCAGGTTCTGGTGATGTTTTCATTGTCAACGCCATGCAGGGCTCCTTCCTCTCAGCCTCCAGCTCCACCCTAACCTTCTAGATCCCCATCACCAGAACACCTGCCAGATGCGGGCCTTCAATCTGACACTCCCTTGCCTTTTCGTCTTGTCTCCTCTTAATATTAAAGCCTTCAGATGCTCTGTGATTTGTCTGACCCGTGATCGGCTCCCAAGGCCATGCAGCCTGGAGCTGATTACCGTCTCCACCTTGATTCCCCTCCATTTGGTCACCCTGATCTTCCTCTGTCACCAGATGTCCCCTTTCACACTCCTGCCCTGCCCTCTTACCTGTCACCTCCCTGTCCTCTGGACAACGCCTTTTACCCTTGACTCTCCAGTTAAATTGTGGGTCCACTGCAAACAGCTCTCTGCCCAGTGTGTCTGAAAAACACTTGGGAACTTTAGTGATTAATAGCTGATTTATAATCTCTTGGCCTTGGTTGGTTTTTTTTTCCTTTTTAATTCTTTATTGCATTTTTTAGAACATTCCATATGAGTCCTCTGACTGTGATAATGGAATATTTGTTAGAAGCAAAGCCAAGTAAAAGGAATTAACTCCTAATCCTGTTAAAGACTTTCTCATTATTCCGTGTGCTTGTGTTTTGGCTTCTCTTTGAAGCGCTGTGACAACAGGGACCACGTAACTCATTATGTGTCCCCCAAAGTGCCTTACATACAGGATTGCCCGAATACACGTCCGAGGTGGTGCATACCCTCCCGGGTGAGGAGTAGGTCACACATGGCCATCTCATGACTCGGGTTTTCCCTGTCTCTAAACATTTGTGTCTTTGCCTCCTTGGAAACTGCTCTTCCTACGTCTTGCAGTTAAATCCATTAAGCCCAGAACCGCAGACAGTTCGGGGGCAGACTGTCGCTCCCTCGGTGGCTTTCTGCCCTTAGCAGCTTTTCCTACGGGCTGTAGCCACAGCCCCTCTACACCCTTCTGTGTTCTCTCAGAACCCCCCCCCCCCACAGACACACAGGGCCCCCCACCCCCAGCTTCTGTAGGGTAAGGTCAGCTGTCTTTCATTGGCGCGCACGGGAGATCTGTTACTTGGGCTTTTCAACAGAAGAGGAAATAGACCCAGAAATGCTTGAGAAACTGCTGTAAGCTTCTGAATCCAAATATTTTCTTTCTTTCTTTCTTTTTTCAAGAGAGAGCAAAAGTGGGAGAGGCGCAGAGAGAGAGAGAGAGAGAGAGAGAGAGAGAGAATCTCAAGCAGGCTCCATGTGCAGGGCAGAGCCCAACATGGGGCTCGATCTCATAGCCCTGAGATCATGGCCCGAGCCCAAATCAAGATGCTTAACCAGCTGAGACACTCAGGTGCCCCTGAATCCCAATGTTTTCTACCAGTCGTAACTGGCTTTAAGTTTGCATATGGCTTTCAGTTATTATTAATGTAGTAATTTAATAGTTCCTGGCGTGTGGTCTTAGGGGGAAAAGATGTTTACAGTTTAGAAATAAAACATGGACAGAAAGCATAATCTGGTAAATTAAAGAAATGAGACAATTTATTTTTTTAACTTTTTTTAATGTTTATTTCTGAGATCCGGGGGCGGGGGGTGGGTGGAGGGGGGGTAGAGAGAGACAGGGAGACACAGAATCCGAAGCAGGCTCCAGGCTCTGAGCTGTGAGCACAGACGTGGGGCTCGAACTCACGAACCGTGAGATCATGACCTGAGCCAAAGTCGGACGCTTAACAGCCTGAGCCACCCAGGTGCCCCAAATATGAGACAGCTACTTTTTTCTGTCTAATGTTGATAGTGAAGGCTTGGTTTGACAAGGTTTATGAATACTTTTAGCACAACCTTTGTTGGAAACACGAATTACGAGTGGTTCGTCTTTATGCTGAGCCTTTTGTCCTTGCCATTTATAGCTATTCTGTTGATTCACTTGGTGAGCTCCATTCTGAGAGTCGATGAATGTGTTTCATGAGAGAATTATAAGAGCCCTGCAATTTGTTTTGATTGGTCTCCATGTTGATTCATAGCGAGCAGGTGCCATCGTTTGGAATTGGTTTTGGCAGTGGCTTGGTTACATAAACATTAGATACGTGAAATGAAACCCCGTTTAAATTATTTTCATCAGGAAGAATAGGGGGAACTTTATGTCGAATCCAAGAGCACCGTGGGTCTGTTTCTACAGCTTTGGAACATAAATTTGTGCAGCCGACCATATGTCTGCACATACATGTGTATAGGTGGCCTCCCTCCATTGTGCAGCCATTTCTTTGACAGTTTCTGTGCATAGTCTAAAGAAAGAAATCCGACCCTGTGCTTTCTTAATATAGCAGAATTTTTCCAGTCTGAAAAATCTAGGCATTTCTACTTTGGAAACTACGTCAAGGATCGTTTTCCGTTTGGTGCATGTTGGTTGCTTATTTTGAAGCCTTGGGAAATAATCCATCACAGTCTTAATCCTTGATTTTTCCCACTTGCTTATTATTGTTGTTTATTGCCTAAGCCGCATTAGAAAAGCATCAGACCTCTTCAAGGCACTGAAGAAGGACCGGTAATATTCTTAACCTCCCCAACAGAGCTATTTACAAGGCTGACATTTTCCTAAGAATGGCTTTTGAGGTTTTCCTGAATATACATACATTTTCACAAGTGTATTTTTCCTCAGTCAAAGGATTGAACATGGACTTGGGATCACCAGTAGAATGAGCATATGGAAATCTCTTTGTAACCCTTTTAAGTAACATCCTAACCTTTGGGCTGCTTTTGGGTAAATTCCTTAAACGCAAGTTGGACATCTCATGCACACCCACGAAAATATGTTAAGTATCTCTTTCATGCTGCTGGGTCTTGCTCTGAGCAAGCTGCCCTGAAGCCTGGCATCTTCCTCACTCTGCCTCTGAACCTCATGTCCCCCAAAAGCTGCTCTAAGTCCATTTTCAGTATTCTTCAGAAATGAAGCTTTCCGGGGTCTCTCCGGGCGGACTCGGGCTGTTCCTCTTCCAAGAACCCCAGAGTAAAAACACATGCCGGGTTGTAGTGTAGCTGTCCCCATGTCTGTCTCTCCTACTAATGTGACTTCTGTGAAAGATCTTTGTCTTGATGGCTCCAGGGCCAAGTTCAGTGCCTGACATGTAATGCTCAATAAATGACTGAATGAATTGGATGAAAGAGGAAAAAAAAAAAAAAAAAGAACGCGTGAATTAATTTGCTGGCAGATAACGAAAATGAACTCAGAAGAGCACAGTTTAAACAGAAGTGATTGACATTAGCATGCGGGCATGACCAAGGCCCCAAATATTTTTTAATTGCTTTCCCTATTGGGAAATGTTCTAGGCAGTGTTACCATATGTAGCCTGAATGGCATGAACGCGTTTGACTGTGACTATCTGATGGCAGATCAGATCCCATAGGGCGAGTTGCCCTTGTAACGAGCAAAGAATTAAGGAGCCTCCTCCTGGTTCCAAGGAGGATCTGAGAGGAGGCCTCACCCAAGAAGTGGCAGTGGCTCCAAACCGCAGGCACTGGCGAAGGGAGTCGGCAGAATTCATGGCGGAAGAGAAGTGGGTGGGACCCACGGTCACACAGAGTTCGTGGCGCACATGGGCATCGACACCAAACCTGCAGAGGCCTATTCTGGTGTTTTTCCCATCTGTCCCTGTTGCCTGGCTTCATCGGTGTTTAATGGAGTGCCTGTTGTTATGAGCAGACCAGGAAGGACTTGGGGGCAGTGCCCCTCACGTCTTGAATCTACAGGTTGGCCTGTTTAGTTGGGTAATTAGGTAATGAGCCGTTGGCACCCCCCTCCGCATTTGGTCTTGCATGAGGAGCAGACTCAATCGGCGGCGAATGAAAAGTACTGATGTCTGTGGCCCTAGCTGGAGACTCGGAGGTGCAAAGGGTCACCGCTAACTCACCTATGGTCCCCAGGTGTCACAACTCTGCAACTTGGAGTAGCCGTGGAGCTTTCAAAAGCTCCCCTGCCACCCGGTAAATTCTGAAACGCCCTCCAGGTTGAGACTCCCTGATGTAGAACGCGTTTTACAGAAAATCATCGTGTAAATAGATATTGTGGCCTAACCTTTGGGCTGCGTTTACAAATTGAAAGAGGAAGTGCACTGTTGATTAAATGGGCTTCCGATTGTTTTTGTCAGACAGCTAGCGGGGAGAGTGTGGCTTTGTGGAGAGAACTGACTTGAAGGCCCACAAAACTCCGGATCAGATCTCATTCCTGCCCCCACGTGACCCCGGGCACGTTGTCCCAAGTCACAGTCTCACTCTTAGACTTAACGTAGAGGCCGCAGAAGGTAGCCATCTACTTGAAGGCCTTTGCAGATCCCCAGAGTCATAAAAATAGAAGTGTCCCAGCTCCTGGCCTACCTCCTAATCCACATTTCCTTTGAGATCGTGTTTCTTAGGCAGATCATTAGCACATACCTGCTTTCCCACGTTCATTACTGTTTTCTGTGTCATTCTGTGGTCTGTCATGGGCCTGTTTGTTCTCAGAGCCCGAGGTCACTCTTGTTCTTTTTCGGACCACTGGCCAGTCATCCCCCATAGGATGCACGTCTCAGGATCCTCATGTTCGATGGTTTTCGGTGGGCTGGCCCCTGGGAGCCATACACAGGGGTTAGCAGTTACAGGGGATAAGAGAGAACCTAGGGAGTTTCCCCCCTCTCTCTGCTTCAGGGAGCGTCTCCATCAGTGACTCTGTCTTCCCCATGCCTGTAAACATACCTCTCCGTCTGTGGTTCCAGCTTCTGCCGATCAACCTTCACCACACCGTTCTGGCCCCAACAGATAAGCTCCACCTTTTGTGGTTCATTAACACCCCTTTCTGTTGGTGTGCCTCTGGCCTTGAAAGTGGTGGTGGCTTCCTGCTGATGGGAATGTCTGCATTGCTTCACCATTTTTGCTTCACTTTCCAGCTCACCTATCACATTTAAAATCAACTCCGTGTATTAAGTTCCCTCTCTTTAACGCACCCAGAATGGTTTCCGTTTTCCCTACTGGACCCTGACAACTGGCTTGAAGTAATAAAGCGTGTCGATTGCCTTTACTAGTCAGAATGTCTTAGATGACCCCACGCCTGTGCCGAGAATACGGATTCCACAGACCCACCACACAAAGGTGGCGGTTTCGTTGCTTTGCTGTGTGATCCAAGAAGCTGCATTTTCACAAAGCTCCCTGGGTGCTTGTGAGGGCCAGCACTGGTATAGAGAACCGTAGAGCCAGGCGGAGATGGAGGTGCTTGGGGAGATGGTCTCTGTGTGCCTACACCCGCTAAGGGCTTCACTTCTACAGACCAGCCTTACAGCAAGAGAGCCTGCCTTGGGAAAATGAAAACTGACTACCTCCCGTGGATGTTATAGGACAGTCCGTTACGAGTGTCGATAGCACTGGCTAAAGTGGGATGCTAAGGGATTGTTTACAGTGGTAAATGAGCTCATGGATGGGACGGCTTGTCACACGTGGTTGTTGCTCAACAAATGACCGTGTGTCTTCTTCCCTCCGATTAAATGAAAGCTCAGAAATGGAGAAAGCTAAAGGGGTGCCTGGGTGGCTCAGTCAGTTGAGTGTCCGACTCTTGATTTCAGCTCAGATCATGATTCCAGGGTTGTGGGACTGAGACCTACATCGGGCTCCATGCTGAGTGTAGAGCCTGTTTAAGATTCTCCCTCTGTCTCCCTGTGCCCCTCTCCCCGACGCGCACCCTTGCTCGCTGTCTCTAAAAAAAATTTAAAAATTAAAAAAAAATGTAGAAAGCTATGAGATCATGTAAATTATTTACTCCTGAAGCTAACAGAATCCAGATACTAAATATCAGAAAGGATAGATAAGCAATCAAATAGTCAAAATTCATTGCTTGGTGTATATTTCTGTTATCTGAAATGGTGTCTCAACAGTCTAACCATATGACACTGTAAGTTGGCTGTGTTCAATGTCAGAAATAATTTAAGAAAATAAGTCCTAACTGGGAGTCTGTATCAGATCACATGTTAACACATTTCGTAAGGAGACCTGACTCTTACGATTATGCCCTTACTTGGCCACTAAGAATTCTGCATTCCAGGCTCTTGCCAGAGACTGTAACTTTGAGGGCTCTACTGTCCAATTATTATCAAAAGGTTGGTTATGAGAAATACTTTTCAGGGAGGATTGCCTGAAGCATATGCAGTCCATTCATTCCTCATTGAGATAGCCTAAATATTATTCATGGTGTAAGTCAAGTCATGGGATCTCAATGTAATAGCTTCTTGTCAGTTTCCCTTTGCTTGGCAGGATTAGTGAAAAAAGACACATCTATCCTTATGGAGTTTTTTTAACTCTGTGTTAAATGCAGAGACTCTCAGATCAAGAATACAATCCCATTTACGATTGCACCAAAAATAATAAAATAGTTACCTAGGCATAAACTTAACCGCAGACGTGAAAGACCTATGTTTCGAAAACTGTGAAACATTGATGAAAGAAATTGAAAATGACACAAAGAGATGGAAACCTGTCCCGTGCTCATGGCTTGGAGAATCAATATTGTCAAAATGTCCATGCTACCCAAGCGATGTATAGATTTAATGGAGTCCCCATCAAAATACCAACAACTTTTTCACAGAACTAGAACAAATCCTAAAATTTGTGTGGAACCACACAAGACCCCCGAATAGCCAAAGCAGTCTTCAGGTGTTATACTCTCAGATTTCGAGATACACTACCAAGCTGTAATAATCAAAATAATATGGTACTGGCACAAAAATAGACATACAGATCAATGGAGTAGAGAATCCACAAATAAACCTTCACTTAAACTATGAATTAATCTACAACAAAAGAGGCTAGACTATACAATGGGACAAAGACAGTCTCTTCAACAAATGGTGCTGGGAGAACTGGACAGCTACATGCAAAAAAAAAAAAAAAAAGGAAGAGGAAAAAGAGGAAGGAAGGAACTCGACCACTTTATTACACCCTATACAAAAATAAACTCAAAATGAATTAAAGACCTAAATGTGAGACCTAAAACCATAAAACGCCTAGAAGAAAATACAGATATTTTTTTTTTTCTAGATATGTTTCCTGAGGCAAGGGAAACAAAAGAGAAATCAAACGATTGGGACTACACCAAATTAAAAAACTTTTGCAGAGCAAAGGAAACTGTTAGCAAAACAAAAGAGCAGCCTACGTATTGGAGAAGAGACTTGCAAATGGTGTGTCCTGTAAAGGGTTAACATCCAAATATATAAAGAACTTCTACAACTCAACAACGCAAAAACCCAAATAATCCAATTTAAAAATGAGCAGAGCACTTGAATAGACATTTCTCCAAAGAAGACATCCAGATGGCCAACAGACACATGAAAAGATGCTCAGCATCATTCCTCATCAGGGAAATGCGAATCAAAATGTCAATGAGGTATCACCTCACACCTGTCAGAACAGCGAACATCAAAAAGACAAGAAATAACAAGTGTCAGTGAGGATGTGAAGAAAAAGGAACTCTCATGCATTGTTGATAGGAATGCAATCTGGTGCAGCCACTGTGGAAAACAGCATGGAGGTTCTTCAAAAAATTAAAAGTAGAACTACTGTGTGGTTGAGTAATCCCACTACTGGCTATTTATCCAAAGAAAACAAAAGCACTTTGAAAAAATAGATGCCACGCCGTGCTTACTGCAGCATTATTTACAATAGGCAAGATATGAAATCAACACATGTTCGTCAATAGATGAGTGGATTAAAAAGTGGTATATGTAGACCATGGAGTATTGGCTATATCAGCTATAAAAAAGAATGAGATCTTGCCATCTGCAATAACATGGATGGACCTAGAGGGTATAATACTAAGTAAAATCCATCAGAGAAAGATAAATGCCATATGGTTCCATTATATGTGGAATTTAAGTGGCAAAACAAATGAACAAAGAAGACAAAAAGAAAAAAAAGACTTACAAAGAAAACAAACTGATGGTTGCCAGAGGGAAGGTGGGTAGGGGGATCCATGAAATAGATAAGTCATTGACTCATTATATTGAACACCAAAACTCATAACAAACACTGTATATATAATTATACTTCAATTAAAAAGAGAGAAAAAAACTCTCATAGGTTTCTAGACAGAGAAAACCAGTCAGTTACCACGACAGGGGCATCAGTCTAGCATGAAACTCCTTACTTATAATCCAGAAAGCAAGAACACAGCAAAACCATATTTATAGAGAGTTGAAGGAACAAAGGACTGAGCTAAGAATCCCATCACCAGCCAAGAGATCTAGTCATATATGAGGCCAAAAGAAAGACATGTTTAGACATGGAGGGACTCAAAGCGGGCCATCCATGTGCCACTTGTGAGGAAATTACTTAAGAAATGTTCCAGGGGCACCTGGGTGGTTCAGTCTATTAAGCGTCCGACTTCGACCCAGGTCATGATCTCATAATTTGTGAGTTCGAGCCCCTCGTCAGGCTCTGTGCTGACAGCTCAGAGCCTGGAGCCTGCTTCGGATTCTGGATCTCGCTCTCTCTCTGCCCCCCACCCCTGTTCACACTCGGTATCTCTCAAAAATGAAGTTTTTAAAAAAATGTCTTAATACCTCCTGTAGACGAGGAAGAGAGAGGAGATGTCATGGGTTGGATTCTCTGAAAGCAGGCAAGGAAACAGTTTTTGCATGCAAGATATTTATTAGAGGTCCACACCTGTGTTAGGAGTTGAACTGTATCCTGCAAAAAAAAAAAAAAAAAAAAAAAAAAAAAAAAAAATATATATATATATATATATATATATATATATACATATATATATATATATATATGTATATATACAAGTTCTAAACCCTGGTATCTGTGAACGTGACCTTATTTGGAAATAGAGCCTTTACTCATGTCATCAAGGAAAATGAGGTCAGGAGGGTGAGCCCTAATCCAATATGGCTGACGTCCTTTCCAGAAGAGGAAGATGCCACATGAAGACAGACACGTGGGGAGAATGCTGTATGACAGGACCGATGCAGCCACAAGCCAGGGAACACCAAGGGTCAGTGGCCACCAGCAGAAGCAGGAAGAGGAAGGGAAGGATTTTACCCAGAGCCTCGGAGGGAGCATGGCCCAGCTGACGCCATGATTTGGGACTTGCAGCTTCCAGAACCACGAGAGAAGAAATTCCTACCATGTGAAGGCACACATGTGGAGACTAATACAGCCTGTGAAAGGAAGAGGTGGGGTGAGCAGAGGGAGAAGCCCGGCTCCCCTGCAGGACCCACGAAGCGGGCCCGACTTGGCCAGGAGCTGCCCCACCATTCGGTCACAGGATGTGGGCAGCCCCGGGGAGGCCATCACCTCGCTGAGGTGGCTCTTGACAGGGGCAGACCCTGACGGAGCGGATAGGAAAATGTAGATTTTCTTGATGATTTGAAAATAGAATGATAACTAACCAAATATACATGGCATGAACTGTTGTCATTACTAGGAAGAAGAAAGTGGAATTGCAAGTTGGATTAATCCAGCAAAGAGGAAATGAATAAAAATAAATGTGGCAACAATAAATGTAGTTAATAGTAAATAAGTATATTGGAAGCAAGCCAGATACAATCCTATCTCAATAGATGTGAATTTGTTAAAATCCCCTTTGAAATGACAGACTCTTAAATTAGCAAAAACAAAACAAAACTCCAGTTTTAGGCTAGTTTTAAGGAACACAGATAAAACAAAATGACAGCTAAAAAAGTTCAATGGACAAAGATATGCCAAGTGTATGCAAGTAAAAGGAAAACAGAAGTGTACATGAACCACAATGGAACTCAAAACTAAAATTATTAAGAAAGGATCCTTTTCAAAGTAAAGAGGATATTTCACCAGGACACTATTATACATACATTATACACTAGTCAGCATTGTTGTGGAAAAGTTAAGGCAAACAAATAAAACAAAAAAAATTACAGGAGAATATGATAGAACTATAACTATATTATCGTAAGCCAGCCAGGAATAAACACCCTTATTGAAACATCTTTAACATTCTAGAACTTTCTCTGAGAAAGAATCTTAGAAGTTGGGCCGAACTTGGTCAGTGCATTAATGGTTCTTTTTGAAGGGCCGTTGCTACATTCCTGTCTATAAGAAGGTTGAAGCCGTCAGTCGAATGGCGCAGGAAGAGTCCTTGATTATTGACATACTTGTCAGCATTGGACGTTCGCCATCTTTAAAATGTTTTCCAAGTTGGTGGGCAGGTAGTAGCATCTCAGTTATTATAATTCGTGTTCTCTTACCACTCAGCAGGCTTATCCCTTTCACAGGTTTACCAGTGATCTAGATTTTCAGTTCACACCCTTCACTTATTTTGATCCTGTGTGCTTTGTCTTTTCCTTCGTAATCAATTTGTAGAGTTTCCTAGTACATTAGACACTAACCCTGTCATGTGAGCTGCAATGTAGTACAAGCAGGGGAGGGGCAGAGACAGAGGGAGACACAGAATCCGAAGCAAGCTCCAGGCTCTGAGCCATCAGCACAGAGCCCGACGCGGGGCTCGAACTCAACAAACTGCAAGATCATGACCCGAGCCGAAGTCTGATGCTTAACCGACTGAGCCACCCAGGCTCCCCTACCGTCTGCATTTTTAATGACTTCCAACAGACTCAGTCTGGAGCTCTTACCTCTTTTATTTTATACTTATTTACAAATATTCAAAATCCTACCCTAGTTCATGACCTTTAACTTTGACATTATCAAATTTAAAACAAATGACAAGCAAAGAGAAACAGGAAATTTGGTGAATGTCCGTATGCCTTGGGGGGCAGAACAGAACCTGGGATATATGGTTCGTGCTATTGATTGCTGCCTGTGGTTCAGGGTTTGAAGAGCATTGTTTTCCTTACTGTTAAGTGTGAAGTGCTCATTGCATAATCCTTGGAGAATGTAGAAAAAATACAAAAATGGAAACCCGAAGCATTCATAATCCCATCGTCCACAGATAATCACCAGTGCTTCTGTGAATTTCTTTCTTCCTTCTTCCAGGCACATATAGAAATATATAGAATTGTACATAATCTCTCTAAAACGTACTCATCTTGGCTCCCATAGTTATGAATGATGCACTTTAACTGGTTCAGGAGCATAGCAGGTCTAGGAACAAATGGTAATTACCACTCTGTCCATTTCATTGCCCATTTGCAGTTTACCAGAACATTCCCAAGCGTCTCATTTGCCTCCCCTGCACAGATGTCCCAGTGAAGAGGTCCGCGTGACCTTTGTTCAACATCGCCCTAAGAAAAGTCATAGAGTACAGGCAACATTTCATGGCATCCTTTTATCATTATTGCCTATTTTTTAATGTGTTAGAGAAATTGCTTTTTAAAACTGGAAGTTTACCTATTTCTCTTCTCCTCTTTTCTACTGTCCATTCAGGGGTGACCTACAACATAATAAAAAGGATCATTTCATCATCTGTCCTGCATTCAAGCCCGTTAGTCAACCCCTCCCTATGGTGGGTTTTCCAAAGACCCTTCATTGTTGCTCTTGGAAGTTTCTCGGTTTTCAGAGCTGCCAAGTCTTAGAGGTTTAATGACTCAATGGCATCCTTTAGGGGACTCTTCATTCTGTTGCTTCTCTTACACCATTGACAGGTAAAGAAAACTGTGCCCTTACTGTCATTAGTGCGTAATAAATGGGAGACATGCACATACCCTAGTGAGAAATGGGCTAGAGCTTCAGACAGATGATCCACCAAAGGAGTTCAAACAACCAAGTAAAATGACAAAGTTGTCTGTCTTGCTTTGAAACATACACAGGCAAAATAAGATGATATTTTTGCCCAGAATTGGCCAAGTGTTTAATTTGATTTTAAATGATGACCCTTGCTGCTGCGAGAGATACAAAGTTAGATATATTTTACCCAGTAAACATCGTTCTGTGAATCTTTAGCAGCTCTGATGGACTTGCCGTTGGAAATTCTAAGAACACAGAAGACAGTTTTACTCACAACAAAAAGCATCCTGAATGTCCGTTAATAAATATTGAACTATGATACATTTTTATGATAGTTATTCAGATGTTAGACCTTTTTCCAATTAATATTTAGTGATGCAGACAATGTTTATATAAAGCGAAAAGGGCCCAAGTACAAAGATGTATGTAATGTATGACCCCAGTTTTGTTAAAAAATAAACACACATTTGAAAAAGATCAACTGGTAAAATAAGTGAATATTAACAGTTAATAGGATTAAAGGTGATAGTTTTACTTTTTCTTATTCAAATAAAATACCTGTTTTACTTCTCTTAGGGAAAAAAAAACATTATGTGAAATTTTCTTTTAATGTTTATTTATTTTTTGAGAGAGAGAGAGAGGGAAGGAACAGGGGAGGGACAGAGGCAGAGGGAGACACAGAACCCAAAATAGGCTCCAGGCTCCGAGCTATCAGCACAGAGCCCGATGTGGGGCTTGAACTCATGAGGTGTGAGATCATGACCTGAGCTGAAGTCAGATACGTAACCGACTGAGCCATGCGGGTGCCCCACAAACATTATTTTTAAATTTGAACCCCAGACATTATTTTTAAATTTAAAAGTATGTTTAGTTTTTAAAATGACTGAAAGATCATGAACACTTATACATTTGATTAAAAAAACCAAGGAACCTTCCCCATATATTATGAAACTTAATTCCAAGTTAGTTTGCAGAGTTTTGGGAGTAGTCTGGTTATGTCAGGAAAATGAAAACGTGGCATATTCAGTAGTGTTTTACATCTTTTTAAAAAAAATTTTTTTTTAATGTTTATTTTTGAGACAGAGACAGAGCATGAATGGGGGAGGGGCAGAGAGAGAGGGAGACACAGAATCGGAAGCAGGCTCCGGGCTCCGAGCCATCAGCCCAGAGCCCGACGCGGGGCTCAAACTCACGAACCGTGAGATCGTGACCTGAGCTGAAGTCGGACGCTCAACCGACTGAGCCACCCAGGCGCCCCAGTAGTGTTTTACATCTCAAAAAGGGCTTAAAATGCACATGGAGATTATGTCTATTGAAGTATGTACAGTCTAAAAGTCTTTTTCATTGATGAAGGAGGTTGTGTTGAGTTAATGACATGGCCATTTATTCCATGCCAACTATATCTAATGTTACCACACCGCTGGCACCTTCCAAAGAATCCTGCGTGCATTGTGATTGTTGGTGTTGGACCCCTCAGTTATGTCTTGATCACCTTCCTTCAGGGGATCAGCTCTCTTCCCATGCATAAAACACCCAAGGAGATTGAATCAGATGCTGCCTGCATTGATCTAATGGTGTGTTATTATCTTTCTTAGCAATTTATTCATTCATTCGTTCTATAAATATTTATGAAGCACTTACTGTATGCCGGGTACAGTTTAAGTGTTAGAGGTACATCGTTGAACAAAACAGACTAAAGTCCCTGCCTCTGTGGAGTTTAAATTCTTCAGGAGGAGAAAGACTGAAACAAAAACCCACTGTAATAAATAAGGAAACTCTATTGTATGTTGGATACTGATGAGTGCTATGGGCAAAAAAGAAAGGGAGGGAGAGAGGAAGGAAGGGAGAAAGAAAGAAAAGAAAGAAAGAAAGAAGGAAAGAAAGAAAGAAAGAAAGAAAGAAAGAAAAAAGAAGAAAAGGAATAAAAGAAGGAAAGGAAGAAAGAGGAAGGAAATAAGGAAAGAAAGGAAGGAAGGAAATGAAAGAACAAAAGGAAAGGAAGGAAAGAGAAGGAAGGAAGGAAAAAAGAAAAAAAGAAAGAAAAAGAAAAGAAAAGAAAAAAGAAATTAAGGAGAGTTAAGGGGAATCAGGAGTATGGGGTATTAGGGCAGGGAGGTACCAAATAGGATATAGTTTAAAATAGGATCATCAAGCTAAGCATCAGATAGAAGTTGACATTTGAACAAAGACCTGAAGGAGATGAGCAGGTACCTGTAGAAGACTGTTCAGGCAGTGGGAATAACTCAAGCAAAAAGCTTTAGTGTAGCAGCATTCTGGTGTTTGAAAAAAAGCAGAGTACGTGAAGCAGGGGAATGGAGGGGGAGTTCAGAGGTGCTAAGGTCAGAGGAGGAATGGGAAGAGGGTGGGTAGATCGTACAGGACCACATCCACCATTGCAAGGACTTTGGCTTTTACGCTGGATGAAATGGGAAGCCGCTGCAGGGTCTTAAGAGAAAAGGGACATGGAATGATTAGGTTTAAAGACAGATCACTGGGGCTGAGAGTAGCTTGCAGATGGGTGTGGATGGCCCTAGCAAGCCCTGTTGAGAGACCCAGAGGGGGTAACACATGCTCCAGATGATGGTGGCTCTGCTCATGAACACAGAGCAGGAGTGGTGACAGGTGACTGGATTCTGGATGTCTTTCAGAGGCTTTGCTGGCAGGTTGACTATGGTGTAAGAGAAGGAGGACTCTAAGATTTGGGGCCTGAACAGCAAGAGGTTGGAGATGCCGTTAACTGAGATGGCAAAGGTCCAAGGGAAGGAAGGGAGGGAGCGTCAGGATTATGGTTTTAGATTTGCAGATTTGGAGGTTTCTGGTAGATACCCACATGGAGACGTCAAGAAGACTATTGGATATGCAACTCTGGAGCCCAGAAGAGAGATCCACATGGTATTTGGAGACTCTCAAGAAAGTATGGATAGAGAAGAGAACCAAGGAGTCAGTCCTGGGGGTGCCTGGGTGGCTCAGTCGGTTAAGCGTCTGACTTTGGCTCAGGTCATGATCAGGTTTGTGAGTTCAAGTCCCACAGCGGGCTCTGTGCGGACAGCTTGGAGCCTGGAGCCTGTTTCATATTCTGTGTCTCCTTCTCCGTCTGCCCTTCCTCCACTTACACTCTCTCTATCTCAAAAATGAATAAAAACATTTTTTAAAAATTTTAAAAAAAGGAGTCAGTCCTGGATACTCCAATATTAAGAGGTTACAGAGAAAGAAAGGAGAACCGTCTAAGGGGACTGATAGGTCAGGCAGAATGGGGACTTAGAGTTAGCCATTGGATTTGGCAGCATGGAGGTCCTTGGTGATTTTGATGAAGACGTTCACAGTGTAGTGGGGAGAGCAAACCCCTGATTGAGGTGCATTAAAGAGAGAATATGTGAAAAGGAATCAGGGGTTGAGAGTAGAAACATCTTTTTCAAGGAGTTTCGCCGCAAGGAGGAAGTGGAATCCAGAAAAGGCTTTTATTTTGTTACGGTGGAAGAAATGGCAGAGCGCTGATGGGGTAGAAATAGAGTGAAAGATTGAAGCCGCCGAGAGGAAGGGGAGAATCGTACGAACGAGGTCCTTGAATAGGTGACAGGCTCTGCACAGTTTAAATAAGCTTTTCTTGTTTTAGAATTACTAACTGTTGTCACATTCATTGCCAGCATTTCCGCCTTGTTGCTTGCCTTTTAATATGTTCATGATCTATTTTGATATTAAGTCGAGAAATTTGAGCGGTCAAATCAACTAAACTTTTTTATTGTGTAACTTTTATGTGTATAAAAATGTTTGCCTACGCAAGGGTCCAATATTAGTTAAATACCTATATATTCGTATAAAGTAATTGCGTAATTTGAGCTTTTCCAGGGGGCATGACCTAGCATTTGGTTTGCCTTTTTTTTTCAATGAGCCTGAGACCTTTCAGGTATTATAATTCCACTTATACATTATTCAAACCTCACCAAAATATTATGAAGAGACTAAAAAATCAATTATTTTTTAAAAAATGTTTATTTATTTTGAGATGGGGAGGGGAGGGTGTGAGAGAGAGAGAGGGAGAGAGAGAGAATCCCATTGTGGGGCTCCATCTCATGAACTGTGAAATCATGACCTGAGCCTAAACCAAGAGTCAAACACTTAATTGACTGAGCCACCTGGGTGCCCTGAAAATCAATTATTTTTTAATTGTATTAAGCAGATATAGTGTGGGAAGCAGTAGCATGTGAAACATCTGTCCATATTATAGTTGATAGGTTATAATCCAGTTAGTTATATGGACACAAAGGAAATACAAATTTGTCTAAGAGAGTGCTTTGATGGGTGGGCAATCATAGGTCTGGTGAGGTTAGTTTGCCATGATCCATTCTTTAATTTCCTTGGATGTTTTTTTAGTCCTTTCAAGCCTGTAGGAGTCTTTTAGTCCCAATGCAGAGAAGTGGCTAGCAAATTCCTAGGTTTAATCCACACCATATTTATTAAAAGCCCAAGATTTAGGGGTGCCTGGGTGCCTTAGTTAGGCATCCGACTTCAGCTCAGGTCATGATCCCATGGTTTGTGAGTTTGAGCCCTGCGTCAGGCTCTGTGCTGGAGCCTGCTTCCAATTCTGTGTCTCCCTCTCTCTCTCCTCTCTCTCCCTCTCCTCTCTCTCTCTCTCTCTCTCTCTCTCAAAAATAAACTTTAAAAAAATTAAAAGCCCAAGATTTAAAATCTGCTTCAACAACCTAATTGTCCATCAGTAGATGAATGGGTACAGTAGATGTGGTACACACACACACACACACACACACACACACACACACACTGAACTGTTACTCAGCCATACCACAGGATGAGATCTTGCCACTTGAGACAATATGGATAGACCCAGAGAGTGTAATGCTAAGTGAAATAAGTCAGAGAAAGTCAAATACCAAATGATTTCACCAATATGGGGGGTCTAAGGAACAGACGAATAAGCAAGCAAATGCAGAAGCAGACCCTTGAATCTAGAGAAGAGACTGATCGTTGCCAGACGGGAAGGGATGAGGGGGACAGGTAAAAATGGGGACGGGGAGGGGGATATACAGGCTTCCAGAATGAGTAAGTGACAGGGATGAAAAATACAGCATAAGGAATTCGGTCAATGGAATTTTGACAGTGTTATAGGGAGACTGAGGGTAGCTGCACTTGTGAGCAGAGCAGAGCATCCAGACTTGTCACATCACTATGTGGTACCCCCAAACCTAATATAACATTGTGTCCGTTATACTTTAATTAAAACTTTTTCTTCTTAAAAAAATAAAATAACATGTGCTTCAAAGGGTTACAAGAAAGTCAGAAGTGTTACCCCTCCTTGGTGTATCCTAAGAAAAGACCCTTAAATGTCACGGTTCTGGATTAAGTAGTTCTTCTTGTTTGCCAGATAAGTAACTGGCTATAAAAATTAAGGTGAATTAAAAGGTAAGATGCAAAACTCTTAGCCTTACAAAGTGAAAAGGACGCATGTTTAAACATCTTACATATTCCAGTGAGACAAAAATATTTTCTCTAAAAGCATTGAAAGAAGTCACATAGGGAGTCAATAGTGTTGTGCATGAAAAATAGAAAACTTCTCTATGTCATAATTATAATATGAAAGACAGCAGCATGGAAAATATTAATAACGTGCTTGGATACAGATGAATAACCTTGATACATAAAAATCAATAAGAAAAACACTAGTAATAATAACCATAATGAGTAAAAATCAATAACTAAAACACTCAGAACCCAGCACATGAGCAGACACAGTAATAGAAACCTCAAAACATGAGCGGCTCCTGGGTGGCTCAGTTGGTTAAGTATCTGACTTTGGCTCAGGTCATGATCTCATGGTTTGTGAGTTCGAGCCCCTCATCAGACTCTGAACTGACAGCTCAGAGCCTGGAGCCTGCTTTAGATTCTGTGTGTGTCTCTCTCTCTCTCTGCCCCTCCCCTGCTTGTGCTCTGTCTCTCTCTGTCTCTGTCTCTCTCTCAAAGATAAGCATTTTTAAAAATTTAGAAAACTCAAAAGAAATACAGGGAGGTAAAAAAAGGCAAAAAAAAAAACAAAAACAGGTATGCAAACCATCTTAACATTTACTAATAATTTTCAGAAGTGCACATTAATATCAAGAGATGCTTTCTTTCACCTCTGAAATTAGCAAAGATAATTAAAATGGTAATAGTCACTGAAAGCATGTAATGAAACACGCACCCACTCACCGAAGATAGTGTGAATGGGCATATGCTGGGAAAGAAAGTTACTATTCTTCTAATGACCTTGATATTCTAGGAATCTAAGAAAACACTGAAATTGGACAAAAATAGAAGCACAAAATAATTCTTGTTGTATTACTTGTAGGCGTAAAACCCTTGGAGCGCCTCACCTGTCCTTTAACGTTAGCGTTGTCGAAGGTGAAGTACTAACATGCAGTTGTGTTCACACACTGGCGTGCCCTGCAGCCGGAGACAATGATTATTCCTACGATGAGATGTTTATAATCAAATGGGAAAACGCGTATTACCTAAATGTCTTTGAAAACTGCTGGGTGAAAGTGGTATCCGGACATTCTTAGCATAAAACGACGGGGAACCAAAGGTGGTAACGTAGAAGCCCAAATGTGAAGAGTGGAGTTGCCCAAGGGCAGTAGAATTGAGTACTTTTTTTGTCCTGATTTATATTTTTTGGTACTTTCCAGATACTTTTAGAGGAAGCGTCTATAATCAGAGGAGGCTTTTTTTTTTTTTTTTAAGACTTTATAGAAAGAAACTTGTGCGTATGATTTGGGCTTGGACTTCTATACTGTCTTTCTTAGAGCATATGGGAGCAAGTATTCTACCAAAATGGTTTAGCGGTAAAGATTTATTTTGTAAAGACTGGGGAACACAGATTTTTTTTCTTTTTTCTTTTCCTTTTTTTTTTTTTTTTTTTTTTTTTGGTTAGTATTCTGAGAAATCTCTTCCTTTCTTGGAGATCAGAGTGATAACAACACAGATGTAATTAACTGAAGCGGATTCTCCGGGTAACAGTATTATTAGCATATGGTGTCTCAGAGCCGAGTGGTAAGTTGACACAGGTACGTTTTTCTCCTGTAGATGTCGTCTGCTGCTGAAAATGGAGATGCAGCATCTGGAAAACAGAACGAAGAAAAAACTTACAAAAAGGTGAGTGACTGTTTTGTTTTCTTTCTTCGGTTCAGAAAGAGGAACGCGGCCGTTGCCTGGAAAGTTGCATATATCCGAGGCCTTGTTTCCCTCTAAACCAGTTGTGCGTAAATTACTGCCTTAGTTTCCTGTTGCCCTCACGGATTCAGTGGTTCAAACGACACAGAGGTATTGTCTTGTAGGACTACAGGTCACAAGGCCAACATGGGTCTCCCTGGGCCGGGATCCGGGTGGCTGTAGGCTGCGTTCCTTTCGGGAGTTTCTAGGGGACAGTCTGTTGTTCCCTTGTCTTTCCAGCTTCTCCAGGTTGCCTGTGTTGCCCGTATCATGATTCCCTTCCAACCTCAAAGATGGCAAAGACCAGCTGAGTCTCTCTCAGTCTGTGTCACTCTGACACTTCAAAGAACGCTTGTGATTATGCTGAGCCCTCCTAGATAATTCAGAATAATCCCTTTTTTAATTATTACTAGTTTTTTATTTGAGAGAGAGAGAGAGAGAGAATATCCCAAGCAGGTTCCACAGTCCGTGCAGAACCCAATGCAGGGCTCGATCCCCTGACCCTGGGAACGTGACCTGAGCTAAAACCGAAAGTTGAATGCTCAACTGACCGAGCCACCCAGGCGCCCCTAATCCCTTTATTTTAAAGTCAGCTGATCAGCAACCTTAATTTCTTTTGCAACCTTAACACCTCCTTGCCAGATGACGTATTCACAGATCGCCATGGGATGTGGACGTCTTTGGGGAGGGGTGGTTTTTCCATGTTGTACATTATTGACAGTTACTATGCTATATAGATCATTGACAGAGGTGGTTATTTGAAGACCCTTGAGAAGAAGGTTTTTCCATGTTGTACATCATTGACAGTTACTATGCTATATAGATCATTGACAGAGGTGGTTATTTGAAGACTCTTGAGAAGAGTCTTGAGAAGAAGGTTTTTCCATGTTGTACATCATTGACAGTTACTATGCTATATAGATCATTGACAGAGGTGGTTATTTGAAGACTCTTAAGAAGGCCCTTATGTGTGTGCAGTGTTCTGTGTCCAGTATGTGAATCTTTTTTTAAATAATTTTTTTAGATGTTTATTTTTGAGAGAGAGAGAGAAGGTGATCAGGGGGAGGGGCAGAGAAGAGGGGACAGAGGATCTAAAGCAGGCTCTGTGCTGACAGCAACAGCCCGATGCAGGGCTGAAACTCACAAATTGCAAGATTATGACCTTGAGCCGAAGTCACACGCTTCACCAACTGAGCCACCCAGGTGCCCCCAGTATATGCATCTTTTAATTGAGTTGCTACTTCCCACCGAAATTTTACACACTTTCTACCTTTGTATTTAAAAAAAAAAAAAAATTGTAGTATGAACTTTTGTCCCATCCCTTTGTAAGCCTCTCAGATTCTGTGCCTTCAGCCCATTTCACAAAAATCCCCTTCCAGACGTTCCAGGGTATCTTACCTTGCCATTCTTTGACTTTGATAAATTCTTGGCTCCTGGCGAGGAAGCTAATGTTCAAACATATTACTGGGGAGTATATGTTCCCAGGTACCACTGCTCCTGTTTTTAAATCGACTGCACATTTTACTTTTAAAAGTCCTTGCCCTCCTTCTGTCTTGCGAGTAGGAGGTTTGTATGTGCAAGGTCTATTATATCTTAACTTTTCCTTTTGCTTTTTACTCTTTCGTGGATAGCTAGCAAGAAGTTTTGCCATAAAGTACAGGAACCACCTGATCCAACTGCATATTCGAGTCATGGAATTAACAGGATATATTTCCTGTGCCATTTTCTTGTGGGAGAATATGCCCCTTTTCCTGGTATATCTTCTGACTTGCCTACTCAGCCAAACCTAGAAATATAAGCAGGGAGTTTCTGTCCAAAGTGATGACGTGGTGGGGGCAGAGTAGGGTGAAGTTTCCGGAACCAGGAAGTGTCATGTTATGTCATCTCAAACATGCGAATCTGGCCAGAGGCAGTGACGTCTCTGATAGCATATTTGACTCAACAGCGTTGGTAAGGTCTTAAGAACCGAAAGTCAGATATTAAGATGGCAAAGAATTCCAGTAAATAAGAGAAGATTATTTAATCCTGGAGGATTATTAACAGGACAGAGTTTTTTTTCTTGTGCGTGGTGGCAACCGGATGCTTCGAATGGTCTCTGATTTTCAGACGAAGATGAGCAGTGGAGGGAGAGGTGTTTAGCTTCTCTGAGAAAAACACCGAAAAGCATAGTTCCTGAGTCTTCAGTCCTCAGTAATTCGGTGTTGACGTGCACAGGAGGAAGAGGGACTACTCAGAGAAAGTATCGCTTCGCTAGCAGGGGACGGCTCTGCTGAACTACTCCATTAAAGTCTTCTCCATGGAGCAAAGACATTGTCACACTGGAGGTGTTAATCACAGCGTTCCCAGAGGTGGCTGGGGTCTCCTTAGCTATTGGAAACGTGTTTGTCTCTAGGCCCAGATGAACCATTACCCCGAATGAAAGAACTTGAGGCTCACGTAGGGAAACCCCTGGGTGTGAGCTCTGAAAAAGCGGGACAGGGCAGGAGATGAGAAGATATCATCCCTCTTTTCAAAAGTGAGGAAAAAGTACCTTCTGGAAACCAGATGTGAGACGGCTCCTCGGCATAATTTGAGCACGGATTAGTCAACATATGGTTTCCGTACAGTTAGAGAGGAAACACGTGTCTTGTACAAACCTGCAGAGGTTCATAAAGATATAGTTTGTGCCAAGTTGACTACATTTCTTATTCTGAGAGAGTCATTAAATTGGTCACAGACAAGAAAGAACTCTCAAGTTGAATGAATCTTGATTTGAGGGCACCAGGAATATTCTGGTGGCATCCTTTCAGACCAGCCGGAGAAGAATGGAGTGAACGTCATGGTGACTGGGCTCATACCTGGTTGGACTAATGTTCCCAACGGATGGCAGTTTTGTTTCCTGTTCTTTTGTGTCTCCCAGCCTGTGCACACGTTGACCCTGGGTAGCTTAATATTTTTTTGCGCATGATCTTAATGAAGACATGGAATTCGTGCTTGGCAAATGTGCAAATGACGAGACAGCTTGAATAGGTAACTAACAGACCACACGAATGTCATCAAGGCCACCATGCATTTCATTAAGTATTGGCCCTTTTACAAATGCTTGAAAGAGTTCTTTCCCAGTCCTGCCGGCCTGCCCATGAGGTATGCCTCTTTTTAATAAGGAGTTTGGATAATTCGTTGGATTTTGGCCTCTGACTAAAGGCAGTCCAGGTTAAGAACCCCCTGACCTGTGTGAGGCATGGGAAGGATATCAAAGGAGTTTATAAGGATCTTACAGTTGAGTGGGAGGGACAAGACAGGAGTTCTCTCCTTTAGAACCCAGTAGTTAATAATAAAGGGTTCAAAGGAGGAGAAATCACTGTGGGTTAGAGTCATCAAGGAGGCTTAGGCTTCCTGTATCAAGCCCCAGATTTACTGGGCAGCTGTCAGTAGCACTCAGCATCATGAGGAATGGGATTTCCACATGTTTTTAGGGAACCCTTGGTGTCCATGGAACAATGTTATAGTCTCGGGTCTTGAGTATTTGCACATGATTAGTTAAGCTGGCTGCTCTTCTGTTCGTTCTGGTGACCATTTCCCTGATCCATTGTCAGTTCTTGACAACCCGAGAAGAATAGCTAAAATCAGTGGGTGAGGCGAATATCTTCAGCTAAAGCCTGCAACAAGAATTTTGACTTTCCCTGCTTAACACGAACATGTGGCCCATAAGACAAGCGTTAAAGGCTGCCTGGCTTTTTTTTACAGAGTGTAGTATTTCCCTTCTCAGTTCATTTATGGAAGTGTCTTCCAAAAGAATTGTAAACACAAAAACCTACGGCAGCTAAGCAGGTAACAGGGGAGTGAACTAACCAGGGGGGCAAGTGGTAAAGAGGAGACATGTGTCTTCTGTATTTTTTTTTTAATTTTTTTTAGTCTTTATTTATTTTGAGAGAGAGACAGAGTGTGAGCAGCAGAGGAGCTGAGGGGAGGGAGCCACAGAATCAGAAGCAGGCTCCAGGCTCTGAGCTGTCAGCCTCCGAGCGCCGCCTCGAACTCATAAACCTCGAGACTGTGCCCTGAGCCCAACCGACTGAGCCACTTAGACACCCACCATACAGTTTATTAAAGGGGAAAAAAAGACATAGATGCACATGGAAAAATTAAGTAATGACCCAAATTGGTATTAAGTGCCAAGGCAAGTGGCCTTTCACATAATCTTCTAGCAAATACTGGTGAGGCCAAAGCTCATTACAGTCTTCTAGAGAAAAGTCCTTTTCTTCAACTGGTTCGTTAGCAGTGCATTTTGCTGGGATAAAAATTTTTTAGATGCCTCATTGCTTTCTGTCACGATGGAAAAATGCCACTCCTTAGGTGACTGTGAATTGATTGACCTACTCGTTTGTTTCACTGATGGGGAATCTGATGAGCACAGGCACAGAATCAGGGCTGAACGTGATTTGTGGGAGGGATCGAATAGCCCGGCCTGGACAAAGCCAAGTGTCAGTGTTTAGGGAAAGCGCAGGCGATTTAGGGGGTAAGGACTGGGTAACCTTAAAAGCTAGTTTGAGTTTGGATTTTGTGTTCTAGGCCAGCACTGTGCACTAGAACTTTCTGCAGTGATGGAAACGCCCTGTAATCTGCACTAATACAGTAGCGACAGGCTGCATCTGGGTGCTGAGGGTTTGAATTTGTGTCCAGTTTGTCCGAGGGATGAATTTTTAATTTTAGTTAAATTTCGACTTAAATAAGCGCTTGTGGCCAACAGCTACCATGTTGGACAGCTGAGTCGCAGATAGTGAGGTACCATGACATGGTTTGGAGACGAATGACGACAAATCTCAACTAAGGCTGACCTGAAAGTTTTCAGAGTAACGACTAGAAATTTTCTACTACTGATAGTAATGTGAGGAAGAGATTTTTTTTTTTTAATAAGGTGAGAAACTTAGAAGGAAGCAGAAGTCAGGACATCCGTTCACTTGAGATTGTTTTAAACTCAAGTAAAATACTGATGCGGGAGATAAGAGTTTTCTCGGTATTTTATACACGGAAGAAATTGCCCACCCCTCCCCCACCCGTCCAAAACAAAGAGATGTCAGAGTGCATCTAGGTCACCTAGCAGTTCTTTGTCAGGATCTCTCTGAGATTTAATCTCTCAGAGATTAAAATCTCTGGCCACGTAAGGTCCCAGTTCTGTGACTTGTCCCTGGGAATCAATCAGTGTTTCCCAGTCACCTGGGCTTGGACTGACGCAGGCAATTGTTACTGCCGCCATTTGCATTGCTTCCTCTCTCCAGGCTCCTCCCAACGTCATTCCACACCTCTTGCCCCTCCCTCTTTTACTTCTCCTTCCATCCTGGGCCTACCCACAATAGTATCCCCCCTCCCCCTTCCCCAAGATCCGGGTTCTGATGCCTATTGGAGGCTGCCCTGGGCGTAGAGGTTGCCTACCTTCGACACCAACAACCCAAGCGTAAAACTGTCTACCTGATTTTCACCATGACCTGCACCCAGAACGGCAGACTAGGACCCAGTGTTCTTGACCCAAGAACCCTAGTTCTTTCAGTTTTGTTTTGTTCTGTTCTTTTTTTTTTTTAAGGCCTTAGTTGTCATTTAATTGCAGTGTCTCTGCCAGTTTCCCTATCAGTGGAGGTAGGCAGTGATGAGGTAAGAGGGAATAATGCTAGCCCTTTACCACATTATAAGGAAAGATGGCTTTTATGACTTTTTAAACCTAAGGTCATGACTAAGCAAGGTAATGACTCTGAGAGACTTTGATCAAAGAGGAAGCATTTATTGAAATACGAACTCTTTTGTAAAATATCTCTGGGAACATACACAGGCCCTGGTAACCTTGGCTGTCTCCGGGGAGAACCAGGTGGTGGGAGTCTTGAGTTAGGGAAAACTTGTCTGTATAAACCTGTATATATGTTTAATTTTGAACCGTGTGAATATTTCACCTATTCGAGCATTGAATCAGTGACGTTTTAAGATGGCAGTAGGGGCTGATATGTGTTCCATGCCCTGACTGTTCTTTTTTTCCTTCAGATTCTAGAAAGCCATCGCTTCCAGAAAGCAAGATACTTGCTTTGACCTCTGGTTGCACTACCCTCTGTAGCTTAGCGGAGACCTCTTTTTCTGTGCGTTGAGCAGCATTTCTCACGGATAGCAACCACATTGGTCTCTAGGAAGAGTGATCCTTCAGCATTCCAAGTGTTATTTCTAGGCACCTTAATTCAAAACACTCTAACCCAGCGGTTTTCAACCAGCACCACTTTGGCCCCCCAGGGAACATTTGGTGATGTCGTGAGACATTTTTGATCGTCACAAGTGGAGGGCTGGTGCTCCTGGCATCTAGGAGGTAGAGCCTGGCGATGCCGTGTCCTGTAATGCACAGGACAGTGCCCACAACACAGAATTATTGCAGTGTTCGTAGCAGCGAGGCTGAGAAACTTGGCCCAAACCAAACTCTCCTTTTAAAAGAGGGTGGATAGGCGCCTCACTCTTCTGGATAATAGTTGTGTAACCTGAGGCATTTTCCCTAATTGATGTGAATCTTAATTTTGCTCCTTGAGGAAATGTCACCAGTACCTACCCTGACAGCCTCATTGTGGGGTGAGCATCAAACACAGCCTGGGAATACCAATGAGTGACATCACTGCCTTTATTAGCAAAAGCAACATCTCTCGGCCTCTGATTTCCAGTCAGATGCGTTCTGTTGTGCGTGGCTGCCTCCCGCAGTGCTGGCCCTGGCGACTGGTCACTTAGCATCCTGCTGCTGGCTCCAGTCTGGCCTGGGCATGGGGGAAGCACACAGTGAGGCCCAGAGCAGGACCTCGTGGCCTTCCATGTAGCCGTGGCTTCAGAATAAGAGAAAGACGTGCTCCTGATGGGGGGCTGCCATTATGGGTTTTTATCATTTGTTTATTTTTATTTCTTTTAATATACTTTTAAAGTGTACTTATGTTGAGAGTGTGTGTGAGTGAGCAAGCCAGCGGGGGATGGGCAGAGAGAGAGAGAGGGAAACACAGAATCCCAAGCAGGCTCTGCTCACAGCACAGAGCCCAACTCAGGGCTCGATCTCACAAACTATGAGATCATGACCTGAGCGGAAACCAACTGAGCCACCCAGGTGCCCCTGCCCTTTTTCTTTTAATTGAGCAGCGAGCGGATGAGCTACGTCATTCAGAGAAGGGAAATTTTTCGGTAATCCCATTAGATTTAGAAGCATGTAGAAGCATAGACCATTACCATCCACCCTGCTGGGCAGATCCTCCCTCCAAACCTTCTGCTTCCGGATAGTATCACCTGTGCTTCCGTGTTTTTCCAAACTAAGTCCTAAAGCACGTGATGACCAATCTGCCTTTATGACTTCCGGGCAAGACATGGCAGGTGATTCAGCAAAGTCAATAGGTGGCTTCCAACAGGCGGAGAAGCCAACCCTCCGATCACGGTGTTTCCTTGGACTGTTCATTTCTAAGTGACCTCCTTTGGCCTTGGCATTGGAAAGAGCGTCCAAGTGGTAAGTCACCCAGGTTTGCTACACTTCTGCGTTCTGATTAACTATGGAATTTCCATCTTGTTTTGGTCCCTGATGCCAGTAAACGTTGTCTTGGTGTCTCCAAAACACCCTAAAACGTGCCATACAGCTTTCTTCGGGGGCGACAGGAACCACTCCATTGTTGAGTGTGGTGTTAATGGCAGGTGGGAGGCTGGGGTTTTCAGTGCTTCTGCGGCCTGCTGGGCCATCTGAAAAGGAGCCCCTGCTCTCCAAGCACAATTTAGCTTTTGCTTTCAAATTAAATGGCTTTATAATATACTCTGGTGGTCTACATGCCTCCCTGCACAGGTTGGCCAGCAGGGTTCTGATCTGGCCAGCATGCCTCTTGTCCCAAGGCCTATGGCTTGTCCATTTTTTTTTTCCCAAAGATTTTAAGTAATCTTTACACCCACGTGGGGCTTGACCTTACAACCCTGAGATTAAGGGACACAGGCATCCCTGGCTTGTCCACTCTTAGCACTACCACCCCATTTCCCTTGCCTGGATAGATAGTTCACGGTGATTTTTAAAGGCGTCTCTTAGAAGTTGCTTAAGGCGGCGCCTGGGTGGCTCAGTCAGTTAAACATTCATCTTGGGGTCAGGTCGTGATCTCACACTTCATGAGTTCTGGCCCTGCGTCGGGCTCTGTGCTGACAGCTCAGAGCCTGGAGTCTGCTTCAGATTCTTTGACTCCCTTTCTCTCTGCCCCTCTCGTGCTCGCCCTCTGTCTGTCTGTCTCTCTCTCAAAAATAAATATTAAAAAAATAATAATAAAGTTGTTTAAGCACAGGGAAATGAAAAATTCTAGAATTCTTTATTCTGGAAATCCAGAAAAGAAGGCCAGTAACATAGGAGAGGTTCTAGTCTTCTCTCTACTTACAGATACTAACAGGATAAATGCCATGTGCTTATTCATAGTTTTGCTGTCTTAGGGAGTTAGAATCATTGGTTGCTGGAAGAATCTTACTTATCAAATTCGATTGAGTTTATTTAACCAGAAACCTATTACTGTGGCAAATTAAAGCATGTTATTATTAATTAGAAGCAATTTTAAAAGCTGTGTTAATAATGAGGGGGGGCCTGGTTAAACGTCCAACTCTTGATTTCGGCTCAGGTCATGATCTCACGATTCCTCACATCGAGCCTCGTGTTGGGCTGTGTGCTGATAGGGCAGAACCTGCTTGCTATTTTCCCTCTCTCTCTATGCCTCTCTCAAAATAAATTAACTTTTAAAAAGCTATGTCAATAATAAGAGCAACATTTATCCAGTGTTTAGCATATGCCACACATCTGTCGAAGCACTTCAGAATTATTAACTCATGTAATCTCATCACAACCATTTTGCTACCCTATGGATGAAAAACTGAAGTTAAGTTGCCCACCCCAAGGCACCCACATAAGTGGCAGAATGAGGCTGGGATTTTAACCCCAACTGTCTCTCTCTCGGGTATGTCAGACCCAAACCACTGTAATATTTTCTGAACCTTATGGTTCCTATGACATTAAATGGAAAGTTCTCATTTCTCCGCTAGAAGAATAGAAGCCAGGGGGTACAGGTAAAACTAGCCCCCTTTGGATTGGGAGCACAATAGTAGCGAATCATTCTGAAAAGTGTTTTCCCCGATTCAGTGGTTCCAAAGCCAGCTGTGCTTGTATGTTTCTCCTCTGAATACAGAATCTGAGCTGTAGCCGCAAAATAACTTTTTCTAGAAGGTACATATTCATTTTAAAATGAAAAACAATCTCATCTCCGGGTACTGGGTGAAACACTGGAAATAAAATGACAAAGTGCTAATTTCAAAAATCATTCTTGAGCACCGAACTAAAAATTGACAGTGAAGTATGAGATCCACCTGGAGGGGGTGATATATTTTGACCTGTCATATTAGGAGAGGAACACGTTTCAAACCTAGCTGTGCCATAGAAAGTCACAGGAGGGGTAATAACTCACTAACGACTTGCTCAATAGCAAAAAAGATCTGATAAAGCATTGGGTTGGAGGGTGAATACTTTGAAAGTTATTTTCCTGCATGAGAGTCACATTTCCCCAGATGGTACACCTGTGTTTTCTGGCAAGTTCGCTGTCTGCAGATCCTGTGTCTGTAGCTTTTATCGTAACACAGGAGGAAGATGAGGCATTCCAGCTCTCAGCACAGAAGCCTTCCCTGAGACAGTCAGCGCATTCTTAAGGAGAGAACAAGAAGACAACGGTTGTGGTCTCTGGGGATGTAAATTTAAGATTCCTGCTGTGTCTTTATCTTTTTTGCCTAACCCCCCCCCCCCCCCAGTTTGTATGTACATCCTGACATCCAGAGACACAAGTTGGATTGAGTTACAAGGAAAATGTTGAACTCTTCATAGAATCCAGCTGTGGGGTTTTTTTTCCTCAGTGAAGATCACCCACTCTTACTTTTACGGGAGTGCTTTTTCTTCAGCCAAATCTGCTGCTGCCCACTCTGCATGATGGATCAGGGAGCGTTTCGTTTTTGAGCACACGGCCGACATACGGGCTGTCCAGGTGACATTCTAATTCTCCTGGGCTACTTTTTCATACTGTGACTTTGTCATTTTTTTAAGGACATGGTCGGTGCCTGGAATATAAGACACACATTTGCTTGTACGTCCAAGCATTCATTCATGTATTCAGTTGACAAATATTTATTTAGGTTGGCACTGTGCTAGGCCTTGGGGGTAGGACAGAAGCCTAGACGGAGCTCTTCTTCCCTTCGCTAATAATGCTTTCATTCTCATGGTAGAGACAAACCGGAAGAAGTAAACAGAATAAAGCAATTACTAACTTTTAAAGTGCTCCGAAATAAACCCACACGTATATGGTAAATTAATTTGTGACAGAGGCAAGAATATACAGTGGGGAGAGGGTAGCCTCTTCAGTCACCGGTGCCAGGAAACTTGGACACTTGGGTGCCAAAGAATGAAACTGGACCCCTTTCTTACACCATACGCAAAAATTAAAATGAATTTCAGGGTGCCTGGGTGGCCCAGGCGGTTAAGCATCTGACTTTGGCTCAGGTCATGATCTCACGGTTCGTGGGTTTGAGCCCCGCCTCGGGCTCTGTGCTGACAGCTCACAGCCTGGAGCCTGCTTCAGATTCTGGGTCTCCCTCGCTGTCTACCCCTCCATCTCTGTCTCTATCAAAAATAAACATTGAAATGAATTTAAAACTTGAACGTAAGACCTCAAGCCATAAAACTCCTAGAAGAGAACATCGGTAAGCTTTTTGACGTTGGTCTCGGTGATGCTTTTTTGAACCTAACTCCAAAGGCAAGGGCAACAGAAGCAAAAATACACAAATGGAGCTGCATCAAACTAGAAAGCTTCTGCACGGTGAAGGAGACCACCCGCAACCTGAAAAGGCTATCTACTGCCTGGGAGAAGATATTTGCCAATGATAATATCCAATAAAGGGTTTAATATTCAAAATACATAAAGAACCCAAACAACTCAGTAACAAAAAAACCAAACGATGTGATTGCCAAACAGGCAGAAGATCTGAATAGACATTTTCCGAGAGAAGACCTAAGATGGCCAAACACATGAAAAGATGCTTATTAGCACCAGTAGTCGTCTGGAAAATGCAAATCAAATCCACAACTCGCATCTGTCAGAATGGCTGTTGTTAAAAAGAGAGGAAATAACAGGAGTTGTTAAAAGGCATTACTCACGCACTGTTGGTGGGAATGTACATTGGTGCAGCCACTGTGGCAGACTATATGGAGGTTCTTCAAAAATGGAAAAATAGAACTGCCGTTATGATCTAACTTGCGGCTATTTGAAGAAAACAAAAACACGTATTCGTAAAGATAAATGTACCCCCATGTTCCTTGCAGCAGTATTTACAATCGCCACGATATGGAAACAACTTAAATGTCCATTGGTAGATAAATGGATAGGTGTGATACACAAACACACACACACACACACACACACACACACACACACACACACACGCACACACACTGGAATTCTACTCATCCATAAAAAAAGAATGAAATCTTGCCATTTGTGACAACATGGATGGACCTTGAGGGCATCATACTAAGTTAAATAAGTCAGAGAAAAACAAGTAGTGTAGGATTTCACTCACACATGGAATCCTCTAAAAACGAACAAATAAAACAACTCATAGATACAGAGAATAGATTGGCTGGAGGGGGGAGGCGTAGGAGGTGGCCACGATGGGTGATCAGTATCCAGAAGTACAAACTTGCAGTTATAAAATAAATCTCAGCGATGTAATGTATGGAACGGTGATTAGGACTATATTATTGTATTGCATGTATAACATATAGATTACTGTGTTGACTATAATATCGTATTGTATATTTGGAAGTTGCTAACGGTAGATCCTGAAAGTCTGCATCAGGAGAAAAGTTTCCTAGCTCTGTATGGTGACAGGTGGTAACTAGACATACTGTGGTCACTTTGCAATATGTACAAATATCAAATCATTATGTTGTACCTCTAAAACTAATACAAGGTTATATGTCAATTGTACTTCAATTTTAAAAAATGCTATGAAGAAAATCACCAAGGGCAGGGGTGCTACTTTTTAGATAAAGTATTTAGGGGAGCCTCTTTCGATGAAGTATTCAGGGGATAAAGTATTTAGGGGAGGTGAGCTGGGGGCTGGGATCACAAGTGTGAGAAGGAGCCAGCCAACAGAAGAGTGGAAGCAAGAATGTTCTTGACAGAGAGAACAGCATTTGCCAAGTCCTAGAAGCAGGAAGGAGCTTCACGGATTCCAGAAACCGAAGGAGAGGCTGTTGTGATGGAACGTAGTGAGCAAGGAAGCAGAGGCAAGATGGGATGAGAGCAGTGGCTCTGAACTTGAGGCCCCTATTATGTCCCAGGGGACATACGACCTTGCTGTCACAGCTGGGGACGCGAGAGGGGTGCTACCAGCATGCAGTGGATTAGAGTCCAGGGTCGCAGTTACACATTCAGTGATGCACAGAATAGTCCCCAGGTCCGTCTGGCCCCGAGTGCCGAGTGCTAAATTGAGAAATCCTAAATTAAAGAGATAGGTGGTGGCCTAAGTAAAGATGTACCCCAGGCCAGACCGGCCATGGTTGCCTATGTGGGGGGGTGCGAGGGCATGATAGGAATGTTTGGTGAACCCCGGGTTCTAACTCAAGCACCTGGGTGGATGTCGTGGTCATTGATCAAGTCGGAGGGGAGTGGTATCAGGAAAGGCTTGGGAAGGAAGATCCAGTCTCCCAGTTGGGACATGTTAGTTTGGAGATATTTTGAGCCAGTGAAGGGGGGAATTTGGTGGACCCTCCGAAATGTGGATTTGGAGCTCAGGGGAGAGGTCCGAGGTTCCGCTTCTCGTTGTTGAGCCGTGGATCCATAGGAATTGGTGAGATAGATGGAGGAGAGGCCCCAGGACTGGCAAGCATTCACATTTGGAATACTACCTCTTAAGGCCCTCCTTCATGGAGTTATATTCCCAAAATAAACACAGCTGGCCAACTCATTCCCTTACAGTCTCCCGTGGGCCTTCCGTTACGTACAGAGAAAATCTACACTCCGAAGCACGACATACGAGTCCTTTACAGTCTGTCCCCAGTGGGCTTGTCTTGTCCCATCTCCTGCTGTTCAGTTCACGCCTAACTCCAGCCACGCTGAGTATGTGGATCCCGGCTCCCTTCTATCCGTGCTGATCATTCTAGAACACCTTCATTCCAGAAGCAGTTCGACCATTGCCCTTCCCCATGCTTCTAGGCGCTGACTGTTCATTACTCCTTCCCAGGCCTCCCTCAGCACCCTGCCCTTAACCTCTGTTGTATCACGGATGACTTTTGTTTTGTAATAATTGTTTGCAGTGATAGCCTGCCAAATGCTCACCTTGAGCAGCTAGAGAGCAGGGGCCTGGCCCAATCATCTTGACATCCGTAGGGTCCCATACAGTGCCTGGCCCACAACATTCAAGAGATGTATCACTTTTTTTTTCTTAATTCTAAAATTGTCATAGACTTTGCAGAGAGATATGTTCTTGAGCCTACAGTTCCGGATCTGCAGTTAGAGGTGAGATTTGTTGGAGGGTAGAAAGGTAAAGGTGGGGGGGGGGTGGTTGTGTGCAGAAAGGGGTGGAATTTATACTTTGGTTATTCGGATGGGAGAAAGAATACTTTGAAAGAGCTCAGTTCAGTTCTCTGGGCTTTTTGTGTTTCAGAGATGATAGTGATTATCTGTGTCAAGTGCATGGCTCTTTGAAACTTGGCTGTTAAGTTTTTGGCATCCGTAAGTCCCCTTGTCTATAATCTGTAGACTGCTTATGATCAGCCACTCATGGAAGAACTTCAGCAATGAAATTTTAAAAGGCAGTCTCTTAACTCCATCGTTGAAAGGTTCTTTTCTTTCTAGATGTTGCCCCACTTAGAGGCTGCCCCTAGGTAGATGCTGGTGACTGCCAGGGAGAAGCAGGATTTGACGGTGGTTGGCCGTCCATTTCTCCAGTATGGAAGCCATAGTGAACATCCTTTTCTTTGTAACGTGGAAGACATAGGACCCCGTGATGTTTTAGAGCTGCTGTTTCAAAGGGAACGAAAGGGAGTAATAGCCTGGCACTTTCCAGAAGCCGTTACGACCCTCACAAAATAGTGGCGGTGTATAGATGTTGAAGCTGCAGTCAGGACCCAAGGCAGGGAGTGATGGGAGCCCTGGCTGCCATGCTGTTCCTTTATCCCTCACCACCCCTGGGCTGAGAGGGAGTCTGGCCAGGGGGCCAGGCTGGCTCTACCATTTATGAGCTCAGCTTCATGCGGGACACTTAGTGTCAGAGCATAGCAACAACCACGCTGTGGTGTGACCGGTAAATCTGATGAGGGATGAGAAGGCTCTCGGAAGATCGAAGTTGGCTGTGCAGATATTAAATTGGTACTATTGTCGCTGGATCCTTAGTCACCCCCAGTGGAGCTTAAGCCCCGCAAGAGCAAGGACTTGGCCAACCAGGTAGAACTCAACACGGAGCGAAAGAACAGGTTGTTCTTCACCTTCTCCGTGCTGTGACACTGCTCGAATTGGGAATTCCAAACGGCGTGGGACCCTGTTCTGTATTGATGGCCGTCCCTGCTGTGGAATATTGAGGTGACAGTTGTTTTGAAAGAGCAGCGGGATTCTGTGGCAAAGGTTCATTGAAGTCGCCTTAAAAAAAGGGGGGTGTCCTATGTCCAAAAAGGAAAAATGTTTCCTTTGCTTTCCATTTCATTAAATAAAAATGAAAACTCTTGTATTATAGCTTTACCATCTTCCCGATCTGATTTAGTTTTAGGAAACTGATTTAGGCTTCAAGAGTCCCTTCTCTTCGTCTTTCTCTGCCTTTACGTGTTCTAGCTGCTCTTCCCAGACCAGTGGCATTCTGGGGGGAACCAAATGTTATTCTCTCCAAGGATGTAGAGTGCAACAGAACGAGGTGAGCATGTGTCATTGAAGACAGCAGGATGTGGACGATGGGGGTAGACGGGGCGTGTTGCGTGCGTTTTAAAGAAAAGCCTGGAAAAACCAAGCAGCACAAACGGCACAGTCGTCCTCCAAGATTTTTTTTATACTTTATTTTATTTTATTTTATTTTATTTTGGCTTCTTTCATTTTGTTTATTCTAGAGAGAGAGAGAAAGAGAGAGAGAGAGGAAGAAGGTCAGGGAAAGGGGGAGAGACAGAATCCCACGCAGGCCCTGTGCTGTCGGCACAGATTCTGACGTGGGGCTCGATCTCACAAACCGTGAGATCATGACCTGCGCCGACATCACAACTTGGATGCTTAACTGCCTGAGCCCCCCAGGCGCCCCTTTTTTTAAAATTTTTAACTTACTTATTATAAACTTGGAGGCAAATCTGTTCCACCATTCCCTCCCCTGGTGTTCAATGGGATGTTAAATTTGGATATATCTATGATATTGTAAATTAGGAGTATTTTAAAATTGTAAACACAGAAGAGATTTTGAAGCGGTGAAGTTCCATTTGTGAGCAAAATCAAAGGCTAAATAAAGTCTCTGAGATTCCGTTAGGTCAGAAAAATCTTATTTTTCAAGGAAGTATTCATTGTAATAAAAACATTAAGTTTCCCTTTCCTTTGGGAATTGGAGGTATGCCAAGTTGATCTGCAATTTTTTTTGAGAGAGAGAGAGAGCGAGAGAGAGAGAGAGATGGAGTGAGGAGAGGAGGGGCAGAGGGAGCGGGAGAGAAAGAATCCTAAGCAGGCTCCATGCTGTCAGCACATAGCCCATTGCAGGACTTGAACCCGCAAACCATGAGATGGTGACCTGAGAGCCAAAACCAAGAGTCGGGCGCTTAACTGACTGAGCCACCCACGCGCCCCCAAGTTGACCTGCTTGGATGCTGATCTCCACACTTTTTATTCGTACATTTACTTCTAAGCAAGTTTGTGTTTTTAGGCATATTGGATACTTCGATTGACATGCATATTGCTAATTTTTTAATTTGTTTTGTTTTTTGTTTTTTTCCTGGATTGTGGAAGTCCTGAATTGCTTCAGGGGAATTTACCCTTGGGTGGGAAGAAGTTACATAGGAGTAGCAGGAGCTACATAAAGCCCTTGATTGATCCAAGGAAAAGGGTGTCTTGCTCAAGATGCCAGGTAGCTGCACAGAGGAGGAGAAGCACCTTGACCCTCAGAATCCTTGGTGCACAAGGCAGAGTGTGGCTGAATCTGGGTTAGTGGGCCACAGCCCTTCACCCATAGTTTTCCATCCTCATGAAGGAAGAATTTAAACTGGCAATCTACTATTGAATAGGAAACAGATATAATCATCCGCATCCTTCCTGCTTATAGACCCAAACTCACCCGTCCCAGGGTCACCTGCACTGGAGATAATTGGGCACCCAGTAGCCTGGAAAGAGCAGGCCCCCCTTTTTAGCCCCAGAAGGTCTGTCTCCCTACTCGGTAGATAAACCTGGGCGTGTACACATGTTAGGTACACAGCTGTAGCCCTAAACACGTGGGATTGGCCTGTGACCTCTCAGAATCACGTTATACGGTGTCTGGACATTGTAGCATTATTTCCTGAATTGCCTTTCAAAAATCGATCTCAATTTACACTGTCCAGCTGATTTGGGAAAGCACATATTTTCCCTGGTTGTCACTAACGCTGAGTGCTATTCATTTTAAAAACCTTTGCCAGCAAGCTAGATGAAAATGCCTTAATTTTCCTTTTAATATTCATTCATTTTTATCACTGGTAAGTGTGACTATTTTTTTTTCCGAATAATTTTAATCCTTTGGGAGTTACACATTTTATTTATGAGAGGTACTTACGTATCAAGGGCTTGCATTTTTCTTGAAAGTGTTTTTCTGGTTCTAAATTAGTCTTTTAATTTTGCTTATTTTTTTTTTAACTCAAGCTTTTACGAAATCAAATTTTTTAATATTTCCCTAAAGGCTTTTGTCTTCACTCTCATTTTTAAATTTTATGCTGGCAGTACTTTGTTTTCACTATAATATTCATAATACAAGACTTCCCAAAGAATTCTTAATTTTCAAAAGTTTCCTGATGATGTGTTTACATGGATTCCTCTAATTAAGCTTTGGAATTATAAGATTATGGCTTTTAAAAAGATTGCTATTGTGATTGTTGTTGAAATTGGTTTAAATTTATTAATGAATAAAGAGAGAAGTAGCATCTTTAACTGTTAAGTCTTGCCTTCCAAGAGTTCAGCGTCTATATGTTTGTCTTTTATGCTCCTCAGTAAATTATTTTCTTCCAAGATCTTGTAACTATTTTTTGTTAACTATATTCCTAAGTAATTTATGTGGGATTTTTAAAAATATTATTTATTTTTGAAAGAGAGACAGAATGCAAGCAGGGGAGGGGCAGAGAGAGAGGGAGACACAGAATCTGAAGCAGGCTCCAGGCTCTGAGCTGTCAGCACAGAGCCTGACACGGGGCTTGAACCCATGATCCATGAGATCGTGACCTGAGCCGAAGTGGGATGCTTAACCAACTGAGCCACCCAGGTGCCCCAGGATTTTCTTTTTGTTCTTACTCTTGTGGGTTTTTTTTCCCCTTCCCTGTTATAAATGGGATTCTCTTCTTCTCATTACATTTCCTAGCTGGGAATGTGTAAGTTCTCGATGTGTGTGAGTTTGCTTTGTAAACTGTCAACTTCATTTTTGAAACTATTCTCCTAGGTCCATGATTGTTTCTTGGGTATGATAGGTAGCAATCATATCATCTATAAATTATAGTTTTTCTCTTTCTAACTGCTATTTTGAATTTAGCTTTCTTGTCTTATATTATTGGCTTGGTCTTCCATAATCGTATCAAAGAATGTTAGTGATAAAAGGACTTGTCTTGTTCATGATTTTAAAAGCCAAATGGCTATTATACTGTCTCCCAGAGTCCATTCCGCTATTCACATGGATTATTAATAGCTATTTACATAAAAATCCCTTAGTCAGGGGGTGCCTTAGTGGCTCGGTTGAGCGTCTGATTTTTGATTTTGGCTCAGGTCATGATCCTGGGTTCATGGGATCGAGCCCTGCGTCAGGCTCCACAGTGAGTGTGGAGCCTGCTTGGGATTCTCTCTCTCCTTCTGTGTGTCTGTCTCTCTCCCTCTCTCTCTCTCTCTCTCCTTCTGCCTCTCTCCCCTGCTCATGTGCTCTGTCTCTGAAATAAAAAAATAATTTAAAAAATGAGTTAAAAAAATCCCTTGGTCAGATACATTTGGGAAGTGTCATTCTTCTTCCAATAATATAATGTTGTCATTTAGCTCAAGAACTGTTTTTCGTGTTGAGAAAGTTAGTTTCTTACTCTGGTTTTTCTAAGAATTGTTTAAAATCTTAATTGGATATTGACTTTTTTACATAACTGATTTATGCAGACCATGGAAAGGCAGTCATTGAAAGCATAGTCAGCTTGTAAGATACTCTGAGTACTTAAAAGTAGTAATATTAAACTTTTTCTTAAAACATTATTTAATTTGGATTTGGTATCAGTCTGGATAGATGGAATAACTGTAGTATTTGCTTATAATTTGAGGCCGTTTTTAGAATTTCTTCCTTATAAGCCTTTTGGCCTTTCCCCCAGACCAGAGCAATCTATGTGGAAATTATCCTGAGTTAACACACAGGCTGTTCTGGGGTAGGCAGGTTGCTGAAATCCATCTTCCTGAGAAGTTTTGTTTGGGGCAAGGGAAAAAAAATAGACTTTTGCTTATTAGAAATTTTTTTTTGCCTGAAATTCTTCGTTTATTCATCTTAACTTTACTTTTGAATGTAATTTCCTATTATATTTGGGCTTCTGTTTCTCCCCTTGTAAAATTTGGAGTGTGGATGACAGCTAAATGCCATTTATGTTTCTTGGGTTTTTTAAATAGATTTGTTTTGGGTTTTGTTTGTGTGTTTCTTGATTCTGTGATTATTCCCGGCAGCAATTTCTTTATTAAGGGTATGCAAGATGCCACAGAAAAGTGCAAAAGAAGGGAGTTTACATTTTATTTCTCATCTGTGTTAAGAGTGTCTCAGGTGGTTTTCCTTTTGGTGCAAAGGTGATAATATCTTGCGTATTTTCCCACCCTTCCTTAAACACCTTTTGGATTAGAAACTCAGATCATTCTGTGGGTTTAAAAAAGATGAATCCTCTGTGGCCAGAAGTGGAGATTTCCTCTTTCATGTGGAGTCCAGGGAAAATGAATACACTGGAAAATTACCAAAATTGCCAAAGGTTTCAATCTTGTAGGAATAGAAAGTTAAGTGTGCATAAAGCACGGGACTGTGTCCCCACCCCACTTTCTCTTCAAGCCTAGGGGAGTCTGGCCACGATCAGAGTCTCAGATGTAGAAGTGGTCTTGTGGGGCGAAGAGAAGAAAGGCTAGAGGGCTGAATTCCTTTTGGATGCTACTTTGGTCACCTCTAGTTCAAAAAGCTCCTGTAGAGACCATCTCTCATCCAGAAGGCCAGATGTGTACTCATGTCAAAGCCATCACCCTGTTCATTCAACAGATGGTCATCTAGGGCCCGTTTGGTGCCATGCGCTGGGACCGCAGGCGTGCAAACCGATCTTAATTTCAGCCCTTTGCAAATTATCAGTGAAGAGGACCTTGAAAATTATTACTTGTAAGTCTTCGGTTTAAAGAAAGAGATATTCAGCCAACAGTCGGTCCCCTGGTTCTGACTTCAGTGTATTTAAACTGCACTATGTGTGTGAGTATTGTGCTGGTGGGTAAGTGTGACTTCTGCCTAAAAAACAGAAGAGTGACCTAGCCCAAACCACTCTGGGTAGGTCCCAGTAGAACAACTTGTATATAAATAGATTCATCCTTTGGGGCTAGTGGGGCAAAGGGTGAGAAGGTTGGGGTGCCTTGTGCAGATCAGACCAAAAAGCGTCGAGGGTGTTGTAAAATGTGTATGTGTTAGGAGTTCGCTCTTGCTGCTGTAACAAAATACCGCAACCTTGGTGGCCTAAAACAACACAAATTTATTATCTTAACAGTTCTGTAAGATACACGTGGAGCACAATATCAAAAATCAAAACGGTTAAAATCGATAGCTGAAATCAAAAAGGTATCAAAAAGACCGCATTCCTTTTTAGAAGCTCCGGAGGAGAATCCATTTTCTTGCATTTTTCCAGCTTCTGGGTGCCACTTAGTTTCCTTGCCTCGTGGCCCTTGTTTCAATCTCAAAGTCAGCAAGGGCCACTTAGTCCTTTTCACATTGTATTTTACTCGCTTACCCTCCCTTTTGCCTCTTGTGTTTTCACTTTTCAGGACCCGTGTTATTATAGTGGGCCCATCGGGGTAATCCAGGACAGCACCCCCCATCTCAGGTTCAGCTGGTTACCAACCTTCATTGCACCTGCAACCTTGTAATGATTTGCCTTCTTCTTTTTTTAATATGAAATTTATTGTCAAACTGGTTTCCATACAACACCCAGTGTTCATCCCAACAGGTGCCCTCCTCAATACCTAACCCCCCCCTCCCCTCCCTCCCACCCACCCCCCATCAACCCTCAGTTTGTTCTCAGAGTTTAAGAGTCTCTTATGGTTTGGCTCCCTCCCTCTCTAACTTGTTTTTTCCTTCCCCTCCCCCATGGTCTTCTGGTAAGTTTCTCAGGATCCACATAAGAGTGAACACATATGGTATCTGTCTTTCTCTGTATGACTTATTTCACTTAGCATCACACTCTCCAGTTCCATCCACGTTGCTACAAAGGGCCATATTTCGTTCTTTCTCATTGCCAGGTAGTATTCCATTGTGTATATAAACCACAATTTCTTTATCCATTCATCCGTTGATGGACATTTAGGCTCTTTCCATAATTTGGCTATTGTTGAAAGTGCTGCTATAAACATCGGGGTACATGTGCCCTATGCATCAGCCCTCCTGTATCCCTTGGGTAAATTCCTAGCAGCGCTATTGCTGGGTCTTAGGGTAGATCTATTTTTAATTTTTTGAGGAACCTCCACACTGTTTTCCAGAGCGGCTGCACCAGTTTGCATTCCCAGCAACAGTGCAAGAGGGTTCCCGTTTCTCCACATCCTCTCCAGCATCTACAGTCTCCTGATGTGTTCATTTTAGCCACTCTGACTGGCGTGAGGTGATATCTCAGTGTGGTTTTGATGTGTATTTCCCTGATGAGGAGTGACGTTGAGCATCTTTTCATGCGCCTGTTGGCCATCTGGATGTCTTCTTTAGAGAAGTGTCTATTTGTGTTTTCTGCCCATTTCTTCACTGGATTATTTGTTTTTCGGGTGTGGAGTTTGGTGAGGTCTTTATAGATTTTGGATACGAGCCCTTTGTCTGATAGGTCATTTGCAAATATCTTTTCCCATTCCGTCAGTTGCCTTTCAGTTTTGTTGATAGTTTCCTCTGCAGTGCAGAAGCTTTTTATCTTCATGAGGTCCCAGTAGTTCATTTTTGCTTTTAATTCCCTTGCCTTTGGAGATGTGTCAAGTAAGAAATTGCTGCGGCTGAGGTCAGAGAGGTTTTTTCCTGCTTTATCCTCCAGGGTTTCATTTGCCTTCTAAGGAAACATACTCAGGCTTCATAGGTTCATAGGGATTAGGACCTGAACCTATTTGGAGACCTTTGTTCTGTCTACCACAATGTAACAGTGTCCTCCTCTGAGTACATAGGGCCCTTTGCCATCCCTTTATCACCTTCTTTAAGTCTGTCCGAGACTCTCAACAGACACTGCTTGAGCCCCTGAGGCATGGAGACTGTCTCCCATCTGTATTTCCTTCCGCCCCTCTCTTTCCCCTCACACTTCTATTTAACCAGAGTAAGAAACACACCTCCAGGACCTAAATCTCCCAGTAATAAAGTTACATAGGTAAGAGATCGTCTTACCAGGTGTAAGCGTGGAACAGGGCTTCCAATGCTACCATGTGATGGATAATCAAGAATGGCTGACGTTCCTACCGTAACATGAAGCAGTCGGTCTTTGAACACAGTTTTTAAAATCAGATTTTGAGCTCACTGCTAGAGATAGTCTCCTTCATTTCCTGTATTATTTTGCATCTTCCACAGTACCACGTGCATGTTATTTCTTCGGTGTTTACAGAAGCAGGTCCCGTTTATGAAGCATGTCTGGAAGGAGGAAATGATGGATGGAAAATCTCTACATGGGATATAGAGTCAAGTGATCTCTGGATTGGGACCCAGGGCTAGAAATATGTTGGTGACTTCACATGTACCATGGGACTGGTATTTTCCAGCATCCAGTTTGGATAGACTTGAATGGATCTTTTTAATATCTCTTTGAAAAGGGAACATTAGCTGTCCTCAGAGATTTAACATTGGGCATAAAATAGGAATAAGATCATCACGTCTGATGACAGGATTAATCCTTTTTCTTGAAAGCAGAGTGGATACCGTGTGCGCGTTTTGCCGTTGCTGACGAAAGGGGTATAGTCACCATCACTCAAGGTGGAAATAGCAGAAATGATTAATTTAGAACAGAGAAGGATTGTGGGGTGGGTGGAAGTGACATTTGTCTGCATTATATTCTTAGAAACTTAGGCTGGTAGAGTTGGAAGTGCGTCTGAAAAAAACTGTTCATTAACATAGAAGAAGATAGATGCCCAAATACTCCAGTCGGTGGCCAAGAGCGTGCTGCGTGCAACACGCAGAGTTGGAGCCCTGGCGGCCAGTATCTGGACCCTTCTCAGTGTGCTGTACTCTTTTGCAGCACCCTTGACAAATTCGTGGGGTGACCAGGCCAAGCCATGAGCCCCAGAGATGCGCTTCGTGTCGATTTCCCCTTGGGCGTTTCTCACGCGCACATGGCCGAAACATTCCCTATGCAGTTTGCCCTTGAGAACTAGAGTGTTGCCTGCTGTATGCACAGTAGCCCCTGCGTTTGTGTGTACGTGTGCATGCATACGTGGAAGGCAGAGAGGGTGGGCAGGCTTATTTGTACACACATGATGCCAGCCGCATTTTTAAGGACCAGGATCAGGACAAAGGCGAACAGAGTACTTTCCTGTCCTGCTTCTCCATCGTTGTTTTTTTCATTTTTTTAATGTTTATTTATTTATTTTTGAGAGAGAGAGAGAGAGAACCTGTAGCAGGCTATAGGCTCTGAGCTGTCAGCACAGAGCCCGATGCAGAGCTCAAACCCACAAACCGTGAGATCGTGACTTGAGCTGACGTGGGACGCTCAACCGGCAGAGCCACCCAGGCGTCCCTTGTTTTTTCCTTTTTTAATCATTTCATTGCTAGCATTTTGCACTTGGATTGATGAAGCAAAATATGAGTTAAAACAACTGTGAAGTTTTGGGGCGCTTGGGTGGCTCAGTCAGTTGGGCATCTGACTTCAGCTCAGGTCATGATCTCGCACTCTGTGAGTTCGAGCCCCACGTCAGGCTCTGCCCTGACCGCTCAGAGCCTGGAGCCTGTTTCAGATTCTGTGTCTCCCTCTCTCTCTGCCCTTGCTCCCCCCGCCCCCCCACGCTCTGTCTCTGTCTCTCTCAAAAATAAACATTTAAAAAAATTTTTTTAAACAACTGTGAAGTTTGAAGACCCCGTTCTTGATAAATAGAAGGCATTCCATTGTCGTGAATGACATACACAGACAACATAAAGTGACGTGTATTCACCGCAAATAAAAGGGTGATTTATGCTGGTGGATAGTGTGAGGGTTTTGTACTTAGATGAAGCTGTGGTTTTCAATTGGGGCTCTTTGCCCCGCCCCTTCCCTCGGGGGGCGTTTGGCAACGTGTGGACACATTCTTGACTGTCAGTTTGGAGGAAGTGATGCTTACTGGCATCTAGGGAGTAGAGGCCAGTGCACAGGACAGCCCTCCACATACACAACAAAGGGTTATCCAGTCTCAAATGTCCGTGGTGCCAAGGTTGAGAAACCCTGGCCTAAAGGAATCTATGGCTTATCTGATGCTTGGCTTTAGAAGGCTATGTCGGGAGTTGATGAACTTAGAAAGAGCTTGGCTTGTGGAGTAAACATACCAGGAGAGTGCCTGGCCCCGGGAAATTTCTGTAGGGCATCGGTTTGCTCACCCGTTGCCAAAATGCCACTTGCGAGTTCTCTCGGGCTTCTGTCCTCGGCGACAGAAATCAGCTTCCGTCTCCTCTTGACATCTGTGGATACTGTGGTTGAGAACTTAGATGTACTGTTTCGGTTTGGGGTCACGATACAGTTTCCATAACCAAGCACAGAATTCCAGAAGAGGATTAGGAATGTGAAGACCGAGGAACGCCTTACCCTCGTCCATTCTTTATCATGACAGCCCAGTCAGGGAACCCGAGGGCAGGTGAGGAAGTGGACCTCGGTGTGGTCAAATCGTGGCAGAGACCATTACAACAGCAAATAATTGGGGGGGGAAAAAAAAAGCAGGGGTTGGGGGAGAAACGGGAAAGGGAGAAATGACTAGGAGGCCGCTAGAGCCCTGCCCGGGTGCTGTGTTCTACTCACAGACGGAGGGTAAGAAGAATGATCTGTATTTCCTTGTTCCTTTTGGAATCTTTGAAAGAAAATTTCCATACCGTTTGGGGTTTTTCCCCCTTGCCAGGTGGTTAAATTCCAAACAAATTAAATCATGGGATAGAGACACAGGTATTTCCAATAATGCTCCTGTTGGAGGGCTGGCTGAGGGCAGGTGGTTTCCCTCCCAGGAAAATAACACCCCTTTGCCACGGAAGCCTGGAAGGATGACGAGCTGTGGCCCCGGGGCACCAGAACCACCTGCACGTTTGGGTTGTGGCGGTCGGTGATAGAGACTGGACCTGCTTTCGCTCACCTCACTTCACAGTGAGACATGAACCCCTCTTGGGAAAGGCTATCCTTTGACCCGGCCAGACTGGAGAAGTTTTCCCCAGGTCATGTCCTGTATCTGGTGTGTCCGTCTCACAAGCCAAGCTGTTTCTGATCAACCTTCCAGTAACAGCCTAAGGCCAAGGCCTATCAGATACTGGTTCTGGGAGGGAGGTGAAATGCTGGTGCCCAGGGACAGGACCCATCAGAGTGGCCTAAAAGAGCGGAGAGTAGAGGTGTGGCTCAGAAGACAGAGACAAGGTTGAGAATCAGTCAGGCCTTTTGCACAGAGACCCAAGGAACAAGGAAGAGAGAACAATACAGAAATTTCTCGACAGACAACTGCTTGCTTTTGTGCGTCCTGAACTTTGGCTGCTGCAGGGCCTAACGAGGGGAACGCCCCACAGCAGGCGTGATGCCTCCCTAGGCTCATAGAATCTTAATGTCAGGATGGCCTTCACTTCTCCAGTAGCATCTGCTCAGTCGTTCAGCCAGTACCGAATTGAGTGCTGAGCGCAGCAGACATTTACTTGGTTCTTGTTCCTTTAGTTGGTAGTGAAGGTCATTCGTCAGTGCGGAGTCAGGGGTCTGGCAGCAGAATCCACCACGGTTTCCTCCGTTACTAGGAAAGGGCGAAGGAAACACCCCTCCATTGAGCAATGGGCTATGGGTCAGGTGCTTTCACTTGTGCTGTCCCAGCAGGTCACTTACCAGCCGGGGCCATCAGGGATCCATTTTGGGTGGTGCCGTTAGAAGACTCGTTGGTTGGGGGTCAAGTCCAGAGGTTGAAAAGAAACTGGCTAAGCACAGTCCCATCCTCTGACGGTCCAGAAAGGGGTCACAGTCTGGTGGTGAGCTGCGGTGGGAAGAATCCTGAACGAGGGGTTCATCAGCGGGCAGCTTTGACCCCGGTCCTTTTGACCTTAGGCGACATCAAAACCATTGTAACAATGCTCTCTCGGGGTTCAAGAGAAAAGGCAGAAACAAACAGCCCGTGGCCGCTCCCCCGCTGGCACTTCCGGAAATTGCACATGCGCGAAGCCAAGGTTGCTTCCCCTGGTTTCCCTCGTGAGAAAGGACTTCCCTGTTCTCCTTTCTCAGTTCGGTCTTAACTTGAAAGACTTGTCATCTGAAGTAGACGAAATGCGCTGCCTTTGTGCTCTATTGTTTAATGAAGTGGCTGTACCTGAAAACAAAACAAAACCCAGAGAGATAATGTTGGAATAAATTAGGTTAAAATTTCCAGAGCAAGTGACTTCTGCTTGCTGACCGTATACACTGGAAAGTGAATTCGGTTTGGCCTAGACATTTTTACACGTGATCTTGGCCATCATCTACTCAAATGCCGTCGTTTGTAGGGGAGGAAACTGAGACCCAGCGATACCACGTAGCTTTCTCAGAGTCTCACAGCCCCCCACCCCTCGGCATCGGGAGGGGCCCCAGACTCCGGTTTTTCTGCCTCTTTCCTGATACCAGAGGTCTGTCCATGTTAATACGGACATGTTGTATGGACATGTCTGTCCATGTTAATACGCAAATTAATACGGTGGGCCTTAGGAAGTCGGGGCAAGAGTCGTTGTCCGTGAATGTTTTTTCTTCTCTTTTTCTACCATTGGTCAAAAAGCTGGTCGGTGGCGAAGCGGAGAGATCCAATTAAGTGTCTTTTCACTTGTGTCTGGGGGCCGTTCCCCCCCCCCCCCGTCTGCACCCCCAGCGTCCAGCACCAGTGGCAGGAGGAGGGAGGGAGCCTGGGACAGTGAGATGGTGGAATGGTGCCACGGTAGGAATCTGGAAGAAGCTTCTCTGTGAGCCAGAGCTGTGGTGAATGCAGAAGCATGTGAAGCAGGCAGGGCCCCCAGTAGAGCTTCTCAGGACTGCAGGGGGAGATCCTGGCCCCTGCCACCCATCACTTCACCTTGGTGACCTGCAGCCCCCTGGCCAGGGACTCTTTTTTTTTTAATGTTTATTTGTTATTTAATGTTTATTTATTTTTGAGAGAGAGAGAGAATAGAAGAAGCCAGAATCCCTAGGAGGCTCTGTGCTGTCAGTGCAGAGCCCGACACAGGACTCGATCTCACGAACCATGGGGTCATGCCCAGAGTCAAAACCAAGACACTTAACCAACTGAGCCAGTCAGGCAGCCCCTGGCTGGGGACTGTTGTATCTCCCTTTGCGGCTGGATGTCCGGCTAGGTTTTGAGAGGGCTTCCGTTCTCCAAGGAGCTTTGAGACCTAAGGAGCTTTCCTGGCAGAAGGACTGATCCAGGAAAATCACAGTGATCTGGAAGTCAACTATGGAGACGTACAGAAGGCAAGGGAGTCACAGCCATCAGATGTGGAATGGGGGAGCTGCGGGCAGATGGCAGAGTCCCCAACACCTAACATGGCTGGGGTTTTTGTTGTTTTTCTTTTATTTTCTTCATATTTTTTAACATTTACTTATTTTTGAGAGACGCATAGCGTGAGCGGGGGAGGAGCAGAGAGAGAGAGAGAGAGAGAGACAGAATCCAAAGCGGGATCCAAGCTACGAGCTGTCAGCGCAGAGCCTGACACGGGGCTCGAACCCACAAACCATGAAATCGTGACCTGAGCCGAAATTGGACACCCAACCGACTGGCCCCCCAGGTGCCCCTTGTTGTTGTTTTTTAAATAGGGTTCTAAGATAGGGGATTTTAGAAACTAAAATCTAGGGTAGTTCTGAGAGAGTGTGCAGAGACAAAATCACATCTTGAATACAGTGTACTCCTAGATCTTGAAACAGCGAGTTTACGTGGGCAAAGAATGCTTAATCCAAACTTGGAAGTGAGCTTAGTATTTAAAATGATTCCCTAATGTCAGTGCTGTAGCATGATTATAGAGATTCTTGCAAAATACATACCTAGCCTCTGATATATCAGTCTGTACACTTGTAGTGTATAGGGTGTATAATCTTTCTGAACTTCAGTTTATTTTTCTGTAAAATGGAGGTAATAGATTTATGGCAAAAAAGTTATGTTAACTTGACCTGGCACATAACTTAACAACAGTTACTGCGAAACTTATGGCAATATTATATAAACATATCTCACCAAAGAAATCCTTATATTCGAGGCTTTCTATCCTAAAAAACAATCTTTTGTGGGGGGCGTGGGTGACTCAATCGGTTGAGCATCTGACTCTTGATTTTGGCTCAGGTCACGATCTCATGATTCATGAGATCGAGCCCCACATCAGGCTTTGCACTGTGCAGGGCCTGCTTGGGACTCTCCCTTGCTCGTACTTTCTCTGTCTCTCAAATAAAGATTTAAAAGAAAAACAATCTTTTGGTATGAAGCAAACACCTACGTTCCAAATTTATAACCCCTTCAGATAAATACTGAACATTTCAGATCTTTTTGTTTATACTTCTCTTGGCATTGTTTTTCTATGGCTTTCCAGAAATATGGGCAGAGCTACTGAGCAGGCAGTAATAATACAATAAATAATTACTATTATCATCTCCCATAATTTTTTTTAATGTTTATTTATTTCTGAGACAGAGAGAGACAGCATGAGTAGGGGAGGAGCGGAGAGAGAGGGAAACACAGAATCTGAAGCAGGCTCCAGGCTCCGAGCTGTCAGTACAGAGCCCGACGCGGGGCTCGAACCCACGAACCGTGAGATCATGACCTGAACCGAAGTTGGTCGCTCAACTGACTGAGCCACCGAGGCGCCCCTCATTTCCCATAATTTAATTGTGAATGGAGAGATAGCTTCACTTTGCATTCATTCAGGGAAGACAGCCTGATCGTAGACATTTAAAGAGAGGCCATTTTTTAAAATCCCTTTATCAACATCCCTCACCCCTTGGGTCCTCTACCTGCTCGGTGGAGCCTCTAGGAAGTATTGAGGGCCTGCACAGAGAAAAGTGGTTCAAGACTGGAAAACAGCACATCACTAGCAAATGATGCTTTTCGTTGTCACCCTGTAAAAAAACACTGTAGTTGTGGTTTGTTTCCTGTATGATTCTGTCACATTAAGCAATCAAATCCATCCCCTTTCTTCCTTTTAAATCTTAGGTCCCTATATAGGGTATATGTTCTGTATAGATGATGGGATCATCTGTTGTAGGATATATGTGAGATATGTATCCTTAGAAAATTCCCTCTGGCCCACTCAGAGAGTTCATCTTGAAAATTAAACCAAGAAGGAAAATTAAAGTGAGAGAAATTTGGAAGGAAGAGCAAAGCTAGTTTTCTTTCTTCTTAGGCCTGCTTCTTTATCGTTGATCGTTGTCCCCATTTTACCTGTCTTTCTTTACAGAGCAAAAAACTTAGTTATTAAGAAAGTTAAGGGGCACCTGGGTGGCTCAGTCGGTTGAGCGGCCGACTTCGGCTCAGGTCATGATCTCACGGTCTGTGAGTTCAAGCCCCGCGTCGGGCTCTGTGCTGACAGCTCAGAGCCTGGAGCCTGTTTCGGATTCTGTGTCTCCCTCTCTCTCTGACCCTCCCCTGTTTGTGCTCTGTCTCTCGCTGTCTCAAAAATAAATAAATGTTTAAAAAAAATTAAAAAAAAAAAAGTTAAGTAATGCATACAAATCTAGGCGCAAACGGGAAAAAAATGAATCCAGGGATCCCCGCCCCAGGAAGAAGTTTCATTTCTGGCTTTGTTCTCCTTGTTTGAGTGAATGGGTAGCCAGCAAGCCCTCCTGTTTCCTGAAGTCCAAGAATATACGTCTTGAATTAAGACGTCTTAATATACGTCTAGAATTAATTACCGAGGAGTAACCAGCGGACCCGCTGACTCTATGAGAGTGCCGGGCACTGGGCTATTTCTCTTCCTGAGCTGCATACATACGTCTCTTGAATACTGAAGACGTCGCTTGGTGGAACGAAGGGGAAAGGTTGGAGGAGGTGTCTTGGCGTCGGTAATAAAAGAACAAAATCTTATTTGCTGCAGGGGTTTGCAGAGGTATAGTAAGTTGCCCTCAAGGTCTTTGCCTCCTTGAAGGAGTTGTAACTCTCCTCTCCTAATCCCTGAAATGGTAACAGCAGTTCTGTATGTGTGTCTGTGTGTCTCTTCGTCCATCCATCCTTCTCATGCAGCAAGAGCTTTGGGGGGGCAGGAGACCTGGGGCGGGGCTAGGGGTTCATGTCCTCTGGGTAGGTGGGGATGATGTAAGGCCAGCAAGGATGGTGGAGAGAGTGCGGTTGCTGAAGCCTTGGGCGGGGAGGGCTTGGTTGCTTGTCTGGTCGCTGTCTTATGTAAAGCCAGGAGATGAGCCTAGATGCTCATTTTTTCCCGAAAGATCCCCAAATGCCGACATTGCGCTGAAACCTTTCTGCTTTGGCCCCACCTGGACTGCCCTTCAAACCAGTGCCCGTGTTTCCATGTGCCTTGCCTGGCAGAGTGCTGTGAAAATGTCTCCTGGGGACTCTCTAGGGATGAGGTGTGGCTCTGACCCACCTCCACGCCTCTGGGCAAACCACGCATCTGCTGGTTGGTGGAGAACACAGATAAAAAGGATGGAACCTGGCTTGGTTATGGCCTGGAAATAGACCCACACCGCCAAGTTCGTACCGTGGTAGTTAGACTTGCCGTAGAATTGAGCTGGGCCTGTGCTAAACCAACTGGCTAAGCTGGCATCTCTGTATTTCTGTGTCCAGTCCTGATGTCGGATGTGATGGTCGCGAACACAGACTGGGGGTTAGCCGATCTGCCTTCCAGGGCCAGCTTCGTCACCTCCTCACTTTGTGGCCTTGAGTAAGCTTCTCTGTCTTTCTGAGCCGGTGTCATGGTAAATACATCACGAGCAACAGTTTTACCTTCCTTGTAGTGTTGTGGGGATAATGTACACCAAGGAGAAAATGCCTCCCGTGCACTTAGTACAGCACCCAGATCTCAGTAAGCACCCGGGAAGCGCCAGGAGCCAACAGAATGGTGACGTGGTCTTCGTATGCTGCATTACCTCCCCGCTCCGGAAGGAAGGAAAGAAGCAGAGGTGTGGCAGGAAAGGCACCATCCTGTGAGACAGTTCCAGCTCCACATACCTGATCACTTCTCAGCACAGAGAAGGCCACCTGCAAGGCCCCTTCTAACGATACAGTGTAAGACTCTAAAAGGACAGGTAGCATCTTGACAGTTCCTCTGTATCTCTGCCCGGGTATGTTTCTCTGCCTCTCCCTCCCCCCAGGCTGCTGTTACGTGTTCCCCCAAAAGAGCCTCCTGTCCCGGTGAGCCAATTACAGAGCACTATATCGCTATTTGCAAGGAAAAAAAAAAAAAAAAAACACAAAACGAATAGAAGTATAAATTCTTCTAAGGTACTACTTTGTCTTTTTTTTAAATGTTTTTATTTATTTTTGAGACAGAGAGAGACAGAGCATGAACAGGGGAGGGGCAGAGAAAGAGGGAGACAGAATCTGAAACAGGCTCCAGGCTCCGACCTGTCGGCACAGAGCCCGACGCGGGGCTCGAACTCACAGACCGCAAGATCATGACCTGAGCCGAAGTCAGACGCTCAACCGATTGAGCTACCCAGGCGCCCCCTACTTTAAGTCTTAAGAACTATCTGGAGAAATGCAAAAACTGTATTATGGTAAAAAAAAAAAATAAATAAAGAAGAACCATTTGGTAGATGATTAAGAGATGGTTACTGTTTCTGCCCTGTGAGAGCTTATACCTTCAAAAATAAAAACTCCGGACAGCAGGCATAGAATCTTCCTATTTCACAATTTCCAGGGGCATTATTTTGTAAATGAACGTGAGCTTTAATTAATATAAAATAATTGAGTGTGGCTAGTAGTGTGTCACCATAAAGAAATGAAAATTATTTCTATAACATTTTTTTTTTGTGTGAGAGAGAGAGAGACCGAGTACGAGTTGGGGAGGGGCAGAGAGAGAGGACACAGAACCTGAAGCGGGCTCCAGGCTCTGAGCTGTCCACACAGAGCCTGATGCGGGGCTCGAACTCATGAACTGCGAGATCTTGACCTGAGCCGAAGTCAGATGCCTCACTCAGCCACCCAGGTGCCCCAAGAAATGAAAATTATTCATTTAGAGGCAGATAATAGAGTGAAGATGCAAAAGGGTCTCCCTAGTCTCGGTGATCAGGAAAATGGGCGCTAAACCAGCAAGATTAGCAAAAATGAACAGTATCAATGGTAGCTCTGTTGGTGAGGGTTTGATGATAAGCACATTCGTCTTCTCTGTTGGTGAGAATATAAACTGATGAAATCTCGTTTGGAAAGCTTTCTGGCAGCACCCCACCAAAAGTATAAATGTGCGTGTCTTTCCATCGAACGGTTCTTCTTCTAAGACTCTATGCTGCAGAAATAAGAAAGAAATGGGAGTGAATATACAAGCAGGAGTATTCATTGCAACATTATTTGCTCTTAGAACAAGAATCCTAATTGCTTTCAAAGGAAAACGGTTCAAAGAGTTGTGTTACACGCGAACCACGAAACTCTCTATAACCATTAGAGACGTTGAGATTCTGGGGGCGCCTGGGTGGTTCAGTCGGTTAAGCGTCCGATTTTAGCTCAGGTCGTGATCTCACGTCACGGTTCGTGGGTTCAAGCCCCAGGTCAGGCTGTGTGCTGTCAGTGCAGAGCCCGCTCCAGATTCTCTGTCTCCTTCTCTCTGTCCCTCCCCCACTGTCTTTGGTGTCCACTCTCTGTCTCTCAAAATTAAAACTAAAACATAAAAAATTAAAAAAAAAAAAGAATCTGGGGCGCCTGGGTGGCTCAGTCGGTAAAGCCTCCGACTTCTGTTCAGGTCATGATCTCACGGTTCATGAGTTCGAGCCTGCATCGGGCTCTGTCCCGACAGCTCAGAGCCTGGAGCCTGCTTCGGATTCTGTGTCTCCCTCTCTCTCTGCCCTTTCCCCACTCATGCTGTGTGTGTGTGTCTCTCTCTCAAAAATAAATAAACATTAAAAAAAATTTAAAAAAATCTGTAGAGACAGACATGGAAGGATATTGTATGAAAACAGCAAACTGCGGTAGAGCACAGATAGTAAGATCCATTTTTATTCTTTAACACACACACACACACACGCACGCATTTTCATTGTGTAGAGAAAAAAGTCTAGGACACACACAAAAGAAGTGATGATAGTTAACCCCGAGGAGCAAGATCGAGAAGGGCACATTCATGTTTTACTTCCTTTTTTTTGAGAAATGCATTAAAGCTATTTATTACCAAGCTATAGATGACAGGTGGTAGGCAGGGTGCGGCGGGAGGAGCTGACTGGTCCTTTGGGCTCCTTCCCTCTGTCCTCCTGGGCCTGGGCTCTGAGTGCCTCCAGCAGGTGCTCCCTGGCTGAGGCCACCTTTGACTACATGTAGAGAAGCCGCCCATGGACTTAGCATTTCCCTTGAGTAGGAGTTCATAGCTGTGCAAACTCCTGCCACGGGACCTGGGCAGAGCCATCCCAGTGACCTGAGCCAGGTATTTGGCCACGGTGGCCACTTGTCCTCAGGGTTGCGGTCTCCCTGCTTTACTTTCTGTAGTTAAGAGTTACTTGACTTGTACTCAATGAGCCTGAGTTAGTTTTTTTTTTTTTTAATTAATCATTGCTCTCTGTGTAGACTTTTCTCTTTCAAAAAAAAATTCTTTTTTTATCTTTATTTATTTTTGAGAGAGAGACAGTGTGTGAGCAGGGGAGGATCAGAGAGAGAGGGAGACACAGAATCCAAAGCAGGCTCCAGGCTCCGAGCTGTCAGCACAGAGCCCAATGCGGGGCTTGAACCCACGAACTGTGAGATCATGACATGAGCCGAAGTCGGATGCTCAACCGACTGAGCCGCCCAGGTGCCCCTAGACATTTCTCTTTGAGTCTGAGATGTTTTTGAGCCTGCATCACTGTTCGGGTAAAGAACATTCACACCTCATTTCACAGGTTACAAGCCCTCGGAATACGGGTTCAGTTACGTATAAAAGCAAGAACAGAATGACCATGGCTCACACAAAGTGGAAGTTTATTTGTCTCATGTATAACAGTTCAGGGGTAACTTACTTCCTCTGCAGAGTCTTCAGGGGCCCGAGTTTCCATCTTGTTTTGCTGTCGTTCTCATTGTGCGGCTTCCAGATACCATCAAGGAGGGGCTGCTTCATCTCTAGTCACCTCCTCTGCAGAGGACGCTCTCCCTGCTAACACTGTGACCTGGGAGGGGTGCCTGGGTGGCTCAGTCGGTTGAGCGTCCGACTTCAGCTCAGGTCATGATCTCGCAGTTGACGAGTTCAAGCCCCGTGTCGGGCTCTGTGCTGACAGCTCAGAGCCTGGAGCCTGCTTCGGATTCTGTGTCTCCCTCTCTCTGCCTCTCCCCTGCTCACGCTCTGTCTCTCTCTGTCTCAAAAATAAACATTAAAAAAAAAAACAAAAAAAAAAAGTGTGACCTGCGAGCTGGCCACATCATTTCCTCTCACTAGTCAGAAATTAGTCACCTGACTACACCTAGTTGCAAGAGAAACCAGGCAAAATACCTAATTAAAGTTTCTCTTACTGTATAATAGGGTCTCTTGACATTGGCACTCTTGACATTAGGAGCTGGGTAAGTCTTTGTCAAGGCGGCTGTGCTGTGTGGTGTAGGGTGTTAGCAGCATCCCTGGCCTGCCCAATTGATGTCCGTGGCACCTCCTAAGTATGACAACCAAAACTGTCTCCAGACACTGGCAGGTGTCCCTTGGAGGACGAAATCAGCCCTCACTGAGAACAACTGCTAAATAAGATGGACAGATAGATAATGCAGACAGTTAGCAACATCTGTCATTAGGACTGTGTTGTTCCTCCCCAAACAGTGCTTAGCGCCAGCGAAATAATTTCCCTTTAAAATCAACAATTCCTAGGGCACCTGGGTAGCTCCGTTGGTTGAGCATCCGACTTTTGATTTTGACTCAAATTACGATCTCACGGTTCGTGGGTTCCAGTCCTATGTTGGGCTTCCCTCTGGCAGCGTGGAGGCTGCTTGGGATTCTCTCTTCCTCTCTCTTTGCCCCTCCCCTACACACTCTTTCCTTTCTCTCTCTCTCTCTCTCTCTCTCTCTCTCTCTCTCAAAATAAATAAATAAACTTGAAAAAAAATCAACAACTCCCTTACAGGAAATATAATACTGTAAGACTAGTGAAACTTGATTTTGGTTGATTCTCAGGAGGTGAAAAATTAATCCTTTTTTGTTTTTATTTTTTGAATCTAAATTTGTAGTTTTTATCAAATAATGTTTCTATTTATTTTTATTTGAATATACAGACTTTGTTCCCTGGTGTGTCCAGTGTTAAGGATATTATACCATGGCACGTTTATGATGCATGTCTCAGCATACACTAATATTTTGAAAGGATTACTCTGGCAACATTCATAATGCTGTTCTATCCTAAATCAAAAATCTCATCTGCAGTTGATGGCATATCTCTTTTAAGGGCAATTAAGTGCATATAATTTACCACTGCTGAATACCTTAGGAGTACAGTATTTTTCTCTTCGTGAGAAGTGTTTGCTTAATATGCTTTTCCATATTCTTTGTTCTGCCTTTTCTCACATGTTTAGAGAATCAAGTCTTCCTTCAGATAAGTGGATACACAGGGATTTTTGTTAAAAGGCTGCTTAGTAATAAGAGAAAGTTAAATATAAAGCAAATCTGTCTGGGGCTTCTTCCAAGGGCGATTAGTGCCCAGTATGTCAAAACGACCTTGTTATGAGCCAGTTTCACGACCTAGAAGGTCTGTACAGGCACAGCGGAGGATATAATTATTCTTACTCAGTATCTCCAGCATTCTTCTTTTTGAAAATGTAGATGGCTGCAGAAATTTTATCAGAAAAGTAGTTGCCAACCATGAAAGTAACAGAATACCCCAGAAGTCATTTATGAAGCCACACTTACTGGGATAAGGGAACCAATGGGTCTGGCTGTTGTATGAACAGGGACTGGGTGGGGAGAATGGTGTTAGACGTGGGCCTAGGAGTGTAGGTGGGAAGCCAAATGGAGAATGGAGAAGGTCAACATTGAAGGCATGGAGACCCACCTAGATTTGTGGAGAGGCACTCGGATCTCTAGTGTGGCCAGGACAGCAAGCTGTCCCCCCAAACTTGCGGTCCCTCTGCCATAGCCAGACTTCCTCGTATCTCGGTGAGGCCGTGTGATTGATCCTTGCTGATGGACTGTAAGTGGGTCTTTACCTGGAGGGTCTGGACGGTGAATGGATGACAATACATTCAGATTGGTAATTCGAAGAGTATTTAGGGAAGGCACTGTTGGCAAAAGTGTGGGGGAAGAGTACAAGGAGACTACAAGGGACAGCATGGTATCTCGAGACCAGAACTAACCTCGTTGTCTGCCTTAGGCCTGAGTGGTAAGAGAAGGGTACAGTTTCTAGAACCCCAAATAGGAGTTATCTGGGGAGGCTCACAAGAAAGGAACTATAACTTTCAGGACATAGCAGTCTAAGTCCAACCTCCCACTCCCTCCCCACACCCCACCATAGGAAGGAAAGAAGGGAGTAAACACCCTGGCTTCATTTCAAACATCCCATATTCTTCTGTGGAGGTGTCCCATTGGCCAAATCCAACTGGAAGACAAGGCTGGGAAGCCCTCGAATGTAGCCGTACGGGGAGTGTGCCAGGACACAGAGTAGGGTGCGGAAGGATTGGGGAGCAGACCTGGGGTACGCAGTCTGCTCTGGGACTCGTGGCAACGGCGGTAGGAAGTGGGTGTTCCTTCACCATTCCTGATCCTCCAATCAGCCCGCTGGGTTTGTAGGACATTGAGACCCTAGGGGATGTCAGAGCCACAGTGATACAGGACACCGCCCAGCAGGGGAAAGCGGAACACCGATCAGGGACACCCACAGTGGATTTTTCCTGATTAAGAAATAAAGTTGTGTTGCACTAAGACACTAAATTTCAGGGATGCGTTTTTTACAGACGTTAGCAATGGGGGATTTTTAAATTATTATTAGCGTAGTTAGAATGAACAGGAATTAGATTGTAGAAAGTCCTGCAAGCCCATCAAGAAATTTAGATGCATTTCTCTAAGTAGTCCAGAAAAAACAAAACAGTGAAGGTTTTTAATGCTGGGAGGTGGGTAGTGTTTGCTGTTGTTGTTTTAAAGCCTCAGAAGGATGAATCCAACAGTCAGGTGGTGGGTCTAATGGGACACAGTGAGCAATCAGTTGAGGTACCCATGACCAAAACCCGTGTTGTCAGCAGGACCCGTGATTCAGTCGAGGCCAGGAGAAGCTGAAGGGATGGCCTTTTAATCACAGTCCAAGATCAGATGCCGGCCCGCCACGAAGAACTTGAGGAGGGAGGTTGTCTAAGACCCGTTTAGTGATCACCCCGCTCTATTAAAGAGCTTGGCTGGTCCACTTTGAGATGCGGAGACTGGAAAAGGACTTTGGAGAGAGTTGTGGTTGTGAGTAACTCTCAGAATGCAGAGTGTCAGGTGAGGATCTGCCCATCATCTGTAGCCCAGGGCAGGGGGCTTTGGTGAGACCACTGAAGAGTATCGTATGTGTTCCCTGGAGCCTGGGGGATACGATTGACTGTAGTACTTCCTGGGAAATTAGAAGAACGAGAGAATCGTGGGGTCAGCTCTGATGGTGGCCAAGCAAAGAGAAGGCCCTTAGGGAGTGTACGAGGAGTTTCAGGATAAATGATATGTAATCAGTTGAGGGCACTGAGCCGGTGATAAAGCTGATGTGTGGTCATCTCTGAGCCTGGTCGAGTGAGCACCTGGGGGAACTATCAGCCAGAGGAGGCGTGCTCTCCCCGCTAAAGGTGAGGACATAAGCACCATGGGAGGAGGTAACTGCAGATCCTAGGCGAGCACGCCACAGAGAAAGAGAGAGAGATACCTAGCAAGCCTTTTAAGTGCCTGGGATGTCCTCCAACTCTTCAAGCAAGACCTTCCTGCCCCCCCCCCAAAAATCAGTCAGAAAAGAGAAGCCCCCCATGGGGCACCCGGGTGCCTCAATCGGTTGAACGTCCGGCGCCGGCTCAGGTCATGATCTCGCGGTCTGTGGGTTCGAGCCCGCATCGGGCTCTGTGCTGACAGCTCGGAGCCTGGAGCCTGCTTCCGATGCTTTGTCTCCCTCTCTCTCTGCCCCTCCCCCACTTGAGCCCTGTCTCCTTCTCAAAAATGAATAAATGTTAAAAAAATTTTTTTTAAAGAAAAGAGAAGCCCCCCCAACCCTTCCCACCGCTGGCAGCCAGCTTGTGCCAGACCAGCTGGGGGAAGGGAGATGGCTACAGAAAGTATATTTAAGGTTTTTATTACTAAGTGGACTAGACCAAATACTGACATGAGACCATTTTTGGTTATCTGACGAGCAGAGGGACCTTTGCTTTGGTAAGTGCCAGATCTAACCTTGGGCAGGGGAAGATGTAACCCTAGAATAAATTTAGAGAAACCATGGGAGACAAAAACAAGGTTGGTAACGATTATGTTTCCTAAGAGTGTAGCAGTTATGTGGGGTTCTAGCATTAAGGCCTGGATTAAAGAAAATGAAATTAAAAAATGAGAAATTCCAACGTACATGTGTGTGTGTGTGTGTGTGTGTATGCATATATTTCAATTCATGCCTCAAAAGGTATTTGTAAACATAGTAGCAGTTCCTTGATTGAAAGACTTTTCTTTTCCCACATATAACAAAAAACTTAGAAAATTCACGAAGTACATGAGTTGGAAGTAGAAATCACCTATTATTCAACCACCCAGAGGTAATCATACAGTTTGATATATAGTATTTCCTTCCTGTCCTTTTTTCCTTTGTGGATGTGTATATCTACAGTTGTGAGGTTATCTTTTTCAAACTTGATTATATGTAACTTGCATCCTGCCTTTTTAACTTAACATTTTATTTTTCTAAGTTAAAAGCGCATTTTATTTTTATTTTTTTAATATAATTTATTGTCACACTGACTTACATACGATACCCAGTGCTCATCCCAACAAGTGCCCTCCTCAATGCCCATCACCCACTTTCCCCTCTCCCTTACGCCCCCCCATCCACCCTGTTTGTTCTCTGTATTTAAGAGTCTTGTGTTTTGCCTCCCTCCCTCTCTGTTTGTAACTATTTTTTCCCTTTCCCTTTCCCTTCCCTCATGGTCGTCTGTTAAGTTTCTCAAGTTCCACATATGAGTGAAAATATATGATATCTGTCCTTCTCTGACTGACTTAGGTCACTCAGCATAATACCTTCCAGTTCCATCCACATTGCTGTACGTGGCCAGATATTATTCTCATTGCCAAGTAGTAATTCCATTGTATATATAAACCACATCTTATGTATCCATTCATCAGTCGATGGACATTTAGACTCTTTCCATAATTTGGCTATTATTGAAAGTGCTGCTGTAACATTGGGGTACAAGTGCCCCTATGCATCAGCACTCCTGTATCCCTTGGGTAAATTCCTAGTAGTGCTATTGCTGGGTCGTAGGGTAGTTCTATTTTTAATTTTTTGAGGAACCTCCACACCATTTTCCAGAGCAGCTGCCCCAGTTTGCATTCCCATCAACAATGCAGGAGGGTTCCCATTTCTCCACATCTTCACCAGCATGTATAGTCTCCTGATTTGTTCATTTTAGCCACTCTGACCGGTGTGAGGTGGTATCTCAGTGTGGCTTTGATTTCTGTTTCCCTGATGATGAGTGACGTTGAGCATCTGTTCATGTGTCTGTTGGCCATCTGGATGTCTTCTTTGAAAAAGTGACTATTCATGTTTTCTGCCCATTTCTTCACTGGATTATTTGTTTTTCAGGTGTTGAGTTTGGTAAGGTCTTTATAGATTTTGGATACTAGCCCTTTATCTGATATATCATTTGCAAATATCTTTTCCTATTCTGTTGGTTGCCTAAAAACACATTTTATTTTTTTAATTTTTTTTTTAACATTTATTTATTTTTGAGACAGAGAGAGACAGAGCATGAACAGGGGAGGGGCAGAGAGAGAGGGAGACACAGATCAGAAACAGGCTCCAGGCTCTGAGCCATCAGCCCAGAGCCTGACGCGGGGCTCGAACTCACGGACCACAAGATCGTGACCTGAGCCGAAGTCGGACGCTTAACTGACTGAGCCACCCAGGCGCCCCTAAAAACACATTTTAAAAATATGGTTTAGGGACACCTAGGTGGTTCAGTTGGTTGAGTGTCTGACTCCTGAATTCTTTTCCAGTCATGATCTCACGGTTCATGGGGTCAAGCCCCATGTCGGGTTCTGTGCTGAAAGCATGGAGCCTGCTTGGGATTCTCTCTCTTCCTCTCTCTGCCCCTCCTCTGTGTGCGTGTGCACACGCTCTCTCTGTCTCTCTCAAATAAATAAACTTAATTTTGTCAAATATTCTAGATGCAGAGTTGGACTTATGAATCAATGATAACGAGAGAAAAGATTAGAGAATTTAACCCATAGCTTTCGAGATCCCACCAAGTTGTATTCATATTACCAAATAAAAGGACCACTTGGTTGAGACTCTGGTCACTTCTTTCTTCAAATTCTCTTCTCTTGGTTTCTTGAAAGCCATGTTTTCTTATTTTCTTCCTACTCCTGCCATCACTCCTATGTCACTGCGAAAGGTTCTCCTTTCTGTCTTCTCCCTAAATGTTTCACCAAGCTCCAGGTCCTTCTAGAATACTCCTCTGTCAACCCCCAATGCCATTTATATGTGGAAAACACTTATTCAAAGTTTCAGCCCAAACCTCTCTTCTGAGCTCCTGACTTACATCTTAACATCTCTGACTGGGTGTCTCACTGGCATCTCAAATGGAACACTTGATCTTCCCCCGAAAATATGTTCTCCTCCGTCTCCCCACCTCAGCCGAGCAAACTCCGTCCTCTCAGTTGCTCCAGAGAACCACCAGGATGTTTCAGGGCTTTGCTCGCCCTCATCACTAGCTCATGGCAAGTCTTAGCTCCTTCCAAAATATCTCTCGCATTCATCTTTCCTGTCCATCTTCTTGTCTATCACCCTCCTTAAGCCATCCACATCTCTTTGAAGCACTACAGCAGCCCCCTAACTCCTTTCCCTCTACCCAGCAGCCAGAGCGATCCTTTTAAAATTAGAAAGCTGTTCCTTATCAAAACACACACACACACACACACACACACACACACACACACACACACACACACACAAAACCCTTATCATGGCCTGTAAGGCCCAGATCTGGGGCCAGGGTCTTTCCAGCCTCTAGTTCTCACACTTTCCATGGGGCCCACTGCTGTGTATTTACCATGGTTTGCTTTCGGGTCCCTGAACTGCTGCTCTTCTCTGCCTGGAAATCTGTTCCCTTGACCTCCTAGTGGGACTCTCAGAGTTGCTCAAGGGCCAAGACCCTGTCCAGGCCACTTCTGTATCCCCATTTGTAGAAGAGCACCTGGCATGTGGGGGGCCCCCAGCCAGCCCTTGTCGACAGGACCTGCTGACTGGCCCTTCTTACCTTTCAAGTCTCTGCATGTGTACCGTTCCTCAGGGATGCCTCTCCTAACTCCACCTTTCCAAATTGACCTCCACCCTGTTGGCCTCAGTGACATCACCCTCTTGTTCATATCCCTGACTGCTCTTGTCATTGTGTGTGTGAGTCTTTGCCTAATGTCTGTCTCCCCCACCAGACCAGAAGCTCCCATGAGAGCAAGAACATTGTGCTATTCTCTCCAGCACCGGTGCCTGGCTCAAAGAAAGTTCTCAGATCGCTGTTAAATGAACGAACAGCATCTGACTGAATGGCATTCTGAGGGGAGCTCTTCTCTTTACCTGGGGCAACCCCCGGGGAAAATGCTAGAAATCAGCCCTGAACTGGAGGATGATCTGCAGAATCATGGCACCCTCACAGTTGGCTATGTCCCAATCCCTACACTTTGTGCATTCGTTAGCTTACATGGAAAAAGGACTTCCCAGATGGGATTTGGTTAAAGATCTTGAGATGGAAAGATCCTCCTGCACTCTCCTGGCAGGGCCTCATGACAAGGAGGCAGGAGGTTCAGAGTCCACGAAGGCAATGTGACAAGAGCTGAGGTTAGAGGGAGAAAGAGAGTTGAAGATGCTGCTGTCTCTGAAGACGAAGAGGCCCCAAGTCAATGAATGTGGGTGGCTTCTAGAGGCTCGGAAATTCAAGGAAACGGATTCTCCCCTGAGCTTCCAGAAGGAACACAGCCCTACCAGCACCTTGATTTTAGGACTTGTGACCTACAGAACTGTATGATGATAAGTTTGTGTTGAGCACACTCATTTGTGGTAATTTGCTACAGCAGCAGTAGAAACCTAACACACAGAGGGACTGGAGCATTGGTTTGAACAAGTGGAAGATGAGAGTGCCCCCCTCTCCCGTTCAGAAGGCTTTAGGTTGCCCACCCATAAACCATCCCATTTCTGTACTCCTACAGCTCGTTTCATGCAATCTTTCCTACTTTCTTTCCCTTTAATTCTACCACTGGGGCAAAGAAGCCTGTGCCTCTGTTCTTGAGTATAGGTTCAGAGATGAGGGGAACACGGACCTGGAGGTAGGGGTTCTCCCTGTCGGACAAGGATTCCCACCTCTCGCTGTGAAGAGCTGTCGCTGAGCTATTTTTTCATGGCCCAGTCTAAGGCCCCTTGGCAGTGAACATCTCTAATTTAGAATTAGACTCTCTAGGGGCCTGGGTGGCTCCTAGTCGATTAAGCATCCGACTGCGGCTCGGGTCATGATTGTGAGGTTTGTGAGTTCGAGCCCCTTTTCGGACAGATTCTGTGTCTCCGTCTCTGTCTGCCCCTCCCTTGCTCATACTCTACCTCTCAAAACAAACGTTAAAAAAAATTTTAGAATTAGACTCTCTAGATCTCTGTGTGGTTTTGGAAAAACACATTCTGAAAAAAGAGAACACGTTAGACCCCTTCCTTGGGAAGAATGCACCCAACCAGAAAATGTCATTTAGAGTTTTAGGGCTTCGTGGACCTGTAAGGTCAGCTTGCTCAAAGTATCGTGTGTCTGTCTGTCTGTCTGTTTGGGAGTGTGAAAATCTCTTTTTATATCAAGATGCAGGAGTCCATGGAGGTCAGGAAGGAGTAATACTGTAAGACAGGGTTGTTTGTCAAGCTAAAGGGTTTGGACTTAATCCTATAGTGAGGACACCAGGAACCCATTAGAGGGTTTTGCACAAGGTGGTAACATGATGAGATCTATACTTTTGACAAAAATCACTCTGGCATCATCTATATTGGCTCTAATCCCGTAATTAGTTCATCGGAACACCTTGGAGGAGAAAGTGCCGTTGACATGAAATGTTTTCATACTTCCTTTTCAAGCCACCGATACCGGATGGCACATTAAGTGATCCGGTTTCATAGACAATGTGCTGGAGGAAGCAGTCTCCCGTAACCAGTGTCACGTCGGTTAAATCTTACTGTCGTCAGGATCATTGCTTCCCTGATGGTGGGTTTCCATAGATGTTGTCAGATTGTTACTTACCACCATGATTATCTCATTGTGGGAGGACTTTCCGGCTTCAGTCAGATCAGATCGTCTCCAGCAGAAAAATTCAGGCTCGTAAGATAGTGGAAGATGGTGGAGTGCTGAACCAGGCGTCTTCAGAGACCAGAGCATCATTCCTGGCTCTCCCACACCCTAGCCAAGGGACTTAGACCCGGTTAATTTCCCAGACCCACACTGTCTTTAGCTGTCAAATGGGCTTTATAAGCCCTCCCTACCTGCAAAACAGTCGTGAGGATCAAACATTAAAAGATAGCACTTTGAAAACTCGAACCTATCACACAAACCCAGAGCTGACGTTCGTTTTCCCCTTAGGATTCTCGTCAGCCCTGCGCAAGGGTGGGTTAGGAAAGAGGAGCTATGGAAGTATCAGTGGTCTACTTTCGCGGTCTTCTGTGGTTCTTTTTTCTGACTATGCAAAGCTTTAGAGGTTGTTCTAGTATCCAGGCAACGTGTTGCCTCCACTTAGCCCATGCAAAGTCCTGAATTAAAAATAGGCTCTGTTTCGCTGTGTTCCGAAATCTAGAACTACATGTTCTAAAGGAGTCAAAGGTCCCTGGTGGAGCTCGAAGGGAAAATGGTCATGTCCTAGCGCTGTGAGAGCATCAGCCAAGTCCTACAGAGAAAACTGGAGAGGCTGAGTGTGTGTGGAGCCACGGACTTGTTACTGGGTCGCTGGTCTGTTGGCTGGAATCCCGAAGGACCGAAGAAGGGCTTATGGCGCACGGTTGGCAGGGAAGGAATGTGCTGGTTGTCCAAGAGGAACCACTAGCCCTATACACGGGTTCTTTGTCACCATCATGGTTTACTAATCTGCTATCCAGAGACACTCCAGGTAGCATTTCAGTTTCACAGTTTTAAAGCACATCTTACGAGTGGCCGTGTTAGAAAATACGACAGCACGGCCATCCGCCTGCCGTGACTGCTGCCCGCTGGGAGAACTTGAGGTACTGGGTGGTGCCTTTACTGCTGGTGACTCAAGAAACCACATGCCCCAGTGAACACAGACATTCCCAGGAAGTGGGCAAGATGCTTTTTAATTCTCTGCAAATGCATGGGTGCCAAAGCATCGGATTTTACATGGAGGTGGGGAGAAGGAAACCTCAAGACTTCATCCCTCCCTTGGCAGCAAAATACCACACACACCCCCACCGCCGTTGCTGGTGGTGACATTAACAAGTGACATTGACCCGTATTTATACTGGTTTACCAAGCGGTTTACAGCTTTTCTTAGGTTGACTCATGGTTGGGTGTGATTAGAAGCAAATAAAATATTTCAGCCCTGGCATATTAAAAGGAATGGCTTCCGCAGGACTCCTTCCTCTGCTGAGGTCAAACAGCTAGACTTAAGAGGGAACTTCAGACTTGCATCCCAGGCTCATTTTGGGAGCGGGGATGGGGGATGAAAAAACAGATGTGGAAGCATCGTGGGCTTTGCAGCCAGAGTGCCATATGCTAGCGATGGGAGTGGGACAAGTCACTTCACCTCGCTGCGCCTTAAATCCCCACCTGTAAAAAGGGCAAAATCAGGGATCTTGACCTGCTAGGTGACGGTGTAGTTGCTTTTAACTTGGACTCCCCACGTGTGAGTTCCACTTGCACCTCGTCACGAGCTGTGTGAGGATAAAAGCACTCAGAAGAGTGCCTGCCACTCAGTGAACGCTCTGTACGTCTGCGCTACGATTACGACAGATTGTCGTTACATCATTGTGCGTCAAGTACCCCGCGCAAAGTGTTGATCGAAAAAATACGACCTTTTGTTACCATTTCTGTTATGTCTCCCATCAGAGCGCTTGAATTTTAAGGAGGCAGAAAGGAACGTAATAGCATCACAAGTCTGTTTTTTGGTGTAACTAAACAGACGTCAACAGAGCCCTTTCCCGAATCTTATTCCTTTGAGGATTCAAAATTTACTCTCATGCCATCGGAGAAAGATTTGTCCAGTGTTCCTTAGAGCAAGAGCGAATTCTCGAGCCTCACCCCAGACCTTCAGAATCAGAAAGTCTGGAGATGCAACCCATCGGTCTGCTCTTGATTTTGGCTTGGGTTGGCCATGCCCGTTGACTGTTTTTTTAAGACTGTTTTTTTTTTAGAGTAGTTGTAGGTGAACAGAAGCATTGAGAAGGTTCAGCGATTTCCCACCTGCTCTCCGCCTCCCACTATCAACATCCTCCCCCACAGGGTTGGGTTTGTTACAATGGATGAACCTACCTTATCACCTGGAGTCCATAGTTTACATCATGGCTCGCTCGTTATGTGTGTTCTGTGGGCTTAGATACCTGTGTCACGGCATGTAGCCATCATTACAGTATCATAAAAGGTGTTTTCCCTGCCCCGAAAACCCTCTGTGTTCTCCCTGTCTTCTCCCAACCCCTGGCAACCGTTGCTGCTTTTCCTGTCTCTGCGGTTTTGCCTTTGTCTCTTTTAAGTATCTCCGTGATTCTCGTGCTTCCTAAAGTTTGAAAACACCAGGTATAGACTTCTGCTGCTTTGACCACCTTCTGTAGTTGGGGTTCAAGGAGGAGGGTGGTCAAGAAACCATTGGTTATACTCCCTCATCTGTCTGACAGGTGTCCCGGCCCCAGAAGGACTAGAGGACTGAATTAAGCAGAAATACCGAGAGTTCCGGGTAGCAGTCAGGGGTGGGGAGGGACGAGCGCTTTGAGAGCACAGGACTCTGTTGATGGTTCTGGAACAGAACACGTCGGGGTGTCGGGTCCTCTGGAAAGTGCTGATGTCATATCTTGGGCCATACTGCTCTGAGTGATGGATAGAAATGCCTTTTGAATTTGTACGTGAGGTTAAAGTGAAGAAAATCCATTTCAGTCTTCCAAAGTCAGAGGTTTTGGTACAAAAGGTCACTGTTGCCAGTTGGTGGCATTGCAGAACTCGGGGAGCGAGAATGAAAATAGCAAACTTTTTTGTTTTTGAAGCCTAGTTGCCCTGGGGGCTTGAGTCCCAGTCTTTCGCCATCTTGCTGCCCTGGAATCTTGAAGAGGCATGTGGAAGAAGAAAAACACCGAGCCACTCTCTGCCTCCTCTAGGAAGGAGGGCAGGGAGTTGTGCTCAGAGTAGGGGGGATATCATATTTGCAGTGGGGTGAACAAGCCACCAAATGATGACTCCATGGGGAAGGGTTCGTAGAGTTGCAGAGTGGAAGTGACAGAGAAGCTCGGATCGATCCCGGCCTCCGGTTTGATCCTTGATCCTCAGATTTCCTGAATCGTGGAGATAATCCCTTCTTAAAGGCTTCAAAACTGGCTGTATGCATACAGCTCGCAGACCCTTTAAACCTATTTGGATGCCGTTCTGTGATCACAAGCAAAGGACATACAGAACCAAGCTAGGTCGTATATCCTTTCCACCCCACCCCCAACACTGGTGTCCTCTAGCCAAAGTGCCGTGATCCACAGTCACCCGAGGTTGAACCCCAGACAAGCCACTGCAAGCACAGGGCTAGGTCCCCAATAATCACTTGGTGACTTCACCTGAAATGGCCACACTTGCACAAACATTGAGAAGCATGCCTTCTGGGGCACCTGGCTGGCTGGCTGTTAAGTGCCCAACTTCAGCTCGGGTCACGATCTCGCCGTCCGTGAGTTCGAGCCCCGCGTCGGGCTCGGTGCTGACAGCTCAGAGCCTGGAGCCTGCTTCGGATTCTGTGTCTCCCTCTCATTCTGCCCCTCTCCCTCCCTCTCCCAAAAATAAACAAACATTTAAAAGATTAAAAAAAAAAAAAGAGCATGCCTTCTAATTTTCCTAAATTGAGTTACTTTGCTATTTTTCCTATTTTATTGGCTAAAACGACACACACACACACACACACACACACACACACGTATGTGTATGTATGTGTACACATATATGTATATACATTATTCCCCATTAATGTATATACATTATTCCTACACAGGTCAGTGTAGGAAATTGTGATTGTGGATTCATGGCAAAACTAGTAAGCAATTTCCAAATTAAATTTTATCCAAAGGCTCAAATTACTTTTTGCTGTCTCATTTCTTGTGAAGATAAAGTACTCCTCTTGAGGGCGCCACCTGCGTGGCTCAGTGGGTTGAGCATCCAACTCTTGGTTTTAGCTTAGGTCATGATCCCAGGGTCAAGGGATCAAGCCCTGCGTCCAGCTCTGTGCTGAGCCTAGAGCCTGCTTGGGATTCTCTGTATCTTCCTCTGCCCCTCTCCCCCACTTGCGCGCATGCACATGCTCTCTCACGCGCTCTCTCTCTCTCTCTCTCTCTCTCTCTCAAATTAAATAAGAAAATACACTTCCTGATCCATAGGTGTGTTATAGAACTTCAGATTTTTAAAAAATGTGGCTATACCATTTCTTTTTTGGTACAAATTAGAATACCATGTGTTGAAAGCATCCTACCAAATTTCTAAGCTCTTACTAACAGAAAGGTGGAGATTTGGGACTGTAATTTGACCTTAGAAATATTTGTAGGAAATACTACCACAAGAATAATTTCATATCAAGAAGGGCCCTTAATAGACCCACCGTCAAAAGAAGGAACCTGTCCTGTTTCCAAACCCAGCTTCCTCACGGTTGAGGAACAAGAAAGAAAATCTAACCCCCTTTTCCTGTTTCTGCTGCTTGTGACCTTGAACAAGGCCCTGACTGTTGAGGCTGACCCTGAGACCCTTGTTTTCTTTGCAGACTGCATCATCTGCTATCAAAGGTGCTATTCAGCTGGGGATAGGATACACCGTGGGCAATCTCACTTCGAAGCCGGATAGAGATGTTCTCATGCAAGACTTTTACGTGGTGGAAAGTGTGTTCCTACCCAGGTAAGAACATTTCTGTTTGTGAGGATTTCCATGCTAAAGAACCTTCCTGGTGGCCTCTCCACATTGAAGACTTTCCTACCAGTGAATGGGTACATGCACGCGTCGGGTCTTTAACAGGCCCAGAAGCAGCACCAAGGATTGTCACTTTCCCTTGTGCCACGTGGGTTGCGTTTATTTTTATAGGGAGACGGTAAGTAGGTTCTATGTAATGATGGTAACGCCTGGAAGATTGTATGAAGATTTGAGATTCGACGGGAAGGAGTGCAGTACTCAGAGTAATGGCTGCGTAGCGTTAGAAAAAGAGGGCATCTGCTCTGGAAAACAGTGTGGAGGTACCTCAAAAATTAAAAATAGATCTACCCTAAGACCCAGCAGTAGTGCTGCTAGGAATTTACCCAAGGGATACAGGAGGGCTGATGCATAGGGCACATGTACCCCGATGTTTATAGCAGCACTTTCAACAACAGCCAAATTATGGAAAGAGCCTAAATGTCCATCAACTGATGAATGGATAAAGAAATTGTGGTTTATATACACAATGGAGTACTACGTGGCAATGAGAAAGAATGAAATATGGCCCTTTGTAGCAACGTGGATGAAACTGGAGAGTGTGATGCTAAGTGAAATAAGCCATACAGAGAAAGACAGATACCATATGGTTTCACTCTTATGTGGACCCTGAGAAACTTAACAGGAACCCATGGGGGAGGGGAAGGAAAAAAAAAAAAAAAAGGAGGTTAGAGTGGGAGAGAGCCAAAGCATAAGAGACTCTTAAAAACTGAGAACAAACTGAGGGTTGATGGGGGGTGGGAGGGAGGGGAGGGTGGGCGATGGGTATTGAGGAGGGCACCTTTTGGGATGAGCACTGGGTGTGGTATGGAAACCAATTTGACAGTAAACTTCATATATTGAAAAATAAATAAATAAACACACCTTCCAAAGTTTAAAAAAAAAAAAAAGAAAAAGAGGGCATCTGAGAAGCAACGGCTGATGCCAGGATTTTGCGTCCCGTCATTCACAAGATGGGCTGGGGGCCCGCAGTTGGGCCTCCTATCTGGGTTCAGTCGCGTAGCTCTTCCTCCGTGAGGCCTTCAACTTAGCTCTCCTCCAGAAAACTTAGGAGAATCCCGCCCGTTTGACACCATAGGTGGTGTCAGAAACACCCCGGTTGACCCTACAGGTCACCTCCAACTCGATCGTGTTTTGGGGGGGAAATCCGTTCAACAAATCAATCTGGGGCGGATGGTGGAGACAGTTGCGTATCTGTGTGAATACACGCGGTGCCACAGAACTGGCCACTTACAGGTGGTTTAAATGGTAAGGCTTCTGTTACGTATTCTTTGCCAAAAGAAAGTAAATAAGTTAAAATGTGTTAAGTCTCGTGCTCGCTTAGGATAGGAAGAGAAGTAATCGTTATTAAGTTGGAAATGTCCCCGCGACTGCAATGGCCTAGCAAATAAAAACTCAGCTATTTGACTTGGGGGTGCAGGGCAGTCGCTTTGTCTTCGGGGCTCTGCGGATAAATGTGTAAGACACAGTTACATTTTAAAATATAAGTATTGCTCCCCAAACGAAGCCACTTTGGGTATGAGTTGTTACTTACTGGGCTCGGGTGAGAATGGCTGGGGAGAGCCTTTGACCCTCAGTATCTTCGTTGCTTTATTTTTTTTTCAAGTCTTCAGGGAAATGGTACTTAAGTTCATCTCTACATCTAGTTGTCAACTGTCCCGAAATCAACCCATTAGGTGGTGAACCGAGACAGCCTAGTTTTGCTTTAAATGCTCTTGGTTGAAGAATACAGTAGATCTATCAGGAATTTTGAAGGTTGCTTCTCTAGGGTCCTGGGCAGCCACCAGAGCTAGCTTCCAGACAATGAGAACAGTGACAGGTGCTCCGTGTCTGCTGGTCTCTTCTACCCACCGTGTCCAATCAACAGAGCCAGCTTTGGACGGGCCCCGGGGAAAAGCGGGGCCCGAGCATATGGGCCCCAGACCAGCACCCTCAGGATCACGTCGAACTTTGTTAAGAAGTCAGATCCTTGGGCCCCACCCACATCAACTGAATCAGGAACTTCAGGGATGGGCCCGAGAAATCTATTGAACCATCCTTCCAGGAGATTCTAAGCACATAATTGTTGGAGAACCACTGACCTCGCGTGTGACTTCCCATGTGACAGGGATGATCTTTCTCGTAGCTACCAAATTTTGTTCTTGGAGTTCTTACGTGATTTTTGCAACTAATGTTAAACTCCAGATGACTTTTCAGCAAACGCCTAAAATATCAAAATTACATCTGTGTCCCAAGTAAATTATGCGTGACACTCTATGAGATACTTTACAACAAGGAGCATGTAACTAGGTTTTCATGAGCTCTTTCTTGGTGCCATGAATCCTTCTGTTCGTGGATGACTTATTAAAAGTATACTGTATCTTGATGATTAAGGCAAAACGAGGTCACCTTTTTCTTCAGGAGTAGAAAAGCCAACAGTGTCCATGCCTAGAATTTGTGTCTTTGACCTTCACCCTCTAGGCCACGGAGAAGCATCAGCCCCTGTGTGGCACCCATGTCGCTGGGGGAGGGGAGGCTTAGCTAATGACCCTATTGGGAGGAACCCACTGTCACTTAAAATGTATCATTTTAACATATATATAGCTTTTTAAGCATCAGTGTGATAGGAAGCATTTGATGCAGACAAGAATTTCTTTTAGCAAATGCCATATTGTTTTTTTTTAAATAACATACACACTCTGGATGTGTTTCCATGAAAACGGAAGAAATGGATGTGGGTCTTGCTTCAGTTTCCTCATCTGGGCTGTTCGTTAATTTTGCCAAGGGACTGAGCCCAGCTCTTCTCAGTGGAGGTGATATTGGCTCTTTTGGATAAGACAACACTTTGTGCCAGGGTACACGTGTTAGGATATTTGTCACCCCTGAGGCCTTGCCAGTAATATCTATCTCTTGGTTACTCTCGCAGCCACAAAGCTCCCACAGAGTGATGAGTCAATTCAGTACCTTGGCCATGGCGACCGTTCCATGGATATAGACCCCCTGTGAAAATTAACAAACTGTACTTTATGTCAGCTACACATCCGTAAAGCTGCCAGATAAAGTTTCCTCCCTGGCCATCCATAAACTCCCACACTTGCCTGGAGACAGGAGGAAGGGGGAGGAGGTGGGCAGGACTGTCTCCGACCGTCCAAGTCTTTGATGGCTCTACAACGCAATGAATCTATCTGGGTCATAGAGAAAACTCATTGCATTGGGTGTCTTGAGATGTTCTAAGTTACTGCCACTGTCTCCCTTAGCAACGAAATGTGTCATGTTTGTTTGTTTACTTATTTCAAAGTGGTTCACAGTTATTTTTAGATATTATATCCTGTTCCACACATCATTTCATTTTGTAGATGGAAAAAAAAAAAAGCCGCTGGACTTGGGATTTGAAGGATGATAGAAAATCCCTTTCAACAGGGGCGCCTGCGTGGCTCAGTTGGTTAAGCGTCCAACTTTGGCTCAGGTCATGATCTCATGGTTTGTGGGTTCGTGCCCCGTGTCGGGCTCTGTGCTGACAGCTCAGAGCCTGGAGCCTGCTTCGGACTCTGTGTCTCCCTCTCTCTCTGCCCCTCCCCTGCTCGTGCTCTGTCTCTAAAAAATTCAATAAAATGTTAAAAAAAATTGTTTTTAATCCCTTTCAACAATCTGGTCCCATGATCTTCCATAGTCAATGTAGATTAGTAAGAGAGCTATGACCACATCGTAATCTTTTGATCCCAGGTTCTGCAGTGCAGTCAGAAACTCAAGGTTGTAGATAAAATGGCATGTGTAAAGGGACTAGGAAGAAAGAGGAGGATGTTTTCTAATGTTTTGCCATGCAAACATGACCCTGACATGGCAAAAGGAAGCAAAATTGATGAGTGCCAGCCGTGAACCGCCCATAGTTTAACTGACATAACATTTATATGATACAGCATATAGCATTAACTTATTGTTACTATCTTTCAACTTTACCCAAAAATCCATTTTACAGATGGAGTAACTGAGGCCCGGAGACAGGAAGTGTCTTAACCCAAAGCTATACAACCAATAAATGGTGATGTCAGGATTTGAACTCAGGGACAGCCGACCCTAAAGTTTTGTTTTTCCTTACACCGTGGCAAGAAAGCACGGTAACAATAGTTCCGCTTGTTTGAATCAGAGAAAGTACCCAGCTTCCACCTTAGAAAGTTTTCCCTCCAGCCCCTTGACAAGCAGCTTTAATCCTGTCCTCCGTTCCGCTTCAAGAGACGCCATCCCGGCTTTGTCTGCAATGGAAAATAGGGCTTGAAAGCTGGCAGTAAAAGTTTATATATCTTTCCATATTCAAGAGTAATCATCTACCCAAAGAATTTATAAAAATCTCTTGCATTTTAATCTCCTCCCTCATAAAATGGAGTTCAGTTTGGCGAACACAGATTGCTCTCTGTATGCACTCTTGGGGGTGGATGGGAATAGCCAAGGGATACCCTCATTGGGCAGAGAATTACCCAGAACTGCTGTGAGGGTGCGACATTTTTCTACGTGGCAGGCAAACATAGAGGTCAGCAGTTCATGTGAGCATTGCCAGATTTCAGTGCTAGATGTTAAGGTTTTGACAGATGAGGCAACTGCCTGCATTTCAAATAATACTGACGTAAACTCATCCAAGAACCCATCTCTCTCTTACCATGGGTCAGCACACTCCAGCCCATGGGACAGACCTGGCTCCTTGCCCCTTTTTGTTAATAAAGTTGCCTTGGAACACAGCCACATCCATTCATTTACATATTGTCTGTTTTCCCACCACAGCAGTAGAGCTGAGTGGTTGCAACAGAGATTCTTTTTTTTTTTTTTAATTTTTTTTAACGTTTATTCATTTTTGAGACAGAGACAGAGCATGAATGGGGGAGGGTCAGAGAGAGAGGGAGACACAGAATCCGAAACAGGCTTCAGGCTCTGAGCAGTCAGCACAGAGCCCGACATGGGGCTCGAACTCACGGACCGCGAGATCATGACCTGAGCTGAAGTCGGACGCCCAACCGACTGAGCCACCCAGGTGCCCCACAACAGAGATTCTTAAAGGATTGCCAGCCCCTCATCGGTACAGACATTCTCTAGCCCGTCTACTGTGTGGGTAGATAACACACAAATCATCAAAGAGGATGCGTGGCTGTTTCTGGACAAGCCAACCAGGATGATGTCCTTCCAAGTCAAAACTCTTCAAATATTCGTTCAACGTTTATGGGGTAGGGACGGGGAGACACCGATTTCCTACTCATAAAAGGCGCATACCTCTTCCTTTAGTTCCAGATAAGAGGTTTATTGTGTGTAGTGATTGTTATATAACATTGTAACTTACTTGAAATTGCCTTCAAACACTATTTCCCAGGATGGTACCAACTACTTGGGAAGTTCAGCATATAGACAGTGATATCCCGTGTTCCAAGTACATGACTGCCCAGGATGCAGTATTTGGTTGTGGAGTTTAAGCTGCTTTCATCTGCTGATTTTTAAAGATTGGCTGTTAGCTGGCTGGCCTTAAAAGATGGTGTGGCCTTCTGGGTGTCTCAGTCGGCTAAACGTCTGACCTCTGCTCAGGTCATGATCTCACAGTTCGCAAGTTCAAGCCCCGCGTCGGGCTCTGTGCTGACAACTCGGAGCCTGGAGCCTGCTTCGGAGTCTGTCTCTCCCTCTCTGTCTATACCTCCCATACTTGGGCTCTGTCTCTGTCTCTCTCTCAAAAAATAAATAAAACACGAATCTAATGTTCTCATCTTGTTTGTTCCTGACCAGCTTAGGCCATTACTGTTGTTGTTTTGTTTTTTTTTTTTTTTTACCTGCTAAATGGGAATCGCCAGGTAGTGGCTAGCGCTTCCTTCAGACTTCAACATTGTATAATTCTAAACGTCCATTGCCACTAAGAAATACGTTTTTGTAAATTTGTTTAATGTTTATCTTTGAGAGACAGGGAGAGACAGAGCACCAGCAGGGAAGGGGGAGAGAGAGAGGGAGACACAGAGTCGGAAGCAGGCTCCAGGCTCCGAGCGGCCAGCACAGAGCCTGACACGGTGCTCGAACCCACGAACCGTGAGATCAGGACCCGAGCCGGAGTCGGACGCTTCACCGACTGAGCCACTCAGGTGTCCTGAGAAATACATATTTTTAGATTTAATAATAGCAGTGGTGGGGCGCCTGGGTGGCTCAGTCGGTGGAGCATCCAACTCTTGGTTTCAGCTCAGGTCATGGTCTCACAGTTGTGAGATTCTCGCTTAAGATTCTCTCACAGTCTTGGTCCCCCAACTGCATAAGAATAAGCCATTTGAAGAAAAACACCAAGGAGTAGAACACGGGGGTTTTATCTTACTGTGTGAACATTGAAGCTAATGTCATGCATTCTAATGGAATCAATGACTTTGATTGCATGAGCTACCAAGGACAGAAGAGGGTGGAAGAAATAAGAAACTGACAACACTCTCAGCCCCCTGAAAGCAGCCCGATTCGGAACCCAAGGATCTGTACTTGCTTTTACTTGTTTGCAAGGGGGCGGAGGCATGTCAGTGGTCACTTTGAGCCTCTTTGATTTTCTCTCTTATTTCTGCCCAGCCAGCATTTTCAAGTTACTCCATGTCCTAGGAGTTCCAGAATTATTCCTCTTGACAATCCCATAGGACCTGGAACTGAGTATATGTCCCCTGAGACGTCTCAAAATACCGACTGAGGAAATGTTCGGATGCGATGTCCGGGCAGCACATGTGCATTGTGAATATTCAACTATTCTCGCTTCAGGAAACAGCAACTGTTCAGATGAGTAGGTGATTTGGGGCCGTTTCACACACGGAGCTGATGCAGAGGTGACGGCTCTTATCCCGGGCAGTCCCGGTCCCTGCACCACTGCCCTGAAGGGCAAGCCTTGCTGCTGCCTTAGTGCAAGCTTCACCTCTGCAGATAAGATGTATTATCTGATGTCAAGCCCTGACAATACAAGCCAACTACTTCCGCTGGAAGTCACCAGAAGAAGCCGTCATCTGTGACCACGCGAGAGGAAGAACTGGCCGAAGTGGATATATTGAATAGATAATCTCCTAAATAGCTTTCAAGGGTGATTTTTGACGATGATGGGTTTTTTTTTAACTAATTAATTTTGAAATTCCAGTGTAATTAGCATACAGTGTTATGCTGATTTCAGGGGTACAATATAGTGATTCAGTAATTCTATGCATTAGTCAGTGCTCATCAGGATAAGTGTACTTTTTAATTCCCATCACCTATTTCACCCCTGCCCCCAGCTGCTTACCCCTCGGGAGACCATCAGTTGTCTATAATGAAGAGTCTGTTTCTTGGTTTGTCTCTTTTCTTTGTTCGTTTGTTTTTTCAATTCCACATAATGAGTGAAATCATACGGTATTTGTGATTCTCTGACTTGCTTCACTTAGCATAATACTCTCTAGATCCATTCACATTGTTGCAAATGGCAACATTTCATTCTTTTTATGGCTGTTATATTCCATTGTATCTGTCTATATCTCTAGACTATAGTGATTTTTCTTTTTTTTTTTTTTACCTTACCTGGTGAGTTTTGAACCTAACCTTCAGGTAAGAATCAACTTTACTATTTTACCATTTGTCTTAAAAACTCACTGTTTTATTCAGAAACTACTTACTGTCAGTGATGTGCTGGGTACCGATACAAAAATCTGTACAAAAATCTGGCTGCCATGGACACAGTTAAACTGTTGTAGGTTCCAAGTGTTTGTTGCATGCTGAAAGCGTTTTTCTTTGCACAGGCTTACTCGTATCCATAAAAATTAGACCATGACAGAGTTGCCTTAGAGCCTCAGTGACCCACTTAGAATGTGGTAAAGAGAGATCTTGAACCTCTCTACAAAATTGTATTAATCTACTGAATTGTTCTCATTTTTCACAATGAAAACTTTTAAGTACAGGTGGATTAGGTGGCTTGTCGGATGTTGGGTGAGATATATTATAGTTGTAGTCAAAGACTAAAATGAATGATAAACATCAAAATTCAGGCTAGTGGATGCCTCTAAGGAGAAAGAGAGTTTTATGATTAATAAAAAGTATAGAAGGCAGTTCAACTATACAGATAATATTTTATTTCTTAAGCAGCATTTTAGATTCATGAGTATTCACTGGTTTATTTCTTTATACCTTTTATGTGTCATAAATATTGCACAAAAATTTTCAAAGATGAACCCAGAAGAGGGGGGAAAAAAGATAATGATGTCTCTGGGAATGCACATCAGGGTTTTAAAATCGCTAAAATATTTAAGGTCTCTTTTCCTATAAATATGGATGTAAGAAATAGTTCAGATTCAGGACTCCCCCATTTCCAGTGTGATGATTTTGTGAGTGACATTTTTAAAACCATTTCACTTATTCCTAGTTTAAAATCTTTATCCAATGTTTATGGTCAAAAAAAAATGCATTTTTCAAATCATTCCATGCACTAAGCCCTGAATCTTCTACCTAAAGCATTACAACTGGTTTCACTGAGGACGATGGAAAATCACAGGAGAAAAGTCACAGGCACAGGGGGATGATGAAGAATTTTCAGGCTGAAGACACACTGGGATTGGCAGGGAATATGGGCTTGGAGTGGCCCCTGCTGACTTAGCATCTGGTTTGACCTGATGGCCATTGCCCTTGGACATGAGCTTAGAGAGACCCTCAACTGGGGTATGTTTTTCTAACAGGGAAACTGGCCCGGGACTAGTAGAACTACAATTTGAAGTCAAAATTGTCTTTACTAATTCATTCATTCATTCTCTCTCTCTCTCTCTCTCTCTCTCTCGCGCGCGCGCGCGCGCTTTTTTTTTTTTTTTTAATATTTTAACTGCAGTGAAGGGAGCAATCTGACCCCAGCACATCATTACCCAGACTTCAGATTTAAGACCTATGCTCCACTGGCATTCCGATATTTCAGAGAACTTTTTGGTATCAAGCCTGATGATTACTTGGTAAGAACCTGTCGTTTTCCTTCCTTCTTCAGAAACGTGTGATCTAAACATTTGTCTCGTAGCAACAGCGACAAGTCGTGTGTGTCTCTTATTTTAAAATGCTCTGGAGCCTCGTAAAAGGTCCAAGTTTTATAATGATGATAAATTTAGCTTCAGGCAACATGATTTGACTCTGCAGCCCTTACTGATAACTACAGAATCTGCTATGGTAATTGATATTTAAATAACTGTGGTGTTGGTTTCTACGTCAGATCATTATTCTAACAGATATAATTAGTTATAAATACTCCTGTGAATTTTGCTGATTGCATTCTACTTGAAAGCCTTCCTGTTTTAATTGCCTTACTTATTCCATTCATCTCAAACCTGCCTTGGCCTGCAACCATATTCACCTTGACCTACAATTTGAACAGGATTTTAAAGGTGCTGGATAGGCTTGTTCTCAACATCTTTTGATGCAAGCTCTTTTTAAACGTGTTTTTATTTGGTGCAAGGGCATATTTTATCCTTAGAATTGTCGTTTCTGTCCATCATCTTTCTGGCACGCAGCAGGTGTAACACAACAGCTTTTTTGTGAGGTAGTCTGATCTGACCTCCTGCTCGAGGAACCCGGAACTTCCTTTTTGTTTCAAGAGAAAAATGGTTTATTTCATAATTTGATCACTGTTAACACCCTGGGGCTCTTCACAATCCGTTTTCAAGAAGCTGTAGGAAGGATGCCATCAAATATTTATTGTTCGTCCTTTCCTGAATGATCTTAATAAGACTTGAGCCAGATCCTGGAATAAAGCTTTGCACGGGAAGTATAGCAACATTTATCACTGGGAACAGAGACTATCGAAAGTGCATTGTATAATTTGGCTGAGATGCACATAATAAAATTCAAAGCTCATTCTCTTCTGCGCCGATGAAAACCTGAGCGTGACCCTCTTCTTTTTTTTTTTTTTTTTCAGCTTTTATTGTAACTCCAGTTAACGTGCTGTGTTACATTAGTTTCAGGTGTATAATATGGTGATTCACCACTTGCATACATCACCTGCGGCCAGCACAGCAGGTGCACTCCTTAATCCCCATCACCTGCTTCCCCCACCCCCACCCCCACCCCTCTCCCCTCAGGTATGCCTCTCTTCTTTAGTTGCGCCCTAAGAAACTCATATGACTTCTGCTCAGTGAGATGATGCTGGCTCCACAAGGCACGTTACCAAGACTTCACAGGGCAGTGGGAACTGAGTAAAAGTCCCTGGGCAGTCCTGCTCCCCTTAAATGTGTCCATCCAGGTAGCTTTCTGCCTCGCCACGCCCCTTGAGCTGTGATGTCAGGTGTCTCTACCCAGCCTGCCCTCCCCAGCTACTCCAGTGCACGAACCCATGCGTTGGGGGGAGGGGGGGGGGTGTGGATAGGTACTAGAGAAGATTCTTTGGTTTCTGACCATTCTCTCATTACTGAGTGTCACTGTCATTCAGGAAACATGTTGATGGAACTCAGTGGCGTCTTGATGCTGTTTTATTGAAAATGAGATTGTGCTCTCATCTGCCACACGTTAGAAATCTCTTGGGTTCTCCTTCTGAATTTCCTTGAGCTTCTGCTAACCGAGGAGATGGCATTTGCTTGCATTTCATAGCACAGATCCCGTCATTGTGATGAGATGGCCAACTGCCTCCCCTTCACCTGTAGGTCTGTCTTTGGCCCTCCTGGGGCCACTGAGCTACATGCTGGGAAGGCAATTTTCGCGCTCATTCTGTCTGGCAAAAGGGCTTTCTTGGGGGAAGGCCTTTTTCTGATCAATGGGGCCACGGCTTACAGAGTTTCCTAGTGAGCCTTTAAGTTGGCAAAGTTACTTTCATCACGGGGTTCGAGTGTGTACAGAGGAGCCCAGGAGACTAAGCTGATAGCTTTGCAGAGCAGAAGTCTTCCTTCATGGAGCTGGCAAAAGGTAGATTAATCGATCATCGGATACTTCGAACGCTTATGCAACAAAAATACTTTGCCACCGATTATAGGGAAATTTGAAAGTTAGAAGCCATGACCCTCAGGGAACTTAGAATCCAACCGGCAAGATGACTTTATGTGGGCGAAACATCAGTTCTACCAGACAGCAAATAAAAAGACTAGACGGAAATAGCAAACAGTCCAGGATTTCAGAGGAGGGAGGGGGTCGGTCTCTTTCTGTCGCATAGAGGATCAGGAGGGCGTGAAATGGTTTAGCTCTAGTGACTTAGAAATTGGAAGGGATTTGAGTCGGAGGGAAAGAAGGGAAGTTGACTGCACATTTGATGATGTTGAGCAGTAATGTTTTTGGTGGGATGATGGTATTGGGGGTTCAGTTTCAAAAGAGGAGTCTTTGTCTTTTAGAGATGCATGCCGGAGTCTCTCTGGAGGAAATGAGTTGATGTTCTGGGATTCGCTTTGAGAGACTATGAGGGAAGCAGGCAGAGGAGTGATGGGGGTATAGTGGAAACAAGATTGGCCATGAGTTGATAATTGCAGAAGCCAGAAGAGAAGCATATGGATATTAATTACACAATTCTCTTTGCTTTTATGCAGGTTTGAAATTTTCCGTAATGAGAAGTTGGGGGGAGGGGCAGGGAGAAAAAGATAGGAACAGGCAGGTAAGAATGCTTTTCTTCGATTCCATTTTTCCACCTCCCATATCAACACAGTCCAGTAAATGCACCCATCTCTGGGACCTACGAGAAACAGAGGGCACTGGCCCTGTAGCTAAACATGGCTACCTGGTCCCCAATGGTTATGGCCATCTACCTGCCCCGCACTGAGACACCCCCCGGGGACACCCCCAGCCCAGAACTAGAAGCTTACCTCCAAACCACTTAATCTGAAAACCCCAGCCAGTGATCTCAAGTGTGGTAGAGGAGGAAGGGGTTTTTCACCTGACATGACAGGCTTTCCAGAATTAGATACAACCATCAGACTTTTTAGTCCAACCTTTCATTATAGATGAACAGTCTAAAGCTGGGGTCGGTGAAGGAGGCACCCAAGGTTTTCCACGTTGGTAGGCGCAGACCCCAGACCAGACCTGGGATCTCCCAGCCCTCCCCCGGGCTCTTTCCCATTCCCCAGCTGCCTCTCAGCCCAGAGTCTCAGACCTCTCATTAAATGTGTTCACAGCGTAAGACTCCCTTGACCATGAAACCGTCAGCTGTGATTATCCATTCTGAGACACCTCCCCAACGGGGTCAGACACCCTTCACGAAGCATTTTTTTGGAAGAGTTAAGCCCAAATAAAACACAGGAAAATCAAATAAGACCTCCCTTAAAAAAAAAAAAAAAAAAAAGGATACCGTGCAAATGCCAAAGTACATCCTGGCGTCTGTCAAACTGGGGCTAGTTGAACCCAAATTTGTGAAAATAGACTGATCTAAAAGGGGAGAGAAGGTAACATGATAGAGTGATCGGTGACTCTCCAGCCGGGCCTGATGCTGATCCCCCTGATATGTGTGCATTTCCACTTAGTGCTGTGGTCTTGTATCTGGACTTTCGCCTGAATTACTCTGTTTACGTTCTCAGTACCATTAACATCCGCCATCTGCATACAGATTACAAGTTTCATGTTGGAACATGCATAATTTGGATTGTGAGACCGCACACTGAAGGTGCTTGTGCATACACAGCCCAGCAGCCTGGCTGTGCCTCCTTCCTTCCTTGTTCCAAAATAAACGCCTCTCGAGGGAAGGCCAAGGTCCCCGGAGCATTTTTTTCCCATCTCTGCTTGGGCAGCAAGCCTTCGGTTTGATTTCCTTCTCCCCCAGGTGCCGGAGTGGTCCAAAATCCAGGGTGATTTGTATGACGTCTTTCCAGACTCACCGGCACCAATAAGAGCAGGGTGAATATTTAACACTATCAAGGGAAAGAAATGGCAGGAAAACTTATCTGCACCCCACTGTGCAAGTTTACGTTGTTACTTTGCCTTGGCGGGGGCGGCGGGGCATTAGGGGGTGGGGGGGCAGCTGGATTGCACTTTGTAGTCTTTTCCAGCGGGAATAGTCAGGAGGCCCTACAGGAAATAGAAGGGAGACAATGAATGCATTGGAACAGCTTGCACAGAAGAGAGAGCCTGAAAGGAGGTACATAAAATGCAGGGTACACGTGGGGCCTTGTTGATCAAGGCTAATTAAAATGTTCCCGTCTCTCCTCTTTATTTACTCTTAAATGGCAACATTTCAGAGCAGGTTGCTTAGCGCAGAGCGTGGTAACCAAGAGATAGGGTGAGGTATCACGGGATTATACACGAGGACGGTAATATTCTCGATTGATATCAAAATGCCAGTTTCTTGCACACCACTGCACTGCTGGTAGTGACCCCCAGCGAGTTATTAAGAAATGCCAAAGCGATTTATTTTTCCCTGCATATCAATGTATAAATTACCTATTAAAGGAGGATTTGACAAGTAACCAATGAAGTATTTTCCCTATAATGTCACTGCTTCTAGAAGAATTTGAGGCTTTAATTAGAAGCAGATGATTAGGTCTGAATCCAGCTTTCTCTCGACCGCTCTTCCTGAATCACCCCCTAATTTCTCTATTTGCAGCCTCTAATTTCTGCATTCTGTGTTGTTGTTCGACTTCCGCAACATTAACTCCTGTCTATAGGAAGGCTCTGTGCGGGGAATTCAGAGCCCGTAAAACAAAGAATCAGAATTCCTAAAGAGAGTCTGGGGGTCTGCCTTCGCTCTTTAGAAGAGCTTGGGGTCCACACCTTTATTTTCCAATGTCTCAAATCTATGATTTTACGAGAGACCCATTTTTCTTCTTGACTCACTGTGTCCCAGCGGATCTTCGGGTAGCCTCCTCGTTGCTGGAGCTCAGCCGAAACCCTTAGTACAGTTTTTCCTCACCTAGAAGGTGTGGACTCACTCGCCTGTGTGTGGTCATGTGATAAGACATAGCCCAGCATTAAATCCTTAGCGACACCTGGGTGGCTCAGCCGGTTAAGCCTCAGACTTCGGCTCACATCACGATCGCACGGTCCGTGAGTCCGAGCCCCACGTTGGGCTCTGTGCTGACAGCTCGGAGCCTGGAGCCTGCTTCGGCTTCTGTGCCTCCCTCTCTCTCCCAAAAATAAACAAACATTAAAAAAAAGAAGAAGAAAGAAAGAAAGAAAGAAATAGGAACAGCAGTAGGTACGTGGTCACTCTTTGCCAGGGTTTTGGAAAGCATCCCCTTTGAAAACCTTCAGCTGCTTTCTTGTAGACGTTAGTGTCTTTGTTTCGGCGATGAGGTTCCTTGGACTCCGAGATGCCAAGGTACTTCCTCCAGGTCGCTGAGGTGGCCGCTGGCAGAGCCGTGATGTGAAAAAAGGTGATTCCAAGTCGCACGCCCTTCACACTCAACCAGCTCTCCAGGTGGGTCAGGAAAGCACCCTCTGCTTCCGCTGTGCTTTTACGGCCTCCTTTGTGCAGTCTTATTTTTCCTCGTCTCTGCATCACTCGTAATGACCGAGGCATTCTAATGCTGCTCAGCAAGAAAGCCTCAGGAAGCAAGCCCGGGGCCGCCTGGGCGGCTCAGTCCGCTACCCATCCGACTCTTGATTTCGGTTCACGTCACGATCTCACGGTTAAGAGATCGAGCCCCTCGTCAGGGACTCTGTGCCGACAACACACAACCTGCTTGGGATACGTTCTGTCTCTCTGTCTCTCTCTCTTCCTACCCCCGCCTTGCGTGTGCTCTTTCTCTCTCTCTCAAAATAAATCAATCCACATGAAAAAGAAAAAGCAAGCCTGGAGGAAAGAAGGAGAAGATAGAAGGCAGCACGCAGTTACTTCTTTCTTTTCTTGGAAAATTGTGTTTCCCTCATCCACGTGCTGCCGAAGCAAGAGAATTTAAAGTCACCAGTTAGAACTGCCTTTTAAGTGTTTTTTCTCCCGGTTTCTCCCTCCCCTCTCCTTGTCCCCCACTCCCCCACCTCCTACTCCCTCCTCTCAGCCTTTTCTGTGATGGACACTTAAATATCCAGAAGCCCAAGGTAGAAAGCTTTGGGCAATGTTGCCAACGTTTGCACCCTTAGGGTGCGACTGTTTAAACCCCCGCCTTTGCCCCTCACCAGGACTGGTCTCATCTCACACGCTGGGTCTTGACCTTTTTCTCTACACTCGGTGTTTCTCTAAGTCAGTAATGGGGATCCTCAGTTCATGAACACTGAGCTCCGTAACCAGACATTGACTTCTCTTCTGGGTTTGTTTTGACGTTTTTGGTGAGATCGACAGCCCTTCACCTTAATTGGTGAAGTTCAGCCCTTCGTCCGGCAAAATTTCGTGTCGTGCCTGCTGTGTGCCAGGCACCGATCCTGCCCTGTGTCACCGCGTAAGGTACGAGTAGCCGGTGCCCTTGTGGAGTTCTGCAGGCTGGTGGGGACTCGGGATCCTGAACAGGCACGTGAGGGATTTTGTGGTCACTTCCACGATGAGAACCAGAGATGCGGTGCCAGGAAGCAGACACGCTGTAGATGCACGGGAGCGGGAAGAGGGCTCCAGAGTAAGTGCTCTCCAGTCCCACACGCGTCCCTGCACGCGACGTCCCACAGCCGCTCCCTTGCTGTGCACCCTGCGTGTTCCTTTTGTCCACCTGCGGTGGCTTCTCAGCACAGTGGACAGAGCGGTCGGTCCTCTGCTCCAGACTTTCCAACGGCTTTCAGCTCCCTTGGAGCAAAGTTCCAAGTCCTTGCAGTGACCCGTGCCGCCCTGTGCGGTCTGGCCCACCTGCCCTCTGGCCGCTTTGCTTGCAGCCCTCCCTGCTCACTCTGCTCCGGCCACTGGCCCCCTGGCTGTGCCTTGAGGTCCCCAGATCTCAAGACCTTTGCATTTGGAGCTCCCCTCTCCCTGACACGCCCTTCCCCCAGACAGCCGCAGGCCTCTGCTCAAGTCCCCACCCCCTCCCCCCCCACAGTGAGGCTTTAGTGACCCAGCCTTCTTGAAGTTTATGGCAGCCCAGTCCTCAGTCACGGCTGGGACTCTGCCCCCTTTCCGTGCCTCATCTTTCTCCACAGCACTTACTGTGTTCTGATGTATAATTGATTTACTTGGTTACCGTCTGTTTTCTCCTCCTGAGCTCTAAGCTTCATGAGTGCTTGAGACGTAACAGATGCTCAGCAGAAGTTTTCTCAGTGTTAAATGAATACATGAATGAGTAATAGTCAGCCCGGTGAAGGTAGAATGGAAGTTGTTTGGGATAAAGGAAAATGCAGAATCCTCGTAGTTGAGTGTCGCTGGCACATTTGAGAATATGGGAAGCACCTCTTCGTGGCTAAAGCTAGATTTTAAGGAGGGAAGTGATGAAAGAGAAGGTTGGAAGGACAGGTGGGGCCATGCATGGCCTTGAAAGCTCTGTTAAGGGATTTGGGTGTTCTCATCTATCCAGACGTCGGAAACCATCAAGATGTGACGGCATGGAAGGACTTGATCAGACTGGCATCTTAGAAAGATCTCTGGTTTCCTGGTGGAAAATGCAGGAGAGAAATGGAGAGTGGATAGTTGAGGCAAGGTGGAGTCTCCCATAGCAATCAAGACATGATGTAAAACCACTGAATTGAGGGTATGAGCAAAAGAGATGGCACGAAGCGGGCAGATACCATCGCTAGTCTGGGTACGAAAGATGAGGAAATGGGGGGCATCGAGGTTGATGCCCAAGTTTCTGGTTTGGGAACAGAATAAATAATGTTTCCGATCCTTGAATTAGGGAAAAGAAAGAGGTTGAAGGGATGCACATGATGTAGAGTTGCCATGTATAGTTGTTTAGGGTGTGCACTGCCCAAGAATACCTGGCTAAGCTGAAGAAGTAGAGGCTGGAATCCAGCCTTTCTTTTACTTATCAGCCTTGTATATGACCCAGAGCTCCATCTTCCAGAAGAAAAGCACCTCTTTCTAGTTACTACAGAGGCATCATAGGGGCTGACCATAGCCCTGAGATGAATTTGACTTTGAACTTGTTACAAGTGAAGTGCTTATGGTGTAACCAAATAGAAATATCTACTGAAAAAGTTAGGCATACGGGGGCGCCTGGGTGACTCCGTCGGTTAAGCGCCGACTTCAGCTCAGGTCACGATCTCGCGGTTCGTGAGTTCAAGCCCCGCGTCGGGCTCTGCACTGACAGCTCAGAGCCTGGAGCCTGCTTCGGATTCTGTGTCTCCCTCTCTCGCTGCTCCTTCCCCACTCCTGCTCTGTCTCTGCCTCTCAAAAATAAATAAACATTAAAAATGTTTTAAAAAGTTAGGCGTACAGGTCTGGAGCATCATAGAGATCTGGGCTGGAGCTACAGGTGTTGAAACCATGTGTGGATGACATCTTTTGGGAAAGCAAATAGAATGGGTGTTAGTGTTCAAGTGACAAATACACAGTATAAGTTGTACCTTCGGTCGTTATTTTATGGGCACTTGGTGAAAACAAAACACCTTAGACAACAGTACTGTTGACGTTCGTTCGTTGGAAAGACATGATGATTCATGATTCTGTCATATGACACTGGAGGTGAGAAGGCGTTTCTGTTTGTCATAGAATCATTAAGATAAATGGATCAATTAAATTTCTAGAAATCCCAGAGAGCCCTCTTAGTGTACATGGAACCTCCTTTGGAAGCTCATGGAAGAGAACTTTCTGTTTCAGAATGGCCAAGATCATAATCCTACGATTTTCCTCCTTGGAAGCATCATGTATGCTAAATGTATTTTTAATCATTTATTTATCTACTCTTGTAGTATTCCATCTGTAGTGAACCTCTAATAGAGCTGTCCAACCCCGGAGCCAGTGGATCCTTGTTTTTTGTGACCAGCGATGATGAATTTATCATCAAAACCGTTCAGCATAAAGAAGCTGAGTTCCTTCAGAAGCTACTGCCAGGCTATTACATGGTAAGTAACCGTCCCATCAGTAAACTCCTACTTGAGATTTCATTATTTTCCACCACAGTTCCCCCCCACTCCCCGCCGCCATGCTTTTAAAAAAAATTATTTAGTTTTCTTTATCTGTGATTTATTTTTTAAGACTTTGTTTATTTGGAGAGAGACAGAGACAGGCGTGAGCGGAGGAGGGGCAGAGAGAGATTGGGAGAGAGAGAATCCCAAGCTGGCTCCGCACTGCCAGCAGAGAGCCCAACACGGGCGGGGCTCCGTCTCACAAAACCATGAGATCATGACCTGAGCCGAAAGCAAGAGTTGGACGCTTGATCAGCCAAGCCACCCAGGCGCCTCTTTTCCTATGCCTTTTTACAGTGACCCTGTGCCACGTTTCTTTCCCTTTGGTGAGCTTTGGGGTGTGTTTGGATTATACTGCAACGGTTATCGGATAGATTTTACAAGGTAAAGGAGCCTTGTTGTAGAGCAGAGTTGACCCACACCGTCCTGGGTTCAGATCCCAGCTCAGCCATCACCTAACTGCGTGACCACGAGTAAGTGACTTAACGTCGGAGCTGTAGTCTCCTTAGTCTGTGAAAGCTGGGAAATGCGTGTCTTTGACAAGTGTTGTGATGGAGGAAGGGTACAGGATGCGGGATAGAGGAAGCATTGCATCACAAGACTCTTGGCGTCCAGTACGTGGTAGGAATATGAGTGGTTAGCGCTCATCGAGCGCTAAGCTGTGTGTGAAACACAGCTGTAAAAATACTACTTAAGGGGCGCCTGGGTGGCTCAGTTGGTTAAGCGTCCGACTTCGGCTCAGGTCATGATCTCATAGTCTGTGAGTTCGAGCCCCGCATCAGGCTCTGTGCTGACAGCTCAGAGCCTGGAGCCTGCTTCAGATTCTGTGTCTCCCTCGCTCTCTGCCCCTTCCCCGCTCATGTTCTGTCTCTCTCTGTCTCAAAAATAAATAAAAACATTAAAAAAAATACTACTTAATTTCAGAATCTGCTGGAGACATTAAATGTTGTAAATTATACACATAAATAGAGGGGTCAAAAATCTAAATAAAAATCTTAGTGGAGAGCAGACACAGATTTTAAAAGGTTTGTTTGCTCCTGGGGCACCTGGGTGGCTCAGTTGGTTAAGTGTCTGACTTCGACTCAGGTCTTGATCTCACGGTTTGTGAGTTCAAGCCCCGCGTCGGCCTCTGTCCTGACAGCTCAGAGCCTGGAGCCTGCTTTGGATTCTGTGTCTCCCTCTCTCTCTGCCCTTCCCTCTCGCCCTCCCTGCCTGCCTCTCTCTCTCTCTGTCTCTCTCTCTCAAAAATAAGTAACATTAAAAAACCTTTTAAAGGTTTAATCCTAAACAAAACGGAAATTGTTTTAGAGCATATGGTCTATGTACTTTGTATTAGAGAAAACAGAAGATCCAGAAAAGCCAGAAAAATGCAGCCAATTTTAATTCTTTTTCCAGAGCTACATATTACTAACATTTGGTGTATGCCTTCCTGATATATTCTATTCATACACACATTTTTAAATAATATAAAATTGGGATCAAACTGACATTGCACTTTACTCACCTGCTAAGTGAATAAGTCTTAAACTTCTTTAGTTCTAAGCTTAGATAGAACTGCATTGTCCAATATGGTAGTCCTTAGCCAGATGCAGCTTTTAATTTGAAATCAATTAAAGTTAAATGAAATTGTAACCTTTAGTCAAAAAAGTGGTTTATCTGAATCTTACTTGTAAGCTAACATAACAAATAATATAATTTACCCAGTTAACAAGAAAAAATGTGAACATCACGTGATGATCCAAATAAATGTTGGGTAGAAATGAAGGCGTTCAGAATTCAGCATCTCTTCCTAATTAAAATTCTTTCAACTGGGAGTGAAGTTTTTTAACATAAATAAGTGAACACACACGTACGATGCACTCATCAGTCTCCAAGAGTTCACCTAATGCCTCATGGAGAAGAACAAGGGCCCTTTCGTTGGAAATAAAGATAAAGGTGTCCTATAGAGGTCCTGTCTGGTGTATTTGTGAGAATTTCTAGCAATAACTTTTGAGCACAAAAAGAAATAGAAGAAAAGTATAAACACAGTTCTCTATAAACAAAACAGTTAAAAAGGATAAACTTGGGGCACCTAAGTGACTCAGTCGGTTAAGCGTCTGACTTCGGCTCAGGTCATGATCTCACAGCTTGTGAGTTCAAGCCCCACGTCAGGCTCTGTGCTGACAGCTCAGAGCCTGGAGCCTGCTCTGGATTCTGTGTCTCCCTCTCTCTCTGCCCCCCGCCTTGTGCTCTGTCTCTCTCTGTCTCTCAAAAATAAATAAACATTAAAAAAAAAAAGGAGCAAAACTTCAAGAAAATTAGCCAGCAGTTTCTAGAGATGACGAGAGTCCAGATTTGCAGGATATAAGATAGGTCTACACACGCCACTGTGTTCCATTATGCAGATCATACAGAGTAGGAGAATAGAAGGAAAAAAAAGGAGATCCTGTGTATGACAACAGGAACTTGTAGTGAACATGATTAGAAGAATAAAGATCCAAATAAATGAAAGCATACTATAATTCTGATAAGGAAATCAAGTTATAGTAAGAACTATAATGTGTAAACAATAACCCCAAAAGAATTTTTTTAAGTTTGTTTATCTACTTAGAGAGTGAGCATGAGCAGGGGAGGGGCAGAGAGAGAGGGAGAGAGGGAGAGAGGGAGAGAGGGGGAGAGAGAGAGAGAGAGAGAGAGAGAGAGAGAGAGAGAACCTCCAGTAGGCTCCACGCTGTCAGCACAGAGCCCAACTTCGGGCTCGAGCTCCCGAACTATGAGATCATGACCTGAGCCGAGATCAACAGTCTGACGCTTAACTGCCTGAGCCACCCAGGTGCCTCCCCCAAAAGAATTTTTGTAATAAGAACTCTAAAATGCTTGCATCTGTAAAAACAAATATGTAAGATCAATATGAAAGAAACTACAAATTGTTATTCAAAGACATACAAAGTTCTGAAATAATGAGACACGCGTCGTTCCTGAACTCAGTATTGTAAAGATTGCAGTTCTCCCTCATCAGTTTAGAAATCCAATCTAATTGCAATCGTGAAGGCTTCTTTGAGAAAACACCAAGTGTCAGCTGACCCCGGTGCTGCCGATGAGCCTGGGGGGTCTGGGGGCCCTGGAATGGGAGACCACGGTGGCTTCTGTGGGGGTCGAGGACAAGGAGTGGATCCCGGTCACCAAGCTGGGCCACCTGGTCAAGGACATGAAGATCTGGAGAAGATCTGTCTCTTCTCCCTGCCCATCAAGGAATCTGAGATCACTGACTTTTTCCTGGGGGTGTCCCTCAAGGAGGAGCTTTTGAAGAATATGCTGCTGCAAAAGCAAACCCGTGCTGGCCAGCAGACCAGGTTCTAGGCATTTGTGGCCATCGGAGAGGACAATGGACACGTCGGTCGGGTGTTAAGTGCTCCAGGGAGGTAGCCAGTGCCGACCGTGAGGCCGTGATCCCTGCCAAACTTGCCAGGGACCTGTGTGGTGAGGTGACTCGGGGGACAAGATCGTCAAGCCCCACACTGTCCCGTGCGGGGTGACCGGCCGCTGTGGCTCTGTGCTGATGCGCTTCATCCTCGACCCCAGGGGCACTGGCACTGTCTCAGTCCCTGAGCCCAAGAAGATACGGACGATGACAGTACTGACGACTGCTACACGCCAGCCAGGGTCTGCCCTGCCACCCGGGCAACTTCACCAAGGCCACTTTTGATTCCCAAGACCTACACCTGTCTCTTCCCCACCTCTGGAAAGAGACTGTTCATCAAGTCTCCCTATCAGGAATTCACTGGCCATCTTGGGAAGCCCACACCAGAGTCTCCGTGCAGAAGACCCAGGCTCCACTTGTGTTCGCCACATAGTTTTTATACAAGGAAAACAAAGTGAACTAAGTCTGTGTTGAAAAAAAAAAAAAAAAAATGCCAGTGGGATTTTTCCCTGAACTGATTCATTTGAAAACGAAAGCAAAACAAACAAAAGAAAGTGGAAACAAATATCGTTTTAAGAGCATTTAAGAAAATAAACGGTGGAAGGGGAAGGTTGTAAGAACAGACAAAATAGTTTTGATAAGAATTAAAATGGTGGATCTGCCGGAACATGTACCAAAAAAATCCATAAACCTGCACTAATATTAAAGATGTGGAATTAGTATAGTTCTAGACAAATAGATCAATCGAGTCAGATAATTCCTATTTTCAGATCTTTCTCACACACACACATACACACACACACACACGAAATAATTCCATAGGGAGTAAAAACCAAATGTAAGTGAACAAAACTAGTAAAAATTTGGAAGAAACTAGAAGAAATTATAAGCTTGGGGTATAACATCTATATAACAAATATATAGGAATATATATAAAAGTTGGGAATTGGCGGGGAGGGGGGGCACCTGCATGACTCATTGGTTGAGGGTCCGACTTTGGCTCAGGTCATGATCTCACAGTTCTTGGGTTCAAGCCCCATGTCGGGCTCTGTGCTGACAGCAGCCTGGAGCCTGGAGCCTGCTTTGTATTCTGTGTCTCCCTCTCTCTCTGCCCCTCCCTTACTCACACTATGTCTCTGTCTCTCAAAAATAAATAAATGTTTTTAAAAAGATTTTTTTTAAAAGTTGGGAATTGGAAGAAGGATCAGGGGTAGTAGGGAACCTTTTCGTGACATAAATGCCCTCCAGCAAACTTCTTAATTTCTCTCCTACTTTTAAAGTGAAACACTAAAAATAGGCATGCATTTCTTAATAGTAGAAAAGATAACATGACTGGAAGAAAATATTTGCCCTGTAGAGAATAGGAAAATGCTAAATATTCAGAATATATTGAGAAACTCCCAACAATAACCCAAAACTACAGAAAAGCAGGCAAAGGATATTAATGCATAATTCTTTTGGAAATGGCCAGAAATAACATTAAAATGTTACATTTCTCTAATAATCCATGGTATTCCCATTTTTCAGAGAACAAGTGTCCGTTTTTTAATGATCTTGCTTACAGAGCCTTTAAAGCTTGATAGTTTGTGGCCCTGGTGACGAGTGACAAGAAACAGATGCTCTAACAAAGTGTGGCTGTGAATCGGTCTACCCATTTTGGAAGATACTTTTTCAGCAGCTATTAAAATTTTAAGTGCTCATCTTTTAGACCCCAGCAGTGAGTTTTCTTTTTAGCTCCTTTAGAGCATAGTCACACATGGCTCTAATCCATTCTTTCCCTGTTTTGAGTTGGGTCTCATTTGGGACACTCTTTTCAGTTTAGCCACTTTTAATACCATGGGTTTAGAATGATCAAGTTACTGTTCCAGTGAACCACCTTAAGAGCCAGATCAGAAATAGCAATATTTTAGTAATGGCCTTTAAAGTTTATTTATTTTTGAGAGAGAGAAACAGAGTGGGAGCAGGGGAGGGCCAGAAAGAGAGGAAGACACCGAATCTGAAGCAGGCTCCAGGCTCTGAGCTGTCAGCACAGAGCCCGACGCGGGGCTCGAACTCACGAACCGCGAGATCATGATCTGAGCCGAAGTCAGAGGCTTAACCGACTGAGTCATTCAGGCGCCTCTAGTTATGGCCTTTAATAAAGATAATCACATTCCATTTTTCATTATCATATTGGACGAAAGCACATATTTGATGGAGCATTATTTTATGAAAATTGGAGATTTAAAACATTTTTTTCCCTTTTTCTCTTTTTAGAATTTGAACCAGAATCCGAGGACTCTTTTGCCAAAATTTTACGGACTGTACTGCATGCAATCGGGGGGCATTAACATCAGGATCGTGGTAATGAACAACGTCTTACCGCGCTCCATGAGAATGCACTTCACATATGACCTGAAAGGCTCCACGTACAAGCGAAGAGCTTCCCGAAAAGAGAGGGAGAAATCCAACCCCACCTTCAAGGACTTGGATTTCCTGCAGGACATGCACGAAGGCTTATATTTTGACACAGAAACTTACAACGCGCTCATGAAAACACTTCAGAGAGACTGCCGGGTAAGGAAATACCATTGCCGGGATTGCCCTGGGAAAGGCTTCTGTGATAATGTCACCTTGGTAAGGAATGTCCAGAACAGACGTGTGGAATCCCTTTGTTAACAATCCCAGTGCCCATCCATGCTTCCTTGATGTTGAAGGAATTGGTGGACGATAAGGGAATTGTCTAGGAGTGTCTATGAATTTTAGTAAAAAGCAAAGTCAGCTTTCTTTGATAAAATTAAACAAGAATTTTTTTTTTTTTTTTTTTTTTTTTGCTTTCCATCCTCCCCTGTGGTTAAACCGGAGGGAAAAGGAATTGGGTGTAATGCAATGATTAGCAAGAAAAGCCATATACAAATTTTGGCACAGGTAACATTCCAACCAGGGAGAGAAGTTCCCTGGATACTTGGTGTGGGTGCAGTACGCTCGGTGAAATTATTTTGGGCCATCATGAATGAGTCCCAACACTTAGAGCAAAGACCATAACATGGAAACTTTGCCTGCAGGATTGTCAGAAGGAAGGAAGAATTCATAGTCCCTCAGCCTGCCACTCTTAGGAACAAAATAACAAGACCCAAAACCTGGGAGAGACTTTTCCCGATAGGGTGAATTTACAGAAAGTAGGTAAAGGTTCCCTTGGAGAAAACGATGGAAGTGGAACTGGGATGGCTTCTGAAGAAGGATGATCATCTGATGAACACGTTCTCAGAAAGAGCGTTTTGTGCCCCAGGTGAACCTGGGAATACCGTCTAGCTCCAAGCTAAGTTGGGCATAGCGGAGGTGGCCAGGGCTTTCTCTAGGAGTGGATAGGCTTCTGGGACGTATGAGCTGTGTCTTCCAGACTGTGGCTTTCCGGACCTTGTGTGGCCCTGGACAGACGACCCACGTTGGTGCACCGGGGAGGGGGCGAATCCTTGCTGAGAAACACAGTCCTACTATTTATGGGTCGTTTCTTTCTACCTGTTAGGATGTGAATGACGATGTGCAAAGGTATGTCATTGAGTGGGTCGTTTCATTGACAGCGAAGTTACTCCGCAGCGCCTATTCTTAATGCCCAGTGCGCCAGACCAGCCTAGGATTTTTTGATGTACGTTTCCTTTCATTTTCTCAACATCCGTTTGAAGTTTGTAACCATTCTCCTTCCCATTTTAACTGGTGAATCATCAGGCTCTTAAAGAGGGCAAGCAACCTGCCCAGCGTTACTTAGCAAGTCAGGGGCGGCGCCCACACCTCCTTGGGTACAAAGTATGTGCTGTTCACAATTGACGCGTAATGGCTCGCTGTAAGGAGTTTTTGTTTTTCATTATCTTTTCACAAGTCAAGGGAACTAAAGCAAACCAACAACAACAACAACAAAAATGTCCAGCTGAGCTATTCAGCTATCTGGGTGGATATGAATGATTCATGTTTTTCTTTAAAAAAGAAAAACGAACACACACACACACACACACACACACACACACACGTTTGAGTAGAAACCTTTTCCTGTGCTTTCTCTGCCCTCACAGGATGTGGGTGAAAAGTGACTCTCCGTTCCCTAGAGTTTAGTACAAGCCTCTCCAATTTTAGATTTTCTTTCTCTTTGTGTGCCTGTGTGCTTCTTGCCTCTTTAATATGGAAAGCCATTTTTTTCTGTGTCTTCTAAAACCACAGGTTCCTATGCCAAAAAAAAAAAAAAGGCAGGGGGGTAGGGAGTCAAATGTAAAAGAGCTGTTGCACGAGACTTGCTGTTTATTAGTGTTTCTTGAGCCCAGTACTGACAGGACGAAGTCAAACATGTCTCTTCATCAGGAATGAGACCCTGGAGATTGGCTTCTTTATTTTTTATTTTTGGAAGATTTGTTGTCTTAAGGAAGGTCAGTGAAGAGGTCCTGAAGCCAGCTCCCTCTCATCCACCCCCTTGGGTCTTGACCCTGACTCAGACTGTGGAACTTTTTTAAACGATACACAACACTCATCTCCAGAAAGGCTTTGCTCAGGCTGGTGTGGGAGCCTTTAAATGCCTCGCTGTGAGGGAACCCGAGTCCCTTCCATGATCTCCCTTGACCATGACCACGACCTTTGTGATCTGGAGTCAGCCCCTGGCTCCCCGAGCAGAGCTGCCTTGGGGAGCTCAGGCGCATTTCCAGAATGGTGGGTCTCAAGGTGTAGCAGTCACAGGCCGCTTGGCAAAACGGATGAAAGCTGTGAACCGTCTCCCCAGAAGAATGCCCATCCGCTCCCCAGTTCCTGCGACCCCTGGAGCCCATCACAACCCACCCGCCTCCCCGAAGGCTGAGTCCCCGTGCCAGAGCCAGGCACGATCCTCTCCCTCTCTCTGTGTCGTCAGGTCCTCCTCGGAAGGGCCAGCCCTTCCCAGGCAGACACGAGAAGCCTCCTGACCTCGTGCTGACCTCTCGCTTCCTGCCCATTCCACTTCTTCCGGTTTTTGGCTTACCCCCTCATCCCCAGGATCCCATTTTCCTTGCGTGAGCACCGGCCAGAAGACACCTGCGTGGTTCGTGGACCCAGCACGGCCTGGGCCTGTTGTGCCCTGCTCCCCACAGTCTCCTTCCCCGATTCCCGGCTTCCCCAGTCTGAGCTCGGACCCTCGTCGGTAAGCCTGCCCCCCTGGGATGGTCCATCCCTGGCTGGCCCCTCCGCACAGCACCTTAGCCTCGGAGCTCTTCCAGAAAAACCGAATGGACTTCATCTTTCCGTACGGTTGAGACAAAGATTCTTCCCAAAAGGGCAGGGGATCCCCATCCTGGGGCCTCCCCAGTCTCCATGTTGCTGTTCCTTACCGGCGGTGTCTGGGGAACATGGACGTGTGAATCATCAGGTCCCCTTTCTGGAAGCATTTCCTCTCCCTGGGCCTCACTCTGTGCCTGTTGTGACAGCCCTCGGCACCCGTAAGTGAGCTTGACCCGGGATCCGAGTCGTGATAGTGGAGTACCATCAGGACACCATAGGTCACTTGCTGTCGAAAACAGGAAGTAGGATTTATTCAAACCATCCCCATGCGATGTAAGCTGAGAGGCAATTCTTTCTCTGGACTCAGTAAGTCACCATGTCCCGTCCAGTCCGCCTTCTAAGTCTTGGATCTTGCCCCCCCGCCCCCCACCTCTTTCTGCACAGCCGCGGCCTTTATTGAGACCCCGACGGCTCATTGCTGGGAGTTTTGCAGTAGCCTCCTCACTCCTTTTCAAGATCTCTCTCTTCCACCACATCCAAGTGCTGCTGCCACAGTGATCAGAGGACCACCTGCCTGTGCACCAAAGCCCACTCTTCCTAGCTTGGGCCATTACCATCCTTCCTCCTCTGGCCCCGGCCACCTTCTCCGGACGCTTCTCCAGCTCCCTTCTCAGCCTTCTCTCACCTCCATGCAGAGCCCCTTCCTTCCGCAGCCTTTCCCATCTCCTGGACACATTCTGTGAAGGTTCTGGCCTTTTCCTGCGTGCCTCTCTCTGCTGGGCTCTCCCTCCCCGCTTTCCTTCACCTTTCTCCCTCACCTGCCCCCCTCAGGACCGCCGCCCTCACTTGCTCTGAGACCACCATGCTGTGGCTCCCCAAGCACCCCGGATTCACATCTTTTGTGGCATTTAATGCGCTGTTTTATTTATTCACATGCAGGTCCGTGAGCTTGAGAATCAGACCTTCATCTGTCTTTGTATCTCCATTGCCCGGCGCTTAGTAAATGTTTACTGAGATACGTATTTGAACAAAGGAATAAGCACAGTAAACTATGTGATGACAAAGAGACACATTTAGGTTACATCTCCAAGAAAAAGCGGCCTTTGGTGACTTCTGTGTGTCTGGCTGAGTTTTGAGTGCTGCTTGTGGAGGAGGAAATATCCACTTTCACTGATGTGGCTGCCCTGTGGTCACAGAGATTATAATGTGATAAAGCACATGATCTCCATTTCGAATCCCAGTCAAGGTACTGAGTGTCCCTGTATTAAGCCCTTTGTATAATAAAAGTGTATTTCTCTTTCAATTGTTTTTTCATAGGAACAATATTGGAGAAGTCATTAGACTTTAATACTGGCCCCTGTCTCCTTTAGGTGTATATCTGATCTGCCCAGCTAGACTGTCACTGTCTCAAAGGCCACAGCTCATTCCTTATATTTCTCTGCAGGTGCATTACCTGGCTTATTGTATGCACTCAGTACCTATTACAAGATAATGTAAAAAACTCTTTTGAATCGAAATTTATGTGTTCATTTTGGAAGAATAATTAGGAACTATTTTTATCTTCATTTTTAATTTACTGTAATTATTTCTTCTCCGACATAGCCTCTCTGTGAAAAATCTAAAGAGTCCCATATCGTTTAATTAACTTGATAAATTATTACATCCTACAATATTTATCGATAACTCGGGGGAAATGACATTGTTGCCAAGTATATTAGTGAGAACTTGGGTTTATAATCCAAATATTTCTGATTCCTTCAAATGGGAGTCCTATCAGGCACAGTCTTGGTCATTAATGACCCAAATGACTTAGGTTACATTTATTGTCATTTTTTGTTGAGCGGCAAAGTTATTCATTTTTAAATAGCGTGGAACCAATTTTCTTTTTTCACACAAATGGCTGCCACCATAAATATTAATAGATTTTCAGAATTTAATGAAGCCAGTCTTAAGAATACTGAGACTTTTTGATGTGCAGAGTGGGATCCATCTAACTATGTGTGGGTCTAAATTTGCAGATCAGGTTCTTCTCAGCTATGGGCACGTTTGCCTGGGTTACCAAGTAGCTTATTTTCTATACTACTTAGTTTCGCATTATGGCTAGTGCTTACCCCTCAGCTGTAATTTTGTTCAGCATTAAGATTTTACACTTAGTGTACACAGTTTTTTTTTCTTTCTTTTTTATATCAGTCACCTTCCCAGTTATCATTAAAGAGGAAAAAATGCTGGGACACCTGGGTGGCTTGAGTCGGTGCAGCGTCTGACTTCAGCTCAGGTCATGATCTCCCAGTCCGTGAGTTCGACCCCTGCGTCAGGCTCTGTGTCGACAGCTCAGAGCCTGGAGCCTGCTTCAGACTCAATGTCTCCCTCTGTTTCTGCCTCTCCCCTGCTCATATTCTGTGTCTGTCTCTCAAAAGTAAATAAACATTCAAAAATTTTTTCAGTAAAAAATTTTGTTTCAAATAAAAAGAAAAAATGCTTATTCCTCATATAAGAAAAACTATGTAAGAAGGAATATATATATATATATATATATATATATATACATATATACATATACATGTACGTATATGTGTATACATATATATACACACACACACACATATATATATGGTCTTATATAAAGACCTTATTTTTGTTAGGTACAGGAATATCACCAACTCCACATCTCTGTACCATTTCTTGAAAGATTACTTGCCCCAAAAAAGGCATAAATAAAGTCACCATCTTTCAAATTATGTTTTACAAACACTCTAATCCCATGATGTATTGGATTTGCTCCATTGTTTTAGATTATAAGTTTTGCTCTGTATGCTATTATTGTTTTGATAGCATTGCAATATAAACACAAGGCAAAGTCAACGTTGGTGAACAAATAAATAAAACCAACTCCTACTATCAAAGATTGTTTGAGCTGGAAAGAATCATAAAGGTCCCTGGGAAATAGTAGAACACTGCCTTCCACGCTCTGGTGTCAGAGAAAATAATTTTGGACCTAGATGTCTGTGCCTGGCCAAGCCAGATTTCCTTGTGAGAATAAAGACATTATCACGTTCTCAGGGACTTAAAAAAGGTTTCTACTTATAAACCCTCTTTTACAGAAATTTTTACTTTGAGATAATTGTACATTCACATGTAGTTGGAAAAAATAACACAGAGAGATCTCATATACTCCCCACCTGGTTTCCCCAGTGCTAACATCTTGTATGACCTTAGTGTAACATCAAAACCAGGAAGTTGACATTGGTTCTGTCCACTGACCTTCTTCAGATGTTACTAGTTTCGTATGCACTCTTGTGTGTATCTGTAGGTGGGCATATGTATATGTGGTTTTATGCAATTCTGTGCATATATAGATTGACTTAACGGCCACAGTCAAGTATGGAAAGGTTCCTTCACAGAGATCCCTCCTGCTACCCTTTTAGATATAACTGGAGCCACCGCCCTCCCCCAACCCCTCCCAACCCCTTGCAACCGCCAATCTGTTTCCTTTCTCCGTAATTTTGTCCTTTCAAGAACGCCATGTAAGTGAAGCCGTCCAGGATGTAACTTCCGAGATTGGCTTTTCTCACTCTGCGTATCCATCCAAGTTACTGTGTATATCAGTAGTTGCCCCTTTTCACTGCTGAGTGACGTTTCATGGTGCGGATATACCGCCATTTAACCATTCACCTGCTGAAGAACCTGGGGTTTTTCTCTAGTGTTTGATTATTAAAAAAAAAAAAAAAAAAAAAACAACAGGTGCCGTGAACATTTCCTTGCAGGTTTTTACATAAGCGTTATTCATTTCTCCGGCAGAAGTGCCCCGTGCATCTGCTGTGTCACATGGTAAGCACGTGTTCACTTTTGTCAGGAACTGCCATGCTCTTTCCCAGAGAGCCTCTACCATTTTACATCCCCACCAGCAGCGTATGATCTCATTTCTTTTCATCCTGTCCTGCGTTTGCTGTCTTCCGTATTTTTTTATGTTAGCTATTCTGGTAGGTGTGTGTTTAAGTCTCTTGTTTAAGAATTGCTTGAGTATATGCTCTGGCAAAACAAAAGATAAACCCAATGAGGCCGTTCGGAGATGCAGGGAACAGTGGCGAAAAAGGAAGCTGAAAAACTTACGGTTAAGTTGAGTGGTTGATCAGTAGGGTTTCCTATGAAGGAGAGCCTGAGGCACAGGACTTGGCCACGTGTGTTTCTAGTAATAAGCCTTTCTCTGAGACTTTGAATGCTCACAGGACTTCATCTAGATCTATGCGATAGCCATGGATATTTCTCAATTATTCTGTAATTGCTTCGGTATGTGTTTAATGTTTGCCCACTAAAATCTGCCCTTTAGGAGAACAGGAGCTATATGACTTCGTTTTGTTACCTTTAAACCACTTAACAAAACAGCACTTGGCCCCATGTTGGTCTTTTGGGAAAGCCTTAGAGATAACAGTTTCTTGAGGGTGGTGCCTGATGTCCCAATTTAAGACAACACCACACCTGTTCATCAGCCCTGGAAAGGGGTTGATGTCTGCTCAGGCTTTTGCTGGTGGCCCCAGGTCCGTCATGATGCAGGTGGATGATGGCAGGGAGCTTCTGTTGGCAGTGGGAGAAGGGGGAAAGTGGTCAGTATGAGAGAGTTCTGGGGAAGCTACAGAAGCCATTGCATTGTATTGCTTTTCTTCTCTAGCTGTTCTTGACTTTCTGCCAACTCGGGAGGTACCTCACCTTGAGCCAGACAAGTAATTCTCAATACTTGGCAAAACCAGCTGCTCCAGTTTTTGGTGGAGGCAGGGTCCCGTCTTAGATGCAGCGTGCAGATACTGAAGTAGCTGAGCCTTTAGAACACATCATCCATAATACGTAATCCGAAAACACATGCACAGGATAAGGTACTTGACATCCTATCTCCTGGATTTCAAGCCATTTTCAAGGCTCATTGCGTCCGCAGGTTGGACCAGTTGACATTGATTGTGGACTTGCTTCGTATTAATTATAGGTGGGTTCTCGTTGAGCCTCCCCATGGCCCTGTGGCATAAGTGAGTGCCATGATTCCCTTTCTAATATGGAGAAATGGAGATGCGGGACAGGTGACACCTCCCGGGTCCCCAGAGCTCACGTTCTGGGACCCAGCTCACACACAGGCATCTCTGACTCCAGACCCAGGCCCTCTTACCAGTGTGCTCTCCATAAGGAGCCTCTAGGTACCAAAGGGGAACATCTGCTAAAATGAAAACCGTAAGTCCCACCACGGGTTTGAAGAGGGTGGGCTTCAAGTGCACGGTGACAGTTTTCCCGCTCCGACGCAGAGCTGGTGGGAAAGGTGCTGTAGAGAAAAGACGCTACGAATGCAGAGAACTCGGTTTGGAGAGGGCAGTGGGTTAACGTGCGACCTTCTTCACCGAAGGAGGGAGCGAGGAGAACAGTGACCGAGGAACACAAAATAAAATCAGGAACCCAAACATTTAATTTTAAAAGTTTAATGGAAAGTGTAATCAAGCCCATTAACACCTCCCAACTGTTACCAACATGCCTGTGCATCAAATCCGATTGACTGAAGAGCAGGACTTCTTTCTGAGAAATGTGACAGTTACAGTGAAGTATATGGTTTGACAAAGATTGTTTTTCACCTCGTGTGGAGAGGGAGACGAGGCTTTCGATGTGCTGTTGGGTCCTGCGTGAGCAGCTTTCAAGAATGCTCCTCGACTGCCAGCAGAAATGGCAGGATTTTCAAGCCAGTGTTTGTTTTTACCCTCCCTTCAAACCAAATGGAGCCTTGTAAAAATTTCTACAGAAGAAAAATAGGAGGCTGAAAGCATCTTCCTCGCCCCTAGGTAAACTCCTTTTCCTTTGCCTGAAAGATCACCTAAAATGAGAGAATTTAAGTATCCCCAACATATGGCGGTGGTGGTTCTGTGCCTAACCAGCTTTCGTTTTAAGTAACTTGTCACGCAGAAATAGAAATATATAACAGTTCAACTTAATAGAAGCAGAAGTCCTTGGGCTTATGAAATGGAATGCTGCCATATCTAGTATATAAGGGTTTTCTGCTCGGGTGTGCGAAGAACCTGCCTGTCTTTGATTTTCTAGTTGACCGTAAATGTAGAGGTAAGGTCAAGCAAGGTAGGTTCCCGAATGGAAGGACTCACAAAATATCCGAGGGGAGGAAGGAGAGTGAAGGAAATGTCCCCACTGGGAATCCTGGGAAGCCTGAGGAGAGCCACAGCAGGAAGGGGAAGTGACCTCAGGGGGATGTGACCGTAGCAACTCTGCCTTTGAAGATGGGTCTGGAAAGCCTTTGAGGTTGGCCAGTGTGGATCCGGTTGTGGATTCCAGTGTGAGTCAGTCACATGGATGACCGTGTGAAGTAGAGCAGGACCGTCAACGCTCAAACCAAAGGAGACAAAGGACAGCAAACCCTAGTGGCTTCTAAAATGGTGCTGAGAAGCTCCATAGCTTAGGAGAAACTTCTGGAATTTGGTGATGGACGGAGTTGCAGAGGCTGAAGGAGCGTTCGAGAGTTTCCAAGGTCTGGGAAAATGTTACGAAGTTTAGAAAATGGCTCAGAACTATCTCGTGGCATGTTACCCAGCTTGCTGTGCACCCGTCACACGTGATCTTGTCTTCCTCCCGGAAACCTTCACCTCCAGCAAGTAGAAACACTTCCAAAGGGGGAAATCGGTTTGATTTCGGCGGGACTTTATTCGTTTGACATCCGTGCTGAGTCCCCGCGCTGCTGCGGGAACCCGGGGCCCGCGTGATGGCCTTGTGAAAGGCAAGGTACTTCCTGGGCCACGTCCTAGTTCCAGCGCTTTCCAGGAAGACGAGCACATGCTGGCTTCTGAGAGGCTTTGGCTCACGTAAACAGCTGCTCATCCCCGTCAGCGGCAGTCAACACTTTCCATCTGGCCCCCTCCCCTGCAAGTGAATGTTCCTTTGATGTCACCAGTGTTCTTCCTTCAAAGACATTTTTTAATGTAGTGCTTTGATCAGGCGAGTAGAACTCTTCTCTCCTCACTTTCATCCCTTGAAATTCTGCCCTCCTGCCTGGCGAGGAATTTCTGCCTCCCCCACAAGCGTGAAGTGGCCAAGAACAATCTGTTATTTATGAGTTTATGGATTAAATTTCAACTTTTTATTTCAGATGGACACACCTGTGCCCCTTCCTACATGTCTGCTTCAAAAAACCCGTTTCCAAAGGGGGTGCGTTTGCCCCTGGACACGTCGGCTGCCCATAGCTCTTCAGGATGCAGGGAAGTTAAACCCTGATGGTTACCTTAAATACCGGTGCCCAAACCTGAATGTGAGCCTGCTTGGAGTCCGTGTCTCGCTGACTTCCTCCCTTCGTTTCTCCACACGAAGACCTCGTGTGTAAACTTTGCCCGTTTGTCCACGTTCTGCCGGCTCCAGCCGTTTCCAAAACCAAACGTGCTGGATGCCAGCACTCTGCTCCCCAAGTTCTCGTTCTCACGCACCTGCTAACCTGGCTTCAGACAATGACGTGCATCCTCAGGAGGTAGAGATTAGACATCCGCTGATGGTCCTCTCTCCGAAACAGCTCCCCACCTTCTTTCTAGATTATTTGCAATTTCAGGGGAAGAAAAAAAAGCAACAGCCTCATCTTCACAGAACAACGAAAGCAGTGATCCCAGGTTGCAGATTTCCTTTTCTATGCTCAGATGTGCAGGGGAAAGTCGAGTTTTTTGTTTTTTGTTTTTTAATTTTCCGCTACACTTGCTCACTAGAACCCACCTCCACAAACGTAAGCTTACACATTTAATGATGTTTCCGTCTCTTCTCGTTTGGTCACCTCCGCAGTTTAAATATTCTCCTTGTTCAGAGTTGAGCTCTCTCTCTCTCCGGGCAGGTGTAAGCCATCCCTCTTTCATTCCTCCATTTTTTTAGGGAAACACCATTGGAGTTTCTATCGCTCGGTGATACATGGAGACAAGAACATTGCCTCAAGCTCCATAACTTTCTGTATTTTGTTTTTCCCTCTCAAATCCTCATGCTTGTGCCCCATGGAATGTGGCATTGAGTCGCCCTCTTAGACGTTCTTCAGTTGTGACCGTGCACATGCTACTATTTTAAAAACTAAATTGTAATGCCTCAAGACCCCAGAGACTTTCTGTAACTTGCAGGGTTTTCTGTCCCTTCTCCAAATTCGCCCTCTAAGCATGCATTGGGTGTTCTTTTAGGCTGTGCATTGCTCACCGCCAATGGTGACTTTCCCAAACCCAAAACTCCTCCTGCCCCGTGGAACCTTTCGTGATCTCGGAGCAGGGACTGGCTTGATTTCCCTGACTTCAGACCACACCGGCATCTCATTCGACAAATCCTTTGTCACCTCCCTACTGAATTAATCCCATGGCATTCAGCAAATAGTTTTGAATTCTTGCTCTGCATAAGGTTCTGTGTGAAGTCTGTGGGTACAAAAAACAAAAAATGAATAGACTATGGTCCTTACCTTTAAGGAGCATAGAGTTTACAGTTTAAATGCAAACTGTCAAGTGCTTATTTATGGCAGACAGGTACTCCCGTTTTTCTTCCCTCTCCTTGTCCATTAGAGTGAGCAGAGAGAGGGAAGGCGGGGGGTACTTTTTCCCCTTTACCCGGAGAAGAGGAAGACTGTAGTGGCTCATGATGAGGATCCGGGAATCTCACCTCATTCATTGAAGTAGGTGTGGAAACGTGCAGCAAGTGTGGTTTGTGAGTCTCCTTGAGCAGCTGGCCCAATGCCCAGAAGATACATAATCAGAAGGGCTTGGCAGTTTTAATACATTAGGGGTTTTTTTCCATTTTTAATTTTTTTGTATTTTATTTTATTTTTAAACATGAACTTTATTGTCACATTGGTTTCCATACCACACCCAGTGCTCATCCCAACAGGTGCCCTCCTCAATACCCATCGCCCACCCTCCCCTCCCTCCCACCTCCCATCAACCCTCAGTTTGTTCTGTTTTTAAGAGTCTCTTATGCGTTGGCTCTCTCCCTCTCTAACCTCTTTTTTTTTTCCTTCCCCTCCCCCATGGGTTCCTGTTACGTTTCTCAGGATCCACATAAGAGTGAAAACATATGGTATCTGTCTTTCTCTGGATGACTTATTTCACTGAGCATGACACTCTCCAGTTCCATCCACATGGCTACAAAAGGCCATGTTTCATTCTTTCTCATTGCCACGTAGTATTCCATTGTGTATATAAACCACAATTTCTAAATGTGTTTACAAAATAATTTAAGGCATCTTTAGTTGTAGAAACAAAGTATCTATGAAGAAAAAACCCAAATTCACCCAAAACCGAAGTTGGTGTATAGATATGACTGTATATATGGTCATATATAATCTTTTAAAATGGTACGTGGCTATCTCTGATGCCTATAAAATACACTTTGAGGGGCGCCTGGGTGGCTCAGTCGGTTGAGCGTCTGACTTCGGCTCAGGTCATGATCTCACGGTCCATGAGTCCGAGCCCCGCGTCGGGCTCTGTGCTGACAGCTCGGAGCCTGGAGCCTGCTTCCGATTCTGTGTCTCCCTCTCTCTATGACCCTCCTCCGTTCATGCTCTGTCTCTCTCTGTCTCAAAATATAAATAAACATTAAAATAATTTTTTTTAAATAAAATAAAATACACTTTGAGTATTGCAAGCGTTTCACGTGAGCACAGAAAGCAGTGGTACGTGTTAATCAAGCACAGCCCAGAGGTCTCAATCACTGCATTAGACACAGTGCAAAACACATCGTTGCCGTAAGCAGACTAAGGATTGAATATTTATTTCAGTCTGGTTTCCCCACCAAAATTGAAGAGCTCGTCACAGCCTATTTTTTCTTTTTATTGCATTAGCAAAGCGCACTCCGAGCCTTATTGAGGAAATTAAATTAAATTTAAAAGGCAGTATTCAGCTTTAACTGACTTGCACATACAGGTAATTCAGAAGCCGGACTCCAAGGGACCTACTTTGCATGGAATGACAGACCCTTGGGTTCATTGTTCCCTAAACCAGGGCGTCCAGGAATGTCTCCTTTCGTAAAAGCTACAGGAGACTACCTTCAGTTGTCTTATGTTGTTGAAATTCACACGAGTGTTTTTGCCAATCACGTATTCTTTATTCAAGCGCGAGACTATAGGCGAGGGGGGGAACATTACTCGGGGCCTTTGATACACCTTCCCGTCAGCTCCACGTTTTGTTGACTTGGTTATTCTTTAGACCTTCTGTCAGTGAGTGAGCAGGTGAGGTGAGGAGCAAACATAGCAAGTTTCCTGCTTTAACCCCTTAAGTTAGGATCCCAGATAATTAATTTTCATCTTTGTGCCCTCTCTACCTGCCACCAGCCGAGACAGTAGTAAGCGAAGTCCACATGGAATATAAATGCATTTCACCTAGGGCTGCCCCGGGTGGCTCAGTTGCTGAAGCACCCAAAACTTCGGCTCAGGTCATGATCTCACGGTTCGTGGGTTCAAGCCCCACATCAGGATTCTCTCTCTCCCTCTTTCTCTGCCCCTCCCCGACTTGTGCGTGCTCTCTTTCTCTGTGTGTCTCAAAAACAAATAAAAAATAAAATGCATTTCACCTAAGCACCTCAGTAAATTAAACTTTCCTTTTGAAAAATTCAAATATACACAAAAGGGGACAGAACGCATGAGGAACCACTATGTTCCCTGTACCCAGCTTCAGGAATTTTCAACTCCTGGCCAATCTTGTTTCATCTCACTGCCTCCTGCCCCCACCCCTCCCAGAATTTGAAGCATGTTCTGGGTATCCCATTATTTGACTCAAACATTAAGAATCCCTAAAAACTAAAGACTCCTTTCTTAAAAAAAAAAAAAAAACAACAACTATAATTTCATTATCGTATCTTTACAAAATTAGTTAATTCTTACTTGTCAGTATTCAAATTTCTTTTCTTTTTTTTAAAGTTGGCTCTGCGCCCAGGGTGGAGCCCAACACTGGACTTGAACTCATGACCCTGAGACCAAGACCTGAGCTGAGATCAAGAGCCAGACGCTTAACCAGCTGAGTCACCCAGGACCCCCCGAAACCTCTAATGGCTTCAGAAACAGTTGGGTTAGTTTGGATTAGGATTTAAACATGGTCTACTTGTGGGGCGCCTGGGCGGCTCAGTCAGTTAAGCATCCGACTTCGGCTCAGGTCATGATCTCGCAGTTCTTGAGTTCGAGCCGCACATTGAGCTCTGTGCTGACAGCCTGGAGCCTGGTTCGGATTCTGTGTCTCCCTCTCTCTTTGCCTCTCCCTCACTCGCATTCTGACACTTTCTCTCAAAAATAAATAAAACATTAAATAAATAAGGTCTACTTGTTAAGTAGCAGCCCCCCTGCCCCAACCCCCTCACTTGTGTTTGTAACTACCTCTGGCGTCCGTAGGTTTGAAAACACTGTGGTCTTTATCCTTCTGACAACACAGAGCATGTAATCACAGTAAATACTTTTAGTACTGAGGATTTTTCACAAGCATTATCATCTTGAAATGCAATATCAAATTCTTATGTCGGAGTTATAAGATGTAGTACTGTAGATTCTTAGTGAATATTTTGGTTTTCTGTTGCTGGCTCACGTGGATAGCACAATAAAAAGTACACATTTCTGCTATGATCAGGGTGCACATCAGGGACCACAAAGCAAAAGAAGCCTTTGGTGGGTGGAACAGTCTGGTATGTATGATAGGAAAAGTGTAGATACAACCGAGCGTGATTCCATAGAGGGCCACTGACAGTGTGCTTCATTTTTCAGAGGGGAGATGTGTTCTCGATGTTTTATGGAGATCGTGAGTATAATTTTCAGGAAGCAAAGAGTTGAGATAGTCTTTGAAGAACCAGGAAGATTTGAAAAGATAGTAAGGACCTTCCAGAAGACACAGCATTAGCAGTGCTATCAGGGGTTACATCTTTAGGGCACATTTATGGGTAGTTAAGGGATTTCAGCTTGACCAGCCTGGAAGATATGTCAGTACAGATCTTAAGTATGGGATAGGCAGTTGTTGGCTGGGGCCACCGTCGCAAGGACCTTCAGTCACAAGGACCTGAGTGATGGTGAGAGACTGAAGGTTTTTGACCTGGTCAAGTGAGGGGGGTGGTCGGGAATCCATGGGAAGGTGGAGGGAAAAGAAGTTGAAATCAAAGCATTAGCACAAAGGAATGTTCCAATTAGAAGCTGCAAGACTAGGCAGCTTAATGAAAAGAGAAGGAGTCAGGGAGTCTGAAACCCACATCAGAATGATTTCGAATAAAAAAAAGTAGGGGAAAGAACTGCTTTGGGGGAAAAATAAGCCTTTACGGTTACAGCAAGGCAGTTGCATAGAAGTTTCCGGATGTCCAGAAGCCCAATGCAAATACGCAGGGCTGAGCTCAGGAGTGAGTTTGGCCTAAAGAAAAGATCTTAGGAATTGTCTGTAGAGAGGTGATAGCTGGACGTGACCCCCTAAAAGATGTTCACGTTTTTTCCACTTCTCCCTCCAACTCCCCTGCTGCCATCTGCGTTCAGGTATCCTCTCTTAAAAAAAAAAAAAAGTTTTTTTTATTTGATTGGAGCTGATGTTACATTCGTTTCAGGTGTGGCATGTAGTGATTGGACAAGTGTAAACATTAGGCCGTGCTCACAAGTACAGCTGCCATCTGTCACCATCCAAGCTATCACCATACCGTCAACTCTGTTCCCCGTGCTGTGCCTTTTGTGACTTGTTCATCCCACAGCTGGAAGCCTGTGTCTGCCCCGCCCCCCCTTCCCCCATTTTGCCCTTCCCCCTACCCCTTCTCTCTGGCAATCATGAGTTCCCTTTTGTTCTTTTTTTTTTTTTAATTTCACATATGAAATAAATCATGTATCTTTCTGTCACTTGTTTCACTTTGCGGAATACCCGTTAGGTCCGTCTCTGTTGTCACAAATGGCATTATCTCATCCTTTCTATGGCTGCATAATATTTCATCGTGCGTATACGCATATGCATCTTTCTTATCCTAAATTCGTCTTTCAGTGGACAGTTAGGTTGCTTCCATACCTTGACTATTGTAAATAATGCTGCACTAAACATAGGGGTGCAGATACCTTTTTGAATGAGTGTTTTCATTGTCTTTTGGTAAATACCCAGTAGGGGCACTATTGGATCATGTGGTATTTCTATTTTTTTAATGTTTTTGCTTATTTTTGAGAGCAAGAGAGAAAGATGAGGGGAGGGGCAGAGGGAGAGGGAGACAGAGGATCTGAAGCGGGCTCTGTGCTGAGAGCAGAGAGCCCCATGCGGGGCTCAAAAGTCGTGAACCGTGAGATCCTGACCTGAGCCAAAGGCAGATGTTTAACCGACTGGGCCACCCAGGTGCCCCTCTATTTTTAGTTTTTTAAGGAACTTCCATACTTTTTTCCATTGTGACTACACCAGTTTGCCTTTCCACAAGCAATGTGCCCAGGTTCCCTTTTCTCCGCATCCTCACCAATACATGTTATTTCTTGTCTTTATTTTTTAAGTTTATTTATTTTGAGAGATCGGAGGAGGCCCAGAGAGAGAGGGAGAGAAAAAAAATCCCAAGCAAGCTCAGCACCATCAGCACAGAGCCGGACATGGGGCTTGAACCCACAAACCATGAGATCGTGACCCGAGCCAAAACCAACAGTCAGATGCTTAACCTACAGAGCCACTCAGGCACCCCTCTTGTCTTTTTTATTATAGCCATTCTGATAGGCGTAAGGCAGTATTTCATTATGGTTTTGATTTGTATTTCCCTGATGATTACTGATGTTGAGCATCTTTTTATGTGTCTCTTGGCCATCTGTATGGCGTCTTTGGAGAAATGGTCTATTCAGGTCCTCTGGCCATTTTTTAGTTGGAGTTTTGGTTTTTCGTCTTGAGTTGTGTAAGTTCATATATTTCGAATATTAACTCCTTATTGGATATGTCATTTGCAGATACCTTCTCGAATTCAGTAGGTTGCCTTTTTGTTTTGTTGATGGTTTCCTTTGCTTTGCAAAAGCTTTTTAGTTTGATATAGTTCCAGTAGTTGAATCTTGCTTTTTGTTTCCTTGCCTTAGGAGAGACACGTAGAAAAATGTTGCTATGGCTGATGTCAGAGAAATTACTTACTACCTGTGCTCTCTTTAGGATTTTTGTGGTTTCCAGTCTCACATTTAGGTCTTTAATCCGTTTTGAGTTTATTTTTGCATATGGTATGAGAAAGCAGTCCAGTCTTAATGTTTTGCACGTAGCTGTCCGGTTTTCCCAGCGCCTTTTATTGAAGAGACTGTCTTTCTCCCCAGTTGTAAGTTCTTGCTTCCTTTGTCATAGATTAATTGACTGCATAGGCGTGGGTTTACTTCTGGGCTGTCTATTTTGTTCTATTGATCTGTTTTTGTGCCAGTACCATTCTGTTTTGATGGCTACACTTTTGTAGTAATATCTTAAAATCTGGGAGCGTGCTGCCTCCAGCTTTGTTCTTCTTTTTTCAGGATTGCTTCAGCTAGTCAGGTCACAAAGTAATTGCTGTGGAGCCTAAGTATCGTCTCTTATCCAAGCTATTGAAACCCTTTAGTCAAAAACAGGCACCCTTTGTGTGGGGTATCTCTACAGTTTCCTGACTGTTTTCTTCCAGGCCTTATTCCAACCTGTAATTGGAGTTTGTGTGATTTTGAGGATGGTATTGTTGTCTATTTTACTTAGCTCTGAAGTCCTGGCAACTTCATTGTGCCTGGGACAACACTAAACACTCACTTCTAGTCGAGTCGAGAGCCCATGAATGTCGCCACTGAGAAGCAGAGAAGAAGAATGTTGAGAGAATTTCAGTGAACATCTTTGGATCATTGTCCTGCGGATGATCCAGAGGAAGTCGGGACTTGGGATCACGATCCAAAGGAAAGACAGACCGGAAGGCAAAGAACAAGAGCTGAGGGCACGTGGAGATTCCGGGGGGCGTGGTCAGCCCGGATGATTGCACGGGCGGGGGGTGAACGGCGACGGTAACAGCTAACAGTTATCGGGCACTCTGTGTATGCCAGTTGCTGTCCTAAGACTCAACGTGGATTAACTCAGTCTTCGAAGTAACTCCGTGAGGCTGGAGTTCCCGTGATCTCTCTCTTGCAGATGAGGAAACGGGGCCCAGCACAGTCCATACTTTGCCCCGGGGGCGAACGAGTAGGGAAGCCATGGGTCGACCAAGCCCACCTGCCCCCGGAGCACAGAGTCTTAACCACCGTGCAGCTGCTGTCGCTCCTCGTAGCAGGGGGACAGAACACAGTGCGGGGGGGCAGTGGGGCACAGCAGGTGGAATAGAAAGAGGAGGACCAGGCAGTCTTTGTCACATGTGGCCACGAGGAGAGGACAGAAGTGCCTGTCGTTCTGCATTAGGACGTTTCCCACACCATGTCACCAGGCCTCCAGAAACCACATGTGAATTAAGAGCAGTCCCCACCTGTCACCAGCCGTGAGAACACGGAGAAGGTGCTTTCTTCAGGAACATATAGTTTTGCTGCCGTCCTCAGGATGCTGCTTTGACCTTGACTTTTTACTATCTTCCAGTATCATTATTGCCTTAAAATAGTCCTTGGGAAAGAAGGGGGAAGCCAATCTGACTTTGGCAATAAAAGCGTTAGCGATACTCCGTCTTGATTTCGTTTTTACACGCGTCTGTGAAATCAGTCCTGCTTTCTTCTTTTTACAAGTGGGGAAGTAAAGTCTCACCAAAGCTAGACAGAAAAGCACCTGTGTTTGCATTGCAACCTGAGTTTTGCACAGCAGCCGCACGGGCGCAGGATCCCCCAGCGACAGCCAGGTCAGGCAAACATTCTGGGAAAAAAAAAAAAATGCGCCTCAGTGACAGACTTGACTGACGGGTGTCTGTCCTGTTGCAGAATGTTGCACACTCTCAAAGCCCACACATGCAAAGATTTTGGCAGATATATTTGATTCCTTTAATTAAGGAAGCAGGAGGATATGCATAACAACGACTTTGTTCCTAATTGATGTGGGTCTGCAATGCACATGACTAAAATCTGTTCCCAGGATTTTTCATTACGGAAGTTTTTGAATTTGACTTAAAATACATGCCTGCATATTTATCTTTTCCTTCCTTAACATTTTTTTTTATATAAGTGGTGACTTTAACCTGTAATCTAATTATCATGGCCAACTTCCCACACATGGGAATAGAACTTATCTTTTTTAAGCCTTTCACTCTGAAAGCGGGAGCCTGGCCTGCTCAAGACAGTTCAGGGTCCTTCAGGGACTCCCAACAATCCAGTTTAGGAGTACAGGGAAAAATGATTCACTTTTAAAAATTTACGTGTAGGGGCGCCTGAGTGGCTCAGTCGATTGAGCATCCGACTTCGGCTCAGGTCATGATCTCACGGTTCGTGGGTTCGAGCCCCGAGTCAGGCTCTGTGGTGACAGCTCGGAGCCTGGAGCCTGCTTTGGATTCTGTGTCTCCCTCTCTCTGCCCCTCCCCTACTCGCTCTGTGTCTCTGTCTCTCAGTAATGAATCAACGTTAAAAAATTTTTTTTAAATTAAAATTTACATGTAGCTTTTTCTTAGTTAATTCTCCCTTGAGGCTTGTTTTTGTTTGTTTTTTTAAGTAAACCAGATAGATACTTGGCCACTTACAGCATCAGGGGTTCAAATTGGACCCCAGCTTGACTTTGTGTCACTTAGAAAGTGCACGTGTCCTCTTTGGCCTGTCCTGAGGCAAGAGAAGTGACTGGAAGTACCAACCAAACTGTATAGGTTGTACGTGGCATTGAAAATATAAGAAAAAATGTTTCATAAAGAAAGCTTTTGAACAGGCACAGCTAACTTGTGGACGCTCTGCAGGGACAAAGAAAGAAAGATGATGGTGTCAAGATTACCTTTCCATTTTCCCGCCTCTCAGTTTACCTCTCTGGATGCCCGCCAGGAACATTCACACTGTTGTCTCGCGGTCTGATGAGCACTTGCTTTTGAAGCCAGTTTGCCGCCCTGAAGGGACTTTTACCAGTGGGTAGTTCGGGGGCTGTGCCGGGCATGAGGCTGTGATTTTTTTGCCCGCCGAAATCAGGACTCTTCCCCCCGACGGATCGTGCGGTCATCGCTTTATACCCATTGACCAGAATTGCCGTTCTGTCAGCTGATCTTTTCCTCGTCGGCCTTCAACCCAGAACTTTTGACAAGGCCCACGAGGGCGCTGGTGAGCAGGCTGAACGCACAGTTGTATTTTCAGTGGCTTTCTGTGCATTTTTATTTTCAGAAGTGTAAGGTTAAGGGCGTTTACTTCCGAGATGACGTCTGTCATCTCTCACACTAGTGTGAGCAATGAGTCACTATGACTTGAAATCAGGATGACGATCGCAAGCAGTTAATTCGGCATTTTCTTTGTACCCGGAATGTTCCTAGGCTCTTTCTCTGCATGTCCGTGTTGAATTTTTACAAAGCACCCCATACAGTATACAACATTATTGTCACCACTTTATAGAGGAGGAAGCAGGCAGAGGGGGGTGATGTAAGCTGCCTAGGCCACACTCTTTACCTTTTATGTCCTTCCCCCGGACGCGTGCGCACTGACAAATGTCATTGGGAAGACTGGTGGCGATTGTCGTGCAAGGTCTCTGATGCCACATGGGTGGGCACTGTTCCCCAGCCATCTTTGCGGTGTGGCTGAGAATTGCAAAGCCCAAGGACCTTGTACCCTTGTTGCTATCTGAAGAAAGCATCCAGTATCTGTGAGGGTTTCTCTTCAAGAGGCTGGGTCCTTGGCAACCGTGATGCAGAACTGTTTTGTTTGCTTATGTGGCTCCGTGCCACCGTGTGGGGGCATAAGGCACCGATAAACCTCTGTGGGGAACCGACCAGTGAGTCTGAGGCTCACACGTTGGGTCAGTGGTGAGGAACTTTTCCTGCCACCCTTCCCGCCTCCTCCAATCTTGGCCTCCATTTCTTCTTAGGGTAGGGAGGCTCGGTCTACACTGCTGTCAGGCCACTCTCTGATCTCATGGGTTATAAAGTTCCATGGCCAAAACCTCTAAAATAGAAAGATTTTCCTCTCAGCTCTTGCCTGCCTCCTTTCTTTTTTATTTATTTATTTTTAATTTTTGTTTTAAATGTTTATCTATTTTTGAGACAGAGGGAGACAGAGCGCAAGTGGGAGAGGGGCAGAGAGAGAGGGAGACACAGAATCCGAAGCAGGCTCCAGGCTCTGAGCTGTCAGCACCGAGCCTGATGCGGGGCTCGAACCCACGAACCGTGAGATGATGACCTGAGCCAAAGTCAGATGCTTAACCGACTGAGCCACCCAGGCACCCCCTTGCCTGCCTTCTTTCTTAATTTAGTAAACCATAAGATGAATAGTTGATGCTCATGTACAGCCCCTTTCATTCTTCCTCATTGATGGCAAAGATGTACGAGACCCAGGGATAACCGTATTTCTGGAAGGCCTCCTGTGCCATAGTTCACAAATCCCGTGACAGATGGTATTCATGAAGTGGCAGCCACAGGTGTTTGAATACTCGGGCTCGACCCCTGTTCCCTGTATCATAAATGTCTGATCAAAAAGCAGCTAGGCCGAGGGGGAATGAGAAGCCTTAGAAATGCTGCGTATTCTGTCTCTGGTTAAACAATGACTATAGACTCTGATCCTCAGAGGCGGTTCCTAACTAGGGTACAGTGACAGATTATCATGTTGTTCTGCCATGCAGGCTTGGCTTAATTTCTGGGCTTTTTTGATTTCCCAAACAGCTTTGTGTGAGAAACGCCAGGCATTTAAAACCCTGCTGTACAGGAGATTCATGTACAAAGCACAAGGAGGAGAACTTTATCATGGAGGAAAATGCCCCATTTTCATGCGCTCCTGAATACTTTTCCTCCACTAAGGAAGCATCCTGAGTGTCAGAGCCCCACCTACGCTGGGAAGCCGTGTTGACTGCTTCTCCCCTTGACCTTACCTCCTACCGTTTTCCTGTCAGAACACCTCTACCTCCTTTGTCTGGCGGCCTCTGCTACTTTTATTTTTATTTATTTTTAATTTTTTTTTAATGTTTATTTATTTATTTTGAGAGTGAAAGGGAGAGGGAGAATCCCAAGCAGGCTCCATGCTGTAAGCACAGACCCTGATGCGGGGCTCAATCCCACAAACATGAGATCATGACCTGGGCCAGATCAAGAGTCTGACGCTTAACCAACTAAGCCACCCAGGTGCTTTTGAGATCTTAATTTTTAAAAACACTTGTACAGGGGGTGCACCTGGGTGGCTCAGTCAGTTGAGCGTCCAACTTCGGCTCAGGTCATGACCTCGCGGTCTGTGAGTTCGAGCCCCGCATCAGGCTCTGTGCTGACAGCTCAGAGCCTGGAGCCTGCTTTGGATTTTATGTGGGGGTCTCTCTCTCTCTCTCTGCTCCTCCCCCACTCGTGCTCGCTCGCTTTCTCTCTCTTTCTCAAAAATCAATAAACACGTTTTAAAAAGTTTAAAAACAGTTGTACAGGGAACCGAATGGCAGCTTTGAAAGACACGCTTTCCAAAAAGTTTAAAAACAGTTGTACAGGGAACCGAATGGCACCTTTGAAAGACACGCTTTCCAAAGGAGACCACCGAACTCCAGCAAGGTCAAGATTGGGAGAACAGAATCCAAACAAAAACGCATTCCGGCTGAGTCTTCACGCTGAGGAGGCTTCTAGAGACCAGTACCCGTTGGTGTCTGTGCTCCTCGTGCTGAAGAGTGTGGCTGCTGGAGTTGCCTGCCCGGGTTCCTATCCCGACAGCACCACTCATGAAGTGTGTGATATTGAGCAAATCACTTCCTCTCTCTCTCTCTGTCTCGATTTGTTCGTAAGATAGAGACAATAATAGTACCTAACTCAAAGAGGTGTGAGGGTTGAATCCAAGGTGACCTACTGAGAACCTGGCCCGTGGGAAGTGTTCAATAAATGTTATGGGTGAAACATTTATGAAGGGTTAGGAAAAGATGTGCTCCCTTTAAATTTGCATAAAAAATATCATCTTGGAGCCATTGTGATAATCCTTACTAAACAGGACCTAATAACAACCACAAATGTTTTTATTTTGATTCTTCCTCTGTCAGCCATGTGTCTGCTTATCTAGAGCTCTCTGATCCTCCCCAGATGAGACTTAGGAGCCATTTCAGTTGACTGGCCTGCTGGTTCTTGTTCTTACTCAGGTGCTGGAAAGCTTCAAAATCATGGACTATAGCCTTTTGCTGGGAATCCACATCCTGGACCATTCCCTCAAAGAGAAAGAAGAGGAGAACTCACAAAACGTGCCTGATGCTAAACGGTCGGGGATGCAGAAGGTCCTCTATTCGACAGCAATGGAATCCATCCAGGGTCCAGGGAAACCAGGAGACGGGATCATCACAGAGAACCCGGACACGTAAGTGTGGTCGCCTACCTGCCCACCCTCCTGGCCGGGGGAGCCCATGTTGGTGAGGTAATTAAATGCAGTCATGTTCCTTTCCTGGTGGCTCTTGGAGAATGGCTTCCTATCTGGTGCTAAAATGGATCAAGCAGCCTTCGTTTCTCTTCCTCTGCGGATGACTAGAGGAGTAGCAGCTCTTTGGGTTATTATCATTCTCTGATGCGCGCGGTTTCAGTGTTTCAGATGGCCCCATTTTTGAACAGGCTGGAAATGTTTCTACCCCTATTTACTGCATATTCAAAACAGGCACCACGACAGGAGACTATGAATTTGAATAAACATGCGTTGAAGCAAACATGTGACAGGAATTACGTTCACAATTCAGAGCCACTTATCCACATAAAAAGATTCTGCTGTTGTAGGTCCTGTACTCTGGCAGATGTAGTCTCTTGGCCTCAGCCAGATGTGATGGTAACTGCAGGATTAGTTGGCACAGAGAAAGTGCTTCTTGACTAACAGAAACAGCTACAACCAAAGAAAGCGATTGAAATGGTTGACTATGTCATGAGTGTTCACCAGCTGTGCAGGAGACTGAATGAAGGGCATCATTTTCCTAGGCCATAAGGGGCTGCCTTCTGGGGGTCTCCAACAATGACTAAATCACAGGCATGTTTCACCTTTAGAAAGGAACTCCATACGTATTAAAGCTTTAAAAATTCCTTTCTTATGAATCTGTCTCAGTGTCCAATAATCAATTAAACCAATTATTCTCTATCAGTATAGTGAGCTACACAGCCATTAAAAAACGCATTAGCATTGAATATGAGGAAATGTACATCGTTTAGCAAATGAAAAATGCAAGTTGTAAAATATGCTAACTTAAATGCTTTTGCGGGCTAATAAATACATATACACATACGTTTCCCCTGGAAAGGTGTACCAAATGCTAATAGAAGTCCTTGGCATCCTTGGAATGTGTTCTTTTGTATATTTAAAATCTCACAGTAGATATATAAAAGTGTTGCATTTTTAAAACGTAGTGTTTTGGGGCACCTCGGTGGCTCAGTTGGTTAAGCGTCTGACTTTGGCTCAGGTCATGATCTCACAGTTCGTGAGTGTGAGCCCTGCATTGGGCTCTGTGCTGACAGCTCAGAGCCTAGAGCCTGCTTCGGGTTCTGTGCCTCCCTCCCTCCCTGCCCCTCCCTTGCGCTCTCTCTCTGTCTCTCTCCCTCTCAAAAACAAATAAACATTTTAAAAAATGAAATAAAAAGCAGTATTTCAGTATATTTTGAAAATTCATGCTTGCAGTTTTAAAATAGGAAGAATTTTTTTGTTTGGATTCTTCTCATCCAGCTGTCCAGAGGTGACAGCTCTGGTTTCACTCTCCTGTGTGGGAAGTATATCATTCTGGATTCCCAGGAAGACTCTACCCAGGGGCGGGGGGGAAGGAAAGAAAGAAAGAAAAGAGAAAAGGAAAGCAAGTCCAGAATTCTTAAAGTTGTCCATTTTTATTTAGTCTATTTTAGAAATTATGTCCACTTCCTAATATATGTTGTAAAATCTTCTCTCTTTTGCCCTATCAACAGAATGGGAGGCATTCCAGCTAAAAGCCATAAGGGAGAAAAACTACTTTTGTTTATGGGCATTATTGACATTCTGCAATCATATAGGTAAGTAATTTGGGGAAGAAGCCTTTATTTATTTCAAAGTAAATCAACAAAAGGCTTTGGGAGTGATTTTATATTCTCATTTTTGTTTCTGTCTGTTTACATTTAGGTTAATGAAGAAGTTAGAACATTCCTGGAAAGCGCTTGTTTATGATGGGGTAAGTGACTTACCATGTTCCTTGTTAAACTATATATTTCTCTGATTTCTCAGACTTCAACGTATGTGTAGGAAGTCACATCAGCAGACCAGACGATGTTCTCTTTTTTGTTGTTTTTTTTTAACATTTATTTCCGAAAGAGAGAGACTGAGGGTCAGCGGGGGAGGGGCAGAGAGAAAGCGAGACACAGAATCCGAAGCAGGCTCAGGCTCTAAGCTGTCAGCACAGAGCCCAATGCGGGGCTCGAACCCATGAGCCTTGCTATCATGACCCGAGCTGAAGTCGGTTGCCTAACCGACTGAGCCGCCCAAGTGCCCTAAAAGGATGTGTTGTTTCTATGTCAAATCTCCAGGACCCTCTTACAAGAGGATGCTGGGGAAAAGGGGGAGGGAGACTGATTGCAGAGCCCCTGGGAAGAACAGGAGGACCATTGAAATGAGATTCTCGGTTCTCACCGGAGTAAGCTGTGGAGCGATCTGAGCCTGACTTTGGTGGGACACAGCCCTGGATGTGAACCCTGCATTCACCACTTTACTAACCGTGTGATCCAGTCACATTGCTTGTTATTTGGCCTCCCTGGGCCTGGTTTCCCATCTGTACCAGAGATATAGTGATAGCCCTCACAGGGCTAATGCAGGGATTAAATAAAATAATACACTGTCGTGTTCGACACAATGCCGAGCACAATAAAGACGGAAGAAGTGAAAACTTACATACAAGTTGTTACGGATGTACGTGACTAAGACTGAACGGTGTGAGGGTCTCTTAGACCCAGAGTTGCATAGCAATCAAAAAAAAAAAAAAAAAGAAAAGAAAACAATCAATTATCCAGAGGTATTCTCCCTCCCCCTCTCCCTCCTGCCCACTCAGTACACAGACACGTTCCTATCTACGTGTTACATGCGAAGTTTTTGCTACTGATGGAACATTTACTGGCCTCGGCCTCCCTCAGTTAATAACCTGACCACAGAATATATTGGGCAGAGGTTTGCTCGCACATTTTTTAAAGATGTTCGCAGCTGCTTTCCTTTGAAAGAAGATAAATTATAGATATTATTCTCTTCCTTTATTGGAAAAGAGCACTGACTTCCTCACTTCTGTGGAAGGCTGGTAATAACCTCTCTGCATGAAAGATCTGCATTTTGTCCCCAGGCTGAGGAATGGGCTTTGTCAGAATGCACTCGTAAACAACAGGTTCACAAGTTTGCTTCTGAGAAGTAAATGTAGGCTTACTATTTAAATCGAAGATTCCTTTTGTTTAAAGGCCAAGATGGCGGACTAATATTCTCCCTTCCAGCTGACAAAAATAGAGACTGTTTAATGCCTTTTTTAAAATATTTATTTATTTTGGGGAGAGCATAAGCGGGGGAGGGGCAGACAGAGGGGGACAGAGGATCTTAAGTGGGCTCTGGGCTGACAGTAGGCAGCCCGACTGATGTGGGGCTCAAGCTCACGAACTGCGAGGTCATGACCTGAGCCAAAGTCACATGTGCACCCTAGCCACCCAGGTGTCCCAAGACTGCATAATGCTTTAAACATGGAAAGGAAAACAGCCAACACCCTTCCCGTTCTGTTTCCTAAGACGACTTTAATTCCCTGTTACCAGACTAAGATTTCTGATCTGAATGGCCTAGTACTCAACTGGTCAGATGCATCTAAGAGGCCCCTACCTTTGTCTAGTTAAAATATATCTTCCGTGTTTTGGTGGTGGTTTCTTTTTTTTAAGAGAGTCTCTGTGTTGATTGTTTACTTGTGGAATTACAAGCGGTAAATAAGACTCACTTTTGTTTATTTGCAAACGTGCCTCTTATTTAAACAATGTTTCTTCATACCAAAAGAGAACCACAGCCCAGCTTCTCTTGGAAAGAGAAGGTCTGGGTCTTAATCATCTTGCACCATAAGATATTCCTCAATATCTTATGCACTTGTTGTGAATATGTGTCCACTTCAGACAGGAGCTGCCAGAGTACTGGGGGGGGGGGGGGGGGAGGGGGGGGGGAGTGCACGTCAAACCAGTAGGAAATTCCCACCACGTCTGCAACATCACTGTCTAGGGGACCTTGGCCAAAGAAGGTTCCTCTACGCTGTCCTTCATTACATGCTAATTACAGAATTACCTTATGCCTCATGTAATTCCCTATTTCACAGATGAAAAAAAACGGAGGCACCAAAACACTGCCTTTCTCCTGGATCACACAGCTTCTTAAAGTTAGAACTAACACCAGAACCAGGTCTCCAGACCCCTGGTCCAGTGTGGGTTTTTCCCTCCACACCTGGAGCGGGAACTTCATACCATCTAAATTTAAACTTTCAGAACTTTTTTTTATTGGAATCCACAAACTTAGAATCAAAATGGAACATTAATTTGTTTCTGGAAATGTATATCTTGGAGAGCAGGTAAATGATCACTGAATAAACATACAGAATTCGCTTCTTCATCCATCTCCTGCCCTGGATTTGTAATAAAACGCCCCTTCAGTCCTGAAGACTCCTGCCAAGCATGAGAGAATTGAGTTAACAGTTTAATTCAATTCAATTCTATCTAATTAGTGGATAATTCAGCATAACGGAGGTCATCAGTCAGCCGTGTCCCCTCGGAATCTTCCCCGTGTTTTGCACCATTTTACTAGGAGATAAAACCAGTGCTCCTTTTTGACCTAGATGCCATTTTTCCATTAGGGTTGTTTTGCTTATTTGTGTCCCCAGTTTTTTTTTAAATTTTTTTTTAACGTTTATTTATTTTTGAGCAAGAGAGCGCACGAGCAGGGGAGGGGCAGAGAGAGAGGACACAGAATCTGAAGCAGGCTCCAGGCCCTGAGCTGTCAGCACAGAGCCCGACGCGGGGCCCAAACCCACAAACCGTGAGATCATGACCTGAGCCGAAGTCTGGCATTTAACCGACTGAGCCACCCGGGCGTCTATGTCCCCAGTTTTTGTCCCCAGCTCAAACCGTTCTCCTTCATTTCAGCTGAGACTTGAGGTGCTCGTTGCCTACGTGTGAAACAAAGAATCTAAAAGCCCCACATGGCACACAATGCAATCAGAATCAACTTATTACATGTTTTGCTTTATAAAGCAGCATCTTTTTGCTAGCTCTCCCCAGCCCCCCTTCGTACTCTGTTTCATCATGAGTATCCACAATCTTTGCTCAGATTGTCTTTGCCTCCTTCCGCAGCCTGACTCTTGGGCACCACAGGTCACAAGACTTTGCTCTTCTCTGGCTCTCAACATCCACACCTTCTGGTTAAAGACATGGGCTTAACAGAGAACCGATTGAATTAGATGGTTCTTCTAGCTTAAAATGAACTGCAAGATAAACCTGTGATAACTGATTTGTATTTTCAGGATACTGTTTCAGTTCATCGACCAAGCTTTTATGCTGACAGATTTCTAAAGTTTATGAATTCCAGAGTTTTCAAGAAAATTCAAGGTAAGGTTCTTAGAATTTTTTTTTTTTTACTTTTAGCACTTACTTGCTGACTTTCTGGTGTGTATCCTTCCAAGATTTTTAGTGGAAGGTTTGGACTAATTTATCTCCCAAAAGCTGTGATCACTTAATAATTATGTAATTACCAGTAATTTACTGATGCCATAATCATTAGAGTCTTATTGTGGAAAAAATTAGAAACTGCCTAACTATCCAGTCCTGTAATTTACAGATTATATGATGCATTAAATATATTATGGTACAATCTAATGGAATAATATGTACAATAAAATTCATATTCTAAAGGTACATTTAGTCCTTATAGACATAGATTTATTCACACAGACACACACGTATATGTAGTTCATTGGTTTGCATATGTAAATTCACAACAAATGCTAATGGAATATATAAAAATCTGATACATTAACAAGAAAAAGGATGAAAACCAAACGATCATCTCAACAGGTGCAGAAAACGCACTGGACAAAGTACAGTATTCATTCATGGTAAAAACTTTCCACAAAGTAGGTTCAGAGGGAACATACATCAACATCACAAAGGCCATACATGAAAAACCCACAGCTAACATCATACCCAATGGCGAAAACCTGAGAGCTTTTCCTCTAACATCAGCAGCAAGACAAGTATATCCACTCTCACCACAAGCAGTGCTCAAATCTTTGGGCCTCAGGGCCACTTTACGCTCTTTTCAATGATTAAAGACCCCGAAAAAGCATTTACACTTGTGGGGCTATGTATATCACTATTTAGCATATTAGAATTTAAAATTAAGGAAAGTTTTAAATATTCATTAATTCTTACAAAGTAACAATTTCAAAAATTGCGTGTAAAAAGGTCAGTTTCAACAAAAAGGTAAAAAAAATTTCACATAAAAAATAATCATGAAGGGATGCCTGGTGGCTTAGTTGGTTAAGCGTCCAACTTCGGCTCAGGTCATGATCTCACAGTTCGTGGGTTCGAGCCCCACATTGGGCTCTCCTGTCGGCTCATGCCCTTTCTCTCTCAAAAATAAATAAACATTAAAATAATAATAATAGTAATAATTAGGAAAAGCAATATTTTCTAAAACAAATAATTGACTGAGAGAAGTGGTATTATTTTACATTTTTTCAAAGCCCCAATTCTGGCTTAATAGGAGACATCTAGAATCTCCTATCAGCTTCTGAATTCAGTCTGTGGCTAGATGTCCTGTGGCATCTAGAAAACTCATTAGAGAGTGAGAAAGGCTAATTACGCCTTAATATTGTTATGAAAATAGGTTTTTTTAGTTATTTTATTTGTTTTTGTTAAGTAATCTCTACAGCCCTGTGGGGCTCCAACTCATGACCCCAAGATCATGAGTCACAAGCTCCACTGACTGAGCCAGCCAGGAGCCCCTGAAAATAGTTTTAACATTGAAGACCTTCTAAGAGGGTCTCAGGAGCCTCTAGTACTCCCTGAACCACATTTGAGATCCTCCAACTTAAAAGTTTTAAAATATTATGTTGGAAGACAAGAGGTGAAGGTTCATAAAAGTCAGCAGACAGAACCTTAAAGCAGAAGCCAGTGCGCGTAATCCCTTCACACCTAGATAGCAGGTGTCGCCATTGTCTTCATAGGATGAGGAGTCAAGGTGAATGTGACTTATTTGGGCCACTTATTTTCCAGTAAAATCCATTTTGATCAGTTTTTAAACATTCAAAATTTCCTCCCCTCCAAGAAAACCCAGGTCTGGTTTTATCTCTTCTCCCCCTCACGTCAGCCAGGAAATAGAATGCTAGCGAGCGAAGAAATGAATACCGCTTAAGACAACTTCAGAGAAAAGAAAGACACCTTGGGTTTCCTGCTTTCTCCTTCTGTGACCTTGGGCAGGTCACAGCTTTTCAGCTCTCTATTTCTGGTCCTATAAAAGGGCTCAGACAACCGTTGTCTCCCTCAGACAACCGCTTGGGTAATTTGAGATATGGAGTGTGATGTTAGTCTCCAAACCCTAAAACCCTCTACAAAAGTTATTTATGATGATGATCATATGATTATGGTTATAAGACTGCTCACAAGACACACAGACTTTTCCTTCTCCAGAACTGGAGAGAATGCCCACCATTCTTCCCCATTTGTGTGTCCCAAAGTCCTTGTCCAATTAAGTTCTTGCAAGCTGCCTACGGGCAGGCCCCAGATGAGCGTTGCAATCTAAACTCTGAGCTTCCCAAGGCCAGACGCAATTATTCTAATGCATCAGCTGTCAGGTCCCCCCTGCATGCAAACCTCCACAGGTGGAGAGACACTGCCAAATACCAGTTCAGGCAAGGCATAAACAAGCCGCAACTTCTCTCCTCTCCAAGGAAATTCTTTAATAACTGCGTTGAGCCAAGAAGAATTATTGGAACGAGGACTGAACAGAGATGGGGATTGTGTGGCTGCGGCTAAAACAGCTCCCAGTGATGTAGCCGAAGTACAGGCACAGCCTTCAGCGAGCAGGATTGATAGCGAAGTCCATTTGCCCTGGTTCGGGTTCCCAACACACTTCTGAAGTTGTAGAATGCTCTTGGGACAAAGGTCAGGAGTGAACGGTACATCTGATATAGCCGTGACCTCGAAAAGACCCAGAGGGCAGGAAATTTCAGTGGAAAGTCACTTAAAAGAAAAAAGCAACCCGAAGTAACTTGACTAAATTAGGCTTCCTGAGTATAAGATTAAACATTGGCATGTTTAGAAATTCCTAGTCCCAAGTTAATAAAACCAGGGTCATGAGAATTCTCCTTGCTTTACCATCTGCCTTTACCAACCCACCCGACCTCCTCCTAGCACTAGGAAAACATTGCTTGGAGGCAGAAAAATTCTCCTTTAGCCTCAAAACATTTGAATTTCACCTCGGGTGAGACTTAACTTCAAAATCTGGAGCTGTATTCCAGTTTGCATGGACTCTAGGCCCTTGTAATCGAAGTCAAGTCACTGCGGACAAAAAAAATTGCCCAAACGCCAACAGTTTTGTCTCCCTTTCCTCGTGTATGTAAATCAAAGTTTCTTGTTTTATTTCTCCTCAAACAATGACTAATAAGGTAATAAATAAAACCTTAATTAAAAATATTAATGTGCTTTTACAGTAAGTATCTTTCTTTGTCACTCCTTTGTCCTTCCTGTCTAGCTTTGAAGGCCTCACCTTCTAAAAAACGGTGCAACTCCATCGCTGCCCTGAAGGCAACCTCCCAAGAGATCGTGTCCTCAGTTAGCCAGGAATGGAAGGATGAGAAGCGGGATATGCTGACCGAGGGGCAGAGTTTCAGCAGCCTTGACGAGGAAGGTAAAGACATTCAACTTAAAAAAAAAGGTGGGGGGGGAGGAGTTCTTCTGATCTTATTTATATAGGTGATGTGGATTCACAATAGAACAATTAGAACATTAGAGGGGCGCCTGGTGGCTCAGGCGGTTGAGCGTCCAACTTGAGTTCAGGTCATGAGCTCACAGCTCTGAGTTCGAGCCCCGCGTCGGGCTCTGGGCTGACAGCTCGGAGCCTGGAGCCTGCTTCGGATTCTGTGTCTGCCTCTCTCCCTGCCCCTCCCCTGTGCAGGTTCTGTCTGTGTGTCTGTCTCTCAAAAGTAAATACACGTTAAAAAAATTTTTTTAAAAAAACATTAGAACATACCTGCTCTCAGAAACAAGACCTGGGGGCACCTGCCTGGCACAGTAGGTAGAACTTGCCACTCTTAATCATGAGTTCAAGGCCCATATTAGGCGTAGAGCTTACTTTAAAAAAAAAAAAGACACAAATTGTGTTAATGAATTTTCTAAAGGATACTTATAGTATGACTCGCTTACTATAAATTTTTTAAACACGTAAACAATATAATATATGGCTTAAGGTAAAAAATGTTAGAAATACACTAAGATATTCAGAAATAAGGATCAGTCACCCCACTACCTGGAGGTGACACATATGAACATCTTTGTGTTTTTACTACTTGGACCTTGTTCTGTGCATGTGTATAATGTGTGTGTGTGTGTGTGTGTGTGTGTTTCAAACATACACATTATATGCTTATATGTATGCACATATACATATACACACACTGTAACAATGAATTACCAACTTATTTAGGTCTTTAATGAATTTAATAAAAGTTTTAGAACTTTCCTCTTGCTTGTCATATATCCCTACCTTTTGTTAGATTTCTTCTCTAATGGGTAAAGATGTAGACCTGTATTTTCTATCTTTCCAAAGGGTATCTTTTGAAGATGTGGGTTTTCTGGCGGTTTGTTGCTGCGGTGTTAGACCTCACCTCTTTGCTCGTTCCTTTGTCACTTGCTAGCTAGAACTCCTGGTACAGTGATGAATAGAAGCGGTGACCGGGCGGCCTTGCCTTGTCCTGATTTTAAAGGGAAGGCTTCTCACATTTCACTGTTGAGAAAGAAGTTTGCTGTATTGGATACCCATAATCGGGTCAAGGAAGTACCTTTTTATTGCTGGTTTGCTAAAAGTTTTTATCAGGAATGAGTATTGAATTTTATCACATACTTATTTGTCTGTCTGCTTGAATTGATTAGGTGTTTTCCTTTTCTAATTGTTAAAGAGGAAGTGACAGTTTCAACTTCTTTTAATCTATGTATTCTTCTGGGAATCCCAGCAATTCCTGAAAATTTCTTCTACTTAGATTAGCTCTCCAGGGGCGCCTGGGTGGCTTAGTCGGTTGAGCCTCTGACTTGGGCTCAGGTCATAATCTCATGGTTTGTGAGTTCGAGCCCTGCCTAGGGCTCTGTGCTGACAGCTCACAGCCTGGAGCCTGCTTCCAGTTCTCTGCCTCCTTCTCTCTCTGCCCTCTCCTGCTCACACTCTGTCTTGCTCTCTCTCTCTCACAAATAAACATTTAAAAAAATTTTTTAGGGGCGCCTGGGTGGCGCAGTCGGTTAAGCGTCCGACTTCAGCCAGGTCACGATCTCGCGGTCCGTGAGTTCGAGCCCCGCGTCAGGCTCTGGGCTGATGGCTCGGAGCCTGGAGCCTGTTTCCGATTCTGTGTCTCCCTCTCTCTCTGCCCCTCCCCCGTTCATGCTCTGTCTCTCTCTGTCCCAAAAATAAAAATAAAAAGTGTTGAAAAAAAAAATTAAAAAAAAAAAAAAATTTTTAAAGATTAACTCTCTTCTCGGGGTTTTCTTTTCCTCAGAGTCACTAGGACAGGGTGATGCTCCTTCTCCCCTCCTGCAGCACTTACCCACATGTTCCACGCTGGGATTCTTTCTTTTCTCATCTCCCTAGAAACCAGCTCAGACCCAGATACAGTGATACCAACAAAAGAGTTAATGAAATGCGCTTGCTCCTCTCTCTGGCTGGATGGCTGCAGTTTGTGGCAGCCGTGACTCCCTTTTCCTAAGCACCTCTGCACCAGCACTGTCCCTCCCACACTGCTGGTCTTCTTAGGGCACACAGAAAACTGTAAGGTGTCTACAGTCTGGGAAATAGGATTAATGGATTTTTAAACTGTATTGGTTCATCTTTTTTTATTTTTTTTTAATGTTTATTTTTGAGAGAGACAGAGCATGAGCGGGGGAGGGGCAGACAGAGAGGGAGGCACAGACTGCAAAGCAGGCTCCAGGCTCCGAGATGTCAGCACAGGGCTCGAACTCACGAACCGCGACATCATGACCTGAGCTGAAGTCGGATGTGCAACTGACTGAGCATCCCCCGGTGCCCCATAATCTTTCAAATAGGATGCACCATGTGACTTCTGAAGTTAAAGCAACAAGTCTAGTTGTCAGTCTGGGGGGGAGGAAAGGGGTATAATACATACACTACATAACATACAGAAAGTCTGGATGGAAACATTGGAAGTAGGGCACATGTGCTTTTCTTCAGCTGAGCTCTGGGACCCACTGTTTCATATCTAAATGAGTTTATCTGGACAGTTCTTTCTACAGAGTTTTTATCATGCTGTGTACTTGGGGCCTTCCATTTTCATAGTGCACCAAATTGCCTCTAGTTATTAATCGTCTCTTCTGTGCCACTGTCAGCATATCTTGGTTGTATTAGTTTTCTGGGGCCATGTAACAAATTACCAGAAAGCCAGCCACTTAATAGAACCTCCAGTGATTAGCTCACAGTTGTGTAAGTGAGAAGTCTGGAAAGGCTCCCCTGGATTCTCCGGGCACCGTTTATCAGGGATCTGAAGGTATCAGCTGGGCCGCGTTCTCATCTGGAGGTGTTGGGAAAGAAATCCTCCCAGGTCATCGTGTGGGCAGAATTGGCATCCTTGCGGACCCCATGCCTGCCTGTCTGATAGCTGTGGGCCACATCCGGCCCCTCGAGACCGTGCACATACCTTGCCAGGCAGCCCCCTCCCATCTCCAACAGCCCTTCTCCAACAGAGAATTTTGTACAAGTGAATCCTTCTCTCACTTCCAATCCCTGACTGCCAGACACACATTTAAAAGGCTCAAGTCGGGGCGCCTGGGTGGCTCAGTCGGTTGAGTGTCCGACTTCGGCTCAGGTCACGATCTCACGGTCCGTGAGTTCGAGCCCCGCGTCGGGCTCTGGACTGATGGCCCGGAGCCTGGAGCCTCCTTCCGATTCTGTATCTCCCTCTCTCTCTGCCCCTCCCCCGTTCATGCTCTGTCTCTCTCTGTCTCAAAAATAAATAAACGTTAAAAAAAATTAAAAAAAATAATAATAATTAAAAAAATAAAAATAAAAGGCTCAAGTGATCGGGCGCCTGGGTGACTCAGTCTGTTAAGCGTCTGACTCTTGACTTCAGCTCAGGTCATGATCTCGTGAGATCGAGCCCCACGTCGGGCTATGTGCTGGTAGTACAGAGCCTGCTTGGGATTCTCTCCGGTCCTCTCTACCCTTCCCCTGCTTGCACACACTGTCTCACTCAAAATAAATAATAAGAAAAAAAAAAGGGAGCTCAAGTGATGAGGCCAGGCCCATCTGAATAATATCCTCTAAGCTGGAGTTAAGGAATTAGTAACCTAATTACACCTGCATAATTCCTTTTGCGGTGTCAAATTTATAATTACAGGAGCCAAATCACATTCACTGATATGACCCCCACTCAGAGGGAGATGGTCCAAGCATACATATCCCTGGGGATCATCCTAGAATTCTGTCTACCATGTTAGTTTCTTAAAAAAACTGAAGGATATAGGAGCTTGAGGAGATAGTTCTCTGTTTTAAAGAGCTGCTCCTAAGAGATTGGGGCTCACCAGTGTCTGGCCCAAGTTGCTGGACAGGTCGCTCAAACAACCTCTGGTTGATGAAGTCAAGCTGGGTGCACCCAAAACTGGAGTCTTGATGAGCTCTTTTCAGTCCAGCCCCATCTGCCTTATATTGAGTAGCAATCCTTTCAAATCTGATGGGCAGTGATTTTTCGGACCCACTTTTCAATGTTATTGAGAGTTTCAGTGTTTTCCTCTATATTGAATGAGAAGGTGGGATCAAGCATATTAAAGGTCACTAGTCAGTTGTCCTATAACATTGAAGGCCTCTCTGATTTTTGCATGTTGAGTGATTGGGGTACCTGCTTTTTTATACAGTCTGTTACCATCTGTTACTCATCATGGTAATTCTTTATTTTGACCAGAATAGGACGCAGAGATGTACCGTCTCACACATTTTACTTTATTTTATTTTATTTTTTTTTTTTAATTTTATTTTTTTTTAATTTACATCCAAATTAGTTAGCATCTAGTGCAACAATGATTTCAGGAGTAGATTCCTTATTGCCCCTGACCCATTTAGCCCATCCCCCCTCCCCCACCCCCTGCAGTGACCCTCAGTTTGTTCTCCAGATTTATGAGTCTCTTCTGTTTTGTCCCCCTCCCTGTTTTTGTATTATTTTTGTTTCCCTTCCCTTATGTTCATGTTTTGTCTCTTCAAGTCCTCCTGTGAGTGAAGTCATAGGATATTTGTCTTTCTCCAACTAATTTCGCTTAGCATAATACCCTCCAGTTCCATCCACATAGTTGCAAATGGCAAGGTTCCATTCTTTTTGATTGCCGAGTAATACTCCAGTGTGTGTGTGTGTGTGTGTGTGTGTGTGTGTGTGTGTGTGTGTATCCCACATCTTTATCCATTCATCCATCGAGGGACATTTGGGCTCTTTCCGTACTTTGGCTATTGTCGATAGTGCTGCTATAAACATGGGGGTGCATGTGTCCCTTCAAAACAGCACACCTGTATCCCGTGGATAAATGCCTAGTAGCGCAATTGCTGGGTCGCAGGGTCGTTCTATTTTTAGCTTTTTGAGGAACCTCCATACTCTTTTCCAGAGTGGCTGCACCAGCTTGCATTGCCACCATCTCACATATTTTAAAGTGTGTCCGGTCTCCTGGTCCAGAGTCCAGCCCTTCCGTGCCTACCCCCTTTCCCTCTGTGCCTCGCTCCATCCTTTCATCTCCCCCTCTTCAAACCCCACATCTAAAACCTCACACTCATGCGATAGTGCCTATTAGGACCATTTTCCATTCGTACGCTTCCTAAACATGCACAATTTTGAGCCTGTCGTGCCAATAAAGGGATCCCAGAAACACCTTAAAGTTATGTCATATTTATTATCGCCTGTCTTTGTTTAGCTTGGGGGAATGATGAAAAAGAGTCTAGGTACACATGGTGATGCTGGTTAACAACAGTCTGTTGTATATTTGAAAGTTGCTAAGAGACTAGATCCTAAAAATTCTCATTACAAGAAGAAAAAAAAGTGTTGTATTGTGACTACTATGTGGTGATGGATGTTCACTAGACCATGATGATCATCTCACAATGTACATGTTTATCAAATCATCACGTTGAACTCTTAAAATTAATACAGTGTTATATGTCAATTATATCTTCATAAAAATTTAAAAATGAAATATTGGGGTGCCTGAGTGGCTCAGTCAGTTGAGTGTCCGACTCTCAATTTTGGCTCAAGTCCTGACCCAGGGTCATGGGAGCAAGCCCCGTGTCAGGCTTCGTGCTAAGTGTGGAGCCTGCTTAAGATAGTCCCTCTCTCCCTCTGCCTCTCTGCCACCCACTCTCTCTCTCTTTCTTTTTTTCTCAAAAAAAAATAATAATGATGATGATGATGTCTCCCTAGGTTAAAAAAATCACCCATTCTCTCTTTCTTTCTAAAAAAAAAAAATAATAATGATGTCTCCCTAGGTTAAAAAAAAATCAGTGTGGGCCTAGTTATAAAAGTTTAAGGACCAGGATTTGTCCATAACTGTTATGTCCGCAGTGTTCTAATTTTTTTTTAATTTTTTAGCATGTATTTATTTTTGAGAGAGCATGAGCAGGGGAGGGGCAGAGAGAGAGGGAGACACAGAATCCGAAGCAGGCTCCAGGCTCTGAGCTGTCAGCACAGAGCCCCACGCAGGGCACAAACCCATGAATCATGAGATCATGACCTGAGCTGAAGTTGCACACTTAACCGACTGAGCCACCCAGGTGCCCCACACAGTGTTCTGTTTTTAAAGCAACTCTGTTCTGTGTGACTGACCTGTCATTAAAGCACTGTCTCTACCAGGCTGAGCAGTAAGGGATACAAATTTGTCCAAAGTTTAGGTTAGGATGATTAAAAATGGTCTGGGAAGCATGTGTTTCCCGGCTGTTAAAAAGTCTGAGTACTGGGGCGCCTGGGTGGCTCAGTTGGTTAAGCGGCCGACTTCGGCCCAGGTCACGATCTCGCGGTCTGTGAGTTCGAGCCCCGCGTCGGGCTCTGGGCTGATGGCTCAGAGCCTGGATGCCTGCTTCCGATTCTGTGTCTCCCTCTCTCTCTGCCCCTCCCCTGTTCATGCTCTGTCTCTCTCTGTCTCAAAAATAAAAGTTAAAAAAAAAATTAAAAAAAAAAAAAAAGTCTGAGTACTTAGATCTAAATTGAGGAGGATAAATACGTGCATATCCCAGGGAGGGAGAGCAGGTGCCCTGTGTGTTTCTACATTGGCCAATCATCCTGTTAATCTCTGTCACATTATCTCCTTAAGCTCCTACGAGCTTTTGATGTCATCTTTTGAAACAGTAAATCACTTTCTTAGGTTTTTCAAAGAACATTCATAATATCATTTCCATAAGCTGTTTTGTAAATTAATGCAGTCCCCTTTCTGTTTAACCTGTTTGCAAGGAGCTGTCTTACGGGTCTGCTGTAGTTCAGACGAGTGAGGTGAATTCATCATTTAACTCGCAACCTGATCTGCGAAATGAGTGCTTTTGACTCGACTCCACTGCATTTACTACTGAGATTCACGAGTCTCTGTTCTGCTTTTGTCACCCAGCCCTGGGATCCCGACACAGGCCGGACCTGGTACCTAGCACTCCTTCACTCTTTGAAGCTGCTTCCTTGGCAACCACGATTTCTTCTTCTTCCTTATATGTCAATGAACATTGTCCACACGACAGGACTACGCTCTATTCAAACAGGTAAGACTTCGCGCGATCACATTACCCGTCTGGCTGTTACCCCCTTAGTGCCACAGTTACACGGGTATCTCTGAACAAGCACATGCTGTCCCTGACAACCAGGGTGTGACCGTCACCTCCCCTGTAAGTGAGAAGAAGTGAAAACATGCTTGGTTTTTACTATGTCAAGAAGCACCTCTAGGGGAAAACCCTTCTTGTGTTTCTTCACAGTTAATCATTATGTCCTATAGACATTATATACTCAGTTCTCGGGAAAAAGATGGATGTTTCATCATTTCATCATTTCACCGTTTCTTATGAATGGATTTTTTAAGCAGGTGTTCTTGGTTAATATTGCACATAGCTGCAAAGATATTTGAATATTCCCTTTTCGTTCGAGTGACCTTAGTGGCCATGGTAGAAACAATACCCCCCAAAGTTGTCCCCATCCTAATCCCTGGAACCTGTGCCTTATATGTTACCTTATAGAGCAAAAAGGACTTTGCCAATGTGTTTAAGTTAAAGATCCAAGGCGGGAAGTGTATCTTCAATTATTAAGGTTGTCTCAATGAAATCGCTTGAAATGGTCTTTTTTTTTTAATATTGTTTTATTAACACTACAGTGGTAGGCAACTTTATGCTTCTGTTTTTTCCTGGATCACTGAGTCACACAGAATTCAAAATCCACTAGGAGGCTGAGAGCCTTTACATTAAATGTATCCTCCCTAAAAATCCTTAACTGTATGCCAGTCTGTCCTCAAGCAGTAAAATTCAGTTATGCACAGGTCTTTGTAAGGGGAAGACAGAAAGGTTAGGGTCCGATAAAGAGAATTGCAGAAGCAGAGGGCAGAGAGAGATGTTAGAAGGCCCCATGCCGCTGGCTTCAAAAGGCGGAGGACAGGGCAGTGAGCCCAGGGAAGCCAGCAGCCTCTAAAAACCAGAAAAGCCTAGGAAACAGGTGCCCCCTTAGAGCCTTCACCGAGGAAGACAGATCTTCCAACATGTTGAATTTCAGGATTTCTGACCAGAGCTGTGAGAGAATAAGTTGTGTTGTTTTAAGCCATAAGTTTGTGATAATTTCTTATAGCAGCAATAGAAAACTAATACAGTGACTCTCAAACATGCTATGATTTAATGTTTCAGTGTTGGGGGGGGGGGTGGTACTATTATCTCCTAAATAGAGAGTCACTTAGTTATTAAATACTTTGGCTTTTTATTTTTATTTCTTTCTCTGTTTATATTTAGAGGGAGCGTGTGAGGGGGGAGGGCCAGAGGGAAAGAGAGAGAATCTTCAGCAGGCTCCACGTTCTGCACAGATCCGAATGCAGGGCTCAATCCCACGACCTGAGTCGAAATCGAGAGTCAGACGCTTAACTGAGTCAGCTACCCAGGCGCCCCTCGATACTTTTGCTTTTTAAACAAAACATTGTCAAATATTGATTCTAGCAATAGGAGATGATATCTTTACACAAAGATCACAATGTTGCCTATGGGCATAGCTGATTGATTTTTCTCTTTCTATATATGCAATTTTGGTTTTTTAAATTTTTTTAATGTTTATTTTTTTTTTTTTAGAGAGAGAGAGAGAGACAGTGCACAAGCAGGGGAGAGGCAGAGAGAGAGAGGGAGACACAGAATCTGAAGCAGGCTCCAGGCTCGGAGCTGTCACCTCAGAGCGTGACACGGGGCTCGAACTCACAAACTGCGAGGTCATGACCTGAGCCAAAGTCGGTCACTTTACGGACTGAGCCACCCAGGCACCTCTGTATATACAATTTTGTAACTAGCTTCAGTTGCTGGACAGGGACTGCTCTGTATATGTTCCTGATAATTATCTGTTAAATGTTGAACTGGCTCTTGTCAAAAATCTGGCTCTTGAGAATCAAGATTGGATTCGTGCAGGTAAAGTCCTTCTGGCACAAGTCATTTTCCACCTCCACGGTTGCAGCGTGGCTCACTTCCAGAATGAGGACTCCGTATGGTAGGCTCCTTTTTAACATACGCATATTTGTAGATTCCAGCTTGGTCTGGAAGTTAAGGTTTGGTAATTGGAGCTTCTGTAGAAATTTCTTCCCTCTTGCCGTTTGCTGCTCTCTCTGCTAGATACCGGTTGGGGGATAGTGGGTGAGGCAACCAGTCTTGGTCTGGAGAAGTGGAATGAATGGCAGGGTGAGCCTTCAGTCTTAGTAGGGCTTCAGTTTAGATTGCTCGGGTGGAAAAGCCAACAAATGAGGCTCCATTATAAATTACTCAACTCATCTAAACTGTAAAAGAAATTTGGTTCGCTTCCTTAGGCTAGAAGAATTTAAAGTGACCTAGTGGTGATGTGTACCTGAATGTTCAAATTTGTGACATAAATAGTCAAGCGACAGCTTTCCTATCTGTGTGGTATAGCTAAACACCATTGTTTTGCTCTCACGTAGAAATAGCGGCTCAAAAAAATGGCTGGAAAGTCACAGGAAGCTCCTTGCAAGGTCAAAAAACAATTCCACATGAAGGCCTGGTGGTTTCTTTTTTTTTTTTTTTTTTAACGTTTTTTTATTTTTGAGACAGAGAGAGACAGAGCATGAACGAGAGAGGGTCAGAGAGAGAGGGAGACACAGAATCTGAAACAGGCTCCAGGCTCTGAGCTGTCAGCACAGAGCTCAACGCGGGTCTCGAACTCACAGACCATGAGATCATGACCTGAGCCGAAGTCGAAAGCTTAACCAACTGAGCCACCCAGGCGCCCCAAGGCATGGTGGTTTCTTATGTTTGCTACTGTTCTCATTATCAGGGTCACGTAATTGGATATGCTATTAATTTATCAGAATTTTCAGCACAAATACAAAAGGGGTTTTGGCTTGTGGGTTTGTTTGTTTGTTTGTTTGTTTGTTTGTTTGTTTTGGTGGCACTAGTCGTTAGTAAGTATGCAGTATCTTGGCCAGAAGTATTCAATTCTTGGGTATTCATAAAGTTCCCCCAGCGTCTGGAACTGTCTCCTTCCTAGCCAGCGTTGCAAGCTACCTCTGCATACTCCAGGGCTGTGGTATAATTCTTGGTACTTTTACTTATGAGGATGCTGGTTATCATATATTGGATGGGGAAAACAGTGTTATCTGTGATATTTTTCCCTTCCTTTTTTGAAGTGAACTGTTGGAGATAAACCTTCTTTGGCATGGTATCTCCAACTTGCATTTTGATATGCTTAGCGGGCAGGTGGCAACAAGAAACCACTCTGTCTTAGACAGAAAGAGATTTGATACGGGGAATTAGGTGCTTGCAAAGTCCCTGAAAAGGCTCTGGGCTAGACATCAGGAAATCGCTCCTGGATAATGCCACTGAATGGGCCCACCAATAGCCCCGCAGCCTTGGCCGCAGTCAAGCAGGTGCCCTGCCAACAGAACGCAAGCTAGCGAAAGCATTTTGGTGATCCCTGAATGTTTTTAAAATAAGCTAACATTTGGGGCGCCTGGGTGGCTCAGTCGGTTGAGCGTCCGACTTCAGCTCAGGTCACGATCTCACGGTTCGTGAGTTCGAGCCCCAAGTCAGGCTCTGGGCTGATGGCTCAGAGCCTGGAGCCTGCTTCCGATTCTGTGTCTCCCTCTCTCTGTGCCCCTCCCCCGTTCATGCTCTGTCTCTCTCTGTCTCAAAAATAAACGTTTAAAAAAAAAAATTTTTTTTTAAATAAAATAAAATAAGCTAACATTTAAAAATCAAGCAGTTTTGGGGCGCCTCGGTGGCTCAGTCGGTTAAGCGTCCAACTCTTGGTTTTGGCTCAGGTCGTAGTCTCACGGTTCGTGAGATCAAGTCCTGAATCGGGTTCTCTGCTGATAGTGCAGAGACTGCTTGGGATTCTCTCTCTCCCCCCTCTCTCTGCCCCTACCCTGCTCTCGCTCGCTCTCTCTCAAAATAAATAAATTTGAAAAAATAATGATAAAAATCAAGTCATTTCACTAAAATCCCCTTTTGAAAAATCAAAAGGGCCCGTTTAGTCTGGGCCCCTCTTGGCTCTGTTGCCTTTGGCATTTATCCGCTGGAGGGGGGAAGCCTGGACCCTGCTTCCCTCACCTCTGATGTCTCCTGCCTGTTCCTCTGGGCATTTCTGGTTTTAGCCTGGAGATAGAAAAGAAGCCAAAGACGTATCTCCTATCTTAACCACTGCTTTAGGGGAATCATAAGGAAAAGGGGCCAAAAAGGCCCAGAGGTGCTAAACAGAAACCTCTAGCCTGTGAACTCCTGGGAATCAGTATCCCTACCTCCCCCCCACCACCCCCAACCCTAAAATAAACAAACATGATTCTAAGTCTCTTCTGGCCTGCTCAGTTTTAAAACCTAATCCAAATAGCCTGGAAAGAAAATGAGTTGAATATTAAACTTATAATTCACATCAGGTTTTTTTTTTTTTTTTAATCTGTGAATCATTTTTGTGTTAAGGCACAATGGCCTGTTTTGTCCATTTTGACTCTGTGCCTTACCTGTCTGCACTTAAATAAGCCATAAATACTGCAGCTAGCAATGGTCATTCTGTCAGTCTTTTTAAAATCCTTTGAAAAGTGTCGATTAGTGTCTGGATGTGTCCACACCTGAATTGTATGTTGCAGTGGGAAAACTGCTCTCTCTTCAAATTATTCCGCCTTTTAAGGGACTAGTCTCTGTAACGGCAAAAACTCCAATTGCAATCTCTTCTTCCCCTCCTCCTCCTCCTCCTCCTCCCCCTCCTCCCCCCCCTCCTCCTCCCCCTCCTCCCCCCCTCCTCCTCCCCCTCCTCCTCCTCCCCCTCCTCCCCCTCCTCCTCCTCCCCCTCCTCCCCCTCCTCCTCCTCCCCCTCCTCCCCCTCCTCCTCCTCCCCCTCCTCCCCCTCCTCCCCCTCCTCCTCCTCCCCCTCCTCCTCCTCCTCCTCCTCCTCCTCCTTTTTTGTTTTTTGTTTTTTTGGAAGTGTACTCTAAAAATTGAGTAGGAAGCAAAGAAAAGGTTGTATTTTTAAAGTATATATTTAACCTGATGATTGGGAGTCCCTGTTTTCACAGTACAGTTTGGTGTTCGGGCATGTAGTTCATAGTGATGGAGGCAAACTCGGGTGGGCACGTGCTTCCCAGTCAAATGGCGGGATTTAAATTTTGAATCTTTGATCCTTAAAGTCTTCTTTCCTAGGCAGAGCTCTGTTCTTTTAGAGGGGGTATAAATGAGCACTAAGAAATGCAGAGGCAAACGTGTTTTACCTCAAAGATAAGAACAACTTAATACTGTGGAAATTCGCTACATGCAAGAATTTTATTTCTTGCCATGAGTCCCGGCACCTTTGGTAGCAAAGCTGACGGTCTGATCCTGCACAAGTATCGAAAGCCCTCCTGCGTCCCAACCTATTTATAGCTTCCCCATCAAAAATACCTTTACCTTTGGGGCGCCTGGGTGGCTCGGTCGTTAAGCATCTGACTATCGATCTCGGCTCACATCATGATCTCACAGTTCATAAGATCAGGCCCCGTGTTGGGCTCTTCACTGACAGCGTGGAGCCTGCTCGGGATTCTCTCTCTCTCTCCCTCTCTCTTTGCTCCTGCCCCGCTTGTGCGCTCACTCGCTGTCTTTCTCAAAATAAATAAACATTTTTTAAAAAAGGGGAAAAAATGTCTTTACCTTGATCACTGCTCTGGCTGCTCTCCTGTTTTTCTAGTGACTGTTTCAAATAGCTGGCTCATCCTAGAAGCATTTGGAGTGTTACAAGAAGGGCAGTTATGTCACAGGAGAAGCCACTGGTCATCTGCACATAGAGGTGACAGCTGGCAAAGGCCCCCTAAATGTTGAGTCCAGCATCAGAGATCTCAGAGGCTGACCCAGGGGATCTGACTGCAGTTCTCTGCCATTTTTTTCCTGCCACTAGAATCTCATAAAGCCAGGAGAGCACGGGAGTGACCATACAGACATGTCTAAAAGACCAGGAAAGAGAAGTGCAGAGACATGCACATTCTGTGACCTGCTGCCACAAGGTCACACAGTGTGCTGGTAGGATTTAACTGGAACACGGGTCTCGGAGGCCCAACCTCACATTCTCTCCTCCGTACCCCCCGTTCACTAAAGCCTCTTGTCCTTGTGCTGTTGTTCTTGCTGTGTGTGCTGTGCGCGGGGAGGCTGATGGGCCGGGGTTTCCTAACATGAACTCTGGCTTCATGATTGAGCCACTTTTTTGCCGCTTAATAACTGAAGTATTTCTGTTAGACAAAGTGGTGGGTCTATATGAATGTCTACCAGTGACGTTTGTTCTAGAAGTCATTGGCTAAGTTTGCTTATTAAGAACATCACGATGGGGTGCCTGGGTGGCTCAGTTGGTTAAGCGTCCGACTTCGGCTCAGGTCATGATCTCACAGTCTGTGAGTTCGAGCCCCGCATCAGGCTCTGTGCTGATGGCTCAGAGCCTGGAGCCTGCTTCTGATTCTGTGTCTCCCTCTCTCTTTGCCCCTTCCCTGCTCATGCTCTGTCTCTCTCTGTCTCAAAAATAAATAAACATTAAAAAAATTTTTTTAAATAAAAAAGGAACATCATGACTAGGTGGCTCAGTTAGCAGGGCATCCAGCTTTTGATTTTGACTCATGGGTTCTTGGGTTTGAGCCCTGAGTCGGGCTCTGTGCACCTGACAGCATGGAGGCTGCTTGAGATTCTCTCTCTCTCCCTCTCTCTCTGCCCCTCCCACACACTCTCTCTCTCAAAATAAATTAATTAAAAAAAAACCATCATGGCTATGGGAACTTTTCTATCATAGCAGTAGTCGTATTTCAAACCATCGATAATGATAGGATCACAATAGTATAGTAATAGCTAATTCTGGGACAATCCTAAGAGTCTGTGTTAAGTTGTTTACATGCATTAAAGGGATTTAATTCTCCCAAGCAACCCATTATGGCCATCATATTGATTATCTCCAGGCACGCTTCACAATGTTAGGTCACCCCCCAAGGTCGAACGGCTGCCAGGTAGAGCCATGGTCTCCAGGCACAGCACTGACACAGAGCGTGAGGCCCCAGCCTCAGCCCCTCACCGGCTGCCCTCACCTGTGTTGTCCCGGCTCTGACCACGTGACCTTGAGACGACGCTGCTCATGGAAGTTGGGTAACACCCACACAAGTTGTCTCCCTCCTCCGTTTCGTGCGTTTTGCCTTTTCTTCTTCCGTGTGATTGTTAAGTGAGGATTTTCACTTCTCCAGATGTGAGAGACCAAGGGTTCAAACGCTAAAAATATGACCTACTAACTTAAGTCCACAAGAAACCTGAAATAGCTGTTTCTTCAAGTTTTTATTTCTAGCTCTTCGAGTAGACTTCCGTGTCATTACATGATCCCAGAGAAGAGACTTTTGTCAGGTATCTTTCTGCTTGATTTAGAAAATCCCATATCTTGCATTGACCTAATAAGGTTAAGAAGGGACATTTGTGACTTAAGAGATGAGAGGAGACGAAGGTGGGTTGCAAGAACTTTCTAGCAGTTCCGGTCCTCTAACAATAACCTCAAGGGAGGGACAGCATGTGCCCGTGACATCTGCCGTGCACCTAGCGGCTGCCTGCTGAACCGGGTGCCGATCTGGGCTGCACCAGCCCCTCAGGAGGTCTCTGTAGCCCTATCTGTAGATGCTGAATATTCAGTATCCTCTCCAGACCCTTTGCGCTTTTATGGTTCCTCATCCGGTTCGTCCTTCCTTGCAGACAGACCACATCACCACCACTGTTCCCCACCTCCGGCCAACAACCATCATTATAAGTCACCATTTAGGACATTAGCCCCCAAAACAGCCCCTTCGACGTCTCTAATGTTGGGAAAGTTACTTTACCTTTCGGGCCTCGGTGTCCCCACTTGTGAAATGTGGATTATCATACAACTGCCCCAAAGGGTTGTTCTTACCATGAGTTGAAATGGTAATTGGAAAGCCCTCACTGGTACCTAGTAAACACCATCAAAGTGTTTGTTAAAATAAAATAGCAAGACCTCATTGTTTTTGTCAAAAGGCCATCCAGAGTGCTTTGTTGGGTAGCGTCTGGTCAAGGAAATGGAAAACACATTTGGAATTTCAAACAGAATTTATTTTTTTTAATGTTTATTTATTTTTGAGAGAGGGAGAGAACCAGCAGGGGAGGGGCAGAGGGAGAGCAGGACAGAGGATCCGAAGCTGGCTCTGCGCTGACAGCCGACGGCCCGATGTGGGGCTTGAACTCACGAACCATGAGATCATGACCTGAACCAAAGTCAGACACTCCACCGACTGAGCCACCCAGGGGCCCCTCATACAGAATGTAGTAAGAGGAATCGGTTACCCGCTGTGACCGGAGGCGTGTAAAGGGGACGTTGCAGAGAAACCCAGGTAAGTAACTGCAGGCTGCGGCTCCCGGCACCTTACAGAACATAGACTCACGAAGGAGGCCCCACCTGGGGACCTGCTGCCCCCATAAGAGCAGGGACATCGGAGTAGGACATCACCAGAATTGCTGGGATAGCGGCAGGGACACAGCTGCTGCCGGAAACACTGCCCTCGGAAGGAAGGAAGGAAGGAGCACGAGAGAGAAGAGGACCGAAAGCTTCTCTCTGCCCATCCATCACCTCATCATCCTCAGCCCGCAGAACCTGGCACTGGAGCCTGAGCGGTGTAGTTCGCTGACTGTTGGCCGCAGCTTCACAAGGTAGAGTTGAATTAAGGTATCAGTGGCAGCCACAGCCCACAGGGCAAAGACTGGAGATGCAAGGTCACTTAAAAAGAGAATTTGAATGATCAAAGCTTGATACAAAGGCAGAGAGTGCATACAGGAACAGGAATCGATCTGGACTCTATACGCTAAAAGGAATCACAGAGCCAACTTATTGCCGTGACGATATAATCGTCGTATGTAAAACAGACGTAATTTTTTTCAAATCAGCTGTGTCACTGGGGATGCCAGTATTTACCAGCAAGCCTGTCCAATCATCGATAATGCTTTCCCTGCCTCTGCGCTAGAACGGATGCTGGTGGTAAATGCCTCTAGAAATGTGTCCGCGTGGGATAGATAAAAAGCTTCTTGAGCTCAAGAACTCCACAAAGAGATTTGTAAGCCTGGGGATGCTGGGTGAGGACCTCCCCCCACCCCCCCTCGTCCTCCCCGCCCCCGATAGAGCAGCAGATACGTGTTCAAGGCTGGGCATCTGTCGCCCATGCCCTAGCCAGACACTTTTATTGCTGGTAATACCCTACCTACCCCATCACATCAACTGAATATAACTCAGTCTGGAGTGAACACACGCGAGGGGCTGGTGGATACGGTGTCCCTTCTGTTCTTCATATAACGAAGAAAAGGATTTAGTCACCTCTTCCCTAGTGTCGGGAAACCAGGTGACCAAGCAAATGATGATGCGGGTTTGGGAAAGAGTAACTAACACCCTTCAGGATCCTCAAGCAAAAACCTGCCTTGTTACCCAGGCTCCCAGGAGAAGATCTCATTTGGGGAATTAGGACCATTTTAAGCCCTGCTGGGATGACAGGCAAAGCAAACAGTGATGTCCCCTCCCTTTCCAGTTGTGACTGAGGCACCTGCAGAGAAAATTGGAGCTTGATAGAAGCTTCATAATATGCCTGCCAGTTTAGTTTTCCCCTCCTCAACCTCAGCACAAAAAAAAAAAAAAAAAAAAAAAAAAAAAAAAATCACATAGTCTGCACCTGGATTTTACTCGATGCCTTTTTTTTTTCTTTTTTTGACAAATTGTGGAATTGCTTCTGAAGTGATTAGCTTTTCAAACGACCCTTCATATATTTTGGCATGGGCAGGAAATTGAAGTGAATTTTTCAAATATCTGACATTCTATGAGGAATCATTTAGGATTCAGCATTAATTCAAACACTCATTTTTTCCCCTGCTCTCTTTTATTCATTTATTCATAAATTCGACAAATATTCCTCGGGCCCCAAACATGCCAGACGTTGTGCCAGGGGCAGACGTGATTCCTCTCCTCCTGGAGATCAGAGTCTAGGGGGGGAATGTGTCATTACACAACTGTAGAGTATTTAGATTTTTTTTTTTTTTTTTGCTGAGGTATAATTCATACGTAATGTTATTTTAGTTGCAGCCGTGCAGCCTAATGATTTGACAGTTGTCTGTATTGCACAACAGTCACCACAGTAAATCTAGGTACCATCGGTCACCACACAGAGTCACAAAACAAAGCTTTTTTCTTGTGATGAGAACTTTTAAGATTTACTCTGTTGGCAACTTTCAAGTTTGCAAGACAAGGTTGTTGACACGCTGTCCATACGCTGCATACTACATTCCCCTTACGACTTATTTTATAACCAGAAAGGTTTTTTGTTTGCTTGTTTGTTTTTGAGATAGAGAGCCCAAGTGAGGTGGGAGGGAGGGGGACAGAGAGAGAGACTGAGAATCCCAAGGAGGCTCCACACTCAGCCCAGAGCCCAACTCGGGGCTTGATCCCACAACCCTGGGATCGTGACCTGAGCCAAAATCAAGAGTTAGACACTCAACTGACTGAGCCACCCAGGCACCCCTATCACTGGAAGTCTGTACCTCCTGACCCCATCACCCGTTTCACCCACCCCTCCAACTCCCCTCCCCATACTGTCTTCTCTGTATCTGTGAGTTTTGTGTGTTTGTTTCATGTTTGTTTACATTCCACAGACAAATGAGATCATCTGGTATTTGTCTTTCGGTCTGACTTCACTTCACTTTAACATAATACCCTCAAGGTCCATCCGTGTTGTTGCGAAAGGCATTTCAGTCTTCGTGTGTGTGTGTGTGTGTGGCTGAGTAATGCTCACATTTTTTGATGAATTGGTACATGGCAATATTTCTAGGTGCCTTTTGTGCAGTCAGATTTTTTAATGGATCCAGTTTATGGACAAGTCATATTGGAAAAAAAGGGGGAGGGGGGCAGAATGCAGCCAGCCTGACGATATCCTCAATTATCAAAACTGATCTCCCCCATCCATTTTCTGCCCCTTCATTCTTACGCCAAAAAAGCACATCTCTGTTTCCCTTGACTTGAGCCACTAACGCTGCATCTCTGGGAGGATGGTTTGCTGGAGAAGTATCTCTGTGGCCTTCCCTGTCCCAGGCCCTCCTTCATGAAACCTCTAGAGAGATACCTGTGCAGGTGTGATTCGGCCCCACATCCCGGTCCCTGCGTGCTCCTCAAGAAATTCTCAGGCACGTGCGAGTCACAGAAAAAAAGTTCTTGGAAGATAATCCTCTCCCTCTCCATCTTCCCTGAGGGGCAAAACAATTTCTTTGCCTTGTTGTTCGGCTGAAATACACACGGGCTCATTCAAGGAATTAAGAGAATATAATAAGAAATTCCTGAAATGTAAAATCACAACAGTAGGAGTGAGGTTTCAGGTGATAGTGGGACAGGACCTCCGTGTCTTGCTCACATCTCAGACCTACCTGGACACATCCGAAGCAGGGCCTCCCTTGCCGTAAATCTATTTTAGATTAATGACCCCTCTGGAGAACTCTCCAGCCTGCCGCAAACCCTCTGCCCAGCTCAGCCCTCTCCGGCCCTAAGCCACACGACGCTACGTTTCTGTTCAGCAGCTGTTCTTGACCTCACTGAGTCTACAGAGATCCTTGACTCAGGGGCCGAGAAAAGTCGGTCTCTCTAAGATCCCACGGGCCTCGTGACTCTCTCACTCAGCTTAGAGGTCATTTTGGTCCTTCTCGGCCCCTGGAAGTCACCCTGTCAATCCTGACCATTTCCCTCCATCCATTTGGTTTGGCCCCATCATGTTCCACTTCTGTTCTGATTAAGCCAGTCTTGTGCATCTTGGTCTGTCGCCCTAGATAGCCCCCCGCCGTGTGGCCCCACGCAGGGCAGCACACAGGCTTGTCCATACCTACCACTTAGCCGTTGTCAGCTGCTGCGGCCTCTCTCTGAGGCGCCCCTTTGGCCCACTCACTGTGTTCCCATTTGCCTTCTGAGCCGTCCCGTCGTGTCGAGCTCTGTCATCACACATGGAGTATTGGTGACTGCCGAGGCCTGAGATCAGTGGTGAGTGAATTTACGCCAGGCCCCTGACAGCCCTTCTCCAGCAACGGGTCCTCTGGTGCCAGGTTCCGCCACATTCCTGAGTTTAATTTCTTCTCTGATGCACTTCACATAATACACAAAAAGGAACAAATACCATTTCACGCAAGGCAAGAAGAGAGTTGATCCTTTGTTTAATCCTCTGTGATCTGTGGAATTATCTCCACAGGAGCTGGCTCTGTCTCCCTGTAATTTAAGTGACTTGCTCATCTTTGGGGGAAGAATTTCACCCAAATGCAGAGAGGGAAACTTGGCTGCTGGGCGCTCGTTGATTTCAGAGAAACGAACAGACCCAGCCCCCTACAAGTGTGCTCAGTGTATCTCGCAACCAGCCTTTTGCTCTTAGCGCACGGTGGTCATGGGGGTGGGGGTGGGGAGGCGGATTAGGTAAGGGTAATGAGGGAATTAGGAGGCAGTGATAAAATCTCAAGTCAGAATAATATTAATCTAAAATGTAATTATTTAATAGCCTGTTTTCAAGGATAAAGTAATAAAGATGAAATATATAATGATGTAAAGGACCTCATTAGTTTTCTGGCCACCCACATTAAAAATTAGCATTTGGAAGGTCACAAAAGAACTTAAGAAGGGCCAGACTTTCTTCCCAACAAAGGCTTTGGCTGAAATGAAAATGTCATTCTAACGGGCCGCTTGGAGGGCTTATGCATTAGCGTTTCTCTGACGTTCCTCCCGTTTTTCCTTATCACGATGGAAGTGTGCTTCCTTGTACTTAATTCATCTGAGAAGACTTGTTTGGTCTTTTATTTACACATGAGTGCGTCTGGGTTGGTGCCCTAGTAATTCTCACTGCTGTGCCTGGCCATCTCCTTTGTCATCCCTGAGCTGTGACAGGAGAGAAGGCAGGCATGCCAAGGCCAAGGCCGAGCACCTTGTGACTTTTCCCCACCCACCCTCCCAATGCTTTTCCAATCTTAGTGGCAAAACTCACCCCGTAAGACCCATAGGGTTTGGGGAACAGCAGGGTCCTTTTGGCCTTGTGCCAGCCTTTAATTGTTTTGTATCCAAATTATATGTGCCAGGTTTAACGAATAGTTGTATACAGTTTGTTAGGAAAAAGAGCAGGTCCTAGCACACGTCCCTTTACACTCCCCGTCCCCAGATGCAGCCACCTTCAACTCTTCTAGCTGGTTCCTTTGGCATTTAATTCCATATCTCTGGGTAGCATGCGACTGCTGCCATTTCTTGATCTTTCTGGTGTAGGCGTTAGCTTCCCACCATCGAAGACGGAGATGGAGCTGTGTTTTCCCCACCCCACACCTACCACGTGCACACACCCCTCTCACTCGTCCACCTCTTCCTTCTCCAGTAGGTTTACATCATGCTCGCACCTCGATCTGTATTGAGTGTTTTAGTAAGACAGTGTGAATACCCCTGTGTGCTTTCCTTTTCTGTCCGACTCTTTGTTCTCCCTGCAATAAATACCGTCTCGTTCTGTTATTTACCTAGCTTTCTGTTTGTCCTTCCTGGGAGCCTAGACCCTGCCCCGGCTGCCTTCTTTGTTTTTCCAGTTGTTCGGATACGTTAGGTTCTGTTAATTTCCTTGTCTTGTAGAAGTTTCCCCCCCAAAAGCCTTCTTACCTTCTCCATTCTGGACTGATTGCCCTCTAGGGCCTGAGGCATATGTGTTATGTTGGGATCTGGGGATCCTAATCACCTCTTGTCTGTATTGGTTCCCCTGTTTCTCATATCCTGTATTTTCCTTTTTTTTTTTTTTTGGGGGGGGGTTATCACTTCATTTTGGGGGAACCCATCATTCTCCAGTATCTTTCTAAGAAAAGGATTTACGGGAGGCAGAATATTCAAGGCCTTCTATGGCTAAGAAATGCTTTATTCTAACCCCAACACTTGACGGATAGGTTGGCAGATCTAGAACGCTCTGTTGCAGATTTATGTTTTCAAAATCGTAGAACCTTCGCTGCATTATCTTCTGGTTTCTGGTTACTGTTGAGAAATCCCTTGCTTTTCCGATTCCTGATCTTCTGTATATGGCCTCTGTTTTTCTTCAGGAGTTTGTAATGTCTTCAACTTCTCTCTTTTTACTCAGCATTTCATGATCACGTGCCTGGCCGTAGGTCTGTTTTCAGCCACTGAGTGTGGGACACTCAGAGGGACTTTTCAGTCTGCAAACTCGTGCTTTTGAGTTTGGGAAAGTTTTCTTAACTTTTTAAATTTCCTCCCTTCTCTTTTCTTCTTTCTGCAGTTCCTTCTATGCATGTAAGATATACTGGATTTGTTTATATTTGTTTATTTTTCTTTATTTCCACCTGTGTGTCCTTCAGTCCCACTTTCTCTGAGCACTCCTTTGCTTTTCCCCCAACCTCCGCTGTGTTTTTCATTTCTATCGTCAGATTCTCCAAGAATCCTTTTGTGTTCCCTGGGGTTCCCTTTTGTGGCAGTCTTTTTTTATTTCATGCTTGTAATTTCTTTCCTCTGTGAGGCTATCACAATTGTGGGTTTCTTGGTTTTGCTCTGATTTTTGTCTTTTCTCCCTTTCTGGTCTCAAGTGTCCTGTGGGCTGCATTTTCCATTGGTTCTGGCCTGCATCTTTCACGTTGGAGGTTTCCCTCAAATTTCTGGAAATCCTTGCTCATTGCTCAACCACAGGCTTGAAATGGGAGAAGAAGTTGTTGCCCGGAAGCTTCAACCTCTGAACCGAGCTTGATGACCAAGCTTTATAAAAGGTGGTCTGTCTGGCCTCTGGGAACCGGTGTTAACATTTGCTCATCTCTGCTGCCGAGCTGGCCAGATTCCCCAGTAGAAGATGCTTCTAGTTTCTTGCTCAGAGGGGAAGGACCTGACTGTCAGCCTTCTGAGACCTGGGGCAGGAAAGAGGTTTGGGTGTCTCAGCATCTAACATGCATACTTTCACTTCATTGCTCTCTTTCCCCTCCCCTGCCAGTGGTGCCCGTGGGCCCAGATAGCCTGTCTTCTATGCCCCCATCAGAAGCAGGGGGAAAGTACCTTCTAGTCTTCTCCTGGGACAGGGCAGAGTATCTCCCTGGCTATCTGTCTCTTAGCTTCTCCAGCGGTGGCTTCAGATTCGGCGGTCTGGGTTGGCTCTCACTACCTGTCCATGTGTTTTCCAGGCTCCCAAATGCTGGAGATTTTAGGCTCTTCCCTTCTAGGCTAGATCTCCTTCTAACCTTCATTACAGTCTTCGAGGGGGTTCAGGTGACAGTACAGTCGCATGGGGTTTGTTGCATCTGCCTCTGCTGCTTCGTCTGTAACCAGGAAAGGCCCAGAGCCTTGCTGAGAGAGGATCCTGAGGTTGTCACGTCGTAGCAGAACTCGAACTAGCAGGTACCCTTCCTGACTCCTTGTCCACGGCAGCCTCTTTCAAAACAGACACGCTCCTGTTGGAGTGTGTTGGATGCCAAGTCCCCAATCTGGGACCCTCCAGATACACCTGAGAGGCCTCCTGGGTGCTCACCATCAAGTCTTATCCCACTGAGCACCATCACTGCCCCCATCCACCCTCCGTGGCACCTCACTCTGTCCTGTCCACCTCCTGCTGGGTCACCTGCTCTCTGCACTGGAGGCCCACAGCCCCTAGAGCTCTGTGGCACAGAGGGGAGAGCCCCCTAACTTGTTAGAGGGGGACCCAAAGCAATACTGCTTGGGCCTGGTGTTTTGCAGACTTTTAGTAAAGCAGGTCTTTCTGGCTCTTAAATTTCTTTTGCCTGCCCTTCCCTGCCCTTCCCCTGCTGTCCCTCTCCCTCTCTCCCTCTGTCTCAGTTTCTCTGTCTCCCTCTCCCTCTCCCCCTGGTAATCAAACCCGGGTCCGTGGAGTTTGCTTTCCACACATAACTAAACATACCCTCTGATACTAAAGACGTGACTCCATTCATTTGCTTTGGCAGAACATTCTTATTCCTCTGCACGTACACTTGCCCCCGGGCCGGCCCACAGCCCCCCAGTCCCATCTAAATCCTGCACGTGGACATTGCTTTGTCTCAGTTCTCAGGCTGGGACCCTTACCACGCCTGTTAATATTTTCTCAAATACTTTAATTCGGTATCCTCAGGCATTTCAGTGCAGGGGGGAGGGGGCCTTCTAGCCACAGGAGAAGACGCTAGAGAGGATGGAAAAGATGGAAATCTTTGCTCTCGGGAAACCAGAATACTTGTGCCGATAGGTGTGCACAGTGAGCCAGGAGAACAGCTGGGACAGACAACTTGCTCAGCACCGGCTGTGATGCCCACAGCAAAGGGACGGTGCTGAAGACAGAAGCCACACGTCCCGGACAGGCCTGTCCATTTCTTTGGTGTGATAAGTGCTCGGCAGATGTTTTTGTTTTTTCTTTTTCATTATCCAAATGCACCACTTGACGTGCTTATGTGTATTTGAACTAAGAAGGGAAATTGTGTTATCAACAAGTTTAATTCCAGGCAAGCGTGTACACATCACCATCCTCTGGCCACGTTTGGAACAATAATTAAGCGATCTTCCTCTTCAAGTGCAGACAGATGCTTGGAGCTCGTCACCTCTGGCACCGTGACAGCGGCGTTTTTCCGTTTGCTCTCATGTGTCACTCAGTCCCATGTGCCCTTCTGTGGTTGAGACCTTTAAAATTCACTCCCTTGTCTCAGTGACATAAAAACCATTCTTAGTAAACAAGGGGTTCCCACATAAAGCCCTCTCGGTGTCTGGAGACCCGAGGAACTGGATGTTTTTGTTGAAGAACACACGGAGCCCAGGCGTAACTGGAGCGTGGCACCTCTTTGCCAAGACAGGAAGGAGAGTCACCTGAGAGCTGGCCTCAGATTGAAATAATTACATGGATTCAGGGCAATGCTGAGAGCTTTATATTTTTATAAAGTCTTTTACTCTGTCATTATGGAAGACTTTTTTGGAAAACTGGTGAGTTATAGGAACTTAGTAATCGATGCCCAATTTTTACATCTTTTGTTTATGGTAACAATCCAGAGAGCGTGAATGTCTGCTCTGTTCCACGTAGTCTGCCAAGCACTTCATAGATACTATTTTGTTCAGTGCAGCTGTCAACCCTGTCAGGTAGGCATTGGTGGCGTTAGTAAAAGGGACTTACTTAGAAACACACATGACAGGAACATAGGAAAGCCAATTATTGGGGCGCCTGGCTGGCTCAGTCGGTTCAGCATGCAACTTTTGATCTCCCATGTTGAGCGTGAGATTGTTTAAAAATACAATCTTTAAAAAAGTAAATCTAAAAAAAAGAAGTTGGTTATTATCAAGGTCATTGTGCACCCAAATCAAAAGCATAAGTTGGCCCACAAAGTGAACTTCTAGATACTAATAAAAATTTTTTTAATTTTTTTAATGTTTATTTAATTTTGAGAGAAAGAGTGTGAGCGGGGGAGGGGCAGAGAGAGAGGGAGACACAGAATCCGAAGCAGGCTCCAGGCTCCGGGCTGTGAGCACAGAGGCCGACACAGGGCTCGAACTCATGAACTGTGAGGTCATGACCTGAGCCAAAGTCGGACGCTCAACTGACTGAGCCACCCAGGCACCCCATGTCATAATTTTGATTAGACCGATACTCACCTGATTATGTCATAAACACTGTTCACCTCTCCTCTTGTGAAGTGTCATTACTTTTCTTTGTATTTTTCCCAAAAATGAATGATCCGTTCTGCTTTGCTAACTTGGTTGTCTGTGTGCTTCTTGCCAGTTGAATCTTCTTATCAGGTGAGGAAGCCTGTCACCATGTCTGATTGGTTCAGATGCATCGGACAGTATATCCTTGTCTGCCCCTGAAGACTGTCTCCCCAGAGCCTCTTGATCTGACCCAGTCTTCTCGCTGTGCCTGGTGTGCAGCTGTCCTGGGAACTTCCTTCACCTTTGCTCTGGGGATTCCATTTGCCTTTGGTATTGGCTCCCCTGCTTATAGTCCTCATGTCTTCCTCTTCTTGGTTTGTTGCCTTGTTTTTGTGGAGCACATCCTCCAGTATCTTTCGAGATAAGGTCTCACTGGAAGTAAATTTTTTGACATGTTGCATGTCTGAAAATGTTTTCATGCTAAGCTTGTAAACTATTGTAACTAATAGTTTAGCAGGGTATAGAATTTCATCTTGGAAGTAGTTTTCCTTTAGGCTTTTAAAGGTATTGTTTCTATTGTCTTCAAGCTCCCCCTGGTTGCTTTGAGAAGTTCAAAGTCATTTTGCTTCCTGATCCTTTGCATGTGACCTGTTTGCCCTCCCTCTGAAAGTTTAAGCATTCTCTGTTTTTCCTGACAAATTGGACTGGAGTGGGTCTTATTTTCATCCATTGTACAGTATACTCAGTGGGCCTTTTAAGTCTGCACACATCCTTCACATGTAGGACATTTTTTTTCTTTTCTTTTTCCTTTTTGTTTTTAGATCTGGGATCTTTTCTTAAGGATTTCCTTGCATATGTTTTCTCTGTTGTCTCTTTCTTTGTCTCCTCGTTTGAAAATTGTAATTGCTGGACTGGCCTTCCATGTTTCCATTATTTTTCTCTGTTTCTATCTCTTTTTGCTTTGTGGTGTGTGTGTGTGTGTGTGTGTGTGTGTGTGTGTGTGTGAGAGAGAGAGAGAGAGAGAGAAAGATTACATCAGATTTTCATACGACTCTGTTATTGAGTCATTTCTACTATTATAATTTTTTTTTTTTTTTAACTTTCAGAGACCTCTTTCTCATCTTTATGATTTCTTTTTTTAGGTATCATATTCTTTTATTTAATAGTTACAGTAATTTACCTGAGGATGTAAATGATGGTTAAGACATGAACATTTTGGCATTTTCTGCCCCCTGCATAATCTCATTTTCCCACCAATTAGCTGTTTTCTGTATTTTCCATCTCTTTTACAGTAGTGACTTTTCTCAGATTTCTGGTAACCCCTCGTTGTCTGCCCTGCTCTATGGAGACGGAAAGTGAATAGTAGTTACCTGCTACAGAGTAGCTGGGGGAATGAAGGGTGCTTGCTCATGAGAAAGGTTTTCTTTCTGGGGTGATGAGATGTTCTAGTTAGTCATGGTGATCGTTGCACAACTCTGAATACACTAAAAACCACTGGATTGTGCACTTTAAATGGATCGTTTGTGTGGTGGGTGTATAATATCTCAGTAAAACTATTTCCAAACAAAGTGGGACACTACCAAGATGATTTAAAAGTTCACAATGTGTGATTGGGGCTTGTTGTCTGCGGGCTTCACTGTAGGCTGATCTGGCCAAGCTATTTAGTTAAGGGAACCTCTGATAACAATATCTTTGGTGTTGGGTTTTTCTTTATCCCCCCCCTTGGATTGATTAGATTCCCCAGGAAAGATTGCACCAGTCTCCTTAGGCTGAAGGATAAAGGCTGACTGCCAGCATTCTGGGCTGACTTCCAGCATTCTGGGAGCCGAGTGAGAAGGCTGCCTTTCAATCCAGCAGGCTAATACCTACTGAGTCTCTTCATTTCCACTGTGGTTGCTTAGCCCCTGGTAGCCCCCAGTCCAGAGACCCACTATTCTATTCTACCCACTTGAGAGAATACATCTCCTTTTTGTTGTTGTTGTTGTTTTTTACCAGAATTGAGAAAGGGCAGTTGCCCCCTGGTAGAGAGTGAGGGGAGATGATGTGTCTGCCTCTTCATCAGACTTGCAAACAAACGTACCTATCTTTGCTGACTTCCCTCTTCACACACATGCCCGCACACACACACACACTCACACTCACACACACACACGCACGCACACACACATTTTCAGAGATACTTGGCATCCCTAACTCCTGGGCTTTTTGAGGGTTCTGTGGTTTCACGCTGTTACCTCAATTTTACGAGTTTTGGGGTGGGAGGCCAAGGCAGAAGAGGTGTTCACACCATCTTTACCTGAACACAAATACATGTTTGGCTTCTCCACTTATTCAGGATCATAACAATATATGTGACTTGCTCATTTAAAATTCTGATTTGCAAATAATAATAATAGTAATAGTAATAATTATTAATAGTAATAACAATAGGGGTGCCTGTGTGGCTCTGTTGGTTAAGCGTCCGACTTCGGCTCAGGTCATGATCTCACAGTTCGTGGGTTCGAGCCCCACATCAGGCTCTGTGCTGACAGCTCAGAGCCTGGAACCTGCTTCGGATTCTGTGTCTCCCTCTCTCTCTGCCCCTCCCCCGCTCACACCCTTTCCGTCTCTTTCTCTCTCAAAAATAAATATTAAAAAAACTAAAAATAATGATAGTAATAACCCAGAATAAACATTTGCTTCTGGACACATGCAGAATCCAGATTTGCATGTATTCCTCTGCTCCCAAAGGAGAATATATTTTTCATATGCAAATAGGAAAATGAGTTCCCTCTGGAGTCACAGAGCCAGGCAAGTGCGCTCACAAACCATATAAAGCTTACGATGAGGTGATTTAAGATAAATGGATTAAAAAAGCTTTTGCTCAAGTCACGAAGCTTTTCTTTACTTCAGCAAATGGTTCGCGTTCTTACGTTCCTCCTGCCTGGTAAAGCTTGCGCAAACTGTACCGTTCATTTTGCATAGATAAAACTGGATGTTGAATACCTACCTTCAGTGCTCTCTTCACATGGTTCTTTAATTCAAAGGGAGTCCTGCAGCTCATTGAGACTAAAGCTGTAGCTCAGGGTGTTCAAATGATTGGGAGCCCAGTGGCCACACTTACCGCCCACTGTGATATTTGACCTTAAGGCTGGGAGCTCATGTAATTGCTCTTCTGCATTTCTGATGCCTAGAATTGCCCCTGGTGTCCCATTATCTTTTCTCACATGCTCATCAAGTGAAAAACCAAGAGAGGGAACTATATGTAGTCAACAACACAACCATGTCGTATATATTCCAGAGAATTCTAAATTGTCTCCACCTTCAAGTAAACATGTCAGTGTAATACAACCTTGGGCTGAGGTCTGCTTGTTAATAACCATGATCTCTAAGATTACCAGTCTCTAAAACCTTAGGATTCCGTTTTTCAGCCCAAAACGCCCCCCTTCTTTTATTCTTAAAAAGAACCTGTATCACTCCATTAATAAAAGAAACTTATATTTGATTTAGATTATTAACCATGGTTGCTTGACCTTTCCAAAACATCACAACCATTCAGGACCGGCTACATGATTTGCGGGATCCCATGCAAAACTAAATGTGGGGCCCCTTGTTCAAAAATTCTTAGTAATTTCAAGATAACTGCAGCATCGCGGCAAGCAAGGGGCCTCGAAGGGTCACGTGCCCATGAAGCCAGCCCTGCAACCGTTTCTGGAGGGAAGACCCTTTTGATGTTTCTTCCAATAATAGTTTACTTTGGGTCAGCTATTCAGGGACTGTGCTTCCCCTGCTCAGAGCCTTTTACTATGATAGCAGTTGGGGACATTGATTCCCCAGCCTTCACCTAAAACTCTGCACTCCAGGTATAACCTGGAGTTGAATCATGCAGCTGTTAGACTTGAGAGAGTGGTTCCATAGACGCTGTGTTTCACACTGTGGGCATGCAGTGTTTGCTGATGGTGATTTCCAGGTGCTGTGACAGTAGCTTTCAGTGGGTGACATTTTTCAAGCTAAATTAAATCTTGAGATCTGATCCCCAAAGGAGAAATAAAGACCTTGACTGAAAATGTCTCTCCTATTTCTCAGCTACTGGCAGTCGGTAGAGCTGCTGATTCCTCCCATCACTTGTTTTCCTTTGCCAGTAAGTCACCCTTCTCCTTGGAGACAGCTTTTGTATTCAGGCATGTCCCAGGTTTCCTCGACTTTCCCGGTTTGAACGTGAATCCAATAGAAGTTTAGAAATGTATGTGGCTCCACTCTCACCTGTAGAGGCACTTTACGTGGACACCGTGGGCTGAAATGTCTCTTAAGGGTTTCCAGGAGGCTGGTTTGATGCCATTGAGCGAAGGCCTCACGAGAAGTAAAGGGCCGGGGGCACCTGGGTGGTTCAGTTGGTAAGCGTCCGACTTCAGCTCAGGTCATGATCTCACGGGCCATGAGTTCGAGCCCCGCGTCAGACTCTGTGCTGACAGCTCAGAGCCTGGAGCCTGCTTTGGATTCTGTGTCTCCTTCTCTCTCTGCCCCTCCCCTGCTCATGCTCTGTCTCTGTCTCTCTCCTTCTCTCAAAAGATAAACAAACATTTAAAAAACAGTTTTAAGAGAAGTAAAGAGCATGAGTTATTCATCACAAGTAGGCATCCAGGCTTTGGGATCTCTGAACAGGGGCACGTATTAATACGCTGAGCTTTGCATAAATTGGCATCCCAGGTCTGTGGTTGCCTCGCTGGGAGGGGTGGTCCCCTGGACCCTCCCACAGAGTCAGCAGGACCTGACCCAGGGCTGACCTGAGTCCCCTGCTGTCCTGGGAGCTGCGGGAGCTGGCACGAGGAAGCAGGCTAAGAGCTTTTCTTCCCAAGGGGGAGAGTCACAACCCATGGCCTCGCAGTTACAAAGAGGCGATTGTTCTGTGGGAGGAAGAGGTTTGAGGGTGACATTAAAGAAGTGGGCTGCTTCTGAAAACGTAAGCCTCTCGCTGGGGCTGAATGACCGTCCGGGAGAACTGCTGTCCAAGGCAGACAAACGTCACGCGGCTTTCTAGAGTGCCTTCAAGCTTCCTCGGAACCCTGCAATGCTGGGTTTCTCTTATGGTAACTCCCAAGAGGAGAGTGCTCGATGCCAGCAAAGACAGAGCCTCGTGGGCAAATCTACACATATTTAACCCCTGTCTTTCCTTCCTTATGAACAAAGCAAAAGTAAACCAGGAAGCGTGTTGCCTTAAATCAACCTGAGGCTTACACTTTTCACACTTGGCACAGCGCGCTTCCTCCGAGGAAACCGTAAGGATTCTCTAGCCACAATTTCCAGTCTGGACAGGCAAGCTAGCATTGAGGCTCTTGAATTAGAACATCACTTTCGTGGCCACCAGCTACGTGACGTAACTTTCCAGGCCTCAGTCTCCTCACCTGTGGTGAAAAAATAATGACATCTACCTCACAAGATTACCGTGAGGATAAAGCAGGAAAATGTATATGACGCCTATCCCGTATGGTGCCTAACATGTAACATACAGGGGCACCTGGAGGGCTCAGCCGGTTATGTGTCCGGCTTCGGCTCGGGTCATGATCTCACAGTTCGTGAGTTCGAGCCCCACGTCAGGCTCTGTGCTGATGGCTCAGAGCCCGGAGCCTGCTTCGGATTCTGTGTCTCCCTCTCTCTGCACCCCTCTTCTGCTCATGCTCGCTCTCTCTTTCTCTCTCTCTCTCAAAACCAAACATTAAAAAAATAAAATACAACATATACTCAGATATCCATTTTTTAATAAGATAGTCCTGCAAACATTTTTGTAGACATACCACAAAAAGTAAGTCACTGTGCCCAGCCAGCAGGATCAGAGGATACCTGGAATTCTCCTGAGTCCCCATGAATGAGTAATTCCATACTTTATCTGTATGACCCCTGGACCTCCAATCTGAAAGCTGGTTCCCACTAGGGACTGGTTCTAACCAGTGCCTCTAAAGCTGTGATTTAATTTGAAAGTTCAAGGAGAAGTACAAGGGGGCAGAGGGTGTCCCTGGAGAGGCCGATGTTCTAACAGAGTTGACTTCACCCTTGCCGCTTCTGATGGAGAGTCTGGTTTTCCAAGACCTAGCCTTTAAGCTTGAATTAATATCACTTGGGGATTAGGAATGGTTTAAGGAAACTAACCCGTTTCTGAATCACTAGCACATAGGAAACACACAAAGTTTGTCCGGTAAGTGAATGATGGAGTAAATGAGGTTAATCTCAAACCTTTGAATTAACCATAAAATGATACCAGAGTGCTATATTTGCTAAGGATTAAAAGACCCAACCCGTTTCCTCAGTGGTTCCATACATAAGCCATCCACATCAAAAAAAAAAAAAAAAAAAAAAAAAAAAAAAAAAAAAAAAAAAAAAAAATATATATATATATATATATATATATATATATGTATCTGTCCTCCATTAAAAAGAAAAAGTAATTAGTATTCATAAAGTAAAACAATGGGAATATGTCAGAAGGCAGAGGGGACCACTGAAAGAACTCTCAATGGCTAAAACTGGAACAACAAAATAACATAGTATTGAATTATAACTCAAAGAATAAATATGAGCCCATATTGATGTTAGTATATGATTGAATGAATGATGGTGAATGAGGGAGAAGAGTCACATCTCCATTGCAGAATTCCAAATAATTTATGTAGCTTCTCTGCCCTCAAAGAGGTAGACCGTGGCTCCCCATACCTTGAGTAAGGGCTACATTTGGTGGTTTGTAATCAGGATACAGTATGGAAAGAAGGGTCGGGGTAACCTTGCCACGGAGACACCTGATAAACACCATCTTGGCCAGGCAATCCAGGTTAACGTCATCACGGATGGCATGTGAATAGTATATACCCTTGATAGGAGGTGATGAAAATAGTACTTTACCTCTGTGATCTTCCTCCCCAAAACCTATACACCCTAACCATGGGAAACATTACCCAAACCCAAATCATGGGCCACTTTATAAAATGGCTCTTAAGTACTCCTCAAAAGTATCAAAGTCTTTGAAAACAAGGAAAGTCTGAGAAACTATCACAATGTCTAGAAACCTGAGGAGATGTAATGTGGTACCCTGATAATGTGACCCTGGAACAGAAAAAGAACATTCAGGAAAACTGACAAAATCCAAATACAGTGTGAAGCTTAGTTGTGCCTTTGTTGTTGTTTTATTTTATTTTTTTAGAGCACAAGCGAGAGAGGGATAGAGGGAGAAGAGAGAAAGAGAGTCTTAAGCAGGCTTTGTGCTGGGTGCGAAGGCTCGGTCCCATGACCCTGAGATCATGTCCGGAGCTGAAATCGAGAGTCGGATCCTCAGGGAGGTGCCTGAGTGGCTCAGTCGGTTAAGCATCCGGCTTCGGCTCAGGTCATGATCTTGCAGTTCATGAGTTCGAGCCCCGTGTGGGGCTCTGTGCTGACAGCTCAGAGCCTGGAGCCTGCTTCGGATTCTGTGTCTCCCTCCCTCTCTGCTCCTCCCCTCCTCACACTCTGTCTTTCTCTGTCTCTCAAAAATAAAAAAAAATGTTAAAAAATAAAAAAATTATAAAGAGAGTCAGACACTCAACTGACTAAGCCACCCAGACGCCCCCAGAGTTTAGTTTAAAAAAAAAAATGAGGGGCGCCTGGGTGGCTCAGTCGGTTAAGCGTCCGACTTCAGCTCAGGTCACGATCTCACGGTCCGCGAGTTCGAGCCCCACGTCGGACTCTGGACTGATGGCTCAGAGCCTGGAGCCTGCTTCCGATTCTGTGTCTCCCTCTCTCTCTGACCCTCCCCCGTTCATGCTCTGTCTCTCTCTGTCTCAAAAATAAATAAACCTTAAAAAAAAAAAAAAAATGAGTTGGTGCTTTTTCCCTCAAAGTGACTTCACCAAAATCCACACCACAAGCCTGCGTTATAATAGCACTTCGTTATAATGTGAGTTTAAAGGATCATGTTTAAAATTACCTCTTGAGGCTTTATTTGAAAGAAGTCATACTCATTATACAACGTGTACATAGAAGGACAACTCAGTCTTCTAATAGTGTGGGTCTTTTTTTGCAGCTGGGCTTAACTGTGATTAATGTATCAGGCAGATTATATTTCAACCTGCCATGGAATCTGCATCCATGTAAGGCTGGATATGGATGACCTTGGCTCTTACAGCTCCAACTTCCAGTCTCCAGAATTTGGGGACGGATCAAAGATGTTTTTCAGGCATATGTGCCAAGGGTAAGGAAAAGTTCCTTGCTTATATTTAGCTATCCATACTGAACATGCAGATAGCTGTGATTTTTTTTATGCCCCAAATGTAGAAAACCAGGCTTGTGTATCTTCCAAGGGGAAGGTTCACGTCCGACCGCACTCCATACACTGCTGCCTTAATGAAACTTACCCGTAGACTTGACTTGGCAACATGTGTCAGCATCGTTACGCTGCTATGCTCTTTTTACACCCACGCCAGCCTTTTCCACCCTCAGGAAGATGAAAGTCAAAGCAAGAAGACATATGGTTTCTCTGAAATTGATTCTGTGCACACTAGGGATTTTTATATCTGAATAAACAATCAGCCGGTCCCTTCCTGAGCACGTGTTACATTTCCTCTGAACTCGTAAACTTTGCTTAGGTTTCGTTTGCGGGACTAGCCCTGGGTAAACACGTGCAGCTTGGTCCAACTTAAGGAAGAATCAAGTACCATGTAGAGATAAACTACGTCCCCACGTATCGTAGGTCGTCCTTTTCTTGGGGACCTGCATGCCACTTAATAATGATCTCTCCTAAGAGATTATATATAGTTCCTGGATGCTCCAATTGAGTTTCCGATCAGCTCCCTTCTTTTAGGGGAGATTAATGGGTAGAATGCAATGAGATAGGAAAATTAAAACTGCGTAAGGCTGCGTCCTCCGTCATTGTGGTACATGTAACAATTCTGTAGAAATAATAGATATCAGCTAGGATTTTTTGCTTGCAAGCGAGAGAAACGTATTGTAAAGGCAATCACTGGGAAAATCGCAGTTCCTAAAATGCTTAAAATTCTGGCTAAAACCACTTACATATATAAATAAATATTACCTTAGATGTACTCCCATAACTTTTTCTACCTCTGTAAAAGTGGGAATAATCATCCTATCCCATAGAATTGTGTTTTGTTGTTGTTGTTCTCGGAAGCCCTCTCAGGGTCCTTTGCAATCCCTGACCCCTTCTGCCTCCCCAAATGTCGCCTTTATTCTGACTCGTAACACCGCTAACATTTCTGTGTTAGTTTTGCCCGGCTTTGAACATTATGTAAACGTAATCATACAGTATGATTGGGTCTAATGTCTTTGCCCAATATTATGTTTGTGTTTTAGCCACGTTGTTTGGTATGGCTATATTTATTCTCATTGCTGAATAAGAGCCATTATAGTACACAAATATTTATCCATTTTTTTTTTTTTGAGGATGGACATTTGGGTTGCCCATAAAGCTTCTAAGGATATTCTCCTACATGACTTTGGGTGTCATATGAATGCATTTCTCTTCTTTTAAGCTTATTTATTTTGAGAGAAAGAGAGCATGAGCAAGGAGGGGTAGAAAGAGAAATCACAAGAAGGCTCCACGCCCGAAGCAAGGCTCAATCTTACAAAACATGAGATCATGACCTGAGCTGAAATCAGGAGTCGGATGCTTAACCAGTTGAGCCACCCAGGCACCCCCGTGTGAATGCATTTCTCTGGGGTCTATACCTAAAAGTGGTATTGCTGGGTCATAAGGTAGGTGTGTGTTCATAAAGTTTTCAACTCAGACTGCCCCCAGCAGTATGTAAGAGTTCTGGTTGCATTACATCCTGGCGGGGGCTTGGCATTAACCATGGAACTGTTGGAGGTTGAACTCTGAATCGTATCTAGTAGCTCGTTGAGAGCTTGTCCTGGTAATGACTTAATAAAAATTAACTGTATTTCCACACTGTTGGGAAATATACATAGCATCTGCAGCCATTTTCCATGCTTTTGCAACAAGTGATATTTCGGTACGCTTTACTAGTATCGTTTTTATCTTATGGGAATCTTAACTGGGTGGGACAACGTGTTAGACAGTCCTCACTGAGCTGAACTCTTTTTTGCGTGTGTTTAAAGCTTTGCTAGGTGAAGTGTCCTGTCCCAGCTCCGAGTTGCATCCCTGAGACATGGAAAGCACCAGGCCCTGCTTCTCGCAAGCTGTCGCCTGCTCTCTTCCCCGTTCAAAACCAAGACAGGCATCAGTCCTGCCTGGATCACTCTGGGGTTTTATTGGCAGTGTTAAAACGTTTATTCACTTACCAGCTTGCCAAATCTGGGTCTTGCAGCCTTCTCAGGACCTCCTCTGCTTCCTGTATGAAACTGTGATGATAACACCGACCTCAGTGGGTTAAGTTGTGAATGAGGCAGTAGGCAGAGCCAGCTTGGTGCCTCGGTGAGAGACAGTTATTACTGTTATTAGGGGTGATGGCTATTGTTGTTGCCCGATCTTAGGCACAGCGTGCTTAAAACTATGGAATTGTTTCATTGAACTGTGTTTTTACTTTTTTTTTTAAATTTTTTTTTCTTAATGTTTTTATTTATTTTTGAGACAGAGAGAGACAGAGCCTGAGCAGGGAAGGGGCAGAGAGAGAGGGAGACACAGAATCGGAAGCAGGCTCCAGGCTCTGAGCCATCAGCACAGAGCCCGATGCGGGGCTCGAACTCACAGACTGTGAGATCATGACCTGAGCCGAAGTCGGACGCTCAACCGACTGAGCCACCCAGGCGCCCCTGAACTGTGTTTTTAAAAAAGACCACAGACTCAGAATTTTAAAATAAGACTTAGCCGTTTATAGGAACAGCATTAACAGAAGGTATAAGAAAAGCAGTCACCAGCCCAGGGACTCGGACCACCACCCCCTATTTTCCTAACACATCAACATTATAAAATATCTCTAGTGCCCAAGTACATCCTATGCCTCCCCCTCTGACTCCTTCTGGGAATGGTTTCTGATCTACCAGAAAAGGGAGGCTTGTTCTTTCGAGTTCTTACACTTCAGTAAGGAAGGCTGATAATACACACTTGAGAGAAGGTCAGATAGACTTTTGGAAACTGGGGAAATCACGGCATTTGTTCAAAAGAACTAGAGGCACCTGGGTGACTCAGTCGGTTAAGCATCTGACTCTTGATCCCGGCTGAGGTCTTGATCTAAAGGTCTTGAGTTCAAGCCCTGCGTTGGGCTCCGTGCTGGGCGTGATGCCTACTTAAAACAAAGGGGTGGGGGGTGGGGGGTGGGGGGGAAGTGTGACCTTGGAAACCTGTAGGAGGGTCTAGTCTTCATGGTTATTCAAGAGAAGAAATTCAGGATGTGTTTGTTGAGTTTTTAATTTATTATGAGACACAAAATTCTCTTGATATTGGAGCCTGATAGCCTCGCTTATAAAAACTGACTATTATTTCACCCAACACCTTAACTTTATAGATGAGGAAATGAAGGTGCATAGAGGTGATGGTATTTTCTCAACATCGCTTAGAGAGGTAGCAGCAGACTCAGGATCGGAATTCAGGTTCTTCATCCCTGGATCCAAGTGACCTTTCCATCGATGTTTTCTTAGATCTTAGATTTTATAAGAGAGGATGTTGACTTTCTAAAATCGTTGACTGGGGAAATTTAAAACTGTTCAAAGGATCATTTGTTCTTCTTTAAATTGTTTTCCAGTGAAACTCCGTGCCATCTAGAATTATAGCTAGGGTTAATCATGGGTTGTCAGGACCAGGCACTGTGTCAAGTGTTTTAGATGCTTGTTCATTATGTGCTCGTAACAGGACTGGCCTAAGCTTTAATGATTACGGCGGGTGTTTGGTTTTCTCTGGCAATTAGTAGGAAATTGTCGTACGTACGCAATACTGCGCAGAGTGGATTGTGTGAGATCACCTTTCCCACAATTCAAGGAAAGGTTTTGGTAAGACAAACTAGGTCATTAATACCAAGACAGATGAACTTTTATTCATCCAAATGTTGTGGATCTTATTTCCTTAATATAATCTTCCATGCACACAGGTAGACGCTCCTTGTTAGTTTTCAGGTTTCGGAGCCAAAAACAATGGGTCCCAACTCTTCAGAGTCAAAATACCCGCGTAATTGTGTTTTTAATGGGAGTTGATTAAGAAATGACACACGGACCTATGAATTTGAGTGCCTCTCGTAATTATTCTGGAGTCCCACTGGGCTCTGCGGTTCACTGACGAGTAACATTTTGCCCGAACCAGTGGGGATTCCCGTGGAAACAGCAACTTCAGGAGATGTACAAAAAAATCGCTCCTGACGTTTTCCTTTGCCTCTGTCGAGCGGTGTGCGGGAGCCTGCTCCTTCTGACTCGCGAAAGGCATTTGTCAAATTTTGTGAGCCGTTGGTCAAGCACAGCCATCACTGGAAATTAAACTGGGTAAACTTAACAATTACAGGAGTTACATTTTTTAAGGGTAGTCATCAACGCTCATCCATTCTTGGTGACTTTACTACGTGTCTTTTATTTGTATCTTTTATTTGCTCCTGAAGGCACTTAGATACGCGGTGTCTGTCTAGTGGAAATACCGTATGGTGGTGCGTTACTGTGCGTTTCTTCCCGTGACGTCACGTTGGTAGACTGACGTCGAAGTATTTACTGCACAGCAGTTGTCAAGCGCTGTGAGTCAGGGCTGCGTTTACACTTTTGTCGATTGTCTCTTTTTTTTTTTTTTTTAACTTGAAAAGCGTCTGGGAGCTGTAGCCATTGCCCGGCCAATGGCACCAAACCTTGAGGAAATACTCTTCCAGTATTTGGAATGCTTTCCCATTCAGGAAAGATGTAGCCCATATCCTCGACAGAGGAGTGAGATTCGGACACGTGCCTGTACTTCATTATCGTCTTATTCGTGTAAAGGAAAACATGAACCAACATCCTGGTAGAACTACAGAGTCATCATTTGCAGTCGTAGGTTGGCTGTAGATGCAGACATTCTACAAAACTCCACAAAAGCGTTCTGTGACAACCGGTTATATGGAAAGTTAGGGTAAAAATGAGTACATCTTAGGGGCGCCTGGGTGGCTCGGTCGGTTAAGCGTCCAACTTCGGCTCAGGTCATGATCTCGCGGTCCGTGAGTTCGAGCCCCGCGTCGGGCTCTGTGCTGACGGCTCAGAGCCTGGAGCCTGTTTCAGATTCTGTGTCTCCCTCTCTCTCTCTGACCCTCCCCCGTTCATGCTCTGTCTCTCTCTGTCTTAAAAATAAATAAACGTTAAAAAAAAATTTTTTTTTAAAATGAGTGCATCTTATTATAATTTGTAAACTGGGTGCTACACCTTCTTTGTCAGTCAAATGTATAATACAGATACATCTCTTTCTCCCAGAACACTGGTTCTTACACATTTATCAGTAGGCCACTCCCTTGGTGCCAGGGAAGTCCGTAAACTGTCTGTTTCTTCGTTATCATCTTCAGTGATAAAACTAATAACAGCTAAAATGATTAAATACAAGCAACAGACTTGCTACTAATACCCTATTGAATCTTCACAGATGCTCTTATATTGCCGGGGACGAAGAGACAATGCGGAGGATAAATTTAGGCACCTCCAGCTTTAGTGGAAAAGAGGCCATTTAATAGTTAGCTTCCGAGGGCAAGGAGCATGGCAGACACTTGCATATAAATTATTCGTGTCTACCTGCAGTAAATGAGGAACGTTCTGCTCTACCACTATTGTACGGGTAAAGAACTGCTCTAGTCCCAGCCGAGTAACAGTGGTGAGCGGGGAAGGCCTGAGTTAATGACCCAGAGCTTTCAAGTTCCTCCCCCTGAATCATCTCAGATGCAAGAGAACAAGTCTGACTAAGGAAATGGTGTGAAACGACACATACTGGGAGAGCATTTTTGTGAATCGCCATTGAGAAGTTTCCCGTAGATAGGATTTAGACACACATACGCAAGACGGGCATTATCCAAACTAAGCCGAGTTTAAAGCAGATGCCAAAAACGCGTCACTTAGACTTCTTGGAAGGAGGTGGGATGAGTGGGGAAGAGTGTCATTTCAGTGCAGCTTATAAACATGAATATTTGTATTTACAGAACGCTAGTCGCCGCATTAATGTGTCATGAAAAGGCAGATGTGTGAACCGTGTGAGATAATGGGCGGGCTTATGTTGTGGTGTTTTACAAAGTGCCTAATCACTTCTTAGCTGACCTGTGCGTGCTTTTTCTGGAAGGCAGAGTTTATTGTGGGTGACACGTGGCGAATGGCTGTGTGTCTGACCCTGGTATTCCGGCCTCCTAAACACCAGCCAGGTCCAGCCTCCAGAGCCACACTGCCAGCCTTTCTAGGCGCTCTCGACCCGGCTGCAGGGCAGAGCCCACGCTGAACCTCGAAGGCATAGACGGGGCCTTCGGCAGTGACCACCGTCTGCCTCCTCGTTTGTTGCCACATCCCAAACTAGATCATTCTGGTCCCCCGCCATTCACGGAAGCACACGACACCATTTCTGGGCTGCATGTCAAGTCTTACCATGCTTCTAAGCCAGTATTTCCTTTTTTTTTCCCCTCCTTTTGTTTTTAGATTTCAGTATATATCACAACTTAATAACATTAATTTTGAATGCCTGTGACACATCTCTGCAAAGTACTTTTGTGAAAAGTTTACATAGGAAATAGTACATGTGCAACTCGTCAAAGTTTTATGCCAAATACATTGGCAACTTATTCTCCTACTTCCTGTTCTTTGCATGTGCGATTACAAACTGTTCTCCCCTAGAATTCGTTTGCTTTTATAACATACAATTAATAAAAAGGTATATGTCAGGGCACCTGGGTAGCTCAGTCAGTTGAGCGTCTGACTCTTGATTTAGGCTCGGGACATGATCTCACGCTTCATGAGATCGAGCCCCAAGTGAGGGTTTGCACTGACAGCATGGAGCCTGCTTGGGATTCTCTCTCTCCTTCTCTCTTTGTCCCTCCCCTGCTCACATGCACACTCTGTCTCTCTTTCTCTCTAAATAAAGAAGCAAGCATTTTTCAGTGTGTATCTTTAAGACCTCTAATATGATTTGATCCATACACACAGTGAAATTACCACTGTGGTCCAGCCAGCTAACATACCCATCTCACGTTGTTATTTTGTTTGTTGGTTGCTTTGAGACCGAGAGCTTGGTTCTCCTTGCCCACATGTTAGCTTGTCTGTTTCCTTCCCCCCGATAGGGACTCTTGAAGGTAGGGACTGTGTTGTTCGTCTCTTTGTTTTTTATTGGTTGGTTTGGATTGGCTGCGGGGGAAGGGGTTGTTTTCTATGAGGTCTCCTCTCTTAGTACCTTTCAGATATACAATGCAGTGTTGTTGACTAGAGTCACCGTACGTGATATCCTCCCTCAGGACTTCTTTCTCCTAGAGCTGGAAGATTGTGCCACCGTGTGCATGTGTCGTGTGTGTGTCTGTGTGTCTGTCACGGGAGCACCTGAAATCCACTCTCAGCAAATGGCCAGTATATAATACAGTTGTATAAGCTGTGGTCAGCTTGTTACATCTACACCTCTAGACTTCCTCATCCCACAGAACTGCGACTTTGCCGTCTTTGGCCAGCACGTCCCATCCCCTTGCTCTTGGCAGCCCCCGATGTACTCTGTGTTTCTACACAGCTGACTTTTTGAGACTCCACATAGAAGTGAGATCATGCCGTTGTTTAGTTTCATTGTCTGTAAGGCAGTATTTCTTGAGGTGTAATCACCTGCTTCAGAAACAGGTTGTTTAAAACATCACTCCCTGGGCCTGTGGGTGACCCTAATGTGTATTAAAGTTTGAGGACCGCTATTTAAGTGGGTAAATTGACTTTGCTTTTAAATCACTTAGGTTTGGGGTGCCCGGGTGGCTCGGTTGGTTGAGTGTCCAACTTCGGCTCAGGTCGTGAGATCACAGTTCATGAGTTCAAGCCCCGCATCAGGCTCTGTGCTGACAGCTCAGAGCCTGGAGCCTGCTTCGGATTCTGTCTCCCTCGGTCCCTCCCTACTCGTGCTCTCTCTCTCTCTTTCAAAAATAAGCAAAAATTTTAAAAAATACAGCACTTAGGGGTGCCTGGGTGGCTCAGTCAGTTGGGCGTCCGACTTCAGCTCAGGTCATGATCTCACAGTCCGTGAGTTCAAACCCCGCATTGGGCTCTCTGCTGACAGCTCCGATCCTGGAGCCTGCTTCACATTCTGTGTCTCCCTCTCTCTCTCTCTGCCCCTCCCCTGCTCATGCTCTGTCTCTCTCTGTCTCAAGAATAAATAAAAACATTAAAAAAATTTTTGTTTTAAAAATAAAGCACTTAGTTTTGTTCCTTATATTATAGGAAGGGTCTTGGGACGAGGAGTCACTGCCTGAGATTAAAGCCCAGTCATGATTTGAAAGTGAAAATAAGGGGCGCCTGGGTGGCTGAGTCGGTTGAACGTCTGACTTCGGCTCGGGTCATGATCTCGCAGTTCGTGAGTTCGAGCCCTACGTCGGGCTCTGTGCTGACAGCTCAGAGCCTGGAGCCTGCTTCGGATTCTGTGTCCCCCTCTCTCTCTGCCCCACCCCTGCTTGGGCTCTGTCTCTCTCTGTCTTTCAGAAACAAATAAACATTAAAAAAAAAAAAAAGAAAGAAAAGGAAAATAAGTCCAAGTTGTTCCTTTTAGAGATGCCAATGCTGAACACCTCCCAAATCTTCCCAGCCAGGTACCGCCCTTTCTCTGCCCACTGGAGCACTTCCGATTCCTCTGCCCCTAAACTGCTTATGTTTCTAATGACTCAGGACGGGGTGTTGCCCTATCCAGCAGACACAGGTAGTTTATGCGACATTTCCCAGTCATTCAAATCAGAGCTTATAATTAGTCTGGCACTGGCCTAGCCACACACGAGAAAACTTGTCATTCCGAACATCTCTGAAGCCAGCAGCCACACTGAAAATCAATTCTGCTTGTGGTTTTCCGATAGCCCTGAACGGTTCTGGTTACAATACACGTCTTTGAAAGCAAAGCTGCCTTATCATCTGTTCTCATATTATTTTTTCCAGCAGCTTCTGCGGACTTGATAGTAATTTGGATGCTGACCAAATGAGGCCACGTTTCTGCTGAGGGTAGTCATTTCAGCCCTCTGCATTTTTAGCCCATTGGTATACAGAAGGCCTGAGTAAACTCTAAAAGCTAAGGCGCAAATATTACCTAAAGATTTCTGGTAAATAATAAAGGCTCAACAAATGCTTGGTGGATTTTACTGAGGGTAGGGCCTTTCTTTTTAAAGCTAGAAAACGTAATGTCCAGTAGAGAAGAGGAATAGTACTTTTCTCAGATCCCCCAAAATACTAACTTCCTGAAGGTTAAGGTTACTGGTGTTAAGGGGGAAGGGAAGGGAGAGTGAGTTTTAGTGAGCCAGCCTATTTGCCAAGGCAAGGTTTTCCTGGAAACGTTTATACCCCTGTATGGGGTCTCTAGGAATGCTACAACCAATTGCCACACGCTCGGGTGGCTTCCACGGCAATGTATTGTCTCAAGGTTCTGGAGACCAGACGCCCGACACGTTGGTAGTGTTGTTTCCTTCCAGAGCCACTGTGGGAGAATCTGCTCCATCTTGTCCCCTGGTGGTCTGCAGGCTTTGGCATTCCTTGGCTTACAGAAGCATCACCCCGGTCTGTTCTTCGGGCTCACAGGGTGGTCTCCCCGTGTGCCTGCGCAGACATCAGTTAGACTGCATTAGACCCCACCCTACTCTAGTGTGAACTCGTCTTCGTTATATCCGCCATGACCCTGTTTTCAAATAAAGTCACATTTTGAGGTCCAGGAGGCCAGGACTTCAACATAGGAATTTTAAGGGACACAATTCAACCCGTAACACCATCTCTCTGAATGAAGCTTTGCTTTTCTGGACTATTTTTTCCAATCCTTGTAGCAAGTAAGTGTAAAGAGCAGAATATCTGGCTGCCTGACATCATCTGTAGTAGGAGTTAGTTACATCACTGAGGTGCAGTATATTGCCCTGATGTTGGGAATGAATTTCTTCCTGTTCAGTTTTTCTGAAACTGACAGCAAAAGGCACCTCCAGCACCTTAGACAGCAAAAGGCACCTCCATTTCAGCATCCTGATTTCAGACTTTCTGATATGCTACTCTGATCTCAAGCTTTGGTTTCTGGGGAAGTTGAGAGATGGCCAACTGGGCTTAGAATCCAAGCTTTCCAAAGCTGGAAGGACCTCATCAAGTTCAAAGCCCTGATGTTTACAGAGGAGGAAACGGGAGCCCCGGTATATTAAGTGGGTCTCCTCACTCCTTAGCTCCTGTGTGTCCTCACAGCACACACAACTTGTGAGTACCAAGAACTCAGCTACCCTGCCTCTTGTTCTGGGTCATTCTTCCACGTCCCATATTGCTTCTCCCAGCTATGGCGGCCATGGGCCCCCTGGGATACAAAAGGTCTCAAATTCCTGGTGCCTTTGTGGTGCTTTGCTGAAGCTAGAGCACAATCACCTCTTTTCAGTGCCTGCCACTTACCTGGGGGTGTTTTCATGGACTGCTCATATTAGAATTTGTTTTATCCCCCTAAGCTTTACCTCTGGGACCTACTTAAATAGATTATCTCTCAACTCCATGCATAAGCACTCTGGGAAGGAAATTAATTCTGATACTAACGTCTGCCAGATTGAACAGAAAACATGTTTTTCCAAGAGAACAGAAATGATTCATTGTAAAGCCCAGGAGAAATTTCTTTGATTGTCAAGGTTTTTAATTTTTGGTTTTTGTTTTTTTTATATTTTATAATGATGATATATGTACTTACTTGCTTTTTTTTTTTTTTTTTAGCAATCATTATATATTTTTCCTATTTTTTTCAAAGACTTAAGTCATTGACCCAGCCATGTATAAACTATTTACTGACTTATGTTTTGCTTTTAGCACAGTCCCTGGAACAAAGTAGGCACTCAGTCTACTTTTGGAGGAACGACTTAGTTTCAGAGTAGAAAAGCAGATACAGTTTTCATGCTGACGGTTCATTATTGGAATATAATTTGTATATGGTAAAATGCACAAGCCTCAAGTGTGTCGTTCCACAAATTTTGACAGATGTATACACACAGGTGACCATCACCAGATCAAGATAAAGAACATTCCCTTCACACTAGAAAGTTCCCTCCTGCCCCTTCCCAGTCAGGACGCCCACGGTCATGGAGACATTCTCCTTTGATTTCACGCAGAAGCTGAATATCTTAGAAGCACAGCAAACGCCTATTTCTCTGCAGTAGTTGGCTATTTGGAGGCAATATGTGTAGGGCGTGGCTCCAGTCATCAGGCCTGGGTGGAATCCAGGGGCCACCATTTATTAATGGTGGTTTAATAATTCCATCATTATTAATGGAATAATAATGTGGTTCGAGGACTTCGTCTGAATACTCACGTTACAAATAGGAGGAGACCCAACCTAACAGGGTTATCTTGACCAATTAAATGAAATAATGCATTAAATGAAATAATCACAGCATCGACATCGATGTCAGTGACCAAGGCCAGCTTAAAGGCGTATGGGAAGAAAAATAAATTTCCTAGAAATACATGGTGGGAGAGGTCCCTGAACTTGAAGGAGGGTTCCTTTCTGGAAGAGGTTTCTTCCTCTAACCCCTCCCCACCCCATGCTCCTCATTCTTGCGTGTGTTTCTCAGCTGCTGGGGGCGGGGTGGTTGGGGAGGGGCGCTCAGCTGCCCCCAGCTCTTAGAACCGGGAGCAGCGGCACAGATTCCTGTTCCCCGAACTCCGGGACCTGGCGGCCCCTCGTTCACTTGTCTCTTCACCTGCCGGGTCAAAGTGCCGCCCTGGGTGCTGCGTCTGCCGCAGGCTTGGCACCTCGGGCGCTCACCTCTGTGAGGAGACAGGCAGGTTCACCCAGAGCAGGAGCCCCACAGGGCAGCCCTCAGTGGATTCCCCAGACAGTGACCGCTCCGACCGCCCCCCCCCCCCCCCCCCCCCCGCCCTGGGTACACGCGGCCTCCGCGTCTAAAAGTAGCAGAAGTGGGAGAGCACCGCGCGGCCCGTGGCTGGCCCGCAGAAAAGGCAGAGAGGGAGCAGCAGATCTCTCTGGAAGCCCCCTGCGTGGTTTGGGATCTGGGTGGCTGAAGCATTCGAGATGCCCTGACCGTGGCCGAGGGCTCCCCACGTGTCAGGGGGCCACCCCGGGGAGTCTCGCAGACCTGCCTGCACGCTCAGCCCAGGAGCTCACCCTGGAGGAGGCGCGCCGCCCTGGCACCTGCAGGCTGACTCTACCCGGGCTGCAAGCAGGGCCCATGGTTCAGCGTTCCCCACCCCATGGCTGCCTCAGCCCCCCACCCCCCAACCATAGCGCCGAGAGGGGAGCTTTTCTGAGAGGGGCGGGGCGTTGGCTTGATCATCGGATCGCATCAAAAGTGCGTGCCCCTACGCGGCATCCCTCCCTCGGCCCGAACAAGTATTTGCAGCCTGTAAGTGAGACTTGGCTGCCCTTGTGGGTTTTCTCTACAGGGAGATCTTTCCTGTCCGCTTTTCTCATCAGTTAACGTTCTGGCGGCTAAACTCAAAAGAGCAGAAACGGATTCTTTGCAAAATGTTACAATAAATCTGTGCAGGCAGGTCGCGTCCAAGCCCCACCCCCACCACGGACCAGGTGCAGTTTGAGAGGTGAAACTCAAGGTGCTGCTGCTTTGCATTTGGACGGAAGAGCATGACCCTCTGACCTGGTCCCCTGGATGACCCCATGAGGGGGGCGGGGCCTGTCACTCCCGATATACACGAGGAAGCCCGGGCTCAGTGTCAGGACCTGCCCAGACCAATAACTAACGATCCCAGGAGCAGGGCTAGTAGTCCATTCTCTCTCTCTGGGTTTAATCCCCATGGCAGGGAGTCCATTTCTAAAGGACAAAAACACCCCCCAAGGTGAAGCAGCCTAAAACATGGTGAATCTAAGCAAAACTAAAAAGATGACTCCATTTTTTCTAATATAATTTATTGTCAAATTCATTTCCAGTGCTCATCCCAACAAGTGGTCTCCTCCCTGCCCATCAACGCCTTTCCCCTCTCCTCAACATCCCCCCCCGCCCCGCCCCCGCTCATCTACCCTTGGTTTGTTCTCAGTCCTTGAAAGTCTCTTATGGTTTGCCTCCCTCCCTCTCTGTAACTTTTTCCCCCCCCTCCCCCTCCCCCATGGTCTTCTGTTACATTTCTCAAGATCCACATATGAGTGAAAACATGGTATCTGTCTTTCTCTGACTTACTTCACTTAGTATAATACCCTCCAGTTCCATCCACATTATTGCAAATAGTAGGATTTCATTCTTTCTCATTGCTATGTAGTATTCCATTGTATATATAAACATCTTCTTTGTCCATTCATCAGTTGATGGATATTTAGGCTCTTTCCATAATTTGGCTATTGTTGAAAGTGCTGCTAGAAACATTGGGGAACAAGTGCCCCTGTGCATCAGCACTCCAGTATCTCTTGGGTAAATTCCTAGCAGTGTTCTTGCTGGGTAGCAGGGTAGATCTATTTTTAATTTTTTGAGGAACCTCCACACTGTTTTCCAGAGCAGCTGCACCAGTTTGCATTCCTACCAACAGTGCAAGAGGGTTCCCATTTCTCCACATCCTCTCCAGCATCTACAGCCTCCTGATGTGTTCTTTTTTGCCACTCTGACTGGCTTGAGGTGATATCTCAGTGTGGTTTTCATTTCTATTTCCCTGATGAGGAGTGACGGTGAGCATCTTTTCATGTGTCTGTTGGCCATCTGGATGTCTTCTTTGGAAAATTGTCTATTCATGTCTTCTGCCCATTTCTTCACTGGATTACGTGTTTTTCAGGTGTGGAGTTTGGTGAGGTCTTTATAGATTTTGGATACTAGCCCCTTGTCCGATAAGTCATTTGCAAATATCTTTTCCCATTCCATCAGTTGCCTTTTAGTTTTGTTGATTGTTTCCTTTGCGGTGCAGAAACTTTTTATCTTGATGAGATCCCAATAGTTCATTTTTGCTTTTAATTCCCTTGCCTTTGGAGACGTGTCAAGTAAGAAATTGCTGCAGCTGAGGTCAGAGAGGTTTTTTTCCTGCTTTCTCCTCTAGGGTTTTGATGCTTCCCTGTCTTACTTTCAGGTCCTTCATCTATTTTGAGTTTATTTTTGTGTATGGTGTAAGAAAGTGGTCTATTTTCATTCTGCATGTTGCTGTCCAGTTCTCCCATCACCATTTGTTACAGAGACTTTTTTCCATTGGATACTCTTTCCTGCTTTGTCAAAGATAACTCCATTTAACCTTGTGGTTGCAAATATTTTTCTTTACACAGCCCAGCAAGCGTGGTTTTGAATCCAGAGTGGGGAAACAGAACAGTGACTCCCTGTTGGCCAGGCATGAACAATATTTCCATAGCCCTGATAATATAAATCTGCATGTCAGTTTTCTAATTTTAGAATCAATCCATGGACAAAGCAGGAAAACTGTGGTTATAGCTACAAGATAGAATATAAACGTTAACAGATATGACAAAGTAGAGAGGAAAAACTTTTTAAGTGTGTCTGAAACAAAGCGAGAGAGGAGGGCAGGAACAAAGGTGAAATAATATGAGAAGTTAAAGATACATGGCATATGCTTAATGGAATTTTAAAAGGTTATTAAGTGTATCATTCATAGTTACATACTAAATATAAATAGCAGCTATTGGGAGGAAGTGCCGTGTAGGAAAGGTGTATGTCCTTCCTATTGAGGGTTGAGAACCACCAGAAATGCTAAAAAGAGAAATCACTGGGGGCGGTTATTTCTGCCATGTTAAGTGGAAAAAGTGGCTAAATATGGGGGAAAAAAAAAAAAAGACAATACCATTGTCCAGCTACTTTTATTTCCTGCCCCTCTCTTCAGTGCTGAGATGTTTCCAAAAGAAAATGGCTTAAATAAAACCACGAGAGAAAGAACACTAAAATCTCCACCTAAGTGGCACCTAAATGGCTCAGTCAGTTAAGCTTCCGACTTTCGATTTTGGCCCAGGTCATGATCTCGCAGTTGACAAGCCCCGCGTGGGGCTCTGTGCTGACAGCTCAGAGCCTGGAGTCTGCTTCCGATTCTGTCTCCTTCTCTCTGTGCCCTTCCCCCGCTCATGCTCTGTCTCTGTGAAAAATAAATAAACATTAAAAATAAATAAAAAGTAAACGTTTTTAAAAAGTGAAATCACTCAAGGAGCTGCCCCCCACCAAGGAAGGGGGTAGGTTGGGGGTCAGGACAGGAAAGTATTTTCATCTTATGTCATTTATATCATGTGATATATTTTTTGTTCCTTTGATAAAAGAAGATGAGAAGATAAAGGCACTGAGAGGTTAACTTTATTTTATTTTTTTAGTTTATTTGGAGAGAGCATGAGCAAGGGAGGGGCAGAGAGAGAGGGAGACAGAGAATCCCAAGCAGGCTCCTGGCTGTCAGCGTGGAGCCCAGTGCAAGGCCCAACCCCGCGAACCATGATATCATGACATGAGCTGCAATCAGACACTTAACTGAGCCAGCCAGGCGCTCCTGAGAGGTCAACGTTTAAAGAAAAAAACTGTGGATCATACCATGTGCCCCCTGAGCAAATGCCCCCTTGAGAATTAGCCATAAAACACTCATTATGTCTGCAAACAGAAATCAGAGTGTTCCAGGCTATAAAATCATCCATGACTGTTTTCAGCAGGGCAGGCTGGCTGGTGCTCTCCAATGAAGCCAAAGTAATGTTGCTCGTAACATTGTGTGACATCAGAGAACCATTAATGTCTGTCTCTCCGCCGCCGCCCCCCCCCCCCCCCCCGTCCCTGCAGGGGGTGAAATGCCCCCTCCCGAACAGCTTCCCTATGACAAGTTTGCACCGTGTGCAGAGAGCTGAGCCCTGAGCAGCTGCAGAGTATTGGCAGTTCCTTTGGTTTTACAAGGGAAGAACAGAACTGGGGAGATTAACAGTTTCCTGGATGCCTTGTTGCAAATTAGTCTCAATTAGCCCTCAGTCTGAACTGAGGGAATTGTGGCAAAAGTTGATGGTGCAGAACCCAGGCAGGCAGCCAGACTCTTCAACCCAGCCAAGTAACATCGTTTCTAGAAATGGATCTTCCGGAGCTGGAGGCTAAGGAATGGCAGGTCCTCTCCCACAACCACTGGGCTTTCAGGGCATTGCTCCCAAGAGAGATGCTCTCACTTACAGTGACCCCTAAAAAGGACTTTGGAAATCTGTCAAATTAGAAATTGATTCCAATTTCTAATGCCCAGGAAATCTACAGTGCAGTAAGAAAACAGGGCTAAGGAGCAAGAATGTCCCCTAATGTAGGAATGGTAGAGAAACAAACATGAAATTGACCAGTGGCTCAGGCATTTAAGGGAAAATTCTCTTTAGAACTAATCTTACCTTTACTCCTCAAGGCATCTCCAAGGACGGAGGAAATGGCTGCAGGCAGTGGATCCAGGTGGCTCTGTTGGATGGTTTATTCTTGTATTATCTCCCTATTTAAAAAAAAAAAAATTTTAATGTTTATTTATTTTTGAGAGAGAGAAACAGAGTGTGAGCAGGGGAGGGGCAGAAAGAAAGGGAGACCCAGAATCCCAAGCAGGCTCCAGGCTCCGAGCTGTCAGCACAGAGCCCAACATGGGACTCGAACCCACAAACTGTGAGATCATGACCTGAGCCAAAGCCAGACGCTTACCCTACTGAGCCACCCAGGCTCCCCTCCCTATTTTAATAATTACATTTCATTAATTTTTTGAAGTAGCAATGGACGTTTGCATGCACATTCAAGGATACAGTGGAAAGGTTCTGTGGCACAAATAACTTTGTATTCTATGTGAAGCACTTCTTGATTAGCAAAGATACAGCTTTATCTTCAATGGTGTCTCTGACCTTTATTAATCTCTTGGCTAAAAACATAACAGAATGTTAAAATGAATTGTTTTTATTATCAGCTTCAACTGAAGCCCAAAACAAACCTGCAGGACTTGAAAAGCAAGTGGCCAAAAACCAGTTGTGCAACTGGTAGCTGACTACCCCTCTCCCACCTTTAAAAAGGGTTAGACAAGGGGCGACTGGGTGGCTCAGTCGGTTAAGCGTCGGACTCTCGACTTCAGCTCAGGTCTTGATCTCGTGGTCTGTGACATCAAGCCCTACGTCTGACTCTGTGCTGACAGCACAGAGACTGCTTGGGATTCTTTCTCTCCCATTCTCTCTGCCCCTCCCCATTTGCACGCTCGCTCGCTCTCTCTCTCTCTGTCTCAGAAATAAACATTAAAAGTGTTTTTGAAAAAAATAAAAGAGGGGCGCCTGGGTAGCTCAGTCGGTTAGGCATCCGACTTCGGCTCGGGTCATGATCTCGCCGTCTGTGAGGTCAAGCCCCGCGTCGGGCTCTGTGATGACAGCTCAGAGCCTGGAGCCTGTTTCAGATTCTGTGTCTCCCTCTCTCTCTCTCTGACCCTCCCCCGTTCATGCTCTGTCTCTGTCTCAAAAATAGATGTTTAAAAAAAATTTAAAAAAGAAAAAAATAAAAGAGGTTAGAGAAGCCAAGAAATGAGTGGGGCAGTTAGCCTGTGATCATTAGAGAGAGCTGTCAGGGAGTGGGGTACCTGTCCCGGCCCAGGAGTAGGTACTTCAGTGGGATACTACAGAGGGCAGGATAGTGTCCCATGGAGTAGAGGGGACATACACGTGTCCCCTAGTGTCCAACTCATGCCTGAGAGCCTTAAAACTCCACTGGAAGAGCAGGGAGAGTTTGCTGTGTACAGATGGTCTACGCCCCTCCCTCCCTTGTATCTCTTTTCTGTGCTTGAAGTATTTGCCTTCCTCACTACTATGTAAATTCCATGAGGCAGAGACGTTGATTTTCATCTCTGCTCCCTCCTGGCCCCTAGACCACAGCGTGCATAAAAGGGTGTTTGTGTGGTACATGCAGGAGGCTAATCCCTCCAACAACCTTGCATGTTTGATACTGTTCTCATTTTATATGTGGGAAACTGGAGCTTCTAGTTCCAGAGTTCCAGAGAGGTTAAAAAAGTTACCCAGTATCACCCACAACCACGCACATGAGCCAGAATTCAAAACTGTCTCGTTCCAAAGTTCCCAGTCTGCCTGTGCTGCGTTATCAGCTCAGGTATCTGTTTTCCTAAAATGCATTCTCCCCTTTTCTCAGGCGGTAGTTCGTACCTGACGTAATAGTTTTAGGGAGGTAACATGTCAGTTCTGTGCTCGGATCTCACTCAGTATGTACTGAATAAGGAGGATAGCAAATATAAAGATTAGTGGATTGGTCATGTAGCTCAGTGCCAAGATGTATTAATGTCAGATTATTTTGAGTGCATTTAATGGGACTTAAGTGTATCAATGCCTGATGATTGACATAGGGCTGTATGTATTTTACAGAGTTCTTATGTCATTTTTTAAATTGAAATGTTGGAAGCTTAAATAACTTGTTAATTATGTGCATTTACCAAAATTTCCCATCTTCATCATTTAATTTTTTTAATGTTTATTTATTTTTGAGAGACACACACACACACACACACACACACACACAGAGTGCAAATGGGGGGAGGAGCAGAGAGAGAGGGAGACACAGAATCCAGGCAGACTCCAGGCTCTGAGCTGTCAGCACAGAGCCCGATGTGGGGCTCAAACTCACGGGTTGTGAGATCATGACCTCACCATGTGAGATCATGACCGAAGTCAGACGCTCAGCCTCCTGAACCACCCAGGCACCGGTCCAGAACTCTTTTCATCTTGCAGAACTGAATGTCCCCATGAAGTGACTCCCCATTCCCCCAGCCCCTGGCAACCACCGTTCATTCATCTTTCTACCTCTGTGAGTTGAATTACTCTAGATGCCTCATGTAAGTAGATTGATACAATATCTGTATTCTAATGCCTGGCTCATTTCACTTGGTTCCATGTTCTATAGATTCATCCATTAACATGTCAGAATTCACTTCCTTTTCAAGGCTGAATAATTCCGCCTTGTGCGTATGTATCACATTTTGTTTATCTGTTTCCTCCATCGGTGGACATTTGATTTGCTTCTGCCTGTTGGCCCCTGTGAACAAGGGTGTATTTGTTCACTAGGGCTGCCTTAACAACGCAGCATTGACTAGGTAGCTTAAACACCAGAAATGTATTTTCTCATACCTCTGGGGACAAGAAGTCCAATATCAAGATGGCAGCAAGTTTGGTTTCTTCTGAGGTCCCTCGCGTGTCTTCACACAGTCTTTTATACGCCTTTTGTGCACGTACACATCTCTTAAGGGCACCAGTCATATTGGATTAGAGCCTTTCCCAATGATCTCATTACCCTTAATTACCTCTTTAAAGACTTTATCTATAGACACATTGTAAAGTACTGGAGGTCAGGATATGAACGGGGGTGGGGTGGAGGGCGGTCAGGGGAGACACAATGTTTAGCCCGTAACACGGGGTGAACAAATATAGGAGACTCCGTTTTCAGTTTTTTGGGGGGTATATACCCAGAAATGGGATTGATGGATCATATGGTAATTGTTTTTCACTTTTTATTTTTAAAGTTTATTTTTGAGAGAAAGAGAGACAGAGTGTGAGTGGGGGAGGGGCAGAGAGCGAGGGAGACAGAATCCGGAGCAGGCTCCAGGCTCCCAGCTGTCAGCACAGAGCCCGACACGGGGCTCGAACTCACGAACTGTGCGATCATGACCTGAGCTGAAGTTGGTCGCTCAACCGACTGAGCCACCCAAGCGCCCCCAGCTCTTTCTTTTTTTTTTTTAATGTTTATTCATTTATTTTGAGAGAGAACACACTTGGGCCAGTGGGGGAGGGCAGAGAGAAAGGGAAAGAGAATCCCAAGCAGGCTATGCACCGTCAGCACACAACCCAATGCAGGGCTCGATCTCATGAACCGTGAGGTCATGACCTGAGCTAAAACCAAGTCTGGCACTGAATCGACTGAGTCACCCGGGGAACCGCAAGCATCCGACTCTTGATTCCGGCTCAGATCCTTATCTCACAGCTTGTGAGATCAAGCCCCAAGTCCGCTGTCTGCTGACAGCATGGAGCCTGCTTGGGATTCTCGCTTCCCCTCTTTCTCCGCCCCTCCCCCACCTGTAGACCCTCACACATGGGTGTCACCAAGCATGCTCTCTCAAAATAGATAAAAATAAACTTAAAGAAAACTCCCACCCAATAGTGGTCATTCCCTGTTCTCCCCCCACCTCACCCCCACCCCACCCCCACCCCCGGCAACCACTCATCTGCCTTCTGTCTCTTCTAGATTCGCCTGTTCTCTACAGTTCATGTAAGTGAAATCATACAATATGTGGTCCTTTAGGACCAGTTTCTTCCATTTAGCATAAGGTTCTCAACATTCCCCCATGTTGTCGCACACATCTGACCTTTGTTATTCTTCTGCTGAATGACATTCCATTGTAGGACTTATTTACCCGTTCATCGACTGGTAGACATTTGGGTTATGAACACTTTGGGGCTATTCTGAAGCCTGCGTCCTGGGAGCATTCGTGTACGGGTTTCGGTGCGGACGCATGTTTTCATTTGTCTTGGCTGTTTGTCTAGGCGTGGGATTCCTGGGTCGGTTGGTTTTCAGGACCCCCCACCCTGTTTTCCAAAGCAGCTGCACCTTTCTACAACCTCGTCAGCAGTGGAGGAGGGCTCCCGTGTCCTCACATCCTCTCCGGCTCTTGTTAGCATCTTTTTTTATAGCCATCCTCGTGGGTGTGAAGGTGGTATCTTGGTTTAGTTTTTCCTTGCATTCCCCTAATGAGCGATGATGTTGAGCATCTTTTCATTGGCTTATTGGCCATTTGTATATCTTCTCTGGATAAGTGTCTATTCAGATCCTTTACTCATTTTTCAACTGGGAGATTTGCCTTTTTATTGTTTTAAGAGGTCCTTACGTAACCTGGATTTAAGTCCCTATGAGCCTCATTTTCATCCCCCAAATATAATGATGCTCAGAATGTTCTGTTGGAATAGGAAAGAATCCTGATACATGTGAGAAACAGTACAAATAGAGTGGGGTTTTTTTTTTTTTTTTTGGTATCTGTTTGATTTTATCTAATTTGATCAGATAATAACAGAGGGAATCTGGTATTTCTTGTTTTCTATAATATAACAGTGTATTTTTGGTAAAATAATTGATACATGTACCTGTCAAATCCCACAGGATACCCTGTTTTTCTCAACCATGCTAGTAACTTACTCATAGTTACCAAAAATAGAAGATAAATGTTAGATTGAAAAATATTTAAGTTTACTTCCAGGGGAGTGACTGGATCACAAAAGGATGGGAGAAAAAGGAACACGACTTTTAGCTATATTTTATGCTACATGTATTGCCATTAAAAAATTTTTTTAATTTTAAGAAAAATCACTTCCAGGGGCACCTGGCTGGTTCAGTCCACAGAGCATGCAACTCTTGATCAAGAGTTCAAGCCCCACTTTAGGCACAGAGCCTACAGAGCTTTCCAGAGCCTCCACAGAGCCTCTGGAAGTGAAAAATCACTTCCAGAATCTTCTTGGTTATACTCTTAAATATCACAACTAAAAACTCAGACAAGAAGGGGAAAACTTAGCTTTGAACTTCACCAAATAAATTCTATGTTCATAAAATTCCCCAGAAGCCATTCGAGACTTTTTAATTACATAAAAATAAACTATGAACCCCAAAAATAGGGATAAAAATCAAAAGTCATACCACACTCACATGTTCTCTGACCACCTTGTTTTTTGGTTTGATGTTTAAGTAGATAATTCGTCTTTTGTGAGTGACAGTATAGCAGCTGAAAAGCAAACGTCATTTAAAACCCATCACTGCATCCTTACTTTTGGTGCAAAAAATAACTTGAGCAGTATTCACGGCTACACAGTGCTTCTCAAAGCAGCTTCCCTTGCAGGCTGACAGTTTACCAAACCAAGAAATCTCCAAAAGTTTACAGAATGGGGCGCCTGGGTGTCTCAGTCGGTTGAGCGACCAACTTCAGCTCAGGTCAGGGTCTCACAGTTTGTGAGTTCGAGCCCCGCATTGGTCTCTGTGCTGACAGCTCGGAGCCTGGAGCCTGCTTCGGATGCTGTGTCTTCCTCTCTCTCTGCCCCTCCCCCACTCACACTCTGCCTCTCTCTCTCTCTCAGAAATAAACGTTAAAGGTTTATGAAGTCAACAGCTCCATGGAGAGAGGTCACACTCACCCTGCTCTTTCAAGTCCTTCGGGACAAACTGTGTGTCCCACACTGTGGGGTTTTTGAAAACAAAGAGGACTTTTTTTTTTCTACAATGTCCAGAATGTAAGAGAAAACCTGTCCAGGCAGAGTGCAGTGGCTTTTACCCCTTCATTTTCACGTTCCCCCGCATCACCAAATGAGAGGCCCACAGGAGACTCCCGTGCCCTTCTCACTACTTTCGTAGTATTTTTACAGTTATTGTTTCAGTATCTTTTATGATCAGAAAAAATGCAAATGAACCTGATTTATTAAGACTCATACAATTCTAGTGATCCTTTTTTTTTTTTTCCAGTACTGAAAAGGTCAGGATTTCTAACTATGTGACATAGCTTCAACTGATGGGTAAACATGTACAGAAAGAAAATGATGTGTCATTCCCAGAGTAGGGATGGGCAGAGGATTAGAAGGTCCTGTCAGTCTCCTGTTGAGCTGGGAGGCTCCAACAAAAAATTCAGAGGATGGCTTCGGACTAGAGTTTTCAGAAGCAGTGAGCTAGGAGCGGGGCCCTGCAGGGTGGCAGGACCTGGTCACAGGGCAGGTGAGAGGGAGCAGTCTTCCACACTCCCGCTCTCGTCCCCTGGCAGGTGGGCTCCACCTGGCGATGGCCAGCCCCTTGCCACAGCTCACCGGGCCCCCATAGTCCTCTCCTCCACTGCTGTTGGCCACGCTGTGTTCTTGCAAAACCTTCCCGTGGAAAATTCCCAGTTTAAAGATCTAACTTGCGCATTCCTGAGCTCCTAGCTCGATTCCCAGTGTCACTACTATCAAAGTGGGTTGATTACTTCAACAGGTGCCAGTGGCTCTCCCATCATGACAAAACAAGGTGGTTTTCCCTCGTACCTCACTCACGAGTATGCCTGTCTGGCCGCCTTCCTTTGCGTCTCTTGTCCTTCCTGTTACCAAAGGCACACGTAGGCTGTTTTCACCAGCACATCACAGAGTGCTCGGTGCCTACGTCAGTCATCATCAGGCAGAGTGTAGGCCTTGGACAACAGCATGAGCCTCACCTTGGAGCTTATTAGAAATGCAAACTGATGGGCCGCCTGGGTGGCTCAGTCAGTTAAGTGTCCCAATCTTGGTTTCAGCTCAGGTCATGATCTTGCGGTTTTGGGAGTTTGAGCCCTGCATCAGGCTCTGCACCAACGGTGCTGTGGAGCCTGCTTGGGATTCTCTCTCTCCCCCTCCCCTGCGTGCACGGTCTCTGTCTCAAATAAATAAACTTAATTTAAAAAATGCAAACTGATGGGCTCTGTGTCAGATCAACTTCATCAAATCTGGGGGTATAGGTCCTAGGAAACTGGGTTCTAACCAACCCTCCAGGGGATTCTGATGCCCACTTACGTTTGAGAACCATGGTTACAACTGGACCTTCCCCACCTAAAAGGAAAAGAGAACAGCAGAGAGAAATCATCACTACGGATGGTGCACAAGGTTATCTTTATCAACTACCAGAGCATGAATACTCCAAGTGGAAAATGTAGGCAGTGGGAACCAATTTCTCAAAGTCAGAGCTGAGCCGTGTGCCTCTGGATTATAGCTCCCCACCCTCCCGAGGCTGGGGACCCACAAATCACTTCTCAGAAATTTAAAGTATCTTGGAGGAAAGTAGACAGAAAAATCTGCTGGCACCACCGAATTCCTTAAACTCAAGTGAGCCTATCTCCGGGCAGGACCTTATTTCCTTTGAACTCTCAAAATCATTTTTTTTTTTTATCCCGAAAGCCCTTCCCAAACTCTGTTTCTTTAGCCACAACTTTGCAAGTATCCGTGGATTTTGCTCCTGAGGCCACGTGCTCATCATTCTTCTTTGTTTTTCCAGTAAAGGGTTACCTTCCAGTTCAACATTTACCTTGGAAGAGGGGACCATCTACTTGACTTCGGAGTCCAATGCTCTGGAAATGCAGGATGATAATGCCTCTGTGCTTGATGTCTATTTAGTAAGTAATTTTCATTTCTTTCCCTTCCCTTCTGGTTGACAGACGGACCCAGGCCTCAGCCGACACAAGAACAGGCATGCTTGGGTTTTTTTTTTTTTTAATTTTTTTTCAACGTTTTTTATTTATTTTTGGGACAGAGAGAGACAGAGCATGAACAGGGGAGGGGCAGAGAGAGAGGGAGACACAGAATCGGAAGCAGGCTCCAGGCTCTGAGCCATCAGCCCAGAGCCTGACTCGGGGCTCGAACTCACGGACCGCGAGATCGTGACCTGGCTGAAGTCGGACGCTTAACCGACTGCGCCACCCAGGCGCCCCCAGGCATGCTTGGGTTTTAAACAAACAGTGGCACCCTGTCACTTCTGTAAATGGCGTGTCTTTCCACAAGCCATGCTCTCCCACAGTTCGCGTAGAACATCACACAAAAGAATAGGTAGGGTGAGACGCAAAATCGGCGTATGTAACCAGCGAACAAGTCCCCTGCTCATGAGGCAGGGTGTGGCTTCTCCATGTTATTCTCAACAAAGTCAGGCCTTCTTTAACTCAAATGTGTATCCTCTTGTGTGTAAATCTTCTCGAATTCTGGATCACTGCCTTGGTAAATTGGTAGCTTAAGAGGCACAGAACAGGGTTGTGGGGGAAAGTCAGCACTCAAGAATCTTGGCTCTCTCCCTCAGTTGTCACCAACCAGCTGCGTGATCCGGACAGGAACCTCTCTGTGTGTCCTTATTTGCCAAAGGAGGGAAATAACACCCGCCTCTCGAGGCTGCTTACGGGATGAGGAGTGATCCCGTGTGTGAACACCCTTTAGTGCCTGCCAAGTTGTCTGCAGTGGCTTAACTGAGTTATTAGATGAGGGCTGGAAAGATACACGATGGACTCAAGTGTAAAAGAGGAGAAGGGGCATTTACCCTACGAAGTACCTCCCACACGCATTCCCCACGTCCTTGTACACCTGCACAAAAATCCCATGAAACAGGCTAAGTGTTGATTTCAGGTTTTCCACGCATGTGTGTGCAAGCTCCATGTTGGGAACCAGCATAGGAACACCCCCACACGACCATTTCACACTTGTCCCTATGCCCCAGCCTAGCCCTGTATTCCCCTCAAGTATACTCTGGAGGACATCAGTCACCGAGAATGCTACTCATTATCCCAGAGGCCTCCAGTGTCTTCCCTCCCCTCCCAGAGTAAGATCCACAGTCCTCAAGGCCCTGCATGGTCCGATCCACCCTGCCTCTCTGACCTCCTTTCCCTGCCTCTATCTTTCTTGCTGACACCATTCCAACCACACTGGCCCTGGTGTTCCTCCCGTAACCAAGCATGTCTCTGCCTCAGGACCTTTGCATTTGCTATTACTGTCTGGACATAATTTGTTGTTCCATGCTTGCTCCCGTGCTTCCTTCAGTCTCAGCTCAAACATCTCCCTCTCAGATAAGCTTTCCTTGACCTCTTACATAAACTAGAAGCCCTCTCCCCACAACAACCATTGGGAAAGGACCTCTGAATATCCTGATTGTGGCACTAATAGAATTTTTTTCCACTGGGCACACTCCTCCCACACTGCCCCCACTTTTTAAAATAAGCTATGATGTATTGTAAAATCCTTACCGAAGAGCTGGTTCCTCTCTACCACCAAGAAGATAGGGAATTAAGTAGGAAAAAAAAAAGTTTATAGTAATTTTTTGGTCCCAGGGCAAGTTTGGTTTTATCCAGAAGTAGAAGTTGGGAAGTCTACAACGAAAGAGCAAGTGAAATCTCATCTTCATGCGCTAAGAGTTTGTGCTCCTTGTGTGTTTCTTTTAAAAACCAGATTTGCACCAACTGGGGGCACGGGATACTGCTGTGTGCAATGTAAGATCACAAGGTGGTTAAATGGCCCTGCTAATGCCAGTCCCTTATCTGTTACCCTTATTCCTTTGGTAGAAAGCTTGTCTCCTTAGTCATTTCAGCTGTTCCTCCCTGGTATTAACAGTTTCATTTATAAGGAACCTGCTTATGTACTTTTATCAGTGTCTGATTTTACTGTGCTGCTTCTGTGCCTTTCTTGGACACTGACAAGCACAACATTTCACTGAAGGATAATGCTTGCCTCAAGAAGCCACAGGGAAAAGCCACAATATTAATGGTTGGTTGTATTGAAAACACTTGAGCAGCACTTAGAACTCAAGGGATCTGGGAGTTTAGAACTGAAAGAGACAGTGGTGATAGTTACCTGGTGGCTGTGGTCATCTGCCCAGCCTTCCCCGCACAGGGTTCCTTGTGGTTCAGCAGCACAGGAAGTGAGAGGACTCAGGCAGCCAAGGCAGTAGAAATTCTCACCAAGCTTGGAGAAAAGCTGCTCTAGCCTAATCCTATTTTGTAGCTACTAACCCTAAGCCCTTTAACATTTTTCAGTGTTTCCTACAAGCCTGGCAATGTCCTAAATACTTGGTCTTAAGCCACTTAATCCCCACAACCCACGAAGCAAATGGAGCTCCGTTGTACAGAAAGATCATCAGTTTGCCCCAAGTTATGCAACCAAAGAGTGACTGATTAAGCACTGGGATTCAAGGACCCCACTGGGGGGAGTCTACCCCAAAGCCCCTCACTTCCTTCAGTCTCACCGTTGGTGTTCACTTAAGTAAATTTCGATCAAAATAATGATTTTCCAGAACAGAAACAAATGAGAAGAGCAGCAGTATTTTACATCTTTAAAATCCCTAACTTCTGGTTTAATAGAAGAGGCTGGATTCTCGTGTTGTTTCCGCCTCAGTCTGTCGTGATCGGGCACGTCTTCATACGACCCTGTGTGCCCACCAGAGGGCATGGGAAGGAAAAGGCAGGTGACCTCTGATTATTATTTACAAAGATGTGATGGATCCCCAGAAATGGTCTCCCACCCACTGTCCTAATCCTTTCAGTTAGCCCCTTCCCCTGCTGCAGAACCACATGGGACATAAAGGAATGACCCAGAAATAGGCACCTGGGTTCTGTGCCTATCTCTGCCTCTCACCAATCGTGGACTTTGAATTGACCACTCTTTTAGGGCCTCAGTGTTTTCATCTATAAAATGGATCATTAACTCACCAGCTCTGGCCTGCCGTGACTTCCTCCAAATTACATGGAGTTGTGGTAAAGGAGGTTTTGCCAGAGTCACAGCAGTGGTTTCTCCAAATGTTGCTGTCTCATCACCTTCTCTACCCTGAACCTTCACGGTATTTAAACTTAAATTTTTTGGCAATGCATCTAGAAAGTGCTGCACCATTGATTTGTAATTCCAGGTTGTGTTTTCACGCTGGAGGTTTTTATTTTTTATTTCGCATGCCCTTTCAGTTCCAAAAGGATACAGCTCCTGGGCCACCCTTTGCAGTTTGCCTCCACACTCTGAAAGAGTGAATGGAAAAGATAAACAGGAGAAGAGAAGACCTTTTTTCGTCTTCCTCTGGACCTCATTAGAATCCTCTTAATCAAAGGCATCCTTACTTGAAGGGCATTTGGAGGCTTTGGTGGTGACATTGTTTTCAGCATTTAACCAGAGATAGGCAGGTTTCTCTTATGCTTCTCCTCCTTTAGGATACAGTGTTTCTCTACAGATAGATACAACCTAATCCCCTGGTGCTATTATTTATTAATATATAATACTGTGTAGAAACCTTTAAAAATAGATAGGATTTAAAACCACATCATGTATGCACACCGGGTAACCTATGAAATTCCTTTTAAGGATCCACCCACATTATACACTTGTCAGTTCAGCCAGCTATCCTGCTTTCCGCTGTGATCTGACATGAAATTGAAAGCATAGTTTACCTGGAAAGGCAGCTAATTGTCCCATCACCCTTACTAAAGCATTGGGTTCAGGTTCCGTGTTTCCACTATCCTGCGTTCCTTTGAAAAAGACCATTCGCCTTCCCTCCAGAGAGTTCCAGGCTCTCTGCTTCATTTGCAAATATTCAAGTCAAGGGAGTTGTTTTTCAGGAGGGTTTTATGCAGTGACCAAAGATGCGTCTGCCATTGAATTTTGAGTTGATGGCACAGATGAGGGTATTTAAAAGAATACAACAGCGATGAACAGGCTCTGTTGATTGAAAATGGGCAATCATGCCGTCTTCATAATAGAACTAGATTCCACTTTTTGAATAGTCTCAAATATGCTAAGGCACTGACGCTGTCCCCGTAGCGGTTATTCCACGTCCTAAGGCAGCTTCTTTGCTTGATGTAGAATGCAATTTAAGGAGAAGGGGAACAACCAACCAAACGCTGCTGAAAAATGTTACGGGTCTGACTAGCTGAGCAGGGATGGGTCCGTGGGGGATCATGGGATTGCTTTAAGAACACAGAAGTTTGAAAGATGCCACTAAACAATGACTTTCTTCTCTTTAGTCTCCAGGTTCTACCCTTTTCTTTTTCACACCTTCCCTATTAACATCTTCTCAATAATATGTGCTTTCATCCAGAGAGGTGTGTCTGCAAGATGGCTGTTTGAGGTGTAAAAATAGCTGTGGGCAAAGGAGAAGAAACAGTTAAGCCATTTCTTAGCCTTGCCTGGATTGGAGATTAATGCTCTGATGTGCAGCTGTTGGACAGCTTGATTATTTAATGTGTCTTTAGGGTGGCTAATAATACTCTTTGATCACAGGACGAAGAGTGGCAGAGAAGTGAAAATGATTGAATTAACAGCTTATCGTAGCATTATGTATCAGAAAAGCCTGACCAAAAAAAAAGAAGAAAAACACTTTAAATTAGGTCACGGGGGTCTTAGAAAATCCACTGGAGCTTTCTGGCAAGAGAAACAGCATTTGTGGATTTCGCTTCACTGGCATTGAGCTTAAAGACTTGTATGCGAAGTATCAGGTCCCTTTATTCACTCCCATTTGAGCCAGACTGGCTGCCGCAAGGGGTGTTTATTTGAAATGGGGCAATTCTGTTGCTTCTCAGCAGAGAGCTAGAATCCCCATCTGCCAAAGAGGCTGCTTGGGATCTTGGCAGATTTTAGTGAGAGCAGAGAAGGAGGATGAGGAGGAAGGCAGTGCCCTTGGCTTGTAAGGCATTTAACCAGAATGCAGTTTCCTTCTGCCATATGACCACATTGGGAAGAAATGGAGAGATTTCAGCAAGAGCAAAGTAGCTCCCTTTGTTTATTCCCAGAAATGCTTGGCCCCCTTACGTCATTGACCAAATAATACTTGTAAGACGTGCAGAAGAACGGACAAATGGATTCCCAGCTCCTAGACCTATGGCAACTGTGAGCGATTCCCATACTGACACAGTTTTCAAATTAACGAGGCAACCCATTGGTCTGGGATAGGAGGACTCCCATAGGATTGTGGTTTTTATATATAAAAAAAAAAAAAAAAAAAAAAAAAACTGTTAAACTACTGTTTAAGGATTAGCTAAGGGCATTGGTAGTCACCCAGGCATTCTGGCTTTTCAGTTAAATTACACCCATAATTAGCAATTGAATGACAGGCTGCAGGGAGGGTAGCAGAGATTTGTTTTGTTTTGTTTTTTTCCTTTCTGTTGGGTCCTAGCTTTGTAGTGCCTCCTGGCCTCACTGGCCTGCTTGATTTCTGCCTTGAGGTTAGCTCTGCCTGAGGCACCTGCATCCGGGGCACCCCGAGGATCACCCCATCATTTTTCCATCTTTGCCTCCTGGCGCTGGCTTCTCTCCACCTCCCCACTCCCTCTAGAATCTCCCTAACGCTTCTCTCTGGGATTTCAGTTTCCATGTTCTGCTGTGTCAGGGGGAGCCAATGTTTGCTACTCTCCCGAGCCTTTCCAACTCTTGGGCAAAGGGAACAGTCTCCAATGGTGTGACCTTGGAAGCCGCCAGGCATGGAGCCTGCAGGAACAAACTCCAAATGAACCCACACTAGGAACAGATGGGTTTAAAGAAAGCAAATTACAACCTATCCATGGACCGAGTGAACAGGGCTGTCCTCATTCCTACCATTTCCCTCTTATGGGATCTGAGGAGGAAGGCGGCACATTTGGTAGGGCGGAGAAGGTGTATGCATTATGCACTGAATAAAAAATAAATAAGGAGTCCCTGAGTGTGGCGAACGGTATGAGGAGGACTGAGGAGTGGGGCTCTGAGGGCTCGGCTTGCTTTGGTTTGTCTCTACCAGTGTTAGCTTCCTAGGGCTGCCCTAAAACCCAGTACCCGTATCTGGGGGGCTGCAACAGAAATGTATCATCTCACAGTTGTGGAGGCCAGAAGTCCAAGATCAAGGTATCAGCAGGGTTATGCTCCATGGGAAAGCTCTAGGAGGGGATGCTTCCTCCCTTCCTCCAGCTTCTGGTGGCCCCGAGGGGTCCTTGGCATTCTTTGCTGTGCAGCACTAATCTCTGCCGATGTCTTCATGGAGCCTTGTCTCTGGGTCCCCTTCTTGTGGACCAGAAAGCAAAGCTAAGGTGACCCCCAGGGGACTCCTACCACACTCCCAGGAACCCAGCCAGAGACTGTTTTCCTCTTGCAGCAAGCCCTGCTGCCACCTAGTGGTGGAAAGGCACCTGTGACCACGGGGCGCAAGGAGTGACACAAGTCCTTGAATCCTAAGAGCAAGTGTGCCTGCCGTTCACTGGGCTCTGTCCACACTGTGGACTTTCTCGCAGACCCTCCGTGCCGTGCGTGCACGACCAGCGGGGCCACGTCCTCCAGCTGACAAAGGCAGCTGCCTCGGACGGGCCCCGCACCTGCCACCTTTCAGGTTGCTCTGCAGTCCGTGTGAGGAACAGGTGCACCACAGGAGGGGCTCATCTTCCCCGGGGTCCGAGCTTGACCTCCTCAGCTGTCAAGCCAATTCTTCCGAAGCCTCTTGGAAAGGCCCCGCAGCGGTTTGGGGATTCAGCATAGAAAATGCTCTTTATACTGTTTTCAGCAGCAACTTTAACAGAGGATCGACAAATACAAGGTCGGAAGATCCTTTTCTTCACTTTGAATCTTTGACAAGCCACCCCTTGCAGCCTCTCAACTCCTAGGTGGCTGTACTTCTCGAAGTAACCCCCAGTAAGGGATGGCCTTGAGTATCTTACAGATTTTTCACTTAAAAAAGAAAACTTTCTAAATCCCAGGAATGGTTACCATACTGGATTAGAGGGCTGCTGTAACAAAGTACTACCAACAAGGAAATTTATCATCTCCCAGTTCTGGAGGCCAGAACTCAAGAGAGGAGGGGGGGGGGGGGGGGGGTGTTTCCTTCTGGGGGCCGTGGGGCAAGGATCTGTTCCAGGCCCCTCACCTTGGCTTCTAGATGGCTGTCTTCTCCGTGCCTTCACATGGGCTTCCCTCTGTGTCAGTCTCAGTGTCCAAGCTTCCCCTTTTGGTAAAGACATCCATCATATTAGGTCACTAGGGCTCCCCCTAGTGACCTTCTTTTAAGATCTTGAGCTCTATATAGAGCCACATTCTGTGGTTCTGGCTGTTAGGACTTCCACATAGGAATTTTGGAGAGATGCTATTCAACCCATAATTGCTTCTGTTGTCTTTCTATAAAGATAAAGGGTAGCAATAGAAATGCGGAGGCACAAAGGCTTGATGGGGGAACAGCTTCTGGTTCCTGCCCTCTGCATGGAGGCCAGGGGCCTCTGTCCTCTGTGCTCTCCTTCCCTACCTAGGTGGAAGAGAATTCAGTAGTCTCATCCCAGAGCACTGCTCCTTTTCAAATAAAACCAAGATTATCTTCCTACACCCAACGTTTTCCAACTGCAGCATGAGCAGGGCTCTGAGTGAATTGGGTTGAGGCCCCAGGGCTATAGGATCTACTAGGTGATAACAATTTTGGATTTACAGTTAGCAGAAGTCACTCAAATGCTGGAAAGTCCAACATAGAACTGCCAGCCTGTATGCATCACTGATGCCCTCAGGCTTCTCTCGGGTTTTTGGGAAACAAATTAATCAGCAGGGAACTGTGTTAAAACAGTACAGTGGCGATAACAGTTTAAAAAAAGAGGGGCCTTCATCTTAAATTCATTCCCCTGAGACATCCACAGTGCATGCCCGATTTTTCCTCGAGTGTTCTCATCTCACCAGTATAGACACACCTCTGATTATAGGTTTTACAAATTCGAGGTTTTTGACAACTCTGCATTGAAGAATCCCATTTTTCCAACACCATTTACTCGCTTTGTGTCTGTGTGTCACGTTCTGGTAATCTTTGCAGTATTTGCAAACTTGGTTTGCAATCAAACTTTGTCATTGCATTTGTTTTTATGATCTCTAATAGTTTTAGGGAGCCACTAACCACACCCACCTCAGCGAACTTAACGTTGTGTGTGTTCTGCTTCACCAATCAGCCGTCCCCCTCTCTCCCCCTCTCCTGGGGCCTTCCTAGTCCCCGAGACACAATGATACTGAAGTTAGAGGCCACTATAGGGTTATTAACTGGCCTAAGTGTCCAACTGAAAGGAAGAACCCCATGTCTCTCACTTTACGTCAAAAGCTAGAAATGGTTAAGCTTAGCAAGGAAGCCATTTTGGAAACTGAGATGGCCCAAAAGCTTGGCCTCTTGCACCAAACAGCCAAGAGGACAAGCTCCTGAAGGAAATTTTAAGTGCTATTCCGATGCACATCTAAGTGATAAGAAAGTGAAACAGCTGGTGCCCCTGGGTGGCTCAGTCAAGCATCCGCCTTCAACTCACGTCATGATCTCGGGATTCGTGAGTTCGAGCCCCACCCCGGGCTCTGTGCTGACAGCTCACAGCCTGGAGTCTGCTTTGGATTCTGTGTCTCCAGCTTTCTCTGCCCCTCCCCCACTCAGGCTCGCTCTCTCTGTCTCAAAAATAAACTTTTTAAAAACTGTTTTTAAAAAAAGGGAACAGCCATATTGCTGATATGGACAAAGTTCTAGTGGTCTGGATAGAGGACCACATCACCCCCAACATTCCCTTAGGCCAAAGCCTAACCCAGAGCAAGACCCTAGCTTTCTTCAGCTCTATGAAGGCTGGGACAGGTGGGAAAGCTGCAGAAGAGAAGTCTGAAGCTGGCAGGCGTTGGTTCATGAGGTTTAAGGAAGGAAGGCACCTCCACAACATACAAGTGCAAGGTGAGGCAGCAAGTGCTGATGTAGAAGCTGCAGCGAGCTCTCCAGCAGATGGAGCTGAGATATTAACGAAGGGGGCTACACTAAACAACAGTTTTTCAATGTAGATACAACAGTCTTAGAAGAAGATATCATCTAGGACTGCTGTAGTTGGAAAAGAGAAGTCAATGCCTGGCTTGAAAGCTTCAAAGGACAGCCTGGCCCTCTTGTTAAAGTCCCATGAGCCTCTAAGTTTAAGCCGGCACTCAGGTACCATTCTGAAAATCCCAGGGCCCTTAAGAATTGTGCTGATTCTACTCTTCCTGTGCTCTCTAAATGGAGCAAAGCCTAGATGGCAGTGTATCTGTTTACAGCATGGTTTACCGAGCATTTCAAGCCCACTGTGGAGACCTAGTGCTCCGAACACAGTATTCCTTTCAAAATATTACTGCTGACAATGCACCGGATCACCCAGCAGCTCTGAGGGAGATGCACAATCAGATTGCCGTTTCCTTGCCTGCTGACAAAACATCCATTCTGCAGCCAATGGAGCAAGGAGTCATTTTGAGTTTCAAGTCTCAAAAAATACATTTCATAAGGCCATAGCTGCCCTAGATAATGATTCCTGTGATGGATCTGGGCAGAGTAAATTGAAAATGTTCTGGCAAGATTTACTAGATGCCATCAAGAACATATGTGATTCATGGGAAGAGGCCTAGAATATCTGCCTAAATTCAAGTTTGGAAGAAGTTTATTCCAGTCCTGAGGGAGGACCTTGAGGGAGTCCGGGTTTCGGCGGAGTCAGTAACTGTGGATGGGTGGGAATCTCAAGAGGGCTAGCACCTGAAGATGGGATTGAATGGCTGCAATCTCCTGAGAAAACCTGAACACGTGAGGCACCATTTCTTGTAGATCAGCAAAGGAAATGATTTCTTGAGATGGAATCTGTCCCTGGAGAAGGTGCTGTGCAGATTGTTGAAATGATAGCCAAGAATTTAAACTATTAGGCACACTTAGTTGATAAAGCAGTGGCGGGGAAGACTGACTACAATTTTGAAAGACGTTCGGCTGTGGGGACAATGCTGTCAGACAGCATCACCGTCCTCCAGAGAGACGGTTCAGGAAAGGAAGAGTCAGCCGATGCCACCAACTTCATTGTTGTCTTAAGAAATGGCCCCAGCCACCCCAGAGTATGCCTGCAGTCTCTCTGCTGGTCGGCGTGGAATTCTGATAGGGCATTTATCGGTTGGCAAGAGGCCGGGCATGCCCTGTGCTGCCCGCATCTTGGATTTCAACAGACATTCTGCCAGACTGGGCACAACGTGGTAGTTTTCATCCCAGTTGGACATGCCCTTTAAGAACATTTCACATTCGGCGTCACAGGTTCTTGGTGAGAGGCCTACTACAGTCCTTGGTTCTTAGCCAAGTATTTTCACCTCTGATCCCAAGCCTAATTTTTTTTTTTTCTTTAAGTGTCCAGGTAGGCAGTTTGGACCATAACGTCTCTAAGGTTCCTTCCATCTATGAGATGCCATAGTCGTGTCGCTTAACCTAGTCACGCCCGGTGTCCTCGCTTCCGTAGCACTAGCATGAAGAGTCATCTCCCCCGCCACCACCCTGCTCCAAGAATGTGGTGCGCTTTTCTATCTCTGCAGCTGTTGGACAAAGAGAAAGCCCCCCTCCAATCTATCTTCAAGAGATTGTGTCTTGTGAAGTAACCCCCAACATGAGGTAGACAGGAATACAATAAAATGTAAATAGAGCCTTAGCTAAGGAAAGGAAGAAAAAGATTCAAAGCTTCCCAGAGTCCAACAGTGACTGTTTTGTGTTTGAAATTCAGGGAGTGCTGAGAAATCAATCTAGTGAACCCAGAGCTGGAGGGGAGTCCAGAGCCCCTGGGATGAGGTTAGGGTGAGGCATTGTAAAGCCTTTATGCGCATGTGTGTGGGCATGCCGGGGAGCTTTGGCTACGGTGAGGCAGGACTAGTTGTGCTCTCAGGGCAACAGAAGCAACATTAGCCAGAAGAAGAATAGAAAATAGAAAGGAAACAAAGCAGGAATGTGGTAAAGAGAATTCAGAAATTGCTGAAGAAAATGGGGGCTTGGTGCAGAGAAAGGGAATACAGGATTATTGCCTATGTTAGCCTGGAGAGAAAAAAACCAAATGAGTGCTTTCCTTGTCTATATGGTGGGCAAAAATTTCAATTTGAAACCAAAATGAAGCTGTATTTGGAAACCATACAGGGAAAGAGCCTACTTATGTGGGGCCCTTGGGCTATCCCCCAAGGTAGATGTAGTTAAGAAAGAGCATCACCCCAAGGGTTCATGGAATGTGGAGACTTCATGGACCATTTAGTGCTGGTCATATTGGCCAGCTTGGGAAGCTCTGCCTGGCCACCCCATTCTAGGTGTTACATTTTCTAAATGTAGGTTTAATGACTTTACAAAATGACAGTAAGGACATGCCTAGCACAAGTTACTTTGGAGCATTTAGACCATTTACATTTAATTAAAAAAGATAAGATGGAAGCATGAATAAATAATCAAGACAGTCTACCTGCTGCCTACAAGAAACTCAACTTCAAGTTGAGTCTTGACCTCAAGGCATATATAGACCAGTGGAGGGATGGGGAAAAGCCAGTATATCAATACTTAAAATAGACTTTAAAAGAAAGACTATAATAAGAGACAAAGAAGGGCATTACCAGGGTGATAAAGCAATCAATTCCACAAAATAATGTAACAGTTGCAAATATCTATGCACCCAACAGTGGAATGCTGAGTAAATAAAGCCACTATTAAACATAAAGGGAGAAATCTGCAGTAATACAGTAATAGTAGGCGACTTGAACACCCCACTTAAATCAATGGGTAGATTATCAGGTAGAAAATCAGTATGGAAACAGTGTCTTTCAACAACACATTAGACCGGATGGATCTAAATATATACAGAATGAATAAAGAAAATTTGGCATAGATATAGAATGGAGTATTACTTGGCAATCAAAAAGAATGAAATCTTGCCATCTGCAACTACGTGGATGGAACTGGAGGGTATTATGCTAAGTAAAATTAGTCAGAGAAAGACACAAATCATATGACTTCACTCATATGAGGACTTTAAAAGACAAAACAGATGAACATAAGGGAAGGGAAACAAAAATAATATAAAAACAGGGAGGGGGACAAAACAGAGACTCATAAATATGGAGAACAAACTGAGGGTTGCTGGAGGGGTTGTGGGAGGGGGGGATGGACTAAATGGGTAAAGGGCATTAAGGAATCTACTGAAATCATTGCTTCACTATATAATAACTAATTTGGATGTAAATTTTAAAAAATAAAAAATTTTAAATAAAGGGAGGGAGACAAATAAATAAATACAGAACATTCCACCCAAAAGCATCTGAATACACATTTTTTTCAAGTGCACATGGAACATTCTCAAGGATAGATCACATGTTAGGCCACAAAGCAAGTCTCAGTAAATTTAAAAAGAATGGGAAAAAACACAAAATCCATGGAGGCTCAACACCATGATACTCAACAGCCAATGGGTCAAAGAAATCAAAGAGGAAATCAAAATACATAGAGACAAATGAAACTAAAACCAACAGTCCAAAGTCTTGGGGACACAGCTATAGCTTTTACGAGAGGAAAATTAATACTAATACATACTTTTCTCAAGAAAAAAATATCTCAAGAAAAAAAATCTGGGGGCACCTGGGTGGCTCAGATGATTAAGTGTTCCAACTCTTGATTTCAGCTGAGGTCTTGAACTCACATTCGTGAGATCGAGCCCTCCCCCCCCCCCCGCCCCCCCCCCCATCAGGCTCCATGCTGACAACACAGAGCCTGCTTAGGATTCTCTCTCTTTCTCTCTGCCCCTCCCCTGCTGGCTCATGTGCTCTATTGAAATAAATAAACTTAAGAAAAGAAATCTGACCTTACATTGAAAGGAACTAGAAAAAGAACAAACCAAGGCTAAGGTTAGTAGAAAGAAGGAGATAGTATCAAAGCAAGAATAAATGAAAAAGACTAAAAACACAAAAGAAAAGATGAAACCAAGAGCTGGTTCTTTGAAAAGATAAACGGAAATGATAAACATTTACCCAGACTTTGCAAGAAAAAAAAAAAAAGAGACTCAAAATCAGAAACAAAAGAGAACCACCAACACTACAGAAACACAAAAGATTCTAAGAGTACTATGAAAAATTAAATGCCAACAAATTGCACAACCTAGAAAAAATAGACAAATTTCTATAAACAATCTTGCAAAACTGAATCAGGAAGAAGTAGGAAATCTGAACAGGCTGATGACTGACTCAGTTTCATTGCTGGTAATCAGAAAACTCCCCAAGAAAAGTCCAAGACCAGATGGCTTCACAGGCAAATTCTACCAAACATTTAAAGAAGCCTTAATACTTATTCTCCTCAAACTAGATCAAAAAATAGAAGAGGAAGAAAAGCTTCGAAATACATTCTACAAGGCCAGCATTACCCTGATACCAAAACCAAAGATACTACAAAAAAAAAATAAAAAGGAAAACTAAAGGCCAATATTCGACTAACATAGATGCAAAAATCTTAGCAAAATATTAGCAAACCTCATTCAGCAATGCGTTAAAGGATCATTCACCACAATCAAATGGGACTTATTCCTGGGATGCAAGGATGGTTCAATATTTGTAAATCAGTCAACAGGATACATCACATTAACAAGGGAGAAAAATCATACGATTATCTCACTAGATGCAGGAAAAACGTTTCACAAAATTCAACATCCGTTCTAGATGCAAAATTCGTGTTAGAGAGATCATACCTCAACCAATTAAAGCCCATGTAGGAGAAACCCAAGCATGACATCCTACTCAACAGTGAACAAGAGCTTTTCCTGTAACATTAGGAATAGACAAGTCTACTCTCACCACTTTTATTCAACATGGTAGTGGAGGTTGTAGCCAGAGCAAATCAGACAGGAAAGAAAAGGCATCCAGATGGGTAAGAAAGTAATGAAACTGTCACTGTTTGCGGGTGACATGATGCTATACATAGAAAACCCTAAGATGCCACCAAAAACCTATTAGAGTAAGTGCTGTCAGTAGAGTTGCAGGACACAAAACCAATACATGGCAAAGTTGAGTTTCTGTACCCTAGTAACAAAGAAGCACAAAGAAAATAACTCTCTTTACAACTTCAACAGAATCAAATACCTAGGAATAACTTTAACCAAGGAAGTAAAACACCCGTACTCTGCAAACTATAGAACACTGGTAAGAGAAATTGAAGAGGACACAAACAAATGGAAACATAGTCCATGCTCATGGATTCTAAGAATATTGTTAACATGTTCATTCTACCCAACTCAGTCTACAAGTTCAGCGCAGTCAGAACATCAACAGCATTTTTCACAGAACTAGGACAAGTAATACTACAATTTCTAAGGAAGCACAAAAGACCCCCAATACCCAAAGTAGTCTTAAGGAAGAAAAAATTGGAGATAGCACAATCCTAGATTTTAAAATACAGTGCAAAGCTACAGGAGTGAAGACAGTGTAGGACTATCCTAAAAATAGACACACAGATCAATGGAACCAAATAGAGAGCTCAGAAGTAAATCTATGCATTTAAAGGTCAGTTAACCTATGACAAAGGAGGCAAGAATGTACAATTAAGAAAAGACCATCTCTTTGATCAGTGGTGCTGGGGAAACTGGATAGCTACAGCAGAAGAATAAAATTGGACCACTATCACACCATACACAAAAAGTAACTTAAAATGGATTGAAGACCAAAATAGGAGACCTAAAACCATTAAATCCCTAAAAGAAAACAAAGTTAGTAATTTCTTTGACATCTGCTGTAGAAACCTTTTTCTAGGTAAGTCTCCTCAGGCAAGGGAAACAGAAGCCCAAAAAACTACTGGGACTACACCAAAATAAAAAGCTTCTGCACAGCAAATCAAACCATCAACAAAATGAAAACGCAACCTACATTTGTAACTGATATATCCCATTAGGGGTTGATCTCCAAAATACATAAAGAACTTGTACAACTCAACACACACACACACACACACACACACACACACACACACATTTCATTTAAAAATGGGAAGACGATCAAAAAAAAAAAAAATTGCGAAGAGGATCTGAATAGACATTTTTCCAGAGAAGACCTACAGATGCCCACAGACACAGAAAAGATGTCCAGCATCACTCATCACCAGGGAAATACAAATCAAAACCACAGCAAAATATCACTTTACACTGGCCAAAATGGCTAGAATCAAAAAGCCAAGAATTAAGTGTTGGTAGGACGTGGAGAAGAAGGACCCCTCATACGCTACTGGTGGGAATGTAAATTGGGGAAGCCACTGTGGAAAACACTACGAAGGTTTCTCAGAAAGTTGACAATAGAAATACCTTATGATAATCGCACTACTGGGTATTTACCCAGGGAAAATGAAAACACTAATTCTAAAAGATCACCATGCTCCTCTATTTATTGCAGATTTATAATAGCCAAGATATAAAAGCAACCCAAAGATGGCAGTGTATATTTCTCAGCCATAGAAAAATCATGAGATCTTGACATGAGCCACAATGTGAATGGACCGAAAGGGCATTATGCTAAGTAAAGTCAGACAAATACCACCTGATTTCACTTGTATGTAGAATCGAAAAAACAACACAAGACAAAAAGCAGAAACAGATTCAAAAATATAGAGAACAAAATGATGGTTGCCAGAGGGGAGGACGGCAGGGAATGGGCAAAGCAAGCGAAAGGGAGTGGCAGATCCAGGCTTCCAGTTGAAGAATGGTTAAATCACAGGAATAAAAGGTATAGCAGAGAATCTGGTCAGTGGTATTGTGGAGGCAGACGGTAGCTACCCATGCGGTGAGCAGAGCAGAACATACAGACTAGTCGAATCACCACATTCTAGATCTGAAACTAATCTAACATTGTACATCAACTACGCTTCGATAAAAAAATTATTCCAAAAAAGTAAACATTAGGTTGAGGGTGTGAGTTTCTTAGGCAGAAAGTTGGTGGGGGGGGGAAAAAAGGAAGGCTTGGAAATAAGCCTTGAAAGGAGACCTCAGAAATGAAAGGCGTGTCTCATCTCTGATGCCCCCTGCACATGGTTCTGAAAAGTGAACTTCAGCTCTCCCTATTGGGAAGCCCACCCAAAGTGCCCCACTTTCAGGGTCCCGCCTGGGGTATCTGGTTCCCCCTACTGCAATCCACACTTGGAAAGGGCTTCTCGTTAGCAAACAGACTGCTTATGACTTGCTCTTTGATTTCTGTGTCTGTGCTTTAAGTCTTTTTAAAAAAAGCTTTGCGGTCTTTGACCACAAGTGTGCTTATTGTGTGGTTTCAGTCACTGAAGTAAGCACTTGAGCTTCAGCAGAAATAAAGATGCATTTCTGTCACACACTCTCAGACGTAAACACGTACGTGGCATAAATAACGCTAGGATCAGGCCACAGGAGCTCAGATCTTGGCTTAACGATGGGTTTAGGTCCCACAAAAAGGTGACAGTATCACAAATGCAAAGTGCACGTAAGACACCCCAGTTCCTGAACATCGTGGCTTAGCCTGGCCTGCCTTAAAGTGCCCAGGATACTTACATTTGCCTAAAGTTGAGCTAAATCATCTAGCACCAAGCTTATTTTATAAGAAGGTGTAATTTATCAAAAACTGCACTGAAAGAACAGGAAGGTTGTATGGGTACCACGAGCACGTGGCTGCCTGCCACTGCCCAGCACCCTACGAGAGGATCATACCACACATTGCTAGCCCCAGGAAAGATCCAAGATCAGAATTCAAAGCTGGACTCCCACCAAATGTCTACGGCTTTCGCACTATCATCAAGTCGAAAAAAATCCTAAGTCAGACCATCCTAAGTCGGGGGCTGTCTGTACCTAAATACTCTTTTACTTTTCCCATCGGCCATTATCACACCTGTACCTTCAGGTCTCAGAATTTCAAATATTACGTATTCTCCAAGTACCACACGCGTAGGAAGAAACCTTGCCATCGCTGCGCACACACAACAGTTCAGTGGGTGACGGCTCAGACGACGTTGTCTGTCTGTCATCCCTTTTCTGAGATCTTGCCGGGTTCTCTTGCCAAAACACCAGTTCCCATTTCTGTTTCTAAAGCCTCAAGGCCAGGGGTGGTTGCATCTCAGGGCACCCCAAAAGTTGCTCGTCTCTGGGGCAATAATACAGTGAAAATCCCATCTTCGATGGGGGGTGGGGGTGCAGCTGGAGGTACCAGCCTGTGCGCCCCATTGTGGAAAATCAACTCAAAGTCTTAGTCTCCTTCTAGGATCATCAGCTGGTGCTTCTTTCCAGTGACCGGTAAGGACTTGAGGGGTCTAATTTGAAGGAAAATTATAGCACATCCCCTCCTAAATAAGAGGATACGAAAATTGCTTTCTGCAGACTTCGCACTGTGGCCGAGCGAAAAGACACTATGCTGTCAGATTCCACACAGATTTAAAGACCTGTCTCGCCACCTTGTTTTATTATAGTTCTAAGTTAGCACAAAACAGACCCTTTCATGTAACCAATCATGTCGTCCCAGGATTACGTTAGGACATAGAGAGTTGGCAGTTCTTACCGCACGTGGACATTCTTGTACCCTAGAGGTGACAGTAGGTGTTAATACAAGTTTAAAAGAAACTTATACAACACCCTCACTTTAATAAAAACAGGTGAATATTAAGGATTTTTCATTATTTTTAATAGTAAGGACAGTATATTTCATTATAATTTTTAGTGTTGATATTTGAGAGAGAGACAACAGGGAGGGGCAGAGAGAGGGAAACACAGCATCCTAAGCAGGCTCCAGGCTCTGAGCTGTCAGCACAGAGCCCAATGCAGGGCTTGAACCCACGAACCGTGAGATCACAACCTAAGCCAAAGTTGGACCCTTAACCGACTGAGCCACCCAGGTGCCCCTAGAGAGTGTATTTCATTATAAAGCCTTTGGTTTTTTACTAAATTATCAATGTAACCCAATTTGAGAGACACCCAAATACTACTTTTTTTCAAATAGTGATTTATATACGGGAACTATTGACAATAAATTTGTTAACCATACTTAATACAATCTTTTGGTTTGAACACAACAATGGGATGTGTTGACACAGCCCACCATGACTGCCCAAGTCCCCCCAGCTGGCCAGCCCATGTCGAGTGCGTTCTGGATGCTGGGTCTCCTGCCTCACCTGCCGAGAGGCTGGCCAGCCTCAGGCCTCAGTGACAGCAACCACCCCTCCTTCGGTGATCACTCCTTTCTTTACTGTGGTCAGAATACACTTCCAAGTCAAAGCTAAACTGGTTTCCATGAGTCTGCCATGGTTGTGGTCTTAGAGCCATTTAGTCTCACTCATTGGTCTCAACAGATGGGAAATTACACTCTTGTCCCTGGACTGGGACATACTGATCAGGGTGTCCAATGGGAAGAGATTGAGAAGGGTTAAGCTTTTGCTACTCTACTCCACACATTCTGATATTCTAACCCCCACCCCGAGGATCCAGGCCATCTGTGCCCCTATTATTGAGGACATGTATCTTAGGACTAAATGAGTACCCAACTCTTCCTTCCCCGTGGCCTTCAGTAGTTGGAAGACAGCTTTCATGCCCAGGTCTCTACTGGGCATCTCTAGGTCTCTACTAGACCAAAATGCCCAGGTTTGTAACCATTTTCATGGGGTCTTGGGTTTGGAGCCCTTCCGTGTTGGGTCATCTCGGCCATGTGTCCACCTGGGTCATGGCTTTCTCCAAGTTTATCATTAGAAACCAGACACAGACTTCCAACTGTGATCTAGAGAACAAGAAGAACAGAACTGTCACCTCCTTTAGTCTTTTGTTTTTTAAGAAAGCAAGAATGATAGGGGCGCCTGGGTGGCCCAGTCAGTTAAGCATCCAACTTTGGCTCAGGTCATGATCTCACAGTCTGTGGGTTCGAGCCCCAGGTCAGGCTGTGTGCTGACAGCTCAGAGCCTGGAGCCTGCTTCAGATCCTGTGTCTCCCTCTCTCTCTGCCCCTCCCCTGCTCACACTCTGTGTCTCTCTGTCCCGCAAGAATGAATTAAAGTGTTAGAAAGAAAAAAACAAAGCAAGACTGATAAAGCTGATCAGTAGGAACGTATCATTTTACATGGATTTTTTTTATGTCCCTCATTGATACGCACCACACTAAGGGATCAGACTGAGTCTGAATAAAGTCCACTTTACAGACATCTGTCCTGAGAACGTGGGCAGCTTCCCCTCTGCCCACTGCTGTGGCTCATGACCCCTGGGCTATTTTTGGAAGATGATTTAAGTATTAATTAGAGCAGGTTATACATTTAGGCAGGCAAATCTTCCTAACTTAGATTAATAGGAAACAAAATGGAAACTATTAAAAATTACAAATCCCAATAGGCTTAAATTACATGATAAAATATTCCTTTTTAAACAGAATCTTTGACATAGCCTCTTAATTTTCAAAATCATTTCAAATGCGTTTGCTTTTTCAGCCTCCAAATGAAGGTGTTGGACCACACATTCCAACACCTCCGACCTTCTCAACTATTTTGAGGACACAAGCACGCGGCTGACACTAAAATCCCTCTTTAATCTGTGTATGTAGCTTGTGTGTGTGTGTACCCACAGTCACATACATACATGCACTGTATTTCCCCCCAAAAAGTTTATCCCTTAAACTACCCTGTAAGGTAGGATTTATGACTCCCATTTTACAGCTAAAACAAGGTATAAAGAAGGTTAAGTAGGGTTGCCTAGGGGGTTCTGTAGGTTAGGGGTCCAACTCTTGATTTCGACTCAGGTCCTGGCCTCACCGTTCCTGAGTTCGAGCCCCGCATCGGGGTCTGCACTGGTGGTGTAGAACCTGCTTATGATCCTCTCTCTCCCGCTCGTGCTCTTTCCCAAAATAAAAAATTTTTAAAAGAAATTTCTTTGCATAACATCCTGTAGCTGTAGTACTTAGGAAACCAGTAGGTTTAACCAGCTACGTCTGCCTCTAAAAACTGAACCTGGTACTGCCTTCCCCAGGTAGATCTTGGTTTAACGGTCATAGACTGAACCGGCAGTCTCTGACCTTAAATGGTTACCATTTTAAGTTAAATATTTGCTGGATATAATTTTACTCCCTCGTCACGAGGACAGTGTTTGAAAACGAACACGGCACTCATGAGTCAAGACCAGGTTCAAGTTGTTCTGATTGGCTTCAGGCCTGCTGTAACAGCACATGCCCCAAACCCTGTGCCCTTAGAGGTCAGGGGTGCACCTTAGCCAGCGTTGTTTCCTTCTGAGTCTTAGCACAGTGCTGTGCTGTCACAGGAACTCGATACACTCGGTGTCATCAGAGGCCACAGGTCCACCAGAGAAGTGAATGCTATGATAATCATCACAGAAGGACCCCGAGCCTAATGCACCCTGACTTCTACCCGCACATTTCCCAGGCACAAGGCTTAGGCCTAATAATGACCTTGTGTTCCCTTTCGTGAGGAACAGTTATAAATCAAGGCCAAAACTTAGGTTTACAGCTGTTTTTTTTTTTTTTAACCTCCCCAGTAAGTGAAAATGGTGACCATTCCACAGTTGTGGAAGAGAAGTTTCTCCACTCCGGAATTACCCAGAGGAACTCGACTGACCCTCCTGGCACACAAGAAACAATCAAGTGGATATAGGAGTTTGCAAAGTGTGGGGGGAACCTTGGTCCATAGGCTGATCAGCAGATGTGATGTGAAAACCATCACACTATTCTATCCTTTGCTGTTGCTTGCTGAACTGCGAAGAACTTCATGAACTATATTCAAGCTGCTTTCTAGGCCATTGCCAATCACCATTTTGGACTTGGAAGTGCTATTTTCCTATTGACACTTGCATTATTTCATTTTGCATGCATCCAGTGGTTATACATGAGCAACATATATAATCTGCTCATTTTTAAAAACATCCATCCATGCAAAATGGTAAATAAAGTATAAAGTCTGCTCTTTTTTGCAAAATGATAATCATAGCCCATGTCATTAAAAGTTTAAATTGGTTTCATATCAAGATCGGTGTAATAGGTCTGCATATACTTTATAGGAAACTAGCTTCTATAAAGATTTTTTCACTGTTTACTAGTGAAATGAGAAGAGCAAAGCTATTTATAAAAGGCCTTATGTCGTGTACATACGTTGTCTTTGAAATATTTGTGATTTAGTTTATTGCTTGTAAAAGAGAAATTATATAATTTATTTAGTAAATACTATTGTAAACTATAGTTTTATTGAGAGAAATAAAATATTTTGTTCTCAATTGTGGTGGGACATTAATTCTGATGGTTTATGGTCTTTACATTTCTTTTATTAGTTAAAAACAGATAACCTAGGGTGCCTGGGGGGCTCTGTCAGTTAAGCGTCTGACTTTGGCTCAGGTCATGATCTCACGGTTTATGAGTTCAAGCCCCTCATCAGGCTCTGTGCTGACAGCTCAGAGCCTAGAGCCTTGCTTCAGATTCTGTGTCTCCATTCCTTCCTCCCTGTCTCTCTCTCTCTCGGAAAGATGAATAAACATTAAACAAAATTAAAAAAAACACATAACCTAGATATTTCTCCATTTTTAGACATTCAGGGATCCTTTATCTCTCATGATCAAAGCAGAGAACATTCTCTGGATCCTGAGAGAAGATACAGTAGATTCTGTTCAACTTGTTCAAGAGAATTTCTCAAACATCCTGGTGGATTAGGGTGCACTATCTTATACTGAGGTAACAAATAATCCCAAAATCTCTGGATAGGGGAACCAGAGCAGCCCCCTTCTAGAACATGGCATTTGTATGGCAGAAGACAAAAAAGTGACAGTGGAAGCAGGCAAGAGGAGCTCATAAAGCTTCTGCTTAGATGTAGCTTACATTCTCTTGAATGTCACCTTGTGACATGGCACTGGCCCAAGTAAACGACACTGACAGGACTGATGCCAGAGGAATGGGAAGTCTACTTCTCACCAAGGAATTGACTCGGCAAAGAGGTACGGTGAGTATTTTAAGCTATTATTGCATCTACACCATCTCATGGGTTTCCCCAGCCGCAGAGGCTTACGATGGAGAAACACATCATTGGAAAGCAGAATGACAAAGGCTACAGAAAGCCATTCCTGATGATTAAGATGCTCAGTGTAAAACACTTCAAAAGTTCAAGCCAACAGATTCTTAAAGGCAAACATGGTATTCACTTTTGTAACTATAACCTGAAGCCATGGTTCCTCAGTGTGAGTAGTAATTTTACCTGCAGAGTTGGTGCTGGGCATCTATCCTGGGTTGGGATTTCAACATAGAATTCTCATGAAGCCAACAGCTGAGGACCCTTTCCCTCTTTCCCTAATATTCCTGTCCTAATGAATTCCCCCACCTCAGGTAGAGGTTTACCTAGCTGAAATGCCACTCTCTCCCCTCACCCCAATCTGTAAATCTACCCATATCTGGCCTACAGACTCTTCCGTGTGCCCTCCCCTGGTGCCATCAATGCCTCTCCATTGGTGTCCCGAAATTCACTTCTTACGACTTGTATCATCCTGGATTCGTTTTGCCAGTTCTTGTATTTCACATAAATGGGATCATATGGCATGTACTTTCTGTCAGGCTTTTTGGTGTCCCTGTTCAACACTATTTAAAATTCATTTCCTTTTATGTAGCAGAGGCTCATTCTTTTTCACTACCGAGTAGCATTCCATTGTATGAATTCCACGGTTTTCTACACAGTTGCCGATTGGAATGTAGGCTGCCTCCGATTTAAGACTATAAACAAGCATGAACGTTGGAAGATGGATGACAAGAACTCCTAGACGTCTTCCTTCACACAGCTGCTAGACGCAGACAATTGTGACTTCTAACACCTGTACTGGATATGGAAGAATTTTCCGTGAGGAATATCCCTATCAGGAAGGAGATGATCATCCTCTAATTTGCCTAGGACAGCCTGAGATTATGCCCGACTCTCAGGCATGACGACAGTACATTCTTTTACTCTCCCCACTCTTGCATTTGGACCACCACGACATTACTTTACCAAAGGAGAGAGTTTACAGATCATAACACTGGCGATCTCCCAGCGGTTGACTTAGCCAGGGCACCGTACAATGAGTTTCAGCTACCAAGCCTTCCCCTGCCACCAGTGCTCGTGGCATTTAGTCCCCACTCTTCATGAGCAGGCAGCTAAGGATCAAGAAACATCTGAGGAAATTCTCTAAAACAGAACAAACATACCCACAGAAAACTGAGGACAGAGGGAACAGAGTATATGAAGCAAATTTGGAGGAGCCTGGCCGGCTCAGTCAGTCAAACGTGCAACTCAATCTTGGGGTTGTGACTTTGGGCCCCACGGTGAGTGTAGAGATTACTTGAAAATAAAATCTTTAAAAAAAAAAAAAACAACAAAACTTCGAGACAAAGAAGAATTACCATTACATCTTTATAGGTAACAAATTATATGGCATCCATTAAACAAGATCACGATGCTATTACAAAAATGAACATTCACAAAACATCAAGGAGCTCTTGGAAAGTCAAAGTATAAGAGTGGAAAGTAGAAATTAAGAGAATGATCGGGGTGCCTGCCTTGTTCAGTTGTAGACTATGTGACTCTTGATCTCAGGGTCCTAAATTCAAGCCCCATTGGGCATAGAGCTTACAAATAAACAAAAAAAAAAAGTGATTGGAAGATAAGACTGAGGAAACATCCAAACAATTTTTTAAAAGAGGAAAAAGAATTTCAAAATTTTACAGACTATTCCACCAGATCATATATCCAATGTTAATTCTACAAAGAGAAAACATAGACCATGGAGGTAAAGAAGGCTTCAAACAAATAATTTAAGAAAATTTCTTCAAACTCAAAAACATGACTTCCCAGATTGAAAGGGAATGAATGCCCATAAAGACGGACAAAAATGAACCTGACCATGCAATTTCCAGCCACCAGGGATGATCATGAGACTCTCTAGACCTTCAGAGACTAAAATTAATTTTGTATAAAGCTCAAGGGTCAGAATTGAATCAAAGTTATCAACAGCATCACTGAAAGCTAGAAACTAATGGAGCCTTCAAACTTCTGAGAGGAATTTATTTCTAATCTATAATCCTATACCCTGTATGTTACTTAGGTTTCTCTCGACAAATAGGAGCGACATAGACATAGCTAATAGATGTAAGAAATTGGCTCACATGATTGCGAGAAAAGGCCACTGTGAAATTCAAATGGCAGGTTAGCAGGCCGGATATGAAGGTGTTGATAGAATAGTTGTGAGGAATCCTTTCTTCTTTTCTAGAAAACATCACTTTTTCCTCAAAGGCCATCTCTTGATTGGATGAGGCCCATCCATTTAGCAAGGGTAATTTTCTTTACTTAAAGTCAACTAATTATGGTAGTATGCTAAGCAAAATACATCAGTCAGATAAAGACAAATACCATGTCATTCATTTGAATTTTAAGAAACAAAACAGATGAACATGGAGTGGGGGGAAGAAAGGGAGGCAAGCTGTAAAAGACTCTTAATGATAGAGAACAAACTGACAGTCACTGGAGGGGAGGTGGGCTGGGAATGGGCTAAATGGGGGATGGGCATTAAGGAGGGCACTTTGTTGTGATGAGCACTAGGTGTTGAATGTAAGTGATGAATCACTAAATTCTACTCCTGAAACCAATATTACACTAGGTTAACTAACTTGAATTTAAATAAAAACCTATCAATATAAATTACTGTTTTAACAAAGTCAACTAATTACGGACCTACAACCACATCCACAAAATATTTTTTAGCAATACCTACATCAGTGTTTGATTAACTAACTGGGTACTCTACCCTAGGCAAGTTGGGATGTAAAATTCACCACCACCTCATCAAGACAAAAAGCTTCTGCACAGCAAAGGAAATGACCAAACTAAAAGGCAGCCTGTGGAATGGGAGAAGATATTTGCAAATGACCTATCAGATCAAGGGTTGGTATCCAAAATCTATAAAGAACTTCTCAAACTCAACGCCCCGAAAAACAAATCATTCAGTGAAAAAAAAGGGCAAAAGACATGAACACTTTTCCGAAGAAGACATCCAGATGGCTAACAGGCACGTGAAAAGATGCTCAACGTCACTCACCATCAGGGAAATACAAATCAAAACCACACTAAGATACCACCTCACACTGGCCAGAGTGGTTAAAATTAACAACTCAGGAAACGAGATGTTGGCGAGGATGTGGAGAAAAGGGAACCCTTTTGTGCAGTTGGTGGGAATGCAAACTGGTGCAGCCGCTCTGGAGAATAGTGTGGAGTTTCCTCCAAAAATTAAAAATAGAACTACCCTACAAGCCAGCAATTGCACTACTAGGTATTTATCCAAAGAATACAAAAATGCTGATTCCAAGGGTCACATGCACCCCAATGTTTATAGCAGCACTATCAACAATAGCCAAGCTATGGAAAGAGCCCAAATGTCCATCGACTGATGAATGCATAAAGAAGATGGTGTGTGTGTGTGTGTGTGTGTGTGTACATACATGAATACATATACATATATATACACAAATATATGTATATAATGGAATATTGCTATATTGTATATAATGGAATATCCATACAAAAATAACTTCCATCTTCCTTTTACCTAGAAGCTTCAAAATGTGTGTTTTGCCAAAATGAGATAATGAACCAAGAGAAAGAATGCCATGAAAATGAAAGGCATAAGATCCAGAAAATAGGACAAACAACCCAAGAGGGAGGTGAAAGGAATTCCCCAAGACGAAGGTAAAGGGATATCCCAAGATGTCAATAATGGAGAAGATCCAAAAAACACTCAAGATTAGAGGTCAGATGGCTCTGGGCACCAGTTCTCCAAGAAGGTGAAGATACCCAGGAGATTTATAAAATGAGGGCATAAAACTTTAACTCTCCATACCCTGGAATTTGATCCTGGAGTTGGACCGGGGGTGGGGGGTGGGGGGAGCTTTGGATGACATTAACAGAAAAACTGGAGAAATCTGAATAAAGTTTGGAAATTAATTAACAGTGTTGATGAAGGTTCATCTCTTAGTTTGGGCAAAGGAATCATAGTTCTAGAAGATGTTAACAGTAAGAGAAACTAGGTCAAGGGTATATAGGAACTATATTCTATCTTTGCAAATTTTCGGTATATCTAAACTGATTCCCCCCAAAAAAGTGTATCAAGACTGAAAAATAAATGGTCAAAAGATTTAAACAGACACTTCAAAGAAAATATATGAATGGCAAATAAGCACGAGATGCTCAACACCATTAGTTATTAGGAAAATGCAAATTAAAATTATAATGACATTTCACTACCCATATATTAAAATGGAAAATTTTTTCTTAATTGACAATGCCAAGGGCTGGTGAGAATGTAAAGCAATTCTAACTCTCGTATTTTTCTGCTAGGAATGCAAAATGGGACAGCCATTCTGGGGGGAAAAAAAAAACCTTTTCAGTTTATCATAAGGTTAAACAGACCTTGGAAGCTTCTGGCAGATGGCAGCCGAGTAGGACTATATGCTCACCTTGTCCCACAAATACAACTAGGTAACTATCATCTCATCCGAAATACCCCAGAAATCGATCTGAAGACAGGAAGAACAAACTTGACAAGTGAAGAAAGAGAAGAGGTCACATCAAAGAAGGTAGGGAGTGAGGAGAAGCAGCTCAGGAGAGAAAGAGATCATGGCTGCTGTGATGAGCAGACAGCTGTGGCCACAGTGTGGCCACAAGGCGAGAGACGGACCGGCACACAGAGGAGCGCGCAGGGCAAACAAATCCCCACAGCCAGTGGCTTGAAAACTGAGAGGGCCTGAATTTTGTGAGCTCTTGCGAGCAAAGGGGCTTGAAGCTTGAAGTGTAAAGGTGAGCGGGCTTGGCCAGGATACGGTCCAGAGATCCTCGCGCTGCTCTTGGGAGAGAAGGCAGGCCAACAACCCACACCTCCAGCATGGGATCTGGTCTGAAGAGCACCAGGGGCGCAGAGTGGGGACGTTAGTTGCTCTTCCCAGAGCACGAGCTGGCCAGCACCACGTCACCTACCCCTACCCCTCAGCGTAAGCATAGGGCCACGTGCAGGACCCAGCCCAGCACGGACACTCACCACCTAACTTGATTACACGGAGCCCCGCCCCCCATGCCCTAGGGTCACCGCCCCTCCCAGCCTCATGTGCCTCAGTCCCAGCGCGGAGGGGGCACCCGCCCCCACAAGACGGGCCCCAAACCCCTGCTCATCCTTGCATCTCCTCACCTGGGACTTTTGCAAGGCCTTGGTTCCAGCAACAGTGGTGCTAAGTCCCATTTCACCAACGGAGCAGGGCACACCTACGTAAAATGCCCCGCATTCAGGCCGGGGACCCAATACTGCCCACGACAGGCAAAGAGAGCCTCTGCCGATGTCTGGCTTGAAGGATCAAGGGGCCAGGACACAAAAGCAGAGCTCACGCAGCACCCATTAGAGACGCTCCTGGAAACAGGGCCCTGGGGACAGAGGACACAACCCTGCAGGCCACTGTAGGAACTCTTCTTCGTAAGGACATCACCCTCAAGAACAGATGGTGTTGGGAAAACTGGACAGCGACACGCACAAGAATGAAAACAGACCTTCCTACACCATATACAAAAAATCAACAAAATGGCTCAAAGACCTACATGTGAGACCCAAACACCATAAAAACCCTAGAACAAAGCACAAGCAGCATTTTCTCTGCCATTGGCCATAGCAACTTTCTTCTAGATAGGGTCCACTGAGGCAAGAGCAACAACAACAAAAATAAACTGTTGGGACTACATCTGGGGAACCTGGGTGGCTCAGTCGGGTAAGCGTCCACCTTCAGCTCAGGTCATGAGCTCACGGTTCACGGGTTCAGGCCTTGGAGCAGGCTCGGTGCTGACAGCTCAGAGCCTGGATCCTGCTTTGGATACTGTGTCTGCCTCTCTCTCTGCCTCTCCCCTGTTCGTGCTCTCTCAAAAATAATTAAATGTTTTTTTTTAAAAAGTCAATATAGAAGCTTCTGCACGGCAAAGGAAACTATCAAGAAAACTGAAAGGGAACCTACAGCATAGGGAAAGATATTTGCAAATGACATAGTATCCAAAATATATCAACAACTTATACAACCTGGGGCACTTGGGTGGCTCAGTTGGTTGGGCTTCCAACTTCGGCTCAGGTCGTGATCTCAAGGCTCTTGGGTCCGAGCCCCAAGTGGGGCTCTGTGCTGACAGCTCAGAGCCTGGAGCCTGCTTCAGATTCTGTGTCTCCCTCTCTCTTTGCCCCTCCCACATTCTCTCTTTCAAAAATCAATAAACATTAAAAAAATTTTAATGGGCAGAAGACATGAACGGACATTTCTCCCAAGAAGGCATATAAATGGCCAACACACCTATGAAAAGATGCTCATGTTACTTAGTATCAGGGAAATGCAAATCACAAGTACAATGAGGTATCACCTCACCCCTGTCAGAATGGCTAAAAGTAACAATACTAGAGACGCCAAGTGTTGGCAAGGATTCAGAGAAAGGGGAACCCTCTTCATGCACTGTTGGTGGGAATACAAACTGGTATAGCCACTCTGGAGTATAGTATGGAGGTTCCTCAAAAGTTAAAAGTAGAACTCCCCTACAAGCCAGCAATTGCACTACTAGGTATTTACCCAAAGGATACAAAAATGCTGATTCAAAGGGGCACATGCAACCCTGATGTTTACAGCAGCATAGTCAACATAGTCAAACTATGGAGAGAGCCCCGATGTCCATCAACTGAAGAAGAGATAAAGAACACAGTGGAGTATTACTCAGACATCAAAAAGATGAAATCTTGCCATTTGCATTAAGGTAGATGGAGCTACGGAGTATTATGCTCAGCAAAATAAGTCAGAGAAAGATAAATACCATATGACTTCACTCCTATGTGGGGGAATTCAAGAAATAAAATGGAAGAATACATGGGAAGGTGGGAGGAAGAGAGAGGGAAACAAACCATAAGAGACTCTTCACAATGGAGAATGGAGGGCTGATGGAGGGAGGTGGGTGGGTGATGGACATTTAGGAGGGCACTTGTGTTGAGAAATGGGTGTCATATGTAAGTGATGAAATCACTCAATTCTACTCCTCAAAATAGTATTACACTGTATGTTAATCAACTAGAATTTAAATAAAAATTTGGAAAAAAAAAAAACCAGAATTATCCTATAATCCACTAGTTATACCACTATATATTTACCTAAACACGAAAACACTAATTACAGCCCTATGTTTATAGCAGCATTATTTACAAGAGCCAAGGTATGGAAGTAGCCCAGTGTCCATCGATTGATGAATGGATAAAGATGGGGTATGTACAGGGCCCCGGGTGGCTCAGTAGGTTTAGTGTCCAACTTCGGCTCTGATCTAGTGATGAGTTCGAGCCCCAAATCGGGCTCTGTGCTCCGAGCCTGGAGCCTGCTTTGGATTCTGGCTCCCTCTCTCTCTGCCCCTCCCCCACTCATGTGCTGTTCTCTTTGTCTCTCAAAAATGAAAAAACATTAAAAAAGATTTTTTTAAGATGTGTTACGTACATATGTACATGTACACACACACACATGGAATATTATTCAGCCAGAAAAAGGAATGAAATCTTGCTGTTTGTAATGGCATGGATGGATCTAGAGAGTATAACGCTAAGTCAAAGAAGTCAAAGACAAATACCATCCATAGGATTTCATTCTTATGTGGAATTTAAACAAGCGAAAGGGGGAAGAGCACATAGAAAGAAACCAAGAAACAGATTCTTAACTACAGAGAACTGATGGTTACTAGAGGGGAGGAAGGTAGGGGAATGGGTCAAATAGGTGATGGTGATTAAAGAATATGCTTGTTTTTTGTTTTTCATGTTTATTTATTTTTGAGACAGAGAGAGGGACAGCACAAGCAGAAGAGTGGCAGAGAGAGAGAGAGAGAGAGAGAGAGAGAGAGAGAGAAAGAGAAAGAGAGACAAAGCCTGAAGCAGGCTCCAGGTTCTGAGCTGTCAGCACAGAGCCCGACATGGGGCTCAAACTCACAAGCCATGAGATCATGACCTAAGCTGAAGTCGGGCACTTAACTGACTGAGCCACCCAGGCACCCCAGGAATACACTTCTTCTGATGAGCACTAGGTGATTAAAATAAAAGCAAACAAAAAAAAAGTACCTTTATCATATGACCCAAAAATTCAACTCTTGATAATTTACCTCAGAAAATTGGAATTTTATGTTCACATGTAATAGACAATGGGGAAATAGTCTCTTCAATCAATAGTTCTGGGGAAAACTGGTGCAGCGACTCTGGAAAACAGGATGGAAGTTCCTCAAAAAATTACAAATAGAACTACCCAAGGGGAGAGTCAAGATGGCAGAGAAGTAGGGGAACCCAAATTTCCCTCATCCCTCAAACACAGCAGTATTGAGGTCAGAACACTTGGCATTCCAGGAATCCAGGCCACAGAGTGACAGAAACACCTCCATGAGGGTACAGGAGATGGTGGGACACAGGTGCATGTTTGTGAATTGGGAGAAATAAAATCGATGACAAAGGCACGGACTGGGGGAACCCCTTCAGAGGAAGGCAAAGAGAGGCTGTGCAAGTGTGGGATTGTATTTGGAGAAGAGGAAAACCTCTCTGGACCACGGACTAGGGAACAAAGAACATGGAGAGAGCCAGTGTCTACTTTGCAAACAGCCTTAGGAGTGAAGAGTAGAGTTTTCAGGGGTGCACGACTTTCTCCAGACTGCAGCCACTGCAGAAGGTCATACCCAGGGGAAAGAGGGAGCCAGCCCCGGAGGATGGTAGCAATCGTAGGGGCACATTGGGAGAAAACAGTCCCTTTCCTTGGGTACTGTGAGAAGAGGGTATATTGCCCCTCCAAGGACAAAAGACCCTGCAGGCACCAGCCAGAGGCCCTTTGTTGGCTGGGCAGAGAGGCGCTATTCCGGAAGCTGTCCATGCAGAGCAGGATCTTTTAAGACATTGGGGCTTGAATCTCAGGTGAGCACCTAGGAGGTGCAGGAGACTGTGGAGCAGGACAAGCCGGTCAACTCGTGTAGCTCTGAGAGGACTGCCTAAACAGTGTGGTTTGGGACACCCAGTCCGAGAAGGAGAGATTGTGTTGTCACCATTTTTCTCCCCATCACCAACATGATGGGGCTTCAAGAAACAGGACAATGGCCCCCAGTGGAGGCAGGAGCTGCTCACACCAACCCCCACCCTTGACTGGTAACTGCTAGACCAGAGTGAAATTGACACTGAACAAACCAGATGGCCTCTCCTCCAGACCAGCACAGCCTTCAGTCCCAGGCACCAACAGACAACTATCCTGCCATATATATAAATATAAATATATATATATTCTCACTGTATATATATATATATAAATATAAAACTAGCCAAAATGAAGAAACGGAAGACTTCTCTTCAAAAGAAATTCCAGGAAGAAATGACAACCAGAGAATTGCTCAAAAACAGATATAAACAATGTATCTGAACATGAATTTAGAATAATAGTCATGACACTAATAGTTGGGTTTGAAAAAGCATGCAAGTCAGCAGAGAATCTATTGCTGCAGAGATCAAGGACCTAAGAAATAGTCACGATGAATTAAGAAATGCTATAAATGAGATGCAAAATAAATTAGATGCAGTGACAGCAAGGATGGAAGAAGCAAAGGGAGAATAAGTGAAATAGAAAATTATAGAAACTGATGAAGCTGATAAAAAGAGAGATAGGAAATTACTAGTTCACGAAGGGAGTAGTAGAGACCTAAGTGATTTCATGAAACGAAATAGTATCTTTATCATAGGAGTTCCAGAAGAAGAAGAGAGAGAGAGAAAAAGGAAGATGTTTATTTGAACAAATTATAGCTGAGAACTTCCTTAATCTGGGGAAGGATACAGACATCCAAGCTCAGGAAGCACAGAGAACTCCCTTCAAAATCAACAAAAACAGGTCAACCCCATGACGTATCATAGTGAAACTGGCAAAATACAAAGATAGATAAAGAGTGAATATTGAAAGCAGCTAAGGACAAACAGGCCTTTAATCTACAAGGGTAGACACATAAGGGTAGTTGCAGACCTGTCCACTGAAACTTGGCAGGCCAGAATGGAGTGGCAGGAAATATCCAATGTGCTGAATAGTAAAAATATGGAGCCAAGAATCCTTTTCTAAGAAGACTGTCATTCTGAATAGAAGGAGAGAGAAAAGCTTTCCCAGACAATCAAAAACTAAAGGAGTTCACGACCACTAAACTAGCCATTCAAGAGATCCTAAGGGGGACTCTGTGAGTGGAAAGCAGAAAGGCCACCAAAGACCAGAGACATTACCACAAGTATCAAACCTACAGTTAGCACCATGACACTAAATCCGTATCTTTCAATAATCACTCTGAATGTAAATGGACTAAATGCCCCAATCAAAAGACATAGGGTATCAGAATGGATTTAAAAAAAAAAAAAAAAAAAAAAAACCCACAAGATCCATCTATACCCTGTCTACAAGACACTAATTTTAGACCTGAGAACATCTGCAGATTGAAAGTGGGGGGATGGAGAACCATCTATTATGTTACTGGATATCAAAATAAAGTTGGAGTAGCCATACTTATATCAGACAAACTATATTTTACACCAAAAACTGTAACAAGAGATGAAAAAGGACATTATATCATAACTAAAGGGTCTATCCATCAAGAAGAGCTAACAATTGTAAATGTTTATGCCCCAAAGTGAAATCGCCCAAATATATAAATCAATTAATCACAAACATAAGCAAACTTATTGATAATACTATAATTGTAGGTGACTTTAATACTCCACTTATAGCAGGGGACAGATCAACTAGGCAGACAATCAATAAGGAAACAATGGCCTTGAATGATACACTAGACTAGATGGACTTAACAGATATATTTCAAAACTTTTCATCCCAAAGCAGAATACATATTCTTCTTGAGTATACATGCAACATTCTCCAAAACAGATCATATACTGGGTCACAAAACAACCCTCAAGAAATATAAAAGGACTGAGATCGTACCATGCATATTTTCAGATCACAACGCTATGAAACTTGAAATCAACCACAAGAAAAAAAAATTGGAAAGCCTTTAAATACGTTGAGGTTAAAGAATATCCTACTAAATAATGAGTGGGTCAACCAGGAAATTAAAGAAGAAATTTAAAAATATATGGAAGCAAATGAAAAGGAAACTTGACAGTCCAAACCCTTTGGGATGCAGCAAAGGCAGTCCTAAGAGGAAAATACATTGCACTCCAGGCCTATTTCAAGAATCAAGAAAGATCCCAAATATAGAGCCTAACCTCACACCTAAAGGACCTAGAAACACAGCAGCAAAGCAAGCCCAAAGTCAGCAGAAAAGAAATAATAAAGATTAGAACAGAAATCAACAGTATAGAATCAAACACACACACACACACACAAAACAGTAGAACAGATGTATCTCATAGCTGGCTTTTTGAAAAAATTAGCCATTTGATAAACCCCTACCAGATTTCTAAAAAAAGAGAGTACCCAAATAGATGTAATCATGAATTAAACAGGAGAGATCAGAACCAACACCACAGAAATACAAACAAGTATTAGATAATACTATGAAAAATCATATGCCAACACACTGGACAATCTGGAAGAAATGGACAAATTCCTAGACACCCACACAGTATCAAAACTCAAACAGGAATAGAAAGTTTAAACAGACCCATAACCAGCAAAGAAATTCAATCGGTTATCAAAACTCTCTGAACAAGTAAGAATCCTGGGCCAGATAGCTTTCCAGGGGAATTCTACCTGAGATTTAAAGCTGAGTTAATATCTATTTTTCTCAAGTTGTTTCAAAAACTAGAAATGGAAGGAGAGCTTCTGGACTCATTCTATGAAGCCAGCATTACCTTGATCCCCAAACCAGACAAAGACCCCACTAAAAAGGAGAACAAAAGCCCAATATCCCTGATGAACATGGATGCAAAAATTCTCAACAGGATACTAGCAAATCAAATTCAACAGTGTATTAAAAGAATTATTCACCATGATCAAGAGGGACTCATTCTTGGGCTGCAGGACTGGTTCAATATTTGCAAAATCCATCAATGTGATATATCACATTAATAGAAGAAAGGATAAGAACCATATGATCCTGTCAATAGATGCAGTAAAAGCATTTGATAAAATACAGCATCATTTCTTAATAAAAACCCTCAAAGTCGGGATAGAAGGAACATACATTAAGATCATAAAAGCTATATACAAAAGACCCACTGCTAATATCATCCTCAATGGGGAAAAACTGAGAGCTTTCCCCCTGATACCAGGAACATAACAGGGATGTCCACTCTCACCACTATTGTTAAACATAGGGTTCAAAGTCCCAGCCTCAGCAAATAGACAACAAAATCAAATAAAAGGCATCTAAATTGGCAAAGAAGAAGTCAAACTTTCACTTTTTGCAGATGACATGCTACTCTATGTGGAAAACCCAGAAGACTTAACCAAAAAAGTGCTAGAACTGATCCATGAATTCACCAAAGTCTCAGGATATAAAACTGATGTACAGAAATCAGTTGCGGATCTATACGCCAATTATGAAGCAGCAGAAAGAGAAATCAAGGAATCAATCCCATTTACAATTGCACCAAGAACCATAAAATACCTAGGAATATGTCTAACTGAAGAGGTAAAAGATCTGTTATGCTGAAAACTATAGAAAGCTTGTGAAAGAAATTGAAGAAGACACAAAGAAACAGAAAAACATTCCATACTCATGGATTGAAAGTATAAATGTTGTTAACATGTCAATACTACCCAAAGCAATCTACACATTCAATGCAATACCAATCAAAATAGCACTAGCAATCTTCACAGAGCTAGAATAAACAATCCTAAAGTTTATATGGAATCAGCAAAGACCCCAAATAGGCAAAATAATGTTGAAAAAGAAAACCAAAGCTGGAGGCATCACAATCCCGGACTCTAGCCTATACTACCAAGCTGTAATCATCCAGACAGTATGGTATTGGCACAAAAACAGAAACATAGACCAATGGAATAGAATAGAGAACCCAGAAATGTACCCACAAATGTATGGCCAACTAATCTTTGACAAAGCAGGGCAGAGTATCGAATGGAAAAAAAAGACATTCTCTTCAGCAAATGGTGCTGGTCAAACTGGACAGCAACATGCAGAAGAATGAAACCGGACCACTCTCTTACCCCATACACAAAAATAAACTCAAAATGGATGAAAGACCTAAATGTGAGACAGGAGACCATCAAGACAGTAGAAGGGAAAGCAGGCAACAACCTCTTTGACCTCAGCCGCAGCATCTTCTTACCCAACACATATCCAAAGGCAAGGGAAATAAAAGCAAAAAAAATGAACTATTGGGACCTCATCAAGATAAAACCCTTCTGCACAGCAAAGGAAACAATCAACAAAACTTAATGGCAACTGAAAGAATGGGAGAAGATATTTGCAAATGACAGATCAGATAAATGGTTAGTACCAAAAATGTATCAAGAGCTTACCGAAAAACAAATAATCCAGTGAAGAAATGGGCAGAAGACATGAGTAGACACTTTTCCAAAGAAGACATAGAAAGACATGGAAGACAGGTGGCTAACAGACACATGAAAAGATGTTCAACATAGTTCATCATCAGGGAAATACAAATCAAAACCACAATGAGATACCACCTCACGCCAGTCAGAGTGGCTAAAATTAACAACTCAGGAAACAACAGACATTGGCGAAGATGTGGAGAAATGGAAACCCTCTTGCAGTGCTGATGGCAATGCCAACTGGTGCAGCCACTCTGGAAAACAGTGTGGAGGTTCCTCAGAAAATTTAAAAATAGAATTACCCTATGACTCAGCAATAGCACTATGAGCAATTTATCCAAAGGATAAAGGAGTGCTGATTTGTAGGGGCACATTTACCCCAATGTTTATAGCAGCACTATCAACAATAGCCAAATTATGGAAAGAGCCCAAATGTCCACCAACTGATGAATGGATAAAGAAGATGTGGTGTGTATGTGTATATGTGTGTGTATACACACACACACGTATACATACATACATATATATATATATGTATACACACACACACACACAATGGAATACTACTTGGTGATAAAAAAGAATGAAATCTTGCCATTTGCAATAACATAGATTGAACTGGAGGGTATTATGCTACACGAAGTCACTCAGAGAAAGACAAGTATCATATGATTTCACTCATGTGGAATTTAAGAAACAACAGATGAACATAAGGGAAAGGAAGCAAAAATAATATAAAAACAGAGAGAGAGAAACCTTAAAAGACTCTTACATACAGAACAAACTGAGGCTTGCTGGTGGGGTTCTGAGTGAGGGGGGAGTTCTAAAGGGGGAGGGGCATAAGGAGGACACTTGTTGGGATGAGCAATGGGTGTTATATGTAAGTAATGAATCACTAAGTTATATTCCTGATATCATTATTACACTATGTGTTAACTAACTTGGATTTAAATTTTTTTAATGAAAAAAAAAGTTCTGGGAAAACTGGATAGCTCCACGTAAAAGAATTATACTAGGGGCGCCTGGGTGGCTCAGTCAGTTAAGCGGCTGACTTCGGCTCAGGTCATGATCTCGCGGTCCGTGAGTTTGAGCCCCGCGTCGGGCTCTGTGCTGACAGCTCAGAGCCTGGAGCCTGTTTCGGATTCTGTGTCTCCCTCTCTCTCTGACCCTCCCACATTCATGCTCTGTCTCTCTCTGTCTCAAAAATAAATAAACATTAAAGAATTATACTAAATCACTTCCTTATACCACACACAAAAATACACTCAAAATCGATCAAAGACCTAAAGATGAGACCTGAAACCATAAACTCCTAAAAGAAAACATAGGCAATTATCTCTTGAACATTGGCCTTAGCAACATTTTTCTAGATCTGTCTCCTCAGGCAAGGAAAAACAAAAGCAAAAATCTATTATTGGGACTACACCAAAATAAAAAAAGTTTGTACAGTAAAGGAGGACATTTACAAAACAAAAAGCAACCTGCTGAATAAGAGAAGATATCTGCAAATGATACATCTATATCTGATAAGGGGTTAATAGTCAAAATATATGAAGAATTTATACAACTCAACACCAAAAAAATCTGATTAAAAAAATGGGCAGATCCGAACATTTTTCCAAAAATATACATACAGGTAGCCAACAGATACATGAAAAGATGCTCAGCATCACTAGTCAGGGAAATGCAGATCAAAACCACAATGAGCTATCACCTCACCGTTGTCAGAAAGGTTAGAGTCACCCAGACAACAAGTAACAAGTGTTGGTGAGGATGTGGAAAAAAAGGAAGTCTCATACACTGTTGGTAAGAATGCAAACTGGTACAATCAGTGTTGGAAAACACTACAGAGGTTTCTCAAAAAATTAAAAATATTAGTACCATATGATCCAGTAATTCCAGTAATTTACCCAAACAGAATGAAAACACTAATTTGAAAAGATACAGGCACCACTATGCTTATTACAGCTTTATGTGTACTAGTCAAAATATGGAAGCAACCTAAGTGTCCATTGATAGATAAGTGGATAAAGATGGGATTATATATACAGATATAGATATAAGTGGATAAAAATGTGATTATATAAATGTGTGTGTGTGTGTGTGTGTGTGTGTGTGTGTGTGTGTGTGTTTATAATGGAGTATTACTCAGGAGAAAAAATGAGATCTTCCCCTTTGCAACATGGATGGACCTATAGAGTATTATGCTAAGTCAAGTCAGACAAAGATACATACCATTTGTATTTCACTTATAAGTAAAATGTAAAAACAACAACAACAACAACAAAACAAAATGAAGAAGCAAATCTGTTAAAACAGACAACTGGTGGTTGCCAGAGGGAAAAGGATGGAGGCATGAGTAAAGATGGGTCAAAGAGTGGGAGGTACAGGCTTCCAGTTACGGAATGCCCAAGTCACAGGAGGAAAGGTACAGAATATACCTTCTTCTCAACTGCAGATAGAATATTTACCAGGAGAGATCACAGGATCGGATGTAAAACAAGTTTCATCAAGTTTAAGAAGACCAAGATCACACCAATTATCTTTTCCAACCACAATATGAAACTAGAAATCAACAAAAACAAAGCTGGAAAATCTACAAATGTATGAAAACTAAAGACACACACTTGCACAACCAATGTATCTAAGAAGAAATAAAAAGGGAAAAATTTTAAAAACTCCAAACAAATGAAAATGGGAACACAACATATCAAAACCTAGGGGATGACGCAAAAGCAGTTTTAACAGAGAAGTTATAGCAATGAGTGCATCTGTTAAGAAATTACAAAGATCTTCTAGGGTCATGTGACCACGATTGGTGAAAAAGGTCATCCCTGGCTCCTTTGCCTTTCACAAGAACTAACCGCTATTCAAAAACAAGACACCGCTGAGACCAGAGTATGGCAGTCAGGCTGAAGCATCTACCCTCTGCTTCACCGAGACTAACAGAGTACATTACAGGCATAGGAGGAACACCTACACGCTGACTGTAGCCTCCCCAAGAAGTCTCCTCTGGGCTTATAGTTCCTCCAGTATAAAAAGAAGGCCCAGGATGGACTTACAGCTCCTCCAGAATTGTGAGTCACTTTTTAGGACGTCCAACTTCAGTACCACTCCACAAAAATTGCAGGAGTATATTCAGAGCTTGACCACTGGCAATTTGATTGTGATGGAGAAGGAGGGAGAATCTGCCAACAACCAGATTCCCAAGGAGGGGAATCTTGGCAGCCTGAGTTCCCACCTGTGGCACTCAAGTGGTCCCAAGCAGGAGTTTTGCTCATCTACAGAACCAAGATGGTGATGCTGTCTATTGAAAGGAACTCGGTAGGGTGCAAGTCTGCCTGATTTGCATGCTCAAATAAGTTCTAGGCTTTGCCAAGCCTAGAGACTGGTCTGTCGCTGGCCACTCAGGGAAGCGGAGTCAAAGGCTGGTCCGCTGCTAAGTGTAGCTGCCAGCCCCGCCTCATCAAAAAGGCTGGCAAGAACATCTGGAAGCTGCACAGCTCAGCCATGCAGAAGCACAGAGTGTGCTCCCCCAGTAATTCCATTCAGCCAGGGAACTTGGGGTCTGGGTCAGCTTCAGTCAAAACCACAAACCAAGAGCGTTACCACCTTGAATCTGTCTGTTCTACTTTTCTCAGGAAGGGAACCCTGCCCATTGCTCATACAGCCTTCAGCTTGTCTTCATCAGAGCACATGGGAAGCTATGTAGTCCATTCAACAAGCCTGCTTACAGTGTCACTTAAACAGAAAGTACAGCCCATGGCATTCCCTATCTGCAGAACAAAACCAGTGGCCTTGTATGGCTATGAAATTCAGTGCACAGTCTTGCCTTATTTGGGTCTCCAACCACTTAGCCATGCAGACACTGGGCCCCATCCTGCTGCCCTGCCAAGATAGGAAAGCTAATTCATAGCCCCACCTACTGCTGAGTGTAATAACCAGTCCCGACAACCTAGTAAGTGTGACCAGAGAATCCAGTCAACTGCAGGGTCCATCCTACAGCCTTGCTTGGGTGGAGAACAAAGCCAGCAGTCCTACCCAACATCTCTCAGCTGGCACTCCCTCATACAACCTTAAGGCTTGGACAGTGGCCAGGCCCCAAAATAGACCCTGATAACAGGCCCCACCTGCCCGAGGATATTATAGGCAGACATGTCCTGAAAATGAAATTCAGCTGAACAGTAAAGAATTGTCTTTGCCAGAGTAAACATGTAAAGCCTGGGAGAGGAGACTGCTTATTCAAATGCACAAATACCAAGGTAAGGAATCTAGGAGCCCAAAAAAGTAAGGGAAATCTAAAACCACTAATCAAGTTTTAATAACTGACCCTAAACAAACCGATACCTATGAACTATCAAAAAAAAAAAAAAAAAAAAAATCTTAGAACAACACTCTTGAGGTTTAGTGAACTACAAGAACACACAACTTTAAAAAAAAAAAAATAGGAAAACAATGCAGGGACAGAATTAGAAGTTCAAAAAAAGATACCATCCAAAACAAAACAACAAAAAACAAAAAACAGCCCGAGGCCAGAAGATAAAAATTACAATGAATGAAGAATGCAATCAAGTGCTTCATGGGTGCTTGGGTGGCTCAGTCAGGCGACCTACTCTTGATTTCAGTTCAGGTCATGATCTCACAGTTCATGGGTTTGAGCCTGCATCAGGCTCTGCATGGGCAGCATGGACCCTACTTGGGATGCGCTCCCCCTCTCTTTGCCCCTCCTTTGCTCATGCTCTCTCTCAAAATAAATAAACTTTAAAAAGAAAAAAAAAAAGAAATCAGTGCTTAAAAAGCAGACTCCACCATTCACAACGAACAATCTGTGACATGGAAGACAGTGAATCATGCAACTCTTGATCTCAGAGTTATAAGTTCAAGCCCCATGTTGGGTATAGACATTACTTAAAAATCAAATTTTGGGGGGCATCTGGGTGGCTCAGTCAGTTAAGTGTCGGATTCTTGGTTTCGGTTCAGGTCATCATCTCATGGTGCATGGGATCGAACCCCACATTGGGCTCTGCGCTATGCAGAGCCTGCTTAGGACTCTCTCTCTCTCTACATCTCTCTGCCCCTCCCCCCTCTCTAAAATACATAAGTTTAGGGGCGCCTGGGTGGCGCAGTCGGTTAAGCGTCCGACTTCAGCCAGGTCACGATCTCGCGGTCCGTGAGTTCGAGCCCCGCGTCGGGCTCTGGGCTGATGGCCCAGAGCCTGGAGCCTGTTTCCGATTCTGTGTCTCCCTCTCTCTGCCCCTCCCCCGTTCATGCTCTGTCTGTCTCTCTCTGTCCCAAAAATAAAAAAAAAAAAAAAAAAAAAAAAAAAAAAGAAAAAAAAATAAAATACATAAGTTTAAAAAAATACTATCTTTTAATAGAACAGCAAAGTGGGGGTACTTAAGTGGCTCAGTCATTTGAGTGTCCAACTTCGGCTCAGGTCATGATCTCAAGGTTCTTGAGTTTGAGCCCTACAGTGGGCTTGCTGCTATTAACCTGTCAGCACAGAGCCCGCTTCAGATCCCCCTCTTGCTAACCCTCCCCCACTTGTGCTCCCCCCAAAATTAAATAATTTTTAAAAGAAAAAACAAGGAGGATAGTCCAAGGAACCAAAAGGAAAAAGAAAATGGTAAAGAAAGAACTTATGAGACATCCATCAAAAGAATGTCATTATTTTTTCATTTTATGTTTATTTATTCTTGAGAGAGAGAGAGACCGGGTGCAAGCAGGGGAAGGGCAGAGAGAGAGGAGGAAACATAAAATCCAAAGTAGGCTCCAGGCTCTGACCTGTCAACACAGAGCATGACACAGGGCTCCAACTCACAAAGCATGAAACCATGACCTGAGTTGAAGTCAAACACTTACCCGACTGAGCCAAACACACAGCCCAAAAGAATATTTGATTTTAAGGAGTTTCAAGAAAAAAAGAAAGGGACAGAAAATAAATATACCTTATAAAAAAATTTATCAAGTAATAATGACTAAAAACTTCCCAAACCTGGTAAGAGAAATGGACATCCAAACCTGAGGTCCAAATAACTCCAAAGAGGTTGATCCCAAATAGTGCTAGACCAAGACATGTTGTAATAAATTGTCACAAGACAAGGACAAAGAAAGAATTTTGAAAGCACCAAGAGAAAAGAGAGAAGTTACATACAAGGGAATACCCATAAGACTGTGAGTGACTTAAAGCACCTTAAGAATGGGATGATTTATTCAAAATATTTAAAGAAAAAAAAGAAACCTATCAACAAAGAATTATATACCCAGAAGAGTTGTCCTTAAGAAATCAAAGGCTTTCCTAGCGGCGCCTGGGTGGCTCAGTCAGTTAAGTGTCCGACTTCGGCTCAGGTCGTGATCTCACGGTTTGTGGGTTCAAGCCCTGCGTCGTGCTCTGTGCCGACAGCTCAGAGACTGGAGCCTGCTTCAGATTCTGTGTCTCCCCCTCTCTCTGTTCCTCCCCTGCTCTGACTCTGTCTCTCTCTCACTCTCTCAAAAATAAAGATTAAAAAAATTTAAAAAAAAGAAATCAAAGGCTTTCCCAAATAAACAAAAATTGAGGGATTTCATTACCACTAGACCTACCTTACAAGAAAAGATAAATGAAATTCTCTGAGTGGGAGTAAAGGGACAGTGATCACCACCATAAAAACCTAAGAAGGTAGCTTAAATTCACTGGTAATGATAAATATATAATCAAAGTTTGATTCTGTAATATGGTTATAATGAAATGTAATTCAATTACAACTCTAGTTTAAAACTAAGGAACAAGTCTTGTAAAAATAACCATAACTACAATTATCTGATATTAGTTAGTTACAAAATACGTTTTAAAAATATAAACTGTATCATCAATGACCTAAAATATGAGGGGCAAAAGTAGTTAAAATGTCAAGTTTAGGAATTCTATTGTAGTTACAATTTTATCAGTTTAAAAGACTTTTAACAGGCGCCTGGGTGGTTCAGTCGGTTAAGCATCCAACTTGAGCTCAGATCATGATCTCACAGTTCGTGGGTTCAAGCCCCGCATCAGGCTCTGTGCTGACAGCTCAGAGCCTGGAGCCTGCTTCAGATTCTGTGTGTGTGTGTGTCTGTGTGTGTCTCTCTCTCTCTCTCTGTGTCTCTCTCTCTCTCTGTGTCTCTCTCTCTCTCTCCCCGTCCCCTGTTTGCGCTGTCTCTCTCTCAAAAATAAACATTAAAAAATTTTAAAAAAACGTTTTAAGATATTTTATGTAAGCCTTATGGTAACTTCAAGGGACAAACCTATAATACTTAACATTAAACAACATGATAAAAAGTCAAAGGAAACGGCTATCAAAAGATATCAAAACATTTTCTTAAAAGACAGCCGCATAAGAAACAGGAAAAATTAATCTATACAACAGCCAGAAAGTAACAAAATGGTAACACTAAGTCCCTACCCATCAATAATTACATGTCAACAGTTAAATTCTCCAAAAGACATACAATGGCCGAATTGATCTTTTAAAAACATCCAGTGATATCCTGCCTACAAGACATTCACTTTAGCCTTAAAGGTGTACATAGATTAAGAGTGAAGGGACAGAGGTATGTTTGGCTGGCTCAGTTGGTGGAGCAGGCAACTCTTGATCTCAGAATTGTGAGTTCAAGCCCCACATTGGGTATAGAGATTACTTACAAATAAAATCATTTTTTAAAAAGTGAAGGGATGGAAAAGATATTTCAAGTAAAAGGTGATCAAATAACAAAAAATGACAACAAAAACAAGGTAGCCACACTTTAATCAGACAAAAGAAGCTACAAATAGTAAAGAAACTAAGAAGACCATTATATACACTGATACAGGGCTCAGTCTGTCAAGAAGATACAACCTTGTAAATATGTATGCACCCAACATAGAGACACCTAAATGTATCCAGCAAAAACCAATGGAACTAAAAGAAACAAAACAGCAATACCCCACTCTTAGCAATTTCTCTGTAATTCTGAGAATCAATAAGCAAACAGTGGATTTCAACACTATAAACCAAATGGACCTAAAACACATACAGAACATTCCTCTGACAAAAACAGAATATACATTGTTCTCAAGCTCACATGGAACATTTAGAGAACAGACCACCTGTTAGGCCACAAAACAAGTCTTAGCACATTCAGGAAGACTGGAATGATACCAAGTATCTTCTCTGAACACAACGGCATAAACCTAAAAAATCAACAGGAGGCAAACAGGAAAATTAACAAATCCGTGGAAACTTTGAACCACCAGTGATTCAAAAAAGCAATTCAAAGTAATAAAAAGCATTCTGAGACATGAAAATGTAAACACAACACCAAAACGTAGGAGATACAGCAAAACCAGACCAAGGACTTACGTGGTGCTACCACAGCATAGAAGATCTTTTCCCTTCTCTCCACTCTGTATGTGTCATCAGTTCTGAAGTAAGTCTCTTCTAGGCAGCATATAGATGGGTCTGTAATCTACTAAAGATTTAATCCATTCATCTCGTGACTGGAGCATTTAGACCATTTACATTTAAGGTAATCACTGACAGGTACGTACTTCTTACTATTTTGTTCATTGCTTTCTGGTGGTTTTTGCTGTCCTTATCTGTTCCTTACATCTCTTGCACTCCTCCCTTTTTATTAGTGACTTTATTTAGTGTTATGCTTGGAGTCCCTTCTCTTCATTTTTGTGTTTCTACTCTAAGTTTTTGGTTTGTGGTTACCATGAGGTTCATATATAACATCCTAAGTATTTAGCAATCTATATTAAGTTGATAGTTGCGTATATTTGATCACATTCTAAAAGCACTACATTTTTACTGCCCCCTCCATATTTTACACACGTCATATTTTACATCTTTTTATTTTGTATCCTAACTTTTTAGATCTATTTTTAAATTTGTATTTTAAGCTTCATACTTACAGTGAATCATCTATTCCCTTCATTCTGTTTGTATTTACCCATGAAATATTTTCCTTTCCTAACTTTCTTACTTCTAGTTTACAGCCTCTTCACTTCTGCTTCAAGATTCTTTTAGGGGCACCTGGGTGGTTCAGTTGGTTAAGCACCCACCTTTGGCTCAGGTCATGATCCCACGGTTTGTGAGTTCGAGCCCCACATGTGGCTATCTGCTATCAGCACAGAGCCCACCTTGGATCTTCTGCCCCCCCGCCCCACTTCTCTCTGCCCCTTCCCTGCTAGTGCTCTTTCTCTCTTAAAAATAAGCCAACATAAAAAATTTTTTGATAAAGATTCTTTGGAGAGAAGTGGAGGGGCCAAGATGGCAGAGCAGCATGGAACTTTTTTTTGCCTCTCTCATCCCTGAAATGCAGCTAGATCAACACCAAACCATCCTGCACACCTAGAAAGCTGATTTGGAGATTAACGGAACAATCTGCACAACTTGAAACACAGAACTCAGCAGGTACGTGGTGAGGAGAGGTGAACTGGGGAAAAGAGAAGCCGCGGAAAGCAGTGAACTGTTTTTGCTTGTGCAGAGAGGACAGAGATGGGGGGAGAGTATAGGAAAAGCACTTCCCCCCACCCTGGAAAGCAGCTGGAGATAAAGAGAAACAGTGGACTGAACAAAAAAGGGAGAAAGGAGAAAGGGACTGGAAAGGACTGAACAAATCAAGGGAGAAAGGAGAGACGGTTTAAATTCCAATGAGACTCTATAAACAGGGAGAGCACAGAGTCTGAAACCCCACAGCTCGATACCTGGCAGAACTCTGGTAAGAAGGGCGAACCCCCAGGAACAGACAGAGAGGTCTGAGGGGTCCTCAGGCCACACAGGGAGAGGTGGTTTCCCTGATGGGAGGATATTTGGTAGAAGCTATGCAGCCTCCCCACAGGCAAAGGCCCCAGTAGACCCCAAATAACAGCCACATTCACTGGGGTTGGAGCAAGGATGGTCAAGGGTGAAACATGGTGCCAGATGTGTGTTGTGATTTACCATGATCCCTGAAACACAACTGCCACATGATCACACGAACTTTTTCTGGGGTGGGCTGGCACCCACTTGCAGTTTCTGGGCATCTGCACCAGCAGGGTTGCACGAATGTACTAGGGAGCAGGCCAGCACCCTGCCATTGCTCAGTGAGACCCTCCCCCAGAGAATCCGAGCTGGCCAAAGCCCCAGGTCCCTCAGAAGTGAGGGGTTTGGAAACAAATCCCCATCTGAGATAAATTTCAGGAGGGAGGTGTCACCTGGTAGGCTGACTGCTTGGTCATGGACAGTGCATACAGCGGAGTGGATCAAAGCTGGAGACAAACAAGGGATGCTTGATTACCAGCCTACAAGAGCACAGAGTTCTGATACTAGAGACTGGGTAGCTGGGTAACACCATTTTTACCCCTCCCGTGCATGGGCATACATGCCTACATGTGCCACAACATTCCACCCCAGTAAACTAAGCAGTGCCGTCTAAAGGAGAACCGAGCCACTACACCAAACCTAGCCCAAGTGGGCCAACTGTGCTCTACACCAACACCACACATCTCTCCGACTGCTTAGTTTGCAGACTATAAAGTGCTTTATAGTTTGAATTCTAGGGGAAATGATGTCATTTCAATCATCTTTCATTCTGTTCGCTGGTCCATCTGTTCAATTTTTTTCTTTTTCCTGAATACAGGAGGAGAAAATTTTTTATTTTCTGTTTTTAAAACAAGATTTAATTTTTTCTACTATATTTTTTACTTTTTTGTAAATTTTTAAAATTCTATTTTACTTTCATTTCATTTTATTCTATTTTATTGCATTCATTTTTTTTATTTTCAAACATTTTCATTTTTTTCCCCCTTTCCCCCCCACTTTTCTTCTCTTTCCCCTTTTTTCTCTATTCTATCAAGCTTCTTTCAACAACCAGACCAAAACACTCCTAGGATGTAGCATCCTTTATTCGATTTTTTTGTGTTGTTTTTAATTTTTTAATTTTTATTTTTTGTTGTTTTTTTATTTTATTATTAATTCTTTGTCTTCCTTCAAAATGAATGAAATGAAGGAATTCACCCCAAAACAAAGAACAGGAAGAAATGACAGCCAGGGACTTAATCAACACAGATACAAGCAAGATGTCTGAACCAGAATGTAGAATCACTGTAATAAGAATACTAGCTGGGGTTGAAAAAAGCATAGAATCCCTTTGTGTTGAGATAAAAAGTAAAATCTACTCGGGACGAAATTAAAAATGGTATACCTGAGTTGCAATCTCAAATGCTGCCACAGCGGCAAGAATGGATGAAGCAGAGCAGCGAATCAGCAAGATAGAAGACAAACTTCTGGAGAATAATGAAGCAGAAAAGTGGGAAACTAAGGCACAAGAGCACGATATAAGAATTAAAGAACTCAGTGACTCATTAAAAAATAACATCTGAATCATAGGGGTCCCAGAAGATGAAGAGAGAGAAAAATGGGTAGAAGATTTAAGTTAGCAAATCATAGCAGAAAACTTTCCTAACCTGGGGAAAGACACAGACATCAGAATCCAGGAAGCACAAACTCTCATTAGATTCAACAAAAAACAAGGCAGCAACAAGGCATATCATAGTCAAATTCACAAAATACTCAGGCAAGGAAAGAATCATGATAGCAGCAAGGGGAAAAAAGTCCTTAACCTACAAGGAAAGACCCATCAGGTTTGCACCCAACCCATCTACAGAAACTTGGCAGACAAAAAAGGAATGGCAGGGTACATTCAATGTGCTGAATCAGCAAAATATGCAGCCAAGAATTCTTTACCCATCAAGTGTGTCATTCAAAATAGAAGGAAAGATAAAAAATTTTCCCAGCCAAACAAAAACTAAAGGAGTTCCTGACCACTAAACCAGCCCTGCAAGAAATTTTAAGTGGGACTGAGGGGAAGAAAAACAAAAACAAAAAAGACCAAATGTAACAAAGACGAGAAAGGACCAGAGAACACCACCAGAAACTCCAGCTCTACAGGCAACATATTGGCAGTACATTCATATCTTTCAGTACTCACTCTAAGTGTCAGTGGAAAATTAATTAATTAATTAATTAGTGTGTGTATATGTATGTATGTATATCAATGGACTAAATGCTCCAATCAAAAGACATAGTATAACAGAATGGATAAGAAAACAAGATCCATCTATATGCTGTTTACCAAAGACCCATTTTAGACCTAAAGACACTTTCAGATTGAAAATAAGGGGATGGAGAACCAACTATCATGTTAATAGTCGCCAAAAGAAAGCCTGTATAGCTATATGTATATCAGACAATCTAGATTTTAAAATAGACTATAACAAGAGATGAAGAAAGGCATCATATCACAATTAAGGGGTCTATCCACCAGGACGACCTAAGATTTGTAAACATTTATGCTCCAAGAAATGTAAACATTTATGAGAGCACCCAAATATATAAATCAATTACAAACATACAGAAACTCATTGATAATAATACCATAATAGTAGGGGACTTTAACACCCCATTTACAGTAATGGGCAGATCCTCTAAACAGAAAACCAACAAGGAAACAATGGCTTTGAATGACACACTAAACCAAATGGACTTAACAGATATATTAACAGAATATTTCATCCTAAAGCAGAATACATATTCTTGAGTACACATGAAACATTCTCCAGAATAGATCACATACTGGGACACAATTCAGTCCCAGATTGAGATCATACCATGAATATTTTCAGACCACAGCACATGAAACTGGAAATCAACCACAAGAAAAAATTTGGAAAGATAAAAAACCACTTGTAGACTAAGGAATATCCTACTAAAGAATGAATGGGCTAAGCAAGAAGTTAAAGAGGAAATTAAAAAGTACATGGAAGCCAATGAAAATGCTAACATCACACCCCAAAACCTGAGACACAGCAAAGGCAGTCATAAGATGGAAGTACATAGCAATCCAGGCCTTCCTCAAGAAGGAAGAAAGGTCTCAGATACAGAGCCTAACCTTACGCCTTAAGGAGCTGGAAAAAGAACAGCAAATAAAACCCAAAACCAGAAGAAGACAGGAAATAATAAAGATAAGAACAGAAATTAATGCTATCGAAACCAAAAAAACAGAACAGATCAATGAAACCAGGAGCTAGTTCTCTGAAAGAATCAACAAAATTGATAAACCCCAGCCAGATTAATCAAAAAGAAAAAGGAAAGGACCCAAATAAATAAAATCAAGAATGAAAGAGGAGAGATCACAACCAACACAGCAGAAATAGAAATAAGAGAATATTATGAGCAATTATACATCAGTAAAATGGGCAATCTTGAAGAAATGGATAAATTCCTAGAAACATATAAACTACCAAAACTTAAACAGGAAGAAATAGAAAATCTGAACAGACCTGTAACCAGTAAAGAAATCGAATTAGTAATAAAAACAAAAAACAAAAAAACAAAAAAACTCCCCAAGAGTCCAGGGCCAGATGTCTTTCCAGGGGAATTCTACCAAACATTTCAAGAAGAGGTAACACCCATTCTTTTGAAGCTGTTCCAAAAAAATAGAAATGCAAGGAAAACTTCCAAACTCTTTCTATGAAGCCAGCATTACCTTGATTCCAAAACCAAAGACCCCACTAGAAAGGAGAACTACAGACCAATTTCCCTGATGAACATGGATGCAAAAATCCTCAACACATAGTAAAAGAATTATTCACCACGACCAAGTGGGATTTACACCTGGGATGCAGGGCTGGTTCAATATGCACAAAACACTCGATGTGATACATCACATCAATAAAAGAAAGGAGAAGAACCATATGATCTTCTCAATAGATGCAAAGAAAGCATTTGACAAAATACAGCATCCTTTCTGGAACGCTCAAGAATGTAGGGATAGAAGGATTATACCTCAAGATCATCAAAGCCATATATGAAAAACCCACCACTAATATCACCCTCAATGGGGAAAAACTGAAGAGCTTTCTTCCTAAGGTCAGGAACACTACAGGGATGTCCACCCTCACCACTGTTATTCAACATAGTGCTGGAAGTCTTAGCCTCAGCCATCAAGTAACACAAAGGAATAAAAGGCATCCAAATCAGCCAGGAGGAACTCAAACTTTCACTGTTCACAGACAACATGATACTCTATATGAAAAACCCAAAAGATTCCACCAAAAAACTGCTAGAACTGATCCAGGAATTCAACAAAATCACAGGATATAAAATGCACAGAAATTGGTTGCATTCCTATGCACCAATAATGATGCAACAGAAAGAAAAATCAAGGAATCGACCCCATTTACAATTGCACCAACAACCATAAAATACCTAGGAATACACCTAACCAAAGAGGTGAAAAATTTATACAGTGAAAACTATGAAACACTTATGAAATTGAAGTAGACACCAAAAAAAAGGAAAAATGTTCTATGCTCCTAGGTTGGAAGAATAAATATTGTTAAAATGTTGATACTACCCAAAGCAATCTACATATTCAATACAATCCCTATCAAAATAACACCAACATTCTTCACAGAGCTAGAGCAAACAATCCTAAGATTTGTATGGAACCAGAAAAGATCCCGAATAACCAAAGTAATCCTGAAAAAGAAAACCAAAGCTAGAGGGATCATAATCCCAGACTTCAAGATGTATTACAGAGCTGTAACCATCAAGACAGTATGATATTGGCACAAAAACACTCAGATCAATGTAACAGAGAACCCAGAAATGGGCCCACAAACATATGGCCAACTCATCTTTGACAAAGCACAAAATCCAATGAGGTAAAGACAGTCTCTTGAGCAAATGGTGCTGGGAAAACTGGACAGTGACATACAGGAGAATGAATGTGGACCACCTTCTTACACCAGATACAAAAAGAAACTCAAAATGGATGAAAGACCTCAATGTAAGACAGGAAGCCATCAAAATCCTTGAGGAGAAAGCAGGCTAAAACCTCTTTGATCGTGGCTGCAGCAATTTCTTACTCAACATGTCTCTGGAGGCAAGGGAAACAAAAGCAAAAATGAACTACTGGGACCTCATCAAAATAAAAAGCTTCTGCACAGAGAAGGACACAATCAGCAAAACTAAAAGGCAACCGACAGAATGGGAAAAGATATATGCAAACAACCTATCAGATAAAGGGTTAGTGTCCAAAATCTATAAAGAACTTACCAAACTCAAAACCCAAAAAACAAGGAATCCAGTGAAGAAATGGGCAAAAGACATGAATAGACACTTCTCCAAAGAAGACATCCAGATGGCTGACACATGAAAAGATGCTCCACATCACTCACCATCAGGGAAATACAAATCAAAACCACAATAAGATACCATCTCACACCAGTCAGAATGGTTAAAACAAACAACTCAGGCAACAACAGATGTTGGCAAGGATGCAGAGAAAGAGGATCTCTTTTGCACTGCTGGTGGGAATGCAAACTGGTACAGCCACTCTGGAAAACAGTATGGAGGTTCCTCAAAAAATTATAAATAGAACTACCCTATAGCCCAGCAATTGTACTACTAGGTATCTACACAAGGGATATAGGTGTGCTGTTTCGAAGGGGCACATGCACCCCACTGTTTTTAGCAGTGCTATCAATAATAGCCCAAGTATGGAAAGAGCCCAAATGTCCATCGACAGATGAATGGATAAAGAAGCGGTAGATATATATATACAATCGATTATTACTTGGCAGTCAGAAAGAATGAAATCTTCCCATTTGCAACAATGGGAAGATTGGATGGAACTAGAGGGTACTATGTTAAGTGAGATTAGCCAGTCAGAGAAAACCAAGTATTATATGACTTCACTCATATGAGGAATTTAAGATACACAACAAATAAACATAAGGGAAGGGAAGCAAAAATAATATCAAAACAGGGAGGGGGACAAAACCTAAGAGACTCTTAAATACAGAGAACAAACTGAGGGTTGCTGAAGGAGTTGTGGGAGGGGGGATGGACTAAATGGGTAAGGGGCATTAGCAAGGACACTTGTTGAGATGAGCACTGGGTGTTATATGCAGGGGATGAATCACTGGAATCTACTCCTGAAGTCATCATAGCACTATATGCTGACTAAATTGGATATAAATTTTAAAATAAATTAATTTTTTAAATGATACTTTTAATCTTTTGACTTTTTTTTGCTTTTGTTTTTGTTTTGTTTGTTAAGGCCAGTGTAGTGGTGATGAACACCTTTAGTTTTTGTCTGGACAGTTCTTTTCTTTTTCAATTCTGAATCATGCAAAGCAGAGTATTTGTATTTGTAGAATTTTCATTTCCACACTTTGAATATATCCTACCATTCATATGTGGCCTGCAATATTTTTGTTGAGCCATCAGTTTATAATTTTATGGGGTTTTCCCTTATAGGTAACTAGTTGCTTTTCTCCTGCTGTTTAAAAAAAATCCTCTTTACCTTTAACCTTTGACATTTTAATTCTTAAGTATCATAGTGTGGATCTTGGGTTCATCACTTTAAGGTTCTCTGTGCTTCCTGGACCTGGGTATTTGTTTCTTTACCCACAATGGGAAATTTTCAGCCATAAATCCTTAAGTTTCATGCCCCTTTTCTTTTTCTTCTCCTTCAGGTATACTGAAGAAAATGGAAGAGGACATGAACAAACAAAAAGATATATTATTCTCACATATTGGAAGAATTGATATTGTTAAAATGTCCTTATTACCCCAAGCAACCTACAGATGCAACGCAATCCCTATCAAAATGCCAATGGCATTTTTCACAGGACCAGAATGAATAATCCTAATCCACAAAAGACTCTGAATATCCAAAGCAACCTTGAGAAAGCAGAACAAAGTTGAAGGTATCACAATCCCCAATTTAAGATAAACTGTCAATCTATAGTAATCAAAACAGTATGGTGCTAGACACAAAAATGGACACATAGCTAAATAGAACAGGATAGGGGCGCCTGGGTGGCTCAGTAGGTTAAGCATCTGACTTAGGCCCAGGTCATGATCTCATGGTTTGTGGGTTCGAGCCCCGCATCAGGCTCTGTGCTGACAGCTCAGAGCCTGGAGCCTGCTTTAGATTCTGTGTCCCTCTCTCGCTCTGACCCTCCCCCACTCATGCTCTTTCTCTCTCTCTCTCAAGAATAAATAAACATTAAAAAAAATTTTTTTAATAAATAAATGGAACAGGATAAACAGCCTAGAAATAAGCCCACAGCTATATGGTCAATTAATCAATGACGAAGGAGGCACAAATATACAATGGAGAAAAGACAGTCTCTCCAATCAATGATGCTAGGAAAACTGGACAGCTACATCCAAAATAATGAAACTGGACCACTTTCTTATACCATACAAATAAATCCAAATGAACTGAAGACCTAAATATAATACCTGAAACCATAACACTTGTAAAAACAAAACAAAAACAAAAACAAAAATTAAAAAAAAAAACAAAAAACAGGCAATAATCTTTTGTACATAAGCCTTAGCAACATTTTTTCTGAATCTGTTTCCTCAGGCAAAGGAAACAAAATCAACAATAAACAATTAGGACTACTTCAAGCTAAAAAGATTTTGTACAGAAGAGAAAACCATCAACAAAAAGGCCACCTACTGAATGGGAGAAGGTATTTACAAATCAAATATCCAATGAGGGGTTACCATCCAAACTATTAAAGCACTCCTACAACTCAACACCAAAAGATATTGTATAATAATAATAATAAAGCAAATTTTTTAATGGGCAGAGGATCTAAAGATACATCTATCTAAAGAAGACATACAGGGGCACCTGGGTGGCTCAGTCGGTGAAGCGGCCGACTTCGGCTCAGGTCATCATCTCACGGTCCGTGAGTTCGAGCCCCACGTCGGGCTCTGTGCTGACAGCTCAGAGCCTGGAGCCTGTTTCAGATTCTGTGTCTCCCTCTCTCTGACCCTCCCCCGTTCATGCTCTGTCTCTCTCTATCTCAAAAATAAATAAACGTTAAAAAAAAAAATTAAAAAAAAAAAAAAAAGAAGACATACCAATGTCCAACAGACACATGAAAAGATGCTCAACATTACTAATCATTAGGGAAATGCAAATCAAAACTACCATGGCTATCACCTCATACGTGTCAGAATGGCTAATAAGAAAAAACAAGTAGTAAGTGCTGGTGAGAATATAAGGAAAAAGGAGCCTTTGTGCACTGTTGGTGGGAATGTATACTGGCATAGCCATTCGTGAAAACAGTACAGAGTTCCCTCCAAAAATTAAAAATAGAAATATTACATGATCCAGGAATTTCAGTAATGGGTATTTCCCCAATGAAAATGAAAACACCAGGGGTACCTGGGTGGCTCTGTTGGTTAAGTGTCCGAATTTAGCTCAGGTCTTGACCTCACAGTTCGTTAGTTCGAGCCCTGCATCAGGCTCAGTGCTGACAGCTCAGAGCCCGGAGCCTGCTTCAGACTCTGTCTCCCTCTCTCTGCCTCTCCCCCACTCATGTTCTGTCTCCATCTCTCAAAAGTGCATAAATGCTAAAAAAAAAAAAAAAAAAAAAAAAAAAAAAAAAATTGTTAATAAACATTTTTAAAAATTAAAAAAAGAAAACACTAATTCAAAAAGATAAATGCACTTCTATGTTTACTGAAGCACTATTTTAAATACGAATATATGGAAGTAACCTAAGTGTCATCAACAGATGAACGCAGAAGTGCCTTCCTGGCTCAGTCAGGAGAGCATGCAACTCTATCTTGGGGTTTTTTAAAAAAAGATCCATACATAAAGATGTGGTAGTAATAATAATAATAAAGATCTAATAATACAATACTAATCAACCACAAAAAAGCATGAATTCTTGCTGTTTATGACAAGATGGATGGATCTACTGGGTATTATACTAAGCAGTTCGTCAGACAAAGACCAATACCTTATGATTTCACCTATATGTGGAATCTAAAAAACAAAACTAACAAGAAAAAAAAAATCATGGCGCCTAGGTGGCTTAGTCAGTTGAGCGTCCAACTCTTGATTTTGGCTTGGATCACGATCCCAGGGTCATGGGATTGAGCCCTGCCTTGGGCTCTATGCCGAGTATACAGCTTGCTTGGGATTCTTTCACTGTCCAACTCTTCCTCCCTCCCCTGCCTGCACACTAAATCAATAAATCAGTGAATCGTAGTCTGATAACCTGAAGGTCAGCATGATGGTTTAATCTCAAAATTACAAAATAAAACTGCCTCCAAGCAAAGAAAGGAAAGAAACCAAAGACACAAGCACATGGAAAAGTACACAATTTTCATGGAGTAAAAACAAAAACAAACAAAAAAACACTGTTAAAATATCCATACTACCCAAAGCCATCTATAATTCAATGCAGTATCTGTCAAAACTCCAACAACACTTTTTACAAGTAGAAAACACAGTTCCACAATTTATTGGAACCACAAAAGACCCCAAATACCCAAAGCAATGCTGAGAAAGAAGAACAAAGCTGGAGGCATCACACTTCCTGATTTCAAACTATGCTACAAAGCTATAGTAATCAGCACAGTATGGTACTGGCATAAAAACAGATACATAAACCAATGAACAGAATCAAGAGCCCAGATATAAACTCATGCATATATGATCACTAATATTTGGCAGGGGAGCAAAGAGTAAAGAGTCTCCAATAAAAGGTGTTGGGAAAATTGGATATTAACATGGAAAAGAATAAAAACTTCTATCTTAGGAAAAGTCAACTCAAAGTGGATCAAATACTGTAAAACTAATACTGTAGAACTCTTAGAAAAAAACATAGGGAATAATGTACTCAACATTGGTCTTGGCAATGATTTTTTAGACCCAACACCAAAAGTACAAATAACAAAAACAACAATAAAATCAACAAATGGGCCTATAAACTTCAGAGGTTGTACACAGCAAAACTAACAATTACCAAAATGAAAACACCACCTACAGAAAGGGAGAAAATACTTGCAAAACATATTGAATAAGGGGTTATTATCTGAAAAAGATTAAAAAAAAACTCACAAAACTCAGTAACAAAAAAAAATAATTCAACTTAAAAATAGACAGAGAAAGTAAATGGACATTTTTCCAAAGAAGACATCTAAATGCCAACAGATCCATGAAAAGATGCTCAACGTCACTAATTATCAGGGAAATACAAATCCAAACCACAGTGAGCTATCACCTCACGCCTGTTAGAAGGGCTCTCATCAAGAAGACAAAACAAACAAACAAACAGATGTTGGTGAATATATGGAGAAAAGGGAAAGTTCGAACACTGCTGGTGGGAATGTAAGTTGCTTCAGTCACTATGGAAAAAATAGTATAGAGATTCCTCAAAAAAATAAAAATAGAATCACCATATGATCCAGCAATCCCGCTTCTATATATATATGCCCCCCCCCAAAAAAAAATCAATGCAGATTATCAAAAAGATGTATGCATTGTCATATTTATTGGAGCTTTAGTCCCAATAGCCAAGATATGCAAACAACCTTATCCATTTATCTATTGATAGACAATTAGGAGTATATACTACAGGGACATCTTGGTGGTTCAATCATTAAGTGTCTGACTGGATTTCAGCTCAGGTCATGAGCTCACAGTTTGTGAGACTGAGCCCTGCATCAGACTCTGTACTGACAGCTTGGAGCCTGCTTGGGATTCTCTCTCTGCCCTTCCCCCACTCACATTCTCTCTCTCTCTCTCTCTCTCTCTCTCTCTCTCTCTCTCTCTCTCAAAATAAACATTAAAAAAAAGAGGATGTGCTACACACATGCAATGGAATATTGGTCATGAGAAAGAATGAAATCCTGACATTTGCGACAACAGGGATGGACATTATGGCACATGATGCCAAAGACAAATACTCTCACATGGAATCTAAAAATAAAAATAAATCCAATAACAAAAAAGACTATAATGGTGTTTACAAGTGAATTGGGGCTAAGACTAATGATGTTTAAGTTTACAAATTTAGGGGCACCTGGATGGTTCAGTCAGTTGAGGGTCCAACTCTTGATTTAGGTTCAGGTCATGATCCCAGGGTGGTGGGATTGAGCCCCATGTTGAGGTCCTTGTCAGGACTGGAGCTTACGATTCTCTCTCTCCCTCTGCCCCCAATCCCTGATTGCATGCTCTTAAAAAAAAAAAAAATCCAGGGGCGCCTGGGTGGCTCAGTCGGTTGAGCATCCGACTTCAGCTCAGGTCACGATCTCGCGGTCCGTGGGTTCGAGCCCCGCGTCAGGCTCTGGGCTGATGGCTCGGAGCCTGGAGCCTGCTTCCGATTCTGTGTCTCCCTCTCTCTCTGCCCCTCCCCCATTCATGCTCTCTCTCTCTGTCTCAAAAATAAAGAAATGTTAAAAAAAAATCCATCATTAAATAAAAGTTTTAAAAGGTTATATTTATGAGTACTAAAATAGCTATATTTCTTATACAGTTTAATAAATACGGTACTAGGAGTATGTAATGTGATAACTATCATTACAACAACAATATAGATGTATCAAAGTAACATGACAAGAAGTATACCTTAAATTTACACCATGTTAAACATCAAATTTATGCAATGAAAAGAGGAAAGAAAAATACTGGGGAAGTGGTGTAGGAAAGACTCAGGTATTTCAGAGACCCTTTTAGATCTGTAGTCATTATTTTGCACCTTAACAAAATGCATTATATGTAATTTTAAAAAGTTATTTGAAATACATGAACTTTAAATAAAAAATGTGACAGGAGTAAAATAAACTTATTCTGATCATGAGTGAAGGTGGAAAACAAAAGAGGGAACTGTTGTGCACTGACGGTGGGAATATAAATTGGTGCAGCCTCTATGGAAAACAAAATAGAGGTTCTTCAAAAAATTAAAAATCTAACTACCATAGGATCCAGCTAGTCCATTTTGGAGCATTTGTCCAAAGGAAATAAAATCACTATTTTTTTTTTAATGTTTATTTATTTCTGAGGCCGGGAGAGAGAGACAGATCATGAATGGGGGAGGGGCAAAGAGAGAGGGAGACACAGAATCTGAAGCAGGCTCCAGGCTCTGAGCTGTCAGCACAGCTCCAGGCTCTGAGCTGTCAGCACAGCACAGCCCCTGATGTGGGGCTTGAACTCATGGACCATGAGATCATGACCTGAGCCGAAGTCGATCACTCAACTGACTGAGCCACCCAGGCACCCCTAAAATCACTATTTCAAAACGGTATCTGCACCCCAATATTCATTGCAGATTTATAATAGGTGAGACATGGAAACAACCTAACCATTAATGGATAAGTAGGATACACACACACACACACACACACACACACACACACACTCTTAGTATTCAGCCATAGAAAGGATATTCTGCCATTTGCAAGAACGTGGATGAAACTCAACAGCATTATGCTAAGTCAAATAAGTCAGACACAGAAAGACAAACACTGCATGAGCTCATCTCTCTGTGGCATCAAACAATCTAACTCCTAGGGGTGCCTGGCTGGCTCAGTGAGTAGAGCATGGGACTCGTGATCTTGAGGTTCTGAGTTCAAGCACCATAGCTTACCTTAAAAAGAAAACAGCAGTGCTTGGGTGGCTCAGTTGCTTATGCTTCCAACTCTTGCTATCAGTTCAGATCATGATCTCAGGGTTCGGGAGTTCACGCCCTGCATCATGCTCTGCACTGACAGTGCAGGGCCTGCTTGGCATTCTCTCTCTCTCTCTCACTTTCTCTGCTTCTCCCATGTGCTCTCTCTCTCAAAATAAACTTTAAAAAAATTAAAAGTGTTTTACTAAGTTTCCAAGTGTTTGGTAATTTTAAGAATTTTCCTGTTGAGTTCTCCTTTAATTCCACTATGATCAGAGAATGTACTTTGTAGGACTTAAATCCTTTTAAGTGTATTAGCATTTGTTTTATGGCCCAGAATATGGTCTACCTTGGTGGACATTCCATGTTCTCTTGAGAAGAATGTGTAGATCATTGGGTAGAGCGTTCTAGAAATGTCAACTAGTCTGGTTGTTGATAGTATTGCTCAGGTCCTTTGATAGTCTTCATAACTGATAGAACAAATGGAAAATCATTAAAAGAACATACCACAGAAATGTATGGGAAGGCAGAGTGTGCAACAAGCCCTTCCTCACTCCCTCAGGCCACCAGGTCAAAAGACAGAGCCGGTGTGCACTCAGTGCTCACAGTGAGTTCTCAACGGCCCTCACCAGTGGATTCTCCACAACAGATTGTCCTAGGTCACAGATGCCTAGCTCCAGACATACCCATTTATTCTCCATCTTTCTCTTCACCTTGCCCCTTAAGTTTGAAAGGCAGTTCTGCACACCTATGTTTTGGTTTCCCCACTCAGACGAAGTCGCTGTTAGCCATTACAAGTGAACACAACATCCATTCGCCCAGCCCTGCAGGCTGGAGCCAAACAAAACGATGACAAACTCTTAATTGCTTGACTCCAGTTAGAAGGTTTCTACTGTGACTAAGTTTTTTATAATTCAGCAGATGTTGGTTAAGCAAGTGTCTACTGTGCGCAAGGCCAAGTTCTGAGTTTATGGTTTAATGTTAAGCCATTAAGAGGGGATTGACTGTATATTCAGAGAGGGTCGGGTTGGACGGGAAAGAGGAGAAAGCAAAGACCTAGGGACAGAGAACAAGACCAACATTCACCAAAGGGAAACAAACCCACATTCCTTCAAGAAATAGCAAGGGGGAGGGGAGGTTGGCTGCCCTTCTGTGTTTTGGCTCAAGGCAGCCCCCTAGCGGATGGGGGGCCAAGTCTTCTCCAAAGAATAACCTTAGATTGTTTTTGCTCTCCTCACAGTCAGTTGGCTAAAACCCTGCCCATGTCTGACTTAGCTCTGGATTATTCAATAGAACGAATACACAAAAAGAAATCACTGCTAATTTACCCTCAAAACCCAAGCCCCACGCCTTGAAAGTAGGCCAGTTTGGTAGAAGCAGTCATGCACCATTCCCTAAGTTCATATGACATTAGTCACTGAAGCTCACTTGGAAAAACACAGGGGCTCGACGGAGCACAGGCTGCATACTGGAAACAGCTCCAGAGTAAGAGGTCAGAACATCAAGTATTTAGCTGTACCAGAACCAGCCCACAATAATTACACGAAGTTTCTCTAGTTTTTGTTCTGCTTTTCTTCTCCCCCTGAAGAAGCAGCAGGGTCCTCGGCCTGGAGACCCCTTTGCACCCACCTAAGCCTCTTCTCATGGGAAAAGATTCGAGTAGCAGGACACAGGTGTGTCCGCTACGTCCTGCTGGGGGCCGGGCTATGGAGCCCAATGAGCAGGTGAGAGCCGGCCCCACTTCCCTTGTGCCCATCAGAAAGCCATCACGATGATCCCTCTTCCCGAAAATTCTTCACTGGCCATCGCACCAGCTGATTCTCCTTTTTACCATTGACGTAGTTGTTTCCAAACGGCTCACGGTACAAGGCTTGTGGGATTCAATTTTAACTTGGTCTATAAATTATTTTAAAATCTTTTAATATTTATTTTTGAGAGAGAGAGAGAGCGTGCGTGCCCCTGCTAGCAGGGGAGGGGCAGAGAGAGAGAGAGAACAGAGAATTTCCAGTGGGCTCTGGGCCGACAGCCAAGAAATCACCAACCCGGAGATCATGACCTGAGCCAAAGCTGGACTCTCAAGCGACTGAGCCACCCAGGCGCCCCTCTATCTATAAAATATTTTATGAGAACAAGGAAAAATAACTTCCCCAGAATTGAAACAAGAACTACAAATGTCTATCTCCATAGAAATTACTTATGTAATCCTGCATGTTCTGGTCCCGAAAAAGATGTTTATCATAACTGCATTTTGACAAGCCAGCTTCTCGTTTATTTTCCTCCTATTAGCAGGATGGTGTAGAACAGTTTTGAACACCACGTGTCTGTACAAGCAGGAAGGATATACATAAAATGTGGACTAAAAACTGGTATGGCCTCTGTTCTATGAAAGACGAAAAATTCCATTATGGGAGTCAGGAAGTTTAGAAGGTGGACAAAGTTCCTGGTCACTTCTAAAGTACTGACTGCATTTCTTCATCTTGGTGATCATCCCTCGATTGGTATGACTGATTTTGTTACTTTTATAAAAATAGGTTGACACACATGATCATCAGCACTATAATGTTGTCAGGATACAGAAAGTCAACAGTCCTAATATAGCCCCACTTATTTGCCTAAAAAGATTCCTTTTTCTAGTTCAGTTTTTATTGCAAAAACTTTTTTTAATGTTCATTCATTTTTGAGACAGCTCAAGCGGAGGAGGGGCAGAGAGACGGGGAGACACGGAATCGGAAGCAGGTTCCAGGCTCTGAGCTGTCAACACACAGCCCTTCGCGGGGCTCAAATCCACAAACCGCCAGATCATGACCTGAGCCGAAGTCGGAAGCTCAACCGACTGAGCCACCGAGGCGCCTCTATTTTTTTTTTTTTAATGTTTGAGAGAGAGAGAGAGAGAGAGAAAGCATGTGTATGCAAATGGGGGAGGGGCAGAGGTGGAGGCAGAGAGAATCCCAAGCAGGTTCCATGCTGGCAGCAGAGAACCCAAGGCAGCTTGATCCTAGGAATTGGGAGATCATTACCTGAGCTAAAATCAAGAGATGGATGCTTAACCAACTGAGGTACCCAGGTGCTAAAGCTTATTTATTTTTGAGAGAGAGAGAGAGAGACAGAGTGTTTGACCATGTGGGGCGGGGGAGGGATGGAGGTTCCAAAGTGGGTTCTGTGCTGAAAGCAGAGATCCCTCCCCCCCCCCCCCACTCCTGACACAGGGCTTGAACTCACAAATTGTGACCATGACCTGAATGGAAGCCCAAAACTTAACCAACTGAACCATTGTGGAGTTCCTAAAAATATCCCTTCTGATAAGAAAATGTTAATAGTGGTTACTTGTAAAGAATAGCACTAGAAATGTAGGGAAATGTGGATTGGAGTAAGGGAAATTTTTATTTTTCACTTTACAAACTTCTGAACTGCTTAAATTCGTGTTCACCATGAATTACTTTACTTACTATAAAACAAGGTAGAACTACAAGTTTTGAAATGGGAAAAACCTGTAAATTAAATGAAGGCAGTAAGTTACATTAACATGAAAAGGAACAGTTAATGTATACACATACTTTACATACATATTTACATATATACCTCAAAAAAGACTTGTAAAAATATACCATAATTTCATCGTACTTACCTCTGAGAATGAGAGCAGAGTGAAGAATAATTTATTATTCTATGTTCTTCCTTATTTGGCTTTTTACAAGTGCATTTACTTACACGTTACTTGCAGTAAAGTGGGGACAATTTCTACAAAACTTTTCCCCCTACTTTAGAAGCTCTCTGCTTTCTCCTGATAACGGCGCTGGGATCTGCTTTTATCTGATTCAGATGGGCTTTCCAATCACAGGACCCACCCACCTGTCAAGTCAGAGATGGGCACATGACCCAAGACAAGCCTATCAGTTTCTCTCTCTCAGAAATTTGAATCTGGAACTACCTCACACCTATCACTAGCTAAAATCAGCAACTCGGGAAACAACAGATGCTGGTGATGATGTGGAGAAACGAGAACCCTCCTGCATTGTTGATGGGAATGCAAACTGGTGCAGCTGCTCTGGAAAACAGTGTGGAGGTTCCTCAAAAAGTTAAAAATAAGACTACCCTATGACCCAGCAATAGCACTCCTAGGAATTTACCCAAGGGATACAGGAGTGCCGATTCATAGAGGCACATGCACCCCAACGTTTATAGCAGCACTAACAACAATAGCCAAATGACGGAAAGAGCCCAAACGTCCATTAACTGATGAATGGATAAAGAAAATGTGGTTTATATACACAATGGAATACTACTTGGCAGTGAGAAAGAATGAAATCTGGCCATTTGCAACAACTGGAGGGTATTATGCTAAGTGAAATAAGTCAGGCAGAGAAAGACAGGTATCATATGTTTTCACTCATATGTAGATCTTGAGAAACTTAACAGAAGACCATGGGGGAAGGGAAGGGAAATAAATAGTTTCAAACAGAGAGGGAGGCAAACCATAAGAGACTCGTAAATACAGAGAACAAACTGACGGTTGATTGGGAGGGAGGGGAAAATGGGTGATGGGCCCTGAGGAGGGCACTTGTTAGGATGAGCACAGGGTGTTGTATGTAAATGATGAATCGCAGGAATCTACCCCCAAAACCAAGAGCATGCTGTATACACTGTTAGCCAACTTAACAATAAATTATATTTTTAAAACATGAGAGAGAAAGAAAAAAAGAAATTTGAATCCAGAGCCAAAACACAAGGGGGCTGCAGACATTTGCAAATGAGTCATCCAAAGCTGGCATCTTATAAGGCTGCCCATGTGCCTCTAGGGCTGTTAACCATCAAGCTTCTTTGGCACCTGACCTGTCCTTCTCAGCACTGGTTTTTCAATTCTTCCTGATGTGTCCTTCCAGTAAATTTGTTAAAATATTTTTTTAAAAGCACATGGAGAGAAAGGGAGCACAAATTTATTGAAACCAATAATGAATTTAGGGTTGATCACATTAAGTCCACATTTCCTATAGAACATTCAGGTGACAATGTCTAACAGACTATTAGAAATAAGTATTTGGAAATCAGCAGAGAATAAGAATTAGTGGCATATGTTTAAAAGGTGTAAGAGTGAGGGGCACCTGGATGGCTCAGTCAGTTGAGCATCCAACCCTAGCTCAGGCCATGATCTTGCAGTTTGTGAGTTCGAGCTCCACGTTGGGCTCCGTGCTGACAACTCAGAGCCTGGAGCCTGCTTTGGATTCTTTGTCTCCCTCTCTCTCTGTTCCTCCCCCACTCATTCTCTCTCTCTCTCTGCCCCCCTCAAAAATAAACATTAAAAAAAATTTAAGAGGTCTAAGAGTATAGCCCAAGTGTGTGATCCAAGGGAGACAAGAGGGTTAGGGATGGGACTGCGGGAAACACCACCATTTCAAGAAGGGGGAAGACATATCAGACACTACCATTAGCCCATCCTGGTGGAATCTGATGACGCATGTCATACCCAGTCCTTCTGAGACCTTGAAGGTGATCCCTCCTGCACACCTCCTGACGGGGCATTGTTGCATGCTTACAAAGCGTATGATGCCTGGTCATTGTCAGGTCACTTCTAGACAGTGGAGCCATGGTACCAAGTAAGAAATTATCCCCAGGACAAGACGCTAGATCCAGACATGTGGACCGTGAAATAAGAAGGTTTTGCAACCATTTAAGGTAAAACAACAGAGGACTTTCTCGGTGACCTCTTCCCACCATTACCGTAACACGTAATTCATGGCAAAGAGTTGGGGCCCTCGAAGCAACAGAAGAGCACTTTATGCTTCCCTTCAGAGGTCTCACCCGGACCACTCGATGTCCGGTGACATAGCTCATCTACCAATAACACCAGAACAGGCCCCCGGTGGTACCGAGCATTCACGCTACCCTGTGCCCCCGTCCGCCATATAAATCGGAGGTCACAAGTGATCCGGCCCAGGGGGTTAACTATACACTGGAATCACCTGGGACATTTATAAAAATTGATTCTTCCTCCTGCCTCCGGAGGTTCTGATTTAATTGGCCAGAGGTGTAACCAGGGCCTTAGGAGTTTTAAAAGCTCCCCAGGTGATTCTGATGTTCAGCCAAGGTTCAGAACCCCTGAAGAAGACCATAAATATGTTTTGTTTGACCTGTACTACGGTAGCCCGTACAATATATTTTAAAATTATTTTCCAACAATTAAAAATCAGTAAATTGCATGTACCCCAAATCATCCCGATTTCGGTCTCCTGTTGGAATCTCTGTCCACAGTAGGCCTGCATTCCCACAGGACACCATTCCGCTGCAACGAGTTGCAGTCACAACTTACGGTGAGCATTTTCTCGGCACTCCCCAGTCCTCCCCACCCTCCCCACCGTCACCAGGCACAGGACCAATGACGCTGCTGCTTACCATCCTGCGTGTGCTGTGGGTGTTCCTACATCAGGGTCAACAGAAGCCCAACACTGCCGCGTCCCAGCAGAAGCAGAAAGGAAAGGCAGTCAAGAGGGCCGTGCATTTCAAAGGGCGGCCGCCCACTTCAGGTACCCACCCAGCCCCTCCAGCTTAGGGGTATGTGCCCTTGATTGTTTTCCCAGCAAGAGCACCAAGACGCTTCATAGCCTATATAACAAAAACCTAAGTGAGAGATCCCAGCTGTAATTATCTTAATAATTAGCTCTCTAATACAAAAAACAAAACAACAACAACAACAAAAAAACGCTGCGTTACACAAGTAAGAAAAATAGGGTTCACAATGGCTCCAGAGAGGGAACCCCAGAAGTGAGGAACTCCAGGAAGTTTGAGGAAATTTGTATTCAATATAAGGGACAAAGGGAGCTGAAGCCAAACCTGACGTGTGAGGTACAGAAGCACCAACCTAAGGAGGGGAGGGGAGTTGAAGAGAAGGGAGGAGAGGAATGGGGAGGAGAGAGGAGGGGAGGGGAGGGGAAGAGAGGAGAGGAGACAGGAGGGGAGGAGAGAGGAAGAGAGGAGAAGAGGGGGGAGGGGAGGGAAAGAGAGGAGAGGAGGGAGGAGAGGAGGGGAGGGGAGGAGAGGAGGGGGGAGGGGAGGGGGAGAGAGGGGAGGAGAGATTACTACTTTAGAGGTGGAGTGCAGCCTTCCTCCCCAGGAGTTGGGGCCCAATACAGCCAAGCTTGATTTTACTTGAAAAAAGTAAAGGCTGCCTTTTCAAGGCTGCCTACCATTGGTACTTTCCAGATTTGGCTTCTGGGGCTGTGCATACTCTCCTCTCAGCCTGCTCTCTTTCCTCCCTGCTCTCATCTGTTGGGCCAGCTCTTCATGAGGTCAGGCTCCAAGGACTCATGCCCTCACAGTCCTCCCCTCACCAATGGTGGTGGTGGGGCGGGGGGTTTGCTGGGACACTCCCATGTGCTCCTACAGTGCCCTAGAATTACCCTATCACAGCACTTAGGTGGCTTTTGTAGGTACTTTTAAATTATCTCTCTCCTCCCAAAAATCAACTCAAAATGGATTCAAGACTTAAATGTAAGACCTGAAAGTAAGACTCATAGAAGAAAACAGGAGAAAACTTCATGACATTTGCCTTGACCATGATTTCTTGAACAGGACACCAGAAGGCACGAGCAACAAAAGCAAAAAGTAGACAAGTGGGACTACATCAAACTAAAAAGCTTCTGCAACAGCAAGGGACACCATCAACAGAGTGAAAAGGCCGTCCACGGAATGGGAGGAGATATTTGCAAACCAGATGTCTGCTAAGGAATGGATTAATATCCAAAACGTATAAGAAACTCCTACAACTCAAAAGCAAAAAATAAATAAAAACAGACAAAAACAAGTAACCCAATTAAGAAATACACCAAAGACGTGAATAGGCAGTTCTCCAAAGAAGAAGATCTACAAATGGTTAACAGATACATGAAAAGATGCTCATCATCACTCATCAGAAACATGCAAAACAAGGGGCACCTGGATGGCTCAGTCAGTTAAGCCTCCGACTCTTGATTTCAGCTCAGGTCATGATCTCACACTTTGTGGTTTCCTGTGATTGAGCCCCGTGTTGGGCTCTCTGCTGACCATGTGGAGCCTGAGAATCCCTCTCTCTCTGCCTCTCCCCTGCTCTCTCCCTCTCTCTCAAAAAAAACCCTTAAAAAAAAAAAAAAGAAAAATGCAAATCAAAACCACTATGAAATATCACCTCACACCTCCTGTCAGGAGGGCAATTATCAAAAAATCAAAAGACAACTGTAAGTGAAGATACAGAGAAAAGGGACTCTTATGCACTGTTCATGAGGATGTAAACTGATGCACTCTCTATAAAGAACAGTATAGAGGTTTCCCAAAAAAATAAAAATAGGATTTCCATATGATCCAGAAGTCCAGTTCTGGATACATATATTTAAAAATTGAAATGGGGATCTTTTATAATTTTTTTTTTTAACGTTTATTTTATTTTTGAGACAGAGAGAGACAGAGCATGAACGGGGGAGGGTCAGAGAGAGAGGGAGACACAGAATCGGAAGCAGGCTCCAGGCTCTGAGCCATCAGCCCAGAGCCCGACGCGGGGCTCGAACTCACGGACCCGTGAGATCGTGACCTGAGCTGAAGTCGGAGGCTTAACCGACTGAGCCACCCAGGCGCCCCTGAAATGGGGATCTTGAAGAGATATCCGTACTTCACAATAGTCAAGCTATGGAAACAACCTAAATATCCATCGATGGATAAGTAGACAGTGATAATGTCTCTATACATACAATGGAATGCTATTCGGCCATTAAAAAGAAGGAAATCCTGCCATAGGTACAACATTGGATCAACCTGGATAGCATTATACTAAGTGAAACAAACCAGTCACGGTGCACAATCCCACTTACGTGTGTTATCTAAAATAAACTCATGGAAATAGTAGAATGGTGCTAGGAGCTGGGGGAGGGAGAAAAGGGGAGTTGCTGTTCAGCAGGGATATGGTTTCGGTTATGCACGATTAGTAAGTTCTGGCAACCTGCTGTACAACATTCCGCCTATAATTAACAATACTGTACTACCATGCAGTTAAAATTTGTCAAGAGGATAGATCTCATCTTAAAAATTCTCACAATAAAACAATTTGGGGGGTGCCTCGATGGCTCAGTCGGCTAAGCATCCGACTCTCGATTTTGGCTCAAGTCATGATCTCACAGTTTGTGGGTTCAAGCCCTGCAGTGGGCATTGCAGAGCCTGCTTGGATTCTCTCTCTCTCTCTCTCTCTCTCTCTCTCTCTCTCTCTCTGTGCCCCTCCCGCATTGGTACATGCACTCTCTATCCCTCTCAAAATAAATTTTGCAAAAAAATTTCTCTCTCTCCTGCAGGAGCTGCGTGAGAACCTGTTTGTTATCAATCTTGTTTACCACTCTGAAGTACAACCATGGTGCAATAAATAATGATGGATGGATGGATGGATGGATGGATGGATGGATGGCTGGCTGCAGACATAAATGAGGCAAACATGAAACTGGAGGGGAGAACATGAGTGAGACAGAGGAAGTGGAGATTCTTACTCAGAGAGCAGGATCTTGTAGTTGAAATTTAAGGAAGAACCATTTAAAATGACAGTCAAGTCCAGGGTATAAACTTAGATATTACTCAGGATCCTGACTGAAAAAGGAAACCTCGCTGAGGCAATCCATAGAGAAAATTAATCCGGGGAGCTCACTGGAAAGGTGACAGAAGAGCTGAAAGAGCTCCTGGGAGAAATGACACAAGCTCTGGATTAGAAAATGCAGGAAGCGCAGACCTCATCAAAATAAAAAGCTTCTGCACAGCAAAGGAAACAACAAAACTAAAAGGCAACCGATGGAATGGGAGAAGATATTTGCAAATGACATATCAGATAGTTAGTATCCAAAATCTACAAAGCACTTATCAAACTCAACACCCAAAAAAACAAATAATCCAGTGAGGAAATGGGCAAAAGACATGAATAGACATTTCTCCAAAGAAGACATCCAGATGGCCAACTGACACATGAAAAAATGCTCAACATCACCCATCATCAGGGAAATACAAACCAAAACCACAATGAGACACCACCTCACACCTGTCAGAATGGCAAACGTCAACAACTCAGGCAACAACAGATGTTGGCGAGGATGCGGAGAAAGAGGATCTCTTTTGCAGGAATGCAAACTGGTGGGGCCACTCTGGAGAACAGTGCGGAGGTTCCTCCAAAAATTAAAAATAGAACTACCCCACGACCCAGCAATTGCACTACTAGGAATTTATCCAAAGGTTAAAATGCTGTTTCGAAGGGACACATGCACCCCAATGTTTATAGCAGCACCATCGACAATAGCCAAAGTATGGAAAGAGCCCAAATGTCCATCGACGGATGAATGGATAAAGATGTGTTGTATATGTAGATACAATGGAGTATGGCTTGACGATAAAAAAGAATGAAATCCTGCCATTTGCAACAATGTAGACGGAACTAGAGTGTATTACGCTAAGCAAAATAAGTCCGTAAGGAAAAGATAGGTATCATATGATTTCACTCATATGTGGAATTTGAGAAACACAACAGATGAACACATGGGAAGGAAGGAAAGATAAGATAAAAACAGAGAGGGAGGTAAACCGTAAGAGACTTCTGAATACGGAGAACAAACTGAGGGTTGCCGGAGGGGTGGTGGGGTGGGGGATGGGCTAGATGTGTGATGGGCATTAAGGAGGGCACTTGTTGGATGAGCACTGGGTGTCATATGTAAGAGACGAATCACTGGGTTCTACCCCTGGAGCCAAGACTACACTGTACGTTAACTAATGTGTTGGTGACTCACGATCCACACACATGAGTTCACTAATTGTTCGTGGAGCTTCACATCAGAAATGGTTCCTATTAGTTCCCATGGCTTTCACTCAGGCAGGACAAGCGTGCTGGAAGGAAAGGGGGTGGGGCGGCACCAGGAAACCTCTGATGCAATTCTTCATTGTCGGGAGACTGTTTCCTTTCCCTCTTCCTCTGGCAAGGCCCTGTCCAGAGCCCCAAGGCCAGGCTGTCTCTCAGTTGGTGTTTTACAAGCAGGGAACGGGGAGCAGTTGTCCCCACCTTAAGCTGAGCCAGCTCTGAACTCTCCCACAATTAAAAATAAATTACCACAGCGTAACCACAGGCGCCTGGGTGGCTTAGTCAGTTAAGCATCTGACTCTTGGTTGCAACTCAGGTCATGATCTCACGGTTTCGAGAGTTCAAGCCCCACATCGGACTCCATGCTGACAGTGAGGAGGCTGCTCGGGATTCTCCGTCTTTCTCTCTCTCTCTGCCCCTCTCCCACGCATGGTGTCTCTGTCTCTCTCAAAAATAAATAAACATTAAAAAAAATTTTTTTTAATTTTTAATTTTATTTATTTTTGAGAGAGAGAGCGTGAGCAGGGAAGGGGCAGAGAGAGAGGGAGACACAGAATCCGAAGAAGGCTCCAGGCTCCAAGCTGTCAGCAAGGAGCCCTATGGCTAGAACCCACGAACCGCAAGATCATGACCTGAGCTGAAATTGGAGGCTTAACCGACTGAGCCACCCCAGCGTCCCCCAAGAAATTTTTTTTAATAATAAAAAAAATACCACAAATTTAGCAGCTAAAAAAAGGAAAGGAGAGGAGAGGAGAGGAGAGGAGAGGAGAGGAGAGGAGAGGAGAGGAGAGAAGAGGAGAGAAGAGAAAAGAAAAGAAAAGAAAAGAAAAGAAAAGAAAAGAAAAGAAAAGAAAAAAGAAAATGAAACCCCAGCATAACCCCTTCTGGGTCCCAGGGTCCTAGGCAGGGGTGCCTCCTGCTGGAGACTGGAGAGATCTGGACTAGTTTTCTTCAGGAACGTCTCCTTCAGGGAGGGGGGTCAGGACCATCAAAACTCCCTTTCCCTCAACTCCTACCTCAGCATAATATATTTTAACAACACACATAAATTCATTTCAGTTCATCAACAAGTTCACCTCTGAAAAACAGAAGTAGAAGGAGAACAAAGGTGCCAGTTACTTTCATCTGGAAGTCCTGACCTTATATACTCAGGCTCTTGCCTAAGGCTGAGGAGAGAGAGCAAGGAGGGCCCTGTGTCCCACAGAAAGTACTGGAGGGGGTGACAAGTGCATCAGGCTGGGGGAGAGGAGAGAGCTGGCACGCTGTGATGGCCAAGGGTAAAGAAAGGGTAACCCCTTCTTCTTTCCCCTTTTGCCAGACCACCCACTCCTCTGCCCTGCCTGAGTGGTAAGGGGAAGCACCTAGATCAGCTGGAGGGACCCAGCTTCTCAATGATCCTGCAGTCCCCCGAGACACAGACCATTGTCGGTTCTCTGCAAGCCAAAGTGGTCCCAGGGTGCTCTCTGCCCTTGGGGGCCACAGGTGTATGAACATAACTTTTTTTTTTAACATTTATTTAATATTGAGAGACATTGAGACACAGAGCATGAGCAGGGAAGGGGCAGAGAGAGAGGGAGACACAGAATCGGAAGCAGGCTCCAGGCTCTGAGCTGTCAGCACAGAGCCCGACGCGGGGGCTCGAACTCACAGACTGTGAGATCATGACCTGAGCTGAAGTCAGACACTCAACCAACTGAGCCATCCAGTCACCCCTGAATAGAACTCTTAACTAAAGGCAGCATGGCCTACCATGAGGCCAAGCGTGTGACTCGAGTTTGCTAACGGCTGTGTTTGGCACATAGAGTTTCACTTAATCCTCAGGGAAACCTCCGAGGGAAAGGTGTATTCGTCCGGTTTTACAGATGAAGAAAACAAACTCAAAGGTTAAAAACTAGGCCAAGGACACATAGCCAGGGGCAGAGCAGGGACCTGAATGCAAAAATAAGGCTTTGGGTCTTTAATTCAAACTTACACTAGAACAGTGATAATTCTGTCTCCCTCTAGGGACATTTGGCAAAACATTTTTGACGGTCACAACTGGATGGGGGAACACGTACTACTGCCATCTAGTGGGCAGAGACCAGGTATGCCGCTGAACTTCAAATGCACAGGACAACCCCCACAACAAAACTGTCCTGTCCACAATGTTAGTAGTGCTGCTATTGAGGGACTCTGCTCTATGACAGTGATTACGTTTGACTTGTTAGTTGTTATTAATTATATCTCAAGAATGTAACCTGGGAGAAAAGTCATAAGATGCAAACGATTCTTGTCTAGGAAGGTAACCCAGACGCCATAGATGCACATGTCTGAAGGACTCTAATTGATTGTGTGTCTGACTTCACAATCTTGTTCCAGATCAGTCTTCCATCCTCTTTAAACCAGCTTCGCCTTCCTGCTGGTTCCGCATTTCTCTAGGGTGGCCATTAAAAAAATGCCACACAGTAGGCTGGCCTACACAACAGAAATATATCTCAGTTCTTGAGGCTCGAAGTCCAAGATCAAGGTGTTGGTATAGGTGTCGGTTGGTTTCTTGAGGCCTCTCTTCTTGGCTTAACAGGTGGCTCTTGTACTGCCTTTTCACATGGTCTTTCCTTTGTGCTTACCGGGCCTTGGTGTCTCTTCCTCATCCTTTAAAGAAATCAGTTATATTGGATTAGGACCCCATCTTCATGACCTCATTTAATCTTAATTACCTCTGTAAAAGCTCTATCTTTAGGGGAATCTGGGTGGTGTGGTTGGTTAAGCGTCCGATCTTGGCTCAGGTCATGATCTCACAGTTTGTGAGTTCAAGCCCTGCATCAGGCTCTGTGCTGACAGTGCAGAGCCTGCTTGGGATTCCCTCTCTGCCCCTCCCCCCCCCCTTTCTCTCTCAAAATAAATAAACTTTTTTAAAAATGAAATAAAACCTCTATCTCCAAATCCAGTCACATTCTGGAGTACCAGAGGTTAGAATGGCATCATATGAGTTTTGAAGCACAGTTCAGTCCATAACACTTGTCTAATTAATCTGAAACATATATAAGAATTATGTTTAGAGAAAGAATGAAATATGGCCTTTTGTAGCAAGGTGGATGGAACTGGAGAGTGTTATGCTAAGTGAAATAAATCATACAGAGAAAGACAGATACCATATGCTTTCACTCTTATGTGGATCCTGAGAAACTTAACAGAAGACCACGGGGAGGGGAAGGGGAAAAAAAGTTAGGGAGGGAGCCAAACCATAAGAGGCTCTTAAAAACTGAGAACAAACTCAGGGTTGATGGGGGGTGGGAGGGAGGGGAAAGTGGGTGATGGGCATTGAGGAGGGCACCTGTTGGGATGAGCACTGGGTATTGTATGAAAACCAATTTGACAATAAATTTCATATTCAAAAAAAAAGAATTATGTTTAAATATGTTAATGTATTTGCCTTGCAAATACATCTGAATCCACAAAACCCACGTTTCTACTGCATCAGGCTGCTTCCTTGAAGGCTACTGGTGTATCAACACTAATTCAACAAGAAGAATGACTCTCTAAAGGAATACTTCAGATATATCACATGCTTCTCTCCTCTGTCCCCTCAACCAGCCTCCACTAAAAGTGTTCTGTACAGTGAGAGGTCTCTGCCTGAAGCTTTCTTCATTTGTCAACTAAAGGTTCAAACACAATCACGCATGGCCCCAAAGGACCCTGCAGGGACACTTTCTTAGCATATAAATCCAAACCTCCTTTTTTCTGGCTACTGAAAGTGTCGATAATTAGCATATTACTTAACTAATTTACAAGTTTCTTATGTATTGTCAAAAATATTTTGGAATTACTGATCAATTAATTTGTTGACTATCTTTATGAACTTAATCTCTTTTAAGCTCAGAGTCGTGTATCAAATTGCATTCCAGAACTTGGATTCAGATTCTGGTCCCATAGTCAGTCTCTTGAGACAAACTGCTATTTCTCATCCGTCATTGTAGAAAAATTTGCCCTGGGCAACTGTCGGAGAAGAACATCCTGGGCAATTTCTCTTATCAATCAATCCAAGCAAATGCACCGGACTGGCTTTTCCCCAGAGCTGAAGTCACCTCCCGGCGGTAAATTCAGTGTTAGGCTCTAAGAGCACGAAGGTGAAGCCCGAGGCCAGGCAGGGAGTGAGAAGTTGGAGACAAGTTTTTATTACCAACGGCGCACGGAGGTAGCGCTTATTTCCTAGCTCCCTGGCAAACTCCCACGCCCTCTAATATGCCCTGCCCCCTGGCAGCTGACCAATCAGCTTAGTCCACCCCCTTAGCAACAGCGATTGCTCCAAGGGGCGGGCCTATGATCCCACCAGAGCCAATCAGAGCCTTTCCTGGGATCGACGTCCCCAAACCAGGGAAATTGCGGCTGTAAACAGCCTGTAGAGCAAGAGCACTGGACCAGAAAACAGGAGGCCTGGCTTCCCCTGGCAGTCGTCTGGCTCCTCAAATTCTGACGTGCTCTCAGAGTGAAGAGCTGCAGATGTTGTGCCATAGCAAGCAAACTCTCAAACTTGCACAGTTCAAGAAGACCCGCCAAGTGATTTTCGAAACCGGCTGGATCTGGAAGAAATTAAGCCGAGGACAAACCCCTGTCCCCTCCCAAGTCTTTAGGGTAGGGCATTCTCTTTCCTAGTCTACGTAAAGCTCAGCCAGATCATTCCGGCTCCTGTGTTGACACAGAACCTAAGAGTATCTCGGCCACTGGAGATCTTAGAACGTAAGTTCCATGAGACCAAGGAGTCTTGCTTATTTTGTGCATCGCCATACTCCAGCATTAGAACAGTGTGCAGGCATCAATAAAATCCTCGATGGAATAAACTCTGACGTCTCAAAGGTTCAATGACTAGCCCAAGGTTGCCCCCAGCACGTCACAGTTGAGCCTAAGACTCAGTGACAGAGAAAGGGAAGAGTAACCGTTGAGTTCGTACTACGAGCCAAGTACCATTACCACAAAATCTGTACGCTATTTCATCTAATTCACACCACACCGTGTGCCGGGTACCCCCAGTATCCCTATTCTGCAGGTGAAGCTCAGCTAGCAGGTCACAGAGCAGGGTTATCCATCCATTCCAGGCAAACAGTAACTGAGCACCTGCTACTTACCCAGCACCGTGCCTAGCGCTGGGGAAACCAGAGGTGAAGAGAACAGACGCGGAGCTTGTATGGTAGTGTGGCGAACGTTCAGTTAGCAGGTAACACGTGAACAAGCAATGGATTTGCCATTTGGGAGGCGTGCTGTGGAGGAAATCAATGGAGGGGAGTGACGGAGGGAAACGGGACAGAGGGAGAAATCTCCTTTAGGTACAGTGGTCCGAGAGAGGCTCTTTAAGGACGGCACATGCAGACTGAGGCCTGCAGAGAAGGGGCCCCCTGTGATCAGCTGGAGGAAGAGAGCTTCAGCCAGAACAGCAAGAGCAAAGGCGTAAGGCACAGCAGGGCAAGGCAAGGTTAAAGACCAGGAAGTGTGGCAAGAGGGTACAGGATGACTTTGAAGGGGTAAGCAGAGGTCAGCTCTCTTTCCCCAAGAAATATATATGTTTATATATAATTCTATCATATTGATTATATAGTTGATGTTAATTAATAGCTACATACCAATTATCGAACACTATGTTCATATACTAACTATATAATACTGATTCTACTAGAGTGATTATATAATTATATATAACTTGTCTATATTTGCAATACATATTACATCATAAAATACACATATAAGGGTATATTGATAATACAAACCATGAAATTTATATAAAATATATTTATATGAAAGCACATAGATAAAATGTATATGCAATATACACACATTAGCATATAAGTCACTGTATATAAATTCTTTAGGTGTTATCTATAAAATATATAAAATTTAATAAATGTATATAAAATTTTAAATTAAAGAATGAATTATATAAATTATAATTCTCTCTTAAGATAAATAAACTTAAAAAAAATTTTTTAGTGTAGTTAACAATGTTACATTAGTTTCAAGTGTACAACACAGTGATTCCAAGAGCTTAAACGTCACGCTGTGCTCACCACTGCCCCTACCGTCTCTCCCCATATATCGTTATCACAGTACCACCGACTCCATTCCCGGTGCTGTGCCTTTTATTCTGGTAACTTATTTCATTACTGGAGGCCTGGATCTTCCTCTTCCTCTCACCCATTCTGCCCATCCCTCCACCTCCAGCCCCCCCCCCACCCTGCCCCTCAGTTAGTTCTCTGTGTTTACAGGTCTGATTCTGATTATTTATTCGTTGGGTTTGTTTGTTGAGATTCCTCATATGAGCAAAATCATAGGTGTCTCTTTCTCAGTCTGACCTCAGCACAGATTGTGAGGCCTTCATGTTCTCTGCTCTGCTACCCGGAGCCTGCTTCCTTGGCTGCAAAGACAGGGCAGTGACATCCGCTTCGCAGGGAGCAAAACTTGGGAGCACGTGCCGGGGTCTCCCGTATGCCAGAACATGCTAAGCACACTGGTGAATACTAGTGCCAACTCCCCAAGTATGTAATAAAGTTGTGAGGGTATGAGAAAGGCCCCACTATCAGTGCAACAGCGGCTGGCGCTGGGGCTACTAACCAAAACACTTCCCTTCGCTCTAGTGAGGGCTTCTCAGCCCTGGCACCATTACCATTCTGAACTGGATAATTCTGTGTTGCATGGGGCCATCCTCTCAGTAGCATGTTATCAAACAGCATCCCTGGGCTCTACCCACTAGATGCCAGCACACACCCCCCCCAACCCTCACTTCGTTTTAACTATCAAATGTATCTGCAGATCATTTACAGGGGGGACATGGCCTCTCCACGCCTGGAATAGGCATAACAGGTGCTCAATAAAGGACTTACAGTTAACTGAAGGAAAGACAATATCTCTCATCCAAAAGAATGTCCTGGACAACCTCTCTGATAGCCTGTCAGATCCCACCCCTCCTATTTTTCAAGGCCCAGTGCAAATGCCACTTCCTCCATGAAGGCTTCCTTGATTGTCCCCACCTCTGCTTGTATACACTCTCCCATCCAATGCTGATATCCGATAGTTTGGGTTCCTCTTTGAACCTTGTCATTTAGTGTCCCACACATTTACACGTGTTTTACTTCCACTATTCACAAAGTACCAAGGAGGCTTTGGAAAAACTTTAGCGCCAACTATCGATCTCCTCTGCCCACTATCTTCCCCATAAAAATGACATTCTCTGGTATGTGCACTTGCCATTTTCTCAAGCATATATAAGCTATGAAAGAAATGTTCACAATCTGTATTCCTTTGCAACATACTAAAGTAAAAATGTCTTTTAAGGTGTATTAACAACTTAATATTTACCATACACTTAGCAGGGTCTAGGACTTGTCCCCCCACAAAAAAACACTTTACATAGATGAACTCACTTTACCCTTAAAATAACCCTAAGAAGTAGAAACTTTAATAAACTCCATTTTACAGATGAGGCACAGAGAAGTTAATGAGCCTGCGCACTGGTCACAACGCCGGGAAGTACAGAGTTCGCTTTTAAACCAGGCAATCCCTCTCCTGTCTGCCCGCTCCTAACTGCTACAACCTGCTATGGGCAAGCGGCTTCAAGACCTGCACCCCATCCAGTTCGTGGCAAGACTGCAGCTCTCAAATCCTTCCGGGCTAGAAATCAGCAGCAGGTCACTAGGTCTCCGACACCAGGGACCTTGGTTACGCATTCACTGTGTTGCCTAAGGGGTAAGCTGTGTGCTCTGCAAGAAGCGCGCTCTCCATTTGCGTGAAACAGAGGTAGTACCGCGCTGGGAAGTTCTTCCTGAGGTCTAACCTTGGGCCATTTCCCACAGCCAACAGAAGAGGGGACCTGAGCGCCCGGCCGAGCCGCGATGCCTTCCACCGGCGGCCACCAGGTGTCGCCGCGGCGTCCCCCGAGCGGGAGGGCGGAGCGGCCGCGGACTGCGGGAGCAGCATGTGGACGCTCGGGCGCCGCGCCGCCGCCGGCCTCCTGGCCCGCTCGGCGCCCGGGGGCTCAGCCCGGGCCCGCGCGGGGGCCCCGGCGCCGAAGAGGGACGCCCCGCTCTACGGCCGCCGGGGTCTGAGAGTCCTGACGGCCGCAGCCCACGTACCCAGCCACGCTGTGAGTACCCGCGCCGCGCAGCCTTCAGGGCCGCACGCCGGAGGGGGGAGGCCGCGCACGCTGAGGACGCTGCGGGCACGCGCGCCGGGCACGCGCGCCCCGTCCGCTCCGGAGGAACCGCGGGCCGGGGACGCGCTCGGCGGGGGTCGGGGGGGCCGGACGGCGGCGGAGCGCGCGGCTCCGGCTGCCCAGGGCGGTGCCGCCCGCTCAGCCTTCTGTTTCCCGGGGTCGCATTTGCACCGGCTTCTGCTTTCGGGTGGAAGGGGCAGTATCCTGCCATGCAACTGCGGGGGAACGCAACGCAGGGGGCCGCAGATCCGTTTTCGGAGGCCGTGGTTGTCTCCAAGCTCGCCACTTTGCTTTTCGAGAACAATTTAAGCGATACTAGATACTGTACTGGATGCTGTAATGTACCTATATATGTGTGTGACATACAATATCAGTATGGCACATAAATATATATAAATAAAATAAAATAGTACAGGGGTGCCTGGGTGGCTCAGTCGGTGGCCCACTCTTGATACGGTCATGATCTCTTGGTTTGTGAGTTCCCGCCCCACATCCGGCTCCTTTCTTAACATCGCAGAGCCTGCTTGGGATTCTCGCTATCTCCCTCTCTCTCTGCCCCTCAACTGCTCCTCCCTTTCTCTCTCAAATAAATTTAAAAAAATAATCAGTACAGTATAATAGTACCAATATAATAATATGTATACACACACACAATTAGAGTGATGTTTTCAAGCACGGGCTTTTCCGAAAGAAATGCTTCCTCAAGCGAGGTGGAAATGTCAAGGCTGCGGAGTACAGTAGCTAGAGCAGCAAAGCTTTTGGAAAATGACTGGGCCTGCGTTCCAAATTCTGGTTCGATTCACCGGAGCTGTGTGACCACTGCGGATCTGGAACCTCTCTGAGGATTGGCTTCCTTTTCTGTGAAGAGATTTAAAGGGTAAAGCCCATTTGGCCTAACTGGTGTAAGGATTACTTTGGATTAACATATATAAAGTCTTCAGCCCTGAAAGTTAATTCCCCTGGGGAATGCAAAGGAGCGTCTGACCCAGTAACTCCCCAGACTTGAAAGGAGGAAGCTGAAAGAACGGCTGTGGGGTTGAGGAAGACTGCAGGGCAGGATGGACACGGTGTTTAATCAGGGTCTTGAAGATGGCCAGGGAGGGAGGGGAGGGTATTCCCGCAGGAGAACCTGCCTGCCTGCGGGAGGAAAGCAGTCGGACATCCGCTCTGAGTGGCTGGTAATGCGGGTTGGGTTGTCCACGCAGATGGAGGCAGGTGAAATCCAACTCAGAGTGCCTGTGGAGCTCTGGAATTTGGACTTTATTTTTAAAATTTTATTTATTTTGAGAGAGGTCGAGCGTGAGCAGGGAAGGGGCAGCGAGAGAGGGAGAGAGACCGTCAGAAGCAGGTCCAGAGCTGTCAGAGCAGAGCCAGAGAGAGGGCTTGAACTCACCAACCGTGAAATCATGACCTGAGCCAACATCAAGAGTCCAGTACTTAACCGACTGAGCCACTCAGTCGCCCTTGGAATTTGGACTTCAGACTTAAACTTCCCACCGCCCTACTATTTGGCTGTGTTTGAAGACAAGTTAGGATTGGTTGCCAATATTCAGAGTTGGGACCTTGATACTGGGTTCCCAGGACTCTCAGGAAAAATAGGCAGTTATGGCCATGCTGGTCCCACGATGCCCCAGCGCAGAACACAGACACTTGTTACCCCTCTCCTTCTATGCCGCTCCCACGGGGAGCTGCCCTAGCTTGTACTTGGACCCCTGCTGGTGTGGGCCAAGGGTTGCCAGCAGTTTTTCATTTAGGACAGTGACAACATACGGCATGGTCTTTTGGGTGGCATTTAGTGGCTGAAGGGCTGCTGACTCAGCAGCGTGCCCAACTCACAGCCAGCACCCAGGAGGCAGGCACTGGCACACACTGGGATTGGGGGTAACTGGGAGGTTGGGAGGTAGTTAGCTCCCTGGGTCACCCATTAGGCCTCCTCTGCCACAGTCACTTAATCAGGTTTGCTGAACTTGTCTATCACGCGGCTCCCTCATCCATTCCTAGTACTTGAAGAGTTGGCTCAATGACGGTGGCAACTGGGACCGCCATGTTTAATTTTGTCAAGGCGTTAACTGTCCCCAGGTTGGCCCCGAAAGTCCCCATGCACTCCCGAATCCATCAGGACCTGGCTTCCTTCTGGGGGCCTCTTCCCATCCTTATTTTCTCTACTGCCATTCCTACTTCTCCAGCACTGTCCAACAGACATGGAAGGGGAGCCACATGTGTAATCCTAAATTTTCTAGAAGCCACATGGAAAAAGTAAAAACAAGCAGGTGAGATTAATTTCAACAACACAAAGTGGCACCTGACTGGCTCCGTCAGTGGAGCGTGTGACTCTTGATCTCAGGGTCATGAGTTCAAGCCCCATGTTGGGCATAGAGCTTACTTTTTTTAAAAAAAAATGTCAACAACACATTCATGTAATCTAGCTTTTCACAATATCATTTCAACATTTAATCAATACTGAAAAGTCATTGAATCACTTAACATTCTTTTTTAGTACTCATTCTGACAAATTCAGCTTGCACACTTCAGCACCTGCCAGCTCAGATCTTAAGCTGAATTGCTTGTGGAAATGTTTCATTTCCATTTCTCAGAGTTCACTATTGAAAAACAAAGTCACACACTCGAGCTGTTCCAAACATGTTTTCAGTTTTCCAGAAACTTGACTCAAGTATCATTTTTAAATGACGATCGTGTAAGGTTTACACTCCAGGTCCTTGGTCCCACCAGCCACGTTCCAGGCGCCCCATGGCCACGCGTGTGTGGCTCGCGGCTTCTGCACACACACAGCTCTGGAGTACAGCGTGTTAAGCTTCTGATTGTCGGTTCTTAGCTCTGGCTGCTCGTCAGAAGCCAGGATCCCCAGAAATGCCTTCCATCTAAGTGTGCGGCTCCGTGGCCCAGGGCTGCCTCTGGTTCCATCATGCAGCCCCTGACCCTACTGAGAATGAGAGTGGGACGGAGCTGGTCCTCCAGCCTTTTCTTTGTCACACAGGAGGCCCCTCCAAGGAGGAGATAATGTCATCACCTCTGACCTAACTTCATCAGCCCCTGCTGCAGCCCTTGCTGCACACCTTGGAAGGCTTATAGACATTAATTTTTGTAGAGGGACAAGATCCTCACCTATGATCCCATGATCTTTTGACCTTAGGCCTGGCAAGCAGGTTATGCCCTAATTAACTTTGTTTTGTTTTTTTTTCTTTTTTATTTATTTTTCTTTATTTATTTTGAGAGAAAGAAAGAGCACATGGCAAGGGGCAGAGAGAGGGAGACAGAGTATCCCAAGCAGGCTCTGCACTCTCAGCGTAGAGCCCGACAAGAGGCTTGATCTCACGAATGATGAGGTCATGACCTGAGCTGAAATCATGAGTTGGATATTTAACAGACCGAGTCACCCAGGCGCCCCGCTTTATTTAGGTTTATTTGATTTATTATTATTTTTTTTAATTTTTTTTTTAACGTTTTTATTTCTTTTTGAGACAGAGACAGAGCATGAACAGGGGAGGGGCAGAGAGAGAGGGAGACACAGAATCGGAAGCAGGCTCCAGGCTCTGAGCCATCAGCCCAGAGCCCGACGTGGGGCTCGAACTCACGGTCCGCGAGATCGTGACCTGAGCCGAAGTCGGACGTTTAACTGACTGAGCCACCCAGGTGCCCCTATTTGATTTATTTTGAGAGAAAGAAAGTGCGAGTGGGGGAGGGGCAGAGAGAGAGGTAAAGAGAGAATCCCAAGCAGTCTCCGCACCGTCAGCATGGAGCCCCATGTGGGGCTCGAACTCACAAACCCATAAAATCATGACCTGAGCTGACGCTGGATGCTTAACTTACTGAGCCACCCAGGGGCTGCATCCCTAATTCACTTTAAATTCATTTTTATTGTCTTCCACAGACAATGTATGTGCGTTTATACATACAACAGTGTATATAAAATATCTATCTTGTTTAAAGGTTAATAACAAACTCCCATGTTTTCACCACCAGATGAAGAGAGTGAATATTGCTGGGGCGCCTGGCTGGCTCAGTCGGTTAAGCGTCTGACTTCGGCTCAGGTCATGATCTCATGGTTCATGAGTTCGAGCACCGCGTCAGGCTCTGTGCTGATGGCTCAGAGCCTGAAGCCTGTTTCACATTCTGTGTCTCCCTCTCTCCCTGCCCCTTCCCTGCTTGTGCACACTCTCTCCCTCACTCTCTCTCTCTCTCTCTCTCTCTCTCTCAAAAATAAATTAACGAAAAACATTTAAAAAAAAACGAGAGAGAGATTAGAATATTGCTTGTTCCTTGAAAGCTCTCCCCGCTCCCCCCAGTCCTCCCTGAAGGGAATCTGCTCTCCTGAATTCTGTCAGGCATCCCCTCCTTTTCTTAGAGTTTCACCCCCTACATATGTCTCCCTAAAAAACATTTTGCTGCGTTTATTCCGCTGTGACTTCTTCCTTGCATTCAGGGTTGTTTCTGAGCCTCATCGATACTGATGTGCACAGTTGTCATTTATTCGTTTTTCTCTGCCGGGTAGTAGCCCATTGGGTGAGTACATCACACTCTGTCCAGTCTCCTTCTGGTGACATCCGGGTGATCCCGCCGTGGCGCTGCTGGCACGGATTGTGCTGTTGTGGGCGTTCCTGGCCACGGACAGAGGCCCTTTTTGGATGAATTCCCGAGAATGGCATTGGCTACGTGAGGAGCCAGCAAATGTTCAACTCACTTGATGCCACAGTGGTTACACCAGTCCACGCTCCCCGGCGGTGGATGAGAACTGTGTCACTCTTCCAGTGTTGTGCTCTGCCGCGGGGGGCCCCCGGAGTGAGGGCTGTCCTCCCTGCTAGCCCCCCAGGCCGGGCCTCACTGGGGCTGGTCCTCCATTGGGTCGTGCGGTTCCAGGGCTGGAGCCAGAGACTGTAGGCCTAGCAACCATCTCGAATCTCCTCCCGTGCTGAGCTCAGGGACCGACTGAACCCTGGAGACTCAGGCTTAGCAGACCCATCACAGAGCAATAGTCCAAGGGCTCCAGGTGGCTTGGAAGCAGGGAGGGCGGCTGCCGGGAGGCTGCAGGGGGGAGCACCCCTAACACAGCCCTCAGAGCTGCAGATTCCATCTGCCTCCCTCTAGCAGAGCGGGGCTTCTTCCCTGATCCCTGCCTCCTGAGGAGGAAACAGAGGGTCTGAATGGTTAAGCAGGTACCCAGGGAATGTTGGGTTGGGGAGAACGGGTAAGAGACCAGCAAGATGTTTCTGGCGACAGTCCCTTCGATGATTACACACAGCCGAGTGTAGACTTCCACTCCTGGCTGTTGAATAACTTGCATTAGCCCGAACCTCCCACCAAGGACAGCCATCAGAGATACAAAAAGCAGAGCCAGGAATGAAAAGAGAAAAGAAGGCTGTGTGAAGGTATCAGAGAGACATGACAGGACTTGAGAGGACCCTGGAGAGGAGGGAAATTCTGAGCCCCTAGTCTCAAACTTCCCTTACATGCCTGAAACTCTGTACGGTTCCCAGGCGTACGATTCTTTCCTTTGTGGCCCGGACCCTAGGGCCAGACAGCTTTGGGTTCAAATCCCAGCTCCTGCGCTTGTCTCTGAGTCTTCGTGTGACTTTGCTCAGTTTCCTCATCTGTGAAATACAAATACAGTCTCATCTTCATTTTTCATGGGTCCTGTACTTGTGAATTCACCCACTCAATAAAATGTATCTGTAACCCCCAAATCTATACCCAGGGTGATTCTGCAGTCACGCTTGGGCGCACGCAGAGCAGCAAAACACTGGAGGCGCCCCCCCCCTTGCATGTTCCCACCCCGGGTCAAACAGGGTGACTCCCTGCTTTTTCTCTCAGCCCCCACACTGTAAACAAGTGTCCTATTCACCGGCTACTCAGTGGCGCGTTGTTTGCATTGTGATTTTGTTGCTGATTTCACCGTTTAAAATGGCCCCCAGCCTAGTGCTGAAGTGCCGTCTAAGCCCAAGAAGGCTGTTACGTGCCTCGCGAAGAAGACAAGTGCCCCGGATCGGCCCCATTCACGCCTGAGTTACGGTGCCGTTGGCCCCGAGCACAGTGTTCATGAATCAAAAATATATATTAAACAGGATGTCTTTAAAATTTTTTTTAGGGTTTATTGCTTTTGAGAGAGAGACAGAGAGAGAAGACAGTGCAAGCAGGGGAGGGGCAGAGAGAGGAGACACAGAATCGGAAGCAGGCTCCAAGCTCTGAGCTGTCAGCACAGAGCCCGATGCGGGGCTTGAACCCACGAACCCTGAGATCACGACCTGAGTGAAGTCAGATGCTCAACCAACTGAGCCACACAGGTGCCCCTTAAACAAGATGCCTTGAAACAGAAGCACATGTAAAACAAGGTTATGTATTGATCGGTTGGTCAAATATGACCTGAGGCCAGCAGTACCCTAAGCCTGTATTTCCCTTAGGAGCAGCTCACTAATCTAGCATTCTTGGTGACTTTATAGAGCATAACTGTCGCGAATCACCACTATAATAATAGTACTTGCCTCACAGGATTGTAATGAGGACTAACCACATCCATTTCTATCAACACCAAGGGGACGGTGAACACTCTAGAATGTGTGGCTATCACGCCGGTTCTCTCACTTCTTCAGAGCCAACCTTTTAAAATCATGCCCACTTTGGGGCGCCTGGGTGGCTCAGTTAAGCATCCAACTTCAGCTTGGGTCACGATCTTGCAGTATGTGGGTTCGAGCCCCGCATCAGGCTCTGTGCTGACAGATCAGAGCCTGGAGCCTCCTTCAGACTCTTTGTCTCCCTCTCTCTGTGCCCCTTCCCGGCTCGCACTCTGTCTCTCTCTCTCTCAAAATAAACATTAAAAAAAATTAGTTAAAACCATGCCGTCTGGGAGCGCCTGGGTGGCTCAGTTAGTTAAGCGTCCGACTTCGCTTCAGGTCATGATCTCACAGTTCATGCGTTCGAGCCCCACATAGGGCTCTCTGCTGTAAGTACAGAGCCTGCTTCAGATCTTCTGTCTTCCTCTCTCTCTGCCCCTCCCCTGTTTGCATGCACACATACTCTCTCTCTCAAAAGTAACATTAAAAAGTAATAAAAAATCAAATCAAATCATGCCCTCTGTGCTCTGCATTTCTGTTTCCCCCTTGTCTGCTCACTTCTCAGCCGCATGCCCTCTGTCTTTTCCTTTCTGAGTTTGCCAAGGACATTGATGGCTCATGAGAATAACAGCCTTGAGCCGTGCTCCAGAGTGACCTTTGGAGAATGTGAGTCTTGCCACGAAGCCCCTCAAGCCCTTGGATGTCTTCCCAGGATGAGGTCCAGCTGAGTGCCGTCACAAGGCCCTGTGGCCCCTTCTCCATCATCTCCACTGCATATGTATCACTTTTCTCTCCCTTTATAGGCTCCATCCCCTCCCACACTGGGGCAGGTCCCTCAGCCGGGGTCCCCTCTGGTGCCTGTCACTCTCCTCTGGTTATGTCATCTGGCTCTCCAGCTGATCAGTTAGCACTGGCTGCTTCAGAGACAGGAGCCTGGACACTCAGATGTTATGGACTGGGATCAATCAACACGTCCCATGGTCTCCTGCAGATCATGTTAATGAGACCTGCCAGTCTGAGGTCCGATCCTCTCTTCTGGACATCAGCAGACATCTGCCTCTTACCATTCATTGTTGCTTGTATTCATCAGACTCTGGGAGCTTTGCTGATGCCTCCCTGCCTGGCCTGTGCTAGTCACCTAGAGCAATGCTGCCCAGTAGAGCATCCTGTGGTGGTGACTGTGTTCTGTGTGCCACTAGCCACACGAGACCTCAGGACGCTTGACACGTGGCCAGTTCAACTGAGAAACTGACTTCTTAAATTTTATTCCAATAAATGTAAATGTAAATAGCTGTCTGTGGCTCAGAATTATTATTTTGAGCAGCACAGGCTTAGAGAGAGCCTGAGAGAACTCCAGGTAATGTATGTATGTAAAGAACGTGAAAACATTTCCTAAGAAACACTCCTGGAGGAGCCCCATGGTTGGCTCCATCGGGAGAGTGGGCAACTCTTGATCTCGGGGTCAGGAGTTTGAGGCCCACGTTGGGTTACTCAAATAAATTTAAAAAAAAAAAAAGAGAAGAGAAGAAAGAAAGAACTACTCCTGGAAAACTTGAATGTGGTTATTCTCGAATGTAGGAGTGGTGAAACCATGCATTCACGGACTGTAATACACTGAAAAATGGTAACGTTCTTCTTAACTTTGGCTTTTAGAGTTTGTGCGGCCACCGCCTCGGTCAGACTGTGAAGGTCAAAAACCAGAGTGTCTGTCTGATGAACATGAGGACAGCGGGAACTTTGGGCGACCCTGGGTAAGATAAAGCACCTTGCACATCAGAGACCTCTTCCCCTGTGCCCTCCCTCTCTCTCAATACACGACATAGGCCTACGTGCACATATTATCTTTTTTTAAATTTTTTCCTTTTCTCTTACCTTTTACCAAAAAAAAAAAAAAAAAAAAAAAAAAAAGAAGCCCATCCCATACAAAGCCTGTTATCTCCCTTAGCGGCAGCATTCATAAGCATCTTTCCACGTCACCACCTACCTACCACATTATTTTTAAGGAAATAATATGAAGCTTTCTGGATACACCGACCATAGTTCACTTAACCCATCCCCTGTTGCTGGACATTTAGGTTGTCTCCAGAGTTTTGTTATCATTCTCTTGGGTGACTTAGCAATTAGGGTAGGCCAAGCCTCAGTAACAAAGAGACCCAAACCTGTAACAGCTCAAGCCAGTGGTCTGTGTCCCTGTGTGCAGACATCCCAGGGTGGGCATGCCTCTGTGCAGTGATTCGGTCAGCCAGGCTATTCCACCCTCCTGTGACTTGTCAGTACCTTACTGTCCCCTGCACGGTGGAGGCCGGTCACCCCGCCCATCCCACAGAAAGGGACAAGGGCATGGAAGCCCTGGAAATGGCTTGTCACCCACTCACATTTTAGTGGGAAGGACATGGGCACATGGCCACAGCTATTTGCAGGGGACGCTGGGAAATACAGCCCAATGGGTAGGAGGACGCAGTGGCTTCTGGTGCAAAGCTCCCCAGCACTGCTCCAGTCTGCCCCCCGCCACTGGTGTCCGCATGGACCCTCCTTTCACACGAACGCACACACACAAACACACACATACACACACCCAATGGAGAGGGGCTGGTTCGCTTCCTCATCAACTCTTGATATTTCCGGTCTCTTCTATTTTAACCATCATTCTGGTGGCATCTCGTTGTGATTTTTCTTTTTAACGTTTATTGATTATTAAGAGACAGAGAGACACAGAGCGTGAGCAGGGGAGGGGCAGAGAGAGGGGGAGTCACAGAATCTGAAGCAGGCTCCAGGCTCCGAGCTGTCAGCACAGAGCCCGACGCGGACTCGAACTCACAATCTGCGAGATCATGACTTGAGCCGAAGCCAGTCGCCCAACCAACTGAGCCACCCAGGCACCCCTCATTGTGATTTTTTTTTTAATGTATATTTTCCTGAAGATCGATAAAGTTATATACCTTGTCATATGTGCACTGGCCATTTGGATATCTTTCTAAAAATGATTCCCGTTCAAAGTTTTTTTACCCTTTTTTTCTATTGGGTTTTCTTTTTCTTATCGACTTGTAGTTCTTTCTATATTGTGGAAATAAGCCCTTTGTCAGATACATGTAGTGCAAATAATTTTCTCCCACTTTGTGGTTTGCCCAGTATAAATCTTAATAACAAAAGCAATGGAAATAAGCACAATGTCCGGCTGAAGGAGTCAGGTTCAATAAATAACATAAAATACCATGAAAATCTGTATGGGCTAATATGGAACAATTTCCAGAATATATTAAATAAAAACTGCACAGTGCTTCATTTCTGTATTAAAAAGAATATAAAGGGGTGCCTGGGTGGTTCAGTCGGTTAAGCATCCAACTTCAGCTCAAGTCATGATCTTGCGGTTCAGGAGTTCGAGTCTCGCATCAGGCTCTGTGCTGACGGCTCAGAGCCTGGAGCCTGCTTCGGATTCTGTGTCTCCCTCTGTCTCTGCTCTTCCCCTGTTCATGCTCTGTCTCTCTCTGTCTCTTTCAAAAATAAGTAAATGTTGGGGCGCCTGGGTGGCGCAGTCGGTTAAGCGTCCGACTTCAGCCAGGTCACGATCTCGCGGTCCGTGAGTTCGAGCCCCGCGTCAGGCTCTGGGCTGATGGCTCGGAGCCTGGAGCCTGTTTCCGATTTTGTGTCTCCCTCTCTCTCTGCCCCTCCCCCGTTCATGCTCTGTCTCTCTCTGTCCCAAAAATAAAAAAAAATAAAAAATAAAAAAAAAATTAAAAAAATAAGTAAATGTTAATAGTAGACCCTCCCTAAGGTCTTTTAAAAAAAAAGAGAATATAAAATTCTGGACAGATACAGAAGAGACTGTTACTCGTAGTTGACCATGGATGGGGCTGCTTATTTGGGAAAAAAAGTTTTCTTCCTTATAAACTTTTTCATGTTGATTAACTTTTTACACTGTACATGTTAACTATTTTCCGTGTATTTTTTAATTTAAGGAAAAAATAAATATGTCGGGGCGTCTGACTTGCTCAGTCAGTGGAGCATGTGACTCTTGAATCTCGTGAGTTCAAGCCCCATGCTGGAGGTAAAGCTTACAGTGAATGGATCAATCAATCAATCAGCCAGTACAATGAATCAGTCAATCAATGAATCCATCAGCCAGGTTGACATTAATAAAATGGAGCTGTTTAGGAAGCATGTGTTTTGTGTTTCCCCTGCAGCTCTCTGGATGAGACCACCTACGAAAGACTGGCAGAGAGGACACTGGACTCCTTGGCAGAGTTTTTTGAAGACCTCGCAGACAAACCTTACACACTGAAAGACTATGATGTCTCATTTGGGGTACCTCTTAGCTCATTTTCTTTTTCTTTTCTTTCTTTTTTTTTTAATAACTTTTTTTCATGTTTATTTTTGAGAGAGAGAGAGGCAGAGCATGAGCAGGGGAGGGGGAGAGAGAGAGGGAGGCACAGAATCAGAAGCAGGCTCCAGGCTCTGAGCTGTCAGCACAGAGCCCGACGTGGGGCTTGAACCCGTGAACCGCCAGATCATGACCTGAGCTGAAGTCGGATGCCTAACTGACTGAGCCATGCAGGCGCCCCTTTGCTTATTTTCATTATTCTGCTTCTTCCCTAAGAATTCTAGCTCACTAAAATAAAGAATTCCCCTCTAGGGGAGCCAAGCATCCAGCAGCGTGCGGTTACGTGTCGGACCGAAAGATTGGAGACGGTGTTGGAGCCTTGCTCCACCAGGCTTGTGACCTTGGGCAAGTCACAGCCTCTGTTTCTCCTTAAGTCCTATTTCTTCTTGCAAACAGTGGTTCTCAAGCTCCACTCAATACCTATAAAGGTAAATGGGAGAAGAACCCAGGCGTATGTTTGTCTAGCAAGAGGCCTCTGATGCAGGCCTGGGGAAGCCTGAGCTAGACTTCTGCTTAAGCAGGATGTGTTCAGAGCACGCAGACCTGGGTCCCACTCCTGGAGATTCTGATTCATAGGTCAGGGTGTACTCTCAGGAAGCAAATTCTTGAAAAGCTCACCTGGGATTCTAATGTGCACCCTGGGTCCCACCCCTAGAGATTTTTATCTGGGAGTATGTCCCAAGCAAGGCACGGGAGCTTTTTAACGTTTTTATAATCAGGGCACCTGGGTGGCTTAGTCTCTTGAGCATCTGACTCTTGATTGCAACTCAGGTCATGGTCCCAGGGTGGTGGGATTGAGCCCTATGTCAGGCTCTATGCTGATCATGGAGCCTGCTTAAGATTCTCTCTCTCCCTCTTCCCCTCTCCCCTGCTCGCCAGTGCTCTCTCTCTTTCTAAACAAACCAACAACAATAAAGTTCTGTAATCAGTCCGTCCCCAGATAATCCTAATATGCAGCTGGCGTGAGCCCCAGATCCCGGAAGCCAAGGCAGTGCTGTTGTGCACCGACTGACCACCGGGTGGCAGACTTGAGTAAGGGGCCACCTTTGGATTTACAATTCTGTTGAGGCCTTAGGGACCAGCTCCCTCTTGGCCAGGAGAAAATCCCCCACGGAGGTTAATCCTCTTGACAGCAGTTAATTAATAGTTGGAAGTGTCATGAAGTGTGCATTTTGGATTAAACCATGGAATTATTTAGGACGACCAGCTGTCAGGCGTAAGTGATAGAAATGGTGTTGGATATTGCCGTGGAAACAGAAAAGGGACTCCACCGGATGGAGTAGGTAGCAGAGTCTGGAAGATTTCAAGCCTGGTTGTAAGGATAGGGAGGGACTTCGAGGTCAAAACAGAGGCAACGGGGCGAGACAGGATTGGATGCCTTCCAGGCGATTGCGGTCAGCTCAAAACGCAGCATCTTCCGGGTAGGGCTCTAGAAATGCCTGTGCGGACAGCCTCAGAAGGCAAGTTGCTCGGGAACCATTACAGACTGGCCTCCCCAGCTTGACTGCCTGTGGGCTGATGGAGCTGGGGCGTTAACAGCTCTCCTCTCCCCCGGCCTCCCCATCAGGGGCTGGCTGGACTTAGAGGGAAACCAAGTCTCGGGCTGACCTCGGCCTTACATACAAACATTCATTGACATTGGATAAGCGTCCAACTTTGGCTCAGGTCGTGATCTCATGGTTTGTGAGTTTGAGCCCTGCATCGGGCTCTGCACTGACAGGGAGGAGCCTGCTTGGGATTCTCTCTGCCCCTCCCCGCCCCTCTCAAAAGAAATACAATTTTTTTTTAAATGGCACAGAAACAGTCCCACCACTCATTCTTATAAGATTAGTGAGATTACTTAGTGACTCGGGTATTTTGCACGAGTGTTTTCATTAGAAGCACGTGGGGCAGTATTCTTGGAGCGGGATTCTGTTTACCTCCCTGAATCAGGCAGCCAATGTTCCTGGTGAGTGGTGGGCCACAGGACCTTCCTGAATCTTCCCTGCGGAGTCTCTCTCTAAAGAGTGACCCAGCTGCTGGGCTTTCTGTAAACCATTCCAGTAAGGGAGGCACCTGTGTTTTTCTGGCCAGAAAAACCTTCAGTATCACTCTCCTCAGCAGGGGAAAATTACTTCTAACAAATCATTTGCTAATTAGGAAATTCTCTAGTATAGATGTAGAAACTAAAGGCTTATATAGTAGCTGCCTCTGTTATTGGGACTTCTGATAAAGAACTTTGAAATGCTGGGGTGCCTGGGTGTCGGTTAAGTGTCCGACTTCGGCTCAGGTCACGATCTCACGGTTCATGAGTTTGAGCCCGCCATAAGGCTGTCTGCCGTGAGCACAGAGCCCGCTTCAGATCCTCTTTCTACCTCTCTCTGCCCCTCCTCATTCCCTCTCTATCTCTGTCAAAAATAAACAAACATTAAAGATGAAAAGAAAAGACACTTAAAAAAAAAAAAAAGAAGAACTTTGAAATGCTATCTACCCTGGGGTGTGAATTCCTGATTAGTCTCCCAGGCGCTACCTAACTTATATATTCCACATATAAATCTATTGAAACTACATTGTAGGCAATAGAACACCTGTAACACTATCACTTGAGCTTTGTTGGGGTGCCATCTTTCCCTGTCCCCAGGGTCCGGTTGGGCATCACCTCCCCTGGGAAGTCCTCCTAGATGCTCCAGGCAGATACCGCCCTTACCTTCTTGCCCAGCACGCTGAGAAGGACTCCATGGAGCACCGATCGCCCCGTGTTCTGTCTATTTACACATCAGCTCCCATGGCTAGACCAAGCGCCTCGGCAGCCAGGACACCGTCCATTCTGGGTGTCCCCAGCACCCGCAACACGGCCAAGTTACATGACAGGGATTTAACAAGTGTCGATTCAGTACGTACATGGAACGGCGCCCACTTACTTTAACAAAACACACTTCCACTGATGCCGGTCAGCATCATCGGTATTTTCCCAACTTGCTACTGGCCGAGTGGACAGATCAAAGTGGTAATCCAGACAGGCATAAGAATACGTTCGTTCCGTTTGCTCCCTGTGCAGTAGGAGACGTGAGCAGCTCCTGACTGTTGCGTCTTCCTGTCCGTGGGGTGGGTAATGTTGGGGGTCAGTGTCTGGGTCCAGGCCTCACCCCCACCGGCACTGCCATTAGAGGGGACACCACCAGAGCGGAAAGTACCGCCCGTCCCTAGGCCTCTGTGGCGTCTGCTGCTCGTGACCGGCGAAATCTGACCAGAGAGCACCCTGCTCTCTGAGGGGTTGATTCCAAGCCACCTTCCTTTTGTGCCTGCTGGAGCCCTGGCCCCTGACATTTTGATGAGAATTGGTTTGCAGTCATGTTCTTTACTCACTAAGCTGTTGGCATATCGCAGCCAGACATTTCTTAACCTTTTCTGGGCCTTCTCCGGAGAAAATCTTCCCCGAACACCTATGAGTACAATTTCAGCTTTGCAGCGGGGGCTTTCGCAGATACCTGAACACTACCTCTGGGTCCCAGGTCACGGACCCTTGCTCAGAGGCAGCATTTTATTGGCTATGGAGACAAATCATCTAGCTTCTCATCCTGGATTTGTATTTTCTTTCCAAGAGTCCTTTAAAAAAATTTTTTTTGGACTGTTTATTTATTTTGAGAGAGAGAGAGAGAGAGAGAGAGAGAGAGAATCCTAAGCAGGCTCCATGCTGTCAGTGCAGAGCCCAACGCAGGGCTCGAACCCACTAACCGTGTGATCATGACCTAAGCTGAAATCAAGAGTTGGATGCTTAACCCACGGAGCCACCCAGACGCCCCTGGCGAGCGAGCGTCCTTAAGCGAATGAGCTTAACTCCTGGGAGTGGCAGGTTCTTCAGCTGTAGAGTGAGTGACATCCCTCCACCTCTCCGATTTCTATTAGGGATTGAATTTTAAAATGCTACACGCTCATTATTCTTACTCTTTAAGAGGAAGTTGTATCTGTATTTGAAGTATGGGAAGCCACGTACACATGAAATCGCCTGACTCCGCCTGCCATCCCGTGTGTGTCTGTTGCTACAAAGTGAGCGAGCGACAGCGGAAATTGCTCCTTTTGCTGCCATATGTGGAGGGCTGATACTGACTGGCAGGAATAAGCCGCCACCCGCTGCGGCCAAGGGCTCTTCTGATTGTGTGGTGCCCAGGTCAGCAGCGACAGACTGTTTCAACTCTCTCCCCACTTCCCCTGCCCTCCTCTGCGTTTAAGTTGGCCCACACTCCCAAAGCAGTCTCCGATTGCCCCTTAAGGAATAATGCTAATGAACAAAAAGCCCGCTTCATCTGGTCTCCTTGGGGCCGGTTCTGAAAGCATTAAAACTCCTGGTGACCCAGTAAGGCAGCTTAGTTTCCTTCCGCTCCTTCCCTCCTCTTGCCAGTTTCCTCTGGAAACAGCCGCTGGCTCCACAGGGGAAAAGTACTGACACACAAAGAACAGGAGGAGGGTGGGGACTAAGTGCTGAGACCTTCTGCCTTGTGTAACCTGGCCCTTAACGTCACGCACGTTATCACCGTGCCTGGTCACCCTCCGCTCCGTTCCCGCCTCCGCCGATGTAGGTTTGCGTCCATCCGGTATTTTGCACAGAGAACGGATGTGCTGCACACTGAAGGCGCTTGGGTGAAGAGACAAATCGGGGCGCCTGGGTGGCTCAGTCCGTTAAGCACCGGACTTTTAGCTCAGGTCATGATCTCACTGTTCGTGGGTTCGTACCCCGCGTCAGGCTCTGTGCTGACAGCTCAGGGCCTGGAGCCTGCTTCGGATTCCTGTCTCCCTCTCTTTGCCCCTCCCCAACTCGGGCTTTTTTTTTTGTCTCTCTCTCTCTCTCTCTCTCTCAAAAATAAATAAACATAAAAAAAAAAAAGAAAAGACAAATCTGCACTCAAGGTGCTTGAAGTGGTGGAGGAGAGGGGGTCTGTGCCCGGCTAACAGGCGGGTGGCTCAGATGCAGGGAGGAAGGCACAGAAGGGCTGTGGGGGCACCCACGCACAGGCTCTGGCCCCAGCTGCGGGGTGTCAGGGTAACCACGCCAGAAGTGCCTCAGCTGGGGCTGCTGGTCTTGGGGGTGGGGGGGGGGAAGGGGTGCTGCAGAGAAGCTGCTGGGGCCCGCAGCGGGCGGGGAGGTGGTGGGAGACAGCTTGCAGCCTGTGCATCTGGAAGAAATCTCACAGTTGCTTTATGAATATGCTCTTTGTGAAGGAGCAGCCAGTTCCCTGGAATCCTTGCAGAAGATTTTGAGTTGGAAGGGGCGCCTGGGTGGCTCGGTCGGTTAAGCGTCCAACTTCGGCTCAGGTCATGATCTCACGGTTCATGAGTTCAAGCCTCGCATCGGCTCTCTAGGTCAGCACAGAGCCTGCTTAGGCTCTGTCTCCCTCTCTCTCTGCCCACCCCCCTGCTCACGCACGTGCTCGCTCTCTCTCTCAATGAAACAAGAAAAAAAAAAAGGTTCTGAGTTGGAAAGAGATGATTTTGGCTTTGAGCAAATAGGATCTGCCACCCCTGACTGGTCTCCTGTTCTAAGGCACGACAGTGATCAGGGGTGTGCACAGGGAGCACCCACGCCCCTCCATCGGTGCACAGAGAGAGTCTCTGAAGGAGGCAGCACAGATGTTGTCCTGAGGAAGGGGGCAGGGCTGAGACTCGGACCCCACTCTCTGTTCTCTCCTCTGCACCTACCCCTCCTTCATCGTGGGGGACAAGGAGGCACGGCGGGGCATTGAAGGACCAGATAGGTCACACTGGAAACAGTGAACATCTTGAACCCCTGAGCCCGGTATCTCATGAAAGAATAAGCCATGAAAGTATGTACGGGGGGAGAAGGAATGGGGAATGACTGCTTTTGGCTGCGGGGTTTCTCTTTGGGGTGATGGAAATAGTCTAGAATTAATGATGTTTGCACACGTTATGAAATACTAAATGAAATGAAAATGAAAAACACGTTGTGAAATACTAAAAACTACTAAATTGTACAGTTTTTTTTTTTTTTTTAATGTTTATTGATTTATTTATTTTGAGAGAAAGAGAGCGGGGGGAGGGTTAGAGAGAGAAAATCGCAAGCACGTTCCACTCGGTCAGTGCAGAGCCTGACGTGGGGCTCAAACCCACGAACCGTGAAATCATGACCTGAGCCAAAATCAAGAGTCAGACACTTAACTAACTGAGCCACCCAGGAGCCCCCGAATTGTACCGTTTTAAGACACATGTAAGTAAATGAAAGGTGGTAGTTCTACCAAAATAGTAAAGGTGGGTTTCAAGAAAAAAAATTTTACAAGACGTACTTATGGGGCACCTGGCTGGCTCAGTGAGTGGAGCATGTGATTCTTGATCTTGGGGTCACGAGTTCAAGCCCCACACTGAGTGTACAGATGATTTAAAAAATAAAAAATAAACTTTAAAAACAAACTTATGTACCCTTTGCTCCCAGCCCTTTTCAGAATGCATTTAAAAACTGGCAGACATGCCTGAGAGTGAACAGCTTATATCCGTGGTTCATGGGATTGAGAGAGCACTTTGTGTTATGTAAGGAACAACCTGTTTTGGACCCACACAGACCTGGACTTAAGATCAGCTCTCTCAGTTCCTACGTATTCCTTATTCCCCGGTCCCTGTGTCCCTCACCTGTAAAACGGGAATAACGATTCCCATCTCTGATGGTCACGACCACGGTGGAAACACTTTTACACAAAATGCCAAACACCAAGCCTGGCACAGAGTGGGGTACTAGACGTTAGTGGTTACTACTTTTATTGATGTTTTCATTTTATTTACACTCTCTGTATTCCTGATGTCTGTGCGATTTTTGTTTCTTTTTTAATCAGAAAAAATGTTATTGAAAATAGCCTGGGTGGCTCAGTCGGTTAAGCATCTGACTGCGGCTCAGGTCATGAACTCAGCTCGTGGGTTCGAGCCCCACATCGGGCTCTGTGCTGACAGCTCGGAGCCTGGAGCTGGTTTTGGATTCTGTGTCTCCCTCTCTCTCTGCCCCTTCCCTGCTCGCACTCTGTCTCTCAAAAATAAACATTAAAAAATAAATAAATAAATAAAATATATATATATAGCCCAATAGAGTCCTCCTCATCCCTTGCCCATCAGTTAAATTATTATTATTATTACTATTGTTATTATTATTACTGTGGTCTACCTTTTTAATAGCTCTTTGTGTTTGAGAACCAAACACAAAGTGTTCTCAGAAGCATTCGGGGCCTCTTGATTGGACAGGGGCTCTAGAAGCCCAGAGAAGGGTGGCCGTGTGTTTGCACGGGTTATGCCTCGGGCGGGGAGCCTTGAGAGAGCCTCCCTCCTGCACAGCAGCTCCAGTAAAGGGAACTGAGCTGTGTAGCTGCTGCTATAAGATCCTGCACATTCTAAAGAGACCTCAGACCTTGGGAGTAAAGGGCCCCTTTGTTGAAAGAGTGTTTTCAAATTTAAATGAGCACTTATTGAGCGAAGATGGACCAACTCGTTTTTTAAAGAATTCAGGCCTCTTGTAGGGGAAAATAAAGCCCTTGAGAGCAGCCTGTGAGATGTGTGGGAAGGGTCTGAGAATAAAACTAGCCTGGAGTGTCAGCCTTCTACTAGCAGAGCAAACGTTATCGCTCTTTTTTTTTTTAATGTTTATTTATTTTTGAGAGAGAGAGAGCAGGAAAGAGGCGGGGGGGGGGGGTGGGGGAGACAGAGTTTTTGAAGCAGGCTCTGTGTTGACAGCAGAGAGCCCAACGTGGGGCTCGAACTCACGAACCACGAGATCATGACCTGAGCCAAAGTCCGATGATTAACCGAGGGAGCCACCCTGGCACCCCTAAGATTGCTCTTGTAAGACAAGCAAAGCAGGTAGTTTACTTCTTTCTTTCTTGCATTTTTTCCTTGTTTTGGTAATGAACTTGTCCTGTCCGATGTTTGGGCTGACATGGCTCTCTGGTGGAGTTGGTGTCTGCCTTTTTTTTTTAAAGTAGGCTCCATGCTCAACGTGGGTCTTGAACTCTCAACCCTGAGATCAAGAGTCAGATGCTCCACCGACTGAGCCAGCCAGGCGCCCCGGTGTCTGCATTTTTTAAAGCCCTCTTGTGTGTTCTGGCTGGTAGTTAAGGGAACCAAGGTAGCAGGCGGGATTCGGGGCCTCCCATTTGCCAGCTGTAAGACCTCAGACAAGCTGCGGCTGTGTCCTCACCTCGAAAGGGGAATAATGATAATTCTTGCCTTGCTGGCCTCGCAGGGAGTAAGAGAAAGCAGGATGAGGTCCAAGGATTATTGTGATTAATCACAGTCTTGCCCGGAGAGCAGTGTGCTTTCCACATGACCTGCCGATTCTATACACGAAAGACGTCTCTTCAGGGTGTATATATATTGTGTGCTTGTATAAATGGACCGTATCCAGGTCTGAAGCAATTGTGCCCAAGAGCTAACTTTGTCTTTTATTTTCCTCCTGATCCACTAGAGTGGTGTTTTAACAGTTAAACTGGGTGGAGATCTAGGAACCTACGTGATCAACAAGCAGACCCCAAACAAGCAGATCTGGCTGTCTTCACCATCCAGGTAGGTCCCGAAGTCAAAGCCTGGCGGTGTTCAGCTCGCGTGCGATGTGGTGTCGCGGACCCTTTAAAGGGGGTGCCACTTTGTGGGCGGGCGCTTGTAAGCACACCTCTCCCGATGCTTTGCGCTCCCCCCATCCTTGTAGGATGGTCAACTCTGCTTCTGTACCTTCTGTCTGCCAATCATCTGGCGGATATTGAGATGTCCGTGAGATCAGAAGCAAACAGTTTAGAACTTTTCAGAACCTGGCCCGGACTGTCTTTCTCTATTAAATCATTGCCCGGCCTTTTGAAAAGCCAACTTGTGATACTGCAGCATTGGAAGGAGTTACCCTTCGTCTTCAGAGCAGGTTAAAGTTTGACCTCTAGCTTGTTTTGAGCATCTCCGCTAGAGGTCGGTTGAATTCCCTCCACGGAATTAGGCGGCTTGGCCTGTGGAGGTGGAAGAGCCTCTTAAGCTTCGACTCCAGGGCATTGAATCCCTCCTGCCTCTCCCACTGACCTTTTTCAATCCAGTGGAATAAAAGATTGTGTTGTAGGCCCCCCGCCCATGCTGCATCTCAAGGCCTGAGAACGTGCACGCAGAGAGGGTCCCTCATCCGTCTGGATCCATCTGGATCCATCTGGATCCGTCTGGGTGGTTGTTAGAGAGTTATAGAGAGACACTCACAAAAAGCTCTCAGACCAGCCTTCCTGGGCCATTCGTTAGCACTTCCAAAGAGAACACACACTGTGAATTGGGAAAGGTCCAAATATAACCAGGACGGAGTTCTTTGAAAGCCCAGTAGTATTTGCATTAAAAAAAAAATTGTAACTGTTCTCCTGTCCCAACGTTCACATAATTTTTAGGCAGTTAATATTATACTGTTTATCATGCAAGGGTGTGTAATTATCGGTTCAAAATAAGTAAAGCGTTGTGCCTCCTTCACCCCAACCTCATCGAGGAAGTAGGTTATAATTTAACAAAAACAATCCCAGAAATCACTCATTTCTAGCAAGGCCCCTTACAGATTGCATTGGTTTTTTAGACCCAGCCAGTTTATTTGAAGTTGGATGTTTTACCCTGTGTGGGCCAATCACACTGTTCTCTTTGGCCTCAAACAGTTGTCCCAACCCCCACCAGAGTGGTGATAACTGTCCATGCTTACCTTCACCCCCGGAGGAACTGGACGAGAAACTGGGTGAATCAATTCAAACGCAGCCATCACCTTTGGGGACCGGTGGCTGTATAAATACCGGGCAGGCCACCGGATCCCCCGGTGATGGCTCAGTTCCCTCCATGTTGTATCTGGAGGCTGAAAAAGCCCGCCTCGTGTTTGGACACACCTGCCAGTGATGGGCTCCTAGCCCAGGCTAGTTTAGACTGTCATTCTTGATGGGAATCTGGAAAGAAAATCTGCCAAGGAGCCACATACTATCACAGGTGCTGTGTTCCCCAAGGAAAAAAAGGGTTATTTTCCACTGGACTTTTCACGCCCAAAATAATCTTTCATGGGGCTGCATTTCTGATATTTTGGGGGCTTTTTTCAGATGACAGCTTTTTGGGGGGTGTAGAAACATTGGCCTTCCCCGGCCACCCTGCCCACTCGGGGAAGTTGTAGGACGGGATACAGCAGAGGCCTGGGTGGGCACCGGGATGCCAGTGTCTTGACTCCAAGCCCTGGGGGGCAGTGGAGGGGTCTGGGGGGTTCTCACGGTCTACCTGGCACTCCGGCAGCAAATCGGACACCGGGGCCAAGCGTGTGTTCCGTGGATTTGGTCCAGACTGTCAGCTCTTGGTATGTGGCCCAGATACTTTGTATGTAGCAGGTTGTGCATATTGAACCAAGCCCTCTGTCCTTTTGGCTTACCCCTCTCATTTCCATTATTAGGCAAGGTTCAAACCCCAGCATTTGGTTGATAATACAGAGACCTTTCATGTTTTTATAGCCCCCAAAGATGCTCCCCTTCTAAGCGTCCTTCTTCCCTGGCAAACTCCCCCCAGTCTTGACTTCGGGAGATCTCTGCCTGAGTGTGCAGGTGAGCCCAGCGCCCCTTCTCGTGGGCCCCTGGGGTTCTCTGCTTCACCCCCATTGGGGCATCACGGTGGACCAGCACTGTCTGCTGGCTTGCCCACCCCCCCCACCCCCTGCACTAGGCCGAGAGGAGGCAGGACTGATGGGCACAGTTCTGCACCTCTGGAATGACACCACACGTCAAAACCCAAGCTCGCCCAGGCCCACACAGATGCTGCATCCCAGCATGAATGGATGGATGGATACTCTTGTTCCCTGGGTGAGCTTGAGGTGGAGGAACTCTCCATTTCGTTGGCTTAAAATTGAATTAAGGAAGGGGCGCCTGGGTGGCTCAGTCGGTTAAGCGTCCAACTTCGGCTCAGGTCATGATCTCGCTGTCCGTGGGTTCGAGCCCCGCGTCGGGCTCTGTACTGACAGCTCAGAGCCTGGAGCCTGTTTCAGATTCTGGGTCTCCCTCTTTCTCTGACCCTCCCCTGTTCATGCTCTCTCTCTCTCTGTCTCAAAAGTAAATAAACGTTAAAAAAAAATTGAATTAAGGAAAAAAATATTTTTTTTTAAATAGTTTAGATGTTTGCCAGGGGCTGGGGAGAGGATTGTGAGGGAGTAACTGCTCAATGGATACACAGTTCCCTTTTGCGGGGTGAAGGGTTTTGGTAGATAGAGGTCGTGGTTGCACATGTTATGAAGGTACTAAAATAATAGTAAGAAGAAGAATATTGGTAAGGGACAAATCATGCCAGTGGTACACAAATGGCCATAATTTTAAAAAACACTCTGGGGGCGCCTGGGTGGCTCAGTCGGTTAAGCGTCCGACTTCAGCTCAGGTCATGATCTCGTGGTTCGTGAGTTCAAGCCCCACGTCAGGCTCTGTGCTGACTGCTCAGAGCCTGGAGCCTGTTTCAGATTCTGTGTCTCCATGTCTCTCTGCCCCTCCCCCATTCATGCTCTGTCTCTCTCTGTCTCAAAAATAAATAAACGTTAAAAAAAATTTTTTTAAATAAATAAATAAAATAAAAACCAGTCTGGAGTGCCTAGGAGGCTCAGTCAGTTAAGTGTCCAACTTCAGCTCAGGTCATGATCTCATAGTTCGTGGGTTCAAGCCCTGCATCGGGCTCTGTGCTGTTCAGAGCCTGGAGCCTGTTTCGGATTCTGTGTCTCCCTCTCACTCTTTGCCCCTCCCCCTCACACACTGTCTGTCTGTCTGTCTGTCTCTCTCTCTCTCTCTCTCTCTCTCAAAAAGAATAAAGTAAACTTTAAAGAAAAAAAAAACCCACCGCCTCTGACATAGCACATATCATACATGAGTTGGGAAAAGCAAAAGCTCAGAATGTCATCTGCAGACTCGTGGAGAGGGTTCAGACGTTTTCAGGACTCATGAATCGTTCCGGAGGGTTCCCTGTGTACTTGGTCTTAGAAAGAAAGACCCCGAGACAAGACAGGCGTCTGCCTTGTGAAACGTACTAGCTGGAGCGTCAATGCGGCCGGTGTCTGGGTGGCCGCGTGTGGGGGTCAGCATCTCTCCGCGCAGACCCTCTGAGGATCTGTTGTGTCTTGCAGTGGGCCGAAGCGCTACGACTGGACCGGGGAGAGCTGGGTGTACGCCCACGATGGCGTGTCCCTCCACCAACTGCTGACCACCGAGCTGACGGAAGCCTTGAAAACCAAATTGGACTTATCTTCTCTGGCCTATTCCGGGAAAGGCACCTGACGCCCAGCCCAATTCCAAAGACGTTAAGAGCTGTGATGCCAAGACCCCTCCTTCGTCCTGCCGCCGAGTGTCTGGTTTTTTTCCATTGCCACCTTTGAGGACACTTGCATTGCTGGGAATGGCGCCCTAGAAAGAATGCGTGGCCTCCCACCCTCCCCCAGGTTCGGATGTTTAATTTCCACAGTTTGTTTTTGGATTTATTGTCCGGTTTCCTCCCTCACAGGATATCACTTCTCTTTTATAATCGTCCATATGCTCCTACATTTGTATGTAGCCTTACAACCAGGAAAAATCAGAAGGGAAACTTCCAGGAGAAAAGTGACTTGATTTCACTATCCATTCTTTGAAGGACTCAACTGCAAAAAGCCACGTGAAAAGCAGCTGGCCGGCCTCATCTTTCTGTCCCCAAATGAGCCTCATTAAAGAGTTGCCTATAAATGCTCCCTGCCACGCCTCTTGAAATTGTAAACAGGGGCGCCTGGGCGGCTCCGTCGATTAAGTAACCGACTTCAGCTCAGGTCATGATCTCACAGTTTGTGAGTTCGAGCCCCACGTTGGGCTCTGTGCTGACAGCTCAGAGCCTGCAGCCTGCTTCAGATTCCGTGTCTCCCTCTCTCTCTGCCCCTCCTCCGCTCTTGCTCTGTCTCTGTCTCTCAAAAATAAATAAATGTTAAAAAAAAAATTAAAAAAAAAACAATAAATTGTAAACACTTCTCAGCCCTTTGGAATGAAAGTGTCGTTGACATTCAGGAATTCTCAAACCAAAGGTCATTCTCTCTTTGCACTTTGTGTCTGCCAGGGTGTGGACTGCTAGAGACTCAGGGTGATGTGATGCCTTTTCTTCCACAGAGACACACACACACGTCCATATGCACACATTTCATTAATTGTGTGTGTGTTTGTATATTTTTTAAATGTTTATTTTATTTTTGAGAGAGCATGAGCAGGGGAGGAGCAGAAAGAGACGGGGACAGAGGATCTGAAGTGGGCTCCATGGTGACAGCAGAGAACCCAACGTGGGGCTCGAACTTACCAACTGTGAGATCATGACCTGAGCCAAAGTTGGATGCTTTAGTTGACTGAGCCACCCAGGCGCCCCTGTGCGTGCGTGCGTGTGTGTGTGTTTAAGTTAAAGGTGCTTCTAGAATCAGCTGCTATAGCACAGGTCTGAGAATGCAAAGAATCTCCCAAAGACAAGAGGGGAAAAGGAACCATCTTCATAAGCTCGTGGGTGTAGTATTATAAGCTAGGTCAGTAGTATAATCAGCTAGGTCACGGGGGTGAGGAGGTGCTTTGTAAATTATGAAGAACCACATAAATAAAAAGATGTTCATGTTAACGTAAGGAGCCCCTGTCCTTCCCTTGGCTCAGGTCACCCTCTTCTTGGGAAAGAAATGTTTCTCAATGACAAGTATGTGCAAACCTGTGGCATCATGGTTGTCTGTCTCTGGGTGGGTTTCACAAGCTCCCTGGACCTCGGTTTCCCCTTGTGTTAAATGAGAGGGTAGAACCGCATAGAATATAGTCGTATAGTCACTTCCCTGGGTGGCTCAGTCAGTTAAACGTCCGCTTCGGCTCAGGTCATGATCTTCCAGTTCATGAGTTCCAGCCCTGCTTCAGGCTCTGTGCTGACAGTTGGAGCCTGGAGCCTGATCCGGATTCTGTGACTCCCTCTCTCTCTGCCCCTCCCCTGCTCACACACTTGTCTCTCACTTTCTCAAAAATAAATACACATAAAAGAAAGAAAGAAAGAAAGAAAGAAAGAAAGAAAGAAAGAAAAGGAAGGAAGAAAGAAAGAGAAAGAAAGAAAGAAAGAAAGAAAAGGAAGGAAGAAAGAAAGAAAGAGAAAGAAAGAAAGAAAAGAAAGAAAGAAAAAAAAAGAAAGAAAGAAAAAAGAAAGAAAGAAAGAATGTAGTCAATTCCCAATCCAGACATTCAGTGGTCCTGTTAACAGGCTGGTTTTATTTCCTTCTGGTAGACAAGGAGATGACAATGAATGATTTTTTTTTAAGCTGTAGAGTAAATATGGTTATTGGTTTGCTCTACTTGAACTTCAGTTGAATTCAAGTTCATATAATACCCATCTGATCGTGTCCTTGCCGTTGGCAGCTTGTGCTGTAGACTGAATGTCTGTATTCCCCTGAAATTCCTGCGTTGAATCCCAACCCCCAGTGTGATGGCATTAAGAGGTAGGGGCCTTTGGGAGGTGATTAGGTCATAAGGACAGAGCCTCTTGAATGGAATCTGTGCCCTTATAAAAGAAACCCCAGGGAGCCCCTCACCCCTCCCACCATGTGAGGACTCAGTGAGAGGACAGTCATCTATGACCCGGGGAGCAGAACTTCACCAGATACTGAATATGCTGGGCCTTGATCTTGGACTTCCCAACATCCAGAACCGTGGGAAATAAATTTCGGTTGTTTATAAGTTACCCAAGGCTATGGTATTCTCTTATAGCAACCCAAATGGACAAGACACCTGCCACACCATAGTACCTTATTTTAATCTTTACTGATCTGCATGTTACACATGAAAAAAACAAAGCTCAGGAATATAAAAAATTACCCAAAGTAACCTGTTTGGTTACTTTTTAAGTTTATTTATTTATTTTGAGAGAGGGAGAGAGAGATCATGAACAGGGGAGGGGCAGAGAAAGAGGGAGAGGGAGAATCCCAAGCAGGCTCTGTGCTGGCAGCAAAGAGCCCAGCTCAGGGGCTTAGGCTCAGGAACTGTGAGATCATGAAAAGAACTTTTTTTTTTTTTTACGTTTTTATTTATTTATTTTTGACAGAGAGACAAAGAGCGCAGGGAAGGGGCAGAGAGAGAGGGACAGAGAGAGAATCCCAAGCAGGCTCCATGTTGCCAGCACAGAGCCAGATGGGGGCTTAAACTCACAAACTGTGAGATCGTGACCTGAGCCCAAACCACCAGTGGAACACTTAACCGACTAAGCCACCCAGGCGCCCCAAAAAAACAACTCTTAACAATAGAACGATATAAACAAATGCTAAATGGATATTTAAAAATTTCCTTTCTTCAAAATAATTTTATTTTTTAGTTTAAGTGTCATAGGTCAGTACCAGTGAGAAAAAAAATAAAATTGTGTGTGTGTGTGTCTATATCTTGCTTTTCACGGAAGTTTCACTATCTTGCTTACTTGAAATTCAGTTAAGTGATGCACTCCCCTATCTGAGACACAACATAAAAAAATATATTTAAGAGGCGCTTGGGTGGCTCAGTCAGTTAAGCGTCCGACTTCGGCTCAGGTCATGATCTCGCTGTTCGTGAGTTCGAGCCCGACACGGGGCTCTGTGCTGACAGCTTAGAGCCTGGAGCCTGTTTCAGATTCTGTGTCTCCCTCTCTCTCTGACCCTACCCCATTCATGCTCTGTCTCTCTCTGTCTCAAAAATAAATAAACGTTTAAAAAAAAAAAAAAAAAAAAAAATATATATATATATATATATATATATATATATAATCAGGGTGCTATAACCAAAGAATGTAAATTAGGGATCTGTGCCTTTTTTTTTTTTTGAGATAGGGAGCGGGGAAGGGGCAGAGAGAGAGAATCCCAAGCAAGCTCTGCACTGTCAGACTGGAACCCAACGTGGGCCTCAATCCCGTGAATCAGGAACCATGAGATGGTGACCTGAGCCAAAATCAAGAGTCACATAGATGGAGTTAGCCACCCACGCGCCCCAGGGGATCTGTGCTCCTAATACTTTCCTTGTGGGCTAGCTCTTCAGACCTATTTACTTTTACTTTACATACAATGCTGACTGTTTTAATTATTTAGGTTCTAAGGCCCTGGGAGATTCCTATCTAAGGTGTGAAAGAACTACAGCCCCAAGAACAGCCACAAGGGAGGAATAAAAACTTTCTCCGAGCAGCAAACTGGAAAAGCACCACAGTGTGAGGCCAGGAGCCTCCCATACCTCAGACCCAGGAACACTATCACGTTTATGGGATCACCCACATTAAGGATGAGTTTTCAGGGAAAAGTTGTAAGTGTTCAGTATTACATGTTAAAGGAGGCAAGAAAATATGCGATATGGGGCGCCTGGGTGGCTCGGTCGGTTAAGTGTCCGACTTCGGCTCAGGTCATGATCTCACGGTCCGTGAGTTAGAGCCCCGCGTTGGGCTCTGTGCTGACAGTTCAGAGCCTGGAGCCCGTTTCAGATTCTGTGTCTCCCTCTCTCTCTGCCCCTCCCCTCTTCATGCTCTGTCTCTCTCCATCTCAAAAATAAATAAACGTTAAAAAAAAAAAATTAAAAAAAAAAAAAGAAAATATGCGATATAATTTTAGAAAGTTTTCTATTATGATTAGCTTCAATATACAAAAATCAGTATATAGAGTGGATAGACCCTTGGCCACTTGAAAATGTAACTACCCAGAACGACTTATTTTCCTCTGCTTTGAGGATACAGAGAAACACTGGGGTATGTAAAAGAGAACTTGAAATTTTTTTTATTAGAATTAAAAAAATTTACCCAAACTCTGCTACTGACTTGTTGACATCAGCCTCACATTTCTTACCTGTAAAATGGGGATGTCTAACCTGTGGCACCTGGGCCCACATGCGAAGCACTTAATACATAATAAACACTATCACATGCCCAGCACGATTTCATATTCAAATTTGGGAGTTTCCCCCAAAGTATTATCTATGACATCCTCTACACAGCCTCAGACTTAGTCAAAATGCTCATTTTGGTTACCTTGGTGATAGATTCTGATTTCCTGGAACAATTCTTCCTGCCTCCTTACAATGCTTATGTATATATTTTTAAGTTTATTATTTATTTTTGAGAAAGACAGAGAGAGTGTGAGCCGGGGAGGGGCCGAGAGAGAGGGAGAATCTCAAGCAAGCTCCGTGCTGTCAGCGAAGAGCCTGATGCAGGGCTTGAACTCACGAAACTGTGAGATCATGACCTGAGCCGAAGTCAAGAGTTGACCAACTGAGCCGCCCAGGCGCCCCTACAACACTTATATTTTACTCCATCTTCTGCATAGTTTCTAAAAACAATTTGGCCAACTTTAATAGATTGTATTAAGTCGTAAGTTTACAATATGTTTCTTAGCCTCTGCCTGCCATCATATGCTACTAAGCCCCATTGCTACATCTAAAGAAGGACCCACACTCCTAAATGTGAAGTTTGCGTGGACTGGCCGTGCAAGCTTGCCGAGGAAACCTGGCTTCACTGCTCCAAGGTATACACCAAGATGAAAATAATTTTAGGTCATGTCCAGTTGAATTCTTGGCATGGATTTATCTTCTGTAAATGAAAATAGTCACATACCAGAAGGGGAAGAAAGGCCTCTGGTATGACTTACATGAATTTTTCCTCTCGTTGAAAACTATGACTTCGTGACTATCTTTCTACGTACAGCTATTGTTAGACATTACATCACATTACTGTTAGACATCTTACGACAGTAAGAAGTGCTTTCAAATCCTCAGTTTGACCTCATTATCCATAATATCCTAAAGATCCCAATTAATGGCCCCTTTGGAATATATAAAACTGAGGTCATCATATTCTGATGTCTGCTAACAGAATGTGAGTTCACACAGTCCATCTTTTCTGGATATATTCATTAAGATGTAGACTGTCTTAACTCCCAAGAAACTGGGTAGAGAAGGAGGGGTGCCTGGGTGCTTCAGTCGGTTAAGCAACTGACTCTTGATTTCAGCTCAGGTTGTAATCTCGAGGTTCGTGGGTTCGAGCCCCATGTCAGGCTCTGCGCTGACAGTGCCGGGCCTGCTTAGAATTCTCTCTCTTTCTCTCTCTCTCTACGCCTCCTCTGCTCATGCTCTCTCTCCCAACAATAGATAGATGATAGATAGATAGATAGATAGATAGATAGATAGATAGATGAAAGGAAGGAAGGAAGGTAGGAAGGAAGGAAGGAAGGAAGGGAGGGAAGAGGGAAGGAAGGAACAAAAGAAGGAAGAAGGAAGAAAAAGAAAAAAACTGGGTAGAAAAGGAACATACATCACCATAATAAAGGTCATATATGGCATGCCCACAGCTAACATCATACTCAAAAGTGAAACGCTGAGAGATTTTCCTCTAAGATCAGGAATCAGACAATGATGCCACTCTCACCATTTTTATTCAACACACTATTAGAAGTCGTAGCCAAAGCAAGTAAGCGAGAAAAAGAAACGAAGGAAAGGAAGAGGTAAGACTGCCACTGTTTGACTGTCACTATTTGCAAATGACATGACTATACAGAAAACCTTAAAGATTCCAACAAAAAAAGTTTGCAGTTTTAAATAGTTTCTGTAAAGACTCAGGACACAAAGTCAATACACAAGAATCAGTTGTGTTTTCATACAGCAACAGTGAGTTACCTGAAAGAAAAATTAAGGAAGCAATCCCACTTACAACATCAGAAGGATTAAATACTTAGGAATGAATTTAACCAACAAAATGAAAGATCTGTACACTGAAAACCAGAAGACATTGATTAAAGAAATTAAAGAAGATACAAATAAACATAAAACTATTCTGTGTGCATGGATGAAAAGAACTAATATTGTTAAAAAGTCCAAACTACACAAGATCTGCAGATTCAGTGAAATCCCTGCCAAAATTCTAGTGGCATCTTTCATGGAAATAGAACAAATAATTGTAAGTTCTGTATGGAGCCACAAAAGGCCCTGAATAGCCAAAGCAATCTTAAGAAAGAAGAACAAAGCAGGAGGCATCACACTTAATCATTTCAAACTATACTCTAAAGTCATAGTAATCAAAACGATGGGGCGCTGGGTGGTTCAGTCGGTTAAGAGTCCGGCTTTGGCTCAGGTCATAAACTCACAGTTTGTGAGTTCGAGCCCCGCATCGGGCTCTGTGCTGACAACTCAGAGCCTGGAGCCCATTTCAGGTTCTGTGTCTGTCTCTGTGCCTCTGCCCTGTTTGTGCTCTGTCTCTGTCAAAAATAAATAAACAAAAAAAAAAAATTATTTTTTAAAGTGGTATATTATTGGTATAAAGCAAACACATAGGTGAATGGATGGCATTGAGAGCCCAGAAATAAACTCACACACATATGGCCAATTAATCTTCAGCGAAGGAGCTAAGAATATACAATTAGGAAACGGATATATCTTAATAAATGTCGGGAAAACTAAACAGCCACATGCAAAAGAGTGAAACTGGGCCCCTTTTTATACCAAACTTAAAAATCAACTCGAAATGGATTAAAAGCTTGAACCTAAGACCTGAAACTATAAAACTCCCAGAAGAAAACACAGGGGTTAGCTCCTTGATATCAGTCTTGGCAATAACTTTTTGGATTTGGCATGAAAAGAAAAGGCAACAAAAGCAAAAATAAACAAGCGGGACTACATCAAAATAAAAAAACTTTTGCACAACAAAGGAAACCATCAACAAAATGAAAAGGAAACTTATAGAATAGAAGGAAATATTTGCAAACCATATATCTGATGAAGGTTTAATAACCAAAATACACAAGAAACTCATAAAACTCAATAGCAAAATAAACAAATAAATAACCCAATTCAAAAAGAGCAAAGGACCTAATGAGACATTTTTCCAAAGAAGACAAGCAAATGGCCAACAGGTACCAAAAAAAAAAAAAAAAAAAAAAATTCAACCTCACTTATCATCAGGAAAATGTAAATCTAAAACCACAGTGAGGTATCAATCACCTCACACTATTAGAACAGCCATCATCAAAAAGACAAGAGAAAGGGCACCGGGGTGGCTCAGTGGGTTAAGCATCCAACTTTGGCTCAGGTAATGATCTCACAGCTCGTGAGTTCGAGCCCCGCATTGGGTTCTGTGCTGACAGCTCAGAGCCTGGAGCCTACTTCAGATTCTGTGTCCAGCTCTCTCTGCCTGTCTCGTGCTCACACTCAAGAGATAACAAGTGTCAGTGAGGATATGGAGAAAGAAAAACCCCTTTGCACTGGCAGTGGGAATGCAAATTGGTGCAGCCACTCTGGAAAACAGTATGGAGGCTCCTCAAGAAATGAAAAATAGAACTACCGTGTGCCCAGCAGTCCCACTTCTGGGTATATATCCAAAGGAAACAAATCCATTATCTTGAAGAGAGAGCTGCATTCTGTGTTCATTGCAGCATTATTCCTAACGGCTAAACTACAGAAACAACGTAAATGTCTGCTGATGGTTGAATGGATAAAGAAAATGTGGTACATATAAGTGTGGGTGTATGTGTGTATATATGTACACACACATATATATATACACACATACACAATGAAATATTATTCAGCCTTTAAAAAGAAGAAAATTCTGTCATTTACAACAACAAGGGTGAGCCTGGAGGGCATCATGCTAAGTGAAATAAACCAGACAGAGGATAACGAATCCTGCGTGGTACCGCTTATGTGTGAAATCTGCAAGTCAACCAATCAAATCAGTATTTTTTTCAAGTCAAATTCACAGAAACAGTAGAAAAGTGGCTGCCTGGGTTTGGGGGGAGTGGGGGAAAGAGAAGAAGGCTGGTAAAAGGGTAAAAATGTTCAGTGACAAAAAAAGAAATAGATTGTTTCTATTCTTGTAGAGATAATAAGCCAGAACTAGAGCGTTGACTCCAATAAACCAGAACAGATTTATTGAGCTGTTTACCGAAGACTTGCTTAAGCTGTTGGGTAAAGAGCTTGCACCCAGCAGGAAAATTAGCTCCCAAAGACTTTCTTCTACTCTGAAAAGTCAGGCCCCTTGAGGCTCCATCCAGGTGTAAATAAATATTAATGCAAGACAGGCTGCTACATTTCACTTCTGTTTCTCTGATGTGTGGGAACATTAGTAGCACCATATCTTGATCTTGAAGTTTTTAGCTTTTATTTCTGCCAAGTTAAGTGGAAAAGGTAGCTAAATTATACGGAAAAATAAGACAATGCCATTGCCCAGTTACTTTTATTTCCTATTCCTCCCTTCAGTGCTGAGATTTTTTCAAAAGAAAGTGGCTTAAAGAAAACCATAAGAAAAAGAAAACTGTAAAATCTTCAAGTTTCAGGGATGCCTGGGTGGCTCAGTTGGTTAAGCGTCCCACTCTTCTTTCTTTTCTTTTTTAATGTGTATTTATTTTTGAGAGAGAGCGCAAGAGGGGAAGAGGCAAAGAGAGAAAGAGACATAGAATCTCAAGTGGGCTCCACACTGACAGCGAGAGCCCAATGTGGGGCTCTATCTCACAAACTGAGATCGTGACCTGAGCTGAAGTCAGATGCTTAACTGACTGAGCCACCCAGGAGTCCCGTAAGTGTCCAACTCTTGATTTTGGCTCAGGTTGTGATCCCATAGTCATGAGATTAAGCCCTGCATTGGGCTCCACACTGAACATGGGGTCTGCTTGGGATTCTCTCTCTCTCCCTCTCTCTCTGCCCCTCCCAACTCACACACATGCTGTTTCTCTCTCTCTCTCTCAAAATAAATGTTTTTAAACAATTAAAAAAGAGTATAAAATAAATAAATAAGTGATTAAATGTATAGATAAAATCTCCAAGGTTCAAAATAATAGAAGCAGATGAATTTAGAATCAAAGTTGCTGTGTCAGGTTTCCCAGGCTGTGCACTGCACAAATCTAGGCACTGCTATTCACAGAGATTACAATAACCACCATGGTGCCACTCAGAGTTGTGCAAACTGTTCAGAGCATATCCCCTGATTGTGCTAGAATTCATCTCACCAGCCCATAAGCAAGTCTCCTCAAATGTTTCACCGAACATTCCTTAAATCTGCCCCTTCTACCTACCCACAATCAGGTCCTCATCATTTCTCACCTATATTATTATTGCAGAAGATATCTTGCTCCACCTCCCTCCCTTTCTCTCAGCCCATCTTCCATGCTGCCCCCAGAGGGAGCTTTCAAACGTGTAAATATGATCCCTTACCTTTGTAAAACCTTAGCAGAACCAGACATGAAGACTGAGCTTCTCTGACCTAACGCTGCATTGACACTGCAGTATAATTATGCCCTTATTGCCTGCAGTCGCAACACTTAAGCTACAATTCCAAACCACCACCTTCCTAAAAGCCGTGCTGTTTCACCCAGCTCTGGACTTGGCCAGCCTTGAACCCACGTTGGTCCTTATTCCCCACTTTTCTGCCTAGGGCATTTGTGTTACCTGAAAAATGTCCCTGGCACAGCCTTGCTGTGCCCTCCTCCACTGAGCCTCTTTACCTGGACCCCCTTCATTGTCCCATACTCTGTCAGTGCTCGGTATTTCTCCTTTCCACTGCTGATGGCAATGGGAAGGAACTAGTCTAGAACATGTCCCTTCTGCTGGATTATACACTCCACGAGGACAGAACTGTGTCTCCCCTGTTTACTGCTGTCCCCCCAGCAGCCAGCACGATTCCTTGTGCACAAAAAGGGCTCCATAAATGTCAAAACGAATGTGTTGTGATTACATGTTTACCAGTGTAGCCCAAGTAAATTCCAAATAAACCTAGTTCCAAAAGTGTTAACAAGAAATGTAAATTTTATAGAAAAACGGAAGGGAAGGGGGGCACTGTCAATGAAGGGTGCAGGGAAGGGAAAAAAATATTTTTCCTCTACCCATTGGGATTGTCAAGCTGGGGGCTCTATAAATTAGACTGACAAGACAGGGGCACCTGGCTGGGTCAGTCAGGAGAAAATGCAACTCTTGGTCTCGGGGTTTTAAGTTTGAGCCCCACATTGTGTGCAGAGATTACTTAAAAATAAAGTCTTAGGGGCGCCTGGGTGGCTCAGTTGGTTAAGCGTCCAACTTCGGCTCAGGTCATGATCTCACGGTCCGTGAGTTCGAGCCCCGAGTCGGGCTCTGTGCTGACAGCTCAGAGCCTGGAGCCTGCTTCGGATTCTGTGTCTCCCTCTCTCTCTGCCCCTCCCCTGTTCATGCTCTGTCTCTCTCTGTCTCAAAAATAAATAAACGTTAAAAAAAAATTAAAAAAAAAAAATAAAGTCTTAAAAAAAGAAAAGACTGGGGCGCCTGGGTGACTCATTCTGCCAAGCGTCCAACTCCTGGTTTCTGCTCAGGTCATGATTTCATAGTTCGTGAGTTCAAGCCCCGCTGACAGTGGTGTGGAGCCTGCTTGGGATTCTCTCTCTCTCTCTCTCTCTCTCTCTCTCTCTCTGCCCCTCCCCTGCTCACTCTTCTCTCTCTCTCTCTCTCTCTCTCTCTCTTAAATAAATAAATAAATAAATAGTTTGTAGTGCAGATTTTAGTTATTGTCCTTTCCACCAATAAGAGTTGTTAAATCCTTTTCCTGGCAAGGGGGAGGGAGATATATCTACAGCTGGAAATTTCCTTTAGGAATGTAAATTCCCTTTACAAAAGGAAAACTTGAGTCCTGTTTGTAGAGTTTTTCCTGAGTCTGCTGATTCTCACACTGGCCTTTGGCCCCAAATAATTCATACACCAAAAAGGCATATTTTGGAGTGACATATTCTGGTAACTTTCACTTAAGCCAAACAGTAAAGATGTACAAAACTATAAAATAATGCCAGTTTTTTAAACTCCATGTATTTTGTTGTGTTTTAAAAATACAGTTATCCTAAAATATGTCATTAATAATAATAGGTAATAATTGCCTTATTGTTCTTTATAAGTAACTGAACTAATACATATTTTTGAAAATTTCTCAGTTTTAACTTTAAATGTGGTAAAAATGGATAAATACAGCAAGCACACTGTAGGGGCCAAGGTTAGGCCAACTCAAGATGGGCCACTTTGGCATAAAAATTATCTTGAGTTAAAAAGCAATAGAAACCCTGGAGATCCAGGAAAAGCTCCTTACCTCCCCCATCAACTGCCTAAAAAGAATTTAGATATAGCACCTGCTCCAGAGAGAGAGCTCAGCACAGATAACTGTGGTTAATCTGAAATGGGTATGGTGGAGGAAGAACCCAGCAAGACCTTGTCGCATCAAAGTCCTTTATGCCCCATTGTTTCTGAGTGGCCCAGCAGGCGTTTGTTTACTAAACACTTTCTCCATTTCATCTTCCTGTGAATTGCATTCCTTCCCTTTGGGGTCCCAGACCCCTACCCCCTTCTCCTTAGTTCAGAATGACCAGTGTACCTCATGCCCGACTTTCCTCGGGATTTCCCTGTGTGTGTGGATTCCCTGTATCTACCTAATAAATGTGATTTTCTCCTGTGAACCTGTGTCATGTCAATTTGACTCTTCATCTAACTAGAAGGACCCTTGAAGAGGACAGGAATTCTTGCTCCCTGACACATACAAATAAAAGCTCTTCAGTGCCCTGTACAGCCTTTTTTTTTTTTTTTTTTTCTTGAACAGACTATTTTTAGGGCAGTTTTAGGGTCACAGCAAAACTGAGTAGAAAGTAGAGAGGTTCCCCATATGCCCCTTGTCCCCACCCTTCGCACATGGACAGCCTCCCCCATTATCAACATCTCCACTCGGGTGGCTCATTTATTACAATTGATGAACCTACGTTGACATGTCGTAATCACCCAAAGTCCATGGTTTGCATTAGAGTTCAACCTTGCTGTTGTACATTCTATGATTCTGGACAAATGCATGATGACATGTACCCATTACTACAGTGAAGGAGTTGAAGGCGACTCAAAATATGCCATTGTGGCATACTGACTATTTTGAGCAGAGAGCACTTGAAAAACAAAATGCCAGGAGAGACTTTCTCTGACCTCCCCTTATCTGCCTCCTTTTGTAGGCAAAAGAAAATTCCCTTGTTATAAATCCCCTCCCTAGGAGTTTGACCATCCTGGGAGGTTTGACTCCTATCTCAGGAGAAGAGACTAGAAGTCAACACCACACCCAGACAGACTTAGTCACACACACAATCTTATCTCCCATTTACTCTTCCAAAGGGCTCGTCCGTCTGTTCTAAAACATATTTACTCTCCCCTAAGTGACCTACATCCCCTCTCTTCTTCCCCAAGATCTTATATAAATTCCAATCTCACTGCTTTTCTTTTGTGATACCTCATGCACATGATAATAAAAATTAATGAATTTATATATATATATATATATATATATATATATATATATATATCCTCCTGGTAATGCACCTGTTGTCAGTTTATGTCATAAACCCAGGCTATTACACCTAGGAAGATAGAGGGAAATCCTTCCTCCCCTAGAATACTATTGTGAAAAAGAAAACCACAGGCCCAAAATGGCATCACTTTGGTCAAGTCACCGAACTGGGGTTGTAACTAATCTAACTGCAGTTTCAGCCTCCCCCGAAATTGTAGTCTTAACTGGTCAGTCAGGAATGTTCTGCTCAGTGAGGCAATCTGCCACGAGGACCCTCCCCATTCCCCAAAGGAAGATGAGGTAATGGGCATGGGCGTGATAAGACCCCCTGTTCTCTACCCTGCCTCCCCACCTGCCCCATAAGTGACCACGCCTCCAACAATCCTTTTCTCTTGCTAATAACTTTCTTGCCCCACCCTCCTTCTTATAAGAACCTTCCTTCAGGTACAATTCCTAGGAGCATCCCTCTACTTCCTGCCTGGCATGCTGCCCACTGTTTAATGAAGCCAGTTACAGCTTCAAATGTACTTGGTCGAACTTTGTTTTTAAAGCATCCTACAGAGTACTTCTGCTGCCCCGAAAATCCTCTGTGTTCTGCTTCTATAACTTTTAAGACTTTAAGGGATCCTGAGATTTTTTTTTTTTTAAGTTTGGAACCACTACACCAACCTAACATAGTGATCCCACAATCCGACCCCGGTTTCCTGAGTTTCTAGAATTAGCATGAGACTCCCAATTCTAGACTCTCAAGGGCCTCTGACAGCATCCCCTATGCTGTCACTGAAAACCCTCTCCCTATTTGGGCTTTCTACTTTTTCTTCTGCTCCCTGCTTTTAAGGGCCCTTTGTCCTTTTATCCAGTTTTGTGCATCACCTGCAGGGTCCTGCTTCTTCCAGATCCCATACTAGTCCTTTGAAAGGCAAAGGGACTCTTCCGTATGGCACAGGGGATGGATGAGGAAACTGAAGAGCCTTCTCATTGGTCTGCCCGGGGATTGAGCCATCCATAAGATAATGGGAATTTTCCAAGGACCTGACTCCTGTATCCTAGGCCAGGTTTGGCTCCAGTCCAGGAGGAGGAAGTAGGGAGCAGGAAACTGAACCTCCTGCTCCAGGTTGGCAGTGTCGGGATGGGCAGGGGGCTCTCCCCTGCTCTCTGCCTTGACATTACTTACAATAACGGCTTCCTACCTTCATAGGCTCATAGCCCTTAAAGCAAGTGCAGCCCTAGCTGGAGGAGCCTTTCAGGGGTTTTAGAAAAAACTAACAAGGGTAAAGTTTAAAGATTGCAAGACGCCATAAAAACATCACAGTGAATACCCTTTCAGACACTCATTGGAATATAAGTGGGGCTCAGCTTTCTTCCCTTCACAACTGACCTAGTCCTCATCTTTGTGGGTTGTGACCACTGTGGTGCCTATATGGGGTGTCTTTCGATTGGGTGGGGGCCCCCAAATGTGGGGCGATGATTGGGTGGAAGCTGGTGGCACTGAAAGGTGAAAGAATCCACCCAAGGCAGAAGGATCCACTCACTGAATACATTGCAAGGGAGCGGAGGGCGGGATAACGGAGAGGCTGTCTGCAACGAGGCCTTGGGAGGGGAGTGCTTTCAAGGAGGGAAAGTGAGGAGGTAGGTTGACGTATGGAAATTTCCCTCTTTTGGTAACTGTTAGCCCAATGGTCGGTTAGGACCCGTGGATATTTTGGGGTGGGTCGCCTGATGGGCTTGTCTCTACTCAGCCAGGTGGTCACTGTGGCCCCTTTGGCTTTCCATCGCTCAAGCCTGTGTGCCTGAAAGCGCCCTCCACAACCACCATGTGACTTGGGCGACAAACTCCAGCTTCCTGGTCTGCACCATTGTTTTAAGAACATTTTGCCAGGACCATCTCATGCCCAAAGTAAAACATGCACCCCTCTTAGACCAACTCCCAGCTCCCCAGAGGGATTCCTATAGAAACCAAAATCTGTGTGGCCTCTGCCGAGGCCATACAGATGCTAAATGAGCTTATCTGGAAAATCAGAACCACCTCCCTCAAGGGAAGTTGGCAGGCTGGGAGGGGAGGGAGGAAGTTGGAACTCCAAGGCTTTACTAATAACCCCTGTCTCTCCCCCAGTCCTTCCCTACTCCCACCCTCCCCATGACCAAGAAAAAGGAGTCCCTGGGGCAGCTTGAAAGGAAGGAGAGATTCCCAGGGGCTTTGGGAAGTGAGGTCAGAGTTGGGAAGGCAGGACATTCCCAGTGGAAAGCATTCAGGACTGCCTTTGGGCTGCAACCCTTCATAAATACATTCTTCTCTAAAATCCCATACATGGGTTTAGAAGACTAGAAGATGGGCCATTAAAGTAAATAGTATTAGTATAAAATTTTTTTTAAATAAATAGTATTACTAATATTAATAATCAAGGGTGTCAGTAGTGTTGAAAATTTTCTGGAACCCTTTCCTGAGTTGCCTAATGCCCAGAGAAGGAAAATAACAGTGTTTAGTCGTAAATTATATGATCAGTGAACATAGCTTTCAAGATGATGTGTCAGGGCTTGTGAACTGGGTTTGTTTTGGTCTAATTAGATGTTTGTCGTGTGTGTGTGTGTGTGTGTGTGTGTGTGTGTGTGTGTGTGTGTGTGTGTTTATGGTTTCATCACCTTTTTTTTTTTTTTTTTTGCCTCTGGCTCTTTCTAATTAAAAAAAAAAAAAACTTTGGGGCACCTGGGTGGCTCAGTTGGTTGAGCACTGGACTCTTGATTTCAGCTCAAGTCATGATCCCAGCTCATGGGATCCAGCCCTGCATGGGGGCTGTCCTTCTGCCCCTCTTCCCTGATCACATGCGCGTTCTCTTTCTCTCTAAAATAATAATAATTTTAAAACCACTTTAAAAAGATAGGAAATGAGGGGCACCTGGGTGGCTCAGTCGGTTGAGTCCAACTTCGGCTCACGTCTTGCAGTCTGTGAGTTCGAGCCCCACATCAGGCTCTGTGCTGACAGCTCAGAGCCTGGAGCCTGTTTCAGGTTCTGTGTCTGTTTCTCTGCCTCTGCCCTGTTCATGCTCTGTCTCTCTCTGTCTCAAAAATAAATAAAAGATTAAAAAAATGTTTTTTAAAGATAGGAAATGACACACACACGTTTGATGGACCTGTGTTTATGTTAAACAATTGGCTCCCTAAATTTACTGAGACAGGGTAACTGTTAAGGGCAAGGATTTTGCCTTTATCTAAGGATTCATTTACTCAACTGATTTTTATTGATTGCGTATTTGGTCCAGGCCAGGAGCTAGGATGCTAGGGTGAACAAACACATCCCCTCCCCTCAAATAGAAAAGTAAACAAATAAAATGCACTGGGTAGAGTTCTGATCACTGAAAATTGTAAATAGAGACTGCCTTGTATTTATACAGACATAAGTAAGATACTTTTTAAAGTATAAAAGGTAGTATAGTTTTATATAAAAGGTAGTATATAAATAAAGTTTTTTTTTAAGGTAGTATATATATATAAAGTTTTATATAAAAGGTAGTATAGCTGACCTTTGAACGACACAGGTTTGAACTGCGGGGGTCCACTTACATGCGGATTTTTTACAGTACAGTCCTGGGAATGTATTTTCTCTTCCTTATGATTTTTAAAAAAATTTTTTTTAACATTTATTTATTTTTGAGACAGAGAGAGAGCATGAACAGGGGAGGGTCAGAGAAAGAGGGAGACACAGAATCTGAAACAGGCTCCAGGCTCTGAGCTGTCAGCCCAGAGCCCGACGCAGGGCTCGAACCCACAGACTGTGAGATCATGACCTGAGCCGAAGTCGGACGCTCAACCGACTGAGCCACCCAGGCGCCCCTTCCTTATGATTTTTAAGTTTATTTATTTATTTGGGGGAGAGGGGCAGAGAGAAAGGGAGAGAGAGAGAATCCCAAGGGACAATCCCACTGTCAGAGCAGGGACTCAGTCCCTCGAACCTTGAGATCATGACCTGAGCTGAGATCAAGAGTTAGACGCTTCACTGACTGAGCCACCCGGGCACCCTCCTTCCTTATGATTTTCTTAATGATGTTTTCTACTCTCTCACTTTATTTTACTAATACCCATTTTACTAATACGGTATATAACACACAAAATATGTGTTAAGCCGCTGTTTATGTTACTGGCAAGGCATGCACTCAGCAGTAGACTATTAGTGGTTACTGGGGAGTCAAAAATGGTACTCAGATTTCGATGGCACAGGGATTGGCGCCCAAGACCCGTGCATTGTTCAAACGGTACACCGTACAAACTGTTCTGCAGCAGGGTTTTTGTTTGTTTGTTTTGTTTTGTTTTTGCTTTTTACTGTGCAATATATCCTGGAGGTCACTCTACCTAGTAGTTGTGCATTTTAAATAGATGCTTTGGCCATAAGTGAGCGGTAGGCAGGAGGACTGGGGACAGTGGGGAAAGGACTGCCGGATAGCATGTCCATGGCGAGGTGCCTGGTCAGGAGTGGGAGGCATCCAGGCCGGTGCTTCACCTGTTGGAAATTTCACTCACCCTCTTCACTTCTCTACAGCTGCTCTTGTGGAAGAGAAAAGGGTGAAACCTAGAAGCTATTTTATTTACCCTGAAGATATGGTGGGCTAAGCGCTGTGTTCAATAGATCATTACTGGTTTTCCATTATTGTGACAAATGCGATTTATTGTAAGGCTTCAAATCCCGATGTGTAAATCCATAGGAGGATGTTAAGCATCTGTACCCCTGTGACGTAATGCATAGAAAATTTAAGACCTGAAAAATTGTCAATGTCTAGCATTTCCCACCTTTCCTACCTTCAACTCTAGGATTCAATAATTCTAGGCATCCATTGGGTACAACTTTGATTTTGATAGATACGTAAATAAATAATAAAAGCATTGATTTGGAAGAGAGCAGAAAATTAAAATTTGGGGAGAGGACTTCTCTTACCTTAAAATCTTCAGTGCTGGGGCGCCTGGGTGGCTCAGCTGGTGAAGCATCCAACTTCAGCTCAGGTCATGATCTCACGGTTCGGTTCGTGAGCTCAAGCCCCGCTTTGGGCTTTGCACTCTCTCCCCCTCTCTTTCTCTCTCTGCCCCAGTGGGATTCTCTCTCTCCCTCTCTTTCTGCCCCTTGCTCGCTCACTCTCTCTCAAAAAAAATTTTTAAGTGCTTTATCAATGTGACTCACAATGACTATACTATTTATCGGGCAAAGGCTTGCCTTTTCTAATTGAAAGGATGATTTTCTAGGTTCTTCTCCCTGCCAGTACCCATAAATTTGATGAAGAGGTACAGGAATGGCTTTAGGTAACCTAAGCTGGTTTCGTTGCAAATGAAATGGGGGGTGGGGGAGGGGGAAACCAAACCCAAACAGTGGTGAGTTGGGAAATTTGTAACAAGTAGATCTCTGTGGGGGCGATGCCCTAATTTGTGTAGTTTGCCAATATCCATGGTGTAAGTACTCCTTCCATGGCTGAGAGTGTAACCCATTTGTTCCAATTTGCCTAGAACCTTCCCAGTTTCAGCGCTGAAAGTCCTGAGTTCCCGAAACTTCTCAATTCCCGGGAAACAGGGCGGTTGGTCAGCTGAATGGCTGCTTTCAGGCTCCCCATATGACATCCCTGAACATGGAGTTGGGAAGAGATGTACACATGGTTCAAGGCTTGTGAGGAACAGCCTCCCACATGCCACTGGCGGGGGTTTGCATGGCCAAGTTGTTCTCATTACCTCTCAATTCACCACCACCCCGGCGTGATTTCCTGGAGCTATATGAACAAAGTATGGCATGCTGAGTGGCTTAAGATGCGGAAATGTATTGCCTCACGGTTCTGGAGGCCAGAAGTGTCAAACCAACATGAGGGCAAGTCTATGCTCTTTCTGCGGGCTAGGGGGGAATTTGTTCCGTGCCTTTCTCTTAGCTTCTAATGCCATTCCTTGGCTTGCAGCTGTAAAACTAGAAACACTCCCTTCATTGTCACGTGGCATTCTTCCCTCTGTGTCTCTTGTCTTTGCTGGGGCCATCTTCTCACAAGTACCCCAGCCATATTGGATTAGAATGCGATTAAGTACCTCTGTAACCACCCTATTTCCAAATAAGTTCACATTCTGAGGTGCTAGGGGTTAGGAGCACAACATACATTTTTTGAAAGGACACAAGTCTACCCATATCAACCCCCTTCACCAATCTCACAACAACCCCCAATAATAGGTCTGAACTCAAAGTTTTAGAAATACAGCATTCTAAAACTTAAATCTATTTAAAATATTTTGCCATATATATATATATATATATATATATATATATGTGGGGGGTTTTAATGTTTATTCATTTTTTTTCCACAGAGAGAGAGAGAAAGAGAGAGAATGAGTGGGGGAGGGGCAGAGAGAGAGGGAGACACAGAATCCGAAGGAGGTTCCAGGCGCCCCTGCTGTATGTATATTTGTAATTGAATAAATAAATAAAATTTTGCCAATTGTAGAATCCTCGGACTCAATTTTTTGTCTTTTCTTTTTTTTTTTTTAAGTAAACTCTGCTCCCAACACGGGGCTGAAACTCAGGACCCCAAGATCAAGAGTCCTATGCTCTAAGGACTGAGCCAGCCCCTCCTCTGATTCAATTTAAAAATGCTTTACTGTGGTGCCTGCTTGGCTCATGGTAGAGCATGCGACGCTTGATCTTGGGGCTGTAAGTTCAAGCCCCATGTTGGGTACAAAGATTACTTAAAAATAATGTCTTTACAAATGTAAAGATAGGGGCTCCTGGGTGGCTCAGTTGGTTAAGCGTCCGACTCTCGATTCCAGTTCAGGTCATGATCTCCACAGTCATGAGGTCAAGCCCCGTGTCAGGCTCCATGCTGGGCAGGGAGCCTGCTTAAAATTCTCTCTCTTTCTCTCTCTCTCTCTCTCTCCCGCAGCCTCTCTCACACTATGTCTCTCTCAGAAAAATAAATAAATAAATAAATAAATACTTTGTTAAAATTGTTTCTCAGTGATGAGAACTGGGGTAAAATTTCATTTTCTTTACTCACACTTTCCTATAGTACCTGTGTTTTTTCCCCCCAAAAATAGTCCTATCATTTTTACGTTTTGACAATTAACAACGGATCTATAGTTTCAGAGAATGAAGAGAACCCGGTTATTCTATTTGCCCTGGGAAGGTGATCACTGATATCCGAGCTGAGGGGACACAATGGGACATGTGTGAAACGGGGTAGCACACAGTCTGAGAAGTCACTGTGAGGCCAGGCATGCGAAGGGGAAAGAAAGTACTCTCTGAAAGGGAACTCACGGAGTCTTTACTCCAGCATCTTCCCAAGGGAGTCCCGCAAATTCTATGGGAATAAGAATAATTTATGGCCAAGAAAATTGGGGACGCACAGCACTCTGACCCCTCTTGAAAAGTCACAATGCACACATCTGAGGAGTCTTGCAGTATAGAAACCTTTTTAGCCCAGAATTTCCTAGATGTTTGGATTCAGAACCCTTTTGGGGAACACACATTAATCTCCTAGAACTGGTGTTTTCCTATGCCCTAGTCCATCTCTCCCATTTTATAGATAAGAAAATTGAGCCTCAGAGAGGAAAACTGAGGTCACACAACCCATTAAAGCAAAGCTGGGACAAAAACCTCGGCTTCCTGGCCTCCTGCTCATTTGTTTGTCCCCATCCCCACTGTTTGCTACATTTCCTCTTGCTCAGGGTTGGTGAGATACTCTGTCAGGATTACTGGGGAAGAGGAAGGTGAGGAGGACATCCCCACAGGATTTAGGAGAGAAGGAGTCAAGCAATAGTTGGAGCCATAGAAGTAAATTTGTTTGGGACGGTCGTCGGCTTTTAGGTTTGTCTGGTTTTTGTTTTGGTTTGCTATCTACGATAATTCTCAGATAACTTGAATTTTTTACAGAAATGGTTATTCTCTGAGTTGCTCCTTTGTAATCCACAAATCAGCCAAGTGCTGTGTATGCAAATTGCAGCTTGCACACTGAGCTGAGTCTCCACCTTCTGTCCACCCAATCTTCCACTGGACTTCATAGGACTCTCAAGGGGACAGATGTCTGTGGTGACACAGACCAGACAATGAGCTTTCTTGTGGCTCAGCACTGATTTCTCCCTCCGTGCTGACACAAAGACAAATATCAACACCTCAAAAAATTAAAAACAGAAGTACTCTCCGACCCAGCAATTACACTACTAGGAATTTATCCGAAGGATACAAAAATGCTGTTTCAATGGGGCACACGCTCCCCCGTGTTTAGAGCAGCGCTATCAACAATGGCCAAAGTATGGAAAGAGCCCAAATGTCCATCAACTGATGAATGGATTAAGAAGATGTGGTATATATACACAATGGAATACCACTTGATGGTGAAAAAGAATGAAATCTTGTCCTTTGCAACAATGTGGATGGAACTGGAGTGCATTATGTTAAGCGAACTAAGTCAGTCAGAGAAAGACCAGTATCATATGATTTCACTTATATGTGGAGTTTGAGAAACTTAACAGATGAACACAGGGGAAGGGAAGGAAAATAAGATAAAAATGGAGAGGGAGGCAAACCATAAGAGACTCTTAAATACAGAGAACAAACTGAGGGTTGATGCGGGGTGGGGAGTGGGTTAAATGGATGATGGGCATTAAGGAGGGCACTTGTTGGGATGAGCCCTGCATGTTGTATGCAAGTGATGAGTCACTGGGTTCTACTCCTGAAGCCGAGACTACACTGTATGTTAGCTAACTTGAGAATTAAAAACCAAAAAAAAAAAAACCAAACAAAACCAAAAAAACCCCCAAACACCAACAAAGCTCTGCCTTCTTCAGTTTCAGGACTCACTTACCAAGAGCGCTCTTTTTCCGGTGATGACACACAGTAAACACCTGCCCTGCCAGCTTCCCTCGGAAATTCCACCAGCCCTAAGGGCTCAATCAGGTAAACACAGACAGGGCCAACTCTTCCCTCTGCTGATGGGCACCTGCCATGAAGTCACACTTGGCACCATTGGGTTCTGGCACGGCACGGACACCAGCACCCACCCCTGAAGCTGAGAAACAATAGCCTTAATAAAGGGTCTAGTGGAGGAGAGTATCATGTCCTGGAGGTACACAGTTGATTCTGGCAAACTCACTTTGAGTGCCTATTTTTCCTCTTTTTAAAAATACTGTGTTTTTCTTCTAAACATGGAGACTTTGGGGGTAAGGGAATAAGAAGATCAGAACTATGTCTTTGGGTTTTTTCTTTTCCCCCATCACCTATTTCACCCATCCCCCCTCCCCCACCTTTCCTCTGGCAACCACCACTTTGTTCTCTATGGTTAATAGTCCTTTCTTTGGTTTGTCTCTTTTTCTCTTTGTTCATTTGTTTTGTTCCTTAAATTCCACACGTGAGTGACATCATATGCTATTTTTCTTTCTCCGACTTATTTCCTTTAGCATTAAACCCTCTAGATGCATCTGTATTATTGCAAATGGCAAGATTTCATTCTTTCTTATGGCTAAGTAATATTCCATTATGTATGTATGTATGTATGTATGTATGCATGTGTGTGTGTATATATACTTACATACACACACACATCACTTATTCTTTATTCATTCATCTGGAGATAGATACGCTTGAACTGCTTCCATAATTTGGGTATTATAAATAATGCTGCAATAAACATAGGAGTGCATGTATCTTTTCAAATCAGTGTTTTCATATTTTCTGGGTAAATACCCACTGGTGGGATTACTGGGTCATATGGTAATTCTTAATTTTTTGAGGAACCTCCATACTATTTTTCACAGTGAGTGCACCAGTTTGCATTCCCACCAACAGTGCAGGAGAGTTCCTTTTCCTCCACATCCTTTACCAACACTTGTTTCTTGTGTTTGTGATTCTAGCCATTCTGACAGGTGGGAGGCGATATCTCATTGTGGTTTGATTTGCATTTCCCTGATGATTAGTGATGATGAACATCGTTTCTTTTTTTTTATTTTAATTTTTTTTTAATGTTTATTTATTTTTGAGAGAGAGAGACAGAGTGTGAGCAGGGGAGGAGCAGAGAGAGAGGGAGACACAGAATCGGAAGCAGGTTCCAGGCTCTGAGCTGTCAGCCCGGAGCCCGACGCGGGGCTCGAACTCACAGACTGTGAGGTCATGACCTGAGCTGAAGTCAGACGCTTAACCGACTGAGCCACCCAGGCGCCCCGATGAACATCTTTTCATGTGTCTGTTGGCCATTTATATGTCTTTGGAAAAATGTCTGTTCATGTCTTCTGCTTATTTTTTAATTGGATTATTTATTTTTGGGCTGTGAGTTGTACCAGTTCTTTATATATTTTGCATAATAACCTTTATCAGATATATCATTTGCAAATATCTTCTCCCATTCCAAAGGTTGTCTTTTAGTTCTGTTGATTATTTCTTTTGCTGTGTAGAAGCTTTTTATTCTGATGTAGTCCAATAGTTTATTTTTTATTTTATTTCCTTTGCCTCAGGAGACATATCTAGAAAACTGTTGCCAAGGCCAATGTCAGAAAAATTCTTCCTATGCTCTCTTCTAGGATTTTTATGGTTTCAGGTCTCACATATAGGTCTTTAATCCATTTGGAGCTTATTTTTGTGTATGGTGTAAGAAAGTGGTCCAGTTTCATTCTTTTGAATGTAGCTGTCCAGTTTTCTGAACACCATTTGTTCAAGAGACTGTTTTTTACCCATTGCATATTCTTGCCTCCTTTGTCAAAGATTAACTGACCATATGATCGTGGGTTTATTTCCAGGCTCTCTACTCTGTTTCATTGATCTATGTGTCAAAATCAGACCTATGTTTCAAAAAAAAAATAACCCAGATAACTCTAGAGTCAGTGTTGAGGGTAGACTCGATTGAAAACAAGACATGAGAATACTGGTTTCAGACCTACATTGTTTTTTTGTTTGTTTGTTTTTAAGGCTTTTTTTTTTAAGTAATCTCTACACTCAATGTGGGGCTTGAACTCACAACCCTAAGATCAAGAGTCACATGCTCTTCTAACTGAGCCAGTCAGGTGCCCCTGTTTGCTTGCTTTCACTCATTCATTCTGAAAACATTTAGGAGTATCTACAATGTGCCAAGCACTGTTCTGGGCACCACAAATATAGGAATGCACCTGCTTTCCTGGATCTCCCTTTCATCTAGGGGAATATAGATGATGGAAATAGGAATACTACTCAGTGATGGGTAGTAAAAAGTGTGAAGAAGAAAAATAGAGGTGCCAGGCTGGCTCAGTCCATAGGGCATCTGACTCTTGATCTCACGGTCATGAATTTGAGCCCCACGTTGGGTGTAGAGATTACTTAAAAAAAAAAAAAAAGGAAAATGAAGGCCTTGAGAAGGCTAGAACATGCTGGGTAGAGTTTTCTCTTCTTCTTTCTTTCTTCTTTCTTTTTCTTTTTTTTTTTTTTTTTTTGGTGGTAAAATGTACATAAGATAAAATTTACCATGTTACCCAAAAGTAATTTATTTAGTGGAGAGGCCGATGCAGATCCATGAAGAGAGACAATTCAGTGCTAAGCACAAACTCTTTAATCACAGAGAGGATTTTCATATCTGTATTAAAGAGCATGTGCTTTGTGAATGCAAATTTATGAGGCTGTGATGTCTACTGAGTTTCTGTTTAGAGTTATAGGACTTGCTCCTTTCAGATATGAGTGAGGAGTCATGAGTTTCCTTTGGAAGTTCCATTAGCTTAGGGAAACTGAAGATAGGAAGCCTCATTTAAAATCGAGCTGGGGGCCCCTGGGTGGCTCAGTCAGTTAGGCATCCGGCTCTTGGTTTTGGCTTAGGTCATGATCTCGTGGTTTGTGAGTTTGAGTCTTGTGCCATGCTCTGTGCTGACACTGCGGAGCCTGCTTGGAATTCTCTCTCTTTCCCTCTCTTTCTGCCCCTCCCCTGTTCTCTTTCTCTCTCTCTCAAAATGAATAAACTTAAAAAAAATAATAGAGCTGGAAGGGCACCTGAATAGCTCAGCTGACTGAGCATTAACTCTTGATTTTGGCTCAGGTCATGATCCGAGGGTTGTGGAATGAAGCCCCGTGTCTGGCTCTGTACTGAGCATGAAGCCTTCTTAAGATTCTCTCTCTCTCCCTCAGCCCCTCTTCCCAGCTAGTGCTCTCTCTCTCCCAAAAAATAATAATAAAATGAAATGAAATGAAATAAAATAAAATAAAATAAAATAAAATAAAATAAAATAAAAAGGAATTGGGAGGCCAGCAGGAAGAGCTCCCATGCCCTATTGCTCACCGTCAAGTGCAGACCCAACCAGAAGAGAAGGACCATGCATTCCCAAAAGGTAGAAGCCTATGTTATGACTGCAGCAGGAGGAAGGAAGAACTTCTCCTTGCCCAACAAACTCAGCCAGTAAGAAAATACCACAACTCAGCCACCGAGAAAGCATCACCACCTGAACTCTCACTTTCTCCAAAGGACTTTTGTCCAAAGTAGCCCCTCTCAACCTAATCCTTTTCTTTATAAAGTAGCTTTCTCCTCCTTTGATCTTCAGACTTGCCTATGGCTTGCCATAGCTTGCATGTCCCAAATTACAATTCCTCTGCTATCCTCAAATAAACCCACTTTGCTGGGAAAATAACTGGCTGTTTTACTTTTAAGGTCAATAGCTTGTTGGTACATATTTTGCCTATGACAGGAGCAATTAATCTTACATTAATGAGTACATTCCATTTTTCTGGGTACAGAGAACAACACGGAAAGGTCTATGTCTCCTCTAGTTGGTTAACAGAAATAACTTTGTTATTATTATTATTTTATTTTAGAGAAAGTGTGCAAGTTGGGGAGAGGGGTAAAGGGAGAACGAGAGAATTTCAAGCAGGCTCCGTGTTCGGCACGGAGTCAGACATGGGGCCCAATCCCAGGACCCTGGGATCAGGACCTGAGCCAAAAACAAGACACTCAACCAACTGAGCCTCCCAGGGACCCCAACAGAAATAACTTTAGACCTTAATCCATTCACCCAATATGATAATTTTGTCATCCATAAAACCTTCATGTATTCTGCATGATGCACCTAATTCCTGTTGAATCAAAGATCCTGCAGTGGAGGAAAAGAATTTTCTCCTATCTTTCTAAACTCTTGGCTGAGACCCCCTTGTAATAAAAGACAGATTAACAGGAGCACAATAAACAGAAATTTAATGACATGTATACCTGTTGTGTACATGGGAGAGACCCAGGAAAACTGAGTAACTCTCTGAAGTGGTCCAAGCCATCACCTTAAATAATCTCCAGTTAAACACAAAAGAGTTGGCAGATGGGGCAGAAGCAGAGGGTGGGGGTCACCAGGAAAAGCATCTCAAATAAGGGTAAGGTTGTTTTGTAGGCTTAAATCTTTACCTTCTCCATTGATTAGAATTTCTAGAGATTTAGAGACCTCCTGCTCTTGCTGGCACAGACAGGAAGGCAAATGTAAACTGCTGTTACAAAACCAAGTAACTCTCTCCTGCCTGCCTTCTCAAAAAAAAAAAAAAAAAATTATCTTAAACTAATCCTTATGCCAAAGAGACGTATTCTGGGGTGGCAAATTCTGCTTTCCTTCAATCCATCATGATTTCTGACTTATCTAGATATTTGAGATTAACTTGCTATGATAATACCATGCAGAAGTCACAAAACCAACCCTACCCTACAGCCACACAAAGGAAATTAGAAGATTCATTTAAAAAACCAGGGCGCCTGGGTAGTTCAGTCGGTTAAGCGTCTGTCCTACTCTTGGTTTTGGTTCAGGTCATGATCTCATGATTTCATGAGTTCAAGCCCCACATCGAACCTGCTTGGGATTTTCTCTCTCTCTCTCTCTCCCCACCCCCTTTGCCCCTCCCCCACTCATGCTGTCTCTGTCTCAAAATAAATAAATAAATTTAAAAAATTTTTAAAAAGAAAAAGAAGATTCATTTAAAAAACCGAACATGTTCTCCTTTGAGTTGTTCTTCTAATTTGCTTTCCCTGGAAACTTGCAGAGAAACAAGCACATTTGCCCCAGGTGGATGCTTGTTTTCTTACTGATATGAAAGCTGTAAGAGGAAATGGAGTTGTTTTTCCTGTAAGGAGGGGCAAGCCTTGTAAATATAGGCAGAGCCACTGCAAATTCCTAGGGTAAGAGCTTTGAGGTGTGTACAATGAGTTTGCAAAATTTTCTAGAAGGCTCATAGAGCACACAATAGTTAGGGCTGGATGATCTATGTTTGGGCAGGGAAAGCAGAGACTCAACAGCTTATAAAGATGCAACAATTACACTGTGACCTGCTGAGAACTTGTCAGTAACTGTTCATCTCCAGGAGGTTTATTTTTGCCGTCCGTATCCTTCATCTGAAACATCCGGGCTGTATGTTTTGGAATTCAGAGTTCTTTGGGAATACGGTCTGCATACTGTATAGCATTGCATAATACCTCCAGCAGTCTGGGGTAGTGCTCCAATAATTAAACCTAGGGATATATCCCCAGGGAGATGTATGATTATTTATACCAAGTAGAATACATAAGGACCATAAAATAGACTTCGATCATCAATTCAGGTCAGATTTTGCTGCCAAATTGTTTAGTACCAAACTTTTGGTTTCAGAGACAAAATTCTAAAATTTCAGAATTGCGGCTAAGGGACTGTGGACCTATAGGACTTTTCACTGCGTAATTCCAATAGCTTGCTTGAACCTATCTCGCGAGTGGTTACAATGCTATGAATCAAGGATCCGGGTCTGGGCAGAGATGAATTGCTCAACATCACACCCTTTCACAAAAAGCGCAAGTCTGTAATGGGAGGTATTTTGTTGAGGGGTATTTAGTGTGTATCATGAGACCTGAAAAAACGCAAGTAAGAACTAAAACACATTTGCTGGGTGCCTTTACCTGGCTCAGCAGAGGGCAGAAGTCCTATGAATCCTATTCATCTAGGCAGGTGCAGGCCACAGACAACCGGTATCTCCCAAGTGAATTTGAAAGGATCTTATTACCCAGGATCCTAAGAGGGTCGTTGCCTTGTTGCCTTGGGAACCATAGGTAAGGATAATGAAGTCAGGTCCTCATTTTAGTGACTCCTCAGCTCTTGATACAATGTCTTACAGACATGGCTGCCTCACGGTTGCCAGACCCACATTCAGGACGTATTTCTCCCGGACAGTCGACGCTGTGGTACCTGTGGCGGCTTCATCCCTGACAGAGAGCGGGGACCATGCTCTCCATACAGGCCACACGCTGGACTACCTCCGGTTTCTGTCTGCTGGGTTTCAGACTGGCAAGTGGGAGGCAGGGCAACCTGGACAATGTGGTTCATAGGATGGCTCGGGAGCCAGGTAAGTCAGTAGCTTTTGTTTTGTCCTCACTGTGGGTATTCACTATGCAAGGAGCATATAGAACTTTCTGGTGAGGATCGTTTAGTCATCTCAAGGCCAGAAATGAAATATTTTACTTCCAATTCATTATTTATATAGGGAATCATACTGTGTTGAAGAGACAATTTAATGTTTCTGCTCAACACATAATATTTATTGAGCACGTATTATGTGTCTCCGTGCCAGATATAAGCTCTGCAGAGTGGAGAGGCTAGGCTGTAGTGTGTGTGGGGGGAGGGTATATGTGTGACTTAGAATAGCCTTAGGAACCCACTTTGACTAATGTAAACAGGAAAGCTCATAGGCAGATTCGGCCAGCGTGGGCTTTTGCCTACACGATGCCCTAGACGCCTGAAGGTAGAGAAATCATCTCCAACCTATGAGGGTCAAAACTCCAGACAAAAATGGCAGAAAGACCGGAAAAGTCTTGTCCTCTGTTTGCATCTCAGAGATGCTGTAGCAGATATTTGTGATGTAAACAAAACAAAACAAAACACCCCAAAACCCAGAGGTCTATCTTGTTTGGCCACTGTGGTTGAGATTCTGTTCTCTGTACTGATCAAAATTCTGATACACTATCCTAGAACTTTTTTCTCTGCGGGTGTGTATAATTTCTAGCACTAACAACAATCTATGAGGCAGATAATATCCTCATTTTTAAAAGAGAAAAGAGGTTCAAGTAGGTCTAGTGAGCCTACCTCAGTCACACAACTAGAAAGTGACCACACGGGGACAGATGCCCAGGTCTGGGGACTCCAACACCCAGGCTCTTTCTCCACCTGTACCACGGGCCCCTCTGCAGACTGGCAGAGGAAGAGATTCCTCCAAGTCTCTTTTAAAAGTGCACGACGTTAGAAGATCTTGAACCAACACATTAACAAGCACTTGTTAAAAAGTTAAATGACTGGGGCAACTGGATGGCTCAGTCGGTTAAGTTGATTTTGGCTGAGGTTAGATCCAGCCCTGCGTTGGGCTCCTGGCTGGGCAGGGAGCCTGCTTGAGCTTTTTTCTCCCTTTCCCACTGCCCCTCCCCTGCTCGTGCTCTCTCTCTCTCTCAATAAATACATAAATAAGTAAGTAAATAAATAAATGACATGGCTCAGATCCCACCACTTTTCATAATACTTTTTCTTTGTGCACAATTGTTCTCAATCCCTGTTCATTAGCATGCAGAGCTATTCTGTATGTCCTACTTACTATTCTGCGTTTTCCAGCTAATAGTGTTTCTTGATGTTCTTATACATCCCACGATATTTTCAATAAAAAAAAAATTCCGAATGCAACCTGTAAAATGCTGAAAAAGGGCGAGAAATTATCTGTGCTATCCCCAAATAAAACAAATTCACTGCTTGCATTTTGGTTTATTTTGTTCCCGTCCTTCTGCCTGTGGGTTTCAGTTTTGCATAGTTGGCAATCGTGGTATGGAAATTTGTCTTCTGTCATTTATGCTGAATATTACGTTATTATCCACAGACTCCATGAGGCCAAAACCTTCGTTTTTTGTTCATTATTGTATCACCTGAGCATGATAGAGTAAAGCTGGTTCAATAAGCATTTGTTGGTGGAATAAATATTACTACATACTCATTTTTTTTAAGTTTATTTATTTTTTAATGTTTATTTATTTTTGAGAGAGAGACAGAGCGTGAGCGGGGGGGGGGGGGTGGGGGGGGTGGTCAGAGAGTGGGAGACACAGAATCTGAAGCAGGTTCCAGGCTCTGAGCTGTCAGCACAGAGCCTGACGCGGGGCTTGAACTCACAAACTGTGAGATCATGACCCGAGCTGAAGTCGAATGCTTAATCGACTGAGCCACCCAGGCACCCCAATACTGCTACATATTCTTCAGAGTTAACCTATATATGCCCACATAATTTTCCTTTTAGTGGCTATATCATCAATTACTTAATTTTCCCTAATTATTGGATATTTTCATTGTTTTCAATTTTTTGCTCTTACGAATAACGTGTTCATGGAAAGTCTTGTTCATGTAGCTTTCTCTGCATTTATCCTATTGTCTGAAGATGGCAGCCCAGGGTGAAATCACAGGGTCAAATGACTTGAACATTTTTTACGAGTCTTGATGCGTTTCATGAAAACGCCTTTTGAAACGGCGGGAGCAGTTTACAATGGCAATAGCAACGTAGCACCATCACCTGCCCTGGTCTGTGTTGTTTTTAAATTGCTATTGATTTAAGTGGAAGAATCCCTTAATCTGTGCATGCTTGTATAACCTCGCATTAGTGTTGCAGGCATAGTGTGCCAAATAAGTACTCATTGAAATGTGAGTCCACTGTTTCGCTCAGGTCCCTAATAGCCCCCCTATTTCCCAGTACATTATAAGCACAGGTGCAATTCAACCGTATATCTCTGGTTGGCCTATACATGTAAACACCAGTTATAATGATTACACAACTATTATTTTGTTTACAGGCTTTTTTTTATGGTTTAGTGCTCTTCGAGCATCACAGTAAAAAGAAGATGATTTTTACATTAGATACTATGAGGAATCATGTCCTTTTTCCTACAGAGTTGTTCAATGAATTTATCTCTTTCTGTGTCTCCATGTATTGCTAGTTTCATCTCCCCACCCCCCCCAGAAATTCATAGGCAATCCCACCTCCAGGGATTTTCAATATACTTTTCACATGTGTTTACACTTACTTTTCACCAGGAGCTTAGCTGGAGCTTAACAGTAATCTTTGGACTGTTAACAAGTGATCAACAGAAAGTATTATTTCTTTATGAGCTGTTTGTCAAAGTCCAAAGACTAACATCACTGAGTGCCAGAAAGCAGGCAGTGTTCCAATTACTTAAACTGCTATTTAAAAATTTTTTTTTAACGTTTATTTATTATTGAGAGATAGAGAGACACAGAGAGTGAGAAGGGGAGGGGCAGAGAGAGGGGGAGACACAGAATCTGAACCAGGCTCCAGACTCCGAGCTGTCAGCACAGAGCCCGATGTGGGGCTCGATCCCACAAACCGTGAGATCATGAGCCAAGGTCGGATGCTTTATCAACTGAGCCACCCAGGCACCCAAAAACTGCTATTTTTTTAGAAACAGTTCCCAAAGCTTTGGCCACAGAAAGTATCTAGAGGTAACCCCTGCCTCTCAAGAGAGTTTAGGAAGGACTTAAAATATCATGCCAGGGGCATCTGGGTGGCTCAGTCAGTTAAGCGTCTGACTTCAGGTCAGGTCATGATCTCACGGTTTGTGAGTTCGAGCCCCGCAGAGGGCTATCTGCTGTCAGCACAGAGCCCGCTCAGATCCTCTGTCCCCCATTCTCTTTGCCCCTCCCTCATGCTCGTTCTGTCTCTCAAAAATAAATAAACATTTAAAAATAAAATAAAATATCATGCCAAAATAGAGTGGACTATAAAGTTAAAGGGGCTCAAGGTAACTGTTGCAAGGATTGCTCAGCATGGAGAAGGGATTGGTCTTTGGTTACTCCTTTTGCCTGTCTTCTCAATACCCCGACTTGTAGCTATACGGGAGGCATTTACCTGCCCCATTTCTGCCTCTGCTTGGGGAGAAGGTGGGGCTGCTGCCTGCCTTGCCCCATGGAGGAGGGACCTGGGATTTCTCCAGACCCAGGAGCAGCCTTGTGTTTAGACCAGACAGGTGTGACTGGGGGTGAGGCTGGGATAAGGAGTGTTGAGAGAGCATTCAGGGGCCACGTGGCCCATGCAACTGTGGCCAGGGTGTTTCTGAGAGCTGCAGCTGCTTCGTTCAATGTGCGGGACGCTCCAGGGCCCCGTGAGTCCCACCACTAGGTCCCACCAAGACAGACATCCTCCTTCCCATTAGGATCCCTACAAGTGTCAGCCAAAAGATACCTGGAAGCTCTTCTAGTTCATTCCATTCATTTATTTTACTTTGCTTTTAATTACACTCAAAACAGTACCCAAAAAAGCAAGACAGAGAGCGAGTGCAGGGGAGGGAGAGACAGAGAATCCCAAGCAGGCAGCACAGAGCCAGATGTGGAGCTTGAACTCACGTGAGATCATGACCTGAGCTGAAATCAAGAGTCTGGTGCTTAACTGACTGAGCCACCTAGGGGCCCTAACATTTTTTCTTTAAAACAAATTTGGGGGTGGGGGTGGGGGCCCTGGATGGCTCAGTCAGTTCAGCCTCTGACTCTTGATGTTGGATTAGGTCATGATCTCCCGGTCCTGGGATGGAGCCTTTCATGGGACTCTGCAGAGCCTGCTTAGAATTCTCTCTCTCCCTCTCTCTCTCTCTCTGCCCCTTCCCTTCTCATGTTCTCCCTCTCTCTCTCTCAAAAATAAACAAACATTGAAAAAATTGTTTTTAACTTAAAAAATTTTTTTTAAGTAAATTACACATGGGGCTTGAACTCATGCAGGCTCCACCAATTAAGCCAGCCAAGGACACCTTTTTCTCTCTGTTTTTAAAAATTGTATCCATATGGGGTGATGGAGGTTAGCTGGACCTATTGTGGCAATCATTTCACAATAGATGTAAATCAAACTACCAAGCTGTGCACTTTAAATTTGTACAGTGATGTAAGTCAATTGTTTTGCAGTAAAACTGGACAAAAATGCCAAACATACACAGGCAGCAAAGTCAAGATTAGAAACAAAACTCTTCCTGGGGCTCCATGGCATACCTATTGCCAGGAATGGAAACACTTGTCTTACCAAGGCAAGTGCCCCACTTTAGACTGTGATTTGACCTCTTCCCCATCCTGCCCGTCCAGCCCACAGGTGAAGCACAGTATTGATTTCAGAGCCTCTGGACGCAGAACACAAGAGCTCCCAGTCATGAGAGGCAAGAGAATAGGGCTTTGTCTCCCAGAAAGGCAAGATGGTTTCTGTGGGACTGCCTTGGGGCCAGTGCAGGGAGGGAACCGCTGCGGAGCTCCAAGTCAGAACCCAGAGTTCTTGCCCCATTTTCCACGGTACTGCCCCTGGGGCCCAGGGAGGTGACTCTTTATTTCTCTGAGCAGATTTTGCAATGTGTAGTCTTTCGAGTGGAAATGTGTATTAGTTACTGAAAAGGCTGTTTTGCCGATTATAGGAAAGCGCAGACAAAGGAATACATACAGCATGCACCCAGAATGAAAAGAGTGGGTGGGAAAAGGCAAGATAATGTCAGTTGCCAGCTATGCCAGCCAGAGTCCCTTTCTTCCCTACCTGCACACATTCAAAGAAAATCCAAAATCCAAATCTTTCAAGTGTTCATTTCAGCTCAGACACGGAAGGAAATTAAACAGGTATTTTAGTGTGTATGTGTGTGTGTGTGTATGTGTATGATAGGTCACCCAAACACATGTAGTATCAACATCAACCCCATATACTAGATTAAATCAGTGGCATGTAATTAAAACGTGTTTTTACTAAGTTAGGGAATATCAAGTTTACCCCAAAAATACCTCATCAATTTTTTTTTTAATTTTTTTTTTTAGCGTTTATTTATTTTTGAGACAGAGAGAGACAGAGCATGAACGGGGGAGGGGCAGAGAGAGAGGGAGACACAGAATCTGAAACAGGCTCCAGGCTCTGAGCTGTCAGCACAGAGCCCGACGCGGGGCTCGAACCCACAGACCGTGAGATCATGACCTGAGCCGAAGTCCGACGCTTAACCGACTGAGCCACCCAGGGGCCCCGCTCATCAATTTTTAGTGGTTGGTGATTTTGAATCAGGGCCCAAATAAGAAATACACACTGTATTTCATTGATACCACTTAAGTCTTTGAATCTATAGGTTTCTTCCCCCTCCATGTTTAAGGACTTGCTACTTGTTGAGGAAATTGGATCCTTTGACTTTTTGAGTTTCTCACATTCTGGATTTTGTTGATTGCACCCTGTAGTAGTGTTGTTTAACGTATTCCTCTCTTCTAGAAATTCTTTTAAACTGGTAGTTGGAGGCTCAGTCAGTCCAGCTTCGGCTCAGGTCATGATCTTGCGGTCTCTGAGTTTGAGCCCCGTGTCGGGCTGACAGTTTGCTTCGGATTCTATGTTTCCCTCTCTCTCTGCCCCTCTCCTGCTCACACTCTGTCTCTCTCTCTCTCAAGAATAAATAAACATTAAAAAAATTTTTTTTTTTGTCAGCACAGAGCCTGTTGCGGGGCTCAAACCCGCAAACCATGAAATCACAACCTGAGCCAAAGCCAGATGCCCAACTGACTGAGCCACCCAGGTGCTCCTAAAAAAAAAAAACAACTTTTTAACTGGTAGTTGGATCTAGAAACTTGGACAGACTCAGGTTTGCTCTTGTTTGGCAAGAATGTGTCATTTTTGGTGTTGTATATTTCCCTCAGATGGCACACAATGTCTGGTGACCTTCTCTGTGATGTTAGTGGCCATCGATGACTATTGCCCTGATCCACTATTTTATTAGGGTTTTGGAAGATGCTGGTATTTGTTGCAATTTTCAATCCTTCCTTGTTGTTGGCTAGAATAATCTCTTCATCAACTATTTAGTTATCCTGAGATACAGTCTGTACATGTTTTAGCCTGAATTTCCAAGAAGGAAGAGCCTTGAGACATGGGCTTTATTGGGGAATGTGATCCTACAGAAAGAAGTAAGGGGTGGGGAAAGCAGAGAAAGCCAACTAAAGGGATATTCAACTTTTTATTTATTTATTTATTTATTTTTGGGACAGAGAGAGAGACAGAGCATGAGCGGGGGAGGGTCAGAGAGAGAGGGAGACACAGAATCGGAAACAGGCTCCAGGCTCCGAGCCATCAGCCCAGAGCCTGACGCGGGGCTCGAACTCACGGACCGCGAGATCGTGACCTGGCTGAAGTCGGACGCTTAACCGACTGCGCCACCCAGGCGCCCCTAGGGATATTCACCCAGTAGGCTGCTGCTTCAGGCACCTGATTGGTTGATCTGTGTGACTTAATTTCTGAGAAGCAATGCCTACTGAGTCTCAGGATAATTCCTCTTGGGGGGGAGAAAGAAAGGAATATTCATACATCAGCTTCTAGCCCTCGCTGATCGCTGATCAAAGGCTAGACGATGAAACACGGGCGCCTGGATAGTTTCCATGAATCCCCACCCTGGCGTTGACAAAGAAGCACTGGGGTAGGAGGGAGGAGATGAGGTTATTTTCAGGTTGTTCCTGCATGAAGCTGGATAGAGACCACCTCGACCTTGTTGCTGCTGCAGTGACTAGAGTAAGAGACACGTGAGACAAAAAGGCAGGTGAAATGTGTTAATTCTTTTACAATTTACCAGCTTTCAAAATAATGAATTAGTTCTATTGCATCTGCAAAGGTAACCAGTTAGAGTTTTTTTGTTTTTGTTTTTGAGTATCATTATGACTTATAGACATATAAGTATTTGATAGGTCTCAATTCATTGCAGGTATGTTTCTTCCTGATGCTTAAAATTTATCACACTTTGGCCGGTGGGTGCTTCCACAAGTTGGCTCTGGATCCCATTTGATGTGAACCTTGGTTTTCGATAGCTTCCTTGCTTTCTTCATTGACAAGATATTCCACGCTTATTTCCGCTCAGGTCATGATCTCACAGTTCGTGGGACAGAGCCCTGGGTCGGGCTCTTCACTGACAGTGCAGAGCCTGCTTGGGATTCTCTCTCTCTCTCTGTCTCTGTGCCTCTTCCCTGCTCATTCTCCATCTCTCTCTCTCAAAATAAATAAATAAACATAAAAAAAAAAAACTTTAAAAAAAAGAAAAGAAAGAACTTGTTGATAGGCGATGTGGAAATGCAGTTTGGAACCGAAGGCCAAGAAAGAATTAGGAGTCTTTGGTGCAAAAAGGTGGTTTTATTTATTTTTTATTTTTTTTAAAGTTTATTTATTTATTTTGAGAGAAAGAGAGAGTACTCAAGCAGGGGGCAGAGAGGGAGGGAGAATTCCGAGCAGGCTCCTCACTGTTAGCACCGATTCCAACACGAGGCTCAAACTCATGAACTATGAGATCATGACTTGAGCCAAGATCAAGTTGGATGCTTAACCTACTGAGTCACCCAGGTGTCCCAAAAAGGTGGTTATATTAATGCACAGGGACAGGACTTGTGGGCAGAAAAAGCTGTACTGGAGTTGTGCCGGGTGACTGATTATATACTTCGAGTTGGAGGAAGTTAGGGAGAGCGTATGTACCTAAGGAATTTTGGAAGGTTTCCAGGACATTGAGGGGGCTAGCTATTGTTAGGAAAAGGTCATTTATTATTGTCTAATAAAACCTTACTTGTGAGACCCTTCAGATGTATATCTGAGGGGCATATGCTTGAAGGATAATTGCGAACATATATTTGAGGGGTAGAGATAAAGGAAGTCTCCAAAGGAATTTCTATACATTTAAAGTAGACTCACAGGACCCTGGGGCAGAGGGGGTGTCTGAATAACGTTACCCTAAGATTGCCTTTTGCCTTTAGCAAAGTGTCAACATGGAGGCAGCTGAGCTCCTAGAGGAAAGTCATTCTTGTCTCAAGGACTTGTCAATGGCTTGTAAGTTGTAAGGAAATTTTTTTTCTTTTGCTTTGTTTCCCCCATCAGTAGGTACCCCCAGAAATCTAAACTAAATGAACTTGATAAGAAGCACTGTCATTCATTCCATTATTCCTGGTAGAGGTTTGGGTGAGAAGGAGCCCACGAGGTTTCTGTGTGTGTGTGTGTGTGTGTGTGTGTGTGTGTGTGTTAAAAAACACAATATAAAATTGACCATTTTAACCATTTTTAAACATACAATACAGTGGCATTGAGTACAATTCATACTCGTGTGCAACCAATGCCACTATCCCTCTTCAGAACTTTTTCATCATATCAAATTGAAATCTGCACCCATTAAACAATAACTCCCCATCACCTTCCCAGGGTTTTTAACGTGACTAAATGAAAGAAGCACCTGCTTGCCACTTTCAGGCACTACGAAGCTTTCGCCTTCCAGGCCGAGCCGGGATTCATTCCCGTGGTGACTAAGCAGGCTCTCGGGTTAATGCTCCCCACACCTATTGTCCCAGCGGGAGGAACCGGTATTTCCGGATTGGGGCCTCAGACCCTGTGATCCCGGCTAAGGGCGAGGTTCCTGGGGGAGGGGAACGGAAGCCGATCATAAAGGTTAACTTTCCACCCACATCACCAACCTGCCTCTCACCCCACTCCACCCCCAAACAGAAACAAAGACCCCCGCTCCACCAAACACCTACAATAATGGCGCACAACCATCCCTCCCGTGCTCTTTTGAAGGGTACTGTGGCTAACCCCTTCCAAGCTCACACTCCCGGGGAGGATCAGAAAGCCGACCAGAGAACGAATCAAGAAAGCAGCACAGCGAATCCCTTTTGCTCTAGGGCCGGAAGAAAGCTCAGTGGCAGTTTTGCGTAGAAGGGAAGAGGCAGGGGAGTGGATTCCCAGGCTGGAGGGACTAGTAGCTCCTGCGGCCGCAGCTCCTGCCCCACCGCTGGGTGGCGCGTGCGAGCCCCCCCGCAACCGTTGCTTACACCCCAAAGTAAAGCTGCAGTAAGCTGCGTTTCCTGCCCCTGGCTCGCGCAGCTGGCACCCGTGGGGACTCCAGGAAGGAGGTGACCGCCTCTGCCCACTCTCCTCCCCTCCGCGCCGCGGCTCTCTGGCTCTCTGCTGCCCACTCCCCCTGCCCCCACCCTGGATTTTTTTTTTTTTTTTCTTTCTCCCAAACCTCCAAACAGGAAATAGTTTGAGTCCACAATAGTACACAGGAGCAGCGACCGAGGCCACTCGTGCCCGCCCATTCCCCCGGCAGCGTCCCGCACTCCGACTCCGGCCAGGCGCCGCCAGCTACGAGCGCCGGCAGCGCACCGGACACCCGCCCGGCCGCCCGCACCGCGTCGGAGCGCGCCCCCGCGGCCCCGGGAGCCGCCCTCGCTCCGCGCTGGACCCCGCCGACTGCGGCCACCCCCAGCCCGCAGGCGAGTACCCTCCTCCTCCCTCCCCTGCCCTGCCCTGCCCTGCCCCCGAGCGCCCGCCGCGCGGCCGCCTGGGCTCGGGCGTCGCCGGGATGCCTCCCTCCAGTCCCAGCCTGGAAAACTAGGGATTTGCGGGGTGTGGCGGGGCGCTGGCGCCCTGGATCGGCGTGCGGGCGGAGGTGAGGGGCAGCGAGAGCACAAGCGAGTTGATTCCCACCCCCACCCCCCCGGTCTCCCTGTGGATTCGGTGTGTACTTTACTGGGCCCTGATTGTTTCCTCTCTGGGCGTGCTTAGCGGACTTTTTGCCTCCCCGTCCTGCCGGGGACGATAGCGCATCGTGGGGTTTCTCTTGCGGGACTGTCGGCAAGTGGGCTCGAGTACGCACCCGAGGCGGCTACAGGTGCTTGGGAGTCACCGTCTTTTTCCTACCTGGCCTGGCGCCTTCACCAAGGAATGGGGACTGTTTCACTTTCTGTTGAGCCTCTCTTTAGCCAGGTTAAAAGGGCCTCTGAGTTTCTGTTGCCAGCGTTTGCGGTACGTGTAGGGGGGCAGGAGCTGGTGCCTGGAGGCCGAGGGAGGCGCTAGTCAGTTGCAAGCAGGTGGGGACTGCCAGTGGAGTCTCGGTCGAGCCTCAGCTGCGGGGCTTGCAGACCCCGCGCAACCGAGAGCTGGAGTGCACAGTCCCGGAGGTGCCCGCGGGCCAGAGCTACCCGCAGAGCCGCGACCTGTGCCCCTAGCGCCGCAGAGCCCTCGAGGGTTCCCCCGCCCTTCACGTTAACCTGCTGGGCGTTGTCAGTTTTCCAGGCTGCAGGGCTCTTCTATAGGGAACTCCGTCAAAGCGGAGTTGGAGATCTTTATGTTGGATAAAGGCCACCGAATTCCAGGCATTCTTCGAGCTTGGGAAGGGTATTTTAAGTTTTGAAGGCTGCCCGGAGGCTTTCTGTGAAGTTGCCTCTGTCGACTGCCCTTATCGTGGGTGGCAGATTCCTAGTCCGCGAGATGGGTGGATACACCTGGGAAGCCCCCTCTGTCAGGCTTTCTGGCCAAGATTCTCAACGCAGTTTTACAAATGGTGGGTGGTAGGTAATCCACGTCCTTAACCGATTCACTTGAAAGGTGCGACCAACCGTCCTCATGTCCTGGTGAGGAGACCGTGGTTCTAGATGACCATCAGACTGATTGGGCGATGGTGTTTTTACTCTGAAGCACTCTTGGGCCTTGCTGGTTGAAGTGAGGTTCAGGGCAGCAGCTGTATCACCTGGAGGCCTGTTAAAAGTGGACCCAGACCTGCTGATTCAAGATCCCCAGGGGATCGTTTCCATAATAATGTTTGAGAAGCATGGCCTGTTCAATGTGAAGACGTGAATTACAGTACACTTCCATACATTTTCTTTTTTTTTTTTTTTAATTTTTTTTTTAACGTTTATTTATTTTTGAGACAGAGAGAGACAGAGCATGAATGGGGGAGGGTCAGAGAGAGAGGGAGACACAGAATCGGAAGCAGGCTCCAGGCTCTGAGCTGTCAGCACAGAGCCCGATGCGGGGCTCGAACTCACGGACCGTGAGATCATGACCTGAGCCGAAGTCGGACGCTTAACCGACCAAGCCACCCAGGCGCCCCCCATACATTTTCATCAAGTCCTATGTTGGAACCTTCATTTTGCCAAACTAAGACAATTAAGTTGCATGGGGCACAGCCCCTCCTCCATCCATAGAGTCAGGCTCCTCAGGGACATTTGGATGTGTGGTTAGCATACTAGGCTGTGAATTTTTTGTTTCTGGATACCTTCATTCTGTGATTGTTGCTACTATGGTAAAATATGCATAACACGAAATTCACCATTTTAACTGTTTTCACACGTACAATTCAGCGGCATTAAGTACGCTCACATTGTTGTGCACATCATTATTCTCCGTTTCCAGAACCTTTGCATGGTCCCAAACAGAAACCCTACCCATTAGACAATACTCCCTTCTCTCCTCTCCCCAGCCCCTGAACTTCTGGATACTTTAAATGGTATATTTTGTAGGGTAGAGAAAACGTTGAATAGGAATGCAAAGTAAAATCATGTTCACAAAGTATGTATAAACATTTAGAGATTCCTGAGTCACTGTCCTGGTGGACATGGCAGTATAGCTCCAGGTTATTATTACGATTATTAAATTTTTAAATATATTTATCTTTAGGAGAGAGAGAGAGAGAGCGAGCATGAGCAGGGGAGAGGCAGAGTCTGGGAGACACAGAATCGGAAGCAGGCTTCAGGTTCCGAGCTGTCAGCACAGAGCCCAACGTGGGGCTCGAACCCAGGAACAGTAAGATCATGACCTGAGCCGAAGTCCGGCCCTTAACCAGCTGAGCCACCTAGGCACCCCTGAATAGCTTTTTAAAAAGTTAATATTTATTTTTGAGAGAGAGAAAGAGAGTGCATGAGAGGGGGAGAGGCAGAGAGAGAGAGAGGGAGACACAGAATTGGAAGCAGGCTCCAGGTTCCAAGCTGTCAGCACAGAGCCTGATGCAGGGCTCGAACCCACGAACCGTGAGATGATGACCTGAGCTGAAGTCGAATGCTTAACTGACTGAGCCCCCCCACCCCTAGCTCCAGGTTTTTAGAGTGCATATGATTTCTTTTAACAGAGACAACCAGAAACCCATGAGGGTTTCCTTTTTGTTTTGGCTGCAAAGGAATGGAGTTACTCGGGGCTCAAGCTGCTGTGATTAGCTAGTGCACATTAAAAACTAGATGCCTGGTGACATTTATCTCTATGCTTCCGTTAACTGACTATTTTAGGTATCCTGTTTATATTGGGTTTATTATTTCTTTTTAACAGTGACTCAAACTCATTTGTGAATGTAGTTGGAATAAACCTTAAGGAAAAAGTTGTTGCTTGGGAAATAGGGGGAGAGGTCACAGCAAGACTTCAGAAAGAAGATTTGAAATAATTTTCCCAAATACCCCACACTATGTATTTTGTCTCTGCTTTCATGTTAAATGAGTCATCTGGTCCCACAACATTATTTCTAGTTGTAAAAATGTTTGTATAATTGAGAAAAGCTTGTAATAATGGAAGTCATTTGCCCGCATCTACTTAAGATTGTCCAGCTTGTGATTTGAGGACACGCTTTTCAGTGAGAACACAAATACGAATTGGCAAACTAATAAAAGTGGTTTCATTCATGAGCTAAGAAAGTCATTGTTATGGATCAAGAATGCGGTTTTGGGGGTGCCTGGCTGGCTCAGTTGGTAGAGCATGCAACTCTTGATCTCGAGTTTCTAAGTTTGATTCCTCGCCCCCCCCCCCCCCCCCCCGTTGGGTGCAAAGATTACTTAAAAATAATATCTTAAAAAAATGTGGTGTCTAATCCATAAGTGATCAAGGATATTGGGAAGATTTCCTAAATAGCTGAGTAGTGGGAAATCCTTCAAATTCTTCCTAGATTCCTTTTTTCTTTTTCTTTTTTTTTTAATTTTTTTTTTTTTAACGTTTATTTATTTTTGAGACAGAGAGAGACAGAGCATGAACAGGGGAGGGGCAGAGAGAGAGGGAGACACAGAATCTGAAACAGGCTCCAGGCTCTGAGCTGTCAGCACAGAGCCCGACGCGGGGCTCAAACTCACAGACCATGAGATCATGACCTGAGCCGGAGTCGGACGCTTAACCAACCAAGCCACCCAGGCGCCCCCCTTTTTTTCTTTTTCTAAGACACTTGACTTTTCCTGTGTTATGACTTTTATCAGAATGAGCCTATTGACTTGTAGGAAGGAACTTACAGCTTCCTTTCGCTGAAAAATTCCTTTGAAATGATGAATGAAAGATAATTCAAATGGGTTAAGATTAGACAAACAATTCTCCCTTTTGAGGAGATTCTTATATTCACAGAAATGCAGATTTTTGTGAATTTTGTAAAGCAAAAGAGAAAAGGTTTCCCTTCCTCACTGTGTTCTCTTCTGAAATAGCAATGTAGTTCAGAGTTTTCTTTGGTGAACAAATGCTGTTTTGTAGTCTACACACGAGGAAAAAAATTCCATAGAACACGTCCAATGAATGGTTTTTTTCAGTGATGCCAGGGGAATCATTTGGGGAGTTTAGTAAAAATGGATGACGTTGGTCATCATTCTCCAGATCTGAGTAGCCTGGGTATTTGGAAGAACCCACCGGTCTCCAGAGGAGAGATCAAGGTGCTGACCTGTTTGATTTAGAGTCCATGCCTATTGTGAATCAGGTATTTTCAGATACATTCTCATTAAATCTTCACCATGACCTTGAGAGAGGTATTTCTTCTTTCCCCTCATTTTACAAATGAGAAAACTGAAGCCAGTTGTGATCTTCCTACTCTAGACCATGGTTCTTTCCACTGGTCTTCTATGTAGCATCGTCTCTACCTATAAATTCCCCTACATCTCCAAGAAACTGTGTATTCATTAATATCTCTTGGAACATGAGGTATTGGGTCCTCAGGCAAGTACGAAGATGAGCCAGTGAAGTAAATTCCAAGATAGCAAAGGATTTAAGAGCAAAGGGTTCTTTTCATGGTACCGCAAGACCCCTGATGAGTGATGAGTTAGATTATACTTGGCTTGAATGTAGCATTATTGTAGCTGGTCTAGCTTCCAGAAAAATCAAGACATGGGCATTCTCCTTATTGATATTGGCCAGCGTGCTGTCTCTGCATACTGGCCAGCCAGTGTCTATGTGGAACCCTGAGACACTACAGACAGCATAGAAGAAAGGGCACAGGATTTAGGTGTGGGACTAACATGTACCCTGAACAGCCGACTGGGTAGAGTGAACTTCATATACTCAGAGTGTCCACATCCTGAAATATAAAATTAGGGGCATACTTATCTCCCTGTAAGTTTATAACAAGGAATCCAAAGTGCTGGTAAACTGTAAAATGATAGCAGAACCTATTTCATTTTCATTTGGGAGAAATTTATAATGCAAAAAAGACAGAAGAAGCTACATATTTGAGGTACCTAATACTTTTTAGTTCACTGAATCTGTTTGTAATTCTCTTCTCGCTTTAGGCCATTAAAAAAAATAATTGTATTGAGATATAATTCACATGCCATAGAATTCACCTATTTATGTATGTATGTATGTATGTATGTATGTATGTATGTATGTATTTTTAAATGTTTATTTATGTTTGAGAGAGCGCAAGCTGGGGAGGGGCAGAGCGCAGGGGACTGAAGATCCAAAGCAGTGGGCTCTGTGCTGACAGGCTGACAGCCGCAAGCTTGATGTGGGGCTCAAACTCACTACCCCGAGATCATGACCTGAGCTGAAGTCGGATGCTCAACCACCTGAGCCGCCCAGGTGCCCCGCAATTCACCTATTTAGATCAACGCATTGCTTTTGAGTGTATTCGCAGAGTTGTGCAACCATCACCATGATCAAATTCAGGGCATTTTTATTGCTCTAAAAAGAATGCCATCCCGCCATGAACACTTTCCATCGTTTAGCTGGCACCTCACAATCCCTTACCTCCCCCTCCCTAGGCAACGACCACTCTACTTTCTGTCTACAGATTTGACTATTCAGGACATTTCGTAAAAATGAAATTACACATTATGTGGCCCTGCACGTTGCCTTCTTTCACTTAGCCTAATGCTTTCATGGTTTATGTACAATGTGGCATATATCAGTGCTTTATTCTTTTTATTGCCAATGAGTGTTCTATTGTGTGTGTCTGCCACATTTGGTTTATCCATTCATCTGTTGATGGACATTTGAGTTGTTTCTACTTTTTGGTTATTAGGGCTAATGCTGCTGTGAACATTCATGTACATATGTTTTTATGGGGGCATCTGTTTTCGTTTCTTTTGGGTACATGCCTACAAGTGAAAACCATATAATAACTCTATATTTAACATTTTCAGGACCTGCCAGACTCCTTTCCAAAGTGGCTGCCCCACGTTACAGTCCCACCAGCAATGTAGGGGGGTTCCAATTTTCCAACACCCTCGTCAGCATTTATTGTTTGTCTTTTTTTTTTTTTTTTTTTTTTTTTTAGCCATCCTCTTTGGTGTGGAGTGGTTTCGATTCACTTCTGATGGCTAATGATGTCGAATATCTTTTCACGTGCTTATTTCTCAGGCCATTTGTTCTTGACTTTTTTTTTTCTTTTATTCTTTTTTAAAGGAAAACTAGACGGAGAAAGGAAAATCAGTTTTGAATAGATTCCCTAAGTTCCGTGGTTTATAACGCTGAAAATGTAAATTGAGCCCTTTGCATTTCTGAAATTAATTTCAGTGTTGGGTCATCTATTTATTTGCTGTAGGGCCTCGTGCATGTGGTACCTGATGTTCCAAAGGATTTGAGGGAAGAATTAATGAATACATAGTTTCTCGGAGATGAAGGGGAGTTTAGTAGGCAGGGACTTATTATTCTACATGCTGACTTAATGCTCACTAAAAAATCATGCACCTCTCAAATGTTAATAACGCACCACATGTGTGCATGCCAAACACACCAAGAAAATGCGTTGGTGCCAATGGTGAATGTTTTAACTAAATGATGAATATTTGGGGCGCCTGGGTGGCTCAGTCGGTTGAGCGTCCGACTTCGGCTCAGGTCACGATCTCGTGGTCTGTGAGTTCGAGCCCCGCGTCAGGCTCTGGGCTGATGGCTCAGAGCCTGGAGCCTGCTTCCGATTCTGTGTCTCCCTCTCTCTCTGCCCCTCCCCCGTTCATGCTCTGTCTCTCTCTGTCTCAAAAATAAATAAATGTTAAAAAAAAAAATTTAAAAAAAAAGATGAATATTTAACTAAAATATCATTTGATACTGTGTGGGTTAATATTTGCCCAGTCTACTTATGAAAATATACAGTCATAGGCTTTAAAAATCATATTAACACATTTGTATATATACAAGACATTGTTTATATTTTATTGGGGTGCTCTTCATTTCCATGTACCCCCCCACGGAGGGCACGCTCATGGACGTTTTTGCAGGAGTTCGTTCATTTTGTTCTTTCCTTCCCACGCTGCATGGCAATGCTTTTCTCTGTAGCCATGTGGAGAATTCCCTTCATGCTCTATAGCCACAAATTAATCATGAATTTTCAAAATACCTGTTGCATTTTGGAGGCCCACCATATGGAACTTGGGTTGTGCTTTTACTTGTGTTACTGGTAAATGTGGGTAGCATGAAGAGAAGCAGGGAATTGGGCTGCATTTGAGACTTGTCTGAGATACCTGCGGGAGTGAGTAGTGCAGGGGATCTCAAACCTTAGCCTGCCCCTGAATGCCTGGAGGGCCTGTTCAGACACATTATCTCCAGCCCCACTCCTTGAGTTTTTGGCTTCTGTAAGCCTGGGGTGGGGCTTGAGAATCTGCATCTCTAACAGGTAATCAGGCGATGCTGCTGCTGGTCTGGGGATTGTGTTTTGAGAACCAGTGGTTTGGAGGCATTTGGAAGTGTCAGCCTGGAGCTGGAGTGAGGGAAGGGACAAAGCTGGAGGTCAGCTGGCACCCTGTGCATACGGGAGCTTGGTGGAGCCAGGGGAGTGGGTACCATCCCAGGGAGGCACACATAAGTGCTGGGAACTGAAACGTAGGAATATGGAGAGGAGAGGTGGGTGGAGAAAGAGAAGCCTCTGGGATCGGGAAGGAAGGGGCAGAAGGCTCAGAGGAGACCAAGGCCAGTTGACGCCCACAAACTCCATTTAAACAGGGGAGTAAGGGCATGTCTGGGGTGTGGGTTGCAGAAGGGGGAGGGTTGGGCTGTCCCTGGCTAGTGGGTGCTGTAGCTGTATGGGCAGGGGGCGGGGGCTGGGGGGGGGGGAGGGTGCTGACCTTTCCATCCCTTTCAGAAAGTCCAGCATTACTGGGTAGTGGGGTATGCTGCTTGGGACTGCAGGGTCAAGCGTGAACTTTCCTCGTAAGATCAGGAGCCCCTTTAGTCCTACAGGCCACGTCCTGGAGTCACAACTGACTGCTCTCCCTCTTCTTGCCTGTCACTGCTAATCATCATCAGCCTAGAACCTAGGTGAGCTTTGTCAATAAGAAACAAGAGTCCTGGGGCGCCTGGGTGGCTCTGTCGGTTGAGCATCCCACTTCGGCTCAGGTCATGATCTCGCAGTCCGTGAGTTCAGGACTGGCGTTGGGCTCTGTGCTGACAGCTCAGAGCCTGGAGTCTGCTTGGGATTCTGTGTCTCCCTCTCTCTGTGCCTCTCCCCCACTTGTGCTCTGTCTCTTTCTCTCTCTCTCTCAAAAAAAGCAAGAGTCCTTTGTGCAGGTAGTGACCTTGAAGTTTACTTTTCTTCCTTTCGTGTATTTGCTGGTCAGCTTAATAGCTTTAGGATCTGTGCTACCACATGTCTAGTCTCCTTAGCATGACTGGGTATAAGCCGATTCAGAGAGTGGGTGCTGATAGTCTGTGTTGTGAAGGTCAGGTTTGCTGCAGAAGAGAAATCCAAGAAGGGCCGTGGCAGTCTACCGCGGTCGGGTCTTCTGAAACTTCTGGGACGACCCTTCCTGCTGGTTTCATGCAGCGGAGACAAACATCCCCTATTTTAGTTTACATTTTAGTTTCAAGGAATCTTCATTGTATCTTAGGATGTAGAGCATTTCTCTTGGGTTTGGGAAGGAGGCCAAAGCTTGCCCATGTTGCCATTTGGGGGCATCTGTTGTGAGCAGGGGAGAGGGTTTATCATCTGTAGCTGTGAGCTTGCTGCTCAGCTCTGCCTGGTCGGCCAGGAGCTGAGCGAGCGCCTGTCTACTGCAGGCTCGTCTATCCGCCCCCGGTCCCCCTCAGCCAGTTGCACACTTTTACATTCCTGCCTGGCCCCTGTGGGCTCTGGGTGTGTGAGTCCTGTCACCCACCGGCAGGACTGGACAGGAGGTATTTCACAACTCTGCTCCTGTGCCGAGACAGTGCACCCCAGCTTCAGTGATTTGTAAGAGGACTCACAGGACTTAGCACACAGTTGTCATCGCTATGATTGTTACAGTAATGGACGCAAAGCACAATCGGCAGGGGGAAAAGGTGCACAGAGCAGAGTCTAGGGCTTGCTACGTCGGCATCCTCTGCACGGCGCTCACCAGAAGTTCAGGCTCCCAGATGGAAAGCTCGTCTTAGGATAACTTTACGCTGTTTATGCGAACAGTTCAGGGAGAGTGAGCCACTCTTATCAGCCCTGGGAATGGTGGTAGACTTCCCCAAATCCAACTTTCCAGACTCCGGCCAAGGGCCAACCTTGTAAGCAGTCCTTTCAAAGGATGTTGACTATTTTGTGCACCGATGGGGAGGACGATGGAAGGTGAGGGTGGTGACAGAAGCCCCTGTGGCTGGGGAAAGGGTCCGTCCACCAGTCCGTGCAGCTTCGGAGTTCTGGGCTGCGGGAGCCTTCCTCTGTCTGACCAAAGTGGGAGAGGGCGGAAGTGAAGTTGGGGTTTGCACTCAGATCTGGGTTTCGGGATGATAATAACTGGGATTCCTTCACCACAGGGACAAGGAAGGCTGGTAGGACACATCGCAAAAGAATTCAAAGCCCTGTTCATTCATGCGCTCATTCATTCTTTTTATTATAACTTTTTTTTTTTTTAGGTTTTATTTATTTAAGTAATCTCTGGATCCAACATGAGGCTCGAACTCATGACCTTGAGATCAAGAGTCACATGCTTTTCTGATTGAGCCAGCCAGGTGCCCTATAACTATTTTTTTTTTAAAGTAATCTCTACTCCCGGGGCACCCGGGTGGCTTAGTCGGTTAAGCATCCGACGTTGGCTCAGGTCCTGATCTCATGGTTTGTGGGCTCGGCCCCATGTCAGGCTCTGTGCTGACAGCTCAGAGCCTGGAGCCTCCTTCAGAGTCTGTGTCTCCCTCTCTCTGTCCCTCCCCTGCTCGCACTCTGTCTCTCTTTCTCAAAAATAAACATTAAAGAAAAACATTAAAAAAATAATAAAAATTAAAAAAAAGATCTCAACTCCCAGCATGGGACTTGAACTCACAACCCCAAGATCAAGAGTTGCATGCTGTACCTACTGAGCCAGCCAGGCGTGCTCCCCCACCCTGCTCATTTGTTCTTTTTTTAATGTTTATTTATTTTTGAGAGAGCGCAAGTGAACAGGGGAGGGGCAGAGAGAGAGGGAGACAAGATCAGAAGTGGGCTCTGTGCTGACAGCAGAGAGCCAAGGCGGGGCTTGAACTCACAAACCTCGAGACCATGACCTGAGCCAAAGTCGGACGCTCAACCGATTGAGCCACTCAGGCGCCCCTCATTCATACTTAACACATGCTCTTGATGCCTGTACCCTACCAGGCAATGCCCCAGGTGCTGGGGATACCATGGGGAGCACAGCAGAGTCACTGCCCTCATGAGACCCACCCTCTAGAGGGAGACAAATAAGTGGCAATTACATTTCATTATGCTGGTGACACACCAAGGGCCCCGGGGCGCCTACCCGGGCTTAGTGGGTGTAAGAAGGCGTGAGTTTTATAATCACACCAACCTGGATAGGAACCACACCTCCACTGCTTATTACCTGTGTGCCCATGGGCAGATTGCTTCCTCACTGGGTGCCTGAGTGTCTTCCTCTGAAAACGGAGATTTTATGATCACTTCTTAAGGTGCATGTGAAAATCCAACAAGGTGATGCGTGTAGAACACTTATCCCAGTGGCTGGCACGTGGATATGTTGGCTATGTAATGCTTTGGTGACATCTAGGCAAGGGGAAGACTGCGTCAGCTGGAGGGATGGGCGTCTGCCCTTACCCTTACTCTGTGTGGAGTCTGATGCCGGCCTCCCTCCAGCCCTGGGTGCAGAGGTCCTTGCTCTGCTTACTGGTCTGAGAACATTCTTTGCTGTCTTGCTTTTCTGGTTCTTGGGGATACTTTCCCCTCTGCCCGAGATGCCTCAGATCCCTTTGTCAGCCTAAGGAGTATCTGTGCATATTATTAAGACCTAACCCAAGTAATCACCTTCTCTGTGAAGGTTTTCCCAAGCCAAGACGCTCAGACAAAACCGTCCCGTCTCTCCGTGGTCCCACGGTCACTCACATCCCTGTTACAGCATACAGTTATTTGTCACTCCATTAGACTGGCTGATTCTTGAAGGCAGGGGTGCTTGGGTATTGTATTGGGTCCAGTGTTGATCAGTGTTCCATGGGGGGTGGCTCAGTGGTTGTTCAGGGGGTGAATGAGTGAAAGAGTGTTGGGTTGGACTAGAAAACTCAGTAGGAAATAGACGTAGTGTCAGCAAAATAGGCCTCTGCCCTCAGAGTAGAGCTTACAGTCTAGAGGGGGAGGCAGATGATAAACAGCAATCAAATAATGTAATTAGAGACTGAGAAGTGACACAGGAGAACAGTCTGGCCCAGAGGCAGGTACAAGGGCAGCTGGAACAGAGGGAGAGAGGCAAGGTCCGAATGTTGATGCCCCGAGCAGTGTGCACTCACCTTCTGGAGCCTGGGTGGTGTTGGAGGCTAGAAGGACTGGTCAGGCAGAGGCCACACCAGGAGAGCCAGGAGTCCTCCAGAGGGGAATAGACGGGCAGAGCAAAGACTACCAGCGCATCAGCTGGCAAAGGGCAGGGCCGAGAGGAGAGCTGAGTGGACGCTTGGGAAGTTGAAGAGGTCCACTCCAGAGCACTGAACGTGGGTCGAGGAACTCAAGGTTGATTGAGGAAGTATCACCCATTGAGCTGAGAGATCTGTCAGAGCTGGATCTGGGACCTTGGTCCATTCAGGCTTCCGTAACAGGATACCACAGCCTGGGTGGCTTTGACAGACATTGATTTTTCACAGCTGTGGAGGCTCTGAGCGTGAGATAAGGGTGCCAGCAGGGCGGAGTTCTTGGTGAGGGCCCTCTTCCTGGCTTGCAGAAGGCCGCCTCCTCTCTGTGTGCTCCCACGGTTTTTCCTAGGTGCGTGTGCACAGAGAGAGAGAGAGAGTGATCTCACTCTTCCTCTTCTAGTGAGGGCACCTACCCAGTCATGAGGATCCCACCTTCATGACCTCATCTAAACCTAATTTACTTCCCAAATATAACACATCCAAATAGCATCACACTAGGGATTCGGGCTTCAATTTAAGAACTTTGGAGGCATGTATTCAGGCCATAGAACTGGGGTCAATAAATATTTGCTGAGTAAATAATAAATAATTGTGGCTAGTACTTAGCCCTTCCTATGCTCCAAGCCCTAAGAGTTTTGCATATGTTCATAAAATTTCATTCTCACGGAACCTTAAAATGTAAGTGCTATTATTATGCCCTATTTACAGATGAGGAGACTGAGGCCCTGAAGAGTTTAAAAGATTTGCCAAGGTCACTCAGCTAATTAAGTGTGAAGCTGGGATTCAAACACAGGCAGTCTGGTTCTAGAGTGCTGGGACATTATACCTTGCTGCTTCTTAATTAGGAATCAAACCCAACATCATTGGGTATCTGTCTCATATGCTGGTTCCTGAGCAAAGAGAGGCACTAGAGATACAAAGATGAATGGGACAGGGGGCGCCTGGGCAGCTCAGTCAGTTAAGCATCCAACTTTGGCTCAGGTCATGATCTCACGGTGCATGAGTTTGAGCCCTGCATGGGGCTCTGTGCTGACAGCTCAGAGCCTGGAGCCTGCTTCGGATTCTGTGTCTCCCTCTCTCTCTCTGCCCCTCCCCTGCTCTCGCTGTCTCTCTGTCTCTCTCAGAACTAAATAAAAACATTAAAAAAATTAAAAACAAAACCAAAGATGAATAGGACATTGTACCTACTTTCTGGGCCATCATAAAATGCTCAGGGAGACAGACGTATAAAATCAAAAACTTTTGAAGTCTATTCAAATGTGTTCAACCCAACAAGGAACTTTCTGTCACCTTCCTAGAGTAAGTACATAGAACCATTCTCAGAGGTAACTGTTTTCCTATTTCAAATGTGTCTGAGGGTTGAAGTGCTCACCAAAAATCTGTTGTTTAGGGAATAGTGAGCTGATTCATCAAATTAACATCCATTGTTTAGTTTTGGTAACGTGTATAGTATAATAAGAATAATTAAATGGTGGTAACAGGTACCCTAAACTTTGTAACACTGTCAAGATTCAATTTGGAAAAAAACAGAACCACTTATGTTAACAAAATTTTTTTAACAAAAATTTTGAATAATTTCAAAATATATTATAGGGAAATTTTAAACAAAATGACTTGGAAATCTCGAGGTGTTTCAGGATCCTGGATATTAGGGGCGCATGGAAGCTTAGTGAACCCAGGAGGTAACTCACTTCTGTTTTCTGGATGAGGCGCCTCAGGGAAAACCCAACCCCTGAAGGGGAGGATTGGGAGGACAGTGACCTTGGTGGGGAGCCACCTTGGTGATGGTGGGGGTGGGGCTTACTGGAGAAGGAGAAAGAAGAGGATGTTTTATTCCCACAAACTCCACATTGGGATCCCCTGGAAAGAGCACATTGGCAAAGAGGAAGGAGAGGGAAGGGGAAAGTGTGCAGCCAGGGAAGGGTCTCAGGGTAGGGGGTGACACCCTCCCGTCTCAGTGGAACCAGGCACCCAGGGATCCAGGGACCAGGGAGCAAATGCTCTGTCCCGATCGTCAGGTGCATGGGGATCCACTCTAGAAGGCACTAGAACCGAGTAGGGACGAGTCAGACCTGGCCTGGAATACTGACTCTGCCACTTGGGCGCCGGGTGACCTAGGGCAGGTTTCTCAACTCTGAGCCTTAGTTTCCTCTGCGTCAAAGTGGGGGGCGATAGTATTCCTACCTTCCTGAATTGATGTGGCTCAAGTTTTGTTGCCTTTTTGGTTATTCTTTGTCTCAGGTCTGCAACCTCCTGTCTTGAACCAGCCTCCCCCACTCTCAACCAAGGATCACGAGCTCTTTTTTCAAGGGACAGAATCTGGTTCTGAGAAGAAAGGGTCTTTCCAGGTTTTCAGGGTCTTTGACTGTCTTTCTGTAGAGCTCAGCTCTTTGAATTCTCCACCCGTCTTGTCATTTGCTTCAGACCGTTCGTCCTCTGGCTCTGCCCCCACAGGTCATAACCCACCAAGATCCATTTCTCTTTCATTTCCTCTCCTGAGGGATTTGGACCACCTTTCAGTTCAGGCTTGCTCAGTCTGGCTTCCTTAAGGTGACCTGTCCAGTCTGCTTTGCTCTTTCTCTTCTGCCACAGTGTGGGTGTAGCTTGATTTTTCTCTCCATCTCGGGTGGTCAGATACATGCTTGATTCTGGAACATCGGTCAGTTTCCTCCTGGATCTCCGTGCCTTTTTGTGAACATAGTCTCCATCTCCTGATTCCACCTTACCACCCTGTTCTCTTCCACAAGAGAAGCTGACCTTGAGTGAGTGAGGGTTCCAGCAGCTCCAGCAGACCGTTGCTCTGACCACCCCACCCACCGCCCCCCCCCCCCACTCGGGCAGAGTGCTGTCTGCACATCCCCAGTCTTGGTCAGCTGCGCGTAATAGTTTTAAGTGCGATTTAGCTTCTTGAACTCGTGTTTTTATGGATCCGGCTTCTGCTTCCAGAGACCGGCTCGTTTTCTCAGTATTAGACATTGGTTCCTTTTGAACATGGAGTATTCTTTTTTTTTTCCTAGCTGGTTTGCTATGAGGCCACTGCTGGACCAAATCACAGGCTGGATGTGTCCAGGCCATCGGGTACTTCTGGGCTCTTGTCTTTTTCCATCACGGGGCAAAACTTTATGAGAGCTTGAACTTTTTTTTTTTCACTGTAGGCAGCATTATGAGTTGAACTGTATTCCCCCCAACCCCCCCAAATTCATATGTTGGGGTCCTAACTCCTAGTACTTCAGGATGTGACCTTATTTGGAGATAGGGTCTTTACAGAGGTGATCAAGTTAAAATGAGGGCATTACGGTGGGCCCTAATCCAATATGACTGGTGTCCTTTATAAGAAGAGGAAGTTTGGACACAGACATGTACAGAGGGAAGATCATATAAAGACACAGGGAGAAGACAGCCATCTGTAAGTCAAGGAGAGAGCCCTGCCTCATGGCCCTCAGCAGGAACCAGGCCTCGGGTGCCTGGGTGGCTCAGTCAGTTGAGCCTCCAACTTCCAAATTCCGCTCAGGTCGTGATCTCACGGTTCCTGAGTTTGAGCCCTGCATCTGGCTGTCTGCTGTCAGCGCAGAGCCTGCTTCGGATCCTCTGTCCTCCTCTCTCTCTGCCCCTCCCCCACTCACCCTCTGTCTCAAAAATAATAAATGCATTTCTGTTTTTTTAAAAAAAGAAGGAACCAACCCTATCAACACCTTGGTCTTACACTTCCAGCCTCCAGAACTAGGAGATAAGAAATAAATTGTAAGATTTCTGTTGGGTGAGCTCCCTCGTGTGTGGTACTTTGTCACGGGAGCCCTAGCAAACTAATACAGGAAGAATAAGAAATTCTGCCTGAAGCCAAGTGAACTAATGGCTAACAAAGCAGCCATCACAGCACGGTCCGCCTTCTTCCACCGATATCCCGGGAGAGCGAGCCTGAGGCTCACATTATCAGGTTCACACTCAGCAGCGTCTGCCGGGTTCACTACGATTAGAGCTTCGGGACTGGACAAAGCTCCTCCGTGGGCCCCACTCTGAGGCTCTGCGTCCAGCTCAGCCACAGCCCTGACCACTGAGCAGGACTCTGCCTGGAACCCAACCTGTGTCTGACAACCCGGGAGAGGGCCAGGGCCAGGTGCGGGCCCATGGGAAGTCAGCCCCCTCAACTGCCACGACTCCTTTCTTTTACTTAATTCCCTTCCATGGCCCAGAGGACCCACCCTGTCCTCTGTACTTGGCTAAACACATCGTTCAAATTTATCGTGGTTCCAGTATGAATAGATTGAAGCAGAAAGTATTTGAGAGATGAGAAGAAGGAGCGTTTACCCCGGTCTGGTGTGTGTGTGTGGGGGGTGTTCCACCAAAGAGAGCTTTCTGGAAGAAATGAAGCTGCAACTAGTTAGCAAGGAAGAGAGAACAACACACACGTGCATGGCATTTACTACAGGGTGCACGTTACATGTGCTGAATGCTTGACACGCAATGACCGATTTCGTTTTTAAAACCACCCTGTGAGGTCAGTGGTATTATTAACCCTATTTACAGATGACAAAACTGAGGCAGTGAGACACTAAATGACTTGACCAAGATCACAGAGCTAATTAGAGGTGGAGCTGTACTTCAATCCCGGGGCACTGTGGCGCCCCAGTTCATGCTGGGGAGTGGAAGGGTGTGTCCGCAGGGGAACCGTGGGATTGTGTGCACTCCTCTTTCCAGCTTCTGGCAGCCGACTGCTGTCTCTCAACACTTCAGAGCTGGTGCCGTCCCTACCAAGTTCCAGGGACTCCGTCCCTTTCCTGAAATCGCAGAGCAGAAGTGACTTAATATCCCCTTAACCCGCCTAATGGCCAAGCCCCTCTTGACTTAAGTCAGCTCCTGTGGTGTTCTAAATTTTGGGCAATGCCTTCTCCCTAATCTGCTCCCAGGCAAGAGAACTGCCAGAATCCTACAACTCTAGGATCAGATTAGAAACGTAACATGAACACAGTTTCTACCAAAAACAACAGGGAGCAGATTTCCCACACATGCGGAGTGGAAAGTTTATTTCTTTGGAATGAGGAATCCATGAATTATTGCATATGTGCGTTATTTGGGAGCAACAGTTCATTAAGTGATTTTAATGTTGGCTATTAATTGTTAAGTAGCAGAGGCTAAAAATCTGGGAACTATTGTAAGGGAGAACTTCCTTAGTTGGTGGGTACCACCCGAGCTGAGCCCCAAGACCCTCTGTTCTCTTTTTTACGATTTCCATCACTCACTCCAGCCCCTGGGTTCTTGTTACCTTCAGCCAGCCTGTTTTGCAGCCCGTTTTTTCCTACAAAACCACTCAGCCTTGGGCTTTTCTCTTTCACTGTGTGTTGAAGGAAGTTATAGCTGCAAGGGAGGGTCAGAAGTTTGTAAGTGCACCTTGTTCTTGCCTGCAGAGAAATGAGGATAGAGGAAGGTTTCTTGAAGAGGTCTTTGGGAAAGGAAAAAGGACAGATGTCAGGGGTGAAAGGGAGGGAGGGACGAGATGATACGCATTGAATGCACCCCTGTATTGCAATCTTATTCCAGTTTTATAGGTGATGAAATAGGTTCAGAAGGGTCATGTAACTTGTTAGAGATCTCAAGGTGTTAAACAGCAGAGGTGGGATTCAGATCAAGCCTTCCCGTTGAAATGCAGCTCTCTGGGGCTGGTATACTGGGCACCATGGGACGCTGGGACGATGGCTTCTGCGTCTCACACCAGGAGAACCGGGAGGGGGCAATGCAAGAAATAGAAAAGGGAGGGGGATGCAAGAGGAGGCCGCGGGCCGGGCGGGGGCGCTATTTCAGATATTGGTTTGGGTGGAAGGACAGGATGAGAAGGACAGATCTGGTGGCATCCAGTTGAAGGTGATAGTTTAAATAAACTCAGTAGCGAGTGCATTCTGAAGATGGCTGTGAAGAGGACAGGCTGGTTTGGGCAGAGGCGGGTGAATCTAGGGGAGCCACAACTAATCTTGAACTCTTTGGTAATTCTTTTACATCCTGTGGCCTGTTTTTCTTAGTGTTCTGGTAAGTCAGCTAAGTAGCAAATATGTAGATGTGTGTGTGTGTGTGTGTGTGTGTGTGTGTGTGTGTGTGTGTAGATGTAGATAATATGAAGACATTAAGGGGACAGAAAATATGACTTGCATAAAGTCATATGGTTTATTTGCAGTAAAGCTTAGGAAAAAAAAAAGAAAAGAAAAATAGCTGTTTCCCTGACTCTTCTATTTTAGCAAAGGCTTTTTCCAGCTCCCTGAAAAGCAGACCACACCCTATAAAACAGCCCATTTGGGGCATCAGTTCATTTCCATTTTTATACTTCTAAAGAAACAGTTAAAACACCCAGTGAAGAAGGATGTCCCCTGGTTTTCCTCTGGCAGAAATAAAGTAGAAATAACCGGTTCAAAGGGAACGTCAGTCCGATCTGTGTACTTTTATGTTCAACTTTAATCATTCAGATTCAAGTATCCTTGATTATTGTGACTTAAAAGCTCTTTTTGGATCATGTAGACGTAGACATAAAGTCATTTTTTAAATAGGTAAGTGATTTTTAAGCAGACAGCTGTAGTTGTAAAGCGTTTCTAGAACTCTAAGGGAATCAACTAAATAAATCCATATTTCTAAAGAATTTCTAGATTTATAAAGAAAATGATATGAAGTACACATCTGGATGGGGTATTTGGGCTACATTTGTGCTTTCTGTGTTGTTGTCCATTATGAAGGTGTTCACACAAAGATGACATTTATTTACTTATTCATTTATTTTTAATTTAATTTTTTATTTTTAAAAATTTACATCCAAATTAGTTAGCATATAGTGCAACAATGATTTCAGGCGTAGATTCCTTAGTGCCCCTTACCCAGTTAGCCCATCTGCCCTTCCACAACCCCTCCGGTAACCCTCAGTTTGTTCTCCATATTTACGAGTCTCTTCTGTTTTGTCCCCCTCCCTGTTTTTATATTATTTTTGTTTCCCTTCCCTTATGTTCATCTGTTTTGTCTCTTAAAGTCCTCATATGAGTGAAGTCATATGATTTGTGTCTTTCTCTGGCTAATTTCACTTAGCCTAATACCCCCAGTTCCATCCACATAGTTGCAAATGGCAAGATTTCATTCTTTTTGATTGCAGAGTAATACTCCATTGTAAATATATACCACATCTTCTTTATCCATTCATCCATCGATGGACATTTGGGCTCTTTCCGTACTTTGGCTATTGTCGATAGTGCTGCTATAAACATGGGGGTGCATGTGTCCCTTTGAAACAGCACACCTGTATCCTGTGGATAAATGCCTAGTAGTGCAATTGCTGGGTAGTAGGTTAGTTCTATTTTTAGTTTTTTGAGGAACCTCCATACTGTTTTCCAGAGTGGCTGCACCAGCTTGCATTCCCAAGATGACAATTTTTTTAAATGGGTAAATAAATAAATGATAAAACTGAACACTCTCATTTATGGAAGGAAAGCACATTCTTTCTTAATTATTTGCTAAGGCAGAATTCTTTTCCTCATGAAAGACGCAGTTTGAGTTTTGCATGAGGTCATCATAGATTAGAATCACTTCGTAAGAGCTGTATGTTAAATGCGTAAAAAATTCCTACAGAAAACGAAACTTTAAACAAAACGTGCCGTTTATGAAGTTTCGTGTCACTTTCACCCAAGTAAAACAGCTTCCACCGGGTAGCAAGTTTAACTTGATTTTTTGTCGCTGTTGTTAAGCTCAGGTTTCATTTCTTACTTTGAGAGGGCAGTGTAGTAAGTTTTATCACGCGTCATTAGAAATACAATTTGTCAGAACAAAGACTGTTGTGTAAGTATAATTACACCTTCCTGTATGATTAAATGAGGGCTGTATTGTAGCTTTTCTCAGCCGCGGCAGCTGTAGCAAACCACGTTCAGCCCATAAAAGAATTCCTGTGACTAACTGGTACTAATTGTTTACAGAACCGCCAGTGGGAGTAATATTCATGAACACTCTGGAAATGAAATATCCCAAGACCAAGTGGTTTATCCCTTGTTGTCACCACTCTGTAGTGGTTAGATTATATTAATTGTATGACCAGGTCAAGTGAAGCGAGAGTTCTTAGTTTTTTGTTGTTGATATGGAAAGGTAACTGCATTCCTGTGTTTGGGCCTCTCATCTTGTAAATGGGAAACTGAGGCTTCAAGAGCTGTTGAAGGCTTATGTAAGTCACTGACTTTTTGGCTCACACACCCCTATCACATTTTAAAGGACACCCTACAATATATATGAGTACACAGTAATTTCTAAATGGCATATTTTAATGTAACTTAAAATATATTAGTTCTCAGGGTGCCTTGGTGGCTCAGTGGGTTAAGCGTCTGACTCTTGATTCGTCTCAGCTCATGATTTCATGGTTTGCGAGATTGAGCCCTGTGTGGACCACACTCCCTGCTGACAGTGCAGAGCCTGCTTGGGATTCTCTCCCTCCGTCTCTCTCTGCTTCTCCTCCTGCTCTCTCTCTCAAGAATAAATAAACTTAAAAAAAAAACAACAACAAATTAGTTCTCAAAGTATTATGACTATTTAAAAATAAACACTCAAACCAAATTTTTAACAGATAAGAGAAAAAAGGAAATAGATGGTTTAATATTTTCTTTCCAGACCCCAAAGATTTTTTTATAAGTTTATTTATTTATTTTTGAGAGAGAGACAGAGAGAAAGTAGGGGAGGGGCAGAGAAAGAGGGAGAGAGAGAATCCCAAGCAGTCTCTGCACTGTCAGTGCAGAACCTGATGTGGAGCTCGAACTCACAAACCGTGAGATCATGACCGAAGCCTAAACCGAGAGTTGGATGCTTAACCGACTGAGCCGCCCAGGTGCCCTTCCACCCCAAAGATTTTTGATGTGTACACCCTGCTTTGGAGACTACTGATTTAGGTCATTCAGGTTAAAAACAAAAACAAAAACAAAAACTAAGAACCTTGCTGTTGAGGAGAGAATCTGTAGAAGAAAGGTTCAAGATTTAGGGGGAGGGGGTAGAGTTTGGGATACTTACTCACTATGGATATCTAGGTTAATCAGGATTAACACATAATGCCTCCCTCTGTTTTACTTCCCTTTTATATAGGAGTCTGTTTAGACAAGGAACAGCCCAGCTGCTAGAGCATATTCACTGGGAAAAATATAGCTTGAAGAAGTCAGGGAGGTGGCTAAGTCAGAACTTTTTCAGAGTGACAGAAATGCAACTAAAACTAAATTTCACAAGAGTCAATCTGTTAGCTTGGACAGAAGTGTAACTGGGATCTCCCGGGATGATCGTGGCCTTAGACGTGGCTGGATCCAGAAGCTCAGATGATCTCATCGCATCTCTGTTGAGACAGCTCTTCCTAAGTGCACTCGGTGAGCCCTCCTCGCACTGTGGTGGGGAACATGAGTGCCGACAGTCCTGGTGTCCCGTCTCCCCTGGTCAGCAGCTCCGACAGGAAAGGGGCATTTCTTTCTGAATGTCATATTTTCATCCCAGGGAAGACTGGCCCATGCCTACCATGACTCATTAGGTGGGCTACTGTTAAGGACATCCCACCTTTAACCCGTGGAAAGAGGGCTAGAAAGGCCCTTCGAGCTGAGGGGAGACATTTACAACTACAAGGATGGGACAGGGTCTGAGCATATCCAGACGATATACTTTCACGCCATGAGAGCTCGCCTGTGTTGCGTTATAGAAGTATATAAAAAGATATTTAAAGGGGTGCCTGGGTGGCTCGGTCGGTTAAGCGGCCGACTTCGGCTCAGGTCATGATGTCTCGGTCTGTGAGTTCGAGCCCTGCGTGGGGCTCTGTGCTGACAGCTCAGAGCCTGGAGCCTGTTTCAGATTCTGTGTCTCCCTCTCTCTGACCCTCCCCCGTTCATGCTCTGTCTCTCTCTGTCTCAAAAATAAATAAACGTTAAAAAAAAAAATTAAAAAAAAAAAAAGATATTTAAATTAAAAAAGATATTAAAAAGATATTTAAAAAACAAACAGAATTGTTTTTCTATTAACTAATCTTTGCTATTGACTCAAGCAAAGAGTTTATAGCCTTTGGAAATGTGTGCTATAAAATGACAACCGGAGCTCCTTACTTGTCAAAGCGCAGCCTTTTGAAGAGAGGTATTTGTAGGAGCAAATCAGCTTCTGATTTTAGTTCATCCAGAGGCCACGCGGGTTTTTTGGACCAATTATTTCCAGACCTTGAGATAAATCACCTCCTGTGCCATTAGTACTTGAAGGATTAGCGGCCTCAAAGATTTATGTGCGGATTAATTGGGGAGTGTACGTTAGATTGCTGTGTTTAGAACCACGGTTGTCCTGCAAGTCATTTTCGTTAGTGCTTTAGTCAAAATTCTTTAGCCTTATATAATACTGACGTTGCAGGGAAATCCGAACGAGCCCTTTCTTTTTTTATTTATTTGTGGCTTGGCCTCAGCCTGCACTCTAGAGTTTAATAGCTCGCGCTAGGGGTACACGGAACATGTGGCAGCACAGGGGCATCAGGTAGCGCAAAGATGACTTCATTTGCTTCAGCTGAACAGTGCCCGAAATTGACATGACCTTGTACTGAGAGAGACAAGATGAGGTACAAGAAATACATGGCTATTCTGGAAGCCGCGGTTGGTATCACCCCGCTTAACAAAAGGGAGCTTCTCCCTGAGAGCAGAAGACATGTGAACCTCTGGCAGCACCCCGGGTAAGCAGAGGAGACCAGAAGATGCTTTGTCTGTGTTTGGGTGAGGGGGGCGGGTTCTAGGTGGAGAAAAGGGTCATCCGTGTCCTGAGGGTCATAGACGGCGAATTGGTCATGGAGAACCTGTTTCTTCCTGGTAGACAGGGCCTTGCCAGACTGAATTAAAATAGTTAGTAATAAAATTCATGGTAATAATAAGTTTCAGAAAAATCCTAGTCTAACAGCCAAGAAGATGAAGTCATGGGTATTTTTACATTCAGATATTTTAATCTTCTGATTTTGACGTTTTTAAAAATATGGCCTGTATGTGTGCGTGGCAATTCTCAAAGATGAAGTAAGTGTGCCTTATTATTTTTTTTCCCTACAATGCAAGTATTTTTCTGACTAAAGTGTACATGTGGAATGTTTCAGGTAAATACTTTTTATTTTACTTTACATGTCTTCCTAATGCCCCACTAATTGTCCATGCTGAAGAAGGGTTTAGATGTTCCTTTTTGAATAATTAGAGGCCTCAATTCCTGCTTTCTTCTCTAGAGTCCCTTTTTTTAAGTGTCTTTTACACATTGAAGAGAAGTTTAATTTAAGGTGTCTGTAAGGCAGATAGTATTTTTAGGGACTGAACTGAATTTTTCAACTGTATGAACCACACACATTGGCACTTACTCAAGGGTCAACTTGAGGTATCTGTGGAGCTAATGATACTTCTTTGTTAAAAGTGGAAAGTCACTAGCTTATTTAAAAACACTTTTTTTTGGTAGTTTTTGTATTTTTTGAGAGAGAGAGAGACAGAGAGAGCAAGCAGCAGAGAGGCAGAGAGAGAAGGAGAGAGAGAATCCCAAGCAGGCTCCGCGCTGTCAGTGTGGAGCCTGATGTGGGGCTTGAACTCATGAACCGTGAGACCATGACCTGAGCTTAACCAACTGAGCCACACAGGAGCCCCATCCCTAGCTTATTTTTATCATAGAAACAATATACATTCATTAGAGAAGATTTAGAAATATAGGGAAAAAAGGGGCAAAATCATCCATAGTCTCATCTCACTAAGAGAATTATTATAATCATTTAGGTCAGTAGTCTGCAATGGAGGGAAGGAGGGAGGACATTTCGCAATGTTTGGGCACAATTTTTTTTTATATTAAATATAATTTATTGTCAAGTTGGTTTCCATACAGCACCCAGTGCTCATCCTAACAGGTGCCCTCCTCAATGCCCATCACCCACTTTCCCCTCTCCCCTACCCCCTATCAACCCTCAGTTTGTTCTCAGTATTTAAGAGTCTCCTCTGGTTTGCCTCCCTCTGTCTCTGTAACTTTTTTCCCCCCATCCCCTCCCCCATGGTTCTCTGTTATGTTTCTCAGGATCCACATATGGGTGAAAACATATGGTATCTGTCTTTCTCTGCCTGACTTATTTCACTTAGCATAATACCCTCTAGTTCCATCCATGTTGCTACAAATGGCCAGATTTCATTCTTTCTCATTGCCAAGTAGTATTCCATTGTGTATATAAATCACATCTTTGTTATCCATTCATCAGTTGATGGACATTTAGGCTCTTTCCATCATTTGGCTATTATTGAAAGTGCTGCTATAAACATTGGGGTACAAGTGCCCCTATGCATCAGCACTCCTGTATCCCTTGGGTAAATTCCTAGTAGTGCTATTGCTGGGTCATAGGGTAGATCTATTTTTAATTTTTTGAGGAACCTCCACACTGTTTTCCAGAGTGGCTGCACCAGTGTGCATTCCCACCAACAGTGCAAGACGGTTCCCGTTTCTCCACATCCTCTCCAGCATCTATAGTCTCCCGATCTATTCATTTTAGCCACTCTGACTGGTGTGAGGTGATATCTCAGTGTGGTTTTGATTTCTATTTCCCTGATGAGGAGTGACGTTGAGCATCTTTTCATGTGTCTGTTAACCATCTGGATGTCTTTAGAAAAGTGTCTATTCATGTCTTCTGCCCATTTCTTCACTGGATTATTTGTTTTTCGGGTGTGGAGTTTGCTGGGTTCTTTATAGATTTTGGATACTAGCCCTTTATCCAATATGTCATTTGCAAATACCTTTTCCCATTCCGTCGGTTGCCTTTTAGTTTTGTTGATTGTTTCCCTTGCAGTGCAGAAGCTTCTTATCTTGATGAGGTCCCAATAGTTCACTTTTGCTTTTAATTCCCTTGCCTTTGGAGATGTGTTGAGTAAGAAATTGCTGCGGCTGAGGTCAGAGAGGTTTTTTCCTGCTTTCACCTCTAGGGTTTTGATGCTTTCCTGTCTCACATTTCAGGTTCTTTCATCCATTTTGAGTTTATTTTTGTGAATGGGGTAAGAAAGTGGTCTAGTTTCATTCTTCTGCATGTTGCTGTCCAGTTCTCCCAGCGCCATTTGTTAAAGAGACTGTCTTTTTTCCATTGGATATTCTTTCCTGCTTTGTCAAAGATTAGTTGGCCATACATTTGTGGGTCCAATTCTGGGATCTCTCTTTTATTCCATTGGTCTATGTGTCTGTTTTTGTGCCAATACCATACTGTCTTGATGCTTATAGCTTTGTAGTAGAAGCCAAAGTCTGGGATTGTGATGCCTCCCGTTTTGGTTTTCTTCTTCAATATTACTTTGGCTATTCGGGGTCTTTTGTGGTTCCATACAAATTTTAGGATTGCTTGTTCTAGCTTTGTGAAGAATGCTGTATTTGGGCACAATTTTGGCTGTTATAACCTAGGGGGTTGCTTCTGGTATCTAGTGGATGGAAGCCAGGAATGCTGTCCAACATCCTAAGTACAGCCCCTCTACCCCCAACACAGTACAGCCCCAGTACAGCCCCTCTACCCCCAACAGTGAATTATCCAGCCCAATGGGGTGCCTGGGTGGCTCTGTCAGTTGAGCATCTGACTTCAGCTGAGATCATGATCTCAGGGTTCATGAGTTCGAGCCCTGTGCTGGGCTCACTGCTGTCAGCACGGAGTCTGCTTTGAATCCTCTGTCCTTCCTCCTCTCTCTCTGCCCCTACCCCACTCATGCTCTCTCTCTCTCTCAAAAATAAATAAACACTTAAAAAAAACAAAACAAAATAAAACAAAAACTTAAAAAAAAAAAAGAATTATCAAGCCCCAAATGTCAATAGTGCTGCTGTTGAGACATTTGATTTAGTCAGATTTTCTTCCCATATGTAAAAAGTAGTTTTTATTAGAAACACATTAGATGTTTCTTTAAAAAATGTTAGGGATGCTTCAGAATGGAATCCTGAGGCCTCATCCTCATCATTATTAATTATTTTACAGTTGTCTCGAGGAGGGAAGGAAGTGTATATGTGCACTGAGAGGGCAAGGGGTATATAGTGACTCTGGGAGTCCATGTGGGTTGATGTTTAGTGATGAAGACGTTCTGTAACGACCAAATTGTGACTCTTCAAGTACCCTCAAGAGGTTGGGCTTACTGGGGTCGGACGTTTGTCCTAGAATGGCAGAAGTTTACAGCTGGGAGGACCTCCTGTCAGGGATGGCAGACAGGTCTCCGATGGCCTGATGAAGCTAGGTGATGTGCGGGCTGCTCGTAGCATCAAGCTGGGGAGGCCCCCAGGTCAAGTCTGGGCTTAGCAGAGAAGGGGTATTGTGACTGACGAGAGATACTTGTTCTGGACAGAATGATACAGGAAATTGGAGAGGCGCAATGTGTGGCCTATATCGTCATCATTCCTTAATTCTAATTTTAGTCTTTGATTTTTACAAGTGTGGACTGAGCCTCTTTTGAGTCATCACGGTCGAGGGCTTGGCCCTCAGACAGCAGCTGGATGTTCTTAGTTTCTGGCTCAAGATCATTCGTTATAAGGGATTTTCCCTAAACCCACGCAATTCAGATGTGTACATTGATTGCCGCATTATTCATTTCTTTTTGGAGATAACCTTTTGTAGCCATTGGAATGAGTAAGTGCCTTAAGTAGAAACATCTCTGCTTCTCCTCGTTTCCCTAAGTCAAGGCAAATAGAAGTCAAACGATTTGTTCCAAATGATTCTTAATAAAGGAAGTTGGATGCTGTCTCTCCCTTCTCTCTCTCCCTCTCTTACTCATTCTCCCTCCCTCTCTCTCTCCCTCATTCTCTCTTTTTAAAAAATTTTTTTAATGTTTATTTATTGTTCAGAGATAGAGAGAGACAGAGTCCAAGCAGGGAAGGGGCAGAGAGAGAGGGGGACACAGAATGTGAAGCCGGCTCCAGGCTCTGAGCTGTCAGCACAGAGCCCGATGCGGGGCTCAAACCCGCAAACTGCTAGGTCGTGACCTGAGCCGGAGTCCGACACTTCACCGACTGAGCTGCCCAGGCGCCCCTCTGTCCTTTTTTTAAGAGAACATTCCCTTAAGCCTGATGAAATGGTGCTGCATCACAGAACAACGAGATCTTTCTTGTATCTCTAAATACTTTGAGCTCTTTACACACACACGGACTAAACGTTGTTTTGCTGGTTCTCATTCTTTTGTTTGCTGACTCCCTCTTCACCTAACACAGTCTTCCTTTGGACATCTTCATATACCTCACTAAGTAGTCAACTCTCCTTTCCTGGAGATCCTAGGAGGGGTTATCTCCTGCTGATGAATTTCACCAACCCGTTCCAGATCTTTCAGGGTCACTTTGATGTCTTATTTTTCACATTTGTAATGGACATACGAATCTCTGTTAAAATGCAGATTCTAATTCTGTAGGTATGGTGGGGCCCGAGGGTCTGCATTTTAACAAGCTTCCAGGTGCTGCTGTCAACCCAGGTGATGACCAGTCAGTGGTCCAGGCGATGTTGATGGTTCAGTCCATGAACCGCACTTTGAGGAGCAAACTCCTAGAGACATGCTCTCCGTGAGCATGCTTGCTTTCCTCTTGACCTCAGACTTTTCTGATCTTCCTGAGGCCTTGCCGTCCCCATGCCTCCCTCCTCTCTGCTGTCGTTAGAGATGTCAGTGGTGAGATGGCAGGTGGCTGGCGGTGCTTGTGTGGAGGGAAATCTGCCCGCGAGCATTCTGACCAGAGATCCCCGTTGGGCTGGTTGAGTAGACAGTGAAGCTGGTATTTTTTTTTCCAAGAATTCAGGCCCTTTCATTCTTTTTAAGAAATATTACAATTGCTGCGGCATGTAATACCGCGTAGTATTCAAGAACAGCTGCTTTTGCATTTTAAAACATAATTGGAAGTCAGGTCATGATTCAGTTTTCAAGACCTCAAGGAATTCATTCACGCCAACGCCCTCCTCCTTTGACTTGAGTACTTTGTCTTGCTGTCTGCAAACAGGGCTGTGCTTGGACTTCTCTCTGCAAACTGTAGTCACATGACAGAACAGAACAACCAGCTACCAACCAATGACCATGTGTTGCAAGTTCACTGAAGCACAGTTCGGATTACTTCCGCATGCGTGCGTTCACCCCAATGCCCGCCACATGATAGGTGCTCAGCAAATATTTGCCAGTGCTTAACTTGGCTTCAGCATAGCCACAAATAAAGGGAAAAAAAGTGTTTAGGGGGCCCTCGGGCGGCTCAGTAGTTTGAGTGTCCGACTCCTGATTTCAGCTCAGGTTCTGGTCTCACGGTTCGTAGGATCAAGCCTTGCATCAGGCTTTGCACTAGCTGTGGGAAGCCTGCCTGGGATTCTCTCTCACTGTCCCTTCCCTGCTTGTGCTTGTTCACTCTCTCTCTCTTTCAAAATAAATTTTAAAAAATGTTTAAAGGGATTGACATTCAAACACAGAAAAAATACTGATCCACCTATGGATTTTCCTTTTAATATTTGTCCAGTTTTTTTTTTTTTTCTTAATGTTTATTTTTGAGAGAGAGAGACAGAGCAAGAGCTGGGGAGGGGCAGAGAGAGAGGGAGACACGAAATCTGAAGCAGGCTCCAGGCTCTGAGCTGTCGGCACAGAGCCCGACACCGGGCTCAAACTCACGAACTGTGAGATCGTGACCTAAGCAGAAGTCGTTCACTTAACCAACTGAGCCACCCAGGTGCCCCTAAAATTTGTCCAGTTTTTCAGTGCTAACTCATGTTACCCGACATTAATTTTACATATCTGCCAATACCATTGAAAACTAAGAATATAATTTAGTTCTTTTGCAAGCTATTATTAGATTTAAAAGTAGCCCTAGTCAAAGTACCCCTAATCAATGGTAGCATATTTTAGAAATGGTTGATTGTTATTGGTGGTTCCTATATGGTCAAAAACCTTGGGACTATTATAAAAGAAAGGTAAAACCAAGATGTTTTAGAAATGCAAAGATTCAAAACAGTTAAAAAGCAATCTGCTTCAATACAAGAAACAAGCACTTTTTGTGGCTGGGATACCTGTAGAAAAATTTCGTATTAAGGCCAAAAGCATAACCAAGCCCATCTTGATTTGCTGCCCACTTATTTATCTTTGGAAGTAATAATAGAAACCAGGCATGGGCTGGGCTCTAATCCTGTGGCTTGCTTTGTAGGCTGTCCAGATGGCCTTGCCTTAGCCAGTTCCTACATTTCCTGCTGATCCTTGCAGGAGAAGGGAAATGTGTCCCCTGCCTGTACAAATAAAATCGACACTATCTTTTATTTCTGTTTCATTGTGTAGAGAGGGTTTTGCACAGACACCACAATATCACTTTGTCTCGCAAGCAGAAGAGTAGGTCCAGAACACTCGAGAAGCCACATTCTTCCTCCCACTGACGTGACTGCCCTGTGTGAAGCTGCCAGGGCCCAGGCCTCGCTCAGAAGTGAGCTTGCCTCCTTGTGTGGTTTGAAAGCCATATGCAGGCTTTTTTTTTTTTTTTTTTAAGTTTATTTATTTCTTTTGACAGAAAGAGAGAGAGAGAGAGAAAGAGAGAGCACGTGCGTGTGGGGGGGAGGGGCAGAGAGGGAGGGAGAGGGAGAATCCCAAGCAGGCTCCATGCTGTCACTGCAGAGCCCAAACATGGGGCCTGAACCCATGAATTGTGAGATCATGACCTGAGCCAAAATCAGGAGTCGGACCCTTAACCGACTGAGCCACTCAGATGCCCCCATATTCAGGATTAATAAAAATGTGCAGAAGGGATGTTTCTTGGATTTTCTTAGAATGAGGGGTAAAAAAAAAAAAAAAAGTGCCATCTTTTTTTTCTAATATTTTTTTAAATGTTTGCTTATTTTTGAGAGAGGGAGAAAGACAGAGTGTGAGTGGGGGAGGGGCAGAGAGAGAGGGAGACACAGAATCTGAAGCAGGCTCCAGGCTCCCAGCTGTCAACACAGAGCCTGATGCGGGGCTCGAGTCCATGAACTGTGAGATCATCACCTGAGCCGAAGTTGAGCCACCCAGGCACCCCACCTTTTTTTAAATAGGTACATTAAAAAAAACTTTTTTTTTTTTAATTTTAGAGAGAGAGAGAGTGAGAGATCGAGGGAGAGGGGCAGAGCAAGAGGGAGAATCCCAATCAGACTCCATGCCCAGTGCAGATGTAGGGCTTGATCCCACGATTCTGGGATCATGACTTGAGCTGAAATCAAGAGTTGGACGCTCAACCGACTGAGCCAACCAGGTGCCCCAAAGCCATCTTTTCTAATGGTGGGCAATCCATAAATATAAACACAAAGATGAGCCAGTATTATAAATGCTATGAAAAATGAATTTTCTTTTAATTTAAAATATTTTCTCTATTGTTTATTTTAAAACGGTAAATTTTTGGACACCTGGGTGGCTCAGTTGGTTGAGTGTCTGGCTGTTGATTTCAGCTTAGGTCATGGTCTCACCAGTTTGTGGGATCGAGCCCCATGTCGGGCTCTGTGCTGACAGTGTGGAACCTGCTTGGGATTCTCTCTCTGCCCCTCCCCTGCTTGTGCATGTGCGCACTCTCTCTCTCTCTCTCTCTCGTGTGCTGTCTCTCTAAATAAATAAATTGAATTAAATGATAAAAAATAAAATGGTAAATATTATTTACCATTGCACTTAAATATTATTAAGTGCATTTTACTGTAATTAAAAAAACTAGTTTTCTCTAGATGTTTTCCACCTGTTGAGTATTTTTTCATCTGAAAAGTGAATTCTTATAGGACCTTATTCCTTAGAATGATGGTGCCAAACTTTACGCGGGTACTCATTTTCTCCATTTTTTGAAGACTGAAAATACTAGGAGCAGTAATTCCACTCCTAGATACATACCTGAGAGGTATGAAAACTGTCTGCCTAAACACTTGTGCATAATAGCCCAAACGTGGAAACAACCCAAATGTGCACTGGCTGATGAAAATATAAATAAAGTATATCCATGCAATGGAATATTACTTGGCCATAAAAAGGAGTGAAATTCTGACACAGGCTACAGCTTGGATGGAACTCTAAAACATTATGCTAAGTAGATGAAACCAGTCACAGAAGGTCACATGTTTTTTTAAGTTTGTTTTTAGAGAGAGAAAGCGTGTGCAAGTAGGGGAGGCACAGAGAGAGGGAGACGGAGAATCCCAGGCAGGCTCCGCGCGGAGCCTGACGTGGGGCTCGAACTCATAAACTATGAGATCATGACTTGAGCCAAAGTTGGACACTTAACCGAGCCACCCAGGCGCCCCCAAAAGGCCATGCATTTTATGCGTTTGTTTATGAAGCATCCGGTACAGGTAAATCTGTAGAGACAAACTTAAATTGGTGGTTGCCAGGATGGGGTGGCCAGGTTGGGGAACCAGGGCAGTGCAGGATGAGGTCTAAGGGGTGCGAGGCTTCTTTCTTGAAGTAATGAGAATGTTCTAAAATGGATTATGGTGATGGTTGCACAACTCTGTGAATATACTAAAAGCCATGTTATAAATGGCTGAATTGCGCGGTATGTGAATTCCGGTGCATTTCCCAGAATCTCACGGTGCTGGGAGTGACCGTGTTGGATTTTTAAACGCACTGTCTTTTTCAGGGTGCGGAGTGCCGCATTACTGTCATCTCCCTGTGAGTGGGACTGGTACCTGGGCCGCACCTCCTGGAGTGAGCATTCCACAAAGCATAGACGTGTGCAAGCTGACAGCCTGCTTTACCAGGTACTTCATTTTTCCTCTCATCAACCTGGTCACCGGCTCTCCTCCTCCTAAAGTTTGGTGTAAATTATTTCACATCCTAGACAATGTCGAGGCCACCGTTTTCAATGTGGCTGATAGAGAAACTGTTCCATATCAGAGAAAATTTAATTGTAATATTTTATTTATCAAGGAACAGAAGCATCGTACCTGCATTTATGGTCTGAATTGTTAGGTATAGCTTTGCCACGGTTGGATGAGAACTAATTGAGATCTTTTCTGGCTGGAGCATATAAGTCCAACTCCTGTGGTTCAGGATAAATGCCTGACAGGGTATGTTAGTGTCTGGGGTTATAGGTCATTCTGGTAAATCATGTTTTTTTCATTATCTTTGATGGAGCAGAATTATGTAACAGTGATAAGCACGTTGCTGCAGATATTAAAAGCATCGGTCGCACTGGCTTCCAAAGATTAATTATGTACAAGCTTTTAGTGAAAGAGCTAAGAGTGAGTATTATCTATTTACTGATTCAATTTTAGGTAGGAATTAAATGAGATTTACAAGGTATTAAATTTTATTTTGACAGATGCTGGGATGTATTTGTTCTTAGTTACACTTTAACCCCTGATTAGAGGTCAGTCCATGGCGGCTGGAAGGGGGTTGGAATATTTTTCACGTGCTTGTTTCATAATTCCTGTCTGTTTAAGCTTGCAGCCCCTGCCTGGGTGCATTCTAGCTATGTGTCAGAGCTGGAGTTTAATAGACTGTGAATAGCACGCTCCAGGGTGGCAGATGGCTGTTCAAATCCCAGCGTTCCTGCCTTCTAATTGAATGATTTGGGGCACATGTCTTCATGTTTCTGAGCTTCAGATCCTTCATCTGTGAAAACAGAGTGTCAGTATGAAGCTAAATAAGTAAAGTATAGCAGGAACCAGACATATGCCAAGGCCTTTCTCGGGGTCTAGTTGTCCAAATGGGGACACCTGCACGGGGGAGCCCTTAGTTTCCACTGAACTGTCAGGGTTTTGTTTGCTGGGATGTTCCCTATGGAGCTCTTAAAGTTTCCAAACATAGGAAGGCAGATGCTTGCCTGGACTCCAGCAGTGGTTTTCCTGAAACTAGATTTCTGGGTAGGATCTTCTGATTTGGTCAAATGAACTGGAGGAGCAGCCTGGAGTGTGGCAAAGGGAGATGATGCAGGCATTGTCTGTAGGAGTGAAGGCTCTTTGTGACTCAAAGGACCCCCCTGCTAAATACTTCCCTGGTTTTGATTCCCTGTACTAGTGACCGCAGGCCCTTTGACGTCAGTTTGTTTTCCCAAGTCAGAGCCTTGTTCTAAAGCTCTTTCCTGTGTAGAAACTTAAGCGTGGCTTTCTGGGATGACTTAGTCTCGGGTGAGCTTGGATGGCGACGGTTTTTTCCCAGTGCATCTCCTGTCACCTTAGTTTCAGATCTGGCAGACATTTATGAAGAGCCTTTTATTTGCCAGGCACTGGGCAAAGTGCATTCACCGATGTTGTTTAACCCCAGAATAACGCTGAGAGGGAAGGGGTTATGACCACCTCCCTTTTGCAAATAAAGAAACACTGAGATTCACAGATTTTAAGTGATTTCCCCAAAGTCGCACAGACACTGACTCCCAACTTCAGTTGCGATTCCTACCGTCCCAGCTGACTGTGTGCCTCTCCAGAGTGTGGGGACTTAGCTCCTCAACTGAGAATAGTAGCAGACTTTTCTCAAGAGCCAGTTCTGGTCCACCGGTGGTGGTTGCCTGGGGTTCAGGATCTTCAGGTGCTGTCCAAGTCTGCCGAAGCAAGCATGTGGTGATCCATTAGCATCCAGTGTCCTTGGGTGGAGGAGGGTGCCTGCGGAGCCTGCCCTTGACCTTGACCTGAGGTTTCTGATATCAGCCTTCTGGAAGGATGTGAGTCTGGGCAGAGTCTCACTTCCTAGACGTGGCTTCTCATTGTTAGGCAATTTAGATACCTCACACTTATCATGGACTCACCCCATTACATGGGCTTAGAAAAGTCAGTTGAAGGTGAAAACTTGAAACTTTTCCTTCTGTGCACCTGAGAGCCCCTCTGCAGTCCCGTCTCCCCTGGGGCTCCTCAGTCTATCAGAATACTTGGGGAGCTCACCCCAGCAGCATAGACCCACACAGTAATGCTCAGACTTTAGGGCATCAGAAACTCCTGGAAGGGCTTGATAAAACAGATTCCTGGGTTGTGCGCCCCCCACCCCCATCCTTAGAGTTTCTGCTTCAGTCAGTGTGGGATGAGGCGCAGGGATATGCATTTCTAACAAGTTCCTGGCCAGGCCATTCTTGGTTTCCAGACCACACTTCTGAGAACCATTAACTTAGAAAGCACTTCTACGAGCTGGTTTAGAGCATGGGCCTGTTTATATACGGTCTATGTGGGGGCGCCTGGGTGGCTGAGTCGGTTGAGCGTCTGACTTCAGCTCAGGTCGTGGTCTCGCAGTTCGTGGGTTCGAGCCCCACGTCGGGCTCTGTGCTAACAGCTCAGAGCCTGGAGCCTGTTTCAGATTCTGTATCTCTCTCTCTCTCCCCCTCCCCTGCTCATGCTCTGACTCTCTCTGTCTCTCAAAAATAAATGTTAAAAAAAAATACATATATGTAGATGGTCTATGTGGCCACTTGCCCTCCCTGAAGTGAAGGGATTGTTTCCTCAAACCTTTAACGAGCATCTCACACAGAACCTGACGCAAATTAGGAGGAACATAAAGGCTCATCCATGGGGTACTTGGGGGTCTAATTTGGAATCAGTAATTGCATTGCTGTGTGAAAAGGCTGGTACCCACCCCTTTTGGTGGATGTGAGCAGAAGGCCTGAGGCAGTGACTAAGTGAGGTGGGCCTCCTGGGGGAGGTGATATTTGAGAGGCAACTGGAGGACGAAAACTTGTTGGCTACGTGGGCAACGGGGGAAAAGGAACTTGGGGAGCAGAGTCTGGACACCCCAGGCCAGGCTAGAAGAAAAGTTGTTGTGTGTGGTGAGAATCCCGCTGTCATTCTAACATGAATGACATGTATCAGAGCTGTAGTAAAAACAATGAAAGCTTGGGGCGCCTGGGTGGCTCAGTTGGTTGAGCGTCCAACTTCGACTCAGGTCATGATCTCCCGGTTCGTGAGTTCGAGCCCCGCGTTGGGCTCTGTGCTGATGGCTCGGAGCCTACTCCAGATTCTGTGTCTCCCTCTCTCTCTGCCCCTTCCCCACTCATGCTCTGTCTCTCTCTGTCTCTCAAAAATGAATAAACATTAAAAAAAAAAAAAACAATGAAAGCTTTATGTTTATTTGTGGGCTCCCCATAAAATAGTTGGTACTGTGATACATGTTTTATCTGCATTGTCTCTTTTATTTTATTTTTAATTAAAAAAAATTTTTAATGTTTATTTATTTTTGAGAGACACAGGTAGGGGTAGAGAGAGAGGGAGACACAGGATCCGAGGCAGGCTCCAGGCTCTGAGCTGTCAGCGCAGAGCCTGACCTGACGCGGGGCCCGAACTCACCAACCGTGAGATCATGACCTGATGCTGAAGTCGGACACTTAGCCTACTGAGCCATCCAGGGGCCCCTGCATTGTCTCTTTTGACTCTCATAACCACCCTGTGAGGTGTAGGTCCAACTATACTCCCGATGGACCTCAAACGAGCTGGCTTCAACAAGGGAGATTTATAGTCCTGGAGGCTGAAAGTCTGAAATCAAGCCGCAGGCAGACGCGTTTCCTTCAGTGGGTTATAAGGGAAAGATCTGTTCTGGGCATCTCTACTTGACTTCTAGATGCACGACTTGCCTCTGTGTGTGTCCGTCTTTGTGTCCAAATTTCCCCTTTCTGGACAGACACCACTGTATTGGATTAGGACCTGTCGAAAATCTCGCCTTAATTTGATTACCTCTATCCAGACCCTGTTTCCAAATACGGTCACATTCTGAGGTGACAAGGGTCAGGACTTCAACATATGAATGTTGTAGGGACACAATACAACCCATAACACCATTTTACAGCTGAAGAAAGGGAGGCTCAGAGGTTTTAGGTAAGTGCCCAAAATCTGTGTAGATCAGAAATAGTTGACTAGTGGTCATAGGTTAAATCTAAGAAGTTAGCAGAACGGGGGCTTGTTGACTTCACAGCTGTGCTCTGTCACCCAGTGCTTTACTGGCTTCTAGCGTTTTCTTTGTTTCTGCCATGTTTCCACAAGGTTCCCTGGGAACCCAGTGGGGTGGAGACCAGGGTGCCAAGCCGCTAGCCTGTTAGTTTCTGGTTCTTGAGTTTCTGGATAAGATATTCTTCCATTTCAGTTGTCTATCTTACCTGCTTGTCTGTGGGAAGTTATTAGAGTATAGGAAACATTTAAAATCCATGAAAGAAAGGGGCTATCTTTTTCCAGATGATGTGCTCTTTCTGCTGTTAAAATGTTAACTATCTATAAATGCACAGTTTTTCTGAGTATAGCTATTCTATTCTTAATGTCCTTCCCAAACAGCCTAAATGTTTGTAAATGATGTGTTAACAATGTGTTAGCCCTTAAACTTGTACTCTAAGTACATTTACCTGGAATTATTTCACCATTAAGGGACTTAAGCACCTTAGTTGTCTATCTATAAAGATTCAGACACATAGTAGTTTTGTTGGTATCCACACAAGAATTCCATATTTTCTTCCCTAAGTATTTAAAATGTTCTAAATACTTATCCAAAGACGTTGTCATTTTAGCAATTCAAGCAAACTTTCACGAGAAACTCGTACACCACTGAAACGAAAGAAAAATAAAAATAAGAAGGGTTCACTCTTACTTTTGAATGCTTTAGCTATAGACTGACATGTTTTCCAAACAAAAATTGGAGCGCGTGGTTTACTCATGAAATCAACAAGACAAAGTGGTGGCCATCTGGCCTATCTCTGGAAATCTGAGATGTCTGCACACTGTTAAGTACAGCACGTAGATGAGTAATGCTCAAGCTAGGGTCTGAAACAGAAATGTAATGATACTCCTGCATGTTTAAGAGAATCAGGAACCTAAGGATGGGGAGATGGCTAGGTGCTTTCCAACCCAGAGCCCTATCTGTCTCTTACTTTTCAGAGCCAAATTTCTTTCCTTTTTGAATTTTATTTATTTATTTATTTATTTATTTATTTATTTAAATTTTGGTTAGTTAACATACAGTGCAATATTTGGTTCAGCAGTAGAATTCAGTGATTCATCAGCTACATTCAACATCCAGTGCTCATCACAAGTGCCCTCCTTAATACCCATCACCCATTTAGCCCTTCCCTCCACCCAGCACCCCTCCATCAACCCTCAGTTTGTTCTGTTTTTGTTAAGAGTCTCTTGTGGTTTGTTTCCCTTTCTTCTCTTCCTTCCCTTCCCATATGTTCATCTCTTGTTTCTTCAATTCCACATATGAGTGAAAGCATGTACTGTATTTTTCTTTCTCTGATTGACTTGTTTCACGTAGCATAATACACTGTAGCTCCATCCATGTTGTTGCAAATGACAAGATTTCGGTCTTTTTGGTGGCTGAGTAGTAGCCCGTTGTGTGTACATACCACATCTTCTTTATCCATTCATCAGTCGATGGACATCTGTCACAGCCAAATTTCTTACAAGGATTTGCTGTACTTATCTCTTTTCCTCCCCACCACCTGCCCTTCTTTCTAACACTTCTCCTCCATCTACTCTAGCCGCTTAGCGGTCCAGTAATGGTTCCAGGTACCCTATGAACTAGGCACTGCACTGCCTGAGGAAATTTACATGGACAAGGCTCTTCCCTGGATGGGAGTTCAGTCTTATTTGTGATCGGCAGTTATACTGCTATGCATGCTGCCTGATTTGGGCCTCTGGTGCTGTGGCTGTGTGGGGAATCCTAGAGGAAACCTGATTCCCATTAACCTGCTAGAATTGAGATAAATAGTTTGCAGCTAGCTTCTGCTTGGAAGGGGTATCATCATTAGAGCTCTATTTTTGGTACTTTGTCACATTTTTATCAACAGAGTGGTTGGTGACAGCAGTTTTCAGTTCAGCCAGATTTTGATTCTTGTTTGGAAGTAATCTGGTTGTATAGCAAGATTAGACAAGATATCCTGGACAGAATTTCCCCCACTTAATCATAATTATATTGATATTTAAAAAAAATGATTGATTTTAATAATATACATAGTTATTTGATTATAGTTACTCTTTTTTTTTAATGTTTATTTATTTTTGAGACAGAGAGCACAAGTGGGGAGGGCAGAGAGAGAGGGGACAGAGGATCTGAAGTGAGCTCTGTGCTGACAGCAGAGAGACTGATGTGGGGCTCAAACTCGCAAACTGTGAGATCATGACCTGAGCTGAAGTTGGACGCTTAACCAACTGAGCCACCTGGGCGCCCCGTTTGTAGTTACTCTTAATACTTGATATTGATATTTGAAATATAATTGTTGATATTCAAAAAATCAACTTCAGGTCTTAAGTCTAGTTAACTAAAATAATTAACTCTGTCTACACGCTGTGAAAGAGTCTTTATGATATGTTAAAGTTTAAATTTGTCTCTTCTGATGGCTTCAGCTCAGCATGATAAATTTGACAAGAAAGAGGGATACTATCCCAAGACTTAGAACAAGAATCAAAATACTTTAGCAACTGGATGATGAGAACTAGATCAGGGAAAGAAACCAAGAATGGCCTGGCCGGGAACTTGTTAGAAATGCATGTTCCTGCGCTTCACCCCATGCTGACTGAAGCAGAAACTCTGGGGGCGGGGGTACGACCCAGGAATCTGTTTTATCAAGCCCTTCCAGGAGTTTCGGATGCCCTAAAGCCTGAGCACTACTGTGTGGGTCTATGCTGCTGGGGTGAGCTCCCCAAGTATTCTGATAGACTGAGGAGCCCCAGGGGAGACGGGACTGCAGAGGGGCTCTCAGGTGCACAGAAGGAAAAGTTTCAAGTTTTCACCTTCAACTGACTTTTCTAAGCCCATGTATTGGGGTGAGTCCATGATATCTCTGAGAGGCCAGAATTGCCCATAAGGAGTGTCACCAATAGGTGGTCAATTTAGGGTTGACATAACTGTCAATCTGGAGGTAACATGAACTGGGGTTTATTATATAGTATCAGTATTTTGTTAAATAGGAAGTCTTTTTGAAAATATAAATTATGGGTTATAAAATATATTATCACTACATATTGTATCTAAATAAATACAATTCTAGATTAGATATTTATTGAATTTACTAGTGTTTTATTAAATATTATTACTATTTAAGATTTACTTTGGGGGCGCCTGGGTGGCTCAATCGGTTAAGCATCCAACTTCAGCTCAGGTCATGATCTCACTGTTTGTGAGTTTGAGTCCCAAGTCGGGCTCTGTGCTGACAGCTGAAAGCCTGGAGCCTGTTTCAGATTCTGTGTCTCCCTCTCTCTCTGCCCCTCCCCAGCTCGTCCTCTGTCTGTTTCTCTCTCTCAAAAATAAATAAACATTAAAAAAAAAAAAAGATTTATTTTGTCTTTCCCTCCCTTTCTAAGTAAGTAACACTGTCATTTGTTTACATTTTTTAAATGTTTATTTATTTTTGAGAGAGAGGGAGAGAGAGAGAGAGAGAACACAAGCAGGGCAGGGGCAGAGAAAGAGGGAGATACAGAATCCAAGCAGGCTCCAAGCTCTGAGCTGTCAGCACAGAGCCTGACTCAGGGCTTGAACCCATGAGCTGTGAGATCATGACCTGAGCTGAAGTCGGACGCTTAACTGGTTGACTGAGCCACCCAGGTGTCCTAACACTGCTATTTGTTGAAATCTTTTGACTTATATTTAATACACAAATGCTCCATTTATTCTGGTTAACACATTTTACAGCTTAGTAACTTAGTATCTACCCTCTACCTGTCTTATAAATTCTGCTTTAGTTTTACAAGCATCTTACTTTCTCATTATGCATGTGAAATAAATCTTAGGAGTTTCATCCATCTGATTCTTTTTCCTTGTCCTCTGTACCAGTTTTTTTAAAAAGAACTTCCAATAAAAGTATTTATTGAGCAAATTATAGTATATTCATACAAATGGAGTATTATGCAGTTAGACACATGATGATATAAATCTATATTGCCATGAAAAAATAGTCAAGCAACGTTCTTACGTAGAAATAAAGGAGGCAAAAGCTCATGCCTAGTATGGCCCCAGACGTGCAAAGTTATATATGATATCTATATGCTTACCTGCATACAGGTACCTGGAAGAATACTCACACAGTTACTAACAGTAGTTTGCTCTCTGGATGGCAACAATTTAGTTATATTTTGCTACTTTTTTTATGATCTACTGTATGGTTTGGGTAAATAAACAAGTACCATGTATATAAAAAATAACTGAAATACAAATGAGAGATGTATATGCAAATATATATGTAAAGAAATATAACAAAAAGAATGATGGGACCAGATCCTTTCCTTTGCAAACCAAAGACAAAAGTTTGTAAATAGAGATGATGATTTTCTTGCCGTTTGAATGTTTTACCTGCTTTCAAAATTGTGGTCTTCCTGTCTTGTGTCCAAGCATTGAAACAATGTTCCTTTGGCAGAATTTCCCAGACCTCCCTGATAAGGAGACTCATTTGGTTGGGGAGGAGGGTGCATGCTCAAAACAACCAATCCCCTGCCCCTTCTCACACACCAACCCTACCCCCGGCATCTCAGGGAGGGACTGGGATGCCGCAGGTAATTCTGGTCATCAGGGAAATTCAGCAGAAGTCCCATAGGAGCATAAATATTGCGAGCCAGGTCTTCGAGTATGATTGAACAATGCCTCCTTGGAAGTGCCTTTCCCAGGCCCTGCTTCCTTTGTTCCAGAGGCCTATGCTCTTTGTGACTGGCCTGGAAAACTGTCTGCTCCCAGTGTTTTTCTAAAGGCCCCTTTCAGATCTGAGAAGTCTTTGAAAATCTAGGAGACTCTTCAGCTACTTTAACCTGTGCTGATAGGGGATCCTGCATTCTTAGGACTAGAAGGTTCTGGTGATAATTTCTAAAAGCAATTCACGTGTTGCCAGAGGCCCCTCTGGCTCCCGGGAGGACCTGTGTCTCATGCGATGGTCCCTGGGGCCTCTCTCACCTCAGATTCCCTCCTTACCTGTGAGATGAGAGCCTTTTTATTTAGTCCAATTTTTAACATATTGAAGTGTTTTTTTCTCAAAGCACTTGTTTAAGGAGTGGATGCTCTGAAGTTCAGTTAGATGTCAGATCGCATTTGCATCAAGGAGTCTCATTAACTAACCGATGGCTGGAGTCAGACGGCATTTACTTTTTTTTTTTTTTTTTTGAAAGAGAACTTTTTATTAGTTCTATGTACAGAGAGTTTAACAGCATGCACTCAGCCTGGATTGGGGGCCGGTTCTTTGGCTTTTGCCTTTTCCAGCTTGGTAATAAATATGAGCCACTGACTTTGGACCCAGGACGTTGCCTCCCCAGTGGCAGCAGATCCCATTGTTTCTGTCATCGTAATTGGTCCTGATGGCTTCCACTAGCTCAGCCGGAGCACCTAGTATGGAGGTGACAGCGGTGCAGGTCTTCCCATGGACCAGACGCCCAGCCTGGCCTTCCCCTTGGTGATGCAGTGGGGAGCCCCCATCTTACGACACCAGGTGGGCAGGGAGATGCCTGCTCAGTGAGAAACAGCATGTGCAATCACTACCAGCTGAACCTTCTTATTTTCCACTAAGGTGGGGACAGGTGGCCTCTTAGTGGGGACATCCCCTTTGCTGGCAGCTTTCTCCTTAGCCTGGATCAACAATCTGCTTCTTCTCTTGCTTTTCTCTGGTCTGTACTTGGGGGCCAGCCTAAGCAGCTGAGCAGCTGTTTGGCGGTCCAAGGTTAATCTCAGGGCCGGGGGGGGTGGGGTGGGGGCACAGCATTACACATTTATAGAGAAGAGCCCTTTGCTGCTGCAGCCTGATGTCGTGGGGCCATTTGACAAAGCGGGAGAGGTCCCTTTTGGACTGGATGTCTTGTCCGATGCCAGAATTCTTGGGCCTTTTCTCAAGCAGGGTATTGGCCACCTTCTTCCCCCCGGCCTTCTTTCCTTTCTGCATCTTGGATGGCTGGAGGAGAGAGCTGTGGCATTTACCTTTTAATGTGGTGCAGCAAGAGTTTCACAAACATGATCTCCCAGCACTCCGTTCGGCAGAAACCCTCCTGAGTTCTGTTCGAGAAAACCACAGTAGCAACAACAAGCCCCTGACCTGTGCAATCGTCTGTCTGCGGTTGACAGTGAACGTGGCAGCCGGAGAGCAGTCGTGAGGATGAGCTTCACTCCCACAGACCTGCCCCTGGAGCCTCCCTGCCTTCTATTGGATGAGAAATTCAGGCAGCAGCTGTTTTCCCCCCTCGGAAGTACAGTTTCCTCACTGCTGAAGCGCAGCAATAATACCAAATATACCAAAGATTCATGGGCGCTGTGCGGCTCTGCGTGAAATGAGTTACAGCAGAGTTTGGAAGAGTTTTGGCACATAATACGCCTTGAATCAAACTTTGTTTATCATGCTTTGTTTGTTGTTGTTGGTGTTGTCTTAAGATTTTATTTTGAAGTAATCTCTGTATCCCCCCAACATGGGGCTTGAACTCACAGCCCCAAGATCAAGAGCTGCTCAGCTCTACTGATTGAGCCAGCCAGGCACGTCTCGTTGTTGCTGTTTTTTGGGTTTTGTTTTTCAATGTTTATTTACTTTTGAGAGAGAGAGAGACAGAGCACGAGCAGGAGAAGGCAGAGAGGGAGGGAGACACAGGATCTGAAGCAGGCTCCAGGCTCTGAGCTGTCAGCACAGAGCCTGATTCGGCTTGAACGCACGACCTGAGCCGAAGTCGGATGCTCAACCCACCGAGCCACCCAGGCGCCCTGTTGCTGGTCTTAAATAGAGGGTTACTAAGTGGCATCTGTCCCTGAAAAGAGTGTGGATTTTGTATACCCAGCAGCGTGAGCAGGGGGCCCCAGGGCACCCTGCCAGGGAGGAGACTCTCCAGTGCAGAGCCCGCTCCCCGGAAGGGCCTGTCTACACCAAACTGTGCCTCGGAAGGTGCTTCTAGGATCTCCAGGCCCACAGCTGGATTATGCTCTGTCCCAATCCCCTGTCCATCAGGCTGAGCACACTTTGACCTTGCCTGTTGGCCTCAGCATGCTCGGACCATCCCCTTGAGTGTCCTAGGAGCCTGCATGTGGGCAGCCTGGCACCACGAGGTCCACCAGCCCTCCCCCAGCAGCAGGCCCCGGCCTCCCCAGACACCTCATCCAGCCAGCCCACGGCTGACTCTGAGGCGCACGGCGAATTCTTCTGTCCGTGTTGTGGCCGGCCGACCCCAGCATGTGAGAATCACTGCTGGGTTCTCACACCGGGAGCAAGACGCTGGGGGTTGGGATTTGTGCCAATGGCAGAAAGAGGAGAGAGTGAATTGAAAGCCACCATCCACTGAGAACCGAGAGAACTTTCTCTCCTGTTAGACGGACTGACGTTTTCATCACTTCTGCGCTCACTCTGACATCCTTTCATTGTGGTAATAACAGCATCCCTGCCAATGTGTTACCAAGAGTAATAATAATAATAAAGTTAAGAAGGGAGAGTTGTGGATACTAGGGTCCTTTGCTGTCTTGGGCTGTCCTCCCTTCCTGCTGTGGTTCCTCCCTCGGCTTCCCTTAGCCAGGGAGACCACCCACCACCCCCACCTTTTCATACCCCTGCACTCTGCTCTCTGAAACGCTTGCTTTGCCATAAGCAAAGCACTCCGCTGGACTCTATGTACCTGCTTTGACTTAAACTTGACTCTCTCCCGAGGGCATCACTTCCTGGTTGCCGCTTCAAGGGATGCTTCCTGCTTTAGAAAGAAAGAGAAATCTAAGCAGAAGCTGGCTCTGTGGTCCAGGCAGAGAAGCTCAAACAAAGGCTCTGGGGCAGAAATGCGCCTGGCAGGGTCTCAAGAGCAACAAAGAAAGGCCAGTGTGGCTCCGGGACCTGAGCTTGGGAGAGAGCAGGATGAGCTGGGTTTGGAGGAGGCAGCAGACTTGGAGGCTGTCTTAGCCAGCTTGGGCTCTAGAACAAAATGCCATGGACTGGGTGGTTTGAACAACAGACATTGACTTCTCACAGTTCAGGGGACTACAAAGTCTGAGATCAAGATGCTGACAGATTTGGTTCCTGGTGGGGGCCCTCCTCCTGCCTTGTAGATAGCTGCCTTCTCCGTGTGTCCTCACATGGTCTTTCCTAGGAACATGAGCCTGGAGAGGGATCTCTCTCTTCCTCTTATAAGACCACAAATCCCATCGTGAGGGCCCTACTCTCATGACCTAATCTAAACCTATTCCCTCCCAAAGGCCCATCTCCAGATACCACCACATTGGGGGTTAGGGCTTCAGCCCCTTTGGGGGGCCGAGGGAGACACAAACATTCAGCCCGTAACGAGGCCATGGCAAGAAGTCTGCATCGGTTTAAAAGCACAGAGTTACGAGATCTGATTTGTCTCATGAAAAGATCATTCTGGCTGCTTGGGGAGGATGGACTGGGGGATTGGATGCGGGGAGACAGCAAAGAGGCGAGTCCTGGAGGAAGAGAAACTTTCTAAAACTGAAACATGTGATTTTTCATAAATAAAATGCTAATGTCTTCATGTTTTAGAAGTGTCTTTGGAAACTCACTACTGAAGATTTTGGCGGGGTGGGGGGGAGTTAATCTTTTCTCCCTAGATGATCTTTTGGGGATAAATATCATGTTGAAGAAATAACTTAATTTGTGTTCATGAGGGTTCTTTTGTTTTATTCAATTTTCTTTTTCTGTCAATATCAAATAGAATTTTATTTACTATTTTTCAATTAAAATAGCACTGTAGTAAGACTAATTTTTGTTTAAATTTTTCTGGTCTCTGGGGGTAGTCTTTCTAACTAGCTCTTTATCTGTATCTGTGCATGTGTCTGGAATGGCCACCTAATTTTGAAGCTGGTTATTAGGATTTTAGATGATTTTTACATTTATTTGTGCTTTTCTGAACTGTTTTGAATGTTTTATAATTGGCATCTTATTATTATTATTAATTATTATTATTATTTACTTTGCCAAAACTCACTGGTCTAAGAAAAAATTGAATAAAACCGAAATTATTTTCTTTTTTAAATTTTTTTTAACATTTATTTATTTTTGAGACAGAGAGAGACAGAGCATGAACAGGGGAGGGTCAGAGAGAGAAGGAGACACAGAATCCGCAACAGGCTCCAGGCTCTGAGCTGTCAGCACAGAGCCCTACGCGGGGCTTGAACTCACAGACCGTGAGATCATGACCTGAGCCGAAGTCGGACGCTTAACTGACTGAGCCACCCAGGAACCCCCCGAAAATAGTTTTCTTAATTATGGAAAAATGTAATTACCATTTCCTGAACAGAAGAACGTCTATGTAAAATTGGTAGTGACCTTTGGGACACTAACATGTAGAAGTCTGGATGTTTAGGAAAGTGGCAAACTGGAGGCAGCTTTCTGCTCTTCCTGTATAATATTAAGGTATGGGAACAATCCTGGAGACAGGGAGTCTGCAGTACTTGGCAGGAAATTAGAAACACAATGCTTTTAAACATAAAGCAAGAGTCTTGAGTTGCCCCAAAGGCTGAGGTGAACCTGGGGGTTTTTCTAGTGGATTATAACGCACTCCCCTGTTTGTTTGCAGGATTCTAAGTGCTAAAGGCTAGCTTGAAAATAATTTACTCTCTCTGCAATGTGTGTAAACCTATGACCATTACACTTAGAGTCAAGTTTGTTCCATTGTATCATATTTCTAGAACCATCATAGATTGCAATGAGGAGCGTCTCAATCAAAAGTCTGTGTTTCTGTGGGGCTTGGGGGGTCATGCAGGACTATATGGGACTAGAAGCAGTTCCGTACATAGGTATCAGTGCTTTAACTAGAAACTTAGGATTTGGGAAACTTAGGTAGCTAGTCACCTGACCCTCCCTCCCCCCGCAAAAAAAGGAAGAGTATTTTTTTTTTAAATTTTTTTTTTTTTTCAACGTTTATTTATTTTTGGGACAGAGAGAGACAGAGCATGAACGGGGGAGGGACAGAGAGAGAGGGAGACACAGAATCGGAAACAGGCTCCAGGCTCTGAGCCATCAGCCCAGAGCCTGACGCGGGGCTCGAACTCACGGACCGTGAGATCGTGACCTGGCTGAAGTCGGACGCTTAACCGACTGCGCCACCCAGGCGCCCCAAAAAAAGGAAGAGTATTTTAACAGACTTTGAGAGTCAGCAAGAGTGATATTAAATAAAAAAGTAAAGGGATAAAGGGCAGAGCAGAACTTTCGATGCTTCTCTCCTGGATGCTGTTTTAGGGGTTGTGGGGGATGCTGATGGAAGGAGTCCTTCACGTGAACATGGGAGGTTACTGGGATGGCTGTTTGCACTGAGAAGAGTGGGAGAAGCCAGCAGAGATGAGGCCACTACAGGGGAGGTAAGGGAAGGCCAGGCCTGTTCTCCGCCCCTCCCTCGGGCAGAGTTTTAACTGCTACCTCCGCGTGTTAGTCATTCCGGTACTTGAGCAACTCTCCCGCCTTGTCATCATTTGTTTACTTGGTTTTGTCTTGATCACACTGTGAGCACCCCCACTCCCCGCCCCCATTATATATCCTCTTTATCTTCTCTGTATCTACCCCAGGGCACACGGGTGGGGGGACTTGAGGAAATGTTTGTTGCAAGGAAGTGTCTCTATGATTCCAGTCTGCCATTCTGCATACAAGCCAATTAAATTGCTCAGTTAACCTGGAAACTTTTCAAATGTTTATTTATTTTATTTATTTTATTTTTAAGAGAGAGAGAGAGAGAGAGCGAGAGCAACCGGGGCGGGGGGGGGGGGGGTGGAGAGAGAGTGTGGGGAGGGAGACAGAGAATCCAAAGTAGACTCTGTGCTGTTAGCACAGAGCCCAGTGGGGGCTTGAACTCAAACCATGAGATCATGACCTGAGCTGAAGTTGGACACTTAACCAACTGAGCCACCCAGGTGCCCCAACCTGTAAACTTTTTATGTCAGATCCCTTTGTTCCCATTTAATGATACTTTATAACTATATTGCAAATATATATGTAAAAACATATATATATATATATATATATATATATATATATATATACATACACATATGTATATGTGTGTGTCTTTATGTATGTGTGTATATGTACATATATATGTGTATATATATCCAAATCGTAATATTCTTGAAGAAATCTGATTAAAAGTGTTTATCACATTAATTCGAGGTCTTCTGACCAACTTGTTACAAAGATTTTATACATAGTAACGCATCCTGAAAAGTACTGAAAAATTGTCCATTACACAAACAATAACTACAATTTAAAAAGAGAAATGCACACAGCCCTATCCTGTCATCAAATCATGTTCCCATTTGCTTTCCAGTTTGTTTATATGTTTTCATAACTTCTTCATTGCCATCATAGGATAGATAACGTCTGTGTTCTTTTTCATCGGCGATTATATCATTATTCTCCTTGTTGCTGGATAGACTTGCTATAATTTTAAATGATAGCTTGATGTGCCAATTCAGTTGGTCTGCTGTCATTTAACAGCCCTCTGTGATTGGACACTGATGGTTTCCAGCCTTCGTTGTAATCAGTTGGGATCCAGTGAAGTGCCTCACCTCCCAGTCAGCCACTGGAGTCGAATTCCAGTCTCATCTTCCCCTTGAAACAGCTCTGGTCAGGATGGGCACTTGTCCTGTTCATGGTGAGCACCTTCCGTTCTCATCTTAACTGACCTCCACACTGGTGCACGTTGTTGGCGATTTTCCCCTTCTTGAAATTCATTCTTCCTTTGACTTTGTGGACATTGTTCCAGAGAGGTTTTTCTTCCCTTTCTGACAGTTCCTCTTTGGTCTTTGCTCTGGGGACTTGAGTTTGCCCCCTAAATATTGGCATTCCCAGATATGGGTCCTATTCTGGGTGTTTTTTTTTTTTTTTTTTTTTTTTTTTTGCCTGTCACAGTAAAGGTTATTATGAAAACAGGCTGGATGGGTCCTATCTTTAATCCTCTGTTGCCTCAATCTACACAGTGTCTCTGAATATTCAGTCTCACTTCCTCACCTGACTTCAGCTTTCTTGATACAATGACGATCTGCAAATCTCTTCCTCCATCCCAGAGCCCTCTACCCAAAAATACTCAATGCCTAGTGCATTGCAGACACTTGAACATCTCCACCTGGATGACCCTTAGCCCGTGAAGCTCAATCAGTCCTTAACTAAAGTCACCATGTTTCCTCCAGCCCCTCCCAAGATCTGCTCCCACTCCTGCATTCTCTGTTGGTAGAGATATCATCATCTACTTCGTTAAGCCAGAAACCTGAGAGTCACCTTAGAGTCACTTCCCTCTTTCTTACATCATATCTAATCAGTCAACCTGCCTGCTGATTACACTGCCTTAATTTCTCTAGAATTGGCCCTTTTTTGTCTAACGCTGCCCAACCCGATAGCCCTGTCATCTCTCACCTGCATTTCCACAGAAATGCATTTTTGGCTGGTCTTCTCATTCTTACGGATACACCTCCCCCCTCCCTCTCCCCCTCTCCCCCAATCCCACCTGCCAGATTCATCATCCTCCAGAAGCTGACCGAAGGATCTTTACAAAATGCCAAAGCTAATCCCACTCCTACCGTGTTCAACAGTAGGATACAGCCCCTGCTTGCCTGGGAAACCTCACCTCCTGGCACTGAAGGGCACGTCTGTGGTCTCTTCATTCCTTGTTTCTCCACTTGTATTTATTCCCTTCACCTAGAAAGCTTTCCCTTTTTTGTCTCACAAACTCATTCCTGTAAGTGTCTTCTTGTCTGTAAAGCCTTCCCTGAACCCCATCCCCCTAGTCTGGGTGAAGAAGCCCTCCCAGAAGTCCCCAGACTACCCCGAGCTTTCCAGGAAAGCTCAGTGCTTTTGCAGTTTGTTATTATTTACTGATCGTCTGCTGTAAGGGACTGAGCTCCCCAAGGTGAGAGAGAGCTTAGTTTTTAATCGGGGGGTCTGGCTTGATAGAAGTTCTTTGGAGAAACAAATTCTAGGAGTGGGGTTCGAATGTGCAACCCACATGTGAAAAATTATATCCTATTAATTGCTTCTCCAAAAAGTTCTATTTATGTATAACTGCCACCAGCAATGCTAGTGTGCTCACTGAATCATGCCTTTCAACAACTATTTATTGTTCCTCTATGTCAGGCATTGTGTCAGAAGAATAGTATTTCTAGTATAAGACTATTTCATTATTTGGAGCAGTGTATACCAATAGAACTTTCTGCAATGGTAGAAATATTCTATATCAGCACGGTCCATTATGGTAGCCATTAGCTGCAAGGGGCTACTGAGCACTGGAAATGTGACTCATGTGACACATTCGTCTGAAATCTTCCTTTTCTTTAATGTTTGTTATTTTATTAAAACATTGTTTAATGTTTATTTATTTTTGAGAGGGAGAGAGTGTGAGCAGGGGAGAGGCAGAGAGAGAGAGGGAGACAAAGAATCTGAACCAGCCTCCAGCTGTCAACAGAAAGCCCACTGTGGGGGCTCGAACCCATGAACCGTGAGATCACAACCCGAGCCAAGTCTGATGCTCCACCAACTGAGCCACCCAGGCGCCCCTGGAAGCTTTTAAATCCTAAATCCCTAATTTTAGTTAATTTAAAATAAAATGTATTGAATACCCACCTGTGAGAAGTGGTTATATTGGGCAGTGCAGCTCTAGAGAGAAAAAGGAAATAGTTCTGCAGATGTTAAGTACTACACTGTGGATTCCTTTCTTCCTTTTTAAATGCTAATGAATCAGCTCACATTACTAAGGTGTGACCAGTTCACAAACGCTATCATTGTTATTATTTGTTCGCACTACCTAATTTGGGAAACATTTTTTAAATCAGAGCTTACGTCGGGGGAGTAACACCTTACACCGGAAACACAATCCCAACGTCTGAGTCTGGAGGCTTGTAGGCAAGTGAGGAACGTCACTCACGATGCTTTTTAATCCAGAAGCATGCACTTAGCTCTACCCCAAAGGAGGCCAGAAGCCTCACACTTTCAGAGAGGCATCTGCTGGGCTTGTTTTTCCACATAAACTGCCAAACTTGTTTTGATTAGGCAGGAAGTGAAGCAACCTTTCGGGGAGAGAGCCTAGCTTCTGCATCTCGTCATTGGGTCAGATAGGACATTCTACCTTTCACCTTCTACTTGTGAGCCTCGGCCGAGTTTTGCCTTAAGGGAAAGCAATTTTAAGGGAAGAGCGAGGTGGTCCACACGTTTTTTCTTTTACAGCGTGGTTCCCTTAAATTTCAAACCCCAAATTATGCTTTTAATCAGTGTACCTGTTTCGAGGCTCCGAATAATTTACATGCCTCTAAAATAAGGAAGCTTTTACTTCTCTTGTGCAGTTCTTCGTACATAGGAGACTCTACAACGAGTAAATGTACTGATAAATCCTGCTTGGATAAGCATCTGTGACTTACTGGTAGTCTTTTAAAAGATGACGATGCGAGAGGCGTTGCAATGTTTTTACTGGAGCTGTTGGAAATGTGATAAAAAAGAGAGAAGCTGGGGTATATTTTCCTCCAAAGTCAAGTTTTATTTAACACGAACATCCCAGTACCCTCGGAATTCCGGTAATCAGTTGTTGAGCTGAGACACGTGGGCTACAATGCCGTGTACGTGTCGGCTGGCTGGGCAGGCCTCTAGGCAGGACAGACAACTTTGGGGTTTCCCCTCTTCTTCCCTTCGGAAGAGAGCAAAAGAGGCGCTGCAAACCTCTCCAAAATGTGTTCGAACCGGATGCGCACGCGACCTCAAAGGAAGCGCCCCAGGACAGACGGGCCCGTCCCCAGGCTGGCCCCTGCGCTCAGAGCTCCCAGCGCTTCTCCGGCGCGCTCCCGGAGCCCGACCTGCCGGCCTAGTGCGCGCCGCGGAGCGAACCATCGCGCCGTCCGGAGGGGGGTAGGGTAGGGCGTGGGGGCCGCGGGACGCTCGGACCCTGGTGGGGGGGGGGGAATCCCCCTGCCGCCGCCGTCCCCGCCCCCCTGCCGCCCCCCCCGCCGGAAGTCGTTCTCGAAGCGGCCAGCCGCGGAGGCCTCGCGGGTTGGTCTCGGCGTGCTCTATCCCCCCGGCCGCGCGGGGGTGGTAGCGGCCCATTTGAGAGTTTCCCGGGTCCGGCCGCCGGCGCGGAGGCGCTGCGCTCCGGCGGGGGGGCGGGCGGCGGGAGGAGGGACAAAGGGGTGGGCCCTGCGGGCCGGCCCTCCCGCAGCCCGGGTTTCGGGTCCGAGGACTGATCTGCTGCGCGGACATCGCGAGGAGCGGAGCCCTGGCGGGATTTGCGCCCGAGATGCCGGTGCGAGGGGATCGCGGGTTTCCACCCCGGCGGGAGCTGTCAGGTTGGCACCGCGTAAGTGCCCTCTCGAGTCTGCACGGTTGGGAGAAGACTCTCGGGGGATGAGCGTAGAGCGCGTGGTGGGCTTCCTGTTGCGCGGTGGGCAGCTGCTACTCTCCCACCTGAAAGTGGGGCGGGGGGCACGGGTAGATTTCACCCGACCGGGTGGTGGCTCATGGCCTCCAGGGCTCCTTAATCCTTTTCTCTCCTCTCTGAAGTCACTTGGGTTTCAGATTAAGTCGTCAGGGAGGGTAGGGGACACGGTCCTGAATTCTGTCCTGGATCTCTGGTACCTTGAAGGCATCTCGTCCTGCCTGTTGTGTAGCCTGCCGTATGCCTTTGTGTCTTCCTTCTCTTTCCTACCACACCTACTTGATGCAAACTTACAGGCATGTGCCTGTGAGACAGACTTGACAACTCTTTGGAGACCGGGAGCCTCATTTTCCTTTTTAATCAGCTGCCGCGGTAATACAAGTAAAAGTTGTTTTCAGTGGGGAATGGAGATGGGGTTTTGGAGGAAGCCACAACAAGGGGGTGATGAATGCTTTCTACTCTGGTATTATCTCACCTGTCACCATTCCCTTGCTTTTATGTCTTCATTTGTCAGGTTTCCGCTTCTGCACAGTAGTTTATAAATAATCAGGGTTTTGACTGCAGGGTTTTAACATTCTGGAAATGTGGACGAACTTGGGAGCGAATACTCCAGGGCTTAGTAATGGAATACAGCCTCCCACCTCTATTTTAGTTTAAGTTCTTAGGCAGCGCCGCTTCCCTGGCAGCTGTCTGGCCTGAGTAATAAATGGTTGTGGTTTCCCTGCAGTTCCCAGCGGAGACTCACCCCATCGGAGAAACTGCCCTGTGACTCCACACTCCCTCCCTCAGCTTGGGGGATCCTAGCAGAGGGGGCAGGAGGCCCTCGGCCTCAGATCTTTTGGTGGTCTGTGCTGGGTGTGTGTTGATAATCCTTGCCAGAGAACTAGTTCTGCTTTGGCAGAATGGTTGGGGGGAGAGACGGTGAGGGGTGTGTGTGTGTGGGGGGGGGGTAACATACATCACCCACACCTGGGAAGGAGATGCTTTAGACTAGTTGCATTTGTACCTGCCTGAGAATGAAATTTGACTCTTCAATAAAGTTTCATGAACAACTTCACTCCAGTGTGGGGACTACAAGTGGGAAGAGCGTGCCCCTGTTGCTGTCTTGTCAGGGAAGCATGCAGATAATTAAGAATGATTAGAAATATTCCAGTTAGAAATATGGATGGGACGCTGTAGCTTCTCCCTCTCTGGGAGATGAGAGAGAAGGGGTGCTTTACTTAGGCAGCGGGGGCTTTGGAGGTGTTTCTTGAGCTCTTTCAGAGCTGCTATCAGAGATAGAGGAAGGGGGATTTCTTTCCTTGCCGTGGCTGCTGTAACTTTTTTGTGACCACGCCGCTAATAACGAGCACCTGCCTGTGGCGGTCCCTGCAAGGGGTACAAGATGAGCAAGACTCCGTTTCTGCCTTCTGAGTCTGTTACATCTGAAAATTGTAGGGTATTGTGAACTCCGCAGACTCTGCTGGGATACCTGTGGCTGAGGGGGGGAGTGTGCCATACAGGTGCGCACTCTGCAGTACAGAAATACGGGCAGGGTGGGATTGCCTTACACACCCTCCCTTTAGGGATTCTTTTTGGGAAGAAAGGGTCGCATTCGAACAGATACCCCACAGCGTAAGGCAGTAAAGAAGAGGGGGCTGATAACACGCCCACCTCGTAGGGTTATGTGAGGACTGCCTGAAATGATGGAAGGTGCCGGACATGAGGTGGGTGCCAGGGAAGCGGTAGCTAGTGATATGAACCAAGACAGGTGCTGGGTCCTGGGAGGTAGGATCTAGAAGTACAGGTAGGGGTTACCATGTCGGTGTCTAGGCAGGAACTGAGGGAAAGAGAAAGAGTTGCTCACACTCTTGAAAGGCCTTGAATGCCAGTAAAAGACTTGGGGGGGGGGCGGGGAAAGTCCTAGAAATCCCTAATGGATCAGTGACTTGATTTTCCCTACAAAGAAGTGAACCAGTTTCTCAGTAAACACTTCACTCCCCCCACCCTACACTGGGAGTATTACTATTTTTTGAGGCTCCCAAAGGCTTAAGACCAATGAATTTTAATATCGCCCCCCTGGGGAATTCCATTTGCAAGGACTTATGTCTCCATTTGTTTAACTTTTGATCTAATTCTTTGTACATCCGACAAAAGGTTATAGCCAGCCATTTATCTTTTGCAGAAGTGCCTGAGAATGCAAGGGAGATGAAAAAAAAAAAAAAATCCCTGCAGGGACTTCAATTTAGAAAGGGTTTCTCTTCTGAAGGTATTCTTTTTAAGAGACAGGTAAAATTCTTGAAACTAGGCAGGGCCACTCTCCTCCTGTGGGCTGGAGTAAGTTCTGTAGTTTAAAAAGTCATGCAGATTTGGTCCAGGAGTGGCACAAAGAGTGGGTGGCGGGGGTGGAGTTAAGAGGAAGGGTTAGTAATCACTGCTGAAACTTTCAGCATACTTCCACCAAGAATATGAGCCATCGGGGAATTCCTTGCTTAATCTCTAAAACAAATCCCATTTAGGAGTTGTGGCTACGGATTAATTTATCTAGGTTGAGAGCTGAGTCCCTGTAAAATGCCTCATTGATTAGATTCTGAGTAGTAATCAGGGAGCCAACAATTGCTGGCCAGATGGCCTCGGACTAGCCAGCCTTGCTGTTGAAAAGGCGTTTTCCATTGCAGGGGATTTGGGGTGTAGTAATGTAGGAGGGTGTGGGGGAGGGGATAGAGACGGGGACGTAAAATGATCATCTCGGGTATTTTACGAAGTTAGTTTCTTGATCCTAAGTCCAAGGGTCGGGGTATCAGAAACAGACCCAGAGATCAGATTGAACACCTATTTGAGTGGTTAAAAACTTCAAAGTTTGTGTGAACTTATTGAGGTTAAAAAAGAAACCTTCCCTAAAACTATTTTAGGGCCTCCTCACCCCCACAGGAATTTTCACCGTGACCCTTGTTGGCAGAAGCCCTTATAGCTACCACATTTATAAGGGTCTAAGGGGGTGTTACTATTCCTATTTTTTTTTTAAAGACCACGTATCAGCAGTGGAAAGAAGCGTTCAGGCGCTCAGTGCTAACGTGTAGTGGCAACAGCGAGTCCCAGGTTTGAAGGTGCCTGGGAAATGCACTTGGCTTCTCACTTCTGGAGCCCAGGCAGCTCCGCTTAGGCCTTCCCCTGATGGTGACAGTCTCATTCTGTTTGTAAGGGGCTTAGAGCTTTTCTCTTCTAGCTGGCCACTGCACCCAGAGGTTCATCAGCCCGGTAACTGGGAGCTCAGAAGAAAGACCAGACTGTTGTCGGGGGAAAAAATACCTGATATGTTAATGAAGCATTCTTCTTCTGTCCTGGTTTGCTGTTCCGCAAACTGTTTTCTAAAGTGTGCTACACAGACAGACTTAGAGGCGACCCGTTATTTTTCAGTGACTCTGCGTGGATATTGTACTTCAAGACGAACACTCTAAAGCCAGTTACCAAACTCACTGATTTCGTGGACAGATTGTTTATTTAGAATGAGGCAAAGGGGTGCCTGGGTGGCTCAGTCGGTGAGGCGTCCGATTCTTGGTTTTCGGCCCAGGTCATGGTCTCAAGGTTTCGTGAGTTCGAGCCCTACCTACATCGGGCTCCAAGCTGGCAGTGCAGAGCCTGTTTGGGATTCTCTGTCTCCCTCTCTCTCTGCCCCTCCCTCACTCGTGCTATCTCTGTCTCTCTCCAATAAATAAACTTCAAAAAAAAATTTATGAAAAAAAGAATGAGGCAAAACTATGAAGGAAAGCAACAGGTTTGATGTAAGAATAATAAATTCTTGGGATGAATGATATGAGAATAAGGTAAAAATTGTGAATATAGCCCTTGAAATCCGAGTCTTGGGAAATACTGCTTAAAATATGAGTGTGACATTTAGTTATGGAGAGCTGAGTATACCTTGACCACACCTTCAGGAATGTCAGACACAGAATGACCCAGAAAAGCCAGGAAAGTTGAATTTGACAGGTTTTTATGTCTTACATGTACATCTTGCTCTTGCCTACCCGGCTCTTTTTTATTGCAGACAGTATATTTGTGAAGCTCTCTGATATCTTGCTTGATTCTCATTCCTTTCTCTGCTCCCCACAAGCCCTTCTGAAGACTTTAAGGTCTGTGGTGTGACTTTTGTGAAAGAATGGAGGAAAAACTTAGGTACTGCAGGGGGCACCCTCTGCTATGCAGTGCATCTTGCTGAAGAAGGGAGAGGACCAAATAGCCTCACATGTAAATGCATTTATTTTATTTTATTTCATTTTATTTTTTTAAAGATTGTATTTTTTAAAGCAATCTCTACACCCCACATGGGGCTCAAGCTCACAACCCTGAGATCAAGAGTTGCATGCACGCTTTAGCGACTGAGCCAACCAGGTGCCCCAAATGCACTTAATTTTTAAAAAATGTAGCCTATGTTGGTCTGTAAAATAGGCTTTAACAAGGATTGTAGTAGGAATTAGAAGTCTTGAGGTTAAAAAAAAAAAAAAAAAAAAAGTAACCCTGCCTTGACCTAGAGAAAGGAGCAATTGAAGTTCATGGTCATAGTAGGTAAATAAAACCAGAATAGAAAACACTTTGTTTCAGTCACCAAAATCCTTAATTGTGTGTGTGCGTGCACGCCTTTTACGCGAAATTCTAAGCCTTCAATTTGTAACTTGTACTTCAGTCATTTTAAATCCGTGCAGATATTTGTTGAGTGCCTCTGCCAGATGGTTACGGTTAAATCAGGTCAGGTCTTTAACCTTAAAAATATAATGCAGCCTTTCTTAGTCACTTATACGCCTTCTACATTTTTAAGTAAACTCTACCCAGTCCTGTGCAACGTGAGGCTCAACCTCCTGACCCCAAGATCGAGAGTCATAGGCTCTACTGACTGAGTCAGCCAGGCACTCCTGCCCGTACCTTATACATTTTAGACCGTAGCAATATACATTTTTATCATAATGAATATTTATTTTAACTTTCAGGCTAATATTTAGCCTAATTAGAATAGTCATGGATTATAGTGTTTCTGTTTCTGTTTCTCTTTCCCCAACATTGCGTATGTGTGGGAGGAATACTAGTAGTGGTGACAGCATACACTTCACAGATCTTTTGTGAATAAAATATATGTTCTAAAGTTTATTTTGAGAGAGAGAAGGAAAGGGAAAGAGAGAGAGAGAGAGAGAGAGAGAGAGAGATAGTACACAGTCCGACATGGGGCTTCAACTCATGAACCACAGATCATGACCTGAGCCAAAACCAAGAGTCAGACACTCAACCAACTGAGCCACCCAGGTGCCCAAAGTATTTGTGTTTTAGGAAGCTGAACTGACAAATTTCAAGTTACACCATTAATCATGACAAAGATCTCATGTCACATCCTTGAATGCAGTTGTTTTCTAAATTTTACCTCTATGCATATGTAAAGTCAGACTCTAGAATTAATTAATAGGGCACTTATTATTTTCTATTGTAGACTTTAATCAGCCATATGAAATATATACATTATGTTCACAAGAAAAAGATGGCATCATCTTTTGAAAGCTTAATTATAGTATGCCTCATCTGATAGACACCCCATATGAGACTAAATATATAGTTATATATTTATAGTTAGTGACAAGTCAAAGGCATTTGGAGGAAGATGTATAATACATTGTGAGAGAATTATGGGGATAGTTCCTGGTAAGTAACAGTTACTAGGCTGCAATTAACAGATAATGATTAAAGTCCAGCTGTATCTTTGCCATTGTATTAAAGAAAACCTTTGGTAGAGATGAGAGAACACTGCAGATACTCTAGATTTTGCCATTTGAGTTGAAGGTGAACAGGAGAAATAATGTTTTCTAGTAAAAGAACTTTTTTTAGGACGTGTAACTTTTTTTAAAAGTTTATTTATTTATTTTGGGGGGTGGAGAGGCAGAGAAGGAGAAAGAGAATCCCTATCAGGCTTCCTCCCTATTAGCGTGGAGCCCGATGCTGGGCTCGATCTCATGAATTGTGACCTGAGCCGAAATCAAGAGTTGGACACTTAACTGACTGAACCACCCAGGTGCCCCTACGACCTGTAGCTTCTAAGACCTTTGTTCCTCTGAGGAGGAAATAATGTTCCGAATATGGCTTTGTTGAGAACCATTTGTTGAGAGCCATTTATTATCACAGAAGTAAAGGAAGTGTTCCACGTTCTAGGTTGCGGGGTTTCTTTTGTGCCTTAATGTGGTGGAGCACACCTAACACCCGGAGGCTGTGTTGGGAAGGAGGGTAGTCTACGTTGTGAGAGGCAACCAGCCCATTCTCCGTCCTTGGAAGACAGTTCGCAAATATATGTGGATGTGGCAGCAGCAGAATGAAATTATTTGGGGGAATTAATTAGCAAAACTGACCATTTCTGTTTGTGAAAGAATGACTCGTTTAGATGGAACTTCCCTGTGAGCTCATTTTTAGAAGCCCGGTTCCTCCCTTACCCTTCTTCCCTCAGGCTGAATCAGTTTCCTTCTCGCCCATGATTGGTTAGTGTGCACATGCCAGTATTTATTAGAGCCCTTATCACGTCTGCTACATGCCGGTCACTTCCTGTCTGCCATGAGCCTTTCCTTGGTCTGAGTCATCTGGGTCACCCCAGAAGCTGACGGGGCATCAGACATACCCACTACGCTTAGCACACCCAACTGACTGGATCTGGGGAAGGCTTTTGTTTCATAAACCAATAAGAATTGAAGACTCACTGGGAACTCAGAAGAGTGGATTCCTGACATTTATATAGTGAATGAGATGGTTTGTAGTAAGAAAAAGACCTGTCGAGTTATATACTAACCTTTTCTGTAGTGGTGTATAAGCTGTACCACTAATTAGTTGGGTGACTTCAGGTAAGGCACGTAAATTTAGTGTCTCTCTAGGGAAATGAGTAGTTTGATTTGAAGGTCTCTGAAGTCTTCTCAGTGGTTGGATGTAAAGCCTAGAGAACATTCTAAGTAACTTCTATTGGTTCTTGTCATCTTAAAGTGCTTCCATGTGCTTTAAAAACCTTGTGTTTGTTTGTTTCTTTTAAGAAAAGGTCCAGTGGATTTTCTCTGAAAGATATTTTTCTAACAGATAAACTGAGAACTCGAGAGTGGCAATAGCTGTTCTGCTCATGAAGTGCTGGAAAGATCTATTATTCAGTTGCAGCTTAAATAATGCACCATCACAGTGTGTGCCGTATTCTCTTCCTTGCTCTGCAGCCCAAGCCAATATCTGTAGTCATCTCGAGTCGCTTAAGAATCGTTCTTTCTTTTTCCTCTTCCCCTCCAGTGTTCCCAATAAGCGCTACCTACTGGGAGTCTCCCACACCCCCTTCTTTTCCTGTGGACTTCTCTTACAAGGGCCACATCACCTGCAGCAGGAGTGTGGAAAGTAAGGTGGAAGCCTGCAGCTGGGAGCCCGTTCTGGTTTGTTCTTCATAAACCGCTGAAGATGAGCCTCCTGGTTACTGTCGCAGGACCTCACTGTTCACTGCCTGACGTAAAATCACTCACTGTCACTCAACTTTGAGCATCACTTCAGGCAGAGCACTTTGCCTACTTTGGGCTGGTCTGTTTAGTGTCTGGGTGAGTTTTAAGAAGGGAGAGAAATTTGTGGCATCCTAGACACCCGTTGAGATTTTCCAGAAATGGAACTGGAAACATTTGTGCTCTTCCTTCTGGTGTTATTGTTAGAGTCTAAAACCAGGCAAGCAACGACATGGTGAAATGAAGAGGTGCCAAGTTCATCTTAAATACTGGTGGCCTTCTTTCTTTTTAAAAACAATTTTTTAAAAATGTTTTTATTTATTTTTGAGACAGAGAGAGACAGAGTATGAGCAGGGGAGGGGCAGAGAGAGAGAGGGAGACACAGAATCCGAAGCAGGCTCCAGGCTCTGAGCTGTCAGCACAGAGCCCGACGCGGGGCTCGAACCCACGGACCGTGAGATCATGACCTGAGCCGAAGCCGGATGCTTAACCGACTGAGCCACCCAGGCGCCCCCGGTGGCCTTCTTTCTAGCAGACCCAAATCTGAATTTTAGTCAAAGGCCTGGGAGAAATATTTAGTCTACTTATGCTGCTTAAGTGCATAGTTTGCAGATGTCTTTACCAGAGTCAGGAAGAGGCAGGAAAGGTGGACTCAGTTTCTACCAAAGAACTGAGGTTAAAAAAAATGTGCCTGAAACAGAAAAATTTTCCCAGAGAAACAGTGGCATCTGGGGTCTGTCCTCACAAGCTCGTTTCCTCATAATGGAGCTTCTCTTATATTGTTATTTTTCTGGCATTTTGTTGAAGTATAATTTACACACAGTAAAATACACAGATCTCCAAGTGGACAGCTTGATAAATTTGTTTTTGTTTGTGTTGTGCATGTAGCACAAGCCCCACCATTTTAACCATTTTGAAGTGCACAGTTCAGTGGCATTTAGTGCATCCACAATATTGTGCATCCACCACCATCTGGTTCCAGAGCTGGACGGACTCCTACATGAATGTGTGATTACCACCTAGATCAAAAAACAGGACTTTCCATCACTCTAGAAGGTTCTCTCTTGCTACTTCTTCCTACTGTTACCACCCCACCCGCAAGGGAACCTCTCTTCTGACTTCTCTCACCAGTGGCTTCTTTTCTTCAATATAACCTCCTTGATGTGCATCTGTGTTATGTGATTCAGTAGTTCTTGTTTGCTGCTGTGTAGTATTCCATTTATTGTTGGAATCTCTTGTCTCTTTTTTTCCTATTATGAATGAAGCTGCTGTGGAAATCACCAACACAGTGGCCTCACGCACTCATTTCTCTTGTCTAAATTCCTAGGAGTAGAATTGCTGGGTCATGTATCGGGGATATGTTTGACTTTCATTCTGTAATTCTGAAGTTGGACAGACCTGGGTTTGAATTCCTTCGTCCTGCCGCTTGCTTGCTCTACCTCAGGCAATTTATTTTTTCCATGTTTGGTTTTCTCAGCTCTACAGTGGGCACTGTGTACCTGCTCAGTCAGGGCTCGGTGAAGAAAACAGACATCATTTTGGCTATTTCACGGAGAAAGGAATTTAATGGAGACAATTAAGTGCCTACAAAACAAGAGACTGGAGGGATGAAAACCAAGGGCACTCCACTGGCTTTCATATTTGGGTCCCCCTGCCTGGAAAGTTAGAAAGCTGCTGCGGCTCAGAGCCAGGACCTTGAAACACCTTCTACCTTCTCTGTCTTTTCAGTCCAGAGGTGGCTGAAATGGTAGGGAATTAACGATAGTTGCAAAGCTCAGGTCTGGGAAGTCCAGTTTTGCCTGCCACTGCTGGCCATCTGCTTTCCTTCTCCTTCCAGACCTTAAACAAGTGTACCCTGTTGGCAAGAGGGCTGGGGTTTCTGGCCTCTGGGAGCAAGGGAAGATGAGTGCCAGCCAACAAGAAATGGGATAGACACCTCCTGGGGTTGCACTGGCAACCTGAATGACAGTGGTTATAACTTCTTAGTATCCTCATTGTTACAGAAGAACAGGATGCCAAAGCAGTCATAAGACTGCTTTCTGTAACTTACATTCCGAATCCGTCCTTTGACTTTATAGTCACCTGCTGGATCATGGATGCTGCTGTAAGACCCACCTGTCACATACTGTTTCGCCGAAGGGCCTCAGCTTCTTCTGCTCTTGATCTGTGATTCTAGGTACTTTCTATATGAGTAAGCTTGAGAAATTATAATTTGCAAGCCTACCGATTAATGCAGAAGCTGAAAGGTGACTTAATTCTAAGAACAGCTGCTTTGATGTATTCTTTATGAAGCTTAATGAGTGTTTTCTTCTGGAAGTCCTTCTGATTTGTTAGTTTTTAATAAAGTAAGGGGTGATGTGTAAATCTTATTGATAGATGGGCTAAAAAGGACGTTCCCTTTTTCTGTCTTTAACTTTAATTATCTTTTGACAAATGAAATGGAAAGAGATTAGATTTTTATCCTATTTGGTGCCTCGAATCTCATGCAGGCAGCACACTCTAGTCTACTAAAACATTTGGCAATGGTGACTGTCCTTTTTCTAGCTTATGTTATGAAATGTGAGCTATAGTGTATTGCTCTTAAGACATTTAAACATCTTGAACTAACTGAATCCATTTTTTACTTCCTGGGGACCTTACTATTACTGCTTTCAGGGGGTTGGCCAAGTGATTTATTGATTAAGATTTTATTGTAGGCTTGTATCTATAGTGCTACTTCTGAAGGCTCCTTGCAGAGAAACCTGAAGCGATAGGAATGCAAATATTCTAAGTGCCAAGATAAGCATGACCAGTAACTTCATTTCAGCCCCTGGTGTAGCAGTTAGAGTGAGCTGGCTTTGCAAAGCTTGCTTAAATTTGATTGTGTTAGAAATATATTGACAGAATCCCATTTTCTCTCTTTTTAGCCAGACTTACCCAGTCGGCCAGGGCTAACAATGGATGTCCAAACAGTTTACAGTGGTTAATACAATGGACAAAGGGTTTCACTGTTTGGAGAGTGGAAAAGAGAGCTGATGGGGAGCTTCTTAAGGGCACTGACCTAATTCACTCCTTCAATGAAAATGATTAGTTTTAAATATATATGTATTCTGATCCAGGTGTTTATAAATATTTAAGCTAGTAGTATTACAGCCTCAGGAAGGGATGTGTGGTGCTGCTTTGTGTATTTTGGAAAGTACAGCCTTTATTTTTATTTGACAGTGGCCCTTAGATTTTTTTTTTTTTTTTTTTTTTTTTTTTTTAGCAAGTTCTGGCACGAACTGATTTTCCACAAAAGTTAGGGAATTAAGAAAGGCAGCTGAAATCACACATCACCTTCCTCCATCCTGAAACCTCCTCACATTCAGGAATTTTAGTCATCCTCTTTTTAAAGATAAACTTCCCTGTGAGCCTTTCTTCTGTAAAATGTGGAGAAACAGAACTGGGTTAAAAATAAAGTTAGTTCAGACATTGCTAAGTTTCTGAGTATCGTGTTTATGATTTACTTTGTCCAGGAAACATAAATTGCCAATGCTTTTGCTATTTATTACCACAAAATATTTGCAGTCAGTATGCGCTGTCTCAAAGAGTATCTCTCACCTATTAATAGAACAGAAGCAAAGGAGAGTACGCACGTCACTGTGAGGTAAAAAAGCTCACTGGGCTTAGTTGTAAGCTCCAAGTAACAACTGCATTGTTGTTCTAAGTGGTCTTTAAGTATGATTGGATGATTAAATATAAATGTTGACCTGACTGGATTATATCCCAGCCGTGAACTGTCCTGAAAAAAACAGCAGTAACCTGTCACTCCCGACAGTTACCAGACTTGTTCTTTTGGCTTTATATTTGGGATAATGATTTATGCAGTGAAATATCACAGAAACTGGGGTGCTGTCATGTCTGTCTGTCTCTTTCATCTGTTTCAACCTGGATATATTGCTCTATTTGTGTCGTCTGCTACATAGATAGTCCATTAATCTTCGTAAGAAGCAATACGAGCTTTTTGATTGGGATGAACTTGATCAAAACAAATGCTTGGAAACAATGAATTGCAAAAAAAGTCCTCAGTGAGATCTCAACTTCAGTTCATGTGTTTATCCTTTCAGAATGGCAGACTGTTTTCTGGGGGGGTTGGGGGGGTGGGCTGTGTTCTGCCTAGTGTTGGGAGGGGTATCAGTCTCAGTGCTGGGGGTTGATTATGGGTTCTTGAGGGCAGGTCTGGAGTTTGCCTTCCTAGTCCAGACATCATCACATTGTTGCTCAGTCAGTGAAGGAAAGCACAAGGAAGACAATGGAGCAGGTAAGTCCTACAGGACTGAAGTGTGATTCGAATGGGTGTGTATACTCTCCCTCTTCTTACCATATTCCCAGCCCTGCAAAAAAGTACCCTGTAGGTGGCTTGGAGACTGTCTGAAATAGCAACTTTTCATTATTGGACCAACAAATCTAAAAGACAAAACAAAACACAACAAGAAACCCCACCACATCTAAAATACGCATTAATAGTGTGCGTTGCAGAACAGCTCTGAGGCTGTGTCCTTCATTTCTACAACTATGGGTGTATTGGGGACAGACCCACTCTACTCAGTTCCCAAGTATTCAGCAAAACTGATGTTTGTGAAAAATGCCTAATCATGAGGGGGCCCAGGTTTTGCTCTATGCTGTGGGACTTCTAACTTTCCTCTAGTGAAGTGGGGGGAGGAAGCATGTGACTGACGTTGTGTTAGACCTTTGGTGCAGATCTCACTGACTGATTCCACCCACTTGGAAGTGGGTGTTAAAACCTGATTTGATAGGTGAGGAAAGTGAGGCTCAGAAGTGTTAAGTACTTTGCCCCATGTCACACAGCTCAGTGTGATAGGCAGGGAATTTGAGCCAAGGTCCACTTGACTAATTCAAAACCAGTAGGTTCTTCCAACTCCACCAGCCTCTGTTTTTCAGAATCAGAGGGGCAGAGACATAGTGGGAGAAGCTAAAAGTCCTCTGTTGATTTCTGGGAGTTTAAACATTACCACTGAAAGGGTACAGAAGTTTTTCCCTCCAGGGAATCATGAGTGATGATAATACATGAGTGTTTTTAAGAGATGTTTTTATTCTTCAATGACTTGCTTGTGCTCATTGCTGTATGGGGCCCCAAAGACTCAAAGATGAGTAAGACACAGCCTTATGGGGAAGTAGTTTATATAAAAAACTAGCTAAAACCACAATTTATTATACAGATATTAAGAATGTCTTGTCTGTGAGAGACTTTCTTCACCTCCACAGCCTCTAGTTAGAAATGACTGTGTTTTCAACCCTCCCTCACCCCCCGCTCAAAACTCCCGCAATTGTTGTTAATGTCAAGAAGAACTTGTGGCTACAAAGAACGTGGGTTGTGGAATTAGAACGTCTTAAACATGCTGTGTTTGGGAGCTTGGCTGGTAAGGGTCAGAATTCCATCACAAGTTACCTCAGGACCAAAGTACATCTTTTAAAACATTACATATTCCAGATTTAGGCCACCAGATACTCACACTTGCATGTGCAACAGAACAGTGAGCTTTCTTTTCATATGTAGCCAAGACCATATGCATTGATATAGTGAAAGTTTTGATTGAGGGTAAAGACAGAGTGGGAATTTTGGAGTTGGAATATTTTGGTGGTGGGGCAGCCACCACGGAGTACCATGTGTTCACCCTTGGACAGGCTGGGGTGGGGGGATGTGGACAATCAGAGCATATAGCCCAAGAGGTAGAAACAGCTGGGAAGGTTCCAAATACAGATGTTGTTTCTTTCCGATTGCCCCTGGGAATCCTTGCAAGGGTGCTTTTTCTCTTCCTTACTGCCTTACCACATAGCTGTCTTTGCCCAGGACCCAGAGTTGATGAGTTACATGAGCTTCCATGGGCAGTCCGTTCAAGCTGACACCTATTGGAAATGTTGACTCTTGGTCCTAAGCTCAGCCGCAACGCATGCTGGCTGTAGAATTCTGACCAGATTCTAAGTCACACTTCAGGGTGGACGATGGAAACTTCAGTGTTTACACCCTGTCTTTAAAAAATTTCTTGGGATGCCGGGGTGGCTCAGTCAGTTAAATGTCTGACTTTGGCTCAGGTCATGATCTTACGGCTCGTGAGTTTGAGCCCGGCATCAGGCTCCGTGCTGTCAGCGCAGAGCCTGCTTCAGACACTTTGTCTTCCCGCTCTCTCAAAAATTAATAAATATTAAAAAAAATCTCTTCTAAAGCAGCATGTGCCTTGGGTTGTGGGTGACACATCTTCATTCTCTTTTTGTGAGGGTGCAGACAGCATTCCAGCTTGAGATCAGGAACCAAGGTTTTTACTTCTCTTTGTGGAACTCATTTCTTCACACAGTGTCTTGCCCAATGTTTATAATACCAACACATGCAGTTAATGATCTACTTTGAGGATTATCTGAAGCAAGATTTTCCTCTTAGCCCAGCTTCCCCTGCGGTATGTGATTGGAAACTGTGAAAACGTTCAGAATTTAGCTTAGGTTAATTATAACCAGAGAAGTTCTGTTTCTACCAAAACCAAGCATAGTTCACTTTGAAATGATCTAACTTTCGGATTATGTACCCGCTCAGAACTTGCCCCTTATTAATTAAAAACAAAAAAAAAAAAGTAAAGAAATAAGCAAACAAAATAGGATTATCCCCAAATAGAGGCTAAGGACAGTCCTAAGGTTTACTGAGGATAAGAGTGGAAACCAAGGTGAAGGAAAGCAATGATCAAGAAGTGTGTGCACCTCCCTCAGTACCGGTGTGAGCACCTTGCATGTATAGATTGTGTCTTGGTGAACAGACACCTGCACATCAGTAGGTCGTTACTAAATTTTGCATGAGTTTAGACTAGGGTTTGCACACTACAGCCAACTGCCTGTTCGGTTGGTTTTTTGTTTTTGCTTTTTCCTGCTAGTATTACTAGCAAAGAATTGTTCTCACCTTGTAATTTTATTTATTTATTTTTTTAATATTTATTTTTGAGAGGGGGTGGGAGTGGGAGAGAGCACAGAGAGGGACAGAGGGAGAGAGAGAATCCAAAGCGGGTTCCACTCTGACAGCAGAGAGCCTGATGTGGGGCTCGAACCCACAAATTGCCAGATCATGACCTGAGCCGAATCAGAGGCTTAACTGACTGAGCCACCCAAGTGCGCCTGTTCTTACCTTTTTAAATGAGTACATTTAAAATTGGTTATGTCAGTATTCATGTAATATCATTTACCTCCAAAGCCTAAGATACATACCATGTGACCCTTTAAGAAAACATTTGCCGGGCTCTGTTTTAGAACTCCCATAAACAGGATGCTTAGTTTATCGCCCATTTGGCTATCTGGAAATAGGCATGTCAGGATGCTGACTTGTGAAAGATTCTGGCTTCATGAGGACACTCTTGTCTGAGGTCCTTTTTGGCTGTGGGAAAGTGAAAGAGAAAGGGGTGGGCCTGAGCACTCAAGGGCTGGTTTGCTTTCTGGTTTCAGTCCAGGAAGGTGACTGATAACAGAGGCTGTTTGTGTAGACTTCCTCCAAATTAAGCAGTTAACATAAGCACAAAAAACTGGAGAAAGTATACTTCAAAGCACATTTTTTTTTTGTTTGGTTTTTTGTTTTTTTTTTAAGGATGCAGAAAGGCCATAAAACTGAAATCACCCTCTATGATCAAACACTTCTGTCTGGGTTTTGGATGTTCTTATTTCCCTGGATTCCAGCTTTGGGACAGTTACTGTTTATTGTGTTTCTGCGTTGTTGACTATTTCAGTTTTAAGCAATTCATTCTTTCCTATCAGGGAAAACTTGAAGATTATAATAAGATGCCATCATCTTCAAAGTCTTGAAGAAATGTAGCGCAGAAAAGGAGTCATTGGTGTTCCTCTGGCTTAGGAGACTTGGAAAGGCTTTGGAGTCCTATCAGTGACTGATATCCCAGCTCATAAGCATTTACTGTCATTGTTCTCTGTACTATTCCAGGCCTTCCTACGTCCTACAAACAAGCATCCCTTGAGGGTGGGGACTATGTCCTATGTTGATTAGGTCTTTGTTTTCAAAGCCTGGTACACAGGTACTTAAATGTTCAATGCAATCTATCTTTTAAATCTTTTATTGAACTTATACCACAATGCCCTTTTTAAGGGTGTGGCTTACTTAATATAGGGAACACCCCTCCCATGTGGTGCTTTAGAGTTTATAAAAACTCCCACATATAATTCTCACTCAGTCTTCACAAAAACCCTGGGAGATGGGTATCATCACCCAAGATGCTCATAGAACTTGGGGTCATATAGTTGGTTAGTGACAAACCAGGGACAAAGTAGAATAGCTAGAGAGAGCTTAGTGTGTTGTGTTGTTGTCTTTTCCCCTGACCCCTTTTTCTTGCCCACTCCTTAGTAACAATACTGCAAAGGTGTCTTTGAACCTGGCTTAGAAAGTATGGTTAGCTTTTGTCTTTTCTCCCAGGAGAAAGGGGATCCTGAATGGGGCTTAAACCCTTGGATGAGCCCCTTGGCTTCAGCTGATTAGAAGCCGTTACTGCATGTGGAATCAGTGCCAGGCCCCTCTGTCTTCCTTTTCCCACCTCCTGTGTCTAGTAACCTGCTGGGGCTGTCGACCTAGGCTTACCTTTCTTCTCTGGCTCTCAGTAAAATAAGGAACTTGGACTCAAACCTGTAAAAATACAAATCTCCCTGTACCACTGACCTGCCTCAGACTTTTACTTACTCATAGATGACACCAAAATTCTTCCTGAGTCCCAGGCTCCACCCCGCCCCCCCTCCCCCGCCTCCCTCTCTGTGCCCTAGATGTGGTGGTCTCTTGTCTGTCCTTCCTCAGTGAGTTGCATATCCTACTTCCACATGGTCACTGAGAAGGAAAGCCTTCCTTGAGTCCCAGAAGAGGCAAGTTCTTTCTATTCTAGACCTTTGTGTGCTTTCCCGTCCTAGCACCTGTCAGCTTTAATTCTGCAGTTGCTGACTGACTCCTTGATTTACATTGACCCTCATCAGCCTGTGAGCTCCATGAAGGCAGGGCCTTGTTTGTTACCCTCATTGTCTAATCTCAAGTGCTCAGTACAAAGCCTGGCATGAGAGAGGTCCTTGATAAATATGTGTTGAATGAATCAATGAATGTATTCCACCTTCTTCATCGAAACTTTAACTTCTATACGTCTGTCTTCTGAAAATTACGTTCCTCTATACCAATTAGGTCCAGTGATGAACAATTAGAAAGTGCTATCTTCTGCTTTCCAGATGGCTTAATTTTCTTTGAATATCCCACAGCACCCAGAGCCAGGTTAGCAACTTGTAGGGTGATTATGTATTATGCCTTTGCCTTTGTGTTTTTATAATGTTAATGAATGACTGTTATTTTCTACTTTTAGTACCCCCCATTTGCAAATTTATCTTGCATCTCATAAAAGCTACAATGGCGGGATTTTATTGTAATTATTAAGGTTCATTTCTGATTTCCTTTAAATGACATTTTGCAATTTTAAATTTGAAGGGAAACACCATTCTTTTTATTTCTGCATCACTGCACCATCTAGTGGATAATATTTGTTACTATGCAATGGCCTTTTCTGATTTCCTGACAACTTCCAGTTCCACAAAAGGGAAATGTTGGGTGTCTTTTCATACTTGAAGATCGCATATAATTTCTACCAACAATTTATGTTACTAGACAAAGATGGATTCTTTTTGAGAGGAGCTCAACATTGCTGAAATTCAGACTTAAAAAAAAAATTTGTTGACCCCTATTTAAAATTTCCCATGTCACTAATAATGGAACAGTGCAGATTTGGGGAGGAGGTGTCTACACACTATTTTATGGACCCAGTTGGGCTCAGTTTATATAATAATGGTGTATAAGGTATTAGACCACCGAATGAGATCTTTTTCCAAGTTTAGGAACAGAACTGTTTCAACCACCTTAACTTTTTCTTTATTTAATACGTTTTGTCATGAGAAGAAAACATTGGAAGCCCGACTATTTTTGTTTAACTCGACTCAGTTACATCTACTGTGTTTTCTTATTAAGTCAAAGTCCTTAGTAAGGCTTGCTGATTGGCATTTTCAGTATTTTTAACAGCTTGGCTTGGTCTCTCACTTGGCCTCAGTGTGGGAGGTGGATACAGGAAACCTCACCTTTCCCCTTCCTGTCTCTGGTCTTTGCTGCCCCCTCCCCTTAATGGAGTGTGTTCCAGTGCTGCTGATCGTTCTTTGTTTTTCTCCATTGATTCCATGAGATGCAAGGGACACACACTGTGCTAAACTTTCAGTTACCGAATTTGATATTTTAAATATATAATAAGTACATATTAGGTTGAAGCCATAAATTGTAAGTTTTTAAATCTTATCCATAGATTAATGGTTTAATGTCTCATACTGACAGCTGGTTAAATTAGTGTTTTCAAAATGTCAAAGAAATGTGTCTTATAAAGAAAGGAAGTTTAATTAAATAAATTTCCATTAAAGACACACAAACACACAAACCCCCAAAGTATCATTTACTAAGTTTTACCAGCATGCCTACAGAGGGAACTCAAAATCTTTTTCCCACATTCATTTTTTCTTGAAGGAAAAATTTTAAAAGATTACCAAAAGGATCCTTAAAGTATGAAAGCAAGTAACTGTTTCTGTAAATCTGTAGTATGTTTTTTTATTTTTCCTCAAAGTGGCATTTAAAAAACAGGGCATTTGACTTATCTTGCTAATGTGAATTGCCAGAACTTCTTTTTTTTTTTTTTTTTTAATTTATTTTTGACAGAGACAGAGTGCGAGCATGAGCTGGGGAGGTGCAGAGAGAGAGAGAGAGAGAGAGAGAGACAGAATCCGAAGCAGGCTCCAGGCTCCAAGCTGTCAGCACAGAGCCTGACGTGGGGCTCGAACTCACAACCCGTGAGATCATGACCTGGGCCGAAGTCGGCCGCTTAACCAACTGAGCCACCCAGGGGCCCCCAGAACTTCTTTTAAAAGTAATGGGTCAGGACATATGAAAATGCTTAGAAATGTTTGTGGTCTTCAATTCAGAAATACTGCAAATTACGGAGAGGGCTCCGTGCACTACAATTTTGCCATAGTATTAAAGTAGTCCAAAAAAACCTGGAAACGTTAAATTGCTAGGGATACGGTTAATACATTATATGCTAAATGTGGCTATTTATAAGTGTAAGTAAACATTTAGTTTCTTTTTTTTTTTTTTTTTTTTAACATTTAGTTTCTTAATTGCAGTCGGCACATTTCCAATGCTCAGTGGCCACAGGTAACTGGTGGTTACCGTACTGGACAATATTGTTATAGCTCAGAGTTCTGTTGGAGTCACTGCTGGCCCAGTGCTTCTTCAACTTCAGTGTGTGCCTTAATCACATGGGTGCTCCTGGTAAAGTGCATATTCTTTTCAACTGGTCCAAGGTAGGGCTTGATTTGGCATTCCTAATAAGCCCTAGGTGTGGGCAAGACAGTATCTAAATGTGAGGTCTTGTTTAAGACCTGCATGTACTTCTCAATTCTGATAGAAAAGGCATGTCTTTGAAGATTCAGACTCTGGAGGCTCCCTGGCTTTCTGGGGATTAACCAGTTAATTAACCATTAAGTGACAGATGGTGGAGGCACTGAGTCACTCTTTTCTGTGTGAGCCGTCCTCTGATGGTGCCTCGGATGGGTCTGGATGGACAGTTGAGTCTGGGTGTCATTAGGGCCAACCCTGCTGGCAGGATTTAGCTGAGCACTCTAATAATTGGTTTTCTAACCTACCTTTTGACAAAGCAGTTTATAATTTTCTTTATCTTGGTACCTGTCGTGGGGTGGTGATTTATATGTATTTTTTCTTCTTTTTAAGTGAAGCTGTGTCTTAATGTAGTATGGGCTTAGTCAGATTCAAAATCATAGAGTAGACAGGGCTGTGTGTCCCTGTTTCCAAATTAGCACCTTCCTTTTTGGCTTATTAATGCTTTCTTTATAATTACAAATAAGAATGGTCTGTTCAAATGACAATTATACTTCATAGCTCAGTGTACCAGAATTATGAACATAGATGTCTTAAATGTAATTACCTGCTGATTTCACCCCCCCCCCCCCCATATCTTACTAAAACTGGACTCATGCAGATCTAGAATCAAATTGTAACCACTACCTTCTAGTTGTGGAGCCATGTGCAAGTTCCTTAGTATCTCAGGATATATGCTATATATCTTTTAATTAAGACTTCATTTTTTTAGGGCAGTTTAAGATTCACAGCAAAATTGAGGAGAAGGTACAGAGATTTCCCAAATACCCCTGCCCCCACACAGGATCAAGCCTTACAATAATTATCAGCATTCCCCACCAGAGTGGTATGTTAGAGCTGATGAACCTACACTGACACATCATTATCACCAAAAGGCCATAGTTTACCTTACAGTCGACTTTTGGTGTTTTACATTCTGTGGATTTGGACAAATGTAAAATAATGACAGGTATCTATCATTATATGATATCATACAGAGTATTTTTACTGCCCTGAAAATCTTCCGTGCTCTGCCTGTTTTCTCTCCTTCCTTCTAATCCTGGCAGTCACTGATCATTTTATTATTTCGACAGTTTTACCTTTTCCAGAATGCCATATAGTTGGAATCGTACAGTATATAGCCTTGTTAGATTGGCTTTTTCCACTTCATAATATGCATTAAGTTTCTTCCATGTCCTTGCATGGCTTGATCCCTCATTTCTTTTTAATGCTGAATAATATTCCATTGTCTAGATGCATCACATGGAGTTATTCATCCATTCACCTACTGAAGGTCATTTTGGTTGCTTCCAAGTTTTGGTCATTCTCAATGAAGATGCTAAAAACATCTGTTTTTGTGTGGACATAAGTTTACAACTCCTTTGGGTAAATACCAAGGAACATGGTTGCTGGACTGTATGATAAGCGTATGTTTGGTTTTTAAGGAAACCGCCAAACAGTCTTCAGAAATGGCTGTACCGTTCTGCCTTCTCGCTACTTCCTACAGCTTCACAGCCCCACTGCATTTGATGTTGTCGTTATTTCACATTTTGGCCCTTCTAATATGTGCAGTGGTATCTCATTATTCTGATTTGCATTTTCCTGATAACATACGGTATTATACATCTTTTCATATGCTTATTTGCCATCTGCAGATCTTCTTTGGTGGGGTGTTTGTGAAGGTGTTTGGCCTATTTTTTAGTCAGGTAGTTTTCTTGTTGAGTTTTCAGAGTTTTTGTGTATATTTTGGATGATTGTTCTTTATCAGACATCTTTACAAGTATTTTCTCCTGGTCTTCAGTTAGTCTGTTCATTCTCTTGACATTACCATTCACAGAGCAGAAGTTTTTAATTAAAAAAAAAAGTTTTTAATGTTTATTTTTGAGAGAGAGAGGGGAGGGGCAGAGAGAGAGGGAGACACAGAATCCAAAGCAGGGTCTAGGCTCTGAGCCGTCAGCACAGAGCCCGATGTGGGGCTTGAACTCTTGGACTACAAGATCATGACATGAGCCAAAGTCAAATGCTTATTTACTTGAGCCACCCAGGCAACCCCAGAGATTTGTCATTTTAATGAAGTCTGGCTTATCAATTCTTTGTTTCAGGGCTCATCAGACCTTATATTTTCATATGTAAAAAAGGGAGGAACTGGGTTTTTAGAAGGGTTAATGGTTAACAGCCATTAAACACTTAGCACATATTGTCTGGCACGTTGTGATGTTCAGTCAGTGATGATATGTTTTGGGTGCCCCTGTTTCCACATGTGTTCACAGAGGTACAGCCACAGGGAACTTATAACTTAGCTGGCTACTGCAAGAGCCAGGAATAAAGTCTGACCCGGTTCCCTTCCTGCACCCTCCTTCCGAAGTCACTGCAGAAGAGTTGCTGAGCCAGGTTGACTGAACCCAGGCCAACTACTTGGAAATGATCGTCAAGCTTGTCAGAGGGATTGGATCCATCTAGTGCCCAAGCAATAATACCATGCTTTTTTTTTTTTTTTTTTTTGGTTTGAAGGCCAGGGAACTGACTGGTCACAGGTAGTTTCTGAAAGGCTCCATCAGTGTACAGGGGAAGAAGGCAGCGTTCTTCATGGAAAGGATACAGGCTTTGTAGCCACACTGACCTGGGTTAGAATGTGTCCTCTGCCACCTTTTACTTGTATGAACTTGAGCAAGTCACTTTACTTCTCTGACTTAAGTCTTTTCTATAGATGAGTCTACAGAAGTCTACAGATTTCTGTAGATGATATTGATAATAGCTAAAAATGATGGAGCATTTTCTCTGTGTCAGGCACTACCCTGAGTTCTCTACATGCACTGTCTGATTAAATTGTCTCAACAACCCTAGAGAGGTGGGTGTTGTTACTTCTCTTGCTTTACAGATGGGGGAAACTGAGGCAAGGAGAAGTTAGGTAATTCGCCTAACTGGTGAAGCAGAAATTGGAAACCCCACTTTCTGATTATGGAATGCTTGATGCATCCTTCTTAAAAACAAAAAGAAACAAGCTTTTTTGAGATATAATTCACATGCCATACAATAAAAGTATACAATTCAGTGGTTCTTAATATACTCACAGAGTTGTGCAACCATCACCTTGTCAATTTTAGAACATCTTTATCAGCACAAAAAATAATTCACATATCCATTAGTTAAATCACCCCCATTTCTCCCTGAACTCTTATTCCTAGGCAACCACTGGTCTACTTTGGTCTCTAGATTTGCCTCTTCTGGACATTTTACATAAATGGAATCATATACAGTATTTGTCCTTTTACATCTATCTGGCTTCTTAAAATGTTAAAAAAAAAATTTTTTTAACTTTTATTTATTTTTGAAAGACACAGAGAGACAGAGCACAAGTGGGGGAGGGGCAGAGAGAGAGAGACAGAATCTGAAGCAGATTCCAGGCTCTGAGCTGTCAGCACAGCACCTGATGCAGTGCTGGAACTCACAAACTGTGAGATCATGACCTGAGCTGAAGTCGGATGCTTAACCGACTGAGCCACCAGGCGCCCCTCTTAAAATGTTTCCAAGGTTCACCCATGTTGTGGCATGTATTGGTGTTTCATTCCTTATTATGGCCCAATAATAGTCCATTGTGGGGATATACCACATTTTGTTTACCCATTTATCAGTTGGATTGTGTCCACTTTTTTGCCGTTATAAATAATGCTGCTATGAACATCTGTGTACACATTTCTGTGTGGACATATACTTTGAATTCTCTTGGAATCCACAATATGTTCTTAACTACCGTGCTCTTCCGGAAGACAAAACAGGCAATTCTTACTTGGGAATGATCTCGTTATATTGTCGCTGCAGTGCCTTTGGTGGGTACCTTTATTGGGAGTGCTCATTCTGTGACGAATTAGCAAGGCTTTTACAAATACCGCTTCACTCAGTCCTCACAACATTTCAAATAGGGTAGATGTAGTGAGCCCTGTTTTTTTTTTTTTTTTTTTTTAATTTTTTTTTTAATGTTTTTTATTTATTTTTGAGACAGAGAGACAGAGCATGAACGGGGGAGGGGCAGAGAGAGAGGGAGACACAGAATCGGAAGCAGGCTCCAGGCTCTGAGCCATCAGTCCAGAGCCCGACGCGGGGCTCCAACTCCCTGTTTTACAGATGAGGCAGCTGAGCCTCACCAAGTAAACTGCTCAAGGTCACAGAACTTGTAGAATGTATAGGGAGCTAGCTTGGACCCAAGTGTGTGTGATGGCCCACCGCGCTCTCACTTCAACATCATATGGCTGCCATTTTCAGGGGTATTTATGAATAAATAAACCTCCCACTCGAAAGCTTACTGGCCTGGATTTTACAGTCCTTTCCATGGGCGTTTTCTTCATTTCCCCGTATGAAATAGATAGTGATATACTTGTTTGTACCAAGGGGCAATGGAATTGAGTGTGTGCCCAAGGTCATGGGTGGGTTGGAAGGTCAGAGTCTTGGCTGGAAGTGCCTGTTAGAGTCTAGGTTCATTGCTTTTTGCATTTTAGCACAACTGCTTTCCAAACAACCGTTGTGTCCTCCCTGAGACATACTGTCATTGTCTCCCAATTCTTTAATGTAGACTGAAGGTTCCGGATGGGGTTCAAAAAACTTCAGTAACTCTAGTACCTTTCAGCATTGGGCCTGAGGTGTAATCCTACGAATTCTGATGACCTGTCAGAAATTCCTGTTGTACCTCGTGTGTATCACTTTCTTAACTGTGCACACTGTAAGGTGCGGCGTGAGTACACCATGCCCACAGTTTAGTTGCTGCCCGTGAGCACTCACCTTGCACGGCTGTGAAGGGAGGGTGAGGAGCCGGTGACAGCCTTGTTACCGCACTGGAAAATGAAATACTTGTGGGATAAACTATGAATGGTTTTTATTGGTAAACCAAAATTCATGTAAAGACTTGTTTTTTTTTTTTTTAATTTTTTTTTTTTTAACGTTTATTTATTTTTGAGACAGAGAGAGACAGAGCATGAACGGAGGAGGGTCACAGAGAGAAGGAGACACAGAATCCGAAACAGGCTCCAGGCTCTGAGCTGTCAGCACAGAGCCCAATGCGGGGCTCGAACCCACGGACCTTGAGATCATGACCTGAGCCGAAGTCGGACGCTTAACCGACTGAGCCACCCAGGCGCCCCTTTTTTTTCTTTTTTAATTTTTTTTTTTAACGTTTATTTATTTTTGAGACAGAGAGAGACAGAGCATGAACGGGGGAGGGTCACAGAGAGAAAGGACTTGTTTATTAATTCACTGCTGACTGGTTTACTACTATAAGGAAGTGTTCACTTTGAAGAGACTACAGACAAGTGTCCCAGAGCCAAGGACTTGGTTTCTAATGTTAAAAATTACGCATTTTAGGAGGAGAGTGGAGCTCATTTTCTGCCTTTGCTGGGCAGAAGTGGTTCCTGCTTATTTGTTAGGTGTCCTGAAATTGTGCCCGGTGATTGGAATTTTTACTAAATCCTTCTTGACCGTTAAAATAAGACCCTATTTCGTGGGGGAAGAGAGGGGTATGCTCTTTGTAATTGCCATTACCTTATCACTCACCACGCTCCCGCCCCACATGGCCTTTTTTCTTACTTGAACATAATGAGCTTCTGTCTCACCTCAGGGCATTTGTGCTTACTGTCCCCTCTCCTTGGAGAGTGGTTCAGATTTTCTTAAGATTAGTTCTTTCCGGTGTCACAGCTCATGGCACTTACTGCCGTCTGAGATTATAATATATGTTTACTTGTTTATTATTGTTTCTTTTTTTCATTAAAATCCTTCCTGTGAGGGGAGGACTCGGCTTGTATCCCCCCAGCACCGACACTGAGCCTTTATCTTCATCTGCTGTGGCAGGAGCAGAGTTGTTCCTGCTTACGTGTCTACTTCCTACTGACTATGGCCGCCTTGGGTAGTGACTCAGGGTAATTTTTCTTTCAGTCCCCAGGTTGCTGCTCAGTAAAGTTTTCTCAAATCTATGAATACAGAGCTTAGGAATCTTTGCGAAGGTAAATTCCTAAACTTGAGATCTTCTCATGGAGGCTACTTCCCCCCACAAAATGCCCTTTCGATGTCTCTGGTAGAACAGTTCTTAGGGAAAGCCTGCAGTGGTTCTGGTGGCCATTCCCTGTGGACTCCCCACCCCTTCCTTTTCAAGATCTTTGCGCTGTGCTATTCTTTTCGTCATGCACAACCCTACCCCAGCCCCAATCCCATTCATTCTTCAGACCTCATCTCAGTGTGATTTGCTCATGGGAAACACACCTCTCCCCTCCGCCCCCCATGAGATTAGGTGTTGGCTCTTGCTAAGCCTCCTGAGGGCAATGCCGTATCTGTGTTATTCATTCAATTCAGTAATCTGCATGCCCAGTGCGGGGCTTGAACTCATGACCCCAGATCAAGAGTTGCATGTTCTTCCGACTGAGCCAGGCAGGTGCCCCTGGTGCCATATCTGTTTTAACCTTCATTTGATCCTCAGAGTCCATCCAGCAGGTTACACTTTGTAAACATATGCTGAGTGAATGAGTAAAGAATTAGTGATAGTGTATTTGCATATCCATGTTCCACAGCAGCACTGTTCAGCATAGCCAAGTGTTCAGCAAACCCAAGTGTTTATTCATCAGTGGATGACCGGATAAACAGAATGTGGTATACACATACAGTGGAATATCATTCGGTCTTAAAAAGGAAGGAAATTCTGATGCACGCGACAGGAATGAACAGAGAACATTAGGTTAGTGAAGTATGTCCCAAACAAAAAGACAAATGCTGTAAGACTTCACTTAGATGCCATACCTAGAGTAATCAAATTCAGAAACAAAGTAGAATGGTAGTTACCAGGGGCTGGGAGGAGGGGGCAGTGGAAGGTGGTTTAATGGTGTTGATTTCAGTTTTGCAAGATGAGTCTTGGAGACTGGATGTACGACACTCTGAAATATTTAACACCACTGAACTGTACAGTTAGAAATGATTAAGATGGTAATTTTGTTACATACTTTTTTAAATACGATGAAAAGAATTAGGGCAGAAACTGTGACTTCTGGAAATCACTGTAGAAGAATCTGGAATTCTTAAGTGGTACGATGCCTGTGACTTCTGGGCAGTATGCATAAATTAAGGACAGAAGTATTTATTTCCTTATCAGGGAAGCTCAAGTATTTTCTAAAGAATGGTCAGAGTCCAGGAAGGAGCTGCTTTGTGTCTCCCCTCCCTGCCTAGGTTCTTGTGCTTCTCTGCTCCTAGGACCCAGTGAGCCCTGGGGTGAGCCTGGCCGCTGTGCGGTGAGCCTGCCTTCACCCACACAGCCCAACTGAGTACTGAGCATTGTACTTCCTGCCCTTCTTGGTGTAAGATTTGAAGCAAACTTTTATTCATTTCCTACCCTGTTTTGCTGTTTGTTTTTTTTTTAAAGTTTATTTATTTATTTTGAGACAGAGAAACAGAGAGAGGGACAGACAGAATCCCAAGCAGCTTCCATGTGCCATCAGAGCAGAGCCCAATGCGAGGCTCGAACTCATGAACCATGAGATCATGACCTGATCCAAAATCAAGAGTTGGACACTTAACCAATGGAGCCACCCTGGCATCCCTCCTATTATGCTGTCCTAATGCTTATGAGGAACTTATTCTTGTAGAGTCCAAGGGAATGACTTGAACATTGTCATGTCTCTTTAGCACATGCCCTTTGTAGAGGTTGCCTCATTTCAGGCTGACAGTGGCCCTCTGAGGTATTATCCCATTTGTTTGTTTGTTTGTTTATTTATTTATTTACTATTTACTTATGAGAGAAAGAGAACGCATGCAGGGGGAAGGGGCAGAGAGAGAGAGGGAGAAAGACAATCCCAAGCAGCCTCCATGCCTACCGTAGATAGCCTGACACAAGGCTGGATCCCACGTCTGTGAAATCTCGACCCAAGCTGAAATCAAGAGTTGGCCGCTGAAACGACTGAGCCACACAGGCATCCCTCCCCATTTTCTAAAGGTGGAGACAGATTATCGAAGATCCCACAGCTAAGTGATGGAACCAAGACCACTCCAGATCGTCTGCCTTTATAGCGCACATCCTTGCCTGTGCTTCAAGTTGCTTCCTGTATGGTCTCCATCTCGTGGTCCAGATTCGTCACACACCTTAACCCCAGACAGTTCAGATAGTGTACTCTTCACACTTACAAACTGCTTGGTCTGGTCCCTTAGTGTAACATACATTAGAGTACCAAGAATGACTGGAACCCCAAGACCGTGCTTTTGAAATCCCAAACCCAACTTTGAAACCCCAGGCATCCCATAAAGTCTCTGCTAGATGTTGAAAAACCTAAAATGTACTTTTCCACTTTCTCCCACCGTTGGTAAAAACAAAGAAGGAAACAAATAATACGGCTCTTTGTTATTCTTTTATCTGCTAAACTTACAGAAAGATTAGGGAGAAGAGAAAACTCTACTGAGTGAACACTCTGTCCCCCAGTTGGCTCCCTGCTTCCTCTCGCCTCCAATGATGTGAAACATCTTATCTTCAAGCCTTTAATTTCTATGTAACATTAGCAATTCCATTCACCTGAAACATTACCAGTTCATTTCTAGAGCCAGCTTATACCTTTTGTGTATGTGTGTATGGGAGGGTCTGTATAAATAAACCCTTCTCTAAATGTTCATTTCCAGAGTACTGCTCCAAAATGTCCTACTTGCTTAATACTTTCTACTTCGATAGTTACTCTGTATGTCTAACAAGAATATTTGCTCTGATTCTCTGGTTCCCTTGCGTGGGAGAAAGGAGGGAAAGAAAGCCCTTCAAGTGGTGTAAATCCAGACTGCTTTCTATTTTTCCTCACAAGTGGTGCTTTTCAAAGCGTTCCGGCATCCCTGCTGTATGGATGTGTCACTGTGCGAGATGACAACAGGATTTGCTGGGAATGTGGGCCACTATTGTATCCGCCTTACGTAACCACGTGGAGTGGTGGCAATGGGTGAGCAGCCTGGGGTGTAGGCAGTGGCCTGGCCGATTAATCTCCAGAGGCCATGAAGACTGCTCAGGTCCTCCAGAGGATGTGGAGCCAGGCTGTTAAAAAGTTTGGGAGACTGAAAGGCCACGTGAGTCCCTCTGCAAGCTCTCCCTCTTTTCTTTCCCAGCCTTTCTTTGCGGGAAGTGGTTGGGGAGCAAAAGCTTTCGCACAGTGACTGCTTTCTCTTCGGATTTATTTGCCCTTCTGGCAGCTTTCAGTAACAAACTGTGACATGCAGCTTGTAGTCAATGGTGGGTTTTAGAAATACTTGCCTTATTTTTAGCAGACATGTGAAACTGATAGCCTCTTATGGGATTTATGAGTCAAATACTGCTGTCTTGCATGTTTTGGGAGTCTGCAAGTACGTTGTTGCTTCCTGGGAATGACTTAATATACTCCTCGTAGAAGATGTTTGTGTTTGGGGATTTATTTTGGGGTGAAACTTTTTGCTTCCTTATTCTGCAGAAATCTTTATTCTTATATCTAGGTTCTTCAGTTACAGGAAACAGTTTTTGACATGTTCTTTGCTTCCTCTCAGAGTTTTGAATGGCAAGTACTACTGTAGCATGTATGAATGTTTACTTTTACAGCTTGGGGTTTTTATCAGACAGCTCCCATGATTATGGGCTGAGTTTGAATAATCTGGGGTGTTGACTTGGGGTAGATAGACATGGGAGCCCTGTACCCCACTGCTCCCCCAGAGCTAGCTGATCTCTCCCTCACCTTCCTTCCATACACCTCTCAAATTATTGCCACCACCCTGTCTTTCCCGCCTCCGGTGGAAGTGATCACATTTTCTTCTGCTCTTTCACTTTGCAAAGTCTGGGCTTAAAAAATATTTGGTATAAGGTCCCTGTCCAGGAATTGGGTACACCTTGATGTTCACTCATATGCACCTGCCCTATTTTTTATTTTATTTTTTTAAATGTTTATTTATTTTTGAGGGAGATTGGCACGAGCAGGGGAGGGGCAGAGATAGAGCAAGACAGAAGCGGGCTCTGTCCTGACAGCAGAGAGCCTGATGTGGGGCTTGAACTCATAAACTGTGAGATCATGACCTGAGCCGAAGTTGGACGCTTAACCAACTGAGCCACCCAGGCGTTCCTGCCCCTGTTTCTGAACTTGTGAAGCATTTGGTGCAGGTGCAGGGATTACAGATCTAAATCATAAAGCCTGGTAGTAAAACAAATACCCAGGAGCCCATCATGCACATCCATGGAGCCTCATGGAGATGGACAGAAAGTCCTTTCTCACTCTGCCTCATTCCTGGCTCATTTCATCCTGTAGTTTGTGGTTTTCATTCCCTTGCTTTTTCTTTTTTTTTTTCTTCATAGTTTTACCACACACATGCATATGCATCCCTAAGGAAAAAATTAGTTTTGCTTGCTTTTTCTTTATTGTGGTAAAAAAAAAAACAACCCGCAGAACATAAAACTGAGCATCTTAACCATGCTTAAGTGCACAGTGCCATAGTATTGAATATATTCACGTTGTTGTGAAACACTGCTTTCTGAACTATATCAAAGTGATATCAGGCTCTGCACATTCTTCTAGATGTTTTTCACTCAGTGTTTTATTTGAGTTGCATCTGTGTTGTGGTATGTGTGGCTCTAGTTTGTTTTCACTACTGTAGAATATCGCATTTTAATAATATATTCTGATTTACTTGTCCATTCTGCTCTTGATATTAATTTGGGTTGTTTCCAGGTTTTGGCTGTTGAGAATGTTACTGTGAATACTCTTTGTGTGTGTCCTTGTCACATATTCATACATTTCTCTTGGGCCTCTGCCCAGGAGAGAAATCACTGCATCATGGAATACGTGTATCTTTGGCTCTGATCCTTGTAGCTAAAGCTCCTCAAGGCTAAGCAACGGCTGAATACTGACAGCAATTCTGGGATCTGTACACAGCCCGGCACAGGTTGGGTGGGGCCCGAGCCGAGTGGCCCAGTTTGAAATGAATGAGCTGAAGCCCTCAACTAAGCTGCTGTAAGCTGGCAGCCTGTCCCCTGGGGGATGTACCCAGAGAGGATACTCTGAGGACTGTGTGACTGTGAGGGCTGCTCTGTTTCCCAGAAGGTGTTGATAGAGATGAGGCGGGAAGACACTCAGTGATTTTCTTTTTGGGCACACCTGTTGTAAACACTCCACGGGCTCTGGTGGTTTTTATTCACCAGTGTATCCCGAGTGCCACAAATCACAGGCTTGGCACATAGTGGGTACTTAATAAATGTCTTTGAATGAATGAATAAATGAGGGAGTGAATGAATGAAGGGGCTTCTCTGAGACCTTCATAAAAAGTCCTAGTTCTGTGGACTAAATACACAGTTACGGTATATTTTAATAGCTTTCAAAAGAACTATTAAAATGTATTTTTACTTCAGGTTCCTCATCTTTAAAAAATAAGGTTTTAAATTCATCACTTGGTGTAACAGAACATATGTTCTTTTAAATACTGTGTTTAAATAGTTAATAGTTTATGTCCCAACACATTACCAATCCTAGGTAAAGAAGCCACTTACAATCTGATCAGTTCATACAAGTTGGTGAGATCTTTGGGCACGTGGCAAGGTCTGATTGATTAAAAATTTCAGTCAGTCCTGGGGCGCCTGGGTGGCTCAGCCGGTTAAACATTCGACTTCAGCTCAGGTCATGATTTCATGGTCCGTGGGCTTGAGGCCCACGTCGGGCTCTGTGCTGACAGCTCAGAGCCTGGAGCCTGCTGCGGATTCAGTGTCTCCTCTCTCTCTGCCCTTCCCCTGCTTGCACTTTGTCTCTGTCTCTGTCTCTCTCTCTCTCTCTCAAAAATAAACGTTTAAAATAAGTTTTAAAAATTTAATTCAGTCCGGTTGGGGTGGCAGTGGTAGGAATAGGGGTTTAATTCTCTTTCTGATAAATCTAATTTAAATTACCCCTGTGGGCAGCACAGGAATACTTAGATAGTATAATCTCATTATGGAATAGTGAATTTCAAAAGCCAGGTTCATTCTACCTTGGGCAATATTTTAAAAATAAAGTTTTGTGGCAACTCACTTGTTTGGCTAAATGATAAAAATTTTTAAATCCAAAACCTTTATTTTTTATTTAATTTAAAATTTTTTTTTTAACATTTATTTATTTCTGAGAGAAAGGCGGAGCATGAGCTGGAAGGGGGCAGAGAGAGAAGTAGACACAGAATTGGAAGCAGGCTCCAGGCTCTGAGCTGTCAGCACAGAGCCTGAACAGGGCTTGAGCCCAGGAGCGGTGAGATCATGACCTGAGCTGAAGTTGGCCGCTTAACTGACTGAGACACCCAGGCACCCCTAAATCCAAAACTTTTAAAAGAGAACTTGTTTTTTTTATTTTTAAAATAAAAATGTATTCTAAAAGTAATGTACTCATATAAAAATATTCTCTTCCATACCACAGCTCCTGGGGAAATTTTAACATTTTTTGGTATTTATTCTTCCCATCTCTTCCATGTATGGTTATATAAATACATATATTTATGACAATAAGAATGGAAACAGTGATGTTTTGTATATGGATTTCTCCCTATAGACATTTGAATATGATCTATATATGTAACCAATCTCTTATTGTTGGACATTTTAATTACCTATTAAAAATTATACTCAGCTATAAAAAAACTTATATGTTTACCTTAGTGCACTTGTGCAGATAATCCTGTAAAATAAATTGCTAGAAGTGGAACTGAATGATCAAGGGGTAATCAGATTTTACATTTTGATACTTATTGTAATTTGCCCCCTGAAAGGTTTTTTATTTTTAATTTTTTTAATGTTTGTTTATTTATTAAATTTTTTTTTAACGTTTGTTTATTATTAAGAGACAGACACAGAGTGTGAGCAGGGGGAGGGGTAGAGAGAGAGGGAGACACAGAATCCGAAGCAGGCTCCAGGCTCCCAGCTGTCAGCACAGAGCCCTATGCAGGACTCGAACTCACAAACCATGAGATCATGACCTGAGCCGAAGCCGGACGCTTAAACGACTGAGCCACCCAGGCGCCCCATAATGTTTATTTATTTTTGAGAGAAAGAGAGAGAGAGAGAGAGAGAGCGAGAGAGCGCAAGCTTAAGCGGGGGAGGGGCAGAGAGAGAGACACACACAGAATTGGAAGCAGACTCCAGGCTCCCAGCTGTCAGCCCAGAGCCCAATGCTGGGCTTGAACTCACAAGCCATGAGATCATGACCTGAGCTGAAATTGGACGCTCAACCGACTGAGCCACCCAGGCTCCCTGCCCCCTGAAAGGTTTATACCAATTTATATTCCCACCCTTCCCACCAAGAGCGGATGGACCTGAAAATATGAAGCCAATTAGTTCTTCTTCTCTTTAATTGAAAATGTAGTAATCATGATTAAGAAACTTTTAAAAAATTGATGGCAGTTAAGTATTTTCTTTCTTTTTTTTTTTTTTTTTTAATTTTTTTAACATTTATTTATTTTTGAGACAGAGAGACAGAGCATGAATTGGGGAGGGTCAGAGAGAGGGAGACAGAATCCGAAACAGGCTCCAGGCTCTGAGCTGTCAGGACAGAGCCTGACGCGGGGCTCGAACTCACGGACCGCGAGATCGTGACCCGAGCCGAAGTCGGCCGCTCAACCGACTGAGCCACCCAGGCGCCCCTAAGTAATTATTTTCAATGCCTATGCATTTCATTGTGTTGATTCATTTAACCCAAATATCACTCCATTTTTTGGACATTTGTGCTCCCTCCCACCCCAGAGCAATGCCCATTCCTAGGGGTGATTGTTATGGTATTGGTTAGTTATTTCCTGATGGTTTTTATTTAAAAAAATTTTTTTTTTACTTCCTATAATTTATTTATTTTTTATAATTTACCCAGGTCAGTTAGCACATGGTGCAACAATGATTTCAGGAGTAGATTCCTTAATGTCCCTTACCCATTTAGCCCATCCCCCCTCCCACAACCCCTCCAGTAACCCTCTGTTTGTTCTCCATATTTAAGAGTCTCTTATGTTTTGTCCCCCTCCCTGTTTTTACATCATTTTTGCTTCCCTTCCCTTAAAGTTCATCTGTTTTGTACCTTAAAGTCCTCCTATGAATGAAGTCATATGATATTTGTCTTTCTCTGACTAATTTCGCTTAGCATAATACCCTCTAGTTCCATCCACATAGTTGCAATACTGATGATTTTTAGAAGACTATTCTGGAGAAGGTCTTGTGTGATGTTTCTTTTTTTTTTTTTTTTTTTAATTTAAATTTTAGTTGGTTAACATACAGTGCACTATTGGCTTCAGAAGTAGAATTCAGTGATTCATCAGTTGCATACAACACCCAGTGCTCATCCCAACAGATGCCCTCTTTAGTACCCATCATCTAGCCTCTCTCCCACCCACCTCCCTCCATCAACCCATAGGTGTTCTCTATCATTAAGAGTCTTTCTGTGGTTTGTTTCCTTCTCTTCTTCTCCCCACCCCTTTCCCGTATGTTCATCTGTTTTGTTTCTTAAATTCTACATTTGAGTGAAATCATATGGTATTTGTCTTTCTCTGATTGACTTACTTCACTTAGCATAATACATTCTAGCTCCATCCGTATCCTTGCAAGTGGCAAGATTTCATTCTGTTTGAAGGCTAATATTCCATTACACACACACAGACACACACACACACACACACACACACACACACACACACACACACACCACATCTCTATCCATTCATCAGCTGATGGACATTTGGGCTCTCTCCATAGTTTGGCTATTGTTGATAATGCGTGCTATAAAGTTTGGGGTGCATGTACCCCCTTCAAATCTGTATTTTTATATCCTTTGGGTAAATACCTAATAGTGCAACTGCTGGATTGTAGGGTAGTTCTATTTTTAGTTTCTTGAGGAACCTCCATACTGTTCTCCAGGGCGGCTCCACCAGTTTGCATTCCCACCAACGGTGATGTTTTCTCCTAATGTGTAGGGATATAGCTATATCGAAAGAGGAATTGGCATCTGTATTTATTTTACCACAACTTCCAGGTTAGTTCACCCTGTTGAAATTTGCCAGCTTTGAGGTAGAGTCAAGTGTAAGAAGATGAACTTGGGGAGCATGCATGCTAGTAAAGTCATTTCTAGTTGGTAGGTGATTGGTTAAGGCCACATTGAAACCTGAAGGTGTCAGGGCGTTAGGAGGTGTTCTGTGGAAATGGAAAGAGAGGATCGAGATAATTCTAATCAACCAGGTTTCTGCTTACTATTTCCTTTTAAGAAAACTTTTTTTAGGGGTGCCTGGGTGGCTCAGTCGGTTAAGCGGCCGACTTCGGCTCAGGTCATGATCTCGCGGGCTGTGAGTTCGAGCCCCGTGTCGGGCTCTGTGCTGACAGCTCAGAGCCTGGAGCCTGTTTCAGATTCTGTGTCTCCCTCTCTCTGACCCTCCCCTGTTCATGCTCTGTCTCTCCCTGTCTCAAAAATAAATAAAATGTTAAAAAAAAAAATTAAAAAAAAAAACACAACTTTTTTTAAAATAGAAAACTTTATTAAAATCTTGGAAGACTTGTGTTATACTGGCACACATTGTAAAATGCCGTTTTAAACACAGACTGCAACATTCCAGAGAGGAATGGTGGTGGTAAAGCCCACCTAGCACACTAGACCTTATCGGCACTCAAGTTCCCAACCTGACCACCTCAAGGGTGCTGTCGAAGAGGCAGAGGGCCACTGACTGTAACAGAAAATTTCCTTTAAGAAAACTTTTAAGTAGTAGAAATCAGTGCTTTAATCACATTAACAAGTGAGAAATAGACAGTGTACCCACTTCTTGGTTCATTGAAAAGAAAACCTTTTTGAGTGCCTACTCTGTGCACCCACTGCTGTTCTAGGAGAAAAGGGACGAAATGGAGTGAGTGAGATATAAAAATCTTACCTGAAAATCCACTTCCATTTTCTTTCAATTGATAAACAGTGGTCGGGGCGCCTGGGTGGCTCAGTTGGTTAAGTGTCCCACTTTGGCTCAGGTCATGATCTCACTGCTCGTGAGTTCGAGCCCCACATCAGGCTCTATGCTGACAGCTCGGAGCCTAGAGCCTGCTTCAGATTCTGTCTCCCTCTTTCTGTCCCTCCCCTACTCATACTCTGTCTCTCTCTCAAAAATAAATAAAATATTTTAATTAAAAAGAAAAAACAGTGGTCATGGTGAACAAACTTTTGTCACCATGTCAAAAGTCTTTGTCAAAAAGACGTATGGTCTTTTTTAATGTATACCTGTTTCAATGCGTTGTGCCTTCATTTAACCTACACATAACCCCATTTTGGATGCTGATACCCGTCCCTCCCCAGACCCCTGTCCTGTCACCATAGCACCTGGTCGTAGGTGTGCTGGTAGCATGGATCCTACTTCTTGCCTGTTCCAGGACCATTTGTATTTTCTTTTTAACTCTAGAGGTGATTTTTTTATTCTAGTTTTTAAAAAAATTTTTTTTTTTTTTTAACGTTTATTTATTTTTGAGACAGAGAGAGACAGAGCATGAACAGGGGAGGGGCAGAGAGAGAGGGAGACACAGAATCGGAAGCAGGCTCCAGGCTCCGAGCCATCAGCCCAGAGCCTGACGCGGGGCTCGAACCCACGGACCGCGAGATCGTGACCTGAGCTGAAGTCAGACGCTTAACCGACTGAGCCACCCAGGTGCCCCTATTCTAGTTTTTAATCTAATAACTCTGATCTCTTGGAGCCAGATGGTATTAGCCATGGAAATGTCCTTTTAAAAGTGAGTACATAGTGGGAGGGTGAGCTAAGGGATTAGGACTTCCTCTCAATTTGACTAATCAGTTAGAGCTACTCAAGAGTGGGCTGGTTTACCTTCTGTACAAACAAAATTGCCTTTTCCTAAGCCCCTCTGCCAAAGGGAACAGATGATCTGCTCCAGTAGATTGGTTGATAGACTTGCCTTTTATGTTAAGCTGTGTTTTTCTCCCCAGTCAAGAGAGTTTGTTAACTGGGGAAAAAAGAAGCACATCATCTAGACATTTTTCAGTTCTTTACTCTCTCTCATATTAGTATCAGTGCAGGAATGGCAAATTTGATTTGAAAACATTTTAATGTAAAACAACTAGTTTTCTTAAAATTATTTTCGTTTGTATATAAATACAGTATTTACGTATTTCTTTGTGTCCTTAGGTTTTAGATTGTCTCTTATTAAAAGACATAGAGCTTGATGGACCTTCTTGTTTTTTTAAAAATTTTTTAAACTTTATTTATTTTGAGAGAGAAAGCAAGCAGGGGAAGGGCAGAGAGAGAGAGAGAGAGAGAGAGAAAATCCAAAGCAGGCTCCATGCTGTCACCTCAGAGCCCGATGCGGGGCTTCAATTTATGAACTGTGAGATCACGACCTAAGCTGAAACCAAGAGTTGGGACGCTTAACCGACTGAGCCACCCAGGCCTCCCTGGACCTTCTTGTTTGCCTGTATTTATTGTGATTACTCTTCTATATTCTTTCTATATTCTAGTTTGCATTTTACATTTGTGCTGTTTTGTTTTTTTTGTTTTTTTTTTTTTTTTTCTAAGTTTCCCCTTTTGCCTCCTTTGCCTTGTTTTGGATTGACTTGTTGTTTGTTTTGTTTTTACCTCTGCTATGTTGGAAGTTATGTACTGTAAGTATTCCTATCGTGGTTACCCCAGAAAATTTAACATGTAGATTTGACTCAGTGAAGTTTAAAATTAATCAGCAGTTTAACTCTGCTCCTGAATAAAACATTTAGAGTAATCTAATTATGTTCAAGTGTTCTGGATTTACATGTGTGTTGTTTATACTTTGGCTCTGTCTTATTTGTATTAAGTCTAACAGGTTATACATTATTATTATAGTTGCATACAGCCAGTACGTGCTCAGGCTTACTCATGTTCCTTCTTGTGTTTTGGGTCTTCCTTCTGGGATTATTTTCCTTCTTTCTCAAATATCCTTTGGAAATTGTTTTATTGCTGGTCTAGGGTACTAATCTCTCCCAGTTTTTATGTTTTAAAAAAAATGTCTTTTATGCCCTCTAAATCAACATGTATTGTGTTAAAAATATTCTGTTAATTTTGGGCTTCCATCATTGCTGTTTAGAAGTCAGCTGTTACTCGGATTGTTCTTTTGTAGGTAATCTCTCAGGTCTAGACTGTTCTCAAGTCTTTATGTATTTTTTTCTGCCTTGAAATTACCATGTATTTAAGTGTTTTTTCCCCATCTCTACCACCACCACCCCTATTTACTCTGCTTTTTGATGTACTGGGCTTCCTGAACGTGAAAAATCTTTAATTCTGGAAGAGTCATTGTCTCTTTGAGTACTGAATCTCTCCTGTACCCTTTCAGCATCTTGTTCAGGAAATCTAACCAGATACATTGTAAATAAGACTTCCTTGGTCTTAACTTTTCTTTAAGGATGTCTCACTTTTTAAATGCTTATTGCTGTGTTCTGGATAATTTCTTCACATCTGTCTTCCAATTAATTACTCTTTTCAGCTGTGTACAGTATGTGGCTCACTCCACTGTTTATCTCAATTATATATTTTTATTTCTAAAATTTTTGTTTGCCTTTTTTCTGATTTCCTTGGTCATTTTTGATGTTCCCTTGTCCTGTCATTACATTTCCAATTTCCCCTTTTAATTTCTTATGATAAACATACATGTTATATCCACTTCTTTGAGTCTGTGATTGATATTCCCAGCATTTATAGTCTTTGGTCCTGCAGTTTCCTGTTTTAACTCTCACTCATGGTGACCCGCTTTGTGTGTGTGCGTACAGATTGTCAACTTCTGTTCCTCAGATACTCACGTGGGGGATTCTCTGAAACCTGTGTTTAGTATGTTCCTTGGAGAGAATTTGCATTTGCCTCTGTGTCCCAGGGTGGTGCTCCCTTGCCTAACCACTTTTAGCAGGTTTTGAGGAGATGTACTATCTGTAATAATTTTAGTCTCAAACTTGTGTGAGTACAGGTCTGTTGGTAGGAATTCTCCAGGGAGATAGTTTTAGTTATTTCCTCTCTACTCAGAGCCAAGGAACATGCCCCTGCCATCTCCATCTGCCCGATGGAGTTCTTCCCCTACTACATCCACTCCCATCTAATCTACCCCCCTTGTTTGGGTCCTACAGCTTATCTCTCTTCCCAGCCTTCTGTTGGAATGCCCGCTTCGATACTGGTTTATCTCTCTGGCTTTGAGCTTTCTTGGCATTTCTAGCCTTTAAGGATTTCTCCTCAAAGGCAGCCTGCATTTAATGGATTTATTATTAGTATTTTTAAACTGATAACCACTATTTTCAGGCTTTTCTGGACATTTATTTTGGAATACTGTCAAAAAGGAAGCCCCCATCTATTTATGCAGGCATTTTCATCTTTCACACTCAGCAGTACCCATGGAGAAAAGGCACTCTCTGACAAGGCCAGGGATTCCTTTAGACATTAAAAATGCATAAGATTTGCCTAAGAGGTCATCTTTGACAGGAGGAGGGGAGAGTGACTTAAAAAAAAAGGAAATAAGTATCTGTTTAAAACTAGATTTCTTTTTAAGGGATTTTATAATGACTGCTTTGGAGTAGTAGTAATAAAAATGTTCAACACTTAATATTTCAATTTTTTAGGGTCTATCTCTTACTATGTATTTCATTACTTTTCATTTGTTAAGACTACCATTTGATTGAAGGAGTGTTTGAAAATAGGTAACATAATGTTCCTAAAAAATATCAACTCCTTTTAGTGTGTAGAATGTGTAAGCTGGACTTTATATAAAGACATCTTGAATTATAGCTTTATTTCTAGCATTGAAATGTTTGTGGTTTAAACAAATTGGTTTTGCTGTTTGAAAACAGGCCCCAGGCATGGAAGAAGTGATATGGGAACAGTACACTGTGACCCTACAAAAGGTGAGTGCTGCACAGTTCATATGTGCCACAGTCATGTTCTCGAGCTCACGGGTCATGGATCCTATTCACTTTCGGCCACAGTTTTCCCCCCCCTTAAGGTGGATGATGCATTGTAGCTGGCAGTAATTACTGCATTATCAAAGATTTGCACGCTATTATATTTTTTGGTTAAGGCCCGTGTATCGAAAATTATAGAGGTTACTTAGTGTATTCACCTATCGCCAGACAGAACAGGTTATGAAGAAAGAGAAAAGGAGGGAAGAAATGGAAATAACCTCTACTATTTAAGGATGTCTAGGTAGCTTCTACAACTTCTATCATTTTTATTATGATAAATATTTTTTTTAATAGATAATATTTTATTATGATAGAACGTATTAAGTTCAAACTAAATTTTGAAACATTGGTTTAACAGAAGACATGGGTTGTATTTCTTATCCCACTCATGATTAAAGGAGTTTTTTTTTTTTTTAAGTTTATTTATTTTGAGAGAGACTGAGACAGCATGAGAGGGGGAAGGGCAGAGAGAGGGGGAGAGAGAGAATCCCAAGCAGGCTCCACGCTGCCAGTACAGAGCCCGATACAGAGCTCGAACCCACGAAGCTGCGAGACCATGACCTGAGCCGAAACCAAGAGCTGGACGATTAACCGACTGAGTCACCCAGGTGCCCCTGTCCAACTCATGATTGTATCAGGAGGCACCGAGTTAATCAGATTTTTAAAAATCCTGCCCTCCTTCCCCATGGGACTGAAAGCCAACGTAAACCAGATAGAAAGGTATTTCACTTAATTTTTATGGCTTGATTTTTACGGTTGTTTCATGGGATTGCTCCTCTTGATTAAATGAGGTAACGCAGATGGCCTCTAGTACATGGAGTCCAGCACATAATGATTGCTTCGTAAGTGTTAGTTCCAGTCCCTTTTACTCTCCTGACAGCAGATTCGAGGTGGGCATGATAGGTGTTAGCCCCACTTGAAACCAGCACAGCCACCAACAGTCTGTAAGTGATTTGTGTGCGGCTCGGCTGACCTGAGAGGCACTTGTGGTCCTGGGGTCTTATTCCATCAGCTGCCCTGGTCAGCATCTCTGTGACTTTTGTGGGCTCTGCTGGTCTTAGTCCTGCTCTGAATCCCTCCAGGCTCTGGATTGTAAGTTCCTAGAGGAGTTGTATGTTCCTCAGAGGGAGAGTTTTCCTTTAACCCTTAGAACTGTGAATTTTTCAAATCCTGACTTTAGTGAAAAGTTAGTTCCTGAATAAATGAATTAGCCCTGGTTGAAAAACACCCACGTCAGTGCTTAGGAGCTGAAACTTCCGGAGTTAAGTAACATGACATGGTTTCTTTGGATGAGTGCTTTCCCCCCTTGGGTCTTAATTCTCAACTCTGGTCGTCTTCTGACTCTTCTCTGCGCCCTTCCACCAGCATTTCACATACCCCTTGAGTCGTGAGCCTCAAAGTGGCAACAATGAGAGACATTTTAAGTCTGGTGTAGAGGACAGAGCTACCTCCGCATAAACCAACTACTAGGTGATGGTGCTGCCCAGTCCAAGGCCATGTAATCATGGGACAGTCGCCTAGCCTGTTTTGTGTTGGTCATTGTCACCAGTTGGCATAGTGGGTCCTATGCAGGAAAATGGGGAAGACTTTCTTGTATTCTTGGAGTACATTTTTACATAATCAGACTCTGATTTACAGTTACAGTCACATGCCCATATCATCTGCATGAAACTTTGGGAGCGTAGCTTTTTTAAACACTGAAATGAAAGGGTTATTTATGTATTATCCAGGTTCACTGTTTTACATTTCTAGACCAATTGTGAATGTAATTAGTCTGTATTTTCTGTCTTATATGTACACAGGAGTTTAATGTTTTGCTCTGTCATAAAATCTTAAAACTGCTTATCTTCCTATCTTATCTTTAAAATCCATTTACTTCTTTTTTCACCCTATTAAAATGAAACCACCAGTTCACCTAACTTGGAAGTTAAAGTCATACTTTAAAAATAGGGTTTTCAGCACAGATTCAGTTGTGACTGAAACTCAGGCCAGGATATGAGAACAGGTATGATTGCTGATTTGAATAGCATATCCCTGTTTGGACAGAAGATGTTATTTCCCATGCCAGCCCCTAGTGATAACTCCAGGCTGTTTTATCAGTCTTTTCCAGCTTTCACAAGACTGTTCCTTTTAGATAAGGATTTCCCTTTATAAACTTGTCAGCTAATCATGATGGTGCCTTATTTTGTCATTTGTGTCTGTGAGCCCTCTGCTCTTGAGCTGTCTCTGGTTATTGGTTTGACCTTTATTTTACTGAGTGCTTGTAATAAATCCCAAAAGCCACTTACAGAAGGATTTTTATTATTTTAATTTTTCTCTTAACTCCAATGAACAGGATTCCAAAAGAGGATTTGGAATAGCAGTGTCCGGAGGCAGAGACAATCCCCACTTTGAAAATGGAGAAACATCAATCGTCATTTCTGATGTGCTCCCGGGGGGGCCCGCCGATGGGCTGCTTCAGTGAGTGTCCTTGCACCCCAGCCCCTGCCCGCCCCACTGGTTGCTCCTAGACAGGGTATGCACTTAAAAAAACAAAACAAAACAAAAAAACCAAACTTGCATATATATATATATATATATATATATATACACAAGAATTGAGACCATAACATATCATGCTTTAACAATCCCTAAACCTTTAGAGGAAGGAGAGCAGTCATTTCCACAGGAAAAGAGTAATAACTATCACAACTATCATTCCTAGGCTTAGGAATCATTTCTGAATGTGGAGTACAAAATCAGCATGCTCTCCTCCCGGCCCCTAGCACCCAACCAACACTTTATACTTATTTTACCTTCTATTCATTAAGGATTTAATGAGGATACTTTGGCTTAATAATGATCTGATTTGTGTTTTTTTTGTTTTGTTTTGTTTTTTGAGAGAGAGAGTGCACACACAAGCAAGGGAGGGGTGGGGGGGGGGGAGAGAAGGAAGGAGGGGGGGAGGGAGGGAGAGAGAGAGAGAGAGAGAGAGAGAGAGAGAGAGAAAGAGAATCTTAAGCAGGCTCCACGCTTAGCGTAGAGCCCAATATGGGGCTCGATCTCACGACTTTGAGATCGTGACCTGAGCCAAAATCAAGAGTCGGCCACTTCACTGACTGATGTACCCAGGCACCCCAATGATGCTCTGACTTACAAGAGGGATGTGGAAACTGGGAAAACTTACTACATGAAAACACAGGTTTTCCAAATGCCAGCCTTCTGTTCTGAAGAGATCATGCCATTTTTAAAAGAAACATATCTGAGTTCCCTCAGGACAGTTTCTTAGGTCAGAATCTAAAATTAATTATATGACTGTCTTGGCCAGAGAGCTCAAAAGTTTAGGATTTATTGGCATATCAAGTCTGTATATTCGTATCTAAGTAGTCTTTCATACCGAGAGCAGTGTAGGATTTAAAAAGTGATTTTGGGGATGAGGTAAGTAAGACGGTTCTAATGACCTCAATATTTCCTTAATAACCTCAGGCAAACTCCTGATCTCCTCCCCTCCATAAAAACACAGGTGGATATAAACCTGCTCTGGGGGCTATCTTTAGACTTCCTGAAGCCCACCATGCACCGCAGGCAGGGAGGGCCTAATGCAGAAGTTCCTTTTGTGCCTCGACCTTGCCACTGCCTAGTGCCTCCTGGAGGGACCCTTTGGTATTGGTCCCCCACTGGTTTCCCATAGACAATGTCAAAAGTGGGCTGAGCAGCTTGTGGGTTCCTTCCTGGGAAGAGTTCAGATTGAGCTGACCGATTCGGCCTCAGGAGTCGTCAGACACTGAGCCTTTTAGTAAGCATTTTGGGTCAATTTGTTGCTTTTATGTGTTCCCAAATAAACAATTTACAGTGAATAGATGGGAGTTTTTCACGTCTTCTTTTTATTTTTTGTTTGCAGAGAAAATGACAGGGTGGTCATGGTTAATGGCACCCCCATGGAGGATGTGCTCCATTCATTTGCTGTTCAGCAGCTGAGAAAAAGTGGGAAGATTGCCGCCATTGTAAGCTCTGGGTTTGCTTTCAGCTTGTCTCAGTAGCATCTTGTTTTGTATGATCAGAAGAAAATCACCACTTGCTTTTAAACACTTGACAGAATTTAGGGGCTGCTACTTCTTGTTGCCCCTGCTTTGGGGTGATGTTACGGATGATGTAAATATGTAAGTAGTCTCTCCCTGCCTTTTCCTCATGCTGCTAACTTCCAATGACTCTGGTATCTGAGTGAGTTTGCCTTAGGAACCAGGCTGGACAATCCTAAGAGAATTCTCTAGATTGAGAACACTTGTAAAACAGTATTAATTTGGAAAATAAATTTCTGCTCAAAAACCCTTTTGTAAAGGCCCACACAAGATCTGTTATATCTTTTTTTAATTTTTTTTTTTTTTTAGTGTTTTTATTTATTTTTGAAGGAGAGAGAGAGAGACAGAGCATGAGCGGGGGAGGAGCAGAGAGAGAGGGAGACACAGAATCGGAAGCAGGCTCCAGGCTCTGAGCTGTCAGCACAGAGCCCGATGCGGGGCTCGAACTCACGAGCCGTGAGATCATGACCTGAGCTGAAGCCGGACACTCAACCGACTGAGCCACCCAGGCGCCCCTAGATCTGCTGTATCTTAATAAACTACAGTTTCTTAGGAGATACTGGCGGTCTGTAGCATTCATTCGTTTGCTCAGTCATTCATCAGCAAACGCTGGGTGAGCAGCAGCTATGAAGATGCCACCTGAGCCTGGAGCAGGGCTGTGCTTCAGGGAGTGCCTACTCGAGCCAGGCAAGTGGACACACGAAGCCAGAAGTGGAATATGGTGTGTTTAAGGACAGTGCTAGGGAGATGTACTGGCTATGTGGTATTTAACTTTTTTCCCAACTTCATATTATGAAATTTTTAAGTAAAAAGAAAAGTTCTAAGATTAGTGTAATGAACACTTCTATATCTTCTACAGTTTTGTTTTTTTTTTCTTAATGTTTATTCTGAGAGAGAGAGAGTGTGCATACGGATGTGAGCAGGGGAGGGACGGGGAGAATCCCAGTCGGGCTCTGCCTGTCACAGAGCTGCTCTCAGCGCAGAGCCAGGAGAGGGGCTGGATCTCACAAACCGTGAGATCATGACCTGAGTTGAAATCAAGAGTCAGACGCTTAACTGCTTAAACACTGAGCCACCCAGGCACCCCTCTTTTACAGTGTTAATATTCTGCCATCTTCACTTGAGTTTTTCTTTTTTAAAATGTTTATTTATTTTGAGAGTGGGGGCACCTGCGTGTGAGTGGGGGAGGGGCAGAGAGACAGAATCCCAAGCAGGCTTCAGGCCCACAACCACAGGATCATGACCTGCGCTGAAATCAAGAATTGGACGCTTAACTGACTGAGTCACCCACGTGCCCCACTTGATTTTTCTTTCTGTCTCTCTTTTCCTTTTATTTTGAGAGAGAAAGCGCAAGTTGGGGAGGGACAAAGAGAAGGGGACACAGGACCTGAAGCAGGCTCTGTGTTGACACCGGACAGCCTGACCTGGGGTTCAAACTTCATGACCTGAATTGAAGTCCAATGCTTAACTGACTGAGCCACCCAGGTGCCCCTCCACTTGATGTTTTTATGTATATAAACACGTATTTTCAGTAAACCATTTGAAGGAAAGCTGCAGATACGACAGTGTCAATCCTACTTACTTCAGCATGCATCTCCTAAATAAGGACATTGTTTTACATAACTATAACACTATGAGGAAATTAATGACTTTAAAGTATCATCTAATACCCAGTCCATATCCCAAGATGTTTTCAATAGACTTTTCTTCCCCATCCAGGATTCCAATCAGGGCTCAGGCATTGCATTTGGTCATTAATCTCTTCAATGCCTTTTAATCTAGAAGGCTCCTTCTTTCTCTCTGCCCTCTCACTACGCTGTCCCCTCCCGCTCCATTACTGACACTGACTTTTGAATGAATTAGGCAGTTGTATCCAGAATGTTTCAATTTCTGGATTTTCATTTTCATAACTTAGTGATTTAAAGTCCCTTGATGCTATTCAGAACACTGAGTAGAAGCAGATTTTAGAGGCCCTGTGTTCAGAGTTATACTCATGGTCTTATTATACTCAAAGCTTAGTGAGTTGGCGGGGACAGTTTTACTGAAAGGAGAAGCAGGGCTGGGCTCTTAAACCTGCATTCTCTGTAACTGTGCTTGCCCTGCATCCCCCCTGCGTTTGCTTGAATGACAGGTGGTCAAGAGGCCCCGGAAGGTCCAGCTGGCCCCACCCCAGGGCAGCCCGTCTGTCGGTGAGGATGACCGCGCTTTTGACGTGATGGACGAGTTCGACGGCAGAAGTGCCCGCAGCGGGTACAGCGAGAGGAGCCGGCGCAGCAGCCACGGTGCGCGCAGCCGCAGCTGGGAGGACAGTCCGGAGAGGGGGCGGCCCCACGAGAGGGCACGGAGTCCAGAGCGCGAGCGCAGTCGCGGCCGCAGCCTGGAGCGGGGTTTGGACCACGACGACTATGGGCGGGGCCGAGAGCGCAGCCGCGGCCGCAGCCTGGAGCGGGGTTTGGACCACGACGACTATGGGCGGGCCCGGGAGCGCAGCCGCGGCCGGAGCACAGACCGGGCCTACGAACGAGCTTACGACCGAGCCTACAGCCTGGAGGAGGAGTACGGCCGCAGGGCCCAGCCCGATGCCCGATACGCGGCGTCCCGGAGCCGCAGCCGCGAGCACTTGCACTCCTGCAGCCCCAGCCCTGAGCTGAGGGGGCGGCCTGACTCGGACAGGCCCATCGGGGTTCTTCTGGTGAAAAGCAAAGCAAATGAAGGTAGGCATGCTTGCTGAAGAAGAGCACTATTACAACAGCTAACTCTTACGTGGCACTTACTGTGTGCCAAGCACTGACCCAGATGCTTTGTGCCAGCTGGCTCATTTCTTCCTGGTAACCACCGCATGTGGGAGTTACTTATATCTGCGTTATGTAGACAAGGAGACTGAGGCACAGAAAAGTTCATTTACTTGCACAAAGCTGTGTCACCAATGGCAGAGCCAGGCTGCAGAAATGTGGCTTTAAACTCCTAGGCCAGGGGTTCTCAAAGCAGCCTATGCACCACCTGGACACTCGCAGTAAATGCAGATTCTCAGGCCCCAGCCCAGCCCCGCGGAGTTGAAACACGGAGAGAGACCACAGAGTCTGTGTGTTAACAAGCTCTCCTGGTGAGCCTGGTGCAGCTTGAGTGGTGAAACCATGAGAGTAAATCAGACTCTAGCTGATCTTGAGCGTTTGCTCTGTGCCAGGCCTGCGCTGAATAAATAACTCTTAATCTTCACCAGAGCCCTGTGTGGTAGGTAGGAGACTTCACTCCTGTTGCCCAGTGGGGAGCATCGTGGTGCAGAGAAGTTTTGGTGTGCCCACAGATGAGGAGGGCCCTGGTCCAGCCCGCCTGTCCCACAATGCATTCCTTGGAGCACTTGCACATGGTTCAGCTCATCCAAAATTCACTAAAGCCCCACGTGGCAGTTAGAAGCCAGCAGTCCCTTAGTTAGGTGAGGATTGGAAACTTCAAGAAGGGAAGCGACTTGCCCACATCTTGAAGCCAGGAAGTGGTGAGCCAGAACACAAATTGCATCTCCTGGAAGTAGACAGATGATCAGAAACAAGTAGGTGGATGAACAAGGCTTTAGAGCCAGTGCAGAGACGTTCCCTGCACTGGTTCTTGGTTCTGACTTTTTAAATTACTTGTCATATATCTTTTATCTCTGTTTGTTCTTTACTTCTCCTTCCAAGAGGAAGAACAATGAAGAGCACCCAAGAATGCAAAGTTAACTTCTTGCCCTTTAGGTTGGGAGCTGGCATTTCACATAGCCTGTCTGATGAGAGGGTTTGTTTTGTTTTTATTTCTAGTGGAGCACAAAGTTGAGTCTAGAACTAGGTGCCCATCGAAATACCTAAAGAATAACACAAGGATGTGAGTAACGTGCTATGCAGAGTCCAGTCCCAGAAAACAGAGGAGGGAGTCGAGACTTTCCTATCTCTAAGGAATGCGCATCTTAGGAGGTTTAAGGATTCTACAGAATCTTTACAACCATTGATAATGATATATTAATTTATCAACCTACAAGAATTATAGAGTAAAAACCATCCTGCTCCCAGATTAGAAGATGGACTGGAGAAATTTTGAGAAAGATGACCTGGCATGAGACCTCCCTCAGAGAGGCCTGATACACCTTCTATAGGACTGGTACTCCAGGTTCTTGAGTTACCCAAGGTAGTGCTTTTCAGACTTTACCTTCTCTTTCTCTTCTTTGCCTCTTTCCCTTTCCTTTCCCTCCTCCTTCCCTTCCACTGCAGAAAGAACCACATCTTGCAAACAATCACGGATGCATCTTCATATCAAAAAACTTGAACAAACCTTTCATGGAACAGTACTTATTCTGTGTGATGCATTCTGAGAGGTTCCATTACATTTTAAAATACTGTTCATAACTTACTACATTGATTTCAAGACTCACTAATGAATCTTGAAAAGATCTTGTCTGTAAGAGATGCCTAAGTCATGCCTGGTCTTAGTAATACTATTACTAAGTAATACTTAGTAATACTACAAGGATAGAAGGGGCTATGTCCCTTTGTTGAGATAGCATCTTATTCCTCCTAGGCCATTTTGTTACTTAAACTTGGAATTCATTGGGGGGGAAAAATTCCAATTTTTAAAAGATAATTGTGCTGTTTGTTAGGATTACACAATAATTTGGCTATCACTGGCAAGAGTTGCATAAAAACTAATCTTCAAAGAAATCTAACAGTAGGAAAGACCTATATTTGACTAATAAAAATATCCATTTGAATTGCCCCGTTGCATTTCCTGGGCACCAGATAGCTTTGCACACACAGGTATGTGTCTTAGAAGCTGGTCAACTCATTTTTTTCTCCATTTAAGAGATGCCCATAATACACCAATAACAACCTATTTGCAACTGTACAGTAAGACTGCAGCTTTAGGAGGATAGAAGAATTGACACATGAGAAAGAAGTCATCACTCAAGCTGTCATAGCCTTCTGTGCTGGGCTGTGAGGCTGTTTAACCAACAAGGAACTGTCATCCATGAAAGAAGATGCTGTCTTACCCTTATTCTTTCTCATCACCTTCCTAAAGGGGTGGAGATGGACCTCAACTTTTTCAATTGTTGTCGTAAGATCTGATGCTAACTCACTGTAAAGCACTTAAAATTTATTTTAGGGGACAAACTGGTAGTTGCCAGAGGGGAAGTGGGGGGGGGGGGATGGGTGAGATAGGTGAAGGAGATCACTTACCATGTTGGGCACTGAGTAATGTATAAAATTACTGAATCATTATATTGTACACCTGAAACTAATAGAATACTGTATGTTAATTATACTTGAAAAAAACTTATCTTTAAATCTACTTCATAACTTTTTTAAATGGTAGGAAGTTACTTTGTTTTGAAATTGTAAGATTTTGAGTCCAGAACAATAATAATAAATTTGAAGGTGCCTCTTTTTAAAACCTGCTGGGTTGTGGTTCCTAAAACAGCAAAAATTTATCCTTAAATTAGGTATTTTCATAAGTCTAATAAGTAAAATCAGAAGAGTCTGAATAGTATTTAAAATACTTTTCACTGTGCATATTTAGTAAATACAGTGTTTTTTCTTTTCAGAGCAATCCAAAGTTCACAAACCCCCTGAGTACACAGGTTTTACTTCAATACTTTATTGCTTGGCTTGGCTTACTGACCTGTTTTCTTCACACACTGAAATTTCTTCACTGCCAAACCCACACAGCTAAGTCATTACACATGAAGGGTATACCACTTTCCTTTCTGTAGGCAACTGCACTGTCAGCAGAACATCTTTATTGAGATGTACTGAGTTGGTTTCTTTGGGCCCCATTTTGAAAAGTGTTAATTTTAGAGCAGATACTCATATAGCCTTCACCTAGTTCTTCCATTTGTCAACATTTTGCCACATTTGTTTTCTTTCCCCTTCTTTTCTCCCCTTTCTTCCTTCTCTCTTCCTCTTCCACACCTCTTCTATCTCTCAGTGGTTTTTTGGAACCACTTGAAAGTAAACTGCAAGGGTGACCCCCTTTAGCCCTAAATATTTCAGCAGGTATCTCCCGGGCATAAGAACATTCTCCCATATAACCAAAATGCCATTGTGGGTTCTTTAGAAAATTAACATTAATATCCCTTTTAATATATTGTAGTGTGGTTCATTCTGAAGTTGCTCTAAAATAACGTATCCCCCCTCCCACCTCTGTCCCATACTGGATCCAGGACCTAGTGAAGGTTCATGCGTTGCATTTGGCTTTTATGTCTCTTTCAATCTAGAACAGTCCTTCTGCCTCTTTTGTTTTTTATGTCAATGACTTTTTTGATGAGTCCAGGCTGGTTGTCTGACAGAATGTCCTATGTGCAAAATTAATTTTTCATAAATATTTAAAAATTGACCTAAGAACCAGACTAAGTGTTCTGAACAAGTTGATGAAATATGTGTATGTTTATGTGTTTGTCTTCTAGAGTATGGTCTCCGGCTTGGGAGTCAGATTTTCATAAAGGAAATGACCAGAACCGGTCTGGCAAATAAAGATGGCAACCTGCATGAAGGAGATATAATTCTCAAGGTGGGTGATAACAGGGTAGAGAACAAATGAATTCATGTTTGTCTTTCTAGTCCAAATTTCCTATTTGAATGCTGATAGAGTGAAACTTTGATGAGATGGGAGTCAATAATAAGACAAAAGCTGGGAAGGGCAGTGGGGTGAGATTTTTATCACAAAAACCAGACATGGAGATTTGTAATAGTGTCATGTTAGTTTTTTAAACAAATTTCATTGAATACTTTCTTATTCCCTGTTTATTTAAAGTTTAAGCTCCTATTCCCTAAACTAAGGAAAGATGAGAGGGAGAGTTGGTAGTACATGAATGTTGAATGTTTAATAGTTTCTGTAAACCTCTCCAGTCAGGAAACATGTTCCAGGAGTAAACCAAACCATCGTCTTGAGCTTGGAAGTTAAATAAATTAGCAGAGTAATTTAAGTATCCCACAGCTCTCTCATGCCTGTCTTTGAGATCCAGGCATGCAGGGTTATATTTAATTTAAAGGATAATCCATTTTTATTCAGTCATCCTAAAACTCATGTTGTTTGGATAGCTGAGCAAAGACTTTACACTTTTAGAAGGGCAAAATACAAACTTTCTATTTTGCTGTGAACAGCTGCATCCATGTAACATGACCATTATTCATAAACACAGATAAATGGAACTGTAACTGAGAACATGTCTTTAACGGATGCTCGAAAACTGATAGAAAAGTCAAGAGGAAAACTCCAGCTAGTGGTGTTGAGAGACAGCAGGCAAACACTCATCAACATCCCGTCGTTAAATGACAGCGACTCAGAAATAGAAGGTAAAAAGGGGGGAGCCTGTGAGCTTGGCTGGAAACAAGGAAGGCTGTTGCTTTTCCATTCTCACTGTAGCATAGCCATCCAGCTGGAAGTTAAATTTACAACAAGAGCTTCTGTTTTAAACTTTAATTCGGATAAGTGGTGGTTATTTTCTTACTAAAGTGTCTGCTGATACTAGTTTTCCAATATGAAATTCAGGTGGACTTATGAACTCCCCAGTGGAATCTGTTTTAGGCCACTGAAAAAAAACTTGTTCGTAAAAAATATATGTGTGAGTGGCTCAAAGACCTAACCACATCCATTTGTAAATTGTTCAGTCTTGTACTTTCTTGCATATTTTTAAAAAGCGGATATTAATATTTCAAATAAAGGGAAGGTTATATGGAAGAGAGCTAAACAGTCAGAATGGCTGAATATTGTGGTATTCATCAATTAGCAATCTGTGTCATCTCTTCTTAGGAAGCAATACTCACTTCTTAAATCTGAATTACACATGGGGTCACATTTTAACGATGCAAAAACTTACCAATAAAAATAAGTAGGTATGATACTGACTAACCATCTAGTACTGCCTTTGTGCAGAAGAACTTGGAAAATATTAAGTACTCAAGTTTGAAGACAGACATGTTGTTTTTTTTTTTAAGTTTATTCATTTTTGAGAGAGAGAGAGAGAGAGAGTGGGAGAGAGGCAGAGAAAGAAAGGAACACAGAAGCCAAAGCAGGCTCCAGGCTCCCAGCTGTCAGCACAGAGCCTGATGCACGGCTCAAACTCACAAACTGTGAGATCATGACCTGGGCTGAAGTTGGATGGTTAACCAACTGAGCCACCCAGGTGCCCCAGCCATGCTGATTTTTAAGAGAATTACTTTATGAAACCGTACGACTTAGGTTAACTTCCATCATATCAAAAGTCTAATCATTTGATTACTGCTATGAGTGCAGTGCAGGAAAACAGAGCAGGAGAAATAATCCCAGTATGCTAAGAGCTTATAGGTTATTTGCTTGCTATTTCAAGTGTGATCCTTAGCCCATTGGCTGCATGAGCCTCTGGGAGCTTGCTGGAATCACAGAATCACAGGCCTGATTGTGTGCTAGAATAGCTAGTCTAACAAGATCCCAGGTGATTCATATGCACATTTAAGTTTGAGAAGCACTGCTCTGTGTGGTTAAAAATGAGTGGATACATGTATGATCCAATAATTGAATTCTGACTCCTCAGTAGCAGCTTTGATGGAAGGTGTAATGAAAGAGGAACATAAAATTCTGAATTTGGCTTCCTCTTTATTAATTAATGTCTTTCCCTTCAAAGGCTCAGATTTGCTTCAAGGGAAGACTGCTAGACTAACAGCACATTTACTCCTGCCTCTTTTCCATTTCTCATATTGGCTTACCCAGAGAATAATATCACTTCTGGTACAGTCTTCAATATCTTAATAAGAAGTCTTTTCTTATTTTTGAAACCAGATATCTCAGAAATAGAGTCAAACCGATCATTTTCTCCAGAGGAGAGACGGCAGCAGTATTCCGATTATGATTATCATTCCTCAAATGAAAAGCTGAAGGAAAGGCCAAAGTAAGATGATGCATACTTTCCCTCACGCGCTACACCATGAACGTACACACATACGTTTTACAGATCTGTTGCATTATGAGACATTAACATGACGTGTGCTTAAGTTCAAGAGAGGACATGCAGAACAGATGGTCCAGGATGGGCGCCACACCCACTCCCTTTAAGTCCATGGGGGACGCTGCAGCTGCACTTGGCACAGAGAACAGCAAGGAACCCAAATACCAAGAGGAACCGCCAGGTGAGGCTCCTTGTAAACAGCTGTGTTCAGAAGTATGCGCTTGGTCATTCCAGAGGGTGGCCAGAAGGAGAGAGAAGTTATTAAGAAATCATTCAGATATGTGGAAGAGGCACTCCAGTCTCTTTTAATATTAAAAAAACTTACAAGAATAATAGTCCTTACCATATGCCAACAGATTGGTCACATTTTTTAAATATTTGACTATATTTATGGTCTTTGTGTTTCCCATCTCTGATCCCAACCTGAACTGCTCTGCTCTTAACATTTCTGACACCAGGGGCGCCTGGGTGGGTCAGCTGGTTGGGTGTCCAATGTAGGCTCAGGTCATGATCTCGCAGTTCATGAGTTTGAGCCCCATATTGAGCCTGCTGCTGTCAGCTTGAGCCTGGAACCTGCTTCAGATTCTGTTTCCCCCTTTCTCTCTCTGCCCCTCCCCCATTCTCTCTCTCTCTCTCTCTCTCTCTCTCTCTCTCAAAAATAAATAAACATTAACATTTCTGACACCAAACGTGTGGGTTTCTTCCCCTACTCAACTACCAATTCTCGAATTCTCCAGACACCAACTGATCATCCTACAATTCACTTCAGTCCTGGCACTGGCTACCCAGAGTTACGTGCCGACCCCACAGGTTAAGCATTCAGTCCCATGAGATACTTTCGCTGCAGACACCACTGCAATCCCCAGGTGCCCCCTATACTTCTGGCCAAATCAGCTCTGAACCGAGGGTTCCCATAACCTCCTCCTCACTCTGGTTTGATCATTTGCTAGACTGGCTTACAGAACTCAGGGAAGCACTTTACTTCCTATCACCGGTTTTTATATGACAGAGGAACAGCCAAATAGAAGCAAGGTATAGGGTGAGGGGCACAGAGCTGCCAGGTGCTCTCCAGGCGTACCACCCTTCCCAGTATCTCAGTGTGTTCACTGACCCTAAAGCACTCCAAACTCCATAGTTTATGGATTTTACGGAGGCTCTGTCATGTGCGTGATCAGTTATTAACTCAGTCTCTAACCCCTGTCCCCTCCCAGATGGTGGGGAGGTAGGCTGAAAGTTCTAAGCTTCTAATCATGGGTTGCTCTGTCTGGTGACCAGCCCCCATCTTGAGGCTATCGAGGAGTTATCTCTTTAGAGACAGAGATAGAGGAAATTCCAAAGGATGTAGGACTTATGTCAGGAACTGAAGGCAAAGAGGAAAGAGAGAAGATTGTCTTGGCACCCATATCACTCCGGAAATTACAGGGATTTCAGGAGCTCTGTATTAGGAACTGGGAGCAGAGACTAAATGTATATATATATGTGTGTGTGTGTGTGTATACATATATATATATATATATATATATATGTATACACACACATATATATATATACACATTTAGTCTCATATATATATACACACACATATATATATATACACATTTAGTCTCATATATATATATATATATATGCTTTATTTCCTTTATTTTTATTTTGAGAGAGACAGAGAGAGCATGAGCAGGGGAGGGGCAGAGAGGGAGAGAGAGGATCCCAAGCTCTCAGGGCTCATGACTCAGGGCTCGAACTCATGAAATTGTGAGGTCTTGATCTGAGTTGAAATCAAGAGCCGGACACTCAACTGACCGAGCCACCCACGTGCCCCCCAAATATATATATTTCCAATCCCGTCACAGTTAAATTTTGTCTTATTTGATTAACTGAAGTCCTTTTGTTTTCCCACTTCTGATCTCAACCCCATCCTCCAGCCCTGCCCCATTGCCCTAAAAGTATCATCGTGATTTTACATAGTAAATATTTATTGATGGTAAGGGCAGATTTATGTGGTTTTTAAGGTATATAAAATGTTCTTTCGCATGTGATTGTGCACCTGGGATTTTGGAAGTTTCTTACCTCACTTATTTTGAGAAACTATTCGTACCTGCTAATGCCTCCAAATTAAATTTCACCTTAAAGACTTATTTTTGTTGTCTGATGTGATGATTTATATGTAGCATAAGGTACCGATTTGGATTTTTGTGGATTTTGTGATCTTTATAGAGACAAACTCACTCTCATTCTCTTGTTAATGATAGATGGTTTTTAATCCACAGCTCCTCAACCAAAAGCAGCCCCAAGAACCTTTCTCCGTCCTAGTCCTGAAGATGAAGCAATATATGGGTATATCTTTCAGCCTCTCTCTCTTTTCCTTTCTCCTTCCACACACCTCAGTGTCCTTAACTGAAGTACAGAAGAATGGTGTTTTTTAACTGCAGATGGCAGTTTTGCATATAATGGGCCACCTTTAACCAACCTCTATTGTTAGTGTTTATGAGGAAGAGAAATAACTTGTAGGAAAAGAAAAATGTGGAATTTGGCAAACTTTGTAATGTTAACTTTGCTTGTCTACTTATCTGGCTGCTTTTCCAGAATGTGATTCTGAGTATTTGAGTTTGCCAAATTGGTAACTCTCAAATAGGTGAAATGTTGCTTAACTACAGGACCTTTTTAGGGTTGTAGTATCCTGACGATCCTAGCGTGTGGAGGGAGGATAGAAATGACACAGTGCTCTGCTCTGGATAATGAGAACCCGTGTAGTTCAGTGGTGGTAGAGAGGGGCAGCTCCTGGAGTAAGATCCGACCTTGCTGGACCCAGGTTGTGTCTCCATTTGGCAAGAATCCTGTGGTGGCCGCAAGCTTTCCTTTGGAAGAATCCTAAAGTGGGAGTGAGATGGCCTAGCCCTGCCTTTTGTTTGCTTTCTAATCTTGAATGAGTTTATGTAAACACCTGTATTTCTACTTATTAACCAGTTAAGTGGGCCTGCTGATGTTCATCTCACAGTCCCAAAAAAGATAAAGTGATAAAAACGAGAGATTTTTAATATGTAAATCTCTCCATAAATAGAAGAAATTCAATCTTTCACTAATGTTGTTCTCCTTCACAAAGAAAAATCTCCCATCTTTCTTTTCTAAAACTGAACCGATTGCAGTCCCAATACCAAAATGGTGAGGTTTCAGAAGGGAGACAGCGTGGGCCTCCGGTTGGCTGGTGGCAATGACGTTGGGATATTTGTGGCTGGCATTCAAGAGGGGACCTCTGCAGAGCAAGAAGGCCTTCAAGAAGGGGACCAGATTCTGAAGGTAGGAAAAGCCCAGCCCCGTTTCTAGACGTTACTGGGGAAGAGCTGATTATAAGGGAAGTGTCTAGCTCGTGAAAACGGACCAGTAGCAGGTTTGTTCGTGCTAAACATAAGTTCTGTTTCCCTGAATGGGCCCTGTCTTCTCAGTCCTGGAACCCAAAACTCATGCCCATGCCTGTGGGAATTTATAGTGTTTAAGACCCTTGCTAAGATTTTTATTAGTAAGCTTAACAAAAAGATTGAGATTCTAACTTAAGGCCTAGGAGGAAGACCTCTCAAAAGATCTTGCTAATGTTTGTTTTTTTTATTGATTCCCTGCCTGGTTGTCACTCTTAAGGCAGTGTGCTGAACTTGAACAAGGGTGGGTGTTGGCTTAGATCATCAGCCTGAATCCACTCCTAGCCTCTCATGAACCATGACCTTGGTTCAACCCTGACACTCAGGTTTCAGTATCTGTTAAATGGGGATGAGAATACCTGCCTTGCAGGGGCCCTGGAAGATTGGAATGGATAACACTCACAAGGCATTTAGCAGAGTTCCTGGCACAGAGCAGGAAGGTCAATGTCTGTTCTTCTCCCCACTGGAAAATAACAAGTTGCTGCCACTCAGGATGTTGTTTACATCTAAAATTGACCAGGAATGGGAATTTCTGGTTAATCAAATATTGGTCCTTTTAAAGTGACTATATATATGTTTATATAATCTACTACTTTTAGAAAACAATAAACTCAGCTTTGACATTTCATGAGATGCATATAATGTATTTTCCATTGGCTTCTGAATAAAGAATGTCAAATACCTCGTGACTCTGAAAATACAGGGAACTGTCTTCACTGGAATTTCTGCTTCTGTAAATTTGCATTTCTTATGAGTTTATTAGGGGGTCTGGTAAAAGTATCTAGGTTCAAAGGAGAGAGGAGAAAAAAAGTTGCAGAATTCCCAAGGAAGCAGGCAACAGAGCCCCAAAACAGGTGGTCCTCTTCCTTGGCTCTTGGCCTCACTGCGGTAGTTCAGATTTCATTTCTGGAGCAGATGAAGGGCAAAGCTTGATCATGAGCTTTGCTGAAGCTTTCCAGTGATATTCTAAACCTTCCTTGGCTCTGGTCAGGATCCTAGAAGACCAAGTATACCTGAGTGAACCTGGTGGTACCACGTGATCCTAGGAAATACCACTTACCAAGTGTTATCGATAAGAATCCCATCAGAGTGCCAGCTCATACCAATTTACTTTTGGGCTGATACCAAAGGAGAGAAAGCATTATTTCCTAACTAATGTGGGGCTATAGAAGTCAGGAATTTGGAAGCCTTTGCTCATGAAGGTTCAAGAATAAAATATTTTTGCATCCTTGGGTAAAAAAGATTTTGTGAATTTCCATGAAAACATAGTGAATTCACCCCAAGGCCTAATAAGCCTCTCTGTAAGTTGTTAAAGAGAGGAGAGTCATTTCCATGTGTAAAAGTCATGGTATGCAATGTTTATACTTAAGAAAGTGTCTTATTTTTTGTTATCACCCTAGTAAAAGACAAGAAGAAAACTATGGGAACCAGCTTTTTTTTTTGGGCAGTAATCCCATCTGAAGGTCAGACAATAGATGGTCCTCGTTCTTGGGCGCAAATAAATTTTCTGTTAAGGAGCTCTCAGCTCTACAAAAGGGTAAAAAAGACTTGAGCTCGCCTACTGGGGCAGAGAAGCCGCTATATAATCAAAAGCTGTAGCTGATACAGAATCCTTTTCAGGCTCACAGCAGACACGGCTAGTCCCCGTAGACTACTAAATAGATTAATGAAAGGGGATATTTCTTGGAGAGGACTGTACAACCTAACCTTCCAGTATCAAAGTGCTGTCCTGGCCTTTTTAACTGTAATTTGTTCCAGCATTCACGGCCAAATTGAATATGTGGGGAACTCTGTACATATACTAAACACTTTTCTTCTGCTGAGGGTTTTTTAAGTGGAGCTCTTCCCTTTGTAAAGATGGCAGCCTGACATGTGGAATGAACACACCAGTGTACTGTGGCAGGATATCTGCCTTATCCGTTAACAGAAGTATATGTTTTCATGTTTGGCATAACTCTTTGCTTATTATTTATCTGGTATGGTTCTTATTTCTCTTGCAGAAACTTTTATGGGATGGAAGAGAGAAAGAAACTCCTCTAAGTTTTTAAATGTAGCTACCATGTGTGATTTAATTTTGACCAGTGTAGTTTGTAGCTCGATGGAAGGTCAGTCTCACATGGCCATAGGATGGACAGATGGACCCTCAAGGTCTTCCCTCAAGCCCTATGGCCTTATCTCATTTAAATAAAATAAAGATGGGGTGCCTGGGTGGCTCAGTCGGTTAAGCATCTGACTTTGGCTCCGGTCATGATCTCGCGGTCCGTGAATTTGAGCCCCGTGTCAGGCTCTGTGCTGACAGATCAGAGCCTGGAGCCTGCTTCAGATTCTGTCTCCCTCTCTCTCTGCCCCTCCTCCACTTGCGTGCATGCTCTCTCTCTCTCTCAAAAAATAAACATTAAAAAAAATTTTTTAAATAAAAATAAAGGCATATAGAGTGCATACAAAAACATGTCGCCATATACAGACACAGGTGTAGATATGAAAATGGCACAAGAAAGGATTAGATTCTAAAATCTGATGATCCCTAATTAGGGGATAGAGAGATGGAATGACAGATACCCTAAATGATAAATACTGTTTCAAAGGAAAAGTTAATGGGATTGCTTTAGCAAGTTACTTTATTTCAAAAGCACCAAGTGTCAACCTAATGCCTGTTTTCACTTAATCATAAATTCCAATCTTAATTTAGGCTCAATGATTTTTTTTCAGTGATAAAGTAATAAAGACTTCCATAGTCCTCAATGACTGAAAAAAATTTTTCATAGGAATTCTGTGTCTTCTTTTTACTTCTATATTGTTAAAATATTAGGTACTTAAAAAAATTTTTTTTTTAATGTTTTACTTAGAGTCATAGTGGAAGAGGGGCAGAGAGAGAGGGAGACTGAGGATCTGAAGTGGTCTCTGTGCTGACAGTAGAGAGACCCTGATGCGGGGCTTGAACTTAAGAGCTGTGAGATTAAGACCTGAGCCAAAGTCCCATGCTTAATTGACTGAGCCACCCAGGTGCCCCTAAAATAATTTTTATATTTGCTTATTTTTGACTATTCTGTTTTAAAATGGTTTTAAAGGTACTGAACAAAGATTCCAAAATGTCTTTTTCTTTGTGCCACATTTCAGTTTTACTTGCTTTGTAACTTACCTTTCAAAAGCTAATTACTGTGTCCCCTCTTTGGTCGATGGGGGATAAATCCTTGCCAGAAGCTTAAATATATAAGTCTATCTATTAGGCTAATGGTCTGCCATTTAAGGCTAATGCTCTTCAGTTTCATAAACACATATTAAAAACCTTTTAGGTGACAGAACTTACAGGAGAAAGGTGGAATTGCATTTTTATTTTCAGGCTTTTATTTGAATCAATTTAAAGTGTTAATGCCTTAAGTTGGGCCAGCATTCTTGTTTTGCCATTAAACTCTACCATTCCCTATAGCATTACAGTTATGTTTCATAATTGTATATTACCTCCCTGACCATCTCTATGGGAGACTCAAAGAAGAGACAGACACACAAACATAATAAGAAGGTTTAATCTGATCCAGTGACAAATCCTTGATGGAATGGCCTATTTCTAAGGGACGATTGGCAGTGTGGGGAGGCAGGAGGGTATGGTGACTCACACAGCCTAGGCCCATAGGAGGTATTGGGAGGGTTTCTGTTGGGACACTAAGGACTTTTTTATATCTGGGATTTGCTTTGGGCAGGCCCTGATGAAAACAAAGAGACAAAAACTTAGGTGACATCTTTTTAAAAACCTCTTCTTCTTCTTGTTTTTTGTTTTGTTTTGTTTTGGTTTGGTTTTGTTTTTTGTGTGTTTTGTTTTTTTTTTTTCGGTTTGTTTTTCTGTTTGCCTTATCAGGTGAACACACAGGATTTCAGAGGGCTGGTTCGGGAAGATGCCGTTCTCTACCTGCTAGAAATCCCCAAAGGTGAAATGGTGACCATTTTAGCTCAGAGCCGAGCTGATGGTGAGCATGTTTGGTCATTAGTTTAATGCGGGGAGTGGGTGAAGGGAGGAAGGATGAGAGGTATCTTGGGACCAGAATAGGTAAGTCTAGGTATTAAAAACTGAAGTATATCTTCACACTCAATTTCTGAGTCATAGGTATGTGAAGAAAATTTGGGTACCATTTAATGTCCTACAGAAATGTCTTCTGTGCACCAACTGAAATCATTTTACCAGTTGTGTCAATTTGGAATAAAATTGCTTTTCTGAATAGTGATCTGTCCTTAAGTACTGCCTGGAGTTTATGGAGTTTCCATATGCAAGATACAAAGGGCCCCATCTGTGGATCAACTCCCACATTAATGCTTATCTGACAAGTTGCTATACCCTTATCTTGACAATGCAAGTCTGACAACTTGCTATACCCTTTCAGACTTCATTGTTCTCATCTGTAAAATGGGGGTTGATAGCATCTTCCCTGTCTGCTTCAGGGGTTGACTGGCAAGTATATTAGGGCTCTCTAAAGCAATAGAATCAATAGGATATATGTGTGTGTGTGTGTGTGTGTGTGTGTGTGTGTGTGTGTCTGTGTATAGATGTTTATTATAAGGAATGGGCTCACATGATTACGGAGGTTGGCCAAGTCCCAAAATCTGCAGGGTGAGCTGGCAAGTTGGAGATCCATGAGAGCCAATGATTTGGTTCCATTCCAAGTACAGAGGCCTGAGAACTGGGAGAGCTAATGGTGTAGTTACAGTCTGAAGGTTAGCAAGCTCACAACCCAGGAAGACCTGATGCTTCCATCTGAGTCTGAAAGCAGGAGAAAAGCCGATGTCCCAAAAGCTGATGTCCTAGTTCTAAAGTAGGAAGAGTTTGTTTTTTCTTACTCAGTGAAGAGTTCCCCTGTTTTATTCAAGCCGTCAACTGACTGGCTGAGGCCCACCACATGAGGAAGCGCAATCTGCTTTACTCAGTCTATTAATTTAAATGTTAATGTCCATTCCAAAACACCCTTAGTTACACACAGAATAATGTTTAACCAAACATCTGGGCACCCTGTGGCCCAGTCAGGTTGACACAAAATTAACCATTATGGTGACTCATGGAGTTAGCTTTCTGTCCTTGTTTGAGCCCTGATTCCCATAGGGTTTGTTTACTGAGTTTACTAAATGAAGAGAAGTAAAAAGGGTGATCAGGGATAGGAGAAGCTGGTAACTGTGAAGCAGAATGCAACATACAACAATGCTTTTGTTTTTCAGTGTATAGAGACATACTAGCTTGTGGCAGAGGGGATTCGTTTTTTATAAGAAGCCACTTTGAATGTGAGAAGGAAACTCCACAGAGCCTGGCTTTCACCAGGGGGGAGGTCTTCCGAGTGGTAGATACGCTGTACGATGGCAAGCTGGGCCACTGGCTGGCCGTGAGGATCGGAAATGAGTTGGAGAAAGGCTTAATCCCCAACAAAAGCAGGTATCAGAGATCATACACTCTCATACACCTCTCCTAAGTCTTCCACAAATCAATACAGTCCCTTCCCTGCTCAAAAAGGAAGCACCTGTAACTTCATCATTTGTCATTGTGTCCTCTCCCATCACCTATTCCACCTATTCTTATTTATGAGGTGTGGCCTGGGACCGTGAGATACCCACTAAATGGTCTGCTGTACTTAGTTAGCATCATGTGGTTGGCTGTTGCACCTGGCTGGTGTTTCAACGGTTTCCCGGGGAGTGCCTGCTACCTTGCGTAGCCTACAAGCAGATTACCAAGTGGCTGTAGCAAACCAACACGCCTCTCAGAGACAGGTTGCCCTTGTCCGCTGTTGGGCCCGCATCCTTGGACAGGGCTGATCTATCCCAGTTAACACTTGTTGGTTGGCTGACTGGGGAAAATAGTGAAGATGATTATACTTTGGCCGGGATTTTAGTTATGTTTATTGTATTCCATCCTACCAGAATGAGCCAAGTTTATTGTGTTCTGAGCTATTTCTGGTAGGTTTTCTGTGCACCCAACCGTTCTCTGCTTCCACTGTGTGGAGAATGTCCCCACGTTTCCCATTCTGTGAAACCTCTTCGGTGTCAAGCTGCATCTTCTCTATTCCAAGTTCATAAGCAGTATTGACTAGACTTGGTTAATTTTAACTTCATTTGTGCATTTTCTGGCTTTTGAGATTTACTTCCTGTGGTTTTTTTCTCTCAGAGCTGAACAGATGGCCAGTGTTCAGAATGCCCAGAGAGACAATGCTGGGGACAGAGCAGATTTCTGGAGAATGCGCGGTCAGAGATCTGGCGTGAAGAAAAACTTAAGGAAGAGTCGGGAAGATCTAACAGCCGTTGTGTCAGTTAGCACCAAGTTCCCAGCCTATGAGAGGGTTTTGCTGCGAGAAGGTGAGGAAGCTAAGTGGGGCCTAAGGAAATGATCTGACTGGGCTCTGAGCCTGTTTTTCTTCATTTTCATACTGTAACAGTCAGGTTCAAACTTACCATACCACTTAGACTAATGCCAGGTTATAGTGTTGGAATCACACTCAAACATGAAATAAAATTTCCAAAAAAGTGAGCTGTGCCAACTCTTGCATGGAGGTGTATTTCCACATCTTATGTTATTTAATTTTTTTAATTTTTGGGGGGGTGGAGGGGCAGAGAGAGAGAGGGAGAGAGAATCCCAAGCAGGCTCCAGGCTTAGTGAATAGCCTGATGCAGGGTTTGATCTCATGACCCTGAGATCATGACCTGAACCGAAACCAAGAGTCGAAAGCTTAACCCACTGAGCCACTTGGGCGCCCCTTCAGTTATTTCTTCTGATACTACCATTCAAAAGTTTTTATATATTGCCTATAGTACAGGTTTTTTTTTAAGTGTTTATTCATTTTTTGAGAGAGAGAGGGAGAGCACGAGTGGGGGAGGGGGGAGAGAGGGAGACACAGAACCTGAAGCAGGCTCTAGGCTCCGAGTTGTCAGCAGAGAGCTTGAGGCGAGGCTCGAACCCATGAACCATGAGATCGTGACTTGAACTGAAGTCAGATGCTTAACTGACTGAGCCACCCAGGTGCCCCAGTAAACTTTATCTTTGACACTAGGGAGGGGAGTAAAGGCATATTCTTCAGGAAAGAACAGGGCTGAGGTGAGGGAGGGAGGGAGGGAGAGCACACCATTTCTTTTTTTAATCGTGTTCATCACTAGCCTATAAAATACTTTGGCTTCTTATCTTAATAGCTGAGGAAATGTGTTTCCATGGCCTTTCTTGTCTCATTTCAGCTGGTTTCAAGAGACCTGTGGTCTTATTTGGTCCTATAGCAGATATAGCACTGGAAAAGTTGGCAAATGAGTTACCTGACCTGTTTCAAACTGCTAGTAAGTCTGTTGGTGATCTTTTCCTCCCCAAATTTTCAGTTTGAGAAATATCTAATATAAAGGAAAAATGGAAAAAAAGGAGAATACCCACATACCCTTCACATGCAGTCACTGTCACTAGTCAGAAAGTTTGCTATATATCACCCCTACCACAGACACAGATACACACTCTTAAAATTTTCTTTTGAGCCATTTGAAAAGTTTAAGTTGTAGACGTTGTAACATTTTTTTAGCCACATGAGTCTCCTCAGAACAAGAGCATTCTTCTATACAGTGACACTGCCAAGAAATTTAACACTGATAAAACCATCCTGTTTAGTATATATTGTTTTTATGTCTACAAAGACAGAAGTAGCCTCCTCTTTCTACTTTATTTTCTAACATTGATACCTTGCAGAGTCCAAGCCCCTTGTCTCACCTGTGGGACTGTCTGCTTCCTCATGAGTAGATTTCAATTTAAGAGGTGGTGTGAGTGCTTCTTGTCTCTCCTTAGGGTGGCACCTTATGTCAGACTGATGGAGTCTCTGATTTTGATTTCTAAAAAAGTTGATTAGCCCCTTGTTTTTGCTTTTGCAGAAACGGAACCAAAAGATGCAGGATCCGAGAAATCCAGTGGAGTGGTGCGGTTAAATACTGTGAGGCAAATCATTGAACAGGTGAGGAAATTCATCTGAAGGCCATGTTGTCGGAAGGAATCAGCTCATGGTTTGCTGGAGTCTTTTTTAGGACAGAGTCTGTTTTTAAGAATCATTAAATGTTAACTGTAAAAAATAAATATAAATGTAAGCTGTTGCATTGTGTGGAAACCAGGTGATGTTCTGTGGCAGTGACGTACTTTTTCAGAGTTCTCAACATTATACCAGATAACCTGTTAATTCATTTTCTCAGCAGTTCCAATAGACGAGTAGTATTAAAGTGGACATAACGTGGAGGAAAACATTCTGCTTTTGGATTTAAATTGACAAGTTTTATCTGATGCAGCCTTTACTTAAACTCTTTGCTGCTATATGATTTTACATACACAACTTTGATGTAACTTTTCTCCATTTCTAACAGGATAAGCATGCACTTCTGGATGTGACTCCTAAAGCTGTGGACCTGTTGAATTACACTCAGTGGTTCCCGATTGTGATTTTTTTCAACCCAGACTCCAGACAAGGTGTCAAAACCATGAGACAGAGGTTGAATCCAACGTCCAACAAAAGTTCTCGGAAGTTATATGACCAGGCCAACAAGCTTAAAAAAACCTGTGCACATCTTTTTACAGGTAAGTGAAATTTAAAATGTTGTCTCTTTGTTCCATGGTGGAAAATACAGAATTAAAGAATGGAAGAACCAAGAAAATAATACGAAAAAAGAAGAATAATCTGAAATCCTATTCATGACTCCTTGAAAAGAAGTTAATCCTATAAAATGAGTTTGTGAGACTCAGTGAGTGTGTATATTTAAATTTGACTAAAAACGATCATAAAGATCTATGACATTGCAAAAATTGGTCATTTTGATGAGGTCCAAATTTTTGTGTGGACTGTAGGCTAGTGATTGAGCCCAGTGCACCACTAAACACCCCCAACTCTATATAGCTTGTATTGTTCTCTACTTACCATGCATGTGTGCAGTAATCGAGTGGTAGGAACTTGGTTTCATTATTTAAAAAGGTCCCCAAAATAGAAACTTGAACACTCTGGGTACTGAATGATATTCTATTACTTCCATTTTTAAGATAAATGATACTGTGATTATGTTTAAAAATAAAGAGTCTTTATCTTGTAGGAATGTATACTAAATAAAGTATTCATGGATGACCCTAATATATATTTATAGATGACCTAATATCATGCCTAGCATTTGTTTAAATGATCTTTGGTGAGGAGAGTGGGTGGGGATATTAACAAGAGTTGATAGTTGTTGAAGGTGGGTAATGTAGACATGGAAGTTCATGTTCTCTCTACTTTGTATATGTTTAAAATTTTATATCATAGAATATTAAGTTCCTGAAATGAAGACCTACTGCTATTATTCCTTAAAAAATAATCTAAGAACATAGCATGTTTTAGTAACTGAATATATGCCATACCTACATACGTGACTAGTTCTGTGAATGCAGTATAATTCAGGGTTTAAAAGGGTTGTATGAAGTTTTTGGTCATGTGGTTTTGTGGGAGCAACGTGAGGAGACTGTTATGGATAGAACATCCTTCACGCAATGATAGCTCTTTTGAGTTCAGTGCTGCTCACCGTCTACTTGTCATTTTTAGCATATCTGACACTGGGGAAGGGGGGTAGATAGATGTATGTCCACATTAGACTCTTGTTTTATTTTCACTGGCTTTTCTTGTTAAAAATATGCGCTATTTATCACTATGGCGAAGTGCTGTAACTGAGAGGTAATTTAGCCAAATGCACAGGAGAGTGGTCTATCATAAAATTTTTTTTTTAATGTTTATTTTAGAGAGAGAGAGAGAGAGAGTATATAAGTGGGGAAGGGGCAGAAAGAGAGGGATACAGAGGATCTGAAGTGGGCGCTTCACTGATAGCAGAGAGCCTGATGTGGGGCTCGAACTCACGAACCTTGAGATCACTACCTGAGCTGACGTTGGACACTTAACCGACTGAGCTACCCAGGTGCTCCATAAACTGGGTTTTTTTTTTTTTTTAATGTAGAGTCTTAAGAGCTTGGGCTTTCGATACATTCATACTCATCTTTCCTCTTGTTTTTACTACTGCTACTAATAGTAATAATGTAATTAATAATTATTATCACTTTTTATTATAGCAGTAGCTAACATTGGTATAGCTTTTCATGTGTGCTTATTGGACCGTAAGAAAAGCCAGGTGACTTCTACAGGGTCACACATTGAATGGCGGGGCCCAGAAGAAACTGATGTCTCTGTGTGTCCAATATTCTATATGTTATAGCACAGATGTATTTTTAATGCTGAAAGGGGTCATATAGCGTAATTCCTCTGTTTAACAGATAATTAGTCCATTTAACCAAGAGCTATATCATTATGAGTGATATTAAACCTACCCCCACTTCATCCCCACCCCCGCCTTTGCTTCAGTCCATTGAATAGCTAGGGGCTTGCCTTAGAGTTGAATTTGGAGTTCATGTGAGGATATGAGACATCAGGGAGGGAACTCATGGGTTGTGGAGGAAGAACCAGGCTGCAGGAGGCTGGACAAAGGGAGGGCCATGGTAGAAGAAAGCCAGTGACTCTAGGGCCCTCTCTTTATCTGGCTGTGAGTGGGTATCATTTGCTCTTTGGAGCACAGGCATAATCACACTAGCTGGCTGTGTCTGAGGATCCGTAGGACCTCATGTGTGTAGAAAGGTTTAACAGTTCCTTATTCGGCTCCACTAATGGATGATGAGATTCTTGAAGGCAGGGACTGTACATTACTCTGTGTACCGAAGGTCAGCATAAGGCCTAGCAAACGGGCAGGGCATTGACATTTGTAACTTAGATCTGCCTTTGGGATACCAAACTATTTCTTGCCTAAAGCTCATTAAGAGTTTGAAGGTTTAGGATAACTAAAGTCAGAGGCTGGAACGGAAATAAGATACTAAGCCTCCAGTTTCATCTAGAACTTTGTAGTGGCCATGAGTTGCCAACCTCTCTAACATGGAATTCTGCAGTCTTCAGGACAGATGGAACAGGGTGCTGAATGACTTTTACCAACAAGCCCCAGTTTTCTACCAAATGGCCTCTTACAGTATTCTTCCAGACTTCCAAGTTTGAGTCTTGAAAGCCGCATGGATGGTCTCACTAAATGCTTTCTATTCCCCGTGTCTCTGTCAGCCTGACCAGGTTGTGGCCTGATTGTGTGCACGATGGCTAGAATCAAAGGTTTTTTTAATGATTTTTAATTGATGGCATTTTTTTGAATGTATAAGTAAGAATAATCGAACTGTTCTGAACACCCCAATTCAAAAATCCAGGGTTATGTTGCAGGTAGACTCCCCACAGTCAATATCCTTCTTTTCCCTGTTGCATTGTAACAAGAAAGTCCCATTTCCCACAGATGAGTATTTAATTATGACACTATTAAAATGACTCCCCTTGCAAACTCACGGTATTCCTCAGTTAAGTGGGGATGACAAGGAAAGATTTATTTTGAGATTTGCCCCAAAGCAAGTTAATTTTCAGTATAAGTTAAAATGTTAGGCTGCCCTTTTTTCCCATTTAAAAATTTTTATTCTAGAATGCATTTCTGTGTACTTGTCACAAAAATGATTTTTCAAACATGAAGTTTGAATTGCATGTTTTCTTGAAATTCCTGAAGCACTCAGTTCATGGTTTGAAGACCAATGAAATGGAACTGTGAACTGAGACCCAAACAGGGCCACCATTTCTGTGAAATCATGGGGATTTTTTTAAAAAAAATACCACATGATAATCTAACACTTTTATCAACTTCCCCAGGTTTCAGTAATGTGAAATTTGTACAGTTCAGGCCTGGGACTTTGGAAGTACTGAACAAAGGCTACTGATTATTGTTAGTGACATTACTTTATACGTATTTTATTATCTTTCAATATTCCATGTTTAAAAAAAAAGTTCATGTCATTATACAGTGTTTGCAAAGGCTTGAGGGGAAAAGTGAGTCCTGTACCAGGTGAAGGAACCCAAACTACAGTAGCCAAGCCAGTTCTTGGTTTCCAGAGGGAAGGCAGAGCCTGGAAACCACAGGAAGCAGATGGAAGATGCTGTACTCTCTGGCTGGACACCTTGGTTGACGGTTGCTCGTTTAGAGGGGGTCTCTGCCACATGAATAAGTTTGTTGGAATTTAATTTATGTACCCTACAATTCACCCATTTAAAGTGTACAATTCAGTGGTTTTTAGTATATTCAGAACTGTACAGCCATCACCATAACCAATTTTAGAATGTTTTTGTCACTCCAAAAAGCCCAGTATCCTTTAGCAGTCATTCCCAATTTCTCCCTACCTGTCCAGCCTTACATGCCACCTTTTGCTGTTGCAGTTGGCACTTCCCAGCAATCTCCTTGGCTGGGGAGAGAATAATGACCATACTCGTGCCAGGGCTGGGAACAGATGCTCTCAAAATTCCAGGACTCCCAGCCAAGACAGAGACTGAATACACATTCTTCCAATATCGCACTGTTTGGAGTTTGAGAGATGTATTAAGCCTATTCAAGTAGATACAGGCCTCGTCCAGAGATTGGGAGCAACAGGAATTAACTAAAATAATGTAGCACATAATAATGCTAAAAGAATGTGCAAAACCTAATGAGCAAAAGCCAATAGTAAACTAAAGGTACTTGATTGCAAGAGAAGGCAACATCCTGTTTTAACCACCTGTTAAAAGGGGGTCAAGTGCATGAACTGGATGGTACCAACTTAGTCTGTGTTACTTTTATGTGGGTCTTAGGAAATTAGCCACTATGAAGTTGTTTGATTCAGTGTGAATTCAATGAGAGGTATTATGACTTTTTCATTTTATTAGGAGGCATGAACATATCTTCTGCATTTCACAAAAGACCCTTTAACTTTAGGTTTTTCTTGTGATAAATACAGATTGTATTCATCTCAACTCCAACATAAAGCTCAAAAAGCAGTTTAATATACACATTTCCTGCAAACCTCTCATTTTGCTTCTGGGGTGTGTAATCTCACTTCCACATGCAAGTACTATGGCATCATATTTTACCCAAGAACACAATAATCTTTGCAAAGTACCATGATAAGGATACAAAAGTTCAAGGAATCAAGTTAATTTTGCTTGAGTTGTGCAATGTATCGGTTTATTCTAATGCTATACACAATGGATGACCAAGGAAATTATAAGCTCATTCAGGATTTTCCAAGGTCAGTGTTAGAACTTCTTAAATGAAAGAATGGTATGGGTTATTAGGAAGAAAACTTGAAGTGCAGTTGCTTACAGATTGCTTAATGGGGTTTTTTTGGGCTATATATAGAGAAGTACGCAGACTTCAGGATAGATGGATCGGGGGCCTAACAAATTTTACCAGTAAGCCCCAATTTTCTTTGGGGTGCTACACATAATGCCATAGCCTTTAATAAGAGGCTATGGCATAGTTTAAAAAAATCCTAATATACCTGCACTCTGATCACTTTAGGCCCAATTTATTATTCTGGAGCAGTTTGCTCTATCAGTTTATCCCTGTTAGGTTCATAAATACATAACTGCTGGAGAACGAATGCATATGTTTTACTTGATTGGTATTTTATATCTGTTTTTATTAAAATTTTTTTTTAATGTTTATTTATTTTTGAGAGAGACAGAGACAGAAAGAGAGAATGAGCAGGGGAGGGAGACATAGAATCTGAAGCAGGCTCCAGGGTCTGAGCTGTCAGCACAGAGCCTGATGTGGGGCTTGAACTCATGAACTGCTGAATCATGACCTGAGCCGAAGTCGGACACCTAACCAACTGAACCACCCAGGCACCCTGTTTTTATTTTTTTTTAATGTTTATTTATTTATTTTGAAAGAGGGAACAAGTGCAAGTGGGGGAGGGGCAGAGAGGGAGAGAGTGACTCACAAGCAGGCTCTGTGCTGACAGCCCCACATGGGGCTTGATCTCCTGAACCGTGAGATCATAACCTGAGTCAAAATCAAGAGTTGGATACTCAACTGACTGAGCCACCCAGGTGCCTCATATCTGTTTTTAGATGGGCTGTGTTGTGCGGTGGCTAAGGCCATAGGCTCTAAAAGCAAACTTCTGAGTTTGTATCTAGGTTTTTTTCAGTTGTTTGGTGTGAGGCCTTGAGCTACTTTTCACTGTTGTGCCTCAATTTTTCTTCTGTAAAATGGGGCCAATAGCTATACCCACCTTGCAAGGTTTTGATAAATAAAAAATGAGTAAGGTATTTGGAAAAGTGCTTGGTCTATCCGTAGTAAGTGCTGTTACAGGAGATATATTTTGTTCTGAATAGAAAATGTATATTCCTTGAACATACACCTATAGATTTTGGTTAATCTGTAGGTATATTCTAAAATGTTAAAGCCTATCAAAATGATACACATTTTGATAACATTAAATGTTACCTTCAGTTTTTTATTGGTGATATGCAACAGTAAATTGGTATATGTTTTGCTTCTTTGTAACATATATGTCTATGTAATGATCTTTAAGATACTTTTATATTTGGCTTAGATGTGTTATCCTTGCTCCTAAAAACGTAATTATTAAAAACATACTTTCTAAAGGTAGCCTTTCTGAAAAACAGACATTCTGAAAAGAAAGAAATTCAATTTTAGCTTTATAACATCTGTCTGTAATATAAACTCTCAATAGGTGGACTGGTAATGGTTTTAATTACATTTGACTAAAGGGATTTATTGTTCAAATATATGCAGATTTTCTCTTGGATTTGTCAAGAGTTTTAATTCGTATATGACAAAAGAATAAAATGAGGTCAAATAGCATTTTTTTTTTTAAATTTTTTTTTTTTTTAATTTTTTTTTTTTTTCTTTTTCAACGTTTTTTTTTTTATTTATTTTTGGGACAGAGAGAGACAGAGCATGAACGGGGGAGGGGCAGAGAGAGAGGGAGACACAGAATCGGAAACAGGCTCCAGGCTCCGAGCCATCAGCCCAGAGCCCGACGCGGGGCTCGAACTCACGGACCGCGAGATCGTGACCTGGCTGAAGTCGGACGCTTAACCGACTGCGCCACCCAGGCGCCCCATCAAATAGCATTTTTAATAAACATTGCTATGGAAGTAGATGCAAACCTTTTGTTTACGTTTCTGTAGCTACAATCAACCTGAATTCAGCCAATGATAGCTGGTTTGGCAGCTTGAAGGACTCAATTCAGCATCAGCAAGGAGAAGCAGTTTGGGTGTCTGAAGGAAAGGTATGTGGCATAGATATTCTGCTATGAGGTGAGAGTCCACGTTCTGAATCTTTTCTCAGGAGGGTAGTGAATGTAGTAAAACTATGCCCACTTGAAGTGATTCCAACATCTGTGCTAATCAGATTTGAAATTCTATAAATTCTCTGAAAACGTAGTAAAATGAAGGGACTTTTCCAAGAAAAGTAGAATGTGATGTATGTGACCCTACATTCACTTCCCTTTTACTTTTAACGTAGTAACTAGTGTTGTATTCCAAGCACACTAATCAGAGCTTACAAGATCTTGTGCTGAGCTCCATCCACAGCTTACTAAGTACACGGGAAACTCAGCATGAGGGGGAAAGGTGAGGGTGAGAATCATGGAGAATATGGTTAAAAATTAATTTAAAAAGGGAAAGCTAGCTGAGTTGGAGTCATTTGCTTAGAAAGAAGATTGGCAGAGAATGTGTCCTAGGAATTTGAGTAGGTTGATAAGAGGGTGCTAGGAAGCTTGTGTAGGCTTCTAAAATTGGCTAGCTTCTCATCTATGCAGGTAGTTTGCCCACAGTTTTACTGCAGGGAGGAAGCAAAGAGATTATGTAATTTCCTGTGGTTCTAAGGACCTTTGGTGCTAGTATTCTGTAGTCCAGCTGAATCGAACCAGTTTGTGAGACGTCAGAGGTATGATTTTGTTGTGGAACTAATTAGATTGTTGAGTGCTAGTCTTGCCCTTAGGAAACTGCATGTTTAGTCAAGGTGTCTAGCATCTTCTGAGTGTTTATAGCCTGCTGAGGCTCCCTAGAACCTCTTTTGTGAGAACAGGTTGAACAGGACATAGCTTCCTTCCTCAAGGATTTGAGAATCGAGTGAATGAGTGGAGACATATGCAACACCAGGCAGTGTGCATTTATTACTAGTAGACAAGTATTAGCAGAAAAAGCTGGAAAGTAGCCAAATTCTGGAAGAAAAGTACAACAATCTGAGGAAGCACGGCTCAGTAATGGTAGAAAGGATGGATGGTAGTAAGGCTAGATAGGGTGGAGGGTTCCAAGTTTGAGTCCCTGCACAAAAAATTAACATAATAATCTAAAGCCAAGTGATTTCAAGAAAATAAAGATGACTTCCCTTCCTAGAACATGTCAGGTTTCAGTCACTTGGCTGTGCCCTTGGGAATTTTCTTGAGTCCCCACTCCCAGGAGCCATGTCGACCCCACTGACCCTCCGAAACAAATTCCTCTAGATGGAAGGGATGGATGATGACCCTGAAGACCGCATGTCCTACTTAACTGCCATGGGCGCGGACTATCTGAGTTGCGACAGCCGCCTCATCAGTGACTTTGAAGACACCGACGGCGAAGGAGGCGCCTACACTGACAATGAGCTGGATGAGCCAGCTGAGGAGCCACTGGTGTCTTCCATCACCCGCTCCTCGGAGCCGGTGCAGCATGAGGAGGTGAGGTGAGGCAGGCCACAGGCTGTGAGGCCATGGGCAGGAAAAAGAGGTTCTGCTGTTTCACTTGGATTCTTCTGGACAACTGTTTATTCAGGGTGCTGTAGAAGGTATTCCTAAGAGTTGGAACAGATGACTTCTAGGGAGTTTCTTATTCTAAGTCAGTGCCTGCACGATAGCATTTGTGGTCCATGGGAAAGCCGGACAGGAACTTAGCGCTGGGAGAGGTTGAGGGATCAGCACTCATCACACTGATGTTCTCAATCAAGATGGATACACTGAACAATTTTATGTGCCAGCTGTCCAAATTACAAGTGGAACATTATTTTTTTATAAATACAATTTTGCTGTATTTACTTGTAACCTTTGATTAGGTCTCTCTGTACTTTTAGGTATCCTTGCTTTTTCTTACCCGTCCTACCTTTAACCTTTCTAATCCTGCCAAAACTCCTGAGTGTTTCCCCATCAGTTTCCTTCTCTCTTGTATTTCAATTTCTAAATTGAGTTCATGGTCAAATATGTATCTGATCATGTGTACTGTGCATCCACTGGCCAGTGAATAGACAGCTTCTGTGATCCTGGAAATCATGTCAACAGGCACTAAGGATCAATTAGCAGTTGCACCTCAGATACATTACGTCAATGTAGATGAGGTTATCCATATGCTTGAATAGTTATTCTTGTCATCTCTTTAGCAAGTTAGCTCATTTTGGTAAATGACTTTATTTTTGATGAAATAAAATTACAAACAAACAAACAAAAATGTTGAAGGGGGATAAAACCTACCATGGCCAAAAAATTAGTATATACCAGTGGACAAGTTATAAAGAATAATTTAACTCCTGAATGTCTGCAGTTATAGATGTGCTAATGGTTAAAATATTAATAGCTATAAGTGACCAAAGAGATTTTAGACTTTAGGAAGACTTTGGGGGTGGGGGATTATTTTAAAGGAAGAGACTACACCAATGGATGTAACTAGTTTAAAAAAAGTATCTTAAGCATTTACTAATGGGAATATGCTGGTATCTGCCTTTTCAGTAAAGAAGCATTGGGTCAGTGTCTCAATTTATGCCAGTTATGAACCTCAACTTCTGAACTTTTGCAAATTGGCAGAACTCCAGCAAAGCAGATGAATGTTTTCTCTTCTTTGCTGGGATGTTCTTGTTGTGAATGAACCTTTATGTCTTGTAGAGCATAAGGAAACCCAGCCCAGAGCCACGAGCTCAGATGAGGAGGGCTGCTAGCAGAGATCAACTTAGGGACAGTAGCCCACCCCCAGCATTCAAGCCAGAACCACCCAAGGTATGTGGCTGGGAAGCCCACGTTGGGGAGGAAGAAGAAGAAGCAGATACCCCGACAGCTTCCTGCATAGCCAGGGAAGAGCACACACCATAAGATGGCATTGAATTATGTTTCTGACTCACACTTTCTGTTAAAATGTGTCTTTTGATTTGTGGGTGAACCCCAAAGTGAGGGAAGAGCAAAAAGAAGGAAAGGTAGTTTTAGGAGAACATACTGTTTTAAGACTGTTATTTTATTTACTTATTCACTTATTCATTCATGCATTCATTCATTTTATTTTTTATTAAAAAAGTTCCTTGTAGCAAGAATAAAAGTTTGACAAATAGTGAATGCCCAGAAGCACCAGTTTCAGGATCTGTTTTTCTTTTTGAGTTAGTTTTCTGCCCACAATTTAGATAAACCAGAAAGTCCCTATTGATAGTTTGCTGAAGAACACAATTACCACCACTGTTTATTATGCCTCTCATTATGAGGGCAGCTTAACTAATTAATTAATTAATTAATTTATTTATAGGTAGGTTTCACACCCAGCACAAAGCCCAATGCGGGGCTTGAACTCACAACCCTGAGGTTAAGACCTGAACTGGATCAAGAGTTAGATGCTTAACTGACTGAGCCACCTAGTGCCCCTCAGCTTAATTTATTTTTAAATTAAATAGTTTCTCAGAACAGAATTAGTGTAAGAACATACAGTACATGTCATATAATATTTTTACCCCTTTCTGAATCAAATCTATAAAAACAGGCTTTTCCTTTAGTATAACCCAATAAAACTTCTCCATTTAACTCAATACTTTAGATAGGAAAAAAGTAATCACTGATTGTGTGAGTTGTCAGAAATAGTGACCTCATAAAATATATCACTGAAAATGTACAAGCAGGCCTAGGATCGAAGTATGAAGATGGAGCGGCCATTAGCATCGTTTGCTACCTTTCCCACTCCAACCTCCAGTCTCCTACGTGGCTGGACATGGGCCTCCCCTCTGGACTAGGGCATGCACCCTCAGGATCCCACTCTTCAATCCTGAACCCCCTTGACTTGTTGTGAAGTCTTCTCCAAGATACTGATCACTGATCTTAATCTCCTCTAGTACAAAAGTAGGTCTGCTCTGCCTCTATACTTGCAGGCCTCCCAGCCCTTCCCCAACATCCTCTTGGTTTCCTAGAGTTCTAAATACTCTTTTGTAGGAAGCAAGGTAGGGCTCAGGATGCCCACCCAGTGGCTGTTTGTCCTGTAGTATTTGATTCCTTGTCAGAATGGTATTTGTTGACCACCTCTGGAAACTGATTAGGAAATGGGAGTGTATTAAATCACTAATACAGATTTGAAAGTAAACTGAAAACCCAAGGTAAAAACGTGTTCATTGTTCTCTTCAGGCCAAAACCCAGAACAGAGAAGAATCCTTTGACTTCTCCAGATCCCATGAATATAAGTCAAACCCCTCAGCTGTTGCTGGTAATGAAATTCCTGGGGCATCTACCAAAGGTTATCCTCCTCCTGTTGCAGCAAAACCTGCCTTAGGAAGGTCTATACTGAAGCCCTCCACTCCTGTCCCTCCTCCAGAGAGTGAGGAGGTAGGAGAGGGCAGTGAGGAGCAAGATGGCACTCCCAAGTCTGTCCTGGGCAAAGTAAAAATATTTGAGAAGATGGATCACAAGGCAAGATTACAGAGAATGCAAGAGCTCCAAGAAGCACAGAATGCAAGGGTAATTATTTAAAAAAAAAAAAAAAAAATTTTTAATGTTTTATTTACTTTTGAGAGAGAGAAAGACAGAGTATTGGGGGGGTGGGGGGAGGCAGAGAGAGAGACACACACACATACAGAATCTGAAGCAGGCTCCAGGCTCTATCAGCACAGAGCCCGAAGTGGGGCTTGAACTCGTGAACTGTGAGATCATGACCTGAGCTGAAGTTGGACACCTAACCACCTGAGCCACCCAGGTGCCCCACAAGGGTAATTATTTTTAAACCCCTAAATCATCTTAGCATGTCAACAGCAAGAATGTTCAGTTTCATTTCATGTAATGATTTGAGTCCTTTTTCCACTGCCACCAACATGAAAGGAATGTCCACATGCATGATACCACAGGCACCTCCTGTGTGTATGTCATTTCCAGACTGCCAGCTATCACTGTAGCCCTTTTTCTTCTAATCAAGAAAGCCTAACAATACAGGTGAGTAAGATTATGCTTTTCACACTTCAGAACTTTGTATCAGGTTCTGGAATGGGCAAGTAGGACAAGACAATCAGTGCCTCTCTGAAGTTATTTTTCATTAAAACATTTGTTATATTTGTTCAGTAACTGAATTTTATTTTTTAAAAATATTTATTGATTTGCGAGAGATAGAGTGTGAGTGGGGGAAGTGCAGAGCGAGAGGGAGACAAAGGATCTGAAGCAGGCTCCAGGCTCTGCGCTGACAGCAAAAAGCCTGACGTGGCTGAACTGTGAGATTATGAACTGAACTGTGAGATTATGACCTGAGCTGAAGTTGGACGCTTAACCGACTGAGCCACCCAGGTGCCCCTTAGTAACTGAATTTTAATTTGCTCCCAGATTTACCATAGAAATCAAGGAAACCTTAGAAGCTAAAATTGAAAGCCCCATGGATTGTACTTTTTGATACTGTTTGAATTTTTGTGCCATATGCACATCTAACCTTTCAAAAGTTAAAGAAGAATTTAGGTAAGCATATTCTGCCTAGTGGATATGGGAGAGTTTTTTTTAAGTCTGTCACAACAGCAGTAGTGCTTCTGAGCATTTTTCTTATCCCCCCCCCTTTTTTATGTTTATTTATTTTGAGAGAGAGAGAGAGAGGGAGGGAGTGCGTGAGCTCAAGTGGGGGAGGGGCAGAGAGAGACAATCCCAAGCTGGCCCCGCACTGTCACTGTAGAGCCCAATGCAGGGCTCGATCTCATGAACCATGAGATTGTGACCCAAGCCCAAATCAAGTGTAGGATACTTAACCGACTGAGCCACCCAGGCACCCCATTTTTTTTTCCATTTCAACTATTTTTTTAATGTTTTTTATTTATTTTTGAGAGAGAGAGAGAGCGTGTGCGCATGAGCGGGGGAGGGACAGAGAGAGATGGAGACACAGAATCAGAAGCAGTCTCTGAGCTGTTAGCACAGAGCCCAACCTGTGCTTGAACTCAGAAAACCAAAAGATCATGAACTGAGCTAAAGTTGGACATTTAACCAGCTAAGCCACCCAGGTGCCCCATTTTTCAATTATTTTTATGCAATCATCACCACCATCCATCTCCAGGACTTTTGAATCTTCCCTAGCTGAAGCTTTGTACCCATTATACATCAACACCCTGTTACCCCTCCTCCTATCCCTGGTGATCACCATACTACTTTCTGTCTTCATGAATTTAACTACTTAGGAACCCCATATAAATGGAATCATACAGTATTTGTCCTTTTGTGACTGGCTTATTTCACTTAGGAAAATGTCCTCAAGGTTCATCCGTGTTGTAGCATGTGGCAGAACTTAAACATTAGGCCATTATATACAACCATAAAAACCAGAGAGTTGCTTCTATTTTTCCTTTTGTACGAAAAATGGGATTGGAAAATGGGACCAGCCAGAATCCAGCAAGCCACCCAGCAGTCATTCATTCTTTCTTTTTTTGTTCTTTTTTCTCACCCTTAATTCCCACAGATTGAAATTGCTCAGAAGCATCCTGATATCTATGCAGTTCCAATTAAAACACACAAGCCAGACCCTGGCCTGTCCCAGAATACAAGGTAAGGGCTGCTCAGCAGTATAGGTCTAAAAAGGGGGCTTGTCTAGGACGTGGACTCCTAAGAAAGAATTCTTCCCCACATTTCAATGTAACAAGGAGATTTTTTTTTTCCTGGTGAACTATTTACCTTACTTACTCAGTCAAGTTTAATTGTAAACATTATACAATCAAAATTTCATAGAAATTTTGCTTGTGTACTAACACCGACAAAATGTAATCACTGACACTTCAAAGTAGTCCCCTTTGACACACTGCAGGTTAATTGTATTAGGATAGCACACGAGCAAAATTCCTGGGGCTTAAACACTAATTGTTTTGTCACTAATATATTTTGGCTCTTAATCAAGCTCCTTAACTCCTTTGTATCACATAGCAAAGTCAGGCCACTTATACTGAACTGTGGTCTGAAGGGAAGGTGACAATCAGTTGACCAGTATTGGTAAGATGCTTTCTATTTAAAATGCTACATAAGCATTAGGAATTATGACAGTGTCTTCCTGTAGAGGCTTTATACTGGATCATTTCCTGCTTCCGAGAATAGAAAAAAAAAGTCGCATTTTCTTGTGGCCATTCTGACTGGAAACTAGAGTCTGGCTTTACAGCAATAGAAAACTAGAGGCACATTTCTTCTTTAACACTTGAACAGTGGTACAGCCAACCAGGTGGCCCCTGGCAACAAAAGGGGTTTGGTAGGGTACTTTGGCTTCCTCACTCACTGCCCAATAAGCCTTAACTGATTACTCCCCCACCATTAACCTGAAGTGGGGCCCAAAGTAACCCTGGTTAAACAGCACAGTGTGGCATTTGACTCCAAGTTTGTGATCTGTCTTGGATTCATGGTCGCACTTCAACGGGCAGAGGCCCTGGCTGAGCTTTGTGATGCATTTAACACTCTCACTTTGTTAGTTCTAGGCCACCTGAACCCCAGAAAGGTCCTTCCAGACTCTATCAGGACCCCAGGGGGAGTTATGGCAGTGACGTTGAGGAAGAAGAATATCGCCAGCAGCTGTCAGAACACTCAAAGCGCGGTTATTACGGCCAGCCTTCCCGGTATCGGGACACAGAATTATAGATGCCTGCAAATTGACTCTTTTGTCTCCCCGCTGCACCACCTCAGAGCAGTGCTCCCCCTGAGTCATGGGATGGTTCTTTCCAGGCAAAGTGCACTGTGGAGACAGATGTGGGACCTGAGGTCCCATTTCCTCCTCATGGGGAGTACAGGGGACAGACGATGCAAATTAAGAACTGAGGGCTCTGTTTGTGGAACTGGGTCTGGGGAGTTTATGGCTTTTTGCTCAGAATTAAGAGAAACATAACAGTCTGATACTGTTAACTGCTTCAGTGGACCAAAATCTGTATCAATTCTGTTTGTGTATTTTTAACGTGTATATTAAGAAGTGATAACTATTTTCCCTCATTAATAGCTGACTTCAAGGACTGTTTCAATGAGAGATGGAATGTGAAAAAGGAATTAAAATATTTCTGGACTCAAACTAAACTCAAAGAAATATTTTATTACATCTCTAAGTGCCTTTGATGAGAAGTGTCTTAAATTTTCTTCCTTTGGAGCGTTATGCAGAGCCATAATGGACTAAAACACTGACTACAGTTTCATACCAGCTTAATAGCTATGGTTTTCTCTGCACTGTGTCATCTTTTCAAGGCATTTGTCTTTGTAATATTTTCCATAAATTCTGACTGTATATATAGTAGCTATACCTGGTGGTTTGGCTACCAGTGCTAAATAGTTTGAAGACCAAGATACTGGTATAGAAATTTTTTGTTTGTTTAAAACCATGTGCTCCATGAAAGCAGGTAATTGGAAAAACCACATTTCCAAAAATGTGTGTATTGACAAGTTTTATAATTTAATAAAAAGGAGGCTATTGCAACCGATAATTTGCTTTGTGGTAGATTTCTACACTGGTTCTTGTTTCCAAAGGCAACTTTTATTTCAATTAGTGATCATGAAATGAGATCACACTCGCTGCTAAACATGAAAATAAAGATCCATATGAAAAAGAAAATGAAGACTACCCAAAATCTCATCCTTCAGATAATTTTGGTGCATTTCCTTCAAGTACTTGTCTTGCAGATGTCTGTGTGTGTGATGGCTATAGTATGTATAAATATACTGTATTTGCAGTTCTGTTTTTTACTTTTTCTGTATAACGTTCTATCACGAACCTTTCTCTCAGGGAGTTAAAACTCAGGTATACATCATTGCTAGTTAACTGCAGAACAGCATAACCTGTGACTTCATAACTAGACAATTCTGCTATCTGGTAGTTTGTTTCCAGTTTTTGGCCTCTTTTATATGAAATGTACCTCTGTGTGTAATCCATTTCTTTATATCAGTGATCAGCATTTTAATCCTTTTCTGCTGGTAGTTTCTCAGAAGTGGAATTACTGAGCAAAAACATAAGGACCATTTTTAAGGCCCTTAATACTTGTTGCCAAATTGCTTCCTAGGAGAGTTGCATCAATTTATACTCCCACATTCACTCTTCAAAGGCTGAAGTATGTTTAGAATTTAAACAAGACAGCCTAGGAATTGGGGCTTGTATGAATCCAAAAGTACACTGAAGTCAGGAAAAGAGAAGAGTCCTGATTCCATTAGAGTCTTTTATAATATGAATTGCCATAAAGATGTTTAGCTTTGCGTTAGAAACTTAGCTTACTCAAAAAAGGAGTTGTATTAGAAATACGTCATGGTTACGTCTCTATCAGTCTGGGTGCTGTAATTCATAAACTATTTAGTGCAGTTCCTTAAATTTTTGAGCAATCCTGAAGACAGTGACTCAAATCTCTGTATTTTGTCAATAAAGTCACCTTTTGCGGACTGAAAAAGATACACTGGTTATACGATGATTTAGTTTGCTTGTGTCCTTTTATCTACCCGAACAAGCTTTTTTGCAAAGCCAGGGAGGGGAGAGGAGGCATTTCAGCAGGAGCTGGGCTGTCATCTGGCTTTAGCACTTTTTTTTTGTGGTACAATTACTGATGCAGACAAGCAGGACCTCTGTTCCCCATAATGTCCCACAGTATGCCCCATGGACCACAGAGCCTGCCTCACCCCTTTTTCATTAACACTCTTTGTTCTGGGAAGGATTTAAGGCTGCCTACAACACATGTGGATTATGATTTAGAAAAGAGATGGGTGCTAGGCAAATGAGGAAAGAAGAGAGGAGAATATCAGAATAGGAAAGACAAAGCCATTAGTGAGAGTAGTGTTCACTATACACACTGGGCTCCTCTGCTTTCCAGAGGCCAGTGTAGGGCACGAGACGACTGGTACCTGACTTGACTCAAAGTGTCCATAAGGAGGTGGGGAAACTTCTAGAAGTCAACCCCCTACTCCCATTCTTTTTATTCTGTGTTGTTTTACCTTGTGTCCCACAGCCATGGCCACTTGCTTGCAAGGATGACTTTGGAGTTCTGTACCCCCCCCCCCTTTTAAAAGATTCTTTTTTTTTTTTTTAACGTTTATTTATTGAGACAGAGGGAGACAGCATGAACGGGGGAGGGTCAGAGAGAGGGAGACACAGAATCTGAAACAGGCTCCAGGCTCTGAGCCATCAGCCCAGAGCCCGACGCGGGGCTCGAACTCACGGACCGCGAGATCGTGACCTGAGCCGAAGTCGGCCGCTTAACCGACTGAACCACCCAGACGCCCCTAAAAGATTCTATTTTTAAGAAACCTCTACACCCAACGTGGGGCCGGAACTCACAACCCCGAGATCAAGAGTCGCACGCCCCATCCACAGCCCCGGAGGTCTGTTTCTTACCGTGTTCTTTCATGTAAGCCAGCAGCACAATTCCAAGGGCCGTTCAGTAAACATTCTGGAGAAGGGCGCCCGAAAACTGCAGTATCGAAACCCTACCCTGGAGCGTGAACTAATCCAGACATCCATTCTAGAGGATCTAGGGCCAACGCCTCCCAACTAGCAATACGACAGGCATAAAGCCCCCTCCCCCATGCATCCGCCTTCTGGAAAATCCATTTTACTCAAAGACTGGGGGGAGCGGGGTGTTCAAACATAGGGGTAGATTCACGCAGCAGAACGCAAACGGCACGCGAAGGCGTAGAAGAAAACCTGGCACTTACCCCAACCACAGCATCCTCAGCAGGTGCCCGGCCTCCGGCCTCGACACCTCACCCAAGACCTCCGGCGTCCTCGGCGTGGTCCTGCCCCACAAGCAGCGGGCTCAGTCTCTGCCAGCCAGAAAAGGGCTTCGTAACTCCGCATCCGCCCCCGCGCTTCCTGGTGCTGTCAACCACGATTTGGCTTCACGGGCGGCAGAAATGGCGGGAAAGGCGGCTGAAGAGAGGTCTTAATTCGGGTAGCCGCTTCGGCACCAGGGGAGGACACAAAGTGCCCGCGGAGTCCGAGGTAATTCCGTGATGGGAGACCCGCGCTTAATCCCACCAAGAAACGCCGATGAATGGCGTAAAACACGTGCCTCAGAGTTTTCCCACTCCAGGCGAGAGGGAGCCGGGCTACTTGCTCACCAGTGGGTCTCGGATTTTTCAGGGCTGCTCCCCGCGCGCCCATGCGCCCGCCCATATGCGCGTGCGTGCGTGCGTGTGCGTGTGCGTGCGTCTGCTCTGCGCAGCCTCACTCCTCGCCCTCAGGCAAAGGCTTGAGGAGACGCTGGCGAAAAGGGTGAAGCGCCCAGTGGAGCGAGGCACGAGGGCGGAAGAAACTTGACCGCGTGTTTCAGGATGGTGAGTGGGCCGTGAATCTACTGAGACTTCCAAGATGGGAGATGTTTTCTGTATGATGTTTTAGGATGGCTTGGGGGAGACAGTAGAAGAACGAGAGCATCGTCTGTAGGGGGAGTGGGGAGGGGAGAGCCTACGTACCTGTATTAGGGTTCCCTAGAGACCCTAGAGAAAGAGGACCAACAGGATGTGTGTGTATATCGAGATTTATTTTAAGGAATTGGCGCATTAAATTAGTACCTCCACAATCTGCGCAGTGTGGGTAGAGGCAGGTGGTGATCTCCTGCGGAGGCAGCTCTTAGAGGTGATAAGCTCAGGTTCTGGAATCAAAGCAATCTTCCATCAGTCACCAGTTTTGTTCAGTTATTAGCATATAACCTTGAGCAGGTTACCCAACTGGTTAAGCCTCATTCTTTTCATGTATGAAATAAGGATAGAAAACGGTAACACCATGTCACAGTTTTTATTGTGGCACTTAAATGGGATGGTGTGCATAAAATGTTTGCAGTAGTTGGCACAAAGTAAGTGCTCAATAAAAGTAGCTAGTAGTATTGTCGTCATTTGGTTTCACCATACCAATTTAGAAACATGAGTGGTGTTTTTGATTTTCTTGCTCTTCCTCCAAATGATGACCTACTTTGTTCTACTTAGCTATTTTTTAATTTGTCCCTTTGTTGTCCCTTTTCCCACAGCCACTACCCTAGTTCAGATGGTTGTAAACTCCCTAATCCTCCATCTAGCTAAACAGGCAGAATCATCTTTCTAACATAGATCTGAGAATGTCTCCTGCTACTTAAAACACGCGATGACTTCCCCTTGCCTACAGCAAAGTTTAATTCTTTTAATAATAAATTCTTTTAACCTATTGAGCTATAATTGACATATAACGTGTAAGTTTAAGGTATGCAACGTGTTGATTTGATACATTTATGTGTTGCATTGTGATTACCACCTGGGTGTTAGCTAACACCTCTATCATGTTACATAATTTCTTTTCTTGTGGTGAGAACAAGTAAGAGCTAGTCCCTTGGCAACAAAGTTCAATTCTTTATCATAGCATTCAAGCTTTTCTACTATCTGTACCTGTGGTAGACTGCATCATTCGTTCTGATTCTTCATGCCCTTCCTCACTTTACAGTTCCTTCCACTGGAGGCTTGGAATATATTTTCCCACCTCTTGGCTTTGGATTGACCATGTGTCTTTCTCCCTTGCACCTCTGAGAGGAAGCTCCTCAGGCTAGCTACTGTTCTCTCTCAGGAGGGTGAGAGAGAGCTGTGGAGCAGAGACATTCTACCTGAGCCCAGCCTATATCAGCAGATATATGAGAAATAATAAACAGGTGTTGTTGTTTTTTAATATTTTAAAAAAATATTTATTTTTGAGAGGGAGAGAGAGAGGGAGACACAGAGTTGGAAGCAGGCTCCAGGCTCCGAGCTGTCAGCACAGAGCCCAATGCAGGGCTCAAACTCAATGAACCTGGAGATCATGACCTGAGCCAAAGTCTGACGCTTAACCGACTGAGCCACCCCAGGTACCCGGAAACGGGTGTTGTTTTAAACCATTGAATTTTGGAGTACTTTGTTATGCAAATATTTTTCCAGGTAACTTTGTCCTCCAAAGCCCATATATGTTCCAGTTTCAAAGAAGGGCTTGTTCCTGACTGTGATACTGTGATTTGTAAGAAATATATATTTGGTCGTTTAGATAACCAGAATATATTTCTAGTGTTTATCTTTGCCCACAGTTCCTGGCTCACAGCTCCCCAAACCCTTGGAATTTCCGAAGTGTTAAGAGTGATAAAGGCATTTTTTGTTGTATTAACGAAGGTGACTTTTGGTCTCCACCCATGGATGGGGGCAGGTTGCCAGGAAAACCATGTGATTACAGGGTTGGAACCATCAGTGTCCACCCCCTCACCCCTGAAGTTGAACCAGCCAATGGGCAATGACTTAGTCAATCATGACTATGCACTGAAACGTCCATAAAAACCCAAGAGGACTGGGTTCAAAGAGCTTCCCAATTGGTGAACACACGGAGATGCAGGGAGAGTGGCACCCAGGAGAGGGCATGGAAGCTCCACAAACTTACCCCATCCCTGCCCTACGTATCAGGCTGTTGATTTGCATCCTGGATCATATCCTTTAATAAGCTGGTAACATCAGTAAGTGTTACTCTGAGTTCTGTGATGAGGAAGTGGTTGGAACCTCTAATCTGTAGCCAGTCAGAAACACAGGCAACAACCTGGCACTTGTGCCTTGCATCAGAATTGGGTGGAGGGCACTCTTGTAGCACTGAGTCCTTAACCTGTGGAATCTGATGCTATCGCTGGGTAGGCAGTGTCAGAACTGAGTTGAATTCTCTGACACCCAAATGGTGTTTGCGAATTGCTTGGTGTTGTGTGGGGGGAACTTCTCCCCACCCCCACCCCACACCCATTGGAATTGGGTCAGAGGAGCCTAAAGGAGTTGATGTCAGTTGACCAATACGTTTCTTGAATTCTCTGTTGTTCCTTGAGCTAAGAATACCCTTCTCTTTTCTTTACCATCTTTCAAAATCATACTTATTCTTCTACGTTCAGCTAGTATGTCACATTCTCTGTCAGGCTTTCTCTGATGTCTCCAATCGAATTTAACACCAATTCCTTCAGTAATCTCCCACAGCCCTTTAACCGTCTTCTCTGATATTCTAAGTGTCAACGTATGTATACGCTTCCCACTCACCTCTAATCTTCAAAGGGAGTATGTGTATGACCTACTCATCTTTGTATCCTCTTCAGTGCCCTGCGTATATTCTAGAAATGTTTGTTGGGGAGAAAAAAAATGAATGAATGAGGGGGAGATAAATTGAAATATAATGCCATTTTTCCACAAGAACATATCGATGACCTGATGGTTTGCTGATGTTAGGCCCAATTTAAACTCCAACTCATACCACTGATGTGAACTGGAGAACATTAGTAAAACAAGTCAAGAAAAACTGCTAAGAATTTAGTTTGGCTAGGAAAAGACACACTGAAGTATAATTTTTAAAAGGATGAAATTATGATTCTCTTGCAAATATAAAATGAATACATGTTCAAGACTTGATTCAATCCATTCCCTAATGAAGGTACCAGTAAGGTGTTCATGCTAGTTTAAAGAGCATTTGAGGAACTAGATAGGTACGAGCAATTAATTAAGGAATATTACAGTAAGAATTCTGAGTTAAATACAAAACTGGTTAATAGCCTACAGAATAGTAAATGATAACTTTTGTAGATATCTTTTCCACCAGGCAGAAATTATTTGCCCCTTTAGTAGACAGAAATTTACACATTAACATGTAATTTCTTTAAGTCTGGGAACTTTGATAAATAGTTTTAGTACTAATTAGTCACTATACCAATTATGCTTAATAGCCACACCAACTATTTTGTAGATCGTTAAAAAGGTTAATTCCCTGAATTTGGATTATAGCAGGAATTTGGGCAAGCTAAGTCAATTATAAATATTTATTGAGTGTGTCTGTGTGGAGATACATAGGCACTTATATACTGAATATGATCCATTTTCTGCTTTCAGAAAGTTTACTGTAAATTATTTGTGTAAGAATTTCCTGAATTGATAGATTTGTTCTTTGCAGCAGCCCTCCATAGTGAGAATGGCTGGTATGGCTATGCCGATTTTATACGTAATCCATAACTTAATTATATAAGTTGCATTATAGACTGGACTATAATGCTCAGCTATCTTTCAGCTCCTTCAGCTATTAAATCACGTATAGAGTTTGGATTCAAAACAAAGTTTTCTGTTTCTGAGTCCAAGTCCCCTTCTACAGGATGTCTTGAAATAGTATGTTGATCATGCTGTATGGTTTTCAATTTTACACTTAAAAAAACAAAACGAAACAAAAAACACTTTCGATCTGGCCTGAAGATTGGCAGAATCCTCAGAACTCAGGTAGTTCACAAACTTGTTTGGCCTACACAGGGCAATAAAATTTTCTTAAATTTAAAAGTCAGCGGATTTTACACACAAGTCCAGATTGGGGGCTTTTCTTTACAAAATGGTAGATCTGTAGATCTGGCAGTATTGGGTTCCCATCTCTGCATGACAGCTGCAGCCTGGAGCTGGGTGTCTGTTGTCCCGTAGGGACCACATCTGCCCAGCCTCACTTACTAACATGGCCTTGGTCGTGGCTGAGTGCAGTTTGCCACCCTCGATCGCCTCTTCCCTGCCTCCCTTCCCCCTGCCTGCCCCCAAGCAGTGTGCAGCACCCATGCAGCTGCAAAGGAAGCCAGCATTCTGAACAAAAAGAAGGAACTCTACAGCTCCTTGGGATCATTTGCAACTCTCTTGACAAGATTGGGCCAGAAATTTCACCTGGCTCTAAAGGGAACTAATGAGTGTATCTATTCAAATCCTGTTCTCTGTGGCTACTACAGCTGGAGTGAGTTGGAACAAGAAAAAGCAATTTGGGGAAGGGTGGCAGATGTATTTGTATGGCTTAGAAAATTAGCTTGGAGTCCTGCCGAATAAGGGCCCGATGGGATTTCTGAGGGATGGCTGTCTACCTTTGTTAGCAAGGTGACTGCAGAGGTCATATTTGTGGACCTGGTCTGGGGAGATGCAATCTGAAAAATTCTCTACCGGAGTGGAATGTTATCGAGTGCATAACGGGAATAGTTTTAGGCCCAGCTGGTAGACTTGTCCCTCTGCCTGTATTCCTCTGCAGGCCTAGATTAATTAATATTTCATAAATTAGTCAGTACTTAGAGATATGCATGTGACAGAGGAAAAGGAAGCCAATTCTGCAGTCTTCTGCTTTTGGGCTAACTGGGCTGAAAGGGCGTCTCCTCGAAGGACAGTAGTGCTTGTTCTGTGAGATGGGAAGGGGAGGTGGCACCTTCTCCCTACCTGTCACTTTGTTATTTGCTGCACAGATGACTGAGCTAAGAGAGGAAAAGGGTCCTGGGAGAGGGAGCCTGAGAGCCTGGGGGAGAGCCAGTTCAGATCCCTCAGTTCAGAGATCTGGCTCAGTTACTCACTGGTCCTGTGACTCAGGGTAAGTTAGTTGCCTGAGCCTCAGTCTCCTCATCTACAAAGTGGGATGGGACAGTGATTGTGAGAAATGAAGAATCTATGCAAGCGATTGGCCCACAGTAGGTACTGCAAAAATGTTAGCCAAACCTCCCACCAGTGTACGTTGGCTTCCTTTCCTCTTTGAAAAAGCTTAGGGAAGAGAGTTCCTCTGAAGGCAGTGAATTAACAAAGCACCGTGACTGAGAATGTTGGTCCCTGAGCACACTACTTGTGTGTGAATCCCTCTCTGAAAACTGCTTAATGCCCCTGGGCTAATTGTATAACCTCCGTGTTACAGCATCAGTTTCCTCATCTCTAAGTATAAAAATTGCACCTATCTCAGAGTGCCTGAGTGGGTCAGTTGTTAAACCTCTGACTTCGGCTCAGTTCATGATCTCAGGGTTCATGAGCTTGAGTCCCACATCAGGTGAGCTTGAGCCCCACTTCGGTTGATCTCTAACCCCGTCCCCGTATCGGGTGAGCCCTGGTTCTCTCTCTCTCTCTCGCTCCCTCTGCCCCTCCTAGGATTCTCCCTTTGCCCCTCGCTCACTTGTGCCCTTTCTCTCTGTCTCAAAAAAATTGCACCTATCTCGAAACGATGGTGGTGAAGATTACATACTATAATACAGGTAATTACTTAACTATGTGCCAACATAGTAGGTGCTTAACAAATGTAAGCCTTAGAAGAACCAAGATGAATAAGTTCATCTTTATTTTTTATTTGAAATGATCTTCCTTTAAATCCTTTAAAAAATGGAAAATTAAGAATACTTCCAATTCAAAGTTCTAAGCACAAAATCCAGGTATGTCATGTCCTGGATTTGCTTGTTTAATTGCAGATGAGCTCGACAGCCAGTGGGTGTAACTTTGTGGGCAGGGGCCCCAGCCCAGTGCTATCAGTGTGCACTGGCTCAGGAACTCCACATCTTCCTTCCTTCCTTCCTTCCTTCCTTCCTTCCTTCCTCCTCCCTCCCTCCCTCCCTCCCTCCCTCCTTCCTTCCTTCCTTCCTTCCCTCCCTCCCTCCCTCCCTCCCTCCCTTCTCTCTCTTCCTTCATTTCTTTCTTTCAGTTTATTTTTTGAGAGAGAGAGGAAAGTGCAGAGAGAGAGGAAGACGTAGAATCTGAAGCAGGCTCCAGGCTCTGAGCTGTCAGCACAGAGCCCGATGCGGGGCTCAAATTCACAAACCCTTAGATCATGACCTGAGCCGAAGTCGGATGCTCAACTGACTGAACCACCCAGGTGACCCTATTTCTTTAATGTGAAATTCACATAATATGAAATTATCCATTAATCATCTTAAAATGTACAATTCTGTGGCACTTACTACATTCACAGTGTTGGGCCGACATCAGCTCTATGTGGTTTCACGACATTTTCATCACCCCACAAGGAAACTCTGTTTCCATTAAGCAGTTACTCCCCATGCACCCCTCCCCTGGCCCCTGGCCACCACTGGTCTGCTCTCTCTATAGAGTTTGTCTAATCTGGATGTTTCCTACAAATAGAATCCTATAATATGTGACCTTTTGTGTTTGGCTTCTTTCACTTAGTCTAGTATTTTGGAGGCTCAAACACCATTTTAATTATCACTACCCTTTGAACTGCTCTGGCTAACGTTCCAGAATTATTAGAATCCTTTTTGAGAGTGATGATAAGATACTAAAACCAAAAACAAACAATGGTTAAAGTGCCTTCTAGGACAAACAGAGCTTCCTTCTCTGCATGTTTGGGTGTCAGATGTTTTGGGGTGCGTGAGAGACAAAGCTGCAGGTCACTGCAGCCCCACAGTGCTAGAAGAGTCAGGGCTGAATGTGCCTCCCTGGCTGGTGGGTCATCCCTCACCCGTAGCTATTGCTGATGATGCTGGAGAGCAGACAGCCATGTTTAAGAACGAGAATGCTGAGAAGCAGCCTCACGAACTGTGTCCAAACAGACTTCACATTCCCGGGCCTTAGGCAGGTGCCGAGCATTGAGTTAATAGGCAGAGGGTCGACAGACAGTGCATCAACCCTGGAGAAGAGGAGAGAGCCAGGAAGGGCAGCCCAAAGCCCTTGCCCACAGGGAAGGTCTGTTTAAGAGTATCATCAGCAACCAGACCAACCAGTCATGGTTCCTTTTCTGTAACATGCATTTATTGAATGTCTGGTCACCAGGGCCTCAAAAATGAACAAAATGAGGTAGGTTCCTAGGGATCTCTGTGTCATAAGAAACCAGTGACTAAACCTGTATAAGGGGCTTAGACCAGCACTTGATACATAGTACTCTGTAGGAGGTAACTTATTATTGTTATCATAATGCCTTGTGGGGTTGATATTTTCTGATTACTAGTTATAGTTAGTAGTAGCAGTAGTGGTAGTGACGTGGGTAGATGGATAGATAGGTAGAGCTAGAGTCCTTTGGGGATTCTGTCAGTTACTGTACGGATTGAATCCAATTATACATTCTTGAAATGAGGAAATAACTACTGATGAGTTCAGGGACCCCCCAGGGCCACCATGAGATGGACCTGAATCCCATGAGTCCTCTCTGACTGGTGGGCAACAGTGGTATTTTGGGTCACAAGAAAGTAGAATCAATTCAAATCAGTAATTCAGTTTTAACAGATGATCAGCAATCCTCCAAAAGTCTGATTATTTCTTCATTTTCCAGTCCGTAGTCATCTGATAAATAGTCTCAGGTCCCTTGGAGGAAGGAAGGCTGGGAGGCTTAAATTTCTGGTGGTGTAGCGAGTTCTTTCCTCAATGAGCCCAGCTCCCCCTTCCTTCAAGGGGTATGTGAACTGCTCACAACTAAAAACTGACTGAGGGGCTGTGCCTCTCCCATTAGGATGATTCATGTCTCTTTAGTAAACCTACAGCTTTTGGCTTATACAAATCAAATAAAATTTCTTTTTTTTTTTCTTTTTAAGTTTGTTTATTTTGAGAGAGAGTGAGCACATTTACACATGCAAAATCCAGTGGGGCTGGATCTCTCGCATCACGAGGTCATGACCTGAGCTGAAATCAAGAGTCTGATGCTTAACTGACTGAGCCACCCAGGCGCCCCTGAATAAGATTTCTGAAGGTTAGCCATCTATATCACTTCTGGGGACACTAAGATCAACTAGCCCATGCCAAAGACTTCTGCAGGCCAGACTGGTGATTACTGATCCTCTCCGCTGCCCTTTACTGTAGCCATGCCTACCCTGTCTTTGATAATCAAGTGCAGCCACTTGGCCTCCACTACCCTGGGATGCCATCATTTCCCTCTCAGAGAAGCCCAAGGAAAGAACCAGAAATTGCAGCTGGACTTTCTAACTTCTGTGAATGTTTGCAGGTTGCAGGCTCCGCTCTAGTTGCCTGCATACAGATATGATACAAATGTGTCAGTTAATCTAGTCTTTTAAAAAAACATTCCTTTATATCAGCAAGGAAAGCTGAAAGCCCAATAGAAAAATGGGCAAAGGATAAAATTTCTTTAAAAAGCAATGCACCTAACTAATGACTATATGGAAAAATATTTAGCTTCACTAATAATGACATGAACATAAGACAACAAAGAGATACTGGTTTTCATCTGTGGGGGGATGTGGAGCCTTAAGAGCCTTACGTTTTGTAGTTGGAGTAAAAACTGGTCCAGGTTTTCTGTAAGACAACATAGCAATATACATCAGAACCCTTGGCTTTGGGTCCACAGTTCCATTTCAATAATTTATATTAAGGAAATAAAGTATGAAGATGTCACAGAGCCGTTTTTATGTGTGAAGTCTTGGAAACAACCTAAATATCCAAAAACAGGAACTTGCTTTACATACATTATGGTTTATACATGAAACATTCAGACATTCAGTCATTCATTAATAAGCACTTATCAAGCACCTGCTTTGTGAGAAATCTATTGTAAAATCTGGGGATGCAGATGATCTCTCTTTTTTTCTTTATGGAGCTTTTAGGACTTGGTGACATAGAATATATAGAAAAATAAATTTTTACTTTTTATTTTTCTATGTTTTATTTAGTTTTGAGAGATAGAGACAGAGACAGAGCACAAGTGGGGGAGGGGCAAAGAGAGACGGAGACACAGAATCCAAAGCAGGCTCCAGGCTCTGAGCTGTCAGCACAGAGCCTGACGCAGGGCTCAAACCCACGGACCACGAGGTCATGACCCGAGCCGAAGTCAGATGCTTAACCGACTGAGCCACCCAAGCACCCCCCTTTTTTAAATTTATTATTATTATTATTATTATTATTATTTAGCTATGATGCAAATTAAAAGGGTCATGTGATAGTGGGGAGGAGGCTACTTTAGATTAAGTAAGTCAGGAAAAGCCTGACTGAGATGACATTTAAGTAGAGATGTAAATGGCAAGAAGGACACTAGAAATCATTGTTATGTAGGTCTGTATTTTTTGACATGAAAAGATATTACAAGCCCTAGTTTTTCATAAAACTGTATTCGGGGGGTTGTGGGGGGATGTAGTCCAGAAAGAAGTCTGAAGGAACTGATACTGATGAGAACACGTCCCCAGCTGCTGGTAACTGCAGAGATGGCTCAAAGCTGATTGAATATTATAATAAAGTAAGTGATTGATTCCTATACCTGAAAAGGCAGGATTTCCAGGGGCTCAGTAATGTCCCAGAGGACCTGGTTGCTCTCTCTCTGTCTCTCTCTCTGTCTCTCTCTCGTGCATTCCATGGAGTTGTTTCTTCTCTCAAGATCCCAAGAGAGCTGCCAACAATTCCTGGGTTACGTGTTTCCTCATTAAGGTCCGGTAGGACCTAGACAGCATCTTTGTTTCAACGTCCCAGAAAAAGATAGGAACTTCACTCTGGTTGAACTGGCTTGGGTCACATGACCACTCTTGAATCAAATATATTGGCCAGGGGGATGGGCTATAATGGTTAGCTGAAATATTAAAGACCCAGCCATGGTGCCGCAGTGAGTAAATCTCTAAATCATCAGGCTGAGAACTAGCAGGGGAGCATATGTCTCAAAAGAAGCTTGGGGAAACTTTTCCTAGAGGAAGGAGAAAAATTTCTGGGTGGCAAACACCAGTTGCATACTGAAAAACACCAAAAAATGAATGCATATCACTAAGCTTTAGATAATGAAATTACCAGTGGTTTTTTACTTCCTTTTTTATACTTTACATCCGAGTTTTTTTACAGTGAGACTATATTAGTTTTATAGCTACAAGACAACAAAATGATTTCTATTTTTTATAATTTTTTTTTAATTTATTTTGAGAGAGAGAGAATGAGTGCACATGTGCAGGGGAGGGGGAGGGACAGAGAGAGAAGACAGGGAGAGAGAGAGAGAGAGAGAGAGAGAGAATATCCCAACCAGGGTCTGCACTAGCAACACAGGGCCAGACGGGGGGCTCGAACTCACAAACCATGAGATCATGACCTGAGCTGAAATCAAGAATGGGACACGTAACCAACCTGGCACCCTGGTGCCTCTCCATTTTTTTTTTTTTTTTTTAATCTGGCAAAATGAATACAAGGCAATAAATGGACAAAGACTCTTTTTCTGGCTTCTGTGTAAGAGCTCTCGCCTTTGAATTTGCTTCTCCTTCCGTAAAGCATTGTTTTTGCCACAAGCCGGCTATTCCAACCTTTTCCCTAGGTAAAAAGCAGGGTCCTGTTACAGGCAGGCTCTTGGACCCACAGAGTCTCCCTCCTACCCGCCCTGTTCCACTTAACAAGTTAGCAAGGCCTGCTGGCTTGCATTGCCCAGCTTCGTATGTGCTATTCTGGGCCCCTGTAATTCTTCAGCCAGTTGAGAGTTCTCTTTGGTCACAGCTGAGATACTGCAGACTAAGAATAGGCGCCTGACTGATGAAGGAAGGTGACAGCGATGGGGCCGCGAGGAAATGTGCTCCCTGCCAGGGCTTCTTTAACAGTCCTAAAGCTCAGTTTTGTTCTTTGCTCCTGGGTGTGCCGCTGGTCTGTGGTTCTGTTTTCCATATGTTTCTTGTAATCTTGCCAGCTGCGTAATCACACAAGTAACTTGGGCTGGAGAGGCTTATGAAGGGTCCCAGAGAACGCTCCTTCTCAGCCGGGCTTCCTACTGGAAGTCCTGGATCCGCGTTTGCCACACAATTCTCTATTGTGCACTTGGGGACTTTTTCCTCAGAGGCTTTTGATTGGAGGCCAAAAGGATATTTTTGCATTTTCTGAGAGCTGCTGAGAGAAACCAGTGAAATTCTCTGCCTTCTCAGCACAGTGCCTGCTCTTGTAAAGTGGCAAAGGGTTTTACCATTACAGGGTGAGCTCCACCCCTGCCCAGCTCGGTAGCCTCGGGGAGTTTACGTGTTTTAAGCCTGTAACCCATGTTTGGGGCCTCAGCTGGAGGTCGTCAGGGCTGGGGGCTGGACTCATCTGAGAGCTCATTCACACACACGTCTAGCAGGTGGATGCTGGCCGTCAGCAGGAGTTTCCACTTTTCCATGTGGTTTCTCTGCAAGTTGGGTTGGACTTCCTCAGAGCACGATGGCTGTGTTCCCCACGCAAGCGCTGCAAAAGAGGGAGCAGGGAAGAAATTCTATCTCCTCTGACCTTGCCTCACAAGTCATAAGTCATTATTTCTACCACATTCTATCCACGGAAGCAGTCATCAGTCCCACTCAGGTTCAGAGGGAGACTAACTAGAATCTGCTTTTTGATGAAGAGAGGCCAGGTTCTGGAAGAGGGTGAGACTGGAAATTTTACTGGGGTGACTTTGGGAAAATATAACCTGCCACATTTGCACACGGGTCACTAAGTGAGTTCACCAAGGTGCTTCCAAGACTCAATAATTATACTTTGAGATGGAGAAAGGTGATGATGTTGGGAAGGAGCATGGCTGGCTCCACTGTGATAAACTAGGATAGACGTTTGTTCCAGTTTCCCAGAGCAATTGCTGAGAGAAAGTCCAAGAAAAAGGAAGGCCATAGGAAGGAGCCTAGTTCAAAAATGTTTACTGGTTGGCTGAAACACCCTGGCCTGCTATAGAGACCTTAAGTGTACTATTTACTTAAAAAGTTTTTTTAAGTTTATTTATGTATTTGAGACAGAGACAGTGTGAGTGAGGGGGCAGGTGGGTGGGGCGGGGGGGGGAGAGAGAGAGAGAGAGAGAGAGAGAGAGAGAGAGAGAATGAGAATATCCCAAGCAGGCTCCACACTGTCAGCACAGAGCCCGACGTGGGGCTCGAACCCGCAAAACCGTGAGGTCATGACCAAAACCAAGAGTCAGATGGTCAACCAGCTGAGCCATCCAGGTGCCCCAAGACCTTAAGTTTAAATAGTTGAATCCTCTGAACGCCTGGTTGGCTCATTTGGTTGAGCGTCCAACTTCAGCTCAGGTCATGATCTCGAGGTTCGTGAGTTTGAGCCTGCTTTGGATTCTGTGTCTCTGTCTCTCTCTGCCCCTCTCCACTCATGCTCTGTCTCTGTCTCTCTCTCCCTCAAAAATAAATAAAACATTTTTTAAAAAGTTGAATTTTCTTACAAACTTGAAGGACAGAGCTCTACGAAGGCAGAGACCAAGTCTGCCCCATTCTGACGTGTGTTCAACGTGCCTCACGTATACAGCTCCAGTGACACGTGTGGAAAGGAGACCATGGAGAGGGCTGGGCTATTGGCCAAGATCTGAGACTAAAGATGGGTCTCAAGCTTGACCAGTAGGGTGACATTCTGTGTGTCCTAGGTGTGTGCTGTGCTGTCAGAGCACTGGCATCCAGAGGGAGCACAAGGGTTGCAAACCTCCAAGGCGCTCTGTGAACAGGAGCCTCGAGCCTTTACACACTTTCTGACCCATTTCTGTTTTCATGCCCATTTGTAAAGGTAGGGGCCCACAAGTTGCAGGCGATGCCATTAGAAATTAGTCCCCCCTCTGCAAGTGTGTTAATTCACATACTCCGAGTGGATTTATTGAGTGGTTAGTAGGCACCAGATGTTGAAAACGGGTGAGATGGTGTCTTAGTGACTCCATAGCCTGAACTGTGGTCTGGAGTGTGGCGGGGAAATGCTCACCCAAGGATGGAGGGACAAAAGGGTCCGGGAGACATGGTCCGAAGAAGAGAGGAGAGGAGGCTGAGGCGGAAGCTTCTGCTCCCTTTTACTGAGACTTCTGGGCTGCGCCTCAGCCAAGAGTTCACACAGAAGTACCCCCTGGATTCCCCACACGGCGACTCTCAGGTAGCCTTCTGCTGGCACCAGCCCCAGCCTCATAGTAGAGGAGAGTGGATGGCCTGGGCCTGGGTACGTTATCGACTCTTCCTTCAACAAGCACAGCCTCCTCTCGATTCCTGATCAAGCCTTGGGTGCTGGATGTAGAAAATTGCATGGCCAGGGAACAGAGTCTCAGATTGTCAGGGCTGTTGGCACATTCTGCGGTTTTCCTCAGGCTTCTTCCAGGTGTTCTCGGTCAGGCCTCTTGCCTCCATCCATCATTCCAATGCCTTCCTCCTCACACCCCCTCTCTCATGCCCAGACCCAGGCTGAGATGTGCACCACGCGCACATCTGCAGGCAATGAGAGAATCCTGGACTCTGGGAGTTCCGGAAGCCAATACTAGAAAGGGGTAGGGAAGCTTCAGGTTTAGAGCATTCTAGGAAGTAGTGTGGAGACGACCAATGCTATACTTGTGGAAATTTCCTCTGTAAAACATTTGTCAAGTAAAAAGTTCTTTTCATCGCCTTCTTGTCAGCAGAAGAGCAACTTCTCCAGTGTTCTAGACTTCTCTGTGTCTATCTCTGGCTCTTTCTGTCTCCCCTCAGTTTTCCTTCTTAAACTAAAGGGCTCCTGGTAGCCCTCTTTCTTTTACATTAAAAATAATTTTTTTAACATTGTATTTTGTTAGAGACAGAGTGTGAGCAGGGGAGGGGCAGAGAGAGGGAGACACAATCTGAAGCAGGTTCCAGGCTCCGAGCTGTCAGCACAGAGCCCAATGTGGGACTCGAACCCATGAACTGTGAGATCATGACCTGAGCTGAGGTTAGACGCTCAACTGACTGAGCCACCTAGGCCCCTCCACTTTCTCTTTCAATATAATCAGTCCTCCTCAGGAGCTCAACCACTTTGACTAGTGCTGTTCTTTTTCTCTTTAGGTATTATCTTAAATGTTGCCTCCTCCAGGAATCCTTCCTAGGGCTGGGTTAGGGGCCCTGCTGTGGGTTCCCACAGCAGGTTACCTTTCCCACTAGCAAATCATTTGTCACATTGTAAAAAAAATGTTGATTATTGCCTTCTGAATGGTATTTCTCCTCCTCTAGGCTCTAAGCTCTTTGAAAGAAGGTGTGGTTTCTTTTTCTTCCATTTTAGCTCCTGTGGTTAGCATAAGGAGGGATTCGATAAATGTGTGTCGTAACAGGAAAATATACGTTACTTCATTTTCTTCCTGGATTTTCCAGGGGCAAAAGAGAATGAGGAGAAAATGTGGAGAACTTGCATAAGGAATGGCACCCCCTGATATAGTTTCTTCCTCATACTTGCACCAATATTGGGACCATTGTGTTGTGGTGAGATGTAGTTAAATCCAAGCCACCTTCAAGGTTTGAGGCATCAAGTTTCTGGGAACAGGGAGTGGGTCACCCTTAAATGGTAAATAGCCATTCTGTGTCCTTATGTTAGAGAATAGCCAGTTGCACAGCAAGAACAAAAACAAGAACAAAAGAGGACTGGTGTGGTATTGTGATTTATAATAAGAAATATGTATTTGGTCTTTATCCACTGTTCCTGGCACAGAGCTCCTAAAAGCCTTGGAATTTCCTAAGTAACAAGAGTGATCGATCGATAAAGGTCTTTTGTTAATAAATTGATCACCGATGGGCAATGATTCAATCAAACATGCCGACGTAAAGAATAAAACAGTGACAGCAACCCCCACCCCTCCGAAAATGAAACGAAAACGAAAACAAAAACAAAAACAGAAAAGGAGGGTTGCAGAGACCTTGCGGGCTGGTGCACCCCTAGAGGTGCTGGGGCGGGGGGCGTGCTCAGAGAGAGCCGGGATGCTCCGTGCCTGTTCTCCCCGCTTTGCCTGGTGCATCTCTTCCATCCGACTGTTTCTGAATTATATCTTTTATAATAAACCATCTGGTCATCTGGTGAGCAAAATGTTTCTCTGAGTTCTCTAAGCTACTCTAGCAGATTAATCCAACCCAACAGTGGAGGTCCATCTACAGCCAGTGGGTCAGAAGCACAGATGACACCTGGGCTTGAGACTGGCCCCTGAGGTGAGCAGGGAGGGGGCTGTCTCTCTGGAGGACTGAGCCTTTAACCTGTGGATATGATGCCGTCTCCAGGCAGACAGCATCAGAATTGAGTTAAATTGTGGGGCACTCAATTGGTGCCTGAGAATTGCCTGGTGGTGTGGGAACTCCCCCCCACCCCCAACCCCAAACATTAGAATTGGGTGCGGAATCTTAGTTGGTGATCAGACGTGGGATCAGAGTTAGAATTTTTAACTGCTGTTAAGTTGGTGAGAGAAAAGGCTCAGAGTTTCTGCCCTAGATGTTGAGCGCTGAGATTCCAAGAACTGCATTCTTAGAGAAATTGTTATGTTCTGGATTTGCCCTTTTTTTTTTTTTTTTTTAAAGAAGTGAGTTTTGATTGTTATCAAAATAATACATGCATATAATTTTAAAAAATAAAATATTTTGTTAAAAACCTATAACAAGAGAAAATAGCCCCTGCCTCACCTGCCCCATTCCCCAGTTCTGCTCTCTGAGGCAATGGCTTTCAAACACGTTGAGCTGTAGATAGTGTGGTTATGTTGTTATTTCTCAATTTATCTGTTTTTGACAGGATCTGTCTGATGACTTGTTATTGATAATTGAGGGTGTGCCTCTCTTAACCACATCCCTACATACATGCCCTCCTGCCATCGTCTCAGTAGAGTTATTAGTAAAGATGAGGTTCAGTTGTATATAACAGAAAATTTGAAATAACTGTGACTTAAACAGAATTTTCTTCCCTCTAGAGTAAAAGAAACTGGGAAGCAGGGCTTGTGGAGGTGGTATAGTGGTTTTACAGGCACCTGGAAGGAGGCGTCACCATCCCTCCTAGCGCTGGCTTCCATTTTCAAGGTCACCGTTGGAGATCCAGCTGTTTATATGCCCGAGTTCTCCAGGGAGGAAGATGGAAGAAGGGGCTGTCTCCATGGATGTGCATATTCTGGACATTTAGAATCATACAACATGTGGTCCTTTGTATCTGGCTGCTTTTACTTAGGATGATGTTTCCAAAGGTCATTCCTGCAGCACGTATCAGTACTTCATTCCTTTCTGTTACTAAATAACATTCCATTGTACAGATACACTACATTTTATTTCTCTCTTAATCAGCTGATGGGCATTTGGACTGTTTTCACTCTTTGGTGATTATGAACAATGCTGCTATTAGCATTTGCATACAAGCTTTTGCGTGGACATAGTTTTAATTTCTCTTGGGCATATACCTAGAGGTGGAATTGCTGGGTGCTGTGGTAACGCTATGTTACACATTTTGAAGGACTGTCAGATTTTTTGGAAAGCAGCTGCACCATTTTACACTCCATCAGCAGTGTGTGAGGGTTCCGGTTTCTCTATATTCTTGCCAACACTTGTTTCTGTCTATCTTTTTAATTCTAGCCATCCTAGTGGATGTGATGTGGGATCTCATTGTAGTTTTGATTTGTGTTTCTCTAACGAGTAATGATACTGAGCGTTTTTATTTTTAATGTGTTTTTAATGTTTATTTTGTAATTATTATTCTATTTTAATTCCAGTGTAGTTAACACACAGTGTTGTGTTAGTTTCAGGTGTACAATGTAGTGATCCAACAGTTCTTTACATCACCAGTGGATATTGAGCATTTTTGTTTATTTGGCCATTTGTACATCCTCTTTGGAGAAATGTCTATTTTAATCTTTTTCTCATTAAAAAAATTTTTTTTAATGTTTATTTATTTATGCGAGAGACAGAGACAGAGTGTGAGCAGGGTAGGGGCAGAGAGAAAGGGAGACAGAATCCGGAGCAGGCTCCAGGCTCTGAGCTGTCAGCACAGAGCCTGACACGGGGCCCGAACCCACCAACCGTGAGATCATGACCTGAGCCGAAGTCGGACACCCACCAACTGAGCCACCCAGGTGCCCCAGTCTTTTTCTCGTTTTTAAATTGGGTTATCTTTTTATTGTGGAGTTGTAAAAGTTCTTCTTATATTCTATATACAAGTCTCTAATCAAATACACAATTTGCACACGTTTCTCCCATTCACTGGTTATCTTTTTACTTTTTTACTGGTATCTTTTGAAGCACGTTTTTCATTTTTATAATGTCTAGCTTATCTATTTTTTTTCTTCACTATTTGTGTTTTTGGTGCCCTGTGTTGATTTGCCACAGAGTTTTGAGTGTTGAGATTTTGTTTTTGGTGGTTGCTCTAGGAAATTATGATATCCATCTTTAACTTTTAGCCATCTGCTTCCCATTGATACTGACTTAATTCTGCTAAAATATAGCAACTCTGCTTGAACATAGCCCCACCTCTCCCCTTTGTGCTATCATTGTCATATACGCTACGTACTTGTATGTTATAAACCCAAGAGCACAGCTATTTTTTTTTGGTTAGATGAAATGGCAAATTTAAGTTCAGGTCAACAGTAACATGAAGGGGTGAGAGATGGGCGAAGAGTTACTATGTGCAAATTGTGGTGAGGTTTTTTTTCCAAGTCCAGGAGTAGCATAGAAATATCAAGTAACTTTCAATATTTATGGGAAAAAAATTGGATGACGTTGATAGTAATGTTAAAAGTATGGGAAGGCAAGTATAGTGTACAGACCAGTAGAGGGATACAGAAAGAGAAAATATAGAAAACCTTGTCAATTCATCAGTCTGGAAAAGAGGAAAAAGTAGAGAAAGGATACTAAAGAGAAAATATGTAATATAGCAGTAGAAGCAAGTAAAAATGAATCAACAAGTACAATAAATTTAAATGTATTAAAATTGTCTCATTAAAGATAGATAATGAGTTGGGTCTTCAAAGTGTAACTATACTTAAAACAGCTACATCTACAACACTACCACTAGAAAAGCTGAAAATAGAAGAATGGAGAAAGATATAGCAAGCAAATACTAACTAAAAGAAAGCTTATAAAGTCAGGAAAAAATTCAAAAATAGAAGCCTTACTGGTAATAAAGAAGAATACTCAATTAAGTACAAAATGTGAAACTGATAGAATCATAAGACATGAACAAATACACAAACTAATGTTCTTTGCGACTAGGAAGAAATGGCTTCCTAGGATTGGCTCTATGACTGTGTTCTGTGCAATGAAATAGAATAAATATTGTGTGGCAACTTTTAAGAAACTCTCTAGAAAGTCATTTGCACCTGTTCTTTGCTCCCTCTTCATTTCTTTCTCCAATCGGCTAGCTGGAATATGGATGTAATGCCCAAATCTGAAGCTGCTATATTATACTGTGAGGCAGGAGGCATGTGCAAAAGAGAGCAGAACAGCAAAATAAAACAAAACCATATCCCTGATAACTTTGTGTTACTATCTACCAATCCTGTACAGTCTGTCTCTGGAATTCTTTTATATCTCAGAGAAACAGATTTATAGCTTGTTGAGCCAATAGGATTTTGGATTTTCTGTCAGCTGTCAGGAGCATTGAACATGTAGTCCTTCTTTAAAGGAGTGCTCAACTATTGGTTATACGACTTTTTTGGTCAAGCTTCTGATACCCCTTGTTAGTATGTGATTGGCAGTGGTTTTGCATGCATTTCAGTTAGAAAGTATAACACGGTGTCACCTAGTTTTTTCTCAGGTCTCATAAAAGCACAACTCTGGGAAGAAATATGTATCTAATCGAGGTCAGTTCTTCGACAATGAAAATTTGTTTCACTGATACCAATTTTCTACCCAACTGAACTGTTTCTGCACCTTTCAAGATACACAATAGGTACACAATAACTTCTCATTTTCATGCTGAAATGTAGTATAATCTTTTTGAAGATCACTTAACACATGCATGCCACAGTGCACACTATTTAGCTGAAGTGATGTTAAGGTGAATAACCAAATGACCAAGGTCAGTTTTGTAAAGGCAGCAATAAATATGCCCTGACTAATGCCTGGTGAAGAGTAATTACACAGTGCTATAGATTATTAGGTCTGTGCAGCCTAGTTTCAAGGATAATAAAATGTGTCTTAGAATCAATGACATATACTAAGTTTTGATATCCAATAAGGAAAATCCTTCCACCCTGATGGTTGTTGTTTTAAGCCACTAAATTTTGGGGGTGATTTATCCTGCAACAAAAGTTTAGTGATACACTCATTTGTGAAAATAACTGGGAAATGCATCTATTTCTAAAGTTATACAAATTCCTCATTGAATAAAACATTAGACACCCTATACAGGATCAGTTCTTGACCACACATATTCTGTGCTTATGATAAAGGGAGAAATAACATCTTAGCCATTGCTTTTATTTAAATGTCAACTTGTTCTTTCTGTAAGTAACCATGTACGTTGGGAAAGCTGAGAGTCACCTAGATTTAGGCCCAGGGGAAGACAAGTAAGCTCAGAAAAACCACAAATCATATTGTGGCTGAGAACTCAGACTGATATTTATGAGCAATTATAGCAAAGATTCAGTCATTTTAAAGTATGTGCTTTTAGGGGTGAGTAATAAACCTTTCCAGAATTGAAAGGACTCTTCTGCTGTCAGTCCTTTTCCAGTCCCTGTTCTCTCCTCCCCAGGAATAAAGTGTCAGAATAGCATCTGTACAATCTAATGCCCACATTTTTAACAGGAGTACCATTTTGCTATCGATAATCATTGAAGGTGGGTGATAGGCACATAGGAGTTCATTGTTCAATTTTCTCCAGTTTGTAGTATGTTTGAAAGATTTTATGATAGGGGCACCTGGGTGGCTCAGTTGGTTAAGCATCCAACTCTTGATTTTGGCTCAGGTCATGATATCGGGGTCGTGAGATTGAGCCCTGTGTCAGACTCTGTGCTGACAGTGCAGAGCCTGCTTGGGATTCTCTCTCTCCCCCTCTCCCTCTGCCCCTCCCCAGATCTCTCTCTCGCTCTCTCAAAATAAATAAATAGACTTTAAAAAACAGTTTTTATGATCAAATACTTTTTAAAATTTTTTTAACGTTTATTTATTTTTGAGACAGAGAGAGAGACAGAGCATGAACAGGGGAGGATCAGAGAGAGAGGGAGACACAGAATCCGAAACAGGCTCCAGGCTCTGAGCTGTCAGCACAGAGCCTGACATGGGACTTGAACTCACGGACCGCGAGATCATGACCCGAGCCAAAGTCAGACACTTAACCGACTGAGCCACCCAGGCGCCCCTACGATCAAATATTTATTTAAAAAGCTGTTTCTCTGAGCAGTTCCAAACAATGATTGATATTCAGTGTTTATTTATCCATATTGGTATAATTTAATATTTAATAATTAGGCACTCAGGGGGTGCCTGCATGGCTCTGTCAGTTAAATGTCCGACCTCGGCTCAGGTCACGATCTCATGGTCTGTGAGTTCGAGCCCCGCGTCTGGCTCTGTGCTGACAGCTCAGAGTCCCGAGCCTGCTTCAGATTCTGTCTTCCTCTCTCTTTGCCCCTCCCCTGCTCACAGTCTGTCTCTCTCAAAAATAAATAAACATTAAAAAAATTTTTTTAAATAATAATAATTAGGCACACACAATGTACATTTCTTCCTAAGAAATATCTAGATCATTTCTGCTATAAATAGTCTCTAAAACATTTATGAATGTAATGCTATCATGTCTGAGATTTGCTTTAAATTATGCCAGTGGTGAAGGGCATAGAGAGTATGAATGCAACAAGACTGGCCACAGGTCACTAATGGTTGAAGCCGGGTGAAAGGTGCCTGGGGCTACTTTCGCTCTCCTCTCTACTTCTGTGCATATTAGAAATTTTCTGCAATAAAAAAAAAAAAAGAAAGATGTATCTGTTGTCCAGCAATTCTGCTTCTAGGTATATACTCTCAAAGAATTGAAAGCAGAGACTTCAACAAACATTTGGCCACCCATGTTCACAGCAGCATTATTCGCAAGAACTAAAAGAGGAAGCAGCCCAAATATCCACCGATGGAAGGATGGATAAACAGAACGTCTCAGATATGAACACAACGAAGGATTTTTCAGACTTAAAAAGGGAGGACGTTCTGACACATGTTACAACATGGATGAACCTTGAAGACATGATGCTGAGTGAAACAAACCGGTCGGAAAAGGACCGACCGTATGATTCTACTTATATGAGGTACCTAGAATAAGCCAAATTCGTAGAAGTGGAAAGTAGAATCGTGGTTGCCAGGGCCTGGGGGGGGGGGGGGGGTGGGGAAGGAGACTGGAGAGTTGGTGTCTAATGGGTAGAGTTTCAGTTTGGGAAGATGAAAAAAGCTGTGGAGACAGGTGGTGGTGATGGTGAATGTATGTGGTGCCACTGAACTGTACATTTACAAAGGGCTAAAATGGCAAACGTTACGTATATTTTTTGACCACGGTAAAAGACATTTTATTTATTTATTTAAAAAAAAATTTTTTTTTTTTTTTTAACGTTTATTTATTTTTGAGACAGAGAGAGACAGAGCATGAGCAGGGGAGGGTCAGAGAGAGGGAGACACAGAATCTGAAACAGGCTCCAGGCTCTGAGCTGTCAGCAGAGCCCGACCTGGGGCTCGAACTCATGGACCGCGAGATCATGACCTGAGCTGAAGTCGGCCGCTCAACCGACTGAGCCACCCAGGCGCCCCTAAAAGACATTTTAAAGAGATATGTCTGGTTTTTAAAAAATGATACTGGGGAGAGAGACGTAGAGAGAGAAAAACTTAAAGAAGACGTGGACGTCATGAGCACTGCTTGGATGTCTCAAAACTCTTGATAATCCTTCTGTCCTCACACATATCCATCAGTTCCTTGTACAGATTCTCTGGTTTACCCCCCACACACCCCCCTCCCTGCCCCGCGTGGACTCTGTTCCTCCAATGTCCCCATGCTTCATAGTCAGCCCTGAAGTGCCACCTAGAGCCGTCAGAGACAAACTTGAAAAGAGGCGTGCTTCTCCGCCATGCCTCTTGGATGTCCACCTTTGACAGCCTCTCAGGACTTCCCTGTCTCAAAGCCTGCCCTCCCAGATGGTTCTGGGCTCTTCCTTTCCAGATGTCCTCTTAACCGGGTCTGACCGCCTGGCAACACTCCTGACTCTTCTGAGGAGAAACCTGACGAATGTGCCCTGCTCCCACTTTCTGCACTTCGCACATACTTCACAGGTCTGGGTTCTCCCACTTAGCTGTGTTGCTTTTTGCCGCCGTCCGTGTTTGTTGGTGCCCCCTCAAACTACCTAGGAGTCTGTTTGTCTTGGAAAACACGTCCAGAACGCTCTTGCAGAGCTCATTAGAAACTCTTTATGGCATTGGAAGAAGTCCAATAGTGGGAATAAATCACATCAGAAGTTAAATATCAGTGGTTTAAAAACACATTCTACACTAAGGAAACATAGCCACTTAAGGACAGACACAGTAAGATTACAAAAAAAAAGTGGAGTAAATGTGTTTTAAGACAAATGACTTCTGTCGATCACCTGTCTGATTTATTTTCACTTGTTTATACCTTATATCTCCCCCACAGTGTTTATTTTATTTCATTAAAAACATTTTTTTTAATGTTTATCTTTGAGACAGCGAGAGACAGAGACAGAGTATGAGCAGGGGAGGGGCAGAGAGAGAGGGAGACACAGAATCCGAAGCAGGCTCCAGGCTCCGAGCTGTCCGCACAGAGCCCCACACAGGGCTCGAACCCATGAACCGTGAGATCATGACTTGAGCTGAAGTCAGGCGCTAAACTGGCTGAGCCACCCAGGCGCCCCTCCCCCACAGTGTTTAAAGTGGCTTGCAGAGATGTGTAGAATTAAGCAGGATGAAAAATAGTAGTAAAAGGCGATGCCGTCATAAATGCCTGGTGTAAGAAAAGCAGTTTGTTTCAGGGATGAGCCAGGTGTATACAACTTGCGTGTTCTTTGCTGGTGGCACAACACCAGATGGACTCTGAGCGACTCAGTAGCCAAAACCAAGTGGGAAGTGCTGTGGGTGACAAGAATCATGGCGATGGTTAAAAAAACCCTCGGAAGTCCCAAAGTCAAGTTAATGCCGGCTGATGAGTCCTCTCTGGGCCCAGCTATTTCAGATCCAGTGTAAGGATCTGATACTGGATCTCTTGGGAAGATGCTCCACCCACACTGTGCCTGGCACCCAGAGAGATCCTGCTTCTAGAGCCTTCTGGTAACAGACGGCATCTGGCCATTCTCCCTTCCCACCCCCCACCACTCGGAGCCTGCATGGGAGGCCCAAGACCAAGTGTGCAGCACAGAACAAAGTGTTCGAGTTTGGTCCCACGTTGAGCTTTTGTTAACGACTACTGATCTATGAAACGCTGATTAAACCAAATTTGAAAACAGTCTATTGTTTTTGCTCTGGATTTTACACGTAAACATCTTTGTTTAAATTGAAGACGGTAGGGGGAAAAGTTGCTACAGTTTTTCACTCGCATAGATACATCTACTCCAGTCCCAAAGCAGAATGCTTTTCTTTTATCACTTCCACTGCTGGGGAGATAGCAAAGCAATTTAGAGCCTAGTAGAGGAAGTTGATTTGACCTTGGCACAAAACTTATTGTCACATCAAGAGATACAGAGGCTGAACATTCTCTGGGCAGTGTCTGACTATCTAGTCAACAGAAGATCAAAGCAATACATGAGCTGTCAGCCCCAGGACAGCAGCAGGGACAAGACTTTGGGTTCCAGAAGGTTTACCCCACAGGGTGTGGGTGGGCCTGGGTCAGTACAGTGTGTAAGAAAGAAAATCAGGTCACAAAAGCTGACCTTAAAGCTTTCCATGCCCAGGGGAAGGGTCCAGACAGAGAGCAGATAGCAGTTTCATAGACAAGTCCCTGAGGCAGTCAGATATGTCTCTCTGTTGTCCAGTTTTTGTCAAGAGTGTTGCTATGGGAAATGATAGTCATGGACTGTCACACTACCTGCAATTTACCTGATAGTCTGAAACATTGTCTTTCAACTATAATTGTCTGGTCATCTGAGAGCCACACACCTGGACAGTACTTTTCCGACCACCTTTGAAGATTCCTTAATGACTTCCGGGTTCCACTTTTCTCAGACTGAATGACACATTCAGAAGGAGCCCCCTCGAAACCGCCTACTACTTTGTCATTAGGGTGATTATGAGAATACTGTCTCTTACAACACCCAGAACTCCTGCGAGTTGTAATGAAGGAAGTTCCAGAAAAAGTTCTGCTTCTCCTGAATAGCTGGTTTATTTTTGTTTTAACCATTGTATGATTCTTGTCATCCACAGCATTTCCCACTTTGTTGTTGTTTTATTTCTTTTTGGTGGTGAGAACACTTAAGATCTATCCTCTTAGCAAATCTCAAGTACACCATACGGTATTACTGAGATCACATTGTGGTACATTAGATCTCTAGAACGTAGTTATCTTGTGTAACTGACACTTTGTACCCCTCGATCAACATTTTCTCATTTTCTCCTCCCACTAGCCCCTGGAAATCACCATGTTATGCTTGGCCTCTGTGAGTTTGACTATTTTGGATTCCACATATAAGTGATATCATGCAGCATTTTTCTTTTTGTATCTGGCTTATTTCACTTAGCCTCCAGATTCATTCATGCTTAATGTCTTCCAAGTTTATCCATGTTGCGACAAATAACAGGATTTCCTTCTCTTTTAAGGCTGGAAAATATTCTGTTGTGTTTCTATAGAATGCCCACATTATGTATCATAATGCCTGTTGTGTAGATAGATAGATAGATATAATGTATATAAATAATATGCATTCAGTGTTTGTCCATTCATCTGTCAATGGACATTTAGGGTTGTGTCCTGTCTTGGCTATTGTGAATAAATGAATAAATTCACCCAATGAATATGGGTGTTCAGATACATGATATCATTTCTCTCAGATACATTCTCAGAGGTGAGACTGCTGGACCATAAGGTAGCTCCGTCTTAACACTTCGAGGAACCTTCACACTGATTGCTGTACCAGTTTGCATTCCCACCAACAGTGTACCAGGGTTCCTTTTTCTCCACATCTTTGTCTATACTTGTTCTTTTCGAACTGCTGTCAATTCTCCCTTCAGATGTGCCAATATTTGCTTTATCCATTTTGGTGCTCTGATGTCAGACACATATGTATTTATAATGGTTGTATCTTCCTATTCATTGACCCTTTTAAAATTATATAGCAACCTTCTTTGTCTCTACAGATAGTTTTTTTTTTTTTAACGTATATTTATTTTTGAGACAGAGAGAGACAGAGCATGTACGGGGGAGGGGCAGAGAGAGAGGGAGACACAGAATCGGAAGCAGGCTCCAGGCTCTGAGCCATCAGCCCAGAGCCCGACGCGGGGCTCGAACTCACGGACGCGAGATCGTGACCTGAGCTGAAGTCGGACGCTTAACCGACTGAGCCACCCAGGCACCCCTCTACAGATAGTTTTTGATTTAAAGTCTATTTTGTGTGATACAGTGAAGCCATCTCTGCTTTTTTTTTTTTTTTGATTGCCATTAGCGTTGAATATATTTTTCCATCTCTTTACTTTCAGCCTACGTGTGTCCTTAGATCTAAAATGTCTTGTAGATAGCATATCACTGGATCTCTTAAAAATCCATTCATCCATTCTATGCCTTTTGATTGGGGAATATAGTCTATTTACATTTAGGGTAATTATTAATAGAGGAGAACTTACTGTTGTTATTTTGTTAGTTATTTTCCATCTATTTACAGTTGTTTTGTCCCCTCTTTTGCTGTCTTCCTTTGTTATTTGATGATATTTTATTTTGGTAGTGATTTGCTTTGACTATTTTCTTTTTTTTAAAATTTTTTAATGTTTCTTTATTTTTGAGAGAGAGAGAGAGAGAGAGAGAGAGAGAGAGAGAGCGAGGGAGGGACAGAGAGAGGGAGACACAGAATCTGAAGCAGGCTTCAGGCTCCGAGCTGTCAGCACAGAGCCCGACGCAGGGGTTGACCTTGTGAACTGCGAGATCGTGACCTGAACCGAAGGCTGGATGCTCAAATGACTGACCCACGTAGGTGCCACAATTCTTTTCGTTTTATTTGTTTATTTTATGTGTATCTGTTATTGTTTTTTTTTCCTTTGTGGTTATCCCGAGACTTGTATAAAATACCTTAAGCCATCTATTTTAAGTTGATAACAGCTAGACTTCAATCACATTTAAAATAAAACTTTAAATCATTGTATTTTTCTGGGGGAATGAGGGCTTGGATGGACCTCCTAGTCTGTCACCTTGTTAATGTTACCTTTTTGACGTGTGACATTTATTTCCTAAGATGGCTTAACACTTTCTGTCCAACCTGTCCGTTCCTCTGCTGAAAAACACCTTATTGTGGTCATTTTGTCTATTCCTCTCCCCACTGCTTTCCATCCCATTCCTTGAGCCTGGAACTCCTTAAGGTTAAAAAATAGGAAGGAGCTTCCCTACCTTGGAGCCCATGTGCATTGGATTGCATTGCCTGAACCTGAATTAAATACCTGATAGAACATTTTTTGAGGTTGTATGTATGTGTTCTTGCCTGGCTGAGAGATGGGCTACTTTTTCTCTCTCAAATCAGCAGTGGATGCCTGGAGTGCTCTAGAGTGGAAGATAGGGAGGCAGAGAACTGAATGGGGCCAGCTGTCCAGCTTGTGAATTGCCCCTCCTTCCGGTGCAGAGTGATGCTGTTCAGGATGCCAGAGCTAGGGGAGCTGAATGAGGAAATGGAGCTTGGAAAATCTGAATAAGTAAGAACAGAACCACCCATCTAAGGAAGGAGAGCCAGCCTCAGCCCCTGGGCTCTGTGTAAAGTGACATTTCTTACCCTTTCCGAGCGGTTTTCCCGTTTCCTTTTCTCATGGATAGGAAAAAAGTTACCAACTGGTAGTCCTGGTCTCAAGCAAGTAATCTGTAAATGAAATCTAGGGACACCCAGACAGGGTAACTCCCTGCTCCGTTTCATGGGGCGAAGATGGTTCTGACATTTCTTCCCATGTTGTTTTCATCCAGTGAGGTCAGTTTTACCTCATAGATTCATGCCTTCCCTTTTCATTAATCTAGGTGTTTCCTTAACCCTAATCCTATGCGTATCAGCCATCATTCGCATAAGCATAAGCAGCCATCATACTCATAAGCTTGCCAAAGCTTTATCTTTTGAGATAATTGAATTCATGTGGAGTTATAAGAAATAAAACAGGGCTGCCTGGGTGTCTCAGTCAGTTAAGCATCCAACTTCAGCTCAGGTCACGATCTTATGGTTCATGGGTTTGAGCCCCACATCGGGCTCTGTGTTGACAGCTCGGAGCCTGGAGCCTGCTTCAGATTCTGTGTTACCTCTTTCTCTGTCCCTCCCCCACTCAGGCTTGCTTGCTGTCTCTCAAAAATAAATAAACATTAAAAATTTTCGGGGCGCCTGGGTGGCTCGGTCGGTTAAGCGTCCGACTTCGGCTCAGGTCATGATCTCACGGTCCGTGGATTCGAGCCCCGCGTCGGGCTCTGTGCTGACAGCTCAGAGCCTGGAGCCTGCTTCGGATTCTGTGTCTCCCTCTCTCTGTGACCCTCCCCCGTTCATGCTCTGTCTCTGTCTCAAAAATAAATAAACGTTAAAAAAAATTAAAAAAAATTTTAAAGAAATAATAAAGAGATCCCATACACCCTTCTGTCAGGTTCTCCCTTTGATGATATCTTGCATAACTATAGTACAATCTCACAACCAGGGAACTGAAGGGTTGCAATTGGTCCACTTTATTGAGATTTCACCAGTTTTGCATGAACTTGTGTGTGTGTGTGTGTGTGTGTGTGTGTGTTCTATTCCATGTAGTTTTATCACATGTGTAGATTCTTGACCACTACCCCAGTCAACATACAAAACAATTCCATTACTACAAGGCTTTCTCTCTCTTTTTTTAATGTTTCTTTATATTAGAGAGAGACAGAACATGAGCAGAGGAAGGGCAGAGAGAGAGGGAGACAGAGAATCTGATGCAGGCTCCAGGCTCTGAGCTGTCAGCACAGAGCCCGACGCGGGGTTTGAACTCACAAACTGCAAGGTCATGACCTGAGCCGAAGTCGGACGCTCAACCGACTGAGCCACCCAGGCGCCCCAGAAGGCTCTCTTGCTGCCCTTTTGTGGCTGCATCTACTCCCTTCCCCATCCCTAAACCCTGGCAACCATTAATCTTCCCTCCATCTGTATCATTTCACCATTTCAAGAATGCTACATAAACAGAATCACCCAGTATGCCTTTTCTGAGATTGGCTTGTTCCACGCAGCATCGTTTCCCTGGAGAGTCATCCAACATGTTGCCTGTATCAATAGCTCGTTCCTTTCACTGCTGAGGACTATGCTGTGATATCGATGTACCACAGTTTAACTCGAAGGAAATTTGGATCATTTCTAGTTCGGGTGTACACATGAAGCTGTGACAAACATTCACGTCTAGGTTTTTGTGTGAAGATAGGTGTTCCTTTCTGCGGGAAGAACACCATCACCAGGTCGCTTGCTAGTTGTGTGTGAGGTTTTTCTACCAACTCCCAAACTATTTTCCAGAGTGGCTGTGCCCTGTTACATTCCCGCCAGTAATGTGTGAGTGATCTAGTTCACCTCATTCTTGCTAGGTTTTGGTGTTGTCCCTCTTTCTTGTGGTCGTCCTGACAGTTGTGTCATGGGTTTAGTTCACATTTTGCTGATGGCTAATGATGCTGAACTTCCTCTCATGTGTTTGTTGGTCATGTTCATATCCTCTTCAGTGAAATGCCATTCTGTGTCTTTTGCTCATTTCTAATCGGGTTGTTTGTGTTTGTACTGCTGAGTTACTTATATATTCTAGATACTATCCTCTGTCAGATAAATGGTTTGCAATTTTTTTTTCTCAGTCTGAGGCTTGTCTTCTTAACAGATCTTTTGCAGAACAAAGGTTTTTTATTTTGATGAGGTCCAGTTTTCAAATTTTTCTTTTAAAGATTGTGTGATTGGTGTCAAAACTCTTTGCCTAGCCCTAGATCCTAACTTACAATTTTCTCCTATTTTTCTAAAGTAGTTAACATTTTTAAAATATTTACTTTGAGAGAGAGAGAGAGAGAGCGAGCAGGGGAGGGGCAGAGAGAGAGAATCTCAAGCAGGCTCCATGCTGCAGTGCAGAGCCCTAGTTTAACTCAAACTCACCAACTGTGAGATCATGACCTGAGCCGATATTAAGAGGCAGACACTTGAGGTGCCTGTGGCTCAGTCAGTTAAGTGTCCAGCTTCAGCTCAGGACATGATCCCACAGCTCGTGGGTTCAAGCCCCACATTGGGCTCTGTGCTGACAGCTCAGGGCCTGGAGCCTGCTTCAGATTCTGTGTCTCCCTCTCTCTCTGCCCCCTCCCTACTCATACACTCTCTGTCTGTCTCTCTCTCTCAAAAATAAATAAACATTAAGAAAATTTTTAAAAAGATGCTTAACCAACTGAGCCACACAGGTGTCCCTAAAATATGTAGAATTTTAATATTACATTTAAGTCTCTGATCTATTTTGAATTAATTTTTGTGGAAGGTGTGATGTTTAGGTCAAAGCACTTTTTTGTTGTTTTTTTTTGTTGTTGGTTTTTGTTGTTGTTATTGTTGTTGTTTTTGCCCATGGATATCTGATTGCTCTAGCACCATTTGTTGAGTGGGTACTTAATTGTATTTATTTTTCGTTTGCAAATGGGAGACAGATAAATTTTAATGACATAATTGGGCTTAAGCTGTGGCAGATGTAGGAACAGTGGGGAAAAATATGGTATTAGGTGAGAGGGAAGGATTATCCAAGGAGGACTTAACTGAGTCATGTGCTGTTAGAAAGTATAGAAAATAGAGGGGCACGCTCTGGTTATGGGGGGAGAAAGTCCATGGTAGGAAGATGCACGGTGGACGAAATGGACCCCCATCTTTGCTGTGAGGTGAGGTGGCACCCTCTCTGCAGTGAGAAGGGTGAGAAGGATGCAGTGAGCATCCAGGTGGGTGTTTGAGGAGGTCGTACGCAGCTGATACGTACCCAGGGAAGACACCCTTTCCCTCCAGGTAGACTCACAGAAGACACAGGGGGCCACACCACTTGCCGGGCACCCTGACTTCTCGAGGCCGTGAACAAACTTGGTTATCCCCCAGAGGAGGAATGCCAGGCTGTCTCCAACACTCTCCCTGCTGCATTGCCCCCTTCAGCCTCCTTGTGATGTTGGAATGTAACTACTTAAGGACTCAAGAGCCTTCCACAAAAGACAGGAAGGCTTTGCATTCCTGTTCTTCGTTCTCTGCCATGTGACTGTCTGCAAAAGTTTTTGTTATTTCTGGAATGGAAAAAACCAAACTTGGTATGGTTTCTTTGGAAAAGCAAGGGGATTGCTCTTCAGCTTGTCTTCAGAAAAGAGACTCTGGATGCTTCTCTTCACAGGCACTTAAAATTCAGCAAGAACGAGGCTGCAGGGAAAGAATAATTTTGACACAGTTCTTTCTGTGTGTGCGCTTTGTTAGTGGTGGCAGTGGAGTTTGGAGCAGAATATAATCAAACGTTTTGGCATTTATGTGGAAGGGGCATACAGTAGGATGGCTGGCATAATCCACTTTGAAGTTTGTGCGTGTGTGTGTGTGTGTGTGTGTGTGTGTGTGTGTGTGTGTGTTTAAGGGAAGTTCCACCTGGCTAACAGGTTAGCTCTGGGAATGTTCCAGGGCAAGCTATTAACATAAAAGAGAGGAGGATGGGACTATCTGGATGGTGATGGTTTATTTTCCATCTTCTTTAAATGCCATATCAGGCGGCACCTGTAACATACAGTCAACCTATGTGCTTCTTAGTGATCTTCACATATACTATAGTGGATTGAATGGTGGCTCCCCCAAAATACATGTGCATTTCGTAACCCCCAGAATCTGCGAATGTGACCTTATTTGGAAAGGGGATTTGCCGATGTAATTAGGTTAAGGACATTGAGATGAGATCATCTTGTATTTTCTGGGTGGACCATAAATTCAATGACAGGTATCCTTGTAAGACAGAGAAGAACAAAACAGGGGCAGAGATTGAGTGATGCAACCATAGCCAAGGACTACCTGGAGCCACCAGAAGCTGGAAGAACCTTCCAGATCTCTACCAACACTTCCAAGATGTTAGTAGTGAATTTAAGTCCAGACGTTATTTTTGGACTGAGGAAGAAAGTCTGTTGCTAATGGAGGGTCTCGAATATAATAGTTGGGAGATGGTTTTTCTCAACATGTTTCTTAAACTATTTCTCACTCATGTGCTCATTCTAATTACTTTCAACCCTTCAGAGGAAGGAACGGTATTTGCTTTCCTGAAATCTTAAGATCCTGGTGTTGGAGAAGATTTACTTTAGAACCTGCGATGCCTGTGGGTATTTAACATAAACTCTAAGGAGAATCACTGTTTCCTTTCTTTTAGAGCAGCTTTATTGGGATATGATGTACATTCCATAAAGTTTACCCATTTTAAGTATAGAATTCAGTGGTTTTGGTATATTCACAGAGTTGTGCAACCATGACCAAATATATAATTTCAGAACATTTCCAGTATTCCAAAGAGAAACTTCATATCCATTAGCCACCATATCCCAATCTTACCCCTCACTACATCCCTACTCCTCCAGCGCCAGACAACAAGATTTGTTTACTCTTAAAATTTTGTATGAATGGAATCATACGATATGTGGTCCTTTGTGACTGGCTTCTTTCAACTCACTTGTTTTTAAGGTTCATCAATATTATAATACGTAACAATACTTCACTCCTTTTTATGCCTGAATAATATTCCATTATATGGATATAACAAATTTTTGTTTAGCTATTTATCCACTAATGGACATTTGGGTTGATTCCCTTTTTAGGATTTTGTGAGTAATGTGTCTTTGAGTCTTAGTGTACAAGTTTTTGTTTGGGCATAGGTTTTTATTTCTTGTATATATAATTAGGGTTGAAATTGACGGGTCATATGGTAACTGTATGTTTAACATTTTGAGGAACTGTCTAACTGTTTTCCAATTTGGCCACACCATTTTATTTTGTTTTGTTTTGTTTTATTTTATTATACTTTTAATTTATTTTTTCCTAGCGTTATTGAGGGATGATTGCCAAATAAAGATTATCTGTATTTAGGTTGTACAACATGATTTTTTAAAGGTATAAAACCTGATGGTTTTTAATGTGTGCATACATTCTGAAATGATTACCACAATCAAGTTAATTAATAGATCTATCACCTCACATAACTACCATTTGTGCGTGTGTGTGTGTGTGTGTGTGTGTGTGTGTGTGTGTGGTAAGGATACTTAAGATCTACTCTCTTAGCAAATTTCAAGTATATCATATATTATTATTAATTATAATCACCATGCTGTTTATTGGATCTCCAGAATTATTTCTTTTGTAACTGAAAGTTTACATACTTTGACCAATATTTTCCCCATACCCACCCCTACCTCCTGGCAACCAACTTCTACTCTCTGGTTCTGTGAGTTTGACATTTTTAGATTCCTCATGTAGGTGAGATCATGTAGTATTTATCTTTCTGTATCTAGCTTATTCCACATGTCCTCTGGACTCATCCAGGTTATTGCAAATGGCAGGATTTCCTTTTTATCATCAAATAATATTCTATCTATCTATCTATCTATCTATCTATCTATCTATCTATCTTATATCTATCTTTCAAGTGAGGGAGAGAGATAGCAATTTCTTTATCCATTCTGATCTGTCAACAGATAGTTGTTTCCCCCTTTTGGCTATTGTGAATAATGCTTCAATGAGTGTTGGAGTGCAAGTATCTCTTTGAGTTGTTGACTTCATTTCCTTTGGACATACATCCAGAAGTAGGATTGCTGAATCATACAGTAGTTCTATTTTCTGTTTTCCATAATAGTTTTACCAATTTATGTTCTCACCAGCAATGTTCAAGGATTCCTTTTTCTCTACACCCTTGACAACGCTTATCTTTTGTCTTTTTGATAACAGCCATTCTAAAAGGCTTTGATTTGCATTTCTCTGGTGATTAGTGATGATGAGCACATTTCATATACCTTTTGGTTATTTGCATGTCTTCATCTTAAAAGTATCTATTCAAGTCCTTTGCCTGTTTTAAAATCAGATTGTTTATTTTGCTATTGAGTTGTTTGAGTTTCTTACATATTTTGGATGTCAATTCCTTATCAGATATTTTTTGCAAATATTTCTCCCATGTAATTGGTTGCCTTTCATTCTGTTTTGTTTCCTTTGCTGCGCAGAACTTTTTAGTTTGATGTAATCTCATTTGTCTGTTTTTGCTTTTGGTGTCATATCCAAAAAAATCATGCTTAGACCATAGTCAAGGAGATTTCCCTTAGCAGTTTTATGGTTTCAGGTTTTATATGTAAGTCATTCTACCATTTTGCGTTAATTTTTGTGTATGGTATATCAGGATACAATTTCATTTTTTTGCATATGGATATCCAATTTCAATTTTCATTTGTCTCCTGATGCGTTTTGATCTCCCTTTTGATTTATTCTTTCATTAATTAGTTGTTCAGGAATGTGTTATTTAATTTTGACTTACTTGTGAATTTTTCTACTGTTACTGATTTCCAGTTTCATATTGTGGTTAGAATTGATACTTGATATGGTTGATTTCAGGCTTCTTAAACTCGTTAAGATTTGTTTTGTGGCTCAACAAATGATCTCTCCTGGAGAATGTTCCATGGGCTGCACCATTTTATACTCCTACCACCCATGAGCAAGCGTTCTAATTTCTTCACATTCTCTCCAACACTTGTTATTATCTGTGTGTGTGTGTGTGTGTGTGTGTGTGTGTGTGTGTGTTTTGAGGGGGCAGAGGGAGAGAGAGAGAATCTTAAGCAGGCTGCACGCTCAGCACAGAGCCCCACATGGGGCTCGATCCCATGACACTGGGATCCTGACCTGAGCTGAAATCAAGAGTAGGACATTCAACAGACTGAGCCACCCAGGCACCCCATTTGTCTTTTTTATTCTAGCCATCCTGGTGGGTGTGAAGTGGTATCTCATTATGTTTTTTTTCCCCTAATGACTAATAATGTTGAGCATCTTTTCTTGTGCTTATTGGCCATTTATATATCCTCTTTGGAGAAATGTCTATTCTAGTTCTTTGTCTGTTTTTAAATTGGGTTAGTTGTATTTTTATTATTGAGTTGCAAGATTTCTTTAGCATATAAATCCTTTATCAGACATATTATTTGCAATAACTTTCTCTCATTCTGTGAATTGCATTTTCATTTTCTTCATGGTGTGGTTTGAAGCACAAAAGTTTCCAATTAATCTATTTTTTCTTTCATTGCATTTGCTTTTGGTGTCATATCTAAAAAACCATTGCCTAACCCAAGGTCACAAAGATTTACTCCTGTGTTTTCTTCTAGGGATTTTATGGTTTTTGCTCTTACATTTATGCTTCTGAGCTAATGTTTGTGTATTGCAGGCATACCATTCCATAAATGACAAGCAGCTTAAATATAAGCTATTTTATGGCAGAATTTCCCTACGTAGTTTATTATTAACAACTTGATGATATTAACTATGACCCAAGTCTTCCCGTGTGAGCTGGGGTATTCCTGATATGTAGCTCTTACCTGAATTTATCAAAGTTCAGTGGAAATATAGAAATGTTTGTGTTGCCAGAGGCAGAAATGCAAATCCAAGTAGTCAGAAAAGGAGATTTTGCAGGAATGATAATGAGGTTATCTCATGTAATTGAAGGAAATGTTGAATAGCCCCAGGGCAGGAAGTGTGAAGTGAAGCTGGACCTGGGAAGAGCCGGGACCTGGACTGAAACTTGAGTGCCACCAGTACACCTTCACTCTCTCTCTTTCTTTAGGTCTTGTTTCTCAATTTCTTTGCCCATAGCTTTCTTTCTCCAAACAGGCTGGGCTCCTCCACATTGCCCAACGCAAGACTACGGGAGTCTCACAAGACCCTGGACTCCAAATCTACACCCCCACGAAGACCCTTGTTTCCAGCTCCAGTTTGAAAAAAAAATTCTAGGGAGGATGTCTGATTGGCCAATTAGGGTCATGTGCCTCTTTGGACAGTTCGTGAAGCTCCTGGTTACATTGAGGATAGTTTTTATTTGTAGAAAATAGTCCTTACAAGTTTACTTTTGGTGGAAAAAAGTTGCTTTCAGTTTGTGATGGCTCTAGCTTTTACAACACTTTTAATTCTATTTATAAATCTAGCAGTTGTTAACAATCACTTTTCAAGGGGTATTTAAATATTACTTTATTATTAAATTAAATTAAATTAACAATTATCATTACTATCTGTTTAAAAAGTCAGTTCATTAAACTGCTTCAACATTTCAAACTTCTTTTATCCACTTAATATTTTATTTTCTTCATAAGTATTTTAATTGCTTAGCCCAACAAACAAATCTTCCTGAAGACTTAAATAACTCCTATAAATGCAATAATTTAATGTTATAAGTAAAGGAAACCTACCTAAACTTCTCTTGGATGTCTCAGTGCTGTACATGAACTTGGTGGGATTTCAATAAAACATCTTGTCTTAGTTACTCAATTGCATATATATATATATATATATATATATATATATATATATATATGCAATTGTATATATATACATATACATATGTGCAATGTGTATATATATATATATATATATATATGTGCAATTGTTTTTTTTTTTAAGAGAGGGAGTATGAGCTGGGGAGAGGGGCAGAGGGAGAGAAAGAGAGAGAATCCCAAGCAGGCTCCACACTCAGCATTGTGGGGCTTGACCCTGTGACCATGGGATCATGACCTGAACCAAAATCAAGAGTTGGATGCTCAATGAACTGAGCGACCCAGAGCCCCTTAACTGTACATTTTAAACTGGAGTTATGAGGCTGTCACTCTTAGAGATCAAATTCTTTTCAATGTTACAAACATACAAGATATCAGATATGAATAGAGTTTCTCTAAACATCAAAATACAAACACCATGGTTTTGATCCCCTTAACATTTTTAATGCTTAAATTTTAAACCTTTCCAGACCTGGCACTGACTAAGGAATACTAATAGAATTCCAGAGAGCTCTGAATATGTAATTATAAAATTTCCCAGGGTGAAAGATGTGCACTCACAAAAAAAATTTCATCTAATTAAGATATACTTTTTTTTTCCCCTTCCCATTTTAACATTTCTGAAATTGGGTCTTATAGTCAATGGCACCTTATTTGGCAACAGTTAGTCTTTCTGAGTGATATGTAAAATGATGGTATCTTAAGTCAGATGAGACTTGGTACCATCTCAGTTAATTGAGATTATTTAAAACTAGAAATTGAGACGAGCGTCAGACCTGCTGGTGCAGACACCCAGTACATTTCATCTTGTCGACACCACTGCCATGTTGAGGTTGCCTGTGACATGACCTTAAAACTTAAAAAAAAAGAACCGTGGCTTGTGTAGACCACTAGCTAATTCATTTTATCCAAACACTTGAGTGTCTGCCTGCTCACAAAATTTGCAAGTACCCTACTTGGTCACTTGACCGTATTTGCATCTGTCTGATTTTAGTATAAAGAGTACCTTCCCCACCCCACCCCCCGCCCCCCATCCAACTTTGAAACTGATGGGAGGCTTTGCTATTTAAATACTTTTTAATTGAACTTGAAAGATATTTGCATTTGATGTATTTTTTTAATTCTTTCATGTTCCAGATATTTAGGGTTACCCTGCTTTTTTTCAGGTATAAGTCATTTATTTAAATTATAATTATTATCCTTTCAAACATTTGTCATTCCTTAGCTAGGAAGCTTAGAACAGCCTTTCAAGTGGAGAACACAGACATTCTTTTTTATTTTTAAGTTTATTTTTTTAGAGTGTTATTTTATTTTATTTTATTTTTCAATATATGAAGTTTATTGTCAAATTGGTTTCCATACAACACCCAGTGCTCATCCCAAAAGGTGCCCTCCTCAATACCCATCGCCCACCCTCCCCGCCCTCCCACCCCCCGTCAACCCTCAGTTTGTTCTCAGTTTTTAAGAGTCTCTTATGCTTTGGCTCTCTCCCACTCTAACCTCCTTTTTTATTTTTTTTCCTTCCCCTCCCCCATGGGTATCTGTTAAGTTTCTCAGGATCCACCTAAGAATGAAAACATATGGTATCTGTCTTTCTCTGTATGGCTTATTTCACTTAGCATCACACTCTCCAGTTCCATCCATGTTGCTACAAAGAGCCATATTTCATTCTTTCTCATTGCCACGTAGTACAACTGATGAATGGATAAAGAAATTGTGGTTTATATTTTTAAGTTTATTTATTTGGAGAGAGATCGAGCAAGCAGGGGAGGGACAGAGAGAGAGAGAGAGAGAGAGAGAGAGAGAGAGAGAATCCCAAGCAGGCTCCACGCTGCCAGTGAACAGCCAGATATGGGGCTCAACCTCACAAACTATGAGATCATGACCTGTGCCTGAGAATGCAGACATTCTTCTTCTTTCTTCTTCTTCTTCTTCTCCTTCTTCTTCTTCTTCTTCTTCTTCTTCTTCTTCTTCTTCTTCTTCTTCTTCTTCTTCTTTTGCTTTGGCTGTTGTTTATAGTGCTGCTATAAACATTGGGATACATGAGAACACAGGCATCTTAACTTGTTTCTCAATTTAATGAAACTGTCTTATATGTTCTTGGTGATGACTTGGGATAGATACAATGTTAAGAAATTATGCCATTTATTTTATTAAGAGATTTAAAAAATCAGGAATGGCTTTTTCTAACAGCTTCATTGAGATAAGTTCACATACTGTGTAATTTACCCATTTAATAAAAGTGTATCATTCAGTAGTTTTAGTGTATTCACAGATATGTGAACCATCACCACAGTTTTAGCACAATTCATCATCTCAAAAAGAAACCTCATACCTTTTACCTATACTCCCATTCCCCCCAGCCCTAAGCAACCACTAGTCTACTTTCTGTCTCTATCAGTTTTCTTTTTCTGAGCATTTCATACAAATGTAATCATAGAAAATGTGATTTCTTGTGACTGGCTTCTTTCTCTTAGATGCTGAAGTTGGTTAAACCTCTTTTTAAGGAAATATTACAAAGAATATCCTATTTCTTTTTTTAATGTTTATTTATTTATTTTGTGAGAGAACGAGAGACAGAGAGAAAGAGAGCAGGGGAGAGGCAGAGAGAGAGGGGAGGAGAGAATCCCAACAGCGCATGGGACTCGATCCCATGAACCATGAGATCGTGACCTGAGCCGAACTCTTAGCCCACTGAGTCACCCAGGCATCCTGATATCCTACTTTTTTATTTGCACAATTCTTATGGATTTGTCTGCTCTGCAGTTACAATGAGGAAATCATTTTATTGAAATGTACCAATGGATTGTTGACCAAAGGGCAAGAGCTAGAAGGACCCACCCATGTCAGGTACCTGTTCTAGACCCAGTCTCCAGGCGAGGGATGGAGTCAGGCAAGAATATGGCAGCCCTGTCTGGGACCGTGTGGTTGGAATAGGACAAAGGGTAGTCCTTAGAAATGGGGACAGGCAGACAGAATTGAAAATGTTGAAGGGAAGGAAAAATTCTTTCTCTACTATTTAAGTTCTTACAGCTGGACCAGGAATTAAATTTTACATGAAGTGGATTAACAGGAGAAAAGAAAAAGCTTGGCTGCATGTGCAGTGAGGCCCGGTAATGAAATTGAAACCTAAAGAAATGTTCAAGGCAGGTGATTGTTATACTTTTCAGGCAAAGAGACAATAAATCTGTGAAGAATTGACAGGACAAAGAAAGCTTTGGGAGCTTCAATTAGCAAGAAATTATTTTTTTTTAATGTTTATTTATCTTTGAGAGAGAGAGAGAACAACCAGGGGAGGGGCAGAAAGAGAGAGGGAGACAGAATCTGAAATAGGCTCCAGGCTCTGAGCTAATCAGCACAGAGCCTGACACGGGGCTGGAACTCAAGAGCTGTGAGATCATGACCTGAGCCGAAGTCGGATGCCTAACTGACTGAGCCACCCAGGTGCCTCCAATGAGTAAGAAATTCTAAGCAGAGTTTGGGCTGGGATAGTAAATTAGTAAGTAACAAGGGTTATTTGTACAACCCTCTTGCTTCTAAATTTCCTATCTCTTGTGATAAGGAGGTCTCTTTACCTCCTGGTACAGGGAGGGTAACTTCCATGTGGAAGATTTATTTCTTGTTTTCAGAGGAACAGAGGAAGGTCTGAGTGTGCTTCTTGCATAGACTATCTCTTAAATTAATTTTTATTTAAAATAATCAGTATGCCAGAGTGGCCCATCTTAGAGTGGCCTGCCCTTGGCCCCTACAATGTCTTGTTTACTTCAGCCATTTGAGGGCCTTCTCCCACACTTTCCTGAATCACAAGTAAAGTTGTGCACAGAATACTGCTGTGGTATACGGGGAAGAAACTGGATCAGAAGTCGGAAGCCCTAGGTCTTTGCTTTGGCTTTGTGGTTTGACTCTAAGGAAGTCACTCTCTGTCTCTGAGCCTCAAGATTTTCATCTCTGAGTAAAACTTAACTGTCTGGCATGGTTTGTTGGTGTGTTACATGAGATGATGTGAGTAGAAGATTTACACAAACGGGAGACATCTGTCTTCTCGTTCCCTCTGACTCTTCATATCCTGCCCCGTGGCTCTACAGCACACTGCTTTCTGGGGCCGTTTCAGATTCACCTCTGGTTAAGCGTACTCAGCATTTCTCCGCGTCCACCCCTCCACTTCACGTTGCCAGTAGGGTCTCCGTTTATAAGGTCCGTAGCTGGTGGCCTCCAAGGTCCTCGAAGGTTTTCGCCAGACCGCATCCATCCACACTTTCAAGAACACTGGAAACCCTGAACCACTGTTCCCCGCTCCCTGCCCCTGCCCCCACCCCCACCCCCATTGACCCACCCAATCCCAGCAAAGGTGGTTTGGTTGGTTGTTAGATACGTCAGTCTCCTCAGAGGTCTGTCATAGCCAAGTGCACCCTAGTCATCCCCTCCGGCGAAGAGGGGCCCACCTCCTGCTCTCTGGGGCTAACTTCTGAGGCCGACAGATCACATAGCCACATTGAGTGGGACACCTGATATTCAAGTGGCAGGTAGCCCGACACCAGGCCTTCAGGGCCCTGGGTTCTCTTTCAGCTTCATTTATTTACACAACCACACACACACACACACACACACACACACACACACACACACACACACGTGTTTCTTTGTACTTTCCCACTGAGGTGATTCATAATCGGATATCACTATTCAAAAGAGACGAAAGCTCCTTAAGAAGACAGCATTTAGAATTACATGTTAGAACTGGAGAGAACCATGCATATAATCTGGTCTAAACCCTCCCTTGCCCACCCCTCCCCAACCTCTGTTAATGGAAAAGACTGAAGCCCATTGAGGTGATGTGACTTGTTCCAGATCACACAGTAAGTGAGAGAAAAAACAAAGACCTTTCATTCATTCAATCATTCATTCATTCAGTAAAAGTTTATTGATTCCTCTTTACCAGGCATGTTCTAGGAGATGAAAATATAAACTTATTCAACAAAAATTTCCCACCCTTGCGTTGCTTATATTTGTCATATGGTCATGGATGTGAAAAACAACGTAATGTCAGATGGTGCTAAGTGTCAGGAAGAAATCCAGACCATGGGGATAGGGAATGAAGGAGGAGGGGAAGTATTACATTTGATAAGGTGGTCTGGGCTTGTTTCTCTAAGAAGTAAATGAAATGAGGACTCAAGATATATCTGAGGGAAGAACATTCCAAATAGAGGGAACAACAGGTGCAAAGGCCCTGGTGCAGTAAGGAGGCCAATACGATCAGGATGTCTAGATTTGCCATCCACGGCCCCTTCATCAAACTACACTACCTCTAAGTCATCAGGGGTGTCTCAGGGGTCTTTATGTCATATACAGTGTCCAGGTTTGAGAGTGACTCTAAGAACCTAGAAGTCACCATGCTGCTCAGGTTGGAACAGAATTTGTGACCTTCACAGGTACAACAGATGCAGAACCTCAATGTAGCAAAACACAAACAGCTCTGACTGGGAGATCAGGAGACCTGAGGGACAATCTTTGTTCTCCTACTGAATGTGCAAGAGTGGTCAAACCCTCTTGGAAGATCAGATTGTTGTTTTTAAATTTTAATTAGAATTTAATTTTTATTAAAAATTTTTTTTAAAACGTTTATTTACTTTTTGAGAGACAGAAACAGAGCGTGAGTGGGGGAGGGGCAGAGAGAGAGAGAGAGAGAGAGAGAGGGAGGCACAGAATTGGAAGCAGGCTCCAGGCTCCAAGCTGTCAGCACAGAGCCCGACAGGGGGCTCGAACTCATGAACCACGAGATCATGACCTGAGCCAAAGTCGGACCCTTAACTGACTGAGCCACCCAGGCGCCCATTAAAAAAATGTTTTTAATATTGATTTATTTTTTGAGAGCTAGAGAGACAGAGTGTGAGTAGCAGAAGGGCAGAGAGAGAGGGACACTGAATTTGAAGCAGGCTCCAGGCTCTGAGCTGTCAGCACAGAGCCCGACGCAGGGCTCGAACTCAGGCTGGGAGATCATGACCTGAGCTGAAGTCTGATGCTTAACCGACTGAGCCACCTAGGCGTCCCTAGAGTCTAATTTTTAGTTTTAAATGGGTGAGTTCCCAATTTTTTCATGTATCTTGGTATCTTGACTTTTTTGTTGTGGTTATTATAGCTTAGTATAGAAATGTACACAAATCTTACATGCATTGCTTGATAAATTTTTTCATATGTATGCATATGAGACTTCATCATCTACATCAGGATATAAAACATTCCAGTGTCTCTGAAACCTTTTTAAATGATGTGTCTCTCCCTGGGCCAATGCACTGCTCTCAACCTCTGCCAGACAACTATCTGACTGCTACCAGCATCCATTAGGGTTGTCTGTTCCTAAATTCATACAGAAGGAATCACACAGGATGAACTTTTTAATGCCCATCTTCTTTTACTCAAAGTTATGTTTTCAAGATTATCCACGTTGTTGAGAGTCGCAAGAGTGAATTGTTTTTCATTGCAGGGTAGTGTTCCATCACACGAATATCACATTTTATTTCTCTGTTCTCCTGTTGATGGCCATTTGAGTTCTTTCCAGTTTGGAGTTCTTATAGACAAGCTGCTACGATCATTCTTGTGCAGGTCTTTTGTTGGACATAAACACTCACGTTTCTTGGGTTTGTACTCAAGAATTGAATTGTCTGAGCTTCTTTTCAAGTTCAAATATTTCTGACCATTACATGACGGCAGGTGTATTTTAGTATCTGTTAATTTTAGATAGAGTCAGTAAGGCTTTTAAATGCTTCTTTATCAATTGTGAACATACCTGTGTGCATTTGGAAAAATATCCATATAAGATATTATTTATTTGGTCTTCACCTAGGACATGGTGTCCAAATGGTTCTTGACCTATAGCTGGGGAATCACTGCCTTAGAGAATGACTACAGTGTCCTTGAGGTGTAATCCTCTATGATTCTAGAAGGCAGTGCTCCAAAAGGCATGCATGTCCCTTGTTTCTTAACGGAACTTTCACCTCTTGAGCTGTCTTTTTTCACTCAGATGATGATGTTCAGATATGGAGGTCTCTTCTGAAACTGTGTGCTGTCTGGCTCACGACGTTATTATAGTATTGAGTGATGGATGTAAGTAGTATCAAATATCTTCCTTTCATCTGGGACCTGCCCTTCTCCAAACTGAAGTCCAGAGTGCCGTGAAATGGTCCAATGAATACAGTATACTAGTTTATTCTTGGGGGTCAGGAGGTACTGGGGGCTCCTGTGACCAGGGGGATGACTCTCAAGGGGGCGGCGTGAAGGTTCTGTTGCAGGCAGGACTGATGGCAAACCAAAGTGACAGACAGATGGGATGCGCCAAGGCGTGGTAGGCAGTGTAGAAGCTATTTGGTTTTGTTTGTCTAGCATATTCCACTCTCCTTTATTTATTTTCAGTGAATACTGTACTTCTTAAACACAAGAGTAGGAATTCTGAGCCAGCATAGCCAATTAAAATACTCATTTGCCCTGGCTTCCGGGATTGGTTGAAGAATGAACAAACCAGCCGTGCTGCACTAATCACGATCCTTCTAATTTTTTTCAATGTTTATTTTTGAGAGACAGAGAGACAAAGAGTGAGCAGGGGTAGAGCAGAGAGAGAGGGAAACACAGAATCTGAAGCCGGCTCCAGGGTCCCAGCTGTCAGCACAGAGTCCTATGCAGGGCTCGAACTCACGAACCGTGAGATCATGACCTGAGCCGAAGCTGGACGCTCAACCGATTGAGCCAGGAGCCCCTAATCATGATCCTTCTAAGGATCATTGTCGTTGGAGAGATGGAAGGATTCTCCTTTTCTTGGCTGCACGTTGTAAAGATGAGATGCCGGAGTATCTACAGTCCCGTCTGCCATCATGGGGACAAGCCTGGCAGAATGTCATGAGATAGAGAGAAAAGTCCTGGCAGGTTACATCACTGTTTCTTATCTCTGGTGGGCAATATATACCTCTTTCCATTCATTTTTTAATTTGATAATTAAAATAATAATTTAATAATCATGTGATGTACATATAACTTAATACATTTGTTATTTAAGATAAAGCCAATGCAACAAAAAAATATAAAAGAGTGTATTAAAAACACACTTAAAGTCAGAAATCCTGGCAGGTATAGATGCTTACAAAAATAATTTTTTTAGAAACTGCTGTGTCTATGGGGGTAGATCCAAGAATCCTTTTTCTTTTTAATGTTCTAAATGTTTTATTTTCTTCTAAAAAATTTAAATTTTTTTTTGCTTAAATCTAAGTTAGTTAACATATAGTGTAATAGTGATTTCAGGAGTAGAATTTAGTGATTCATCACGTACATATAACACCCAGTGCTCATCTCTTTCCATTCAAACTGACATATATTGGGCTCTTGAGCTTTGGGGGAAAGGATCTGAACAAACAGCCAACTCCTTCGTAACCAAACCTTACGCTTCAGAGATGGTCTGGGCAGACTTAGTTTTTGAGAGATGGCAAGGAGGACTCATGGCTGCACTTCATTTGGTAGAACGAATTACATGCTCTTATCAGCAGTTGCTGGTAGGGCTGAACAGGAACAGGAACTTCCAGCGTTTCAAAAAAGATCTTGTCTTGACCATGCTCAACAATATGGGTGTGTCCAACATGCAGAGTCTAGACAGGAATCTAGACAAGAAATCAGGCAATCACAATACGGTGTGGGGAAAACTATGAAGGGAAGCAGAAGGTGATACAAAGCACAAAGCAGACTCACCTCCTGTGATCTCTGGGGTGGCCCATGGGGATGCTGAGGATGATCTCCTGGACAAAGGAGCTCCAACTTGTAGTCTGGGGATGGGCAGAAGTGTCCCAGGAAATGTGTATGATTTTTAGTTGGGTACCAAGGGGGAGGCATGGAACAGTGTTCTTTGTAGAGGGAACAGCACATTTGAAAGTCCAAAAGTAGAAATGAGTTTGGCACAAAAGACTGACATTATGTCAGGATGCCAATTTGTTAAATCAGAACTAGGTGTGCCGGTAAGTATGCATAGAACTTTCGAATGCACAGAACTTTCAAATGCACAGACCAATAGAAGGGCAGCTGTTTACTGGCTCAGAAGTGCTAGGAGAGTGATTTAATATCATAACACTGCATGCAGAGAAACTATTTTTCGGCAATCCTTATGGACTGTTGAAAGGCAAATAGGGACTATGAGTGCAGGAGGCACAAAGATGAATAATGATCCTTCCCTTTCTTCTTCTTTCTGGCCCAGTGAAGCCAAGGATCGACCTGACCTATTCTACGAGGGTTAGAAATAATGTGTGCAAAGCTGGGTCATGGCAGACAGTCAAGCAAAGTGGTGTTCCTCTTCCTGGACCTAAGCTCCAAATTTCCTCAGGTCTCGTTTCCTGTCCCAGGAAGGCCCTCCCGCTGGATGGCAGACAGTAGTTGTGCCTTCTCCTTCTGGGGATACCCCACCTCTTGCCCCCGGGGTGACTGTGTGGTCTTCAGTAGGTCAATGGCTAAGACATAGCAGATCCAGTGACTTTGTACATTTTCCAGTTAGGGTGTGTCAGTCTGGAAAAACCCAGTACGTGGGGGCATGTCCAGCTCAGTCTACATGAGCCCAGGCCAAGTCCCTTTTATTGTCTCTTCTGCAGCTTGTTGGGCAGTAATGCCCATCCTCTGACTCAATCTTTGGGGGGCCTGAGATTCTCTCTTCCATGAATGGTTGCTGGAAAGAAGAAAACACACACACACCCACTTACACAGTCACAGAGGTATATTTGAGGGCATCTACAAACTCTGGGGAGCTTTTTACTTAGTATATCTGCATGGGCCTTACCCCAGTGCAGAGCTCACAAGTCAATATCTCTACAACTGGGGGCTTACAAATTATCTGTGTGAATTATATGTATGTGTATACATACACACACATATGTGTATGTATATGTATATGTATATATATATTAATTTTTTAAATGTTTATTTCTGAAAGAGAGAGAGACAGTGTGAGCAGGGAAGGAGCAGAGAGAGAGAGGGAGACACAGAATCCAAAGCAGGCTCCAGGCTCTGAGCTGTCAGCACGGAGCCCCTTGAGGGGCTCAAACTCAGAAACCGTGACATCATGACCTGAGCCAAGAGCATGACCTAAGTCAGACGCTTAACCGCCTGAGCCACCCAGGCACCCCGAAATTGTATATATTCTCAAAGTTCCCCTGGTGAGTCTGACAAGCACCCAGACCAAGAGCCCCTTAGTGGAGGAGGCTATGTACCACTGCTCACACCGGCCAGAGGTAGCCTCTCATGCGTGTTATTACATGGCTCTTTCCGAAACATCTTTGTTTCCAAATGGTCTAGGCTTCACATTTGCATCACTGAAAGGCCTGTTGAAGAGATTTCCCCAGAACAGAAAGAATAGTCTCTGCTCAAAGATGAATTGCAGTTTTGACTTCCACTGAAATGTGAATCTTCAGGAACCTTGGCTATTACGAGGTTTCTCCCTCTCTCTCTCTCTCTCTCTCTCTCTCTCTCTCACACACACACACACACACACACACACTCTTACACACTCATACCCTCACACATGCTCACATACCCACACATTCACACACACACACACACTCACACACACACACTCTTACGAGACACACTTTATTACATCTCTCTGTGTAGCTTATCTACCCTAGAAATTTATAAGCCATAAATTGTAGGGCAGTGGACTTGAATTGTCTTTTGTGGGATTTGCATCATAGGAAGTTTTCAGTGTTTGCTTCAACAATGTGAACAGTACGGCTGCAGCCCTTTGGCTTAACAAATAAGTCTGTCTCGAGGCCAGTGGCATTAGAAATCTGCTCCATTATTTCAGAAAAATGGGGGGCCCAGCCTGCCAGCACTGCTCAGGGTTGCTTGCTTTCTTCTATTCTTGCCTCTCTTAATTTAAAAAAAAAACAAAACCGTTCTGCAGCCCTTTCTCTGTGAAGGGAAACAGTTATCATTGAAGTTGCCTCTCCGTTTCCTTGACACAATTCTCATGCAATCCTGTACCTCATGGAAAAATGAGAACATGGAACGCAAGGCCTTAAAGTTCAGGATGAATCTCCGGTTTGGTCCTGGGTATTTTGGGTCTGCAGGTTTAGCCATTCCACACCCCAGTTCATCTGCTTTTCTTGGTCCCGGCTGTCTTGATGGTCAGCTGAGAAATCGGGGAGATAAGAATGGCTGAACTTCAAAACTGCAAGTCTCAGGGACTCCAGCTGGTTGCATGGCCCCGCCTCAGGCTGATGGAGCATCGCAAACTTGCACTTGACAGATGAAGTAACTGAGAGCTAGAGAAGCTTGGAACTGGCTCCAGATCAGAGTGGAGGAGGGCCTGGGGCTCAGGAAGTCTGGCTTCTAATGTGGTACCCTTCCCCTTAGAACACAGTGGTCTCCTTCCTCCCTGTGCATACAAGTCACCTGGGCAGCAGTGTGTGACTGGGGACCTGCAGAGCCCCTCCCTCCAGCATATTTCCATCTCAGGTTGTTTTCGAGCCAAACCCTCTACCTTCCCTTCCAACTAATTTGCTACCCAAAGTCCCCTCTCCTACAAAAATTCCCATGTAAATATTCTGGAGTCTGAATAGTACCATCCACCAATGTTGTTCTGAATTTGTTAAAATGCAGGTTCCCAGGCCTCTCATCCAGACTGTTGGATTCCATGGGTGTTAGGGAAGCCCGCAGACTTGCATATTGACATGGCCCCCCAAATGGTTCTGGGGTCCAAGGACCACACTCTTTGAAGCTGCCCAAGTCAGACGCTTAACTGAGTCATCCAGGTGCCCCTACGTGTATCTTTATTGAGAAACAATTTACCGATTTAAAGCACAATTCAGTGGTTTTTAGTCTCTTCACAGCAGAGTACAATCCTCACCACAATCGATTTGAGAACATTTTATCACCTCAAAAAGTAACCCCAGACCTTTATCTCTCACCCTTCCCCCCATTCAGTCTCTCCCCACACCCCCTGCCACGGATGCAACTGTTAATCCGCTTTCTGTCTGTATGGATTCATGTGTTCCGGGAATTTCATACAAATGGAATCATATAATATGTGGTCTGTTGTTACTGGCTTCTTTTACTTAGCATAATGCTTTCAAGGTTCTTCATGTTGTAGTATTCCTTTTTATGGCCAAAAACGTTCCATTTTCATGGATTAATGCATTTTGTTTATCCATGTATCCACAACTCGGTTGTTTCTAACATTCGGTGCAGGTGAATAATGCTATTTGTGTACAAGCTTTTATTTTCATTTCTCTTGGGTGTATACTCTATGTTTAACTTTTAGAAGAATTGCCACACTGTGTTTCTAAAGTCTTCACTTTATTACTTTTTTAAGTCCACCAGAAGCCAATGACTCTGAATCACCTTATATGGTCTCACTTATATACAGCTCAGCTTGGTCAGGTGTCACTAAGGACTTACTGTAAGCGAGTGTTGGAGGAAGCCGAGAATCAAGCTTGGGTTACGACATCCAAAGTCCAAACACTGAAGAGGGTATTTGGTGTAACTTTAAAGGTTGGGGCAATGTCACTTGGATTCACGTTTATGAGAAGCAGAAAAAGAAACCCACAGCTTATAAATGTGGCCAAAAAACACAAAAAGAAAACTACAGGACAAAAACTCGTAATCAGCAGCTTTGGAAAAGGTTTAGTGGCTTGAAACTATGGGTTTTCATGACCCATGCTAGCATCTGTTTCCGTATAGTAGTCCCCCCTTTATGTGCAGGAAATATGGTCCAGGGCCCCCTAGTGAACACTGGAACCCATAGACAGTGCCAAACTATAGACAGATCGAGATACAGATGATACAGATAGATAGTACCTAACCATATGTGTATGTATATATATATATATATATATATATTCCTCTACATATATACCTATGATAAAGTTTTACTTATAAATTCGGCACAGTAAGAGAGCAACAATAACTAAAAATAAAATAGGACAATTATAACGATATACTGTAGTAAAAGCAAAGCTGTGTGAATGTGGTCTCTCCGTCTTTCAAAATGTCTTAATGTACTATACTCACCCTTCTTGTGATGATGTGAGAAGATAAAATGCCTACAGGATGAGAAGAAGTGAGGTGAGTGACGTCGGCGTTGTGACCTGGTGCTAGGCTCCTAGTGACCTTCTGATGCTCTGTCAGGAGGATCATCTGCTTTGGACAGCAGTTGACTGTGGGTAACTGAAACCACAGAAACCGAAACTGTGGATAAGGGAGGACTCCTGTAGAGGGACATTCACTTTAAAAATTTAAGGGGAAAGTACTTAGAAATACTTTAAAGTGTTTAAGTGTAAAATACAGAGAAGTATGCAAAGTGTGACTACATGAATTTTCTCAAAATGAACCTCACCCTTGTAACCAGCACCCACAGCAAGAAACAGATGGTTATCAGCTTCTCTGGAACTCTTCTCTTTCTAGTCATTAACCATCTGCAGAGAAGGAGGATAACCAAGTTCTAGCACCAACATTCCCAGACCCAAACAATACATTTTTGATAGTACATTTCAGGTGTCAAGGATTGACCTTCGGAGTACATTCATTAAGCTGAGTGTTTCTCAAGACTCATTCAGACTTTTTTTTTTTTTTTATATTGCACGGTGTAATAGAATCTTAAAAATTAAATACCTTCAGGCTTGCATGTAAAATAAGGTATAAACTAAACACACAAACTTTTAGCATTACCTGCAATTTAAGAACATGTACTGTAAGATGTTTTTTAAAGTGCATGTAACAACATACTTTAAACATTTATTTTAAAATACAGTTCCTGGGGTGCCTGGGTGGCTCAGTTGGTTGAGTGTGGGACTCTTGATTTTGGCTCAGGTCATGATCCGAGGGTCCTGGGATCAAGCCCAGAGGCAGGCTCGCCACTGAGCATGAAGCCTGCTTAAGATTCTCTCCCTCTCTCTCTGTTTCTCCCTCTGCCCCTCCCCCGCTCTCTCTCAAAAATAGAATAGAATTGAATATAGCTCCCCGTTTCTCCAGAAAATGGAGTTTGAAGTTTACTTCCAAGGAGACTTTGTAAAAGAAGCCCTAGGGACTATTAACCACAGATGCTTGAATAATTCAAAAAGTATATATGTAAACACACATGCCCATTGGCAATGCATCACATTGTGGGTTGAAGTAAGTAAGACCAAAATAAATACAGCTTTTGCAACAGCGCATAAAAACGGATACATATTTCTCGTGGTTTATTGGGCAGGAGGTTAAATACCTTCACTCTACTTACAAAATGAACTGCCAAATACAGAGACTGACTTGCAGCAAAGCGACACTGCCCTGTTCTTAACCTGGAAAAAAAATCTATTATAATGGTATTATGCATAAGAACACTTTCAATACATAAGAAGAATCTTTGGAAAGAAGGGCATGTATTCTTAGAGAAAATCCTTTTGCAAAGGCTAATCATTTTTTTTAAGCTCTAAATATGCCTTATCAATGACCAAAAAACAGATTAGGATTTTATTAGGATATATCTTCGGGAAGTTTGGGATTCTGTGTTCCATCAGATGCTGCCTAATAGAGCGCACAAGTCAAGGAGAGGCGGACACCCTGGAACCTTTGCCCCGAGCGCCAGACCGCCCCAGTTCGTTCTTTCTGGATGCTGGACACCTCCAAGGTAACCTCACGCTGACGCTGGCTCTTACCCCGGTGCCAGGAACGCACCCCTCCGCCGCCGCCCCTCCCCCCTCCTTCCACGCGCAGTGTCAGCGCCCGGAACCCTCACGCGAGTGGTGACTTCGCTCTGCCTCGTCCTTCCCCGAAGCCCTGAGGCTTAGACTTTTCCCACCAAGTCACCCACAACCCCTCCTCCTGCCTTCCCCCCCTCAGGAGGGGGAAAAAGTTTAAAGCCGGGCTCCCTTTGCGTTACGCTGGCCAGGGGGTCCCTCTTAGCTGGACTGGAAGGGGGCGAGGGTCCGCGGCGCTTCTTCCGCGCCTCTGCCCAGCCCCAGCTCGGCGCGTGGGGGACAGCGTGTTAGATCGTCCGCCACCGGCTCCTACGCGCCCAGACTGCGAGGCCCCTCCTAGCCCGAGCGACTCCCTTAAAAACTTGGGGCCGGGCGCCTTTCCCGGACGCCGGGGAGCGGGGCGTTCGGCGGTGCCCCGGAGCGGGCAGCAGCCGCGCGGCGCGGGCGTGTGTGGGTGAGAGCGAGGGCGCGCCCGCGGCCGGCGGGAGGCGGACGCCCGGGTGGCAGGTGGGTGCGGCCGGCGGGAGCCGGGGCAGCGGCGGCGGCGGCGGCAGCAAGTGGTTGGGCCGTGCTCATTTCCTACCCTCCCCCTTGGCCTCGGGGTCCGCCCGCGGTGCCCAGTGCGCGGCGCCCGCGGCTCCGCGCCGCGTCCCCCCTCGCCGCCGCCGCCGGCCGCTCCCTTCCCCGCCGGTCCATGTCCCTGCCCGTGGTGCTCCCGGGCTCCTGCTGCCCTGTGGCCGGGCTCTCGGGCGGGCCGCAGGCCGGGGGCCCGGGCGCCGGGGCCGCCGCCGCGCAGGAGCCGCCGCTGCCCCCGCTGCGGCCGCGCTGGCCCCGGGCGGCTTTGCAGCCCCCCGCGCGGCCTCGCTGCGCGGGCACCGCCGCCGCCGCCGGGGTGCTGGCGGCTCCGCCCGCGCTCTCCTCCCGCCGGGCCGCCGCCGCCGCCGCCGCCGCCGCCGCCGCCCCGGGCTCGGCGCTGCTGCCCGCTCGCCCGCTCCTGTCGCTCGGGCTGCTGCAGCTGATCCTGGGCTGTTGCATGGTGGCACTGAGCTTCGGGGCGCTGTCGCTGAGCAGCTCCCCGCAGGTGAAGAACTCGTGTCCGTTCTGGGCCGGCTCCTCGGTGAGTGCCGCGCGTGCCCCACTCGCCTGGACAGGGCCCACCGGGGGCGGCGCGGGGGGGGGGGGGGGGAGCAGGGACCTCCGGCCGGTCCCCTCCGCTGCCCCAGGACTGGCTCCCCAGCCCCGAGGGCTGTGGTTGGGGAACACGGTCCTTTGGGCCAAATGAAGTTTTTGGAGGCGTTGAGGCTGGGGGAAAAACAAAGGCTCAAACGGAGAGCAGCTCAAGGGTGACTTGGGATGCACTTGGACAGTGTTCCGTACCTCACAGCTGAAGGATTGTGTTGTTCCTGGCAAGTTACTAGAATACAATAGACTTCCAGCTCCGGGAGAGTGGAAGAATGGGGGTGGAAGATAGGAAAGTAGGAGAAAATGATTCAACTTTGGGCCATTGAGTATTTACTTCACCCACCGTGTCTGCGCAGGGAGGCCGGGCATTTGATCTCTTTTCTCCATGGAGGCATCAGCAGTGCCTGGCACATAGTAGGTGTACTTGTGGGGTGATTGAAGTGACAGCTTGACTTGGGGCACGTCATTTATTTTATTCCACTTTAAGGCACATGTAAATGTGAAATGTATCTGGTGTAGTATGGCTCCACTCTATTTGGGGACAAGCTCAGGAGGTAATGACAGGGTGTGTGCAAACATACTTGTACCTGGTCATTAAAGGAGGCCCCTACTTGATTATTGGAGCCAGGCAGGCTGCTGCACAGAATTTAGTTCTCAAGAACCCAAATGGTCATTATGCATGAGCTCCCAAAGCCCCAGGAGCAGGGGGCAGCTCACTGGAGATACCTGACCCCCTTCAGTGACCTGACCCTGTTTCCTCCAATGGGGAAGGCTGATCTGGAGAAAAAGGTGCCCAGCCCCTGGAGAAGGTGCTGCCTCCACTGTGTTTGGACTCCAGGAGGCCCCTCACCCCTGCCTCCTAAAATGTCACAGCTTCTAAGGCGTACGTCCTCCTGAGGCTTGCTGGGGGTTGACAGACTTGGAAATGGGTCTTTGTGGAATGATTGTAGAAGATGGGTATTTGAAAGTAAACGACCTTTTTATGGAGCAAGTCAGTCTAAGTCTGGGAGTGCCAATAGTTTGATTAAGATCTGCAAGGAGTGTATATGCTGATAAAATCGTCCTTCTGCAGTCCCCACACACCCAGATTCAAGGCCAAATTTTAAGACTATAGGGAGAACTAATTGAACCCAAAGTAATTGTTTGAATGAGAACATTAAGAATATTAAGTACCCTGAGCCCTGCCTGACATTTTATACTTAAACCGATGCCAATTTGCTCTCCTTTGGAAATACTTTGACGCTGGATGGTCTTACGCTGGATCAGCCCATGCTGTGGTAGCCAGAGTTCATGCTCTGTGCCTCATGTGAGAGGAATCCCACCCTCCTGGACCTGCTATTGGGCTCTCCCTGTGGCCTTCCTGAGTCTTTTTTAAAACAACAGGGTAGGGATTAGATTCATTATGCTCCCTAGTCCATTCACCAGACTAAAGTCAGCCAAATGGTGGATGCATTTCATTTCTCTAAATACCATGGGCCAGAAGTGAATGTTGCATACATTTTTAGGGATTTCGTCTTTATAAAATCATAATCTCTTGTCCTCTCAAAGATAGCTAGTTTGGGCTTAAAAAAATTTTTTTTAATGTTTATTTTTGTTTTTAGAGAGAGAGAGACAGAGCACAAGCAGGACAGGGGCAAAGAGAGAGAGAGGGAGACACAGAATCCGAAGCAGGCTCCAGGCTCCCAGCTGTCCTCACAGAGCCCGATGCAGAGCTCGAACTCACAAACTGCAAGATCATGACCTGGGCTGAAGTCAGATGCTTAACTGACTGAGCCACCCAGGCAGCCCCAGTTTAGGATTATTTAAAACTATTTTTTCCCTTTGGAAATCAAAACCTCGAATCAGTGTACTATTGTGAATTATTTCAGAGGTGAATGCCGTTAGATGTCAGTCAAGCCACAGTTGGGTTTGATGAAGTATTAAAAAAAAAAAAAAAAAAAAAAAGCCTTTAGCCAGAAAATGAAAGTCGTTAACCAGGACCTGCTGACTTGCTGACTGGGAGCATAGTAGGTGTACTTGAACTCGGCAAAACAGAGCAGGGAAAGAATTACTAACTTGGAACTAAATTCTCTTTTATAGGGTTGTTTTCCACACCTCACCCCACCCCAGCTCTATATGCAAACCTGCAGTTGTTCATTATTCTTTTTTTGTGTGTGTGGCCTATTTCTGAGGTTGACCACAGAATTTACAAAGTAACAATAGAACCAACAAAAACTGTATGTTCAGAATGACTGGATAGGATTGGAGGATGACATTAGGCACCATGACCATGGTATTATAGGAAGAAGTTTTACCAGTAGCACATACCTTCTGAATTTATGTACACGAGAGAGGCTTTGTTCTTGTTTTTTAATTCTGCATTATGGGAAAATTTAAATTTATTCGAACACTGCCCAGCAAACCCTCCTATCCCTCTTACCCAGCGCCAACAATTGTTTTGTCTCTGCCGCCTCCTGGCTTTGCGGCTGGCTCCGTGTGTTCTGATAATATCAGAAGGATGAGTGTTTGAGGCAGGGTAGGAACGAGCTCCATCATGCTCCCTAGGCTCTTTGTCAGATTAACTTCCCACATTATTTTGGAGCAAATCTCAGCCATCACATCATTTCATCTGTAAATGGTTCCATGTGTGTATTGTTTTTGAAAGAAAATCTAAACAGAAGGAAAATATAAACAGAATAGAGAGACAGCACAGAAGTGACCGGGCAGTCTTAAGACCCCCCTTCCATTTTTAACATTTTACTAGGAAAATTTTAAATCTCCGCAAAAAATGTACAAAGAATACTATAGTGAACCCCTATTTATTTATCATCAAGCCTCAGTAGTGATCAACACATGGCCGTTTCCCGCCCACACCCACTTCCCCTATTGGATTATTTTAAGGCAACTCTCTGGTATCGTAATTTTAGCCATTCAATATTTCAGTATGGATTTCTTAAAAAAGGGGGGTTACTAGATAAAGAGAGGGACTCAATAGCATATAGTAATGTGCTGATTATAAAGATAGCTAAACTAAGATTTTTATGAAAAAAGCTTAAAAATTATGACTCGAGGGCTGCAGGGTTTTTTTTTTTTTAAGTAACAGCTTTATTGAGATCTGATTCACACTCCATACATGTCACCTATTTAAGGTGTGCAATTCAGTGGTTTTTAGTGAATTCACGGAGGTACACAACCATCACCACAATCAATCTCAGAAAATTTTCATCATCCCGTAAAGAAACTCTGTTCCCATTAGCAGTCACTCCCCATTTCCCCCGACCCCTTTATCCCTAGGCAACCACTGATTAACCGCCTTTCAGTGTCTGTGGATTATTCTGGACATTTCGTATAGATGGAATCATACAACATGTGGTCCTTTGCAGCTGGCTCCTTTCACTTAGCACAGTGTCCGCAAAGTTCATTCATAATTACGGCATGTCACTACTTCCTTCCTGTTCGTTGCCGAATGAGATTCCACTGTATGGATATGCCACGTTTTATTTTTCACTCGGAAGTTTTGTTGGCATATGGAACTAGGTAGTTGAGAGGCAGTGCCAGTTTGTCGCAGGTTGCTTTGGACCCCCGTAGGAACACAGAAGATAGAAAAAAAAAAAGCTCATATTCCAAGCTTTGAATGACCATTATGTGCCTTAGTCTGCTCTAGCCATTAAATTGGCAGATCTTTCTTCAGTTTCAGTAAAAATTCTGCTTCTATATTTGATACAAAATTAAATTCAAGGTACAGATATATTCACTGAAAGGACTATTAACACAGTATAATTCAAGAATATTTTTCCATATGTACTTCCGTAAGTGCTCTCACCTTGAGCTTGAGATTTGGAAGCTTCCTTCGTTTGCCTGGACCTTGAAGGTATTTTATCTATTTTAATATATATTTAAGAATTAACAAGTTCTGTAAAGGGTCTTTCCCCATGCTTTACATGTTTTTAACATAGTCATTGTTTTTGAGCATTCTCTGATCATTTTTCTTCCTGGTCTCTTCGGTTAATGACTCAATCTGTTATTATTCCTGAAGGGCATGAAGCTAAGAGATTAGCCACTTTTAAAAGCATCTTCAAGTTTGACTCCAGGTAGGTGACAGATGGAGGGTCTCCCAGACCGTGTTCAAGACATGCTGTCCTGGCTCTTGATTTGGGGGCATATTTAGTTACTACCATACTACACTGGATTAATGATAGAGAGGATTGCATTGGTTTGCATCTCCTCCTTCAGAAAACAAAATATCTGGGGCGCCTGGGTGGCCCAGTAGGTTAAGCGTCTTTGACTCAGGTCATGATTTCGCTGTTTGTGGGTTCAAGCCCCATGTCGGGCTCTGCGCTGACAGCTCGGAGCCTGTAACCTGCTTCGGATTCTGTGTTTCCCTCTCTTTTTGACCCTCTCCCTGCTCATACTCTGTCTCTCTCTCAAAAAATAAATATTAAAAAAAAATAAAAAAGAAAACAAAATACCTTACTCTGATGACATATACGATCCTTGGAAGATATCTGAGGCAAATGGTAGAGAATTGGCTATTATTATTTTTTTTTGCTCTTCTCTGGGAACCCTAATACCCTTAATGTTCTGCTTTGAGTCACTGACCTAAACTCATGGTTACCCCTCCCTTGAGTCTGTAATTCTTGGACAAGATTCCAGTTCCTTATAAAGAGACAGACAAGAGCGAACGTTAAGGTAAACCATTTTTTAAAAATTGCAGTGATGAAACAAACTTAAAAAAGAATGAATGGTTCAAAGGAGAAACTAGCTCAAAAATTCTGAAGTCTCTACTAGTTAAACAAACAATAAATACATTTTTTTCTACCGTATCATCAAATACTTAATATTAATGGGCCATTTAAAATATAATTTTTTGTGATGAATTTTATTGATTTTCTTTGGTCATTTATTTTCCACAGCAGCAGAGTGACATTGATAAATTCTTGAATGAGTCATTGAGCCTCCCAACCTCAGTTACTAATCTGTAAAATGGGTGCAATGATTCTTGCCTCAGAACTGATTTTGTGAGGGTGTAGTTAGAGAACAAACTCTGTCAGTGTTTTTTAAACATCAAGGTCATATTTAATCCAAATAAGGTAAAAAGGCCAGTTTTCTGTGGGACATTCTAGTAACCACCATGCATACATTAGAAATATTCAGTTGCCTACTTCCTCAGTTTTTTAATGAATCATGCTGGACATATAAGGAAGAATAATATACATGAACACATACACACATGCACACACACACATTTTTTCAAGTTTCCAGTATAAAAGCTATAGGGCAAAGTAAATTTTTGAGAGCTTTGATTATTGTGTGTTTAATTTATAAGGCAAACATGGGACATTTACAGCTTGGCTCTTTTTATCTCTGTGTTTAGATATAGCAACTTTTGGCAAACAATCCAGAACATTTCTGCCCTGAGGCATGTTAATGGATAGCAAAGAAAAATAATAAGGGCAGTAAAATAATAAGCTTTTGATCTTAATGATTTGATTTTCAAGTTGGGAAATTAAGGCACATTAACCATATGTGGTGAGTAACAATGATTCTTGCATGGAGTATCTCAGAATCCTTTGCAATATCAGAAAAAAGAAAGGCCTCTGCTTTTTCCTAAAAGCTACAAGGAATGGGTTACAAGTAAGTGAAAACAAAATTATAATAAACCTCATTATAATAATATAGAGCTAATTTAATGTTAGAAAATAGGTTTTTGCTTGTTCATTCAGGGCAAGCTGTATCTTGCACTTGGTGGAAAGAATGCTATGAAGTTGCTTTTTAGTGTTGAGTTTAATTGAGCTTGAAGAATGGGAGAAATTGAGTAGAAGTAGGTATATGCCTTTGTTGCTGCGTTCAGGACTGGATGTAACCACAATTTTCACCTGCCATTGGAGTATAATTTCTTAAAACATCCCTGTAAAGAAGGGTGGTTTATAAAAATCCTGTTGTGATTTAGTGTGAGTGTGTGTTGAGTCTATAAATAATTCAAATGGAAATTTATTACCTTTAAATATTTTGCCTTACAATCCATGAGCATAGTATATGTCTTCATTTATTTGGGTCTTCCTTTAATATTGCTTACTAAGGTTTATATTTCTTCCTACTAGGTCTTAAGTATTTTTGAAGTTATATGTATTTTGAAATTTCTGGTATTTATTATTTGTCAAATGCATTTTTAAAAAAGTTTTATTTATTAATTTTTGAGAGAGAGAGAGAGAGCATGAAAATCCTGAGCAGGCTCTGCTGACAACATGGAGCCTGATACAAGGCTCGAACCCATGCACTGTGAGATCATGACCTGAGCCAAACCAAGAGTCAGATGCTCAATGATTGAGGCACCCAAGCATCCCTGTACATATTTTTAAAATTATGTTTGGAGTTTAGTTTTTTGCTTCTATATGTAAAATACCCCTCAAAAAATAATAAAGATAGCTTAGTTCCTTAATTCCAGAGACCTTTGATTTTAAATGACAATTGTATCTGCCATGATCTACTGAATACATCTATATTCACCTTGGCAACACTATTCCTGGGACTTTATCCAACAGAAATAAAAAGCAATTGTTTTTAAGCATTATATGACCATGGATGTTTACCATAGCATTGATTGTGAGGGCAAAAAGCTGGAAATAGAGTGAATACTAATGAATATGGAAATAATCGAATACAGGAGGTAAGCCATACAAGGAAATATTATGTAGCCATTAAGCAGAAATGAATGAGAGCTATTCCAGTGGACATGAAGCGATTTCCTTGAAGTATTTACTGAGAAAGAAAAAGGAGGAAAAGTATCTTTTATGACCCATTTTTTATAAAATACATATGCACATATACATGTTTGTCTAGTAATAAGAATTTAAAGAAAAATATGTCCATGTGTAATATATGTAAACGTACCAAATTGTTAATGTGGGGAGGGTTGGGTGATGTGGCTGGTGGGGGAGGTGGAAAGCATAGCTGAGGCCTCTTGCTACTTTTATGGGTGTTTATGGTCTGGGCTGGACACCTCATTTTAATGATAATGCTGTTTTAATGAAAAACATGTGTTCCAAAAAGCTGAATCACAGAGTTCTCTATTAATGGAGACGGTCTAAATATCAAACACTAACTGATAATTTGCATTATACTTAGATTTTAGTGAAGTGGGCAGGTTGTGTTTCCCTCAAGGGCAGTCAAAATTTTCAGTTTTGTTTTTACAAAAATAGTTGCAATTCTGGGTCGCCTGGGTGGCTCAGTCGGTTAAGCGTCTGCCTTTGGCTCAAGTCATAATCTCACAGTTCACAGGTTTGAGCCCCGTGTCTGGCTCTCTGTTGTCCACACAGAGCCTGCTACGGATCCTCTGTCCCCCTTTCTCTCTGCCCCTCCCTGACTCATGCTCTCTCTCTCTCTCATAAATAAATAAATAAATAAATAAAACCTTAAAAAAAAATAATTGTATTACCTCAGCTAAGTCCAGTAAGCCGCTGGTCGGGCGGGCAGGGAACACGTGCCCATGTGGGTGCACGCGCACGCACACACGTATACACACACACAGACATAACATGCGCATGTCCACACACAGCCTGCAGGTGGAGCCAGCACTGGATTGCAGGGGATCCTGAGGACTTTCTATCTTCACAGCAGGGCACATTTTTGAGTTAGAAGAGACCCGCAGATGGAATTTCCTTCACTGAAACCACACTTCTAAGGAAACAAGAGTGAGGACCAGAAAAGCGATAAGACTTGGCCAAGTTCGTATAGTTATTTAAAAGCCAGGTGGGGAACCCACACCCCAAGGTCTCCTGGATTTCAAGTCACAATTTGTAAAGTAGATGCAACCACATGTAGACACACGCCCTGTGTGTCTCCAGGCAGAAATCATTCAGAACAAAGAAATAGCCTATTGACTTTTTAAAAAAATTTTTTTTAATATATGAAATTTATTGTCAAATTGGTTTCCATACAACACCCAGTGCTCATCCCAAAAGGTGCCCTCCTCAATACCCATCGCCCACCCTTCCCTCCCTCCCACCCCCCATCAACCCTCAGTTTGTTCTCAGTTTTTAAGAGTCTCTTATGCTTTGGCTCTCTCCCACTCTAACCTCTTTTTTTTTTTTTTTTTCCTTCCCCTCCCCCATGGGTTTCTGTTAAGTTTCTCAGGATCCACATAAGAGTGAAACCATATGGTATCTGTCTTTCTCTGTATGGCTTATTTCACTTAGCATCACACTCTCCAGTTCCATCCACGTTGCTACAAAAGGCCATATTTCATTCTTTCTCATTGCCACGTAGTATTCCATTGTGTATATAAACCACAATTTCTTTATCCATTCATCAGTTGATGGACATTTATAGCCTATTGACTTTAAGATGATTGCAAGAATACAGTGCCTGGTGGGCAGGCAGCTGACAGTATGTTTAAACATAAATGGGATATAAGGATCTGTTGCCTGTCTGCCCATACATGGTCTTTAAGTCCTTGATATAAGTGGGTAGACTTGTCCTCTGCTCATTTGACAATGATTTACTCTCAGCCAGTAAATGGAGAATGGTGAGTCTTTAGAAGCAACACTGTAAAATCCCTTCAGACTTGTCGTTGAGAAACCATCACTGTGAACTGGTACATTGGAGGGATTTTGGTAAAAAGTGCACATAAAGGAAAACCCTCATAACCGTATTCTGCAGATGCGTGCACCCTGTTATACAAAGGTAAATGTGCCCCAGTGACATCGGAATGTCCCTGAGCTGAATAATTACTTTGATTGTTCTTTCCCAACTGCTTAGTGAACCGTGTTATCCAAAGGGCTGACATTGATTTCCAGTTTTCATTTTGGCAAAATGCTGATTCTTCTTTACCAAGGGGTTTAATTAGTTGTTTATTGAAGTGTCATTTTACAATATGAGACTTCTCTCACTGTAGTCCCCTCTCCCTTTTGTGGAATAAATGCTCAGGAACAGTTATCAGTTGCCCGTCACGTGACAGGTGCCAGGCTGGGAGCTGAGGATTTGGGAGACAAGAGTTCATGGTCAGTGGGCAAGGCAGAGATGCACCTCTCAAGTTATAATGACAGAGAGTGTTTGGGGGGAAAATTGTGTAGAGGGCTTCCAGGAGTGTGGGGTGGTGGGATCAGCGAAGGCTTCTTGGAGGAGGTGAGTGTTAGCCAGGATCTTGCAGGATGTGTAGGAGTTCTCAGATAGCTATGAGGGGAGCTGAGAGGAGAAGATACTGCAACCAAGAGAAGTGCAGAGCCCCTCAGTGTTAAAGCCTGGCCAGTCTGGGGTGCCTGGGTAGCTCATTCGGCTAAGCGTCTGACTGTTGGGTTTCAGTTCAGGTCATAATCTCATGGTTTTGTGAATTCGAGCCCCAAATTGGGCTCCATGCTGACAGTGTGGAGCCTACTTGGATTCTCTCTCTCTCTCCCTCTCTCTCTGCCCCTCCCCAACTGATGCTGTCTCTGTCTCTCTCAAAATAAATAAGTAAACTTAAAAAAAAAGAGCCTGGCCAATCTGATGGGGGACAGGTGTGCCTGGGCGGAAGATGGGCAGGGGGCAGTGGTGCATAGAAACCAGCCTTGAGAAGTGGGCAGAGGAAGATCCTGAGAGACCTTGTGTACCATTTCAGAGCACTTACTTGGCCCGTAAAGGGTGGGTACCCACCTAACGAATGGAGGGTTGTAGCCACACACATGTCTTACGAGGCTGACAATGGTAACAGGTTGGGTGCTCTGGGGCAGGGAGCTTGGGTCAGCAATACTGACTCCTTCACTAACTGGAAGGATAGCCTACTCTCTCTATGTTCCTAATTGACCTTAAGAAAAAACATACACAGTCAATAAAAAAGCTTTGGGGGCTTTGTGGGAAGGAGAGTCCAAAGTGGTCTACCAGGGCTCAGATAATCAGCAGGAATATCAAATGTTTGAGTTAGAAGACTTTGAAATTTCAGGTTTTTTTTTTTTTTTTGAAAAAAGTATACTTTAGAGACTAGGATTAGTTTGTTGGAATTGGTCCCTTTTCTAGATTTATGATACTGTTTATCCTTGTAGGTGATCCTCTCTGGAATCATAGGATTAACAACTTGGAAACGGCCTATGATACTGCTGGTATGTACTGATCTCATAAATTGTTACCCTTTGTAAAATGTGCTGTGTATGAAGGCTGTGTAATCAGTCACTGAAGAAAAACGCCCAAGCTTTCTTGTTCATGAAAAAAAAAAAGCTAACAACGGACAATGTTAGAAGTCAGATGTTCTCCTAATGACAAAGTGAGATGATAATTTTGCCAGTTTTCCTTTTTTTGGGGGTTACCTTTTTGTTGTTCTTATTATGTACCACATTGACACAATGCATAACCTTCTAGAAGGGGTGGATGAGCATAACCAAGTTATTTTTCATCAATCAGGAAAAGGCTTCCTTAATTGTTATTATCCAAACCCTTTGACACATAGTAATGATTAACTCCAGAGACAAGCCTATCTCTTTGCATCAAACTCCACTGAAAAGGTTAACAGGCAGCCCTTTTTCCCTCACCCCCTGTTACTGCACCTGCGGATGTATGCAGTGGCTATGCTAGGGATGACCAAGCACATGACCATGATGCCGATCCCGGGCAGAATCTCGAACCACATTGCACCGAGGTTGCCAGGACTGAACCCTTCCTTCCTGTCCTTCTAGAGGAAACCTGGCCTCAGTTTTGTCAATTTTCTGATTTATTTTAAGCTTCTTAATGTACCCAGTGCTGTCTATGTGTTTTTAGTTCCAGAATTAGATCTGTTGTAAAGATATAATTAAAAAAAAAAAAAGGTTTACTATGGACATTTTTAAACATACACTAAAGCGAAGGGAATAATATAATGAACTCCCTGTACCAATCACCCAGCTTCAACAACTACCAACTCAGCCAATCTTGTTCAGCTAGACCCTTACCCATTCCTCGGCTCCCCATATTTTCCCCTGCATGTTCTTTTGAAGTAAATCTCAGACATTAAATCATGATACATAATTGTTTATTGTTATAATGCTTTGGTTGGACAACCTTACAGTTTCATTGCTTAGACTTTCTATATTCTCTATCACATATATATTTTCATGGTACTATAAGCATATATTGGTAACTTTATCCCTTTTTTTAGTTAAGGTAAAATTCACATAATATAAAGTTAGCTGTTTTAAAGTTTTCATTTCAGTGGCATTTAGTACATTCCCAATGTTCATTTTTTTGTTTGTTTTTATTTGCTATGTCCTTTGGATTCAGGGAATACTGTATAAAACCGATGATTGCCAATGGAGTTACCAACTTTCAAGATGAAGTAGAGGATCTAAGAAATTTGATTTGAAGTATATATAATGAAAACAAAATTTAAAACATTTTTATTTATTTATTTATTTTTTATTAAAAAAAATTTTTTTTTAACGTTTATTTATTTTTGAGACAGAGAGAGACAGAGCATGAATGGGGGAGGGTCAGAGAGAGGGAGACACAGAATCTGAAACAGGCTCCAGGCTCTGAGCTGTCAGCAAAGAGCCCGACACGGGGCTTGAACTCACGGACCGCGAGATCATGACCTGAGCCGAAGTCGGCGGCTTAACCGACTGAGCCACCCAGGCGCCCCAACAAATTTTTTTTTCTATAGGGCATTTCTTTTGACTTTTCTCCCGTTCATTTTAATGTAGGGTTAAATAGTTTTCTAAATTCATTTTGTATATACACTTAACAGTTCATCTTAAACAGGCCACTGTTTGCTGGGCAGCGGGTGATAAATACAAAAGTAGCTAAATTCGTACATTCAAGGAGAAGAAACACACTGCAGAAGACAGAGTAATGGGTCCCAGAACTGTGTTGATGGTTTTGAACAACTTAAAAGTTTTCAGGCCCACTAGACAATTTAGGCAGCATTTTGGAAGCCCTTCAATTATTACATTTCGTGAAACTCTGTAAATATTTCTGGAAGGAGTAAATTATTGGTGCAGCATTTTAATCTCTGAGATAGCAGGGTAGGAGAAAAATGAGGCTTCAGATGAGTTTTATGGCATGTGTTATGAGTGGGTGATGTTTATTTTGCAACAATTCTCTAGAAAAATGTTGGATGGTGTTCAATGTTTATACTAATATTTGGCTTTAAGAGTCATTTTTTGCCCTGATTTTTCCATTGGGTCACTATTGAAATGTCGAGTAATACATCCCTCAGGTATTTAAATTAAAATCAGAAAATCTCTAATGCTATTTGTATTTTTAAGATTGTAAGTGGGGAGGAGAATATGAGGCTGTGTTCTGGGTAGATATTAAGAAAGTTGACCTTTTAAGACATTTATTTCTCTAACATTGTTTTCTTTTGGAAAGGTGCCTCATAGATTTATTTAGTGAGCTCAAGGCACTGTGAAAGAAACTGACCTTCATAGAAATGTATCTTTATTTTATGCCTTTAAATTTATTTCTCATCTTTGTTGATAAGTATATGTACAACTTTGTCAAAGTTATAACCAATTTGTACACACCATGTTGTGCTCTGCTTTTTCTGTTTAATATTGCATTAATTAAGTTCATATCAGTAAATATGATGTTTCCATGTACAAGGGGTCCAAACCTGCCTGAATGGCCTGCTGTCATATTTCTGTATTACCATCAGTTGTAAGCCTGTTGGACCCATAAGCTTCTATATTTCAATTTGTATGAATTATGTATTTAGAAGATCCTGTAGAGATTGTTTCCAAGTGTTAATTAACATCAATTTATAAAGAAGATAAATTAATTGATAGGAATTGTATAAGGACAAACTTTCTGGGTACATCAAGGGATCATTTGAGCCTTGGTCAATATCATAAGTGAAAAATCCTCAGTTCACATGAATCTTAATATTCTATTATAACTTCTGCCAGATGCTTTTGTTATGTTAAAAAATGGAAAAAAATCATGGGATGTAATGAAAGGAATTGGATATACCAGTCAGACACTCCTAGTCTGTGTCCTAGCTCATCCCCTGGAGAGCTGTGTAATGTACAAGCCACTTAACTTTTCGGAGTCTAGTTTCTTTTTTGCATGCAGGGGATAATCTAGTGACACCAAGGGGTACCTCTGCCCTCCCTCCCCCCACCCCACTTAGTGGATGCTTCACCTTTTCTTTGGCTTTTTGAATTTAAGGACTGTGCCCCTGGATGATTTTGGGCGGGAGGTCAAGTTCTATCAGAGAGCTAGTAGGGACCTTTAGGTCTCTGTTCCCACAAAGCAGAGTGGACTTCGCTGGTCAGTTCTAGCCCTTCTCCCCTTCACATCTTATACTCTACCCACAGCTTGTACCTTCTGATTCCGACACAGCCAGACTGTCTTATTCCAACTTGGGACCTTCTTCCCCAACTGTTTGCTCGGCTAGCTCCTTTTCTTCTGGGTCTCAGCTCAGCAGTCCCTTCCTGAGACAGACCTTCCCGGACCACCCTGCTAACAGTGGCCCTGCGTCCCTGCCTCTCATCATGTCTCAGCACTGACTCTGGGCTTCACGGTCCATAATTCACCTGTGTGCTGCTGGCGTACCACTTGCTGTCTGTCTCCCCACCATAGATGGTTGTATGAAGACAGGGGTCCTGTCTGTCCTCTTCACCCTGTTTCCCCAGGGCCAGTGTGCTCACTACACCTCTGTTGTTGACCGTGAAGTTAATTTGGCAGCCAAAAAGAAATTTAGGTCCCAGGTTCTCGACATTTCTTTTTTACTTTTGTCTTAAATTTCTCGCACTTGTTTTTGTTCTGTAGAACGTTGTATTCTTCCCCTTTTTACTTCAGGGTGGTTAGTATGATGGTGATGGAGGCTGGGAGGGGGCAGGTTGGTCTTTCCAGGGCCCTTTGAGAGGCCAGCTGGCCTCATTTTGAGTTGTTGGGCACACACTAATCTAGAACACTTGGATATTTCCTTTTGAAAACCATTTCTATTTGTGCTCCTTCTTTTGTGATTGTCTCAGCGATTACATTAGGTTTTATACTGGTGTGAACAAAGAAGGCTCAGTCTGACCCAATTCTTTCACACTCAAGTTTTCATGGAAACTCAGAGTTGGAAGCTTTCATTTACTGGATCTTCTTCCTTATGCTGAGAAAATACTCATGTGTCCAGAACAAAAATAATAATGTTGGAACATAGTTTGTAAATACTTATAGTTATTTTTTTTAAAGAAATCTTTCCTATTTAAAAAAAAGTTTAGAGTAAGAGAGAACAGGGGAGATGGGCAGAGGGGAGAGAGAGAGAGAGAGAGAGAGAGAGAGAGAGAGAGAGAGAGAGAATCCCTTGGGACTCAATCCCATGACCCTGGGATCACAATCTGAACCAAAATCAAGAGTCAGGCACTCTACCACTGAGCCACCCAGGCGCCCCATATTTATAGCTGTTTTTGACTATGAATAGAATGAAGCCAGGGTGTGTGTGCATGTGCATGCATTTGTATGTGCACATCATTCCAGGTTGTGTATTTTCTTTTTTTTTTTTTTTTTTTTTTTTTTAGGTTGTGTATTTTCTATCAAGAAGAAACATTTCCTGTATGTATGTATGTATGTATGTATGTATGTATTTATGTCTATTTATTTTTGAGAAAGAGAGAGAGACAGAGACAGAGTGTGAGTGGGGAGGGGCAGGGAGAAAGGGAGACACAGAATCCCAAGCAGGCTCCAGCCTCTGAGCTGTCAGCACAGAACCCAATGGGGGGCTCAAACTTACGAACTCTGAGATCATTATCTGAGCCGAAGTCAGATGCTTAACCCCAGGCACCCCCCAAACATTTCCATTTAAAAACATTTTTTTAATGTTTATTTAGTTTTTGAGAGAGAGAGAGACAGAGTGCAAGCGGAGGAAGGGCAGAGAGAGAGGGAGACACAGAATCCGAAATAGGCTCCAGGCTCTGAGCTGTCAGCGCAGAGCCAATGTGGGGCCCGAACTCACGAACTGTGAGATCATGACCTGAGCTGAAGTCAGATGCTTAACCAACTGAGCCACCCAGACGCCCCAAACATTTCCATTTTTAAAGAATGTTCTTATTTCTTCTAGGTATCTCCTTTTTCATTCAAATAAAATGTTTTATAAATTTTTAGAAATTATAAACTCACAGCTGGAAATGACCTAAAAGATAGTCTTGTCTCAGCACCTCAGTTAAAAAATGGAATTGCCCTACTAAGATGTTTTTCTTTGGTGGTGCATTTGGTAAGAATTGCTACCATGAAAGTCCAGCCAGAGTTTTGGCCTGTAATTTCGGTTGCTTATGAATTTTGATTGGAACTATTGTTATTTATTTATTTTTTTAATTAAAAAATTTTTTTATGTTTATTTTTGAGAGAGAGAGAGAGACAGAGAGTAAGTGGGATAGGGGCAGAGAGGCAGGGAGACATAGCATCTGAAGCAAGCTCCAGGCTCTGAGCTGTCAGCACAGAGCTCGATGCGGGCCTCGAACCCACAAGACTGCAAGATCATGATTCGACCTGAAGTCGGATGCTTAACCGAATCAGCCATCCAGGCGCTCCATATTGGTTTTTTTTTTTCCCATGCAGTTTGGAAGAGATTGGGTGAATATGACCTTAAAGCTGATAAAAAGACAGGTTTATTCTTTAGCATCAAGAATGAAAGTACTTCCCTGGTAATGTTCTTCGGTCACATATGTGGTTTATTCCCAGCTATGAGCCATGTGGGTTTGCACCCTAGATGGACAATAGAAGAGGTTAATGAACTGGCTATTTTAAAAAATGATCCGTCAGTTTCCCTTCTAACTTCAATATTATGGAATTTAGGCTAAAACTTCATTACCCAAAAGAGACTCAAAACTGGTTTCAGTAAGATATACAGACATTCTGCCCCTCTCATCTAGTGGTCCAAATAGGCTAGGCTGGCAAGGTGGTTCTGTTCCACAAAGCCATTTGGGGATCCAGGTTCTTTCCATTTTATTGTGCCTTGAAGGGAGAGTCATGGATCACACAGATCCTTGGTGAAGAGATTGAGAAATTAGCCCACCAGATAGTTAGAAATACTTGTAGGTAGGGGTGCCTGGGTGACTCCATCGGTTAAGCATTTGACTCTTGATCTCAGCTCAGGTCTTGATCTCAGGGTCATGAGTTCAAGCCCCGTGTAGGACTCTGCACTGGATGTGGGGCCTACATAAAAAAAAAAAAAAAAAAAAAAAAAAAAAGGAAAAGAAATACTTGTAGGCACGTTAGCTGCAAGATGGACGGTGGTCCTTTCATTCTGATGACATGGAGACCAGGAGGGTTCAGAATACCTGTGGTCACTTTAGGAATCCGTACATTTATAAGATGAGCTCTGAATTTGTACATTCTGGTTCTTCCACATATATTTCCTAGCGGTCAAAAATTTGGAATAAGCCTTGGTTTGAGAGTTCAAGAAACCTGCATTTTAATGCTGACACGTTACCACTAATTATCCGTGACCTTGGGGAAATCTCATGGTTTCTGTGACTGAAAAATGAGGCACTTACATCAGAACGTTCTTTTTAAGAGTCTTTTAACTCTCATTTTGTAGATTTCCAGAATCCTCTTTAGTTACCCGGAGGGCGTTTTAACTTTAGATGGACATTTTCAGCAGGCCATTAGAAGCTCCCTGTGGATAAATGCTATGATTATTTCAGTCTTGTTTTTTTTTTTTTTTTTTCTAAGGTATAAAATGGATGGCTGTTCTCCCTCTTCGGAATACTTAATAATACTCTGCTGCACATATATAATGCTTAAGAGTTTATATCTTTAGTCATGTGATTTGCATGGCAGGTAGTTTTCCTATTTGATAGATAAGGGACCCGTGGCTCAGGAGTTAACGGGCTTGTCCAGTTCACAAACACAGGAACTATTTTTAGAAAGAACCAGGGACGGTGACTCCTAGTCTAGTGCTCCTCTCATTATACCATTCCATCACCTCCATTAGCACATTGCTGGGTACTTCTCTCTGGCAGAAGTGTGTGTGTGTGTGTGTGTGTGTGTGTGTGTGTGTAATTCAAATTAATTATTTTCTTATTTGTGACTGCCCAGTTCTTCTTTAAGTTCCACAGTGGCAGGAGGTTCAGCAAGTTTATCCTTGATTGAAAAGAGCCAGAGGCAGAACTGAACAAGGTAACAGGAGGTAGGCTTGGAGTCTTAGTCCTGCTACAGCCAACCAGTGAGCGGCCAAGGAAATGATCTGATCCATTTTCTCACATGTACAATGGGGATGCACCCACCTCTCAGGCTTGTAGATGGGGATGCATATTGAATCTGTAACATGTAAAACAAGATCTAAGGCTAGGCAACCACCTTATAAATCATTTTCAGCAGCCACTGAGAAAATCTTCGAGAGGAGATTTGGTCTGTTGGTTGGCTGTGTCGTTAGGGAACCTATGGCAGCAAGGTATGGACTTAGGCATCATGAAAGGCCCCCGGGCTGGCTTTGGGCTTCTCTGCGACCACAGTGGGTTTAGTCTGCTGGCAACCGAGCTCTTGTTTTTCTGCTCTGATTGGCTGCTCCCCAAAACTGTGAATTGAGTGAGAACCTGGCATCCTCAAAAGGGGCGCCTGGGTGGCTTGGTCGGTTAAGCGTCCGACTTCAGCTCAGGTCATGATCTCACGGTCCGTGAGTTCGAGCCCCGCATCAGGCTCTGTGCTGACAGCTCAGAGCCTGGAGCCTGCTTCCGATTCTGTGTCTCCCTCTCTCTCTGACCCTCCCCCGCTCATGCTCTGTCTCTCTCTGTCTCAAAAATAAATAAACGTTAAAAAATTAAAAAAAAAAAAAAAAAAAAAACCTGGAAGCACTTTGGGTGGCCTGTCTCTGGGCGGAATCAAGGCCCGGGCGACTCCTTGCTTTGCAGAGTGGCCTCAGCCATATGGGTGTGCTCTCATTAGCAGGTTTGGTTTGTCAGAGACAGGTAATCACCAAAGCTTTGGGGTAACCTTCCTGCCAAGTCAATTATTACAATGAAAGTGAGCCTCAGGCCAAATTCTGCTGTACACGCAAACACTTACTAGCCAACAGACAAAACAAATGTTCACGCATTCTGTTCTGTGAGTGTAAAGGGTAGAGGGCTAAGATTTTTCCTGAGCTTACAGAGCAGTGTGAACAATTTTTTACCTCTAATTTTAGTTGCACCCATTCGTCTTGAAAACCATTGCTGATTCCCTGAAATCCTGTGGAGCAAGCAGAGCTCAGTTGATTGGATCTGCGGCAGTACGGGAGGTGTTCTCAGAAGGGGTGAATCAAGAGAGCATGTTTGTAGGGTTGAGGACCCCTGCTGGGGGATTGTAAGGTGAGCTTTTTGAGATAGGGAATTGATAGGGTTTGAGCAGAGCTTATCACATAATAGCTTTGGATTGGTGGGTGAATGGAGGGGAGGGCCTGGAAGCAAGATGTGATGAATAACCTGTTAGTTTTGATCAACTCTTCTAGTTGGTTCCCAGTCTTACATTTGAGGAACAAGTATTTCCTGGGGCAAGTAGCTAAGTTATCTTGCTTGTTTTCAGTGTTGTTTAATATAGAGTCAGAAAAGTATGGCCAATCCCAGAACTGATTAACGTTGGGACGGACAGGAAATATGTTGGTTTTAGATCTCACCACGAGTTTCACGGAGAACCCATTTTTATCATCCATTGTGCTAATTAAAGAAGCCAACGGTTCCATCCACTGAACAAAACTCATTTCCACAATCACTCTGCTAATTTAACAAAGTTGCTCAGATGCTGTTGAGAGATGAAGGCAAAGGAAGCTTCTGGAGTGTGGCCTTTCTCATAAATGCTAGCTGACTGTCCTGGAATTTGAATTCCTGACTGTCCTTAGGGTGTCGCTTGGACCAACCGATATGTACATAGTATCCCACTGTCTGTGCCGAAGTATTTCGAAGTGCATTGCAGACACACTGTGGTGGTAGCTGAGTGTCTGGGTTACAGACTAACAGACTAGAGGGATCTATTTCTGATATGACTACAAGAGAACTGCAGGAACAAAGAGTGATTTGGGGCAAGAGGAGAGACCATTTTGAGTTGGCGAGCATCTTAGATACATTGTCATGGGGAAAGTTATGATGTGTGGAGTGCTACTGTGTGTGTGTGTGTGTGTGTAAGCCTGGGGGATCTATACATATGTGTTTGTTGTCACTTGGGAAATTTTTGAAATGATATGCAAGAAAGCATTTACAGAAGGCACTTCTGTTGAGTGCAGTGGGAAGGGGAATGGGGGAGACTGACTTTCCACTTTATATCTGGAGAGGACATGCATTAGATTGTGCAACCAAGAGGCTGTTTTGGTTTCCTTGTTTTGTTTGGGTTTGGTGGCCCGTATCTCTCTATCAGAGCTCTCTTTTTGGGTTTTGTTTATTTGCCTTTGTATGAATCTCAGTGGGAGGCAGGGCCATGCTTCAAGCGATGGAAGCTTCGGAGGCCAGATGCTAACACTTCTGGATGCCGGCAGCCAGGATGTGAGCTCCTTGACCTCCACTCAGGAAGCTCCTGCCCAGGACTCTGAAGCTAGAGCTGTTGATGCGGAACAGCTCAGGCAATGTCCAAGGCTGGCAACCGAGGCTCTGGTTTTCCTGGGGCACGACCTTGGTAGAGGTCCCAGTTCCCAGCTTCCCTTGGCTCCTTCCCAGGTTTCTGAGCCTGGTTCCTGGGGATTCTGTGAGCTACCTGATAACCCTGCAAGAAATTCCTCTTCTGCTTAAATAGCCTGAGTTGGTTTCCATTATTCATAATATAATTAAGAAATCTGCTGTAGGACCGTGATTTTTTTTTCTTCTATGAATGTTACTTTTATAACAATTTAAAAAACTAATCCAAAAATAAATTAAAGGGATTCACTTTAAATGTTTGGCCATTTATGGTACTTCCACTGAAGAATAAGGAATGCAGTGGGTAATCAAATTAGATTCATTAATGGTGAGTGCTTGATGTTGGATGTCAGGGCTGGGGTGGTGGCACAACTGGGTCTTACTAAATGTAATTTTTTTTTTTAAGATTATTTATTTATTTTGAGAGAGACAGAACACAAGTGGGGGAGGGGCAGAGAGAGAGGAGGGCAGAAGATCCAAAGCAGGTTCCGTGGTGACAGCACAGAGCCCGATGCGGGGCTCCAACTCACGAACCATGAGATCATGACCTGAGGCAAAGTCAGCTGCTTAACCTACTGAGCTGCCCAGGTGCCCCTCTAGCTCTAATTTCTTATTGAGGATAGTAGAGGGTTGCCTTGGGAAGTTCTTATTTATTTAAAAAGATTTTTAAGATTATTTATTTATTTTGAGAGAGAGAGCATGAGCAGGGTAGGGGCAAAAAGAGGTGGGAGAGACAGAGAATCCCAAGCAGGTTCTGCACTGTCAGCACAGATCCCCATGGAGGGTTTGATCTCACAAATGGTGAGATGATGACCTGAGCCAAAATCAAGAGTTGGACAGTTAACCAACTGAGCCACCGAGGCACCCTGTGAAGTTCTTTAATGAAGAAAACAGAATAATTTATAAACAGACATTGTCTTTTAGCAAGTATTCTGTAAGTTTTTTTTTAATGTTTATTTTATTTTTGAGACAGAGAGAAACAGAGCATGAGTGGGGGAGGGGCAGAAAGAGAGGGAGACACAGAATCCGAAGCAGGCTCCAGGCTCCGAGCTGTCAGCGCAGAGCCCGATGTGGGGCTCGGACCCACCAACTGTGAGATCATGACCTGAGCCAAAGTCAGACGCTTAACCAACTGAGCCACCCAGGCGCCCCATTCTGTAAGTTGATGGAGACAAAAGAGTATAGATTTGAGTCAGACCTGGACCTGATTGGGGTCCCCTAATTAGCTGCATAATTTAGGGCATAGTAAATAAATCATCTCTTTCAGACTGTCTCATATTTATTTTATGTCTATATCTACAAAATATATTTATTTATATTTATAAAGTTATAAATTTAAATACATGTAAAATATAAATTTAAATATATGTAAATATATTTATAAATTTATAAATTATGTATCTATTAGCCAAACATATATGGCTAATATAAACACACTGTATATTTATCAAACATATATATGGCATATACAGGCACTACATATATATCAAACACACCACTGTGACATCGTGACATTTGCTACTTTACTAAATGCCTTTTAAGAGGAAGAAAATCTTAAAAAACATCTTTTTAAAAATTTTATCTTAGAGAGAGTGGGGGAGAGGGGAAGAGGGAGGGAGAGAGAGAGAGAGAAAGAACCTTAAGCAGGCTCCACACTCAGCACAGAGCCCAATACAGAGCTCCACCCACGCTCAACTGACTGAGCCACCCAGGCGCCCCTAGAGAAGAAAATCTTAATTAATAAATTAATTATTTCATCTCCAATTTTAACTTTACTTAATTTTTTAAAATTTACATTCAAGTTAATTAGCATATAGTGCAACAATGATTTCAGGAGTAGATTCCTTACTGCCCCTTACCCATTGAGCCCATCCCCCCTCCCACAACCCCTCCAGTAACCCTCTGTTTGTTCTCTGTACTTAAGAGTCTCTTATGTTTTGTCCCCCTCCCTGTTTTTATATCATTTTTGCTTCCCTTCCCTTATGGTCATCTGTTTTGTATCTTAAAGTTTTCATATGAGTGAAGTCATAGGATACTTGTCTTTCTCTGACTAATTTCGCTTAGCATAATACCCTCCAGTTCCATCCATGTAGTTGCAAATGGCAAGATTTCATTCTTTTTGATTGCCGAGTGATACTCCATTGTATATATATACCACACCTTCTTCTTTTTTTTTTTAAATATGAAATTTATTGTCAAATTGGTTTCCATACAACACCCAGTGCTCATCCCAACAGGTGCCCTCCTCAGTACCCATCACCCACCCTCCACTCCCTCCCACCCCCCATCAACCCTCAGTTTGTTCTCAGTTTTTAAGAGTCTCTTATGTTTTGGCTCCCTCCCTCTCTAACCTCTTTTTTTTTTTTCCTTCCCCTCCCCCATGGTCTTCTGTTAAGTTTCTCAGGATCCACATAAGAGTGAAAACTTATGGTATCTGTCTTTCTCTGCCTGACTTACTTCACTTAGCATAACACTCTCCAGTTCCATCCACGTTGCTACAAAAGGCCATATTTCATTCTTTCTCATTGCTATGTAGTATTCCATTGTGTATATAAACCACAATTTCTTTTTTGCATTCATCAGGCTCTTTCCATAATTTGGCTATTGTTGAAAGTGCTGCTATAAACATTGGGGTACAAGTGCCCTATGCATCAGCACTCCTGTATCCCTTGGGTAAATTCCTAGCAGTGCTATTGCTGGGTCTTAAGGTAGATGTATTTTTAATTTTTTGAGGAACCTCCACACTGTTTTCCAGAGTGGCTACACCAGTTTGCATTTCCACCTACAGTGCAAGAGGGTTCCCGTTTCTCCACATCCTCTCCAGCATCTATAGTCTCCTGATTTGTTCATTTTAGCCACTCTGACTGGCATGAGGTGTATACCACATCTTCTTTTTCCATTCAACCATCGATGGACATTTGGGCCCTTTCCATACTTTGGCTATTGTTGATAGTGCTGCTGTAAACATTGCAGTACATGTGTCCCTTCAAAATAGCACACCTGTATCCCTTGGATATATATTTATTTATATATAAATACCTAGTAGTACAATTGTTGGGTTGTAGGGTAGTTCTATTTTTACCTTTTTGAGGAACCTCCATACTGTTTTCCAGAGTGGCTGCACCAGTTTGCATTCCCACCAGCAGTGCAAAAGAGATCTTCTTTCTCCGCATCCTTGTCAACATCTGTTGTTGCCTGAGTTGTTAAATTAACATTCTGATAGGTATGAGGTGGTATCATTGTGGTTTTGATTTGTATTTCCCTGATGATGAGCAATGTTAAGCATTTTTTCATGTGTTGGTTGGCCATCTGGATGTCTTCTTTGAGAAGTATCTATTCATGTCTTTTGCCCATTTCTTCACTGGACTATTTGTTTTTTGGGTGTTGAGTTTGGTAAGTTCTTCATGGATTGTGGATACTAACCCTTTATCTGATATGTCGTTTGCACATATCTTCTCCCATTCTATCAGTTGCCTTTTAGTTGTGCTGATCATTTCCTTTGCTGTGCAGAAGCTTTTTATTTTGATGAGGTCCCAATAGTTCATTTTTGCTTTTGTTTCCCTTGCCTCCGGAGACGTGTTGAGTAAGAAGTTGCTGCAACCAAGATCAAAGAGGTTTTTGCCTGCTTTCTCTTTGAGGATTTTGTTGGCTTCCTGTCTTACATTTAGGTCTTTCATCCATTTTGAGTTTATTTTTGTGTATGGTGTAAGAAAGTGGTCCAGGTACATACTTTGGCATGTTGCTGTCCAGTTTTTCCCAGTACCACTTGCTGAAGAGAGTCTTTATTCCATTGGATATTCTTTCCTGCTTTGTCAAAGATTAGTTGGCCCTAAGTTTGTGGGTCCATTTCTGGGTTCTCTATTCTGTTCCATTGATCTGAGTGTTTTTGTGCCAGAATCTTTTTTATTTATAAAAGGGGGAACTCATGAGCCTTCCTACACTTATTAAAAATAGTCAGTAGACCTCTGTGCATTTCTCTAAGCCCCCAAACCTGATCACACTCCCCAAATTCCCCATTACAAATTTTCTGATTTTAGTGCAAACCTGATCACACTCCCCAAATTAGCCATTATAAACTCTTTCTGATTTTAGTGCCCTGGTGGTTGTCTCCATCCTAAAAGTGAGGGATTCATAACATGCTCTCCCATTTATCCTCTCCTATTTTTTTTTTTGAAATTTACTACTCCTCTCAATGACTTTACAATTTTAAATAATATTATAAACTTCTTAATTCATCAACTTTGAATAGTATCTTTTGACTCTTTTATAAGATGAAGAAATTAGCCCTTCAATCTAGTTCTATTCTCCTTATGATTGTAAAACCATTACTGTTATATTCTTAGTGTTTTAACATTTATATTTCGCTCTATATTATACCATTCAAATTTTGTCTATAAATTGTTTCCAAAATAGTGAAAACCAACGATAGCATTTGGAGTATTTTCATTATGTGAATGTGATTGTAATAGGTTGTCAGAATTGGATTCTTTTTTTTCAGATTCACCTGGGGCTGCATTACAGCCAACATCTCCCACATTCCAGCGTTAGACTATCTAAGCAGGACTTGTAAAGCTTCTGGGTGAAAACCAGTTTTGCAACCCTTAGCTGATCTTCATCCCCCAGCCTATAAAAAGATTAGGGATTAAAGAGACAAATGTTTTGGAGAATGTTACCCAATTGCTGTGGCATTTTGAGTCCACCTCCGCAGGGGGGAGGGAATGAGTGCTTAAAGATAAGCACTTGGAGAACCTGATATGGGTCCTTTGGTCGACTGGACCGGTGTCAGGCACTTGCCTGGGGAATTTTAAAGGGTTGGTTGGAGTGCCTTGTGGCCTCAGAGTTAAAGACTGCCGGGAAATTCTTGTACTTTCCTATACCCAGCCCAAGAGGGGTGAGGCCTGGCCTGCACTGCTGGGTGCTCGAGTGGAGGGAACAGCAGGCTCAACAATCCGTGTCTCAGAGGAACCAAGAATACCATTTGGGAGAATGTCCTCTGTAAACACTGGCCGAATGTAGACATGAAGAGTCAAGTGAACTTTTGGCGCCCTTATCCTCTTTACCAACGGGGCCCAGTCTCCGCCTTACTCCCTCGTCTTCAAAATGACAGAGCTGTGCCTGGCAGACCTCAGAAGTGGCCACAAGATTTCAGTCACTCCCTGCAATGATCAGCCTGATAAGAGCGAGACAAGCTTAAATTTAAACATGAATTTCCAAGTTTTGACTGGGACATTTTATGGAAATGAGCAGGGGAGGGACAGAGGCGGGGTGCGGGGGGAGGGAGAGAGAGAGAATCTCAAGCAGGTTCCATGCTCAGCACAGAGCCCAATATGGGGCTTGATCGATGACCCTGGCATCATGACCTGAGCCAAAACCAGAGTCGGAGGCTTAACTGACTGCACCACCAGGGGCGCCCCAGGAAAAGAGACTGTTTGTAACTTAAAGTGAATGGAGAACTTTCTGCACCTGATATTGACCAGAGAAGTCATGGACCTGACCCCAGATTTCATCTAAGGGGTCTGGACAAACTAGCCCTACAAAGTGGGCTTGAACAACATTGAGGAAGAGACCAAAGTGGTTTTCTATTGGCCCCCATGAACCTTGCTTGCTCGAGGGATTGGTGACATTATTTTTAGTAGCACCATCATGAATGATTGGGTCTAAGGAGATGAAATGTAACCCCATGTCCCTAAAAGGAGGACAGTTTTGGGCAGCCACGTCAAATCTATTATTCTTTCTTACTCTCTGTCATTTGCTTAGTATCATGCCACATTTCAGTTTGCTTCAGCTTTAGGCCATGACTTTGGTAGATAGGTTTATATTATTTCTGGAGTTTTTTTTTTTTTAATATTTTTTAATGTTTATTTTTGAGAGAAAGAGAGAGAGAGAGAGAGCATGAGCCGAGGTGGGGCAGAGAAGAGGGAGACAGAGAGTCCGAAGCAGGATCCAGGCTCTGAGCCATCAACACAGAGTGCGATGCGGGGCTTGAACCCACGAACCACGAGATCATGAACCGGATGCTCAACCGACTGAGCCACCCAGGCACCCCTATTTCTGGAGTTTCTAAATGCCTTTTTTTCTTTTTATTCTGACAAAGAAAGCCCCTAATCTTGGAGATGATATAGCTGCTCTTTCTCCTCTTCCTCCTCCTCCTCCTCCTCCTTCTTTTTCTTCTTTATTGAAATATATTTGACATACTATAACATTTACCCATGTAAAATGTACAGTCCAATAGTTGTTAGCATGTTCACAGATAGGCACAAACATCTTCAGCAACAATTCTAGAACATTTTCATCATCTCAGAAAAAAATCTAGGACCCTTTAGGAGTCCCTCCCATTTCTTTCCAATACCCCCAGCCCTCAGAAACCACTAATGAACTGTCCCCATATATTTGCCTATTCTGGTTATTTCAAATAAATGGAATCATATAAGGGGCACCTGGGTGGCTTAGTCGGTTAAGCGTCCAATTCTTGATTTTGGCTCAGGTCATGATTTCACAGTTTCCTGAGTTCGAGGTCCACGTTGTCAGTTCAGAGCCTGCTTGGGATTCTTCCTTTTCTCTCTACCCCTCTCCCACTTGTGCTATCTCTGTCTCTGTCAAATAAATAAACTTTAAAAAATGGAATCATATAACATGTGATCCTTTGTAACTGGCTTCTTTCACTTAGCATATTTTTTAGCAGAGTATTTTTAAGGGTCATCCATGTTATAACATGTATTAGCATGTTTTCCCACTTTTATTGTTGGATACTATTCCAGTGATGGATGTTAGTTAATACATTTTATTTGTCTAGTCATCATTTGGTGAACATGCCCACTTTCTGGCTATCATGAATACTGCTGCTGTGAACATTAGCTTGCAAGTTTTTTTGTGGCCATGTTTTCATTTCTCTTGCCTATTTGCCTAGGATCGAATGGCTGAGTCATATGGTAACTCCGTGTTTAATATTTTGATGAACTGTTTTCCAAAGCAGCTGTGTCATTTTACATTCCCATCAGCGGAGTGTCTGGGTTCCAGTTTCTTCGCATGTTTGTCCACACTTTTACTGCCTGTCTTTTTGATTAGAGCCATTTTTATGTAATTAGAGCCACATTTTATGTGATGTGGTCTCTCAGAGTGTTTTTGATTTGATGTTGAGAATCTTCCCATGTGCTTATTGACCATTTGAATGTCTTCTTCGGAGAAATGTCTATTTAAAAATTTTTAATTTTTAATGTTTATTTTTCACACACACACACACACACACACAGAGTAAGTGGGGGAGGAGCAGAGTAATGGTGACACAGAATCCAAAGCAGGCTCCAGGCTCTGAGCTGTCAGCACAGAACCTGAGGTGGGGCTTGAACTCATGAACCGTGAGATCATGACCTGAACTGAAGTCGGACACTTAATTGACAGAGCCACCCAGACACCCTGAGAAATGTCTTATTTAGATTCTTTGCCCATTTTTCGATTAGGTTATTTGTCTTTTTATTGCAAGTCCCTTATCAGATATATGATTAGCAGTTTACTTTTTTGATGGTATCCTTTGAAGCACAAAAATGTTTTTATTGTGATGATGTCCAGTTTACTTTGTCTTTAGTTGCAAAACGGTCGTATTTAAGAAGGCTGATCTAACCCAAGGTCATAAAGATTTACTTCTATATTTTCTTTAATTAATTAATTAATTAATTAATTTTGTGAGACAGAGCACAAGCAGGGGAGTGGCAGAGAGAAGGAGAGACAGAATCCCAAGCAGGTGCCACACTGTCAGCTCAGAGCTGACGTGGGGCTCGAACTCATGAACTGTGAGATCATGACCTGAGCTGAGATCAAGAGTCAGATGCTTAACCGACTGAACCACCCATGGGCCCCACTTGTATATTTTCTTGTAAGAGTTTTATTGTTCCAGCTCATGCTTGGGTCTGTGGTCCATTTTGAATTAATTTTTGCATATGGTGTGAGGCAGTGGTCCAACCAAGTTCATTCTTGTGCATGCGGGTGTCCAGTTGTCCTAACATCATTTATTGAAAAGACTGTTCTTTCCTCACTGAATTGTTTTGGAGCACTTGTTGAAAATCAGCTGAGTCTGACTGTGAGATTTCTTCACCTGGCTTCTTAATCACACTCCCCATTAGTTATGCCACTTTTTCCTTTGGACATTTCTAAGACTCCTGACTTCTTGTTCCAGTTTGGACCTAATTGTTTTCTAGGCTTGCTACACAGATGTCATCTGAATATTTCTTTTCTTTGTATTCTTGGATGACAGCCACTGTTTCTGAGACCTCGTGCCTCATGCATTTTTTTTCCCCCTTGAATCCCTTTTTCATTTTACCAGAGAACATGATCAACTAAAACTTTTCAGAAATGATGTGAGGGAAGAGGGGAGCTCTCTTAGGGTTTAAATGTCTTGATGTGTCTTTGTTTTGCCCTCCCACTTGAATGATGGTTTGGCTGGATAGAGAATTCTAGGGTCAAAAAGTTTTCTATCCAAAATTTGAAGGTATTGCTTAATGAGACCTCTGTCACTGATGAGAAGCTTGATGCTGACTGATTCTTGTTCCTTAGTAAGCAGCCTCTTTTTTTTTTTCCTCCTGTCTGGAAGCTTTTAGAATCTTTTTTTTTTTTTTTTTACCTTGGTATTGATAAAACTTAATTTTCAAGAAGATAAAATCACAACTCCTGGGAAATCGTACAGTGTACATGTGTCATTAATGAGGGAAAACTGTTTCAAGGAACATTTGAGAAGTGTTTATAGACGATGCTAGGAGCTGACTGCCAGGATGGACACAAAACTGGTGGATGTCCAGCAGGGCCCTATACGGCACCTTTGAGGTTTTCTGTTCCTTTGGACAGAATTCATCTCTACTGAAAAAAAAATCTGCAACGTCAACTGTGCCTTTACAGAATTGTAAAGTAGTCAAACAGGCAGATAACTAAATGGAATACTCAGTAATCTCCTTTGCTTTTTTCCAAGTTTCAGATAATTAAAAATTTTTTTAATTTTTTTTTTTTTTTTAATTTTTGAGAGAGAGAGAGAGAGAGCGAGCACGGGAGGGGCAGAGAGAGAAGGAGACACAGAATCCGAAGCAGGCTCCAGCCTCCAAGCTGGGAGCACAGAGCTTGACGTGGGGCTCAAACTCAGAAATCGCAAGATCGTGATCTGAGCTGAAGTCAGATGCTCAACCAACTGAGCCACCCAGGCGCCTCTCAGATAATTTTTTTGACGGTCTTCTGAAATTACATGAGGATGTGTCTAGGTGTGGGTCTCCTCTCCCTTCATCCTTTTTTGAGTACATTTACTCCCTGAGGCTTTGAGGTCTTTTACTGAGAAGACATGTACCTTTCTCCAACACTGGGAAATTTTCTTTATCGTTTCTTTGATTATTTTCTTCCCTCCATTTGCTCTTTCTTCCTAGAATATCTAATAGGCAGATGTTGGACCTCTGGAACTTTTGCTTTTTGTTTCTTAATTTTTCAAAGCCTTAGATTTCTGGTACTTCACTCCTATGTATGTTATGAGGCATCTCCTAAAAATAAGACATTCTTCTACCTTCCAGTAATAACATTATCACAACTAAGAAAGTTATTGGTAATTTCTTAATGCAATGTGATATTCAGCCCATTTTAACATTTCCCCCATTACTCCAAAATTTTGTGTAACTTTTTCAGAATCAAAGCTTAACTGAAGTGTGGTGGTGTGTGTATATTTCCATATGTGTAAGTAAACAGTTTGGTGTGCTATCAAAAAGTAAGCCTGTGTAGACTAGCTCTTCTTTTTAGTTGTTGTAAAATCCAGTACCCAATCAAGTTTCAGTCATTTCATTTGATTATTCTGTCTCTTTAGTCTTTCATGTTCTAGAACACCCTTCCTGCTCCTTTACCCCTCTTTGTCCCCAGGAATTGACTTTGTGAAGACATGAGTCCATTGGTTTATTTCTTCCTTTCCTCCTCCTCCTTTATCTTTGCCCCTTCCCCATTTCCTTCATTCTTCTTTTGATATGGGAAATTTCAAATATGCTCCTAATCTGAGAGAAAAACAACAGCTCCCCTAGCACCTACAGCCCAGCTATCATAATCATTGGCCCATGTTCAGACTTGCCTCCTCTATACCCCTTACCACTTCTCTTCTCTTTCTCTTGCCATTGGATTGTGTTGAAATCAATCAGCCTTCAGAACATTTCATCCTCAAATATTTCAGTATGTATTTATAAATGATACAGCCGGTAGCTCAGCAAGGACTGTTGGCTAGAGCGTAGATGTGTGGCCTTCCCACATAACAGCTACCCAGCATGGTGTCTGGGTTCTGAGAGGGACTGTCTCAGGTGGGTGTTCCAAGGGCCCAGGGGTTGGGGTGGGGTGCCCAGGCTTCCTAGGATCCAACCTTGAATGTCTGCTACATTCTGTTGGCACACAAGATCCTAAGGCCAGCTTAGAATCAAGAGAAGGGAAATTGTTGCACTCTACCTCTTTTCCTCTTTTCCTTTTTTCTTTTGCAATTCTTAAAAATTGGGATAAAATGTACCCCAATTAAAATTTACCATTGTAGAGTATACAATGGCATTAAGTATATTCACAATGCTGTGCGACCATCATTACTGAACTTGTTCATCATCTCAAACAGAAACTCTGTACCCATTGAACCATAGCTCCTCAATGCCCCCTTGGTAATTACCATTCTTCTTTCTGTCTCTGTGAATTGGACTACTCTAGGTGCCTCACTACAATACGTGTCCTTTTGTATCTGGCTTACTTCGCTTAGCATAGTGCTTTCCAGGTCATTCATGTTGTAGCGTGTGTCAGTACTTGCTTCCTCTTTAAGACTGGATAATATTCCTCAGAATGTATTAAACTCCACCTCTTGTGAGGGACAGCCTGTGGGTAAAGAGGAAGGACTTGATGGCGGCCGTCTGTGGAGACTGTTGATTCTGCAGAGCTTCTTGAGAGCTAAGATCTTCCCTACTGGGGAGTCAAAAGGTCTGACTCTCCAACTTGCTGAACCTTGAGAAGCTGACAGCAGTGGAGAAGCAACTGGAAGCAGGGAAAGACCAAAATCAGAGAAACATGGAGGAAAGCAAGAAAGAATAATGGAGTAAGGAATGTGGTGTCTCAAGAATCACAGATCTGCAAGTTCGTTTAAACCTCTCTGTGGCTTCTTGTATCTTCAGATCCAAACTTACTTCTGCCACCTAATTCCCAAGGGCCACAGCAAACCACATTCCTGCTCCTTTCACCTTGTTCAAATAGCCAATGTCATGTGTCATGTCATTTCTCCTGAGACTCTCATTAGGATATTTTCCTCCTGGTCCTTAACACATTCCCAGTGGGTACATGCTAATTTAGGTTGGTATCTCTAAGTTGTATTGGGGAATAATGGAGCTAAACACACTAAGGGCACCCCCTTCTCTGCTATGCCTGATTGCTAGGGTCATGAAGAAAGAGACTTTTCTGGGCAATGAGGGTGATGTGTTGAAAAGGAGGCCTAGGAGACTGGGGGGCCAGTGTCTGCCAGGAACAGGGGAAAGGACCCCATGGTAAGGCAGAATTTCTTTTTCACAAGCAAGGAACCTCAAAAGTGCCCCTGAGATTTGTACATTTTCACTAGGAATTAACAGCTCTCAGTTCCAAGTGCTCTTAGCTCACCTCGAAGCTGTATCCCAAACTGATGACAATTTGTCTGACTGTGGTGCAGATAGGAGGAAGCCTTTCACTGCTATTGGAAAAGGAATTGGAAATAAATGTTCCTGTATTTTAAACACTTTTGGAAAAGAAAATCTGGGGACAGCCATAACATGAATAAATCTGATACTTAAACATCCTTGAGAGAAAAGGGAGATGGCTGGTTCCATTCACAGCAACAGGCCTGTGTTTGGTTTGTTGGCAAAGAGAACCAGTCTGGACGTTGGTAATATATCTGCCAAGCTTCTGGAAGAAGTTTAAAGAGTGTCAAGGAAGTGAAGGCCTGGAGTAGGTTCTTTGGGGATCTAAAGATTAAAGGCACACACAGGCAAACCAAGTCAGTGCATGTGTGAGCTCCTGAAATAGGTTTAAAGCAAGAGTCTGGGCTTTGTGAGTGGCTGTGATTTGTTATGTTTTGTTGGTTGTCATGGTGCTGGGTGGTCAGTCTTAACACTCATTTTGCTTAAATGGTTCAGAAAAGTTTTAGTTTGGTGTCTTCAGTTTTTTTTTTTTTTCTCTCAGTGCCTGTGTGTTGTGTTCAGATAACTTTGCTTATGATTCTACATCTTTGTATTAAAATCCTTCTCCAGGGGCACCTGGGTGGCTCAGTCAGGTAAACATCTGACATTGGCTCAGATCATGATCTCGCAGTTCATGGGTTTGAGCCTTGTGTCGGACTCTGTGCTGACAGCTCAGAGCCTAGAGCCTGCTTCAGATTCTTTGTCTTCAGCCTCTCTCTCTGTCCCTCCCCTGCTTGTGCTCTGTCTCTGTCTCTCTCAAAAATTAAAAAAAAAATGCTCTCCAAACTGAATTAAAATGTTAAACATTAAGAGTTAACTAAATAGTTAACCAACTCCTATGACATTTGTCTTATTAACCAGTGACTAATCAGTGGCTTGGAGCTTGGACTCCCTGTCTCTGAGGACATAAATGTCAAAATGTTGGTTCGATTCCCAGCTAAATCACACAATGTTCTTGTTTCAATTGGAAAATATAACTTAATTCTAAGGACTGGGTTCTTTGTTCTTCTACACACTCACTCACCACCCATATTCCTTCTTTCTTTGAAATAATGGGACAGGAGTCCCAGCTTCTTTCCCCAGAAAGTGATAGTTCCCACCAGGAGCAATGGTGGTAGCCATTTTCACACAAGCAGTGGTAGTAAATCCAGTGTTTGTCTTTCAGAGCCTGTTCTGTATATGTTCCAGAATATTCATAAGAACGCATGATGCCTCCACATAATATTTATCATAATGAATTGACTTTCTTTCCTTTGTTTATTAATTGATTGATGGATTCCTGTGTCCACTCATTCAGGATAATTTCAGACCACCTATGTTTTTGTGTCTTTGGTTCGGATTTGGTGCCCCACTGGAGAAAAGTGTATTTTGGTCTTCATTTATCTTGAGCAGTATCAAAAGGCTATATGGGGGGAGCAGGGTGGAAGAAAGTGATTAAACAACCACCAGTGATAGTTTCTTGGGAAATGGAAAGGTGAATAAAAGTGTGAATGGGAAGAATTCTGAGGCGATCCTAGTATTTTTTAAATTGAAGTTTTTCGAAACTTTCTCTTCATGAGGAAGGAATTTGGTGAGCTTTTGACATTTAAATAGAAGCATACGTACACCAGTTCACTAATCCCATTCATGAAGCTCCACCATCATGACCTCATCACCTCCCAGAGGCACCACCTCCCGACACCCAACACCTCAGAGTTAGGATTTTAACATATGTGTTTTTGGGGGACACAGACATTTAGACACAGCACTTGAGTTTTATTCCATTTGTGAGCTTCCTCTAATTCATTCCTCCATTCTCCTATTCTTGGACATTTGGGTTGTTTCCAGGTTTGGGCTGTTATGAACCAGTGCTGTGGCATTCCTGTACATGTCTTTTGGTGGACATATGCATTAATTTGTCTTGAGCACACACCTCAAAGTGAATTGCTGAGTCATAGGGCAGTAGATGTTGAATTTTGTTAGAGGTAGTAAATGCCAGTCGTTTCTCATAGTGGTTGTTCCAATGTCTAACTGCTTCTTAGACTCTCGGTCAGTCCTATTTTCAGCCTCGCTTCCTTTCATTGCTGCAGCCTATTTCTGAGTACTTGGAGAGCCTAAGGAGTGAATCTTGTGGTTTTGGCTCTCACTGCTGTCGTAGGATTTCGTTTTCTCAGGACCACTGAGTCCAGTTTGCACTGGCCCATTGGCTAGCCAGCTTTTAACATTTTCATGTTATTTTCCTGTTCTTTCTGTCCTTATGGATTTCTGCATATAAGGTTTTTCTTTTACTGCTGTTTTAGTGGGTTTATCAGGAATTAGTAGAACTAAATGCTTATGTTCACTCCGTCATATTAAACCTATTCATTTTTAAAGTATGCTACCTTTACACGATCACTGGAACTGTTTATTTAAACACACGTAGGTGGGTTTCAGTTGCATCTTGGGTTTGGAGCAGTAGGAAAGAAGCAGCAAAATGCAAGTCCTTGGACAGTAGGGAAAGGTCAGCCTATTTAGGGAATGAAATCTTCTACCAAAAAAGAGTACTCAATAATACCAAGCTGTGATAGGCATAATTATTTAATGATACTATGTTATGGGGATTATGAGAACTTTTTAGCAGGTAGGAACAGGTAAGTTGAAGGTGATGTTTCTTCTTGGTAGCCTTAGCATTCTTTTATTGGGTCACTTTTTTAAAATGTTTATTTTTTAGAGAGAGAGGGGATGGAAGATACAAAGTGGGCTCTGTGCTGACAGCAGAGAGCCTAATGCGGGACTTGAACCCACAAACGGGGAGATCAAGACCTGAGCAGAAGTCAGACGCTCAACTGACTGAGCCACCTAGGCGCACCTGTTGGGTCATTTAAGTGAGACCTGTAATGAGCCGGGGGCACAATTGCAAGAGATCAGAGTGGAGGTGAATTCCAAATACTGAAATGAAAAACATAATGCCTTTGCATCAAGCTACTGGTATATAAGTACCATAAAATACTTCTGGTTCAAGTTAGTTCAATAAAACCAAAGGTATAAAAAGTGTCACTCACATGGTCAGTCCCTATGAGCGGACCAGCTTTTTTGGATCTCGGATTTTGTATCTTACCCTTAAAAGCCACAGGGTGTCTGTCACAGAGAGCAAGTCCGCCACTTTTTGAGTCCCACTGTCTTTCATGTCTAAAATACAAATTCTAAAAAGACATCTCTGCATTGACTCTGGGCTTTCCTGTTTTCTTGATGGTACATCCCAATGACGCACTGGTGTCAGTAGAAATTCAGGAACTGTAACCCATGGTGTGCACTTCACGGGGGAGGTGGCAATGAATTTGAGTCGAGAACAATAGGAGCTAAGCTTAAAGATCAGGAAAAAAATGAGGTCAAATGTAAGGAGAGATTTTATAGACACGTTGTGTCAGCCAAGGTCCTGGCAGGGCACAGATAACGCAATAAAATTATAACTTGAGAAGAGATTAATGAAGGGCTGTTCACAAAGGAAAGCACAAGGTGGAGGGAACGGTGAAGCCAGGGCTGTCCCTACGCCTGACCAGAAAAGAGGTGGCTAGACTCTGGAATCTGGGATCATGTACAGAGAACCCCTTAAAAGAACCCATGGCTTTCCATTAAGGGTCACAGCCAGCCTGAGGTGACAGAGAAGGAACCTGTAGAATACCCCAACCTCACTCTCTTCCCTCCCTCACATCTTCTGCGAGGGTGCCCCACTGGCTGAACTTAACCAGAGGCAAGAGGGCAAAGGAGCCCCATTGATACGGTCTTCGTAGGTCAGCCTCCTCGGGAAGATCACAGGGTAGTGAAAAGTGGAGAGACGATCTGGAAGGGCAAACAGGAGATATCTGGTACACATGTGTCAACGGTCAGCATGGGTGAGTTCTCTTAGGAACTATCTGCAGGCTGCAGGAAGAATTCTTTTTAGAGAAGTTTTGGAAACATTGTACCTGCAGATTACTCTCTCTCTCTCTCTTTTAATGTTTATTCATTTATTTTGAGAGAATGTGCAAGTAAGTGAGAGGCAGAGAGAGACTCCCAAGCAGGCTGTGGGCTGTTGGTGCAGAGCCTGACACAGGGCTTGATCTTACGAGCCTGGGATCATGACCTGAGTGGAAAACGAGAGTTGGATGTTTAACCGACTGAGCCACCCAGGCGCCCCTACCTGCAGATCATTCTTCCAATTAGAGTACTTCTTCCAGCTGCCATTAATTCAGGTATGTCATAAGTGTTAAGAACAAAGTACAGGTACCAGACCTAGTGAAATTCATTTTGTAATAACAGGCTTCTCCCCTGAAGAGGAAATGCCCATTATTATTAACAATAAAACTGATTGCACAACATTTTGCAGCATACAGGGACTTTTATGTACATCATTTTGTGTGAGTCTGTATTTAATTTTGTGAGGTGGCTAGGAATATGGACCTGGGGGTGTGTGGGTGGCTCAGTCAGTTGAGCCTCTGACTCTTGGTTTTAGCTTGGGTCATGATCTCATGGTTCATGAGTTCAAGCTCTGTGTCAGGCTCTGTGCTGCCAGTGTGGAGCCTGCTTGGGATTCTCTCTCTCCTTCTCTCTCTGCCCCTTCCCTGCTTTGCGTGCGCTCTCTCTCTCTCAAAATAAATAAACTTAAAAAAAAAAAAAGAATATAGACCTGTTTCACAGATGAGAAAAATGAGTCTCACAGAGGTTGCCTAAAATAAGTGAAAGCCTGATTTTGAACCAGGTGTCCTGATTTCCAACTTCAGGTGCTTTCCACAAAGAGAAACTCAAATCACCTGCAACATTTTTTTTTTTTTAAAGCAAGAATGATGACAATATAAGGAATGTAAGAAATTCTTCCCCTTTCCAGATATAGCTGAGTGGATTTTGTGACTATGATATTCCTCCTTTGCAGCTAATGTTTTCCTGCCTTCTATTTGGGAGACACCCTCTGGTGATGATAAAAGGGACCCTCGGGTCCCTTATAACTCCAGTATTGTGTACCCTTGAACCTGAGCCAACCTCTGAAAGAGATATGCTTGCTATCCTAACAGCCCCCATGTCTGATTATGCTGCAGTGGTCTACACTAGAGTAATTCAGACGACTGAATAGTCAACAAGTTTGGCCAGAGTTTTAATGATCATAATGAAAAAAGCCACATGCAGGAATACATTTGGGGAAGAGTGCATGGTGATTTTGTCGGCAGCCTATGTGCCTTGGCCCACGTCCTCATCCTGGGGTTTGCAGGGGTGACATTCTGGTAATTTGACTTTGACTTCTCATTGGCAGCCCATCCAGTGCAGGAGAGAAGCTAAGTCTACCAGGCAGTGAATCCCTGGAGCATTCTCTCTTGTTTGTTATTCTGACATTTGAGAAGTAGCCTCATTCATGGTATGATCTCACACTCCTCGCTTGGCAAGTGGATTCAGAATCGTCTTTCTGACTGTCTTTTTAATATAGTAAATATAATTTATATAAATCCCTGATCGTAAGTGTTCGGTTAGCTAAGTTTTGCGAGTTCGATACACCTACGTAGCCAGTATCCAAACCAAGATATGAGACATTTTTATCATTCCCGAAAATCCTCTTCTCTCTTCTGAGTCTGTCCCTTCATTTCACACCTCCCCTCAAAACAGGCACCACTCTTCTGACTTCTAATAGCCCTAAATCTTGTAAGATTATTTTCTAAATGATCATCAGCATGATTATTTTGTCTATTCTTGAACTTTCATGTCAGTGGAATCATACAGTATCTGGCTTATTTCACTCAACCTAATGCCTTTGAATTTCTTTGTGGTGTTGTGTATCAGTAATGTGTTCCTTTTTATTGCTGGAAGTATACCACGGTTTGAAAATACCACAATTTGTTTGCTTTTTCTCCTGCTGTTGGATATTCGAGTTATTTTCATTTTTGGCCTAATATACATAAAGTTTCTGTAAACATTCTTCTATAAGTCTTTCTGTGGGCGTCTGCACTTGCTTCTCTGGTCTATTCCTAAGGGTGGAATTGCAGGTCATAGGTAGGTGTATATTCAGATTTTTTTGCAGTTTTTGTATTTTTTTTTTAATATCTATTTATTCTTGAGAACACACGCGAGAGAGAGAAGAGAGAGAGCAGGCAGAGAGAGAGAGAGGGAGACACAGAATCTGAAGCAGGCTCCAGGCTCCAAGCTGTCAGTACAGAGTGCAATGCGGGGCTCGAACCCGCGAGACATGGGATCGTGACCTGAGCTGAAGTCAGACACTTAACTGACTGAGCCATCCCGGCACCCCTGCAACTTTTAAATACACGTTTTGTTGTAGAATAATTTTAGATTTACAGAAGTATTTCGAAGATAATACAGAGAGGTCCTATATATGCCATACCCAGTTTCCCCATTGTTGACATGTTACATTAGTATGGTACATTTGTCACAATTAACGAATATATATTGATACATTATTATCAACTAAAATTCATACTCTTCAGATTTCCTTAGTTTCTATCTACTTTTTTTTTTTGTCCATGATCCCATCCTAGACACTACATTACATTTGCTTGTCATGTCTCCTTAGGCTCCGCTTGTCTGTGGCATTTTCTCAGACTTCCCATTTTTGATGACCTTGACTGTTTTGAGGAGTACTTGTCAGGTATCTGGTAGTGTGGACCTCAGTTGGGATTGGCTGATGTTTTTCTTCTGCATAGACTGGAATCACCATCAGTTTGGCAGAGGAAGAACACAGAGGTAAAATGCCGTTTTCATCACATCATATCAAGGGTACATGCCATGAACATGACTTTTCAGTGATGGTAACCTTGGTTACCTGCTTGAAGTCATGTTTGTGAGGTTTCTCCCCTGGAAGACTGCCCTCGCTCCCCTTTCTATACTGTGTTCACCGTGTACAAGCCACGCTTAAGGAGTAAGGAGTCGAGGATGGAGTATCTCCATAAATTACAGTTGACCTTTGAACAATGGGGGTTTGAACTGCACGGGTCCCCTTAGATACAAGGTTTTGTTTCCTTGATAAATACAGTCCAGTACTGTAAATGTATTTTCTCTTCCTCATGCTTTTCTTAGTAACATTTTCTTTCCTTAGCTTCCTTTATCGTAAGAGTACAGTATATAATACTACAAGATACAACATATGCATTCATTGACTGTTTATGTTATTGGCAAGGCTTCCGTTCAATAGTAGGCTATTAATAGTTAAGTTTACGGGCAGTCAGAAGTCCTACTCGGATTTGGCACTGCATGCAGGGGCTGGGGGTTGGCACCCCTAAACCGTTCATTGTTCAGGGGTCAACTGTATGGAATCGTATTGAATTCTTTGGCATGGGAGATTTATGTTTAGTTTTTAAGAAGTGGCAGTACCTTTTTATCCTTGGACAAGTAATGCCCGAGAGTCTGTGTGTTTCTCATCCTCACCAACACTTGCTGTTGTCATTCTGACTTTGACCGTTCTAGTTGATGTGAAGGGGTATCTTACTGTGGTTTCAACCTGCATTCGTGATGACTAATGATGTTGAGTAACTTTTCACGTACTATGGCCCATTCCCGTATCTTCCTTTGTGAAATAACTCTTTGAGTCTTTTGCCCAATTTTTTGTTTGTGTTGTCTGTCTTTTTATTATTGAGTCGAGGAGTTATTTGTATATTCTGGGTAAAGTTTCTTTGTTTCACAAATGCATGACATATTTTCTCCCAGTCTGTGGGTTACCTTTTGGTTTTCTTAATGGTGTCGTTTGATGAGCTGGATTTAAGATTTTAATGAAGAGATTTGGGAACCAGCGTTGGAAGTAATGAGCCTTCACTCATTCTATATCTGATGCTGCGAATTTTTAGTTACAAAGATGTATGATATGCTGACAGGCATAAGGATTGTAACCATGCTTTCTTTTCAAGGCATCTGATAGGGCATGAAGAGAAAATTCGCAGAGGAAAGTTAGACTTCCCCATAGTAACAGCAGTTGTATAGCGGAGTGTGAAGATTCCAGATGTATTAGGTCTCTTGAGTAGCAAATGCCAGCGCATAGAAGAAGCCCATGTAAGAAGGTGGCGTTCTGTCCTTGGCCAACTTTGCATTCTTATTTTCTAAAGCATTGGCATCATAGTGAATGACACAGTGCACGAGAGGGCTGTGCTATGTGCCGCTCAAGTTAAGCCCTTGCAGACACTTGAGGAATCATGAGAAACAGTAACACAGCAGCTGCTGCCAGCTTTTCCCCAAGATTTGATGACCGACTGCACGGATTAACAAAACAAGGAGAGAAGCAAGCGCCAGACTCCTCCTCAAGAGGCAGAAAGAATTCCTAATAGGAGAAGGGGCATCATGTGATATTAAATATTGACTCATTACATGGTTCTGGGGAGATGCTTTCAAGCTTCTTGGAATACCAGCAACAGAGAACGAGCTTTCTGAATTAGCATTCATGTGCGAACTCACTGACCAGCCAATGCTGACATTAGCTACCTGAAATGATGCTTGGTTCTAACACTGATCATTGTTAGCTCCGATCTTTTATTATTTGTGATAAGGTTTGATTTTGATAATAATCATAGTTCTCAAGTTGAAAAGCCTTAGTAGTCTCTAATTTACGCTAAGTAAATTCTGGCTTCTTGGTTGGTTTCTGTCAATTCTGAATTATTTAGCATACCGTTTGTAATATTTAACTTTGGAGAACAGTACGTAGAAGATCATTATAGACTTGTTCTTTGATACCTATCCTGTTTGGAACTGAAACAAGACTTATCTTTATTTTTGTTTGTATATTGTGACTTTTGGCTAATAAGGGCTCGAGTACCTTCAGTTTTCTTGGGTTCCACCTATATTCTAGAATTCTCCATTTGTATACTTACCATTGATCCTGCAAAACTCAGAAAAAATAACAACGGCTCACAGAGGAAGTGGCCATGGCTTAATGCAATGAACAGATAAGAGCTGAAGGGGTCAGAACACCCTTAAATGCAAAGAAAGAAAGAATTAGGGACTTGACATTATTTAGAAGACTTAAAAATCATGGCATTCCTCAACACAATTTAAAAATTCTAAAATATGAATAAAGAGTTTATACATTAAAAACATTGTTCTGGCTTTTTTAATTAAAAAATTTGTTTATTTCTATTTATTTATTTATTTGAGAGAGGGAGAGTGTGCACAAGAGGGGGAGAGAGGCAGAGGGAGAGTGAGAGAGGCTCCATACTCTGCACAAAGCCTGACGCGGAGCTCGATTCCTTGACCCTGGCATCATGACCTGAGCTGAAATCAAGAGTCAGATGCTCAACTGATTGAGTCGCTTAGATGCCTTGGTTCTTTTTTTTTTTTTTTTTTTTTAATGTATTCTTTAGGAAGAGAATATGATTTTTTTTCTCAGACGAAACTATCTCTGAATTTAGCCATCATCTTGTTCTAACTGCCTCTTTCCTTGCTACTTCAGGTGAACCTCTTTGTGCTGCTCTCTGTGGTGTGTGTCCTCTTAAATCTAGCTGGATTTATTCTCGGCTGCCAAGGGGCCCAGTTTGTGTCCAGCGTGCCCCGGTGTGATCTGGTAAGTAATCCTAGAGCATGGCTGTGCACCTGCATGGACCCTGGCCTGTCTGGCTTTCCAGGGGTGCCAGCGTGTGCCCAGCAGCATCCTAAAGTGAAATCTGAAGTCAGGCAGAGAAAGTGGGAAAACAAAGAACTGGCCTGCTAGTTATTTTACTCACATTGTCAACTGTTTTCTTCCAAAGCGGGGACCATCTAGCAGAACCCCAGCACCACAGTAATATGCCGCATCGTTAGTTAGTGGATGGATGGATGGGTCAGGTCTCCACAAGCAATAACCGTCTGCTCTCGTCTGAAGAGGGAAAATGGAGATTATCAGAATACAGTTCAGCAGTGCTTTATCTGAAACCTTTGGAGGCCAGGTGTGTTTCAGCATTCAGAATTTTCCAGTGATCAACGTGGTGCATACATGATTTCTTCTGTAACGCACTGTGGGACTCTGGGACAGCAGGCTTTAATCAAAGCTTTTGGTTTTCAGGGCTTTTTGGACTTCAGAATTGTGGATAAGAGGTTGTGGTCCTGCACAATCTCTGAATTTTTTCCTTTAATTTTTAACGGTGGTAAAATGCATGTAGCAAAAAAATGTGACATCTTAACCATTTTTAAGAGTTAAGTTCAGTAGTTGAAGTTCATTCATATTGTTGTGCAACCGATCTCCGGGACATTTTTCTTGTTGCAAAACTGAAATTCTGTATGTATTAAACAATTACCCTACCTTCCTGGCCCTCCCCCCACTCCACCGCACCCCGCCTCCCCCCTGCTTCCGGCAGCCACTCTTCTTCTTTCTGACTCTATGAATTTAACTGATCTAGGTACCTGATATAAGTGAAACCATACAGCACGTGTCTTTTTGTGACTGGCTTACTTCGCTTATTTCACTTAGCCTAATGTCTTCAACACGCCCACATGTAGCATGTGTCAGAATGTCCTTTAAGGCTGGAGTAATATTCCATCGCGTGTGTATACCATATATAATTTTTTAACCACAAAAATGCTTAAGTGTCATAAAAATCGGCTTGCAAATATCTCTCTGAGAGCATGCTTTCAATTCTTGTGGGTCTATACCCAATTGCCGGCCATCTTTGAACTTTTTTTTTTTTAAGTTTTAAAATTTCTTAGAGAGAGAGAGAGAACGTGCATGCGTGCAAGCAGGGAAGAGGGGCAGAGAGGGAGAGAAAGAGAATCTCAAGTGGGCTCCATGCCTGGCATGGAGCCTGATGCAGGGCTCGTTCCCATGACCCTGGGATCATGACCTGAGCCGAAAGCAAGAGTTGGCTGCTCAATGGACTGAGCCACCCAGGCACCCCCATCTTTGGACTTTTTTTTTTTTAAGTTTTTATTTACTTTTGAGAGAGAGAGAGTGCAAGCACAAGCAGGGGAGGGGCAGAGAGAGGGAGACACAGAATCTGAAGCAGGCTCCAGGCTCTGAGCTGTCAGCACAGAGCCTGACGCGGGACTCGAACCCACGAACCATGAGATCATGAACTGAGCCAAAGTTGGACGCTTAACTGACGGAGCCACCCAAGTGCCCCCATCTTTGGACTTTTTAAAAGGACTTCTCAGTGACAAATACCTCTGTGTGGCACAAAGCAAAAGAAACAGACTCTTGAGAAGCCGTAGTCAGTGTTGCTTATTTGGAACTTGGTTCCCAGGCAGTGTCGTCCCTTAGGAACCAGGAGGATGTAAATGGAAGAGTGGCCGCGTGTCTCACGATGGATGTGACTGTAGAAGTCCTGGCCTTACCCAGCAGGAGAGCTCCTCAGGGACTCACCCCAAACCTGTTGCCCTTTCTTAACAGCCCTTTATGAGTTTTCTGATTTGTCATTGCATTGTGTAATAACCCTAAGTTACGGGACCCCAGGCTCACGGCCGTTTCTGGTTTTCAAGGCCCCCTGCGATTCGCCATCGCCCTGCCTGCTCCCTAAGGCAGCTCACGCTCCCGGTAACACTGCAAAGCCTGCCTGGCATTGCCCTGCTTTCTGACCTCTAACAACGCTGTCTCCCCACCCCTCAAATTCCTCATCCCTCACTTCCCTGTTCTTCAAATGGCATCGCTCGTTTAAAGCCCCATTCAAAGATTATTTTCTTCAAGAAACAGTCCCTGAAGCCCCAGGGAAGATCATCTTCCAGAATGTCCTATATGTACATCTCGTAGATATTTATCCTTCTCATTTTTGGGGTCGGAGACATTTTATATACCTGTCTTCTCTGTTCCTCCAAGCTGGGATCAGCCCAAGGGCAGCGTCTGGTTCTCTCTTATTTTGGGCCCAATGGCCCCCTTCACTGCCTTCTATTCCTTCATGTACAGAGTTTCCAGGAAAAAAAAAAATGTTGAACAAAACTTGGCTTTCCAATTACTAATCACACAGCAAATTAGAAGAAGCTAAGAGACCAGACACAGGCTGGAAGTGAAAAGTCGTAGTATATTGAAAGACAGTTTGGCAAAATTGTAGCATCTCTTAGGTGCAAGACACTGTGTTAGAGGCTGCTGAGAGTAGGAAGGAAAAGTCAGACCTCCTTTCTGACCTGGAAGTTTATCATGTAGCAGGAGGAACGGGATAAGCCTGGCAAACGCTGGATTAGTGTTTGGGCAGGACATGAATATGTGCCCAACTGCAAGCAGCTAGAGCGGGGTTGGCCGTCAGACTGACACACAGTGCTCAGGGCGAGCAGAGAAAGAAGGGCTTGTATCCGGGGGCAGATAGGGAAGGGCTACCTGGAGTCTAGGTGTCTGAGTTGGACCTTGGAGAATGGATAAATAAGGAGAGTGTGTAGAACCCAAGAGAAGACAGGACTCAGAGGACAGTGAGGAAATCGGCCCTGGTGGTGCTGGAAAATTGCAAGGGGTTAAGGGTATATTTAATGGACTTTTCTGAGAAATTCTGTGGTTCAGGGGCACCTGGGTGTCTTGGTTAAGCATCTGACTTCCGCTCAGGTCACAATCTCACAGTTTGTGGGTTCGAGCCCTACATCGGGCTCTGCTGACAGCTCGGAGCCTGGAGCCTGCTCCGGATTCTGTGTCTCCCTCTCTCTCCGCCCCTCCCCTGCTCACGCTCTGTCTCTCTCTGTCTCTCAAAAATAAATAAATGTTAAAAAATATTAAAAAAAAAATAAATTCTGTGGTTCTCTACCCTGAGTGCCCATTAAAGTCACCTGAGGGAACTTTTTAAAGAAAAAAAAAAAAGAGATTCTATACTCAGTGATTCTCAGTCAGCCTGGAGTGGGTCTTGGCATCAGTATCTTCTTATGGGTTTTTTTTTTTTGTATTATTCAAAAATAAATAATTGAGAGAGAGAGAATGAAAGGGGGAGGAGCAGAGAGAGAGGGGATAGAGGTTCTCAAGTGGATTCTGTGCTGACAGCAGAGAGCCCGATGTGGGGCTTGAGCTTATGAACCACAGAATCATGACCTGAGCAAAAGTCAGATGCCTAACCGACTGAGCCACTCAGGTGCCCTGTGTGTCTTCTTATGTTTTTCAATGTATTTTTAATTAAAGTGTTTTTTTTCCCCACCACAAAACCAACTCTGTGATTGTTTCTGATGATAAAACTAAAAATTTGGACAAGCCCTAAAAGTATAGGACAGAACTTAAAAATCATTTGAAATCACACCCTTCTGGGTTAGCACTGTTAACCACTGATGGGTTTTGGGGGCACCTCTTTATGCATAAAAACACACATAATTTTCCATCAGTGGGAACATATAATTGTTGTTTTTCTTCAGGGAGGCTATTTGACAAATGAAATCTTTTTGGGGATGGGGACACTTTCTGTCCTTCCCCCTCCACCATGTCACCCCAAATCCCTGGTAACAAACTGGGGAGTCTCCATTTGTGTTTCCATGTTATGTTATCCTATGTAAATATGTAGGAAGTGGGGGCATTAATGATTTATCTTCCAAAAATGGGACATAGTGTATCTACTTCCCTACATACTGTTTTTCTCACTTAAAGGTGTATTAGATACTCCCCCTCTTTTTTATTCTTTTTTTAAAGGTTAGCCCTCTATTTCCTTGTTGTCTATGATGGCTTGGGGTTTGGCCCATAAAAACAATGTTGTCACACATACTATTCTCTCCCTGGGGACTTTTCGCTCCATGGAGGAAGCTCCCAGGTCAGAGATTGTTCCTGGTGGGGAAGACGTATTTTTTCTTCTGTTTGTCTCATTTTTTACAAAAATTACACAATCAGGGGCGCCTGGGTGGCTCAGCCGGTTAAGTGTCCAACTTCAGCTCAGGTCATGATCTCATGGTTGGCGAGTTTGAGTCTCGCATCAGGCTCTATACTCATAGCTCAGAGCCTGGAGCTTGCTTGCTTCAGATTCTGTGTCTCCCTCTCTCTCTTCCCCTTCCCCCCTCAAAAATAAATAAACACTAAAAAAATTACACGTTCAACCATTTGGTGAGCCTATTTTTTAAAATTGAGGTAAAACTTAAAATGAAATATACAGATCTTAAGGGTGCAGTTCATTGAGTTTTGACCAGTGGATACGTGCATCTTGACGAATGTATGCACTGGTGAATAGACACCACACGAGATTTAAAACATTAGTTTTGCCCGTTGTTGGACTTCACCTGAATGGGGTCAGGTATGTACCTTTCTGTGTCTGACTTATTTTGCTCAGCGTAACACTTTTGAGATTCACCCATGATTTTGTGTTGTATCAGTTCCTTCTTCTTTTTTTTTTTTTTCTTTTGCACATCAGTATTTCATTATATAAAAACATCACAAGTTGTTTAATCCGTTCTCCTGTTGATGGACATTTGTGTTGTTTCCAGCTTGGGGATATTATGAACAGAGCTATTATAAACATTTTTGCATAGCTGTGGTTTTTCTTGTGAGCCCGTTTTCTTTTCTCTCAAGTAAATAAGTGATACGGTATTGCTCAAGGCATGTGGCAAAAGTGTGTGTCACTTTATAAGAAGCTGCTAGACGGTTTCCCAAAGTGGTTGGGGAAGAAGTATTGTTTTCAGTTTTTTTTAAAAAATTTAATGTTTATTTATTGGAGACAGACATAGACAGAGCACAGGTGGGGGTGGGCAGAGAGAGAGAGAGAGAGAGAATCTGATGCAGGCTCCTGAGCTGTCAGAGCAGACGTGGGGCTCGAACTCATAAACCACAAGATCATGACCTGAGCTGAAGTCAGATGCTTAACTGACTGAGCCACCCAGGTGCCCCATTTTTAATTTTTAAAAAATGTGTTTATCTATTTTGAGAGAGAGAGAGAGGCAGAGCTTGTGTGGGGGAGGGGCAGAGAGAGAGGAGAGAGAATCCCAAGCAGGCTCCCTGCTGTCAGTGCAGAGCCCAAGTTGTGTGTCTATCCTGTGAGATCATGACCTGAGCTGAAATCAAGAGTCGGACGCTTAACTGACGGAGCCATCCAGGTGCCCCAGGAGAATAAGTATTTTTAATTTAAAATTTTTTTTTTTCAACGTTTTTAATTTATTTTTGGGACAGAGAGAGACAGAGCATGAACAGGGGAGGGGCAGAGAGAGAGGGAGACAAAGAATCGGAAACAGGCTCCAGGCTCGGAGCCATCAGCCCAGAGCCTGATGCGGGGCTCAAACTCACAGACTGCGAGATCGTGACCTGGCTGAAGTCGGAGGCTTAACCGACTGCGCCACCCAGGCGCCCCAGTATTTTTAATTTAAAATACATGGCCGGTTTCTTCATTAAAGGGCCTCAACTTACATTTCTACTGGTGCCCCTCCGTCAGCCAACAAGTGTTTCTCTCCAAAATTTGTCAGTCTGAGGGGCTGGTGTGGGAGCTCATGGGTTATAGTGGCTTGCAGTCCCCTCATTGCTCGAGATGGGGTCCTCATTTTTCAAAAGCTTCCCGGAAGATTTTAACAGGCAGCCGGGGTTGAGAACCGCAACACTGGTGATAATGAAAAGGAGGGGAGGATCTCTCTGGTGGCATCAGGTAACACTATCAAGGTTGAAGGGTGAATATTGTTCATGGAGAGGCTTGAACAGGGTTGTTTGTGGATGGTTAAAGAGATCAAGGAGAAGTTGGAATATAGCTGCAGAAATATTGGGGGCACCGCTGGGATTGAGAAGGGAGGGGGAGGATCAGGACAGAAAGAGCAAGAAATACAAAATACATGGTTGTCTGGCATCATTTTATACAGAGCCTCAGGGTTGCTTGTGTCTGCTGGGCACAGCGATTGATATTCATTATTATTTGGATAATGATTAAACTTTCCAAAAGTCTTGTGTAAAGGGATTAACATTCACCAATCTGGAAAGCTGTTCCATCCAGACCAGCTCACCCAGGAAGTTCCAGAGAGCTGAAGTTTCCATATACACAGAAGCCTTGTTGTGTGTAAATAATGCAGCCGTGTGTGTGTGTGTGTGTGTGTGTGTGTGTGTGTGTGTGTGCGTGCCCACGCACACGCGCGCAGCCCGCACAAGCCTGTTTTCTCTCTTAACTTGAATGCCTTGTATCAAGAATGGACTCGAGGGGGAGGGGAGTACTTTGCAAGATGACACCTAGTATTACCTGAGGGGGGCAGAATCCTTAGGTAGGATTTTGAGGCTTACATAAGTATAAGAAATAGAAACCACACTGCATGGTGCTGAAAAAGTGAACTTGGTTGAGCTTAGTTGGTGTTTGGGAAGAAGAGAGCCTCGTGTACATAAGCAGAATGTAGCAACTCTAATAGCTGCTTATTTGTAACTACTAAAAAGTACTGTTAGTAGTAAATCAGGGAGTTCTCAGCTGGAGACTTTGAGGGAAGCAGCTCCCTGGGAGTAATACTTCCCAGCTGAATTTAGCCCAGTGTAAGGACTATTGCTAATTATGAAGAGGGGCTAAGAGAAAGCCATTGATCCCTGAGAGGAAGTAAATTCCCCCTCCCAGACTCTGCCTAGAGAACTCCTGTCTGAACGGCCACAGTAGTTTTCCCTTAGAAGGCAAAAATTGAGTGCAGATATTAGCAGCAGGATGTACCTTCAGACATGTGAGACAGTGGAAGAAAAATTCAAACACAGCCTTTTGCTTCTATGTGCGTCTGTGGGGTATGTTGTGGATCTAGGTGTGGGGACATTGTTAAGACAACAGTCTCTGTGGACAAACCAGGAAAGGACAGAAACCAAGTGGAAATGAATGGATAGGGTCCATCCAGGTAACTCTAGTTGCTGTAATTTTTTGTATCTGAGGCAGAATTTATATCAAAATCTGGGCATCAGTGTTTGATATAATAATGCATCCCTTTCACTGTGGTTTAAGGACAGAGAATAAAAAATGTTACAGAATCCATGGAGTTTTGGAAGAGGCAAAACTAATCTATGTGGAAAAAATCAAAACAGTGTTTGCCTGTAGGAGGATGGGAGCAGGGATTGATGGGGAAGGGCATGATAAAACTTTCTCTGGTGATTCTGTGTTCTCTATGTTGATAAGGATTTGGGATGCACAGGGGTTACACGTTACTTAAAATTCTGCAAATGGCGTGCTTAAGATTTGTATGTACATTTTGTGTGTGTGCATGTAAATTTCACATCCAAGAAAGAGAAAACCAAACCAAAAAAGAATGTGTCTATTAACGCGTGTAATCATCAGTGGACATTTTTCCCTTCACTTCATAGTCAACATGTATTAAAAGAACTATGTTTTCTCCTAATTTGGAAAAGTACCATGAATTTGTTACAGGAGGGTAGCTACAGGGTGAGTTTGGTTAGAAGGTAAAAATCTTAATTCAATAAGAAAGAAGACTCATATTTCCTCTTAAGTAACTAAAACACTGTAGATGTTCAGTTATTAAAGATTACTAAAGAATTTTGCAGCTAGTGATGTTGAAGCTGCCTAATTAATCTAACAAGTATGAAAAAGGTATGTCTCTTCCTTTTAGCCAAAATTTAACAGCCAACTCTAACAGCTCAACAGGCAGAGCAAGTTAAGTATGAATTTTGGCTCCTAAATTACGGGTCTTAATTAGCCAACATCAGGTTTTGCATATTTTTATAACTTGATTCAAGGGAAACTTAGAAATATGGCCAAAAGTTTGCCAAACATTTCACTATAAATATGAGATTACTCATCTCTGATGTCATCACTTCAAATAAAGAAAGCTAGAACCTGTGACCACATTGAAGATGTCAGCTGAGAGATCTCGTTAAAGTCTATGTGGTTTGGGGATACCGTTCACCAAATATACCCTGTGTTTCTTATAGGCACACGATAGCTTAAATTTCCCTACCCACTTGGAGTTAGGTAGAGCCATAAGATTTGTTTTGGCAATGAAATGTGAGCTAAAGCGAGGAGTGTCATTTCCAAGAGGAAGATTTAGGCTAGAGTTACGAGACTTAGCAAGTTAAAAACACAGGGCACCCAATTAAATTTAAATGTCAGATGAACAGCTGATACGGTTTTGTTTTTTGTTTTTGTTTTTTACTATAAACATTTCTCATGCAATATTTTAGGACATAATTATACTAAACAATGATGTTGTTTATCTGGATTTGAATTTAACTGTGTGTCCAATATTTTTCCTGGCAACCCTATTTTAAGTGCCAGTGTGCGTTTTATCGTGTGCTCTCCACCTCTGGCATAGTGATCATTAATCTCGAGATGGTGGGTGGTCCATCAACCAAGGTCCCTAATGGAATATGATGACCAGAGCCCCCGGCTGACCTGCAGTGGGCATGCAGAATATTCAAGAAATAACTTTGTTGTTACAACAGCATACCCTAGCCTACCCTGACTGATATAGGTACTGCCTGGCATGGGACCTCACCATATCTCATTCTGCAGGATTGGTGCTCCAGGGTAGCCTGTGTATTCATTCTCAATAATCAGATTGTTGTTCTGCCTTTTCCCCTTTAAGGTGGACTTAGGCGAAGGCAAGATTTGCTTCTGTTGTGAAGAATTTCAACCAGCCAAATGCACAGACAAAGAAAATGCCTTGAAACTCTTCCCGGTTCAGCCTTGTAATGCTGTTCACCTGCTACTCAAGGTACTCGAATGGATTCGACCCTCATCAGTAAATAGGCTATAGAGCCCCCAAGAAGGCAAAGTTACTTGAAATATTCCTACCCTGTTACCTCCCTCCAATAATTGGGCTGCTGAACGCAGATAGGAGCCAACCCTCATCAGTGACCCAGGGACAGAACTGAGTTAGGAAAAAGCGCAGATTACTGTGTGTCTCTTAAATTACGAATGGATGGCTTTCTTTGTGTTCAAGAATTATAAGATAGTGAAAAATGTGAAGAAGCCCAAATATATACATATGTACGTATATATATTTATGTACATGTATGTCCATACCACACACGATGCAACTACACATATATGATGTAGCTTTTAGCAAAGCCTTTATTTTATATTTTTTAACTTTTTTTAACGTTTATTTTTTGAGAGGGAGAAAGACAGAGTGTGAGCAGAGGAGGGGCAGAGAGAGAGGGAGATAAAGAATCCAAAACAGCCTCCAGGCTCTGAGCTGTCAGCACAGAGCCCAATGAGGGGCTCGAACTCATGAACTGTGAGATCATGACCTGAGTTGAAGTCAGATGCTTAACTGACTGAGCCACCCTGGTGCCCCGGCTTTTATTTTATATTTCAAGTAGGCCCACACATATGTGGGGTTTGAACTCATGAATCTGAGATCAAGAGTTGCATGCTGTATGAACTGAGCCCACCAGGTGCCCCGGCCTTGAGCAAAACGTTTAAACTGCATGCCCGTTTGTCCTTGTACTGATGCTCCTTTGTTGGCTTCATCGAGTCCTGCGGGCTGTTGGGTGATGTTCAGCCAGGACACATAGGTTTGGGAGAGATATCCGTTAGTAAATGCAAGAGAAATTCAAGCACCTTACCTCTTGTTTAATAGGCAGCAACTATAGTAACTGAGAGATTAAAAATAAATGATTCCAGTTGCAGAGAGGAGTTCAGAATTACCCTTTCTTAGGGAATTGGATGAAAGTTGTGTCCTGACTTAAGCAAGGCTGCTAGTCCCGTGAGTGACAAGATCAGTTGGTGAACCCTGAGGTATTAGCTTTTGGATAATCCCTCACTGACAGACGGGCTTTCTTCAGATCTTTCTTTTGGGTTTATTTTTTGTTCAAAGGAGGGAACTCTCAGCTGCCAGCTCTCTGAATTGTGTAGAGTGTGAAAATGGCCTTCTTTCTTTGGCTTCTTGGTTTTCTGGTAGCTGAGTCACCCCCAAACTTTCCGAGCCACAAACCCTCTTGGGGAAAGCCTCGCTAAGGTGCCAGGACTGTGGCAACAGAAACTTCTGGAATTGCCTTTCCTGCTATTTTGAGACGTGTTTAGAGAAGAGACGCCCTATTTACACTCTGGCTGGCCTGCCCCCCTGCGTTGTCATAGTTAGGTGCCCAGGGCAGCCCAGCCGGTCGCTCCTGAAATAGAATCCGTGGCCACAGATTAAACAGCACGCTGTCCTGCTGGGAGGCTGCAGGAGGGGGAGGCTGGGAACTGCTATCATTGACGACCCCACCTTCAGAACCGACACTCAGCTGCTCTCCTGGAAGGAATGTTTCCAGACCACATTCTGATGCTTGCAAAAAGAAAAATCGTAATCCTAGGGCTTTTGGGGACAGCAAGCTTCCGAGATCAGTTTTTAAAATTAAGAAGTATACATTACTGCCTGAGAGTCCTAATAATAACCAGCATTTATCTGGCACTTACCATAAGCCAAACGTCAAAGTCCTTTGCGTGGTTTTTCTCATGAGAATCGCCTTGTTGGGACATTACTATTATTATTTTTAAAAGTTTTGATATTGCCTTCTGGTCATCAGCTTTGAAGTACTCGGTGGTGTTATTATTTCCCTGTTCTAGAAAGTTCTTTTCGCCCTGTGTGCCTTGAACGCCCTGACCACCACCGTCTGCTTGGTGGCAGCTGCCCTTCGCTACCTCCAGATATTTGCAGCCCGAAGATCCTGCATCGTAAGTCCAGACACGGGGACACCAGGACTGTGTTGCACTGAGCCTTTGTAGCAAAGGTCGTTGACTAACCAAGGTGCTGTTTCATTAGGATGAGTCCCAGATTTCTGTCGAAGAGGTGGAAGAACATGGACGGATCCCAGACCCCGATGATTTCGTGCCGCCAGTGCCCCCGCCTTCCTACTTCGCCACATTTTACTCCTGCACACCCCGGATGAACCGCAGGTAGCCTGGGTGCCCCCACCCCAGCTCTCTGTGAGGACTCATGGAGGATTGTGTTATTTTCCAGGATTTTCTATCCCCCCCATCCCGCCCTTTTGTCTGATAAACCGTGCCAAACCAAAGAAAAGTCACACCTTGACCTAAGGGTATGCTTTTTCCACTTCAATTAGCTTCCCAGGAAAACTGACACCCAGTGAGATGGCTGCTATAATGTGACAAGATTGAGAGCTGCCGTTACCCTGGAAACACGCTCAGGCCAAATCGATGTTCATTATAACACCATCAGCAGGTTCCCAAATCATGACATTCTTCCCAGCCATTAAAAAAAGATTAATTATTCATGACATCTCCCTGGTCTAGAAAAAATAGACACCATGCTTATTTTCTTTTTCAAATTCTAGCTCAAAATTTATCATTTGTTTCTTAAATCTCAGGAATAACTATTTGCAGAAAGAAATGCTGCATGTGTTTTTCTGGTTGGTAGCAACTTCTAGAATTATACCTCCTTAAATATTGACTTCATTTATTCATTCAACAAACATTTAATCAGTCCTCGGCTGCTTCCTAGTCACCATGCTGGGTTATTGACATTCCGAATGAGTTAGATCCGCCTTCTTCCCCTCTCCATAGCTCAGAGTCTGGGTCATTATGGAGGAGTATTGCAAGGATCATAGTAGATCTCAAGAGAGAGATTTGGGTGCACAGAGGAGGCCCACATAACCCATGATCGTGAATGGGCTGCAGAGAGCTTGAAGGCAGAGTCAGCCAGCCAGAGTTGGCTTTCTGGATGAAGTGATCTTAAGCTGAATTTAAAGGATAAGCAAACTATATTTAAGTTTCCAAAAGAAAAATCTCTGAATTCTCTAAGACTGGTGTCTTTAGCTCAATATTCAGAGGGCCAGGAATTTCTACTTTTAATCCCCAAGGCACCCAAAGGAGAGTTGTCAAATTTGGTGCCAGGCTTGAGGTTTTTGGAAATCCATTTTCTAATGCTCAGGGCAGCCACATGTGGCTTTGAAATAGGCCACCAGTGGGAGCCACTACACAGATGCTGTTAATGTTCTTTTCAGTGGGTTGTCTTCCTGCCTTGTCACTCAGAGTTGTACCTAAACCCCATCTCCATGCCCTCCTCTGCTCACCCACCTAGGGGCAGGTAGGGATGGCCACAAAGCTGGAGGGGACAGCTTCTGGGTGCACGGAGGACAGCTCAGCCTCCCTGTTGTTCAAGGGGTGGTGCACTGGAATGTCAAAGCTTTGGGGGCTAGGATGGCTTCCCTAGTCTTTTAGGAAATGAGCCAAGAATTACAGCGGCCAGAGAGACAGAGCAATAGAACACATATTCCTTGTGCACCTAGAACACATTTGCTCATACTGTAGCCCAGTTTCAGGCTGTGTGCAGTGGACATATTGGAAGGCTGTAGAAAATGCCTGTTATTTCATGGTTGGGAAGAGAAATGCCCTCTTCAGGAAGAAGAATTAATTGGCTTTCTGATACTGTGGGTGAGCCCTTGGTTGACCTACGAGGAGGCAACAGACAGATTTAATTTCCTGCGGTGGCAGAAAGGGAAAGTGACTCATGCGGGTATAGGAGTCCTGCTGTCCAGCAGTGCCCCTCCCCACTTCCCTTCCCCTCTCTTCCATTTCTCTTATCAGTTCCTCCATAGTAATGCTTATCAATGTGGGTATATCCACCTTTGGGTGCATCCCTGGATTTGCCCCTCTGAGTCCTGAGACTGTCCTCTCCAAATCCAGACAAGCATCTCCTCAAGAGCTTTGCCTTTCAGAACTTGCCAGTAGGAACATGGAGGGGGGTGTTAAAGTAATCCATCCCTGTGAGAAAGAAGGCACTGCTGGGCCTGAAGTATATACCTGGAGGCCGAGATCATATCTCCAATGGGCAAACACCCTTATTTTCTGCAATTCTCCCAGTATCAGAGGGCGGTCCACTTTCCTTACTAAAATGGCTAAATGTATTCACCTTTGCATACATATTGAATCAAAAGCATTCTTAAATTTGGTCGACTTTGCTAGATTTTTAGCTATCTACCTTATAGACACTAGTTGTTCAACTTTAACTGGTAATTTTCTTTCTTGTAAGCAGGCAGGCAAGAAGACTGATGAATGTTTTCTTTAGTATTTCCACAACCGGTTAAGAGTTTTCACACAATGGAAGCTCCCACTTCCTGTAAGATATCATGACCTCTCAGAGAAGTTTATTTATTTTACTTCTATAAATACAACCACTTCGTGCATTGGTACCTCCCTGAGAAAGGGCTTCTCAAATTACCATCATAAACAGAAACCTGATTGCAGTGAAGGTTTCTGTGCAAAGATGGGTTTCTGTCTCGTGACTTGATTTGTAAGGGCAGCAGGGGCTGCGTCTTCTTCTTCCGTCACCCCGGGGAGCCCCCCATCCTCAGAAACTGGTTGGAGCCAGGAGTCAAGAAGCAGAGCTTCTGACCTATTCCGTGACTGTGGACCTAGTTGAACCATGGTGATGTAATGTGTTACGGAAAACTCAAGATTATAGAAAGCAGAACACGGGCAATTTGTTTCTTGGTGGTAAACATAACAAGCTCATTTCCTTTCCTAATGAAGTTCGAAACCCAAACTCAAGTGGAGCCAGGCTGTGCTGGTGGGCGACTCGGTGCTTAGTGCACCCTTGCCTGGCGTCCACATCACTGTTCCAGGACATAGGGGAGGACCACTCTTTGGTCGTATGAGTTGCTGTATGACCCTTGCCTGAGTTCTCAAGGCCTAGTGGTCAACGTAAAGCAGAATGCATTTGGCATGGTCTGTCGGGGTTTTCTGTCTACCTTCAGTAGTGAAGGCTTCCTGGAGAGTTTGGGATGAACTTGAAAGAGCCCAAACTCTGGAGTCTGTTACCAGGCTGCCCTTGGGGGATCTCTTACCATTTCTGAGTCCAGGTTCCTTCTTCAGCTGTGGTGTCACATGGCCACTTAGCTGATTTTTAAGAGACAAAAATCTCTTTATCTGTGTGGGCCCCACCACAAGCAATTAGAGCAGACTTTCTAGAGGTGAGGCCTGGGCCTTCCATAGTTTGCAAACCTCCCCGGGTGATTCTACTCCCTAGCTGGGATCAGGAGCCACGAGGGATCAGGAGAAAACCTGCCAGGTCATAGCAGACCTGCTTCCCTCCCCAGATCCCTGTGTACCCAAAGGAGGTGAAATAGAGAAAACTATTTAATAGGAAAGGAACTTTCCTTTTCTCCTCTAGAAGCATCTTCTATCAAACAGAGGCTTTCTTGGTCATTATAGTAACCACCATAAGAAGCCATTCATTTGCAGTCAATTTAGAGAAAATGTGCCCCCTTTCCCCCTAGCTTTCCTTCTTGAAGAGTTTAAGATTTAAAATGGAGGTCGGTTTGACTACTTGGTCCCAAACAAGACCTCTCTTCTCTGTGAACATACAGGTAGCCACTGGGTGGGGAATATCAAACAAAAGACCACCAGAGCTAACAAACAAATTGGCAAAGCTGGGGGTAGTCACCTTCCTGGGGAGGACGCTGCAGTGAAGAAACACAAGGGGAGGCAGGTGCCTGAGTGGCTCGGTTGGTTAAGCGTCTCACTCTTGGTTTTGGCTCAGGTCATGATCTTGAGGTTTCGTGGGTTCAAGCCCTACATCGAGCTGTATGCTGGCAGCATGGAGCCTGCTTGGGATTCTCTCTCTCTGTCTCTCTCTCTCTCTCTCTCTGTCTCCCCTCCCCGCTCCGCCCCCCCACCGTTTGCCCCTCCCCCACCCACGCTGTGTCTGTCTCTCTCAAAAATAAATAAACTTAAAAAAAAAGAAGCGCAGGGGGAGCTGGCTGAGCGTTTTGGGAGTACAGGAAAGATGGCTCTGGAGAGGACAGAAGGAGTCCCTAGGGCTCACTGAGTGAAATGAGCCTCCTTGTTCACTGGTTGTATCGTTAGGAAAAAAGAACATCACGTGTTTTTCAACTTTTTTCCTCCACCAGAGTGGGCACAGGAATAAAATGAAACAACCGTAACCCCCCAGAGCAGCTTTCTGAGAAAAGCAGGCCCTGCACCCAGCTGGCCCAGAATCTGTCACCAGTCTCTTCAGGTTACGTCCCATTTTCACATTTCAAGAACAGACGTTCAACTATTGCTCCTGTCCCTTATTTTCATTCTCTAATACTCCACAGCCTGAGTACAGATGTTCTGGTCTTCCTTGTGTCTTTTAAAGAATGAGATATAATTGACCTAGAACATTCTATTAGCTTCAGGTGTACAGCATAACAATTCAATATTTGTGTATATTGTGGAGTGATCACCGTGGTAAATCACCACACATAGTAACAGGATTGTTTTTCTTGGGTTGAGAACTTTTAGGGTTTACTCTCTTAGCAACGTTCAAATATGCAATACAATAGTATTAACGGCAGTCACCCTGCTGTGTATTATATCCGTAGGACTTATTTATTTTATAACTTGAAGTTTGGTCAACAGATACAAGAGTCTGTGTATTTTAAGCTACCATTTTACAATTTAGGTTCTTTACAACCTTTTTGCGCGTGTGCGCGTGTGTGTGTGTGTGTGTGTGTGTGTGTAGTTTTTTACGAACACAGGCAGAAAATCTTGAGATTTGTTCCTTCATTTAAATTTTTTTTAATGTTTATTTATTTTTGACACAGAGAGAGACCGAGCATGAGTGGGCGAGGGGCAGAGAGAGAGGGAGATACAGAATCCCTGGAGGCTCCAGGCTCTGAGCTGTCAGCACAGAGCCCGACGAGGAGCTCAAACTTGTCAACTGCGAGATCATGACCTGAGCTGAAGTCGGACTCTCAACTGACTGAGCCACCCAGGCACCCCTGTTTCTTCATTTATTTGCTTTGGAGGGTCCCTCACTCACAGGACAAAAGCCACAGTGCCTGGCATGAAGCAAGTGCTCAGTCAGTGTTTGTTGACTGACTACATTTAAGATGGGTTACTCTGTGACTCCTCCTGCAGTACACTGCTTTGTCTTTGAGCTGTGATGTCGCTCACTTTTCTGGAAAAATTAATTCATCCCTTCAACTATTTAACAAACAGTGAGTTTCCGTGAGTGAGTTTCCATGAATCAGACATTAGGGAAGCCCAGGCAAGAAATCTTGTCGTATCCTAATGTAAGAAATAATTGAGCTTCCCTGAGTTCCTAGTTTTGTTTTTGTCTTTCATTGAGGTGACATTCTCATAACATGAGTGGAACCATTGGAAAGTGTACCATTGAGTGGCATTTGGTACAGTCACCATGTTGTGCAACCTCCACCCCCATCTGGTTCTGCAGCGATCTCATCACCTCCAGGGAGGCTGGTACCCACTGAGCAGTTATGCCCCAATCCCCTCCCCCCAGCCCCTGGCAGCCATTAACCTGCTTTCTGTCTTTGGGATTATGGCTTGCTTTGGATTTAAAAGGAATGATGGCAGGGACACCTGGGTGGCTTAGTCGGTTGAGCACGTGGCTTCGGCTCAGGTCATGATCTCATGGTTCGTTAAGTTCAAGCCCCACATCAGGCTCTGTGCTGTCAGCTCTGTGCTGGAACCTGCTTCAGATTCTGTGTCTCTCTCTATCTCCACCCCTCCCTGACTTGCTGTGTCTCTTTCTTTCTCAAAAATAAGTAAAGACATTGAAAATCATAAAAGGAATGATGGCATTGCACTTGCCTAAGAAACTCTGGGCTTTTCATCGGAGAGCAGCTTAGACTATCCCCTGCTCCAGGGCCGGGAGATGGTCATGGAGGAGTGAGGGGTCATCCACGCTGTCAGTGGATGACCCTCCATGGGCAAAGGCCACCATGCAGTTAGTTGCAGCTGCTGTCGGATGCGCGGAATTCCCGTAGAATCTGCTTCCTGATGCCGAGATGCTTTTTCTAGGATGGTCGGTCCTGATGTTATTCCACTCCCACATATCTACGGAGCGCGAATCAAAGGTGTGGAAGTGTTCTGTCCTTTGGACCCCCCGCCTCCCTATGAGGCTGTGGTGAGCCAGACGGACCAGGAGCAGGTACAGTCTATAGTTTCTCCTTGGTACCTTGACTGCTAGTAGGAGGTGCAGCATGGGGCACAGAGAATGGTGGGAGACTGGGCCCTGCACTTGCTTTGAAGTTCAGTGGAGTCCAGATGGGGGTGGGGTTGAGTATCACCAGATAACCCTCTTTTCTCCTGTGACGTAGGGATCTTCATTCCACATGCCAGAAGGATCAGAAGGTGCCATGAGCCCCTTGGAGCCAATCTGCATGCCAGTGACTCAAGGTAATAAACATTATCACTGCTCAAACTCAGGGTTCAGTAGCGTAAGAATCAAAATGGTGACCTATAGGATACTTTGTTGGGGGTCAGATACCTTGGAGCCAGTGGTCCACACTGTATCCTTTGTCCAGGTGTAAAAGTACTGTCAACAATTAAGGTTGGCAAGTGGGAGATACTATGTAAACAGAAATAAAGATATCCTTAGAATTTTTTTAGGAGTGGGGCGCCTGGCTGGCTCAGTCGGTTAAACGTCCAACTTCGGGTGAGGTCACGATCTCACAGTTCATGGGTTCAAGCCCTGCGTTGGGCTCTGTGCTGACAGCTCAGAGCCTGGAGCCTGCTTGGGATTCTGTGTCTCCCTCTCTCTCTGCCCCTCCCCTGCTCGCACTCTGTGTCTGGCTCCCTCTCTGTGTCTGGCTCCCTCTCTTAAAAATAAATAAACATGACAAAAAAATTATAAGAAGAATCTTTGAGGAGTAACAAGGCTCTTCGCCCTGTGAAATGGATTATAGATTATAATTTGGCAGTCCCATGTTTTCCCATCTCAGATTTTCTTTCTCCTGTTAAAATAAGCTGGGCTCTTTTAAAGGGAAAAAGGAGTTTTGTTGATTTCAGGATGATTTTCTGTGAGATTGCGCTGTCATTTTTAACCTAGGGTCTATGTCACGCTGCCTTCACACAGAGTGAATGCTGATTTTCAGTCCTGCCTCAAAACGCTAGAGTCAGTTTACAGCTATCCTTGTCCTTTAAGGGAACACTGTTACAGCTTTCTTTCTTTGGAGAGGTTTTAAATGGCCCAGAAAACTGTCCACCAGCACAAAATGGCAGTGGTGATAAATAATGGATCAAGTGTAGCTATTTTCGACGGAGGTGAATTTTCAGTGGCGCCATTTGGAACAGGTCTCTGTTCTGCTCACCTTCCATCTTCGAATAATGCAGCTGCATTCTCCCTCCTAAGCATGTTTGGGATTCTTCCACTTCTTAAAAAAAGTTGTCCAGACCACACTCAGGCTCACAAATGACGTGATTTGGTCATCCTGAGCAGAAGTCACCCCTTTCTTGAGTGGTTTTACCTATCTGCTCAGCGGCCCTGGCTCTTTCCCTTGGCCTTCAGGAGTTCCCGAGCCTGGCCTCCACTCTGGGCCGTGCAAATGCCTCGTCTTTCTGCCTTTGGTCTGCAGCCCTCACAGTCACCTTCCCCGGGCAGGCATGTACTTCCACCCACGCAAGCTCACCCTGAATTCTCAGAAACGGGAAAGTGGCCAGGAGCTTTCCCTGGAGAAGATTCTAACACTCTTAGGAAAACAAACACGCGCGCGCACACACACACACACACACACACACACACACACACACCCCCTGACATTTTGGAATGGCTTCTTTATTTTGCTCTGCTCTTCGACTTAAAGTTGTTTGTTTGCTTGTTTTAGGTGTGGAGGGATGGTTTGGAGAGGCGGCGGTTCCCACAGTGCTGGGAAGTAAAAACTCACTGGGCCGGGAGCCGAAGCAAATGTTGTTCACTGTATTTTCCTGCCCCTACAGGTTGGGGCTCACAGGTGTTTCCTGCCCAACATTTTGAAGGCTGCAGCTGGTGAAATAATGTGCGTTTCTCTTTTTTTTTTTTTTAAAAAAGAATCAGGTGGGGACAGTCCTAACACACCTGGAGAAGAAAGTGGATCCGTGTCAGCGCCCGATGCAAACCAGCTGCGTCCTGCGGGCAGCTGGAAAGCCCCGCCGCAGCTGAGGGCGAGATCCAGGAGCGACCCTGTGCTCCATCATTCCGCGGAGAGAGGTGATGGCACTCCCCAAGCTACTTGCAGGGCCCCGTGCACGTGTTTGCCCAAAGGTGCCTGGTGAAAGCTGGGGGTGGGGTGGGGGCAGTTTAAGAGATGTCTAGAAAGAGGTTAAGAGGTCTTGGGAAAATAAGGTATTCTGCATGCACATTAGGAATATATATCTGCCACATCTTTTAAGACTGGTATTGAGTTTTTCAAGTCATTGTTAGCAAAAGCATTTGGTTGCACGTGACCGTGGAGTGCTACTATGTGAAGAAAACAATGCAAACCTGACTCTGATTTCTGCGTGCTCACAGTCCTGTGGAAATAAACCTTCTCTCTGAAGGAAAAAGTTAAAGGGCTGTATTTTTTTTACCCCCTCTCTTTTGATTTATCTTTTTTTTTTTTTTTTACTGTGTATGAGTACTTGAGTTATTTAAATCTGGCTTGTTTTGAGAACTTTAGCCAGAGTGAGACTCACTCCAGTTTTCTCCCTCTCCATTTTGAGTTTGTGTATAGATGTTATTTGTATAATTTTAAATCAAAAAAAATTTTTTAATTAAAAATTTTTAAATAAAGTTTTTTTTTAACGTTTACTTATTTTTGAGAGAGTGCATGCAAACGTGTGCACGTGGGCAGAGGAGGAGCAGAGAGAGGGAGGCAGAGAGTCCAAAGTGGGCTCCACACTGACCGCAGAGGGCCCGATGTGGGGCTCAAACCCATGAACTGAGAGATCATGACCTGAGCCGAGGTCAGATGCTCAACCAACTGAGCCACTCAGGCACCCCCCAAATGTAAAAATTTTTAAAAATGTAAAGAACATTGAGTCCTTTTTCTGGATACATGAATACCTGAATACGTGAATACCAAATAGCTCTTCATTGTGGAAAATTGTAAAAAATAAAGGAAATAAAGGAAGACAATGAAACTGTAAGGCTACCAGTACAGGCTTCTTTCGGTGACCTGTTCTAACAAGTGGCCTCCGCTCTCCTGAAGCTCGATGCAAATACGACTTTGCAAACGCTCTCCCCCTGCTCTCTCTGGGGCCCCGTGTTGTCCCCTCCCCCCACTTGTAGTGTTGGTTCTGTCCCTCTGACAGCCTGTGTTGTTTGCCACAGCTCTGGACTGACCTTGTGGGCGCCAGAGGGAACATTCCTCCTGTCTTCTGCGCTGGAGGAGTCCCACCGCCTGGGACTGAGCACCTCTGCAAGCCCACAGGCCAGCAGCCTGGCCCCTCAGCTCCCCAAGCCCATTTCACAGAGGGTCTCTACCCTACCTGGCAAGTTGAGGACTCGAGCTGGCCACCTGCCTGCTTCCACGGGAACTTGGCTGTCTGAACAGCTTAGTGAGATCCTTCCAGAGCCCCTCCCCCATTCTGCAGTGCTGCGGGGGCAAGGATGACACATGTTTACCTGTTGGAGCCCTCAGTTGTAGAAGGGACCAGATGGCCCTCCAGTGACAGTATGCAGTCCCTGACTATCCTCACACATGAGTGTCTGTAGGGAGCATTTCTGAAAACCTCCTGCTTTGTGTGGGAACATGCACATGGCAGCCTGGAGGATGCCACTAACCCCTGTTTAGAGCTCCCCATGTCTACTTTTCTCCAGAGGAAAAGGAGTACTCCCCTTCCTCCTCCTGTTCTCCCACCCTCCGCCTCCTTTCTTCCTCGAATATCAAATTTCCGCTTGTCAGGCCTTCACAGACTCAATTCTCCAGTGTCGTGTACGCTGAGGGCTGCTGGCTGGCTGACGAAAACGTGGAGACCAGGTCTGAGTTTCACTTCACCCACTTGATGGTGCAGTAATGTTCTGCTGGTCCTGAAACCCTTCTGATGTAGGTAGCTGTGGAAATTAGGGCCTGTGGTGGATTTCCCAGGCCATGTGTTGACTTCGAGAATGACATGTGATTTTTCTGCACCTAGATTTTTCTCTCCTTAATAGTCAGCCATAGAGCTACCTCCCAGCCATGGTGTGAGCATCCATAAGTCAGCACCATGCCCTGAGGATGTTTAGGGCAAAGGTACAGTCAAAGGGCGCAGAGCACTCCATTCATCCCACAGTCTTGTCTCTCCTCAGTCTAAGTGCCACCTTCACCTTCCTCCCCGCCCCTTGGAACATTCTTTCATCGGGCCGGCCATCTCTTTTCCTGTTTCCTGCTCGCCACCCATCCCCACTTACCAGTCATTACTCCATGGAACCGTTGCTCCGTTGCAGTTTGCATTCTGGATGCTCTTCTCTATCATCTGTCTTCAGCTTGGTGGTTGTGTTTTATGTGCCACAATAAAATGCTTCGGGGACATGTCCTTTTGGAACTTCAGGGAATAAGTTTGTGTCATCGTCGTTGTTGTTTTATTTTTCCCTCTGCAAGACGAAAAGCAAGACGTGCATGGTCATTGGCATTTGCAACATGCTTTCCACGCCAAGTTTAGTGGCCCTCACTGTCTCCGTCCAGGCGTGCGTTCACGGGGGCGTGGCCAACGGGCACGTATTGTCTGTCTCTGCCCACAGCTGCCCCGGTGCTCAGCTGTGAAGCTGCCACGCAGACAGAGGGAAGACCGCAGCTGGCCACGGTGACCTTGAGGAGAGGTCTGAGATGCAGAGCTTCGCGATGCCGGCCTCGGTCCCTGATAGATTACAAGTCCTACATGGACACCAAGCTGCTGGTGGCCAGGTTCCTGGAGCAGTCCTCCTGCAGTATGACCCCGGACATCCATGAGCTCGTCGAGAACATTAAATCTGTTCTGAAGTCTGACGAGGAGCACATGGAGGAGGCCATCACGAGTGCCAGTTTCCTCGAACAGGTAGTTTTATTACTCATCTTGGGCGCGAGTCGGAGAACTTGTTTCCATGGCAGCTGAGGCAGCTTCTCTGATTTCCAGTCCAAGGCACATAAGTTCCTGGTCACGTATCAAGGGAATTGGGATTCTTAGGAGGTCTGGGGAGGGAGAGAGAAGAAGCTGAAGCACTTTCTTTTCAGGTGTGATGACTTTTCCACAGGCTCCTTGTCCCAGGGAGAGAAAGTGATTTTCCTAGGACGTGGAAGCACTCCTGGGAAAAGAAAGGGGTGCAGCTAGGGCAGAAAAGCAAGGAGTCTGGGCATTGATTGATAGGGCATGGTTTCTCAGCCCTGTGGCAATGATGGACATCCCTGAATTTTAAAATTGGCAGCATTCTGGGAGCTGTTGATATTCCCATGAAGTATTGGCAAGATATCTAAACCAATAGGACTTAAAGGAATAAATGCCTTTTCCTCTGCATAGATTAAAAACCACAAGGCAATTCCCTAATCTGAAGTCACCCAGTGGAAACATAACATTGGGCATGTAATAGAATCCATTTGGGTGTCGGTTTTCTCATTTTTACCTATTTTATTTGATTATTTAATGTGTATTTATTCATTTTGAGAGAGAGAGACAGAGAGAGAGAATCTCAAGCAGGCTCTGCACTATTAGCACAGAGCCCGATGTGGGGCTCAGACTCATGAACCGTGAGATCATGACGTGAGCCGAAATCAGGAGTCGGACACTTAACTGACTGAGCCACCCAGGTGCCCCAGTTTTCTCATTTTTTAAAAAAGTGAAGCCTTGGACTGGATGGTCTCCACCCCTGTACCTCTGAACGAAGAGGGTTTGCTCCTGATGAGAACTGCGGACGGGTCACAGCTTTAATTACCCACCTCTTTTAAAAGCCGTTATGTTTTAGGCACTTAACTTTGTTGCCCCTTGTACGAGGCGCGGCCATGGTAGATCTCAGAGCACAGTGGCTCACGGGTGATGCCTGCCGGTGTCTGTGTGCATTAAGTGCCCAACGCATACACTGGGCTGCTGGGCCCAAGGGAAGTTGCTGCAGGGTCCTCGATGAGTTGTTAAGACGGACAAAGTCCCTGTTCATCTTCCTTTCCGTTTCCCCTTTCTACCTGCTGGCCTCTTTTGACAGAAGCCAGTTTCTCTCCTGGCCCCTCAGGGGACCCAGGGGAGTAGAAGAGACATCTGATTACTCACATGAGCAGGTACATGAACCGGAGACCCTCTTGTTGGCTGCTTTCTAAACCAGTGGTCAGCCTGTGGTCTTGGGTCAGGCTCTCGTTAGTGTCTGTGTAGGGGAGACATTTACATCCTCATATCCCGGGCCCACGCCGGAAGTCATTCCCTACCTCTTCCTCTCTGTCCAGCCCCGACAGCCCGAGAAACAGCAAGCATTTGGAGCCACTTGTGCAAGGCTGCCAAGCCCTAGGTAGGTGAGAGCTGGCGTATCTGCCAAGCCATTGGCGTGGACCTTCTGCACGGGCTCCTCTGGAAAACAGCTTTGGGGAAAAAGAACAAGCACTTTCAGTTCGACAGATGCCGTCACCGCGAATGTCTGTCGGGTCTTTGTGCCGAGTCTGGATAAAAGTTCAGGCACTGGGATTGCTGCAGTGGACTCCGGGTCATCTGCTGGCTCCTTCCAGGAGTGGCCCCCAGCGGTGATGTGTTGTAATGCCACGTCTCTCCCCAGACAGAAGGAAGTAGGGACAAGCAGAAGGAGAGCTTTTATTTCTGACTCCACTCAGCTTTGCACATTTTTACTTTTCCTGGTATTACTAGAATGCCTTTTTAGAGCCATTTTAATTTTTATCCGTGTCAAAACCACTTGCCCTAATTTACACGTAATGACAATTGACGTCTATGATTGCTGGAGTTTTCTTTTTAACCAGAAGGACAAATATAATAACAGTATGGTAGCAAAATTTAATGTCCCATCTCTTGGAGGGATTTTCTTCCCATGACCTTAAAATCTCAGAATGGTACAGGGGTGCCCTGGTGGATCAGTCGGTGAAGCGTCCGAGTTCAGCTCAGGTCATGATCTTACTGTTCCTGGGTTCGAGCCCTGCGTTGGGCTCTGTGCTGACAGCTCAGAGCCTGGATCCTGCTTCAGATTCTGTGTCTCCCTCTCTTTCAGCCCCTCCCCCACTCACGCTCTCTGTCTTTCTCTCTCTCTCTGTCAAACATTAAAAAAAAAATTTTTTTTAACTCTCAGAATGGTACAAATGAGATGAAAAGTCATCCCAGTGATTGCTTTCTGATAGAACAATCACAGGTCGTAATGAAGCACCTGGGTTTTTCTCAAGTCACTAACAGTACTACAGGTCATATAGTCATGACTGTGCCGCTTCTGGAAACTTCCACGTACCTACCCAACAATTCTCCCCTCGTCAATCCCAATTGGATGAGGAATTCCCTGTATTTTTGCCATTTTACGAAGTAAGTGCTAGCCTGACATGTTTAAAGTCACATATGTGCTCCACTGCAAAACAGATCGAGCAGTAGAACCGTTCTGAAACATTTTTACAAATAGAGTGGCTCAGTTTTTATGCTGTTTATTGTGTTTTTTATCCAAGGGTTGTCAGGTTGATTGGAAGCGTCGCTGGTTTTGGTTGACATTTTCTAACCTCATTAGCTGGACTCCATGCCAGACTGGTAGTCACTCACTTTTCAAGCACATTGCTGTCACCTGGGCTCCTGTTAGAACTACTGATGCTCCAGCCCCACGTCACAATTGCTGTCGGGGAGCTGGGAATCCACGTCACCAGCTCCTGTCCCCTCCAGAAACGTGGAGACCCGGGAGGTAAAGTGAGGCAGGTGGGCAGCCGACACCATAGAAAATTGGGGGAATTTCGTAGGAACGTTAGAAAAGAGGCAGTCAGTCTGTTGAAAGCATCTGTGAATTCCAGTTGTGTTCCACATGGGGAAAACAGCCTATTTTCTTTTCCAAAGCAACTGGGCTACAGAGTGCATGGATGGATAGAGGAGGCCGGTTGCAGGGACCTCATGTGGTGAAGCTTAACGTGTCCCTCACCCTCTTCTTCTCCCCAAGATCATGGCCCCGTTGCAGCCCAGCACTTCCAGGGCCCACGTGCCACCCTCCCGGAGACAGCCTGGACTCTTGCACCTGCAGAGCTGCGGGGACCTCAGCACCTTCGTCCCGGCGGGGAGGCCGAGAGCCCAGAGGAGGCCCCGCCGAGCAGAGGCCGAGCGGCCCCACAGCCTCATCGGTGTCATCCGGGAGACTGTCCTGTGAACCTGTGAGGCCAGGCCCCTGGGGGGGCAGGAAGGAAGATGGACCCGGAAGGAGGAATGATCCCCCAACCACGGGGTCCCCTGGCTGGGAGTTGGCATGCCCTCCGGGAACTCCTTAAAAGGGGGGGCATGCTGGAGGACATTTGTCCCCCCTCTCTGGCACCTCGTTCTGCTGACTGAGCGCATTCAGGGGTGGACAGGCAGGTTCTTCCGGGCACTTTTGGCTTTTGGATGCACAGATCTGGAGGCCTCTGCCAGGTCACCTGGGCAGAAAGTGGGCTAGTGAATCTTTGCCCACCTCACGCCCCGTGGCTCTCTTCCTCGCCGCGTGCCTCCCTCAGTGGAAGGACAGATCTGCTGGGCCGCTCTTGACAGCTCCCGCAGCCTTTCGCTGCTCCCTGGGAGAGCAGTGGGCACAGAGGCAGGACGATTAACCCCCATGTCTTCTGCACTTGTCAAGCTTCATTTTAGGTCACCCTCAAATCACAGTCTCTTTAGGAAAAACGGGGAACTCGTTCAGTGACAAATCGTGACGAAAGACGTTTGGGAGAGGGTCTTGTTGATTCCATTTACTCGTGCTTGCGAAACTAGAGACGGCTAAGGCCTGGCGGAGAATAAAAATGAGTACTTTGGACCTCTGGGCTCGGTGTATACCATTTGCACGTGTCTAGGTGACCTAGGCCTTTCCTTAGGAAGGGCTGAACACTTGAAGCAGAGGTGGGCAGCTGCTCAGGTCCAGGTAGACCACCAAACCGGCTTCATCTCCAAAGCACCATCCCCCTGGGGATCACAACGCGACCTTCGTCCATTCAGCCAGCGCTTGGCTGAGTGGCTTTAGGGAACGGCTTCCTTCTAGCTGGGCCGTGAGCAGCGGATCAGTCATTACAGACAGGGGATTCGTGCGAAGAAGGGAGAGAAGGTTTCTTTGAAGAGCTGATGTTTGAGACTTTGAGAGTCAGGGAAGGGTGCTGCAGGAGGAGCGAATGGCCAATGCTACCCTCAGCGCTAGAGGCCAATGGGAGCAGAGAGAGGGCAGAGGTGGGAGGAGCCTCAGGCTGGATTTCCCTGCTAACCGTGAGCTACCCCGGAAGAGTTTTCAACTGGAGTAACAGATTCCATTTACATTTCAAGAGATCAGATGCAGCTGGAGAATAGTTTAGGTTGGGGGCTGAGGCTATAAAAGGAGAGACCATCTTCCTTGCCAGGCCCTGCCTGTGCTCCGGGGACTGTGGTAGGGGAACTCTCACGCTCTCGGTTCACCTCCCGACGGCCAAAGAGGTGGGTGCTCTTCCTGGTCCCATTTTACAGATGAGGAAGATGAGGTTCCGTAACTTGCTCCAGGTCCCTCAGCCCTTCAGTGGTAGAGATGTCGTGCCCACCCGAGCAGCCCCTCCAGAAGCCACGGTCTCTCTCCACCTCCCGAACAGCTGCAGTCTGACATTTCCCATTTCTTTCACGCAGTGCTTGCTGAGGCCTCTAGCTAGGCTGACGGAAGCACAGACTCTCCTGGCTGCAAGCCGCCAGGCCAGGCCAGAGTGGGAATTGCAGCGGGGCCCCTGGAGGGGCTGAGTAAGGAAGAGGGGGGAAGACCGTTTGGAGGCGCTGGTTGGGGTGGGTGGGGAGCACTGGCTGTGGGAGCAGAGCCGGACGCGAGGGAGAGCTGGGGGCTGCAGGCGGGCTGGGGGGCTGGCAGGCTGCTCTGGGGCAGGTGGGCTGTGTTTGTGGAGGAGGTTGATGGCGGCTTCCCCACCTGCAGTTTCTCTGTTCTCCTCCCCCACCCCCAGGCACTGGACTCTCTGTGGCAGCAAGCAATCTCTTCATTTTTCTAGAAGCCCTCGCCGTCAGCCTCGCAGCTGCCCACTGGGGGTTTGGTCCGTTTCCCTGGGGTGGGGGTGGGGGGGTGGGGGGGCGGGGAGGGCCTGGCCTTTCTCACATCTCTATGTTTATGATCTCTCCCATTCTGGGAGGGCATTGTCTTTAGCCGCATCCGTCTTCTTCCCCTCCTGTACCATTACCTCCAACTGCCACTGAGGGCCTCCTCACCCGGAAGGCTCAGAGAAGGGGGGTGGGCACCTCACGTGCAGACAGTGTCCGCCTCTCCAGCCTTGGAGGACCACAGAGGTGGTGACAAAGCATCTCAAATGTTGTTATCAGAATGACCCCAGAGGGTTGACTGATTGGCATGAGGGGTTTTTAAAATACATTTTCACTGGTGAGGTACAAGATGTGTGGCTGGGCAGGAGCCTTGCATGGCTACCGTCGCCTCTGCTCCCATGGGGAGTAAGAATCGGGTCCCCACTTCGTGAGACTGTCCTGGGATGGATCAGGACACGGGCTGCTCCTTCATAATGTTGGCATCTGTACCTCACCCTTTCACACAAGCTGTGTGTCCAAGTGTCTGAAGACCGAGTGGGACTTTCCCAAGGTTCCAAACTGTTCTGCACAGACATGCCAGTGAGTGTTTGTGTCTGGCTGGCGGAATTTCTTTGAAGACCTGCTTTCTTTGGAACAGCCTACCCAACGGTGAGATTAGGGAGAGGGGTCCGTGGCTGGAACTGCACAAGGCTGCCCATATTTGCCAAAAGAACCAGACATTTGCTAAACAGCTGCACTGGGCAGGTCCAATCCTTCTACACCCCTAGTTTGCACATGAGGAAACTGAGTCTCAGAGCAGAAGGAGACCAGTAATTCCGGCTCCAGGACCGGGGCTATGGGTACAGGTCAGAGCTTCTCAGACTATTGGGGATGAAGGACTAATTTTTTTTCCCCCTCCAATCTGTCATGGACCAAAAGCTTTTGTGAATTATAGACTGAGTGAAAACTGTGTTAGTTGACTAGGCCTGTTACAACAGCCTACCAAAGACTGGGTGACTGGAGACATAGAAACTTTATTTCTCACAGTTCTGGAGCCCGTGAAGTCCAAGGTCAAGGTGCTAGCAGATTCGGTGTCTGGTGAGGACATCCCCCTTCCTGGCTTGCAGATGGTGGGCTTCTTGCTGTGTCCTCCTGTAGTGGAAAGGGAGGGAGGGGGAGAGAGGGCAGGTGGGAAGGAAGAAAGTCTGTTCCTCTTTTTCTTCTTCTAAGGGCACTAATCCCATCGTGAGGGCACCACCCTCATAACCTCACCTAAACCCAATTATTTGCCAAAGGCTTTGCCTCCAAATACCATCACTCTTGGCATTAAGGCTTCAACATATGGACTTTGAGGGATGTGAACATTCCGTCCACAGTACTGATTGACCAGGAAAATGAAATCATAGTAAGGAAAAAAACACAGAAAGATGTAACCTCCCAGCCTTTACTTTTTTAGAGCAGTTTGAGGTTTAGAGCAAATTGAACACCAAGTACAGAGATCTCTCCTACAACTCCCGCCCCTAGGCATGTACCATTCCCCGCCCCCCCCCTTCCCCATCAGCATCTCACACCCCAGCGCTGCATTTCCAGAACTTGCTCTTTTCAGGGGCCAGGAACAAAGCGTTCTTGGCCTGGGTCAGTGGCCTGCACTCTGAGCGGGGCATGTTGGGATTCCTCCCCTGGCCCCACTTTCAGCCCTGAGTCTGTTTTGTGTGCGGGGCCCTGGGGACACGGATGAGGAAGCCTGGGAGTGGGAAGATGGGCAGACACCCTTCCCTCCGCACCCACGTGTCTCTGAGGCTGCAGTCACAGAGAAGAGCTTTGGCAAGCCCCTCAGGATTCGGGAGAGCTGGCAGAGGAAAGAAGTAGCTCCTGTCTCCACCCAGCTTTTGGGGAAACAGAACAAAGTAGCACATCTCCACCCTCGCCACCACCCCGCTCCCCCCACCAAAGGAGGGTGCAGAAGAGAACAGTGAAGGGGGTGAGGGAGGGACCCGGACAAGGGCATCTTTGTTTACGTGGTTTTCCTCCCTGCCGCTGCTGCAAGGGAAGCCAAGCCTGGGGCCACAAGGCACCACATTGCTTCCATTTCTCTCTCCCCGAAGGCGCCATCACCCTCCCACTCACTCAGCAGGTGTTTATTGAGCTCCAGAGTCCAGGCAGCCGGCCAGGTGCTGGGGAAAGACCGCTCAGAGGAGAGAGGGGGCAAATAAAGTATACAAATAATAAATGCAAGTTACATTTCTCTGGGCTGCTGCTGAACGGCTCCCTGACCCCAAGGGACGGTCTTTTGGTCACCTGGGAAGACTGAAGGTCCTGGGCCTGATTTATCAGGATGGGTTGAAGGGATCCTTCATCCTTGACTGTGAAACAGGTCCTGGCGGACAAGGTCGGAGCCGCAGGGCAGAGCTCTGCCCACCTGGGCTTGTGGCAGCAGGTGGTTACCATCTTGGAAATCCTTTAAAGAAAAGTTATTTGTGACACCTGTTGAAGTTGGGCAGGAAGACTTATTTCAGGAGAAGCTGCAGTGGCGTTTTGCAGTAGGGGAGACAGATCAGGCTCAACTCTGACTACAAGGACAAGTGCCAGGGAGCAGGGTGGGGTCAGTGGATGGAAAATGACAAGAGGAGACATCAGGGCTGTGGGATGTTTGCTAGACCAACTCACTAGGACTCTTTGGAAGGCAGGCTATGGTGATCAGATACCAAGGGTTGGGAGAGGGAGTAGGGTTTTTTGCTATACTGCCCCAGCAGGATCCTTGTTAAAACCAAGGACAGAGCTCAAGGTTGGAGCCTGGTCAGAAAGAGGATTCAGAGGAGCCAATTCAAGTTTGGCCAAGGAGAGAGTCTTTGTCCTGACGAGCACCTTTTCTTCTGAAAGAGCACCTCTTGCCACACTGTGTCCTTGGCCTCAGGCATGTCATTGTCTCAGCAGGAAGCTTCTTTCCATGCCCACAGCTGGCAGGATCCTTTGTGTTTTGCCCTAACAAAGGAGCTAGGGCCAAAATTCTGGATGAATCCTAGTTCCTCTCTTTTGAAAAGTGGCTGTAGGACCCAGGTGGATGGAGACTTCTTCCAGTGTCTGCAGATACTGAGCATGAATGCAAAAGGATCCATTTCATGGTGGGAGGGGGGACACCTATCAGACAGGAAGGGCTCCATGCAAGGAGAGTTGCTGGAATTACTTTGCTTTTGGTAGGAGCAGTTTCTCTCACTGCTTCCATATCTGTTTGGTGGAGGCAAGTGGGTTTTCAACAAGAAATCACAAACCACAGTATCAGAGGTGTCAGGGACAGAGGCCTACCTCTTTGTTTATAGATGAGGAGCCCAACATCCAGAGAGGTTAATTCATTTGCTGAGGATCACCTAACCTACAAATGTCAGAATTCAAGAACTTTACCTATGTCTTCTGCCTTCTGTCATCACAGACAGCGTGTTCTTCTCTGGACTGCCCTAGCATGGAGCTACAAGAAGGTAAAGGAAACACCCACAGGAACTCTTAAGCAATTGTAACATTAACACCAATGTAGCAATTAAAAATATTAATAATGTCTAACATTTATTGGGAGTCCTTCCAGAGCTGTCATATTAACTTAGTTCTGGTAATCATCACAATAACCGTCCCAATTCACTAAATTCACTAGTTCTTAGGGCTTTACTTGATTTCTCTTGTCTAATTGCATTGGCTGATATCTCCAGTACAAACAGTAGTGGAGATGAGTGGACATCCTTGATTTTTTTCTGATCTTCGAGGAAATGCCTCTGATGCTTCCCACAGAGATGTTATCTTTAGGACAAAATCATGTATTTTCCATCATATTAAGGAAGTATACAACAATCTTGAAGTTTTTGAGGTTTTTCCTTCCTCCTCTTCCTCCCTTTTTTCTTGGAAGAGCTATTGAATTTTTCTCAGCATTTATGAAGATAATCATGATTTTTTTTTTTTGCCTTAGATTTATTAACATGGGCTATGGTTTTAATGGATTTGTAATAGTGAACCAACACTGCATTCTTGAACAAATCCCACTTATTCACGATGAATTATTTTCTTAGTGTTAGATGTTAGATTCACTGTTTGCTCATATTTTATTTAGAAATTTTGCAGTGATATTTATGAATGGTACTGGTCTATATATTTCTCTATACTGCTTCTGGTTTAGCTATCAGTGTTATATTTGTTTCATAAAATATATTAGAAAGTTTTCTTTCCTTTTCAGTGCTGTGGAACGTTTTAAGAACACTGGATTACCTTGTCTGTAAAAGTGTGGTAGAATTTCTTGTGGAAACATCTGACTCTGGTGCTTTTGTGTAGGCTAGTTCCTTAATATCTCCATTTATTCAATGGAGTTGGTCCGTTTAAACTTTCTTTTTATAATTCTTTAAAATATTTACTTATTTTTGAGAGAGACAGAGCACCTGTGGGGAAGGGGCAGAGAGAGGGGGAGACACAGAATCGGAAGCAGGCTCCAGGCTCTGAGCCATCAGCACAGAGCCCTTTGCATGGCTGCAACCCATGAACCACGAGATCGTGACCTGAGCCAAAGTCAGACGCTTGACAGACTGAGCCACCCAGGCACCCCTAAACTTTCTCATTCTAATGGTGGTCAATTGGAGTAATTTTAATTTTCCTGGGAAATCATCCATTTCATATAGTTTTCCAGATTTATTTGCATAGAAGTCTTGTGAAGTAGTCATAAGTAAAAGTAAACTTCTGTTCCAAAGGTTATTTTCCCCCTTGACGTTCTTCATTTTGTGTTCTTTCCTATTTGTCTTGACCAACCTGCTAATGATTTGGTTAGTTTATTAATTTTTAAAAAAATTTTTTAAATGTTTTTATTTATTTTTGAGACAGAGAGAGACAGAACATGAACAGGGGAGGGGCAGAGAGAGAGGGAGACACAGAATCTGAAGCAGGCTCCAGGCTCTGAGCTGTCAGCACAGAGCCCATTGTGGGGCTCAAACTCACAGACTGTGAGATCATGACCTGAGATGAGGTTGGACGCTTAACCTACTGAGCCACCCAGGCGCCCCAAGTTTATCAATTTTTTAACAGAATTTTATTCGTCAATTACATCTACTGTTTCTCTACTCATTAATTTCTGCTTTTATCTTTATTATTTTTTATGCTTTCTTCTGGTTTACTTTGTTGCTCTTTTTCAACTGCTTTGACCTGGAAGTTGAACTCCTTTTATTTTTATTGATAAATGTATGTAGTGCAATGATTTTTCTTATTTGTTGCTTTAATTGCATTCTATAGAGTGTGGTGTGTTTTCATTGTGATTAGGGACCCCTCTTGAGGAAAAAGTATACAAAATTATGAATATAAAATTAGGTACCTGGCTTTGAAAGGGGCGCATGTAATTGAGGGGCCATCATACTTGAAATTTTACTAGCTTCACAGTAAGTCCACCTCTGCTTAAACACAAGGCCTGGGATTTACACATGATAGTTGTCGCTGGCATTTTGAGATGACTTAGTAGTCAGGGAAGACCTTGACACATGAGTAGCAAGAAAACAGAATTGCAAAGGGAATGAACTGTAATGGTGTGTGCATCGCTTGTGCTTAGCACTTGGCAGAATTTACCTCCGTACTATACCGCATGCCTGATTGTTTTACTATTACCGTTTTATAAACAATAAGAAGGAGTTTCTGAAACGTTAAAATACTTGCTTCAGATCACACAGCTGGTGAGATTAAACCCAGCCAAGTTCACCCTGGAAGCCCCTGTCCTTGTCACTACACACACGGCATTGTTGGTACCCAGAAGGGACTGGCCATGTGCTCCTCCCCCGAGCAGCCAGTTCAGGAGCTTGTATTTCAGAAAGCCACCTGGAAAGGCAAGTACTGGTGGTGCACGGTTACTTTTTGTGGGTGTTGGACAAAGCATGCTGACTGTATCAGTCACCGATGGCTGTGTAAGAAATCATCCTCAGACAATACATACTCACAACCTCACAGGCTCTGAGAGTCAGTAGCCTGGGAGCAGCTTGATTGGATGGGTCTGGCTTAGGGACGGTCATGAGGTTGCTGTCACGCAGTCAGAGCAGCAGCCAGCTGAAGGCTCACCTGGGACTCAGGGCTGGCTTCCAGGCTCACTCCTGTGGTGTGGACAGGCTTCAGTTTGTCACTGGCTACTGACTGGATACTTGAGTTCCTTACTGTATAGACCTGTCTGTGGGGATGCTTACAACATGGCAACCAGCTTCCCCTGGAATGTGTGATCTGAGAGACAGAGGAAAACTGGAGAGACTGCTGAGAGGGAAGCTGCAGGCTTCTTAAATTGTACCTTGGAAGTGACAAGCCACCATTTCTGTTTGTTAGAAGCAAGCCATGAAGTCCAGCCCACAATCTGGGGAGGGGAATTCAGCTGTACCCTTTGAAGGTGTATCCAAATATGTGTGCATGTAATTTTAAAACCACCACGGTGCCAAAGGGAGACTTCAGCATTTATCTCTGCCATGGGACTTAGAACAGGGATTCTGCCTAGACTGAGGTCATCCTCCGGAACCCACTCCTTGCTCTGCCTGGAGATCTAAGCCCCTCCTCATCCTGTGGGATAGGGAGAGGCGGTTGCCCTCATTCCCGCATTCATTCACTCACTCCCTTGGCAAATATTTATCAAGTGACAACTAGATGGTGGGTGCGGTTCCAGGAACTGGGGATGAGGCAGAGAACAAAACACATTCCACCCCGTCCTTGGGCTCAGAGAGCTTTGATTTGAGTGAGAGGGGCCAGATAATAAAGAAAGAAATAGTTAAAAAAACAGCAATAGTGATAAGGACTATGAAGAAAAATAAAGCACGATGAAAGGATAGGAGGTGACCGGTGCCAATGCCCCCAGACAGAGAAAACAGATGAGGTCTTGCTGCATTGTATCAGAGGACCTGCTCAGAGAAATCCTCTTTGCTCAGGTGACATTTCAGCTGAGACCTGAGATGAGAGTGAGCCACAGGGCCCCTGGGAGGGAGCACAGCAAGGGCAAAGGCTCTGGGGCAGGAATGTTCTTGGTGTGTGTTGATGAAGTGTTCTGGTTGGGATGGAGAGAGCACGGGAACGATGGATGGGAAAACGGGTCAGAGAGGAGGCCAGGGTTCTTGGTTTTTAAGTCTATGTGGGATGGAGCCCATTTAAAGGGATTTGAGCAGGGGCTTAACATGATTTTGCCATGCTAATGGGTTCACTCTGGCTGCTGCTCAGACGGGGAGGAGGAGAGAAGGAGACAGGGGGCTGCTGCAATTACCCAGGGAGTGGTGACCGGGTGGGTGGTTGTTTGTTCTAAGGAGGACGCAGCAGAAGTCATGAGACACGGTCAGATTCAGATGCGGCTCCTGCCACAGCCGCTAACGTGTAGGCGGTGGGGTCGCTGACCTCAGACAGTGAGGTTCCTGCCACTTTTGTAAGCTTCTAGCCGAGTGGTGACCATTGCTTGAATACACCATGTTCTGTGTACCATGTTCCAGGCACTGTGCTAGGTCTAACGGGGAAAGAAATGAGCGAGACCACACGGCCCTCCCGGAATAGCAGGGCAGAGGCAGCTGAGCCATGCACCACGGCGTGCTGTGCGACAGGCTGTGAAAAGTACCCGAGGCGTCACAAGGCAGCGAGCCTTCTGCTCTGGGCGGGGACACGGAGGGCCGCAGGGGATTTCCACTGGCAGGAATGGGGTGGCTGCTGTTCCAGGCAGAGGAAGAAGAGTCCTGGTGGTGGGAGAAGCTGTGTCTGGAGGACAGGTGGTTCCAGAAGCAGGGAACAGTTGCAGGAGATGATGCAGGACGAGAGTTAGGATCCACTTACAGAGACCCTGGAATCCCAGGCTGAGGCAGTTGGGTTGGAGGGGAGCCCTGGAAAGAGCTCCCAGGTCCCAGGCGGCATAGGCTGCAGCGGAGGAAACGGAAAATACGGACCCTGTGGAGCTGTTATTGCTAACACTATCAGGACAGGATTTAAGAACAAAGATAATGATCACAGTACAGTTGAAAAATAGCAAGACAGGGGCGCCTGGGTGGCTCAGTCGGTTGAGTGTTTGACTTCGGCTCAGGCCGTGATCTCACGGTTGGTGAGTTCAAGCCCCGTATCAGGCTCTGCGCTGAGAGCTCAGTGCCTGAAGCCTGCTTTGGATTCTGTGTCTCCCTCTCTCTCTCTGTTCCTCCCCTGCTCATGCTCTCTCTCTCTCTCTCTCTCTCTCTCTCTCAAAAATATTAAAAAAAGTTTTTTAATACAACAAAAAAATAGCAAGAGAAAATTGAAATAAGCCTAATTAAGCAGCCTAGTTAAAACTTCTTGCATTAAAACCTTTTAAATTGGCAAATGTGATAGAATAATGTCCATTAAAAAGTGTTTTCAAAGAAATTCTTAATGACATGGGGAAGAGTTTGCAATACAACGTAAGTAAAAGTATTTAGGAAATACAGCACAGTGCACAGTATATAGTCTGAACAGAAAGGTAGCAAAATGTTTACAGTCATTTTCTCTAGGTGCTGAGATTACATGTGATTGCCATTTTCTTTTTTCTACTTTTCTTTTTTTAAAAATTTTTAAAATTTTTTGAGAGAGAGAGAGAGAATGAGCACGGGAGGGGAAGACAGAGAGAGGGAGACACAGAATCCAAAGCAGGCTCCAGGCTCTGAGCTGTCAGCACAGAGCCCGACACGGGGCTCAAACTCACGAGCTGTGAGATCATGACCTGAGCCGAAGTCGGACGCTCAACTGACTGAGCCACCCAGGTGCCCCGGTTAAGCATCTTTTTAAAAATTTTCTTAATGTTTATTTTTGAGAGAGAGAGAGAGAGAGTGACAGAGAGAGAGTGTGTGAGTAGGGAGGGGGCAGAGAGAGAGGGAGATACAGAATCCAAAGCAGGCTCCAGGCTCTGAGCTGTCAGCACAGAGCCCAACGAGGGGCTCGAACCCATGAACGTGAGATCATGACCTGAGCCCAAGTTGGATGCTTAACTGACTGAGCCACCCAGGCATCCCTTTTTCTACTTGTCTAAATTTTTCCAACATTTCACAGGAATTTGCATTACTTTTGGAATCAGAAAAATTGCTTGTATATAAAGATTACACATTGATTCTATTTAAAATTTTTTTAAATGTTTATTTGTAAGAGAGAGAGAGACAGACTGTGAGCTGGGGAGGGGCAGACAGAGAGGCAGACACAGAATCTGCAGCCCGTTTCAGGCTCTGAACTGTCAGCACAGAACCCCACACAAGGCTCCAACTCACAAACAGTGAGATCATATCCTGAGTTGAAGTCAGACACTGAACTGACTGAGCCACCCAGGGGCCCCAAGATTAAACATTGATTTTAAATAAGGACTGGCTAACACGATTCAGAAGGATGGTCTTGAAAACCTGATTGGGAGGACTAAATACTTCGGAGGCAGAAGTGACAAACATTTGGGCTAACTGGATATGGGAGAAAGAAGGAGGCAAGAGTCAAAGATCTGTATTCTTCCTCACTCCCTTCTCCTTGGCAGCAGGTAGAGCAATCCTATTAAAATAAAATCCAGATCAATTTCCTCCTCTGCTCTAAACCCTCCAGTGGCTCCCACCTGACTCAGAATAAAAGCCAGAATCCTTAGCCACTTACGGGGACCCACATACCGAACTTAGGGTTATCCCTGACATGGTGGTCTTACCCTCTCCTTCCTTCTGCCCTCTGCTCCGACTGCCTCACTGTGCTGAACACGCCCCAGGACCTTTGTACTTACCATCTCCTTGCCTGCAATGCTTTGTGAAATCTCTGTGTTTTGCTCCCCTCACCTATTCCCTTCTCACCGAGGCCTTTTCCTGGGCACCCTCTCCAAAACTGCAATCCTCTGGCACTCCCATCCTTTTGTTGCTTAATATTTATCCCCAGCACACATCATAACTATATATTTTACTTGTTTGGTTTTTGTCTCTTCCATTAGCATATAAATTGCAGGAGGGCAGGGGTTTTGTTTTGTTCACAGCTCCTGGCACGGTATTAATACTGAGTAAATGCTTGTTGCATCTAAATAAAGAACTCAAGTGTTCCATTTACCTCCAGGGAACATCAGATCTGCCATCATTTAGTAAAAGGCATTTGGTGGCTTGACTCTTTTCAATTGTAAATTCTCTTGGTTCATTTAAAGTTAGAGTCCATTTTTAAGGATTCCATTTCCACGTGATTTGTTGGTTTGTTTTCAGGAACAACATCACTCTGTTTGTGGCTTCCAGGCTGATGTCCCCACCTCACCAGGGTAAGCTGCACTTGGGGCTCACTGGTGTCCCAAGCTGTGGAGTGCCAGCCCAGGAAACATACTACCTCCTGGCCAGATTGGCTGGGACCCCTGGAACCCTGGCCAGTGAGAGCTACTGCATGAGATGGAAGGTTCTGGAGTCGGTGGAATCCCTCTCTCATCTCCAGGCCCTAGCCCGATGTCTTCTTTGCACCTAACGGGTTTTTTAATGAAAACAACTTGAGCCAAGCAGTAAAATGGGAAGGGTTTATCCCCGCCCCCCTGTCCCCAATCTCACCCACTACAGATAAACCAAGGGAACACCAAATGACTGTTCTCTTTTTTACTAAAGAGAAATTTGGAAAACGCAGGCCCTGGACAATCTATGGGGAGTGAATCTACGCATGCATTTTGCTCTAGGAGCAGAGTCCAGAGTTTATTGAATGAGTTGCTCTGTTCCCATATGGCCCACCAGGTGGCTGTAGAATATCACGGATGGGCCCAGCAAGCTGGCCTGGGCTGAAGAAGGCCAGGACAGCCAGGCGCTGCACAGAGACCCCTGGCCCACCTTCAGGCAGGGCTGTTCTGTGTTTTCCTACAGGGACGCCAGACGAGGATGTCGGCCCCTGAGACTTTCCTAGGAGAAGAATGGCTAACACCGTGGAGTGTTTCCACGGCCAGGAGCTAGCTAGCTGCTCTGTGTATCTCATCTGCTTTCTCTCTTACTCTCGAGAGCCAGCCTCTGAGGGAAGCATGGTCATTGTCTCCATTTCTCAGGTGAGGCTACCAAAGCACACCGAGCTTAGGTAACTTACTAGATGCCTCGGTGCTATTGGGGATCCAGGGTGAAAGGGAACCAGATCCCATGCATTGGCCCAGTCTCTGGGCCACACGGCAGCTGGCAGGTCCCTGCTTTGCACCCCCAGGGCACGGGACTAGCCCCTACCCTCTGTGTCCTGCTCCAGTACGGTGACTGGCCCCAAGCCGTGCTCCCAGCTGGAGGAGTGCACTGAGGGAGCGGGCAGGGTAGAAGGTAAGCTGGTGTTTACTTGTGCGAGCCCCTTCCCCTGGAACTCTTCTTGAGTGAAAAGTGAAATAGGTGAAATAAAAGGCAATCGGAAACAGACTTGGTCCTGTCTGGACGGCACGGGGCCCCAAACCTAACGCTTGCCAACCTTTCCTGCCAAACGGTGGGCTGACTATTCTCTGTGGCCCCTGGCATCCTGTTCCTGGCCCCCTTGTCCCAGGTAGCTGCCCATCCACCCCCAGGCTCCCTGTAGGTGACATCTTACACGAGCAGCATCCTGCTTGGTATTTCAGGTGCCTGGGTACCCGCGGGCCACACCGGTGACCACATGGCCCCGCAGAAAACAGGGGAAGGCACTGCACAGCCAGCCACTGGCAAGACAGGGTTGAGGGGAAATCACTGCTTCTGGTCCTTTGGGCAAATTACCTACCACATCTGAGGCCAGTTTCTTTATGAGTGAAACGAAGGTAACATCTGCTTACCTGCTAATGGGTGCTAGTGGGACCGGCTGGAATTCATGAAATCCCGGTGAGTGCTAAGTGTTTTGTTGGTAAGTTATTAGGAGCGATGGAGTGTTAGAGGGTTTCCAGTGAGGATGTGCAGGCAGGGTGATGGATAAAGAGATCAGTTTGCACTGTTGACATTGAACCGCGTCTGTGATGCACTTGCAGCCTTCAGAGTCGGAAGCCAGGCGGGAGCCTGCTCTGAGCCCCCGAGGCCAGCGCACCGAAGGGACCCTCAGATGTTCCCCAGAATGTGTCCCTCTCCTCACCGAGCCAGAGCCTGTCCCCTGCTGTGACAGATACCTAACAAGACTCGTTGACACTTTAACTGTTTGCTCCCAAGTGGCCCATAAGAACATTATTTATTTTTTAAATAAAGATCTGCAGACCAGCTCTCCACAAAGTAAGCTTGGGGACGGCCCAAGTCGACTGAAGAGCTGGCCTGGAGCAGGTGTGCTGGGAAGGGGTTAACAGCCGGCTCTCTGGGGGCAGAGTGCTTCCCGGGCCACACACACTATAGAGTAACTCGCATAAAGGATGTATATAGAGCACACAAAGTACAATAACTTTATCCCTTATTCTAATCAGTAGAGATGTCACTGACGTCACCGAAAAATGAGTGCCGCTCTGATATGAATGTTAGCTGAGGTTTGTAAAATTTTTAATTTAACATTTTTGCTTTTAGAGAGTGCTTATGTGTGCACACAAGCAGGGAAGGGGCAGAGGGAGAGAGAGAGAGTCTTTTTTTTTTTTTTAATGCTTTGGCTTTTGAGAGAGAGGGTGAGCGGGGGAAGGGCAGAGATCGAGGGAGACAGAGGATCTTAAGCAGGCTCTGCACTGACAACAGGGAGTGCAACGTGGGGCTCGAACTCACAAACTGTGAGATTATGACCTGAGCTGAAGTTGGACGCTCAACCAACTGAGCCCCCAAGGCGCCTGAGAGAGAGAACCTTAAGCAGACTCCACGCTCAGTGTGGAGCCTGACGTGGGGCTCGGTCCCATGACCCTGGGATCATGACCTGCATGGAAATCAGGAGTTGACGCTCAACGCTCAGCACACTGAGCCCCCCGGGCGCCCCACGCTGCTGGTTTCGTTTATGTTAACGAGTAAGACAGATCCTAAACGAAGGAGGTTTGTGTCAGAACATCCCTGCCCGTCATGCCACAAGTGAATTCTTTGCCGAATTGGCTCATGGTGGGTCGGGTGTGGAAAGACTCCTTCCCTCAAGTTTCTGTGCTAGTCACCACGTCGTGGCTGCAGGCACGAAACTTTTAGTTTGTATTCTTCACGTCTCTCCACCACTTTCTTAATCCTAGATGATCAAGAAAACAATAGATCAAGTTTGCTCATATCTGGGAGCACATACCCCCCCCCCCCCCCCCCCCCCGCCACGGCCGCTTGTGAGCCCTCAGTGTGACGTTGCTGAGCTGAGTCATGAAGACAGGTGCTTCTTCCCGGTAGCTGGTGTTGCCATCGTTCAGATGGCGGGGAAAAATGGAAGAGTGTGGATTAACGGTGAAACACAGTAGGTAATGACTGAGTTTTGATGACTGATTACCTTTGTTTTTACCAAAGCTCATTAATTTTAGTAATGATTCTATTTAACAGCAAAATTCTGAAAATGGGGCAGTGGGTTCTCGCGGGGGATGCCAAGCTGGCTGCAGCAGGTGTGGCCACAGGGACCCTACACCGAGGGCAGCTCTGCCCCCCAGGATGTCCAGAGGAGAGCCAGTTGCCGGGTGTCCTCTGAGGCCCTGTGGGGTCAGGTGGTTGTTAGGGCCCTTGAAAGCCATGAACGACCTATCCTTCCTCATCCTCCACGTTCCCGCCTGGTGAGGAAGCCCGTCAGGAAGCCGTCCTGACTGGCAGGCTGGAGACCAGGCGTGAATTTGGGGACATGAGGGAGAATGTCACTCTGCTGCCCCACCCTCGCACACAAGGGCACCCTACTATCCTCCTAGTTTCCTCTTAGGACATGGCTGGGACTGGAGTCCCAGACCGGGGACACCCATTACTGTTTTGGAGGTGTGTGTCTTTGGGCCAAGTACTCTCCTGAGTCTCTGAGCCTCAGTTTCCTCAGAGCACAATGGGGATGCTCTGGCCAATGGCTGTGAGGAGAGGGATGGACAGGAGGCAGCTCACAGCTGCATCCTCCACAGACCCCAGGGGCTGGGGTAGTTTTTCCCGCACCAGAGTTTTTCATGAGAGCTTCAGGGAGCTGGAAACGTCCTCACATCTCCAGATCCCATGACAAAGAGGAATGACTTCCATCTTCCACAATTCAGGGGTGGGCGCAGCACCCAGGAGCTGTGCATTCTCAGCCAGAAGGACTTGCAGGGGAACAAAGTTGACGGTGTTGAGCAGGCCTTCCAGAGTGTTCTGTGATCAGCCCCAGACTGAGCTTCTTCACTCTTTTTCCGTCTCTGTTTCACTCTTTTCCGCCTGTTTGGGTTTGGTCACTCTGAGCGGTATGCAGGAGGCATTTACTGTGGGGAATCAGGCCACATGCGGTTGTGGGAGCTGGTGAAGAAGTCCAGGGAAGGCTGTGCCTCTGGGTGGGCAGGGCTGGCTGTTGTAGAGAAAAGCAGATGTGAATGGGGGCAAGGAGAGGCTGGAAACCACGGGCACAGAGTGGCCCTGAGTCTATCACCTCCCACCTCTGTGACGTGGTGACCTGTTGGAGCTGGCTGCACACATACCTAGTCCGGGGCTCGGAACCCATCGATGAAACAGAGGCGCCACTGGATGGTTTCTGTCCGAGCCAACAGTGGGCACCGGCCACCCAATGACACTGTGGGAGCCACGAAAGCACCCAGCTTAGCCAAGTTGATGTGGTGAAAAGCCACCACCGCACTATGCTTCTGGAGTACCAAGTGCTTTTGGACCTTCTCGTCGTTCTTCCAGGTTCCTATGCCTCTGCATGGAGTGTTTGCTCCAGCCATGGCACCTGGAAAACTCCTACAGCACCTTCAAAACCCTGCAGAGACATCACCTCCTCTGAGAAGAATTCCCTGACACCTGCCCTCCAGGACTAGCCCTGTACTTCACACATGGTGACTGCCTCTGTTGTACCTGAGACATGCCTCAAGGGGACAAGCTGTGCCTGTTTGACAGCTCAGGTTGGTTCATTAACGTGCCCAGGATTGCACAGGGAGAATAGAATTAGTGTCATACAGAGCTATAATTTGAATCCCTGTCGGTGACTCTTCTGATTCTAAGCCACCATGACTAGAAAGCTGAGAAAGATTTTTGGCCCTTGCCCTTCGGAAACTATTCAGTGGAGGGGAAAGAGAGCTGCAGTGTAGTTAGTTAGGCAGCTGGTGAAATTACCAACAGAGACTCCAGGGGTGGCCCCAAGGCTGAAGTGACAGCACTGTGCTCCCCAGAGGGTCTCCAGGCTGCTCCAGGCCTGGCCGGTAGGAAGGTGAGGACCCCCTCCCTCCAGCAGCAGCTGTCAGGGAGCGTGGTTCCAGCTGACTCCTCACCGTGTGGCTTCGGGCAAGTCCTACTCCTTGTTTGGAAGAGACGGGCCTGGGACGGGTGGCTAAGAGTCCTCATTCACTCACCACCATCTGGCATAGCAGGTGGTTGTCTGGATTGGGCATTTCTTATGTTATTCCACCAGAGGGCGCCAAATCCCAGCTCCTGCCAAATTGGTTCTCTCAAAAAGGGGTGGTTTCGGGGATGTGAGCTCAGAGGAGGTGATGAGTGAGAGCTGTGTGTGTGGGTTTGTGTGGAAACAATTAGGGGTGCGTGTGTGCATGTGTTTGCATGCAGCACCAGAGTTTTTTTCCAACTGTCTACATCTATTACCATCACCCCTACCCTGCCGAGTTCATCTCCAGCTTTTTGCTGCCTCCCTTGCTCAGCTCTAGCCACACAGGCCCGCTAGCGCTGCCTCCAACACTCCCTGCAAGATCTGGCCTCAGGGCCTTTGTGCTGTCCCTTCAGCCTGGAACACTGACCGCCTAGACATCCCCAGGAACCTCCCACATTCCCTCTCAGCGAGGCCTTTCCTAGCCCTCCCATAAAAAAAGTACCTCCGAACCCATTCCATGCTTTACTCTTCTTTAGAAAAACTACACAACACAATCTACACGACGAAATGTCACCTATTTAACCATTTTTCCAGTTTTGCAGTATGAAGTCCCTTCTCGTGGTGGTGCAACAATATCCGCCATCCATCTCCAGACTTTTTTCCATCTTCCCAAACTGAAACCCTACGTCCACTGAACAATAACCCCCTATTCTGCCCTCCCCCACCCCCTGGCAATGGCTGTCCTTTTTGTCTCCATGAATCTGCTCCGGCTGTCTCGTAAAAGCCATAGAGTATTTGTCATTTTGGGTCTGGCTTATGTCACTCAGCATAAGGTCTTCAAGTGTCATCCATGTTGTAGCATGTGTCAGAATTTGCTTTTTTAAGGCTGTATGATATTCCATTATATTTATATATTGATTATTCATTTGTCTGTTGGTAGATGCGTGGGTTGCCCCACTCTTGTGAAGAATGATGGTATGCATGTGCTCTTTTCCATGCTTTCTCTTTCTGCACAGCACCGAACCCCATCCAGGCACCCTCCCTTTGCCCCCAACAAGACATACAAATGATGGCATACAAAAGACACAGGCCAGCTAACCTAGCATTTTTAATCTAACATCGCTTTTTAAATGTCTAAAAATGCTCGGGACCTCACAATGCTCTTTGGACCAGCTTTATCATTTCACTCGTGTCCTCATCGAGTTGATAAATCTTTGACCTGTTCATCCTGTATTTGTAGGACAGTCCTATTTTTAACTTTTAAGAAGTTACACCCTGACGTTCCAGAGGTGTCTTTTTCTTTTTTAACCAGGAATTTAAACATGCCTTTGTGGGATGAAATTGAATACATCAGTTCATGATGCTCTGCCAGCCAAGCTGGGGCTTCTGGTGTCTTGGGGCCATGTGAACGGAGCAGAGACACCGCCAGCGCCTATGTTCTCCAGGACCTTCTTGAGCTGTGGCCGCTGCTCCAAAGTCCCAGGCAGCTGATGCGGACCCGTGTCTGCGGCGCCCATGAAAGACGGTGCTTTCATGAGAGCGGCCTGCCCTTTCTGAGCCCTTCTGCGAGCCGTGAGATTCCAAATGCTCTGAATGCATTAGCTGACGCTCACACGGTCCCCATGAGATAGACGCCCTGCGGCAGATGAGGAAGCCAGCCTGGAGGATCACAGTGTAAGGGGAAGTTCTAGAGCAAAGACGAGAAGGAGGGATCTGTGTGTGGCGGGATAGGTGAGTGGAATTTTTTTCTCTAGTTCTGCAACTTGTGGCGGAGATCATGCCGAGGGGGAAAGTGTCGGGTGCCAGACCCCACTCCCAGGGGACAGTCATCCCCCAGGGGACAGCACCCTTGCAGGGGGCTTGGTGACGGGGGCCAGAGCAGGCCCACCCGCTGTGGCGCCCACCTGGTGCTGGCCTGACGGGCGGGCCAGGAGGGGGCCTGCAAGGGAACAAGATGCCATCTTTCCCCCTCCTGGCATCCTGTCCCTCCCCCGAAACAACACGACACTGGGCCAAGAGGCGAAGTTCTTGTTTATTGTTGCAGCGACTCTTACAGACATTAGCGTTCAGTGAAATCAAGGAAGAGAACACATTAAATACATCACAACCCCCAAAACGGTACAGAGGAGGGGAGGGCGGGCCGGGCCGGTGACCAGACTGTCAGAGCAAGTACATTCAGTGGGTGTGTGGTGCCATCATTCCGGGCTCACGTGTATATATATTTTATTTATATAATTTATATTTATATATAGAGATCATTGAGTTTTGTGTATACAAAGAACAATATTGTTACAAATACAATACTCTACTTGTCCCAAGCTTTACAATAAGCTCTATTTCACCCTCTTTACAGAACAATAGTACAAGTTCAGACTCTAGGGGCTGTGCTGAATATGTACAAGAAATTTCCTTCCCACGTGGTCCTCACGCCCTGCTGTGATGGAGGGGGGCAAAGAATCGGGTCGTGTGTCCCAGAGGGCCCAAGCCAGGGAAGGCGCAGACAGACACGAAGCTCAGACCAGCAAGCGGCCTTGGAAGAGAGAGAGTAAACAGGTCTAAAAGGAGGTGGCCCTTGGTTGTAAACATTGGTAACAGCCACACCACTGGGTCGAGGGACCCAAGAAGGGCGTGTGGATGGGTTTCCTCAGCGTGCAGATGGGGATGTTGGGTGCTAATGGGGGGGCCTCAGGGGCGGCAGAAGTGATGGGGGAGGTAGTCGTTTAGTCTGGGACTCTCTGAGGCCGCTGTTCCATGGTGGGCTCCAGGCCCCGAGGAGCCTGCTCTGGGGAGGGCGTGCACTCCAGGCCTTGGTCTCTGGGGGTCTCCTCCTCTTGTGAACCCAAGGCTGACGGTGGCTCCCTGAAATGCTCCCGTGTGAGAAGGCAGAGACAGGATGCGTTCTGGTGCATCCTGGCTGGACCAGGACGGGTAGACGAAGCTGAGAACCTGTCCCCGAAGCTGAGTCACCAGCATGTCCCAGCCAAGCAGCAAGAGTGGCTTTTTGCCTGGGCCCTGTTGGGGAAGGCTGCTCTGTACATAGTGTTCCCTGTGACAGGGTGGGGGTGGGGGTATTCAGATATTTACATATATAACTATATATACTGGGATGCCAGAAGAGACCACCACGTCCTATGGATTTTCAAACACCGAGTTACTAACGCTTAACTCCCTCCATCCGACGCTAGCAGGGCCAAGAATACACTCCAGGTGAACCTGTACCGAGCTCCGGGAACGAGAGTGTCTGGGTATGCAGAGCCACTTTCAGTAACAGAAGGTAGGTGGTGGACAAGTAACCTCACTCTTCTGCTAGAAGATGCTGGTCTTCCAGCAGCTCTTACCAAATGGGCTTTTGCGGCACTCGTCAAACGTTCTAAGACTTTTGTGCCATAGCGGCAGAATCTGTGTTCTCTGTCCCCTCTCCTTTGGGTGAAGATGCCTAATTGTGATATTGGCAGGCTGCGTAGGGACTGCTGGCCCATCGCGAATCGGCCTCTGTCCCGGTGCTGGGGCAAGGGGCCCGAGTGGTCACCCTGGGACCAGACAGGCATGAACCCCTCCCATGACCTTCCAAGGCTCCTGAGGCCTCATACCCCACCACTAATGCTTTGTTCCTGTTCTACTCTCTCTTTTTGGCAGAGGGAAGAGCAACACAAGGCTCTTGAGTCCTTGACTATATTGTCAGACACACTACAGTTTGGTAAACTGAGAACTTGGGGCCATGGTTCTGGCTGATTTGGGCTGTGTGGGGCTGAGCCTCCTCTGAAGTCCAGGGGTCCTGGACTGTCCAGCCTGGCTCCCCTGCAGAGGGGGCAGCCCCTACTTTATTAAGGTTTATACTACAAACTGAGGGCCGACCACTGATGCCTTTGGAACATTCGGCTTTCCTGACTCACAGAAACCCTGAGGTACAGAAATCCCAGGGGAACACACTGCACAGTCGTCTGGGGCTAGTCTCTTGTTCCGATTTTTTTTATGTTCATGTGTCTCCCTCCCCGAAATCCCTCCAACAAATAAATACATGAGCCAGTCCACATATGCTCACCGAATTCCTGTTTGCACAGATACAACATAAATATCCCATGTGCAGAGAGCAGGGACTCTTAATATTACAAAATATATTAGTTTCTCTTCCCCTGTCTCTGCTGAGGTCATGAATGAAATGGAACAAAAAAAAAAAAGCAAACCAACCCACACCCACCTACATGAAAACAAAATGCTCTTTGGACCAAGAGTAATTGAAAACTGGCTCAGGATAATATCACTACAACATCTGCATGAACTGAGACAGAATCCACAACACGAGGCACCTGGTGAGAACAAGCAGCATCTCACCCAAGTGCAAGTGCTCTCAGACCCACCAGGCAGCAAGCTGATGTTTCTAGAACACACGTGGGGATGCTCAGGCATCGTGTGAGGTCATCCTTGTCCCCTTAGTTTTGTGGTTTATTACTATTCTGGCCTCTCGAATCCCATCCTGCTACGTGGCCCTGAGCAGAGAGGAAAGCTGGTCTTACCTCGGGCCAGGAAGCCTAACACGACTGCATCTGCGTTCTCTTCCTCCACGGGAGCAGTCCGTCCTTCTGAGACCCCCAGGGTGAGTGTGGAGTGGGGGCACGAAGGGAGTCCACTAGGACCCTGAGCCAAGGCGGCGCTGGTGGGGCCAGGCCTCGGGGCGGGTGGGGGGGTCTCGCCCCGGACAAGGCTGAGCAGCCCCTGCAGGCCTCACCTGCCAGGGGAAGGGACCTCGTGGAGAGGCGAGGTGGGCTTTCCAAGGGCTCTGTGTGCCTCACTGGTGAGGGAAGGAGGCGAGGGCGATACCTACACAAGAGAGGCTGTATACGTACCTGTGTGGTAGAGAGGGAGGAAGAAAGTACCTGCCCATGTCTCTCGGCTGGTTGGTGACCTTAGCACAGCCTGAGGCGGCTGGGCTGCCCCAGGACCTGCCGAGCTCTCTGCACCAAGATGGCACCCTGGTCCCAGGCCGTCTCCCTCCTACCCTTGGGGGAGAAGGCTCACCTTTAAGAACGCAATTATGTCGAAACTAAAAGTAGTTATGGAAGAGGCATAAGGTTGGCTCAGAAATTCTGGGCGGAGGGGTGTGGAGCCCCAAGTCCAGTGTGGTGGGCAGGGCAAACCCTGAAAGACACAGCTGGTCTCTGCTGATACACCGTGTTCCCATACACTGAGCCAATCAGAGCCAAGACCAGCCACTGGACTGTAGGCCCTGCTGACTCAGCGCCCTCACTGCCCCCCCCCAGGAGCACCTCTTGGGGGAAGGGAGGACTCCCCTGGAGCCGTGACGGTCCTCCTGGGAGCCCCCGGGGGCCCTTCAGGATGGTCTGGGCAGACACCCGGTGGGTACTGGCTGCTCTCTACCCTCAAGGGCGTGTGTACAAAACTTTCCGGGCGTTAAAAAAAAAAAAATGCAAACTGGAGAGAGAGTAAAGAGGTCTGCAGATTCTTCTCTTCCTGTGTAGAACCGGTGCTGGGCGTGAGAGGGAAATGTCTCAGTGGGCACACAGATGCAGCACGAGAAACACACCACGAGTGAGGACAGTCCTCCATGCAAGCCGCCAGGCGGGGGGACACGGCCTCAGATGTAAACGGGTTGCTCCTGGGCCGTCAGCAGTCGGTACATGGCAGCCGGCATCGTCTTCATGTGAATCTGAGGGCAGAAACGTGCATCAGCAGGCCTGAGGCTGCGGGGTGGGGTGGGGTGTGGCTGTGTGGCCATGGCCCCCCGTTGCCCCGAGGGGGGGCAGCACCTCTAACCACGGCAGGGTGGGGGGGGGAGCTCCGAAGATCGCCCCCCACCAGCCACAGGGACCTGACTGAGGCCTCCAGGAAGAGAGGGATCCACAGGCTTTCTAAAACGTGTGGGGTGGCACAGAGTGCGCAGTGAAAACCGGGGAAGCTTTGTTTCGCAGCCAAGGCAAAAGGAGAAAATCCCTTAAAAGCAAGGGAGAGTGGCAGTAGGTAGGGGCGGTGGGTTGGGACTCCTCCCCCAGGGGGTCAGGCGGCTCAGGAGGTGGGCCCTGGAACAGCCATCGCCACCTGGAGGAGGCTGGAGCCCGGAGCTGCCCCTGGAGGCCTGGTCCATCTATCAGACGGTCAATCTGAGACTTCCAAGGCCCAGCAGGTGTGGTGACATTAACTGGAAGAATGGACAGAACTCGGGCGGCCCCAGGGGGAAGCCACAATAGTGAGTCTGAGAGTTGAGAAGAAAAGGTGAGCAAATAATGCAGGAGAGAGTGAATCCTGTTTCTAGGAGCCGCTCTCGGACGCTGCTAGGCAGTGGGTGACCTCTGGCCTGAGTCTGACGGTTCTGCTTGTCGAGCAGGGTTTTGAATCACAAAGGACTCTGCCTCGAAGGCCCGTGTGGGGCCGCGCAGGTGCGAGGCCGGGGTCCCCCAGGCACACCCCCACCCCAGCCCCCGCTCCTACCTCCCCCACCGCATTGGAGAGGATGTGGACGATCTTCTCGTGAGGCGTGGCCACCACGCTCTGCCCGTTGATCTCGATGATCCGATGTCCCACGCGGACGCCGCCTCTCTCGGCTATGCCCCCTCGCATGAGGCTGCAGATCTGTCAGAGCCAAAGGCCACACCGTTAACCCTCACGGCAGGACCGCATGTCGGAGAGGTGGGCGGAGACAGGACTGGCTTTCCTGGACCCCTGCCCTCCGTTCTCCACGGTTACTTTTTGGGGCATTCCAATCTCTCGGTTTCCTTTTGCAAGCGACATGGCTCCGTGGGCGCACAGGGCCACCCGGCCGCTGCACCCCGCCCGGGGGATGTAGTACATCGCAGGAGGTCATGGCACACTGAGTTCCGACTGCCTGTCATCCCAGCTGGGTCCTGGGGAAAAGAGCTTTTTGGACCTGTCACCGAGTCACCAACGGTTTCAAACTCTCAGCCTGTGTAACACAGGCGAATACTATTTCCCACATTCACCGCTAGGACTCAGACATCCAACTGGATCATCTGCAGCCTGCTTTTCAGGGTCACGGTTACATGAGCCAAACCCCGCTTTGGGTTTCCAAAGTGTGGCCAGCTGGCCGGGACTTGCTCCTTTCGACCTTCTCGACTTAGCAGCCCGTGTTCAAACTCACTTCCCCCCGGAAAGGACATCGGGGCTGGGTTTTGCCTCTGTGTAGCCGCACATCATGGTGTGCAGAAGCTGCGGGCCGGTGGAAATGAGCTCCCCAGGGCTTGGAGTTGGAGGGCTGGGGGCTCAGCCCTGCAGGGGAAGGCCGCCCCCACTTCAAACAGAACATCAGACTTTCTCCAAAAGAGTGTGTTTTTAGTTTCCAAAATTGACATTTCACACCAGATCGTGCGCTTTTTTTTTTTAAATTTTTTTTTTAATGTTTATTTTTGAGACAGAGACAGAGCATGAACGGGGGAGGGGCAGAGAGAGAGGGAGACACAGAATCTGTAACGGGCTGCAGGCTCTGAGCCATCAGCACAGAGCCCGAACCCACGGACCGCGAGATCGTGACCTGAGTTGAAGTCGGACGCTTAACCAACTGAGCCACCCAGGCGCCCCAGATCGTGCGCCTTTTAAGCCCACGTAGACAAGACCGTGGCATCGTGCGACAATGCTCTGTGACCGAGTGTGTGGACCCCACAGAGCCCCCCACCCAGTACTCTGCGGTCAGAATGCTGCTTAGGTGCTTCCCACACTTGAGACAAAACCGAGGGACCCACTGGTGCTATACAACAACTCTTTGTTCATAGCTGAACTTTTAAAATTATTTGCATATGAACAAAGCAAACAAGGAAATATCGGCAGATAAAAACAGGTGTCTGCCCAAAAGCGTAAGGAGTAAGTAACCCCGGCTCCCTTCCTAAGAGGAAAGTGAGGCTGCTGAGGTCCAAGGAACAGATGAAGGGGAACTTCAAAGGTACTTCAAGGGTATTTCTAAACCTTGAAACAGACTTGGAATAAAATTTTAAAAACCTACCACTCTTAATTGAGATTTTTAAGGGGGAAAAGAATAGTGTTCTTCAATCTGGAAAGATGAAGGGAAAGAGAAGGAGAGCACATCCAAAATCTAAAAAATCAAGGTCGCAGACAGAGAACAGGATGGTCATCAGAGCCCACAATTATTGTGATTGCAGAATAAGGCAAACCAGCACAAAAAGGGAGTAATGCTGAGTATGGAGTTTCTGTGTGGAATGAAGAAAAAGTTCTAGAAAGAGACAGTCGTGACGGTTATACCACTCCGTGAATGTACTTTAATGCCACTGAACTGTATGCTTAAAGATGGTTTAGATTGAGGGGCATCCGATAGACTGACCCGCTTAGTCAGTCAAGCGTCCAACTTCAGCTCAGGTCACGATCTCACAGTCTGTGGGTTCGCGCCCCGCGTCGGGCTCTGGGCCGACGGCTCAGAGCCTGGAGCCCGCTTCCGATTCTGTGTCTCCCTCTCTCTCTGCCCCTCCCCCACTCGCACTGTCTCTCTCTCTCTCTCTCTCTCTCTCTCTCAAAAATAAATAAACACTAAATTAAAAAAGCAAAGTATTGTTTCCGGCCAGATATCCATGTGATGAAAATACTCTTCATCCCTAAAGTGCTATTCAGGTTAAGAGGGCAAGGCAGAAAACATGCACGCATCACAGCCGTGGGGGCCGGGGCTCTCCACCTGCACTGGGCCCTGGAATCACTGGGGGGCCCGCCCAGTGCTGCCCCCCCCTGCTGGGGGGCTGGGCAGCTCTGTAGGGGCTAACGGGTGTACCCAGGTGGTGACACAATGGCATCCCCTGGCCGGAGGGGAAGGACGCACTTGGTGACACATCCCAGCCTATCTCAAGTTGGCAGCTGGGAGGCTGACCCTTGCACCGTCACAGAGAGATTCAGGGCCAGGGCCCTGGCAACCACCCTTCTCTTCTCATGTGCAAGGGCACAGGATTCTCTGCCCACAGGGGCACACAGGGCCTGCCCTCACCCACTCCTCCCTCTCCTTGCTGGGTTCTCTCAGGGAACTGCCTGGCTTTAAAAAATAAAAATTTGGGGCCTCTGGCTGGCTCAGTCAGTTAAATGTTCAATAAATATATATGCAGATGAATGAATGAAAAATTTTCTCGATCTATAAAATGAGTTTTGACTAGATTTTGGACCGTGTACTTAAATAATCGTCAAGAGGCGCCTGAGTGGCTCAGTCGGTTGAGCGTCCCACTTCAGCTCAGGTTATGATTTCATGGTTGGTGGGTTCAAGCCCCACATTGGGCTCTGTGCTGACAGCTCAGAGCCTGGAGCCTGAGTCTGACAGATTCTGTGTGTGTGTCTCTCTCTCTCTCCGTCCCTCCCTTGCTCATGCTCTCTCTCTCTCTCAAAAACAAACATTAAAAATAAATTAAAAATAAAAGTTAAAAAACAAACACTGTACCACGGTTTTATTTGTCAGATCTTTGGAAGAAAGTGTGGAGCCCTACTTACGATTCCATTCTGGACGCTGAAACCCAGCTGGTAGCGGAGGTCCGGTCTCCTGATCAACACGGTCGTCACTGGAGGACACCTCACGATGTTCAGCTTGACCCGGGGCTGATTCTTCAAACCCTGAAATGTGAATGGAGCACAGTGGAGACGGTGACCGGTGAGGCGGGCAGAAGAGATCCAAGCAGACAGTACCAAAGGCAAATGGAGTCCTAAGGAGTCCCAGGGGATCTTCCATTATTTCTGGGACACACGAAGCAGACCCGCATGCAGGCTGACCGTGCCCAAGCAGGGACAATCCACTGCTAGCCTGTACCAACTCAGGGCCCAAAGAGCTCATTGACCCCTCACACCTGTGGCCAGTGTGCTCTGTGAGCGCACAGGGCTTGTGGGAGACCTGGGGAGGCTGCTTAAGAATCAGCCACTCTGTGTTGGCACCACGTGTGGGCACCCTACCCTCACGGTCCGTCAAAACCCGTGCGGCCGATGAAACCAGCTGAGCCGCCCGTCACTGAGCGTGGGCTCCTGCCGCCCACAGGAGCTGTCTCCTTCAGTCTCCTTGACAAACTGCAGCTCTAACTATGTCCATTCTACAGAAGAAGACACCGAGGCTCAGAGATCCTAAGCAACTCACCCCGCTTCGCCCGCAGCGGGATCCAACCGCACATCTGTTCTGTTTTCAAAACCAAGCATTTCGCCTACACCATGATCCCCCCTAAAGACAACGGGACAGCGTGTATCATTCATGAGTAAGGCTTGCTCGACCAAGCCGCCAGGGAGAGCAATAAAAGAATGAATTCGTGCCACCAAAGCTTCTATTCTGGCCTTGCACGGGGCCCTGTCGTCAGCTTACTTTCCTATCCGGCTCGAGTCCAGGGCTCCTAACATCTGACTTCCCCACTGCCTTTGATGGATTGCAGTTGGTCCCTTCAACGTGTGAGTTTTGACGGTGCTCAATTTAACTTCCCACCTCCAGCATCTCTGCCTGTCTCCTGGGCGTTCTGAATCGCTCTGTTTTCTGCCGGATCGGAGCCTCCCAGGGGCTGCAATTTGGGTAATGCTCGGTGCTCACACGCAGGCAGCCCTCGCCAGCCACTCTCTGTGGTTTCTGGAAGATCTCTGGGAAGCTTCTCTGGTTCACAAAGTGATGATGTCCAAGTGCAGCAGCAGCAGACGAGCTGAGAGCAGTTCTCCCCGGGCAAAGTCCGCCAGGGACTGGCCTTCCGCACGACACAGGCCTGCTGTCCACGGGCACAGGGCTCCACAGGGCTCCGATGCGTCAAGCTGTGTTTCCGCCTCTGCAGCCGGGCGTCCTCGACACTCCACCCCTCCCTTCCCCCACCTGTGTCTCCACATCACTCAGACAAGTGGTGGGTGACACCCGGAGGTCCCCTCCAGCTCTAGTTCTGAGTTCCCCCTTTCCACGCATTCCTTCCCTCAGCGTATTTGCCAACAACACCACGTCTCGACCATTATGCTTAAAAACACCCATTTCTGCTCAGATCATGATCTCACAGTTGGTGAGATCGAGCCCCGCCTCGGGCTCTACGCTGACAGTGTGGATCCGGTTGGGATTCTCTCTCTCTCCTGCTCTCTACCCCTCTCCCACTCACGTTCTTTCTCTCTCAAAATAAATAAACATTAAAAAATATTAATAAAAAAACCAATTTCTAAAATTAAAAATGGGCATCTTTCAGGAAGGTGGTGCTCAGATATTAATGCGCATACAGTTGACCTTTGAACAATGCAGGGGTCAGAGGCGCTGACCCCCCCCCCCCCCCCGACCAAATCGTGCGGTTGAAAATTCACATACAACTTTTGAGTCCCCTGAAACTTAACTACAACAGCCTACGGTGACCAGAAGCCTTACCAATAACATTAACAAAGCATATCTTGTAGATGGATTATACACTGTGTTATTATAATAAAGTAGGCTAGAGAGAAAGCAAAGTTGCTAGGAAAATCACAAGTTATACATTTCCAGGACTGTGCTGTATTTATTGAAAAACACCTGTGATAAATGGGCCCGTGTAATTCAAGCCCGTGTTGCTCAAGTGCGTACCTCTCTCCCTCCAGTGCCTCGTCTTTCTCATCCACTGGACTAGTCAATATTTACTGATCACTCCCCGCGTGCCAAGGCTGGTGTTAGGCAGTGGGGAGGGCTGCAGGCACACGCAGGGCAACCAGAGGGGCTGGCCCCCCTTCCCGCCCTCCACAATCGCACAGCAGGTGACCAGGAATTGGTTGGAACCAGAGGGAAGTATGCCCCCAAAACGAGCACACACAAGTCCAGCTTCTGAAGTCTGCACCTCTGGGGTGACGCAGGTGTGCATGTGACGCTCAGAGAGCACACCCTGAAAAGCCAGAGAAGGACTCTATTTTCTCAATTACCCCAAAAAAGCTCACATCCCTCCGGTGGGTTCCTTTTTCGTGTGTGTGAATTGACTGAAGAGGCCTGATTTGTCCTTCAGTGAACGAAGTTCTAGACTGAGGAAATGTGCTGCCAGATGAGGCTTAAAGAGGCGGCAATTTGGAGAAGAGACGGCAATTTGGAGTAGCCGGAGAACGTCACTGCTCCGCTGTTCCCCATCAGTGCTCCAAGTTGGGTCCCATTAACTTGGATTTCTGAGCTGCCATTTGAGAGGAGATGCCAATTAAATAAGCGGTCATTCTGTCCCCATGACAGCAGTGGAATGCTATAGCAAATTAAGAAATACTGTGGGAGAGGAAGGGGAAGGGAGAGGGGAGAGGGGAAGGGAGAGGGGAGAGGGGAGAGGGGAGAGGGGAGAGGGGAGAGGGGAGAGGGGAGAGGGGAGAGGGGAGAGGGGAAGGGAGGAGACAGAAGCCAGAATCGTCTCTATAGTAACAGGAAAGCAGGACCATGATCCTGTGGAAGGGAGAGGAAAGCAGTGCTCTAGTTTAAAAAAGAAAAAATAATCAGGAGGGCAGGACCACAGAGGCAAGGAACTGCCTGAGGAACTGGCAGGAACGAGGCAAGGAACTGACTGCTAACAAGCTTTGCCTACCAACACTTATGCCTTAGTAATTAGGACAGGAGAAACAGGTGCTAGGGAAGAAAGCAATGAAAAGGATTCATTACCTCTCTTTTCTCGAAATGTTTCTGTTTTGCTATAACTGGGGGTGGAATGGGGGGGAAGTCAACATGCGTTAAAGTGGAAAGACACAGAATACATGGTGTAGACCCTTGTTTCTCAAAGGGCTTTGGGAGACTGGTGACGTCATCACCTGCCAGCTTGCTGAGGGAGAATCCCACCCCAGACACATGCAATCTGCATTTCAACAACAGCCCCAGGGCTTTCAATTCAAAGTTTTCTAAGCCGTGAACTATCCATCTATATCCATCAGGATGAGAGCGGCTAACTTCATTGCAAGGTGCACTGGCACAACAGTGAAATGAGCTACCGACCAGAAGCCCTGAAGAAGCCCAGAATATTCCCCTGCGCTGGCCCCACAGGTGGGGCGGGGCAGTGTGATCATGTGCTTAGGTGGAGGCAAAAGAGGTATGCCGTCTGAGGACTTTTTTAAAATTTAAAAAAGATTTCATTTTTTGAGAGAGAGGGTGCCAGTGAGCGAAGAGCAAAGAGAGAGGGAGAATCCCACGAGGGAGGGAGGGAGGAAGAGAGGGAGGGGGAGGGGGGGGGGAGAGAGAGAGAGAGAGAGAGAGAGAGAGAGAGAGAGAAGCAGGGCTTCCCCAAAGCAGGGCTCGAACTCACAAACCCTGAGATCATGACCTGAGCCAAAGTCAGATGCTTAACCGACTGAGCCACCCAGGCGCCCCTGTCTAGGGAATTTTAAAACAATATGACAACCCACAGAAAGTCTGCATTTGGTGCTGGCAATCCTAGCTGAAGTCAGTGGTAAATTCTCCCAGGCAGGATGGACCACTCACATCTCTCTGCTTGACAAAGCAGCACGTCTCAGGGCACCGAGGACGGTAGGCTGTGTCCTGGCTGGACCTGCCGGCTACGTCCTCGTCTGCTGAAGGCAGCCCTGGAGGCACTGGTTTTCTTGCTCTGCCTCTTCAGCAGTGATACCATGTGGCCTTTGAATTCTGATTCCACAGAGACTCCATTTATAGACATCAAAGATCAGCTCCCGGTGCAAACAAACCTTCTCCCAGGTTTTTGGGAAATTGCTTCCAGGGTGCTCTGATTGCTCGCGGAGCAAGCTTTGTGTCTACCTTGATGAGAGAGAGAAGATGAGTCCTTGTGGGGCCCCTGCGCCTGGCACTGGCCTTGGGGTCTCAGCCTCCCTCATCTGGTCTGCCTTCTTACATCTGGATGCAGCTGTCTGCAGGAGAAGCCTGGGCAGGTCATCTGCACCCTGGGGGGTCTCTGACGGCTTGTCTGTGAACCAAGTGCCCATGAGGGAGGGGGGCTGGCTGTCGCGAGGAGGGAGGGAGGGAATGAAGGTGGGCGCCGCCTGGCAGGTGCGTAACGGGCACGGGCAGGAAGCCTCAGGAAGCTTCTCCTCCGTATTCTCTCCCTCTTCTGGCTCCTCTTCCCCAAACGTTTCCAGGCCCAGATCCACTCCCCATGCCCCCTCACCCACCTCCCTCTCTCTGAATGGATCCCTTCCCCCACCTCCGAACCCCTGCACTCCCAAGACAGGCTTTCTCAGCCTTTGCACTTGGGCTCATTCTCCGCATGGGGCTGGGTGTCTGGCACCATCCTGCACCTCTACCCACGAGATGCTACAGCATCTCCTTCTCCCAGTTCTCTCAACCTAAACTGTCTCCAGACCCTGCCAAGCTTCTCCTGAGGAAGGAGGTGTGTGTCAAGATCCTCGGCCGAGAACCACTGCCTCAGGGGCTGAGTGATATCAAGGGGGCTGAGTGACCTGGACCCACCACTGATGAGTGATTACATCACTTTTCCGTGCCTCAGTTTCCTTACTTGCACAACGGGCATGACAATAATACCTACCCTACAGAAGGCTGCCATGAGGGTGCCACGAGCAAACGCGCACATTCTCATAATGGTGCCAGGCACACAGCGCTCAGCTGCCTTTAGCTACCCGTTCTTTCCTTCACATCTCTCCAGCAAGACCAAGTTCCTGGATGCAGACTGTCTATCATGTGTGTCTGGTTCCCATGGCCCCTCAGGGGTTTTCGCGCCCGCACAGTGTTAAGTCATTTGCTCACTGGTATGAAAGGGTATCCGTGAACCTTGACACGTGTGAGTTGCCAAACGTGGGTGGGTCCTGTGACCCCACTCCAAGCCCCCAGACCCCTGGTCTCTCCACGGTACCACACCACTAAATCAGCCTTCCCTGGCTGTGCTCAGGCGTGTCTCCACCGGCTGCAAAGCCAGCCCAGTGCCCATCACGTCAAGCAGCAACTCCAGAAGGCCGGTTCCCTTTATGTTAGCCATCCGCCTAGATCTTACTCCTCCCTTCCAAGCCCACCTTAAAAATCCGAAAGAATTCTCCTCCCTCTGCGTGTGTGCAGCATTTCTCCTCTCTGTTGCCATTAGGCCCACCGAACCCTTTCAGTGGTAAATTATCCTCCACAGAAGTGCTGATATTCTGCTTCTCCAAAGTTCAGCTCTGCCTAACGGAGGCCCAATTAAACATTCATGAGTGAATATGTGCGTTCAGGGTAGGGTCTTTTATAGATATATAATATATATATATATTATATATATATATATATATATATATATATATATATACACACACACACACACACACACACACAATACATACATAATACATACATAATATACATAATATATATAGTATATATAATATATAGTATATATATAATATATAGTATACATACAATATATATACAATATATATAATATATATAATAAATATACTATATATACTATACATAATATATATAATATATAATATATATAAACATAAACATATATATAAATATATACATATATAAATATATATGTGTGTATGTGTGTGTATATATACATACACACACACATATATACACATATATATATTAAAGGTAGGGTCTTTATATATATATAATTTTTTTTTTTTAAAGTAAGCTCTAACCCAGCATGGGGCTTGAAATCAAGATCCTGAGACCAAGAGTCACATGCTCTACTGACTGAGCCAGCCAGGCGCCCCAAGGTTCTTTAATCTTTAATGTATGTTAAGAAGGGGTAGAGAATTTATTCAAGTCTAAGATGTAACAAAAAGAAATTAAATGAGGTCAAAGAGGACTATTTTTTCTCTGCGAATGATAATCTGTGGAGAAATCAGAATATATCTGTTTCACTAAAAACGAAGAGGCACCCCTCTCTGTCCTAGACGCTTAATTTGACTTCCCACCCTCTGACTGCCCAGCCATGGATGTTGGCTTTTGTGATTTTATTTCGAATAACCATTATATGAATTCATTCACTCTCACAGCCCATATACATGCACACACACACGCACACAGCTATGTTCTAGGTCACAGGCCTTCAGGAAACCTCGAGGGATGAAACGAAGTCATAGAACCCAGTCTGCCTGTGGTGTCACAGTGCTTGGCTTGGAGCTGGGGTCTCTAGATACTGAGGTGAAGGAGAAATGTTCCTACTGGCCATGCAATCAGCAAATTCCAATGTGCTCAAGAAACTACACATGGATGTTTCACTTCTCAGAAGAAAATCTAATTTCTTCCTCTCACATATTCCCATTAAAGTTTCATGTGAGTAGCTCTTCTCAGCCTTGAGCAAGAGTGTCTGTTCAGGTTGAACGAGAAGGAATGGCATTCACACGTAAGAAGGAACACACAGCCCGTACCAGGAGTTCCCCCGCTTCTCAGAGCACCTGGCACGTGTGGATCATGTTACATAAGCTCTGGGGGTGGGGGGCACGCTCACTAGGATCACAGCCACGGCCACTGTGAAGGAAACCGTGCTCTCAGACCTGAAGCATTTCCATGATTTGTAACAGGGATGGCCAATCACCTCAAGTACATCTAGCGGATTATCAGCGATTATCTGGATTACTGGGCTGTGGAACTTTGGTGGAGGCTGGGTGCAGGCTTAGGGGAATAGAGTGCTGTGACTGGTTAGTGATGCCTGTGACGGCACAGACAAGAGAGTGGTGTTATGCGAGTCAAACAGACCACCTTTGATCAAAAAATGATTTCAGGGAGGAGCCTGTTAAGAGCCTGAGGGCAAGCCCATGCCTTTTGTGTTTGTGTCCTCCTCTGTGCCAGACCCTCAGTTTATGTTCATAGTGCTAATGACTGAAATACAGTCATACTTCATCCTTTTTGGGTTTTCCCATTTCCAGGTACCTTAATAATGCTCTGGCAGGTGGACAGAGGCAAGCCCACCAGGCTGGTGCCATTTATGGACATGATCTGGTCCCCGATATTCAGCTTCCCCGATTTCTCGGCGGGGCCTCCATGCATCATGTTGGCGATGATCACCGTTGGCAAGATGGACCCCCAGCCAGACTCCACAATCACCACACCCAGGATTTCTCCTTTCTGCTTCTCTATGAAGACCTGAAAGGGAAGGAAAAAACAAAACGACAACACTTAGAAAGCCTGAATCAGTAACCCCAGGGTAGTGACACAAATCAAAACTTTTCCCCATTTCCTATCTGGACTCAAGAAAGACATTTCCCTCGGGTGCCTGGGTGGCTTAGTCGGTTAAGCATCTGACTTCGGCTCAGGTCGTGATCTCACAGTTTGTGAATTTGAGCTCTGAATCCGGGTCTGTGCTGATATCTCAGAGCCTGGAGCCTGCTTCAGAATCTGTCCCTCTCTCTGCCCCTCCCCCGCTCATGCTGTCTCTCTCTCAAAAATAAACAAAAAACATTACAAAAAAAAAAAAAAAAAAGGAAGACATTTCCCTGAGGTTCCAACCCAAATGAGTCCTGTCTTCTCTTGATTCCATGGCATTTGGTAAGAAACACAGGTCCATATGATTTCTTGTAATTCTCATGCCACATAAGCAATCTTGTCTTGGCAATATAAACACAAAGAGCACCGGGTGCTTTTTTCTGTAGTCCCCAGGGAGGGGGAAAGAGGCTGTGTAGGTGGGGACTTTGGTGGTGCCTTATGGTTTCTGGAAATAGCTTTTGGGTCCTATACACCGGCTGCCCTAGTCCCCAGCGTTTCACAAGTTCTCTCCAACACTGAAGATTCTTGTGTTAAAAATAAATAAATAGACGTTATAGACATTCTCTCTTTGCAAGGAGAAAACTGAGGACGAAGGGGAAAAAAATGATGCTAAGCTTATCTCCACCGAAAGGTTGGTCGAGGAAGTGGGAAGGTCATATTTTAGATGGGCATAATTGCTTCCTGGGCAGGGCAGAGAAGACAGGAATCAGTGTTGGTTATCTGCAGTCTCGTAAGATTTGTAAACACTTTCTGGAAGCATCTGACAAAGAGAACGTGTATTTATTTATTCAGATTCGCAGATACACACACACACACACACACAGTGGTGGCGGCTGCTGAGCCCTGACAAAGGCTCCTCACAGGCTCATGTCCCTTCTCCTGGCTGCCAAAGCCCACAGCTGGCCGCTTCTCTGGAGAGCTGCCCAGCGGGACACATTCCCTATGACGGGCTGTTCAGTTGTGTCCTCCTCGAAATTCATATTCTCCAGTATCACAGTATGACCTTATCTGGGGGCTCCTGGGTGGCTCAGTCAGTTAAGCATCTAACTTCAGCTCAGGTCATGATCTCACAGTTTGGTATGTGAGTTCGAGCCCCGCGTCTGGCTCTGTGCTGACAGCTCTGAGCCTGGAGCCTGCTTCGGATTCTGTGTGTGTGTGCCTCTCTCTCTCTCTCTGCCCCTCCTCCACTCACATTCTGTCTCTGTCTCAAAAATAAATGAACGTTAAAAATAATAAATAAATTTAAAAGAATACGACCTTATTTGGATACAGAACCTTTGCAGAGGCAATCAAGTTAAAATGAGGTCATTAGGGTGGGCCCTAATTCAGTTATGACTGGTGTCCTTACAGGAGGGGAAAGTTTGGACACAGACACACACGCACATAGGGGAAGATGATGTACAGACACAGGGATAAGACAGTCATTTCCAAGCCAAGGTGAGGGGTCTGGGACACACCCTTCCCCCACAGCTCTCAGGAGGAACCGACCCTGCGGACAACTTGATTTTGCACCGCTAGCCTCCAGAACTTCGACGTTTTTTTGTTGAAGAAACCCAGTCTGAATACTCTGTTAAGGCAGCCCAGATACACGGATCCACCCTCCTCCAAACTTGGTCAGTCAACGACTGACCAACACAGGGTACAAATGTCTGCCAAATCCTTTGGCCCAAGGTGGGACAAGTCTTCCCTGTGACCCAGGGCTTCCTCTGGATCAGAATGAAGCTCATCTCCAGCAAGGCCACATTTCTCTAAGCTTAGCGTCCCTACCACCCTGCTGCCCACACTCACTTTTTCCTGAGTGCCCTCTCTCCCCAAATCCCTTGAGCAAGAATCCCTGCCTCAGGCTCTGCTTCTAGGGAACAGAGGACACCAAACCTACATCGGTGGATAAAAAGAGCCCTTTCTAATACAGTACTTTGTATCTCCTTGGGGAAGCCGAGCCCCTGGACTAGACTTTGAAGACACCCAGTTCCGACCTGAGCCCTGGGGGGGGGGCCTCTTCCACACAGACCCCATGCTCCAGCCATGCTGTCTCATTCATGGCCCCCCAGACAGCTCCAGGCTTCTGTACTTTGGCCCAGCTCTCTGCAGTCTTTTACACTTTCCAAAGAATACCCAGACCTCCAGCCCAGCTCCAATGGCTGCATTTTCCTCCAGACACTCCTGCAAAGCTCCGTCTGAAGCAACAGGCCGCCCCTGGAGGAGCACAGAGTCTGTCACCTGAGACCCGACATCTCCATTCTCACAGCGGTCTTTGACCAGTGCTTGTGCTCAATACCATCACTAAACTTTTCTGTGCCGTTTCTGAGACGGTGGGCTTGGGAAGGCGGGGAACGGGTCCTGTTCACCTCTGGAACCCACCCCAACTCTCGCTCAGGACTGCCCGGTGCAGAGGACGGTCCACCTTGGTGACAGGCCCTCACGAGAGGGGAGCAGGAGTCGGGCCTGAGTCCCCGGCAACGTCCCGCCGATGACGCGCTCCTCCCTCAACCGTCCCACCTTCCCTCCCCGGCAGGGCTGCCCCCGCACTCCTGGGGCTCCTGCCCCTCCGGCCGAGCTCAGAGAAATACCTACATCTTTGCAGTTTTCCGACTTGGAGAAGTGGATGAGGTCGTCGTTGTACATGTCCTGGGTGTTGAGCAGATCACTGTACTCCTTCTGGCTGAGGTCTTCAGGGTTAATCCCGTTGGCCCTGAGGAATTCCTGGTATGCCACGCTGAAGGCCTGCCCGATGGACTGTGCGATCAGCTGGGCCTGGACGGTAGCCGGAGAGGGAAGACAGAGGTCAACGAGCAAGCCCTGCTGGCCAAAGTGCCCGGGTCCCTGCAGGACCGGGAGCCCCAGGCATCAGCCGGGCCGGTGGGTCGACACGCGGCACCAACCCCTGCGAGGGGCCGTTCCCAGAGTGACTAGGGACGTGTTTCACTATGACGGTGATCACAAGGGAGCCACCGGCATCCAGTGAACAGGAGTCAGGGCTGCCGGACCCACTGCCACGAAGAGGACGGTCCTGCCCAAAGATGAGCCACTCTACACCCTGAACAACCCCGAGCCCACCGGACGCTTGTATCCATGGACCATCCGGATCAAACCATCTGAGTCCAGGGTGCCTCTTCAACTTATATAGAACACAAAGGCATTAACTGCACGGTTCTAGTTCATGTGGAAGGTTCCGAGCACACAGCTGCTATGTTAAATGAGAGAAGATGATGACTGCTTCGTCCAGCATTTTCCCCAAGACGTAAGCTTCAAGATTTTGGAAAATCATTAGCAGCAACGCTATCGGTGGTTATCTGGGTGGCCAGCAAATCACATCGCCAGCAGCCTGTGTATCTGCTGCACACTGAGGGCATTCTGCATGAGGGTGGGGCCCGTCTACACGTCCATGTTCCTACTGAGCTCTCAATTCAAAAGGTCAAATAAGAAGGGTTTCCAACATTCAGCTAAACGCTGTCGGTGTAAGCATGGGACAGCTCTGCTATTCCTTCTGGAATGGCCGGGCCTGAGCATCAACAGGCTGTAGTAAGTACAATTTTATTTGGGCTTGCTTTCCTTTAACTTTCCTTTGCATTCCATTTATGGCAACGCTTTAGTCTGTGGACAAATTTTCAAAGGGGGAGGTTCTATTACCTATGAATTTTATTTCAGGACGGTAACGGGGCACCACAAAATATCTGTAGTAGGAAGGGGGTTCTGGGTCCCGCGGAGTTGGAAACCCTGATCGAGCCCAACCTGTAGTTTCCAGGTGAGGAGGCTGAGGCCCAGAGACGTGAAGGAACTTGCTCAAGGTCACACAGCTCACGGGGCAGGAACTGTGCTTCCGTAGGTTCTTTCTCGGCAGCCTCTCCCTGCATTAATTCACCCACGCTATGAATTCAGCTCGCTGGCCGCCACCAGCATTTCTCACGTGCCTGTGCTTCACTCAGCACTAGCCAAGGACCGTGACAGCAGTCCTCGCCTCTAGCCTGTGACTGATGGGAGCACGATAGTGCCACGGGCCCTCATCCTAAGCTCTCGAGACCATGTTTCAGAATTTAGAAAATTTTGGATTTTAGAAAGGCAACAGGGTGCATGTATCACACACGGTCTAAAAACCCCATTGGAACCCGGGGAATTTCCCTGTAGCCAACAGTAATATTCCTGCAGCAAAATGGAGAAGATTCATGGTAAGCTGGAAAAATCCTAGACATGGTCTCATGGCAGTCCCGGAGAGGCTTATCAGCCCATGGACTACAAAAACCCCTTTTGCTTCTCGAAGCCCTTTAGACTTGGGAACTATGGGTCTGTTTCATCGCCCCCGTTGGACAGGCAGGGAATAGAGGCTGAGAGGTGAAGGTAGCAGTTTAGCTAAAAGCAGCTGATGAACACTGAAATCAGAGCCTCCTATGGTGGCTGGCTGTAGGCAAAGAAATGCTTCACTTTTCTCACTCTGTGAATCTGGTGACTTCACACGCACAAGTCATGAACAACGAGGACCACCGCCCAGTGTCCTGAGTAAAACCGGGAGCGAGGCATCACTACAGGCACGAGAGGCACATGTGGACGGATGACCTGAAAAATGGCAGCACGCGTGCCGTTACTGACGGAGGCCCCTGGCAGATGCACAGGCTGCTGCTGTGTGCGCGCCGTCTCCCGGGGCCACACGGCAGCCCGTGGGGGAGATGCTGTCGTTTTACACAAGCTTGGGGGCCTCACAGCCTGTAGGCGGAGGCAGGATCCAGATCCAGCTTTCTCGGCTCTGGAGTCAATGCTCTTCTGTCCTTTGCTTCAGAAGCAAAGGGGATAAAATAAGATTGCTGGGTCCGCTCTTGTCACACCTCTTGCTTCCTCATTCCTTTCATCATCTTCCCAGAAGCCTGCACAAAAAGGGACCCCCTCCTTAGGAGCTCAGAGCCAGCTGGGTGCAGCAGAGGGTCACGTGGGCATCCACATGCCTGGGGGGGGGGGGGGCGTGCAGAGCTAACTCCACCTTTCTAGCCTGACTGCAGGACACTCGAGCCTTAAGCTTCCAAGTGTCACTTCTGAAACTTTGAGAAACTTCCAGAACTCATTTTCTCCCCGTCTGCATGCTTGGCCTCCAGCTTTCAAGGAATACCGGGGAGGATGGCTGCCTTCTCAGCGATCTCGTCCCTAGGGGGCTGTATTCTAGGGAACCAGACCAGCGGACGATGGTTCAGAGAGCGTGAGCGTCTCCACTCCCTGTGGCTGAAGCCCCGGGGAAGAGCAGCTGGCCTTGGACTCCTAACTTCTTGCAGGAAGGCAATTTACTGCAGCTAGATGAACACCCTCCTGGAGAAAAATGGCCTCATTTAAGGAGCCAAGGCTCCCACAGGCAATTTTCTTTAGCTAAGGGCTCTCTGCTCAACATCAGTAACAGTGCTTATGCCGCTGTGGCGGGAGGAAAATCAGCACAATGATGCGGACACAGCCCCACTGGGGGGAGGGGGTGCTCTATGGTTCTAGACCTTCATCACGGGGCCATGGCCCCTGGCCCTGAAGGGAGCTTCTAAGACCTGCCAAGCTTGAGGAGAAGCCAGATGCCTACGAAGCTTGAAGCCCAGAGGCCTCCCCAGCAGTTCCAGGGATGCCTGGGGGAAGAAGGCCCAAGGGAGGAAGGGGCCCTGCCTCTGCGGTGAATGAATTTTCTCCGTTGACTGTGATGCCTGGGAAGATGGGGGTTAGGACTCACTGGCTTGGTGACAGGAGGAGCTGCTGGTTTTCGTGAGGACAGAGAGCTGGCAGGCAGTGCTCCAGCCGCTGGCGGGGGTGGGGAGGTAGAAGCAGGAATCCTAACTACCCTGTGGTCTAGAGGGCGATCCTACACAACCGAGAATGGTCCTCCCCAAATGCCCTCATGCCCAGGAGACATGCGCTTGGGGCCCTCATGGGTCTGACTGCTTTCCTTCTCCTCTTTCCCCTCATTCTAAGCCATCCTCAAACTATACCAGCGGGCCCCTACCTCAGGGTTTGCACTTGCTCTTTTATTAGTCTCAGTTGATGCAGGTCTCTCTTCAAATGTCACCTCCTCAGACAAGGCTCTGTTGATTATCCTACCTGAAATAGCTCCTGTCCTGGCTTTATTTTTCCTTACAGAACTTCTGGCTATCTAGCTTAAGTACATTTATCTATTTATTTTCTATCTTCCTATGAGCATCATACTGAATACCTTGTCTGTTTATTCAGCCTTGTATCCCTAAAACAGTGCTTGACACATAGTAGGTGCTCAACAAATATGTGCTTCATGTATGATTGAGACCGACTCAGGTTCTGAGAAAGAGAGAGAATCTGGCCCACCCAAAGGCAGCCCAGGTCACCCAGGGGGGAGATCCGGGGAGGCATCCTTACATCCTCAGACTCAAAGACGTGGCATATCATCTTGTACTGCCTTTTTCCATCCTGGGATGGGTGGGAGGCTTCCACATTCTCCTGGGAGTTGGAGCGGGGCATCCGCCTGCGGGCCATCAGTACGACGATGTTCCCGATGTCTGCTATATAGGAAATGGTCCTCAGAGGGTGGTCCATCATCGTCTCCTGGAGGGCATAAGGGAGAGGATGCTGAGTCGAGAGCAGCATCTAATGGCCCGTGAGAGAGTCTGTCACCCCACAGCCCGGCCAAGTGCAGTCCCCGTGTGGCAGGTGGGGGGTGGGGGCTGGGTTCAAAGGCTGCTGCCAGATTTACATGCACCCACTCAGGCCTGGGGGCAGTTCCCTGGACTAACAATGACCCAGAGCAAGAAGGGGTCTGTGGCATGTGAAATAAAACGTTCAGTCGTTTTACAACCAGTAGAATCTCTGGTGGAGAAGTTCAAAGAATAAAATATCCACATGTGATGGTTGCACTGTGCGTGCGTGCGTGTATGTGTACGTGTGATTTTAAATAAAATTTTGTAAAAGGCGAATCTGTTCAAGGTCACGAATCTTCTCGTGAACACTTACGAGAAGGATTTGCAAACAGCATCCATGGCTTATTTTTTCCTTAGATCTCCAAGGAAATGGTCCCAGAGCACCACAGCCCCCTCCCCCGCAGCGGGCGCCGCAGACACAGCCTTCTAGCTTGTTTGGAAGCCAGCAGCTGAGGACAGGGGACCTACGGACATGGGCACAGGCTCGGAGCGGCCACGCTGGGAACTTCACCCCGGGAAAGGTGGCCGGCCAGCTAATACCTGTGTGTCGGCATTCAGTACTTTGATTCTCTGGGTAGAAATGAAGAGATCCACCTCGGTCATCGGCTGAGATTCGCCTTCGGGAGCCTGAGAAGAAAGATGCACCAAGGGAAAGCTTAACGCCTCACCCCGACTCGAGGGCACAGGAGCAAGGTTAGCTCACACACAGAGGCACTGAGACACAGTCACCAGAACGGCAGGGCTGACTCCAGATTGCGACTGCCAAAGCAGAAGGGACCACAGAGGTCGGACTCACGAACGAGGGTGAGCGTTGCCGGTTAAGGGGGAAGACGCCCAATCCCCTCTGCTTCTCCCCCTACAGAAGAAGGGTGTGACTCTGGGAAGGATGGTCGTGAACTGCCCTTTCTACAAGGCTTTTGGAACCCAACAGACTGAAGAATAAGGGCAAGTGACCCACACCCCGAGACCTTGGAGAAGTCAGAGTGTCTGCCCCTGTTCAAGTGATGGGGGACAATGTTTACAGCAGGAGCAGTCATTTGGATGCAGTTCTGGTAAAAGGGTCTTCACATTCGCACATCATCACAGCGACACAGAAGCCGTACCCACTCCTGAAGCCACCCCATTAAGGAGGAGCCCCAGATGCCTCAACACCCCATAGGTAGCCCACAAGCACCTAGAAGCTTGATAACCAAACAAGCACATCCGTCTCGTTCACTTAGGGTTTAAGTCCGCACAGTGTGGTTATTAGCGAGTTTTCTTTTTTGCATCCAGCAATCTGACAAATCCACAAGTCAAACGTGACTGTAATTGAACAGACCCAAGTCCCTGCCACATGAATGCTCCTGAAGGGTGGGAACTTTCACACTCCTGTAGGATTCATTTAGCATCTCCAATCCGCTGCCTGTTGTCTCTCTGATGTGAAATGGCTCATGAGCAACAGAAAACAGCCACTTTGGGCAACTCAGTTTTGAGAAACGTTGGCTAATGGGGCGGTTCAAAAAGAAATCTGAACGAAAACTTGCTGGATGCAGAAAACAAAAACACAAAATAATAAAAAGGCAAAACGTAAATAAATGAAAAGAACAGGCATAACACCAAGCTGATGACGTTATTTGTACTGCACCTTCTTTCTGCTTTTGGCTAATTTCTGGGCCATCTGCTTAGCATGGAAACAGAGACAGGAGAACAGTTAGAAAAGAACTTGCAGAGACTCAAAGCCAAAAAGGGAATTGACAAACTAGTATCAATAGTGCATAAAGCATTTCTGTGACAGGAGAACGGACTTTAAAAAAATCCTGGTCTACAGACAATCAATTTCCTAACTCACGATTTCGTAGGTGGCAGGGGCCGTAGGAGGAAGGAAATGGATGGAGGTGCTTTTTCTATGTAACCGCAATCGCTGCGTTCAAAGAACCAACTTGGTTCTGTTGATTTTCTTTATAGTACGCCTGTTGGCTACTTCCTTGATTTCAACCTACATCTGAATTTCCTTTTACTTTCTTTGGATTACATTTGATTTCTTTTTTCTAGCTTCCTGAGATGAAAATTTAAAGGACAGATCTTTACACTTGTTTTTTCCCCAATACATTTATTTAAAGCTGTGAATCTCCCTCCAAGCACTGCATTAGCTGTATCCACAAATTTGTCATATTCCAATCTAATTATCCCTTCAAAATGTTTTCTAATTTCCACCGTGAGTTTTCCCTTGAACTTTGGATTATTTAGAGTTGTGTTATTAATTTTAATACATTTGGGGATTTTCTAGTTTTCTTTTTGTTACTTATTTCTGAATTAATTCCACTGTGGTCAGAGAACATACTGAACGTGCTGGGTTCTTAGCCCTATGATCCAGAACATGACGGACTGTGGTGAATGTCAGGTGGACTTCAACATTCTTCAGTTGTTGGGAATAGTGTTCTACCAATATCAATGAGGTCATTAGGTTGGTTAAGGGTACAGTTTAAATCTTCTGTGTGCTGCCTGATATTTTTGTTTGTTCTAAAATTTACTGAGAGAGGTGTGTTAAAATCTCCAGCTGTTACTATGGATTTGTCCCTCTCTCCTTTTGGTTCTGCTAATATTTGCTTTATCTGTTTTACATCTGTGTTATAAGGTACATACAGATTTAAGGTACTTGTGTCTTTCTGTTAGATTCATCTTTTTATTGTTCATCTCTAGTAATAATTCTTGCCTTAAATTTGTGTACTATTAATACAGCCTATTCCTAACTAGAAATAGATTAACATTCGTCCCCCCACCTTTTCTCATAAGTAAAAGAGAACACAGTTGATTAAAAAAGAGAGACAGACTGCAGCCAGATTGTCTAAAACTGAATCCCCGCTCTGCGACCTACTAGCTGCGTGACTTGGAGCGAGCCGCTTCATGTCTCTGTGCCTCAGTTTCCTCATCTGTAAAATGAGGATAAAAACAGTATCTACCACATAGGGCTGTTGTGAGGATAAAATAAACGTGTGCAAAGCTCTTAGAACAGTGTCTGGTGCATTACGAGCGCTACATTTGTGTTGGATGTTACAGGATTATAATTTACCTACGTCAGAATGTAATTTCTTGGCTCTTGGTAAGGCTTGCTGGATATACACAGATCCTGTACAAATAATGGTGAGTCAATGGCCAAACCACGCACGCTGTTGTGGTGACGGGGGTGGGTGGAGGACTGTCTGCTCTCTCATACTCCTTCGTACTCACCTGGGGAAAAGCCCTTTTGCTCCCAGCAGCACGTCTCTAGTTCATTAATGAGTCAAACGGGGGTGTCTGTTCTATCTCACTGGAGAGAAACCAGATGAGTCGGCCATCCAAACACCAAGTACCTCATCTCTGGTGCGGCCAGGAAACTAGGGCAGCCCTCCTCTCCCCCCCAACCCCACAGCTCTTCCTGGTGGCCATGAATTCATGGTGAACAGTCTGCTCTGGCAAAGTCAGAAGGCAGCAAGCGCAAGGGGTATCGTAACTGCTGCGTGCGATGGTGGACGTGTGTCCGCGTCTGAGGAGTGGCCCTGTGCTGATGCTCCGCCAGACCATGCTGATTTCTATGTGGGATCCGACAGTCCCATGCCGGGGGCGGGGGGGTGTTCTCATCTGCATCGGCTGCCATCCTCATGATAAATGACCACTGTGAGATCCTCACGTGCATGTGTTTGTTCTACCACTCTCCCTGAAATTATCTGGCCGGCATATAAGAATTTGTGATATTCTCGATACCAAAACCTAACAGCTGTGGGACGGGTCAACATTCTTCGCTGTAAGGAGCAGGGATCGGAAAGGGTCCTCCTCTCAGAGGAAACTAAGTCTGCTGCCAATGGAATAACCACACTTTTTTTTTTTTTTTTTTTTTTTAACTGGGATGGTTGATGAAGAAAGAGAACCCAAATGGCCAACCGAGTTTCATGAAAGGCATCCTGAGATAATTTCTATGAAGCGAAGGAGATTTTATGCACCTAAAGTAATACCAGGTGCTCAACCACACGTGCTGCTCAGGTGTCCTGAAGCCAATTCTAATCTGAAGTTTACACACGACACGCGGGAGACGGTCGGGTCCGGAATGAGAAATGGCAGTAGCAGAGGAGCCCGAGAGGACTAGAAGGCCTGCGTGTGTCGTAAAGCAGTGAGTGACAGCATCCCTTGCAATCCTCGTGATTCACGGGACCGACTGCGGCTTGCCCCTCAGTAAGCTGTGGCACCAGGGACATAAACCGTGGAACTGTCACTCACCCTCTCACTCTGCGAGGCATGTTTACTGTCGTTAAGACTCTCGAGGTCAGTCATGCTGGGGATCCTCCGGACTCTTCTAGCTTTTCTTTCCCCAGCTGACATCTACGGGGCACTCGCTAGGTGCCACGTCCTTCTGAGCAGCTCACGTGTGTCGCAGTGCGAAAGCTTTGGGCAACCCTGTGAGGTGCCTACCGTACTCTCCTCTTGCAGAAGCGGCAACTGAGGCACAGAGAGGCTAATTAACATGCTCAAGGGCGCTCAGCTGTTAAGAGGCAGGACAGAGATCGCAGCCCCTGAAATCTCACTCTACTCTCCAAACTACTAGTCGTACACCTCGGGCAAGCGTCTCAGCTGTAAACCTCTCAGTGTGTCAGTGAACAGGGCTGATCATACCCACCTCACAGGATTTCCCACCCCCTTCATTTTGAGGAGTAAATGAGATCAGTGTATGTGAAGGACGTGCCCCAAGTGCTCATATACCCTTTTCATGTTAATCACAGGCTTCTTTGAGTCACGTGGGAAATCACGTGGCTTGCACAAAGCCTCACTGGTAGAGATTTTCATTCCACAATGAAGTCCTGATTGTTGACGGTTAAAGAAAACCTTTCCAGGAAAGAACAGAAAAATCTCATCTTTTTGGGACAAGCCAGGGAAGACAAACATGAGAATGGGTGATAATGAGAGCTCCTGAAAAAAGCACAGCAAAAAACATCCAACGCCATTTGTGAGTCAAGGACACGAGCTTCACAAACGTGGGAAGGATGGAGACATGTATGCCCCGTCCCGCGTGGACGTGAAGCAGTTTCCGGGGCTCAGGGAAGGGCCCGGCAGGCCAGCCCGTCTTCCGGCCGAAGGGCAGCGAGCAAGAGGGTGGAGTGAGGCATGGATGCAGCGGAGAGAAAGGAAGACGGGGTTCCAGCCGCGATGGCTTCAAGGCTGGGTCTCCAGGCAGGGTCAAGGCACGGCTCCCACACTGTGGGACGAATGGGGCGTCTCTATCTACGGTGCTAGAGACACTGACAGCACGTAGGGCAGAAGTTGCTCCCAAAACGTGTTCAGAGAATCTCAGCGGCACGACTTTCAACAGGCACCCCACAGCGATCATGTATTCTGTGTTCAGATAACGACGGGAGTTTCTGGTTAAACAAGGTGAATGAGGTCTCCTTAGTACAGGACTTCTCAAAATCTTAGATAGGAGAACGTATGTGGCAAATTCAAAAAAAGGGATCTATTTTGCGGCGTTTCTTGAGCTAATGTGCCGACAGAACCTCATCGGCGGGAGGCACGCAGCGTGATTGGGATGCCCCAGAGCACAGAGAAAAGATGCTTCATGAGGATGGTCTACCCCTGTGTTGGACAGTGGTCCCCAAATTACAGTGTACCTTAGAATCTCCCTGAGGGCTAATGAAAACACAGATTCCTGGGCCCTACCTGCCCCCCACCATGAATTTCGGACTGGGGTGAGCCTGAGAATCTGCATTTCTAACAAGTTCCCAGGTGGTCCTGATGCTGCTGGTTAAGGAATCCCATTTTGAGAACTACCTCTTTAATGCATTCCTTAGTCGTACGGGGGCTTCCTAAAAGGATATTTCTTCTCAGAAATGACGAACAACAAAGGCAGAAAGGATACATTAGGGAGGGTCCAAAGATGGAAAAAAAAAAAAACAAACTTAAGAAAAATGGCAGATGTCTTCTAATTCTGATGTTGCATTTAGATCCACCTTATTTATTACATTTTGAGAGACGGAAAGGCTTTTAATTTCAGATTCCTCAATCTGCCTTGAATTACTGTTACTTAACCAACCGTCTTGGTTCCCTTATTAGAATGCAAGTTTCTCAAGGTCAAGGATTGGGTCTTGGTTAGTTTTTATCTCCTGAGATGCCTCTCACAAGGGTCTGTAGAGGAACAGTTTGCTTTCTGAGCCAAATTCCTTTGTTTTCCTCTCACGTTAACTAGAAAATTTCGGGCCAAACCACAACTCCAAATTCTCTCCCCATTTGGCAAATAAATTTATAAATTCTTCAAGAAAATATTAATTCTGCAAACTCCAAGTGCGAGTCAATGAGCACCACAACAGACCCCCAGGAGGGAAGTTAAAGACAGTTCTGAAAGCCCAGCTTCAGGTTTGGTGTTTGCTCAGAGTTAAAGTACCACAGACACCAGGGCCACCCAAGACTCATGGTGAGGAAGGTCTCACCCACACCCACTGGTCAAACTCTGTAGGCAGAGGAAAGAAAGAGGGGTAAGATGGGGGTCCCCATGGGGAAGAAGGGAAGGAAAAGGAATCAGAAACAGGAGGAGGAAACCCCTCTTGGTTCAGATGACACATCAAGGTAGAAATCACTTATCAGTTTGTCCTGAGGATACTGCTAAATGGATTTCCAAATAAATCCACACATTTTCCTCTTTCTTTCCTTCCTTTCCTGGACACTGTCAAATCTGTAGCTACCTTCCTCTCTGCATCTTTATAGAGGTGGCCTAGGATGACTCATTCCTGAAAGGTCAGCCTCTCTTTAGGAAACAGGGTGGCACCACATCCCTTACAGAAAGGGGTCTCCTACACGCATGTGCGGGCCCACAGTGCAGGCGCCCGCGAGACCATCCCCACTGATCCAGAGAAATGCTCTAGGTGCCCTGGTTCCCTCTATGAAATCTCAGGGCACATCCTGACACAGTAGCTTTCTAGAGGAGTGCAGAAATAAACCATGGGTCTGTGCCCCTAGCATTTGAAAAAGCATCAGGCTGGGGGTCAAGTCAAACAACTTGACGGGCATTTAAATTGAGGTAAAAGGAATAGGAGGCAGAATATATTTAATGACAGGCAACAGCCCCTTCAGATGCACAGAAGCACATCGCAAAGATGATACTTACAAATGAAATGTAACCATTTAACTTTACCACTCTATAATGAATTCCTTACACTACAATAATTTGCTGTAAAAAATAAATATATGTGTACCAGATGTCTGCTCTGCTCTAGGCAGGTCTAAAATGGATTTATAACCAGACAGCCTCATCTTGCTTGTTATGATCAACAAAACCGTCTAATTTTTTTGATTCAAATCAACCGTGGAACTTCTGGATACCGATCCTTTGAAGCCTCAAAGCGAACCTTCTGGTTTCTTATCAGGGAGGCTGGACTTTAAGAAGGGAAAACCAAGCTCTAGGACCTCACTGCGGAAATCGGAAGCTGTAATTCACAGCAAGCTGGGTCGTGGCCGGGCTCTGGCTCGGGGGGCCACAGCACACGCTGAGCACGCCTTAACGTTCTGGGGATGTGCCTGCTCCCTTCCTCCAGGTCACATGTCACAGGGCAGTGGAAAGAGATACACTATCTGTGGGACTCAATGGCTCCCACTCAGGAGACCGATAACCAAGGTGCCCAGTATGATACCCTAACCTGAACGTGTGTGAAACCTGGATGGACAGAGGCCGGGAGAACTCATCTCAAAACAGCACAGTTTTGCCCTGCGGACCTTCAGGGCTCCTCTGGGGGCGGGCTGTTGCTCTGTTCTGAAGGAGTCATGTGAATGGGCTGTGGTGGTGCTCCCTGACAGGGGCTGAGGGGTGCTCTGGCGTTCTGTGGGAGTTACATCTGTATGCTGTCCACCTGCATCCAACACCTGCCCTCCTGCTCAGGTACACCCTGCACCCTTACTGGCTCGATTCACCTCTCACTGGTGCTGCGGAGCCCGAGGGCAGGGCTCTCCCTCTATACACTGCTGTTTTCTCTTCCTTCCGGAGACCTTGCCCAGCCTTGCACACTCAAGTGCTCAAGAAATCCTTTCTCCTGGATTAAGGACCCTAAGTGACTGGCCTACACTTGTTCTTCTTTCCCTTTCCATGCTGCCCCCGTGACACCAGGAGGTAACCGGGGCACGTGTGCACACGACCACACAGGAAAGGGAAGGGTTCCTTGAGGAGGAATGGGATTTTGACCGGCTGAATCTGGGCAGAACCAAATCCGGGGAGTCCTAACCTGTTCCAACTTGCTGGAAATACCTGGTTCTGGGTTTCGGTGATGCTGGTATCCCCGGGGCTCCAGGTGGACTGGCCTTGTGGCCCCAGCATGGCTGCCCAGTGGTTCTAGGTGCTGGTGGTGCTTACTGGCACCAGAAGTGTCCCTGGAGCCCTAGGTCTGTCCATGATTCCAGGTGGCGCTGGCATCATGGTGGAGATTCTAGAGCTCGGCATTTCCATTGGGATCAAACCAGTTCTAGCTGGCTCAAAGTGGTTGTGAATGGTTTCAACCAGATGCAAGTCGTTCTTGCTGGATCAAAACAGGCTTGCTCCTTTTAAATCTTGATAAGGCAGATCCCAATCGGTCATGACTGGCTCAAGCCTGTTTAAACACTGGGCTAGCTACCTCGTCATGGTTAGATTTGATCCAACGGCTCCCTGTGCCTGGAGCAAACCAGTTCAATCTAGCCTGAGCAGGATCAGCTGGCTCAAAAGCAGGAGGCTGAGTCTGAACCACGCCTGTAACACGAAGTGTTCAAGTCACTGACTGCGACGTGCGTGAAAATCCAGGGATAAAGCTCTCGTGCTGGAGAGGTGACGCTCAAAATGACATCGTTCCTCATGCTACCAGCTTTCCAAAGTTTAGGATCATATGTGCTTTTTCTTAACACTGGCCATTGAGAACACCCCAAGTATACAGCATTTATCCAAAAGGACTCAGGCACACCTTTTTTCTGTTGGCAGGTACACCATCCCAATCCGCTCTCTCCTACACTTGGGACTAGATATGCATGAGGTATGGGGGAGACCACCGTGGACGGCTCAGGCCGCCACCCCCACCCCCAGCACCCCCTTACCTTGATCCTGCTCACGGCTTCCTGGGCCTGCATCATGCGCACGTTTTTGGAAGGAGTTTTGTCTGAGAGCAGCTGGGTGGAGCCAAGGTAATTGGCAGCAAAAATGATCCCATCGATCAAGTCTTCGGGGTCACAGGGTCCGGGAACTGGAACACACAGAGCCGCAGGGGTGAGTGAAGCCACCCTGGGGTGGGCCCAACAAATCGCTGACCGCACAAGCACCCTCCCCGACCGCTCAGTGCCAGCAAAGGTGGCCCCTGCGGTGGAGATCTTGAGCAGGTGCATCACCCTGCCAGTCCAAGGCACCTCTCCGGGTCTGCCTTCACTCACACCTTGTTTTCAAAGGGAAGAAACAATTTCTTCTTCATCCACTTTACCCAGGCCATTTACTGGGAGAAATGATGTGTTTATTTAAATATGAAACATACAACTCAGTGACAAAGGATGTTGTTTTTCCTGTTAGACTGGGAGCCCTTTGGGGACAAAAGACCATGTCATGTTCGTCTCTGGCTCGCGTGTCTAATCAGTGCCTGTCACCCAGGGGGCATCAAATGTTTGCCAGACAAATGGTTAGGTGAGCAGGAGGCCGCTTTACTAGAAAACCTCATTTTAAAGTGCCACGTTCGCATCTCTCCCTTCCACTTTATGCATAATGGAGAAAACAAATCTTACCAATCGGAAAAATGGGCATTTGTTTGAGAAGGTCTGGATCCCTAGAATGGCCTCTGACCCCAGCTCTGTGAGGCAGATGACATTACCCTGAGTCCCCTGATGTCAACCTTGCTGACGTACAGGCTGTGGTGTCCCCAGCTTGCAGCCACACACGGATCAATTCCAAGGAAAATCAGAATTTTCTGTTCTCACTGACCAGCCTTTTAAATTAAACCTTACTTTTAACATATTTAAAATGGGGGCATCTGATTCTAACCATCATCACCTGCAAACCCTACTTGAGATTAAAACATGTCTGGGACTAATAAATGACTTGAGAACAGATGCACAAAGAAAGGCGTTTTAATTCTGCAGTGAAAAACATATGTATTTTCTTTGGCTTGAATGCCATATTTGGGGAGATTAAAATATACATTTTTAACCTACTGTTAAAACCCCAGGCTCTTAAATTAGATAACTGGCAAAGGAAACAATTTGCTTTTTCCTTTTGGAAAGCTAATCTGAAATGATTTTTATTTTTATCCCTCAACATCAAGCTCATCTTGAGCTTAACCAGCTGCTTCCCATGGATAAGCTACTTATCAGAGTTCAGTCTTAAAACAATCTTATCGTTTTCCTAAAGCCAAGGTGGTGGCTGACACAAAGAAATTAACAGCATTTTAGGAAAGGCCTTCACCAAGCATCTGCGTAGTCCATAAATAAGGAAACGTGTTGTTTGCCATATTCTCGATCTTTCCAAGAAAGGCTTCTGGCGAGTGATACTCAGCCAAACCGGCCTCAACTATGTGCCAGTGGTTCACCTTCTTCTCCAAGGTCACAGACTTCCCGTGCTGAAACTTTCATAGAGGTGAGAAGGATTCAGGGTATTTGCCACATACAGTTTTAGTTGTCCAGCCGGGAAGCACTACTCTAACTAAAATAATACATGGACGGGTTTGGAACCTATATTACACTTTGTAAAAAAGTAAAAGATTATCAGTCTCCTATCATAAATTCCCGTGCGGGGTTTACAGTGTTAAACATACTCATGTTTGCGCAAACAGGCATTGAGCAAAAAGATCTCATCTGGGATAGTAACTTTTAAAAACCTTCCATTTATTTTGTGAAAATAATGAATGTTAAAAGAAAGATAAAGAATTAACCACGTACTTCTCTACGGGCCTTCCAGGATTCTATGTTCATCTCTGAGTTAGTGCTATTCCCCGAAGAGGGTCTCTCGTCAACCATGGTGACTGTGGATATGCGGGTAGGTTTAAAAGCAATCCAAACAATACTTAAATGACTACATAAATGCCGACCAGTCAAGAGACAGTTACACTGGACCTAAATAAATTATGCATTTGAGACATGATCTTATGCCACTGATCCTCCAGGGATTTCGAGGATAATCAAATGTCACTGTTGCTAGATCATACCCTGGGAAAAAAGCCGTTATGTTCGTAATTTCATTTTAGAATTTTTTTTTTAAAGTTAAAAAAATTTCACATTATACTGGTCCTAAGTCAAAGAGCTGCAGGTTTCGTTTCGGCCTTCTGGAACGTGTTTGTCCTTTCAAGTGAGGCCTCCGAGTTGCAAACATGTTATGTCCTCACGCCTTCGTGAATGCTGAGTCTGGGGGAGTGTCGCTGAAGAAAAATGAAATTTCCAAACTTCCAAAAACTCCCCGAGGAGTACTCATGGAATTCTTGGGCCTCACAAAAATGGCACGAATAATTTACAGGTTACTCAAGAAAGAAACCTGAGTGAAACAAACCTATGAGCTTGACCGAGGCTGCAGGACTGCAGGGTCATAAAGGTCTAAGAATCCTGGTAATTCATTCTCACACTGACTATTCATTCATGGGATCCAAGGGCCAGACAGAGCTTCACGGTGGTGTTCTGGGTGGTTTCTAGTCCCCAGAAAATCCCTTTTCAAGAAAATGTCAATCTACCCTACCTGAAAAACTAACCTCCATCCTCTCTGGTAGAGGGTCGTGGCATCTCTAGCTAATGAGCACCTTTGTGTGGATAAGGAATAGGCACTCCGTTTGTGGGGCCCGACCTCAAGCTGGGCTGCCCCGCATGGGCCAAGTTCTGACCCCACTAGGCCTCCTGAACGGGTGCCCTTGAGCAGTGAATCACCTGCACAACCATACGTGGCCACCCTACACAGAACACCATTTACTTGGAGAGCTGTGGAATCAGACTGCCAGCTCACAGCCTGGCTCTGAAACTTGCTAACTGTGTGATTTTGGGAAAGGCACTCACCTCGGCTTGAGTAAAAATGCCTCAGTTCTCTCCTGTGTAACATGGGGGTGTGAAGTCCACTTCACAAGATAGATGTGAGGATTCAATAAGTTATTACATGAAGACCGTGTATCTGGCACAGAGTACAAGCTTGATAAATGTTACTACACTTAACTCACCCAAGCAGGAGATGAGAATTATTGGGAAGGTCTTTTTTTTTTTTTTTTTCCTTCCCTAAATTTAGAGGACCAAAAGTCTCCTTTAAACTTCATTCCCACTTGAATGGTCCTTGATGGATGTAAGAGGCGTCCTGGACTAGAGGAGAGGAGATTTGGATTCAGATGGAGTGTGACCCTTTCTAAGCTGGAAACAGCCCTCAGCCTTCATGCACCCTCTCTTGGGTTCTCAGGGACAGAATCAGCAAAGGTGAGGAGGGAGGCAAGGAATCTTTGACAGGCTCACGGCTGTTTTCTTTTAGTTTAAAATTCTCTGATCATTAAGACTGTGAATAAGTGGTTCTGTGGCCTTTCTTCCCCACTATGGTCTTACCGCCCAGTGCTTCAAATACCCAAAATGCTAGAAGATTCATGCACGACTCAGTACTCAATTACTTCCTTTTCAGCTCTTACCTTCAACGTAGGTTGGGAATGAAGCCAAGCTTTTTCTTGACTGTAATCAAGACAAAGAGGTTTCAGAAAGGGCAAAGCGTGATGAAAAATGCATTAACACAACTTTATCCATGCAACATGAAAAATAAATAGATCACCAATGACAGATATTAATCAGGTGTCGACCGTTTTTGGTTATTACGGAGAGAAAGGTGTGAACAGACACACACACTTCTTATTAGAGGTTACCCAAAGCCCAGAACATCCATTCATATTTTAGGTAACCTGAAAATCTCACATTCCACAATTAGATGTCCATCCGCTTAAAAAGTTTCTAAGTGAAAAACTGTTAGATGAGTAAAAGCACCAACAATGTGATTATATATGTTGAAATCAAGAATTCTCTTGGAGAATTTTATTTCCCTTCAGGTCTTTGCTTCAGTCATCTCTCACTGTGCTAAAAATGTTTGCCAGAGTTTTCCTCTCCTCCTTTTGTCCCTTGTTGGTTTAAAAATTCCATCATGTAAGTGATTAGTATATGTTACCTTAACATAAGAACATAAACAAAGGAGTGAATTGAAAACTGTGGAATTTCTTACACTAAGTAACACCTCACAGCAAGGGTCTTCCAGCAGCATCGTTGGGCTATGAGCATGATTGGCTAGAAACCTTCTAGAACCTGACTGGATGGCAGTTTCAATGCTAGGTTGCAGAGGAACAATACTTACCATTTGGTTCCTCCCGTAACTGAGTGTCACAGAGAACTCTGAGTGGCCTAAGAGTAGGAAGTTCATTGCCGCTCTCGCCACAGAATTTGTAGCTGATGTGTTGGGGGCAGGGTGATGTGAGCATTGCAGGAGAGTGGAGAGCCACTGTCAAAAACAAGACTCCTTCAAACGAGCAAAAAGGAGGGTCTGCAAGGCCCAGGGCTATCCTCAGAAAGCCTAAAGATTTTCATGGCTAAGAGTCTAGTGGGTATGTCATTTCAATCTGTATGTTTTAGAAAAAGGGTATCTTATACAGCACAGCTGCTCAATGGGTTGACCTGGGTTGATGGTAAACTCTGGGGTGCCTGGCGGCTGGGAGAGGTAGGGCCTAAAAGAGGGGGGACATCAGGGGAACAGCTCTGTCTTGTAGCACCTTTGTAGCAAAGGGATGACTAATTAATAAATACCTGCACAACACTCTAAAAATAGTAGTGTTAACTGTTCTATAAAAAAAAAGGGGGGGGGGAGGCAAACACACCCAGGCTTAAGACTCTGTTTCAATTCAAGACAATGACAAGAATTCAACACGAATCACACAACATAGCACACAAGGCAACCTGTCAGTAAACCTTCCGGAATGTGCCCGCGGGGATGAAATGGTTCGTCACACCGAAGACGGTGGGTTTCTTATTTCAGAAGGGATAACCTTTAAGGAAACTACAAATACAAGTCCACTGGGAATGAAAGGTCATTGGCTCCTTTTGTCCCTTGCTGGTTTAAAAATTCCATCATGTAAGTGATTAGTATATGTTACCTTAACATAAGAACATAAACAAAGGAGTGAATTGAAAACTGTAGAATTTCTTACACTAAGTAACACCTCACAGCAAGGGTCTTCCAGCAGCATTGTTGGGCTATGGGCATGATTGGCTAGAAACCTTCTAGAACCTGATCGGATGGCCGTTTAAATGCTAGATTGCAGAGGAACCACTGCATTTATGGAAACCTGCACCCCAAGGAAAGCTAAGATAGGTGGACAGGAGGAAAGAGAACTACAATTTCAACTTCAATGGTGCTTGACATTGGTTTTACTTTTTCGTTGATCCAAGTGAGAAGAAAGGGTCAGTTGAGGGGCAATAGCCAGCTCTAATTCTGGCTAAAAACAACAAAAACTGTGTAACTTCGTGGTATGTAGATGGGAGCCAGTCTTCACAAAGACTAAAGATCTTAAAATTAGTATTTCCCAACCACCTTCCTCGTCCTTGCCCTCAACAGCAAGGGGCCTGGGGTAGAGAGGGTTTACTTTGTTTAATCAAAATGGGTTGGCCTCCAGGTACACCCAAGAAGCCAACTCAGACTTTCTTGGCCTATTAGGATACTTTTTCTGAATGCTCACTTCAAGGACAGTCCCCAGATTTTAGCAGAAGCTACGAAAGAATTACTTGAGTCTATAGTTCTAAAAGCTGCCGTTTTTATTTAGAGCCACAACGGAGGGCATTTGGTACATTTACTTATTCTCTATTCATAAGCTCATGACTGGCTTTCTTTAGTCTCTGGGGTAGTAAGTTTCTTACGGAAAGAGTTTTGAGAAATGAAAGAATCTCTAATTATTGCACACAAAGAGGATTTTCATCATTATTTCTAAGGATATGCAGAAACATGTGCCAAGTCCCGTAGGAACCGAGAAATAACACATTTGCCTTGCTTATTATATCTGATGAATAATCAAATGCTGAATATTCAGATGTCTGATTAGCCCTTTGTTTTCTCACATGTGGACAGAGATGAACATGAGTTGATCCTTCACATTCAAGAATTAATAAAGCCACAGTCAAGAAGATGAAAGGCCAAAGTCCTTGGGATTTTCCAGGAGACACTAAACGATGTGCAGAGCCAGGAGACCCGACGACTGGAGTCATGACATACAAGTTACCTTGTCCACGCAGCGTGTGGCCTGCGGGCACTTTTTGCCCCAAGGGCAGAAGACCCTGGCATTCAGACCCTGGGCCCACAGGGGCTCTGGATTCACAGCCTGCCCTGACCCCTTGTGGGCCCTAGACCTTGGGCAAGTCACTGAGCTTCTATGCTGCCTCAACCACAGTGTGAGGACAGTGAGTCCTACACCTCACAGAATTACTGTAAGGATTAAATGAGATACTATCTATGATTTGCTTGGCCCGATGCCTGACCACTGTAAATGCTCGAGAAATAGCCGCTTTTTATTAGTTATGATCACTGTGGCCTTGATTCTTTTCTTCTTGTTTCTTGTTCTCACCCATCCATGTACTATGAACAAAGGATAAGGCAGAGCTGTGGGATCTAGGGTCCGGAGAAACAGTGACCTAGTTACCCTCCGCTCCCATGAGGTAGGGTCTGAGGACAAGACCAGAGGAGGACAAAGCGTATTTCAAATTTAAATTTTAATGTTGGTATGATTTCAGAGAAGGTCTCCTTATGTTCGTTTGGGTTAACATACACAGGTTATTAAAAAATCTACTTCTCCCTGTGTGAATAGTTAATGGCAAACGTGTGTGTACTCAGTGATGCTTCAAGGGTAAATTTTAATGAAGACTCCCTTTAGAAGCGATCTGCCACTCGCTGTGAAATGGAAACCGCTTCCTTTTGTCGCATTTAACGTAATATGCTTAACAAAAGGGAGGAAAAGGAGACAGTCATTGACTGTGTGGTTTACCTCTTTCATGCACAGCCTCAGCACTGGCTGGGCTGGAGTGAGCTGAACCCACCTGGAGACCACATAGGCAGAGCCCCACAGTTACCCGAGGCCACTTCATAAATAGCTGGGGTGGCACTTGGCCACGGGTAAAAGGACAACAGTGTGGGAAAAGGCAGCGCCCCCCCCCTCCAGGAGGAACACCTGCCCTTTTAATACCTTGCTTGGAAGCAAGCACCATTTAGTAGGGCGACCACATGACTTACTGTCGGAGAGGGACACTTCCGGGCTGTGCTCTCTAGGAGTCCTTAGCCACACACGACTGTTTAATTAAATTGGAATAAAATGCAAAATTCGGTTCCTCAGTCCCAACAGCCACATTTCAAGAGCTTCCTAGGTGCATGTGGCTAGGGACCACCATATAGGATAGCACAGAACTGAGTATTTCCACCAATGCAGAAAGTTCTCTTGGATAGGGAAGAGTGGAGGGGCGCCTGGGTGGCTCAGTCAGTGAAGCGTCTGACTTGAGCTCAGGTCATGATCTCATGGCCTGTGAGTTCGAGCCCCATGTCGGGCTCTGTGCTGACAGCTCAGAGCCTGGAGCCTGCTTTGGATTCCGCGTCTCCCTCTCTCTCTGCCCCTCCTCCGTTCACACCCTCTCTCCCTCTCAAAAATAAACATTAAAGTTTTTTTTTTTAAAAAAGAAAGGGAGAGGGGTGCTCACTAGCTGCACTGCTTGCACAACAGGGGTGGACTGGAAACCACCCCAGGTAAACCAGGACCAGTGGTCATCCTGATGTCATGAGAGAGATTTCACTTGGGCCTGAAATAAACGGGTACTTAAGAAACCAGTCCATTTCCCAAACCGAGGTTTGTAATTCCCCGAGGAAGGATGCTGCTACACAGAGCTCTTCCCCTCCAGTTTCTGGCACTGTCCTGGAGAGCTTTCTGGAATGATGGAAATTCTGTGTCATCTCCCCTGTCCGATGCAATAGCCACAAGTGGCATGCGGCTACTGAGCACTTGAACTGTGGCTAGCGTGCCTGAGAAGGTGCACTTCTGTGTCATTTATTAATCAAAATAGACACCTGTGGCTGGTAGCTACCAGGCTGGACGGTGCGGCTTCAATCGCCGAACTCCAGGCTAGAGAGGAGAAATCCGCATTTCTCTCCCGTGAGGGGAATTTGGGGGATTTGGGCAGGAAGCTGAAGAAAGCTCACACCAGAAGAGTAAGACAACACACGGGCCGGTGGCTTCTGGAACAAAACGGCACCCTACCTCTTTATTCGAGGAGGCCTCCGCGGGGTCGCTGGGGTGAAGGGGTAGGCTCGAAGACTCTGCCCCCAGGGGAGGGGAACTGCCAGGAGACGGGGACTGGAACACAGCAAGGGAAGGACACAGTGAGAATCGGGGGTGGGGGGGGGGGTAAGGGAACACCCGGCCGGGGCGGGGGCCAGAGGACAAGGCCCCACAGAACCGAACAAACGCTTCCACAGTGAAAAACTTTCTCGCAGAGAAGCTACCAACAGTACATAAAAGGCCTGCATTTTTTGAGCTCTCTTTTATTTCTATTCATGTTTTTCATTTTAGAGGTGGGGAGGGGCAGAGGGAGAGACAGAATCTTACACAGACGCCACGCTCAGTGCAGAGCCTGATGCAGGGCTGGATCCCAAGACCCTGGGATCATGACCTGAGCCAAAATCAAAAGTCAGACACTCGACCGCCTGAGGCACCCAGGCGCCCCTTGAGCTCTTTTAGATTCCCACCATATTTTCCTGTTTCGTTTATGTTCATTTATTTTTGAGAGAGACAGACAGAGAGACAGAGCATGAGCAGGGAGGGGCAGAGAGAGAGGAGACACAGAATCCGAAGCAGGCTCCAGGTTCTGAGCGGCCAGCACAGAGCCCGACGCAGGGCTCGAACTCACAGATTGCGAGATCATGACCTGAGCCGAAGTCCGAAGCTTAACTGACTGAGCCACCCAGGCACCCCTTCCACCATGTTTTTAAAGGAAACTTTTATAGCTTTGCCATTTTGTTCCTCCTTGGGCCAAGTGTTTAAACATACCAAAAGGTGAATAGCAACCTTAGAACCCTAAACGAATAAAGCTAATGGGGATACACATGAGTCTGTGGTTTTTAAAATTCTGACAAAGACTTTGGATACTAATGGTCTTACAAAACCACCTGCCCAAGACTACCTGAATGGAAAAGGAAAAATGAAAGCAGGTATTTTTTAATTAAACATTTAAAAATGTTTATTTTTGAGATGGGGGGAGGAGCAAAGACACAATTCGAAGCAGGCTCCAGGCTCTGAGCTGTCAGCACAGAGCCTAATACGGGGCTGGAGCCCATGAACCATGAGATCATGACCTGAGCTGAAGTCAGAAGTTTACCCAACTGAGCCGCCCAGGTGCCCCCAAACAGGTGTTTTTACTTATTTTTCATTTTTTTTTTTTTTTTTACTTGAGAGTGAGAGAGAGCACATGTGAACGAGCAAGGGGCAGAGAGAGAGAGAAAGAAAGAATCCCAGGAGGGGGAGAGGGTGAGGGGGAGGGAGAGAGAAGCAGGACTCACCCAAAGCAGGGCTCGTATTTTACCCAAAGCGGGGCTCGTGTTCACCTGAAGTGGGGTTCAAACTCACCCAATGTGGGACTCGAACTCATGGACCGGGAGATCACGACCTGAGCCAAAGTCAGATGTTAACAAATGAGCCACTCAGGCACCCTGAACATGGCAGCTGGGACTGATGGCCAGAAACCACACCACCTGTATTTCTCTAGTCCAGATTTCAAGTATTTTTTTCGGATTTAATCCACAGGCCACTGAAAATTCAGAGAAATTTCAGCATCCAAACAATATGACCTTGGCTGCTCTTGAAACAGTTCAAAAATCCTTTATTAAATGATAGGTTTGAAAATAGGGGGTAGAAACATAGCTTCGGGGCATATGGTCCCCATCAGGTGTGTTACTGCCTCTGGTGGTGGCACAGGTAGGTCTTGCTGGACAGGGAACAGGAAGCCCCAGGTGAGGGCCCAACACAGCATGTGCTCCGTAAACACCTTCCCAATGAACAGCCAAAAAATCAAGCCAGCAGGCCGGAGGGTGGGACTAGTACGGGCGCTGGAAACCCTCCCCAGCCAGTACCCAGACATCTCTGTATGTGCTCCTGAAATCCTGACAGATGAAGGGCATCTTCAGGCAAGCCACAGGGATGCTGAAGAATGCTGCAGCCAAGGTCCTCTGACGGCAAGGATATACCCCGCTTCACCATTTGTTGAAGTCTGATAGAAAGCCTAAAACAGAACCCACGTGACCATCTGTTCTCTGAAGAAGCGTGGCCGTGTGAGGGGAGGTACGTCCCAGACAACGGAAGCAGGGTCAACCAGTGACAGCTGAATCTGTTTCTGATCTCTTGCAACTGGCCCCCTTGGGAAAACCGAGATAGAAACAGCGGCACAGGACCTCTGCATGGAAAAGGAGAATGTTCCACAAGATTGGTTGTGCTGAGTAGGGGAGGGGGTACATTAATACACAGTGGGACTTCGGGGCACCTGAGTGGCTCAGTCCGTTAAGCGTCCGACTTCGGCTCAGGTTATGATCTCGCGGTCCGTGGGTTTGAGCCCCGCGTCGGGCTCTGTGCTGACAGCCCAGAGCCTAGGGCCTGCTTTGGATTCTGTGTTTTCTTCTCTCAGCACCTCCCCTGCTCACTCACTCTCTCTCTCTCAAGAATAAACATTAAAATAAATAAGTAAGTAAATAAATAATGGGACTTCAATGAGCATTATGTGAAATCATAAAAAAAAAAAAAAATACATCTTTTCCAGAAAGTCTGGATTACAGGAAAACACAGGGGGCACCAAATGACCTGGACGATGATGTGGTGAAATGCAGTTTTATTCACGCTGAGACTATTCCTGCGAGGCCTGGATTTGATTTCCATGCCCACAGACCTGATTCCGGGCAGGGAAATGAGGACCAATGAGCTTCTTAATCATTCACAGGCAGAAATCAGCCACTGCCCAGTGAGGCCAAGAGTGTGGGCGCAGGGTAAGAGCAGACGTAAAGGACCCCCTAACTCCACAGCCCCTGGATGCAAGAACCGAGTCCTACATGCCTTAAAAAAATCCCACGCAGAAGTTTTTATTTGGTGTCCAAGAGAGCTGAGGGGTACTGGCTGAGGTTAGCTTAGTGTGGACCACTCAAAATTAATGTAGGAAAGTCCTCACGAGATTATAGGGCCTTTAAAGTTTCCCAGTTTTTCAGATTTGAAGAGCTTCCTTAGATATTTACATCTATGTTTTCCCCCAAGTAATTTCCTCTGTTGCAAAGATTTTAAGGGTCTGGTCCCTGGGAAGCTAGTACAGCTGGTTTTTCTTTAATTGCCTGGTTTGAGGGCTGTGTTACACCTTCACTTAAAAAAGAAAGAAAAGAAAAAAAAAATCTTCAAAAGAGCCCTTCGGTTCCTATTTCCTTATCTAACCATCTTCTCTCGAAAATCTTCTAAAGATGGATTCGTTGCAACACTGGGAACATGGGATCATCTCAGGATGATGTGAGAATGCAGGTTATCCAGACAGCAGGCTGGAATGTGGAAGAGGCAGGGCAGACCCCACAGTGAGGTGAAGTGACCAGCGCCCGGAGCCTGCTGGGGCACACGGGAGAGGAGGGACCCACACTGCCCTCATCAGGGACCACTTCCCCCCAGGGCACCACACTCTAGCCTTCTGCATGCAACTAAGCTCACTCACTTTTCCTTCCATTTGCATGTGCAGTTAATGACCTCCATCTAGAGAGTTCTCCCACGTTCTTTCCCACCGTCGATGCTGAATTTGAAAGTACCTATCTTGCTGAAGTTTTCTCAGACTCCACTCATGGTATACGGTTCTCCCCTGATGGCTTGGGTCAAGTTCTGTAATTATGTGTGTGTCTGCCCTCTCCCAAGAACTCTGGCAGGGATCTTATCTTAATCATCTCTGGAATCCAAGGGCCTGGCCGTGGGGCTCATCAACAGTAGGCATTCAGCAAACATTTGCTGAATAAGTGCCATCAGTGTCGTTTCCAGCTTTACCATATTCTCCAAGCTGCAGAAAGCAGTTCAACCACTGATCTCCTTCATTATTGTTTCCTGGCCGATGGGATGCCCCCTCCTTTTTTTAATGTTTATTTTTGAGAGAGAGAGAGAGAGAGAGAGAGAGACAGACAGACAAAGTGCTAGGGGGGAGGGGCAGGGACAGAGACACACACAGAATCCGAAGCAGGCTCCAGACTCCATGTGGTCAGCACAGAGCCCAACGCGGGGCTCAAACCCATGAACCACAAGATCATGACCTGAGTTAAAGTTGGACACCCAACCAACTGAGCCACCTAGGTGCCCTGAAGCCCTTTTCTGATAGCACTCCTGTGATCTTATGTGTGGAATGTTAAACTTGCATTTTGAATTAGAACTCTGACCTGAGCTCCAGCAAAGCTCTTCTGAAGCTACAAGCTGTCTGCAAACGAAAGGCCCCCCACCTGGTGGGAACCTACCACTCCCCACACCACTGCTGACAAAGTCAAGGTGGACAAGCACCTTCAGGGCTGGCGCAGCCCCCATGGAGCCTAAACAAAGGTGTTTAGTATTGACTTATCTCAAATGTCTGCTTTACAAGCCCTTTGCCCCCTCACTGCCAGCTTTGCTGTACTCTCAAAAGTAGAGAGGGGTGCCTGGGCGCCTTGGTTGAGTGTCCGACTTCAGCTCAGGTCATGATCTCACGGTTTGTGAGTTCGAGCCCTGTGTCGGACTCTGTGCTGACAGCTCAGAGCCTGGAGCCTGCTTCAGATTCTGTGTCTCCCTCTCCCTCTGCCCCTCCCCTGCTCACGCTCTGACTCTGTCTTTCAATAATAAATTAATGTTAAAAAATTTTTTTTTAAAAGTAGAGAGAAAACCAGAAACTAGATAACACTTTTTACTTTCAAAGAATGTACTGGAGGCAAAGTGTAACCAATAAAATATGATACAAAAAGTGAGTTATTATTATGTATTTCTCTGTCTGAAGTCTCATGCCTTCTGGGTCACTGACTCAACATTCCATTTTAAGTCAACGAGACCAAGGATGGGAAGCAAAGGTGGGTGTGAAAATTCACAAAGTGCCACACAGGGCGTCTATAAGGAGGCGTCTGTGATGTCCCAAGACAACTCAGTAACTCCCTGTTCTGGTTCACTGCAGGAGGTCTTAAGCTGCTTGTCTTCTACAGGTGGTGTTCTAGCACATTCTCCACAACCGCGGTCCGAATTTTACTACCACAGCTCTGGGGCTCCACAGAGCAGAGCTCTCAGCTCGAAGAGTCTGATTCCTCAGGGCCAGGGCAAGAGATGGATAGTCCCTTTGTTAGGCTTGAGACGGCCTCAGGATACAGAAGCATCCAGAGGGAAAGCCAGTCACTCATTTCATTTCCAATCAAACATCTCCCAGGAGCACACGCTGTACCTGCTGGCGGGAGAGGTGATATGTGCAGGGAAGCAAAGCAGGCAGAGAACTATTATTCATTTATTCCTTCAACAGGCATTTCTGTGCCTACCTCTGTTTTTGATACTGGCTTGCTAAACAAAGAGGAAAGAGACGCTGTGGTCCTGTCCTATATCCCTTTCCAGATGGGGGGGGGGGGGGCAGACGTGCGGAGGCAGAGCTGTGGCAGGGATATTCACCTGTACATGGGACGCGGGGCCGGGAGGGCGCAATTCTGCAGGAGGGGAGGGGTATACGTGCAACGCTTTAGGGGAAGGGGAGACTTCAGCTGAATCCTGAAAAGTGTGCAGTCTTCATGGGGCAGGATGGGATGGGGAGTGGAAGGAATGTTCTGGAAACAGGCAGGGAGGTCGAGCAGCTCTGCAGGAAAGTGGGAAATGAGCTGGCGGTCAAGGACAAGTCACTAGAGCCTCGCTGATGACAAGTAGCCAGCACCTACTCTCTGCCCAGAGGATGGGGTTTTCTTTGTGAGCCACTGGCCCATTGTCTTCAGCAGAGAAGGTCAATCTAGGCACTTAGTAACTGTTTCCTCAGTTGGACTGCAAACCCAAAGAACTGAGGGACCGAATTAACACTTTCTGCTCTTCCCTTCCCTTAATCCTTTCTCCCTTGACATATGCATGAAGAGAAGACTACGGCCTGGAAAAGCTGACTGGATGATAATGAGAACACCCCCTAAACTAAAGGGTCTGCTGGCTCTTTCCAAGTAGACAGTGTTCTTCTCAGAGAAGCCCGAGGACTGAGCACAAAGCAGCGATCTAGAGACATACAGAGAGCTGAAGAGACTTCTGGAGAGACTCCACTCACAAGATACACTAAGGTGAGTTCCACTGGGACCGTTCATTCATTTGTTGAACACGGAAATTCTGACAGTGTCTGAGGAGGCCCTGACCCCTGGCCTGCACCCAGGGAGCCCCTTGCTCAGCAGGGGAGACAGACGGACACACAAACGCAGGTTGTCCTCTGAAAGCAGTGGCCACTGGGTCCTCGAGGAGAACAAAAGTCACAGTAACACAAAAGCAGTCACCACTGAGCTGACCACCCACGACGTCACTGTCCACCTCGACCCCTCTCTCCGGCCCACGTCTCTGGCGGCTGGTCTCTGTTGGGACCATGTGGTGCTACAAGGCCACAAAGAAAACAAAACGGAAAGCCAGAAGCCTACAGGCGCGCTGCAGAGCAGAAGAGCGAGTACTTCTACGGTAAATAAAAAGCAGGATTTTAGAACGAAGCAACGGGCCCCGTTGGAGGACTGCTCCAACCAGCCACGGATAACTGGGAGAGTTGGTGGAGTAACACCAGCTCACGAGGCGGACGCTAACCTAGCAAGAAGGATGGGACCAGGGGTGCTTTGAAAAAGCATGACTGGAATATCAAATCCATTAAGGGAGGCCCTTGAGAAAACTGTAGCAGCCCTCACAGGTCTTTGCTGACACCGTCCTCTTTACGACTAGAAGGATCCCTTCGGATCACGCTGCAGACGTCACCATGTGAACTGAAGAAGGGTTCTACTGCATACATTCGATGGCTTTTTTTTTTTTTTTAAGTTACAACTCCTCAAATCAATACTTCTCCTTTGTTTTAAGAATTCACAGGTAGGTGAGGGGCGCCTGGGCGGTTCAGTTGGTTGAGCATCTGACTTCGGCTCAGGTCATGATCTCGAGGTTGATGAGTTTGAGCCTCGCCTCAGGCTCTGTGCTCACAGCTCGGAGCCTGGAGCCTGCTTCGGATTCTGTGTCTCCCTCTCTCTCTGCCCCTCCCCCACTCATGCTCTGTCTCTGTCTCAAAAATAAATATAAAACATTAAAAAAATTTTTTAAAGAATTCACAGGTAGGTGAAATTATAACCTACATGTTATTAGTCAAAAGATAAAACAACTAAACTTCTGTTTATAATTTTTAGTATTGTTTCTCAAGATCAGGTTCTAACTAAATCCCCTCTTGCCTCCCCCCATACTTTGAAATTTTGGTCCTCCTTTTTGTTTTATGTTTATTTATTTACTTTGAGAGGGAGTCAGAATGCACGAGTAGAGGAGGGAGGCCTGTTGGTTGGTGGAAATAAAAAATTCCTAAGACACAGGATCTCGTCTTCATATTCAACACGATCTGGCTTTCCAATATTAGGGTCTGTTTCCAAAAGCACAATGTGAATCTAGGGAACATAAGGTCCATTTGTCCTTGGAAAGAGGCTGGGATAAAGAACAAAGAAGAAGGCTGGCATGTTTTAATTTTATAATGTGGCAGAACAAGTAAAGCTCTGGAGGTTTCAAGATAGCAAGACAGCAGAAGGCTCCAGCCGCAGGAGCAGGCAGACCAGCATCTGAATCCCGCTCTCCCACTCACTGCTCTGACTCGGCGCCCTTACTCATCCTTCTCTGATCCTCCTGAGAATTGAGGACAACGGTTACTACCCACCTCCTGGGGCAGACATGAGGATTCATCGGCGACCACGTACACAGGGCACCAGCTCAGGGCCTGTGTATGCACAAGGCACACAACCAACGTCTGACGAGTCTTTTAAGATTCCAGCAGCAACGACAATCACTTCCCCCCAAGGGGGAGTGTTCACCAGGATAACACGTACCCATGGAGATGCTTTCCTCGTCTCCCTCTTCTTGTTTCCTTCCTTATTAAACTTTTACACATGGATAAAATTAAAAATCACGTAGAAGGCTCTCTAAAATCATACTACAATAGACTCTAAATTAATTTATAGGCCCCCAGACTCCTACTGGTATCTTGGTGAGAACCGCACATTGCCGGCTACGGCTGGGGGTATATACAACAACCGTGTGTGATTTCTGGCATGCCCGCTGTCTCCCAGTCCAGACAGCATCTTGCAACGCGAGGGTTGAGGGTGATGCTATCATGGCGAGGGAGTTACAAAAAAAAAAAGAATCAGGTGCATATGCAGGCGTTAATTTACAACAAAGCCACCCCAAGACCTACCGAGATACCCTTCTGTGAGGACCTTGGTGAAAGACTCCGGCTGGCTCTAGCCAACCTTGACCAGTCCCAGTACACGTTGGTCATTTCTTCCAAGGAAACTCAGTGACAAAAATTCCACGTTGACAAAAGGTAGGAGAAAATAATCCTTCAAAAATGACACAGTTTGGGGCGCCTGGGTGGCGCAGTCGGTTAAGCCTCCGACTTCAGCCAGGTCACGATCTCGCGGTCCGTGAGTTCGAGCCCCGCGTCAGGCTCTGGGCCGATGGCTCGGAGCCTGGAGCCTGTTTCCGATTCTGTGTCTCCCTCTCTCTCTGCCCCTCCCCCGTTCATGCTCTGTCTCTCTCTGTCCCAAAAATAAATAAAAAAAAAAAACGTTGAAAAAAAAAAATTAAAAAAAAAAAAAAACAAAAATGACACAGTTTTACCAAATGTGTGACTGGGTTATTTAGTAATTTCACCTGTGTAGAGTGAGACGCAGCACCTGAGAAATAAATTTTTTTGTATTTTTATTTTTTTAACATTTATTCTTTTTGAGAGAGAGAGACACGAGTATGAGTGGGGGAAGGGCACAGAGACATAGAGACACAGAATCTGAAGCAGGCTCCAGGCTCTGAGCTGTCAGCATAGAGCCCGACGCAGGGCTCGAACCCATGGACTGTGAGATCATGACCTGAGCTGAAGTTGGACGCTCAACTGACTGAGCCACCCAGGCACCCCTAGTTTTTTTTTTTAAAGTCACCAAGCAACCCACATACCCCATGAGGCCCAAGCACCAAGTGCTCATGGACCTTCTTCACTAGTGCTATGAACTGTGTCCCCCTCAAATCAGATGTTGAGACCCTAGCACCCAGTGGGGTAGTATGAGGAGACGGGGCCTTTGTGAGGTAATTAGGTCACAGGGATGGAGCTCTCATAATGGGATTAGTGCCCGTACAAGAAGAGACACAAAAGAGCCTCCTTCCTGTCTCTGCTCTCCACGGTGCGAGAACACAGCAAGAATGTGGCCGTCTGCAAATAAGGAAGGGGGTCTAAACCAGTAGCTGACCATGCAAGCACCCTGATTTCAGACTTCCCAGGTTCTAGAACTGTGCGAAGTAAATACGTTTGGTTTTTTTTAATATGTTTGAGAGAGAGAGAGAGAGAGAGAGAGAGAGAGAACGTGTGCACGAGGCAGGGGAGGGGCAGAGAGAGAGAGGGAGAGAGAGAATCCCAAGCAGGCTCTGTGCTGTCCAGGCAGAGCCCAATGTGGGGCTTGATATCACGAGAACCGGGAGATCATGACCTGAGCAGAAATCAAGAGTTGGATACCTAACCGACTGAGCCACCCAGGTGCCCCAATTTCTGTTGTTGAAGTCACCCAGTCTGCGGTGTCTTTCTTACACAGCAGCCCAGACTGACTAAGACAACCAGACACCTTTCACTAAGTACCTGTTGACTCCCACTTTAAAATACAACTTTAGGGGCACCTGGGTGGCTCAGTCGGTTAAGCGTCCAACTTGGGCTCAGGTCATGATCTCACAGCTCGTGAGTTCGAGCCCCGTGGCGGGCTCTGTGCTGACAGCTCAGAGCCTGGAGCCTGTTTCAGATTCTGTGTGTGTCCTTCTCTCTCTGCCCCTCCCCCACTCGTGTTTTGTCTTTCTCCCAAAAACAAATAAACAATAACCATTTTTTTTTTAATACAATTTTAACAAGCTCTGAGCAATCACGCCCCAATTTAAAAACTTCCGCGGTTCCTGCTTGTGTAGACAATAAATCCAAGACTCCACCCCGGCACTTCAGGCACTCCAAGGTTTGGCCTTAGTTTCTTCACCACTTTTCCCCCTTCCGGTTATTATTCTCTACCATCAAGCCAAACTGAGCTATTTCCTGCTTCCTGTATATAACCTGAGGGTTTTTGTGCACTGCCCTTGTCCATGTTCTTGTCTCAACTGCACATGTCCATGAGCCTCCAAAGCCTCATTTCCAGTGTTACTTCTTTAGTGAAATCTTTCCTATTCTCTTCGGTGAGTGGGAGCCCTCTCCCATGAGAATTGCTGATGTTTCACTAGTGCTGTTCTTTTTTTTTTTTTTTTTTAACGTTTATTTATTTTTGAAACAGAGAGAGACACAGCACGAACAGGGGAGGGTCAGAGAGAGAGGGAGACACAGAATCAGAAACAGGCTCCAGGCTCCGAGCTGTCAGCACAGAGCCCGACGCGGGGCTCGAACTCACGGATCGCGAGATCATGACCTGAGCCGAAGTCGGACACGTGACCGACTGAGCCACCCAGGCGCCCCTCACTAGTGCTGTTCTTATATACGTCACTTTTTCCTTTATGTTTTATTGAAATACTATAGAATAGTTTAATTACAATGCTTTAATAAGCACTATGAGGGCAGGATGTGATTTATTTTGAGGGAGAGAGAGAGAATGACCACGTATGTGACGTGAGCAGGGGAGGAGCATACAGAAAGGAAGAGAGAATCTTAAGCAGACTTCACGCCAGCACAGAGCCTGACTCAGAGTTCAATCTCACAACCGTGAACCGAGGTCACGAGCTCGGATGCTTAACCAGCTAAGGAACCCAGCATGTGATTATTTAACGTTTACAAGGTTCTCCATAAAATATACAACAGGAGCCTGATAAATATGTCGAACACAGGGAAGCACGCACAGACATCGATCCTTTTGTACCGGAGGACAAAGAAGACACAAAATACGTTGATGCACAGAGTTGGTCCTGAACCCACGTAGCACTGCACTTACGTGCTCACACAGTATCAGTACCCAAGTGCAGATCAGGGTTCTGTTTACTGATCCTTGATCACGGTCTCTTTGCTTGTCCGACACTGTTTGCAAATCACACGTCCTCATGTGACGAGTATTGTGGATACGACAAGAACTCTCAAAGGTAGCATTTCAAACAGACCATAATCAAGCACTCGGTCATTCAATTCCTCACCAGGCTGACCACTCCGGTTCTATATGGGATTTCAAAGGCGTGGTTGCCTGTGGCAGGTGATGGGACGTAACCTTCTGCTCCAGGGACTGTGTGGGGCTTCGAGAGTTCCGGCATCCCCGGAGAGCTTTTTTTGCTGCGCATCTTGGTTGACCCAGCTTTATCCCCTTTCTCAAATAAACGCACATTGTTTTCCTCACTGATTTAAGTTGTTTTAAATTCGCCCTGCTCCATGTTAGAGTTATAAAAAAAGAAACAAATATATGATTAGGTTTCTCTTGCTCCAAGACATGTTTGTGCTTTTGAAAATTGAAACCGGTTAAGAAATCCGTAATTACTCACTCTCAATTCAAACTATATTATCAATGCACATTTCTGTTTCCTTAATGTGGTGAAGTAGGAAAGTTAGCACAGGCATTGTAGGGGCATAATTATGTCATTAAAATGATAATAGCCTGGGCCTAATGAAGTGTTTTATATACACATTTATAATGGATTCAATTAATACCAATGGAACATTTTGAGATAACTGTCGGTTAAAATATTCTAACCATTTTTATTCTCTCTTTTCCCACGGGGGGGGGGGCGGGGGGGGAGGGGCAGGGCGCGTGCTCCCAAGCCCTGGACCACCTTGGACCTCAGAGACAGCCTTGCAATGCAGGTGTCTCCTCAAAGAGAGGCATTCTCACTGTCAGCAAGCAATTCATTTTATTACCATCAAAAGGGCCTTAAGCTTCTGAAGCCACCGTCTCAAAGGCCAAAAAAAAAAAAAAAAAAAAAAGGCCGAATTAACTATTAACCAGTGTCATTATTTTAAGTTGAGGTAACTTACCAGCTGATAAAGCCCATCCGGAAATACAGGTTATCTTTTACCCTTTGAAAGGGCCTCACTCTAGGTGTTCGAAATGCATTACAATTTGTGATGGACAAGTGAGGCAGCCAACCTCTCATTTCCCCATCAGGGGCCTGCACTTTCCTTCCCAGGCCTCCAGACCTGAGTTCCGTAAGAGGAAAAACCAAAGTCACTTGTAGTTTACGTTAAGCGATGCAGCCAAGAGCACGTTATTTGCCGTAATAACACATCACCTACCAAGGACAGCCGCCATCTCTGGAAGGCTTACTATGTGCCGGGCCCTGTTCAGGGTACGTTAGGCCCATCACCTTGTCTAGCAAAGCAGTTCCTAATGCGTAAGACACCAAGCTCACTCATCGTCGTTAGCATCGTGAAAGCAAAAGACACAACACAGAGAACAGAAGGGGAGGCCACGGGACCCACAGTCACTCTTTTATTAGAACACAATGCTGCCGGGGAGGAAGCAAAGAGCCCAGCTTCTACGTGATCAAACGGCCTCCTCTCTCTACGGGTCGTCCTGACCTTCCAAGCAACAGGTGGACCCGGCTGCATTTCCCACCCACCCTGGAGAATGCCCACTCTCCTGCTCTGTTCCTATACCCTGAGCACGGAGGGAAGCGCAGAGAATTTACAATCTCACAGCACGAGGGTTAGAACGCCGAGGGCGACGAGGCAAACATCATTCTGAAGCCCTGGGATCCACCTACCTCTTCATCGTGACACTCGAACTGGTACATCCAAAAATTCTCCATCTCTCCAGGTGCTATCTGGGCAGCAGGGCGAGCTCTGGTGCCTCTACTTGTGAGCTGAGGCTAACTCCTGACCTCAGTGCCCGTCTGGTGGACTGTTTCCAGGGTGTTAGATGCCCAAGTCGATAATGCAACTTGTAACAGGAGATGTGACCACCTCCCAGGGTGTCCGGCTCATCGGCATTAACCCCTGGGCGCCCGAAAGGCCCCCGGCAGTCGTATGTCACTGGTCGCGCGCCATCACCTGACGTCTGTGAGAAGGGGCCGGCCTACCCCTTCTGGCAGTGACGCCTACTATTTCTGGGGAAAATAAACTCGGATCTGAGGTGCAACCAGAAACTTTCACACACTCTAAACTCTGCTACGTTTATAGAACCTGTGAAAAAGCACGCAGCTCATGTGTAAAGGAGGGGTGGAAGGTGGGAAACGGGGGCCCTCTCGGTGCCTGCATCAGAATGCACCTGGGCACACGGTGCCATGCAGGGCCCCTGCCTCTGCAGGCCAGGACACTGAATGTAGACTCACCACCCCGTACATTTGCTGCGTGCCCCCAACATCCTTGCACTGCACCCCGAGTAAGGGGGATGTGGCAGGCGAGCCCTACAAACACACCAAAGAAAGCTGTCCCCAGGGCCAGCATGATTTGACCCAAATCAACAGGTAATCTCAAGTCAGGCTCAAGAGCTGGGCCATGTCCACTGGCCCTCGGCAGAGGAGAGGAAGGTCAAGACAAATGCAGGTGGAAAAACGAACTGGAGGAAGCTTGTGGAAACAGGTGGCCAGGGTGGTTCCGAGGGCTGAAGATGGGACACAGACCTCCCAGTGCCAATCTACCTCGTAACAAGCCATGGCAACGGGGAAGGACACGGGTGCAAGAAAGAAGGAGGGCCCGGAGCACCGGCGAGACTCAGCCTTAATGCTGGCTTCAGCCTTTCTTCTCACCAAGCCCTTTATCACACATGCTGACAGGTCTTCCTCTGCGTCTACTTGCTTAGTGAGCTGTGATAGGGTCAAAAGGTAGAAAAAAGAGAAGCCAAGGACCTGAACAGTTCACAGCTGCAAAATCCACCCATGCTATGGCTTCCTGTGCTGTGGCCAACTCTGCAGGCCAGAGTTGGAAACAGGATGTCCTTCTCTCTCCCTCTTGCCATGTTTCTGGCCATGCCTGCTGGCAGTCGGACTGCACCTACTATAATCCAGGTCAGTGTGAAGCAATTCCTATAGCTGTCGGTCCCCATTCAAGAAAGCCCCTTTCAAAATGGCGAGCAGTGCAGGAGCCCATTTACAGCACTGGGCATCTCTCAAATGCTTTCTTCTTTCCATTCACTAGTTAAAAGACAGAAAATCTCAGGGTGTTGATTCTCAAGTGTCCAGATTGAACACTCCCCACCTGTGGACTCTCCCGAACTCATGGGAGAAGCCATTTCCCCCACTATCATCCTTCAACATTGCTTTGGTTTGGATTCGTGAACCACTGAGGGCAGGCTGAAGCCATTACAATCTTCACTGCTGCTATGGAAAGCTTATAGTATGTTCACTTATTAACCAGAGAACCACCATAATCAGACAAACTATGAAGAAAACCACTAGGCCTTCGGCACAGTTACAGAAAATGTCTACACCTAGTGTCCTGTTGGCACACAGAATTCAGAATTCTTTCCCTGGCTCTCTTATTTTCATTCTTTCCTTCCTTTAATGTTCAATCAGCACCTGAAACCTACTTGAATTATTCACCACTGCCTTCTCCATACTTCATCAATAATAAATAAAACCTGTGATGGAAAACGACCTGCAGCAAGGGGCTGGTTGAGACGGGAGCATAAAGAATCAATCCACACTCCACACCTGAGGGAGAAGTCCGGGCAACAAGAAGAGAGCCAGCCTCAAGGGCTGTTCCCTCCTGCATGGATCTCTTAGTCCAACGAGACCTTCGACTCTGTGCCTCTCAGCCTCTTCTGCATCATGGTATACGGAAGTGATAAATTCATACAACACACTGGGTCCAGAGCCTGGATGATGCTTCCAGGGTGGAATGCAACATGCCCAATGGCCCAGGTCACCCCCAACCCCAAAGTTCAGTGGGGATCATGAGGACACTGATCAAAAAGCTCTGCCCTGGAGCGCCTGGGTGGCTCAGTCAGTTGAGCATCTGACTTGGGCTCAGGTCATGATCTCACGGTTTGTGGGTTCGAGCCCCATGTCAGGCTCTGTGCTGACAGCTTGGAGCCTGCTTTGGATTCTGTGCCTCCCTCTCTCTCTGCCCGTCCCCTGTTCACACGCTAAGATAGACACTGGAAAAAAATATTAAAAAAAAACCACTCCAACTTATGAAGGAGTCTTTATAGCAAATTCCTTTGACACTGGCAGACCCTTGAGAATAAAGAGAAAATCCTCTCCTCGTGAAGAATCCTTCAGGACAATCCCTCCTGTGCCCCACGCCCATCGGCTGTCCTGAGTCCCAGCTCCTCCGACGTGGCTGCCCCGCTCCCGTCTGTGCTGGCCCACGCGCCCAGGCTGCTTCACGCCTTGTTGGCCGCTTCCGGATCAGCAGATCCCCCTCTTCTCAGCCAGACAACGAAACAGATACAGCCTCAGAGGTGGGAGAGGCCAACAAGGTCAGCTGGGGGTGGACAAGCCATGCTGTGTCCTCGGGTTTTAAGTCCACCATTCCTTTGCTGGCATGTGACAGACACGAAATGTGGTAGGCAGACTTCGCAAATGGCCCCGTGAGCCCCATCCCCGGGTGTCCAGACACTGTGTGATCCCCTCCTTAGGGAGGGAGTGTGGGCTACTGACTTAGCCTAAGCAATAAAATACAGCATAGGTGATGGGCTGTCACTCTCTGAGTGCATTACAACAGGCTGTGACATCTACCTTGCTATCAGCCTCTAAGGCCTTCTCACCTTGCTTGCTTTATCAAGTAAGTTGCCCTACAGGAGAGTGCCCGTGGGGCACCGAGGATGCCTCCGGCTGGCAGTCAGGTGGGAACTGAGGCCTGGAGTCCAATAGCACCCTTGAGGAGCTGAATCCTGCCAAGAAGCAAATGACCTCGGGAATAGGTCTCTCCCCAGTAGAGCCTGAAGGCTACCGCAGGCCGGGAACACTTGACTGCAGCCTCTGAGAGACCCTAAAGGAGAGGACCAGCCAAGCCAGGCCAGATTCCTGACCGCAGACGCTGTGAGATGACCACTGTGGTTTGTTTTAGGTCAGTGTTCTGGGGCAATTTGTTACTGAGCGGGAGATAGCTGAGACACTTACTTAAGGCTTCAGATGAAAGCATCGTGAACAGAGGAGGCCTGGAGGGGTCTGGCTGAGGGCGCACGGAAGGACTAGCCTAGAGTGGCTCGTAAACTCTGCACAGGCAGGGTCTGTGTCTATTCCAGGCAGAGCCTGTGTCTCAGTTGCTGCTATATCCCCGGTGTCTTGCACAGTGCCTGACCCATAGGAGCAACTTGAAGATATTTACTGAACGAGCTGATGAGAAATTGTGAGACAGACTTTGATCTGTGACCTGGGCCAGTAACCGAAACTCATTCTGGTTCACCAACAAAATGAAGCAGAAGAGCGTAGCTGTGAGGCCAGGCCCCGTTTCTTATTCACAGACGACACCCTGTGTATAGCTGGTGCTTAATGAAACCCGAAAGTGTTAGCAGGGGAACAAGTGTAACAACTCAACCCAATCACTGTATGGTACTTGGCACGGCAGAGGTTTAGGAACATTTGTTCCTTTCACATCACTCACTTCAGGAAGGCTTCCTGTCGGGGAGGTCTGCTTGGTGAAATACACTGGGGCCCATCTTTGCTCTCCTGGTAGATCCTTTGTTCTAAGGTTATTCCTCTGGATAATCTTCTGGGATGTTGACCTAGAGGGTCTGCCAAGCAACCCCCCCCCCCCCACTTTTTGTGAACATAAAAAAAGAACAAAGTTGGCTTTAATGGTCCATGCTGGGATGTACACTCTTCCACGGCAGGCCAGGAGGACACTCTGAGATGAGGAGGCTTACAGTCTAGTCCTTTCCAGAACACAAACGGGAACAGAATAGAGCTAACTATTTCAGTGCAATGTTCCCCTCCCCCTCTCCCCATCACCACTCCCTCCCTCACATGCCAAGAATACACTTCTTCCAGCCAGGGATTGATCCACTTGGGGGAAACCAAGGCCCTCAGTGAACATCTATCCATCCTAAAGCCTGTCTACTTGACTTGAGATCCTATCTCAACTCCATCCCTTGCTATTCAGATCCTGGAAAAACTACAGCTGGCTGGAACTCCCTGAGGAGGTGTGGACTGGCGAGGGGCAACCTCTCAGTTCAAAATACCTTAACAGGAACCCTTCACAAAAACAGACTCCTTCAGCAGCGGAACAATTGTTTCCTTTGCCCTTGTATGCTTGAGAATACAACTGGAAGGTCAACAGAAGATGCTGTTAACAAGTCTTAATGAATTAGCATGTGCACTTGACCTTGGTCAATAGTTTCCTAGCAACAGTCAAAAAAAAAAAAAAAATCCACCAAGGCTGATGCTGATTTCAAGGCAGGGGGAGAAGAAGAGAGGACAAGGAGGAGGTGACTCAAGGCATCCAAGGCTGAGAGGAAGCCAGGGCACCTCTCCACCCTCATTCGTTGTCTTTCTCAAAACTAAAGAAAAAAAAAGTGGGTGCAAAAGCGCACATGATCAGGGCAGGTGTTAACATCGAGCCCTCACTTTCCAGGATTTGGGCATTATTCCCTTCTTGGCTGGCTTCTAAGAAGTGTTAGTGTTCAAATGTCCTCCTGCCTCAACAGACTTTCTCCAACCAGCCTCTCGAATGGAGGACGCCCATAAAAGGCAAATGTTACCTGAACAGGGTGGTCTATGTTGCCATTAGCACTAATTAGCGGCCCAGTGTGACTTAATCGGACAGCCCTGGAAGACAAGGCTGACCATACGGTGCTGCTGCAGGCGGAAAGGGGGACCTCGGGTCACTGTGGTGCCTCACCAGGGTGGGCAGCACAGCGAGCTCATGCGGGCTCCGAGCGCTGCGGGGAAGCAAAGGGAAACACCAGCACAGAGAAGGTAAAGAAGGGGTGCTATGGGCGACTCCCTCTAATTCACAATTTGCCAATGGCCCACCCTAAATGTTTCGTGAGCTCCGACCTACGAAGGCAACGAACGCACTACACCTGTGCTTCTCAAGTCACATTTCCGCAGGGGACTCCGTGTCTGGGAAATCCCCTTCTCTCACGGGTCACCCTGGGGAATAAATCTAACTCATTTTACTGACGAGGAAACTAGCTTGAGGAAGAGAGCAGCTGAACGTAACCGCAGCAGATCCACTGCAGGGCCAAGATTTACACATAGCGAATACTCAGTGGGCGTCCACTTTGGGTGACGTGCTCTGATACAAGACGAGGAAAGGACGCTGTGCCTTCAGCTGACTGACAGTGAGTCAAAGAGGCAACAGGCTCATCCTTTACGAGACAGGAGAAAATAAGGTCATAAAGGATTAAGTGTTAGACTGTAGTCCACAGTTTAAGTTGGTGGTTACCAATTCTGAGCGGGCCTGACAAATACTGATCCCAACACCCAACATCCTGATTCTAATCAGGAAGCTTGGAATCTTGGGAATCATTTTTAGAGAGTGGGGCCTTGGTGCAATTGAATGGGACTGTGGTGTGGACAGAAGTGAGAGCCTGTAAGATGTGCGGCATGGGAGCAAGTTTGGGTAAACAGAAGTAAATTTGGAATTCATAAGTACAAAGCCAACGAGTGAGGTGAGTCCAGGTGCTGGGGGATGGGAATCCTTACACACCGAAGGAGCCATGTGGTCTCGATCCAGTGGGGTCTGTCTAGTCATGCCTGGAATTTACACTAAGAAATTAGTTCCTGGGGGATCTCTTTGTCTTTGCCCAAGACAAAGGGAATCAGATATCCAGGGTGATTTGCCCTCTAAAGCTCTGTGAAATGCGTCAAAGACTGACTGGTAGGCTGAGGCCCCTGGGTCACATAACCCAGATATATTCAGCTATTGTGTCTAGAAAACTGAGGCCAAAATGTCCAGCCCAACTCTGAATTTTCTTCGATCCATTACTCTTCTTTAAAAAAAATAATTTTTTTTAACGTTTAGTTTTGAGAGACAGAGACAGACCACGAGTGGGGGAGGGGCAGGGAGAGAGGGAGACAGAATCTGAAACAGGCTCCGGGCTCTGAGCTGTCAGCACAGAGCCCAACATGGGTCTCGAACCCACAAACCATGAGATCACGACCTGAGCCGAAGTCGGACGCTTAACCAACTCAGCCATCCAGGCACCGCACCCCCCCCCCCAAATTCATTACTATTCTTATTAAGTTTTTGGTGTCCCGCTGGCATGGCCTGACCCACTGAAGAAATCAGTTAGGCACACCAAGCACACAGTTGAGTGCCTGTTATCCCAACACCCTCTCTATGGCTATTCTCAAGAAAGTGGCCACTGAAAACTGTCTCAAAGCTAGTGGGTTGAGGGACCGCATTCTGTATTGAGAACATGCTTCCAGTTAGCCTGTTAGTTAGTAACAGGCTAGTTAGTTAGCCTAACTAGTTAGTTAGCCTAACTAGTTAGTTAGCCTAACTAACTAGTTAGCTAGTTAGTAACAGTTAGTTAGTTAGTAATGGGAGTGGGTCTCATTTGGAAGATGATCATGTCTATAGATAAATCACATTTCATAATTCCCCAAGACTACAGGGCCCAGGTTTAATTGGGTTACCACTGAATTCAATTACCCATGATATATCTGTTCCTCTCCCTGCACCCTCCCTTCCTCCCCTCTATAGCCCCGATCCGCTTATCAGAAAATATTGAGAGCGCACAGTCGGGGGAGCTAACAATTTTTCTAAAGACCCTTGTGAAGTTTCCTGAGCTCCAATTGATTAAGCGATCGGGTCAGACATACAAACTGTGGCCCTGTGTGCTGAATTTCTATCTGGAAAGTGATGACAGATTTCTCTCTGGCTAAATCATCCCTTTGCTTCCTGGGGGCTCTCCCCATATTCCACACCACAGTGTCACACAGGCACTGGCTAGTGAGACGATCCATTAAGAAGCTGAGAAAGATTCCTCCTGGGAACGGGGTCGAGAGAAGAGGAAAGATTAGAGTCTGGGAGTTAAAAAAAAAAAAAATCAATCTTCCCATCACTTCATTTCATTCCACACAGCACAAAGTCCAATTGGAGACCTTGCCTTCTGCTGTGCAGATCGGGCAAGAGGTTTGCCCCAGTGATTCCAACGCGGCAATGGTCTGAGGTCAGTGGGGAGACACCTGTTCAGCCCTGTAAACAGGGCCTCTCTGGGGCAGGTGGAATTCTAAAGGTGAGTTAAATAATCAGAGACGATGCTTCAAATCCAGGGGGAGAGAGCAAAAGCACAGACTCTCCCACTCCCTTTTGTTTTTTCATGACTGAAATTAATTATTTGCACTCTGAAAGGGATTTCAAGGTCAAGCCTTTTCATTTTGAAGTCTGTAACAGTAAGATCTTCACCTCTCTCAAAAAAAATGACCCCGGTCAGTTCAGGTCCTCACAGTTCATGGAAAAATGACTCCCTTTTTTGTTACTGACAACTAAGTTCTGTTACTTCGAACATTACTCCCCACTGGCAGGGATAGGACAATCTGCTGCTGGTCCTAAGTTGCAGAATGGGTTGCAAATGTACCCTGGTAAAGGAAGGTATCTCGAACACATTTCATTTTCAAGGTAAAAAGCATTAACCTAGGGGCGCCTGGGTGGCTCAGTCGGTTAAGCGCCTGACTCTTGATTTTGGCTCAGGTTATGATCTCATGGTTCCTGGGATTGAGCCCCACATCGGGCTCTGTGCTGACAATGAGGAGCCTTCTTGGGATTCTCTCTCTCCCTCTCTCTCTGCCCCTCCTCTACTTGTGCTCTCTCTCCAAATAAAAAAAACCACGAACCTAAATAAGTATACAAATCTGAGGAATCAGCGCATCCACATTTGACCTCAGCCGGCGCTGTTCCCACTGTGGTAAGTAGTATCCCTGCTTCACGTCCTCCCATCCATGCTCCGTGGTTTCCAGACTCAATGCCCGTTACCCAGCCCACAGCTCCTGAACTCTTCAAACTTTTCACTGTCAAGGTGCAAATCCACTTCCCAATTAGTGTTCTTCAACCCTCCGCCTTGACCTACTTTTCCTTCTCTACTCTTCTGTGTGTGGAGGTGAGCCAAATGGAAGTGTGCATGCTTCACACACACACAGAACCTTACATGTGTCTCACCATATGACACAGTGACCATACGACACATTTTCTATAAATCATGCACATAATAGAGATGTTGGCTCTTCTCTCTTTTGTCAAGAAAATGGACAGTATCATTGAGATGATGCTGTACATGAATGATCTCTGAGGGATTCTACTCTTTTATATTTAAAAAAATTTTTTTTAAATGTTTATTTTTGAGAGAGAGACAGAGCATGAGTAGGGGAGGAGCAGAGACAGAGGGAGACACAGAATCCAAAGCAGGTTCCAGGCTTCGAGCTGTCAGCACAGAGCCCGACGCAGGGCTCGAACTCACGAACCCTGAGATCATGACCTGAGCTGAAGTCGGACGCTTAACCTACCAAGCCACCCAGGCACCCCTACTCTTTTATGTTTTTCATTTAAGGCAAAGAAATGGGTGAATATAGTTTGAAAAGTCAGGCTTTTGGCAAACACCATCATCCCTTTCCCCATTTTTCCTCCCTCCATGGCCTCATTGCCCAGTCTTTCAGCATTCCTTCTGGGATCTTCCACACTCGTGCTGCCTCACCTCAACTTTTCAATTTTAGCCATTATTTCTTGGCATCTATAAAAGACCAGGATTTACCTCTTTTACACTATACCTTCCCTCATCCTCGTCATGTCATGATTTCCGGCGAATCAATGTTCAGTGTTTATACTCTGAAGACTACACCTATGCTCCTCCCTGCTGAGACACACGCGGTGTATTATTGCATTTCTTGCCTGTGTAACAATTGTTTTTCGCGCAAATAACTGCACTTTTTCCATTTGCTTCATTTTCTGTGTACTCATCAATAATTTATGCCAAACTCTGCTAAAACAATCGAAGATTCCTCTTGGTACAAATATATTAGGAAATCTCTCACTTCCAGACTTTCTGGAAACCCTCCAGGTTCTGGCCCACACTGCGCTGGCTTATGCCCTGTCCCTCTACACAGCTGTCATCTGGGATCTCCTTCTCCATCACCCAGGGGAGCCCCTCTGTTTCTTTCCTGTGTGGGACCTCATTCCCCCAAGCTCTTTTTTTTTTTTTAAGTTTATTTGTTTTGAGAAAGAGAGAGAGGGACAGAGTGAGTGCAAGTGGGGGAGGGGCAGAGAGAGGGAGACAGAGAGACAGAATCCTAAGCAGGCTCCACACTGTTAGTACAGAGTCTGACGTGGGGCTCGAACTCACGAATGGTGAGATCATGACCTGAGCCAAAGTGGGATGCTTAACCTACTGAGCAACCCAGGCACCCCATATTCTTTCTTGAATTATGCTCCCTTCTCGGGGAGCAATCCTCTAGTAGCCTCCTGAGCAAAGGTACATGGGATGTAAATTTCCTGGGACCCCGCGTATCTGAAAACATGTTGATTCCACCTTCACACTCAACTGGAAATTAGGGTGTGTAGGCCTGCCAGTTTCCAGCATTGCTTTTGAGAAGATCAATACCATTTTGAGGGTGATCAAAGGACGGTGATTCCTGACCATTTGGGACCTGTTGTAACTTCTTGGCAAGCCCGCAGGATCCTCTCTTCCTCCTGTCTGTTCTGAAATTTCTGTGCCCCCTGCCTTTTTTTATTTTTACATCACTGTTCTAGGTACCCAGGGCAATCTTTTTGCCGGCAGTTCTCAACATCTTTTGTTTCACAATTTCTCCATTTTATCTATGTTCTTACTTACTTTCCATTCCTTTTGCCTTCATTGTTCTACTTTCTGGATGATTCCCTCAACTTTGTCCTCCTCCTACTGAAAGATTTAAAAAATTTTTAATTTCTGCTATCATATTTGCTAGTCAAAAAATTGGGGGGAGGAATTTTTTTTAAAGATGGCATCCTATTCTTTTTTTTTTTTTAATGTTTATTTATTTTTGGGAGAGAATGCGAGTGTGTTAGAGGCAGAGAGAGAGGGAGACACAGAATCCAAAACAGACTCCAGGCTCTGAGCTGTCAGCACAGAGCCCGACATGGGGCTCGAACTCACAAGCTGTGACGTCATGACCTGAGCCGAAGTTGGACGCTCAACGGACCTAGCTGCCCAGGTGCCCTATTCTAATTCGATGCCTCCCTTATTTTCTCCTTTCTGAGGATACTAATAAGTATCTTACGGTTTTCTCTTGCTCAGCACACTGCTTTTATTTCTTCAAGTTCCTTTCTCCGTTTGCTTTTTTGTGTCTTTGTCTTTCATGTTATAGATGTTCTTCAGATGTTTGGTGATCCTTGGGCGTGCACTCATTTAACAACAGTGGGTCCCCAAAAAGCCCACTGGAAGATTCATGAGAGGCAGGAAACTTCACTGCAGTGAGATCAGGCGGGGACCCAGGTGTTCTGTCGGGAAAGCCCCAAACATGAGTATCTGTAGTTATTTGCTCTTGGGCCTGTCTCCTCCGGGGGGGGGGGGGGGGGGGGGGAGGGGGGTGCAGAGGAAGGGAATACTCTAACCTCCTGCAAGGGGCCAGGGGCTGGTGGGTTCTAAGCCTGACAGCTAAGAATTCTAAGGCATTCTCAGCCTCTCTCACTGCTTAGTAGGCCCTGTGTTCTCCAAGGTGTCTCATTCCTATTTTCATTAGTGACTAGTGTCCCTAGGTCCAAGGCTTCTCTGAGTCACCCTTTCCTTTACAGTAAACCTCCCACCCTCTGTGGAGCCGGGGGGCAAGGGGTGGTAACCTGGTGCCTGAGCTGGAGAAGGAATCTAATGTTTCCAGTGACAGACTTTCCAAACCATCTTTTTTTTTTTTTTTTTTTTTTTTTTCAGCCATATGCCAGCCACCTGAAGTACGCGGGGTCTCTAATTCCTGAGCCTTTCTGGGGGATTCATGGCACGAATCCTCACCGACATTTAGCAGAGTCAACAGAAACCTATCAGTGTATTAGTCGGTATTGATCAGGCCAGGCTGTGTAACAACCACTCCACATCCCCAAGGCTTAGAACAACACAAGTGTATTCCTCTCTCATGCTACACGTCCCCAGGGTCATCAGGGAGCCCTGCTCATCACGGTCCCTCGGGACCCGTGCTAAGAGAGATTCCGCCATCTTATGCCTCATCATCTTTTTTTAAAAAATATTTTTATTTATATTAGAGAGAGAGAGACAGAGACAGCATGAGTGGGGGAGGGGCAGAGAGAGAGGGAGACACAGACCAGAAGCACGTTCCAAGCTGGAAGCACAGAGCCCGATGCGGGGCTAGAACTCGTGAACTGTGAGATCGTGACCTGAGCAGAAGTCGGACGCCCAACCGACTGAGCCACCCAGGCGCCCCTGACCCCATCATCTTAATGCGAGGCTTCAGGGCTCCTGCTCAGCAGGAGCATCGCACATCACCACTCTCACGTCAGAGGCCACGCCTGACTTCCAGGGGGTGGGCGAGAGCGGCACCGGGCTCCCTGTGCCTGAAGGAAGAGGACAACTGGAAGCCCCGGGGAGCACCAATGTCTCCTGCAGCCAGCCCCACTTCGGGGTCCTGGCAGTGTGTTCTTTGCTGCTGCTGTCTCCTGGTGCTTGTGGCTTTACATCTTTTTCTTATTTTACCGTCCTTTTAGTGCAGCTCTGTGAGTAGAGATAAACACCATTTCCAGCTGCACAACACCCACTCAAAACAGCCACAACCCTCCAAATGACGCCGGATGCCTGTTACTCCCCATCTCTCTGATTCCACCATGCTCTGTTCTCTACTCAGAACGAGTTTTTAAATTTTAGTTTTGAGAGAGAGAGAGAGAGAGAGAGATTGAAGAGGAGGGGCAGAAAGAGAGAGGGAGAGAGAGAATACCAAGCAGGCTCGGAACTGTCAGCATCTGTGCTGACACGGGGCTCGAACTCTGTCACCGCAGAGCCTGATGGGGGGTTCGAACTCATGAACCATGAGTGAGATCATGACCTGGGCCGAAATCAAGATTCAGACACTTAACCAACTGAGCCATCCAGGTGCCCCGCAGAATGATTTCTGTTGGCTAAAGAGAGACTGGTAGATTGTGAAACTTTTCAGAACTGGTCATTCCTTAACAATTTTTCCAGAAGGGGTTTGGGAGGCAGTTTTCAAACAGACGAGGAATAGAGAAATCTTTACTAGAAGCAAAGCACTTAAGTATTGGTACAATTTTCCAGAAGCAAGTATTTTCTTTAAAAAATTTTTTTTCAATGTTTATTTATTTTTGAGAGAGACAATGCAAGCAGGGGAGGGGCAGAGAGAGAGGGAGACACAGAATCCGAAGCAGGCTCCAGGGTCCCAGCTGTCAGCACAGAGCCTGACGCAGGGCTGGAACCCACGAGCCATGAGATCATGACCTGAGCCGAAGTCAGACACTTAACTGACTGTCTGAGCCACCAGGCGCCCCTGAAAACAATTATTTTCGATCAGTGCTGGGCCTCTAGTATATGTTCAAGTTCTGGCTAATGAGCAATCCCATTTTCACATTCCATACGACTCGCTCACAAACAAATGCCACTTTGCTCCGGGAAAGAGCAAAACTCAGAAGCAGATGCAGCCATCAGCGGTTCTCTCTGGCACGTTGGTAATGCAGGTGGTTTTTATTTCCTTCTATTTACTCACCGTAGTTTCTTATGCCATTTGACAATGCACTGCTCCTACAGCAAGAAATCCAAGGCCCCTTGTCCAGGTCTGCTGACCACGACCACAAGGGGACAGTCCCCTTTGCTAAAACCAGACCTGGGCTAATAAAAGATTTAGCGAAGTCTCAAAACCACAGATCTCGCATGGGCCGAATGTCCAGAGGATACATTCGTTTCCTGCGAATCAGTGGTTCTTAATCTTTTATATGTTTTAGAATCACAGGGAGAATTTACAAAACGAAATAAACCAAAGCAAACAAAACCAAAACATATCCCTGGCCCCCACCCTAGGTATTCCAATTTGGAAAGGAAAGGCAGTAATTTGTATTTTTAACAAAAATACACTCTCCCGGCAGACTTTGGGCCACACTTTTTTAACAGTGCTTTTTCATTTTCTACAATAGCATACACAGAGCATTCAGTAACTATTTTTTGATGCTAAGATGGAAATCAACATAATGTATATACTTCTATTTTCCTCTCATGATGCCATCCAAGAGGTAAGAAATGAAGATCTTTCGTTTTTTTAAAAAAACCTTTTAATGTTTTATTTTTGAGAGAGAGAGAGAGAGAGAGAGAGAGACACGGAGGGAGGGAGGGAGGGAGGGAGGGAGGGGCAGAGATCGAGGAGGACAGAAGATCCAAAGTGGGCTCTGTGCTGACAGCAGAGAGCCCAATGCGGGGCTTGAACTCATGAACCATGAGATCATGACCTGAGCCGAAGCGAAACGCTCAAACAACTGAACCACCCAGGTGCCCGTAAGGTCCTTCCTATGAATGTGGCAAGACAGATGGAATAAAACCCACAAATCCAAACAGCTTAAAAATGACAGGCAGAGTATTTTAAATAAAGCACAGGTTTTGCCTTTTGCTTTGCATTAACTCTTCATAACCTAGTAAGCCCTACTCACCAATCTCTGACCATCAAGCTGAATTTCTGACAGAATGAATTTCTAACGCATCATCCGATATCCTATCATAATTCTAGCTTTTGAATGAAACATCGTGTAAGAGGCTTAACTTGTTCTCCCAGTTCAAATGAATCAAAGCAAGCCCCAGCCCCAATGTGGGCCGTGTTGTGGGTTTGTCGTGAGGCTGCAGGGACCACAGGGTGAAGTCGGTTACGTCAAGGAGCTAGTGTATGTGAGAAAAAAGACAGCAACTGGACTTAATGCTCTTGCTACTTCTTTCCTGATGGCTTTCTGAGTTTCTAAAAGGATGTAGAACCCAGTCTCTTGCCACATTCTTACTCTTTTTTTGAAAAATTTTTAATGTTTATTTTATTTTGAGAGAGACAAATATACAGACAGACAGGGGTAAGTGGGGGAGTGGCAGAGAGAGAAAGAGGGAGATACAGTATCCAAAGCAGGCTCCAGGCTCTGAGCTGTCAGCACAGAGCCGGACGCAGGGCTTGAACCCACACACCACAGAGATCATGACCTGAGCCCAAGTCGGACGCTTAACCGACTGAGCTACCCAGGCACCCCGACCATCTCCTTACTTTTGAAAATCCGCTCCACTTCCCCTACATTTGCAAAATGCTGCCGTATTTCCTTTCTTGCCAGAAGGAACCTGGCGGCAGCTGGAGGTCAAGGGGAAGACTACACGTGAGTGCACTTGTCTTTCACTGTTGGCAAGTGACAACAGAAGGGAGACGCAGAGCATCGCTGAACTACCTGATTCAATGCTGCCCCCCTGCTGGGGAGGACGCAGATCCATTCCCAACCAGTTTCCCACCTTTCCTGAAAGGTGCCAGCGATTTAATTAGCTACCAGCAAATGTTGACTGTTACTGAAAGAGGAGGTGAACGATACCCCTGACCTCTACAGCCCTTCACGCATAAGTCGAATGAACAAACAGCTTCCAATAATGGCTTCTCACTCCAAAACATGGACTGAGAAATAACCTGGTGCAATCACAGGATGCAGAATTAAATGAAATTGAATTTAACCTCCTAAACCTTCTTTTAGTCCAAGCTCCCATTTTAAGTGAAAATGCTTAAAAATTATTCAAGAGAAGCTTTAGTGCCAGGCTGTGGAGGCAAAGGTTAGCCTTCTCGATTTATTTTGAATGGACTGTGACATCCAAGCTTACCAGCTTATCAAATTTCTTAGATATTTCAAAAATGGAAAATAAAACATTAGCAGGGGCAGCAGGAGCCTTCTGTACATTTTCCCAAAGAAGCACAATTCGGCTTAAAACCCCAAACAGGACTTTTGTGGAGAAGGGTGCCCGGGCTCCCTTACTGCAAGCCACAACGTGAGGCACAGTGTGGGTGAAAAACTGCAGAAACTTCTGGCAGGAAAAACCTCAGAAGGAGTCCCTTGATGCCCTCCAAAAGGTGCCACAATGGCGGTTCCAAACTGTTAAGGGGTTACTTTAAGAAAGTGGCTCTCAAGTGGTGGTCCTGTGGCCAACAGCATCAGTACCACCTGGGACCCTGTTAGTTGACCCTCAACTTCACCTGAGCCCTGTGATTCTGGAAAACAGCAAAGGTAACGAAACCTCCCCCCTGCCCTTTTGTGTTCTGGAAATAGCTTACTGCAAAGACCACCCCCCCCCCGCCCCCCGCCATGACTCACCTAAGACTCACAGGGCTCCCCTTGATTACCTATGACAAGGTCAGACACAGACCCTTCAAATTCACTTTTTTTTGCCTGAAAAATGATTAGCTAACTGTCCATCAGTCAGAACAAAATGTCGGTTAATTAATCTTTGCCTGAACCTTTTTTGTTCCTCCAGGTTCTTGAACTTTTGGCCAGCCTACAACCCTTCCTCAAGGGCCCCTCTGGGTGGGAACAGGCTGGCCCCCAGTTAAAACACACTCGTGTCTGCAAGGCATTCAAGCCACGCTTTCATCCCTGTTCCCCATGCCTCCTTCCTTCTAGCCCACTTTGCTCCTCCCTATAAAAGAGACCTTCTTTTTGCCCAGCCACAGAGAACCTTGCAGATTCTACAGCCAGAGAATTTAGGTTATGAAGAGTTAACACAAAGCAAAAGCCAAAACCTGTGCTTTATTTAAAATATTCTGCCTGTCATGGCATGTGACCGCTATATGCCCGCCCATCCCGTTACAAAAGAACCTTTCTCCCCTTTGCAAAAAAGCGTTCCCAACCGAGTCTCTCCTTGCTCAACCCAGATGTGGTTTTTACTTGACGTGACAATTACAAATTCTCGGGGTGCCTGGGTGGCTCGGTTAAACCTCTGACCGGCTCAGGTCATGATCTCACGGTTCCTGTGGGTTTGAGGCCCGCATTGGGCTCTGTGCTGACAGCTCAGAGCTGGAGCCTGCTTAGAATTCTGTCTGCCCATCCCCCCCGCCTCTCCCCTGCTCGTGCTTTGTCTCTCTCCAAAATAAATGTTAAAAAATTTTTAAAAATAAAATTCTCGTGTCCCACCCCTGGGGCTTCTAAGTGAGAAATGAGGGGTGGGAAGAGTGTGATGTGTCTAGAAATCAATCTCTGAACACACGTTCCAGGCACCATTTGAGAGCCATCCCTCTAAAGGTCTGATAAGTGCCTTCAACACTTAAATGCCGATCCACCTGTGTTTCACTCAGGGGTGCTTAAACACAAGCCGCTTCCGAGGCTCCACGTGGGCGCGATTTTAGCGTCCCCCCACCCCAGGACCCCTTTTCTCGTGAAGTCATTTCCCGATGGCAAGCAAGGCCACGCGCGCAGCTGGAGCCCAAACCCGCGCGTACTTACATCTCCATCCACCGGCCTCTGGTCGTCACAATCCCTGGTGGGGCTAATGTCCTGGCGCATGACCCAGATGGGCTCTTTGGGCTCGTCGGGGGTGTAAGGCGAACGGATGGTCCTGGTTTTCACCTCCTCGATGGCCTCTTTGATGTCCTTGATGGCCAGCGAGATGGCATCCCTTTTCTCCTTGCTGTACCGCTGCCCCGCCTCGCCGCCCGCGGTGCCCGCCGCACGCTGCTGCCCCGCCAGCGCCTGCAGCTCGGGGCTGTCAGGGCGGCCCCCGCCCGGGGTGGGGGCGCGCTCCAGGTCCTGCTCGGCCTCTGGCATGTCCTCGGCCGCCTTGTCGAGGCTCTGCGAGCTCATGCTCTGCTTGACCTCGGCCACAATCTGATCGATGTCCTCCTCCTGCTCGTAGCTGTCCATACGCGGGTAGGGCGCGAACTCCGCCTCCTTCTCCGGGCTGTCGGACTCGCCGTCGGAGCGCTCGTCGTAGTGGTGCAGCCGCGCGCCCAGGGCCTCCTGGCGATACGCGGCGGCCTCGTCGCGCTCCTGCTCGTACAGCCGCAGCCCGTCGCGCGCCTCCAGCTCGGGCGCGTCCCCGATCTCCTCGTACACGTGCTCCTGGAGGCCCCCGTAGTCGGCATAGGGCTCGGCGTAGGGCTCGTCCTCGCCGCGGTGGAACAGCCGGTGCGTGTACACGTAGCCCGAGTAGGCCGCGTTCATCGCCTCCTCGTGCTCCAGCGAGTGGAAGTGCAGGTGGTTGGGCAGCGCGCGGCGGTGCGTGGCCTCGGCGTGCTCGGCCTCCGCCTGCTCCGTGTACTCCTCGGCCTCGGGCCGGTACTGCACGGCGTAGGCGCTCTCGTCCTCGGGGTCCTGCGCGCGCTCCGCGTCGTAGCCGTCGCGGGCCGCGGCGATCACGTCGCCCTCGGCCGTGTCCGTGTGGTTGTGGAAGCCGCTCTCCGTGCTGGCCGAGCGCGCCAGGCACTCCCCGCGCTCCTCGTCCTCCTGCTGCCCCGGCGGGGCGCGCGGGTCCTCGACGGCGCGCCCGCGCCCGGGGCGGCCCGCATAGCGCTGCTGCTGCTCCTCCACCTCGGGGTGCTCCAGGTCAGCCTCCACCGACTCGTTCACCTCCCCGCCTGCCGCCTCGTCGGTCACCTCCACCTCCGCGGAGCCCTCCAAGTGGTTCATGGTGGGCGTCGGGCCGGCTGGGAGAGAGGCTGGGCCAGAGGCTGGGCCGGCTCACTGCGTGCTCATTTTGCTCCACCCGGCTGGGAAGACAAGAAGGGGAGGGGCTGTTAACGAGCTTCATACTGTTCTGGGCTGAGCACCCAGAGAAACCGTAAAAACAGCTGCTATTGACCCCTTCTGAATCCGGGTCAATTAAAAAAAAGATTGCAAATTTAAACTCAGCCCGGCAGCACACAGTTCATTTTCTGCATTGCATGTATCGTAATTTGTAATTACATATCTACTTGTCTAATTGCTTGCTGGCTTTCTCCTTTCCCCACCCCTCAGACTGAGAGCCTCGCGAGCGGTTTGTTTTCCCTCCACCAAGCTTACTATTCAGGTTCCATTTCTGATGCATATGAATAAAGAGTACTACTAAATTGAATGAGCCAATTGACACATTTTCCATCTGCTAAGGGATAAATCTCTCCAAATTAAACTAGGATCCTGGATACTTTAGAAACGGTTCTTTAAATAAATTTCAAGGGGAAAAAATCATCTCGAAATGTTTTGAGCTGTTGCTGTCAATACAAATATACAGCCATTCGGAGGCAGGCTACCTACCCTCAGAGGGTTCTTGTCCTGTCATTACTGGGTCTGTTACCTGGGACCGGTGGCTTAATTTTCTGAGCCTCCACTGTGAGAACCCACTCATTTGCTACAGCTGTTCCACAGGGCAAAGACTCTGTGGTCAAGTAAGTTTGGGAAATGCTGACTTACAGTTGACTTTTCATTGTGAAGAATCTAGGAGTAAGACACAAGATGTGGGGGTTCCCAAATTTGTGTGACTAGGACCCCCCCACTTTTTTCCCCTAGAGGCCAATGTTCTGACAAATACACTTAAAGAAACACTAGTGTACTTCCCATATACCCTGGACCTAAAAATTCTTTGACTCTATGAATTACCATGATAGCCGGTACTGGGTATGTGAAAATTGTGGCTAATTTCTTAAAAATATGGGTATGTCTCGGGCACCTGGGTGGCTCAGTCAGTTAAGTGCCCAGCTCTTGACTTCCTTGGCTCAGGTCATGATCTCATGGTCGTGGGATCCAGCCCTACATCGGGCTCCATGCTGAGCATGGAGGCTGCTTGGTCTCTTTCCCTCTCTCTCTGCCGCCTCCCCTCCTGCCCCCCAAATAAGTAAACATTCAAAAAAATATAGGTATGTCTCTACCTATTTCCAGAGAAACCTGTAGAGACAGATTTGGTTTCAACTTCTCTCACTTATTCTTATCACATATTATTATGCTTATTTATGGCATAATGTGTCCAGTGTATGGAAATAAATATAAAGGATGTACAGAATAACAAAAACAGGTAGGATCCGTATGATTTCAAGACACCTGCAATAAATGGGTTCAATAATAAGGAGGCTTTTCTTATAGTGTTCTTTTGGAGAACCCACATTACAATTGGACAAAATGGATGGGCATGAACTCTTTTTTAAAATTATTTTTTAATGATGATTCATTTTTGAGAGAGAGCGAGTGAGCGCAAGCAGCGGAGGGGCAGAGAAAGAGGGAGACAGGAGAATCTGAAGCAGGCTCCAGGCTCTAACCTGACAGCACAGCTGTCGAACCAGCACAGCTGAGCCGAAGTCGGACGCTTAACCGAATGAGCCACCCAGGGGCCCTGGGATGTGAACTCTTTAATGGAGCTAGCAGAAAGCTCCAGGAGGCATTTGATTGACTGTCTAATATTGCAATGGAATACATTCTACTCAGCTCCCCACCACAACCATGGGAATTTCCTTCCAGCACTATGACAATCTCAGCAGTAAAGGAGGGCATTTGGAGCTACCAAGTTCACCTTTAAGCAGAAATATCCTCTTCCCTCATTTTTTCATGGATCCACCCCCTTCCCTCCCCTTGGCTGACTGACACACCGGAAGAAAACAATGATGGTTTACTAGAGATGATCAATCCTTCTTGCTTGCTCTCCTTGACAGGAGTCCCGCTTCATACAAATGAGACCCAGTCTCCTCATGAAAATTGTGGCCTCTCCTCACTAATGCCTGAGAAGAGGAACTAGGCCTAGGCATGAGAAAGTTTTCCAAAAGCAAGTATGAGGCTCTGTTCAGACTTTGACGGATGGTTAATGCTTTGAACAGAAGAGACAGGTATTGGTGCTGAGGGCCCTGGTTCAGTGGCCTTGCAGGGATCATGGAAAATACAAAACAAATATCCAGTTGAGCACAACACATAGACAAGAACGGTGTACCCACATTTCCTTTATGAAGACTCTCTGGATAAGACAACAAATTAAAAACTAATGTACAAATCTCAGTCTCACGGACACAAAGCAAGCGTTCACAGAGAGGGATCCTGAACGTACCAAACACTTCCCTGGGTACCACTATCCTGAGATATGTCAGCCGTGTGTGGTTAGTGCTGGAAAGACAATAAAAAGCAGACAACGCATGTGAATGGCCAATGCAACAATTCATGATAACCACGTGCAGAATTGGCCAAAACACTGTCTCCAGTGAAAATAGATTTTACTGATGAACATCTATTGATATATGTATTAAAAAGAAGTTTTAGTTTATTCTGGGTACAAATGGCAAACGGTGACCTCTCCTAGAGCACTTACTGATTCAATGGAGATGGGGTTTCCGTGCATGTATGTACACAAAATCATGGCCAAGAAATTTACAAGAAGCCCGCCCTCTGGGGGGAAATACCGTTAAAATAATGTTGCAGCGTACCATGGAGATTTCTAAGTGCGTTGTCCTCATACCCCCATCCCCCAGCCTCAGGGGAGTATTTATTCATGGAGTATTTACATTTCACTCAGTGTCACAGTTTCAAGAATATAGTTTGGGTTGCGATCTTGGCAAGGTGAATTAAAATCTTTAAAAGGTGACATACCTTCACCTCAGCAGTTCTACTTAGAGAAATCTAAAGGGAAAAACTCAAATGTGGACAAAGACCTTTTTCACGGTATGTGCTTAAAAAGCAAAGAATCTCGTCCCCTCACCTCCTTGCCCAAACTGATGACCAAGTCCATTGTTTTCCTACCTCCTGCATCACCCTCACTGACACTGTCTTGCCTTGGTCCGTCTCACCTACACAATTATTTCCTTGGCTAATGTCTCAGCCCCCTCCAGACCATTTTCCCCAGGGCTAGCTGGATGATCTTTCCAAAATACAAATCTGAAGCCCATAACCCTATTTCTCAGACTCTTTAATGGTTCCCCTCTGGTGCACAGTACAAATGCTTAGCCAACTCTACCAGGCACTCATAGGCATTTTTACCCCATGACTTGTTTATTCCTCACTCTAGCCTATGAAGAGAGTCCCCCTCCTACTCTCTAGGGAGAATTATCAGCTATTTTAAAACTGTGGAAATGGGGGTCCCTGGGTGGCTCTGTCAGTTAAGCATCTGGCTCTTCATCTTGGCTCAGGTCATGATCTCACGGTACATGAGTTGGAGCCCCGCGTTGGGCTCTGTGCTGATGGCGCAGAGCCTGCTTGGGATTTTGTCTCTCCTTCTTTCTGCCCTTCACCTACTTGTTCTCTCTGTCTCTCTCTCTCTCTCTCTCTGTCAAAATAAATACAAAAACTAAAACTGAGGAAATGGAGGCACCATGGGGGTAGGTGATTGCCCCGGGGCACATAAGCCATGGAGCTGCTGGAAATGGCACCTACCCTCACTGTCCAGCTTTAGCTCTTCGTTCTTGAGTCCTACTCCCTGCAAACAAAGCCCAAGAGCCACATCACTCCTCCAGCATCATGCCACACTTCACCAGCACCCCATGTTCTAACACCCCTAGTGCTGACCCTAACTGCCTTCCCTACTCTCAGCATATTTTTCACCTAGATTTGGTAAATCTTTCTCATTTTCGGTGAATCTTTCTTGTCTTCCCCAGAGCAAGTTCACACCTGAGGACTGTCTATTATATGCCAGCCTGCATGCAATGTTCTAGGCACTGGGGCAGAGTGGTGACCAAGGTAGACAGGCTTCTCTGATTCTTGAAGCCTCCACTTTATGCATGGGGTGGGGGGAAAGGGGAGGGAGGTGAAGAGAAAAGAGAGGGGAACAGACAGTGATTATGTAAGTACATAAACAGGATAGGTCCGAATAGTGAAATGTCTTATGAATAAAATGGAACAGTGAAGGCATAGCAGGTCACCAAGAAGAGGGAGTTATGTAGATAGTGGCCAGAGGAGGTGATGTTTGAGCTGGGGCCCGAATGATAAGGAAGGGGGCGGCCGTGTAAAAATCTGAGGGCACGGCCATGAGCAAGAAGGCACTTGCTATGTTCAAGGGCAGAAGCAATGTTTGTGAGTGCAAAAGGGGCGTTGTGGATGGAAATGAGGATGGGGAGATGGAAAGCACTGGCAAGGCTGGTACATCATGGTAAAGAGTTGGGATTTTATCTCAAGTGTATTGGTATGCCATTGACTGGTTTCAATCAGCCGAGTGATAAGGTTTAATTAACTCCTCACTTTGTCCCCACTTTACTTTGTCTATTATATATATATAATATATATATGTTATATATATTATATATATAATATATATATATAATATATATACACACACACACATGTATACACATATCTTGTGTGTGTGTGTGTGTGTGTGTGTGTGTGTATATATATGTATATGTATATATATATATATATATGCCAGGCATCTAATATACGTGAGATATATATAGATATATATATATAGATAGATATAGATATATATATATATGTATATATATATGGCACAGCACCTGTCACACTAAGCAACAATTCTTTATAAATAAGAAGTCCTTAGGAAAAGATGGCTTGTCACTTATCTTTGATTCCCCACTGATAAGCACAGAGGGTGCACAGTTGGTAGTCAATGATGTTTTAGTGATTAAAAGGAAAAAATCTGTTTGCCCCCAGTATTTGGGGCCTCTGGCCATTCGCATGCTTAGCCTCTGGAGAACTCATTTCTTCTTTCTCTCATGAATCTTTGCTGCCCTCATCCACCCACGCACCTCCTCCACCTTCCTCTTCCCTTTTTTTAAGTAAACAAAATTATTTTTATTTGAGAGAGAGAAAAAAAGAGAGTAGGCCTGGGAGAGGAGCAGAAACAGAGAGAGAAAATCCCAAGTAAGCTTCATGCTCAGCGTGGAGCCCAACACAGGGCTCAATCCCACGACCCTGAGATCATGACCTGAGCTGATACTAAGAGTCGGACGCTCAACCAACTGAGCCACCCAGGTGCCCCTCCTCTACCTTCTTCTGATTCTGTAAGTTCCCAAAGAACGCTAGCAATCCAGTGTTTTCCTACATTTGAACGTATTGATCGAGTTGGCATTTATTAGATATGTATCAGGTAGCACGCAAAGGCAAAAAGCATAGAAGAGTTTCTAATGCATGGTTCCAGGCTTGAAGGGCACACGGCTCTAATAATTATAATACCTGCTGATAATGATAATACTTGTACAAAATAGAAATAGGTTCAAGCCACCAAAGGAGCCTACAGTTAGAACAACAACCACATCTGCATCCCCTTAGTGAGTCATCTGAGTGCTGCAGTTCTTACAGGGTCTAATGTCATGAGCTCATAAGCATCTGAGAACTGAGGCCTGGGGAGAAGAGTGCCTTCATCCAATCAATGGCCTTGACTAGGACCTTTGTGCCTCTGGAGGCTAGGGCAAAGGGAGGAGAAGCAGCTGGATGAAGAAAATCAGTCCCCCTCTACAAAAATGTTGTGTGATCTGGAAGACAGAGGCAAGACAGTCCTCCTGCAGGAGCTCCAACACAACATGAAGAGGGGTTGCTGTGCTGTCCTCGCTCTAGGAGTGAGGGAATCCAGGCTGCCTGTGGTGAAGCACAGGTGCCTTTCTAGCCCTTAGTACTGGAATGTTCTACAGCCAGCTAGAAAAGGTTAACAAAAGAAAGGAACTCCGCTGCAGTGCACCATTTATAAATAGAACATTTCACAATTCAGCAGCTGAATCCAGGTATCTCAGACTGTTAGCTGAGACTCATGTTGGTTTGGGATTAATGGAAGGGAAGGCTGTAAATGACTTTGGTTGATCTGTCCTTAAGGAGTCATTGATAAGAATTTAAAATAGACTGTCCCTTTTAACATTTTCAGAAGTAGTTTTAGAAAATAGGTCTGACTGAAGACAAAATGCACTGTGAAAAATAACAAAAGAAGTCCTATCAGGTGGTTAACATGGAGATCTGGGGGACAGTGATACAGGTGGAAGGAAAACATGTGGTGGTGGGGGGCAGAGACACAGGAAAAGAATAGGACTGATGGCACTAACCATCCTCTCCCCTGGGGGGAAGAAAGCTAGAAAGAACAATATGATTCCATGTATTTTTTTTATATTTTTGTGTACATTTAAGAAGTACAAGTAGCTCCTGTAGACTTAAGGAATGTTGCTCATTGTCTCCTGCCAGCGTTGGAAGGAAAGTCCTATTTCTTTGGACTGTAACCTGTCCTAATCCACCTGCATCCACGTCCATCCACATACATTTCCTGTCAACACGATGTCTGCCACCAAGCCACTGCAGGGGCTGCTGATGCCCCTGAGGCCGTGGTAATATATTAATCTCCAAAATAACAATCAGTTCTGGTTGCCGAACAGGATTGTGCCCTCAATGCTGTATGCGTACATGCACACACACACACACACACACACACACACACACACACACATCCATCCACACAGGCTGGGAGATTAATGGTTCTCATTAAAAAAAAAAAGGTGACAGAATAAGAATAACCAGGTATTCTTACCCATCATCCCTACTCTATAAATATGTTTTCCGTCTAGAAGTTAGATCAACTGCGAATCCAAAGGACAACGAGAACCCCATGGAAATCAACTTTCTAAACTCAATGCATCTATTTACAAGGGTGACAGATAGAAGACAGAAATTTAAAAAATAGAGTTCATTAAAGCTTAATCTCCTTTGATTCATTTGGAAATTAAATGTAATGATACTGGGAGCTAAGATGGATAGAGAACACACATTTCTCCATCCTAAAATCATTTCCAGTTTAAATAGATTCACATGGTCAGGAAAGCCTCCTTACACAGCACATCTTACCCAAGTGAAATATTATTTTGTTTCCCTGGATATTCCTGCGCCTGAAATTGGGAAGCTTGGCTTGATAGATAGTACTGGTAATGATTTCAGAGTGAGGTGAGCACTTGCACCCAAGGAGTATTGCTGAATGGCCAGATGTCAACCAGGGTGAGGTTTCTGTGGTTGGAAGGCAGGGCTGTGTCCTTGACCCTGTTCTGCTTTGCAGAGAACATGTGGGCTGGACATCCTCAGTTTCCCTTGCAGGTGGCCCACTCCAAATGGCTTTACATGATGGCTCCCTTCCATTTTCTTCAGGCTTATGGGTGGTAGAGGTGGTGGGGATCTCTCTATTCAACTATCTGCCTATCTGCATATTATCTAATTTGAGTTCCCCATCTATTACCTGCTGGGACCCTGATACCAAATGTGTGATGCCCATGTTGTCAGATGACCAAAAAATCACTTAAAGACAGATGTAAAACAATAAATACTAGAGCTATAGTAAACATCACGGAGGTGGCACCCTAATGGGAAATACTATACCAGGCTCTGCTGTGTCTTCTCAGCCCCACTGTACTCCTTCTCCAGAGGCTACATGGGATCAGGGAATTGACATGGAAAATCCACACAGGAAACATAATGGGCATAAAAGACTGTCTGCCTGTCTGTCTGTCTTGTCTGGGCCTCCACCTCTACATTTCTCCTCTTCCAAGGACAGAAGCCACTTGACATCGTATTGCCCTAGTCTGTCAACTGCAGGCATAGCCTGTTCCTAGTCTCTATTCAATCCTAATTTGAGACCTAGCTTTCCCCCTCACTCCAGAATTAGGATCTGGCCTATGGTCTTCCATCCAGTGATTCAATTTATTCCCCTGTACACAGACTGCCCCAAAGTTGGCTGCTTCAACACCATGGATACCCCATTTTCTGGGTCAAGAACGCTAATGGCTTTTTTGGATGGCCACTCATTGATGGTCCCCATAGCCTTTAGAGATGGTGGAATGCCTGCTGAATTAAACTTTCATCCACACATGCAGCTGAACTTGTCTTTCAGCACCTGCCCAACATTAGGTGGGTGGTTTCTTGTCCTATGTTTCAAGGCCATTGCCTTTGCTCAGAATGCTTTGGCCACTCCTTTATTGCAACAGCTTTCAAAGTCAATTTCTGGGATATGAAGTTAACAGCAAATTGTTCCCAGTATTCTATTCTAATATAAAGTCTGTTGATTTTTGCCATCAAAGGATTATCCCTCCCCTTATTTACAAGAGTTGGCTAGGAATGGCACTTGATATTCTTCAAATATCAAAGTTATGTCTAAAGGATGTCATCATCCATACACTTAATGAGATATCGTAGTGGTTAAGGGGACAGGTGTGGGTGGCAGACTGCCTCCACCCGCAACATGGTTTCATCACTTACTTGTGACGCATCACCACTTTCTTTGACTTTGGATAACTTATAGCAAATGATCAAATTTTATCATTTCTAAAATGGGGATAGTACTTGCATCACAGGGTTATTGGATGATATGACTTATATATATAACACACAACAGTGCCTGATACATTGTAAGTGCTACCTGAGATTCATTAGCGTATTTTCTGCACACATCATAATTAGTATTTCACAGATCAATACATAGTTTTCAGAAAGCAAAAAAAAAAAAAAAAAAATTAAAACCAATGACGCTAATATAAATGCATTGAGCACATGGTACCCTTATTATTACTCTTTCCCAAAGAAGTCTATGTTGGGATGGAAAATAAGTATTTAAGCTACTTCTAATCATCTTGAAGTAAGGCTGGGCATAAACAAATCCACCAAATAATAATCACAAACCCGACTATGCGTGTAGACCAATACACGTGGTGCTCTCCATACTGTGTTTCTTACCCTCACTACAGTCCCAGTGGGAATTACTGTCCCCAACTGCTAATTTTGTTTTTGTTTTTGTTTGTTTTGTTTTTTCATTGGGGCTTTAACCACAATTTTGTTTTATTTATTTTTTTTATATAATTTATTGTCAAATTGGTTTCCATACAACACCCAGTGCTCATCCCAACAGGTGTCCTCCTCAATGCCCATCACCCACTTTCCCCTCTCCCCCACCCCCCATCAACCCTCAGTTTGTTCTCAGTATTTAAGAGTCTCTTATGGTTTGCCTCCTTCCCTCTCTGTAACTTTTTTTTCTCCCCTTCCCCTCCCCCCCAGTCTTCTGTTAAGTTTCTCAGGATCCACATATGAATGAAAACATATGGTATCTGTCTTTTTCTGCCTGACTTATTTCACTTAGCATAATACCCTCCAGTTCCATCCACGTTGCTACAAATGGCCAGATTTCATTCTTTCTCATTGCCAAGTAGTATTCCATTGTATATATAAACCACATCTTCTTTATCCATTTGTCAGTTGATGGACATTTAGGCTCTTTCCATAATTTGGCTGTTCCCAACTGCTAATTTTGAAACAGAAGCTAAGATGGCTTAAATAACTTGTCCAAGGTCACTCGGTGCTGAAAGGGTTGGCTGTAGATTCATCTGGATCTCACTGTTCATGTTTTTCTTATTACATTTCACTGAGCGTATGAAGTGATGTGATTGATTTTTTTTAAACAAACATCAAAATTGGGGTAATCCCGTTTAGAATAGTCACCTTGGCAGATTCTATACTCACATGTTCCAAGGGCACTCACTGCCTTTGCTCAAAACACTTTGGCCACTCCTCTATTGGAATCGATTTCAAAGTTAATTTAAAGGTTTTGAAGCTACCAGCAAATCGTTTTCAATATTCTATACTCATATTTAGTTATATTTGATTTCTGACCTCAAAGGGTATCATCCAGATTTATCATCCACCTAATTTACAAGATTGGGCTGTGAATGCTGTTTGATGTTCTCCGAATATCAAATCTATCCCTAAAGGATGAAGGTGTGCACCAGCCAAGATTATTAAAAAGACTTCAAGCTCTGAAGTCAATTCCAAAAGATGGCTTAAAAATTGTTTGGCCAATGGCCACATCTTTACCATAAACTTTTATCTTTGCAGGAACCAGAGGGCCAGAGGTCGTCCGAATGAATGCATTCTTGTGTAATTACTGCAAAATCAGGTTCATTACTTTCACCCGCCTTGAAATCTGTACAATTGTGGCCAACACTAACTGGGCAGGGAAATTAATTCATCTTCTTGGAATAATTCAGTCGTGCCAATCCAAGAGCCCTGATCACAACCCAGCCTTTGATTAAAGAGAAAAATCTGAATTTCTGCATACTTCCTTATTGTCTGGCTCTTCATCTAGCATTTTATCAATTGAATCATTCATTCATCATTCTTATTTCATTAAAACACAGGAAATAAGCTTAAGGCAGTCACAGAAACTCAGAGGGGAAATCTTGCAAATTTTCTAGAAAATTCAAGGAATGTTTTCTGGAAATCAAAGCCGATTAAAAGTCTATCTGAATTTTTGTGAAAGGCACCTGGTATAAAATCACACATATCTGCATAATCCATATGTATTGAGGGTTTAATAGACTTAGCATTCTTTTTTCTGTTATAATCTCCTTTTTCATGGCCCTATTCAACTTCTTTTCCTTACCCCCCACTACATTTACTATCTCTGTTGCTACATTACACTGAGTTCAGGAGTATTAAATCACCAGTTGTAAGCAATCTGGCTCATTGTCCCAATATTTCTGTTATTACACAGAAAGCCATGCACACTCAGCACCATAGTGTTAAAGATAGTAAATCTCTAAAATCAGTTCAGCTACGTTAGTTTTCAGAGGCTCATTACTTCACACTGTAAAAGTACATGGAAACAGGGGAATATCAGGCTGAGGATGAACTGAACAGTAATTCATTAAAATGGAGTCTTTCCTTTGAGATCACATCACCTCAAATTTACTGCTACTGTTACTTTTACAAATATTTGGCTCATTAGAGTGTCAGGTAACTTGCTTCTCTCAATCCTCTCAAGTTTTCCGTAGCTTCCTCTAGCATTTTCCTTCTCCAGATTCATACCAGAATAGCAGCCACGATCCCAATTATGAAGCTTTGGATCAAATTCTTGTTTCCAAGGTTCTTTTTTTTTTTTTTTTTTTTTTTTTTGCAGATCAAGAAAGCAGCCTGGGGTCTGCTGGCCATCATCCTCAAACATTTTTTTCAGTTATACCTCAAATCTGATATGCAAGGACTAAACGAGATGATAAAAAAGAGTAAATTCAGAAAGGTTTCCTCTTGACACGTCAGCTTCCCAAAGAACAAAACTCCCAAAGAACAAGACCCATTAAGCCACAATTAAGTAGCAATATTGGTAGTGACTTGAATTTGAATTTGACGAGCCAGAGATTCCATACTGATTCAAAGCCTCCTATGACAATCAGCTCTCTTAATCAGTCGTGTTAGCAAAAAGTCAATAGGGAAAGAAACATAATGTGGGGGAAGAAGAAAATGACTTTCTCTTCAAAATGATTCATGGATCATCTGGAAACTCTTTAGAGTTCATTGGACATGTTGACAAGAACGTGGAGAGATAGGATGTCTTCACTTCATACTGGTGTTTATATGGTTCTAGTTAGCTAATTGCATGTAGGCCCCAAATCCAGACATTAAAAACATGGTTTTCTAACACCCAGAGCCTTCCAGTCACCTAAACGTGAGAGACTCCTAAGGAAATTATTTTAAATTTGCTTAATGAAAAAATGGTGTTGATTTTAGTGAAGGTGTCACAGAGAAGGCAGAGGTTAAGAGATTATATCGCATATCACTACCCCCCAAAACTCATTGGTTAATTTTCACCCATCTTCTTTTTCAGTCATCAGCTTTAGGGAGTCCCTCTCACGAACGTTCCTCTATAGTTCCGAGTCTTCATGATTCTTGTCCCTTCCTTCTGGATCATCACAGCCCAAGAGGAACATAATGTGAATCACGCATGTAATTTGAAAACGTCTACAATCACGTTGAAAAAGGTAAAGGAAGTAAAATTAACTTTAATATTTTAGCTACCTCCCATATCCAAAATATTATTGTTAAACATATGATCAGTATAAACAACTAGTACTGAGACAACCTACATTCTTTTTTTTCCTACTAAGTCATCAAAATCCAATTTTGCACTTACGGCATATCTCAATTAGGACTAGCCACATCTCAAGCACTCAATAACCCTATGTGGCTGGTGGCTACTTATTGGATCACACAGTTCTACATCTTCCTTCTGGGATTCCCAAACTCTCCCTTTTTCTTTTGCAGAACAATTTGCTTGTATTCAAGCTCTCCCAAAAGTGTATGCCGTCACCCTCCTCCATCACCCTGTTCAACAAACAAAAGACTCTCCAGTTATCAGAATTTTCCCTCCAAATAACAGGAGATTATCTATAACAAATAAACGAATGAGTGAAAAGTTTGGTTGTTGCTGTGGCCCAGGACCAAGTCCTATACTGCCTGGTCATCGTCATCAGTCTCCCAAGGGGACTGGTCCCATATTCCTCTCCCCCAATCTTCACCACTGTCCTTTAAGCTGAGCTCTCTTTGGCACCCAGTGCAGGGCCGCTTATGCTTGCTCCTCTCCCCTCTCCATCACTCCCTTTCCCCTTTGTCCCCCCAAAAGATAACCTTCAGGCTCACAGCCATACTAACCCACAGCTCCTGCCCTTCAGCTCTTGGGGCCCCTGCTCACAGAGAACAGGAGTTGTTCAAAGATTTCTCAAACAGGCAATGAGGCTCTGGAGAAGCCAGGCAGAGTAAGAACACAGAGAACCCTTTCCTCTCACCTGGAGAAGGGGTGGCAGAACAAGGCGAAAGAGAATCCCAGGGATTACGGAATCGAGTCATAGGCAGCCGAACATACTGGTTAAGAATATAACATGGAGGTTCAAATATTCAAGTTCAATTCCAGCGCTCACTGGCCAGGTGACCTTGGGCATGTCACTTAACCTTACTGTGCCTCAGTTTCCTCTTCTCTAAATGGAGGTAATGGTAGCACCTACCTCATGGGGTTATTGGAGAATTAAACGAGTTAATGTAGCAGGAGGAACAGAATAAAATATGCTTGTCAACTCACAGAATGTACACCACCAAGAATGAACCTATTATGGACTATGGACTTCGGGTGACAATGGTGTTTTGATGTAGGTTCATCAGCTGTAATAAATGAACCCTCTGGAATGGAGTATTGATAGTTGAGAAGACTATGCATGTATGGGACAGGGGCTATGAGGGAAATGTCTGTACTTGCCACTAAATTTTGCTGTGAATCCCAAAATGCTCTAAAATATACATGAAAAAATTCCATTATTTACAAATATATATATATATATATATACTTTATTCTATGTGTTATAGTAATATATATCATATAAGTAAAAAATATAGATATATAGGGGTGCCAGGGTGGCTCAGTTGGTTAAGCATTTGACTTTGACTTAGGTCATGATCTCGAGGTTCATGGGTTCGAGCCCTGTGTGGGGCTCTGTGCTGACAGCTGGGAGCCTGGAGCCTGCTTCAGATTCTGTGTCTCCTTCACTCACTGCCCCTCCCCCACTCATGCTCGCGCACATGCTTGCGCGCTCTCTCTTGAAAAAAAGTATAGATATATAAACATATAAATATAATATAAATATATATTGTATAAAATATTTAAATACATAACATAAATAAGTGTAACTAATCCAAATTATATTTGAAGATAGAATATCTTCAAATATATATATTTGAATATCTTCAAATAGAATATCTTCAAATATATATATTTGAAGATATACATATATATATATATATATATATATATATATATATATATATATATATTTTATGGCTTAAAATATTCAAGCAGCACTGTTCCACCTTAAAACTAGCCCCCTAGATGCAGCGAAGGCAGTCCTGAGAGGAAAATACATTGCAATCCAGGCCTATCTCAAGAAACAAGAAAATCCCAAATACAAAATCTAACAGCACACCTAAAGGAAATAGAAGCAGAACAGCAAAGGCAGCCTAAACCCAGCAGCAGAAGAGAAATAATAAAGATCAGGGCAGAAATAAACAATATAGAATCTAAAAAAACTGTAGAGCAGATCAACGAAACCAAAAGTTGGTTTTTTGAAAAAATAAACAAAATTGACAAACCTCTGGCCAGGCTTCTCAAAAAGAAAAGGGAGATGACCCAAATAGATAAAATCATGAATGAAAATGGAATTATTACAACCAATCCCTCAGAGATACAAACAATTATCAGGGAATACTATGAAAAATTATATGCCAACAAATTGGACAACCTGGAAGAAATGGACAAATTCCTAAACACCCATACTCTTCCAAAACTCAATCAGGAGGAAATAGAAAGCTTGAACAGACCCATAACCAGCGAAGAAATTGAATCAGTTATCAAAAATCTCCCAACAAATAAGAGTCCAGGACCAGATGGCTTCCCAGGGGAGTTCTACCAGACGTTTAAAGCAGAGATAATACCTATCCTTCTCAAGCTATTCCAAGAAATAGAAAGGGAAGGAAAACTTCCAGACTCATTCTATGAAGCCAGTATTACTTTGATTCCTAAACCAGACAGAGACCCAGTAAAAAAAGAGAACTACAGGCCAATATCCCTGATGAATATGGATGCAAAAATTCTCAATAAGATACTAGCAAATCAAATTCAACGGCATATAAAAAGAATTATTCACCATGATCAAGTGGGATTCATTCCTGGGATGCAGGGCTGGTTCAACATTCGCAAATCAATCAACGTGATACATCACATTAATAAAAAAAAAGAGAAGAACCATATGATCCTGTCAATCGATGTAGAAAAGGCCTTTGACAAAATCCAGCACCCTTTCTTAATAAAAACCCTTGAGAAAGTCGGGATAGAAGGAACATACTTAAAGATCATAAAAGCCATTTATGAAAAGCCCACAGCTAACATCATCCTCAATGGGGAAAAACTGAGAGCTTTTTCCCTGAGATCAGGAACATGACAGGGATGCCCACTCTCACCGCTGTTGTTTAATATAGTGTTGGAAGTTCTAGCATCAGCAATCAGACAGCAAAAGGAAATCAAAGGCATCAAAATTGGCAAAGATGAAGTCAAGCTTTCACTTTTTGCAGATGACATGATATTATACATGGAAAATCCAATAGACTCCACCAAAAGTCTGCTAGAACTGATACATGAATTCAGCAAAGTTGCAGGATACAAAATCAATGTACAGAAATCAGTTGCATTCTTATACACTAACAATGAAGCAACAGAAAGACAAATAAAGAAACTGATCCCATTCACAATTGCACCAAGAAGCATAAAATACCTAGGAATAAATCTAACCAAAGATGTAAAAGATCTGTATGCTGAAAACTATAGAAAGCTTATGAAGGTAATTGAAGAAGATATAAAGAAATGGAAAGACATTTCCCTGCTCATGGATTGGAAGAATAAATATTGTCAAAATGTCAATACTACCCAAAGCTATCTACACATTCAATGCAATCCCAATCAAAATTGCACCAGCATTCTTCTCGAAACTAGAACAAGCAATCCTAAAATTCATATGGAACTACAAAAGGCCCCGAATAGCCAAAGTCATTTTGAAGAAGAAGACCAAAGCAGGAGGCATCACAATCCCAGACTTTAGCCTCTACTACAAAGCTGTCATCATCAAGACAGCATGGTATTGGCACAAAAACAGACACATAGACCAATGGAATAGAATAGAAACCCCAGAACTACACCAACAAACGTATGGCCAACTCATCTTTGACAAAGCAGGAAAGAACATCCAATGGAAAAAAGACAGTCTCTTTAACAAATGGTGCTGGGAGAACTGGACAGCAACATGCAGAAGGTTGAAACTAGACCACTTTCTCACACCATTCACAAAAATAAACTCAAAATGGATAAAGGACCTGAATGTGAGACAGGAAACCATCAAAACCCTAGAGGAGAAAGCAGGAAAAGACCTCTCTGACCTCAGCCGTAGCAATCTCTTACTCGACACATCCCCAAAGGCAAGGGAATTAAAAGCAAAAATGAATTACTGGGACCTTATGAAGATAAAAAGCTTCTGCACTGCAAAGGAAACAACCAACAAAACTAAAAGGCAACCAACGGAATGGGAAAAGATATTTGCAAATGACATATCGGACAAAGGGCTAGTATCCAAAATCTATAAAGAGCTCACCAAACTCCACACCCGAAAAACAAATAACCCAGTGAAGAAATGGGCAGAAAACATGAATAGACACTTCTCTAAAGAAGACATCTGGATGGCCAACAGGCACATGAAAAGATGTTCAACGTCGCTCCTTATCAGGGAAATACAAATCAAAACCACACTCAGATATCACCTCACGCCAGTCAGAGTGGCCAAAATGAACACATCAGGAGACTATAGATGCTGGAGAGGATGTGGAGAAACGGGAACCCTCTTGCACTGTTGGTGGGAATGCAAATTGGTGCAGCCGCTCTGGAAAGCAGTGTGGAGGTTCCTCAGAAAATTAAAAATAGACCTACCCTATGACCCAGCGATAGCACTGCTAGGAATTTACCCAAGGGATACAGGAGTACTGATGCATAGGGACACTTGTACCCCAATGTTTATAGCAGCACTCTCAACAATAGCCAAATTATGGAAAGAGCCTAAATGTCCATCAACGGATGAATGGATCAAGAAATTGTGGTTTATATACACAATGGAATACTACGTGGCAATGAGAAAGAATGAAATATGGCCTTTTGTAGCAACGTGGATGGAACTGGAGAGTGTGATGCTAAGTGAAATAAGCCATACAGAGAAAGACAGATACCACATGGTTTCACTCTTATGTGGATCCTGAGAAACTTAACAGAAACCCATGGGGGAGGGGAAGGAAAAAAAAAAAAAAGAGGTTAGAGTGGGAGAGAGCCAAAGCATAAGAGACTGTTAAAAACTGAGAACAAACTGAGGGTTGATGGGGGGTGGGAGGGAGGGGAGGGTGGGGGATGGGTATTGAGGAGGGCACCTTTTGGGATGAGCACTGGGTGTTGTATGGAAACCAATTTGACAATAAATTTCATATACTGGAAAAAAAAATAAAGTTGAAAAAAAAACAAAAAACTAGCCCCCTACCCCTCACTGAAGCTTAAGGGACATGTGGGATGGCCACATCTCTGCCACTGTCCCGATTCTAAGGCGCGATGAGCCCCAGATATGGGTGGCAGGAACCTGACTGGCACAAGGTGTCACCTCCTGGCCACCCGGCCCAAAGGCCACCCTGCGATGTGTGCGTAGGGGTTATTTCTGGAGCCTCCAAGAGGGCGGGTGCTGCACGCTGGGCCGCTGGCTCGCAGCGTGGCCACTCACACGTCAGAGCCCTGGGCTCACATCTGCCGCGGTGACTTCCCAGGGCACTGCAACTAAGCCCCACGCTTTGGGCCTGCGCTCCAGCGAGCAGTTGAGTCGGTCTGCTGGGCCGCCTCGCAGGGTCCCGCCTCATTACAGCACGAATTCTCTCTGACCTTGCGCTCCGCCCAGCCGTCGGGCTCCAACTCAGGGCGAGCAGGCCCGCGGGCGGGCAAGCTGCTTACAGCCCTCGATTTGCAGTCATAAATCCTTACCCCCTTGCCTCATCTATAAAGTGGGTCCACGAAGGGTAATTCGGAACAGCACGTACGAAGACTCGCCCGCTGAGGAATTTACATACTGCACTCACGCACAAGCGTGTGAAATGACTTGCGTACGATTCCATTTAAATCGCGAAAGCATAGTTTATGTTCATGGAAGACCAGAAACAACTAAAATGTCCACCGTTAGAAAGTCGGGGAAAGAGGTTAGACATAGAATTCTAGACAATATGAAGAGGGCGATCTTTACATACAGATACTAGAAAGAACTCCCTGATATATTAAATTGTAAAGCAAGGTCACAACCGTGGATGAGAAATATTGTCCTATATGAGAGGAGGAAGGAAAAGAATGCATATGGATAAAAATCTCTGAAATGACAGAGAGGGCAGGGGTAAGGAAGGAGAACTGGGCGGATGGGGACTAGGAGGGAATATGGAAGCTTCTGATCATAGCCTCTTTGTCGTTTTTCATGTAAACGCCCTGAACGTATTTTGAAAAGATGCTACATATGTAACGAAATTAACCTGTTCTGCCTACTTTCTGGGGAGGGTGTCTACTGGCCGACCTGCAAGGACCTGGGAAAACTGATCAGCCTTCTTTGTTGGGGAGGGCGTTGCGATAGGGCTCACGAGCTGAGTCCCTGTAAAACCTTTCTCTTCTGTTACTGATGGACATTTCTCGCCACATGTCAGGTCCCTCGCTGCCATGCTGGCACTCAACCTCTATTTTTCTTTGACCCTCACTATTGGCGAGTGATGTCTCTGCGGGCGGCTTGCAGGGTGGGAGTGGTAACGAGCATTTTCAGAGGCGCTGCGCTTACATGGAAACTACTGGTCCTAGTCACTGAAGTCTGCATTGCAGACACCCCACCTTATCATTTCCCTGATGAACACAGTTACAAAGGAGCGACAATTTAGAACTGAAAGACGTGGCAATGTCCAAGTCCCTTAGTTTACAGATCGGGACACCAAGGGTTAGAGAGGTTATATGGCTCCTTCAAAGTCACCCGGGTTAAGCTAGCACTCGAGAGAAGCGCATTGTTACCTGGTTTCTCTTCACCTGCTCTCCAGTTACAAGAGACACATCTACGAAATGAAAGAAAATAATCACAAAAAGATGCTTGGCTAAATGGTACCAGAGCAAGGGGAAAGACTTAAAGATATTCCAGCAACCCAAAGCAAATCTGCTCGCCATGTCATTCTTTCTACCTCCAGGACACTTGCCTTTCCAGTGTCCAGAATCCACAGGTCCTTGCTGAGAGAGCAAGGGGTACATGCCATTTTTACGTGGCTGTTTGAATACAAAGCATGTCAGAAATGGTTTCTTGCCCACCAAAAATTCAAGCTCACTCTCCATCACGTAGAAATGTCACCAAGAACTACACTGACAGGCTGTCTGGACATCTAGATGGGGCCGTGATTAATTCTCTCCAAGGGAAGAAAGACCTTTCTGGGCCAGATCATTGAAGGAGAGAGATTGCCTTTTTCATGCTGTCCTTCTTCATCTGCTGGTTAAATGCAGAAGAGTTCGAGACCCGCAGGATAGCAGAATCACGGGAAGGAGGTGGCCTGGATCCCTGAATGGAGCACTTGGAAGGAAACTGTCCACTGCCCAGAAATAACCTGCACTGGATGGCCACTGTTAGTAAATTAACTTTGGATGTGTGACTACAATAACATTTTGGAGCTTGCTTATGTTATTCTAATCGATCAGTGCATGGGGATGTTTCAGCAGGGCCTCAAAACAAATCACTGACTCTCAACTTCACAAAAGAATCACGGAGTAATGGGAGAAAAAAAAACCCCTGTTTCTGTTTTCAGTTCTATGGATTACCCCCAAAGCTCTAAACAATATATCACAATTCACTGACTTCATTTTTTTATTATTTTTTTTAATGTTTGTTTATTTTTGAGAGAGAAACAGAAAGTGAGTGGGGGAAGGGCAGAGAGAGAGAGGGAGACACAGAATCTGAAACAGGCTCGATGTGAGGCTCCAACTCAGGAACAGTGAGATCATGAACCAGGCCAAAGTTGGATGCTTAACCGACTGAGCCACGCAGGCGACCCTTCACTGACTTAATTTAGGCTAAATCTATTAGCATCCTGCCAAGGAAGATAACGAAAGGTGAGAATTTAGCTCACTTAATCTTTTTCCTTCCATTTCCCAATGTTTAATAATTACGTTTTTATTTTATATTTGTGATTTGTATTCAAAAAAAATTTTTTTTAAGTACACTCTATGCCCAGCATGGAGCCCAACACGGGGCTTGAACTCACAACCCTGGGATCAAGACCTGAGCTGAGATCAAGAGTTGGATGCTTAACTGCCTGAGGCACCCAGGCACCCCTATATCTGTAATTTAAATATTAGCCTCCTAAGAAAAGATTTTCTAAGAGTAGTTTTATCTCTACAATAAAATTGAGGAAGTCCTGAGATTTCCCCCAAACCCCCCTGCCTACGCACATGCATGGACTCCCTCATTATCCACATCACTCACCAAAATGGTAAAATTTTTTGTATTTTGTATTTTGCCTTGAAGCACTTTCATTCCGCTCTTACACTCAACTGATCATTGGGCATAGAATTCTAAGCTCATAACAATTTTTTTCTCATATCTAGAAATCATCATCCTTTGAATTCTAGCCTGTTCACGTGCGTACGTATTACCTGGGATCTTGTTAAAATGCAGATTCTGATGCATGGGTCTCGGTGGGGTCCCAGATTCTGCATTTCTGATAAGCCCTCAGATGGTGATCCTGCTGATGCTGGTCTGCAGACCTCACTGGAGGAGTGAGTTTCCAGAATTCAACAGCGCTGACGAGCAGTCGGTTAGCCTAGTTGACACCCTTCTGTAGTTTTTCCTCAATCTTCCAACATACTGTTCCTATTCTTAGTGTTTGGAAATTTCAGGAGAATGAAGCTTTAGGGTTTTGTTTTGTTTTGTTTTGTTTTAATCACTGTCCTCTGCACTTAATAGACCATTTTAACCTGAAGATCTGTGTCTTTCTTACGCTTTGGGGAATGTTCTATTATTTCCTTGATAATTTCGTCCCTTTCCCCCTGCCATTTTCTCTGGTTTTACTTTCTGAGACTCCTATTTGTCAGATGTTGGAGTTTGTTTGTTTGTTTGTTTGTTTGTTTGTTTTTCCGGCTTTATTGAGATATAATTGACATGTAACAATGTGCAAGCTTAAGGTACAGGATGTATTGATTTGTTACATATTACAAACTGATTCTGACTATAGTATTAGGTAATGCCTCCGTCACATCATATAATTACCATTTCTTTTTTGTGGTGTGAACATTTAAGATCTACTCCTTTGATGACTTCCAAGTATATAATATAGTATTATTCATATAATCACCGTGCTATACATTAGCTTCTCAGAACTTATTCATCTTATAACTGGAAGTTTTCTCTCTTTGAACAACTTCTTCCCACTCCCTCCACTTCGTAGCATCTGGTAATAACCTTTCTACTCTGTTTCTAGGACTTCTGTTTATGTATTTATTTTTTTAGATTCCATATATAAGTGAGATCATACAGCATTTGCCTTTTTTCTGACTTATTTCACTTAGCATCACGTCCTCAAGGTCCGGCCATGTTGTCACAAAGATTTCCTTCTTTCTCACGGCTGAATAATACTCCACCATGTGTGGGTATCACGATCCACTCATCCACTGATCCATTCCATTCATCCATTTCCCGATCCATTCGTTGTCCAATGACAGACACGTAGGTTGTTGCCGTGTCTTGCCTGGTATGGATAATGCTGCCATGAACATGAAGGTTCAGGTACGTCTCTGAGAGCCTGTTTTCATTTTCTTTGGATAAATACCCAGAAGTGGAATTTTGGGATCGTATGGTATTTCTATTTTTACTTTTGTGAGGAACCTCCACACTGGTCTCGAGTGGCTCTGTCAGAGTTTTGGGGCTGGCCCTCTGCTTCTCATCTTTCCTCTACTCTGTCATCTCTTTCTCTTTGCTCTGTGTCCTTTTAATCATCCTTATCTTATTCTTCCCCAAGCCCTTCTACTGAACTTGTGGACAGCCCGTCTTTAATCTCTAAGGGGTCTTTGTATATTAGATGATTTCATATAATTTAAAAATGAATATCATGAGCTCTTGGGTCTCTTTGAACATACTACTGAGAGTTGTTGTGTGTTTGTTTGAAGCTTCTTGGATTGTCTTTGCTTCTTCTGTCCTTGGTTTTTCTGTTTATTTTGGCCTTCTTTTCTTTCATGCTGCTACTCCCTCCCTCCCCCCATGCAACTTTTGGTGAGTCCTATCTGTTCATATGTAAAAATAAAGGATGAGGGAGATGGTGTGAGTTTTCCTTGATGTTGTGTAAAATTGTTTCCTCTAATTTACTCCATTTAATAATGTCAACATTATTTCGTCAGGAGGCGAAAGGATTTATTTGCTCCTATCCCAATCCATGGAATTTAAGGATAAGAAAGGTGCTTATTTTCTTATTAATGATTAGGTTATTTCCATATTTTTTTCCTATACAGTTTTTTTTTTTTTTAATTTAACTTAGAGTGAGAGTGAGCAAGCACGAGCAGGGAAGAGGGGCAGAGGAGAGAGAAACTTAAGCCATGGGATCACAACCTGAGCCAAACTCAAGAGTCAGATGTCCAACTTACTGAGCCACCTAGGTGCCCCTCCTGTATAGTGTTTTAATAAACATCCTCATAAACATATATTCCTAGGGGCTGATATAGCTATTTCTACGGAATAAGTTTCTAAATTTCTACGGAATAAATTCCTGGTTGAAAGTAATACACATTATAAAACAATTTTTTACTATGGAAAGTTTTAAACATGGAAAGCTAGAGAAAATAGTATTATTCTCTTAATTTGAAAGGATGCAAAAACTTGCAGGCATGACAAAGGCCAGTCTTGATGTATCCGTATCCCTTACCCACTTGTGCCTTCTTGGATTATGTGGAAGTAAATGCCAGACACCGAATCATCCAAACTGATACATGTTCAAATCTTAATAGATACTGCTGGGTAGCTCCTCCCCAAAGTTTAGTAATTCCCTTTCAACTCCAAAGAATGTCTGTTTTTCCACATGCAGCCATGGGTATGTTTTCCTTTCTCTCTTTTTCAGGGGATGAGGGCAGGCAGGAAATAATCAACATTCCTCTCTTCCCTTCCCAAGTTCTGAACCAAGAGAGATACATATAGAAGCCACACAAATGGAGATTCTTTAAATATCATATGGAGCACTGGATTCGATGATCTGCCTTTACATTTTTAGCCGAACTGTCTCACTAATGCTTTGCCTCTGCATTGGCTGTAGGGACCCCACCTAGTCACTAGCACACTGGTAAACCGCAGGTGTCCCTCACAGGTGACAAGCTGACCTGGGGAAAGTCTAGCATACGGCTAGGAGCACACCCGAATGCATCCTCCCTGCAGGCAGATAGATCTGGAAAAGAAGACTAAGCTGGCAGCAATGCGGAACACAGAGGCTGTCTCCCGAATTCATGCAAGAGAGAGGAGAAGAGGGAATGAGGGGCAAGGAGACGGTCCACAGGTGTTATTTTGTAATGAATCAGGACACAGGGAAATGGAGGTCCCCCAACAGATGTCACTAAATCTATTCCATTTTTGCCAATCTCATAGGCGACGTGTTCACGGGAGTTTTCCTGACAACTAATAAGGTGGCCTCTTTTTCACAAGCTTCTTGGCCACTGGGTTTCCTTCTCGGTGAACCGCCTGTCTTTTCATCAAGTCTTTTTCTTAGCGGTAGGACGTTTTTGAAATATTAATATTTTGACTGTCACACTGTTGCAAATATTTTCTCCCTATGTATCATTTGTCTTTTGATTGGATTATGGTTGCTCTTTCCATAGAGAAACTTCGAATTTTTCTTTAGGAGTGCCACCTAGGACAGATGAGGACTGCTTTGCTGTGATGAAATACAACAGAATCCTGGGCATTCTTGGTCTGCTGAAAAGACTGTAAAAGCCCATTGAGAAGGGATGAAGCCTTTTATTTTTATTATTAATGCAGTAAAAAGGCATAGTTTTTGCCTTTTTCCCTCGGCTGACAAGGGTAATTTCATTAAAATCTACTAGTAGTTCCCCAGCTATGTGTATGTCATCTGGTCACTTACATGGGCAGAAAATTGAAAAATCAATTTAAACAGTTGGGGAAGTGAATGAGGTCACTTCAAAATGATTTTAATCTACCGTACTAATTGCACCTGAAGTGCCTGCACATGTTTTCTCCCAATTTAAAATTCTAATTAGGGGTTGACATCTTTAAAATACCTTGGTAATATACCCCGGAGGAGGTGGGAAATCTGTGCTGAGTTTCCCTTTCTTGTCAGTAGATGAAAGGATTTGCTCATACCCCAATCCATGGAATTTAAGGATAAGAAAGGTGCTTAGAGCTTTCCTGATCAACCTCCCCAATCCTTTAGGAGAGGAGACAAACCAAAATGGCTGCTCCAACGCTCTGTGGTAGGCCGCCCCTAACTTCCTGTCCCACCTGCTAGTCTGGGTCAGGGGTCTGTTATTCATCTCCAGAGTCCTTACTGCCAGCACGGTGCCTGCCACCTAGTAGGACCTCAAAGATGTGTGTTCAATGATGAGTTTCTCAAGGTGACATAGCTGGTAAGTGTCCTAATTCAGGGCTCCTTCCCCTGCTGTGTCCTGTCTAGACTTCAGAGTAGGAAAGCTCTGAGTTAGAACCCTGGCTCCCCTAGTCACAAGATGAGTTCCCACGAGCAAGGTGGTTAACCCTTCGAAGCCTGCCCTTGGCTTCTCCCTTCTCTTCCTCTGTCTTGAGCCCATTCTAGTTGGGCTGTCAGCCCCGGCACGCCACTCAGTCAGCTTTTGTCTGGGGCACCAACAAAATTCGGCAGTCACTTGGTGCAGCTCATCAAGTGATGAGCTTTTTTTTTTTTTAATACAGTTTATTTTGAGAGAGAGAGAGACAGCCCATGTGTGTGAGTGGGGGAGGGGCAAAGAGAGGGGGAAGGAGAGAATCCCAAGCAGGCTCCATGCTGTCAGCACAGAGCCCGACGTGGGGCTTGAACCCACGAACCGTGAGATCATGACCTGAGCCCAAGTCAGATGGTTAACAGACTGAGCCAGCCAGGCACCCCTGAAAACAGATTTCTGATTCCTCCTAAACCTGTTCCTTCCGGTCTTCCTCACTGCCTTTCTTTCAGCTGCTCAGGCAAAGCCTTGGGGTCATCCTTCTCTCGTATCTGATATGAAATGTGTCAGCAGCCCTTGCTTCTCCTCTCTAACCTTCAAAACACATCAGGAACCAACCAAGCACTTCTTTCTCCCTTTCCTCCATTTGGTTCTTGAACATAGGACTATATACTGAAGGTTCCTCCATAGCTTTGCAAGGCTGAATAGCTCACTATTTATTTATTGATTTATTTATTTATTTAGTGCTGAATCATAGTCCCTTGTCTGGAGGTACCAGTTTATTTATTCACTCACGTCTTGAAGGATGTTTTGATAGCTTCCAAGCTTTGTCAGTTATGAATAAAGCTGCTGTAAACATCCATGCTCACGCTTTTGTGTGGACCTCGGCTCTTAGCGCCTTTCGGTAAATACTGCAAAACCATAATGGTTGGATCATATGGTAAGAATATGTTTAGTTCTGTTAAGAAACTGCTAACCTGCCGTCCAAGAAAATTTACATAATTTTAATGATACTCAGTGCCTCCTTTTATTCTCAGAAGTGTCAACGTTTGGGTGACAAAATGAATGGCCACTCCACTTCAGACATAATCTCTCCCGAATTACAGAAAAACAGGGTTGCACTCCGGCATTTCTGCGGTTGCGTTTCTTTGAGCCAAATCTGAAGGAATCACAAAACGCAATTAATCTTCTGAGGACTATGGGGAAGGAGAGACAGAGCGAGGGAAGCGGCTCTCATTTTCCTCACTGGGGGAAACCAGCCCAACGAGGGGATGAGACTTGTGCAGGCCCAGCCAGCCAGCTGCAGAGCGGGGCGTGCGGTAAAAATCTCTGCCAGTCCCATTAAATGCGCCGTCCTCTCCAGACCATACTCTTATTGTCCAATTGGTTAAGGGTCCTTGGCTGCTAAGAATGGCACTTGGTGGACTTAAAATGGAAGTGTGTCAGTCCTGGGAGGGGCAGGGGCCGCTAACTGGAGGGAGCCCCCCCTCAGTTCTCCAGCCTGCACTGTGGGTGGTGCTGGGATTTCCCTACCTGGCCAGTATTCCATCCCGGCACTGTGCCTGGGGTCCTGACCGCTGTGTTGGTTCCCCACTCACGGGCAGACCAAAGAGGTCTGGAAACCATAAGAAAGTGGAAAGTTATGGGGCTGAGGAAGCACTTGACGTTGGGCCCTGCTGTCTTTCCAGATCACCCCACCGATTTAGCAACAGCCCTCACCTGTGCTACAGACACAGGCTCGGATCAAAAGCACTTGGCTGGCATTTCCTGTGTCCCAGGGACTCTCCTATGCAAGTCACTATGATTTAATCCTCATGCCAACTCTATAAAATAGTTGTTATTCAGCTTCACTTTAAAGAGGTGGAAACCAGGGCGCTTTGGGGGCTCAGTCGGTTGAGTGTCCAACTTCTGCTCAGGTCATGATCTCATGGTCCATGAGTTCAAGCCCCACGTCTGGCTCTGTGCAGACAGCTCGGAGCCTGGAGCCTGCTTCGGATTCTGTGTCTCCCTCTCTCTCTGCCCCTCCCCGACTCACACTCACTCTCTCTCTCTCTCTCTCTAAAATAAGCATTTAAAAATAAATAAATAAAGAGGTGGACACCAAAGAAGACTTGGGTCACAAAACAGGTGAGTGGGAGGGCTGGGATTTAAATGCGCAGCATCTGTTTTTTTCCAGGATCTGCTCTTAATCACGAAGCTATGGCATCGCCACAATCTGCCAGCATGTTCTGAATTTCCCTCAGTTAACCTAATGGGTTAATTGAATCTCTCTGTCATCATTTCTTCCATTCAAGGCAGTATTTTACGAACAGTAAAAACACATTAATTTGGATCCAAATAATTTGACATAAATTGCAGGCCTCTCAAACTGAATTTCCTTCTCTACAAAACAAGGGTAGATACAATATGGTATTTGTTGCAAGAATAATACCAACAGATGTTTATTAAGTGTAGAGTCCCTGTATTAAGAAGCTGCCACAGTAATGCTAGCTTCTACTACTATTATTTTATTGTTACTGTTATTTTAAGGCTGAAATGGAACTTTCCCTTTCCAGTATCTACAAGGAGAATTTGTAAAATGGTGCAAACAGCAGTTTGAGTACCTTTAAGGGATATTTTAAAACACTGTAAAAGCATTTGCTCACATGTCAACAATCACCATGCAAATTGCAAATCATGCTTAAATATTCCTTATGGCACATTTACAGAGGATCTTTTTCCTATCAACCCTTTGTCGGCCAAGTTCCTGTTACTGCGCAGAATTGAAAGCAATACAAAGTCAGTTAAATATTCTCTGTCAGAAAAGGCTTTTTACCAATTTATTATATTTATTCATATAACATACGTCCATGCAGTAAGGTGTCTAGAGACAAATTTAAAAAAGAAAGAGGAGACTAGTAAAATTAAATTCATGTGTAGAACTTCCTGTTGAACATAGCAGCCAACACTCGCAGCCTCCGCTATAATTAGGGACCCTCCCGCCACCTTTCGTAAAGTACACCTGTAGGGAGTTCTCTGTAAATTTGCATTCATGATGATGCCTTTTCAATGTCTCCAATCTTACCATTTTGACTCAAATGTGAAATTATTTTCAATGCTAAGAGAAACAGAATTTGAAAATAAGATGTTTAAGTCAATTAATTTGCCAGTAAATGACCTTTGATATAGGTGCTTTTAAATGTCATAGAAGATCCAGGTCAAAGTCATGACCTCTTCAAGGAAAAGGAAGGTATTGAGAAAGCTACCTGGAGCAGCTGGGCGACTCAGTTAAGCGTCTGAGTCTTGATTTAGAGTCAGGTCGTGATCTCACAGTTTGTGGGTTTGAGCCCTCACATAGGGCTCTGCACTCACAGCGCGGAGTCTGCTTGGGGCTCTGTCTCTTCCCCCCTCCCCACCCCCCTCTGCCCCTTGGCCTCTCTCTGTCTCAAAATAAATAAAAAACATTTTTAAAAAACCTTTAAAGAAAAAGAAAAGCTACCTCTGCCCTGGCCTGTTCCTTATTTCCTCTTCGGTGAAGGACATTTCTAAAGCATTATAATCTTGGAAATTACACAAGAAAAGTTTACTCCTGAAAGTTCACAATTTGGACTGAGAACTGTTCAGCCCTTGAGATGGAGGAAAATGCAAAGGTACATTTGTGTTTGGAGCTCTCCTTTATACTTTATGGCCTAGATTCCATGCATTATCATCAACATCAGCATTCTGCCTTTCAGGTTAACTCATGAGACTTCGGAAATCTAAACTCCCCCTGACAGAGATTCACGACAGCAGTAGAGCGAGTTCTTGCTCAGGGGTCATTCGACTTCAGTGCTGTGAAATAACTACCAAAGACAGGTGGTGCATGGCCTTTCCTGTCAACAATTCTGTTTCTCCAGGAATTGTTCCCACCCAGGGACTCTGCTGGAGGGACGGCCCAGGCTGCCATGGTTCAATGAGGCGAGACCAGGAGGGACGGTGTCAGTCAGGAACCCAGAGGCTGATGCTCCATAGAGGCTTCCAGTCACAAATCCATTCCCAGGGCCTGGCTGTCCTCATTCTGAGAGGCCGTTTCGTGGGTATGACCAGCTCCTTAAATAGAGCTAGCTTGGGTGGGTTGCCCATGCCTGGGGTGGGGAGGGAAGCCTTTTGATGGATAATCTTATAGTTTTTCCATGTTAAATACCCAACATAGGCAAGGAAAAAAAAACCGTACTATTTTCACATCATAAGTCGGTGGTTCTTTTAAAATATGATATTAAGGAATAAGCCTTAAGGAGCAGGAAGAGCAAATGGTGTCAAGTCAAAAAAATAGAAATCAGGACTTAGGACCTGTAAGGAGGCTGCTAAAGCTCTCTGTGCCTTGGTTTCCTGAACTGCAAGTGAAAGCAATCCAATGTCCGACCCACCCGCCTCAGAGCATTATTCTGATAATAGAGTGAGATAATGTGTGCGAGAAAGCGATTGCGATTTAAAAGTTTTAGACATACATTTATAGTCACTTCTGTTTTGAATTCATTTGGTAGTTCAATTTATTATTGGACCGAAGTTATTTTTCCCAGCTCATTTCCCACTGCTAGAAGACACTTTGGAATCTTGTGATAATCTTTAGGGTAAAAATCAACTGTTGGAGTGCAGAAACCAGGGAGGAATTAAATTTAGCTGCTTAGGAGCAGAGCACCCCTGCTTTCTCCCTCTCTCCAGCCCCAGCATTGGAATATTTTTCTCTCATATAAACGAAAACCTCCAGTGGGCAGTCCAGGGCCAGTATGTGGGTTCTACAATATCTACATTGTTGGGGTCTCAGCTCTTCCCAGTTTCTCTGACATCTTGAGGCCTTGATTCTCACCCTCATACTTTCAAGATGGCGGCCAGAGTGCCTGCCACCATATGTGTAATTCAGGCAGGCAGATGGGGCAGGGCACAGGGCAAGGAGGGGTATGTATCAGCTGAGTCAGCTCCTTTTAAAGTGTTTTCCTGAAATTCCTATCCAGTAATTTCCATTTATAGCTCCCCAACCAAAAAATGCCTCACAATTACCACCTCTAGCTGCAAGAAAGGCTCAGAACCATAGATTTTGTTGCTGTTGCTTGTTTTGTTGTTGTTGTTTATTTGTTTTTGTTTTCGTTTTGGATGGATACCAAGTAAAACATGGGTTCTTTTAGTAATTAAGAAGGGAAGATGGGGCGCCTGGGTGGCTCAGTCAGTTGTGTCCGACTCTTGATTTCGGCTCAGGTCAGGATCTCACAGTTTGTGAGTTTGAGCCCTGAATCAGGTTTTATGCTGACAGGATGGAGCCTGCTTGGGATTCTCTCTCTCTTTCTCTCTGTCTCTCCCTCTCTGTCTCTCTCAAATTTTAAAAAATTTAAAAAAAAGGAGGGAAGAATATTGAATAGGTTTCTGTTATACCAGGAATTGAAAATGTGAACACTAGAATGTCAATTTATTGTATTCATTTTCCATTGCTAAGATAAGTTTAAGCTGGACATCTTAGCAATATCCCAAAAGAAACAAAGCTCCATAGCCTTGGCCAGGGTCATGACTGCAGGGCTGGAGTGAGATCCAAACCTTTCCCCTTCCTGGTTAAGTGCTTTACTCAGCAGGCTGCCCCCCAGAGTGGTTTTCAAATGAAACCACCACGTGAGGTTCCTACTAACCCAGGAGCTGGGATCAGTGGTGTATTTGGCAGAATGATGTCCTCCAAAGATGTCCATGCCATAATCCCCAGAACTTACAGATGCTACCTTACGTGATAAAGGGACTTTGCAGATGTGAGGAAGAGGATGGAAACTGTGACAGAAGATTATCTGGGACTATTTAGGTGGGCTCAGCCTAATCACATGAGTCCTTAAAAGCAGAGAATCTTTCCCAGCTGTATCACAGAGATGAGCTAGAAGAAGAAGAGATTTGGAGCAGGAGAGCGACTTGACCTTCCTCCTTGTTGCTGACTTGAAGTGGTGATGGGGGGGGGGGGGCAGGTAATGAGCCAAGGAATGCAAGTGGCCCCAAGAAGCCAGAAGGGCCAGCATGGAAGTAGGGACCTCAGTCTGACAACCCCGATAACTAAATTCTGCCACAACCTGGATAAGCAAAGAAACGGATCTCCATCTAGAGCCTCCAGAAGAGAGCGGAGCCCTGTAGACACCCTGATTTCAGCCTCTGATTTGCGCAACCCTAAGATAATGGGTCCTATTGTTTTAAGTTACTAAATTTGTGATAACGTGAAAGACACAACGGGAGACGAATACAAGTAGGTTGACAGAGGCTACAAGCTCTTTTATGCTGTTTTCCATATATTTTTTTAAACACTTATTTATTTATTTATTTTGAGAAAAAGCTAGAGAGAGCGAGTAAGGGAGAGGCAGAGAGAGGGAGAGAGAGAATTCCCAGCAGACACCATCAATGCAGAGCCCCATGTGGGGCTTGATCTCAGGAACTGTGAGATCATGACCTGAACCGAAATCAAGAGTCGGACACTCAGCCGACTGGACCACCCAGGTTCCCCCATCTTCCATAATTTTAAGCAAGCTCAAAAATGCAGCGTCTCCTTACCTGTGCGGGAACGCCGTGTGGCAAGTTAACAGGTAGAAGCTCTTAAAAGGGGGAAGGTGGTCAGGACGCCTGAGACCCCACGCATCAGAAAAGCCACGTCTTAACAACAATATGGACAGAACATGCATTCTTTCCTTTGCACAAACTCTGAAGTACCTGAGTGGGATCTGGGCTGGGGCCTGGCGGGCAAACTGAATGAATAAAGCTGCAGGTGTGTGACTGAGGGATGGGGACCGTGGCATGAACTGGACGATGCCTACCATTCCACAGACGTTCAAATGCAGTTGGAGTTAAAAACACAGCACCGGGTGAACGATACCCACTTCAGGGCTTCATTCAGCCCCTGCATCACCATCAGATTCTGCTAAGGCCGCCAGAAGGCACGGAAAGCAGTCAGAACACATGAGAAGAAAGGGGTAACATGAGTAAGTTGGTGAACTGAGGTCAGAAATAGGGAGAAGGAAAGGATGGGGGGTGGAGAGGGGCGGAGAAATGAAACCCTGAAGAGAAAGGACAAGGTCATATGCTGTTGGAGGCTGCCTGGTGCCACCAGCCTTCGGCCATCCGTGCCCTCGGAGCCAGCCATGCTCAAGATGCTCCAGGTAGAACACCTTCCCCTCCTCCCCAAAAAGCCCTGTGGCTCCTCTCTTTGAGGCAAACAAGGTCATCTGCCTTCAGATCTCATCCAGAGAAGTAGCTGACGTCTCCTTTTTCACAGCAGCTGCTGAAGCAGCAAGACAGCTGAGGCCCTGAAGCGCCCAGGGCACTGGTAACCAGACCTCTCGCCAGAGGAGCACAGAAGTGGACCGGGCCTGTCTGCGCACCGGGCAAGGTGGAAGAGCGGCCAGAGAAACCACAGGGACAAAACCCACACGTCTACAGAAGCCAGCCGGGTGGACGCAAGGCAAACGGTAACAGTTCCAGAGCAGAGCGTGGGCCAACCCCAAACAATGCTGGCGGCCCCCGGGGCCACCGCAGGTTTGCAACCTCGTCTCTAAAGCAAAGCGCAGATAAGATTCGTGGGAGCAGGCTGCCAGTCACCCCACTAGGCAGCGGGTCTGGGGGAAGAAAGGCCCACGTCTTTGCTGTGTTTGTCCAAACACCCAGCGCGGTGCCGGGGACGCGGTAGGTGCTTAGAATAGTGTTTGCTTAAGGAAATAATAATGTCAAGGGTGATTGGATCCCTTAATGGGTCTGCATGTTGTGTTCCTGTATTCTTCCACTCTCTCCTCTCCGGGTGTCTAAAACCCACAACGACTTTACTTTCTGCCACCTTGATCCAATGAGTCATCAACTGCACACCCTGTCCGCGGTCGTGACATAGTGCACAAATTTTAATTCCTGAGTTCTTTTACGACTTCAGTGCTCTGGGACTCACTGGCCTGCAAGTGACCTCTCGTGGTTAAAGAGGGTAACTGCAGAGCTAAGTCCCTTTTACATGCAAGCAATCCCATTCACACCAATTCAATCCATAAAGTGGGGAAGGAGAGTGAGAGTAGAGAACTCTAGAAATAAGTTTGTAATAATAATAAAAAAAGAATATGTAGAAGTATTCCAGATGTCAACACGTAAAGGAGGACGTACAAGATATAATTTTCTAATTTCTTTTTTTTATAACTTGCTTCCCAGGATTGCTGCAAAAATTGGAACTAAATTTTTCCATCACATATTAGAATCTAAAGATTCTAAATATCTGGCATCAGATCTGGAATCTGCTATGTGTAAGGTGTACGAACTTAAGGGATATCATTTAAATTCTCTGCGACTCGGTCTCCACATCTGAAAGGTGGGGATAATAATACACCTGTCATACTGATTTGGTTGTTATGAGGTCCTAATTAGGGGAGGCATGTGTAGTGTTTGCCCTATGAGTGCATGAGATGCTCTCATCATTAATCCTCATATGGCTTGCTTTTATTTAGCCACTTATTATTTTGAAATGTTCATAAGCTGTACTTGATAAAGTGCTACACAGATATTAATTTCTCAGGGATTAAGGAACAAAAATAATAAACTCTGGAGATGCCTGGAAAACTTGTTCTCCTGAGCATCCCTCTCTTGATTTCGGCTCAGGTCATGATCCAAGGGTTGTGGGATTGAGTCCTGTCTTAGGCTCCCCGCTGAGTGTCGAGCCTGCTTAAGATTGTCTCTCTCTCTCCCTCCGCCCTTCTCCTGTGCTCACACACACACACACACTCTCTCTCAAAATTAATAATAATTATAATAATAATAATAATAATAAACTCCATGACAAATGATGACTCTTTTGTCCACCAGCCAGCCATCTGTCAATACTGTTAAATGAGTCAGATTGATTTCTTCTCTTTCCTTTCGAGAACTCTGAAATTCTTCTCCTCCTCTTTCTCAACTCAGTGTGGGCTATTCATTTGCTTTATTTTATTTTTACCTTTCTGTAGTCAGTTTGTTCCCATATTGTTTTATAAGTGGCCTTTAATTCATGACTGTAGGTTCTCCTTGGGAATTCATATGCACAGTAGAGGGTTGGTCATATGACCTTGAAGTCATTTGTTGTGCAAATTATCCTGTCATATGTGTGGTGTTGTGCTAAGCACTAGGAATAGAAAAATGAATAAAACAGACAAGATCCTCACCCTTGTAGATCTCATACTGGGGAGTTTACAAGTAACCAAATATATGCTGTGAGTTCTGAGAAGGGTTGTAAAAGAAACAAACAAGGGTGAAGATACACGGGTGGGGCAGTGAGAATGGAGTTAGTTACCTGAGGGAAAAGCATGCCAGAGTAAGCAGCATGTTCAAAGGTCCTGAGGCAGGAGCAAGGAAGTGCATCATACTGTCCTTCACCATGTATAAATAATTTATTGGCCATCTCACATATATGTAGGTATCCTCTATCAATGTATATACATATACATGCATAAACATACATAACAGATATTACATATGTAAATATATAATACATGTATGAATATTTTAACACTTCATTAAAAGTAATGTTAAATCCTTAGCCCTGAGAAAAACTAGTGTTGACACATTCTATCTTCAGATAATGTTCATTAACCATTGTGTTTTTGTGAAAAGAGAAATGTTTGGAAAAATAACTCAAAAGCTATCTTATGGATCTGTAACCAGCTATTAGGCCTTGGTGACAGATTTCAGTGGATGAGGTCTCAGCTCCTCATAAGGCTGACACACACTGTGACTCTCAGCGGGTTGTAGGCTTTTAAACTTGACATTAATATTTCTTCCCCTGCAACTGTTATACTATTTTGCTACACAAGGGTCTAGGTGAGTTTTTTTTTTAATCCCTGGAACAAATATCTTAATACTCTGTATTATAAGGTTTTGAAGGCAGGAAGAAACCTTTTGAAAGGTTCCATGAAATCTTTATTAGTGCAAAACCTGTGTACCATGAAATGGAAAATCATTTCTTTCTTTTAATCTTTGCTGTTCAGACAGATGCAACCTTGCTCTTTTCCCACTGCCCTTCATTCCATAAACTTTCCGTGTCTACTCTGTGTGAGGCATGGTGTTTGTGGTTAACGCAGAGAGAGATGGGCAGGCACATGGCAGGGGAGACATGACTTGTGCAGAGAGGCTGAAAAGGAATCGTTCACCGAGTTTTTAAGGAATCACATCATTCACTGCAGATACAAAGCTCGGGGGGGGGGGGGTTCCAGCAGAAAACTGGTGGAGCAAGTCTAGAAAGATTAAGGAAAAAAATACCTCAAAAGGCTTTGAATACTGTAACAGAAGAGGTTGTTTACAAATTTTTCAACCATCGTGATGATTTTGAAGGAAAAAAGTGAACGGGTAGAGTCTGTATGTGCCTTCCAGTTGATCTTCATAAGTTAGGTGTTGGTTATAGTAAGGCTCTGCCTACATATGTTCCCCCATTTGCTTGATTTATTGTGTTTTTCTCTTCAAGTCTTAGGAAAAAGCATACCACAGAGCAAATGAACAGTAATCAACTAATGGCTCATTCTTTATGCACAAAATGAAGATGTCCTGCATGAAAATCAATTTACATTGACTTGAAACACACACTCACATTTCACTCGGAGTAAATTATCCTGCTGATGCTCCCACAGAGGAGTTTAACCAACTCGAGATGGGAGACGAATTTACAACATAACACATATTCTTTTCTCTGGACTGAAATATTGATGCATCCAAAGAGGCAGTTATGTTATTCTGCTTCAGAGCTAAAACTTTCTTTAAAAAAGTTGGGATCCAATTTATTTGTCTATTGGGAGCTATCCTGACAAGCTTTATTTAGTTTAAAAGCCAGAGTTCAATGGTAAATTCATTTTTATAGGAACAGAACTTATAAAAATGTAAATTAAACCTTAGAAAGATTGATATTTTAAGAGTTAATCTCTTTATACTCTTACCTTACTTTCCCCAAACAAAATGGTGCCATGTCTTGGGCACTTTTTTTTTGATGGAGGTGTAACTTACACACTGTACATGCACATTATCTTAAGGGTACAGCCTGATGAATGTGTGTGTGTGTGTGTGTGTGTGTGTGTGTGCGCACGTGTGTGTGTGTGTGTATACCTTGTATCTACAGGATACAGGACATTCCTATCACCCTAGAAAATTCCTTTTTGCCCCTCCCCAGTCAGATAATCCCCAGTCAGTATGCCCAGGGAAAACTGCTACCTTGACTTCTATTCATCATAGATTAGATTTGCCTCTTCTTGAACTTCTCCAAAATGAAATCTTACAGTAAACGCTCTTTGGTGTCTCGCTTCTGTGGCTCAACATAAAGTTTTTGAAATTAACCTGTGTTGTTGCATCTGTCAATAACTCTGAATTTTTTGCTGTTGATTAGTATTCCAACATAAGAACACACTACACTTTGTTTATCTCTTCCTTACTGATGGCTATTTGGGTGGTTACCGATATTTGGATATTTGGATAGTTTTTGACAGATCTCCACTGGGGCTTAAGGCTAGGCTGAAGAAGTACAAGAAAGGAACTGAGACTTCTAAGTTATGAATGCAGATTTTTTTTTACAGATTGTTCTGGATACTTTACAAGTTCCTTGCAGAAACAGAACCTATCTTTCTCACACCCTGTAAGGTGTCTGAATCAGAATTATTAAGCATCCAGTTAAATTTATTTGGTTCAGCATGGTGCTAATGACTACACAAGTGTGGACTGAATCTTCTATGAGCTTATTGCTTTTTCTGGTGACAAGAGCCCCATTCCCAGGTCAGAAAAGTGCTCACCAGTATGTTCTATGGGGCTCAATGTTAGTGGAAAGGGTCTGCATGCATCACCTGGAAAAACTCCTCATCCCAACAAGGAATGTAACCCAAAGTACACTGTGGTCAATTGGGGTCAATCATAAAGTCATTTGAAAAGCAACTGACTTAAATACCTACGTATATAATGTTAATAAGATGCTAAGGAAGTATTCATGAAAATTAAGATATGTTAATTCTTATATATTTCATCTGTTATATTTAATTTTCACAACTCTACCAAGGGAGTGTTGTTATTCCCACATTTTGAGCAAGGAAACAAATTCAGGGGCATTAAATAAATTCAGGTCATGTGGTTGGTATGTAGCAGAGCCAGAACTTTACCCCACGGTGTCCCATTCCAATACTCATCCTCTTTACACTAAAACATTTTTATAAAATTGGTTGGCACCATCAATTTCATACTTAACCAAGTTAGATACAGATACAGCTGGCTCACTTATGATCTGTCCATGGTTTTGATGAGGGATAAGTTAAATCTCTAATACTTTTGTGCCAAAAGAATTGGTCCCCCAGGGTGCCTGGCTGGCTTAGTGGGTAAAGCATGCCACTCTTGATCTTGGGATTGTGAGTTTGAGCCCCACGTTGGATGTAGAGATTACTTTAAAAAATTAAATCTTAAAAAAAGAGAATTGTTCCCCAAAGCTTCCACCAGTATCCAGCTCTTGTCAGGGAGCTTAAATATTATACGACAAAGACTTGTATCTGATGTGCTTATAAAAACAGCTTTCACCCATGCTTCAGCACCGCCCCAGTCAAAACACTTCATCATTTCTAATTTTTTTCTACCTTAAAAATAAAATTATTTTGATTGTGAAATTTTGCTACTGCCTCTCAAATAAGGCACACCCATTGAAAAACAGCAAAGAATGGCAGATATTTTTAGGTTAAAACACACACACACACACACACACACACGGAGATATCTCATATTCCAAAGATAAGTGTTCCCATGAGAGCTTTCTCTATTCATTTTGATTCAATCACAAGGACACCTGCAGAAAGATGGACTCTCTTTGCAAGACAGTTTCTTAAGAATCCGACACAGATAATAAGATAGAGAACAAGCTAAGAGGGCTGGGAACAATGGCTGATTCTGCCATCTGCATGTGTCTTGAGGAGACAACATCCCCGTAATGTAATGTAAGCATGCAAAACCAAGTGAGATGAGGCACCGCAGACAAGAAAATTTCAACATCAGAAGCTTATTTTGCTTGGAGGCAATCCAGGTTTCTTCAAAACAGTAGTTGACGATTTAACCACAGAAACAAGTTTTGATATTTGCACAACCATTTTCTAACGCGTGGGAGGAAAGGAGCTATACTGTAGGGTGTTGCGTCTGGATTTTAGACTCTTGGCTGTATGAAGTGGGATCAAGGGAATGGATAACCACTCTGGTGATGGGCAGATGCTGGCTACTGCACAGCCTTCCTCCGCCCTTAGACCCTCTGACTACATAGAGTGTGGAGGCGGGGGCTGCCCCAAATGTCCTTTGACCTTCGCATAAGCAGCTCTTCCTTGTTATACAAAATCTTCAAAAATATACATTTGATATAGGTAAGTGTTATATCATACAGTCATGCAGTAATTTTTTCACTCAGCAGCATTTTAAAAATGGATCATCTCAACATACTCAAGAGCTCAAAGGGATAGGAATCTCCTGTATACACTTGCTTACTTGGGAGCATGGTTGACTCAGCAACTTAGCCAACACCTGGGGCATAAATGTCGAAATTCATCAATTAGACAAGATAATGGCAAAGTTTTCAATGCCTTTTTATAAGAAAAATGTTTAGAAATAACTTGAGTAACTTATTCAAGTCGAATCTCAAAGATGAGAAAAGAGGCCCCATGGGTGTTTTGACATTTCTATGATTACTAGTGAGTCAAACAGTTTTTATATGCCTACTGGTCATCTGGGTGTTTTCTTCAGCAAATTGTTCGTATCCTCTACTAACTTATCTTATTGTGGCCTTAGTATTATTCATAAAAATTGCATAAACTATGTAATGAGGATACTATCCATTTAACTATCAAATTTTATGATGCAGGTGCCTGTTTGTTTTGATCTAATCCTAAAGGAGCAACCCAAAATAAGCAGTTAAGTAGAAAAGCAAAAAAAAAAAAAAAAAAAAAAAAAAGAAAAGAAAAGAAAAGAAAAAAGCAAAAAAAAAAGAAAAAAGAAAAAAACCCACGCCAAACTGCTTTCATATTTATAGCTTAACATGAATTGCTACTTGAGCCTAAATCAGAAAAGCAATTAGATAATTCTCCAAGTAGAAACTCAGACGCAGTGAATGAAATCTTTCATAAGAACTTTTAAAGCACAGCAACGACACAGATATAATTCAGAGAAATTTGTCGCTATCGCATTGACACGTCCCCCCCACTTGATACTGAGTAGAAAATACTGAATCATTTTAAATACATCCGGATCTGCACAAAACCAGGTTTCCTTTGTTCAGTAAGAACAAGCCAAAGAATTTTCCGTCTTTGTTCAGTCCACACACTAAAGACTGAAATCTTTGGGGTAGATACGGGAAACCAGAGATGTGCTGGATGCGGACTCCGACCCTGGATGTTTGTGGGCACAACTGTGCCAGGCAGCCTGTCAGATTTTACACAGATGCAGCCAATGGCATCTTCCACTGTGGTAAGAATTCTGGTGCCCAGGATGAGTGTGTGACCAAGGACAGCTGTGGTTTATTACTCTCGGCAAAGGGACCAAGTGTTAGCGCTTTCAGACAAATACAAATCTAAGCAATATTTATTCCTTAGAGATAGGGGGGATACCCACCCTCCATCATTGCCTTAGCTCTTCAATTACCCTGTAAAATTAACCATGATGGGTAGTTTTGTTCCTCTTTATCAACCCCAAACACCCATGGGATATATAACTTAGTGATCAATTCCTTAACTTAAGAAAGACTTTAGGAGAAAGACTGATATCCAGTGTGCAAAGGGAGAGCAGAGAAGGAAATTAGCAAATATTCAGCTAAAATGTTCTCAAGGGCAGGGATTCATGGTAATAAATGGAATCATTTCAAGCTTAAAGGAGGTTTCCTGTGGGACACTGAACAGATAGCTTCAGGGATCACTGCATTTCATCAGCCTAAAAATGGAGCTGCCTGTAGAATTTCCAGGTCAGCAAAAGATACAGAAGAGATACTAAAATCTAACAAAATGAGAGTTTGCCACAAATCATTTACAAAGGGTTAAGAATGCTATGGATGAACAAATTAGGAGGACGCACACCAAATTTTGAATATTATCAACATGATGCTGAAAAATGTTATTTGTAAACCATGGAAAAAGAAGGTGAAACAACGAGATGTTTCAGTGAGATCCTATAGTGTTCCTGGTAAATCCTGTGTTTGCCAAATTCACAAAGAGAATCTATGTCCAAGTATTCTCAGGTTGACACAGTTCTTTCCACCATGAAAAAGGAAAGGCATTTATTGAATGTGTTCAATACATAAAGCCTTAACTGTATCCAGGAACAAAGAATTTGACGAATTCTTCAACACCTTCAGAGAAAGACTTCATAGAAACTCCCCTTGAGGTGAAAGTCTGAGGACCAGATATGACAAATAACCCCAAATTCATCATGGGATGCTTCAACCTATTTTAAGACAGTGGCTTTCTTCTCCTCTGTTTCCTGATGCCCCGTTGCCTTATATCAGAAGTGTTTACAACTCCAAAGGTAACTGATGGGAGGCAGTCCTATCCACTGATAACATCTTCCCCTCTTTGAATAGAGCTGAGTTGTTCCAAGATCAGAGAGCAAGCAACAAGACAGAAAGGCAACAGTGGATGTTGGATGGGCTTGGATAATTTCACAACAGTGCAATCTCTTAGAAATTTCACACTGAAGGCTATAGGCTGCAGAGTATTTTTGTTTTGTTCTATTTTATTGGCTTTGCCATTAGAAGGCACATTCTCTCCTGTCTGCTGCAAGTCTAGATGCTCCCAGTTGTCTTTGACTTTCGTTTACTCTTTGCTGATACTTCTTTTGTGGTCTGATACATGTTAAATGTTGTAATGATGTATGCTGTGCTTGAATGTATATTGCCTAACTGTTGGGGTAGGGGTCTTTCTATATTCTAAGGCTCAAGTTCGTTATTAATGTTCAACTCTTCCACATCGTTGATCATTTTTTGCCTGCTTAAGGTATCATTTTCTGAGGAATGTGTGTTAGCAACCCCCCCCCCCCCGCCATTGTAAGTATGAATTTGTCTATTTCTCCTTGTCATTCTATCAAATTTTGTTTTATTTACTTTGAGGGTTTGGGGTCAGGATTTTTATATCTTATTGATGAATTATTGAAAAAAATGTTTTTGCTTTAAGGTCTGTTTTGCATGACATTTATGTAGTTATATTGGCTCTTATTTAAAAATTTTAAAAATGTTTTATTTATTTTTGAGAGAGAGAGAGAGAGAGAGAGAGAGAGAGAGAGAGACCGAGTATGGGTGGGGAGGGGCAGAGAGCGAGGGAGACAGAATCCATGAAGACTCCAGGCTCTGAGCTGTCAGCACAGAGCCCAAAGTGGGGCTTGAACCCATGAACCACGAGATCATGACCTGAGCTGAAATTGGATGCTTAACCGACTGAGCCACCCAGGCACCCCTCAGCTTTTATTTTTAAAAACATCTTTCTGATTTATCATTTTCTATCCCTTTGGTTTTATGTCATTTGGTTTGGGAGTCACTCACATAAATAGTATGGTAGGATCTCTGTCTTCTAACATATTAAAAGTTACATCTGCTAATAAATTATATTTATACTATAATTGCTAATTAGTTCCATTACTATTACTTCCATATTGTAATTACTATTGCTTCCTTTTTTTTCTATTTACCAAGCCTTGTTCTTTGCTTCTGTTTTTCTCCTTTCCTGCTTACTATTAGAGTGAATAACTTCTTAATTCTTATTTAATGATCAATTAATATGACAGATATCCTGTGCCTACTGTTTTTGTGACTACCTTACATTTTTAACATTGATTCAAAGTTAATCAACATTTCTACCCTCCTCCAGAAAAAAAGCAAGGGTCTTAGAACCCTTTCATTCCAGTTACCACCTACCACATACACTGCTTGTTATCTAGTGTTTTAATTCCATCTTGGGTTTAATCCCCACACCCCAAAGGCCTTATTATTGTTGTTAGTCAATGTTTGTTTAAATGAAACCTCTTATTTACCACTTTCTTTTCTTGCTGTTCATTATTACAGCCCACTCTGATCCTGTGAGTTCTATCTCATTCTTACAGAGATAAATCTTTCCTCCCTTCCTTCCTTCCTTCCTTCCTTCCTTCCTTCCTTCCTTCCGAGAGAGCAAGAGAGAGAGAACATGCAAACAGGGGAGGGGCAGAGGGGGAGAGAGACAGAGAGAGCAAGCGAGCATCCCAGGCAGGACCTGAGGCTCAATCCCAGGACCATGAGATTATGCCCTGATCCTAAATCAAGAATCGGACACTTCACCAACTGAACCAACCAGGTGCCCCCAGAAATAAATCTTTAGCAGTTCTTTAGTGAGACTTTATAGAAAGCAAACTTAAAAAGTCTTTACTATGCTTTCCCACTTGTTGATAGGGGAGCGGGAGAGAGGGGAAAATGGGTGATGGGCACTGAGGAGGGCACTTGTTGGGATGAGCACTGGGTGTTGTATGTAAGTGATGAATCATGGGAATCTACCCCCAAAACCAAGAGCACACGGTATACCCTGTATGTTAGCCAACTTGACAGTAAACTATACTAAAAAAATTTTTTTAAAACAATAAATAGGGGCGCCTGGGTGGCTCGGTCGGTTAAGCGTTTGACTTCGGCTCAGGTCATGATCTCATGGTCCGTGGGTTCGAGCCCCGCGTCGGGGTCTGTGCTGACAGCTCAGAGCCTGAAGCCTGTTTCAGATTCTGTGTCTCCCTCTCTCTGTGACCCTCCCCCGTTCATGCTCTGTCTCTCTCTGTCTCAAAAATAAATAAACGTTAAAAAAAACCCAATAAATAAAATTATTTTTTTTTTGGTGGGAGTGTGTGTGAAAATACACATGGTGAGGTATATGATGTGCATTCACGTAACTTAGGTCAATGAAATTTTGCACATACACCGAAGCCAAAACTACCCCGATCAAGATTTAGGGTATTTTCATCACACCAGAGGTCTCTCTCTGCCCCTTCTCTGTCAATACTCATCCCTGCCATTCAGATATTTCTCCTAACTGGTTAATTTAGTCTATTTATTGAATTTCATATAAATGGAATCATCTAGTATGTAATACTCTTTCGTGTCTGGCTTCTTTCCCTCAATATAATATTTGTGGGATTATTGTGTTTATCATTAGTTTTCCCTATCATTATGCATTGCATGTTATCATGACTTTTAAATGATGGTTTACAGGTAGAGAATTCTCGGTTGACAGTCATTTTTTCCAGGCTTTTTGAAGATGTTATATCAATGGTTTGTCTTTATTGTTGCCCAAAAGAAGTATGTCGCCAGTTGAATTGTTTTTCCTTTAATGGCAGTTTCTGCTTTTTCTGGGTTATTTGCCTTTCCCCCTTCTGGTTATGTTTAAAATTCTCCTTTCGGGGCACCCGGGTGGCTTAGTCAGTTAAACGCCTGACTTTGGCTCAGGTCATGATCTCATGGTTCATGGATTCGAGCCCCGCGTTGGGCTCTGTGCTGACAGCTCAGAGTCTGGAGCCTGCTTCTGATTCTGTGTGTGTGTGTGTGTGTGTGTGTGTGTGTGTGTGTGTCTGTGCCTCTCCCACTCATGATCTCTCTGTCTCTAAAATAAATAAACATTAAAAACAATAAAATGCTCCTTTCATCTTTGGTGTTCTAAAATGTCCATATGTTGCATCAAGAGAAGGATGTGTTTTGGGTAATGCTGAAAGAATGGACAGAAGTCAAAGTGCTTCCTCCAGCTGAGGGCTTATGACTCTCAGACACAGACAATCTCTCCAGACTTCTGCATCTCTGGAGTAGAACTGGACCCCACACCAGGACATGGAATGAGTTGAAAAAAGGGCAACTCTTGAGCCGAGCCTTGTGTGGGGTGTAAGTTTTAGCTTCTGCATGCACACGATTGGTCACATCTGCTGTCCCTGCATGCATGGGAGTTAACGCTGGGTCTATTTCCAGACCCACACCCCAGGGCCCTAACTGCAACTTTCTTATCTGGCTCCTTTGAGCTTCTGCTTCCTTTTTTACACCTGGTGAGTCCCCTTCTTTCTTTCTTTTGATCTCAATTCCTATGACACGTCAAACAAGTGTAGTTTAACAAACTTTTCTACTTATTTGTGGTTAAAGGAGACGACATGAACTCTGGCCACCATGTTGCCAGCATCTGTTATCTGGCTGGTCCTCGGGGGCTTGTGAGTGGCTAAGAGCAAGGGCCCTGAAGCAAAGCCAACCTAATTTTTTTTTTTTTGACATTTTAAATAGACTTTATTTTTTAGACCAGTTTCAGATAACTGGAAAAAAACAGAACAGAATCTACAGAATGTTCCCACCTGTCCCCTGACACACATGCTCACACCTCTTCCCCCGTGAACCTCTTGCACAAGAGGAGTGTATTTGTTATGATCCGTGAATCTACATTGACACATCATAAAGTCCATAGTTTATATGAAGGTCCATTCTTCTTGGTGTTTTACATTCTATGCATCTTGACAAGTGTATAATGATGCATTTCCACCATTATGGTGTCATACAGAGTAGTTTTACTGCCCTGAACCTTTTCTGTGCTCCACCTATCATCCCTTTCCCTTTCTCTTTCCAACCCCTGGCAACCTCTGATCCTTTCACTGTCTCCTTTTTGTCTTTCCCAGAATGTCATATAGTTTAAACCATACAGCAAATATCCTTTTCAGATGGGCTTCTTTCACTAGTAACACGCATTTAAGTTTCATCCATGTCTTTTCATGGCTTCATAACTCATTTCTTTTTTAGTGCTGAGTAATACTCCATTGACTCTATGGGACACAGTTTATTCATTCACCTACTGAAGGACATCTTGGTTGTTTCCAGGTTTTGGCAATTGAATAAAGTGGATAAAAGTGAATAAGGCTGCCATAAAACCTGAGTGCAAGTTTTTGTGTAGACAAAGTTTTCAACTCGTTTGGGTAAATGTCAAGGAATGTGATTTCTGGATCATAAAAGTAAGCTTAGTTTTGTAGAAAACTGCCAAACTGTCATCCAAAGTGGCTGTATTCAACCACCAGCAATGAGTGAAGAGTTCCTGGTATTCCATATCTATGCAAGCATTTGGTGTTGTCAGTGTTCTGGATCTCAACCATTTTAACAGGTGTTTAGTAGTATCTCCTTGTTGTTTATTTTATTTTTATTAATTTATTTTTTTAAATTTAAGTCCAAGTTAGTTAACACATAGTGTAATAATGATTTCAGGAATAGAATTCAGTGAATCATCACTTAAATATAACTCATCCCAACAAGTGCCCTCCTTAATGCCCATCATCCCTTTAGCCCATCCCCCCACCCAACACCCTGCCAGCAACCCTCAGTTTGTTCTCTGTGTTTTTATATTATTTTTGCTACCCTTACCTTATGTTCATGTGTTTTGTATCTTAAATTCCACATATGAGTGATATTTGTCTTTCTCTGACTGACTTATTTTGCTTAGCATAATGGCAATATTTCATACTTTTTGACCACCAAGAAATGTGCCATTGTGTGCATGTGTGTGTGTGTGTGTGTGTGTGTGTGTGTGTGTGTGTCTATGTGTATATATATACACACATATCACATCTTCTTTATCCATTCATCATCAGTAGACATTTGGGCTCTTTCCATACTTTGGCTATTGTCAATAGCACTGCTATAAACATAGGTGTGCATGTGCCCCTTCGAAACAGCACACCTGTATCCTTTGGATAAATATCTAATAGAGCAATTGCTGGGTTGTAAGGTAGTTCTATTTTAATTTTTTGAAGAACCTCCATACTGTTTTCCAGAGTGGCTGCACCAGTTTTCACTCCCACCAGCACTGTAAAAGGGTTCCTCTTTCTCCACATCCTCACCAAAATCAGTTGTTGCCTGAGTTGTTCATTTTAGCCATTCTGACAGGTATGAGGTGGTATCTCATTGTGGTTTAGATTTGTATTTCCCTGATGGTGAGTGATGTTGAGCTTTTTTTCATGTGTCTATTGATCCATCTGGATGTCTTCTTTGGAAAAGTGTCTATTCATGTATTTTGCCTATTTCTTCACTGGATTATTTGTTTTTTGGGTGTTGAGTTTGATAAGTTCTTTATAGATTTTGGATATTAACCCTTTATCTAATATGTCATTTGCAAATATCTTCTCCCATTCTGTAAGTTGCCTTTTAGTTTTGTGGATTGTTTCCTTTGCTATACAGAAGCCTTTTATCTTGATGAGGTCCCAATAGTTCATTTTTGCTTTTGCTTCCCTCACCTCCAGAGACATGTCAAGTAAGAAGTTGCTGCGGCCAAGGTCAAAGAGGTTGTTGCCTGTTTTCTCCTCTAGGATTTTGATGGCTTCCTGTCTTACATTTAGGTCTTTCATCCATTTTGAGTTTATTTTTTGTGTATGGTGTAAGAAAGTGGTCCAGGTTCATTCTTCTGTATGTTGCTGTACAGTTTTCCCAGCACCACTGCTGAAGAGACTGTCTTTATTCCATTGAATATTCCTTCCTGCTTTGTCAAAGATTAGTTGGCCATATAGTTGTGGGTCCATTTCTGGGTTCTCTATTCTGTTCCATTGACCTATGTGTCTGTTCTTGTGCCAACACCATACTGTCTTGATGATTACAGCTTTGTAATTCAGCTTGAAGTCCAGATTTATGAGGCTTCCCAGTTTGTTTTTCTTTTTCACGATTCCTTTTGTTATTTGGAGTCTTTTCTGGTTCCATACAAATTTTAGGATTGTTTGTTCTAGCTCTGTGAAGAATTCTGGGGTTATTTTGATAGGGATTGCATTGAATATGTAGATTACTTTGGGTAGTATTGACATTTTAACAATATTTGTTCTTCCAACCCATGATCATGGAACATAAGGGAAGGGAAACAAAAATAATATAAAAACAGGGAGGGGGACAAAACAGAAGAGACTCATAAATATGGAGAACAAACTGAGGGGTACTGGAGGGGTTGTGGGAGGGGGGATGGGCTAAGTGGGTAAGGGGCATTAAGGAATCTACTCCTGAAATCATTGTTTCACTATATGCTAACTAATTTGGATGTAAATTTTAAAAAATAAAAAATAAAATAAAAAAAAGGGAATGTTTTTCAAATTCTTTGTGTCTTCCTCATTTTTTTTCATAAGCTTTCTATAGTTTTCAGTGTATAGATATTTCACCTCTTTGGTTAGGTTTATTTCTACATATTTTATGGTTTTGGGTACAACTATAAATGTGTTTGATTCCTTGATTTCTCTTTCTGCTGCTTCATTATTGGTGTATAAAAATGCAACTGATTCCGTATATTGATTTTATATCCTTCGACTTTCCTAGATTCATGTATCAGTTCTAGCAGTTTTTTTGGTGGAGTCTTTTGGATTTTTCACACAGAGTATCATGTTGTCTGTAAAGAGTGAAAGTTTGACTTCCTCCTTGCTGATTTGGATGCCTTTAATTTCCTTGTGTTGTCTGATTGCTGAGGTTAGGAAAGCCAATCTAATTTTCAATCACCACTGATGAGCTGTTTGGTATTAGGTAGATTATTAACCTCTCTAAGCCTCAGTTTCCTCAACCCAAAAAGAAGATGATAAAAATTCTGACCACAAAGGGTTGTAGGGAGGATAAAATATGCTAATATAGATAAAGCACTTGGCACAGTACCTTAGTGAGCACTCATCAGTAACTATTCATATCATGAAATACTGCATAATGATATTGTTAATTAATTTGCCTACCTACGAATCAAGGTCACGTACAAATTTATGCAATGTAGAAACAGAAAAGTATCTTTCATGAAAAAGAAGTAAACTGAGTAACTATGATACTATAAGCTCTGTATATGTAGGATACATCATGTTGCTCTTTATAAATTGTGCCCTACAAAAATCCTATGTTCTCGTATTTTATACATTCTGAGCTGAACTTTCCAAAGTGTAGAGAAAATCCTTCGTAGTCAGAAAGAGAACATTAAGAGAGAGAACACTGGCACTTTGCTTCCCCTAGAATGTAAATCAATGCACTTGCCTTCTTCATTGAGGAAGGTGTCGTGATCAACGGATGAACTGAACAATGTGCTTAGCGATGTAGTTGGTTTATACGGTGGTGCCAACTCCCTCAACTCGCTGCAGACCAGTAATAAAGAGTTCATTGACTGGGTCTGAGGATCACACTTTGAACAGTGTGGCTCTGGGGATATCTTGACACAATTGTAGAAGTGATGTTACTGTTATACAGGAAGGAGAGTGCTTTTTCCTCAGAAAAGGATGCTCAGGGCTTGAGTAAGCAATAAGCTCAGGTAGAGAACTAATTCTGCTGCGTAGTCGAGGAAAGGTCATTACCAGTTTATAATGAATGAATCAGCGTCTGTTACACAGTCCAGAGGTCCACTGGGGTCTTGACTAAAGCTGGTTTGGGGATCCAGTTGGATCTGCCAGTCCTATGACTTACCATTTGTGGGTCCAGGGGATCTTGTAAAGTGATTATGCTTAGTACAAAATTCATTTCTATTAATTTCCCTTCTAACAGGTGTTTTTTTTTTTTCTTTTGGTAGGAGGGGATAATTTTCCTCAATTAGTGTTTTCATTATTTTCTAAAAGGAAAAAAAAAAAAGCACAGCTGGACTGGTTTGTGCTTCCAAAGTAGATCTAATAACATTTTCCATGTACATTCAGAAGGAATCAGATTGCCACTGTAAGGTCAAATCAAACATTAAATTCAACTCAGAAGCAATTTTAAAGCCTTGTAGTGGGACAGCAAGAAAATTAAACCTTATAGTGTAAATATTACTGACACTCTCAAAATATCCCAGATTTTGTTGATTCTCTTCTGAATTTTTGTCAACTAAAAGTTAGCCAAAACTTTTAAAGATTGAGTTAAGGACTACAAAAAACAAACCAAAAGAAAACAAAACAGAAAACTGAAAGGAAACATGGAGTGTGCTTGGTCTCTTGCAAAGAGAATGTACCAGACCTGCCTAAACAGAACATTTTAATTCTGGGCTTAAAAATATGATGATCTTTTTTAAAACACTGAATTAAAAATAGTGAAGTTAAAAACAAACTGATAAAATAGTACTGGTAGACGTGAGCACCACACAAAACAATTACTGTAAAATTCACTATTGATGTCAACTCCAAAATGTGTGGTTTACAAAACTTACATGGTTATTTGGGAAATGACAGTTTTCTAAATCTTTCACACACTATAAAGTCACCTCACTATCCTTAAAAGCCTCTGGTGTATCTTTGCTCTGGGTGTCAGCAGGACCCCAAAGTCTGGGCCAGTCCATTTGTAAACAGCACTTTCTATACACAAGTCTTAAGTCTGTCTTATTCTACATATATAGTCACCTGACTTTGGCAAAGAATTATATAACCATTTGTGGTTACACAGGATTCTTAATAAATTCATCCAACTTGTCATTTTTCAGTTAAAAATGACTTGTTTTCGGGGCACCTGGGTGGTTCAGTCAGTTAGGTGTCCGACTTCGGCTCAGGCCATGATCTCATAGTTCGTGAGTTCAAGCCCCACATCAGGCTCTGTGCTGACAGCTCACAGCCTGGAGCCTGCTTTGGATTCTGTATCTCCCTCTGTCTTTGCTCTTCCCCTGCTCACATGCTGTTTCTCTCTCAAAAATAAGTAAAGATTAAAAACAATTTTTTTAAATGACTTGTTTTCCCCATCCACTCAAAATGGACTTTGAAATTAAAATGATTTTATTATTAAATTTCTCCTCTGCTATCACCAGCAAAGGAGATACCATCAAAACACATCTTCTAGGGGCGCCTGGGTGGCTTGGTCGGTTGAGCGTCCGACTTCGGCTCAGGTCATGATCTCACCGTCCGTGAGTTCGAGCCCCGCGTCGGGCTCTGTGCTGACAACTCAGAGCCTGGAGCCTGTTTCGGATTCTGTGTCTCCCTCTCTCTCTGCCCCTCCCCTGTTCATGCTCTGTCTCTCTTTGTCTCAAAAATAAATAAACGTTAAAAAAAATTAAAAAAAAACAACACATCTTCTAAAGTGACTACAAGTGAAAAGCTGTTGCAGCATTAACAGGATTTTCATTAAGATCCAATTTAAGGTCTACACTCTATTTTCTGAAATAAAAAACATTCTTAAAATCAAAATTAGAAAAGGTTACCTGAGTTATAGGAATTGTGTAGCTACCAAATGACTCAAACAGCCCATTTTATCAACTCATATAAATAGAGAACATATTAGCTCTTATCATTCCAAGTTTACTGATTACTTGGTTTTGATTAAAAAAAAAATCATTAGACTCATCTGTCTATCCATCCATCCAGATGGAGATCACTGTGAGGAACCCAAATCCTTCTAGATGAACTGCTCGGGATCCTGTGGTTCCTGACATTCATATGAATAGCTTTCTCCCAGGTGTCTAAGAGAACATCCTAGATGAACCGCTTGGGCTCCTGTGGTTCCTGACACTCCTACGGACAGCTTTCTCCTAGTTGTCTAAGAAAACATCCTTCTAGATGAACCGCTTGGGCTCCCGTGGTTCCTGACACTCATATGGACAGCTTTCTCCCAGATGTCTAAGAGAACACAAAGTCCTGAGCTTTGCCAAAGACTGATCCTTTCCATAGGATCCCCTGACTTTTATTAATGTAAAAGTCACTGGGATAAAATGTCAAGAAATACAAAGTACTCAGTTAGAAAGCAAACAGCATAGCCTCTCCTCAGTGCCGATTCTCAATAAAGTATGTAGGGTAGCATTCATTTGACAGCAAGAGGCTGTTTTCTGGTGGTGGTGTTCTATTCCCAGTGACAATACCATCATAAAGTGCACATACAATGCAATTTCCCAAACTCCGAATTCCAGACGCTCTTTTCAAGCATTCTCTCTCGACTTCTGTACCTCTTTTTTTTTTTTAATTTATTTTTGAGAGAGAGAGAGAGAGAGAGAGAGAGAGAGAGAATGAATCCCAAGCAGGCTCTGAACTGTCAGCACAAAGCCTGACATGGGGCTCGAACTCACAAGCTGTGAGATCATGACGCGAGCTGAAATCATGAGTCAAACGCTTACATGAATGAGCCACCCAGGTGCCCCTCGACCTCTGTACTTCTAATCACCACCTCTTGGTTTCGAAACATAGGTCTGCAAACGAACGGTAGAACTCACACCCGAATACAGTTTATATGAAAAGCGGTGGAAACACTCCGGCAATTTCATCTCCGTGGCAACACTTCGAAGCCCAGTGACAACCATAATGGCTTTAATACCTAATGACAATCTCCTTTCAAGAGCTTTATGAATATTAATACCTTGATCAAAGAGCAATATTTAAAAACAAAGAGTATGTCTTCACTTTCGACCGCAACATCTCTGAGTTGTAAAAGGCCCATCATTTTTACAGGGTCTGGATGTGCATATCAATAAGGTAAGCTTGACATTGCTTCTGCTGCTGGGGGAGGAGGCCACAAAATGTTTTTATAATTTTCATGCTCTTCTTCAGCTGACAAAAATGAAACTCGTGATTTAAAACTGTCAGTGTTTAAAGAAATACAAGTAGGTAACGACCATGTGCTCAGCACAGGGCTAGAATTCTTAGAAGTAAAGAAGTAGAAGACATCATTCTTGTCTTTAAGGAGCTAACACTCCAACTGGGAAAAGATGACTACCATAATCAACCAATTAGAAATCAATATAAAAGACTTTATTTCTACCCCGTGTCAAGGACTCTGCTAGTCCTGAGGATATAAAAATTTTTTTATGTTTTTATTTTATTTTATTTGTGAGAGAGAGACAGGGCATGAGCACGGAAAGGGCAGAGAGAGAGGGAGACACAGAATCTGAAGCAGGCTCCAGGTTCTAAACTGTCAGCACAGAGCCTGATGTAGAGCTCCAATTCATGGACTGTGAGATCACGACCTGAGCTGAAATCAGATGCTTAACCGACTGAGCCACCCAAGGCACCCCTCTGCTAGTCCCAAGGATATGAAAAGATCAAGATCCTTGCCTTAGTCCCTGTGTGGGGGCAATGCACAAGCATGTAAGAACAGTCAAGTAATAGTAACAAAACAACAACAACAATAATGGTGAGTAAGATTCCATGAAGACTTACTATACGGTAGGGTGTCTGGTGTTGCATGGGCTATCCCATACAGGCTTCAGTGGGGCTAGAAAGGACCACTGATGTCAATTCTCATTCTGAGCAATCTGAATAAATGATATTACTATAATCAGGTGTTACCAAAAATGATGGATTCTGCCTTTGCCAAGTATGATTCACCAGATGTTTGTTCTTTCATGGCCACGCCTCTGGTTCAAGGAAATCTCAACTCTCTATAACATCTAGCAACCATTTTGAAGCTGTATGAGATATTTTCCTTCCCCCCCAGCTTTACTGAGCTATAACTGACATAAAATATTGTATAAGTTTAAGGTGATTTAATATATGTATTTTTTGTGAAACGATTACCACCGTAAGGTTAGTTAACACATCCATCACCTTAGCAAGTTATAATGTCTGTATATATATGTGTGTGGGGGGAGGTATGTGTGAGAACCTTTAAGATCTACTGTCTTAGAAACTTTCAAATATACAATATTGATAGCTATCATCACCATGCTATACATTACATCTCCAGAACTTATTCATCTTGTAACTAGAAGTTTGTACCCTTTGACCACCTCCCCTCCCTGCAACCCTGGGGATTCCTCTCATGGCCCCTCCCCGCTGAAATACTGCTAGTAGGATTTAATGGAAAGGCTGCAGCTCAAGTCTGTAAGGAAAAAAAAAAGGCACATCTTCCTTTGTTGCACCTCATACAGTATGGGCATAAAGCCAAGAGAAGAAAACATTCTAAAATACTCCTTCTAATCCTGAAGGAAGAAACAGAAAACAAGACTGATTATTCACCCACAAAAGCCTCCCAACAACTGAAATGTGAAGGTGATTGAAGTCCTTGTCAGGTAGAGACCTATGCTCATTTATCATCCAGGGGCCCCATTACAAGGATCCTCCGTTAACAGGGGTGCCTCAGAACGCACACTGACATACCGCGTCCCCGGTGCCCATAGCCGATGCCACTGTAAGAGGGTGAAGGGTCTGAGGTTTAAATACACATCTGATGAGAGTCTTCATGCGGTCTTAAATGTGGGTGCTTCTCAGTTACCTCTCTCTGCACCCTGTCCCCGAGCAACGCATCCAATCTCGTGACCTTCATTGTCCGCACCCTGACTCTCCCAAGGATGGATCCCTTGTTCACACAACATCCATTCTCATCTAGGTGACAGCTTAGCTCCTTGCTGACCTTGCTTCCTTCCAGAACATTCTCCACCACGCGGTCAGACTTTCCTAAAATGCAACTCTAATCATGTCCTTTCTTCAAAATGCTTTCATTTTTCCACTCTGGGTTATGACCAGACTGGAACGCAGTCTAATAATCCTTTCTGCAAAGGTTCTTCCCTTACCTCTCCCAGACTGGGGTCTGTCTTCCTGGTACCTGTCCCCATAGCAACATAAAGTCCTGCTGTCACAGCGCAGATGAGGAGGCTCATTAACAATGTCTTCATCTGGAAAAATCTCCTCCTCTGCCCTGGTCCCGCGTTCCGCAGCCCTCTACCCTGCCGACCATGACGTTAACCCACGGTGCTGTCATTGTCCAAGGGCAGAGTGGTTTCCCTACCACACTGCATGCTTCTTTAAGGCATGTACACTGTCTCTTATCTGCCACTGCTCAAGATCCGGGAAGTGCCTAGCACCCAGTGGTGATTAATGCTTGTTGAATGAAGGGTGAGAAAAATGCTCTGAAAGTGACTCTTCCATACAGAAGTCTGATCCTGTCACTTTCCTGCTCTATGGCTTTCCCTCTCACTCAGAATAAGATTCAAAGTCCTTTTTACCGCCAATCAAGTTTTGCATGATTTTGCCCTTGCCTAACCTATCTGACCTCATGTTCTCAACTGGCCCTTGCTCATTCTCACATTAGGGCCTTTGCACCTGCTGTTCCCTCACCTGGAGCCATCTTCCCCAACATCCCTGTCCCTGCCTCCCCAGCTCCTTTCAGGCCTCTGCTCAGCTGTCCCCCAGCTCAGATGTCTGCTCAAATAGCGGCAGGCTCACCTCAACCATTGGCTTGCAGCCCTCCTGCCCTGCTTTATATTTCTTCGCAGTGCATTATCCTCTGATGTTAGGTGTTTACTGTCTGCCTTGCCCTGTGTGAGTGCCAGGTTTGAGAAGGCTGCAACTTTGTCCGTGTTATCTGACCTGTATTCCCAGCTGTAGGATCAATGCCTGGCACTCAGTAGGAATATTTGCTGAATGAATGATGAATGAATAAATGCTCAAAACTAAATGGCTTATGCACTTCAGTACTATCTCAATTGTTTTACTGCGATTATTTATAATAATAAAGAAAAGCATAGACGCTAGTGTGGAGTTATCCATTCATGCCACAAGTATTTACTGGATCCTGCATACGGCAGGGGAGCCCAGTGGGGTGTCAACCATTCCACATGGAAGAAACTATACTGCAGTGGGCTCTTGGAAGATGAGCAGACATCTGCCAGATACAGGAGGGTGTTCCCCACAGGGGAAAACTGCACCTGCAAAGCAGAAGGCCAGGGATGTGAAAGCTTCTTCCAACACTAAGGAAATTCCCACCAGCCCCGTGGACACCCAACACATAGTCATTCACATGATTCAAACTGTTAACCTTTGGGTTTTCCACATTCCTCATGAACTTTGGACCTTGGGTTTGGACCGCATCCTCTTGCGTCAGTTGACTGATGCCGAGATTCCTGATAGGTGGGCCTATCAGAATGAGCTGTGGGGCTTCTTCAAATGACACCAGGGTCCCGGGCATCCTGTGGCGGTGGGGGGGGACTCCCCCACCGCTGACCTTCCACCTTCAACTTCTCTGTCCCATGAGCCTGTGCCCTGGAGGAAGTGCTGCCTCCCTCAGCAGGAAGGAGGCAGGAGAATTAATGGAGACCCTTGGACTTGTGCAGAGGATCCTGGGAAGAGCTGGCCTGTCCTGGCTGTGCCTCCCTCTCCTTTCCAGACTCCCTCTTTGTGAGAAACCCATCACCCTCCCCCAGAAAGATTTATACCTTTTGCCAAAATGGCTTACCCACCACACTAAGAGGATGACACATTCTAGGGCCACTCTACACACCCCCCGGGGAGGGAGGAGGTGATCAAGCTGTCCAGGTGGGAGATGAAGGGGAAATGTTTTCTACTTACAGAAGAGCTGGGGGCGGGGGTCACTGGGATTCCCCAAGAATGTCTCACGTGCCCTCAGTGGAAGTTCTCATTTCTCAAAGCTCCTAAGCAGAGTCAACCTGTGATAACACTTCAACGAAGGGGGGAAAAACTCATGGAAGGTGCTAGGATTCAGGTGGATTAGCTCTCTCATTTGAAAATGTAAATTTGGGGAGAAAAATAATCCAGCCAGTCTTCATTTTAGAGCTTCAATGTGTTATTTGAAATAGAAATAAACCAATTACATCTTCCACTTAATATAAAAACATGGCCAGAATGCATGCGTTATATTGCATGTAGCCACCAGAGAAAGGAGCAGTCTTCCCCAGCCATGTTTCTGATCACCTCTACTAGAATTTTAAGTAAATTCTCCTTTCCTCCAGCCCCCCTCATTTTCAAGCCACAGTGGAGGAGATCATATAAAAAATGTGATCCTACATTAGAAATAACGTGGTACAGGTTAAGGATAGAGTCTGGCATCCAGTCAGTGATGCAAAAACAGCACTACCTCTGTTACTTCTAGCTAAGCAAGTTAGGAGTATATGTGCCTAAGAACCTGACTTTCCAGGAAGGTTCTATCTCCAACCTGACAGGTCTCCAAAATCTAGCTATGGAAAAGGATGCTGAAAGCCCAAAAGAGCAGAAACAGAAAAGGGCAAATATTTACTATATTTATTATGTATTATATTTACTATGTTAGTATATTTACTATAAGTAGCACTTAGCTATGGAACCTCCTGTAGTGTTTCTGTTTCACTTCCTGTGGTATCTCCCCCAGAAAAGGGGAGTTAACTTGGTCACCTTTCCTTGCAGCCTAGGTTTGTCATTCAGATGTGGCTTAACACCCACATACACCACTACCAACACCACCACACCACACCACACCACACCCCTAAACTGGAGAAGTATCTCTAAAAGAAGTGATTTTCATATAAGAAATAAAAGCCAAGCAGAATATGGCAAGTGTCAAGGCCATATGAGAGAGAGTATAAGAAAGTGTTATATGTATTTCTATACATCATTGTGTGTGTGTGTGTGTGTGTGTGTGTGTGTGTGTGTGTGCGCGCGCACACACGCACGTATATCTGTGGCTCTCAACTGGGAATGATTTTGTCTCACTCCCCTCCCCATTATACATGCCATTTTTTTTTTGAGAGACATGGTGCAAGTGAGCAAGGGCAGAGAGAGAATCCCATGAAGGACAGAGAGAGAGAGAGAGAGAGAGAAGCAGGGCTCACCTGAATGGGGTTCATGCTCACCCAGTGGAGGACTCAAACCCACAAACCATGGGATCAGGAACGGAAGTCAGATGCTTGACTGACTGAGCCACCCAGATGCCCTAACTGGAGACACTTTAGATGATCACATGTGTGTGTGTTGGGGTGTTTCTGGCATCTGGTGGATAGAGTTCGGGGATGTTACTAAATATCCCACAATGCACAGGACAGCTTCCACACAAAGATTATCCGGCCCCAAATGCCAATAGTGATGAGGCTGAGAAGCCTTGGAAAAAACATATATATTTGTATATATTTCTACTACTATTGAGGGTGACAAACACATGATTATAAATTTCTACTAAGATGAAGAAACAGAAAGCTTTCTCAGTAAGACTTCACATTCTTCTTGTGCAGTAAAACTCTGCCATAGAGGTGGATGCCAGGATTCAGGTGGCAGTAAACGACAATTATTCTGTTTTCTTCTGGGATAACACTGTTTCAAAAGTGGCCAAGAACCCTACTAGAGCCTTTTCTCCCTTCCTAGGCAGATAAGAACAGCCTGAATCAAGCTCCCGAAATAATTAAATCAAATTGCAAGGCACGCAATCTTCTTGTGGGTGAGGAACATTGCAAAGTCCTGTTCCCTTCCTTGCTGGGGAGGTCAGAACTGAGGGAGAGGTTTCAAAGCATTCTAAGATGGAGAATATTAATCAGCATTTCTGAGAGGCCTGGGAAGGCCCTTACCTCATCATTGCCTCTCCTTCTAGCAAGAAGGGGGTGGTGCAGGTGTCATTCAGAGCAGTGGAATCCTGCCCAGGTTTTAGGACCTAAGGCTCCTCAGGACACTTTAATAGGAGCCCCTTGTGTTATGAAATGGAAACACTTACTTTAACAGAAATGTATTGAGTGCCTACTATGTGCCAGGCGGTAGGGAAACAGGGAGACCCAGCTCTCAAACGTCGGGGGTTCGTGAGGGAGAGATGCACAGCAAATGAATGACAGGGTCATGCCACAAGGGCAACTGTTCAATGTTCAAACAAGAATCCGAGAGAAACAGAAGAAGCATCATTCTCTAGGGTGGTTAAAGGAAGGTGTCCTGGGAAAGGGGATCTGCTCTTGGGTTTTGAAGGAGGAAGAATGTTTTCCAGATGTATTTGGTGGGGTGGAAGGAATGGTGTGGCCATGCAGGTATCAGGGAGCCTGGGTGGCCCAGTTCGGTGAGTCTGACTTCGGCTCAGGTCATGATCTCAGTTGGTGAGTTTGAGCCCCCCTCTATGCTGACAGCTCAGAGCCTGGAGCCTGCTTCTGATTCTGTGTCTCCCTCTCTCTCTGCCCCTCCCTGTGCTCCTCCCCTCTCAAAAATACATAAACATTAAAAAATTAAGAAAAAAAAAGACACTGAGGTATCCAATGTCACTGCATGTTCAGGGGGCTCAACACACTGGGTTTCTGCAGCTGAGAGCACAGCTGTGAGGGGATAAGACAGGCTGGGGGGATGCTGCTGGGAATATGAGTTGGGGCCCAGCTTATGAATACGTTTTGATGGTATAAAGTTAAGTTTCCTCACTGTCATATAGGATCTTTTAAAAGTGTTTATGTATTTATGTATTTATTTAGAGTGCACACATGCATGCACAGGCTGGGGAGGGCCAGAGAGGAGAGAGAGAATCCCAAGCAGGCTCTGTGCTGTCAGCCCAGCGCCTGACTCAGGGCTTGAACTCACGAACCTCCAGATCATGGTCTGAGCTGAAATCAGGAGTCAGAGGCTTAACTGACTGAGCCACCCAGGCTCCCCCACATAGGATTACTTTTAAGACAGTGTATCATATTATAATCTCTCCTTTATCTTAGATTCAAAGTGACTTCCCAAAGATATTTCAGTTTCTTTTAAGCATCTCTGTTTGACCTCTAGAGCTTTACAAACAGATATATAACAGAATGGTTCTCTCAAAGGGGGCCAAGTAAATTCTTTTGTAGTAGGAAAAAAAACTACTTTCCAACCAGTTTTGTAGCTCTTTCAAGGAATTTTTGGATCGGCTTTGATAGAACAGTCCCCCTCACCTTTCTCCATCACCTCTCACCCAACTAACAAATTACATCCTCACTGGCACAGGCTAGCGTCTGTGTTTCTCTCCCTACATCATGTTGGAGGTGCTACGTACAGACATGAGCAGACTATAAATTAAATGACATCCCACTCTCAGAGCCATGAATCATCAAAGCCTCTGATTAGAATCTCAATTTTCCCTCTTGGCTTGTTTGTGACTATGTTCTAAAGAAAAAAACATTAGACTTAATAAATCAACATGAAACAATATGAGCCTAATAAAACAAGTCCCTCCTGGTTTTCATTACTTTTCACAATGACAAAGCAATTCTCCAGCTCTTGGGTGGGAGTGTGATGGTAGGTGCTATGAGGCTATCTGGAGGCTTCACAAATTGTTGGATTTCCCTCCCTCTTGGTCCCTGTGCATTTTCTCCAAACCCAAACCCAGCACTGGATGTCACACAGAGCACTATGTTATTATAGGCTGGTAATTTTGTCAGTTGTAAAATGATTAAAATATTTTCATTGTTGAAAGAACTAATGCCAAGGGTTGAAATTAAAAAAAAAAACAAACTAAGTCAGGAGAGTAACCACGCTAAGAGAAGACTTGCCCATAACCCTAGCATTTACTGGTCTGTTTCTTATGTCAGTTTTACAGAGCGGGAATCACAAAGTCCATACAATTTTGTATTCTTATCTTTTATTCATTTAAATAATTATTTGTCTATAAGATGGATTATACTGGCATTAAAGTGTATATTTTCTGAGAATACTTAATGGCATGAAACAGAAAATGCTTTTAGTATAATGTTAATTAATAAATACAAGATACAAAACTATATAATACACAACCCTAGTTTTTGTTTGTATACACACACACACACACACACACACAGAAAGGAGTATACCAAAATATTAATGGTGGTTATTTCGGATGGTAGAATTACCTTTTAAAATCATTTTTATGAATTTTTCAAAGTTTCTACAATGAACATTTATCATTTTACATTAGAAAAAATTCTAAATATTACTTTAAGAATTTCCCACATGGGGTGCCTGGGTGGCTCAGTCGGTTGAGCGTCAAACTGGTGTTCATTTCAGCTCAGGTCATGATCTCACAGTTCCTAGGGTCGAGCCCTGCATCGGGCAGAGCCCCACATCATCTGTGCAGAGCCTGCTTGGGATTCTGTCTCTCCCTCTCTCTCTGCCCCTCCCCTGCTCATGCTCTCTCTCTCTCTCTCAAATAAATATTAAAAAAAGAAAAGATTCTCTTCTCTCTACCTCTCCCTCTGCTCCCACCATCTTTAAAATGAATGAATGAATGAATGAATGAATGAAAATTTCCTATGCTTCTAGTGTCAACAACTATCATTTAAAAAAAAAAAACATTTATTTATTTTGAGAGACAGAGACAGAACATGAGCGGGTGAGGGCTGGAGAGAGAGAGAGAGAGACATACAGAATCTGAAGCAGGCTCCAGGCTCTGAGCACATAGCCTTTCGAGGGGCTCGAACCCACAGACTGTGAAACCATGACCTGAGCTGAAGTCAGACGTTTACCCAACTGAGTCACTCAGGGGCCCCTCAATAACTTATCATTTTAATACTTGCACAATATGCCACTGAATGGACCTAACTTTTTTTACTTAATTCTCTTTTGTGAGGAAATGGAGGCCTTTTCTCACTCACTTTTGGCTCTCATAACTCATGCTCTAAACTTCTGCCTGCCTCCACATCCGAACTGCTTAATGTGGAAAACGAGGTCTTGATGACCGGACCTCTGCCCACTGGCCCAGCCTCAGGACAGAGCTCAGAGCACAGGTGTTGCCACTGGCCGTTTCCAGTCGGAAACCTGTCCTGCTGCTGCCTGATGGTCAAGGAATGACACAAGATGGGACAATGGGTACAGAACTCCTGGCACATTGGACACAGGAGAAGGGTGCTGCTGTTATTATTTCTCCCTGACCCCCACCCCTTCTCCAGCCACCTGTAGCTCCAGCTAGAATGAATCCTTCCAAGTTGCCTGAATACCACCCCCACCTCCCCTGCCCCCGCCCCGGGATCCACTGCCTTTCTGTGTATTGCTCATTCTAGAAAGACCCTTCACTGCGTCTTCACTGGGGCCAACTTCTGCCCACCCGGGTCAAGTGTCTATGCTCCTGGGATCCCTCTGGGACCCCTTGTTTGGGTTAGTTGCCCCTCTTTTGGGAAGGAGGCCCAGAGCCCCTAGTAAGTACCTCATTCTGAGCATTCGCCACATTATATTTGCCGGTTTATTTCTTTCTAAAGGCCCGCCGGGTCAGAGCTGTTATTTCCGTCCTAAGCATTCAGTGCAGGGTTTGACACACAGTAAACACTCAAGGTAGGGGCTGCCTGAATGTTTTTTTTGCCATGTCATTTGTCTTCAGAAATGTGATGTTAGCGGTTATGTAGTATCTTATTGTGTTATACGCTCTATAACCTATGTATTCTCTATTGTAGTCCCCTTTTGGTTGGGGAGTGGGGGAGGTGTTATAAATAATTAACAGGGAACATCCTAGTAAATCAATCTTATTTTTAAGAAAAGAATAAAGTTTAAGGTGTAGAATTGTTGACTTGGAACATCTGAAGACTTTGTCAAAGTGGAGGCCTTCACATCTTTACAGCCCATGCTCGGTCCTACATGCTGATGGCTGCTGTCTATGAGCATCAATTCAATTGCTCAGATTAACTTTTGCCCTGTAAAATGCGTCCTTGCTGAAGAACCTCAGCATTCCTGATGATTCCCAGGATGCTGAGCTGGGGCTCTGATGACACACACATTACACCTGGAGCGGCCACCTTGGCCATGAGGTCGGTGGAAAGGGAAGAAATCCTAGGTGTTCTTTAGCATTTGGCCCATAGACACCAGTCAGCTGACTATGAATCTGGAGTCCCTGGAACTCAGCGCAACAACTCGGAAACGACGCTGCATTGTGTTCGTGTTCAGTGAGATTTCCTCTCCCCTGACCCCAGTTAGGATGCTTTCTTTCGAACTTTATTAGGTATTGTGAAGTTGGTGACATTCAAACTTTTTTCCTACAAAAAAATAGCAATTTTTGTATATGTGTATACACATAGATACATATTTATGGATCTCCACATAAATGTATTATTGATGAAACAAAAATCTTCCCCCACGAAATATCTTTTTTTTAAGTTTATTTATTTTGAGAGAGAGAGCACATGCTTGTGAATGGGGGAGGGGAAGAGAGAGACGGGGAGAGAGAGAGAGAATCTCAAGCAGGCTTTGCACTCTCAGGAGCCAGACGCAGGACTGGAAACTGCGAACCATGAGATCATGATCTGAGCTGAAACCAAAAGTCAGACACTGAACCGACTGAGCCACCCAGGCGCCCCACAAATATCTTAAAAATAGTACTTTTACATGCAGGTAGAGAACTTCAAAATGTGGGTCATTCTCTGGACCTGGTTAATGGTCATCTGGGGCCATAGCTACTTATTGAATGGGCACAGAGATCTGTATTTTAAAAGCTCCCAGAAAAATTCCCTCCAGCCAGCTTTACTGAGATATAATTGACATAGAACTTTAAGATTAAGGTGTACAATGGGATGAATTGATACATGACCATATTGGGAAATGTTTACCACTCTAAGGTTAGTTAGCACATCCATCACCTCATATAGTTATAGTTTTTTGTTGTTACTATGGGAAGAACATCAGAACTTTACTCTCATAGGAACTTTCAAGTATACAACACAGCATTGTTAACTCCAGTCCCCATGCTATACATTGGATCCCTGGAACTTACTCATAACTGAAGTTTGTACCCTTTGATCAGTATCTCCCCATTTGCCCCACTCCTCAGCCCCTGGCAACCACCATTCTACTCTCTGTTTATATCAGTTCAGCTTTTTTTATGATCTCACAAAGAAGTGATATTATACAGTATTTGTCTTTCTTTGTCTGACTTACTTCACCTTAGCATAATGTCTTCAAGGTCCATCCATGTTGTCACATATGGTAGGATTTCCTTTTGTTTTATTGCTGAATAATACTCCTCTGTGTGTGTGTGTGTGTGTGTGTGTGTGTGTAAATTATACATATATACATCATATATATATAGTTTTTTGATCCATTCATCCATCAATGAACACTTAGGTTGTTTCCATATCTTGCTTATTGTGAATAATTCTGGAATGAACATGGGGATGCAGTTATCTCTTCAAGATAGTGATGTCATTTCCTTCAGATATATACCAGAAGTGACACTGCTGGATAATACAGTAGTCCTACTTTTAATTTTCTGAGGAACATCCATATTATTTTCCATAGTGGCTTTACCAATTTACATTCCCACCAAGAGTGCACAAAGGCACCTTTTTATCCACATCCTTGCCAACACTTGTCTCTTCTTTCTCTTGCCATTCTAACAAGTGTGGGTGAAATCTCATTGGGATTTGGATTTGCATTTCCCTGATGACCAATGGTGTTGAGCACCTTTTCATGTACCTGTTGGCCAATCTGTATGTCTTCTTTGAAAAATGTCTATTTAAGGCCTTGGCCCATTTTTTAATTGTATTGTTTGTTTTCTGCTACTGAGTTGTAGAAAAGTTCCAAGATTGCTAATGTTTATAAACCATTACAAACCTGCAATATAGTGATTGCCTTTCCAACCTAAAATTTTTCCTTTCTTTCAATTTTGGTCAAGAGAAGAGACCCAGATTAAGAAACGGAAACTTTTAAAGCCTCTAGGTCCATAGACAACCTGCCACAAAGCAAATGAATCTACTGATGTCTTACTGAAAGTCTGGTAAAAGATCCTATGATGTTCCAGGGAACCAGTTTAAATGGTATAAAAAGGGTCATGATAATTCTTTCTATTTGATGTGCTCATTTTACTCCTGTTTTAGGTAAAGGTGAAAAGTATTTGTAAGAGCTTCACAAATAATTTTGAATGGAAAATAAACCCAGTCAAACCATTATCAGCAGGTTGTGGCACATGGACAAGACAACAGCTATGGAGGTAGCATGGCTGGGAAGCCCTGGGCTGGACCAACTCCAAATTAAAACACCCAACGGTTTTCCAGTGAGGGTAGCACACCCCACACCCAACGTGAGGATTTTCCCTCAAGACCAGCACCGAACGAAAGACCAAGAGAACAGGCTTTGGAAAGGAGATTGTGGGGTTTACAATTCAGAACCAGGGGAACAAGGCGACTAAGGAGTCATGCTCGGCTTGTGAGGGAAGAAACCACATGAGGAAAACGTCGCTCAACAAAATTCAAGAAACAATTTTTATTATGAAAACCTAGTATCACTCAACATAATTGGAACTGACCATGAAAATACATGACTAGCAAATAAAGAATGTTCATTCTTTAGCCACTGAAAATTATCTGGCTAACCACACCTGAGGAAACTTTCATTTAAGCTCTTCCCATTTCAGATGAGAAAAGTAAGGTCCAGAGGGGTTAAGTGACCTGCCCCAGGTCACACAGCTGGAATCCACATCTCTGGACCAGTCCTTCATGACACCCCCAAGATGGCAGCAACCTAGGCGATCCCCAAGAACTGGCCCAGCATGAGAAATCCTTTTGTCTCAAGTGACTCTGCAAGCGCTCTCTTCTGTACCTCTTAGCTGCTCTGAAAAGTAAAGTGCCTCAGATTCGCTGAAGGTAACTGTTAGAGGAGTCTGGAGGCACATTAGGAAACACTGATTGCACTTTCTCCCTCTAGAGTGAGAAATTAAATCAACCAAGCAAAATTAGAGCATCCCAGCTGCAGTGTCAGGGGAGCCCCTGGCAAGGCCCAACACAGCACGAGAAGCAAGAAGCTAGCCTTGCACGCTGGAGCACGGAATGCAACCGCTACCGCTTTTCCTAGGTCCTCCCAGAAGCCACAGCGTCAAGCCTGAGTGCACGTGGCCGCAGGTGGTTTTCTTTGCGAGCGTGTGCTTGCTGATCAGGTACAGGAGCCCAAAGCATCAAGGGTCAAGATTTTAATCATCTTTTGAAGCTTGGTTCACAAGGCATCCCCTGCCTGAAGTTCTCTGAGTCTTAATCACTTTTATTGATTTTCCCTTTCTTTAAATTTCATCCAGAATTTCTGGATAGAAGGGGCCATGAGGTGGTGATCTGGTTTGAGAACAAGCACATTGATTTTACTTAGTTTATATGCTATAAACAGAAAAAACTGTGAAGTTTCTAAAAATGAAATAATTTTTTGTCATTCACACTTTACAGAGACTGAGAAATCAAGTGTCTCTAACCGACAATATTATTATGTGGACAGGAGGCCAAGGAAGATGTGGTGGATTTCACGGAAGCAGGGAGACCTCTCTCCCGGCCACGACCGGAACCTCCTCTGTTCCTTCCCTGCCCAGGCGTTCAGAGTCCAGCTTAGCAATGCAGTCTGTCTAGTATCAGAGGCTATCCGTGTGTGAACACGTGCAATTTTATCAGAGCGTCACAACATTTATACTGCTCCATGAGGACAGAGACTCTGTCTTTGTGCACTCAGCATCTAGGACCATGTTACCACATCGGGCACTAAATGTTTGTTGAATAGATGGATGGATGGAAGGAAAGAGGAGGGATGGACGAACTGATGCATCACTGAATCGATGAGAACACTTGGGCTGTCAAAAACTGCTTTATAGAGAGCCATTCTTTCAATGGACAAAAGAGGATTAGGGAACAGAGTTCCAGAAATAACTGAGTTCTACTTCTTACAGAAATTTCAATGAGATTTTTATAGATAAGAAGGTACAACTAAAAAAAAAAAAACAAGCTAAGAAACTTCTGTGTTTGTTAACATGCAGCTTGATATTAAGGGTTTCTTCCACCTTCCACCCATCACACAGGGACCAGAGTCAGCAGAACATAACCTACAGTGTGGGGCTAACATACAAAAAAAGCCACATGAAGAGTGCCACTGGGCTGCACTTGGAGCAGGATTTTTTCCAGGGATGGTACTAATTCCTAAGAAAGTCCAATCGTCACTGACAGAGGACTCGGGATGGACACTGTGTGCCCCAGATTATGAACCCTTATGTATCCGGTTTGCTTTATGGTGACTCTAACTGTAGGGGAATATCTGCATTTTTGTTTCATTTCCACTTTGCTACTATGATTCCTCAATTAGAGTATAAACAGGAGCTATATTTTATATTCATCTACCGAATCGTAAAATCACTTTTGATCCTCACGATAAAGTGATGCTGGGATTAGCTTTCTGTGACTGCTGCAGTTTTAAGGTTTTGAGAAGTCAATTTGGCCAAGGTTATGCAGCTAGCAAGGAAAGACAGTGAGGAGCCAACGCAGGCAGTCTGACTTTTAAACCAACGTTCTCAAGTGTCTCATCAAACCTATCACAGTGCTCACAGAAAAGTTACGGATCTCGATTAATGCGTGTTACCTGATTCCCATAAATACATCATCACCACAGTAAGATGGAAAGGGAGAGGTAAATGAGTGCATGGGGAAGGAGGAAGAAGAGGAAACAGAGAAAAGCCAATTGGGTAGGTAGATCTAATTTGATTCTTGCTGGTCCTACCCCATTTCTCAAAAGCCAATTAGCCGCAGAGCGGTTCTTATAGTGGTGCATGCCCGACTGTATCAGCCAGCCTCTGACCCAGAGCCGTGACTACCTGCAACCCCATATGGACTTTTCCTCCACTTCCTTAAAAAACCTAACCACATTGGCCTGTGGGTGCCGTTCTCAAAACACAAGCCCTAATTTAACAAAGGACCTTTACCGGGCAGTGAACACAGCTAAGCACAAGTGAGGAGATGGAAAGCCAGGGTCTCTGTCGTTAAGGAAATATTTTTAAATACCTGGATGGCACATGCATGTGGTCCAAACCCCACCGATTGACTAAACCCTATACTGAGGATTCTGAGCCTGAATCCAGGCCCAATGGGTAAATGGTGCTGTCAGCGATGTCTGCCAAGGGCATATACTGGGGAAGTTTCTAGCACAATGCCTAGTGCTGAGTGTATACGCAACAAATATTTCTTCCTTTGCTTTGACTTAAGCCCTGGAAACCTTCATCTTGATCACAGTACCAGAGAACAAACTTTTCCTCACCCAGCCTGACCTCAGGACAGAGAATACATATTGAGACAGGGAGACAGACTTTGCACGAAGGGTAAAGGAGACCCAACTCAACCCTACTGGTCTGCGTTAACAAATCCTATGGGTAGTGATTAGTATCCTATTATTCTAGCAAAGCCCTGGGTTCCTCTTCACAGTGGGATGACATTATCTAATGGGATAGGACTCTTAGTGAAGTTTAACTATGGCTCAGTTATTTTTTGCCCTAGGAAACTTGCTGACAGGCCTCTTTTGAAAAACCAAGAGTGTGAAAAGCTTTTCACTACACCGAACATTGTTCTACGTGACCATAGTGGTGGAGACCACAGTCCTGTGGACTATACAAAGTACCTGCAGCTCCCAACTACATAGATTCCACGGATCCTTCTCTGTGTCACCTTGGCAGCCTTAAGGGTTTGTACTCAAACAGTTAAATAAAATGAAGACCCATTAGGAGCTGAAGAGTTGTCCCTAAATTGAACAGCTGAATTGCTTTCCCAGATTCCTGATGGATATTCTGACCTGGACCCATCCTTGACACGCCTCTCAGAGCCTCTGATAGCTTATATAATTGATAGTCACTCATTTCCTGAGCGGCAGGTGACAGAGATCAAAGACGGCCCCAATCAGTGATGCCACTGACATGCCCTGCAAATGGCATCATTTCCAGGCACCCTTTTTTGCCATCGTAATTTCCTGGTACATCTGACCTGAATCGAATTCAGGCTCACAATAGGCCACAGAAGTGGTATCAGTCAAAGGAAAAGTGTCAAAATGCGTTTCTCCCTCACCCTGCCCTGCAATTTCCTCACCTCAGGATTATACGTTAGCATGGCCACAGTTATTATTTCTGTTGCAAGTAAAAATAAAATCAGCCGGCAAGATTCACTGAGAAAACATCTCTGACATTTACCTTAGTGCGTCCAGAAGCTTAGCTCACCACACTTCTCTCAGGGCAAGGGGGGAAAAAAAAGGACAGTCCTGACTTCTTCAGAGAGGTTACATGATGCAAGGGGACATATTATTTTGTTAGACAAATATACTGTCTTCAGGGGTTGGTGGGGGAGGGGGACGTGACTTCATGGAAATCTCACACTTCAGGGACTCTCGTATTTTGCCTTTTGAAATCTGGTTTCAGGACAGGAAGGTAGAGACATGGGTAGCCTAGAACAGTTCCTGTCATCCAGCAGGCACCTGATAAATATTTAATGAATGAAGGAAGACTTTTTAAAAAATGTTTGTTTATTTATTTTTGGGAGAGACAGCGTGAGCAGTGTGTGTGTGGGGGGGGGGGGTGGGCAGAGAGAGAGGGACAACACAGAATCTGAAGCAGTCTCCAGGCTCTGAGCTGTCAGCACAGAGCTCGACGCGGGGCTCGAACTCACGAACTACGAGATCATAACTTGAGCTGAAGTTGGACGTTTAACTGACTGAGCTGCCCAGAAGCGCCAAGACTTCTTTTATTTTTTAAATTAATTTATTTAAATTCAAGTTAGTTAACATATAGTCTAGTACTGGTTTCAGGAGTAGAACCCAGTGATTCGTCACTTACATACAACACCCAGTATTCATCCGAACACATGCCCTACTTAATGCCCATCCCCCATCTAGCCATGCCCCCATCCACCTCCCCTCCAGCAGCCCTCAGTTTGTTCTCTGTACCTAAGAGTCTCTTAGGGTTTGCCTCCCACTTCTTACTTCCCAGCTGTGTGAGCAGGTCCAGTCGCCTCACCCACGAGCCCCAGTTCCCTTGAGGGTAATCTGAGGGTAAGCCACCCATAGTGGCTTTCTCTCTCAGAAATGTCATGAGGGCCTTGTTGTAAAGTTGGAGGCGATCTGTGAACTGGGGACCATAGCCCAGTGTGGACTAGGTGGCTGATAACAGGGGTCCCAGCTTGAGGGCCAGTGCATTCAGTGTCTTCATGGGAATACAACAGCTTTTCACAAGCAGATAAAGTGTGCTGTCACTCTAGGTGACTCTTAGAAAAGGCCTGAGGCCCTCTCTTTCATGATGCTCAAGTTATTTACACAAGAGGAAGGAGAAGCTACATTTTTAGCCACAGACACACCCCTTCTAAGTGCCCATGGGCATCTAACATAGCACCCAACAGATGAAGGAGAGCACAATTTGTCTTCTGATTTAAAGGATCAGATACAAAGGAAGATAAGCAAGCCGCCCCTTTAGCTACTGCAGGGGTCCAAACAAAAAGGTGATGTCTTTTTATGGTTGCTGTTGCTGCTGTTAGTGGTGGTGAGAACATTTAACATGACATTTACCTTCTTAATAATGTTTAAGGGCACAACACAGAAGTGAAAACATGAACTTTCCAACCTGCTTCCAGGCCGTTCACAGAGCCCTCCCACTGTGGGGACCCGTTACTCTCCATGCCTGATAATCAGGCACTCGGACAGTGATGTGTCAGCCCATCGAAATGAACTGCAGACTCTGAGATAAAGGGATGGTAAAGTGGGTCCTTCTCTAGATTTTCGGCAAACTGCCTGTTACTCTCCCCTCTGGCTTATCTCACTTCCCATCCCATCTCCCTAGGCTCCTCTACCAGTTTCCTGGCTGGTAAATGGGTAAATGCTACTGAGGTGCCTTCCTCTGTCCTTTGGAACCCTCTGCTTTTCTCCCATAGTGGCTTTTTCTTCCTATTCAGGCCGTTCTCATTTGGGGTCTCACTTCAGCAGCCTCTTGTTCTAACTGGGGACTTAGATTCCAGTCTCGAAATTTCCTGCTTTTGTTTGCACTCCTGGTCCCCCCCAGCTATGGCGGTGAGTTGAGATCCATGCAAGCGGGAATCTGTCATGTTCACTTAGACCAGATCCTATGCACACTCATGATATATACATGCCGAATGAATGAAGGAATGAATGAAGCAAATGAAATGAAGACACATACAACCGGGCTGCACAGAAATCCTAAGTGTTAATGGTTTTGACAACTGGGATTTATTTTAAATGTATTACCACACTACAAAAATTACCCTTCATCAATCAGACACTGTTCTTAAGAATTCTATCTTAAGCTCCTGTATCTCAAGTAATTATACTAAAATGGTGTTATTAGAGTTAGCTCAAGAAAATTATCCAGCAAATGAATGAGATTTGAAAGAAAAAAATCATCTTAAAAGAGATTTCTAATTATACAGTTTAAAAAAATTACCAGGGTTTCCATCCCGACTGTGCCCTGCATTTCATAAAAAGCTTTCGAAGGCTGCACACCCTCCTCTCACCCAGGGAATGCTGCAATGTGTGATACTGCACAGTCATTAAAAGCACTGGTTCTGTAGAGTGCACGCGCCAGCTGGGGGACCCGAGGCAAGTACTTGCCTCTCCAGGCTTCCGTGTCTTCATTTCCCAAAGGTGGATAATAGTACATAACTGGAAGGGATGTGGTGAGGATTCAAGAACCTAATCTACGCAAGGTGCTTAGCACAGTGTCCAGCTCATGGTGAGTGCAGAGTAAGTGTCGGCCATTTTCTTCCTACTTGTAGAATGCTTTTCTGTTGGGCCAGTGGAAGAATGGCACAGATGTGCACTCTCTCCTGAACTGAGTCATACTCCCTTCCCGTACATTTGCTATTTAAGTAAACTTCATTCAATGTCACCGGCCCTTCTCTCCCAACTTCTTCCGGTGAAAGAAAATAGTGGCCAACCCCAGATTAAAATGTAGATGTGGAGAACCATACATAGCCATGCTTGTCATCTTGCCACAATATCGTGAGCTCCTAGAGGGCGGTGGTGGATGAAAATGGCTCACGTTGGTTGAGTGCTTACCATGTGGCAGATCCTGCTTTTATGTCTTAAGTACCTTACATGTATTAACTCATGTGATCCTCACAAGAAGCCTAGGAGGCAGTCAACATGTCTTATTTACCCTCCATTCACTTAATAAATGACTTGAGTGATATTTACCAATGTGCCTGCCCTTCAGGTACATGACAGACTCTACAGTCTCATGGTTAAGAATGCTCCCAGCTCCTCTACTGATCAGCAGTGTGATTTCAGGGTAGTTACTTAACCTTTTGTACCCCCAACTTCTCCATATGTAAGATGGGAGTAGAATAATGATGAACGTGATCATGACCATCACAACACATGCAACTATGGGGCCCTTCATTTATTTATTTTGGGGTGGGCAGAGAGAGGGAGACAGAGGGTCCAGGGTGGGCTCTGTGCTGTGAGCTCAGAGCCTGACGTGGGGCTCAAACTCACGACCGTGAGATGATGACCTGAGCTGAAACCAAGAGTTGGCCACTTAACCAACTGAGCCACCCAGGCACCCCACCATAGGTCCATTTTAAAGAGGAAATAATATCTTTTCTATGAAGTAAAATCCATTTCGTTGGTTATAAATACAAACAAGCAAAGCTCATTTTTTTTTGGTCTCTTGTAGGAAAGCAAGAACAAAGGATCAAAGTTTCAACTGACATAAAAAGTTGAATTACTCTTGGAGTAGCCAGGAAAACAAAGGAATGGTCACTTATTGTCCAAGACATTAGTCATTGTTTGCCTATGATATCCAGAGGAATCTTTTTTTTTCTTTTTAAATGTTTATTCATTTTTTGAGAGACAATATGAGGCAGGGAGGGGCAGATAGAGAGGGAGACAGGGGATCTGAAGCATGTTCTGTGCTGACAGGAGACAGCCCGATGTGGGGCTCAACCTCACAAACAGCAAGATCATGACCTGAGCCCAAGTTGGATGTTCAACAGACTACACCACCCAGGTACCCCTGAGAAGAATCTTTTGATATCTAGTCAAAATCTGTGGATTATCTTATTTGGGTATAGCATGTCTATAAACAGAATTGAGCTTTCCCAGCCTATTAGAATGGAATGTTCTCTTGTTTATTTATTCACATTTATTCACTCAACAAACATGTGGAGCATCTACTCTGTCACTAACACTGATCTAAACGCTGGGGATCCAGTAGTGGAGAAAACAAAGTCTCTGCCCTTGGGCACTTTTTTTTATGGTGTCAGCAAACAGATAAGTACATAAGAACATGTGAGATAGTAATAACACCATGTCTAAGCAGTAAGTTGGCATTTGCAAAATTACCTGCTCCTTAAAATACTAAAGGCAGAAGGGAAAGATATAAAGACTAAAATAGTTGCTGAACCATAATCATCTGGTAGGTCAGCTAACTCAGCTATGTGACCGTAAACCTCTGTGAGGATCCTCTGAATGAAAATAAAGGGGGTGAAGAGAAGAGCCTGGGAAGCAAGGGAAGGGGTGTTTGCCCTTCCCCCATTCCTGCCAGGGCAGGGGCGTGCCCTAGGCTGAAGCACCCTGTAGAGAAGAGGAGAACTTCAAAGACAGATCCAGCCTTGGCTTTGGTTCCCAGGCTGATGCCACTTCCACAGGCCCTGGTGATATCATCTGACCCCTGCTGCAGGCTCAGCCCAGCCAGGTCCCCATAACTCAGTTCTGACCCGCTGATGATATGATTTCTGGAGCACTGGTCTGACATTCAGGGCTCAGTATCCAGATCCCCTGGACTATTTCTGACCTGTACTCAATGCTTGGAAAAGTGGGCTTCCTCCCTACTCATGAGACTTGGTTCCTAACCAATGGTCCACTTCTGGTGACAGTATTCTCAGTTTAATCTCTGTACTGAGGCTCATTCTGGTCACCTGCTGAGCACTTCAATACTCCTTGGATTGGGGACTGCATGCCTTTCTCCCACTCATCTCATATAGTCCTATATAGCCCTGCAGTTGGCCATGCTACCTGCAGGCAACTTTTCCCAGCATTTTCAAGTTGGGCCTGTTTCTGGATTGCCCACCCATGTATATGCCTGTTTTGTCACTTCATGATGGAGCCCTACCACAATGGCTGATTGTTTGGCTCATGAATTTTGTTCTGTTGCCATGGGGTTCTTGAACCCTCACTGTGGCTGCTCAATAGAATTTCTGCTGGGGCAAACAATTGGGGCCAACATTCAACACCCTATCCACATACCATAACCACTAAAAAGAGAGATGAGTATACTTCTAGGGCTTGGCCATTATAGTAGTTAACATCAAGCACTGAGTAGTTGTCTCCAGATACTCACCTAGAGTCTTCTTACCCCTTCCTCCATAGAATCATGCCAGAATCAGATTTCTCTGTATTATGCTCTGAATGTTTGCACATCTCTATTATCAGAGTTTCTACTTATATTCAGATATTTATCTGATTATTTAATATCTATCTCCTCTATTTGATTATCAATGCCATGAGGACAGGGATTGTGTCTGCTTTGCTCACACGGTATCTACTGAACCACAGGGAGGGCTGGCACATCAACAGAAGGTGGCCTCTGGTTGACTAACACAAGGGTCTTCCTTGATTCAGCCCATACCTGCACTAATATCATGGTAAACTGGCTTCTGGGAAGATGTCAACCTTTTTGCTGAACATTCTTCTCTATCTTCTTTATCTAGCCACAACCTGATGATCTCATGAGGGCACTGCTTCCCCTTTAAAGTTCTTGAATGGTGACTGGTCTTCTTTACTGCAACATTTGTTTTTCTGGACCAGGGGGAGCCATTGGCGTCTTCCTTACTTTTTTTTTTTAACACTTATTTATTATTGAGAGACAGAGCATGAGCATGGGAGGGTAAGAGAGAGGGGGAGACATGGAATCTGAAGCAGACTCCAGGTTTTGAGCTGACAGCAGAGAGCCCGACACGGGGCTCAAACTCACAAACTGCAAGATCATGACCTGAGCCAAAGTTGGATGCTCAACTGACTGAGCCACCCAGGCACCCTGTTTTTTTTTTTTAAAGTTTGCTTATTTGTTTTGAGAGATAGAGAGAATGAGTGGGGGAGGGGCAGAGAGAAAGAGAGAAAGAATCCCAACCAGCCTCCTTGCTGTCAGCACAGAGTCCAACATGGGGCTCAAACTCACAAACCGTGAGATCATAACCTGAGCTGAAACCAAGAGTCGGATGCTTAACTAACTGAGCCATCCAGGCATCCCAGTGTCTTCCTTACTTGATGTTCCTACCACCATTCTCTCCTTGTTTCCTAAAACCCCCTCAGCTTTGAAGTTCACCTGATCACACTATGAATCACCCACTATTGTCTCCATCGTTCAACAATCTCTGAGTCCTTTAGTTTCATTCCTTGGGTTCTGGGTCCTTCCCTGGCATCATAATCTTGGATGATTTCAACGAACACAATTACATCCTAATAACAGCATGCCTACAAGTTCCTCCCCTCCAACAGTCTTGTTCTTACCTTATTGCAGCTACTCAGTCTCACTTTCAAACTTATCACGAGCTCTAACTGCATTCTCTGTGAATTCAACAGAGATAGGATAATATAAGGGAAGTCCTGGATATTCATTACAACTCACATCTAAAAATACTTATTTCTTAACTGGAATGAAGCCACTTAGGTTTCTCCTTAACCAACAAAAAATGTAGGCTGAAGTAGGACAAATCAAAGAATCAAGAGTTTCCATGTACTTTCACAAATAGCTGTGGCTGTACAATATGCTTCTGGTGTAGTCCATTGCTGCCAGAGATAATTAAAGAAGAAAAATCTTTCTTAAAATGTGGTCCACTGATCCTTAGATTAACTGATTTGGGGAATATTGAGAATTGCACAGTGTTGGTCAATAAATCTTACCAGGCGTTGTAGGGGATATTTGGTATTTTTGCCATTGGCATCCATTTATCCTATATCCCATAAGAAGTCTTTTGGTATCTATCTCACACCCAATCTTGATTCACTATGGTTCAACTGCCCCTCTGCCCATGCCCCAAATCCAGGGATGGAGAACACACATTGCTCTCAGGTCACATTCCCTTGGTCACAGCAACTGGTTATGTGATGGGAAGGTCAGCCAATGGGACTTCTGAGTCAATGAGACTTCTGGAGCTTCCAGGAAAGACTCTCACTATATACCACTGTTAAGTAGCAAGATGTGGAGCTTCTGCATTTATCTTGCTTCAGTCAAAGAGAGCCTATCTGAACATGTGGCCAAACTAAAAGGGAATCCAGAGATGGAAATGGAAAAAAGGACCATGGTGTCGTTGAGTATCTAGATAAAACCGCACACTCGGATTCTCAGTTATGTGAGCTGTGGCAGTTAATGACATGTCCCCACATTGCTTCCTTTCCCTGGGCACATAAGAAAACTACACTTCTCAGCCTCCCCTTGCAGGTAGGTTGGTCTATTAGCCTAAACTCTGGCTAAAGGAATATGCACAGGAGTGATGTAAGCCACTTTCAAGCCCTTACCGAAAAACAGCCTATAAGATACTCTGGTAATTTTTCCCCTTCTATAGCACCTATGAAATATTCCAGAAGGTACAAAACCGAGTAAGTGTGATACAAGAAACTGAGTGGGGAGTGAGGTGGGAGACAGTGTCAGGGAAGACTTCTTTGTGGGACTGGCATTTGAGTTGAGACCTACTTGCATAAGCAAAGAAGCAATAAAGCTTTTAAGGAGAGGAGAGGAAGAAAGAACATCCCTAATAGATGAAATAGCTAGTGCACAAGCTCTGATGCCAAAAGAGGGTGTGGCATATTGGAGGAATAGAAAGGTCACAGTAAGAGGATGAAAGGGTCCAGCAGTCTAAGTGTGATAGGGAGGGGTCCATAGTTGAGGCAAGAGATGATGATGCCTTGGACCAGAGTGGTAGCAATGAAGATGGAAAGGAATTGGACAAACTCTTTGTATTTTTTTAGAAGTAGTACAGACAAAAGTTTCTAGGTGGTTGGAAATTAAGGAAGAAAAAAAGGGAGGAAATCGATGTCTCCTAAGTCTTTGGTTTGAGTAACTGGTTAAATGGTGATGCCATTTAATCGGATGATGAGACAAGAAAAGTAAACATTTTTGGACATGTGAAGTTTGACATTCCTGTTAAAGATCTGTGCATAGATGTCAATGCAGACATAAGATCTTAGATGTCAGAACTTAGCTCCTCTACACCATGATAATGATGATGGCAGCTAATATTTACTAGCATGTATTATCTCTTGGGCATCACAAGACATACTTCACATTGATAATCTCATGCAATCTCACCACATCCCTCCCTGTAAGCAAGCACCCCCATTTTACAGAGGAGGAAGTGGAAAGTCAGATTTGGTAAGGCAACTTGCCAACAATGACATAACTATTAAACAAATAGTTCTGGTAGTAGAATTCTACCTTACATGGCATGGGACCTTGTCACAAAGTATTGCTGTATCTCCTGAACTAAAATATATGGTGCTGGAGAGAACTGTATCTTTTTGTTGTTTACATCCTCAAAGCACTCAGCAAAATGCTTTGTACCTAGAAGATTCTCAGTCAACACTTGTTGCTTGATTTCATTGCTCATGGGAAAAGACGAAATGGTGTGAGGTGAGACCCACACAGAAAAGGCTTTCTTTGCTTTTCTCTTTCACCTCTGAATTTCCTTAGTTCCATGTAACAAGGACCTGCTAATGCCCTGGCTCACCTTCTTCTTTCACCAGCATTTAGAACATTCTTCAGAAGGGTACGTACGGTATGTCATGACAAGAGTGGGAGCACAGGGTCACCAGAAACAAGGGGTGGGTGGGCTCAGCACACAGCTTTCCTTCAGTAGCTCATTCAGCCCATGCTTTCCAGTCAGGCCTTCCAGATTACTAGGATACCCGTTAGTCCATTAAATAGTAAACTCATTCTGTGGCCTCAAGTCACTTCCAAAAAACAAGCTGACATTAGGAGTAGAAAGATCTGAGATCCTGACGGAATCAGATTCAAGCAGTTCAAACTGGGGTTGGCTTTTCTATTTCTCTCTGGCCAAACATTTTAGGTCAATCTTCCACTAGATGAAATAGGAAAAGAATAACTCAAAACACCCACCACACCCTCCACCTGCAATTTGAAGAGACACGAGATTACTAGATTCAAGGAGACCACACTGCTTCTCAGAAGAGGGTCGAGAGAAAGCGGTTTGGCGGGAAGCACAGTGGCGAGGTTCACGTTGCTCTCTCCTCTGGACGAGCCTCTCAGCTTTCTTCCTGGGAGTCACCCTTGTGGGTCCTTCAAGCCTCCACTCAAATGGCACCTCTTCTAGCACTCTTGGGATGGTCCTGTGCTCTTGTCCTTTGTTTTTATGCCAGTGCTCATTTCTGCCTTTTTTTTTTTAAATGATGAGATGTGCAATCAATTTTTCTTTCCCTCCCAGACTATGAATTCCACGTCTTGCCTATCTTAGAAACCCTGGGGTTTAGCCCAGTTCAGTGATACACGGTGGGGTTCAATAAAGAGCTGCTGAGCTGAACGGCGGACCGAGTGGTGTTAGCTTGCCAGGGGAACAGAACCCTGTGACACAGGAGACGTTGGTGCCCGCCGTGGCTTCTGGCTGACTCGCTGTGAGCTGCAGAGTAAGCGTCTCACCCTCTCTGTGTCTGTTTGCTCGTCATCCAGAATAATGGGGCTGGTCCAGCTCAGGCCTCAAGGCTCTGGCACTGAGCGATCTGAACACACAGATGGGAAAGCAACTGAGGATAATGCATTCACGCAGGCTGGCTCTACGAGGCCTTCATCATTAATCACAATTCTCCAGTCTGACAAAATCCCTCCCCAAACGATCTCAAAAGGATGCTACACACAATGAAGGAGAAATAATCACCCTCAATTTCCAGACAGAGAATCGTGTTCAAATGTCTATTAATTGTGTCAGTCTTTTTCCAACCAAGTGCATGTGCTCTGCTTCCCCTGGCTTCTCCCGACCTTATCCCCAGGCCCCTGCCTCACCCCTCCAAGGTGGAGGTGGGCAGGGGACACACCTGGGTACCTGAAGAAAGCGGGGTCCTGCTCTCTGGCATGCACTACAGACAACTCAACAGCAGAGAGACCATTCTGTGTATTTCAATCTCCACATCTGGCTCCAGACTCAACGTTAAGACCGAAGTCCTAAGAAAGCACTGGGAACTTTCAGCAGAAAGTTTTTTCGCCAAGAGCAAATCTGAACAGACCCATGAGGAAAATCTTCTCCCCTCATTGCCATGGCTCTGAGAGGCCCTGGGGGTCTGTCCCAGACTATGAGAGGAGATAAACAATTGCATGAGAGGCTAAGGCAGGGCTCTAGAAGGACAAACATGCTGCCTTGTAGGCCCCATTTTTCTAAATGCTTTCAAAATAGAGCTTCTGATCTTAAGTCCTGATGCTTTCCAGTTAACTGCATTTCTCCCCTACCTCTACATGCTTTTCTTCTTTCCTTCTCTGTAGTTCTATGTCTTTTTTTTTGTATTATTCTCCTGTGGATTCCTGAATCCACAGTTAATATAAAAATCTTCCAGTGGAATAACATTTTCTGCTTTCAGAAATAGATGCCTCACAAATTCTCTTTTTTTTTTTAATTTTTAAAGTTTAGTTATTTATTTTGGGAGAGAGAGAGTGAGAGAGAGAGAGAGAAAGCAAGGTAGGGAGAGAGAGAGAGAGAGAGAGAGAGAGAGAATCCCAAGAAGACTCCTCACTGTCAGTGCAGGCCCCAATGCAGGGCCCAATGCAGGGCTTGAACTCACAAACTCTGAGATCATGACCTGAGCCAAAGCCAAGAGTCTGATGCTCAACTAACAAAGCCACCCATGGGTCCACTTCACAAATATTCTTAAATAACTTCATGTATAAGATGTCTAATCTCTTCAATTAAGTGCACTCTTCAAAACAGAGGACCACATCTGCTACTTCTTCTGAATGCCCAACACACAAGCCAACAACTAGACGTGGCTGTGTCAACAAGCCAGGTCCTCAACCCATGCTTATGTTTCCTAACTGATTTTGATGGGATAGGTGATTATTAATAATAGTGACCAGTCCTCACCTGACCTGATCAGTGCAGAAATCAATTTTACAAAATGCATTATGACTGGGTTTTATCTTCTCTCTCTCTCTTTCTTTCTTTCTTTCTTTGATAGATTCATCATTTTCAACAATTAGCAATTTACCTATATTGCCTCTATTAGAATGTTGAACAGGAAACTAGAGTCTCTCCACATCCTACAGTCACAGTATTTTATGAGGTCTTCCTTCATTCTCATGGACCTTCAAAGCTTATGATTTCTGTGCCAAAGAAAGTGGTTTCTTATATAAGCTTTTCTTCATACTGTTAAGACTAAAATAGTTGAACCTGAAAACCGAACTGTAAATATGAGTGCACTCCATTACTGGAGCCTGAGGCCTTTTATATACATACAAATGGTATGTCAGTTTACTATATTAAATGAGGTAAAATCATAAAAGCTTCAGCAACCAAGAAGTGTTATGAAATGCCACATAAGAAATGTGGGCAATCCAAATACTGCAGAGTAATTGTCACCATCAGAAGACCCTAATCTTTGGCATAGCGCTGTCCATTCCTCATAATATCATAGTATTTTCCAAAGATAATGCATTTAAAATACAAAGCCAAGAGTCTGCATTTCTATTATATTTAAAAACTTCTCTCCTGAAAGTCAAATAACAGACTGTATTTCTTTCCTCTTATTACAGTATTTGGAGGCTGATGTAAATATATTTGAGCTTATCGTGGTCTAGTCGTTGATAATCTCTGGGAGGCATGACATTTTTTTTCTTCTAGAATCAGTTTTGAAGTCAGCAACTGCACTATCGTGCATATATGATACGGGGTTGCCTTGGAAGGAAAAAAAATGCAGTGTGTTATATCTCACTTGCTCAGATCCCATCCAATTATAACTGAAAAACTATTCACAGAATTATCACCATATGAATTATCAAACAACCATCAACAAGGGGCCAAAAGGAGCATGAAGGAGACCCTGAGAGAGTGAGGAGCAAGGTTCATACGGAGCAGGTACAGTTGTAATATGTGAATCAGGCAATTAAAGGAGGTTAACGTTGCAAGCACACGCCTAAAGCAAAAGCGTTATTTTTATGTACCAGTTTAGAAAACAATGGAGCAGAAAACAAAGGTTTGACCATTTGCTGAAGGGAAATTTCAAATGAGGTCAATTCTTTCACACTCCTCTTGGCTCCAATGAAAAAGTAGATAAGAGGGTTAGGATTTAAAACACACACACACACACACACACACACACACACACACACACACAAATTATTAAGCAAATAAACAAAATACAAAATTACTTTCCAAAAAGGAAAGTCTTTGAGTCTTCTTCCTGTTGCTCCTGCCCATCCTTTCTCCTTGTCCACAGCCCCTGGGATTAACTCTGCCATATCATGGCTGCAGCTATGGACAAGGGCATTGCTTCTCGATCTTTAACATGCCTCAAATTATCTGGGCAGGGGTAAGGGGAGTCTTTAAAATGCCAAATCTGAGCCAGTAGGTTTGGGTGGGGTCCCAGAGTCTACATTTCTACTCAGCTCCGGGTCCTGCTGCTGATCCACATGCCTTGTTTGGAGTCCCAAGGAGCTGGGTGTATCATCAGATTCTCAGGCCCGCATCTCCTCTGGTGAGCCAGAATGTCAAACTAGCCCTTGGACAATCGGTCCTCCTTATCCATCTGAATTACTATTTCCCATGAAACAGCAGACGAAGGGTAAACCAAGGATTGCAAGAGGAATCAGAGAGAGAGAGAAGGGGAGAGGAATGACCAACAACTGTTTGGACAAGATCATAGAGGAGGGTGGTTATCGTGAATATAACACAATTGTGCGTAATAATATGATTATATGATTATGATCTGATTGGGAATTATAGTAATATATAACAATAACACGTCTGGGGGATCCCCAGTGAACAAAAGAAACACTAAAGGCTTATCCCACTCATGGCCCGAAGAGTTCTGAAATGCTTTCTACCTACCGTTTTCAGCATTACCCAAAACAACTGTAGAATACCTCGTGGTAGGGAAACAGTGGGTAAGAGCTGGAGTCTGTTAAGAGGCCAGAAGCATGCTGTGCCATTTACTAGGAAGGCAAGTTACCTCTTTGGACATAAATTTCCTCACCTATCAAGTTGAGATATTAACAACTACAATTTAATGGTAAGAAATTTTTTTAAGTTTATTTTATTTAGCGAGAGAGAGAGAGAGAGAGAAGAAGAGAGGGAGGGAGGGAGCAGGAGCAGGGTAGGGGCAGAGAGAGAGGAAGAGAGAGAGAATCCCAAGCAGGTCCTGTGCTATCAGTGCAGAGCCTGATGCAGGGCTCAAACTCACAGACAGGTCAGATGAAATCATGACCTGAGCTGAAGCAAAGTGTCAGAGGCTTAACTGACTGTCGAGCCACCCAGGTGCTCCTAATTGTAAGAATTAATTGAGAGATGTGGTATGACGTACTTAATACAAAGGCTGGCATGAAGTAAACACTCAGATCATGACAAGTATCAGAAGTATTATTTTTTAATATGTATGTATGTATGTATGTATGTATGTATGTATGTATGTATTTTCCAGAGAGAGAGTGAGTAGGGAAGAGGCAGACAGAGAGGGAGACACAGAATCCAAAGCAAACTCCAGGCTCTGAGCTGTCAGCACAGAGCCCGACGTGGGGCTCATACCCATAAGCCATGAGATCATGACCTGAGCCAAAGTCAGACACTTAACCGACTGAGCCCCCCCCTGGCGCCCCAATTATCAGAAGTCTTATTAATGGTAAAATATATGTTCTACAGCCTCATATTGTTACAGTTCACTCTTGAGGTGACCATCTGAACAATAAAGAGATGAAAAACTAGGGCTCAAACCAACTTTGTAGAAAAGCTGCCAGGGAGAGCCCCGGTCATGTCTGTAATGTTGCCTTTTGGCCTGAGGTCTCACACTAGACACCACGCAGGCTGTAAGTCAAAGGAATACTTACCTAATATTTAATATTTTTAATACCTGTTTAAAGAAATCTTTTCAAGAAGTCTTTAAATAATTAAATATTTACTCTTTTAAATCTCCTTTTTCTCTTCTACTTTGGTTTCCATGGGAATCTGTACTTATGGGGAACTTCAAAGAAAATCCACTGAGTTCCCAACTTCTGCCTCTCTGATTATTAATAGAATTGCAGTTTGTTATAGAATGGCAAAGACCTCTGATACTGCCTCGTTCAACCTGTTCTCTGGAGCTCAGGGCTATGTATGTCACTCTTTCAAGAAATATTTTAGTGGATCTCTGATTCGGACGCCATTTTGTGTCCATTGGCATCAGTCTGAGAGCAACCTTGTGTTTCCCATGCAATCAAGGGGTGTGATCTAGACAATAACGGTGTTCCTTCATATTCACAGGTAATTTTTGTTTGTTCATGGGTTCACAGACTATTTCCAGACTGATTGAAGTTTCTAAAAGTTCACCAGCCTCTGGCTAAATCTAGTCATATCTGCACTGACATTAGATACTCTGGATCTACTGGGCTGCTGGTAGATGATGATATAAGATTGCTAAGGAGACATCCCAACGTGAGCTCAACAATCAGAGTGATCTGAGGGGTGGCTCTGTTTACCTCCCAGAATCTAAGTGTGGGAAAAGAATGTAAGGTCATGCACACCAGTTTTCAAACTGGGTTCTTTAGCAATTCATGATCAGAATTGCCTCAGAGTCCTGGGAGAGAGGAAGGAAAGCTGAACCAGTGGGACACTGGATACCTCCACCCAATCAAAACCAGTTCCTTTTTATCTATTTATATGTTGAGGTTCTGCTCACAATTTTTTTAACCACTGATGTAGAACATACTTATTTTCCAGGAATCATCAAATTTAGCTGTGATTTAGTGACAGTGACCTTTAGCTAGAAGTAACTGAGACACAAACTAAGAGGGAATGAACAAGGTATAATAAGTTCATTGCTCCTTCACATGAAAATCCAGATCATGGCTGGCATGAAAGCACAAGCTTCAAGCTAGAAGCTGGCTCATCTCACATCTTTCCCACCTTCCCAAACATGTTTTCTTTATCCTCATGGTTCAAGATGGAGTTCCAGCTACCACATCCATGTACCAAGCACACACGATTAGAAGAAAGAAGAAACTAATGATTATTTAGAAAGAGCACACACGATTCTTCAAGAACACCTCCCAGAAGATGCGTTCATAATTGACTAGCCCTTAGTCATGCTGGTTACACATAGGTCCGTGTGAGCTGGAAACATGGTCTTCCTATTCTCGTGGCCATGTGCCCAACCAGATAATCAGAATTCTAAATAGCTAGAAGTAGAGACAGATACTATATAATCTATCTTCAGCCCAGTGAGCTGGTTTTCAAAGCTTGGAATATGTGATTTTCTCCTCAGATATTCCTAAAACTAGCAGATTAAAAGGGGATCTGAAGACACCTTGAAAACCGACAGCTGAAACAGCAAAGGCTGCTGCGTTACATGCTGCAGCTCAGAGCCATGTAGTGGGAGAGCGAATCCATAGTGCAACACAGACCTAGGTTATGGAGGAAAGGTTAAATTATGTTTGCCACACTGTGCTTAAGGCATGGAAGGACTGATACTCTATGGAAAGAGTCCCATCACCATGGTTAAAGGTTTGAAAAGACATCTTAAAGTCATGAGTTTGGTCACCTGGGAAATCAACGTGACACAGTGTATCTTACTCTGTGAGTCTCCAGGTCTCCAATGGAAGCTTTGGCATAAGAGGCAATGGAAAGGGTAAGGAGTCTGGCTCCCCTTGAACAGGACTTGGCACCTAGGGTGTGCTGAATTAATAAATGCATGCATGAGGCTGGGGCCCAAGACCCAGCTCTGCCTGGGGGTGGTCAAGATGACAGAGTTTTTGTAAGAACCAGGAGCAAGATTCACCTGGTGGGAGAGGAAAAGGAGTCCATCCATACATCCAGAGTGGCCTTGGGTCTACAGTTCACTAACAAATAGATTTCAAGTCATGGTGGTCCGCAAAGGAGGACTGTTTAAAGCCCAAAGATCAAGCTTTTTCACATGTTTTTTTTTCGAGTTATATTTTAGTTTATATTCCATTCATTGTTATGGGTGTTACTATTGCACGTTATAACTATTTCACAATTTCTTCAAAAAATACTCTAAACCATTCACAAAAGAGCAAACGTTGTGTGATTCCACTTTTATGAGATACCTAGAACAGTCGAATTCACAGACACAGAACAGAGAATGGGGGTTGCCACGAGCTGGGGGACAGGGGGCAGGGAGAGTTGTTTCATGGGGACAGAGTTTCAGTTTGGCAAGATGAGGAAGTTCTGGAAACGGAATGTGGTGGTAGTTGCATAACAGTGTGAAACGTAGTTAACACTACTGGACTGAACACTTAGGTTGGTTAAAATGGTAGACTTCGTGCTATGGTTAATGAACGATTAAAAAGTGAATCTAAGAAAATGAGTCTAAATATCACTTGTATGTATTAGAGAACTGCACCTCTTTGCAACTGCCAATATTTTAAAAATCATTTTAGCCACAGCCTATAACAGCTGTGCCCATACTGTAAATGGTTTTGTTGTTAATTTTTTTTGATGTTTGTTTATTTTTGAGAGAGAGAGACATAGAATACAAGCAGGGAGGGGCAGAGAGAAAGAGGGAGACACAGAATCCCAAACAGGCTCCAGGATCTGAGCTGTCAGCACAGAGCCCGACGCGGGGCTGGAACTCACGAACCGTGAGATCAGGACCTGAGCTGAAGTCCTGACTGAGTCACCCAGGCGCCCCTACTATAAATGCTTTCTAAGTCATTTCTTATAACTCATGCACAATAGGCAGTGTCCCCTCTGTGTCCTCCAGGAGCTGTTCCTAACTGACTCACCAAAGCAACCTCAGATCATAGTGACTTACACCCTTACCTATTTCCTTCAATACTGAACCACTCACCAGTACTCACACCAGCTTGCCAGAACTCAATAGTTCATCAATTCCCACTATCTACTTGCTACCTACCTGAGGAGGGGGTATGTAGCACTTCCACCGAATTTTCTAAGGTGGTGGTTCTCAAAGTGTGGGCCTTGGACCAGCAGCATCAGCATCACGGGGGCCATGAGAGAAATGCAATCCTCAGGCCCTGCCCAGACCTCGCGGAGACTCTGGGGGTGAGGCCCAGAGGTCTGTGTTTTCTCAAGTCCTTTAGGGGATCACGAGGCACAAGGAAGCTTGAAAAGTGCTTCCCTAAGGGGTCTGTTCCTCCAAAATGTTAAGAACCAACGTTAAGAGTGAGTACAGTCAGAATACCAATGTGCTTCTTTTCTGGGACTTCCTGAATTTTTTTGACAAGAATAACCCAAGACAGGTCGAAAGTTCACTGTGCCTGTGGCATTTCTGCAGACACAGTAATCTGATTACAGCCTCCGTGCCCCCCACGGGAAATGGGACCAAGGCGCCCCACACTGCCTTGCTGGTTTGTCTCAGGGAAGCAGCTGTGCCCCTTCCTATCCAATCTGATGACTCTCTGGTAAGGCCCAGGGAAAGGGAATATTTCACAGCTACCATAAAAATCAGGTTTTGGGGCACCTGGGTGGCTTAGTCAGTTGAGCATCTGACTCTTGATTTCAGCTCAGGTCATGGTCTCACACTTTGTGGGATAGAGCCCCGTGTTGGGCTTTGCACTGGCCAAGTGGAGCCTGCTTGGGATTCTCTCTCTCCCTCTCTCTCTGCCCCTCCCCCACTCTCTTACACACACTCTCTCTTAAAATAAATAAATAAACATTAAAAAAAAAGATCAGGTCTCCTGTCAACCCCGTTTCTCCACCTTCTTCTTGGAAGCTCAAAGGAGACCAGGAAAGGCACAGGCTGTGGTGACCTATGATTTCACTGACTACAGTTAAGGTGATTCTGTAGAGAGATCACCAGGTTTGGGGGGCAGAAGACCTCAGTTTGAGTCTGTTTCTGTCTCTCGCAAGCCGTGTGACCCTGAGCCTTGGCCTCCCCATCTGTAAAGTGGGGGTGGCAGGTGTTCCCGTGGGAGTCCTGAGGACACAGGAGTGAAAGCAGCCCTGGGTCACGTCTACATCCAGCTCGACTCTGTGTCAGCCACGCACAACATTAAAACCAGGATATCAACCCACCTTCCATGTCAGGGGGTTGTCATGTGAATCAAATGAGAATAGCAGGGCGCCTGGGTGGCTCAGTCGGTTAAGCGTCCAACTCTTGATTTCGGCTTAGGTCATGATCTTGTGGTTCGTGAGTTCAAGTCCCACGTCGGGCTCTGTGCTGCTAGTGTGGAGCCTACTTGGGATTCTCTCTCTCTCTCTCTCTCTCTCTGCCCATCCCCTACTTTCTCTCCCTCTCAAAATAAATAAATAAACTTTAGAAAAAAACAGATGAGACAATAGCAGTAAAGGGCCTAGCCCACTTCCTAAACATGATAAAAAAAAAATGTTTAATACTAACAATAGTAGTAGTGAAGCTTAGAGCTATAGAAATCTCAGGTATCCTTAAATACCTTTAGAGCACGAAAAGAAAAGCTGATGACAATATGACAGTATCCATAGGAGTCACCTGTTTTAACAACAAAAAAGATGCACGCTATTGAGCTCATTAGTTTAACGTGAGCAAGAAAGATATTCACCTTTCAGAAAAAGCTTCAAACAGAGAAAGTTAATATATTCCAAACTCAAAGAGTCTTAAATCCCTCTTTTGATCAGGAGGTCATTTTCTTATTTCTCTAAACATAGTTATTCAGACAGAATAAAGATGATACTACTTAATATTCAGATGACAGTAAACACTCTTTTCAACTAATTTCCTATCTACTACCTCAGAGAAAAGATAATACAAGAAAATGGCCTGAAGTATAGGAAGGTTATTATTATTTTTTTTTTAGAATTTGATACGACTTTGTGCTAAAGAGGATACAAAACTGTCCCCACCTCCATAACCTGCATGTGCTGACTTGAATAACTATATATAACCACCTGCTGGCAACTAGTAATTGGCTAAATTACAGGAATTCTGATAAATCCTTCCGGATTGTCACCATACAGCCAAATGTTTTGGGTGAGGGCATTAATCTGTTTTGACAGATTTTGCTCTCTGAAGAGTAACAGATTCATAGGAACTTTAAACTGACTTAAAAAGAGCAGAAATAGAAGAGCTGGAAAGATTTGAACAGAAATTGCCTCTGATAGAGAGGTCTCTCTCCTCCAATATGAAAAAAAAATATTCAAAAAGCATTGCCCTGCAGTGTTCTTTGGTAGTTCTGGAATCACACAGTCTCGGCGGACAGGCACTTACTCTCTGACTCACAAACAGACCCACTTTCCCAGAGATGCTACGCTACATTTACCAAAGAGGGTTCTCACCAGTCCCAGCTGAGGTTCAAGCATGGCAGTAAGCCCCAAACGTCCTCCACTCAAATGTTTCCGACCAGACAACTGCCACGCTGTACAACTAATGACACACACACGCCATGCTTTGAGAGAGACACTGAGATGATCTTGGTAGGAGAAGAGCAATCATTCATTTGCCCAAAGAATTATGACTACGTGTAAGGCATATAATGTATTCACTCATTCGGATTTTTGTGCAATTTAAACGATTGAACCTCCTTAGCACCAGGCACTGTTTCATGCAGAGGGGGACAGACTGGTGAATAACACAAGCTCTGAATCTCCCGATGGAGCTTTTCTTCTAGCGACTACATGTGTTTCACTGAATAACAAACAATATATATTCAGTGAGAAGAAAATACGTGCAAGAACACAGAAAATGTCGGGGCGCCTGAGTGGCTAAGTCGGTTAAGCATCCGACTTTGGCTCAGGTCATGATCTCAAGGTTCGTGAGTTCGAGCTCTGCATCGGGCTCTGTGCTGACAGCTCAGAGCCTGGAACCTCTTCGGGTTCTGTGTCTCCCTCTCTCTGCCCCTCTGCCGCTTGTGCGCTATCTCTCTCTGTCTCTCAAAACTGAATAAATGTTAAAAAAAATTAACAAAAAAAGGGAAGAAAACAGAAAATACTTGTTCTGACAAACAAAAAAGATACCTCATCCCCCTTCTCCACAGACATGTGCCATTTCACAGGTGCCATGAAAATAAGCAAAACAGACTCAATCAAGTTTTTCATCGAATGACTTTTTCTAGAAGACTGGTACGTGGGAATTTCCCCTTCTTTCCTCTTCCGGGTCCTCTGTGAGGGTTGCAAGGCTCAAACCGAAAAGTTAAAGAACAAGAGGCAGGGGGGACGCACAGCATGGGCCACGGTCAAATGAATAGTTAACTCCAGACTGACCGGCTCATTCATCATGTGCTCACTTACGCCACAAACCACCATCTGAGCCCGATCGCTGCCTTAAAACCTCAGCTTTAGCCCCAAAATGATAAACTTCTGACAAAGGCAAGATTGTCATCCAAAGTAGCAGGATCCAATCAAACTTCTGAATCTTATCCAGGCAATGAGTCATTTGTTTGAGGCATGACGTAATGATTCATTTTTAATTTTTAAGGATTTTTTAAGTGTACTTATTTATTTTGAGAGAAACAGAGATAACATCAGCAACGGAGGGGCAGAGAGAGAGGGAGCGGGAGAGAGAGAGAGAGAGAAAGAGTCCTAAGCAGGCTCCACACTGACAGAGCAGAGCTCAATGTGGGGCTCGAACCCACAAAATCATGAGATCATGACCTGAGTCAAAACCAAGAGTCAGATGTTTAACCGACTGAGCCACCCAGGTACCCCCTCCGTTTTTAATTTTTGAAGGAAAACAGTGTTACGATCCTAACAGCTCATTGAAACAGAACTTAGCGGATTTGACCTGGATGTGAAATGTCCTGATCAGCTCACATTTCAAAAAGTTTTGCTGAAGCTCAATCTTCACTCCAAACTGACGGATCCCTGCCATTTCTATGATGAACTTGTTGTCACCCCTAAAAGAGACATCGCCAACGAGCTCGTGCATACCACCACATCTTTATTCATAAAATATTTCCCTGTTGTATAGACTCAAAGACAGATCTACAATTAAGAGCATGTGAAGAAAGGGAATTAGTGATTAAAATGAGGCTGTGAAGCAGCTTCTTTGTTTGGGTCTAGTAGGACCATATGGGCAAAGTGTTTTGTGTAACTAGAGTGACCTTATAATTTATAATCCAAATGAGGTACTTTTGGGATGAGCAGGGGCACCTCTAACAAGCTGAGACAGCAGACATAAGACTGGACAGTGGCCAACAGAGGGGGATAGATGTGTGGTCACCCTGTGTGTGGGTACCATACCCGGTCGCAACAGAGAACCGCCTCCCGGGTCCTGCCTTGGAGCTCAGAATCTGGAAGGGGAAATCAGATTCTCTGCATTACATAGCAGAAAATGGTAATTATTAAAAAGAGATCATTTCTTATGATTTCTCTTTAGTACTTTTCAGATAGGCTCAAGTTACCCTGAATACGAAAAGGTGTTTTGTAGCAAATCTGGCAACCCTGTACAAAGAAGTTTATAATGAGGTCAGGTCTGAAATAAATAAGTGGTGAGTATGATGTAGTCAGAAGAGGTTACAGGAAGTCAGTGTGTGTGTGTGTGTGTGTGTGTGTGTGTGTGCATGTGTGTGTGTATGTACATGTGGAGAGGTGTGGCAAGGAAGAAAAGTTGGTATAATTTTTTTTTAATCGATGAGAAATACTTAAAAGCATGACAACTCAGTCATAACTAACATAAAAGCAATAGCTCACAACTGCAAAAAAAATACAGAATGATTTTGGGGTAAAAAACAAGAGCAACAATCGTTCCTCACAGCCCTTTTCTTATTTTTTCTGATAAATCAAAGATATAACTAGTTTTCCTAAACTGTTCATATTTCCAAAGGATTATTACCTGTAGAGAAGCTTTCTTTGGAACAACATTTCTGCACTTAAGTAATGGTACTGACCTCCTTTACGATAAAAAAAAAAATTATCTCAGGCCTCCCTCGGGCTAAAACAAAATTATTATGAGGCTATAAATTCCTTATGTTTTAAGTTCTTACATAGCTATAAAATCGGAACAAATTTATAACTGATAATACAAACAAATTCACAGAGCCAATAAAATCCAAATGAATCACATTAATTAACCTGACATATAATATATTGTTGAAATTAGATTTCCACACTGTGGCCTGGTTCTTTTGAATTTGGCCTCTCTATTCTATTGTATGTTATATGATGACTCACTTCTTCATCTACTTTTTCTATTTTTTTTAAGTTTATTTATTTATTTTGAGAGAGAGAGCAGGGGAGGGGCAGAGAGAGAGGAAGAGAGAGAGAGTCCCAAGCAGGCTCTGTACTGTCAGCACAGAGCCCGATGTGGGGCTCGAACTCACAAACCACGAGATCATGACCTGACCAGAAACCAAGAGTTGGACGCTTAACCGACTGAGCCACCCAGGCTTCCCTCCATCCACTTTTTCCTATTCAGGCTTTATACGCAGTTTTCATTGTCACAGACATTGCCCCATATTGTCATTTGGAGTTGGCTGGAAGGCATTATTTGTAATTATATGCATCTGGAGGGCACCTGTTGGGATGAGCACTGGGTGTTGTATGGAAACCAATTTGACAATAAATTTCATATTAAAAAAATAAATAAAATAAAAGGTTTAAAAGAGAAAAAAAAAGAAAAACCATCTGACTCCAGGACACTAATAGCACACATGTCATTGTGGGCACTGGGACCTTGCAGCTGTATTCAGTTTCAAGGTGGTCGCCCAGAGTCTAGAATGTGCTTACATTAAATCTGGTTTCAAAATGTCATTTAAATTATTCACTTACTGAAAATGACTTTCACTAGAACTGGAAGCTCCATGAGGTCAGAGATTTTGAGTCCGCTTTGTTGACTGTGTTATTCATAGCACTTAGGTACCTAGCATGTAGTAAGCACTCAACATGTATATTTATTCAATGAATGACTGACTGAGTGGATGAATGGAAAATACTCAAAGAGAATTCTATAAGAAATATACCCATGGTCCCATGGGATGTGAAGGAAGAATATAGGCAGAGACTCTTGCCAACAGGCTCACCTGCTATAGATATGCCCAAAAAGAATCCACATGTATACACTCTAGATTTCATATCCACCTCACTTTAAAAACAAAGCATTGGTATACAAGCAAACGGACTGGTATAGAATACCAGTGCAGCAAAGGACGGCCTCTTGTTTCTACCTATTAGCAAAGAATTGCTTTGGATTAACAAAACCCAGAAAATGGTGGTACAATGGAATAGGACAGAGGAAGAAGGCAGGGGGAGGACCTAGAATTATATTAGCACCTATTGCTCGGTGATAGGAATTTGATATCTGTAGTTTAAACTTTACAAGAACTCTGTGGAGTGGGCTTTAACATATCACTTACTTCTTTACAGATAAAGACAATAATGACAGAGAAGTTAAACAAGGTTCACACAGCAAAGGAGTGGAAGTTAAGTTTTTGAACCCAAATCTGTACAATTAAAGTCCTTCCTCTGTTTGTGGACCATGTTGCTTCCTTAAAGAAGTGACACGGGGTGATGAGGGGGGCAAGAAAACAAGGGATAAAAAAACAGATGAAGAGGTGATTTCCTGTCCTGAGGGTCAATGGATAAATTAAAAAAGTAAAATGATACTGTCTCATTTTTTTCTAAGAAACAGAATAGAGGCTCTTTAAAAGAAATCCCCACAGGGGCACCTGAGTGGCTCAGTTGGTTGAGCATCTGACTCTTGATTTTGGCAGAGGTCATGACTCTTGATTTCAGGTGAGGTCATGATCTGGCGGTCCTGAGATGGAGTGCAAAGCCTGCCTGGGATTCTCTCTCTTCCTCGCTCTCTGCCCCTCCCCTGCTCACACGTGCATATGCTCTCTCTCTTTCAAAATAAATAAAAAATAAACTGAAGAAAAAATGAAAATAAAGAAAAGAAACCCCCACAGTCTCAGCCAGGATATTTTGGCTTAAAAAATGGGAAGGTCAGCCATTAGTTTATTGTGTCGTCATCAACTTTGGACTGAAAAAAAGAGAAACAGCAGCAGCATCCATGGCTACTTCTAGAATTAGTGAATGGGCACATTTATAGTTTTCAGTTCAAGCTTCCTCCACCTTTAAAGCTAAGCTTTACCCTATGCATCTTGAAGAACACACCGTAGCACTCATCCCCAAATAAAACCACATATTTCCTTATATTTCCCCCAAATGTCCTGTGTTAATTTTTGATTTACTAAAGTAAAGCACCAATGAGACAAAGACTGGTCTGTATGTACCAACCAATGGCTCATGGAAGGCTGTACTAACCAGTGGTTAGAGCTATGCCTCCAGAGTCAGACTACTTGGGTTAGAATCTCAGGGTTGTCTCTTGCTGACTGTTTGACCTGATACATTTCAAAAATTGGTTAAGCCTCCATTTCTTTATCTGTAAAGTGGGGATGTTACCGGTTGCTCTCTCAGTTGGGTCTTTGTGAAGTCATACATGTAAAGCACTTAGCCCCGTGCCTGTTACATATAAAAGATAAATAAATGTTATTTATTATATTAGTTATATATTAATATATAATATTATTATATTAGTTATTTATATAAAACATTAGAGCTAACACGGTAATATAGGGTGGAAACAAGCCATACCTACTACTTTAGATGACTCTGAACACAGTAGATTATCACTTAATTCCAAATACATCATACTATAAACTGCCCGGCAATTTACCCTTTTTATATGCAGTGCTATTCCCCTAAGAATATTTAGTACCATATTTGGAAGAGAAATCACAAAATCTTTTTTAATTACAATGGTGAGCACTGTTGGGTGCACACTCAGGCATAAAAAAACAGAAATGTTTACCAAGGTAGAAACAGCTACAGTGATGAATTAATGCACACACACAAGATCAGATGTATCTTAATCCATCTGGTTTCCTCTTTTATTTATTTAAAAAAAATTTTTTTTAATGTTTATTCATTTTTGAGACAGAGAGAGACAGAGCATGAACAGGGAAGGAGCAGAGAGAGAGGGAGACACAGAATCTGAAACAGGCTCCAGGATCTGAGCTGTCAGCATAGAGCCCGATGCGGGGCTGGAATTCACGGACCATGAGATCATGACCTGAGCCGAAGTCGGATGCTTAACCGACCAAGCCACCCAGGCGCCCCTCCTCTTTTATTTTTTAATTGAAAGGAATTTTTGAATCTATACCATCATCAAATTACTCAAAAGGAAAGGTGGGTAGGTGGATCAGACAGCAGAGCTATAACCAACACTCACAGCTAACTTCAAAGCATCACAAGGGCTAAAATGGGCTTCTCTCTTCAGAGATGAACAGTGAGGACCTTGCTTGGACCAGTCTTATTTAAGGTGCTGGTCCCCATAAATACAGAATCTCCATCATGCGACTTCAACATACATGGGGAAAAGAGGGCACAAAGGGACATCTAAATTCCATTATCTGCAAGAAGCCCCCTTTGGGTCTTCTTCCTAGAAGCAGAGATAGAGACCCAGATGATAATTAGATGCAATTACCTATAGTAAACTGCATTAAAGAGCAGCCATGCTGAGAACGCAGGTTTGGCCATAGTCCCATCAAGTACGCTTTCCCAACTTTGGGCCCTTAATTATCCAATGTTTCCACCTCCCGCATCCCTTCTCCTTACATGTGGCTCCTTTCCACCCCTGTGCCACTGTGTTCACTTTAATATTTCCTAGACAAATCCTAATAATTTAGAATTATTAGAATAATAGTCAATTAGTTCTTCTTGTGCAAGTAGGAGATGCCTACTGTGGGATGGGATGTTTTTCAGCTAAAACATCAGGTTAGCCCATAAACATGTACTGTATGTGTGACAGACTAGGCTAGGCGCTGTAACAAAGAACAAAACAAATCAGACGTCAATTCTATTTCTTCATTCAACCATGTATTTTAATGCTTACATTTATTTCTTGCTGGGCATTGTCCTGGGGGATGGGACAGAGAAAAGATGCTGAATAAAAGTAACAATGGTCCATGTCTCATAGGGTTCATATTCTAGGAGTTGACTTCTATTTTGTCTGTAGAGAGCCTCATGCCAGATGGAGAGGACCTAGGCACTACCAAGATGGCGCAGGGTAGAAACTGACTGAACAGTTGTATTTACACTGAATAACCAATAGTGGAATCTAATCTGGTGAGTCTGTACATATCCCACCTAGATTTGATCATTCCCACCACCGACAAATACTTATGGACTATTCCCTATACATACCTCCCCAGTTTAAGAGCTAGTAACATGGTACAAGCTCATGATCCATATTTGCTGTAGGGCTGGGGAACTGTTGAGAACATGAGAACATGATGGAGAAGAAACTGGGATTTACCATTTTAACCATGTTGGGGTATACAATTCAGTGGCATTAAGTACATTCACACTACTGTGAAGCTATACTTCCTTTTAAATCCTGCTTTCTTGCTCATGAGATTAAGCCTGGGTGCTTACTGACATGCTTAAATCAAGCAATGCTAGAACTCTATGCTCTCAATGTCTTAATATTAAGCTCACACACACACACACACACACACACACACACACACACACCCCTAGGTAGACCAACACAGGAGCAGCAAAGACATTTTCTTAAATGCCAACTTTAATTGCCGGGAGATGTCTGCTAGGATGCTGTGTGGGAGGAATAAGGGCAGCATGTATGATACGTATTAATCATCCATGGACTAGTCACGTTAGTACATGTTCACAGAGATGGAACAGAGCTCAGGCTCTTTGAGAGGCACACAGCTGTGCACAACAGCTTTGTGCAGCAACCCCACTATTTCTCAAACTGTTTGCCGGCTGCTGATACAAGCAGCTGGGTTGGCATCAGCCACTTCTCTAGGAACCAGGGAGATCCTTGTGAATTTAATCCACTCAATATTTAGTGTATTCTTGCTATGTGCAAGAGACACTGTTCCAGATGCCACAATGATTAAATAGGAGAAATTCCAACCCTCTAGAGCTTACAGTGAAGAGGGCAAGGCAGGTGCCTGGATATCTCTTATGTGAGGAAGGATATGATAGCTTCCCTGGAAAGACAAACGTGGAAGTACGAAGGAAGTCAAGATCACCATTTATATTTGAGTTAGGCTGGTCTGGGTTAAAAAAGATCAGAGGATTGTGACAGGTAGAATCAGCCAGGGTTGAGAGGCAAGGCGGGCCTGGGTAGAAGGAGTGTAATCCTTGGCTCAGGGCAGAAAAGGACCCAGGCTCAGGACAGAGATACGTGGATACAAAGACAGGCTAGGGCTCAAGATGTGTCTTAAGAGATTCTTAGCAAATATTTTCAGTCTTTTTTTTTAAAGATGTATTATAGAGGAAGAGCTACAAAAATATTGAGGCCAGAAAGATCTGGGTTCAAATCCTAACCATGTCATCTATTAGCTGGGGACATTAGGTAAGTCTTTCAATTTCTCTGAATGTCATAGGTACAAAATAGGGATGATAACGCTTATCGATGCGTGAAAGTCAGCTGGGATGCAGTTTGTAGAGCAGCTTGCAAAGTGCTCAGCGCATGACAGATACTTAATATATTTTGGTTCCCTTTTATCTAAGGGGGTTGTGAGTCTTGCGATGGAATACAAACCGCATCAGTAGGCATTTATTGAAACAAGCACAGTATTTGTTGCTGGGAGACAATTGGAAGGAAATTTAAATCTTAGGTCCCACTCTCAAGGAATTCATCTAGTGGTGAAGAGAAGGAAATGTGTAATGGAGAGGGTCCTAAGAACATAAATTACATTCATAAAAAGGAACTCATAACATGAACATTACTGTAGAAACATACTCTCTGAGTGATTATACTATCTTCATTTGTGAAGGCTGGGAGGACCAGGGAAGCAACAGGAGAGGTCTCTATAAATCAGGAGAGAAAGTGTGAGACTCACAAATACATTTGCTATTTCAATCCTACTTCTTTACTGGCTGTGTGTCCTTACATAAATTGCTTAACCTCTCTGAATCTCTATTCCTTCATCTCACATGGCTGTCGTGAGACTCAAAAAAAATCACGTACATGCACAGGCCCTGCCAGCCATCAAGAGCCACACAAAGGCAAGGCATCATTATTACCATCATCTTAAAGAGCACAAGAAAAACCTCTCAGTAAAACACAGGCCCCTTCCCTATCTCCCCTGTGCTTAGGTTAGGACAAACAGAAGAGCCATGATGACATTTTTACCTGCCTACAAAATAAAATCTGCTTGGTGACAAAGTTTGAGCCTGTCACACATTTCCTGAATTCTAAGTTTTAATGGATGGGTTCTGACCTAATTATTCACATTGACAAAGGTACTTTGGATGCCCTTGTATGTGCAACACACACACACACACACACACACACACACACACACACACACACACACACTGTTCTGCTTAATGACATAAATAGCATTTTTTTCCATTCCTTGTTTGCACAGCCAGCAAAATGCGCTGACAAAACTAAAATTTCTTGTCCTGGGTTTCTATATAAAAAGTTGCCTGAAATCTTGAGAATATAAGGAAAATTAAAAAGATCCCCAACACTCAAAAACAAGCCACTGAATACTGAACGGAAAACAGTCTTCCCTTGACATCTTGGTCTCAAAGCCCTGTCTGTCTTCTGGAAAACTAGACGCTGGTTACTAGCGTTGCTCTGTGTCTCTCCCTAAATTAGACCTGGCAGTTAGTACTGGTGGCTTGCAACTTTTCCTGGCGACGGTCTAGTGGGTTTTAAAGAAAAATTATTCTGTAAGTCAGGGAAAAACCTGGGAGAAATTCTAGCTCCCTTTCCCCCACAAATTGGTATTACCAGTCCTCGGGAAGGAAAAAACAACAACGTGAGAGGCTGTAAGGTACACACTGAGCTTCGAAAATGGGTGGCCGAGAGGCTGTCTCCTGAGGCTATTTGTAAGTGACATAATATACCACGTCTTCCTTCTCTGGCTGGCCAGGACAAGTTCTAGGGGTCAGAAAGTGGCTGCGGGGCCCTGTCCTGGTCCTCTCCACCCACTCCATCTCCTTGTGGAAATGCCAGCTAGGAGGTAACGGTGCCCAGGCTCAGGCTCGTCTGGCCACATCAAGGAGTGGCACAGGTGAACAACAGTGAGGTTCCGGAAGGGAAGACGCTGAACCAGCAGCGGGGCACACGAGGCAGAATGAGGCAGGACCGGGGATTAAGGCGCGAGCCAGGATTGAATCTGGGCCCTGTCTTGTCCTGACTGAAACGTAGGGCGAGTTATGCAACGTCTCAGCGTGTCAGCCTCCTGATCTGTAAAATGGGGATGAATAGGACGATCGGTAACAATCAGTGCCCGGCACAGAGGAAGCATTCACCAAAGGCTGGTTATCATCACTGGCGAGAGGAGCTCAACTAAAGATACCGAATGCGGTAAGCTAGCCTTGATGCAAGTGGGGTTTTCTTCAAGTTCTAACTCCACAGGTATTACTTCCTGGAGGCTTACGTGAATGAGTTAAATTAAATTAAATATAGCACATTAACACTGTTTCATGCGACATCACCTCGTTGTCTGCGACTTCAACGCCGCTGAAATTCCTTTCTGAAAGATCTCTGGTGAGGTCCTAGTTACGTGATTTCTAGCATCTCTCTCTAATTTCCCACTTGTTTGGCATTGCACCGCTTAACACTGTATCTGTCTTTGAGAAAATACTTCTCTGCTCCTTTGCCCTTGGCTGAATCCTCGTCCATCTGGACCAGAAGGAAGGCAACTTCCATGGTTACTGTTCTGTTTGGTTTTGCTGACGTTCTAGATTCTGCTTCTCACCTGTGTTGTCCATGTCCGTTCTGGTATTTCCTCCACTCTGCTTTTCTAGCCCTGCCTCTTCTGAGAGTGAGGCCCAACTTTTCCCAGCGTCCATGATATCAACTCAAAGTTCGCCAGCTCCGTCTTTCCCTGCCAAACCCGTGGCCTCCTGCTGCTACGCTATCATGAGCAGTGGCCGACCACTCGTCCAACTAACCATCACAGAACCAGAAATGCAGAATAAAAGCGGGACAAGCCAGTGACAGGGAGACTGCATAGCACAGTGGCCAAGTGCATTGCTCTTGAGTTCAGGCTGCTCAGGTTCAAGTCCTGACCCTGCTAACCTATTAGCTGTAGGACTGTGGGAAGTTATTTATCCTTTCTGTGGCTCAGTTTCCACAACTGTAAAACAGTTACGATAGCAGCCCCACAGTGTAGAGGGGTGGTAAGGATCAGGTGAGTTGGTGTGCCTCAAGCACTGAGGAGAGTACTTGGGACACGGCACTAAATGAGGATTGGCCATCGCCACAACTATTCTTCACGAATATAACAGGAAAATGTGAGTGAGTCAGGCTCAGCAGGCTTTGTAGGCAAATGTTTTATGGTCTTTAATTTACTTTCTACTAGTGAATAAACCACGGTGCTTGGCAGAAATGAAGCAATTAATTGGAACCCAATGTTGGCTATGATTAGCAACAAACCATGCTCTGTTTTCCCAAATGGCAGCCTGATAAATGGGATAGACGATGCCTCCTAGTCCATCAGAGCCAGCAAGGTGTTAAAAGACCACCGATGCAGTGGCCACCCAACTGAGGAGCACCCAAATCATGTGGGGAGCTTTTAAAATGCAGACTCCCAGGGCTCAGATTCTGAGTTTGTGTTTCAGTAGGTCTGGGATGGGTCCCAGGAATCTGGAGATGCCATCATCCACATTTGGGATCCACTGATTCAATGCGTTCCCTTCCTGTCAAAGATAATGAAATGAAGACCCAGCAGAATTAGCCCACCTCCCCGCCATCTCAGAGTGAATAAGAGGCAGAGCAAGGTTCACACATCACAGATGTCTCCTCCAGCAAAACCATCTCTAGAAAGTGAAACAGAAATGAGTCATACACTGAGGGCTTAATCTTGAAAGGTGATTTGATATGAGCATGTCAGCGTCTAGGTCATTATAAGAAAAGGTAGGTTCTGGCAAGGGCCCGTGGGTTCTTCCATTGGCAGAGAGAAGTGCCAGTGAGAGATGTTGCTGGCCTGTGAAGTCATTCAGTGACAATAGCGTTTAAGGCCAGTGCAAATGAAACCAAAGCCTGTTTTTATACCTTTTTGTACCAAGCGGCCTTTTTGAATCTTCTTGTGATGCATTCTTTTGTATGTCCCAGAACAACTTATCCAGAGCTCAGGAACTAAACTCCTGCCAAGCACAAGATTTTTCCCTGGAAGTTCCAGCAAGGATGAGAAATATGATTTCTAAATTGCTCACAACAAACCCCTCTGACGTTTGGAAAGCAGCTCATGGTCAGCTGCGGTTTTGGCAATCACAGCCTAGAAACGGCACGTGTTGTCTTTGTGATTAGCACAGGCAGCAACAGAATCTGCGACGATGACCTCATGACTCAAGTGTCCACACTCTTGGCAGAGCCCAGGGTCCTCTCCAAAGACTCTCCAAGGGGTCTCACTAGAAAAAGAAGGCCAAGCTTCGTCACTAAGGGGCCAGTGTCTGACACGATCTTTGGTTCAAATAGCATAGTGCTTGAAAAGTCCAGAAAACAGCAAATTCAGTAGAGAGAGGCTCATAGACACTCCACTCAAAAACCTACATGATGACCCTGAGATCTGCTGTTCCCGATGTTACTGCATCTAAAATTCAGCAGGGGAGGAGGGGTGCTTTGAAAATGCAGATCCCTAGATACCTCGCGGGCTGTTTCAGGTGGGGTGGGGCCCTGGAACCTGCATTCTCAAGGCTTCCTGGCCATCCCGGTGCACATGGTGCCTCTGACACTGGGAAACACGGCCTGACTCCTTGCATGTCATGGGGAGCAAAACTGGTGGATGGCTGTGTTGTGTCTAGCTTTGTGACCTTGAGCAATTCACCTTAGCGCCTCTGATTCCTCATTTGTTGTTAATACTTCTCTCACGTGGATGTCTTGAGAATTACATAAGGTGGGTGTGAATGTATTTTTTAGAAATGTAAAGCAACATAAAATGTAAAACATAAATCATAATCCATTTTTTTCTTTCTCACTCATTTATAACCCATATTTAGAAATGCTGGCAAAGTGCTTCTGAGGGATTCCAGATATGAAAAAAAAAATGTTCCTGGAGGCCCAAATTAGGATACTGTGTAGTCCGAGCCAGTTTTCAGTGAAAATCAAATGGTCTCTAAATTTAATAAAGAGCAGCACGAATTTCCAGTACAGTGAATTTTAAATGAGTAGCCACACTGCATAAGATCAGCCTGAGGAGGGATGGGGCTAGGCTTAAGATGAAATCATCCCACACACTTACGGAGCAAATAATGTTCATTCTTACTGTACCGAACAATTTGCTCAGACTGAGCCAAGATCCTAAATGAAAAACACATTCAATTTGGAAACAATTTTTATAGCTCCAATAACTTCTTTAATTCCCTTCTCTTATTAATTATTAAGGAAAGTCTGTACAAACCAGCATTTTGTTTGAGAGTCAGGGGGTCCTTGTTCTGTCCTCATGAACACTGAATGAGCATGCCCCACCCCTACCCCCAAAGCCCAGGTGAGGTACCCCGCAAAAGATCTTACCATGCACACTCTGACCTTAACTAGACCAGCCTCAGAGGAAGGCTAAACATGTTCTGAATCCCAGAGAACAACCCACTGAAATCAAATTTCCAAGGAATTACATTGATCTTCACACACACACAAAAAAACCCTTAAAAGGGTGTGACCAAAACTTTGCTCTTGAGCAAGGGTTTGGAAATGAAGCATGATTTACAGCTTAAGTTTTCCTAAGTGCAGAGAGACCCAGATGTGGACATCAAAATAAATTTAAACATGCTTCAAATTCTTTCTCCACTGTCAAACTGGGACATATATCTCCAGGTTTTTCTTCCCATCTTTTCAAAGGAAAAATAGGTCACCAGCAGCCTTTGTTACAGATACATAACTGCTAACAACCAAACCACAGCGATGGTCTCCCACCAGGCCTCTTGCCTGAATATTGTCTTCATGGAGTTTATGTTCCAGGAACCTTTGGGTCCTATCTGTGCTTAATCTAAATTCAAATTCCTTTCCCTGCCTTACAAAGCTCTGTACAATCTGGCCCCAACATTGGGCCTCTTTCCCCTTCCCCGGTACGCATCAGCCACAGAGGCCTTTTCCTTGGCCTTGACCATATCAGGCTTACATCAGCTGTCCCTTTTGCCTGCAATGCTTGCCCAGGACTGCTCCTTTTTGACATTGGGGTCTCCACTTAAAGTTTCAATTCCTCAGTGAGACCTTCCCCAACCACCCACATCTGAAGTAGTTAGTTGTCTGATCACTTTTGATCACAAGGTCCTATTTAATTCTCTGATACTTCAGCTGATACTACTCTTGAACATTTATAGTCTGGCTTACTGTCTTCTTCTTCAAATGCAATGTAAGAACAGGCATGTTGTCCGTAATGACCACCATGGTATCCCCTGCACTTAGAACGGCACACAGTAGGCCCATAGATACATACTGGGTTAGTGCGTAGGAAAACAGGGAGGCTGTCTGATTTTAGGGCTCAAGCATTAATGGGCCTTTAGAGAAGCATCACTCATAGACCCAGGGAGTATGTATCACTTTCCTCAGCTGGAGCTAATTTAATTAAAAAACTAACTCAACCTTTTCATTTATTCTTTGTAAAATTTAATGTTAACCATATTATTATTATTATTAATTAGAGAAGTTGTCCTAAAATCTGAAATACATCCCAACAACCACAAGAGAGTTTGACCCAACGCACAACCTTGAACTTGAATATATGAGAGGACAACATATGTCACTGGGTTTGAGTTTCATCACAGCCTAAATTACTCTCTGGAAACAAATTCAGCAGATTAGTTCTTAAGCACATGATTGGGGCAGTATATCCAATGCTACCCTGATCATCTGGAAAGGTTTCATCTGAGTTATCTGGTAAGGGGATTAACTGGGATACTGGGGGAGACTCAAACGTTAACTACCATTTAAGTGTAATTCTAGATCTAGGAAAAAGCAATTTGTTAAGTGCAGGTTATGTCAAATTTTTGTTCGAGCCTTTAAATGAGGTTACTATTTTTCTAGAACCAATTGGTGGAGTCTAAATATAGTTCACATGCTTATAAGGTCAGTGAAGGGCAGCAAGCATACCGGTGATGTATGCGGTTATGTTGATGACAAATTGAGCTTCAGCCGTGAGCATCTACCCAGAAGTGAAGGGCAGCTGTGTTGGCTCGGATTTTGGCCACCGAGGTCTTTCCGCTGCAGAGGGATAAACTGTTTTTTTGACAAATGTATGTTAGGAGCTGTTAGTACTTTTGACGAATGATATGAAAGCCAACAGTGGTGATCCAGTAAATAAAATTCAAATCAATTTTTGTCCATTTTAATATGTTATTCCCCTTCCCATTAATGAAGAGGGGTCACAAATTTTGTAATAGCACATGAGACAGTGAGAAAAGGCTATAAGTTAAACTACACAAATAAGCATCTCCTCAAAAACAGGGAAGGGGAAAAATGAAACATGTTGGCCTCTTTATCTGTCAACTGACTCCTGAGAAACTCCTAGCACTTTGGGCCATTTATATGAATTTGCTCTTCAAGACTAGGCCAGACCTCCTTGAGACAATGGAATGAGAACACAAGCTTTCAAAGTCCAAGAAAAGAAAGAAATATTATGATTTTCTGTTCATATCCTAAGGCATACCAATATCCATAAAAACCAATGGCATCTCTTCTCATATTTATTTGCCTACTAATGCCAGCCATTAAGTCCCCAACGTTTATAATCCTGAGGCCAGTGGGAGAAAAACAGCACTTATGGGGGAAAAAAAAAACTTGGACAAATTCAGAATTACTATTTTAAATAATGCTTTTGCTTTTTCAGATTTCTACCTCAGTAATTCTGGCTGTCAGCACTTAAAAGTGCCTTCTAGTCACTATTCAAAACCCTACATACAATGCCACACACAGCTGATCTGTTCTTTATTCAGAATAAAGCTAATGTACTCTGTGGGCATTCCTTAAAGCACTTCAAAAGCCAGTCATTAGTAAGAACGTAAACAGAAATATACCACATCATAATCACCAAAACTATGGGCACTCTAAATGTGAGAGAGAATTTTTTTTAATATCTCAAAATTACTATTTTTTTTTTAAACTGTGAAGGGTCCCTTTTTTGTTGTTGTTATCAAATAACACCATCTTTAGGCTCATTATAGTTCAATGCAGTTAGATTCACCCTAGGGTTTTTACTTTTCCTTCGCTCTCAGTCAGATTCTGAAAAACAGGTCTTCCGTTAACTAGCTCCCTGGGGGATCTACCCTTCCTTAACTGGCCTGCATGGGAGGGCAGACCTTCTAATTTTACAGCAAACGCAGAGTATTTGTGGGTGGGACGTGCTTGCTGAGTTCATCTGGACCGGCTCCCACCCTGACTGTAGAATTCCTCTGACAGTACGTGTGCCATCTGGGTGTCATTTTGCTGTTATAATCCAAACGAATTTCCTGGGTGACATAATGACAAGCCGAGTGGAAACTGTGTTGATGCCACATGGAATGCACATGACGGTTACCCCAAAACTCTAGAGCCAAATCTCTCCTTCCTCAAGAGCAAATCCTCTGTTTTCCTTATATTACCCTCAGGGATTCTTTACCACCCTCAAACCCAGAGCGATCCCACGATACAGAAAGAAGCTTGAGAAAGGAATACAAAGTAGTCCCACAACTAGGAAAAAAAAGGCCCCAATTCTTCCATTTTATGTCACTACTCACTTTAGCAAAAGCTATGACGTGATGGCTATGACCAGTGAGGGGGTGAGATACCCGAGCACAGCAGACAGCCCTCAAGGGGACGCCAATGACTCTGCCTTCTGCTGTTCAGGCCTTTGCATAATCCACCCCTGCTTTGAGTGTAGGCCTGGCCAGTGACTTGCTCCTAACCAAGAAAACATAGCAAAGTTGACAGGATGTCACTCCCAAGACTCTTACAGTGAGAGATTCTCCTCACTGGCTTGGTGCAGTAAATATCGATGCCGAGAAGTCCTTGTGGCAAAGAACCATGGGAGGACTGCAGGCGCAATTAGCAAAAGTTGGGCCCTCAGCCACACAGCCGAAGGAAATACATTTCACCCCTAACGGAATGAGCACGAAAGCAGATTCTTCCCTGGTCAAGCCTCCAGATGAGAACACAGCCCAGTGAACACCTTGACTGTAGTCTTGTGAGACCATGAACAGAAGATCGAGCAAAGCTGTACCCAGACTCCTGACCCACAGAAACCGTGAGATGAGAAATGTGCAGTTTTAAGCTGCTAAATTTGTGGTAATCTGTTATGCAGGAATAGAAAACCAGTTCACTGGGAGAAGAAATGAGGGTCACAATTCCTTCTCTGCGCACCCTGAAAAGGAACCAAGGTTACTCTAAATCTGGCTAGAGAGCGCTTTGCTGGTCTCCTGTCTCTGCAGATAATCACGGGAAGAAACGTTCAGATAGTGCTGGACAGAGCCAGTCCATTGAGCGCATGTCAACACCTCCAAAGGAGGCCTCTTAGCTTCGTAGATGTTCTGGATCCCACAATGGAAAGCTTATTAACCAGAGAAACTTCTTAAGCTGGCAATGAAAAATAATGGGCATAGTGACATGTTCTAAAATCTTATTATACTATAAAGGGAACTTCTAAGTAGCTTTCCTTAAAATTCCTGGAAATGCAGAACAGTGAGACAATCAATCTGTCTTCATCTGCCTATAGCTCACGTTTTTGCAAATAAGTTTCCATCACATCTCTATACCTGTGAGTCCATACCATATTTCCAGAATATATGTGAATTAAAAAGAAAGAATGCCTAATGGGAACTTCCACTTTGAAGGGGTTTCTATAGAGCTACAAAACTTCATGTGTTAATCTCTCCCTATGTTAACTCTTAATTCTGTTTCTTAGGCTTTCAATAACCTCGTCATAGCTTTTTAACAGTTTTTTCAAGAACTTTAAAATTAACCACATATGGCTGCTGATATCAAACTATGCAAAAGGTAACTTCAGAATACATAGCCCCTATCATACGTGAAGCATAAATACAGAAATTACAGCTGAAGACTGAATTGAAACCAATTATGACTCTTAAATATATGTTCAGGATTTCATCAAAGGTCCTCGCTTTCTCTTATTTAATGTCAGTGTGAAATATCTGGTGAATGGCAAGGTTATCTAACATTTGAAATATTTAGCTCTTAGTTGAAACTTTACTACGTATCATAATTAGGCAGCTGATTCTGATATTAACCCATTCCTGATACTAATCATGATACATGCTATACATTTGGATAACCTCTAAGGTTCCTTCTAGTGTTAATAGTTCAAAATTAGTTTTACTTTTTGAGTACTATGAAGGATCTAGAGGTATTAAGTGAAAAAAGACATAATATCACCCATATAATGATGATACCAGTTACATAAAATGGAGTCTGAATCCATATTTTGTGTTATTGCAGATGTTATACTTCCAGAAATTTTCAGAGGGACAAAGCCCAGCAAAGGTCTTGAAGCTGGCAGTCAAGGTTGAGAGTCTTGGATCAGCTACATTCAAGGCAAATCAAAAGTCTCAAGTCAGGGAGTTCAGTCAAGTTAGGGAATGTAACCAGCAATCACTCAACAAATATTTGTTGAGCACTTGTTAGGTATTGGCACAGTCCCGGGGCAGGGTTTACAGCAGCAAATAAGACTGACAAGACCTCTGCTTTCAGGGGAGTAGGGGAGACAAATAACTAGCCAGCAAGCCAACAAGTGTGAAGGTGACTTCTAATAGTGGAAAGTGAACATATTACTGAGGTCCTGTGCTTGCTAGGCTGTGTTGTGGCACGAGAGAGTCCTCACAAGTGAACAAAACAGACATAGATTCCCACCCTCACAGAGACCGCATTCTAGCAGCAGAAAGAAATAATAACACAAGTCGTAATAAGTAGGTAATTGATATACTGGGGTTAGAAGGTGATAGGTGCTGTTTTATTTAAAAAAAAAAAGAGAGAGAGAGAATAGAGGTGATTAGAAGTGTGTGTGTAAGGGGGCAGTGAGTGGCCACAATTCTGAATGGGGCAGTCAGGGAGACACCAATAAGAAGGCGACTTTTGCGCAGGCTTGAAGGAAAAAAGTGTGCTCTGAAGGAAGAAAACAGGGGCAGAGGGGAGTGACTGGAGGGGGCTGCAGGGGACTCCTTCAGATGGAGTGGCCAGGAAAGTATTTTCTGAGAAGATGGCATTTTAGCTGAGACCTTCCATGTCAAGGAGGAGCCTGCCACACAAAGACCTGTGAGCAGAGGAAACTGAAAATACACAGGTCCCAAGGCGGGATGCAGTTTAGCACAGAGGAACAGAAAAACAAGAGTGACTGGGCGTATGGAACAAGGAGATGGGGCCGGGGATGTGTGCAGGAGCCAAATCATACAGAATTAAGTCAAAAAGGTCAACTTTCATCTTCATTGTTCCCCATCTCTGCCACACTGTCTGTGGATCCTGTTCACCAGTCACAAACACATTCTATCACCTCCTATCTTTAAAGAACCACCCCATCCTCCTAGCTGCCACTCAGTGTCTTTATCCCTCCCAGCCAAATTTCTCCAAGGAAGAGTCCAGACACTCGGCCTCCACATCCCGTCCCCCCCCCCCCTCCCCCGCCAAGTCTTACTCTTCAGTTCACTCTAACTGGATCCTTCCCCTAACACTGCTCTTGCAAAAGCCACCAAATGATTTCCGTGCATCCAAGTCCAAAGGCCACTGGTCCTTAATTTATCTGACTTGCTGCTCTTTGGCATAGGTAACCGAGGTAACCAACCACGCCCTCTTTCCAGAAACATTCCTCTCTCTCCATGACACCATAACCATCCTCATTTTCTCCAAGGTCTCTGGCCTCTCCTCAGCCTCTCTTCTTGGGAATGACCCACAGAAAAATATGTGTTCAGGGGGGTGGGGGTGGGGGAATACTTAGGGCCCTTGGTTAAGTAAAAGCACATTCATCAGCCTTGACTGCCTTGGCCCAGGGCAAGTCACAGTGTCCAAGAAACACTCTGGTGGAAAAGATGGAACCAGAGAAAGTGAGACCTAGGCTTGCATTTACTAACTGACTTTGGGCAAGAAACTGTGACTCCTGGACTCAGTCTTCTTGCCTGTGAAATAGGGATGTTAATAGCTGCCTGGCAGGGCTGTTAATGAAGATCGATTAATTTATCCTTCTCAAGTCCTCCAACTAGTGTCTGGCACTCGGTGGATGCTATTCTGGGGTTACTGTCCTTCTGAGGCTCAAAAAGAAAACCTTCTTCCTGAATAACAGAGGAAAGAAAAATAACATCAAAGAGAGAAAAACCACCAGTAAATTGTTCTAGGTAGAGTCACTGCTAATGCCCCACAAACAAATGAACTTTGCCTTTTAAGCCTGAAATCCCCAGGTGTGGGATGAGATTTCTAACATATAAAAATCCCTTTCCATTTGTCAACTGGAAGCAAATACTAGTCATGTCTCAACACTGCAACCCCCCACCGCAAATGTACTTGACGTGTCTGGGCGTTACGGAGTCAGAGGCAGTATGGGGCACGAACCCAGCTCTGGAGCCTGGACCGCGGTCCTGCCGCCCCACTTCCTAGATGTGGGACTGCGAACAGACACCTCGGGCTCCCTGTGCTTCTGCACGCTCAAGTGTCGGATGGGACTGATTACAGCAGATACCTCGTGGGATTGTTTTGAAGACAAAATGAGTTAATATAAAGTCTTCTGAACAGCACCTGGCAAGAGTAAGCTCCTACTGAATATTAAGATGAGAACAGTGACTACTATTTTCAGTCCCACTGTCACTGGCATGCTCCCTTCAAACCCACAGGGTGATCTGAAATCAGATATCTGAATCACTTGTCCACACCTGTCATTTTCCCGTATAAAACAATCCACTTTTCTGTGTGTATATAGGAAATAGATGTCGCTGGGTGTTTTCCATCTGCCTCCCTGGATCTACTCTCCCTCTGTCATGTTCCAGAAGGCTGGCCTCCTGCCTCAATGGACTTCCTTATTATCCTCCAGCTTCTGGCTGGATTCAGCCCATGGGAGGCACCGGAGGGGACAGAAGAGAGGAAGGAAAGTGAGCTCAAGGTGTCGATTCCTCTAACTCCCTGTCTGCTGGGTCACCACGGGCAACCTCTTCCAGAGGCCACAGCTCTGGCCAGGCTTCCCTCTCCTACGCAACAGCCACTCTCCCCAGGGTTTGATAAATCCTCTTTCAAGTCTAGCGTGGGTGAAGATTCCTCTCTGTTACAAGCCCTAGGATGTTTCATTATCTCTTGCTGTTTTCCTTAACCTTGAACACGTGGTTTTAAATAGTCCCTTCATTGAGATCTCCTAAATTACCTGATTGTTTCCTGCTGGGATCTAGACTGACAGCACGCTTCGTGACATCCACACAGAACGTGCCGGAAGGGTGGCACCTTGAACACTGTATACAGGCGAAAAAAGAGCAGCTGAGCCAGAAGGTCGAGACTCTCCCCCAGATCACTCTGCTTCTGGCTCTTGTCATCCGAGCTGGTAAGTTAGGCGGACGACAAAGTGAGGGATTCCTATCACTCTCAGCACTCGCTGTCCTCACCGACCTTCTATGCAGGTAAATGTTATTCCCTGGCAACTTGCAGGATAAGAGGACTTTCTACTGCTCCAGCTCTCAAATAATCAAAGTGTCCTGTCCATCCACATTCAATCCACCAAGCCATTTGCTACCGTGCCCTTGAGAACAAGTTCAAACACAATGCTCTCCAGCACCACCTCACCTTTTCCAAGCTGGCCTGGTGGAACAGGAGTTGAAAGATACATCCTGGAGCTCTCCCTCTGAACAATCAAGCCAGCAGTCATACTGGATGCCCCAGGGCGGCAGCTCTTAATTATAACCAGAAGCTTAATTTTAGAAGATGACACCAACAGCAGCTTTCGGCTTCACAATATGAATTAATCATTAATTGCATCTGTAGGTCATAGTCTATATGAGAAAATTAATAAATGTTTGCGGGCTGCTTCGGTCATGAACCACCGGCCCAAGTAAGTGAAATGGCAAAGCCTGTTTCCGGACCCAGGTTAAAGGCAGTTCTAAGGCAGACAAGTCCTGGTGCAGAGAAGCTGTGCTTGTCTTGTAGAAGACTTTCTGTCCGTTTGATGTGGACCCCAAACACGGAAGAGCAAGGTTGACATAAAACATCAAGATTTTCTTTTTTTTTTTTAAAGTATTTTATTTTATTTTTTTACTTTTTTTTCTTTTTTTTTTTTTTAGACAGAGAGAGACAGAACATGAACAGGGGAGGGGCAGAGAGAGGGAGACACAGAATCTGAAACAGGCTCCAGGCTCTGAGCAGTCAGCACAGAGCCCGATGCGGGGGTCGAACTCATGGACCGTGAGATCATGACCTGAGCCGAAGTCGGACGCTTAACCGACCAAGCCACCCAGGCGCCCCAACATCAAGATTTTCAATACAGTCATGATATTTTGATTATCATGATAATTTTGATTATTAAAATCATGATTATCAATAATAATGCTGAAAGTTACATTTTCTTAGGAGGATGGAAAATGGGCCTAAAAATGGAGCCAGAAAAGAGTCATTCAACATAGAGGAAAGGGAGCCAGGACACATGAGACCGAGAAAGGAAGGAAATTCCGGAAGATCAGGCCTACCACATCGTTCAAGGGTGGCATATAATTCACGAGTCATGACTTAAGCATGAACGCCTTCCTGCAAAACCCACACGTGAGCAACATTAGCAACCTCTGAAAATGGTGCTGTTTCTTCCAGAACACCACACGACTGATGAGTTGTAATTGTATTTACTCAGGAGATGCGCTGAAGAGCTATGTACAAATCAGATTTTTTTGTACAGAGAATCATATTTCAAGTGCGCTGAGGGAATCGAGCTTTATGGACAAAATCCTCACGTGAATAAAGCCCTTGCCCCAGGCCCTCTCTTCATTTATGTGCATGAGGTGAAGCAGTCAGCGTATGTATGCAGTCATGCCCAGTATGCGTGTACTTAGGTGGTTTAAAGAATCTCAGGTTTCTGGTCAGCAAAAGACTCTAAAGTGACTAAACGTCACATCAAATGTTTACTAAGAAAAGACAGTCTGGAGGCAGACTAAGCAGATACAAAAAAGCTTTTATTCAGATGCCTTGGTGACCATTCAGAAGTTAATGGATTAAAGGTTTAAAAAAAAAAAGGCTTAACCTTTAAGGAAGTCACAAGAGAATAAAGGTAGAGATTTAGCCTGAGACAGGCCTTCTCCAACAGGTGGCTACATGCCTTACCTCAGGGCCCCTAGAACCCCAGGAGAATTTATTGAGATTTTAATTTCTAAGATAATCCAATCTTATGCTCTCAACATTTGCACTAAATTATTTTATTAGTTATAAATGGGAAAAAAAATCCTCTACAGGGACAGTTTGCAATTAAAAGACATTTTTATAGTATTATTTTCATCTATCCTTAAAGAATTTTTTTTAAAAAAAATTTAATACTTATTTTTGAGACAAACTGTGAGCAGAGGTGAGGTGGAGAGAGAGAGAGACACAGAATCTGAAACAGGCTCCAGGCTTCAAGCTGTCACAACAGAGCCTGATGTGGGGCTCAAACTTGTGAACCTCAAGATCATGAGCTGACCCAAAGTTAGATGCTCAACTGACTGAGCCACCCAGGCACCCTTTAAGGATTTTTTAAAATTGAAGTATCAGATTATTCTCTTTTAAAGGGGAGTTGTAATCCTATGGTATTGAATTTGAATGGGAAATATCAGCATTAACTCATGATGTATTTTATTTAAAAAAAAAAATGTATCTCCCAATTCTGGCCGTTAAATTGGCCTAGAAATAACAGCTACCCCAGTAGCAATGAGTAGTCCCAGGGGATCGGGGTCTTTCCCATTTCTCCCTAAAAGAAACAAGATTCTTAGGAGAAATGGTTGATTCCAGATCTGGCGCAGGAAATATGAAAGATGAAACTGAAACATCGTATCACCAGAAACAGGAGAGTTGTCAAGGACTACAAGGATTCTGTCAAAAGGATTCAGGAGCCAGCTTTAATAGGCTCCTACTGGCCAAACTGTAATGGGCGAAAACACATCAAAGGTGTTTAAATTCATGGTACTAAAGTCAAGGGTCACAATAACACCTTCTCCTCACTGGTTAACCTCTAGGAGAATGTCAGCAAACCAACTCCTTATTTCAAAAAGTGGTAAAAACAAAGAAAAAGAATCAAGCAATTATCCTGCCTTGCCCGTGTGAACTGTAATTAAAAGTAACCAGATAGGTGATAGAGGGACATTTCTCTTTATAGAAGACATCCACCTGATAAAGAGGAGGATGGTAAAATTAGAAAGTTATCATTTTGTAATGCCCAATAAATGAATGGATTTAGAAAAACCATTCATGAAATAGTTTCGCAAAAAACAACTTAACTGCATCTGATAAAACCTCTAGATCTGGCTACCAATTTATGTAAAAGGCAGAGAAGAGACAGCATGTTAAATGACATCACAGGGGACACCAAACAAAATATAGACTCTGGGACATCCTATAGGAAAACTGACCTTTTTTTCCCTGCAAATAAATTATAAAGGAAAGAGAGAGATAACAGAAAATGTTAATGACGGCAAGCTATATTCAGATTTTATGCCAGTCCATTTTGTATGGTACATATAAGAACAGCTTCAAGAACCCTTACACACACACACACACACACACACACACACACACACACTTACACACACCCTGTATGCACCTATAAATATAATCATTGCTTTAAAAATTACTAGAAAACTGTAATAGTTTTAAGAGTATAGTATTTAAAAAATTTTTTTTAATGTTTATTTTTGAGAGAGAGACACAAAGCACTAGTGGGGGAGGGGTAGAGAGAGAGGGAGACAGAATCCAAAGCAGGCTCCAGGCTCTGAGCTGCCAGCACAGAGCCCAATGCGGGGCTCAAACCCATGAACCGTGAGATCATGACCTGAGCCGAAAACAGAAGCTTGATCGACTGAGCCACCCATGCACCCCTAGAATATGGTATTTTTGATTGGGAAATCATAGAACAGCATGAGCTCTCACACTTGGGAAATCAAGCAAATTTGGAAAACTTAGGACAGCAATCCTCATCTGAGGTACTACCACCCCTTGGGGGGAGTTTAGAACTGTTGGGATCTATGTAATTTGCAAAAGTTTTCAAGGAGTCAACACTTGTTGATTCCTCACTTAGTATAAAGCTACAGTAATCAAGACAATGTGGTACTGACATATGGATAGACATATAGATCAGTGAGACAAAACAGAATCCAGACACAGACCCACTATATATAGGAAGATGATTTTTGACAAACGTCTTAAGATAATTTAATGGGGAAAAATAGTCTTTTTAAAAAATGGTACTGGAACAACTGAACATTCATATATAAAAGAAAAAGAACCTCGATCCTTACCTCTTACTATATACAAAAATTAACTTGAAATGAATCAGAGACCTAAATGTAAGAGCTAGAGCTCTAAGACTTCTAGAAGAAAACACAGGAGAAAAATCTTTGTGATCTTGGGCTAAGAGAAGATTTCTTAAACAGGACACACCGAAAAACAGAAGGCGTAAGAGAAAAATTTGATAATTTGGGCTTCTTCACAACAAAAAACTTCTATCCCTTGACACACACCATTAACACAGTAAGACAAGTCATAGGCTAGGAGATAATACCTGCAAAGCATGTATGTGCTAAAGGACTTATTACTGTGTTGTAAGAATTGTCTGTCTTTTTTAGGTATAAGACAAATAATGCACTAAAAATAGAAGCAAAAGATTTGAACACTTGATTAAAGATGACATATGACTGGCCAATAAGCACATGAAAAGGTACTCAACCTCATTAGTCAGTCATTAAGGAAATGCAATGAGTTAGCTCTACAACCCCATTAAGATGACTAAAATTAAAAAGACTGGAAATTCCATGTGTCGACAAGGATGCAGAGTAACTGGAACTCTTATACATTGCTGGCAGAAAAATCAAAATGGTCCAGCCCCTTTGGAAAACAGTTTGGCAGTATGATGGTTAATTTTATGTGTCGAACTGGCTAGGCCATGGTATCCAGATATCTGGGCAAACACTATTCTGGATGTTTCTGTGAAGGTGTTTTCCTGGTGAGATTAACATTTAAATCAGGGGACTTGGGGTAAAGCAGATTATCCTTCATAATGTAGGTTAACCTCATCCAACCATGTGAAGGTCTGAATAGAGCAAAAACGGACCTTCCCTGAACAAAAAGGCATTCTGCCAGTAGACTATCTTTCAACTTGAGTGGCAACTCTTCCCTGGGTCTCCAGCTTGTTGGATTCTAGACTTACCAAGACTCCACAATCACATGAGCCAAGTCCTTAAAATAAATCTCTTTTTCTCTATATATACATACCCTGTTGGTTCTATTTATCTGGACAACTTGAATATAGGCAGTTTCCTACCATTACATATATATCCCACTCCTAAGGATTTACTTCCTTAAAAATGAAAACAAATGTCTACACCAAGGCACAAAATAATGTGAATATTCTTAGTAGTTTTATTCATAATAGTAAAAAATGGAATAAGGCCAAAATGAGCTGGTAAAAAAATTGTGTATGTCTATATAATGGGATAAAAATAAAATAACAATAAAAAAGAAATACTGATCCATGCAACAATATGGATTAATCTCAAATGTATTATAGTAGGTAAAGAAGACATAAAATGTTATATACCGTATGATTCCATTTGTATGACATTCTTCAAAACAGCAAAACTAGGACAGAAGACAGATCCGTGGTTGTCAAGGGCTGAGGCTGAGGGGAGGGGATTGACTGCAAAGTGGTAGAAGGGAACTTTTTGGGGTGACATATCTGTATCTTGGTTTATGCTGAAGGATACAAAACTGCATACAGTTGTCAAAACTCATAAAACTGCACACATTACAAAGACAATATTTAAATTATTTGAGAGAGGGGTGGGGGAGAGGGGCAGAGAGAGAGAGAGAGGGACAGAGGATTCAAGGCAGGCTCTGCACTGTCAGCACAGAGCCTGATGCGGGGCTCAAACTCACAAACAGGGAGATCATGACCTAAGCTGAAGTCAGACACTTCAACTGACTGACCCACCCAGGCTCCCTTGAATTTATTGTATGTACATTATACCTCAATTATTAAGAAAAAGGTAACAGTTGTGAAATAAGCATTATGAAAACTGGAAATACTTCCCTATGTGCCAACAGCCATTGAAGTTTTTAGGCCGGTGACCTGCCCCATCCCAATGAATTTGCCTTCTTCAGTATCAACAGAACAGCCCTTCATCCATACCCCTCACGAGGCATAAAATCATGTCCAAGTCAGGGACCGTAGAGTTGGAAGAAATAGGAGCTTGCTCAAGCTGGCTTCGGTATACATGGATTTACTAACAAGGACATGGATGTTTTATGAATTTTGAAAGCAGGGAGTATAGCTGGCCTCTGGAAGGTCTGAAACAAGAATTGACATATCTCCTCTCTTCCTCAAGATCCAACGGTCTCTCATATCCGTCTCTTTCCTGTCATATCTGCCTCATGCTTCTTCTCTTTTTTTGTTCTGGAAATAAGAGCCAAACAAGCTGGCCCAGACCTTTCTGGCCTCCTATCACTTTATAAAGTCTTACACCCAAATTCTCAGAATTTCAAGATTAACTCATCTTGAAGTCTGTTTCACTATGGATTCTGAGCTCATATTACAAGGCTCAATGTCCAGTGAGCAAGAAGGGGCTGGCTTATGAGACAATGCTCAGGGAGGTAGATATGGAGCTGGGGAGACACGATCAGCCTTCTGGCCTATGAGGCCCAACCTGGACTGATAACGAGCTCATACTATTGGCCCTTAGCTTCTTGCAATTCCCAAGGAATCCAGCCATGCTAATGCCTTGGTGCCTTTGCATTTGCTGTTCCTTTTGCCTAGAAGGCTCTTCCCATAGACATTCACAAGGCTGGCACCAGCACTTCATCAGGCCTCTGCTCAAATGGTCAGGATTTCCCTGACTGACCTATCCAAACACCAACACCTCTGTCATGTTCTTTGTCATTGCTTTATTTATCCTTGAAGCACTGTAAAAACCTTATCCATCCTTGGAACACTGTAAAAAACCTGACATGATGATATACATCTACTTGTTAATTTATTTTTTTTCTCCACCAGAATGTAGAAACTAGAAGCTTCATGAGAGTAAGAACTGTTATGTCCCCTACTAAATCACCAAGACCCTCAGTATCACAGAGCAAATGTTCCATAAATATTTGTTCAATAAAGTATTAATTTTTACACACCTATTTTAATTCAGTGACTATTATCACAATCCATTTACCCCCAATGATAATATCCCATGGTGGTTATTCCCTACCATGTCTATGGTATTTTGAAGACTTTCAAGTTTGACACTAGGGTTTTTTCCCCCCATCTCCTCAAATTCTGTTAGTTCTCAATAAAAGACTCAACTCAATTCCTCTTGACTATTTAATTACATTCTGTCAGTTTGAGCTTGGCTTTAGGGAAATCCATAAGATCCAAATGCTCTTACTAGAAAGTTCTATTTCCAGAGGCCCAGCAATGCTATTTTTCTCTTTGCAACTTGGCCATGTCTCTTGCCAGCATGGCACCTTGAGTTTAAGCTGCTTTAAACATACCTACAGGACTTTTTGCACAGGGACTTGTAAACAAAAGATGCCTAACAAGTACTTGCAGACTGAGACTTAATGATTGGTCATTTAGTAAATGGGAGTGAAAAATAAAAACCTTTGTTGCAGACAATTTAATAATAGTGAACATACGGTATTGTTGCATGTATTGGAGACTGGAGCCAGAAGAGATAAACAATACATAATCCTTAGACCTTGCTAAGGGATAGACTCTTCAGCGCAGGAATTAGAACATCCATATAGCTATTTATAATAGCCAAATTATGGAAGCAGCCCAGTTGTACATAAATAGATGAATGGATAAAGAAGATGAGGTGTATAGAATACAATGGAATATTACTCAGCCATAAAAAAGAATGAAATCTTGCCATTTACAATGACACGGATGGAGCTACAGAGTATTATGTATGCTAAATGAAATAAGTCAGAGAAAGACAAATACCATATGATTTCACTCATATGTGGAATTTTAGAAACAAAACAAATGAGCAAAGGGGAAAACAAAAAGAGAGGAAGAAAGACAAACCAAGAAACAGACTCTTAACTATAGAGAACAAACTGCTGGTTACCAGAGGGGAGGTGAAATGGGCAATGGGATTAAGGAGTGCCCTTGTTGTAATGAGCACTGGGTGCTGTTTGGAACTGGTGAAGTGCTATATTGTATATCTGAAACTAATATTACACTGTATGTTAACTATACTGGAATTAAAATTAAAAAAAATTTATACAGCTGGGAAAAAACTTCTTAAAAAATCCACACAGGTAACTAATAAGGCAGATTATAAGAGGGTACTAAGAAAAAAAACTTTCAAAGTCAAGGAGGATAGAATACAACAGATTCTAGACATGTGATGAGACAGGTATTAGGAAGGAGGTAACATATAAAAAAGGCCTTGAAAAACAGAGAGGAGAAATATCTAGAACTGAATTAGAATGTGAAAATTACATGTGAAAATATGTAGGTGTGGTTAAATCAGTATTTGGAGGAAAATGTTGGCTTTAAATACATTTATTAAGTAACAAAATTTAAAAATAAATGAGCTAAGCCTGCAAATGAAAAAGTTAGAAAAGGGGCACCTGGCTGGCTCAGTCAGTAGGGCACATGGCTCTTGATCTTGGGGTTGTGAGTTCAAGCCCCACACTGGTTGTAGAGAATACGTAAAAATAAAACTTTTTTAAAGTTTAGGGGGAGAAAAGCAAGCCCAAATTAACAAAAAGAAGGAAATAATGTGGAAATCAATAAATTAGAAAACTACAAACCAAAATTTAAAAACTTAACAAAGCCAAAAGATGGTTCTTTGGAAAGGTTTCATAAGATAGGCAATCTGCCAAGACTGATGGGGGTGGGGGTGGGGGATTCAAACAAAACAGAATGAAAAAGGAGAAATTACTACAGACACAACAGAGGTTTCGAAATTTAAAAGCGTAGAGGATGTTTTGACAGATGGAGATGGCAGGAGGTGCCCCAGGAATAGGACACAATGAGAATAGAGCCAGGGGGTGGGTGTGTTTGGGAAACCGCAAGTAATCCGTCTAAGTAGAGGACATTGGGGGTGGTGGGGGGTGGGCTGTCTGTTGAAAACTGTGAAATAATGCTGGCTGGGAAGCCAGGGTCCTAACGGTGAAGGCTTTGGAAGCTAACTTTATTCTGTGAGTAGCGGAGAGGTAATTCTATTCTGTGAGTAGATGGGTTTTGAGCTGGGGTAGGTAATGAGAGCTGTGTTTTAAGAAGATGCCTAGTTACAATGATTCAAATGCCAGTGACTGCAATTATTTGGGATGGAAAATGACAAAGGTCTGAACAGGGCTCTGGAAATGGGGCCCCAGCAAACAAGAGGTGGGGAGTGAGGGAAGAATCGATACAAACTGGTGAGTGACCAGAAGTATATATGGGGAGGGAACTAGAGCAAGATGGTCATCCTCAAGATAACAGCTTCACATGGAGGTTGGACTGCAAAGGAGAGATAAAGAACTTGGTCGACGGGTTGAAAAAGTATAGCTTCTATGTTTTTCCTTGTTTGCAAAGCATTTTTCATCTTATTTGATCCTTACTGACCTGTGAGATAGGCAGGTAAGAAAGCCTTGATTTGTGCCAGCCACATGAACCAACAGGACCACTGTCAATTTTTCTACCATGTTGGGGTAAGAGGTTGGTCCATTTATCTGGAAACATCAGTTAAAGGAAGGACTCATGACAAGGCACGTGCAAAACACTTATCCTTCATTTGGCTCCCTGCTGCCTGAACTTTGTTCTGTGTTTGGTGAGTTCACCATTTCATGAGTCCCATTTGGCAAGGCAAGACTGCCTACCCCAACAGGGGAGAACAATGGAGACACCTGCTTGCCCAGTTTCCCGGGGTAAGCTGGAGAAAAAGGCATGGGACGAGGGCTCTGCCCACCAGGCAAATGTGCACACAGAAGCAGACTCAGGAGCTTGTGGGGTGAAAGGAGAGGACGGGGAGCCCCCTCTCTCTGCAGTGGTGGCAGAAGAGGTGGTGGCTACATGGCTGAGTACCTGACACGGGGGTAGCATCAGGGACTGGATGGTGGGTCCTGACACAAAAGCTGCACCTCATTGTACCTCATGGAGAGCTCAGGAGAGATGGCATTTTCTCGTCAGACCGGTTCTGAGGCTTGGCCTTGCATGCTGTTCCAGGAAGCTCAGCCTTTATCCCAGCTCCTGGTTCTCCCCGCAATTCTGAGAGTTGTATCCAGTAAGTTTTCTGCTTGGTCAGCCAGCGTCTAAGAACCCTGGCTGATACACTGTCACTGTTCTACTTTGCTTTAAACCATCCATGTGTGTATTCCAGTAGCTAATCTTAAAACCAGTTGAAAGCAAGTCCTCTAACATATAAGCAAGCTGAAAATAGGAAAAGTTTTATTTTGATTAGCTCCCAGATTTATTTATAAGCTTTCTAGATTTATTAAAACTCAGGATATTGCTAAGCGAAATGAGGAAGGATATAAAATAGCACGTATGCTGTATTTTTCTGTTACACACACGGGAAAAGATTACACCACACTGTTAACAGTCATTATTTTGGGTTAGTAGGACAATGAACGACACTGATTTCCTTCATTTTGCTTATATGGTTTATAAGTTTTCTACTATAATTCTTGTGTGATAAAAAGTTATTTTAGAACATCTAGAAACTTGCCTGGTTTTTTGTGCAGGTATGCCAATCATTACCTTCCATCGCTGTTCCTGTTTCAGGAACAGCTTCCTTCCCTTGGTCTCATGTCCCATGAGGGAGGGATTCTTGGGGAGTAACCTCCTGGCCCTTCCGGCCCCGCCCCAACATTCACCCCTCCTCATGGGAGGGGGTGTGTCCCCAGTGACCCAAATGCGGGGCGGAAGTCCAGAGCTGGCCCAGCTTCAGCCCTTCCCCTGCCTCACCTCTGCCTGCCCACTGTGGGCTGTACTGCAACCTGCCCTCTGCTCCCAGGTGGGCTTCTCAGGCTTGCAGTGTCCCTGCCGAGCCAGGGCTGAGCGTGCGAGCCGGTCCCTGGCAGCTGCACACCCAAGGCACAGTTTCCAACTGGCTGTATCAGTAACAGAGCTCCATTTGTTTCTCATCCGGTTCCAGAGTTGGGAGGGGAATTGAGGGATGTGAGTTAGTAGCTCCAGACACACCCAGGCACCCAGGGACCTGCGATCAACGCTGTTTCTCCTGGCGCCCTCCATGCCCAAGTCCCCGGACACAGGGAAACAGAGGGTGGTAGGCAGCCTGACTCCATGGCCCGTGACTGGGGAGAAGACATCCAGCCCCCACCCCCACCCCTGATGAGCTGCCAATGGGCCTGCAGCCTCTCACCCCACTGCTTCCTCAAGAAACGCATCATTACTTAATATTCAGAACCCCTCGACAGGATTCTGTGCCTTAGTAACAGCAGTATAAAACCTGTGTCATCAAATAAAATATCTGAAGCTGGGCCCTGAGGTTTCATAAGCAGCAAGACATTTTAATGGGATTATAGCTCTTTTTGTTCAGAAAGCAGGCACTGTTCAAGCCTAGAAAGTTTATCTGTTGATCTTAACCTTTTCCTTCACACAAAGTAAATGAAAAGAAAGCAAATCATGGAATCTCAAATCTGCAGTTGTTCCTCGGCTATTTTATTGTTCCTTGCCTCCCTCAGATAAAATATCTAAGATTCATAAACTGTTACTCTTAAAATCAAGCCATAAAAACACACCCGTCTTCCCAAGAGTTTATCAGCATTCTGCAAAGTAGCTGGATAGGGCGAGTGTGCTTAAAAACTACTGTAAAATAGACGGCCGAATCCCAAATATTACACATAATCTCCATCTGATGGGTTTCAGTGTAGACAATAACCAAAGCCAATCACTTCTTTCTTGGGTTTCCTGACAATAGTTTGCTCAAATTTATTCTTAAGTTGTAACTCAAGGTCATGAAAGAAACCATTTATGCATATCATTAAACCGAAAAGCAAACCTCAAACAAGCCTTAAAAGTTGGCTTCCTTCATGTACCAGAACGTGTGCTGTGAAAAAAACATAGAGACTTGAGCACACAAAAATACACAAAAACAGGATAATAATAGTGAGTGTCTACAAATCTGCAGATAAAATGTTTCCGACAGCACTGTTTTCTAGGAAATCAAGCCAGATGCACTGAATGACCAATGCAGTTCGCCAGGAGTCCTTTGAATAGAACGGACAGGCTGCAGAGCAGGGTTTTGGTGCTTGGCTCTCCGGGAGTAGGTGCATGAGGGTGATAAAGAACGGGCTTGAAGGCCAGCACTGTGTGGCTGGTGAGCCTCAGGTGTCGCTGCCCAGGCTGGGGCCACACTGCTGGCCCTCCTGTGGGCCTGAATCTTGCAGCGCCCCTCTGTGCACTCGGCCAGAGCTGGAAGGTACCTCGATGCCCTTGTTTATGGGGGTCTGGACAGATGAAGGGCTAGCAGTTGCCTGCCAGGAAGTAAAGAGGATGGGGCCAAGCCCTTTCCACTGGTTACTCCCAGTCCAGCCACTGCTTGGCCTCGAGGTTTCTCACCATGGGAAGGGAGATGGGAACAAAATTAGGAACAAAGTTATCCCAGGGACCGGGTCAGCATTCGTGAATGCGTTTACCTTCACAAGGAAGTTACAAAGAACACTTAAAGAAGCTGCCCTAAGACACCCAGAGGTCAGGACATAAAAGTAACGTTTCCAATTATTCAGCAATTGTTACTATAAACCTTACTATTGGCCAAGTTTATATGGAAACACGTTTATAAACAAAATGCGCACCTATTTTAAAGACAAATTGATCAAATACTTACCAATGGGGAAGTACCTGCTATCTGTTCAGCCATTTCTCTTTTCAACCTATCTGTCCATTTCGCGGTGGCTAAAAATTGTTTTTAAAGCCATATACGGGCTCTCCACTTAAGAGCGTGGACCACCCATGCTATCATAGAGGTCTACAGTTTTAGCACTCCAGATGTACTTTGGAGGTCTGAAGCTTAGAGAAAGGACAATTCGACAAGTCTAACTCCTGACTCTCTGCTCTATTCCTCATCCGTGCTGCCTTTGTAAAGCACTTGATCTACCAAAGTTCAAGGCATCCCTATGGATTAATGAATCTAATTTCTAAAGCCATGACGCTTGATTAGCATATTCTTTAGTCCAGAGCTCTCCTTAAAGTTCTGGGCTTGTATATCGAAGCACCCACCTTACACCCCTCCAGTTAGGCCTCCCAGACACCTTAAGGTCAGTGCCTTCTTCACTCCCTGCCCACACTCCCAACTGAGTCATTTTCCATATTACAGCCCTTATTTATTTCAGTGCCCTAAAACCCCATCCCTCCTGGGAACGGCATCTGCTGTGATGCCTGCTATGCCCTTACCCTTCACACCCAGCACGTCCCCAAGCCCTGACGACTTCACCTGCTAAACACCTCTCCAATCCGAGCTCTTCTGCCAGCAGATTCCAAATCACTACCTTCCCCTTGGCGTTCGGGAATGTGCTCCAATGGGAATCACCTTCCATTCTGCAAAATGTTTACACATGTGCTCTCCCTCTTGGCCTCTTTCCAGTCTACTGTCATAGAGAAACCACACATCTGATCGTGTCTTTTCTTTATCTGAAACATTAAAATGGCTTCTTACTGTCCTCAGAATAAAGAGAAGCCTGGAGCTCCGGCCTGACCCGGCCCTGGGGATGCGTCCAGCCACCCGACGTCCACTGTCCCCTCTGCACACCTCCTCCTGTCCCAGGGCCCTGGAGCTCCTTCCTCTCACCCCCTCAGCTACTTCCTCACACAGAGAAGTCCTGTGACCCTGAGTGACCTGACAGGACCAGTGTCCCTGTCACACACGAGTAACAACAGCAATGACATGCGTGTGGTTTGTGTGAATGCCTGTCTCCTGTGCTGGATTCTGAAGCGCCCTGGGGAGAGGCGCTGTGCGGGCCCTGCTTGGGTCCTGCCCAGGCTCAGCACACTGTGTGTGCACAGCAAATGGGGACCGAGCCTTCTGATCACAGTGGTTGAGGCCTGTGTCTCTCAGGATCATCCTCATGCCACACAAGTGTTGGTCTTCAGGGCCTCAGGGTATCCGTGGGAACTTCACGTGTCCCCCAACAGATGCCCCAATATAACCTCAGGGCTTAAAAGGTAGGGGGAGGGAGGTATTCTTTTAATGTGATTTTTTTAACGATAGTGACAGTAGGTTGCATCCTTTTGCATATGATTAATGGAAATCAAAGTGATAATCAAGATTTTAACTGCGACAGCTTCAGTCTAAACTGAGAAAAAGTCCAGAAATGGAGAAAGCAGGAATGCTCTTTCCCACAGTCTCTACTCCCAGGAATAAACAGAAAGATGAGCGTTCAAAGGCACTATGAGATAGTGGTTATATGTGCATAGATTCTGGACCCTGGCTACCTACTGGCTGTGTGATCTTGGGTAAGTCTCTTGACCTCTCTGTGCCTAAGTAGCTTCCTCTGTAAATTGAGGATAATAATAGCGTGCTTCCGAGTGTTGTTACAAGGATTAAATGAGTTAATTTCTGTTAAATGCTTTCAACAGTATCTGATGTTACTTATAGTGGGCAATACATAAATATTTGCCATTTTATTATTGTTAGGTGCTTTTTAAAGCTGCTTTACAGTATTCTAGCTAAAATTGCTATATTTTGGTCAGAATGGGTCTCAGCTAATGCTTACAACTAAGATGTTAAAAACTGAACTATGCACTGGCTTGTTTTGCTGTACATAAAACTATTTCTAATGAAAAATATTCTGAATGCATAACCTTGTTGGTTCAGATAAAACAAAAAAAAATGCCTGTTAGTAGAAGCTTGTTGGCTTCTTAACAGAGTGTGACAAAAATATTCCTCAAATATGCATGAGTAACCTGTTCTGTACCTAGTGAATTCACAAGCATATACCTCTTTACCTTTATATATAAAGTAACAAAATCACATTCAGTGAACTGAAGTAGACAATGAAATTAATCAGAAAAAGTCAAATGAAACAAATTGCCACATAAAAGCACAATGTATACCTATATCTATCCTTGAGTTGTGAAGAGTTGATGTTAAAATTATAAAAAAGAAAGGTACTTCATTATAAAAACAGTCAATTAAAATATTTCCAGCTGGATATGCACCTATCCCTATAGCCAAAGAATTCCACTCTTAAGTATATATGTAAGAAATATGAATGAAGACAGAAAGACATATATATAGGAATATTCATAGCAGCTTAGTTCGTGATAGCCAAAAGCTGTAAATAACCTTGATGTCTGTCAATAGAATGGATACACAAATTGTTGTACATCAATAAGAACATACTACCTATGCATATAATAACATGGATATTTCTCACAGATACTATGCCACTTCAAAGAATCTGAATTTAAAAAGTACATATGTGCTTTTTTAATGAAGTTCAAGAATCATCAAACCTGATAAATGATGATAGAAGCCCTAAGAGTGGTTCCCCCTGGGGAGGTAGTAACAAATAGGGACTGGGAAAGAGTAATATGAAATCTAAGGGGTGCTGGCTATCTTCTACATCCTGATTTGGGTGGTACTTTATACATATCTAAAATTCATCAAGCGATAAAAATGTGGGTATTTTATGCTTTTTAATGCATGTGTTTTCCTTCTATTATTAAAAAAATATCTTCCCGGCTATTACTTTAAATCATGACCAATTGTATTTTTTAAAAAAATTTTAATGTTTATTTATATTTGTGTGTGTGAGAGAGAGAGTGAGTGAGTGGAGGAGGGGCAGGGAGAGAGGAAGACACAGAATCTGAAGCAGGCTCCAGGCTCCGCGCTGTGGCACAGAGCCCGATGTGGGGCTCAAACTTACCAATGCGAGATCATGACCTGAGCTGAAGTTGGCTGCTTAACCAACTGAGCCACCCAGGTGCCCCTGATTGTACTTTGATTTAACAAAATTGGCCGTCCCTTCAGTATTTCATGTGTCGCTAGAGAACTGGCAGAGTGCTCTCCCTACATATACACTAACCCAAGAATAACAGACTGAATTGTAGCCCACTCCTCCCCCCCCCCCCCCAAATTCAAAGGCTGAAACCCTTAATCCTCAAGGTAACTATATTTGGAGACAGGGTCTTTATAAGCAATTAAGGTTAAATGGAGTGGGGCTCTAATCCAGCATGACTGATGTTCTTGTAAGAACAGGAAGAGACATCAAAATGTGCCCCCACAAGAAAAGACCATGTGAGGACACAGCCAGAAGTGGATGTCTGCCACTCTGGGAGAAGGGTCTCAGAAGAAAAAACAAACCTGCTGTGTGACACCTTGGTCTTAGACTTCCAGCCTCTAGAGCTGTGAGACAATCAATCTCTGTTGGTTAAGCTACTCAGTGTGTGTTATTTAGTTAAGGCAGCCCTAGATGACTAATACACCAGGCGAAGCCTTCGAGAGAAACCCCAGGAGCTTGGCATAGGCCCTCCAGTGTCAGGGTCTGACTCCGGCTGTGAGCAATCTAAAGCTAGTCAGAGCTAGCAGGGCGAAGACAGAAGGGATTGTGTTCAGAGCAAAAGGCACTTCTGCAAGTAAAACAGGGTGTGTGTTTCCTGTGGTCATAACGTGGGCTCCGCAGAAGCAGCCTGCTCGAGCTGGAGGACGTGAGGTTTAAAACTATGCATGTAACATGACTGCACACTTCCCAGAATAGCTAGAGCGCCAAACCGACGGGAGGATGCCAGTGCCAACAAGGATGAGGGACGATGATAACTTCCATGAACTGTGGTCAGGAGACGACATTATTAAGACCGCTGCGGAAAACTGACAACATCTCTAAAACCCAAAAATGCACCTACTCTGACTCAGCAATGCCACGCCTACAGAAATGAGTGCATTCGTGCAGCAAAATAAGTGTACAAGCATGTTCCCAGAGAAACCACCCAGCTGATCTCCAAGGCAAGAATGGATGTGTCAACTCTGTATATTCACACAATGTGTTACTTATGAGCAACAAAAAGGAATGAAACACCCATACATACAGCAACAGGGTTAAATCTCTACTACTGAGCATAGAAGTCAGACACAAAAGGTTACATACTCTGTGATTTCTTCATGTGAAGTTAAAAAGGGGTAAAATTGCTTTATGGTGCTAGAGGGCAGAGTAGTGGTTACCTTGGTTACCTTGGGGTGCTGGTTGATATTGACTGGGGAGGGGTGAGAGGCAGCCTGGGGGTGGGGGCGGAAGGCAGGAAGGGCAGGAAACGTTCTGTGTCTTGATGGCTTTTCAAATATGTGAAAATCAAACATACTACACTTGAGATTTCTGTTCTTCACTTCTGTTCAAGTAATACTGCAACTTTTAAAAATCAAAAATCAGGTAGGAGTTTGGAATTTTAATTATCACACAGGACTGTATCATGTGATTAATAGACTGGATTTAACTTTTCACCACTTAAGAGTAATTGGGAGATCTAAGGGACCTGCCTGAGATTTTCTTCCACTAAAGAAATGATAGGTCTGCTAGGTGGAGAGGAAGGAGTCACGCAAGAAAAACTGGAGAGACGGTTGCTCTCTCTCCACGGTACTGAGCCCTGCCTGTCAGTAAACCTGTTAAACACAGAGAGCAGTTGCTTTAATTCAAGATGCCCTGAACAAGATGGTGTTTTTGGAGACTGCCAAAGTTATTTACTTAGGTTTCTGTTAACTACTGAATTGCCAAGATGAACTCTGATGTGATAACACGGGAAGCACGGTTGAGGCTGACATCAACAGTTTACTGACCTGTGTCTAGGTTACTTTCCAAAAAACGTTGCAGAAGACAGACATCCCCAAGCTGAGCCCAAAGATATCAGCAGTAATGACTGGCGCACATCCAGCTAATGGCTATAACAGATTATAAGTACGGCTTTTAGCTAATATAGCACTTTGCTAGATAATACTTAGACTGGCTAATTCCTAACGATCAGCCTATTTCCAAGAAGTTGCAGTTCTGTAAATGTTGAAGTGTGGGTGTGCCCTTACTTCATTCAAAGATTCTACTTTAGCTTTTGTTTTGAGTGGCTTCTGCTTAAAGGTGGCAGTGTGACCACATATATTTTTATTCTTTTCCTCTCGGGACCCCACTTATATAAGTACAAAGGCATAGATGAGGTATAAATCCACAAAGAGAATGAAAGCAAGAAGATCCACAAACAAGAGATTTCAACATATTTCTCTGGAATTGACTGGATTGTAGTATCCTAGCAAAAGATGGAGGTAGAGAAGACTCTGGAGACAGGAGATTCGCTGTAACAGACAGTTAGATCCCAGACCTCTGCTACATGCCACACACATGTGACCGGAAGCCACCCGCTGGCATTTGGAGATTCCTTCTTCTCAGCGTCTGCTCAAGGGAGCCCAACCTAAGACCTCCACAAACCCTACCAATTGGTACAGACCTCTGACCAGCTTCAGTGTCACAGCCTGCACATGGATGGACAATCAATGATAACCAGACATTTGCTAGACACGTCCCACATGGGGGGGGGGGGGGGAGCCATCCACTTGTTCACAAGCCCGCTGTAATGGCCCAAGTGGAAGAAAGAAAGAAGGGCAGGTGGGTAAGACAGGGAGGAATCACACTTAGAAACAAGAAAAGGTAAGGTTCGCTGTGCAGATAACATAACGAACCAAACTGTCATCCTCTGCCTTCATAAAGAGTCTCTTGACTTCATCAAGGGGAGCCTCCTTCTACTCAAGAAACTGGAGACAGATGGGTAATTACCTCCCCACCACCTTGCTGCACCCCTCTGCCTCCACCCACTAAGGGTCATTTTGAAAAAGGTCTTCGCACTACCAGTAAGTAGTATGTTGTATCTCACCCGGAGCAGCTCGGACATAATAGGGAATGAAACCCTGAGCCCCTCAGCCTATCTGCTTCCCCAGACAAGCTTCAAATACTTCACGTGACTTCTAACACCAGCTTCACCTTCTGTCTTAGAGGCCAGACAGCATCTACCAGAGTTGTAACGGTCTGTCCCAGGCTGAAAGCATACATCATGATTTATTTCACACCAGCCGTGGATCTTTTCCCCAGGTTACAGAAAATTAATATATTTGGGCACACTAAAACAGTGCTTATTTGAAAGCTGACCTAAAACTGCTCCTTTCCTTAACAAATTTTACTAAAGGGCACATTCTATTAATAATTTTGGTTCCAATTGTCTAGCTTGTTCCTTTCTTCTTACCCCTTAAACACACACACATAGAGTTTCCTCATGATAGAGCACAGAGCAACATATTCATCAAAGAATATCTGGAAAACTAGCGAACGTGTTGTTCGTATAACATGCTGTCATAATTCCACGATCCAGTTTCTGTCCACCTCATTTGAGAGGAAAAATTTTAATGTACACATTTCCTAATCATTCCACTCTCAGGCCTATACTTATCGAGAAAAAAAACGGGAGGCGCTTGGCTGGCTCAGTCGGTGAAGCGTCTGACTTCAGCTCAGGTCATGATCTCACGGCTCATGGGTTGGAGCCCCATGTCAGGCTCTGTGCTGACAGCTCAGAGCCTGGAGCCTGCTTGGGATTCTGTGACTCCCTCTCTCTCTGCCCCTCCCCCATTTGCACTTTCTCTCTCTCTCAAAAAACGAATAAACATTTAAAAAAGAAAGAAAGAAATTGGGAGCTGTGTTCAAGGCTTTGCTGTTCAGAGATGTGCAGGATTCCTTGATACACAATAGGGCAACACAGACGAAAAAATAAAGTACATTCTACCAGGTTCTCTTTGTTCATAGCCAAAGGCACAGAGTTCTGCCCCCCCACCCCCACCCCCGAGTTAAATTTTTGAGAACATGCAGCAAAAGGCAGGGCTTCTGACAGCTGAGGCACAGAAGCCTTCAGCCTCAAGAGCTCAGGGTAGTGACAGAAAGCCCCAGGGACTAAAGCTAAATGTTTGGCCATTCTGGTTATTCTCCAATAAGCCCTTTTGATGCTGAAAGGCTGATTTTGTATTGACTGTTTGTTTTCCCCTTCTTTCTTCCCTGACATTCTTTTCCTTTTATGGTTAATAACAGGGGCCGGGGGTGGGGGTGGGGGGGGGGGGAGAGAAAACTCCTAGGCATGAAGTTTAAAGCCCTTAAATTTAATTACAGAAGTTGACTCAGTCATTCCCCAAAGTTTGCTAGAGAATAGGTGGGATTTCTTTAAAAAGATGGGAAAAATAAGATACACAGAAAAGCAACAGATTTTCTCATCCCCACTGATTCAACAAACATGTACTCCGCATATACTCTATATGTGTACGTATGTGCATGCTGTCCATATGCTATTATCCTTCCCAGTGCTAAAGGAGGTGAAAAAAAAAAAATGTAGGTGGGCGGATGTACATTTTGGAAGGACAGGAGAGAGAAGGAAGAAAGTGGGCACGCGTTTCTGTGGTCCAAAGGGAACTGTGGTTGCTTGCTAACAAGCAGAACAACGTGTTGTAAGCATTTATGTCAGGAGTCAGGGAGCTAAGTTCCATGGGACAAGTCTGGCCCACTGCCTGTTTCTGTCCTGCCTGGGAGACGGGAGAAGCTTTTACATTTTTAGAAGGTTGAAAAAAAATGAAGAAAGGAATCAAAATTTTGTGACATGTGAAAGTGATACAAAATTCAGATTTCGGCAAACATGAATAAAGTTTTATTGGAATACAGCCACATTCGTTGGTTTACATATTGTCTATGGATGCTTTTGCACTAAAACTGTGACAGAGACCCGTATGGCCCACAGGACCTATTTACTGTCTGGCCCTACACTGAAAATGTTTGCCAACCCCTTGGTTAGAGGAGGGAGATGTCACTTCTGCCCAAGGTCATTAAGAAGGAAGTGACACGTCTACCTCACTTTTCTATAGCCCTTTATATCTTATTTGACCCTCCCAGGAGCTCTGTATAAGAGGTAGGAAAGGCAGATTTCGTCATCCTCCCTTTTACAGCTGGGGAAACTGAGGTTCGCTCGGCCCAATCTAGAGACTTGTTCAATATTGGCAGCTGATTGATGGCAGCATCATATGATAGTGTCTGAACCTTTCCACCCCATGGTGCTGAGATTGGAAAGACAACACACACACAGACACACACACACACGTGGGACAAGGGCATCATAAAGAAGGGAGGCCAGCTGGGTGAGTGGGGTGAGGGGCTACCTCAGGGCCCCAGGGCAAAGGAGACTGGCACCAGGAACTGTCTGGGCCCACGAGTCAGCAAACTAAGTTCCAGGGGACAAGCCCACTGCCTGTTTATGTCCTGCCTGGGTGTTGGGAATGATTTTACATTTTTGGATGGTTGGGGGAAAAAAAAATCAAGAAAGGAATCAAAATTTTGTGACATGTTAAAGAGATACGAAATTCAAATTTCAGTCTCCATAAATAAAGTTTTATTGGAATGCAGCCCTGCTCATTGGTTTACACACTGTTGTAGTGCAAAAGCAGCCTGAGACGGTACGTGTCCCTGGACCTGGGGTGAGTGCCCTCATCCGGTCTTGTAGTCACTGAGAGAACACCCGGGAGCCTCAGAATCCTGTCTGCTGCATAAATCCTGTCCTGATGAAGTTGAAGAGTAAATGAGACTATTAGGAGAAGCAAATGAGTTAACCGTGTATATACTCAGCACAACGCCTGGCACTTTGCAGTTGTGATGTTACCTTGTTGTTTCATTCACTGCTTGGGGAAGGTGCTGAGCATTTATTTTTTTTAACGCTTTGTTTATATTTGAGAGAGACACAGAGCATGAGCGGGGAAGGGGCAGAGAGAGATGTAGACAGAATCGGAAGCAGGCTCCAGGCTCCGAGCCGTCAGCACAGAGCCCAATGTGGGGCTCGAACTCACAAACCGTGAGATCATGTCTTGAGCTGAAGTCGGATTCTTAACCGACTGAGCCACCCAGGTGCCCCTGGGTGCTGGGCACTTTACAACAGGGATTGACAGGGGTGCCTGGGTGGCTCAGTTGGTTAAACATCCGACTTCAGCTCAGGTCATGATCTCACGGCTCATGAGTTCGAGCCCCGCGACAGCTCAGAGTCTGGAGCCTGCCAGACTCTGTGTCTCCCTCTCTCTCTGCCCCTCTCCTGCTCTCTCTCTCTCCCAAAAATAAACATTAAAAAACAAATAAATAAAGCAGTAATTAATATGTACTTATATTAGATAACTAGAGAGCCATAAAGGATGAATTCATACCTGAACATAAAAGATCAGGTTAGACGTTCATGCTCCCTAACACTATGGAAACATTCCATCTGTGGAACAGTTTCTAGCTCCTTTAGGACAAAATTCCCCTAGGCATTAGCTCAGGGGGAAAAAAATTCGTGTACTTTCAAGTTATTTGGAAGAGAATTGGGTGTAAAAACTATTTTCACATCAGGGAAGAAATATATTAGGTTGCAATTGAGAATTAAGTAATTGAACTCCCGGGGCTTGGTGGCCACAGCTTGGGAAAGAGGCAGGAAGGCAGAAGGGGAGGAAAGAATTGTAAGGAGAGATTAGGCAGGCCAGTGAGTAATCAGTCCAACGGTGAGGTCAGGGCCCAGCGCCTAGGCGTGGTGTGCACAGCCCAGGAAAGCCACTAAGATTTGATTCTTCTTTCCATTTTCCACACTAATAATTTCTTCTTTCAGAAATAAGACATTGACTGAAAGATAAAGTTTCCTCTTAGGACTACTGTGACATTGTACGTGCACACCGCCCGATGTCTAGGTATGCTGATGATCTGAAAGAAATAAACCCTAAACTTCTGACACAGAATCATTTCACACCATAAGAAAAAGAAGCACTCTTTTTGATGGATGTAATACAACAGAACAGTGTTTTTTGAACTACATGTCAGAACCCATTAGTGCTGAAATCATTTTAATGGGTTGTCAACCATATGGACTAGAACAGAACAAAACAGAAAATATCAGAGTGTACCATACATAATAAAGGACAAGCACTGTTGAGTGAAACCTCTGTGTTTCAGTGATAAGTGTGTGCGTGTGTGTGTGTGTACATGTGTGTTTACATTTAGTCATCTGTATTGCCAGGCTATGATGTAAATTGTATTCTCAGTAGGGATCATGGTCCAAAAAATTTTAAAGCCACCGAAGAAGAGTGTGATCACTTCAGGGAAGTCCGGTATAAGAATCCTAATTCACTGAACAGTCATGTTAAGGGCTAATTATTCCTGATGAGTGGGAACGTTTTCAATGTCAAACTCTTCCTCTGCATTTAAAACATACTACAATGGACAGGAGGAAAAGGTATGCATAACTTGTCAAGTATACCTGGTCTTTAAAATAAGGTGTATCTGACAATGAATACAGAATTGATCTCAAGATACAGGATGTATTAGAAATCAGAAACATGAATGATTACGTTATTCAGAATGATAACTAACCAACTCCTTTATGAAATAAATGGGGACTATATGTTTTACACGAGTTGATTTACCAGGGAGCAGAAGAGAAAGGGGCTGGAGAGGAAACTTAGTGGACAGTGATGGTATTACTACCACCCAAAAATTAGATTTTGGAAAAAGATTTAGTTTGACTCCATAGAAAGCTCCACGTTATGAGGCATTCTCTCAATTACTTTCTTCTGAACACCCGAAAGCAAAGAGCCCATTATCTCCAAGATAACAAGAGCTGAAATCAAGCAATTCATTAATGCTGGTTGTGACTACAGATGATTTTAAAGGGAGAAACCATGTCAAAAACATTTTTCCCAGTAAGCCTGAAGATTTCATGAAAAGGAGGGGTAGGCAGATTACTTGAAAAAAAATCTGGGGAAGAGAGCCTGAAATGATCACCATTGATATTACACAGGAATGTGTATGGAGGTCACAAGATTGGAAAAGGATGGATAAATGAATGAATGAATACATGCATACATGCACGAAGGAGGCCACACTTTTTTTTTTTTTAATTTTTTTTTTTAATGTTTATTTATTTTTGAGACAGAGAGAGACAGAGCATGAATGGGGGAGGGGCAGAGAGAGAGGGAGACACAGAATCGGAAGCAGGCTTCAGGCTCTGAGCCATCAGCCCAGAGCCTGACGCGGGGCTCGAACTCACGGACCGCGAGATCGTGACCTGGCTGAAGTCGGACGCTTAACCGACTGCGCCACCCAGGCGCCCCGAGGCCACACTTTTAATACCAATTTAAGTAAATATTTCTTCACAGCTTCCTATATTGGATGTCCTTATCCAAATAATTCAGACGTGCTGGGTTGTGAGATTGTGAATATACACCTATAGGAACAACTGTTCTTATGTAAATGGGCACACAGGGCTTGGGATATAGATTGTAGTGGCAGCATCATACAAGCTTTTAGGAAGTACTATAGTTTGGGGCGCCGGGGTGGCTTCGTCGGTTAAGTATCTGACTTTGGCTCAGGTCATGATCTCGTGGTTCGTGAGTCTGAGCCCCGTGGGGCTCTGTGCTGATAGCTCGGAGCCTGCAACCTGCTTCAGATTCTGTATCTCCCTCTCTCTCTGCCCCTACCTTGCTCACACTCTGTCTCTCTCTAAGATAAATAAACATTAAAATAAAAAAAAGAACTACTATATTTCAAACAAGTTAGAAATTAACACATCAAATGTGGTCTAATGACGAAAAAGACTCTGAAGTCAAAGGAGCCGGTGAAACAGTGGAATAAATAATATCATACAGTGTGAGAATAGAAGGATGTCATATTTTTGAAATTGCTAATTTTTACACAATACGATTTTAACTATAAGTAAGTTAAAAATTGAATACAAGTATACATTTCACCCTTTATCTGTATCCCTAAAATGTGCTTTTTTCAAGTTGATGTAAAGTCTTTTTAAAAACCATCTCATGGGACAACTGGGGACCACCTTATCATCAAGGGTACCTTATACGTGGGCATATATGGTGACCTGCATCCCACATAACCGAGGCTCCTCGCGGTCCCCACGTGAGTGAACCAGATTGCAGGTAGCTATTGCAATGCATTAAAATCCCTAAATTAAAACACCAATAACTGCTATCAGACTGATTCTTATCTGTTACAAGATTCTTTACGCTCTGTCTGTTCCATGCCGAATGAAGCCCTGCTTCACGTCTCCTCAGCCCCCTTCTCAGCTCTGCGGGACACTTCCCATGCACACTGACAAATCCCCACCTCCAGCCCGCTCTGCCTTCTGCTTATCCACCCCAGGGCTTTCTCTGGTGCCTCCCAGGCTTGCTCAGGCCATTACTGGCACTCCTAAAGTGCTGGGGATTCAGCATATCTAGTATCACATGATGGATGAACATCCTGGTTTCCCCACCACTTGCTGGACAACGATAAAGTGCATTCTATGCTATCCCAGCAGAACCGAGCCTCCATTGCCCACAATGGTAATCTGCTCATCAGCCCACCTCTCACTGGCTTTCTTTTCTTCCCGGTCTCATTTTCTCCACTCTCTCACTCATGCTTCTTGGGATCACCTCCCCACTAAAACTACCTGCACCCAAGCCCCTGTCTCAGGCCCCGCATGCATAAGCTACTTCAGTGTCATGTGGCGATTTTGTGTCCTCTAAACCAGCTGTCTGCACAAGTCAAGGTGGATGAGCTTTACCCTCATTCTTTCCACCTGGATTACTTACATCTTTGGAAATGTCTCATCTATTCCTTTCCCTAAGTACTTGATGATCCCTCACTGATGCAGAGAGTATTTCTGGGGGCTGTAGGGTATGCCCAGATGGACAAAACATGGTTCCAGCCTCAAGGACTTGAGAATGGGACATGAAAGAGGAAGGAAGAAAAGCAAGCCTATACCAGAAGAGGGACTCAGACTGTGGAAGAGCCATGTGGCAGTTCCAGGAGAGGGACAACCTGGAGCTGACTAGAGCGTCATCACTACCCAGATGGAGCCAGTTGTCAAGTTTTCCAGCTTCAATGTTAGCTCAAGGACACCCATCTTTTTTTAAAATTTTTAAATGTTTATTTATCGTTGAGAGAGACAGAGACAGAATGCGAGTGGGTTAGGGGCAGAGAGAGAGGGAGACAAAGGCTCCGAAGCAAGCTTCAGGCTCCGAGCCATCAGCACAGAGCCCAATGCAGGGCTCGAACTCACGAGCTGTGAGATCATGGGGACTCACATGAAGTGAGCTGTGAGATCATGGGGACTCACATGGGGACTCACTGAAGTCGGACGCTCAACCGACTGAGCCACCCAGGTGCCCCAACCCGTCTTTTGATAAACCCAGCACTGACTCACACACAGGTCAGCCCAAACATGGCACCTGCTGGTACAGCCTTATGGGAGACTGACTGAAAGGCAAAGCAACGCATTGCCTTACAAGTCCCTTAAGGATCCCCAAGCGACTGCTCCACCTATGAGGTATGATATGACAAAGCCTGGTGAAGCAAGGAAACCCATGAGGCCTCCCTGCTGTTTCTTGATCATGCCAAGCATGTCTGGCTTAAGCCTTTAGCTCCTGACATGCTCTCTGCTTACAAGGTCCTTCCCCCTAATAGCTGTATGGCTCATTCCTCTACTCATTAAACTCTCTGCTCAGGGCCTTCCCTTAACACTCTCTATAAAATAACAGCACCCTCAACATCGTCACGCTCTAGTGTCTTCCCTACTTTATTCTTTATGGCACTTACCATCCCCTGACATATTATATATATTAGCTTATTTATTTTTTAATCTCCCCCCCACTAAAAGGTCAGCGATAGCAGCAACTTTTCCCCCTCACTGTACCCCTTGAATCTAGAATAGTTGTCTGGTCTAGAGGAGGGGTTCAAGGAATGTTTGTTGAAGAAATGAATAGATTCTTTCATCATTAGAACGCCCCAATCATCACTCAACCACAGATGAAGTGCTATAAATTCATCCAGAATCACGACAGCCCCAAAACTCAAAAGCCTAAAGGATACACAATTATTTTGTGAAACGAAATTTTTTATAAAGCTTCAACATATGTAGCAGGTATGAATAAATAAAACTTCTTTAATTCTATCATAAACTTGTATGGGCCATGGAATGTAACTCATTCAATGTCTGCAGTGTAAATCAGAAAGAAATCCCAGTATTTTAGATCTTAGATACTATCCCTAGCTTACTAAAAAAATAAATTTATTCATGTATTCATGTGACAAATATTTATTGACTGCTTATGATGAGTATGGTGTTGAGTGAGGTGCTATATTTGATTTTCCTTTTGAAAAATCGACTTCACGCTCCCCGGTAAAGCTATATCCTGCTGTTACAGATAGAGAAAGCCCATCTTTTTGAAAACACTTGCGTTTCCCCCCCCCCCATTCTTTTACTATATGTTTTATTGATTTAAGTCAGCAATCCCTCAGGGAGAATAGTCACAGGAAATACTTCGGGTGGAGTATTTTTTTTAATTAGCTAATTTTACAGGTAGCCATTTTTCACTCTTCATTGAGTTTAAGGGAAACGGGATTTAACACTGTATTTAACAACATTAAATGCCCACAATTACAAAAATCACATAAGTAGTTGTCCAACTCTGCTTACATAGGGCTAATTGGCTAAGTTCACACTCCCCCCGTGCAGTGGTCCGCATAGTTGGGGGGAAATCTTTTACTCGCCCCTAACTGACTCACTGCTACATTTCCACAAGGCATATTTCAAGTTGTCATTTTGCCCATGGTCTCAACCTGCCCACCTCTGACTTTATTTAGGAGACTGTGGCCAAATTATTCTCTTTCCACCTCAAAGCTCCCATGCTTCTGTCTCAAGAGTCCTTCCTCTGCCCTCCTTCAGGATCCCCCCACCTTCCTGAAGATTCCATTCCATTAGTTAAGAGTCTCTCTTAGATTTTCAATGTCTCTTCTTTCCTACGGATTCTTTTTTGTCTGACGAGAAGGTAGGCCCGTGCCTTCTTACGAGAAACACATTACTTTCTCTATAGTATGTCATTTCTCTGATGCATCAAACTCCCCTTCCCTCTCACCACCCAACTTCTTTCAAAGTAAGTCTGTCTTCACGGCTTTCCACATGCACCACACCCCTGACTCTAACCCCCACTTCCACCTGCCTCAGAGATAATTGAGGAAAGTGAAGAGTCAAATCCATTGGCTTTTCCTTTGTTGTGCCCTTGGCCCTACGGGGTGCGCTGTATGAATGATGTAGGAATGGTGATGGCTCCCTCACCTTTCCAGCTTCTGTGACACCATGTGACTTCCACCATGTTGCTCCAGCTGTCCCTTGTTTAATATTGCTCCCATTCTCTTCTTTCTCTTCCCCCCACCCCTCAACATACAGACATCCCCCAAGGGTCCTACCCTTACCCTTTGTTTTGCTCCATTTTCTTCCCAGGCCATTCCTGAGACATCAAAATCACTCCTAAGTTACAGGCCTCACAAATCTCTCTTTGTAGCTTTGACTTCTCTCTGAGACACCTACACCTGTATTCTAGTCCCTTCATTTGGACAAATCTGTCATGGCCAAAATGAAAGCTCTTTTTTCTCCTCTTCCTCACCCTCCTCTGAACCTCCTCTCTGACAACAGCCCCATCACTGTCTCAGCTGAGCTCAATGATGACTTTTGACTTCCCTTGTCAGTATTTAGATTATTCCCACACCCCACCTGGAGCCCTTCTCTTCTTCTTCCCACTGCCTCATTTCCTCTTACCCCTAATTTGACAAAGGACTCTATCTGGTCTCCCTGCAACCAGTCTTTTCTCATTGCATTATGTCCAGCACATTGCTACAAGGTTGTTGCCCTAAAGCACAGTTCTGACCCTGTTGACCCTCTCTCTCAGAAGCCTCCCATGGCTCCCTGGTACTTACTGACTGAAATCCACACACAGGTTGCTCCACAACCTTGAAAGCCTCTCTTTCTCACCTTCTCTCTCATTACATCCCTTGGCATTCCCTGCACTTCAGCCAAAACACACGATTCTTTGGGCAAACACACACTTTTCTGTCACCAAGTCTCTGCTACTCACTCCTCCTCATACATGCCCTTCCTTCCCTGCCAGCCCAGACACCGCCTGTATAAATCGCAGCTCAAATGTGATCTCTTCCATGTAACATTCACTAATTCTTCCACTGGAAGTCATTGTTATACCTTGCGAACACCCACAGCATGGGAGGAATGCGGCTTTTTGGGTAATGTAGCCATTTTGCCCATTTTTTTTAAGTCAGTGTTTATTGATTTTGAGAGAGACAGAGATCGTGCAAGTGGCAGAGGGGCAGAGAGAGAGGGAGAGAAAGAGAATCCCAAGCAGGCTCTGTGCTGCCAGTGCAAAGCCCGAAATGGGGTTCAAACTCACGAAACTGTGAGATCGTGACCTGAGACGAAACCAAAAGGCAGACACTTAACCGACTGGGCCACCCAGGTACCTCACTTTTGCCCCATTTTTATAGTAGTCAGTTATGTGCATGCCCTGTCTCTCCTTCCAGGCCATGAATTTCCTCTGGGCAGGAGCTAAGTCTCCCTATTCTTCACATCTGTGCTGCTCTGGACATCCCCCAAACTCTATTCAAAGGTACAAACAGCCTGAGATCAAGTAGGCAGTTAAGAAATATTTGTAAGTTAATGACTGTAACCCAAAGGGTTAACTTTGGCCTCTAGTCCTTGAAATTCTCTCCATTTTAGTAACAGTTACTTTTTCCTGGTAGGACACAAGCCCCATCTCCCCACGGTACCATAGTTTATTTCTTTTGGCCCCACAGGCCAATTTTCAAATGCCTTTTACTTCCAAGTTTTCTGAAAAACTAACTTCTTTAAGAGACCCAATAATGGAAAAGAAAAGCATTAATGGTACTTTAAGTGAAGAAAATGTATCCGTGCAGAACAAACAGCTTGCTGGGGGCTACAGCAAAAGGTAAGGCTGTTTAGCAGACTGAATTATAGGATTCAAGCTGTATCATTAACCTTACCAGTCCAGTCTTTGGAAAAGCCAGCCACTGTATTTTTTTTTAATTATCACATTTATATTAGAAAGGAAATCACTAATTCCTGCCTGAGTCATCAATTGTGTTGTTGTATAATTCTTCTTCTTCTGAACAGTGTATTTACCTTGTCAATTTCTAACATCCTTAAACTTTCTTGTAAGACATTTACATCTCTGGATTTTACTTGAAAATATAAAGACAACTTAAAAACACACACGCACATATACACACACACAACCTCTTCGAATGCTTTTTAAATTCCATAAGTACTTTTCTCAGAAAGACATTGGCAGAACTGACATGGAGTAAAGAACTAAGATTCAAAATTCATTTTTATAAATCTATCCTTAAATCTTGGAGGAGATCCAACAACCTCACATTAAAATTTTAGAAGGCTTGACTGAAGGACATGGGGAAATGTAATGTCCACAGCTTCAAGAGCACCTGGTCTATATATCATCGTTAATTAAGAGAAGATAAACAGGAAGAAAAACCTTATGAGCACAGCATTAGTTTTATTATTTTTGATGTAACAACAATATCATGCAACCTTTGCCAAAACAAAAATTTTTTAAAAAGGAAAAAAGAGAAAGAACCCTCTGATGCCAACGTGTTATATATTTACTTGGATGGCCATGCCTGCTAGAGGCTTTTCAAAGAGGACTGGGGCAGACAGTTTGGATTCTGACAGCAATGCAGTAGAATTTAAGGTGTTGTGATTTAAATATGTTCTCAGCAGGCTAATCTAGTCACACAACATTTTATAAAGAAGTCTCAAGATATTAAGTGTAGAGGTGCATTAATTCCTACAAATACCGCAGGAGAAATACAGGCACTGGGAGTCAAACTGCAGTGGACACACATATGAATATGCTATCTCCCTATCTCCACCCAAGCCCACATAAGCCTATCTTTATCACGCAGAGACAATTAAAGAGCTATACACTCTGGATGCAATTCTGCATCCTGGCTCCCACTGGGTGACTTATTGCCAGCGTGACATTTTTCAAATTCTCTATTAGCAGGCTACCTTGGCTAGGAAAGCAGACCTCACCAACCCAGGACCCCGTTATCATGGGTCTTAGGAGATTTCAGTTCGTGAATGACATACGGCACCACCGAGCCATTGTGAAAGCTGGAAGAGTGGATGACACCAGCCATAGAAATAAAGTGTCCCTTTTCCTGAGGAAAACGCCCTGCCTGTGTGACGCTGACCAAGGGGGGTACCAAACATTTCTCAGTATGATCTTTTTCTTCTTTTCAAACACTCCCCTGACCCCATCTTTCTATTCACACCTCCAGAGTTCATTCTACAAGAACCAACATAAAGATCACCGGTTCTCCAGCCTTAAGGTTTCCAGTGCTGAAATGTGAAAGGAGAAGGTCTAGTTGACATTCAAAGTTGTGGGGACGGAGAGATGAATGTGGCCATTAAAGACCCTTCTCCTTCAGGTCAGACAAGAGATAAACAATAGAAACTGCAGAGTCAGGGCATCTGAGACCCTTACAGAACAGGGGCCGAGAAGAGAAGTATCACCGGATAGAAGCTCCCTTCCAAACCCCAGAAGGCTAGCAAGCCCAGAAGGGGTACCATTATCCTATTTCCCTGCCTGCCATGCGCCCTAAGCCCACATGCACACTTCCACATCCTCAAGTCCAGAAGCCAGAGAAAGGGGAAGTGAGAATCCCTGCACGCCGCCCATGCACACACACACGAGCAGAACACAGACTGTACTCAGAATTGCAGGGTCAAGATAACAAACACTGTCCCACAGTCAGCGGGTGACAGCGAGTCAGGGCACCGGCAGATCTCTGGGTTTGGAGCGCAGTTAGGGGAGCGCGGATGCAATCACACGAGTACACACACACACACACTCACACACATGGGATTTTACAAATCCGCACCTACCCCAGCGCCTCTCTCCACACTCACAGACCAAGTGCATCCTGCCTTCATCGTTGCCATCACCACACTCTCCGGGAGAGTCGCGGCCGAGGGATGAGGGATCCTAGCGGGGATTCCTGGAAATGTCATTCTCCAACACCTTCGGTCCGCCACCCCCATCCCCTTGGCTGTACCTTTTACACACACACACACACACTCTCTCTCTCTCTCTCTCTCTCTCTCTCTCTCTCTCCTGCCTTGACTGTCATCAGGCACGCCCGCTGCCCCCAAAACCCCGCATCTCAGCGCGCACCGGACACCAGGCGTCCCTGCCTTCGGCGCCCCCTTCCCCCGCCCCGTTGGCTCCATGGCTAAAGGCATTGCCCCCTGGATGTCGCCGGCTGTCCCCGCTCATCCGCACTATTGTTCCATGCAGCCCCTCTCGCGCCCGGGGGCACCCTTCGGCGAGGACCGGGGCTCCGTCGGGGGCAGCATCGGCGCCGGGCAACCCCCCCCCCCCCAACTCACCCACCCCTCCCTGGCGGCGGTACCTTGCCTGACAGCTGGGTTCGCGGGCCCGCGGGAGCAGGCGGCGCTAATGACAGCGCCGGTGCCAAGCCCGGGAATAAAGCTCTGCTCCAGCCGCTCCTACCTCCAGCGCCACCATCTTCTCCCGCCGCCGCCGCCGGGACCGCAGCCGCCCTCGCCCAGCTCCGGCTAGGGCTCGGCAGCCGCCGCTCGGGCCCCTCCGGTCCGCGGCCCCACCCCCTTCTGCCCGCCCGCCCGCCCGCCCCTCGTGACGCGCGCCGGGGCCGAGCCGGGCCGGCCTGCGCGGGAGGGCGCCCGGGGGAGCGCGCGCGCGCACGCCGGCGCTAGTAGCGCCCCTGCCACCCACGCCCACCCGCGCGCACGCGCGCGGCGCGAGCCCGAGGCGGCGAGGCGGCGAGGCGGCGAGGCGGCGTCCCCCAGCGGCCGCCCGCCCCAGCGCGCCAGCCCCGGCGTGGGTGGGCGTGCGCGGCGCGCGTGCCTGCCGCCGCCGCCGCTAGCGCCCTGGCCCAGCCGGCGAGCCCCGGCGTGCGCGGGCCGGGCGCACGGAGCGGGAAATGCGGCCGCATCCCGGAGGTGCCGGCCGGGGACCTCCGCCCTCCCCGGCGGAAGCCCGAGGGGGTCTCGGTTTCCTCAAGCGGCAGCTGAGGCCAACCTCTGCGCGCAGGACCGCGAAGCCGGGCAGCCGCGTCGGCTCCTGCGGGGTGTTGTCTTTCGTTAGTTACTCCCGAGCTTTCCCGCTTCCCCGCTTCCCAGCCCCGTGAATACCGCCTGCACTTCTCAGAAGAGCAGCCTGACGGTGGCTCCGGCACGCGCTGCAGTCCTGCGTTTGCGCCGCTAGGGGGAGAGCCCCTCGGGTTTGGGCCCGAGCGAAGCTTGGCCGCGTTTGCAGCCCTCGAGGGAAACTGCCCAGTCCTGAGGGCCAGGCGAAAAGCCTCCAGCTTATGATGCCGGGAACGGACCGCCTGGGTTTCCACCCCCTCCCCCCCGCTTCTCAATTCTGGTTGGTCGGAACTTGAAATGTATTTGAGGCTGGCTTAGGGCATCAGCCCCAGATGTGGCCGGGAGGGAGGGGACCTTTGCAGTAGGGAGCAGGTGGCAGGTGCTGTGTGTTAATGAAAAGCAGTGGGCAGGACAGGCCCCCGGAGACCTGGGTCCTGGCGTCAGCCTCACCTGTAATTGGCCGTGTAACACGTGCCAAGTCACTCCCCCTCTTCGGGACAGATTTCTCAGTAATAATAAGTTATATTTGCATGTGAGCCTTGGTTATCCAGATGCCTGGGGAAATGGATCTTTTACCAAACCGTGTTTCCATATTAAGCACAATGCCTTCAGAAGCGTGGGGGGTGGGGGAGGGCAGAGGCTGAAGCATTCCTGGGATCTTGTTTTAGCTTTAAAATTCATATGAGTTTTGCATTTTACTCCATAAAGGATTGTTCAGATTTTTTCTTTAATAAAGAAAATAATAGATTCTCCCTTCCTGAAAAGATCTTGTAGTAAAATTGAAATACTTACCAGGGAGATGTATCATGCTTGTCCTTTGACATTACATACCATTTTTCTTTTTCAGTAAATATTTATTCTGCATGTGTTCCAGACCTGGCCGTCGTCCTCCCAGAACTCACAGCCCCCGGAGCAAACAGGTATCAAACAATCAGACTAACAAATGCAACTGGGATCAACTCTCAAATGCCAAGGGGCTGAGGGTTCACAGGGAAACCTAATCTAGACTCCAGGATTCGGTAAAGCTTCCCAAGGAAATGACCTTTGGGATTGCCCAGGAGAGGCGGCCGTGAAACACTTCCAAGGTAGAGAGAAGATATTGTGCAACAGCAGTCCACGCAGGTAGGGTAGAAGTGAGAGGGAATGTGAGACTGGCCAGAGAGGCAGGCGGCAGAAGCCAGAACTTGCCAGACCTTGTGGGCCATTTTAAATAAGGATTTTATCTTATTAGCCATGGAAGGTCTCTGAAAGGCTGTAAGAGTTGGGGGCAGGTGATCATGATCTCATGTCATTTCCTATGTGAACAACTGATTCATGGAGGGTCAGGGTCCAGGCGAGAGAAACTCTGACCCCTTGACACATCCTTGCCCATGCTACTTGGTGAGTGTTTTTAGGGTTTTCAGTTTCTACACCACACTGCTTTTGGGGGTCCTTTCAGAGTGCCTCTCTGTAACAGCCCCTGTTCTGTTAACTTTTAATCTGCTGTGGTTTTAGGAAGGAAGTTTGCTAACCTTATTAGAATTTCAGGTTAAGTAAGGGGATATAGGTTCTGAGTGAGGAGCTCTTTTCTATGCATACCCTTGGTGCTATTTGGTTTGGTATCTCAGAGATCTTTCTACTTATTTTCTCCTTTTCATTGTGTTCCCAGTGAGGCAAAGCTCCTTGATGCATGAGTGAGAGATACATTATTGCTTTAATAACACCATCCTCTCAAATCTTGCATCACAGATTTTTGTGCAAACTAAAGAAAGTGTGTAAATTACCCTGCAGAGCTTTAAGTGCTATATGAATGAAAGTAATAATGGTTATAATGGCAGCTTAGAGACCTTCATAACTAATTAGTTACCAAATATTAATATCTGGAAAACTCCTTCCTCCTGCCCCATCCTCCCATGAATAACACAATAATGCCTGTTCCTAATGGACAGTGCAAATCCTCATCTCAAGTGCTCATGTTACTCTTTGTGTCTTGGCTGGCAGAAAACTCAAAGCCAAGTTTGCGGGTCATTGCAGGAAATGAGCGGATCCACAGGGCAGTCATATCTATGTCTTAGCTCTTCCTTTGGTCTTGTTCTTCTATCTCAAGTTTTCCTGTATTCTCCTAATATATTATACATATTTTTAGAAGGCACTTAAAATATTTGTATCCATCTACTTTTAATGAGGGTCAGAACTGCTATTCATTGTTTCAGAAGGCAGTATATAAAACATTGGCAACCTGCCAGCCATTGTAGCTGGTAACTATACTATAGCCAAGGGACTGGGTTTTAAATTTTTTAATGTTTATTTATTTATTATTATTATTACTTTTTTTTTTTGAGAGAGAGAGAGAGCAAGGGAGGGGCAGAGAGAGAGGGAGACAGACTCTCAAGCAGGCTATGTGCATCAGACAGAGCTGTATGCGGGGCTCGAACCCACGAACTGTGAGATCATGACCTGCGTTGAAACCAAGAGGGATGCTTAATGGACTGAGCCACCCAGGCGCCCCAGAATGGGTTTTAAATTAAAGCCTGCCCAGCACTGCATGTGGATCAGAAGTCTCTGCGTATACTAGCTTAGAGCCTTGTATTAGACAAATTTGTCTCCCACTGGCTCATAGATAATTTCCTTTAGTGTGATCTCCGAGCTCCCAAGCTCCATCAGCCTGCCCTGTACATAACAAGCACTATTTGTCGCTTGAAAAGAGGGAAGGGATCCATGAACTTTTACTCATTTAGGTTTCTTTTTGTCAGCAGTGACCTGAAGATTCCAGGATTCACTAAATTCATTCAGACTTCACAACAGTGTGACCACGTCTTTCAGCCTTTGATATGACTCTGGACAGCCAAAACTAGACATGTCTCTTCTGGTAGCAGTAGATACTCTTCCTTGATTTCAAGTTCCTTACTGATTCCCTTCCTTCTCAGTCCCTGAGCTCCTCAGTCTGAGGACCAGAAGGGTATGTGTAGAACAGACATTCAACACCCTTCGGGTAAAGAGGGTTGTTGTTGATGATTTTAGTTCTGCTAACATTTGGTAATTCAGAAAGCTTTCTAATCCACAGAATAGTACTTTTGTCACAGAATTTTAAATGAATGAACTAAATTAGGAACTAAATTACAATTGTGAAATGTAGATGTCCTAAACTTTAATACATTTGCTTTTATAGGTCCCCTTCCTTTCCTTTCTGTTTGCCAAACAGGTCAGGCCCCCTCTTTATTTTTCTTGAATCATATTCACTGTGACCTTGAATGATTTAAACGAGACTTTTGTGCTATGGCTATGTTTATGTGATAGATTGGGAGACACTCTGGTGCCACAAATAGTAATTCTGCCTCAGAAGTTTCTGAATGATCTTTCTGAGTGAAGAGTGTCATGGGAATGTATTTAAAAAAATTTTTTTTTGTTAAGTTTATTTATTTATCTGACCAACAGTCAGACAGACACCTAACCAATGGAGCCACCCAGGCACTCTAACATACTATCTTTTTTAAATGATTATATGCCTCTCCCTGAACCAACCTCCATAGCCAATAACGGCCGGGCTCCCACTCCTGAAGCTGGGTCAGTCCTCCTCAAACCGCATGGCTGATGGAGGACAGAGCAAGACCTACGTACCACAAAGAGCAGGAAATGGACAGAGGCAAACAAAGACATCGACTACTCTGTTCATTTCAGGCTTATAATAGTGAAGGATGAAACACTTTAACCTAAATATACAGAATAAGGGAATAGTACATAAATTGATATATCTTTACGGTGTTAAATTATGCATCTGTTAAAGATACCACATCCACAGATTTATCTTATTTTTTTATTAAAATTTTTTTAATGTTTTATTTATTTTTGAGAGAGAGAGAAATGAGTGCAAGCAGGAGAGGAGCAGAAAGAGAGAGACACAGAATCTGAAGCAGGCTCTAGGCTCTGAGCTGTCAGCACAGAGTCTGATGTGCGGCGCGAACCCACGAACCATGAGATCATGACCTGAGCCAAAGTTGGTCTCTTAACCAACTGACTCACCCACGCACTCCAGACAGATTTTTTTTTTTTAATAATGTGAGAAAAAGTTTAAGTTTTCATCTTAACTGAAAAACTCTGGATACAAAATTGTGTTGTCAGTTAATTACAACTGTTAAAAAGTGGCACAGAAAATCAAGTACATCAAAATGTTAGTACTAGTCCACTGGACTAGTATGGTTATTTTCCTCTTTTGATGCTTTAGTAGTTTAAAAAATTTCTATAATGTACAATGAGCCGAACAATGTGAATAATATTATTTAAAATGTGGCTGTAAAATTAATGTCACCACCAGATGCCATAAAAATAACTATTGCCTCTCTTTGCATTTCAAAAGCATTTTTTTCCAGATTTGATGTATCCTTCCAAGTTTATTTGAGATACCACATACTTCAGGAAAACATTTTCAGGCTCTGTTGCTCTCATTGGTGTACCTTATTATCTGAAAATGTGTTTGTAGCATTAACAGCCTATAGCCTCTCTGCAATGTCAGGATATAAATAGACAAAAATTGAAGAAATTGTTTGCTCGTTCTGTTTGACATCTGTTTCCCAACTTATTTCAGTAGAAAAATACCTGAATATTATGGTCATCAGGTATGAGCACCATAAAATATTGATATATTTAATTCATCCCACAAACTGGGAACACTTTTACCAGAAGAAAATATGACTGTTCTATAAAAAATACAATATTACAACCAGGAGTATATTTCCTTAAAAATAAGAAACTATGAGATTAAGTCCTCGGCAATTTCAGAATTCTTTTTCTCTCCGTATGTGTTTGCTACAGATTTATATCTCTTTGCCATCTTATTAATAGCTACGTGGTAGTAACACCAAAGTTTAAGTAAGATGGATAGGATAAAAATACAAAATTGATATAATTCTAATAACCATTTTTTTTCTTTTACCAATTCATAAACCAAGAAATAGGCTACCATTATTCATTTTTGGCAGGAGATACCTCACTTCTGTTTCTAGAATAGCACTGACCTGTGGAAACATGATTTAAAATCACTGCTCTGTTCCTATTTTCTTATTGGTGTTTTGTTTCAGGTATATTGTATTACCTCCCCAACTAGTTCACGAGCCTTTCAAGATTAGTGATTAGATGTAAACGTCAGTTCTGTTATTACCTTTGCGTCCCCTCCACCAAGCACCTGGTATATAGTAGGGTACCTATCATATTTGTTAGCTGATGAGGCATTTATTAACTGTCCTTCCAATTACTCCAGTTGGGTTGTTCAAGATTATCGAAGTGATTTGCCTTTAAAATAGTTTCTTTTTCCTTTGTTACTATTTTTGTAAGCATTCAATAGCTTCTGAAAAAAAAAGTTACAGATATCTCTATTGACTCAAAAATAATGAGCCCAGGTAGGGCTTTAATAGGAAATAAAATCAGTGTAAGCAATTTTATCAGACTTTGCCAGCCAAAGGAGATAATCTCTCTGCCTGTCACCCACACACACACACACAAATACATGCCCTTCAGAGATGGGATCCTGTGAAATTCTATTTAGTTTAAGCACTACGTCTTGGGAGCTTTCGCTGTATGGTTGCAGAGTATCAGTTTTTAGGATGAACGGTAACAATATAATTAATAGTCACAGACATATTGACAATTTCCAGTTGGTGATACTATTGAAAAGCCACTCGATATTTATTTATTTGTTTGTTCATAAATGTTTATTTTTGAGGTGGGGGGAGAGCATGGACAGGGGAAGGGCAGAGAGAGAGAATCCCAAGCAGGCTCTGAGCTCTCAGTGCAGAGCCCAACATGGGGCTCGATCCTATGAAGCCACCCAGGTGCCCCAGCCAGTTAATATTTACATCTTCATCCAATAAGCTTCATTAAGCTTCTAATATATGTTAGCCACTGTGGTAGGCATTTGAAAGACCAAGCCACATATCACAAGCTCTCTATCCTTGAGGACTTTTCTACATTAAGAAAGACAGGCAGACCTATGGACAAATAATTTTAGCGAATTCCACTGGGCATGATAAAAGGTGTACAAAGCAAGACATGGCCAAACTGTATTTTCACTTTTGTTGCCATCATTGTTTGTTTTGCTAAATACCGTGTATTCAGGAAACTAAGTTCTCTATCTTCTAGGATTCAGGTCTGTAGTTAAACGAGCAGTTTTCTTTCCTTAAAAGAAATTTTGTTTCCTAATTGTAAAAAATCTTATGGCCACCTAGATTTGATGGCTTCCATTTAACCAAAAGGCTTCAAGCATCTCCTGGTTGAGAAACATATATACTTTATTTAAAGCACTAAGGGCAGACAAATGCATTTGCTTCCAGAAAAAATAATAGAGACCATCTCCCTAATGGATAAACCCTGGAAAACTGAAAAGAAAGGACATAGGGTCTTTGACTTTTTCTATCAAAAAGAAAACTGATTTTAAAAAGGGGACATCAGGGCACCTGGGTGGCTCAATCGGTAAGTGTCCAACTTCCACTCAGGTCATGATCTCGTGGTTCATTAGTTCGAGCCCCGCGTCAGGCTCTGTGCTGACAGCTCAGAGCCTGGAGCCTGCTTGGGATTCTGTGTCTCCCTCTCTCTCTGCCCCTCCCCATGCTCTGTCTCTCAAAAATAAATAAGCATTTAAATAATTTTTTAAAAAATTAAAAAATATATTAAAAAAGAGACATTAGTTAGCATAAACTTAAAAAAAAAAGACACTTTCTTCTTTTATTTTATACCCCAGGCTCCCTTACCCTTCTTCTGCCTTCTACCTCAAACTCCTATCGTTTTATTAAATGTAACTTGGAGATGCTTCTAGGTGAGGTCAGTTTTGCTGTGGATTGAATTTTGAAAGCACATTGTAATTCTAAGCATTCGTGCAGCCAAGCACTGCCAAACTCGGTAGGCTGTGTGGTTGTGGGAACAGCCGGAATGCAGATGGAACCAAGAAATCTGTTCCTGGAGCAACCTTTTGAGAACCGAGAGATTTTAAGTCACTCTTAGAAAGGTCTGATAGGTTAAGGAGTAACATGTTCTGGGATTCAGGACAGCAGCTTTTCACCCTTCCTTGCCATTTGGGAATTATTTTCATCCTCACGCTGCTGCAAACCTATCAAGAAAGCGGAATGGAAATGGGTCTCAGTGAGCGGTGTAGCATAAATCTGAAGCTTGGGCAACAAGAAGATTCTCCTGCCGAATGGAAAGGCGGGGCCGTGTTGGTGGGAGGCTGCTGAAAGAGCATCAAGTTATCATTCTTGTTCTATTTGCACAGAGCAAGGAATAATCCTTTAGGCTTCTGGGCAGCAGTCTGCTTAAGAAAAAAAAAAAGATGGTTGAGAAATTTCAGCTCTAGACTCTCAATCAGTGTTGAATCTTAATGCGATAGAAAGCTAATTATTTCCTAAATTCTTCCATGGATTGCTCGGAGAAGATAGTAATTATTATGGAGAAGAAAAAAAAGTTCCAGGATCAAATAAGCCTTGAGAACCCTAGAGTAAAAACGAAGTTGTTTAATTTGTTCCTGTTGTTGTTAGGTTGGGTTGAGTTGTTTTCATTGCAGAGCTCCTGTGAGCCTTTAATTGTGAATTTCCAGGAAGAGAATAGAGATGTAAGACCTAAAATGTTTAATTGTCCCTTTGTAATTTTGAGGGACTGGCGAGGCTGTGTTATGGCTCTTGTGGTCCCCATCCTTCAAAGACCAATATTATAATAAGATTATAATAAGGATGAATATGCTAATAGTATAATGCTAATATTATATGAAAAAACATTTTCTTTTTGCTTTTTTTTTTCCTTCTGATTCGAAAAGAAATTAAAACAGTTTTGTGGCCCCCTAGAAGTATTGAGGACCCTAGGCTTTGTGCCTACTCTAATAGGCAAGTTAACCCTACAGACAGGTGTTACATAGGAGGAGTGAGGTATTTTTTTTTTTGAAATATAATTTATTGTCAAATTGGCTACATACAACACCCAGTGCTCATCCCAACAAGTGCCCTCTGCAATGCCCATCACCCATGTCCCCCTCTCCTCTGCCCACCCCCCTCAGTTTGTTCTCTATTTAAGATTCTCTTGTGGTTTGCCTCCCTCCATCTCTGTTTGTGACTATTTTTTCCCCTTCCCTCCCCCCATGGTCTTCTGTTAAGTTTCTCAAGATCCACATATGAGTGAAAACATATGATAATCCATCTTTCTCTGACTGACTTTTTCACTCAGCATAATACCCTCCAGTTCCATCCACGTTGCTGCAAAAGGCATGATTTCATTCTTTCTCACTGCCAAGTAGTATTCCATTGTGTGTATAAACCACATCTTCTTTATCCATTCATCATTTGATGGACACTTAGGCTCTTTCCATAATTTGGCTATTGTTGAAAGTGCTGCTATAAACATTGGGAGTACATGTGCCCCTGTGCCTCAGCACTCCTGTATCCCTGGGGTAAATGGAGGACTGAGTTAATGTATAAAACCCACACAATGGAATCAAAAGGCACAATGTGGCATTCCATAAGAGGTCTTGAGATGGTGGGTTACAGGGTCATTCTTTTCCTTCATGCTGTGGTAAGGGGAGTCTTACACATGCACACAGGCACGCACATACACGCGCACACACAAGCATACACACAGGCAAGAAAGCAGACTGGAATTCCCGTTGTTGATTTTGTGTGAACTGTATCCATTCAGATATGTTCCCTTAAACTAAAATACCATGTCTGCTTTACATGTTCAGTGGAAACCTACACAGGGTTAGATACACTAGCTGAAAAAAAGAGATTCATAGTTACATCTACATATGAACCTAAACATCCATTCATACTCAGGGCCTCTTTCAGAGGAGAAGTTCCACTGCTTAGATTGATGCCAGAAACCTTTATTATATACAAGACTTTCAATTTGTGGTTATTTTGTCACTCTGAACACACTGGCCAGATATCAAGAGATGAACATTATTAATCCCTCCTTGACACGTGAAGTGGGGGTAAGGAATTGTGGGTAAAGCTCACAGTGACTTGGGCATGATGCCAAATTTGAATTTTTTAGTTATTTTAACCCTACTGCCAAAGATTCATCTTGAAAGGTGAATTAGTAAAGAGGAATTTTCCATTTTGTCTAGGGATGTTGAACTCCACAGCAGTAGTATTTTGTTTTTCTGTTAAGAATGTGTTTATTCAAAAGTAAATTGCCACATTCTGGTTCAGGGGCTAAGGTAAATAGATCCCAGAAATACACCAACTATATTTTATTAGTGCATCGTAAATGTGGAATTTCAAATTAGTACAGAAAAGATGGATTATTTAATGAGTGGTATCCGGCCAACTGATTAGCCATTTGTGACAAGAAGAAACTGGGACTCCATCTCATACTTTACATTAAAATAAATGTTGGATGCTTCAAAAATACAAATGTAAAATAATGAAATCATAAAAATACTTGAAGAAAGCATAAATATATGGAGAAGGACTTTCTAAGCATGACACAAACCCAGAATTTAGAAAATACTGGTAAATATATCTACATTAAATTTAAAATAAAAAGTCGAAAGAAAGCCTTAGGAATTTATGCAAATGACATAATAAAGGGCTATATTCCTTTATATGACAAGAACTTTGACAAATCAACAAGAAAAGATAAGCAAGTGGAAATACAGACATAGTCATTGAGGAGGGCACCTGTTGGAATGAGCACTGGGTGTTGTATGGAAACCAATGTGACAATAAATTTCATATTAAAAAAAAAAGACCTCATGATATGCACAATGATTTGCCAGGAATAATATCATAGCTAAATAACTGACTATAAAAATAATTTTAAATAAACAACATAATTCCTTCAAAAAAAATGAAATACAGACATAGAACAATAATAGCCAGTTTCTAGAATTAACCAGAAATGACCAAGAGAGCTATGAAAAGATGCTCAGCCTCTATAATAATTAAAGAAATGCAAAAGAAAGCAATGACAATATTTTGTACCTATCAGATTGGCCAAAACAAAATAAAACTTGGTAATGTACTGCATTGTTGGAGATGTAAGAAAACAGGCATTTTCATTGTAGAGTAGTCATGAATATAAACATTTGTAGAGACTTGCTTAGCAAGAAGCTTTAGCCCAGAAAATCCATTTCTAGGAATTTATCACAGAAATATTCAAGAATGATGAGTGTTTATTGTAAAACAGTCAAGTATTTCAGACACTCTTGTGCTGCACAAGTGCACGAAAACTCATAATATTCAATTGTTGACAATAATGAGTTGGTAACAAAAGGACTATCAATAGGGCGTTGGTTCAATAAATTAGAGTAAACTAAGAAAGGAATATCGTAAACCATTAAAATCAGTGAGGGGTCTCGTGTCCTACAAGGCAAACTGCGACATTCGGGTTGAAAAACAGCGTGTCTAAAACGGTCCCGTTATTTTTAAAATGTAAGATATTCACTCAAAATTTGGAGTAATATATATCAAACTATAATAGTGAGAATCACCTTCCCCACCATAAATAGAGCATAAATAAAAACTTTCTAACAAGCATTTATTATTGTTATGCTTTGAAAAAAAGTAGTTTAAAAAAAGAGCAAACAAGAGGTTAGAGTGGGAGAAGCTAAAGCATAAGAGACTCTTAAAAACTGAGAACAAACTGAGGGCTGACGGGGGGTGGGAGGGAGGGGAGGGTGGGTGATGGGCATCGAGGAGGGCACCTCTTGGGACGAGCACTGGGTGTTGTATGGAAACCAATTTGACAATACATTTCATATATTAAAAAATAAATAAATAAAACACTTATGACTATTTAAAAAAAATAAAACTAAATTAAAAAAGAGCAAACAAAAATTTATTGTTAAAAAATTTTAGTAGAATTGTATTTTGTTTCTAAAAGATTCTTTTTCCTCTTCAGGCCCAACTAATCACTGGATATCTTATAGCATCGAAGTGCCTCCCAATAGCATTTGTGCTCAGTCAGCCTTTGTCTATACACCCGGCCTCTGTGTGGCTGGTGGTGTAGATGGAACTGAAAGAACTGCCACCATTGGCTTAAAAGTTCATATAGAATTTTTTTATTAAAGACAGAAACCTGGAATCTATGAGGAGCACATACCGTCAGATTTCCCCACTGTGCTGGACACAGCAGTGATTTGTTTCTGAGTCATATTATATATTATAAAAGCATGAACTAATACACTCTCCTTGAGGAAAATGGGGCAAATATAAAAGAGGTGTTAAAACAACTAACAGACCCTCCCCTGAAAACAACTACTGTTAGCAGGTACTTTTAAAAATGCTTTTTTCCCTTTTCGTTTTTTAAAAATATGTGGCCATAGTATATAAACAATTGTATATCTTGCCTTTTTTATTTAGCACATTTTATCACATTATTTTTAAAAATCTTTTTTTTTTTTTTTTTTTTTTTGAGAGAGAGAGAGAGAGAGAGAGAGAGAGCAAGCATGCATGTGTGAGTGGGGCAGGGGCAGAGATAGAGAATCTTAAGCAGTCCCACAGAGCCCAACATGGGGCTCAATCATACAACTGTGAGATTATGACCTGAGCTGAAATCAAGAGTCAGATGCTTAACCGACTGAGCCACCCAGGCACCCCTAAAAAAATTCCTTTTTATTTTTATTTTTATTTTTATTTTTATTTTTTTTATTTTTTAATATATGAAATTTACTGTCAAATTGGTTTCCATACAACACCCAGTGCTCATCCCAAAAGGTGCCCTCTTCAATACCCATCACCCACCCTGCCCTCCCTCCCACCCCCCATCAACCCTCAGTTTGTTCTCAGTTTTTAACAGTCTCTAATGCTTTGGCTCTCTCCCACTCTAACCTCTTTTTTTTTTTTCCTTCCCCTCCCCCATGGGTTTCTGTTACGTTTCTCAGGATCCACATAAGAGTGAAACCATATGGTATCTGTCTTTCTCTGTATGGCTTATTTCACTTAGCATCACACTCTCCAGTTCCATCCATGTTGCTACAAAAGGCCATATTTCATTTTTTCTCATTGCCACGTAGTATTCCATTGTGTATATAAACCACAATTTCTTTATCCATTCATCAGTTGATGGACATTTAGGCTCTTTCCATAATTTGGCTATTGTTGAGAGTGCCGCTATAAACATTGGGGTACAGGTGCCCCTATGCATCAGTACTCCTGTATCCCTTGGATAAATTCCTAGCAGTGCTATTGCTGGGTCATAGGGTAGGTCTATTTTTAATTTTCTGAGGAACCTCCACACTGCTTTCCAGAGCGGCTGCACCAATTTGCATTCCCACCAACAGTGCAAGAGGGTTCCCGTTTCTCCACATCCTCTCCAGCATCTATAGTCTCCTGATTTCTTCATTTTGGCCACTCTGACTGGCGTGAGGTGGTATCTGAGTGTGGTTTTGATTTGTATTTCCCTGATAAGGAGCGACGTTGAACATCTTTTCATGTGCCTGTTGGCCATCCGGATGTCTTCTTTAGAGAAGTGTCTATTCATGTTTTCTGCCCATTTCTTCACTGGGTTATTTGTTTTTCGGGTGTGGAGTTTGATGAGCTCTTTATAGATTTTGGATACTAGCCCTTTGTCCGATGTGTCATTTGCAAATATCTTTTCCCATTCCGTTGGTTGCCTTTTAGTTTTGTTGGTTGTTTCCTTTGCTGTGCAGAAGCTTTTTATCTTCATAAGGTCCCAGTAATTCACTTTTGCTTTTAATTCCCTTGCCTTTGGGGATGTGCCGAGTAAGAGATTGCTACGGCTGAGGTCAGAGAGGTCTTTTCCTGCTTTCTCCTCTAAGGTTTTGATGGTTTCCTGTCTCACATTCAGGTCCTTTATCCATTTTGAGTTTATTTTTGTGAATGGTGTGAGAAAGTGGTCTAGTTTCAACCTTCTGCATGTTGCTGTCCAGTTCTCCCAGCACCATTTGTTAAAGAGACTGTCTTTTTTCCATTGGATGTTCTTTCCTGCTTTGTCAAAGATGAGTTGGCCATACGTTTGTGGGTCTAGTTCTGGGGTTTCTATTCTATTCCATTGGTCTATGTGTCTGTTTTTATGCCAATACCATGCTGTCTTGATGATGACAGCTTTGTAGTAGAGGCTAAAGTCTGGGATTGTGATGCCTCCTGCTTTGGTCTTCTTCTTCAAAATTACTTTGGCTATTCGGGGCCTTTTGTGGTTCCATATGAATTTTAGGATTGCTTGTTCTAGTTTCGAGAAGAATGCTGGTGCAATTTTGATTGGGATTGCATTGAATGTGTAGATAGCTTTGGGTAGTATTGACATTTTGACAATATTTATTCTTCCAATCCATGAGCAGGGAATGTCTTTCCATTTCTTTATATCTTCTTCAATTACCTGCATAAGCTTTCTATAGTTTTCAGCATACAGATCTTTTACATCTTTGGTTAGATTTATTCCTAGGTATTTTATGCTTCTTGATGCAATTGTGAATGGGATCAGTTTCTTCATTTGTCTTTCTGTTGCTTCATTGTTAGTGTATAAGAATGCAACTGATTTCTGCACATTGATTTTGTATCCTGCAACTTTGCTGAATTCATGTATCAGTTCTAGCAGACTTTTGGTGGAGTCTATCGGATTTTCCATGTATAATATCATGTCATCTGCAAAAAGCGAAAGCTTGACTTCATCTTTGCCAATTTTGATGCCTTTGATTTCCTTTTGTTGTCTGATTGCTGAGGCTAGAACTTCCAGCACTATGTTAAACAGCAGCGGTGACAGTGGGCATCCCTGTCGTGTTCCTGATCTCAGGGAAAAAGCTCTCAGTTTTTCCCCGTTGAGGATGATGTTAGCTGTGGGCTTTTCATAAATGGCCTTTATGATCTTTAAGTATGTTCCTTCTATCCCGACTTTCTCAAGGGTTTTTATTAAGAAAGGGTGCTGGATTTTGTCAAAGGCCTTTTCTGCATCGATTGACAGGATCATATGGTTCTTCTCTTTTTTTTTGTTAATGTGATGTATCACGTTGATCGATTTGCGAATGTTGAACCAGCCCTGCATCCCAGGAATGAATCCCACTTGATCATGGTGAATAATTCTTTTTATATGCTGTTGAATTCGATTAGCTAGTATCTTGTTAAGAATTTTTGCATCCATATTCATCAGGGATATTGGCCTGTAGTTCTCTTTTTTTACTGGGTCTCTGTCTGGTTTAGGAATCAAAGTAATACTGGCTTCATAGAATGAGTCTGGAAGTTTTCCTTCCCTTTCTATTTCTTGGAATAGCTTGAGAAGGATAGGTATTATCTCTGCTTTAAATGTCTGGTAGAACTCCCCTGGGAAGCCATCTGGTCCTGGACTCTTATTTGTTGGGAGATTTTTGATAACCGATTCAATTTCTTCGCTGGTTATGGGTCTGTTCAAGCTTTCTATTTCCTCCTGATTGAGTTTTGGAAGAGTGTGGGTGTTTAGAAATTTGTCCATTTCTTCCAGGTTGTCCAATTTGCTGGCATATAATTTTTCATAGTATTCCCTGATAATTGTTTGTATCTCTGAGGGATTGGTTGTAATCATTCCATTTTCATTCATGATTTTATCTATTTGGGTCATCTCCCTTTTCTTTTTGAGAAGCCTGGCTAGAGGTTTGTCAATTTTGTTTATTTTTTCAAAAAACCAACTCTTGGTTTCGTTGATCTGCTCTACAGTTTTTTTAGATTCTATATTGTTTATTTCTGCTCTGATCTTTATGATTTCTCTTCTTCTGCTGGGTTTAGGCTGCCTTTGCTGTTCTGCTTCTATTTCCTTTAGGTGTGCTGTTAGATTTTGTATTTGGGATTTTTCTTGTTTCTTGAGATAGGCCTGGATTGCAATGTATTTTCCTCTCAGGACTGCCTTCGCTGCATCCCAGAGCGTTTGGATTGTTGTATTTTCATTTTCGTTTGTTTCCATATATGTTTTAATTTCTTCTCTAATTGCCTGGTTGACCCACTCATTCGTTAGTAGGGTGTTCTTTAACCTCCATGCTTTTGGAGGTTTTCCAGACTTTTTCCTGTGGTTGATTTCAAGCTTCATAGCATTGTGGTCTGAAAGTATGCATGGTATAATTTCAATTCTTGTAAACTTATGAAGGGCTGTTTTGTGACCCAGTATATGATCTATCTTGGAGAATGTTCCATGTGCACTCGAGAAGAAAGTATATTCTGTTGCTTTGGGATGCAGAGTTCTAAATATATCTGTCAAGTCCATCTGATCCAATGTATCATTCAGGGCCCTTGTTTCTTTATTGACTGTGTGTCTAGATGATCTATCCATTTCTGTAAGTGGGGTGTTAAAGTCCCCTGCAATGACCACATTCTTATCAATGAGGTTGCTTATGTTTATGAGTAATTGTTTTATATATCTGGGGGCTCGGGTATTTGGCGCATAGACATTTATAATAGTTAGCTCTTCCTGGTGGATAGACCCTGTGATTATTATATAATGCCCTTCTTCATCTCTTGTTACAGCCTTTAATTTAAAGTCTAGTTTGTCTGATATAAGTATGGCTACTCCAGCTTTCTTTTGGCTTCCAGTAGCATGATAAATAGTTCTCCATCCCCTCACTCTCAATCTAAAGGTGTCCTCAGATCTGAAATGTGTCTCTTGTAGACAGCAAATAGATGCGTCTTGTTTTTTTATCCATTCTGATACCCTATGTCTTTTAGTTGGCGCATTTAATCCATTTACATTCAGTGTTATTATAGAAAGATACGGGTTTAGAGTCATTGTGATGTCTGTATGTTTTATGCTTGTAGTGATGTCTCTGGTACTTTGTCTCACAGGATCCCCCTTAGGATCTCTTGTAGGGCTGGTTTCGTGGTGACAAATTCCTTCAGTTTTTGTTTGTTTGGGAAGACCTTTATCTCTCCTTCTATTCTAAATGACAGACTTGCTGGATAAAGGATTCTCGGCTGCATATTTTTTCTGTTTAGCACACTGTAGATATCGTGCCAAGCCTTTCTGGCCTGCCAAGTTTCAAAGGAGAGATCAGTCACGAGTCTTATAGGTCTCCCTTTATATGTGAGGGCACGTTTATCCCTTGCTGCTTTCAGAATTTTCTCTTTATCCTTGTATTTTGCCATTTTCACTATGATATGTCGTGCAGAAGATCGATTCAAGTTACGTCTGAAGGGAGTTCTCTGTGCCTCTTGGATTTCAATGCCTTTTTCCTTCCCCAGTTCAGGGAAGTTCTCAGCTATAATTTGTTCAAGTACCCCTTCAGCACCCTTCCCTCTCTCTTCCTCCTCTGGGATACCAATTATGCGTATATTATTTTTTTTTAGTGTATCACTTAGTTCTCTAATTTTCCCCTCATACTCCTGGATTTTTTTATCTCTCTTTCTTTCAGCTTCCTCTTTCTCCATAACTTTATCTTCTAGTTCACCTATTCTCTCCTCTGCCTCTTCAAGCCGAGCCATCGTGGATTCCATTTTGTTTTGCAATTCGTTTAAAGCGTTTTTCAACTCCTCGTGACTGTTCCTTAGTCCCTCGATCTTTGTGGCAAGAGATTCTCTGCTGTCCTGTATACTGTTTTCAAGCCCAGCGATTAATTTTATGACTATTATTCTAAATTCACTTTCTGTTATATTATTTAAATCCTTTTTGATCAGTTCATTAGCTGTTGTTATTTCCTGGAGATTCTTCTGAGGGGAATTCTTCCGTTTGGTCATTTTGGAGAGTCCCTGGCGTGGTGAGGACCTGCAGTGCACTTCCCCTGTGCTGTGGTGTATAACTGGAGTTAGTGGGTGGGGCCGCAGTCCGACCCGATGTCTGCCCCCAGCCCACTGCTGGGGCCACAGTCAGACTGGTGTGTGCCTTCTCTTCCCCTCTCCTAGGGGCGGGATTCACTGTGGGGTGGCGTGTCCCGTCTGGGCTACTTGCACACTGCCAGGCTTGTGTTGCTGGGGATCTGGCGTATTAGCTGGGGTGGGTAGGCAAGGTGCACGGGGGCTGGAGGGGCAGGCTTAGCTCGCTTCTCCTTAGGTGATCCACTTCAGGAGGAGCCCTGTGGCAGCGGGAGGGAGTCAGATCCGCTGCCGGCGGTTTGGCTCCGCAGAAGCACAGAGTTGGGTGTTTGCGCGGAGCGAGCAAGTTCCCTGGCAGGAACTGGTTCCCTTTGGGATTTTGGCTGGGGGATGGGCGGGGGAGATGGCGCTGGCGTGCGCCTTTGTTCCCCGCCAAGCTGAGCTCTGCCGTCCGGGGGCTCAGCAGCTCTCCCTCCCTTTGTCCTCCAGCCTTCCCGCTTTCCGAGCAGAGCTGTTCACTTATGACCTCCCAGACGCTAAGTCGCGCTTGCTGTCGGAACACAGTCCGTCCGGCCCCTCCGCTTTTGCCAGCCAGACTCGGGGGCTCTGCTTGGCCGGCGAGCCGCCCCTCCGCCCCGGCTCCCTCCCGCCAGTCCGTGGAGCGCGCACCGCCTCGCCGCCCTTCCTACCCTCTTCCGTGGGCCTCTCGTCTGCGCTTGACTCCGGAGACTCCCTTCTGCTAATCCTCTGGCGGTTTTCTGGGTTCTTTAGGCAGGTGTAGGTGGAATCTAAGTGATCGGCAGGACGCGCTGTGAGCCCCGCGTCCTCCTACGCCGCCATCTTCCGGACCCCTCCAAAAAATTCCTTTTTAAACTACTAGAACTGATAAGTGAATTCAGTAAGTTCACAGGATACAAAGTCAATATACAGAAATCTGTTGCCTTTCTATACTCTAATAATGAAGTAGCAGAAAGAGAAATTAAAACAATCCCATTTGCAATTGCACCAAAAATAATAAAATACCTAGGAATGAACTTAACCAAGGAAGTGAGAGACCTCTACTCTGAAAACTATAAAGCACTGATGAAAGGAATTGACAATGACACAAACAGATGAAAAGATATTCCATGCTTATGAATTGGGAGAACAAATATCGTTAAAATGTCCATACTACCCAAAGCAATCTACAGATTTAATGCAATTCCTATCAAAACCAACAGAATTTTTCACAGAACTAGAACAAATAATCTTGATGTTTGTATGGAACCACAAAAGAACCTGAATAGGCAAAGCAGTCTTGAAAAAGAAGAACAAAACTAGAGGTATCACAACCCTAGATTTCAAGATACACTACAAAGTAAGAGTAATCAAAACACTGTGGTACTGGCACAAAAACAGACACATAGATCAATGGAACAGAATAGAGAGCCCAGAGATAAATCCACGATTATATGGTCAATTAATCTTCAACAAAGGAGGCAAGAATATGCAGTGGGAAAATGACAGTGTCTTCAACAAATGGTGTTGGGAAAATTGGACTGCTTTCTTATGCCACACACGAAAATAAACTCAAGATGGGTGAAGGACCTAAATGTGAGACCTGAAACTATAAACTGCTAGAAGAGAGCCCAGGCAGTAATTTCTCTGACATTGGCCATAGCATCATTTTTCTAGATATGTCTCCTGTGACTAGGGAAACAAAAGCAAAAATAAACTGTTGGGACTATTCAAAATAAAAAGCTCCTGCACAGCAAAGGAAACAATCAACAAAACTAAGATAGCCTACTGAATGGGAGAAGATATTTGCAAATGACATATCTGATAAAGGGTTAGGATCCAAAATATATAAAGAGTTATACAACTCAACACCCAAAAACCAAGTAATCCAGTTAAAAAAATGGGCAGAAGACATGAACAGACATTTCTCCACAGAAGACAAACACATGGCCAACAGACACCTAAAAAGATGCTCAACATCACTAATCATCAGGAAAATATAAATCAAAACCATAATGAGATATCACTTCACACCAGTCAGAATGGCTAAAATCAGAAACACAAGAAACAAAAAGTGTTGACAGAGATGTGGAGAAATAGGAACCCTCTTGCAGTACTGATGGGAATACAAACTGGTGCAGCCACTGTGGAAAACAGTATGGAGGTTCCTTAAAAAATTAAAAATAGAAATACCATATGACCTAGTGATCCCACTACTGGGTATTTACCCAAAGAATACAAAAACACTAATTTGGAAAGATATATGCACCCCTTTGTTTATTATAGCATTGTTTACAATAGCCAGATTATAGAAGTGGCCCAAGTGTCCATTGAGAGATGAATGGATAAAGAAGTGGTATGTATATGCAATGAAATATTATTCAGCCATAAAAGAGAATGAAATTTTGCCATTTGCAACAACATAGATGGATCTAGAGAGTATAATGCTAAGTGAAATAAATCAGAGAAAGACATATCTCTCTTCTGTGTTATTTGAGACAAAACAAACGAATAAAGAAAAAAGAGATAAAACACACTTTTAAATATAGTGGACAGTATAGGTTACCAGAGGAGGTGGGTGGGGGATGGGTGAAACAGGTGGAGGGGATTAAGAGTACACTTAATTGTGATGAGCACTGAGTAATGAATAAAATTATTGAATCACTGTATTGTACACCTGAAATTAATATAACATGCTATTTTAACTATATTGGAATAAAAAGCAAAATAAAAATATCTGGCTTAAAAATTTATTTGTAAATACCATTTTAATGTCTATACAATATTTCATAATTTATCCAGTAACCCCCAGAATAGCTTGACATGTCAGTTGTTTCCAAATTTTCATTAATATAAATGATGCTCAGTGAACTTCTTTATGCATAAAGCCTTTTTTTGTTTTTCAGGATTTTCCCTTTAGCATGATACCTGAAAGTGGGCATACTGTATTCAAGGATGTTAAGACTCTTGATACAAACAGCTAAATCACTTATTCTTATTTATAGGCCCACCAGTCATGAGAAAGAGTGCCTGTTTTAGTATATTCTTGCAAGCATTTGGTATTATTATGAAAGACAAAACCAAAAACATTTGCTAATTTGATAAGCGTAAATTGAAGTCTTTTTAAAAAAAATTTTTTTTAAATGTTTATTTTTGAGAGACAGAAGGAGAGAGAGACAACGCGAGCAGGGGAGGGACAGAGAAAGAGGGAAACACAGAATCAGAAGCAGGATCCAGGCCCAAAGCTGTTAGCACAGAGCCTGACGCAAGGCTCGAACTCACAAGCCTTCAAGCTGTGAGATCATGACTTGAGCCGAAGTCAGCCGCTCAACTGACTGAGCCACCCAGGCGCCCCTGAAGTCTTATTTTAATTGGTATTTCTTTGCTATTAAGACTGACTATTTTTCTGCCATGTCTGTTAACCACCTTTTTCCCCTCCTTTTGTGAGTGTGTGTATGCTCGCAGGTGTCTGTACTGTGTTTATATCCTTGACCAACTTGTCACCTGGGTCTTAGTATTTTTCTTATCATGTTGCAAGAATTCTTTATATATCAAGGGTATTTATAACTTTTTTATTTGAAATAAACTTACAGAAAATTTGCAAGTACGGTGTAAAGAACTGCAACATTCATTTTTTAAAAAATCTGTGACATTCCTGCAAATGTTGCCTTCAATTCATAGTTTATGTTAGGATGTAGTTTTTTTTTTTTAATTCCAGTATAGTTAACATACAGTGTTCTATTAGTTTAAGGTGTTAGAATTTAGTTTTAATTTTAGACTTAAATTTTGAGTCTACTGGGCATTTTTATCTGAATTATTTAATCCTTTCAAAGCTGGCTTTTCCCACTCAAGATATTTGAGATTTACTTCTACTTTTGTCAAGATCTGTTGAAATGGTTTTACTTATTTAGCTTTTATCCTTTTAGCCTACTCCAAAAGTGTGATGAGTATCTGAATTGATTTTTCCGAAAATATTTAATGAGTATTTCGCAAAGAGTTTTTAAAAATTTTTTTTAATGTTTATTCATTTTTGAGAGAGAGACAGAGACAGAGAGAGCGAGAGAGCACAGTGTGAGTGGGGGAGGGGCAGGGAGAGAGGCAGACAGAATCAGAAGCAGGCTCCAGGCTCTGAGCTGTCAGCACAGAGCGTGACTTGGGGCTCGAACTCACTGACAGTGTGATCATGACCTGAGCCAAAGTCGGATCTTAACCTACTCAGCCACCTAGGTGCCCCCCCCCCCCCCCCCAAGCAGTTTATTGAATAATACTTTCCTGTTGTGGGTTTGCAGTGCCCCATTGATCACATATTCATTCTTGAATGTAGTAAAGCCTGTTTTGTACATGTGTCTGTCTACCCTTATGCTTGTACTCTATATATGTCTTAAATTATTATAATTGTATGTAAGTCTGTTATAGTCACTTCGTTATTTTTCCAAACTTTGTAATCATTTTCTAAAGAAAACTGTGACTTTAATTGGCATTGAGTAACACATATAAAATATGATTCACAAATTTACAAAATTTGTTCTTTCCATCGAAGAACATGAAGTCTCTCTTCTGATATCTCTCAGCATTTTTGTGGTTTTCTTCATATAGGTCCTCTGCTTTTTTTTGGAGATTAGAATACATTGTGAATAGAGTCTTTCCCCATTGAATTATATTATGTTTTGTAACTGATTACTGCTGCTGTATTAAGAACAAGCAAATTTATGCTGTCTTCTAGTAACAAAGAAGCAATTGCATATTTATGTCTAGCATCTTATTGAGCTTGAATCAATTCTAGAAATTTCATTTTATGTTCATGGCTTTTCTAGTATATAATATCATCCATAAGTAATGATAATTATGTTTCCTCTTTTCCAAAATGTAGATCTCATTTCTGTGCCATTTATTATTTGCATTGACCAGAGTTCTAACCCAATGTTAAATAATGTGAAAATTATATACCTGATTTTATTTCCAATTTTAATGAATATGTTTCTGTGAGGAATTATGTGGCTATTGGTTTCAAGGTATTAGCCTTTAGTCCTGGGTTATTAAGAGCTTTTTAAAGCAATCAGGGACTTCGTTTGTTGTTGTTGTTTTTGGTAATAACAAATAATCACAATCATTATTTAGTTTTATATAAACCAACATGACATACAAGTTCACTGAATTACTTTTCACTAGAAGTCATACTGTATACATATAGATTATATCTTGTTTTTCTCTAAAGCAAATGAATTCATGGCCATGAAAATATGAATTAGGAAAAGTGGCCCAGTAATCCTCAAATATTAAAGTAATGCCTGCCTGAAAAATAGAACTATAAGGAGCACATATGGAGTATACAGAATCTGAAAGATTGAGGGGGCAAATACCCTCTAAATTTATCAGGTTTTAATAAGGTTCAGTTGCTTTTTATTTTTAAAAATTTTGTACTTAAATATAGTTGACATACGATGCCATATTAGTGTCAGATGTACAACATAGTGATTAAGTAGTTCCATATATTAAGTAACGTTCACCTCAATTAAACGTAATTATCACCTGTCACCATACAATGCCATTACGATGTTGACTGTATTCCCCACCTGCACTTTTCATCTCTGTGACTTATTTTATAAGTGGAAGTTTGTACTTTTTAATCTTTTTCACCTATTTTGCCCATCCTCTTAACCCCTTCCCCTCTGGCAACCAGTTGGTCCTCTGTATTTATGAGTCTGTTTCTGTTTGTTGTTGGATAGTCTTCACTTTATTTTATGCCTTTTCAGAATCAACTGAAATAATCTAGGCATTTTTTTCTTCCTTAGTTGGGCTACTGATGTGATATGTTAATATAATGTAAAATATTAAACCATCTATAAGTCCCTAAGATACATTAGACTTCCTTTCTATATTATGTATTATCAATTATTTATCTGTTTGGTTTTCTGTAGAAATAACTGTTCCCTCCCCCCCCCCCCCCCCCCCCCAGTTTATCTCAGTGAATTGAAGGCTGCTTATCAGGATACAAAGACTATGATAGGATAGGAAAAATGCAAAACAGGAAATGATACATTGTATAGGACAGCAAGAGGTTACATGGCTAGTAAGTGATAAAATCAAGTTCAGACTTCAGAGTATGTGCTCTTTCTCTACTCACTTCCTCTAGGAGTACCTGGCTTTCTGATTCTCTTCTAGCTTGATCCTAGGGTAAGAATGCATGGATCTTTGTATCCTTCAGAAATTCCCCATCACCACTGTATTTCTCACCTGAGATTTTACAGTGAATTTGCATTGTGTAATGAGTACCCATGTTCTGGTTATTTTGTGTGGCCAGCCAAATAAACACATCTGCCTTACCAACTAGTTTAACTGGGGTCAGACCTATATTCTCTCATGGAAATGAGGGACCTACAGAAGATCTGGTGCCCTGAATAAAATGGCCCCTCTGACAGAAATGAGCAAGGGAGAGTTCTTGGAGGAAGGTTCAATTTTTTTCTTTACAAAGAGCTTTGGATCCCCTTTAACAGAGATTAAAGGGTGAGCTTTGGTGCCAAGCGTTGTTGCTTATTATATCATGGCTATAGTATTTTTAGTTTGAATATTTTTAAGGCAGTAAAACCAGATGCTTGCTTCAGTCATGAAACAAACAAATCATTGCTCCTTTAAAAATTACGAAGAGAACACCTAGCTTTAAGCTATGTTATTCTGGATGCACTATTCAAGATGAAGCATATGTATAACGTACCTCTCGGTAACCGAATGAGTTCGCTTGTAAGGGTTTATTATTTTAAATGTGTTTAAGCTTTGGGAAAGAATTCTATAATTATTAACTTCATTCCAGAATAATTCATCTCCAATACTTCTGTAGTGGCAGCAATTAGGGAGCAGGGTCAGTTGTTTTTAAAGTTATTGTTAGTTTGAGATAAAATCATAGTTGTACTGTCTGCACATCAAAGAATGCTTGTCTTTCTTTTATCTCCTACATTCAGCTCATCCCAAAATGGGAGACTCATTCAAAACCAGTTAAAAAGCAACCATGTTTTATCCTGTTGGAAGAATTTAACCATCTGTGAAGGGGCCATTTTTCTGAGTGAGACTCTTACAGTAATCTGCATGGGGTAGATTCTTCAATGGGGTGAGGCTGTGTGAGTGCAGCTTAGCTTAGAACCAATTCCCATCTGTGGAATTATAAGCCAACACATGGAATAAACAACTAATAGTCTAATATTGGCCCTAGAGATTGCTCCTCAAGGAATAAAAGCATAAACAAAAGCTTGAGGTGAAACAGTTGTACCCAAAAGCCATCTGTGTTTACGGGGACCATCATGTACCACCTGTGAAAGCCATCTTTATCATTTTGAAGGGTGGCCAGTGGAAGAAAAAGTAAAACATTGATCTCTTCAAATATTTACTGAACTTAGAATCTGTGCCAAATGAAATGTAAGAAGTTCATTCCCTGGAAAAAAATTTAAGTATCAACCTTGATGAAAGAAGAGTATTAACTTTTTGGTCATTTTGTCGTGTTACCAAATGTGTTGGCAAATGGAATTTTTAGAATGTTAAAAACATTCTAATCAGTTTTTCAAATTAAATGTTCATTTTGCTGATTTTGTAAACTTTTATTAAGGTTTTAAAAAATATTTTAAAACTTCTCTGATTGGTTTCCAAGTTTTCAAAATCCTACCTTTGAGATTCAACATTTTCTACTCTTTATGCTGATTATATGGACAAATTAGTGTGATGTAATGTTAAATTTTTTAAAAAGTAGGATCCAACATTTTATTATTATTATATATAAAATGTATATTCAAAATTATTAGGATTGTGGCAACTCAAGTAAATTTTTTTTCTGTTTTTCAAACTTAAATATTGCTTCTATAATTAGATAAATTTGACATTTACATATTTTGCCATTGATTTAATTTAAAAAACAGAATTCTAGATTCAGTAACAGTATTCTCATAATCTTCCAGTGTACTGCTGTGTTCAACATGGTTCAAATTAAAGCATTATGATTGAAATGAACAGATCTAGAAGCCACATTTAAAATATTTTTGGTTTTATTAATGTTTCCAGTTAAAACCTCTGTTCAGTAAAGATGACATATTCTTAAATTTGACATGATGTTAACAATTCCACTTTACAACGTAATCACACCTACCCATGTCTGTCCAATGTTTACTAAAATAATAAGCCAAATTATGTTGGCTTCCATTGTTAGCCTTTGAATGGTTTGCTTCCCAATGAAGTAATCATACTCTTGAACAGAGGTTACAAATTGGCAGCTGTAGGCTGTGTATATGAGGCCAGGGGGGCAGTTCTATTAACTGTCCATGATGTTTTAAAAGACAGTGCAACCAAGTAAAAATACAAGGAGCTCGGCATGTAGTTTTACATCCAGCCACTTTTACGCATTTACTCTAACCACATACTGTCGTGGTCATTGGAGACTATGACATTGCTCAAGGTTAGGCCAGTAAACGAGCTGGAAAAGTGGTCTCAACACTTTTAGATTTTTTCCCTTCTGGTCCCTTCTTTCAGTTTTGATACATATTTACTTATACTCCTTAATCTACTTTGCTACAGACTCAAGCAACCCAATAAATCCCAAAGTGTATTTATTCCCATTTAGTTATAAATCCACTTTGTAATGTTTTTCCCTTGTTTGAGCCAAAGGTCCAACTTTCTCCCAGATGCCTAATTTGTATACATGATGGCCATCTGAATCTATTATTTGGACAAATAACCCAACGTGCTTTTTCAGGTGGCATATCGGATCAGTATGGTAAGAGTTATTTAACTACACATTCTTTAAACCCATTAACATCATAAGAAAGATAAAATAGAAAATGAAAGTCTCTCACAATTCCACATACTCGCTAACACTTTTTTTTTTTTTTTTTAGTTTATTTATTTTTGACAGAGACGGAGTGTGAGCATGAGTGGGGATGGGGCAGAGAGAGAGGGAGACACAGAATCTGAAGCAGGCTCCAGGCTCTGAGCTGTCAGCACAGAGCCCGATGCGGGGCTCGAACTCACAGACTGCGAGATCATGACCTGAGCCGAAGTCGGACGCTCAACCGACTGAGCCACCCAGGTGCCCCTCGCCAACACTTATTTTTATATTATTATTTTGATAGCCACCCATATGAATGTGGAGTTGTATCTCAGTGTGGCTCTGATACGCATTTCCTAATTTCCTAACATTTATTGGACATTTGTGTATCTTCTATGTAGAAAGATAGAAGGTAACTCCTTTGCCCACAAGTTAATGGGTCATTTGCTTTTCATGGTTGACTTCAAAGGGTTTTTAATATATTCTGGAGACTAATCTCTTAGAAGATATATGAGTTTTAAATATTTCCTCCTACTCTGTGGGTTTTCTTTTCACGTTCTTGACAGTGTCCTTTTAAGTACAAAAGTTTTTAATTTAGAAGAAGTCCGATTTATCTGTTTTTTCTTTTGTTACTTGTGCTTTTGATGTCGTAACAACAAAAACATTGCCCAATAAAGGCCACAAAGATTTACACCTATGTTTTCTTCTGAGAGTTTTATAGTTTTAGCTCTACATGTATGTCTTTTAATCTTTTTTGAGTTAATTTTTATACATGGTGTGAGGTACAAATCCAAATTAATTGTTTTGGATGCATGTTGATATGTAGTTTGAAAAATCTTTTGTTAAAAAGAGTATTTTTAGGGTGTCTGGGTGGCGTCTGACTCTTCATCTTGGCCCAGGTAATGATCTCACAGTTCATGAGTTGAAGCCCTGCATTGGGCTCTGTGCTGATTGTGTGAAGCTGCTTGGGATTCTGTCTCTCCTTCTCTCTGCCCCTCCCCTGCTTGTGCTCTCTAGGAAGGAAGGAAGGAAGGAAGGAAGGAAGGAAGAAAGAAGGAAGGAAGAGAGGAAGGGAGGAAGGGAGGAAGGAAAGGAAGGAAGAGGGGAGGGAGGGGGGACAGGGAGGGAGAGAAGAAAGGAAGGAAGGAAGGATGGAAGGAAGGAAGGAAGGAAGAGGGGAGGGAGGGGGGACAGGGAGGGAGAGAAGGAAGGAAGGAAGAGAGGAAGGGAGGAAGGAAAGGAAGGAAGAGGGGAGGGAGGGGGGGCAGGGAGGGAGGGAAGGAAGGAAGGAAGGAAGGAAGAGAGGAAGGGAGGAAAGGAGGAAGGAAAGGAAGGAAGAGGGGAGGGGGGACAGGGAGGGAGAGAAGGAAGGAAGGAAGGAAGGAAGGAAGGGAGGAAGGGAAGAAGGGAGGAAGGTAGGGAGGGAGGGAGGAAGGAAAGAAGGAAAGAAAAAAGAGTATTTTTCCCCATTGAGTGTTCTTGGCACCCTTGTCAGAAAACAACTGACCATATGTGCATGGTTGGGGGGTGTGTGTGTGTGTGTGTGTGTGTGTGTGTGTGTGTGTGTGTGTGTGTGTGTGACTCTCAACACAATTCAATTGACTTACATGACAATCTTCATGCCAGTACCACACTGTTTTGATTACTATAGAGCTTTGTAGTTATTTTTGAAATTGAAACTGTAAGTCCTCCTGCTTTGAACTTCTTTTTTAAGGATTGTATTGGCTATTTTTGGTCCCTTACAATTCCATATAAATTTTCTTTATCAGCTTAATTTCTTAAAAGTCAGGTAGGATTCTGATAGGGATTATGTTGAATCTCTAGATGAGTATGGAGAGTATTGCCATCTTAACAAAGTTAAGTTTTCCAATCCATGAACAACATATGATGCTTTTCCATTTATTTATATTTCTTTCATTTCTTTCAGCATTGTTTTATAGTTTTCAGAGTATGTATTTTGCACTTATTTTATTAAGTGTATTCCTGAGTATTTATTCTTAGGAACACATATAAACTATGGACTAGGTCTTTCTCTCTTTTTTTTAATAATTTTTAAAAATTATTTATTTTGAGACAGAGATGGGGAGAGAGACTGCTGGGGAGGGACAGAGAGAGAGGAAGAGAGAATCTCAAGCAGACTCTGCATTGTTAGCATGGAGCCCAATGCGGGGCTCAAACCCATGAACCATGAGATTATGACCTGAGATGAAATCAAGACTCAGGATGGGACACTCAACCTCCTGAGCCACCCAGGTGCCTCTGTTTATTTTAATAGACTTCACTGTGGGGCTAGTTTTAGGTTCACAGCAAAACCGATTGGAAGACAAACCGATTTCTCATCTACTCCCTGCTTCCACACTTACATAGCCTTCTCCATTATCAACATCCCCCAACACAGTGGTACATTTGTTACAGTTGATGAACCTACCTTAACACGTCATTATCATCCAAAGTCCATGGTTTTTACTGGCTTCTTTTGCTTAGTAATGTGCATTTAAATTTCTTCCATGCCTTTCCATTGCTTGATAGCTCATTCCTTTTTGGTGTTAATATTTCATTATCTGGACAGACCACAGTTTATTTAGCCAGTCTCTTACTGAAAGACATTTTGACAGCTTCTAAGTTTTGGCACTTATGCATAGGGCTGCTATAAAAATCTGTGTGCAGATTTTTGTGTGTTATCGTAAGATTTTTATTCCTTTGGGCAAATACCAAGGAGCTTAATTGCTGGATTGTATGGTAAGATTATGTTTAGTTTTATAAGAAATTGCCAAACTGTCTTTTCAAGGGGCTGTACCATTTTGCATTCCTGTGAACAATGCTGCACATCATTGTCGGCATTTGGTGGTGTGTTTTGGATTTTAGCCTTTTAAATAGGTATGTAGTCGTATCTCAGTGTTTTAATTTGCATTTCCCTAATGACACGTGGAGCGGAGCTTTGCCATATGCTTATTTTTTATTTGCGTATCTTCTTTGGTGAGGTATCTGCTAAGGTCTTCAGCCAAGTTTTAATCAGGTTGTTCATTTTCTTATTTTAGAGTTTTAAGAGTTCTTTGTATATTTTGGATAACAGTTTTTTATTAGCTATATCTTTGGTAAATATCATCTCCCAGAATATGACTTGTCTCCTCATTCTCCCGAAATCATGTTTTTATAATCCATTCTTCCAATTTCTGCCTATTACTTTGAGTTTAATCCATTTACTTTTCATATAATTACTGACAAGGTAGGATTTATGTCTGTCACTTTGTTTTCTCCATGTCTCTTATTTTGCTCCTTAGTTATTCCACAGTTGCCTTCTTTGTTATATATTTTTCAGTGCACCATTTTAATTCCCTTGCTTCTATTATGCATATTTTTGACTTATTTTCTTAGTGACCACCCCAGGAATAAGACTAGCATCTTAATTTAGATCAGTCTAGGTTGTACTGACGCCAACTTAGTTTCAGTAGTATACAAAAACTGGTACGCTGTATAGCTCTGTTCTCCACCCTTTTTCTATTTCGTCATGGCCTATTTCTTAATACATTGTAGATCCAAGAAAATAAATTTATAATTATTGCAATACAGTTACCTTTTAAGTTAGAGGGGAAAAGAGTTACAAAGGGTATGTATGTAGTTACATACTATGTACATACATACTATGTAGTTACTTTCACTGGCACTTTTAATTTTTTCATGTGGAAAGTTGTAGTGTCTTTTCATTTCAGCCTGGAGGCCTCGCTTGCACATTTCTTCCTACGGCAGTTCTGCTAGTGATAAACTCTGTTTTTATCTGGGACTGTCTTAATTTCTTTTATTTTTGAAGGTTCATTTTACCAGATATAAGATTCTTGGTTGAGTTTTTCTCCTGAGCCTTTTGAAGATATCCGCTAGTGCCCTCTAGAAGCTTCCATGGTTTCTGATGAGAAATCACATGTTGATCTTACTGAGGACCCTCTATACATGATAAATCTCTCATGCTGCTTTCAAGATTTTCTGTTTGTCCACGGGCTTTTGACAGTTTGGTTATAATGTATCTTCAATGTGGGTCTTTTTGAATATGTTCCACCTACAGTTCATTGACATTTTTGGATTTGTAGATTTGTGCCCTTCAAATATTTTCTTCTCCTTTTTTCCCTTTGAGGACATCTACAATACATACATTGGTCACTTTGATGGTACCCCACAGGTCCCTTAGGCTCTATGTACTTTTATTCTTTTTCTTTTTGTTTCTCAGACTGAATATGTTGTCAGTTGACATGTTTTCACTCATCCTTTCATCTTATTCAAATCTGTTGGTGACCCCTATGGTTTTTTTGGTACAAAAACTACAATTAACTATTCAACTTTGCAGAATCTGTTTCATTTCACTTATGTATCTGTCTTCCCAGAGGTATGTCAGCTAGGGTCTATTTGGCTGAGTTTGAGCAATTTCATTCCCTTTAAAATACCCATCACTATTTGGTGAGGCATGGTTCTCATTTTGCTTTAGTTCTTTTAACATGGTTATTTTAGTTCTTTGAACATATTTAAAATAGCTTGTTTAAAGATTTAAGTCTAATGTCTTTTTTTCTCAAGGGCAATTTCTATTGATTGCTTTTTTCCCTTGGGTATCAGCCATAGTTTCTTTCTATGTATTATATTATTGTTACAAATCAGACACTTTATTGAATAATATAATGTGCCAGATCTGGGTATCAGATTCTCCTTCATCCTCATGGTTTATTGTCACTAATTGTTGTTTAGTGACTTTTCTGAACTACTTTTGTAAAGCCCATATTCTTTATAGTGTGTAGCCACTGAAGTCTCTACTCAGTCGCCCAGTGGTCAGCTGATGATTGGACAGAGTCCCTTGAATCAAATCTCTAGTTCTTGCTGAAGGGTCCTGAGTGCATGTTGCGACAGGCAGTTTATAACTGTCTTAGCCTTCACTTCCTGCTTGTGGAGTGAGAGGTGAAAGCTATGGCCTTCTCAGGTCTTTCCTGAGCACACACACATTCCTATAAATTTGCATGGCCTTCTAGATTTAAAATTTCTACTGATCATGTCCTTATTATTAGGACTTTTTTGTGTCCTGTCCAATAAAGTCAGTCTACCTCAAGGATGCAAAAATATTCTGTTTTCTAGTGGTTTTATGTGTTCTTAGTTTTATGTTCTGTTCTGTGATCATTTTTAATTAATTTTTGTATATTTTTTGAGCTAAGGGTTGAGGCTTATTTTTTCCATATGATTATTTTATTATTCCAGCACTATTTATTAGATTTCCCCATTGAAATGACCCTGATGGCCTCAGTCAAAAATTAGTGGACTCTACGTGTGTAGTCTGTTTCCAGGCTCTATTTTGTTCCAAAGATTTGTCTAGTCTTATGCCAAAACCATAGTCTTGATTACTATAGCTTGAGAGTAAGCCAGCTTTTCAAGATTGTTTTGGTTACTTTAAATCCTATTCATTTTCATATAAATTTTCAAGTGGTTTATCAATTTCACTGAAAAAACTAATTGAAAAGTTGATAGATTATGTTGAATTTACAGGTCAATTTGGTAGGAATATTTCATAGACTATGTATTCCACAAATAGGGTACTTTATTTAAAAATAACTTTGTCCTCTAAAAGGTATTTTTCTTTTATTGTGACTAGAACATGGAGAAAAGTACATAAAATATATAAGACATGTCCACATGGCCCAATTCAAGACACAGAATCCTGCCAGAAGTCCAGAAGTTCCCTATCTTGATCCCATCCTTGATCATGGTTCCGTTCTTTCCCAACCAGATGCAACTGGTTGAACTTTATAATAATCATGACCTTTATAATCATAATTTTCTTGCTTTCTTTGTAGACTTGACTATTTTTAAAATTTTACATGAATGAAAATCATATATGTGCATATGATTTCAGTACATATGTTTCTTTTACCTTCATTCCTCAAAGAACATTTTCTGTATGCAGAATTCTATAATGGCAGTTATGTAATTCCAGCACATTAAATTTATCATTCCCATACCTTCTGACTCTAACAAGAAGTTAGCTATTGACTTAATGTCTTTGTCTTCAATTAATTGTAAGATACTATCTTTCTATTGGTGTTCTGCAGTTTCAGTATGATGTAGGTTTCTTTATCCTGCTTTGAAAAAAATTTTTAGTATTTTTCCAACATTTTAATTTGTGTTCAGTAGGAGTGTTTGTCCTGCCATTACCATTTGGAAATGGTAATTAACTTCGATGTTTAAAATAAAATCAGAATCTTAAACTTCTCTATAATTTCCTGTTTTTTCTCTATAACTTCCTTTTAAAAATTAATTTATTATGACATTTTTTCATGTAATTTTATATTCTATTTTTGTGAGTGCATATACCACCACTGTAGGAAAATACCAATTTACTGAATCTCCTACTGTGTATTCAAGTTGTTTCTGATTTTTACTCTAACAAATGCCACACAAAATGCTTTAAACTTAAAAATTTCTTCACATGGAATAACTAATATTAAGACTCAGGAGATCAATGTTACAAATTAGGTATGTCGCAACTTAGTTACAAACAAGAAAAAACTGGTGATTTTTGCTCTAGGGGACCTTAGACTGTAAGAGTCTACAAAATTTCCTTGAAAACAGAGGGGTGACTGATGCTGCACCAATACCAATTACTCACCAACCTTCCAGTATTCTCTCAACATGTCTACAGAGATCACTAGCGATTTAAGAAATATGAGAACACAAAAATAATATGATGGAGGCCCAATTTCAGCCCACAGTTAGCTCCCCTACACAGAGAGCGGACCTTTCGTTAATCATACTGTAATTACCGTGAGAAGCAAATAAGGAATCTGATACAAGAGATTTGTGTATCTTCGGAGGATTCTGATAGTAAAAGTATAAATTCAGAAGTATTATGTCTGTTCTTCAGATAATTATAAGGAGTGGTAAGGGGGTTCTTCCTGGTAGCCAGGGTTACTCTAAGAATCTTTCTGTGAAAGAAAAGTTAGTACAGTAATTATTGCTTGTTTTCAAATTCTGTAGCATAGGGCATATATAATAATACTGTACTTCTCATAAGAAAAGGGCATACTGTAACTTGCTATCTTAAATAAAGCTGATGCCCAATCTAGCCATTTTGGAGTAGAATGGGAAAGATAGGAACCCTGCCACTTTTTAAAAAAGCAGTAACAACAAAAAAACAAATCACTGCTTCTTCTAAAACAAACAAAACAAAACCAAAAAACACCAAAAGCAAAAATTTGAGGTTGCAACATGAGGAAAGTGCTAAATATATACAAATGATGAACGGCTTGTCATATTTAAAAATTTTAATTAGCTAGTGTATCATCTTGCCTCTGTTTTTACTGTTAATCTTTCATTTCAAGAAGCATCCTATTAGGTAAAGCAATTTCCCAGGGACGCACTTTGCTAATATAAATTGTTGTCACACTTCTCATATAATCTGCCTACTAACTCAAACCAAGACTGTCTTTAGCAAGCTAGTTCCCTTCCTTAGCATATCAAAGCGAAAACATTGTTTGTGGTACTTTGGCATGATGCAAATAAATTCCGTACCGTGTTTCCTACCAAAAATAGGCATAGGTAATAGTGCGTTATTTAAAATATAATCCTAAAGAGTCATGGGACAAGGCAGCAAAGGCTTTTCCCACAGAACAACTTTTTGAGTATTTAAAATCTGAGTAAAAACAGTATCCACCTCATCAATACTTTTCAGAGTATACTTAGGTATTAAAGCCATTTAAATAACTGTAAATGCTGTGTCCAGCTTAAAATATATGGAAGTAAGGTTCCAGGTTAAGAAAACATGGGATAGAACCCCGAAATAATCAAGTAATTCTCTGCTCTATGCCTTCATTTAAAATGTATGAGAAAAAGCATATCTAGTTATAATGACTTTCATAAGTCAATTAGTCATTGTTAATGCACTCTAAAGACAAGTGTGACAGTTTCTCTAATGTTTTCGATATTTTTTTAATGTCCTAGACACAAATGACATTTTTAATTCCTTCTACAAGCGTAAGTAATCAAATCAGTTGGTTTCACTTAGACAACAGCTCACACACATCCATCCCATTACCACCATCACAGCAATTAAACAAGACTGCTTGGCAGAATGGAGTGGAGTTTAAAACACCAAAACGAGTTGGGGCCCCTGGGTGGCTCAGTCAGTTAGGCGTCTGACATTGGCTCAGGTCATGACCTCATGGTTTGTGAGTTCGAGCCCCTCATCGGGCTCTGTGCTGACAGCTCAGAGCCTGGAGCCTGCTTCAGATTCTGTGTCTCCCTCTCTCTCTGCCTCTCCCCTGCTCCCATTGTCTCTCTCTCAAAAATAAACATTAAAAATTAAAAAATATAAAACACCACCACCAAAGCAAGCAAAAATAAAAGCACACTTTCACTCATCTTAGGAGATGAAAAGTTTACTTAGAAATTGCAAACATTTAGCAGTTAAGACATAAACACTATTTTTCATATTCTACAGAAATACAATAATTTATAGCTGGCTTGGTACATGATCACATGATAAAAACAATCTAATGAAAAAAAAAAAAAAAAACGATGGTTCATTCTACTTTTCTGCCACTTGTAACAACTTAGTAAGTGTACCAGTAAGTACTGGAAGACAGATGCATAGGAAGATTAGAATCCTAGGGCTGTCTGTTAATACACATTATTATAAGAATAATATAAAAACAAAACAAGTACAGATACACAATTAACATGCAATTTAAGCTATTATTTTGAAGAAACAGGACAGAATTTAGTGAACACATTGAAAAATGTGTTAATAATGTGTTGTTATAATGAGCATATCATGGTATTTTACATGGCATGGAATTTCTTCCTCCTTAGATAATGCTTGGCAAATTGGAACAGATTGAGCTACTTCTACAGCAAATTTAAAATGCAGACAATGTGGATAATTGTATTAGATACTTTTCTAAGTATACTAATTTTTAAAGTACCATAATTTCATGCCTACCTCACCATCTCCCCAATTTAAAATAAAGTCAAATTTTGTACCCTATGAACCTGCACCGTCCGATATAGCAGCCCTTAGCCACACATGGCTATTTGAGCACTTACAAAGTAGCTAGTCAGAATGACAGGCACTGTGAGTGCAAAATACACAATGAATTTTAGAAACTTACTATGGGGGGGGGGGGGGGGAAGCAAAATATCTCCATAATTTTGTATACTGATTACATAGTGAAATATTTTTAATATATTGGGTTAATTAAAATAGTTAAGTTAATGCCATGGGTTTCTTTTTTAATGTGCCTGCTAGAAAATTAAAAATTACATATGTGGCTCCCATTTCTTCCTACTGGACAGTGCTCATACAGATAGTCTACAGTCACTTATTACCCTTAGAACTTAGCATCCCACTTTAAGTAATCTGGAGTACGAACTCCCAGGACACTGTAAGCACACTCTGCACATACTTTACTGCAAAATTAATTTTTATCCCTCTGCAAGATACACATTTTAAGTGTAAAAAGAATTCACAAAATAATCCTTAAGAAATGTCAATTACTATGTATTGTGAGAGCTAAAGGAACTTCAATGCAGACTGGAACACAGAGGAAAATAGTTAAAAAAAAAAAATAACAGTGCAATCAGAGGGAAACGATTAGTATCTTCAGTAAAATTAAGGTAGCCAAACTTATCTTTAATGCCCAGGATCTGACCTTGCACCACAGATCATATATGTAACTTGTCCACTGAACCACGACCTACAAGAAAATCTTTAAAAATCATTAAACTGCAACTTAAATACTCCATTTTTTGGAAAATCTGCAAGCAATGTAAAATTCACACACATCGTCAATTCTAACAGCAGACAGTATCTGAGAACTATCCCTTAAAGTCCCACAGTGTTAAATAAGGTTAGCAACTGCTTAGTGTCTAAGAGACTTGGACTTAAAAAAAAAAAAAAAAACAAAACTTTCTTAGAGGCTATTAAAAAATATCACTGACCTTTTGTCATTTTCTTCCCCTCCTCTTTTTTAAAAAAATTTCAGTAATAGTGTGTATAAATCCCTGGCATATTGATACCACATCATCTTTTATTGTGTCCATCTCAAATACAAATTAATCTAGCACACATTTCATTATTCTCCCAGGAACACCACCAAAATATAATACTGAGCGGTCACCACAGTCAGAGGCCAGCATCACAGTCATGCATCAAGAACCTCGCCAGGAGGCGATGCCTAATTACACTTGTATTACACACTCTGTTCCTCACAGCTCAGGCTGGAATGTTTGTTCTTCAACCGTTTAAATCTATTTACACTGAGTAAGCTCTGTCAAAGATGCTCTGAAAGTCACAAATGAGCAGATTCTGAAACTACTGTATCTTTCATAAAAATTTCTCCCTCATATTAAAGATGTTCTCAGAAAACAAGGAGAAGTTATTTAATATAATTCTGTATTTTACCATTACCACTTTGAAGACACTGGAAAGCAACCAAGTTTTAAGAAGAAATAAATAGAACCTAAGCCAGGTAACACCAGGTACACCAACAGAGAAACCGACTGTAGGCGTCTACAGTAATTCTCTCTCTCTTGAGTTTGGCAGCCTATTAAGACATTTAATCACATTTATTAATGTGCCGTGCACAAAAAGATGCTGCTTAAACTTTCCCCATCTCCTATCTTCAGACCGTGTTCTACACACACAGTACGTTTATTGCATGTTACTAACTCCAGCCTAAATAAGCGTAGTAATTGATGCCAAATGATGTAATTTTTTCAGTTTCAAACATATATTGCTTTAAAAATATGCTCCTCCGTGAAAAGATAAAGTTTCCTCTCCGAAAGCTGTTAATTTGCCATGAGATCAATAACTGACTAAATATTTATTGAGCACCTACTATGACTGCACTCAGTCTACACTCATTCTTTAACCACTAAGAAAAAGTACCTGCTTCAAATGCAAGATGACACTGGTGAGGGAAGATAATATTTGAGCACTTCTGACAAAATGCTTTATGAGTCACTATCTGAACGTGTGAAACTGTTCACCCCAGGACATGAAAAAAAATCTCAATATGTATTACTGATCACTTTATAAAGATAAATAAACATTTGAAGTAAGCTGCATAGTACTTTGAGGAAAGTGATGGCCATACATAAAATTAAGGCTGATTCCCTAAAGGTATGGAAGAAAAGCCAGAATGTCATGGTGCATAAGCATCCAAAGACAAAAATAAACATTTTACACAAATATCTGGTTAATTCAGGCAAATGGCACTTGTGTTAGGTTTCCAACTTTGCTTGAGGGGGCTGGTTTAATAAAGAAAACTGCTTTTAAATAGGAGCACTTTAAGCAAATATGAAAATAAAAACCCTTTAAATAAAATTCTCTGTAAAATCACTATATAAATTCAAGTTCCAAATCTTGTTTAAACATATATACATACATATATGTGAACACACACATATATATGCCTTAAAAGTATCAAAATTTCACTTACAATGTGATGCAGCTGTGTATCTTGCCTTGCATGGTTTGAAGCTAATTATGTACCTTCCGCACAATACTGGATTTCTCCTGAAGCCACGCATGTGGGCAATGGTGCCGAGACAGAGGGAGGCTAGTTTTCACTTTCTAGCCTTTAACGATTGCGCCCCGTTGGATTCCTACAAGGCGTGAGGCATCATGCAATGTACTGAACACATACGGGGTCTGCACACAGAACACTCTTTCAGGGAAAGTGAGGTTTTAGGAGGCAAAACAGTTGTCAGTTTGAAAACGAACGGTAATCATTTCCTGAACAGGATTTCCAGAAACAAAATGATGTCAACTGAAACACCCCCACCTCTGCCCAACGTGGAAAACAATACATTACAGAAACTGTTTCCGTAGAAGACGTAAGAGAACATTCCTAATAGAGCCGTAGGGACTGAAGCAGCGAGGTGAAGAGTGAGGCAGGCACAGAGCGCCTATGAGCTACTGCACTGGTAGGGGTTTATAAAAAATACTATCTATACTAAAGTTTTAAGAGCTAGTAATATATTTAGCATACTTTTGCCTTTTCTTTTTTGCCACTGAATATAAAATTTTGTCCTAAATTTACTAAATCTTCTACACCCTGAGGAATAACAGATTAATAAAAGAATGCCAGGGTCAGCCTTGTGGACCATATTATTGTCCAAAAAGCACAACCTATAAGAGCTAATATTCTTGGAAGCACAAAGGTTCATCGGCAGACTAAGCTACTCCTCTCTATTTTTTTTTAGCACAGAGTTTGGTTTTACAGTCTTAACATAACCTAACGAGAATACAGATGTCCAGGTTGAGAGCCAGAGGTGCCTCCTGCAATGCAAGCGCACGTGCGCGTGCACACGCGCGCACGCACACACACACACACACACACACACACACACACACAACCTACAACTGACACAATGGTTTTCTGTCTCCACTATGAACTACGACGTATTGCTGCCATTTAGGAATATATTATTCAATAGTCCTCTGAAAAGCACTTTGGAATCTTTAGCTGTATATTTTTATGAAATTACAATTAAAAGTTATCTGCAATCTTGAAATATGGACTCTCTATCCCTCCCCTCTCCTGTAACCAAATATATAAAATGCCGTATTTTAAATTTCATCTATTTACTTCTTTTCCTCCAACACAGAATTTGGGAGGGAATTCTTAAAACCCTTAAAGTGAGGCAAAGGATTCATTTACGACAATCATACGGCCTTTCTTTTCAGGCACAGTGCCACTGTTTCCCTTGAACATGGGCTGCACAGGTTTCGGACTAACCTGTAATTATGCACACGCTGTCCTCTAAATACCTCCAATCCCCAAAAAGTTAGTTGTCACAGGGAAAGAACTAATTCTTCTTGGCAGGGCGCTTAAAAATGCTAACTAAGAAATACAAACCGGAGCATCCTACCTGCTCATATCAGTATGTCATGAATGGATAAAAAAACTCCACGGGACCGTGTCTAGCAACTGGAATAAATAAAATGAGTTACAATCAACTGTTTGATAAAAATTCTGTCCTTTGTTTTCTCCCTAAACATTAATCTTGCTCCCTCCAGAAATAAGAAAGGCACTCAAATTAACAAGGTATATATAGCTATTGTTTCAAAGACACTGTGTAACAAGTAGGATTTTCAGGGCTGATTTTCTTTCCTGCTCGCTGCCTGCATGCCAGGGCACGTCTCCACCTTGCTGTGCCTCCAGACTTCTCCAGTACACAGGAGCACAGTAAGAGTGCATCTAGGCATGGGGAGGCAGCAGCATGCAAAGTGCCAGGGGCTGCACCGTTCTCCTGGAGAAGTTCACTCAGAAGTCAAAAGTTTTTAATGGTGCTGTTTGAATTCCGTAGCATATTTTAAATATCTGAAAGTTCTAAAATTTGATTTACTAGTAACAAAATAACTGTAAGCTTACAAAAGCTTTCTGCAAAGAATATATGTTATTTTCTTTTATAACTAAACCTTTAGTATCTTCTGTAATTAAGAGGGACTAAGATACAGATTAGACTATTGTATAGTAAGTGACAGCTGTACTCCTAAATTAATATTTAGCCCATGTCAAATACTATCTTGTGCTACAGAAAATTACTAATGGTAACTTGTTCTCAACAATATTAAAAGTTCTCTTTATATAACAAGCATAAATTCACATGACGACCTGAATTCATCTAAATCACACAGTCTACCACCATAAATGCTTTCCTACAAACTGCCACGTAAAAGTCAAGGAACTTTTGTTTTCATATCTTGTGTCACATAAGCCCTTATCTGAAGATTTAAATGGCTTTTAGTGACAACATGTATACATTTAATCCTATTAATAATGAAGCCTTTAATCAGAACCGTACCATAGGAATAAGGGATATGACTGAGAGTCTGGGCCCAGAGTTTCCAAAGACGTAACAAAAATGCTAAAACCTGGAAAAGAAAAAGGGGACGTTAACAGGTATCTAATCCTTAAACCTAATAAGAGAAAAAGAAAATGACTCACACAGGTTTAAGAAATACCTAAAAGGTCTATAGTTCAAGCTGGGGAGGAGAAAAGGAGAAGCATAAAATGACTATCCTTGCACAAATACAAGTCAACAAGTCTTTGAAATCAAAGAATTCCGTCAAATGCCCCAAAGAGTCTCTGGCTCTGTTGCCAAGATCTGTCCTCCAATACCATAAATGAACAGAAGGTGGTGTTCTTAATGCAAACGAGCTTTGTTCTATGAATTTTTAATATATATTAAAGTACAGTTAATTCATAATCATAGAGCTGCATTTCTTGGCTGGGATTTAACAGCTTAAACAAGGTTGTTAAATGAAGAAGAATCATCTAAATTAACTTATTCTATATGTAACAGCTCACCTGTAGTATCATGAGGCTAGAATGTAACATTCATTCACAATCCATTGCTCTAACTTACCAATTTCTCAATCATAACTCATTCTATCCATTACTCATGATCAATCTTTCCCTTTTTCAGTGAATCATTTATTAATTTGATAAACATTTGATAAGTCCTCGCCATGTGCAAGGCACACAGTAGAATCTGGGAACACCAAATTACCAAAACAGGTATACTTAAAAAAAGGTGGGGCCGGGGAGGAAGGTGGTGTGGAGGTATTTACACATCTTATTGCTTTTGGCTTGTCAGTAGTATTCTTGATCCACAGGACAGTATGATGGCCGACTATTCTCCTAATGAAAGTTTGATGAAATGTGTCAATCAATCTAAACTATCTTTTTCTTTCAACAAGGATATTTATAGAAAAAAAGGTAAAGACTAACAAGTCCCTGAAAAGATACATCCTTTCCACAGCATGAACTTATTCACTCAAAGAGATACTACCATGCTACAGCTAATGAGTTTAGATGTCAACCATTTAGGAAAAAAACACAACCATATGGGGCAATGCTAGGTTTTTCTGTGAATCAACACTTGAAAAATGCAAACGTTAGAAATAAAGTAGCACACGAAAGTCACAAACGCGAAGTATCCTTCGGATGTTTGTGTTTTTACTGCCTACTCAAAACTTTATTAGGAAGAAGAGACCGAGATATCGTAAAGGACTGCATGGCTTCATAAGAGCGTGTATGAAGGGCCTTAAAACACATGAAGGCAGATAACATCAAAGGTGGGCAGGGTACTGTATGGAGGGTAAGAAAGGCGCGGAGCCGCTGGTTCACAGGGGACGGTCTATACTCCTGTCCTGACACTCTCACATCAAAGCAGAAGAAGCCCTATTACTTGGGATACTGAAGATGATGCCTGGAAGGGAATACTGAGTGAGGCCAGGGTCTGGCAACATGTATCCAGTGGAATGGGCTGAATCTCTCCTGTCATCTCTGTGTAGTCTCCCCACTATCCCCTGCAGGTAGAGAAAATCATCAACTAATGGTTTTATCCACAGAGGTCTAGGTAGACCTTGAGGTATTTGTAGACAAAGGGCCATGGGATTATGTTCATAATGGCAATTATTTTCTTACCTAAATACTATGAAATTTTGCCCCAAGAGAGAAAAGCAGATTCTGTCTACAAGGGCCAGGCTGGACAGTTTTTCTGGTATTCTCAAGTCTCCCCTGACAGTTGGCTGCTCAACAAAATCATGATGCACAAATAGAGAACTTGCTCTTTTCCTAAGCTTAAGGCAGTGTGCCTCGCTCAAGCCCAAGGCTTCGATAATATATACTAGGAGAAGTCTGCCTTTACATCTGTCCCCTCACCCTAAAGGTGACCTAGCAAGTAAAAAAAACAAGCAAAGCACGGCAGTCACTTACTTCTGCAGTGTGGCATCCTACACACACACACACACACAGGACAACAGGCGGTTTCCATCATTAGGGGACCTTTTAAAGGGCAGTTCCTGTGAATATTGTGTGTGTCTGTGTGTTTAATGGGGTATGAGATTCGGTGGAAAGAGGACGGAGAATGTCTTCAGAACACATCCTTAAAATTAGACAAGTAAGGAAAAACATACGAAGTGAAAGTGTCAAAAAATACGGAAGGGACTGGGAAAATGAACAAGAGATAAGTGGAAAGGAAAGAACAAACACAGACCATTTACAAAGCGGGGAAACGTATTCAGAAAGTAAACATTAGCCGGCCCTTTTCCCACAGACCTGAAGAACCCAGCCCTTATTACTGAGAAATAAGATACAGCTGTTCGGTGGCTACTTTGGTACCTCATCCCTGATAAGTTTAGTATCAAAGTCTTTAAGTTGTTTTATTTTTTTAAATAAAGATTGAAGACCTAACCTTCAAAATCTTTTCTTTCCCCCTGGCTTTTGCCAGCATATTTGTAATAACCACTTCATAAAAATTGTGTGGTTTAAGTGTATCCTCAAGAACTTAAATTTTTACAAAGGAAGATTGTTTATGGATACATTTCCATGCATATTTCACTTTTCATGGTGAATTTAAAAGGAAAACAAGTAGTAATAACTGAAAATGGCATTCCAGGTTAAAAAAAAAAAAGGTTTATGTAAGGGCTAATGTGAGTGTTTTTGGCCCATACCAAATTTGAGGTAAAAAGAATCTATCAAAACTAGTAATAAAAATAATTCCCAGTACTGCAATTACATAAACTCTTAAAATCAGTTTTTCTTTTAAAATAACCACTTTAAAATGGATTACACATTGGAAGCATGTTTTTTATATAAATTCCAATACTTCTGACTTTGGTTACACTGGTCGATAACTTGAGTCGAGAAAGAGACATGATTTATATTTTTGCAAATCCCATCTATCTGGCCATTTGATTCTCAAAGCAGTAATTAGATGGAGTAATTTTGAGCTTGTACTATTCTAAGGCTGAACTACAACTTAAAATTTTAATTGAAAAAAACTAGCCTATACAGCAAGCAACTGCACTGAGGTGGGTAGATGTGTCTGTGAACCGATTAGAAGAACCAAATGAGAAGAAGCTTCACATATAGAAATATAAAGGATGAGAAGAAGAAAAAAATTAAGACTCACTGTTTAGCAGGAAGAAACTACACAGTTATTTTATCCCCAAAGGAATGCCAGTTCTTAACAAAATAAATAAAATTAAAGATTTACTATGGACTTTTAACCTAAAGATGAAGAACACATACCAGCAAACAATTCATGCGACTATGTAAGAAAGGAAAGCAATATTGCACTGAAAGGGGGAACCTTGCAGGACTAATCCACCTCTCTCACTGACTCAGCGTAACCAGCCACTTCCGGTAGGCACTGGCAAACCTGGCCTGCTCTACGTTCCGGCAGGTGGACAATACTTGATCGATGAACCTATGCTCCATCTCCAGGCCCCGAGAGTCTGGAGCTGGGGTCCGCTTCAGGCGTTTGGTTTCCTGGGAATAGCCTTGCTTGCTAGAGTCATTCAGCCCATCCACCTCCATGGCCTGAGACATGTGGGGGCCTCCTGGGATGAGGTGCAAGTCACTCGAAGTTCCCCCAGGGCTGTCTGCAGGTGACAGTGGGGTCACACTGTGAGGAAACCTACCACGTAAGTGATGCTGAAGGTAGAAAATATGCCGCCTGTGAAAGAGGAGGGGGAGAGAATACAGAAAACTCGTATCACAAAGTCAAGCTTTTTAGGAAAAAAAAAAAGCTGATAATTTTAAAACATACTGTACTCAGTTCATGGCTCCCGTGGTAACCCTGAGTTACCTGGAGGAAGGAGGTGGAGTAGTTACCCTGAAGTCTCTGCATACTTAGACCAGAGTCTTACAAGCCCAGATTACTGGACTGTGAGAAAGAATAATACGACCCCCAAAGGATTTTTAATACCACCGACTGAGATGATGGCAATCACCTGGCATTGTTACTCTTTGTAACTACAATCGGAAATTAGAAAATAGGTCGTAGCCCAATCTCTGCTATAAAAAAAAAAAAGCAACAACAACAACAAAAAACAGAACCAAAAATTAACTTCACTGATATCCTAAAACAGAAGTGAATTAACTTCTGTTAATTTCCTTTATTTCCTTTAATTTCCTTTAATAAGAACAGGTCTTATTATCTAAAAACCAACTTAACTTTCCCTGAAATCTGTCACTATAACTATAGTCTCATTAAATATCCCTGCAGCAGGGATATCTCATTATTCATATTAGCAACTCTAAGCTCTGAAAAGTTAATTCTGTCCATTTCCCCAGCATATTCTGGAGTAGACAGGGAGCATATAATTTACCCATTTTATAGAGGATAAAACTCAAAGGACAGATAAGGTGCCTAAGTTAGGCAATGGCTCAGTAGTAGAAAACTGGCCTGTATAACATCCAGGCCATCCCAACTGTCTCTTTTCCCCATGCCCCACCCCAAACTTCAAATAATTTTTATACAAAGCTTCTACTCTGTTAATCTAGCTATCTCTTCAACACAAATATAATTTTAAAATTTTCTCAACCTTGCTACTGATGTACCTAAATATAAAATAGCAACAAAAAAATCTGTAACACCCCAATGACATGGAGGTTAGTATCTATCTTGTCTCTAGAAAATGTGGAGTAAGAGTGTCTCTTTAGTATGAGAAAAAGAAATTTAGGAAGGTGCCAAAGAGGGTAGATGGTCTCCCATCTTCTAAATGTACTTAGCATGGAGGAGCAGCTGAACATGTCTCCTCAAAAGGCGGCAAATCTCAACAAGTTTAAAAACATACAAATATGTAAAACGCCTATCTCCTGCTTGGCACAGCAAGTCCTTCGTCTACAAATAGAATCCTATAGGCTGAAGCAGAATCCGCATTTATAGAGACAGAGATGCTTCAAAAAAGAACCAATCAGGGGGTTCCCATACCTGGACTTCCTTCCAACATGAAAGTTACTTGGCTGTCAAATGTACTCAGAACTCAGGTTATGAGGTTGCTAATCCTCTTTCACTCCTTCCTAATAATTCTGCCCTGCTCCCGAAGTACACCTTACTTTAAAAAAAAAACCAAAAAACAAAAACAAAAAAACCCCAACCAGTGTCAAGAGTTTATTACTTAAGGAACGTTAATTTGCAGACCTTCAATAAGCTTAACTATTCTCAAGGTCCAATCAACAGACTGATCAATGGTCTACACCCCACTCTGCATCAGAATGTACCTGCTAAGTTTCTTTGCATTGTGTTTTTGAAGACTAGATGGCAGTCTTCCACCCCACACATGCTACAAGTATCAGGATCTCCAAAGAGGGAGTCTAGAAACTTTTGTTTTCAGTTTGGAAGTAACACAGCTGTTGCACAGTCAAGGTTGAATGCCACCATCTAAGCATTAGACAAAGGTCTGCATGAGGAACTTCTTATTGAAGATCATGAGGATGTGGTAACGAAAACTCCTCTGAACTCAGGCAAAGCTCCACAATCAGATTACCAAATTTACTCCAGAAGGCAGGCCTACGATGTAGGACCCTCTACAGCTCTCAGGAAGACATGTGGTTTCATGCAGAAAGCGGATTTTTCCCTTCTCTTACCTGTGGCACCAAAGGGTTTCATGTCCTGGGTAGGAATCAATAAGATCAGTGCTGAATTCAACTTCTTCTTCGAGAAGATGGGGAAGATTTATCCTTGCTTCCTCTGTTGAAGCTGCTGCTGCTTCATCTTTTGCAAGAACCAGAGCTGGCTCACTTCTCAGAGGGTTTTGCTCCAATACAGAACCATCTATCACAGTTTGGCTAATCAAAGACTTTAACAAAAACTGGCGGTAGTGAAATCCACTGTGGTCTGAAACGTGCATGGATGCCCAGTGTTTAGTAGAAGACAGTTCATCAAGAAGAATCTTGTAGGAAGAAAAAAGGGAAGTGAGAAGTGGAATAGCCAAAGGCTTTTCTTCTCCATTAACGCCTTGGATTTCTTTGATTTGTTCCTTGTTTTTCTGGTAACAATTGTTTCTACCAATACTTTGTATACAATGTCCAACACAGTGCTGTCACTTAGTGGAAGCTCAGTAAAGGCTAGTTTCCCCCTTTCCCTGATAAATAAGAGATTTTTTTATATACACCACAGAATTTAAGACTTGTCATTCTTTCCCTGGACCTTGATCAATCACATTCTGATTGGCACACCCACAGAAAAGCCAAATTCTAGAATAATGATGAACATTAGAGTGACTATTTACAAGAATGCTGATGTTGAAGAGAAAATATAAATTCAGAGGTTACTTTGAGGTAAACTTTAACATTTAACCAACACTAGAATATTTAACTTAGTATTTATTGAACAATTGACTCAAGGTAGTGATTTGTTCTTCACTATGTAAGTGCCATGAGGGCACAGAGCATGTCAGTTTTGTTCACTACCTAATTCTAAGGGCTTAGTGCAAAAAACATGATGCATGAAAAATAGGAATTTCCAAGAGCTCATAATTTTCACTGTTCATGTCAAACTCAATTCGTATCAATGATAAATGATTTTGTTAAGTAGATGAAACAAAATTCAGCAGTGAATTGTTAAAGCCTGCGTATTATCAATCCTGCAAACTAAGCAATTTCGAATGGAATGATAAAAAGAAAAGCCAGCAGTTATGAAAAAATACATTATTTGGCACTGTCTTGTACAAGTAGCAAACGCAAGTGGATTTCGATCAGTGAAAGCCATATTGAGGGCGTGCCACATTCCATCAGAGGATTTTTCAGATCAGCTCAAGAAAAAAGACATAGACTTTTCAGCAGTGAATGGCAGCTACCGCACAAAGCCAAAGGGCTCCTCCTTCACCTGCTCGTCAAGGGCCCCAGGTAAACTCCTTCTCCTGCACCAAGATCACCTCTCCATTTCTCACATGCCCTTTCTTCCCTAGAAGAAATTTCTCCCTCTTCTGAACCTCCACAGTTTCTGTGTGTTCTCCCATATATATTACAGAACTTACTGTACATCTTTTCATCCTCACTAAACTCTAAAAGTTGTTTGAAATATTGTCACTCCTAATTGCTGCTTCCATCATTCTATACCCAGTGGCCTCAGAGTGGACATCTAAGTATTTTATAAGTGAACAATTTAAGGAATTAAGTGACCAGTACAGAGGGGCAAGATTACTCCCAGCTAGGACAGCAGATTTATATCCGTGAAATGTTTTAAACATCTCCTTTAAGTTCTAAAGAGTTTATCTGAAGCCAAATAAGTTTGTTTCCAGAACTGGTGAATCTCTGAGAAATGGAAAACAAGACTGTTCATTTGATTAAAATAGTGCACAAAATAGCACCAGATAAACTTCTACCTTAGAAAAATACATACTAACCTTAAGGTTGTTACATTTTTGAAGAATTAACCTGCAGAACATTTAGGCTACAATACATCAGATTTCTAATTTTGGTAGGGCTTCTTAATATTGATTGAAGAGTACGAAACATGTTTAAAAGGAATTTACATAATGTGAAAAACCTTTAGATTATTTCTTACTGCATATTTCTATACACAAAAATTTTAATTTTTTTTTGTAATTTTGAGACAAAAAAGAGCACAGACATGAAAGATTTTCAACAGTATCAATTTAATTCCTTTAAAGATATTTCTCAGACTTTTTGGGGGGCCTGGGTGGCTCAGTCAGTTAAGCGTCCGACTTCGGCTCAAGTCATAATCTCACGGTTCATGGGTTCGAGCCCCATGTCGGGCTCTGTGCTGATGGCCTGGAGCCTGCTTCAGATTTTTTGTCTCCCTCTCTCTCTGCCCCTCCCCCACTTGCATGTGTGCTCTCTCTCTCAAAACCAAAACATTAAAAAAATTAAAAAAAAAATTTTTAACAGACTTTTTAGGAGAAAAATTCACTGTGTTCTTTTCCCTTGATATATTTAAGAGGCATACTAAACTAGAAAAGAAACTTTAACAGGAATTTCAGGGCATTTTTTTTTTACTAGAATAAAAAGGTTGAGAGATATAAGCAATGACTTTTTAAAGCGACAGCCATTACTTTTAAAGTGATCTTGGGGCGCCTGAGTGGCTCAGTCGGTTAAAGGGCCGACTTTGGCTCAGGTCATGATCTTGCAGTCCATGAGTTTGAGCCCTGCATCGGGCTCTGTGCTGACAGCTTGGAGCCTAGAGCCTGCTTCGAATTCTGTGTCTCCCTCTCTCTCTGCCCCCTTTCCCATTCGCACCCTGTCTCTGCCTTTCAAAAATGAATGTTACAAAAAAAAAAATGATCTTAAAGACACTGCATAGAGATATGGCTTAAATGTAAGATACTGACAGAATCAATGACCTATAGATGGTGTAATTTACATATTACTATTCTTTTTCAGCACTCCTTATAAAAATGAATGAGTGAATAAATAGCTACAAGAAAACCACAGTAGCAGGGCTATGACCCAGAAGGATAACAGGTAACAATCCTAAAATTAAAATCAAAAATGTGTGTATGTGTGTGTGTGTGTATATATATATAAATATATATACACGTGTATATATATATAAATATATATACATATATATACGTGTATATATACATATATATACGTGTATATATATAAATATATATAAATATATATATACATATATATATACGTGTATATATATATAAATATATATATACGTATATATATATGTATATATACATATATAAATATATACACGTATATATATACATATATAAAAATATATATATACATATATATATAAATATATATATAAATATATATATATATAAGCTATCTGCCCTATAAATTTTTAAAAATACATGTGGTTATTTTCTGATTATGAGTGACACAAAATCATCATTCTAGAACATTTCAAAAATACAGAATGCAAAAAAAGCAAAAAGAATCATTCATCACCTTATTGGCCAGAGAAAACTACTCTTAACATTCTGGCCTATCACCAGTCTTTCAGCTTTTCTCTATGCATGCATGTGCGCAGTTTATTTTTAACACAGACTTGGGATACTCTTTTATTCTGATTTCATTCCACTAAATTATATACATATACCATGTCATTAAATATTACTCTATAATTTTAAACTTTTGCATGATATTTCATCCTAAAGATTATCACAATTTAACCATTTGCTCATTTTGTTTCCACTCTTGTATAAGTAACACTCTTTTGAACACACATATATATAAAGTCTATGTGCACAACTTATTTACTTAGGAGAAATTTCTAGAAGTATATTTACTGGAACAGTGAGAAACATTTTTTAAAGTTCTTCATATATATTGTCAAAGTGCCCTCCAGAGGGGCTGTGTAATTTATATTCCTACTGGAAGAACATGTTAAATATTTCTTAAATTCCTTACTAGTACTTTAATATTCACTAATTTAATAAGTGGAAAATCATGTCATTTTAATTTGCATTTCCTTTTACCATTAAGGCTAGATATTTATTTTATTCTCTTCTTCTTCCTGTGTCTTCTTATGCAAACTGCCTATTTTGCCTAATTCTCTCTTTTTTATATAACTGACTAATTTACTATTTGTGATAGTCCTTAATTTTTCTTACAAGTCTTTAAGAGATCTTTATAAAGGTATTAGGTCCCTATGTTATAAATATCTTTCTTTTTTTAAAAAATATCTTTCTTACTATATTACTGCAACTGATTTTTTTAATTCCGTTTTTTTCCTTCAGGTAAGTTTTTATTTCATTTAGAGTTCAGTTTGGTATATGATATTAAAACCTGACAAGTATTTGCTAAAAGGCCAATCTTAATCATCGTCACAGATTGAACAAAGAATCCTTTTTCCAGTTATGTGAAATTCCATATTTCAATGAAATTTGTACACATTATGTATTGGGATTTGCTTCTGGGCCTTATATTTTCCATTAGTGTGTTAATTACTGAGTAGTACCAAGATTACTCTCTTTTTATAAACATTTAGATAGATACTAGTATACACTGTTCCTCATTTTCATTTTTTTTCAACAATTTCTTAGCTATTCTTGAAGATTTCTTTCTAATGTACTTTAAGAACCAATTTCTGAAGTTAAAAAATAAACTGGTGGTTTTTAGTATATATTGAGTTGTGCAGTCATCACTGCTGTCTAATTTCAGAACATTTTCATCACTTTCATAACAACTTCCATTCCTATTAGGAGTCCCCTAAATCTCCATTCCCCCTAGTCTCTGGCACCCACTAATCTGCTCTGCCTATTCTGAATGTCATATAAATGGGATTATAGAGTATGTGGCCTTCCTAATCTGGCTTCTTTCAGTCAGCAATGTTTTTAAGGTTCATCCATGTTATGGCATGTATCAGGACTTTGCTCCTTTTTTATGGCCGCATAATATTCCATTGTATGGATGGATACACCACATTGCATTTATCTACTCGTCGGTTATCTAACATTTGAGTTGTTACCTTTTTGGGGCTATTATGAATAATGCTGTTATAAACGTTGCTGTAATAAGTTTTGGTATGAACATGTTTTTGATTCTTTGGGGTATATATAAGTACCTAAGAGTGGAACTGCAGGGTCATATATGGTAATTCTAGGTTTAATTTTTTGAAGACATGCCAAACTGTTTCCCACAGTGGCTGCACCATTTAACATTCCTACCAGCAACGTATAAGGGCTCCAATTTCTCCACATCCGTGCCAACACTTGTAACTGCTGTTTTTCATTTTAGCCATGCTAGTTGGTTTTCATTTGCTTTTCCCTCATGGCTAAGACGTTGAACATCTTTTCATGTCTTTATTGGCCATCTGTGTATCTTTTTTGCAGAGATGACCCTATGTGCTTTCTCAGGTGACACAAGGTATCAACTTTCAATTGGCTAGGAGTGATAAACTGGCGAACCGTGATCTTTCCTCTCACCCCACAGTCACAAATGAGACTATTTTAAAATCTGCTTAAATCAACTTAGAACACACAATCAGAATAGAAAATAGAAAATGAAAATCTCATAATTCCACCCTAGCACTGTTCACAATTCTTTATTCTTTTTTTTTCTGAGCAGCAAATGTATACATGCTTGTAACAGAAAACACAAAGCAATATATCTGTAACATCATGTGTGAGGATATATATAAAGGTTGAGCAGTTACAACATGCCAAGCAGTATTCCAAACACTTCAAAATCTCATTCAATGCTAATAATATATTTAAAAATTATATTAGGACCATCTCATATTTAGTTTAGATCCTTATCCTATAGTGAACATTTTTCTTCCAAAATATAACTTTTAGTACCAACAAAATATTCCAATTTGTGATATAATTCAATGTAACTAATCTGTCATTATTGGAGGGTTAGACTGTCCTAGTTTTTCACTATGATAAACAGTATTTTTATATACCAAATGTTCATATTTTATATAATAGCCAGTGTTTACCCAACACTTAGTACGAGCCCTTGTGAGAGCCACTTTATGTGGATTCTCCCATTTAATTCACAACACTTGATGAGGTAGGGATTACCATCATGCCCACTTTACAGATGAGGAAACTGAAGGTTAGTGAGGCAAAGAAACTCCTCCAGGGCCACAAGCCAACTTGGTGGCAGAGTCAGCATTCAAGTTGGGTCTGCGTGACCACCGAGTGGAGCCTTTGATCATGACACCACCGAACCTCGTCTCCCGTTACGTCTTTAGGCAGAAGTGCTAGATCACAAGGAACATGCCTCTTTTTGGGTAAAGTCTGTAAATGCTGCCATGTTACCCTTCAGTAAGATCATACCTGTTTCTACAATGCTTGTTTTCACACCCTCATCAATGCTGGATACCAGCACTTTAAAAAATAGTATTTTCAATTGTCTATGTAAAAAGATGCCAGCTCATTGACAGGTACCAGTGATTCCTCTGTGATTACTTCCTCTAATAGACAAAGCGTAGTAGGGCATGATCTCCTAGCAGGGCCCAGTGGTTTCTAAGTGCAGAAAGGGGATTTTGTAAATCCAGCCCCCAGAGAGCACTGCAGCAGCAGTGGTGACAGGAAGAGCACCGAGGTCAAGGGCAGGGCACAGCAGGTGGACAGCCCAGGTGAGCCTCGGACTGGACCCAGGCAGCTGAGTCAACACACCGCTCATGAGTTCTCATCTTTAACATCTGAAAAGTGTCAAGAAACCAAGAATTTCCCCTCGGCCCCGTGTTCCTGACTTTATGGGAATGCCACTTTAAAAGGTCCACATCAGGGGCGCCTGGGTGGCTCAGTCGGTTAAGCGTCCAACTTCGGCTCAGGTCATGATCTCGCGGTCCGTGAGTTCAAGCCCCGCGTCGGGCTCTGTGCTAACAGCTCAGAGCCTGGAGCCTGTTTCAGATTCTGTGTCTCCCTCTCTCTCTGACCCTCCCCTGTTCATGCTGTGTCTCTCTCTGTCTCAAAAATAAATAAATGTTAAAAAAAAAAAAAAAATTAAAAAAAAAAAAAAAAAAAAAAGGTCCACATCAAGGTAGGAAAGTTTCCAAAGACCTCTCGGCTCACCTGGACTCTGCCTTTTTCTTTACCTTCAACGCTCCCTGTGCCCCTCCCCACCCCCTACGCACTACCAAGCTGTGGAGCTGGGATGACCAGACTCCATAAGGACCCAGATCTCCCACACCCCACCAGACCCCTGACGGGGCCACAGCCTTAGCCGTTTCCAACGAGCCCAGCCTGGATGAGAAGCCGTTTCTGGGCTCCCATCACACCCCGTGCTCCCTTCGGCTCCGGCAAGTGTCAGACCATGTTGTAATTGCTGATGTCTGTCTCCTCAACCAGATTTTCAATTTGTTGAGAGCACTCCCTTTGTCGTCATGCTACACCCAGCATATAGGCCGGCGTCCGGGAATGAAAGAGTTTCAGTACTTTTTCATGAATAAATTACACTGAGTTCATCTAGCAAACTGGTAGCCAGTTTCACCTAAGCTTTCTATCCTTGGGGAACAAAGAAAGGAACCAAAATTCAGTGAGCCTCCATTAGGAGCCCAGTACTTCACATGCACAAACTCCAGTAATTCTCACAATCCACTGAGGAAGGCAGTTGAGCTGGTATTTCACAGACGAAACGCTAAAGCCTCACTTTCCACACAGGGCTAGTAGGGCCAAGATCTGAAGCCAGGTCAGTATGAATCTGTCTTTGTGCTCTTTCTACTCCAATAACATGAAGGGACACCCCCTCTGAAACACAAAGCCAATATAAACCGGAAGGGAGGGGTTACTTTTCCAGAACTGTTGGTTTAAAATTCCCTTGGAATTTAAAAAAAACCCTGGAGGAATCTCTGGTTAGGATACAGAGAGGGGAGCAGGAACCTGAGAAGGGAGATGTAGGAGGGGGTGGTGAGCAAAATTATAGAATGCTTCTCTATTAATCTCAAAGCAACACACGAGGTATTTTGACCCCTTTAAGGTGTCTCAAGCCTGGGAAGCTTTCAGAAGAGTACCATGGATTCTTATGGCACTAAAACATAAGAAGCGAAGAAAAACAGCAGCTGTCGTATGTATGATGGAGCAAAAGGATAGCTGGTCTCAGTCTGATGAATAATAAGTCATATAACCGTGGCCAAGCCTAAGTCATTAAAATTCTCTGGAAACTTCCATCTCCTCATTTCTAAACTGAAAGGTTTAGGCTATGACAGCTTCCAACCCGGCTCTGCATCCAGAAAGCTCCCTGAGCCCGTGAAAAATACTGATCTTAAATCCTGTCCTTTCCCCAATTTCGTAGGCCTGGGGTGAGACTCAGAAATCCTAAAGTGACTGACAGACTCAGCCAAGTTTGGGAACACCAGGTGAGATCTTCTTTTCCCTCCCCAGGAGAGAAGGTGAACAGGCAGCCAGCTGGTTCAGCACATCAAGTCGCAGAACGGAAGACCACCAAGAAAGAACCGGTCCAATTCTGTAAGGCTTAATAATCTCTTCCTGTTTCAGGGCAAAATGAATTATGCTCCGTCTTCTTTGCTGCTTAAACTTGTGTTAGTTCTACCAACGTACTAACCAGAAGAGTGCCAAACTGCACTGGTGAGGAATGTAAACTTTTTGAATTGCCACGGCTTCCCTGGAGGTATCAGCTGCTAGATCCTTCCCAGGCTGCTGGGCCATTAGTTCCTCTACTTTCTTCCTTAAAAGTTCCTCTGAGGAGGAACTGCTATCAGAAGATTTAAAGGGCAGACAGGGAATGTGCGTAGGGAGACTGGAGGAACAGCCTTACCTTGACGTCCAGCTTGGCCAGATGCTGCAGAACCCAGATGCGATGGGACCAGGCATTATAGTTGCTTGGGTATCTCCCTGCTGCTTCACCACAGACCTCCATCTCTTCTCGTATTAGTCTCTGTGTCCTTTCTGCAGGAATTGTTCCCAAGTTTCCTTTTGTCACAAAGGAAGGCAAGGAGGTTTCCTGAATTAGCTGTTGTAGCACCCATCGCCTGTTAAGGTACATGTGGGAATGAGAACGACGAAAGGACATAAATCAGAGAGGAAAACAGCCAGTTTTCTTTGATCTTAATTTCCATTTGTGCAATGCCTATCTATGAGCCCAATTTTGCGGCAGTGGGATTACTTTGTTGTATTTGTTTTTAAAGATATATTGGGGTGCCTGGGTGGCTCAGTCAGTTGAGCATCTGACTTCAGCTCAGATCATGGTCTCGTGGTTCACGAGTTCAAGCCCCAAACTGGGCTCTATGCTGATAGTTCAGAGCCTGGAGCCTGCTTCAGATCCTGTGTCTCCCTCTCTCTCTGCCGCTCCCCTGCTCGTACTCTGTCTCTCTGTCTCAAAAATAAATAAAACAGTAAAAAAAATTTTTAAAGATATAATTAGCTTCAGCACCATGGATAGAGAGGATGAGGAAGAAAGGTCAGAGAGAGAAACCTTTCTAAAGCATTAAAATGTGTCAAAAAGAGATTGCCTAGTTCCAATATAACAACTCAAAAAAGTCCATTTGGCCAGGAAATGCAAAGACAAGGGGTGTGTGTGTGTGTGTGTGCGCGCACGTGTGCACGCGCATGTGTGTGTACCGGGTTGTGGTGGTGGTGGTCCTGAAAGGGATATTAATTAATGGCTGGTAAATCCTAGAAGAGGAGTCATGGTTCACATCTTTAATTATATGTACATGCCTCACCCTATGTGTATTTGTTTGCAAATAAGAAACTGCATTATGACTGCTTTCATTAAGCAGAATTTCTTTATTATAGCAGAAAATGTGGAAAGACACAAATACAATATAATTAGCTAAACCATCAAGGAGATTTTAAAATGTCTTTATCCACAGATTTTCCCCTTGTCTATTTAAGATTTTCATTAGCATACATTTAAATGAAAAGCACTAAAAAAGCATGTCTAAAAAAGCATGTCTAACCGCCTAATGTCTTTAGTTTTTACAAATATTTTCTCAATAAGAAGCATTCTTATAGACAAAATTTTCCAACCCAAAGGTTACTAGAAATTGAGTATAAAAATTCATTTTGTCATTTTCAAACAGAAGCTTTTTACTTAACAACAAAAGCCTGTTTTATAAAATATTAGATAAACCTATAAATTGGTACAATAATGCACTTCCCCTGCCATCACCCCTTTCCAAACCTCTATACACACGCTCATATGCCTCTCTGAAGTGTTATCCCAATTCCTACTAAGAAAATACCATGGACTCCACAGTGGAAGCAGCTGATTTGCAATGCTAGCCAAAGGCAAGATCACAGCTAAGATACCTTGAACTAAGATCCTAAAAATGCTCAGGACTTAAGAAAAGTTCTAAGTAGCTTAGTAAACGGAGAATGGACTTCTTTTTTTTTTTTTTTAATTTTTTTTTTTTTTTTAATGTTTATTTATTTTTGAGACAGAGAGACAGAGCATGAATGGGGGAGGGTCAGAGAGAGGGAGACACAGAATCTGAAACAGGCTCCAGGCTCTAAGCTGCCAGCACAGAGCCCGACGCGGGACTCGAACTCACAGACCGCGAGATCATGACCTGAGCTGAAGTCGGCGGCTTAACCGACTGAGCCACCCAGGCGCCCCGAGAATGGACTTCTTTATAAAGAATTTCCCCACTGACCCCAGCCGGCAAGCCCACACCATCCCATTTTAGTCAAAATGGAGTCGTTTTGTGGAGTCCCAAGAGCACGATGCTTCAGAGAGCCAGGATGTTGAGATGAGTTTTTACGTGCATTTTGGCTGCCTCGGGCCTTTAACCTAAAAATATCCTTTGCGATTATCATCTTAGCAACTTCAGCGTGGCCTATACACCACTCACCTCAGCTGCCCTTATTTTGTTAGTTTTAATAACCACAGCCATCACTACGACAGTCTGTACCAGAAACACACCGAATGGATTCTACAACCCGAGTTGCTCATTATAGTTGAATATGGAAATGCCATCTCTATCATGACCGCTCAGAGAGTTAATACTAACAGCTAAAATCGACTGAGTATTTAATATGTGCCAGGCACTGTGGCAGTGTTAACATACATTAGCTCATATAAAGCCAACCATTAACTCTGAAATAGGTGTAATTATTATTCCCGTTTTACGAATGAGAAAACTGAGGCTTGAATTTCTGAAGATCACACAGAGAGCAGGTGATGGCAGATAGATTTAAAAGTAGGTAACTCGGCTTAAGAATTCATACTCTGAACCAATATGTGACCCTGACTGACACTGTGTTTTTTGTCCAGCCATTCTGAATCCTAAGTAAGAATCCTATAGTGTAAAGTTACCACACCTGTGAATCCATGTTTCTGGACTCTTTGGAAATTTAGTTAAGGCCAGTTTTCCCAGATGTAAGTCCTTAATTGGATTTAAAGTGCCAGAGAGGATCAGCTCTTTTCTGTAAAAGAAAAATAAAAAGAACCGTTACTCTTATCTTTCCATCTAAACATACTGCGTGGCTATTAATGGAACCTCACTCTGAAGTGAATTTCCAAGAAAAAGAAAAAAAACCAAAACATGAAACTCTCATAAATATCACACAAAGTAATCGAGAATATATTCTCATTATCTCAAAGTTAGCAGGATTAATAAGTTGAAACAGAAGCTCTTAAATCAGTAGTGGAACTTGAATTACCAAGCTGGAGAGGGCAAAGAGCTTCTCTGGCTTGTCTCATTTCCAGAACTCACAAGGCCTAACATCAGTATCTGTAGGGCAGATCCAATACGAGTCAAGAATTGCTCTACTTGGAGTTAATCGTACACACAGTATGATTAAGGTGTAAGGGAAAAACTCATTCATTCAACATTACCCTAACAAAATTACTGTTTTTATTTTTCAATTTTCCCTTATGTCTTTCCCCATATGTATATATATTTAATTAACATATAATTTTATATTATGTTTTACAGCTTAAGAGTTACCTTACCCCACGGTTCTAAAGTGAACATTTAAAACAGTCAAATAGTTTCCACTGATTGGCTATGCTATCATTTAATGACCTTTTCTTCTTTGGTTAGACATTTGGGTTGCTTCCAAGTTTTTGCTATTCTGAAATATTTCTGAAACAGAACGTTATGTTTAAGACTTCTTTTGTATCTACCATTACTTTTGGGATAAGTTCCCAGAAGATGTTATTACTGGGTGAAATACCTGCATGGCCCCTGATACCCTGACCGCTGCTTTCTGAAATACCAACAGAAGAGGTTCTGTGCAGTTATGAGACTGTCGTGCAAGAGCTCTCAACCTACTTCTCAGGTTCTGATAGTCCTGATTATATTCCCAATTAATTTGCAATGAATCTATTACAATACAATTAGGTCACTGACTAGAATTTACTAATCTTAAAAAGTCCTTCCTGTGGTAGGGTTGGTAATTCATTTATTTTAGAGAAATTTAATCCCATGAAGACCAGAGCCCAGATCATATACCTCACCTATTTAGATGAATTTAGTTCCTAATTACCACGATACATTTTCTTTCCAACAGCGATGTGCTCTTTCTACATTTTTATTTGATAAGAGAAACAATTTCCCTTTTAATGAAAATACTGAACAGTGATAACAAATATTTATATTTTATAACCATTTAGGTCAGGCATTTCAGAATATAATTTGAAGTGACACTGAGGTTTATGGATGCTTTAAAAAATGGATTTGCTATTTTGCTTTTATTGTACAGGAAGTCTATGTACTTCTGTATTAGTACAGAATACTCCTGTATTAGTCACTGAAAGACTAATGCAACAGCAAATTACTTTTGCAGTCCTATGTCCTCTTTCTTCTGAAATCAGTAATGTTTCGTTCATACAGTAAGTCAGCATACCTATAGTGTAAAAGGAGGCAAAATATTTTCCTATATAATTTTAACTTCTTTGTAACACAGTGTTTCTCAATGTAAGGTCCTTAACTACAGCATCACCATCATCTGAAACTTATGAGAAATGCAGATTCTCAGCTCTCATCGCAGACCCACTGATTCAAAAGCCAGTGACAAAGCACTGTGTTTAGACACGCCTTCTAGGTGATGCACCAAACTCTATGGTATAGAATTTACTGTAGGCAGCCTCGTTTCCATTGACTAAATTTTAAACCTCACCTTATTTACAACTGCCTACATAGACTGTCATATATGTCTATGAGGAAATAATCAAAATTTTCTTCAGAAAAGAGCAGTCACTTTATATCTGAATCTTTACAAAGTTTGTAAAATTAGGGGTGCTCCCTTAATTTATTTTGAACAACATATATGGTAAGCTATATCAGCCTGAAATAACCTCAATCAATATTATATATGGATGCTTTAAAAGATCACCAGATAGGTGCGTCTGGGTGGCTCAGTCGGTTAACTGTCTGATTTGGGCTCATAATCTCATGGTTTGTGAGTTTGAGCCGGGCATTGTGCTCTGTGCTGACAGCTCAGAGCCTGGAGCCTACTTCAGATTCCGTGTCTCCCTCTCTCTCTGCCCCTCTCCCGCTCACACTCTCTCTCTCTCTCTCGCTCTCTCAAAAATAAACATTAAAAAAAATAAATAAAATATCACCAAATAGAATCATAAGAAAGCAAGCAAAATTTAAATAACAATTTAATAAACATTCCTGGGGACAGGACTGAACACTGTAGGCATTAAATACTGTCATAAAATTTTAAAGATCACTTGAAAAAGAAATACAGTAATTGATTAAGGTATAGCTATCACAGAACCAAGACATAATCATAAAAGAAAATCAACTGCTCAAATGCATTCAAGTAGGAATCTATCTTGAGAAAAATTTTAGTCACACATGGATTCATAAAGTGCTATATCTCAAACAAGCTAGATACATGTAAACTTGATGTGCTCTGGAAAACTGCTGAGTAAGTTGAAAAAATAGCTCTCATGATGACAAAGTCACTGATGTCCATAAACCACATAAAACATTTGAATTAAATTGTTTGATGAAATGTAAGAATATGATGAATTAATAAGTTAAAATACTTTACATAACATGCTATTTTAAAGGTATGTGACTAAATTTAAAAATTATCAGAGTATGACATTTGCTTATCTCATGCACATAGTTTAAGATTACATATTGATATTAGCCTAAAAAGTTTTTTTTAGACTTTTCTTATTGAGGAAATGGAGTACTGCCTTAAATTTGAGGTGGCTTTATTTTCAGGCATATTGAATAAGCTGGGCTTTGAGATTCATCCTAAAAGCCTTAGGTGATACACTGCTAACAGAGGACGAAGGAAGAAAACAAAGGTCAAATAAATGTGGGGACAAGTACCTTGGAAAGGAAAAGTCCACCTGTGTGGTTTTATTAAGAGCAGGGGGTGATGGGAACAGTGCTGTGCTACACGCACAACCTTACTGGGGTGAAATTAAGCGAGGGCTTTTATATTTCAACAAAGTTCATCTCATTTAAGTTTTTCTGTCTTCTCTCCGTCTCTAGTTATTAGTTATGGTTTCTCTCTGCTGTCACTTGATTTAAAATGTAGGAAACCAGGGGCCGTGTATCTTGTCCATGGCTAAGTCTTCACTGGTTAGCTCGGTGCATGGCACACAGTAATGAGTGAATAAACAAATGCCATCTTTTTTTTTATTGTATATCTTTATTCTGTCTGAAATAACCATAATGATGATAATAAAAATCATCCTCATAAAAACTACCATTTACTGTACACTTTCCCTGAATCAGGCACTGTGTTAAGTGACTTACATATATTATCTAATTTAATCCTCAAAACAATCCTGTATTATGTAGAACCATATGAAATTGCCGATACCCAATTGTTTTGGGGTTTTTTGGGGGGTTTGTCTTTATTATTTTTTTAAAAAACATTTTTTAACTTTATTTATTTATTTTGAGAGAGAGAGAGAGAGAGAGAGAGAGAGAGAGAGAGAGAGAATCCCAAGCAGGCTCAGCACTGTTAGCACAGAGCCTGATGCGGGGCTCGAACTCACAAACTGCGAGATCATGACCTGAGCCAAAATCAAGAGTTGGACGCTTAACCAACTGAGCCACCCAGGCAGTTTCTTTTTTTTAAGAATTTATTTCTTAATTTTATTTCTTTTTTTAAATAAACTTTTGGGACACCTGGCTGGGTAGAGCATGTGACTCTTGATTTCATGGTTATAAGTTCAAGCCCCATGTTGGGTGTAGAGATCACTTAGAAAAAAAAGTCTTAAATAAACTTTCAATCTTACAATTGTTTTAAATTTACAGAAAAGTTCTAAGGATAGTACAGAGAATTCTTGTATACCCTGTACCCAGTCTCCTTTATTAATATATTATAGTACATTTGTCATAACTGATGAACCACCATCAGTAAATTACTATTGGAAGTCCACACTTTATTCAGAATTCCTTCATTTTTACCAAATGTCCTTTATCTAGTCCAGCACCCTGACCAGAACATCACATTACGTTTGGTTCTGTCTCCTTAGGCTCCTCAGATAAACCTTGACAGTCTTTATAAGCCCTAATGAGGTATTTCATATGAAACTTTTCTTACGGTTAGACCAGGGTTTTGAGGAGGAAGCGACCACAAAGTGCAATCTTTATCGCATCATTTCCCAGGGCACAAAACATCATGACTTGTCCCAGCTGATGCTGACCTTGATGACCTCGGTAAGATGGTACATGTCGGGTTTCTCCACTGTGCTTTTTGGAAAGAAATTCCAATTAAGGAGTAGGGGAGTTGTACTCCAGCTCCCTGAGGGGACCGCCTGGATAAATTACTTGGAATCCTTCCATACGGGAGATCTGTCTACTTTTTGCTTGCTTAGTCAATTATTTATGTCACTGAGTCACTATGAACACCCATTTTACACTTCAGGGTACAATCCAGGGGTACGTTATTGCTCAGGTGTTCAAGCTTTGGCTATAGAAACCCCTGACATATTCCCATCATTTTCCTCTTTGAGCACTTCCTTACTTTCTGGCTCTTTGAGATATTCCACACTCATCTTATATATTTCCTGCCCTGCTCTTAGAATGAGACATTTCTTCAAGAAGCCTGTTTCCTTTTTTTAGAGAAGGGTGTTAGAAACCAGGATCTGGATGCTTAGGTTTAATCGTTTTTGATTTATAAAAACAATTCCATACGGCACAACCTACTATCATCTCAATTTTACAGAAGAGACAACTGAAGCTAGGGGAAAATCGGTAACTTAGACTCAAGGTCTTGGAACTCAGATTGGAAGCAAACATCTAATCTGCATAAAATAAAGTCCCCAGTTTAACTCAATAGGCTATGAGTAAAGGACACGATCACGGGAACTTGGTGTCAGCTATTTTGTTATTTGTCTTTGCTCAAAGATGTTCTGCTTATTACTCTATGTAGGTTCACGGAATGATGGAAAAAATAGGACACTGTTATGAAGTCAAGCTCCTTCATGAAGTACTTTGCTGAATTTCAAAGCAAAAAAAGTACCACTCATTTTTTTTCTGCAACTGGCTGGATTTTTAAACTATATCCATCACTCACTGTAATCACAGGAAATCAGCTCAAAAACTTATTCTTGCGTTTTTTTTTTTTCCCCCCCCTGAGGCCACAATACCTATAAAATGAAATGCTGACGTATTAATACCATGGTTTAGCGGTTTCTAACATACAGTCAAAATCACTCAATGCTTCCCAGAGTTACTGCACAAGAAATACACCAACAATTAAATAGAGTGTTAAGTATTTGATCTGCAAGAGACCTTACAAGGTTAGATCAATTTACTTTCCAAAGCTGGTTGTTTTTGCAGAAAATGTACTCATGATCCTATGTCTTCATGTCAGCCTTACTGATACGAATTAAGACTTACTAGAACACACACCCACAAATGGACTTTTTTTTAAAGAATAAAGGTTTCCTTTTTATTCCTTTAGCACAAAACTTCTCTGATCATCTTACTAGAATAACTTTCAAAAGTGATTGCTGTGAATATCATTGAAGTCACATTTATGGAGCGAATTTCCCAAAAACCAGACCATGCAAAAATCGAAAACAGCTTGAAAAGAATCATAAAAAAATTACCTAGCTCAAATCTTTTATTTCACAGATATAGAAACTAAAACTGTTGTGAAGTTAACAGTGTTTGCCTCTAAAGTCAACTGCTAGTTAATTAATGAAAAAGGACCAAGATCCATGTATGTTAAGACCAGGTTCTTTCTCCTGAACTGAACTTCCCTATAAAATATAGAATAAATTATATATGTGTGTGTGTATAGACATATACATGTCTATGTACGTGTGTATGTTTGCACACTGTGCTAGTAACAATCTTTTCTGGTTGAAGGATTTTCAAGTCCTCTGTGATAATGATGAACTGAGAGCACGAGGGAAAACGGTACTCCCACTTCTCTATTACCTTCATTTCTTTTTCACTCAATTTAATTATTTTCAGTGCCAGGCTGATTATGTGCCAGGCACTAGAGTACTTGATGGTAGGGAAAGAAAGGGGGGAAAAAAAAAGACGTGGTCCCTACCCATAAGAAAGCTCTCAGTTGTGAGTTTATAGCTCCTTCCTAGAAGTCTCCCTTACGGATTCCTCATCACACAGTCTAGGACAGCAGTGCCCAACAGAAATATGTGAGTCACCAATGTGAGCCCTGTATGTAATTTCAGCTTTTCTAACAGCTACCTTACAAACAAGTATAAAGCAATGTATTTTATTTAACTCAATATGCCCCAAATATAATTTCAACATGTAATTCAATCTAAAAATTACTAACAAGATATTTTACCTTTGGGGGTACTGAGTCTTTGGAATCTGACGCATAGTTTACACTTACAGCACATGTCAACTGAGATGAGTCGCCTTTCAAGGGCCACACGTGGCTTGTGGCCACTATACTGGATTGTGCAACACTAGAAACCTGTAGTGTCCCGGTGCTTTCTATGCCGGTTCTTTCCTCTATCCACACCCACTCCTTTGGGTGCCTCAAACAGTCTCAGGGCCTTAAATACCACCACCCATTTTCTAGTGACTCCCATATTTACATCTGGCTTCGAACTCCTGCCTGAACTTCAGATTCATACACAAGTACAAGGACACAAATCTAATGTGTCCCACGCTGAACTCCTCACTTCCGCCCAGCACCCCCACCTGGATCCGCTCCTCCTCCAGGCAGCCCCATTTCAGTAAAGGGCAACTCCATCCTTTCCATTCCTCAAGCCAAAAACCAGACACAAGCTTGACCTTCTTTCTCTTTCCCGCATCGAATTCATCATCTGTGCCTTTAAAATTGGTTTATTAAATACAAAGCTTATACGGTTCAATAAAATACAGTGAGAATCTCACCTTTTCCATTTCTAAATTCTACCTCCAATCACAGCATCTCTCACCTAACCGCATCTCATCTTTTACCGCAACCACTGCCTAAGTTCCCAACCAACCCCCTGCACTCCTACAGTCTACTTTCCACAGGAGCTAGTTTCTAAAGTGAGATACTGTCCCTCTTCAGCTCCCAGGACTTTCCATCCCCCCCTGAGTAAGAGTCCAAGTTCCTACCACAGCTTAGGAAGATCTACAAGAGCCCCGTGAGATCGGCTCCCTTACACTCCGGCCTCCTCTCCTATTACTCTCTCCCTCATTCCCGCTGTGCCAGCCGCGCGGGCTGCCTTGCTGTCTCAGTGCACCAAGGAGCACTTTGGGCACCACCGCCAGCTTTCCCACTTGCTGCTGTTCCCTCTTCTTGGAATGCTCATACCCCAGAACTCACAGATTGATCCCCATCTTCATGGCAGTCTTTGCTGCCCCTTACTTAAAACTGCAATACTAGTATTCCCATCCTCCTCCTGGCCTTCCTCTTTCCCGTCCCACTGTTTCACCGCAGGATCTAACCACCATTTGATCTAATGTATATTTTATTTAGTAAATGTCTTTATTTCCTTTCTTCCTCTATTAGAATAAAAATTCCACAAGGACAGGGTTTTGTTTATTTTGTTCGTGGTTCTAGTCCCAGTGCCAAGAACTTAGCATACAGCGATCAATAAATACTTGATAAATGAACAAATGTTGTCGACTATTGTGTGGATTAAATGAGGTAATGAGTAAAGTTATAGTATGTCCCTATAATATAGTAGCCACTCATAAACAAACCATTGTGGTGCTTTCTAGAAAAGAAAATCAGAATTCTAAGATTATGTAAATTTTAAAGCCTGTATCTCATTCTATACTTTTCTTACTCCTTACTCTAAATATCTGAATATTAATTATTCAACAATTTAAAAAGACACATAATAGAAGTTAACTAAATTTTAAAAAATCAGTGACACATACAAAACTAGGTATTGTAGAACACTAACTCAGAATGTAACCCTGCTTACCCAGAAGATTAAATAAATTGTTTAAGTCATCTTTAAAGATAAAGAGCTATAATCTATGGTCTCTCCTATGGGAAAATTTAAAATGTATTCACAACGTTCAACAGGACTTCACTTTTATCTTTAACTTGTATCCTGCTTTCCTCTAAGAGAATTTGTATCAGTCAAAGAGACCACCATTTTTTAAAAACCATACATATTATATAACTGAAAAAATTTCAGTGAAAAAAAAAACAAAACAGGAACCTGGTCTGAACTTCGATATTTCCATAAAGTATTTTGCGTTTAAAGCTAAAATAACCAGATGAAAGAACTAAGATACTAATCAATGTATGTGATCCCTTCCCCAAATCACAAGTGCCAGAGACTTGAAGTGATCTGCCCATAGAGGCACAATATTAGTAACTAAACAGAGACTAAAAGGTCATGGCCTTGAATCCTCATCCTACATACTTCCCACTGTACTTCACAAATACATAACCAATGTCTTACAAACCAACCAATTACACTGGTTGCATCTACTCTTCTAAAAAGGAAGGAAAATAAAAGCATGTATCCAATGGCATCTAATTCAACATGATAATTTATATTTCAGACAGGAAAGTTTATGGAGCAAAGACAAAAACATACAAGGAGGAGCCAAGTTTAAGTCAGAACTGTCCATGGAGGTAATATAAAGAACAGGTAGAAGGCATAAGCATAAAATGCAATAGATACATGGTTTATATTTCATTTTTCAAAAAGCTAACAACTCATGGGGCTTAGAGGTCTTCAGAAATTTGGACAAGTTCATTTGATCACTGGTGAGAAAGACATACCTTACGTTCCATGCAGTGGTGAAGTCTGGGTTTAGAAGCAGCAGGGTGCATGTGACATCTATCAGTTCTAAAATAAAGAGAAGTCACATTAAAAAGAGTCCTACCCCACTGGGTGTTGTATGGAAACCAATTTGACAGTAAATTTCATATATTAAAAAATAAAAAAAAAAAAAAAAAAAAAAAAGAGTCCTACCCTTTGAGGCTTGGCTTCTCTTTCTTTTAAGGCCCTGTATATTTGTGTCTCCTGTTATCCTTATGTATATGCCATGTCATAGTAATTTGAATGGTAAACACCTTGCTCTAAGCTGCCGGAAGTATGAAGATATCCTCAAGATTTTCTACCTTATGATAAATGTAACAATCTTTTAAAAGCTGACACTCAAACAACTTCACAATACAACGTACCTACAAAGAATATGCAAATTAATCTCCTCATTCTTATAGTAGTTTTTGGCACTAATGTAATACTGACCAAGGAAAAGAAATATGATTTCTATACCATTATTCTTTTAATTCCACAAATATTTCAGTAGTTGACTATGTGCAATTTTTCAAAAGGGGAAAAAAACCTACTCATGATCATTTAACACAATTCATTCACATTCCTTTGCAAAGATTATCTTTTGTCATACACATTTTTACATAGTCATAGCAATGACAAATGCACAATTTTGTTCTCTTTCTTCATTCAGTATTATTTCATATGCATTCTCCAATACTGCTACAGTATGCATTTTTAACAGCTGCATAAGAAGCTCTTAGTGTAATATACTATCATTTATCTTTATCTTAGGTTGTTTCCTGTTTGCTTTTAATATTATAGTTAACATTACTATAAACACACTTTTTGTCTCCTAGCTTATTTTCTTAGGACATATTTCCAGGAGTTGAACTACTAGGTCAAACAATGTAAATACCAGTATGGCTCCTACTAAGCATTTCCGAACTGTTCTTCAAATGAATTGTATCTATTCACATTGCCAAGAATAACAAGTGTGTACTTATGTCCCTGTAACTCTAACCGAGGTAACTGTATTTAAAAAATAAATGTAGCAGATACAAAATTATTCTGTTTCTGTTTTATCTTACAACTTTAATTTACAATTATTAATATAAACATTTTTTTCATTTTTCTTTGGTATTTTCTATTTTCATTTTTTAACAGCCCATTCATATTCATTAGCTATTTAGTGATCATGATATTGACAGAACTCGCATATATTCAAATAAGCTCCAAAAGCTTGTTTAATAGAACAAAATCATTAATATATTTAGATGTACTGTCTTCCTTTTATTAAAACTGAAAAGAGAAGTTTAGGATTAAGATGATCAATGCAGAGACATGAAATTAAGATAACCTCTACCAAGCTCATGTTAAACACTAAGTAAAGCAAAATAATAAAAATAATTATAATTTTTTAGCAATAGTGTATACCAGGCACCATAGTAAGTCTTTTATTTACACGATTTCATTGAGTTCTCAGGATTATGGTTCAAGATATTCTTATTCTGCTTCATAGATAGGGAAACTGATAGAAGTTTAAATAATTTGCCTCTGGACACCCAGTCAGTATGTGGGAAAGTCAGCATCTGACTTGTCTTTAATAACTCAATTATACTGCAATTAAAATATGCGTCTATAATAAATAATTGGGACACAAAAGAACATGTACAAATGTATTTCTATAGGCATTTAAAAATATTCTAAATGAACAGGGGCGCCTGGGTGGCTCAGTCAGTTGAGTGTCCAAATTCAGCTCGGGTCATGATCTCGCGGTCCATGAGTTCAAGCCCCGCGTCGGGCTCTGGGCTGATGGCTCAGAGCCTGGAGCCTGCTTTGGATTCTGTGTCTCCCTCTCTCTGCTCCTCCCCCACTCATTCTCTCTCTCTCTCTCTCTCTCTCTCTCTCTCTCTCTCTGTCAAAAAAAATAAACTTAAAAAAAATAATGGCATGACCTAAAAGTTATAAATAAAAAAAAATATTCTATATGAACAAAAAAATTACTTCATTCTCAAGCATCTTAAAAAATTAACATTTTTTGTGAGACTATGATTTCATTACTATGACATTCAGTAAATAAGAAACAAAAGGTATCATTAGCATACATTTTTTGTCCTCTATCTTCATGACAAGTCATTATATGCATAAACACAATTACGTCTATAAAGAATACTATGTGGTGCCTGGGTGGCTCAGTCAGTTAAGCGTCCGACTCTTGATTTCAGCTTAGGTCATGATCTCACCGTTCATGGGTTCGAGCCCCGCATCAGGCTCCACACTGACACTGCCAGGTCTGCTTTGGAGTCTCTCTTTCCCTCTCTCTTTGCCCCTACCCTGCTCACGTGTGTGCTAAGTACATAAATAAACTTGAAAAAAAGAGAATAATCTCATTAATCTCTATTCTTTTACCTTTAGAAGCTTTTGGCACTAATTTAATATTTACCAAGAAAAATAGACGTAACTTTCTATATTATTATTTGATTAATTCCACAAATATTCCAAATATTGATAATGTGCATATATTAAAGTGGGCCCTCAGGACTAACAGAAGGGATATAATGATAAGTAAGACCTGATCTTGCCTTTTAGAAGGCTACCCTTTAGTTGGAGAGAACATACAATTATAGAAGACAAAAGGCAATGATTACGAAGCAGAAACACATACCGTATTTTGGGGACCACCAAAGCAGTTGAAAATAATTCTTACTGGAGTACCCAGGGAAGGCTATAAGTGAATAAAGTGGTAACGAGCACTGCAGACCGGAAAACCAGTATGAGCGAGGATAGAGAGGTGTGGTTGTTCACACAGGGTGCTTGCCAGGAGACTGCTGGGGAAATGTACCAGAAAACTAGAACCTGGTCAGAAACAAGAACCCACAATCTCCTTGTCAGCTTGCCCTTCCACTACTTGCCCTTCCTGTGTTACACTCCACCTGAAGTAAACCCCTCCATTCTCTAAACACACCTCCTATCTGCCTGCCCTCTCTGGACAATTCAGATTTACCAGCTTGCTCTTCTCTGCCAGAAATGTCCTCCTATATCTAAATATCAAAACAAAACAAAATTTTACTCTTAAAGTCTCTCCTGACCTATTTACCTAGACACAATCTTCCTTTTTTTGGAAAAAAAAAAAGTTTATTTTTGAGAGTGGGGAAGGGGCACAGAGAAAGGGAGATAGAGAATCCCAATAATCTTTTATTTCTATGTTCTGTGTGTTATCTTATTTTGTTACCAATATTGTATAAATAATCTCTTCTTGATGAGACTGTAAATTTTCTTGGAGGAAGGTCCTGTCTAATAACACCTTCAGATTACTCCTTCACTCAACAAAGATGAGAAAAGTATGGCCCCATCAAAAGAAGTTCCATGTCTGCCCCCAGCACAGAGGAGTGGTAAGGCCTTACAGCCATACCGCCTGGGTTTGAATCCCAGCTTCTCCACTTAATTGCCAATATAACTTAGTATCTTCGACCTTCCGTCTCCTTACCTGTGAAATAAGGATGATGAGAACATCAATCTCTGTTGTGAGCCAATGAGATTCATCCCATTTCTCCACAGTTACTTGATACACAGTGAGTGTTCAACCAAACCAAATACTTGTTCAATGGAACAGCATTACTACTTACCACCCAAGAAATGAATACTTTCAACATCAACTAATCAAAGAAATCAGAAATGAGTTCTTACAGTGAAACTACCTAAATTTCTAAACTTATAAAATAAGGAATTAAAAAAAATCCAACTGTTAAGTAGCTATATGGAAATGCTTGTGCATGATGGGACAAGCTTCCAGAATTTCAAGTCTACAATTTTTCAAAATCCATTATACTACCTAGGTAAACTGGTACTTAGTCTTTTGGCTTTCCCTTTTGGCATTAAAATGTGTGTGACCAACAGTAGTCACCATTTATTTGTACAGCTGACCCTTGAACAACACAGGTTTGTACCACACAGGTCTATTTATATGCCAATATTTTTTGATAAATACAGTACAGCACGGTAAATGTGTATGTTCTCTTCCTTATGATTTTGTTAACATTTTCTTTTCTCCAGCTTACTTTATTGTAAGAATATGGTATATTAAACACATAACCCACAAAATACATGTTGACTGTTTATGTTATCACTAAGGCTTCCAGTCAACAGTAGACTATTACTAGTTAAGTCTTTGGGGAGTCAAAAGTTATATGCAGATTTCTGAATGCACTAGGCGGGGTGACTCCACTGCCCCTAATCCCTGCACTGCTGAAGAGTCAACTACACTTTAACACAGCTCTCCTTCCACACTCATAATTGAAGACAAGTTCATCCTCCATTACAGAGATACTTCTATACAGCAGCACAAGGCAGAAGCCAGTAAACAAAGAACATATGTAAGTTGCCGCTTTTCATTTTGTGGCTGTGTGGAAAGGAGAGCTAATCAGAGTCAGGCTTCCTCTAGGAAAGGGGCTCGCCCTAGCAAGGCAACAGCAGCTACTGGACTCACAGCCCAGCCCTACCACTTACTGGGTCACTTAATCTGTCTGAGCCTCTGTGTCCTCCTCCTCGTATGTAAAATGGAGCTCTTAACAGTACTACCTCATGGGGTGTTAAACGATTCACACTCACGAAGTGTTAGGACAGTACCTGACACACAGTAAGCACTCAATGATAATTCCGGTTTCAAAGCCTGTATCTCCTAGCCCAGTTCCACAAACTATAGTGGGACTGGATGCCACCAGAGGGAGGAAAACAATCTCCCAAGCTGTCTCAGCGGTGACTGCTCAACAGAAGGTGATTTCTCAACTTGTAAGAATCTCAGATCAACAGCCTCAACCATCAGTGGTGCCTGGTGACACGCAAGAGCCACAAGCCCTTTTCTCCTCCTCTGTGACACATTGCCAACTCCTCCAGACTCAAGACTCAAAGTCAGATAGGACCTCCGTCAGGAAGTATTCCAGTTAGATCCAAGAGGTTAAGAGTGAAGTAAAATGTCAGAAATGGGAAAGGGTCAAAGAAGGAGAAGTAACCAGCTTAGAAATATTGGACATAATTAAAGAATCATTCCTGAATTACATGTATATTTCCGTTCTTCTTCCCCTCTGGTTCTGGATAAACCAGAGAAAGGAAACTCATGTTTCTTGAGAGCCTACTACAGGCCAGGCACTGTGCTGGCTGCTTTATACACACTGGCTCAGGCAATCCTCTCAACACCCTCTGACACCTTTTACAATTCCCTTTTTTTGGTGAGGAAATAGGAAGAGGTTAAATAATCTGCCTAAAGTCACTGCCAAGGGACTTCAGCATGCTGACAAATGGAGTCTAAATACAGATGTTTTCCTGCAAAGCAGATGCTCTTTCTTAATCGAGCACACTGTCTACAATACTTTGTCCCCTTCAAGTCAGGACTAAACCAAGATCTAAAGATAAACATGTATAATCAATAGTTAACAGGAACTATTTTACTTCTACATTTCATCAACTATATACCGTATTTTTTTTTTTTTTTTTTAATTTTAAAGAGAGAGAGAAGGAAGAGGAAAGAGGAGGAGGAGGAGACAGGCAGAAGGGGAGAGAATCTTAAGCAGGCTCCATGCTGAGCTCCAATGTGGAGCTTGATCCCACGAACCTGGGATCATGACCTGAGCCATAGTCAGACATCCAACCAACTGGGCCACCCAGGTGCCCCATATACCATATTCTTTGTTACCCAGCAGATGTGAACTACTGATATCCCCATGGTCTCTTGAAATCACCCAAGATCTCTCTCCAAATACCAGAACATATATGAGCAAATGAATGTTCCTTTGTTACACACACTGATACATGTCTAACTCAACATCACATCACAACACAAGGAGAAAATGAATCGGGACATATATACACAGAAAAATAGCTAAATTTCAACTGTGACAAGGAGAGGACAAAGGGATGCTATAGAAAAGTCAGAGAAAAATCAATATTCTTTCTGTCACAATGGCATTCCAGAAATGGCCCCAAGCCAGGAGTCACCTGGGAATGGTTGCTGCAATGGACAACTGTCTCTGACAGAGATATGTTTTCATGCATCTAGAAATAAATCCAAGGCCAACTAGGTGGGCTAATCTCTTCCTCCAAAATACCTTCAGGTTACTACAAGAAGAGACACTTGAGATAAAGCTATGTGGTAAACACCAGAAAGGCCCTGTTATTACAGAATACAATCAGTGAATCGATAGCCAGACTGAGCTAAAACCTCTCGCTTACCAAACTCTTGTTACTTATTTGACAAATGTCTGTTGAACACACAATGGTGTTGAGTATATAAAGACAGACAAGCCATAATCCCTCTTTCTTACAAACTCACAATCTACCTGGGGAAAATGTTTTTAAATAATCAACAACAATGAAGTGTGATAAGTGCTACTATGCAAGCAGTCCGAATAAAGACCCCCAGGGGAGTGCAGAGAAGTAATTACCACGTCCCGGAGCAGTCAAACAGCCTTCACAAGTGTGTGCTGTGTGTGGGTGTGTGTTCGCACCACAACAACGGTGACAACATAAGACATGAGCTGGCCTCAGCAAAGGCATGGAAATAAGGCAATGGTGCACAGCAGAGTCCGAGAATGGAACAGTGTCTGTTGTGGCTGGAAGGTATGGCAAATGGCTGCAAATTCTAATGCTTCTAGGGTTTGAGTGAATGTCAAAAAAAAGAGCAAAGCAAACCTGATGATAAGGAGCAGTCGACACTCTGCCTCCGTGTCTGATGGACAGGAGGAGGCTGCAGCAAACTGGAACAGGCTGAGTCAGTCACGAGAAAGCAGAGGCTATGAGCCCCGGCCAATTGTTGCTGTGCAGAAACTTATGTACCTGCTTTTTCAAGTGAAAACAAATCCAGATTTCTATCTTAACTTTAAAAGTTCATCTTGAATTTAAACGTTTATCCAACAGATGAAAAATAGTTGAAAAAAACATCCTATAGGTGGAAACAAAATCTATCTGCGGGCTGGCCTCAGCCTGGGGGCTGCAAACCTACACCCTCCGATGCTGGATGTAAAGCAGAGGAAAAAGGCAGGGGATGGAGGCTGGGGACAGATTGTGAATGCCCTTGAACACCACACCACGGAGTTTGAACTCCACCTTGGCACCCGTAGGTGTCATAAAAGAAGATGCACAGATCTGTACTTCAGACAAGCATCCCTCAAACCGTGTCTCTAAGAAGTGCTGCTGGGAAGTATGGTTTGAAACAACTGGCTAGTGGCGTCATGAACATGGATTATAGAAGAAGGGACTGAACACAGGGTAGACCAGCTATGAGATAATTACATCTGTCCAGACGAGAAGACAGACACAAAGAACGGAAGACGGCTGTTGAAGAGAGAGTGTGGCTCTGGGTAGAGGCTGTGAGAAAGAGGGAGCAGCACAGGAAAATGACGGATGGGCACCCTCGGACACACACTGCGGGACTGAGCTCTACTTGGTCACAACGCCGGGACTTCTCTCTTCCTTTTTGTTTCTGTCACAGATTTCTCAAAAATCAGAATTACAGTATCGTTCCTCTCCCAGACCAAATATGGCTACTACTGCAGCAGACTTTTAAAAACCGGCACTAAGTAATTAACAGGGAGGCTGTGATGGCTCATTCTGGTGTTAATGTTAAACCGACTGGCTACAGGGTGCCCACGTTAAATGCTCTTAAACATTATTTCTGAGCGTCTGTGAGGGTGTTTAGCATTTAAATCGGTAGGCTCCATCAAGTAGACTGCCCTTTCCAATGTGGGTGAGCATCATACAATCTGTTCAGAGGTATTTAGTGTCCTGTCTTTTTGCTTCCTGTCTGCTTGAGCTGGAACATCACCGAATCTCCTCTGGCCTTTGGACTGGCATTTAAAACCACTGGCTCCCCTGGATCTGAGGTCTTCTGACTCAAACTAAATTTTACCACTGGCTTTCCTGGGTGTCCGGCTTGAAGAAAGCAGACTGCGGGACTTCTCAGCCTCCATAATCCTACCAGCTAATTTGTCATAATTAATCTCTATATATAACATATTCTGGTGGTTTCTTCAGAGAACTCTAACCAGTACAGGTGCTTTGCAAACATTTAAGGAATGCAGCACAAGAATGAGAGCATGAATTCAGTTTGGTTAAAAAGAAAAAATTTATCCCAAGAATAAAGGTCACCTCCAGTTGCAGAATACATTCCCCAGCGATGCCTAGGATCTGGGCTTGATCACTCACACAGATACTGACATTTCTGAAATTCTTTCAGCTTTCTTCACTTGGCGCTTTTTATGTATGTTTTCTACAAAAAGTTTTAAAGGTACAGCATTTTCACGAAATAACTGATTTTTCCTAGTATTTTTTACTTTTTTTTTTTTTTTTTTTTTTTTTAGCAAGACTCACCTCTGTGTAGTAACTGCTTCAGTTGACAAGTTTGGTAGAATTCTCCGGTAGTCAGCATTACCAGGTATCTTTTCCTGTCGTATCAGAAACTCACTTCCATATTTTTATTCTTAACACAATATACAACCTGAGTACTGTGTGATACCACACTACACTATGCTGTCACCACCCACCAAAAAAGTGAAATTCAAAACTGTTTCCATGAGGATCTGGGTGAGGATAATGTCAGGTTGGTTCTGTCCTCATGCACAGTTGCACCAGAATTCGAAGGTTAGACGCTAGCTATTCGTGTGATGAGCTTAACCGTTTGATTCTGCCTGGGTCCTCTTGGACCTTTCCTCACTTCATGAGGAGATGTGGCAAAGCCCGTAGTACAATAGTATCTGAGAGACAAGACACAGGGAGACGGAGAGAAGGACCTGGAAGGCTCCAGGGAGACGGCAGGCTGGGCCAGCACACATGAATCGGCAAAAGCTAATGATCTGAAACAACATTAACAGAAGCCTTTGGCATTTCAAAATTCAGACTGCTTCTTCTCCACCACACGAGCATCATTCTGTCTCCCCTCTCCCCAAGCTAGCTATGTACTGGCTCGATTATACATTTTTGTTTGTCAGAACATACACAATACAGCTGTGTTTGGCAAAAAATAACCGGATGGATTCACATGGTGTTATTCTGTACCTTAATGTTACTGAAAGCTACCACAGGTTTCATAACCATGCTATCCATCTACTTAGGGCGATGGAAGGCAGAATGAAATAGGGCCCAACAACTGATAAATACCCTTACCTTTCAATTTATGCCTAAACTCAGACCATTACACTTATGCCACAAACCTCAACTATGCCATAAACTTAGGCAGAGCCTTAAAAGTAAGAAAAATGTATCAGAGGACTAATTGAATCAACACAAGAAAACTCAAACTATTTCACATTAAATCTTCAAATCAGATTCCTTTTCTATTGGTCTAAACAGGGAATAGGGCTATTGGGACAGTCCTTTAAGGATGAGGCTGAGAGGAATACAAGGAAATCAGTATGTCATACCTTTGGCAACATTCCACAAGGAGGCTGTTTTTCACCCGACTGTAAGCTTCTTGCGTAAAGGGAACATGTATTACTCACCTCTTTATCCCCACAGTACTTAGAACAGCCTCTGGTATGAGTAGGCTCATGGTAATGGCTACCAAGCTGGTAATTAAAATTCTCCAGGAAACAAAGTTCTTATTCAAAATTAGCCTCCAGGCATATTGAGCACTTCTGAAGGTACCGCTGTATTGGAAAGGGGAAGGTACCACTCTATACAGAAAGGGGCAGCTTCATAAAAACAGTCGAGAACACAGTCTTGGATGACTCTTTTTTTTTTTTTAAACCTAAAAAGTAAAGGGGATTTGTGCACATGGAGGCTTAATGTCACATATGGGGGAAAGCTAGGAAAAGAGACCAGGCAGGATGAACAGAGAGTGTCCCATGCAGCAAAGAACTGTGTCAGAGGAGCAAAAGAAGTGAATTCTGGGACCGTTTTCTTTTGCTTCTATCAGCACAAGAACAGGATACAGAGGGCCGAAGCTCAAATGGGATTCAAAGCACAAGAGCGCCTCCATAAATCACTGAGCTGGTTCACAGTATAACTACCACCAACACACCTCCGTTATCTCATTTGGTCTGCCACCAAAATCAGTTCTAGTGCTTACAGAGTTACTAAAGGATTGCCACCCGAGAACCTGAGCTTGTACTAGAGTCTTCCTTAGTACTTTTCAAACTTCTTTAGCCACAGGATGTTTTCTTCAAATAAAATTTTACAAAGAGCCTTGATGTATAAACAGGTAAAATCAGAACTCCTCTGATTTACTGCCCAGGTTGCAGTAGGTGGCCCAGAGTCCTGTAGCACTTTCGACGCAAAATTTGAAAACTACTGGTGGGTCCAAACTCCTCATTTGACAGAGAGGTTAAGCTGCTGCCCAGGCAGTGAAGGAAAGAGCCAGAACCAAAATCTAGGAATGCCAACACCCAAAAAGGGTTCTTCGCCTGGTATTCCATGCTGTTTCTAAAACACAAAGGAAGAGGACAGAGTTCATACTTACCATCTTTGTTTAGCCATTGCTTTCTTGTTCTGTACAAAAGGAGCTTGTTGTGGACATACGGTAGGAGGAACTTGACACACCAGCTTTCCACACCAAGTTTGTTTTCTACCAGGACTATGGGACTCCGGTTATACCTTGCTTCAGGACATGGGATCAGACCAATCTCATCTCTGAATATGTAAAACATAAAGAAGAATTAAAGATAAGACTGCTAGCTTTTCAAATCCTCCAGAGTATTAAAAAGAAAAGCAACATATTTCCCTCTCTTAAAAATAGTATTTAGCTCACTTGCTGGATTAGTAGGCACTAAAAAAAAAAGTTTTTTAATACAGACTATAGTACAGGAAAATTAGTATGCTGACTCCCCATCGACAGAAATGAAAACTGGTCTAATCTTTGGATGGAAATATGAAAACGTCTTTCAAAATTTTAAACTGCACATACTCTTGACCCCCAGTGATTCCACTGCTCAGAAGTTATCCTAGGCCAAAGTATATCAATGGGATGTTTATTGCAACATTGCAACACAATTGCAAACAATCTAAATTGTGTCAACATAAGACAGAAGAATGTGGCTTATCCATGTGGTAGAGATGTACAAAAATGAGGCAGACTGGCATACACTGGTTTGGAAAGGATGCCAAGATCTGTGAAACCAGAAGAGCAAAATGCCCAACAGTGTATGGCACAAAGCCTTTTATATATATATATATATATATATATATATATATATATATATATATGAAGAATCCCAAGAAATTTGGGGACAAAGAATTTTATTTTTATACAGTTTAAATTTCCTAATCATTTGAATGTATCATTTCTATTTTTTAAAAATGTCAACAAATGTACTTGTGGGTTGCCTAATAATGTATGAGCAGAAACAAATTATCAAAAGACGTTATCTTGTCAGTGAGACTGTGGGCCTCTTCTTATGATCTTTTATACGTTATTAATAAAAAAAAAATAAACACACACTGATAAAGGTTGCTGAAACAGAAAATACATTTTAGAATCTGATCATTTGCATTTAAGGTGGCATCTTCTTTCAAACCACTTCAACTTAGTTGAAAATTTACATTTGAGGTGGAGATTTAATAAACAGAATGTACAGCCGCTGACTTACATAGGAAATGAACCAGCAAGCATAAAAATGGTTTTGCAAAACCTGCACATGCCTTTCAACTATAAACAAGTTATGATAACTGGCTACATTAAAAAAATAGAAAACTGGTTTTCAGAGCTTATGTATGACATTATCTATTATGTCCCTGGGATTCCCCGACCAAGAACAGAGTAGTATGACAGATGCAAGAGGGGGAAACATGTTCAATTACAGGTTATAAGAAAAGCCCTCTTTTTTTGTTAAACTGGCGGGAGGCTATGGAACTAAAATAAAATCCTTCCTGGAAACTCTAAACCGGAGAGCAGAGCACAGAAGTACGCTACTTTCAGTAGAAAGTAGCTTCCTTAAGGACAGAGGGATACATCAATAAACAAGGGTACTCTACGGGTTAAGTTACTAACCATTCTTTCAAGGTGATTTAACTTAAGGTAGATTTTGAGACCTAAGGCTTTTTTTGTCCTGACCACTGGTCCGGTTGATTCAGAAGTGTGCTGATATACGACGTCGGAACTATTTAAACATTTTCTGATACTGGGTACTGTGTTAGGTTCTGAAAATGCAAAAATGAATAAAACAAGGTGGACCCAGACTTCATAGTGCTGACAGTTTTGATGGAAGTGGTATCAATATCTATAATAAAATGTTACCACTGTGCCATTCCAGTGGTATAAAGAAAGTGCTGTGAGAAGAACTAAAGCAATGCCGAGAGCACACCTGAGCTCCTCATCCAGTATTCAAAAATGTTTTTGCATTTGTGTTTGGTTAATGTAAAATCTACCGCTATTAGGATAACTAGCCACATCCAGAGCTATCCCTAATACGTGGCTGAATCTCCGGCATTTTCTGGTTTTCAGGTTTTACTATATAAAGTAGAACATTTAAAAATTAAACTGGAATTACAGTAAAACAAAATAAACTCACCATCATTATTTTAAGGAAGTCTGATCTCTGAGATCTAATAACCACTTATAACACTTCAAAGAACTGCAGAAGTCAACAGTACAAATGCCAGAGTAACAGGAATAAAAGAATCCTATATTCTGGGTACATCTGGGGGGGGGGGGGGGTAAATTCGCCATGTAAAAACCTGCCTTGCTCATTATTTATACCAAAAGTAAAATGCCCAATTAATAATCCGGTACCTAAATGAAAGGACAGAGCCATTTGATAATCCAGTACCTAAATGAAAGGACAGAGCCATTTGCACAAATAAAAAAACACACTTCTTTAGTTGGGTACCATTCTCCCAGGAAATAATTTTTAAAAACAAGAATGCCCTGATACTGCAGATGCACAGTAACTGCCGCCGAAAGGCCGGTTATTGTGAACTTGAGGAATAACATTCAAATCAATCGTTTTCAAAGAATATCACTTCTTGACTCTCCAAAAGAACATTATATCTGATTTCCTTCTTTTTAAAAAAATTTTTTTGACATCGATTTATTTTTGAGAGACAGAGAGAGGCAGAACATGAGCAGGGGAGGGGCCGAGAGATGGAGAGACCCAGAATCCGAAGCAGGCTCCAGGCTCTGAGCTGTCAGCACAGAGCCCGAAGACACGGGGCTCGAACTCACAAACCCCGAGATCATGACCCGAGCCAAAGTCAGACACTCAACCGACTGAGCCACTCAGGTGTCCCTGATTTCCTTCCAATGCAGAGGGCCTAAGTCCTAGTTTTCATTTGGCCTCTACGGACCTCACTTTTCCTCATTTGTAAAATGGTGGAATTGCATTACATCTCTAAGGGAAATGGACTGCTAGGTCTCATTCAGCTTTCAAATTCTGACTGAGAAACCTGACAGTTATTCTCATGTAAGGAGAATGAAAATGGCTACATCGGGGGAGCGAACATTAAAAGAGAGGTAGCAAAAGCACTCAATCTTCCAAGGTCCAGGGTTCTCGCTACCCTCTGGTCCACCTCTAACAGTCCAATGTGAATGTGGCAAGTCACTGGTCATCAGTTCCCTCATCTGCAATACAGGAATAACAACGCCTGCTAGGAAAAGCAAACACAAGGTAAAGTATGTGGTAAGCTATAAAGTGACAGGCAAAGATGAAGTGTATTACCTTTAATTCAGTAGAGCCTGAGGCCAAAGAGAAAAGTTACTCGATTAACAGATGGGAAGCTGAAGCAAAAAAGTTAAGCCTTTGTCATTATTCGACCCTAAAATACAGTGCTTTGCTGCTTTCTAAAAATATAACATGTACTTTAGAAAGATAGGTAGGTCAGTAAGCTTCCAAGTAACAGTGTGTTTGACTTCAGACTTCTTCTATGCTGAGTCCCTGAGGTCATAGTCCACTTTTTTTTCTCAGACAATTTGGAATAGGATTCCAGAATCATTTTAAAATTGGAAGGGAACTCATTCCCCCAGTGTCTCATTTTATCAGACAAGGAAACTGAGGTCCACTGAGGTTAAGATGATCACCCAAGGTCACATGGCTAATGCTAAGTTAAAAATCTGGATCTCTTAATAGTTAGCCCAGAACCCATGATGTTAATGATAAAAACATCAGTGAAAGCAAGCAGAATTTAGATTAATTCCTTCCAGATTTCTGGGAAGATTTCTGGCTATTTAAATTCTAATTTCGTACTCAAGAAAAGTTAGAAAACTCGGGGGCAAAAAATAAACTAGAAGTCTTTTGTCATCCCTCTACACTACTGTTTGGGAATGCATTTTTTTTCTAAATGTTTCACAGAAGTGGGATTATAGTGGGCATACTCTCCTATAATCCTCTTTAAAAACAACAGTTCACATTAAACATATTCCTACAGAATTGATTTTTATATATTAATATAAATGGTTGCAATGAATGTGCTATAAATATTAAATACAACTCCAGTTACTTCTTTGTGAAATAATGTTATAAGAGAAACCTCTGACTCTTTCACCACCACCAAATTCCAGTCTTTTTCAGGTTTCTGGCAATTTAGATTCCTGGTGTTTAACAAGCACACTCAACACCTGTGTAACCAACGTCATAGGATTTTTAAAGACATGAAGGTTTGGAATGGTGAAAAAGTTCTAATACTAAAGAGATACCACGAAGCTCACTTTTTAGGTTACCTTCGAAGGCTGCTCCAAAAAAAGAGCAAAATGGAATGTACCAACATATTTACTTGAAAAGATCATCCACAGCATGGTACAGCTTTCTAAGTGCTTCACTTCACAATGGGGATCCACTGGCTTCCAGATGAAGTTCAAGGTTCATATAACACGGACACTGACTTTGTTCCTGATGTTTGGACAGCTTCTCTTGTCTGCACTTTTTAGAAACACCCTCAATTAGAGTAGGCCCACATATTATTTTCAAAAGTAGTATCACCCAGTTTCCCTTTTAGGTGGGAAGAACGGTCCCCAAATACTAAACTGATCCTGTAACATGGAGCGACCACACAGAAAACAAGCCCAAGGATTCTGGAAACGGTACAAATCTTCTTAATCTAATAGTCATTTTGTTATTTCTTTACCCTGGAAATCCTTCCTAAATGACTAAATAGGAGAATTAGTGAAATATCTAACCCTTTCATATAGACAATTAAAACTACCAGTGATTAAATCAAGATGTTTCAGAAACTTCATAGGCTTTCTCAATTCTAAAGAGTACTAATTTCACATATCACTTACTGGACTTATTTTTAAAACAGCTACATAAATTGTTATTGTTTATTGAGTGTTCATTATGTGTACTGCTCTGTGTTTGGTTTTACATAAACTATTTCATTTGTTTCATACAATAATCTCATAGAGCGGAAATTTTAACCCTTCTTTATAAACAGTCTTGTCTAAGTCTACCCAGGTACTGACAAGCCAAGATTCAAATTCAAACTTTTACAACTATACTATTATTTAAAGAAACACATAAAAAATCAAGTGTAAAAAGACAATTAGGATTGTGGTTTCCTACTCTTCAACTCAACTTACAGATTTGCCTTTCCTTACTACTCCATTACTCAAAAATTTCCACTGGGGCCTCTCCACTGCCGATGCAGTGTATTTTCCCTGACCCAGCTCTTATCTATCCCTCATGTCTCAATTTAATTGCTATTTCCTCAAAAGAACTATCTTGAGCTTCAAATATAAATTAGTTCCCTCTGTTATTATTCTTTCAAATATACTTCTTTCAGGCTCTTCCCATAATCTGTGTGGTTTGTTCCACTGGGCTAAGGACCATGTGTGATATGTTCACCAACCTTCACCCCACTCCTAGACCTGCACACCCAGGGGCTAGAATTCTATCTGTGAAATACAGGTGCTCTTTTGCTGAATGCATACATGGAATGCAAGAAATTAAGTCAAGGACTTCCATAATTTGACTCTACTGTATCTTTTCTATCACATCTTGCTGGTTCAGGTTAATTTCCAGTTCCATGTGGAGGTGGCTCCCTCTCTGAAACTATAAATCCTGCCAGCCTTCAAAGTTCAGCTCAAAGCCCACCTCCCCTAAGGCCCTTGGCCTAGACATACGAAGCCTTCCTTCTATGTCTAATACACTCACACAGCACTTGCTCCCCATGCTGCTAGCCCAGCCTCTACCACTAACTGCTCTGCCGTAAATCCTAATTTACTATTCACGCAGGTGGGTCTTTGTCTCTATCTAGAGCTACATTGTGCAATACAGTGGCCACTGGGCACATACGACCCATGGGTAAGTCAAACGACATTAAATACCATTTAAAATTCAGTTCCTCATGCACATTAGCCACATTTGAAACATTTTATAGTTACACATGGCTAGTGACTACCACACTGGACAGCACAGAAACAGGGCAATTCCACCATCATAGATATTTCTGTGCCTTGAGTATGAGAACTATATTTTATACTTCTTCCTATCTATACCATGAGGATACTACCTACAACATCTCATAAACAGTGAGAGTTCAATACATATTTTAAAGATTAATAAAAAAAAAATAACTCAGTAGATAAGAAACCTTTGACATGACCCTAATTACGCCATAAACATCTGTCTTCCACGTTAGCAAAGGTCTATACATTAAACTATTGTTAGTCCCTGGGTCAAGCCTTCAGCTGTTTTCCAGTGGTATTCTCTAAGAGTCAACCATACAAATAACATTTCTATGGTATTTTTCAGTTTATGAAGTACCTCACATTCATCATTCAGTTGGCCAGTACAGTTTTCTGAGGAATACGGAAATTCAGGTTAAATCTAGTATCTACCAAGTGGCAGATAAGGGCCAGACACAGCGTGAGGTGATTTTCCTGTGTTCTCATCAACCTCACCAAATCAAGAGGAAACTGAGGTTAACAGGGGGTAACCTATCCACATCCAACTGTAACAAAATCTACATCTTAACCAATGCATGTTCGACTCCTCCTGGGAAGCATTCTTACAGAAACAAAGTCAGTATGTTTAATGGAGTGGATGTTGTCGAATAAAATTACAAACTATCTTGTGTTTGAAGAAAAAAGAAAACAGAAAGTAAAGAGAAAAACTTTTCTTGGTAATACGGAAAAATATAGTTAGGTACTAACTTTCAAGATAAACAATGCCTTTTTTCCCCCCCTTTAACCAGAAATACAGCCTGTTTATCCTGGAAGTGAGAGGGATAGATTACGGGAAGAAGTACAGGCAATTTTGAAAAATCCAAATCAAACATTCTGAAAGAATCTGCGCAGTAATACTACTGAAAATATCATTAGTGGAGGAAACATATACTAAAAAATAGCTGAGGATTAATATTAAGCAATGAGTTATTTCAATTCTTCAGGCCTATACTATGTATCATCATTTCAAATTATTCAAATGCTCAACTTATTTCAAACTATTAAATCTTGAATGATCTAAGTGTTTATTGATAATATTAAATCTGGCACTGATAGAAAGCATATTAATGAGATTTCACCATTAAAAATAAGATTGGGGGGCATAAAAGTCCTTAATGAGTTTCAGTAAATAGGATCCAGAAGAACGAGATGTGCTCCAAACTGCACTGTCTCAACCCACCAAGCCAGTGAACGCTCAATCTCAGTTTCTTCAAATATAAAACACCGATGTGCTTTTTAAATCTACCGCACAGAAGAGAAACTACTGTACTTGTTAGACTTCTTTCTAATCTCTGCTACAATTTCTTCAAGAAAAACAACATCATTGATGAGAAAAGAGGCCCTTCACTTATCCAACTTTTTTTTTTTTTTTTTTTTTTGAGGTTGTCTCTTATTTACACCCAAGCTCTCATTCACGAAAAGGGACTGAAAGACTGATATACAAGGCATCAAAGCATTCTTCAGAAGACCCAGGACCCACTATGGTGACTGCCAGGAGATCATTCCCAACACTCCCTCAAAAAAAGGCAGCAGTCACAAGGGGAAAGGAAGTGGACGCTGTCAGAGGCAGCAGGTGCGTTCTGAGGCCAGCAGCCTTTTGTTTTTAATGAGGCGCTGTTACGGTCTCCAATTGTGTGCCACAAGGGAGCAAGACATCTGAGGGCTTCTTAATTTCTAAAAGCATCATTTAGATGTAGGTCTGCTACCTTCTTTAGGCAGAAAAGCTTAAGGGTGTCGGGCTTAAAAGGCTTAAAAAGAGTAAGTATTCATGTGTCCCAGTTTAAAAAATAAATTATTAGGGGAGCCTGGGTGGCTCAGTGGGTTAAGCATCCAACTCTTGGTTTCAGCTCAGGTCACGATCTCATGGTTCATAGGTTCAAGTCCCGGACTAGCCTCTGCGCTGACAGTGTGGAGCCTGCTGTGGATTCTCTCTCTCTCACCCTTTCTCTCTGCCCCTCCCCAACTCATGCGTATGTGTGCTCTCTCTCTCTCTCTCAAAATAAATAAACTTAAAAGAAATAAAATAAACAAAATATTAAAAGAAAAACCCCACAATTAGAAAAAGTGAAAATACAGTAATATAAAACTGGGTTCCATGACTCTTTCTTTTGGTAGGGGAGGGGGCAACGAGAGAAGGGTGGTAATTAAACACTCTTGCTTCTCCCGACTCTTCTGTATACTGTAGACATTTCTTTTATTAGCTTCCTTTTTCGCTCGTTACATGAAAGCAGAAGTGTCAGAAAGAATACAGTGTCTTCTAGTATCTTCCCAGAGTACTCCAAGTACCATGAAAAGGAAGGAGGGACGAACGATACATGTGTCAGCCCTGTGGTGTCCTACTTAAAGAGGGCAGCAGTGTCAGGATAAGAACAGAGTGACTATGTTCCCTGTAACTATGAATCAGCTAACGCTACAAAGTGTCAAGTTTTCATCCGCTTTACACCAGACCCATCCGACACCTACCGAAGCTACACTCCTGAAAATGCCCTGATCACCTTCAAAGCAGGATGTTTCATCCGAGTCCTTCCACAACCTTGGGACAAGTGAGGCGAAAGTCAAAAGCAGCCTCAAACTACCTTTGGCTACGAAGCTGAGGGTTTTCTGGTCCACTGAAAATAAGACGATCCGTGACACTGCCCCCCCCCCCCTTACCATGGGTCCGGGACGAACCTCAAAGAGTTGTATTTACAAAGCATCTACAGAGCCACATTGTGTGTGCCCGTGTACCTTCCGCGGATGCAGGATGTGGACACACGGGTGAAGTCCTTCGAGTTGCAAGAACTCCTAGGGAAGGGGTGGGAAGGAGGGCAAAAAAAGTCGCTCCGTTTTGATTTTCCGAGGTCACTTCTAGGGACTCGCCCGCGACCGCGTTCCGGTAGCGGCAAGCGGGCCCTGCGGCGGCCGCCAACACTCCGGCCCCGACCTCGCTCGGTCCCCTCCGGCGAGGGGCGCGCGGGCCGGGACCTGCCCCTTAGATATCAGCTCGCGGCTCGGCTCCGCCCCTGCCCGCCCCCGAAGACCCCCGGGGGCGACCGAGGCGGCGGCGCCGCCGGCGCCCGACTCACATGTGCGGATTCCTCCTGAAGGCGTTGGTGATGTCCTTCACTACCCGCTGCACCAGCACCGCCACCTCCTCGCTCGTCTCGGCCATGTTGGTGGCGGCCGCGGCGGCTCGGGCGCGCCTCCGGGAGAGCGCCGGACGGCCGGCGGGAGTTCCGCGGGGAGCGCGCGCGTGTGCGCCGGTTTGGCCGCGCTCCCGCCCCCGCCGCAGTCGCGGCCGCCGCCGCAGCCGCCGCCGCCGCCGCCGCCGCCGAGCACTTCCGGGTCACGCCGCCGGAGGCCGGGGCGTGGCGCCAGCCGCCCACTGGGGCTGAGGCCGCCTGGTTGGTCCCCGACTTTTGCTGGTACCCGAGTTTCCAAGTGTCCCGGAAGATGCTGCAGAGTTACTTGAGGTCAATGTTTTACACGTTTTATGTTAATTTGTAGTCCACTCAGGGCCGAGGAGGGAGGAGTCTTGCTAAAGTCAACCTTCCGGAGCCAGAGTCGGTCTGAACCCCACCCCCGACGCCGCCGGGGCCACCCACTGTCAACTGCTCTGGGAACCAGCCCCCGGGAGCTTCTGGAGGAAAGTTTAACTGAGAGCGCAGGTCCTCTGGAGCTGTTTGTGCCCGAGTGTTTGAGAGCCTCTTCGCTTTATTTTCCCAACTGGAGGGACGAGGCGGTCCGCAGACGCTGGTGGCGGAGTGAGCCCCAATTGGACCGTGTTGGTGACCTTGTTTTGTACCCGCGTGCCAATTTCGCCCTCCGAGCAGCCATTTTCAAAAACCGAATTAAGAAAAATTTAATTAATCCATTAAAAGAGGAAAAGGGAAAGTTAATTGCCACCTGGATATAGGGTGTGGACATACAGAAATATGTTTTAGATTTTCTACTTTGAGTGTACTTCATTTTGTACATCATTTGGCGTGCTTTGAACGTTGCGTGTCAGTTTTGGAGTTACAAAGCCAAGATCCTGACGAAGTTTGCGCTTCATAGCCATTAACCCTGCTACAAAAAAAATTTTTAAGAAAACCTAGCTTTCTACTTCATTTAGATTTTGAAATGCCATAATTTTCACAGATCAGATTTCCCTTCACCCTTCTGTGGTAGAAAAATCTGGGTGCCTTTGGTTCACTTATTTTTACTTAATCCTTGCTTGAGATCCGTATCTTTAAAAAAAAAAAAAAAACTTTTAAAAATCAAGCTCATAGTCTGTTTACTGTGAAACAATGTGGCACATTTGAAGTAGGATTGATGATTGTGAAAGTAGAGACCATACATTTGTTGCCAAATTAGTGAGTGAGAAATATAAACGAACTATATCCAGCGGATGCTATTCCCTGTGGGTATGTTTGTAAAGGTTAGTTAGACCTGCTGTCTGGACACCGGCCTTCTGGTTTTAAAAGAAATGAATTAGAAGGTTCATAAAATTGTATAAAAGCCAGGTGGGACATTTGAGGAAAAGGAAACAATCCTTAACCTCTTGACAGGTTCCCAAATGAGGCAATGACGGGAGTGAATGTGTGTTTAGATTCCAAGGCCAAGGATTACTTCAGATATCCTAGTTACTCTTTAAGAATGTGATACCAATCCTCAAATGGTTCGTGTTACAACTGGCAAGCCTTCTTCGTCTTCACTTAAAGCCTTGCATCCTTTCCTAACGAAAGATGGAAAATAAATCCCGACTTCCCAAAAATACAAACATTTTTTTTTTTTCAGAGACTTCCATTTTTATCTTAAAAATCAGTGGGATTTGGGGGCACTGGATGGCTCAGTCGGTTAAGCCTCCAACTCTTGGTTTCGGGTCAGGTCATGATCTCACGATTGATGAGTTCAAACCCCACATCCGGCTCTGCCCTGACGGTGCCGAGGCTGCTTGGGGTTCTCTCTGTCCCATCTCTTTCTGCCGTCCCCGACCCCCGCCCCTGCCCCCACAATCTCTGGGTCTCTCCAAAATAAAACATTAAAAAAAATGAGATTTAAATTTTTCACTCTAATATATTTAACAGGAAAAAAACCACAAACTTTGTCCTTAGATCCCGAAGTAAAATTGATATTCCAGAAAGATAATTAATTTTTCTGTTTTTCTATTTACGCCCTCCCACAAACACACACCTAGGTGCACACACACCTTCTTTGAACTCATTTGAAAGGCATGAATTATATGTCTCATGTTTCTTCTAAGGATTCACAAATTGTTTCACCCAATTTTGGATTTATGTTTAGAACTCAAATTTTTTAGAATTGGAGCATATTAGAACTGTAATCTAGCCCTCTAATTTTGCATATAAAGAAATAAATTCAAAGAAGTTAAGAATTTAAATTTATGAGACTTTATAATGATAAATTATAAGGAGAGGACGTGATAAATTTAGCATGATTTGTTGAAAAGATTTGTTGAAATCTTTTGTCAAAGATTTACATTCAGGGATCTGCAAAATATATTTACTGCTAATAATGAAATATTGTAAATACCTTAAATGCCCAACACTGGGAATTGAGTAAATTATAGTAAATCTATAAGATCAAATACTATTCGTCATTTAAAAGCACATTAAAACTAAAAGAGTATATACCAGACTCTTAGTGGGAGATATATTTATAGGAGAATTTTACTAAGTAACTCAAAGAACAAAGTATAATATTTATAATTTAAGAAGAATTTTAGAAGTTTATGTTAATAAAAATATTAGTCAACTATCTCGTATGCATATTAATTTTCTTAGAGATATTGATTTTTAAGTGACCTCTAGTTGTTCACATATCTGTGAATATTATTTTGACAGTCCACCCCCCCTCAAATCATGCTTTTCATTGTTTTAGAAGACTATTTGATAATGGGGAAAAGGTAGATACATAATGACAAAAAGAAATACCAAAACAGCATACAAGACGATGCTAATGATGTATATGTAAAACAAATGGTATGTAATATCAATGTAATCACATATACATACATATAATAGACTGGGAGTTTATAAACTGAAATGTTAACAGTGGTTATCACTATATGATGGAATTACTTGAGATAATTAAGACCTATGTACATTCTTTATGTTCTTCTGGATGTTCCAGATTTTCTATGATGAAAAACCTAATGTACGTATTAAGGGCCTTGGAAGGAAAGAAAACAAGGTGATTTTAATGATGAGCCTAGTAATTTCTTTCGTGAAGTGCTGTAAAGAAACTTATAATCTCTTTCAGTCTTCACTCTATTATTCTATTTCTAACACTATGATGTGTTGTTTATTTATTTAGTTGGGTTGGACTCCATTTCCCATGGTAATGTTACACAAGATAGAGTGTAAATAGTACTAAACCTGTTCTCGCCATGCGCCGTTATTACAAAAGCAAACTTCTTTCCACCATTAAGAAAAAGTAAATGTTCAATTTTAAATGATTCCTTATAATATTACCATTGTAAGTAACTATGTAATTACAGTGTGCCAAACCTCAGCTGTATCACTATCGTATTAACCTAAAATCCAAGAATTTACTGGCAAAGAAATAGAAGGGAAATAAGGATGCTAGTCAGAAAGCTTCAATATCAATGTCTTTTAATGAATTCTTAAAAGAGGCCAACAGGAGTGATAATCATTTTTGAAGTTTTTATTAAATACCACTTCAGGAAAAAGAAAAGAAATTAGTAAATGATTTTTTTCTTTTTTAGAGAGTGCACATATGAGCAGGGGAAGGGCAGAGGGAGGGAGAGACAGAGGGGGGAGAGAGAGAGAGAGAGAGAGAGAGAGAACCTTAAGCAGGCTCCATGCTCAGTGCAGACCTCAACACAATGCCTGATCTCATGACCCTGGGACCATGACCTGAGCCAAAATCAAGAGTTGGTCACTCACCTGACTGAGCCACCCAGGTGCCCCAATAAATGAATTTTAAATGGCATGTGCGTTAAACTGAGGAGAGTTTTGGTATACCCTTTGCCTTGGGGTGTGGGTTTATTTTCCCCAAAGAAAATTTCATGGATAATGAAGTATGATTTTTTTTTAATATGTATTTTCAGAGTGAGAACATGCATGCACAGGAGAGGGGCAGAGAGAGGGAAAAAGAGAGAATCCCAAGCAGGCTCTGGACTGTCTGTGCAGAACCTCACAGTGGGGCTGGAACTCACGAACCTTGAGATCATGACCTGAGCCCAGATGAACAGCCGGATGTTCAACTGACTGAGCCACTTAGACGCCCCTCTCAAGTACTATGTCTTTACACTTAGTTGATATTGTTAGCCCTTCATTAATTGTTGAGATAAAGATGAGAATGCATTTGATACCATCTTTAAACTTGGAAGCACTATGTAAATGATTACTTATTTCTGTGACTAAAGAAAGCCTCATTACAAGTAAATCAGTATTGGGGCACCTTGGTGGCTCAGTTGGTTGAGTGTCCCACTCTTGATTTCAGCTCAGGTCATGATCCCAAGGTCATGGGATGGAGCACCTCATTGGGCTCTGTGCTGAGCACAGAACCTACTTAAAATTCTCTCTCTCTCTCTCTCTCTCTCTCTCTTCCCCTCCCTCCCCCCTTCTCCCCAACTTGCATGCATGCTCTCTTTCTCTAAAATTAAAATAAAATCAATAAGTAAATCAGTATTAAAACACAACAGTAAACTAAGATAAGGCAAATACTAACCTTCAATATGAAACTCTGTTTAACATTATTAAAGAAAATTATACTGATTATAAGCCTCCTACTTAAAACATGAAGGTTTTTTAACCTGACAGAGTTGGTAAATGTTATCAAGATGCTAATCATGAAGATGATTTAAATAGGCAGTTAATGCTGATATTAGAATCCCTGAGGTTACAGAAGTGAGGATACTAGTTGCATAATAAGGTTTTTGTTGCTGACCAAGTGATGTTTTATTTTTCTTGACATTTGATAGTCTGAAAATATCATCCTTTTGCTTGGCCCTCTTCTTTCTTCCTGCCACAGAGGCCCAGGAGACCCATGATGTAATCTTCAGAAAAGAACAGAAGAAGCTGTGTGAGAGAAAACACAGAGAAAAAGAGGCGGTCCAGGACTTGTATGTGGAAATAGCTGGGAGATAGGTATGTTTCCATAATGCAATGAATGTTTCATGTATACTGAAGATGTCAAATTGTTGTAGGAGTTTTCTTAGTAATATGCCTTCTATTGGATGGTTAAGTGAAACAAGTTCCCAATTGTGAGTACATTCTTAGGGCTTTTTTTCTGTTTGCTGTTTTGTTTGTTCCTTGGTATAAATATTATTATATTAAAACCTTAGAGTTAGGTTAAAAAATCATTTAGAAAGTTAGTAAAAGGTTCATTTGACTACAGCAGAGTTTCAGTCTGAGACTTCTTCAGTAATTGCCTAAAAGGAAGACAAGGCTGGGGCGCCTGGGTGGCTTAATTGGTGAAGCATCTGGCTTCGGCTCAGGTCATGATCTCACGGTCCATGGGTTCGAGCCCCGTGTCGGGCTCTTTGCTGACAGCTCAGAGCCTGCAGCCTGATTTGGATTCTGTGCCTCTTTCTCTGTCTCTGACCCTTCCCCGCTTGTGCTCTCTCTCTCAAAAATAAATAAACATTAAAAAAAATTAAAAAAAAAAAGTAAGACAAGGCTGTACCTCCTCTTCCTTCATCTCCTTCTTAATTTACAACCCAGAATTTTGGTTACAAACATATACCATATTTCTCAGTTTCTTCTTGTTTTCCTATTTTAAGCCAGTGCTGACACTTGTCAAAATTAACGTTAGGCCAAAATTACCCATAGGAAATGATGAGCATTCTTTGTTAAATACTGAATTATGTTCTTACTTGAGTATAGCATTTATAGAGAATTATAGTCCCATTGTCTAAGTTTCAGGAAGAAATGCCATAGAGTAACTCCCCAATTTTTGCTGACTTTAGGCACTTTAATTTCTCTGGTAAGTCTCCCAAATCACCATCAGTGTGCAAAAAGGCCAGTGCAAAATATGGGCTGTTTGGTTTATAGATGGAGAAGGATGACTACCGTTGCTGAAAGAATGAGAGTCCAAGCAGTTGCACTTATTTATTCCACAAATTTTAATGACTGTTGCTGTGTATAAGATGCTGTGTCAACGGTTGGGTATACAATGGTGAGAAAAACAGACACTATTCTTGCCTTGTTGTGGGACTTACAGTCTGATGGAAGACCTACACAATATTCAAGTAAACAGACAAATGTATAACAACAAACTGTAATACAAGGCACAGAAGGGAAAGGCAGAGTACCATGACAGATGATAATAGTGTGGGGGTAAGGGCATGGCTTTAGAAAACGTGATCAGGGAAGTCTGTTCTGTGTGGTGATACTTAAGCTGAAACATGAAAGATGAGAAGGAACCGGCCCAGTGAAAAGCAGGGAAAGAGCCACACCAGCAGTGGAAACAATATGTGTGAAGGCTCTAGGAAGAAAAGAGCTTACATAGCCTGTCTCAGTAACCAAAAGAAGACCAAACTAGTAACTTTTACTGGCCTGACAATGTTTGTAAAGTGATTTCAGATTCAGTATTGCTGTCACCTGAATGTCAACTATAAGCATTATTACCTAGCTCCAGTTTTTCTTCCTTTCTATATCCTTTTTGTTTTCTACATGCTACACTGGGCAGCTCACTATGGACAGCTCATGTTGCATGGTTACCTGGTATACCATGAATCAGGTATTTAGCCCGGGCAGCCCAGTAGCAAGCCTGGAACTATTTCTCAAATGGGTAATATTTATCTGTAGAAGATGAATAGGTGGCTTTTTCCCCAAACCTTAGGGAAAAAACCTTTTTCCCTAACCTTAAGGTATTGCCATGATTTTTTCCTCCCTGCTATTGGGTCTTCTGGATCATATGGCCCAAGATCAGCTTTCCTGGAAGCTCTGGGGTCCATTCAAAACTATGAATTACTCAGAAAATTACTCAAACTAGAACATTCACATGGAGTATATCTTGCCTCCTGAATCCAAAGTAACCCATGTGTCTCTTTTTCAGTGGCAGAGTGTGCAAGATGAAGCAACTTGCCCTTCACCTTGGTAGAAATATTTTGACATGTCCCAGATGACTGAACTCTTAGCAACTTCACTATGATTTCAGTCCCTTGAATGTTTTAAGGTTTATCTTCCATCCCCTGTCATATAAATTCTTCCCAAGGAATATAGAGTATTTGCTACTTACTACACATGAAGTCAAATACCTCAGAGGAAAGGACTAAAACTGTCATTGTATACTCATAGACTTGGATATTCTTGTCGCATATATCACATGTAACTAATAGTTGTCTTATTCATTCAGGATCTTTACCCTTGTATAGAAGATCAGCTCCACAAGGGCTAGAACCCTGTTTGTCCTGTGTGGTGTTGTATCCCTGTGCCTCACCTTGCATGTAGTGGGCTCTCAATTAGTACTTAAATGAATGGATAGAGGGATGAAAGGAAAGGTTGAGGGGAAAATAGGAAAGGACAGAATAGCCAACACATAATATAGATGTAATAAAGAAGCAGTAGAGGAAGTCACCTAGGAATTTAGTCAGAGGCTTAATCATAGGAAACTCAAGGCCGTATTTCTGCAGTTGAAATTTTTCTGGAAGGTGTCAGGGAGCCATTAAAGGGGTTTATGCTTCTTGGCTGACACTCATTCTTCAAAAGTGCTCTCATTGCTTTATACTGTAGTTAGTTATCCATACATATGTAAATAAGCACACATATTTGTACATACACATTTCGAGTTTTATTTCATGACACAGTGAGAGAATCCATTTCATTTTTAATTTTGTTTTCCTAGCACCTGGCATATTACCTGAGCATAATGAGCATTTCAACATTGGTTAAATGAATAAATAAAGACCCAATTAAAATACTACCTCTATTATGAAGAAGACTTCTTTGATCACCCCAGGTGGTAATGCTCTCCTATATTCTTAAGTCCATTGTACTTTATGTAGCCTTTGCTTGGCACTTTTCATTTTGTTTTATGGAATTGTCAACTTCATTTTTGTAGCCCAACAACATAGTACAGTTTCTTATATGAAGCAGACATTAAGTATATATTTATTGAGTGGCAAAAAGACAGTATGTTTACTCTTTTATTGTTAATGTTATAGGTAGCAAATAACTATACAATGAAAATCATAATTCTTAAAATTTATTCCATTGTGATTCTCATAGATTTATTCTATAATGTTATTTTCACAAATTGAGTGGGTGTGGATGGTATAGGAAAACTTTTGTTTTGGAAAAAGTTACAAATCATGTTAAATCTTTTTTAAAAACCCTTTTTAAATTGAGATAATCACATACCATAAAGTTCACACTTTTAACGTGTAAAATGTAGTTGTTTTTAGTATACTCACAAGGTTATAAAACCATCACCCCTATGTAATTCAGAACATTTTCATCACCCCTTACCAAATCTGGTTCTCATGTTAGCTTTGTCACTTCGGATTCTAGTGTTTGGTTTCTTTCCATCTAGCATGGCTTCTAATCTTTTGTTGAAAACCGGACGTGATATCTGGGGCAATAGAAACTGAGGGAAATAGGCCTTTAGTAAGAGGTTTTATGTTTTTGTGGTTAGGAGCTGGACTGTGTTTCATGTCATAGCTGTAGCTACAGCTGTAGGGGCCACAAGACTCCATTTACTCAGGTGCATTTCCTTAGGTTTCCCTAAGAATTCCTTCTTACATAGAATTTGTGTCTGGACACTCTTTCAGTTATAATCCGCTATGATTATACTGGAACCCTGTTGATGTGGCGCTAAGATGTTGTGGGAGAGGAATTGTTCTGTAATTTTATGAATGACTCTCAGTCTCTAGTGGGCTTGAGTCCTTGGGCTGTCACTTTCAGAAGTGCTCCTTAGCTTTTTGATTTTTTTCCTCTTAGGTTAAATAGGATTTCAAGAGGGGCTGGAGTTGGCTAATTGCCCTTCCCTGGGTCATGTAAGGGTCTGGTAACATCATTTTACTTGGAGCATTGGCCTTTATTACAGAGAATGCTTTGGGTGTATTTCAAAATGGTAATTTAAAGTGGGTGGGTATTTTGGGAGGTCATTACCATGAGAACCTGGTGGGGTTCCTTGAGGTAAAACTCATAAGAGTCTTTGGGTTCCCCTAAGATTGGGTCCCCAAGGAGCTTCTCAGTCTTGACCTGGTACACACTCAGTGTCCAGCAATTTCTGAAGATTATCACTTAAGTATTCATAGCAGTTTAAGACTCCACCATCTTTGCTCCACATAAGCTGATCTCAGCTGTGATTCTCTGTGTTTGGCTGTCTCTCAGATTTCTGGGTGATGGTTTGTCCTGTGATCTTAATTCTCTGATGGGTCTAAGAAAAGTCATTTATTTTCAGTTTGTTTACCTTTAGTCTTGTTGTAAAGATGTAGGTGAAGACTTCCAAGCTGTATACATTTTGTAGCTGAAACCAGAAGTTCCAAACTTTTTTTAAAGTGCTAAATAGAACATAGTTTAGACTTTGTGGGGTTGTATGGCCTCTATTCCAGTTACTCAACTCGAGTGCTGTTGTAGCATAAAAGCAACCATGGGCAATACATAAATGGATGGGAATTTATATATTGTTTTTCTTTTTTCTTTTATAAATTTTTTAAAAGCTTATCTATTTATTTTGAGAGAGAAAGGGAGAAGGGGAGGGGTGGAGGGTGAGGGAGAGAGATAATCCCAAACAGGCTCTGCACTGTCAGCCCAGAGCTGGATGTGGGGCTCAAACTCATGAGCCATGAGATCACGACCTGACCCAAAACCAAGAGTTGGATGCTTAACCGACTGAGCCACCCATGTGCCTCTATTATTGTTAAGTTGTCATTTTGTCTTTCCATTCTGTCAGTTTTTGCCTCCTGTATTGGGGCTTTGTTGATGGGTGCATGTATGTTTAAAATTGTTATGTCTTCTTGGGGCACTTGGGTGGCTCAGTCGGTTGAGCGTCCAACTTTGGCTCAGGTCATGATCTTGTGGTTTGTGGGCTTGAGCCCCACATTGGGCTCTGTGCTGATGGCTCAGAGCCTGGAGCCTGTTTCAGATTCTGTATCTCCCACTCTCTCTGCCCCTCCCCCACTCATGCTCACTCTCTCTCTCTCTCTCTCTTTTAAAAATGAATAAACATTTTTTAAAAATTAAAAAAATTGTTATGTCTTCTTGATAGATAGGTCCTTTTGTCATTATAAAATATCCTTCTTTGTCTCTAGTAACAAATTTTGTCTTAAAGTCTATTTTTTTTGTGGTATTAGTATAGCTACTCCAGTTCTCTTTTGTATACCATTTGTGTGGTGTATCATTTCCCATCCTTTTCTTTTCTTTCTTTTTTTTATAATTTATTTGTTTTTAATTTACATCCAAATTAGCATATAGTGCAGTGATTTCAGGGGTAGATCCTTAATGCCCCTTACCCATTTAGCCCATCCCCCCTCCCACAACCCCTCCAGCAACCCTCTGTTTGTTCTCTGTATTTTTTTTTTAACGTTTATTTATTTTTGAGAGAGAGACAGAGCATGAACAGGGGAGGGGCAGAGAGAGAGGGAGACACAGAACCCGAAACAGGCTCCAGGCTCTGAGCTGTCAGCACAGAGCCCGACGCGAGGCTCGAACTCACGGACCATGAGATCATGACCTGAGCCCAAGTTGGACGCTTAACCGACCAAGCCACCCAGGCACCCCCTGTTCTCTGTATTTAAGAGTCTCTTGTATTTTGTTCCCCTCCCTGTTTTTATATTATTTTTGCTTCCCTTCCCATATGTTTATCTGTTTTGTATCTTAAATTCCTCATATGAGTGAAGTCATATGATATTTGTCTTTCTCTAACTAATTTCACTTAGCATAATACCCTCTAGTTCCATCCACCTAGTTGCAAATGACAAGATTTCATTCTTTTTGATTGCTAAGTAATACTCCACTGTATGTGTATATATATATATAGATAGATAGATAGATAGATACACATATATACATATATGTATACATATATACCACATCTTCTTTATCCATTCATCTGTTGATGGACATTTGGGGTCTTTCCATACTTTGGCTATTGTTAATAGCACTGCTATAAACATTGGAGTGCATGTGCCCCCTTCAAAACAGCACACTTGTGTCCCTTGGATAAATACCTAGTAGTGTAGTTGCTGGGTCATAGGGTAGTTCTATTTTTAATTTTTTGATGAACCTCCATACTGTTTTCCAGAGCAGCTGCACCAGTTTTCATTCCCACCAGCAGTGCAAAAGAGATCCTCTTTCTTTGCATCCTTGCCAACATCTGTTGTTGCCTGAGTTGTTAACGTTAGCCATTCTGACAGGTGTGCGGTCATATCTCATTGTGGTTTTGATTTGTATTTCCCTGATGATGAGTGATTTTGAGCCTTTTTTTTTCATGTGTTGGTTGGCCATCTGGATGTCTTCTTTGGAGAAGTGTCTATTCATGTCTTTTGCCCATTTCTTCACTGGATTATTTGTTTTTTGGATGTTGAGTTTGATAAGTTCTTTATAGATTTTGGATTCTAACCCTTTATCTGATATGTTGTTTGCAAATATCTTCTCCCATTCCATCAGTTGCCTTTTAGTTTTGCTGATCGTTTTATTTGCTGTGCAGAAGTTTTTATTTGGCTGAGGTCCCAATAGTTCATTTTTGCTTTTGTTTCCCTTGCCTCCGGAGACGTGTTGATTAAAAAGTTGCTGTGGCTGAAGTCAGAGAGGTTTTTGCCTGCTTTCTTCTCTATGATTTTGATGGATTTCTTTCTTATGTTTAGGTCTTTCATCCATTTTGAGTTTATTTTTATGTATGGTGTAAGAAAGTAGTCCAGATGAGGAGCACCTGGGTGGCTCAGTCAGTGAAGCATCCGAATTCGGCTCAGGTCATGATCTCACAGTTCATGGGTTTGAGCCTCGCATCAGGCTCTGTGCTGACAGCTCAGAGCCTGGAGCCTGCTTCAGATTCTGTATCTCCTTTTCCCTCTGCCCCTCCCCTGTTTTCTCTCTCTCTCTCTCTCTCTCAAAAATAAACAATAAAAAAATTATTTTTTGAAAAGAAAGTGGTCCAGGTTCATTTTTCTGCATGTTCCTGTCCAGTTTTCCCAGCATCATTTGCTGAAGAGACTGTCTTTATTCCCTTGAATATTCTTTCCTGCTTTGTCGAAGATTAGTTGGCCACACGTTTGTGGGTCCATTTCTGGGTTCTCTATTCTGTTCCATTGATCTGAGTGTCTTTCTTGTGCCAGTACCGTACTTTCTTGATGATTATAGCTTTGTAATACTGCTTGAAGCCCAGGGATTGTGATGCCTCCAGCTTTGGTTTTCTTTTTCAAGATTACTTTGGCTATTCAGGGTCTTTTCTGGTTCCATACAAATTTTAGGATTGTTTGTTCTAGCTCTGTGAAGACTGCTGGTGTTATTTTGAAAGGGATCACCTATCCTTTTCCTTTCAAGTTATTTATGTCTTTTTTTAAATGTTTTTATTTATTTTTGAGACAGAGAGAGACAGAGCATGAGCAGGGGAGGGGCAGAGAGAGAGGGAGGCACAGAATCTGAAGCAGCCTCCAGGCTCTGAGCTGTCAGCACAGAGCCCAACACAGGGCCCGAACTCACAGACTGTGAGATCATGACCTGAGCTGAAGTCGGATGCTTAACCGACTGAGCCACCCAGATGCCTCCCCTCCACCAAGTTACTTATGTCTTCAAATCTATTCCTCTATTCCTCTATTATTATTTATTCCTCTATTATTTCCTTGATTTGTATTAAAATAGATACAATGTACCATTTTAATTAGCTTTTTTTATTTGTTTTTTGAGTTACATTTTTGTTGGGTTTCCTAGGGATTACAATTAAAATCTTGCTTTATAACAATATAGTTCATAGTAAAAACAACTTAATTTACAGTAGTGTACAAAATCTTGGCTCCTATATATTTTCACTCCCTCCTTTCTCCTTTGTGCTGTTAGTGTTACATATATTACATCTGTATATATTGTATGCCCATCAGCACTGATTATAATCATTCCTTCATGCAGTTGTTTTAAAAATCAGATAGGAGACATAAAAAAGGAATTCCAAATTTAAAATACATTTATACTGTATTTTAACTATTTACCTATTCAGTTGTCTTTACTAGTGCTCTGTATTTCTTCATGTGGATTTGTGTTACTGTCTAGTGTCTTTTCATTTCAGACTAAAGGATTCCCCTTAATATTTCTTGTATGGCAGATATGCTTGTGACCAATCCTGTTTTTATCTGGGAATGTCTTTTTTCCCCCCTTTAATTTTTGAAGGATGGTTTTGCTGGATGTAGGAGGCTTAGTTGATACTCTTTTTCTTTCAGTATTTGGATATATTATCCCACTATCTTCTTGCTTGTGTGTTTTTTTGATGAGAAATCAGGTGTTAATTCTATTGAAAAACATTTTCTTGCTGTCCTCAAGTTTTTCTTTTGTCTTTTGGCATTTTGATTATGAAGTGCCTAGCTGTGACTTTCTTTGAATTTATACCACTTGGAGTTTTGTTGAGCCTCTTTCATGTATTAATTAATAATTTTTGTCAAATTTGGGGTGTTTTTCAATCAATATTTCTTCAAATATTACCTATTCTTTCCTCTTTTCCTTCTAAATCACCATTTAGTAATGTTTAATATGTTTAGAATTCTAGATTTCATTATTACATTTTTTTATTTCTAGAAGCTGTTTTACAAATATGGTAGGTTTCTTTTTAGAGTTACCTGCTCCTCAGATATTTTCAGGGTTATCTTTTTCTTTAAATAGAATAACTGTACTTATTTTATAACTATATGTAGTATTTCCAATATCTGAAGTCTTTACATATCTGTTTGAATTATTGTTTTAGTTACTTATGATACTGTTTCCATGTGGACTTATCATTCGTGAGAAAATATTTTGAAGGGATTCTTTAAAGCCTGAGATAAAGATACCTTTTTCATAGAAAGATTTACTTTTGCTTAATTCAGGTGCCTGGTATACCACCAGTCTGACACCACCTTAAGCCAGATCACAGCTTAGGTTCCCCGAATATGAACCTTTTACAAAAATTCTGTCTTAAAGCAACCCTATGGTCTTAAGTTCTCAGGATATTTTTCTTTTACTCTCTCCCATGTTCCACAGAGTGCCATGAGTATGAGTGAGAGAGGTAAGGGTGTGTCTACATCTGGTTTATCCATACTCTAATCAGTCGTGTCCCTTTGAGATCCTATTTGATTCTTCATCTTGGGTTGGCCCTTGGTCTTGACATCTATTCCCATTACAGGTGAGACTGCCAAAACCAAAGGGCATGTACCTGGATCAGTAAGTGTCCTGAGGACAAGCATGGCTAAGGAGGTCAGGTGTTCCACTTAGCTATAGCTATTTGGGTTCCCCTTTCCCTTAGATTTTTGACCTATTGGTTTCTAGTCTCTTGACAGCTCTTTGGTGCTTTGAGGGAATTTTTTTAAACTTTAGCATTGCAGTTGTTTTCAACTGGAAGATTAGATTGAACAATCTAGCCCACCACTTTAGAAATAGAAGTCTGCATTAGAGTATAAACCTATAACAATACTATCTGAAATCTCTTATTCTTTGCCTTAAGAGACAAAGATTGGAATGGAAACTTAAAAAGACATTTTTAAAATACTTAGATTAATCACAGAAAGTCATTTATAAATATTTATAGAGTCACTCACTGTTTTTTAGGAGACTGGGTGCTACAAGTATACAAAGTTTTAAAGAACACGAACATTTTCATTAGGCAGGTTTTTATTCTGGTCGTTCTGAAATTGTAGTGTTCCTTTTAATTAAATTATCTTTTAGGATTAACTCATTTACAGGAAGAATTATGCTGTTAACCCCCTTAAAATCTCAGTGTGCTATAGGCCTACTCCTAGGGTAAAAAAATCTATGGCAAAGGATTGCATAGTTACACTTAATTTAAACAGGTTGTTTTATTTAAACTATAAGTTATTTAACAGTATTAAGTATGAAGCAGTATTTTATTTAAACAGTAAACATAGTCACTGTTACTATAAGATGGAAACAAAGCAGGTTTCAGGTTTAGTTTTGCATTATATGTAAAGAAAATATTAACTTTTTACATGTTTATAAGGGACTTTACGTTTTATAGACAGGATTAATATTTTAGGTTTTTCCTCGTTTTTACTCTTATATGTTTGCCAAGTTTATGAAGTCTTACTGTCATTTGGCAAAATGGTTTATTTGAAATGTACATGAAAAAGAAACTTGGCATTAGGCCATAAGTCACTAGTTTATGGATTTTTAACTTTAAAAAAGACAGTAAGGTGTTTAGTTAGCTTTCAACATATGCCAGGTGAAAACAGCAGACATTTCTATCTAGAATTCATAACAACAGACCTTACTGAGGTGTTTTTGGATTCATTAGATATAGTTCACTAATTATAAATTAAACACAAATTGATTTTTGTGAGTACATTATGACAGCATATTTTATTTGCAGAAAAGATGTTTTATTTTTTTCTTAATATTTATTTTTGAGAGAGAGAGAGAGTCTTGAGAGAGAGAGATCGCACACGTTCATGCAAGAGCTGGGAAGAGGCAGAGAGAGAGGGGGAGACAGAGAATCCCAAGCAGGGTCCGCTCTATTAGCACAGAGCGCCACGCAGGGTTTGAACTCACAAACTGTGAGATCATGACCTGGGCTAAAGTCCAATGCTTAACCCACTGAGCCATCCATGTGTCCCAGATGTTTCATTCTTAACAACAAATGGGATCATGCAAAAATCTTGGGCAACAGTATAGAAGTAATGTCTCTTTACTATATAATTTAATAAAGAAAAGCAATGATTTAGCAACTGTGGATTTTTAACCCAAGTAACTCTAGTAGTTATTAATGAAGTATTATAAGAAGAATTGTTAATTGATTTATATTCATAAAATGTGTTGAAATATTTCATTAAAGGTAAAATGAATAATTGTAAAGATAACTATAATTTAGAATTCTGAAATTTGTATTTCCTTATTCTGTTTTAGTCTGAGTGACAAAAAGTACCATCAGCACATGCATTGTGGCTCAGATATACCTAATTACATTTTGTCTTGCTAATTCACTTAAATTTGTTTACTTTATAGGAAACTAATCCAGAGGAAATTTATTGTGAGATAGACTTACAAGGACATTCTATCTTCTGTTTTATAGACAGAAAACTTCTCATAGAAATAGAATATTTTTGGATAATAGTTTGCTAGAAAAAAATATAGTTTTTATAATTTAGTTATAATGAACAGAAATTACAAATATTGAATATAGTAAGACTTTTAAAAAAAATTTCCTGCCATTTCTTTTGCCTCTTGACAGCAAAGAATATTGAATTGAACACATAAGCCATTGTGTTCACATGTATCTTCCTTTTTTTAAATTAAGTACAGTTGACATAGAATGTTATATTAGTTTTAGGTGTACAACATAATTTTGTATATGACTCAGTGCTCAACATTACATAAAGATAGTTACCATCTGTCACGGTAAAGTTATCACAATATTATTGACTGTATTTCCTAAGCTGGATTTTACATCCCCATGACTTGTTTTTTTTGCACTTCTGAATTCCCTTTATATATTTCACCCATCCCCTCATGCCCCTTCCCTCTAGCAACCCCAATTTGTTGTCTGTATTTATGAGTCTGTTTCTGTTTTGTTTTTTAGATTCCACATATAAGTGAAATTAAGTGACATTTGTCTTTCTCTGTCTGACTTATCTCACTTTGCATAAGCCCCTTTAGGTCCATTCATGTTGTTGCAAATGGCGAGATTTCATTCTTTTTTATATTTTTAATGTAAGGTGGAAAGCTGACCTATAGCCACTTTATTAATGCACAGAAATAGCCTTAATGAATACTAACAATATTATACAGTCTCATGAATATTATTTGCTTGAAACTTCCTGTATTTCATACACTCCAGTTAAAATGACTTTATGTATTACTTGTGCAAATTTAATCCCATGCTAATGAATATGTTCTTTATACAAAAGTTCAAATAAAATGTAAAAATGTATTTCAGTTAAAATACATTCATTTTGATATTTTCTCTCAAAATTTTTGACAAGATTTAATTCTGACCAAGTGTTGTTCTGACCACATTGCACTTCAGGGCCCCCAAAAGTCCACATGCATTTCTGTCAGCATCAGAGTGAATTAGGTTTCTGGATACCATTGATGACAGACATTTGAGCGTTGCAACAGATCATACCCCAGTAATAGAACCAACTAATGTAAGCCATCTTGTAATCATTTTCCCCATTGATAAAATCCTTAGGTTAAGTCCATGATATAGTGCCAACTCAATACCAATATCAGGAAAGAAAGGGCTCTTTATTACTGGCTTCAAAAGAGCTAACAACTCTCTTCCATTTCAATAAGAAAGGTGTTATTTCATAAATATGTGTTTTTCTATCAAGAAAAATAAGTGAAAGCACTTTAAAAATTAATTTTATATTCTTCTTTAAAACTTCAAAAATTTAGTTTTCTTTAAAACATAAAAAATTTAGTTACTTAGGGAGAGTCAGTCTAACTAGTGGGAAACCTGCATTGTAGAACTAATTTTAATGTGATATTGTGTCTTTCAAGTACTCTATTCAACAGCTGGAACTGTTAAGGTAATATTTTTAACTTGATGCAATAAAAATATGGGGTTCATTTGTGGTTAGCAGCATCCATTTTCACATAAACAATCCATTTGGTCAAGTATTTCAAGTGAGCAAACATTTGTTGGGCATCTGCTATGTGCATGCATGTCAGTGGAGCTGACGACGACGACCAAAAGAGACCTGGCTCCCAGGAAACTTACTTTCTGAATCAGATTAATTGCACTTACCTACCATCTTACTGAGATCAAATCTAATTTGCATGTCAAGACTTCCTTTGGAAATTGAGAAAATAAAAAGTTTTATCTACCTATTAGAACATTAAAAGCTTTCAATCAGTACCATACTAATAAAGGAGATATAATTTGTTTACACAAAATATATCTCAGACTCGTATTTCAGAAATTGTATTTGGAAAAATCTAAACTGCTCCCTGACATCATTTTGACCATGTAAATAAGACTTTTTCATTTTGAATTATAAACCAGAATTGGAACTCAGTGCCATGCAATTTAATTCCTTTATTTTTAAGGGGGAGTTAATTGTATATTATTAGCAGCCAAATGTAGATTTTAAACGTAAGATGGCTAAAAAAAAGTCTAAGATTGTCCTTTTATTTATTTTTTATTTAAAAAATTTTTAATGTTTTTATTCATATTTTGAGAGACAGAGAAATAGAGCATGTGTGGGGGAGGGGCAGAGAGAGAAGGAGACAGAATCCAAAGCAGGCTCCAGGCTCCAAACTGTCAGCACAGAGCCTGACGTGGGGCTCCAGACCATGAACCACGAATCATGACTTGAGCCTAAGTCAGCTGCTTAGCTGACTGAGCCACCCAGGTGCCCCTAGGCTTGTCCTTTTAAATTCTAGCACAGGGTTTAGAAGCAAGCTCTCAGTCCATTCTTATATATTGACGTGAAGATAAGAACTTAGCTCTCTAGAATACATAATTATATAGCCTAGGCTATTTCAAGCTTTCAAGAACTGATAAAAGAGGAAGTTCAAGGGCAATTTATGTTATTCTAGATAGCTCTTTGCTGGTAGATGTGGCTTTGGAAACACATGAATTATCTGAGTGGGGAAAACTGGTTTTGAATTCTGAGCTTCTTTCCTTTTCTATCAGCATTTAGATTGACCCCACTGCAAAAAAAAAAAAAAAAAAAAAGATTAGAACATGCTCCATGTAGTATTTTGAGGCGTGGTGTGTGTGTGTGTGTGTGTGTGTGTGTGTGTGTGTGTGTGTGTGTATTTTAAGATCACTCATATAGAAGAAAATTCTGTTTCATACCACTTGCCTTCATTCTTCCACATTTGAATATAGAGAGAGAATAGAAAAGGAGACTCGAGTTGAAAGGGTTTCTTTCTACATCCTGTTTCTTTAATTTCTCTTTTTGTGTCTAAGGGTTTCATACAAAGCAAGCTATGGAAACACTAACTGAAGAAAACACAAAGTGAACGCACAGGAGCATGTAATGGGTTGTTTGGAAGAATAACACTTGCTTATTTTTTCATGTGAACGAATGATTCATTTTGTGGTGGTTGTTGGATAATGACATACATTAGGTTCCTGACTGTCTTTCAGATTTTCAAATTCATGTGTTAATGCAATGAATATTTGTGGAGTGCCTACTGTTTTCCAGCCACCATTCTAAGCACTGGGCACACAGTTCTTACGGAGCACGTAGTCTTCTCAAGAGTTTCTCCATTTCTCTGTTAGCTATTACCTACCTTTTCCCATTGTTTCAGTACCTTTGCATCCATTTTCCTCCATTAGGATCCAATGTAATTTTGTTGACAACATGTAGCCGGGTCTTGTCTTTTTATCCACTCTGACAGCCCCCATCTTTTTTTGCTATATTTAGTCCATTGACCTTTTTAAAATTATTTTTGGATAGCTCCTCACAAAAATTAACCTCAAATGTCAGTAAGTGCCAAGGTTGAGAAACCTTGATTTAAATGAAAGCACTTAGCACAGTGCCTGGTACTTGTTAAATGCTTAGTAAACATCCATTCACCCTTCTGGGTTGATCTCCTGGTTTTCATAACAGTTCACATAATTGGCAGTCCCCTAAACTCACTATGTATACCAAAGTTTCATTATAAGACATGCTTAAAAAAATCACTGTTTTAGTTTTTTCAGTTGGCACGAGATGTGATAATTTATATATTTTACCCCTAAGTGTCTGTTATCAAACTATGTGGGTGTCAGTTAATGGCACCTTAAACTTCCAAAAAGGTAGTATACATTTCTAAGGTTCTAGGAATCTATTACTTATATTAGATCAGGATTTCTTGCAATAGTGCCTGTGGACATGAAAAAATAACCTATTCATATGTTAGCTGATTTATTATCAACAATCACATAATCGTTAATTCACTTTTCTCTTTCTTTGTCTTTAAAGGCCCTATCTCCAAATATAGTCACATTCTGAAGTACTAAGCTTTAGAGTTTCAACACATGAATTTGGGGAAAGACATAATTCAGCCCATAACACATATCAATTATACTTCTTTTTAAACTTTTTTTTGGTGGTTATTCTAGAGTTTGCAGTATACATTTACTACTAATCCAAGTCTATTTTCAAATAACATACTGCTTCAAGTACCTCATAACAGTGTATTCCCAGTTCCTTCCTCCTGTCCCCTATAATGTTGCTGTTATTCATTTCACTTATATGTAAGTGATAATCACCTAATATACTGTTGCCATTATTATATTGAACAAACTGTAAGATCAAATAAGAATAAGAAAAAGATTTTATTTTACTCTTGTTACTTTTCTAAGGCTCCTACTTTACGTACATCTGAGTTTCTGACCTACATCATTTTTCTTCTCTACTTCTACTTCTCCCTCACTTTTGAAAGATAATTTCTGTCACTACAGAATTCCTTTTTATTAAAAAAATTTTTTTTAACATTTATGTATTATTGAGAGCCAGAGAGGGACAGAGCGTGAGCAGGGGAGGGGCAGAGAGAGAGGGAGACACAGAATCCGAAGCAGGTTTCAGGCTCTGAGCTGGCAGCACAGAGCCCGACGCAGGGCTTGAATTCACAAATTGTGAGATCATGACCTGAGCCGAAGTCAGATGCTTACCTGACTGAGCCACCCAGGCGCCCCTCTGACTACAGAATTCTATAGATTGGTGGGTTTTTTTTTCAGTACTCTAAATATTTCACTTTACTCTCATCTTTCTTGCATGGTTTCTGAAGAGTAGTACAATGTAATTCTTATCATTGCTCCTCTAATTTAAGGTAGGCTTCTTTCAGGATTTTGTCATTGTCTTTGATTCTCTACAGTTTGAATATGATATACCAAGATGTAAATTTTTTTTTATCCTGCATAGTGTTCTCTGAGCCTTCTATATCTGTGGTTTGGTGTCTGTCATTAATTTTGAAAAATCCTCAGCCATTATTACTTCAAACCTATGTTCTGTTGTTCCTTTCACTCTTTCTTCCCTTTCTGACATTCCCATTATGTGTATATTATACCTTTTGTAATTGTCCCACTGATCCACTATAACATTGCAACATTTTGAAATGTCCAAAAAATACTTCTTCTCAAGAATAAAAAAAGTCAAAAGCTGGATGCAGGAACCACAGTTCCACTTCATGTATTTATCCATTCATCCATTCAGCATGCATTTTAATTGATTGTCGACTTTGTGTCAGTTCTCTAAGTGCCTTTATTTAATAACATGACCTTGTATGCATTATGTTCCCTTAAGTATCTCTCAGCAGCAACAACTTCATTACTTTGGGGCTGAATGAGGAATTAATAATTCAGCCTTTTGTTCATTTCCAAGATTTAACAGAAACCAGTTGGAAGAAAAAAAAAAAACATATAAAAGCCTTTAATGATATTTTCAGCTTTTCTATGGCAAGAAATACACATACAATTGATATTATTATTTACTGTTATTGCATTTTGCTTTTGAAGGAGGAGTGACTGTGTGTGGTCATCAAAATCCATCAAAAAGTAAAAACTAAAAAGGAGTTTGTAACCAGTGCAGGTTACACACAGTTTTGTTTGTGGTGAAGAAATCCAGTGAAGAGGAAGGTGAAATATGTTCATATATTTTAATGATTTACCATTAAAAGGACCAATTTAAAGGAAGAATATGAACACCACCACAGATGGCTTAATTTTACCCCTTGAACATAGTTCTTTATGCCATATGGAGAATCGTGCTCATTCTTCAGTCTGTAATAATCCCAGCAAAAGGGAAGTCATAACAGGGACAATATGTATTAATAAAAAACACAGAGACAGAATTGCTAAATATTTTTGATTTACATACTTGGTTCCAAATTGCTACATTGGGAAAGCTTTTATCTATGAATATCCCTCCATGATGAGGGGTTAAGAAATAGTATGCCTAAGGATGGCTTTCCCTATGGCCAGGAAAAAGTAGACTACCTTTCTAGTTTTGAACTTTGAAAAAAAAAGCTATATAAATTCTGGGGTATCTTGCTTTATGTGATAGAATATCTCAGAAAGGTCAGGTTGCCTATAACTTAGCATATAACATATATGCATATAACATAATGAAAAACATTTAAAATATACTGTGGGAGAACTAAAAACAACCTGTAAAGAGTCCTTTTGTACTATAGGGAATTACTGATCATTTCTGTCCCTGTGGGCTTTGTTTTTTAAACTTCTAAAAGAAAATACAGGAAAAAATCTCCTTGACATTCGTCTTGGCAATGATTTTCTAGCTATGACACCTAAAGCACAAGTAACAAAAGCAAAATAGACAAGTGGGACTAGAAAGGAAACAATCAAAATGAAAAGACAACTTAGAATGGGAGAAAATATTTGCAAACCACATATTGAATAAGTGATTAATATCCAAAAAACATAAGGAAATCATACAATTTAATAACAACAAAAAATCCATTTTAAAAATGGGCAAAGGACTGAATAGACATTTTTCCAAAAGGAGATATTCAACAGGTACATGGAAAGGTGCTCAACATCACTAATTATTAGGGAAATGCAAATCACAACCACAAAGAGATATCATCCCTCACCTGTTAGAATGGCTGTTATTAAAAAGACAAGACAAGAGTGCCTGAGTGGTTCAGTCAGATTAGCATCCAACTTCGACTCAGGTCATTATCTCATGGTGTGTGGGTTACAGCCCCACATCGGACTCTGTGCTGACACCTCAGAACATGGAGCCTGCTTCACATTCTGTCTCTCTCTCTCTGCCCCTCCGCTGGTTTTGCGTGCTCTCTCTCTCTCTCTCTCTCTTAAAAATAAATAAGCACTAAACATAAAAAGACATGAGTACTAAAGAGAATGTGGATAAAAGGCAGCTCTTGTACACTGTTGGGGGAATGCAAATTGGTACAGCCACTATGGAAAAGAGTATGGAGGTTCCTCAAAAAATTAAAAATAGAACTACCATATGACCCACCAATTCCATTAATGGGTATATATACAAAGGAAATGAACTCACTGTCTCCAAGAGTCATCTGCACCTGTACGCTTACTGCAACATTATTTACAATAGCCAAGACGTGGAAATAACCTAAGTGTCCATTGGTGGATGAATGAACAAAATAGGGCATATATGTATATACAATGGAATATTATTCAGTCATAAAAAAGAAGGAAATCCTGCCATTAGTGACAACATGGATGCATCCCGAGGACATTATGCTAAATGGAATAAGTCAAAGACAGATACTGTATTATCTCATTTATATGTGGGTTCTAAAAAAAAAAAAAAAACAAAACTAATGTCCTGGAAACAGAATAGATTGGTGGTTGCTAAGGGTGGGAGAAATGGCTGATGGTGGTGGAAGAGTACAAACTTTAAGTTCTAAGATGCTTAAGTTCTAGAGTGGTAACAGGTAGTATACATGGTAACTATAGTGAAATTTGAAAGTAGCCAAGAGAGTAGATTTTAAAAGTTCTCACTACACACACACAAACACAAATTGTAACTATATGAGGTACTAGACATGTTAACTAACTCTATTGTGGTAACCATTTTGTGTGTACACACACACACACACACACACACACACACATTAACTTTCGACTGTGTCTTTTGTCACCCCTCCCCTAAGAATGCTTTCTCATATATATTACCTTCATCTCTGGTTCCTTCTGTTCCTGACATAGTTTAGTGTTGTTACTTCTTTTTATGTCAGGTTTCTCCTCCTCTCTCTCCTTCTCCCTCTCCACATGTATAACACACACATTAAAAGTCTGAAAAGACTCATGTACCCCAAAATGTTAATAGCATTTTTTTTCTGAGTGATATAAGGTAGATAATCAATTTTTTTCCTTTTGTTTCTCTGTGTTCTCTAATATTTCGAAAATGGTTAAGTATTATATAATTGAACATAATTAAATTATAATGTTAAGGATATTAATGGAAATGTTTGGGAGGTTATTTTTTTAAGTTTATTTATTTTGAGACAGAGAGAGAGTACATGCACCAGTAGGGGATGTGCACAGACGGAAAGAGAATCCGAAGCAGGCTCTGCACTGTTAGCACAGAGCCCCAGGCAGGGCTTGATCCTATGAACCGTGAGATCATGACCTGAGCCAAAACCGAGAGTCGAATGCTTAACCAACTGAGCCACCCAGGGAGCCCTGAAAGGTTATTTTCAATACTTGCCTTCCATATTAGGCAGAATTCTTAGCATATTTCTCCCTTTCTTGATAATGTTGATGACACAGGTCATACCTCCAGTCCAAGCCCTCTGCTAACCTCTACACAACTTCCAAAGTGATTTTTATAATGCACAAAATATGACTGCCAATTATATGGTAAACAGCTTCCAAATTCTTGCTCATGACAGAAGGCTTCCATAGCCTGACCCAGCCTACTATGTCTGGACTTAATCCCCATTGTTAGACTCTACCAGGATTGCATAGAGAAATGAGAAGTTGGATCTTACAACCTTGAAGAGTTAGTTCACTGATTGTGAACTTAGCTCAGTGGATTGTGAACTTAGCTCTGGTTAGTTCATAAAACAGGAGCTACCATGACATTTCAGAATCCTGAGTAATTATGTCCACTAAGCAAACCTAATTTGGTTAAAATAGGGAAACTTAGAATTGCCCTGGGAAGAGGAGATAGGCATCAGGAAAATGAGTCTTGAAAAATAGGAGAAGGCCTTGGGGATAGTAATACCATTCCTACATCTGCAGGTGGAGTGATGAATGATTATAACCCATATTGTATGGAGTTTTTGAGTCTACACAGGCTTTTTATGCAAAAATACTATCTCTTACCCATCTATTTAGCCTTCAAAACAACTCACTGAAATCTTATTTGTATTTCAATTCACGGATAAGGAATGAGACTCAAAGAAATGAAATTGCTGATTCAAGATTACACAGCAAATTTGACTTAGACTTCCGTCTGCCTCCAAATTCTATGATCACGGTGGATAGAACATCAGGGTTTACTCTTTGATCCAACATCAAGAAGGTGGATAAAAGAAGGATTCCAGGTTCTGGAACTGGCTCTTTTCTGGGCCACCATAAAGCAGCCTCTTTGAACTATCTTTGCTCCTTTATTGTGACAGAACCACAGCAAGGGGTCATTACTGTGTTTATATTGTGCCCAGCACAGTGCAAAATGCTTTACATTATTAGTACTTTTAATCCTTGGCAACCCCATAAAGGGGCTGCTTTATTCTTCTCCATTATCTGAATGAGAACAGTATGCCTCAGATAAGTGGCTTAGCCCAAAGCCACACAGTGAATTAGTGGCAGAGCTGGGATTTGAACCCAGGCCAACTTCTTGATAGAGCTCATGTTCTTCTGTTGAGCTTCACAATCCATTGCATGCCTTCCTCTGGTTAGATGGAATGGTTAGAAGTTGTTTTTGGTTTTGGTTTTTTAAATCGGGGATAGCTATTTTTAGAATTTGGGGTGTCACACATCAGCTTTTTATAGGGCCTCTCTACTCTCTTTGGCTCAAAGCCATACTGATTAAATGAAAGGGTATGATGACAACCTGTTCCTTCTCCCATTCTCCTCATTTCCCCAATCTTACCTTCTTAGTGCTCAAATATTACCAATCAATAGAAATTGTTTTAAATCAAATATCATTTGGCTTTAGTATAAAATCCGAGAAAACAAGAATTCGATAGTAAAAGGAACAGTGGAGTAGAAACAATGCCAAAATTAGAATCTAAAAATCTGATTTCCAGCTCTTAATTCTGCCCCTTTCTAGCTTACATGTGTTTGATCAAGCCTTTTCAACTGGTTTGAGATATCTATTTTCTTAAACTTCAGTAGTCAGTGACAGTTTCCCCAGTGCCTCCCCTCACTGAACATAGGGAAGATTAAACCAATCATCTTGGTCAATAATTCAGTAACAAAGACAACAACCCTAAACACCAGTATCCTGAATTCTCTCACTTTTAAGTCATTTTCTAAGAAAACCCTCAGAGTAATGTATAAGAATATTTTAAGAATTTCATTAGTTTATCTCTGGAAAATTAAGTCCAACTGATCTAGTTTTGATTTTCAGGTTTTGATTTCTATTAGAGTATAGTTTTTCTTTAAATAGCAGCAGTGTACCAATCTCTTTATGTAAAAAGTGGGTATTTAAGACATGCTCAGAGGGAAGTGATTCTTGAACCCCTTTCCTTTCCTTTCAGTCCATGAATTATAATTGTGACAGTTAAGTGGGTGTATACTCTTTACTGTTATGAGAGCCTTGGTTCCTGATTTCCCTGAAAATACAAATTTTGAGAAAAAGCCATCCATATTTTCCTTGCTCAGTGTCCCCCACAGTTCTTTATTTCTGGTTCTAAATAGTATCCGTGTTTCTTGCCATGGCAGATTATAGCTGGAATCACTTTGACCTTGGCCAGAGCAAACGGAAGATGAATGAGCCAGAGCTGATCCCTGGCTTCTGAATGATAGAGCCAGCACAGCATAGACAACATTCACCTTCCTCCATCAGAGCTTTTGCCCTGGGTCTCAATTCTTTCCTCCTGACTCTGATTTTCTCCTACTTTGAATGGGCTGAGAGACTTCCTTTACATGTTGGTCTGGAATCTGGATGTGGTGGTTATTGGTATGGATGTAGTACCTGTGACAGAGGATGGTGTTATCCAGGGAGAGGAGATAAATGTGAAAGAGAAGAACGCCACCAGGAGGACTATGTCCTGCATGAGAGACCTCATTTATCATGTCAACTGTAATGCACTGCCCCCAAATAATTTTCTTGTTGGTATTTGAAAGGTTTTCATTAGCTAAATACATAATTATACACATAAATGAAGTCTGACATTTACTATAAAATCAGAAGGCTTTGATCCTTGAAAAGAATGAGTGGACATACCTGATCTCGGATTGGGAAGTCTTTGTAAATGTGTCACCTAAAGCAGAAAATATAAAGAAATAAGACCGATGGATTATATATATATATATATATATATATATATATATATATATATATATCACATTAATCAAGTTTGAAAAATAAAAAAATAAAAATACTCGGTAATCTGTGTGATATATAATCAATATTCTTAATACATAAATAGCCCATATATCAATAAGCAAATGTTGAACAATCCAATAGCTGTCCAATGAACATATTAGGTGTTATTGTTCAAAGAGAAATATTTTTTCAAAGAAGGAAAAGCATGATTTAGTTATTGTAATTAAAATGTATTTAATTCATAATTAAAATTGAAATATTGGAAGAAAACTAGTGAAGATGAGGAGAGATTGCAGACTGACTGTTTCTTGTTGGAGTTCCAATTAATGGAGCTGATGGTCCAACTAGAATAAACTGTGTGGGGGTGCCTGGGTGGCTCAGTTGATTGAGCATCTGAATCTTGGTTTCAGCTCAGGTCATGATCCCAGGTTGTGGGATCAAGCCCCACATTGGGCACTGGGCAGAGCATGGAGCCTGCTTAAGATTCTCTCTCACTCCCTCTGCCTCTGTCCTTCCCCACTCATGCTCTCTCAAAAAAAAACCCACTGGTCTTGGGTTGTCAGTAAAATTTAAGAATCTTCTTGAAAATTCTTCTTGCAGCCCTATTGATTCTCCTGTTGATGTTGATGTGGTTAGTGCAAATAATGAATGTTTTGTGGATTTGTATTGTCTTCCCTGTTCTACTGAGTAGTCAGTGTGCTTGGATGAACCATATGGACTTGGAAATTATGGAGGGAATTCTCCTGAAGAAATGGGTCTTGTCAACCAATTTGAGATTCTAGTAATGATGTCAGTCTGTCAGCCTCCCTTTTTCTTCTTTTTTTATTTATTTTTTGCTGCCACCAAGAAGGGTTGAAACCTCCCAAAGGAGTTAACAAAGATAAAGAGTAGAACAGAGGAGAAAATGTTAATGTGAACTAACGTAGTCAAATAAATGCAATGTTAAGTAATAGCTCTTTGTCAAACAAATTGTCAAAGATTTTAAAAATCTGAATATTCAGTATTACCAGATACTATTTATTGATTGCCTGCCAAGATCCACCCCACCTCAACTTCTTCCTTACTGGTAGAATCCTCATGTTTACTCTAGGATAAAATCCAGACTGGTTTAAGACTTAGCTATTACTATTACTCTTCCTGGTAGTTCCATTCTCCTTATCAGTGACTTATTCAGGAGAGGGTATGTCACCAGTTTCTACCCAATGAGAACTGAAGTAAGTCTACTCTTGGTCTCCTGGGAAAGACTTCCTCATTCTAGGAAGGAGACACCAGGAGATATAATCCATTTTTACATGTGGTTATGGTCTTGCTGGGATGTTTAACCTAGAACTGCTCCAGTTGTTTTGTAATCCTGAGGGGAATCAACCTGAGGGCAAAGTAGAAGAATAACATTATTAAGCCATTTAATCAAGTGATCCTGAAAACTGCTCTACCATCGATCCTTTGTTAAATGAGATATGTTCCCAATCTAACTAGTTTCCATTCAGCTCTCTGTTCTTTTTGGCTGAATGCAGGCTGATACACCATATGCACAAAAGAACTTTAGTTCACTGGGTGGCTCAGTCAGTTAAGTGGCCAACTTGGGCTCAGGTCATGATCTCGCGGTTTGTGAGTTCCAACCCTGAGCCAGGTTCTGTGCTGACAGCTCGGAGCCTGGAGCCTGCTTTGTATTCTTGTCTCCCTCTCTCTGCCCATCCCCTGCTCACACTCTGTCTCTATCAAAATAAATAAACATTAAAAAATGAAAAGAATATAACTTTAGTTCACTACTGATGGAAATCAATTGGTTTAATATTTTGACAGGGAAATTTGATGAAAATATAGAAAGATTTTGACCAAGCAAAGCTACTTTAGTAAGAAATCTTAATAATTATATATTAGCTTCAAGTTTATATATGGTAATATGGCTTATAATAATGAAAACTTGCAAAAAATTTATTTCCAGTGACACAATGATTAAATAGTTTTTAGACTATTCAACAATGCCATGCTTCTTTTCATCAAATTTAAAAATATTTAAAAATCAAATAACTCCTTGGTTATACTTATGATTGTATGTGCACATGAGAAAAGTCTTTTACCACGAAGAAAATATGATTTTATTTGACTATGCATATACCTCCCATTAATTTACTTCCAAAAAATGTTTCTGAAACATTTTTTGAGTGTCAACAATGTGCTAGGCATTCTACTAGGTTGCTAGAGATACAGTAGGTCAGTGCAAAATAAGTCATTGGACTCATAAAGATTACATTCTAGAGAAGACAATGACCAAGGAGACAAAGTTGTTTGGGTTTCCTAACAAAGGGGAAAAGTAGGATTGTGTGATGGAAAGTAAATGGGTTGGTGGTTGAAGCCAACATTAGTAGGGTAGTCAAGGAGGCTCTTTCTGAAGAGGGGCATGATGGATGAGAAGTACTGCTCATGCAAAAAAAAAAAAAAAAAAAAAAAAAAAAGAGTAATCAAGGGGTGGGACAGCAAAAACAACAGTTCCAGTGTGAGGAAGAACTCAGTGTGCTTTAGAAGCAGGAACCATGTCAGTGTGGTTGGTGCAGAATGATGGGGATTGGTGAGAATTAGTGTTTCATAGTGTGGAGTGGTAGACAGGATCCCACTCATGAGTAAAGGCTTGTAGGCCACATGAGGAGTTGTGATTTTATTCTAAGAGTCATAGGAAGCCATTAAATTATTTTAATTTGGAAGATGACACAATGTGACTCTTCATTCCCTGGCTACTGTGTACAGAATAGATGATAGGAACACAGAAAACAATTAAGAATCCGTCATCATTTGAGAAAAGGGGACCAAATCAAGCTATATCTTGCAGGCAGGATGAATAGGTTTTCCTAATGGAGTGTATGTTGGTGGTAGTGATTATGAGAGAAATAGCAAAACAAGTGTAAATCTCAAAATAGGTCATTAATTACGTAAGTCTGAAGTTCAAGGATACAGTCCAGGCTGGACAGTGTATCCAGAGGATGGTGTAAAACATAGATTTACTTTTCTCATTTAGTCACCTACAACTCTGCTTGGAGTCTTTCCCTTTCCTAGATTAACACACAAGGATCCATTTTCATTTTTCTCATTGTTCTTTTCACCTCCACTCCAGCCGCCAGGCTTTCTTCTGTTACTCTTCTCCCTCCCCTCCCCCCACAGGTGCCTGATCTATCCTGGAAGGGCTGGATCACATTCTTCAGATTCTGTCTATCACAGTTCTTGGGATGCATTGTGGTGAAATGTGGACAAGACAAATAAACCTTTCTTTTAGCAAAACTCTGGTATAGTGTTGCATTAACAGTTGGCAAGAGGAAGAAAGGGAAGAAAGGGCAAAGAGAGGAAAAATGACCTCCTTAAGTATGATATTCATACAAAGGCGATATGGGAAAATGAACGCATTCATGCACTGCTAGAGGGAGTATAAATTCTTACAACCTTTCTGGAGGGCTTTTTGATTCAGAGATCAAGAGTCATATTGGGGCACCTGGGTGGCTTAGTTGGTTAAGCGTCTGACTTCAGCTCAAGTCATGATCTCACAGTTTGTGAGCTCTGCCCCAAGCTCAGAGCCTGGAACCTGCTTTGGATTCCGTGTCTCCCTCTCTCTCTTCCCCTCCCCCACTCGTGGCTCTGCCTCTCTCTCTCTAAAAAATAAACAAACATAGAAAAAAAGTTGTAAAGCTGTGCTTAGCTTTTTGATCCATAAAGTTAATTTCTACGTTTAGTAATAGGATATTAATAGCAGTGTTCCTTATAATAACGTAAAATAGAAAACAATGAATTATTAACAGTAGGAGATATTGTGTGGACTATTCAAAACCTAAAAATGTTTTCCTGTCATTAACTTTTACATTGTAGAGTGTTTAATTATGTAGAAAAGTGTTAACATATTATTGAGTAGTTATGAAATGGTATATATGTTGTGATTACGTAACATCAACAAGACTGGAAATTTTTATATCAAAATAATAACAGTGGTGTTGGTATTAAGTGACCTCCCTTCTTTCCTCCTTTCTTTCTTTCTTTTCTTCCTTCCTTATTTCTTTTTCTTTCTTATTTTCTACAATATACATATAAGATAGGAAAATCTTAAGGTTAAAAAAAGAATCACTGATACTTGAATGGTGAATCACAAATTGACAGATTGGGAGCTCTATTATAGATAATGACGTGAATGTTAGCAACCATGATTAATACCAAAAAGGGAATTGGCAATGCAAAGAGAGAATTAGACATTCATATTTAGCAAATAACTGTTTTATCTAATGTACCCTCTGAAATATTTGTTGACATATTTAGGTCTCAAATGATTGAAAATGGACATCTGGACTGTGTCAAGGTTCCACTTAGAGTCAAACGTGACTGTGGTCCGTGTGCAGTGGGAATGAAAGAGAACAGCATTCAGATGGAAATGTCTTGGAAGCCCAGAGGAGCCTGTGTCGATTTGCTTTTTCCCTTAGTTCAAGAGAACTCAGAACTTAATGGTCTTAAAAGGCTTCCCTCAGGGCAAAGGTGTTGGCTTCAGTTTTTCCTTCCACTAATCCCTCTGCTTGTAGAAGCTGCAAGTGCACATTGGAAGGTAGAGATAAACCATATGGCGCATTTTGGAGTCCCATGAGATGCACAGCATCACTCTATATGTCCCGCCTCCTCGCCTTTCTTATGCTGCTCTCTTTGCCTATATTGCCCTTTCACTTCTAAATGGTACCAGGTTAAGAAATACTACCATAAACAGTCATTTATTTATAAATTCTAGCCTGGGACAGAAAACAAAAATCTTTATATTCATTCCAAAATATATAACAGTTACCTACCCAGTCTGAGATGTGGGGTGTGCATGACCATTGTATTGACAGAGTCATTGTAAGTTCAGACTGACAGACCACCCACATGCTCTTTGGGTACATAAAGCAGGGTTTAATTCTCTAAAGGGTATACAAGGAAGTCAGCACAGTCATGATAGACATCACAGAGGTCAGCAATATCATTCAGGCCAGATGGAGATTCTAGCTTCTGAAATCCTCACCATTGCGTACATAGTTACAGATGATAAGACCCAAGGGAGAATCTTATCAGTCCTTCTGGGGGAGTTAATAGTCTTTCTCTTTACATCTAGACTTAAATGCATAACACTGGATCAGTTCTCTAAGCAGAGTAGCCTGGGGATGTGCTGAGGACCACTTCTTTGACACCAGAAGCACCTCATTAAGCTCAGCTTTATACTGGAACTCAACAAAGACCAACCAAATGAGAAGAAGCAAAGGCTATTTATTCGGTGCTTGCTACAGCAAGGGAGCCAGCCACGTCACTTGCATTTTGGCAGATACTCAAAGGCAGGCAGAAGAGTGGGGGTGGGAAAGGCTTCAAGTATGCCCTGATTGGAAGCTGTGGGCATGAAGAAGCTGTAGGCAGGTTGGGGACAAATACAAGGAGAATTGTCCATCATTAATCAAATTGTCATTTGGGGACAATTGTTACTGGGGTTATTGTCTGGCTTCCTGGGCTATCAGTAGAGAGAGATAGCAGTGTGACTTTACACAGGTGTAACTTATAGCAGGCTGACTTCCTGGGCTGGTTGATTTGATAGGTTGTTGCAGGTTGTAGGTCAGAGTTCTGTTTTTATATATGGTCTGGTCATTGTTAATGTATATAACACCGAATATAATCATAGGAGTCAGTACACCACAATACAGTAAACTTAAGCATGAATTGTCCCTATTCACCATATTTGTACATGCAACCTGCTGCTTCCTGATCCAAGTATATTCTTTTTTTTAATGTTTATGTATCTTAGAGAGAGAGAGAGAGAGAGAGAGAGAGAGCAAGTAGGGGAGGGGCAGAGAGACAGGGAGACACAGAATCCAAAGCAGGCTCTAGGCAAATGAGCTGTCAGCACAGAGCCCTATGTGGGGCTCGAACTCACGAGTCATGAGATCTTGACCTGAGTTGGACACTTAACCAACTGAGACACCCAGGTACCCAATGATCCAAGTATATTCTTAAACTTAGTACCGCAGAACCAGGAGAGAGGTCACTTTCCCAGAAGCCTCTGGGAGTCATGCTAACAAATCCTTGGATCAGCTATAAAGGTTATCCTGCAGTTGGAAAAATAATATGGGCAGGAAATGGAAGGCAAATTAAAATGATGACTGATTTTTCTCACAAAATACCTTCATAGTCATCATGTTTTATCCACACCCCTTAATGCAACCACTGTGTGAACCTTTGAAACAGCTCTCTACTATTATTCTCTCTTGGATTTAAGTGATTAAGACTGTGTCATCCTGATAAAGCTATTCATGGAGCTATAGTGGTAAGTGGGCAACTTGCTAAAGGACTTGATGATGATATATCCTGACAATTAAATTGCCCTTGGACAGGATGCCACACGCAGGCATTCAGAGACTCTTTCTGGGAGTTGTGGAGGTACTGCTACACATGGGAGTTTAGATAAGGAAGCAAAAGACACTGAAAAGTAAACGAACCAGTCATTCCCCACTGGGTTTCATTTGAGCAGGCAGAGAGATTGACTGTCAATGACTGAACTGATTTTTATACATACATTTCAAAATGTAGCACTTCAGTGGCTCCCAACAATGAGTATTAAGTAATAATAACTAAGTGATAATAACAAAACTCTGGCAGTGCTCTGTTACCATTCATTTAGAAACATTTTTGCTTTACCAGAGGTGGTATTGTTTAAATTTCTCCCCCGCCTCCAGCTGCCTGAGCCATTGTGTGAGTCTCATGTTTCTAGTAATTTCAAATAAGATTGAAAAATGAGAACTAATTTCAACTTAGTCTAATTAAATAAGTGTTCATGGCATACCTTGTTCTCAACATTGTCATCTCACATGATGTCAAAAGGTGACATTCCATTCCTGATCTTGAAAAACAGGGAAGCACAAGTTAAAGAATATGTTGAAAAAGCTTCATAAGAACCACTAGTAAAATTAAAAATACAATATATACTTTGGGGCACCTATGGGAAAAAATTGAATAAATACTTTTGAAGTCAATGAGGATAATAGTAAATAAAGCATGGTCCATAGACAGAGATAAAAAGAAAGCAAGAAAACATTGAAAAGAAAGAAAAAGATAATGTAACTTGACAAAAACTAAGTTATGGCAACCAAGGAAAATGGTTTAAACTTCCTTTTTGAAAAGCAAAGATCGACTATATTCTATCTATTAGTGAACTCCCTCCTAAGTAATGCTATATGACTTAAGAATAAAAAGGTAAGCCAAGATGTACCAGGAAAACACAAATAACCTAAGAGTATATGTTGCAGTATTAATATCAAACAAGTGTAACTCAAAGTCAAAAGAATTAAAATGAAACAAAGGACATAGCTTTACATTGGAGAAAAGAGCAATCAAAATGTCCTATTAGCAAAGATTATAAGAACTAGGCTCACTGGACATTATAAATGAGGAACCTCTTTTCTGCTCACTTCTTATGTCATTCATAAGGGGGTAATCTGATAGCATTCACCTCACTTTCTTCCCAACCCATGTGCTGCTCACTAGAGACATTTTTTTTGTACCTGCAGATCTCATTCATCATCTCTAGGGATTTTTTTTTAAATAGTTAACTTTCTGATAGAAGCAAAGATAAAGAGTTTCACAGACAAAAGACTAAAGGAGTTCGTGACCACTAAACCAGCCCTGCAAGAAATATTAAAGGGGACTCTTTCAACAGAAAGTAAAGACCAAAATTGATAAAGATGAGAAAGGAAAAGAGAAAATCTCCAGAAATAACAACAAAACAAGTAATAAAATGGCACTATATACATATCTATCAATAATTACTCTGGATGTAAATAGACTAAATGGTCCAATCAAAAGATATAAGGTGTCAGAATGAGTTAAAAAATGGAAAATGAGTTAAAAAATAAAAAAAAAAACAACAACAACAAAACAAGAACCATCTATATATTGCCTACAAAAGACTCATTTTAGACCTAAAGACACCTGAAGATTCAAAGTGAGGGAATGAAGAAACATTTATCATGCATCAAAGGAAAGCCGGAGTAGCAATCTTAATATCAGACAAACTAGATTTTAAACCAGACTGTAACAAGAAATGAAGAAGGCCAGTAATAAAGGGGACTATCCAACAAGAAGATCTAACAATTGTAGATATTTATGCACCCAACATGAGACCACGCAAATATGTAAAACAATAACATAGAGGAACTCATTGATAATAAGCAGAGGACTTTAACACCCCACTTATATCAATGGATAGATCATCTAAGTGGAAAATCAACAAGGAAACAATGGCTTTGAATGACACACTGGACCAGATGAACTTAACATATATAGTCAGAACATTCCATCTTAAAGCAGCAGAGTACACATTATGTTCAAGTCACATGGGACATTCTCCACAGTAGATTACATACTAGGTCACAAATCAGGCCTCAACAAGTACAAAAAGACTGAGATCATACTATGCATATTTTATGACTACAACTCTATGATACTTGAAGTCAACCACAAGAAAAAATTTGGAAAGACCACAAATACATGGATGTTAAACAACATGCTACTGAACAATGAATGGGCCAACCAGGAAATCAAGGAAGAAATTAAAAAATACATGGAAATGAATGAAAATGAAATCAAAACTGTCCAAAACCTTTGGGATGCAGCAAAAGCAGTCATAAGAGGGAACTGTATAACAATGCTGGTCTACCTCAAGAAGCAAGAAAAAAATCTCAAATGAACAACCTAGCCTTAAATCTAAAGGAGCTAGAAAAGAAACAACAAAAGAAGCCTGAAGTCAGCCAAAGAAGGGAAAGAGTAAAGGTTAGATCAGAAATAAATGATATAAAAACTAAAAGAACAATAGAACAGATCAATGAAACCAGAAGCTGGTTCTTTGAAAAAACTAATAAAATTGATAGACTCCTAGCCAGATTTTTTGATAAAAGAAAAGAGAAAGGACCCAAATAAATAAAATCACTTATGAGAGAGAAGAAATAACAATCAACACCACAAAAGTAAAATTATAAGACAATATTATGAAAAACTATATGTCAACAAATTGGACAACCTGGAAGAAATGGATAAATTCCTAGAGACATAAACGACCAAAACTGAAACAGGAAGAAATAGAAAACTTGAACAGACCGATAACCAGCAAAGAGATTGAATCAGTGATTGAAAATCTCCCAACAAACCAAAGTTCAGGGCCAGATGGCTTCACAGATGAATTCCACCAAACATTTGAAGAAGAGTTAAAACCTGTCTTTCTGAAACTATTAAAAAAAAAAAGAAATGGAAGGAAAACTTCCAAATTCATTCTATGAGGCCAGTACTGTCCCCATACCAAAACTAAATAAAGACTCCACTGAAAAGAGAACTACAGGCCAATATCCCTGATGAACACAGAATGCAAGAATTCTCAATAAAATACTAGCAAACCAACACTACATTATAAGAATTATTCACCACGATCAAGTGGGATTTATTCCTGGGCTGCAAGAGTGGTTCAATATTCACAAATCAATCGATGTGATATACCACATTATGAAAGAAAGGATAAGAATCATATGATTCTTTCAATAGATGCAGAAAAAAGCATTTGACAAAGTACAACATCCATTCATGATAAAAGCCCTCAACAAAGTAGGGTTAGAGGGAAGATACCTCAACATAATGAAGGCCATAAAAACACACACACACACACACACACACACACACACACACACACACACACACGTATATCATCCTCAATGGGGTAAAACTGAGAGCCATTCCCCTAAGGTCTGGAACCAGAGTGTCCACTCTCATCACTTTTATGTAATATAGTACTGGACACCCTAGCCTCAGCAATCAGACAACGCAAAGAAATAAAAGGCATCCAAATCAGCAAGGAAGAAGTCAAACTTCCATTATTTGCAGATAACATGATACTGTATACACTTTACATAGAAAACCTGAAAGACTCCATCAAAAAAATTTGCTAGAACTGACACACGAATTCAGTAAAGTCACAGGATATAAAATCAATGTGCAGAAATCTGTTGCATTTCTATACACTAATAATGAAGCAGGAGAAAGAAATCAAGGAATCAATCCCATTTATAATTGCACCAAAAACCTTAAGATACATAGGAATAAACCTAACCAAAGAGGTTAAAGATCTGTACTCTGAAAACTGAAACGCTGATGAAAGAGATTGAAGATGACACAAAGAAATGGAAAGACATTCCATGCTCATGGATCAGAAGAACATATATTGTTAAAATGTCTGTATTTCCCAAAGCAGTCTATACATTTAATGCAATTTCTATCAAAATACCAATAGCATTTTTTCATAGAGCTAGAACACACAATTCTAAAATTCCTATGGAACCACAAAAGACCCCAAATAGCCAGAGCAATCTTGAAAAAGTGTACTTTCCTTTTCTCTTCTTTGGCTCCAGCCAGCAAGAGACAAGAGGCCCCCGCTTTCCGCATCTTAGAATTCTAGATGGTGTTTAGTTAGACTTGGGATCTCGTTGCTTGGGTATCTCTCTTCCATCTTCCAAATCCATCTCTGCAGCAACTGACATACATAGGACCTGGAGGTACCATGTAGTGGATGCCACAATCCTTCGGAGGCAGTGAGGTCGCTTGTGTTCTGGCACTCTGATGATGAGGAAGTAAAAGGGCAAGCCCGAGAGGGCAATGCCAATGCCGATGAGGGAGTTGATGGTATCACTGTAAAGCGGTACGGCCACCAGGAAGATGGTGCAGAGGCAGAAGACAATGGGAAAGAAAAGACTGAGCCTGAGGGGACGAGGCCGATTAGGCTCCTTCCAGCGCAGATAAAGCTGACCGACGATAGAGAGCCCCACGCAAGAGGGGCTTTTTCAAGATTGCTTTTTCAATCTTGAAAAAGAGGCATCGCAATTCCAGATTTCAAGTTCTATTACAAAGCTGTAGCAATCAATATTATGATTCTGGCACAAAGATAGACACATAGATCAACAGAACAGAATGGAAGACCCAGAAACGAACCCACAACTATATGGTCAACTAATCTCCAACAAAGGAGGAAAGAATAGGCAATGGGGAAAAGACAGTCTCTTCAACAAATGTTGCTGGGAAAACTGGACAGCAACATGCAAAAGAATGTTGCTTTTGTAACATTACTTTCTTACGCCATACACAAAAATAAACTCAAAATGGAGTAAAGACTTAAATATGAGACCTGAAACCATAAAAATGCTAGAAGAGAGCACAGGCAGTAATTTCTGTGGCATTGGCTACTGCATCATTTTTCTAAATATGTTTCCTTAGGCAAGGGAAATAAAGGCAAAAATAAACTATTGGGACTTCATCAAAATAAAAAGCTTCTAGGCAGCAACGGAATCAATCAACAAAACTAAAAGGCAACCTATGCAATTGGAGAAGATATTTGCAAATGACATATCTGATGAAGGGTTAGTATCCAAAATATATAAAGAACTTATCAAACTCAACACCCAAAAAACAAATAATCCAGTTAAAAAAATGGGCTGAAGACATGGTGGGGAGGGGGGGCACCCGGGTGGCTCAGTAGGTTAAGCGTCCGACTTCAGCTCAGGTCATGATCTCACAGTCCGTGAGTTTGAGCCCCATGTCAGGCTCTGTGCTGACAGCTCAGAGCCTGGAGCCAGATTTGGATGCTGTGTCTCCCTCTCTCTCTGCCCCTCCCCTACTCATGCTCTGTCTCTCTCTGTCTCTCAAAAATGAATAAATGTTAAAAAAATTTTTTTTAAATGGGCAGAAGACATGAATAGATGTTTTTCCAAAGAAGAAATACAGATGGACAACAGTCACATGAAAAGATGCTCAACATCACTCATCAGAGAAAGAAATAAAAACTACAATGATATAACACCTCACACCTGTCAGAATAGTCAAAAGTAACAACAGATAACAACACGTGTTGGCGAGGATGCGGAGAAAAGGGAACCCTCTTACACTGTTGGTGGGAATGCAAACTGGTACAGCCACTCTGGAAAATAGTATGGAAGTTCCTCAAAAAGTTAAAAGTAGAACTAACCTACAATGCAGCAATTTCGCTACTAGGTATTTACCCAAAGGATACAAAAATACCAATTTGAAGGGATACATGCACCCTGATGTTTATAGTAGCATTAGCAACAGTAGCCAAATTATGGAAAGAGCCCAAATGTCCATCCACTGATGAATTGATAAAGTATATATATACATATATATATGTGTATGTATATATATGTATATATATATTTCTTATGTATAATAAGTGGAATATATATATATATTCCACTGTGTACACACACACACACCCACACACACACACACACACACACACACACTGGAATATTGGCCATAAAAAAGAATGAAATCTTGCCATTTGCAACAATGTGGATGGAGCTAATGAGTATTACGCTAAGCTAAATAAGTCAGTGAGAGAAAAACAAATATCATATGATTTCACTCATATGAATTATCTGAAACAAAACAAATGAACATAGGGAGAGAGAGGAAAACCAAGATACAGACTCTTAACTATAGGGAACAAGCTGATGGTTACCAGAAGGGAATTGGGTAGAAGAACGGATAAAATAATGATGGAGATTAAGGAGGGCACTTGGGTTGAGCACTAGGTATTGTATGTTAAGTATTGAATTCTACACCTGAAACTAATATTACACTGTATGTCAATTGGAATTTAAATAAAAACTTAAAAAAAGTAGTACTTTCTGAAATATCACTTATTTTAGTTTTCTATAACTTTAGTTTTCATAACAAATGACCACAAATTTAATAGCTTAAAACATTAGCTCATAGTTCTATAGGCCAGAAGTGGGGCAGGCTTCACTGAGTTCTGTAATTAGGGTCTCACAAGGCTAAGATCAAGGTGTCAGCTGGGCTGGGCTCTTATCTGAAGTCTCTATGGAAGAAATCATTTCCAAGCTCATTCTGATTATTGGAAGAGTTCATCTCCCCACAATTATATGCCCGGGGTCTCCATTTTCCTACTAGCTGTCAGGGGCACACCACTCTTAGAGCTCCTTGAAGCCACTCTCATCCTTCACACAGCCCCTCCATCTTCAAAGCTAGCAACAGCACCTTGCACTCTTCTGTGTTTGTTGTTGTTGTTTTGTTTTTGGCTTTTTAAGTTTTTACTTTAATTCCAGTTAACATACAATGTTATAGTAGTTTCAGGTGTACGATATAGTAGACGCCTTCTGTTTTAGATCCACCATCAGACAGAAAACTGATGAAAGAGATTTCTCTTCTGCCATCAGACAGAAAACTCTCTGCTTTCAAAGGGCTCATGTGATTAGATTAGGCCCACCCAGATAATCTCCCTGTCAATTAACTCAAAATCAACTGACTAGTACTCTTAATTGCATCTGCAAAATCTCATTTGTCGTGTAATGTAACATAATCACAGGTGTAATATTGCATTCATCATATTCATACTCCCTTAGATGAGGGCAGGCATGTTGGTGGGGGTTATGGATTTTAGGATTCTGCCTACCACATTGCTCATAGGCTTCTCTCCACTTACTGCCACGTGAATCTTAAAGGTTCAGCAGCCTTTACAACTATTTTGGAGTCTCTTAATTTTACCAAAATTTGTATTTTGTTTTCCACATTTTTGTGGCTTTCAGATTTCTATGCTGAACAGGGGAAACTGCTGACCAATGCACCCATGATCATGTTAAAAGTTTCTCTGACCATTTTTGACAGTGATCTATCCCTTAATCAGGTTGTTTTATGATTCCAAGATTTTTTTCTTTGGAATTTCTGTTCAGAATCATCTCAGAGGCTGCATCTAATAATTCACATATTTGAGTTGGGGGGGGGGTGATTGTAGTGGGGGATCTAAATCTGTTCTTTGTTGGTTTTGCTCATCCTAATTTCCTTCTATGTTTACCAATAACATGAGCTCACATTTATTTAATTAGTCTGGGGGAACCTGAGAGTGTGATTTGAGGATATTTGCTTGGGAGAGGATTTGTATTTTCATAGTCCCCATCAGTTGTTGCTTCAAAGGCCCCAGGCTTAATGCAGGAGGTTTGATATGAGCTTTCCAGCCTTGCCAGAGGTCCAAAGCTTAGTCACTAGATGATAGTTCTGATCCTAGTTTTAGCTTCAGGGAATACATATATTTTGAATTTATTTCTCCCCGATCTTGTTTCAATTCATCTGTTTTCTCTTTCTTCCTCCCTTCTTACCTCTCTTCCACCCTGTCTGGGACCCTTCCTTACTTCCTTTCTCCCATGCCTAGATTATGCTGATAAATGCAAAGGAGCAAATGCATGGGACACAATAGTAGCCCCCACTGTACTTGGCACTGGTCAGTGTAAAACATTGTGCTCTTTTCTGAGAAGCAGTTTTTAAGGAGACCATGATCAAAGTGATACACATCCAGAGCCTCAACCAAAACAAACATGAAAAATATGTAGGTTTGTTTATTTTGTTTACCTGGGAACAGAGAAGGCATGTTAGCTGTCTTCAGATATCTGAAAGGATCTTTCACAAGAGAGAAATAAAGCTTATCTTTTATCTTCCAGAAGCAGGACCAATAGGTGCATCTATCAAGAAGGTTCATGTTAGTGCAACATAAGATGGAACTTACGATTATATTTCTACAGAATTGGGACAGGCTGCCTTTGTGAGGGGAGAGCTCTCTCCTCTGGGCTCGTGTAGAGGTCAGATAAGTCTCCTCAGTAGTATTTTAGAGGCCAGGAGTACACTTCTTTGGCCAAGATGCTGTGCCCAATAAACTTCACTGTCCCAGGGAGCCAGATTCTAGGCTTGTTTATTCCATGACTTATAAATTTAGATACAAACTAAGGAATTAGAGCCATCTGGAAAAAACACACATTTATCTCACATTCCGACTACAATGGAAGGAAATTTTGTGTCACAGTATTGAAGAAACGTCCAATTGGTGAATCAGAGTAATCATTAATATTTTTTACTTCCAAAATAGTCCTCCTTGTAATGTGCCAAGAAAAAAAAGGCAATTAATTTTTACACAAAATATTCTTCTCATGCATATCTACACTGGGAGAAAATATGATGCATTTTTCAGTAATAATAAGGTTCAGTCAGAAATAGAAATTTAGTTCATTTTAACCTAAATAGAATAGACACTGGTAAATGAGAATAGATGACACAGTATGAGCTATATAATTACATTTAAAATACATTTCAGGGTAGTTTCCTTTAATATTAAAACTGTAATTCTTGACAGAAATGAATTTTTGAATATTTTTGTAAAGGATATTGAGATCTTGGTATTTTTGTTCTTAGAATTTTATATGAATATAAAATCACACTTGTTCTAAAATCATCACTTTAGGGAAAACAATACATTTAACCTTTCACTGTGGAATAAAAGCTGATGTTGAAATGTTTTAGAAATCCAGGTACCCTTTTTATTCTCTGGATTCTAGAGTGACAAGAGAGCTCTGAGGAAGAAAGACTCAACTCCTATAGTCTTGTTCGGGACAATGGACACACCCCAAAGGGATGGGGTTATTCTGAGAAAGGAAAAATCAATCCAGACACAGAGAGGATGAGAGCAAAAGAAAGGTAAAATATGAGCCAGATGTTCTTCAGGACAAGAATGAAATTTGATCCCAAGTGACAGGCAAAGGGATGAGAGACCCAAACTATTTGACTGTATTTTATGAAAGCTTTAGGACTATGGAATTGTATAATTTCAGAGGAAATTAACAAGGGAAGAATTTTGGAAACATACTGCTAAACCAACATACAAACAACTTAATGCCTTAAGTAGAAAAGTCATGACATATCCACAGGAGACAAAAATTACAGAGGTAAAGCCTAGCCAAGGACATAATCCTGTAATCCTACTAGAGACCAGGATCCTGCAAACAGAAGGAAAAAAAAAAAAAAATATATATATATATATATATATATATATATATATATATACATATATATATATATATATACATAATATATGTATAGTGTCTGTAGAAGAATAATAATGAGAACATTCCTTGGAGTCTAAAGATAAGAATATAAGACTGGCTTTGCCTCTAAATAGATGTGTAATTCAGTTTATTCATCTTAGAAATAGAAATGACAATATGCATCCCACATAATTTTTCAAGGGCCAAGTAAGAGAGTGTATGCAAAAATATTTAATAAAGTGATATATGGATGGGATCTCTTATTATTACTGTCTACAGTGGGTATCTGTTGTTTTTGCCTACCAGGCATGCTTTCCCATTAATTTGGGAATAGCGATCTGTTTTTCCCTTTAGTCCAATCCCGTACTTTCAGTGTAGATTAGTCAGAGAGGGCAGACCTCCCCCTGGAGGGGAGCCTATGACACAGATGAAGCTGGGGAGTATATTACATCAACCCTGGGCCTTGCCCTGGTGATTTCAGAACAATCACATGAGTCAAGTCAAGCCAATAAGCATTTAAGACTTCTGTTAGAGCTGGAGGAAAGGGAAGCACTTTATGTTGTAAGAGAGTGGGGGAGCAATGTAAGTTGGTGGCCATTTGGGGAAAGCTTGCCTGAGAATGAGCTAACCCAAGAGGGAAAACAGAACCAAGAAATAGTGAAAAAACATTCTGAGATATCATCAACCCCTAGGATTCAGATGTGCTTGAAACCAGAATTGCCCCTGGAGTTTCCAGTTGCGTGAGTACATAAATTCCTCTTTCTGTCCTAACTAGTTTGATTTGGTTTTCTGTCATTTGTCATCAAAACTGTACTAGCTGAGTCCCTATAATTAGGGAAACTTTAACTAGAAATTATTAGTGTTACCTGGAAAAGCTCCACACCTAATTTACACTAACGCAATTACAGTTGACCCTTAGACAATGGGGAGGGGGTTAGGGTTAGACCCCCTTGATTGCCTCTGTCATGAATCCTGTGAAGACATGAATAACATCTGGACAGTTTTCTCCAGCAGGAATTTATTGTTTAGGGCTTGATGTCTTACATGGCATTTTCTTGTAACAATAATGGCATTTTCAATGGTGTAGACTTTCCAGACTTTCTTGATGTTCTTGGGGTCCTGTTTCATAGCATTGACTCCTCTTCCTATAGAGTACTGTATGTAATGAGACTTAAAGGTCCTTTGGATACCCTGATCTAGAGTGAATTAGAGACGATGTGTTTGAGGGCAGGTAAACCACTTTGACACCTTCAGTGTTGAACTCCTGGGATTCTGGGTCGCCAAGGGCATTGTCCAGTATCAAAAGAACTTTAAAAGGCAGTCCCTTACTGGTAAGGTACTTCCTGACTTCAGGGACAAAGCATCACAATGGAACTTATTTAGAAAAAAGGGTTCTTGTTGTCTGGGCCTTCTTTTTGTACAACCAAAAGACTGGAAGCTGGTGTTTATATTTTCTCTTCAAGGCTCAGGGGTTAGCAGCCTTATAGATTAGGACAGTCCTGATCATAAACCCGACTGCATTTACAGAAAACTGTAGAGTCAGCCTCTCCTGTCCAGCCTTAAATCCTGGTGCTAGCTTCTCTTCCTTACTAGTACATTTGTCCATTTTTCCCCCAGAATAGGGCACTTTCTTCTGCATTAGAAATCTGTTTAAGCAGATCTGCTTCCTCCTCAATGATTTTCTTTATGGTGTCTGGGAACTTGTTTGTGGCCTCTTGGTTGGCAGAAGCTTCCTTTCCTGGTACCTTGACATTTTTTAAATCCAAACCTTTTATTTTAAAGATTTTATTTTTGAAGTAATCTCTATACCCAAGGTGGGACTTGAACTTAAAACCCCCAAATCAAGAGTCCCATGCTCCACCAACTGAGCTAGCCAGATGCCCCTAAAGCCAAACCTTTTTAAAATTATCAAACCATCCTTTGCTGGTATTAAATTTTCCAGCTTTAGTTTCTTCACTTTCCTTTTGTTCTAACTTGTCATAGAGTGACTTTGCTTTTTCATGAATCATATTAGAGTTGACAGGTGTGGCTTTCATATAGCAATCCTGCACCCATATAAAAGCTGCATTTTCGATATGACATAAAAAAGTATTTCAAAGAAAGTGCAAGGTTTTCGTGCCTGCTGGCATAGCTGCAATGGCAGCTTCAGAAATCTCCTTTTTTTTTTAAACATTGCACCCTTATGCTGGGTTAATTTATCTTGAAATGGTGGGCAACCCCAGATGCAGACCTCAATCTGTAGACATAGCAAGTAAATCATCTTTCTCATGTAACGTCATGACTTCTTGGGAACATTTCCAGCATCACTAGTGGCATTTCCTATGGGTCCCCTGGTGTTATTCAAGGTTTATGATGTTGCACTAAACTCAATGAAAAATATTTGAGAACCATGAGAGATTGCTTTTTACTGTGATGCAGTTTACTGGAGAGCCACACTGCTCAAGCAGAGATGATTAGCGTCACAGGGCATTTCAGGAGGATGCTCCCAACACTTGAACTCACTGCAGTAGCAACGGGAGGTGGCTACCAAATTATTGCTATAGTGCAGTATGTAGTTTGTTTTCTGCAGTTATGACTTAATATAGCATTCTCACATTTGTTTACATTTCTTTCAACTGCAAATGGTGCCATGAATGCTCTGTGTGTCCACAAACTTTGATATATTTCAACTTTTCTGTAGCAGGTTCGTATATATTTTGTGGCAGTAAATGATAAAAGAGACTAGCATCTACCTATGTTTTATGCATTCGGACATACTACTGTTTTCTTAATTTGGTGGGGGGGATATTTCTAGGCTACACAGTTTGCGAGTTTTTTCACATTGTCACAAATCTCCACAAACTTTTCCAATATATTAATTGAAAAAATTCCTCACCGAAGTGGACGTGTGCAGTTCAAACCTGAGTTGTTTAAGTGTCAACTGTACTAATTGGTCATAAAATGGGTGCCAAAAGAGTAAATGCTCTTCTGGTCTTGAAAATCCTTACTCTCGGGCCGCCTGGGTGGCTCAGTCGGTTAAGGGTCTGACTTCGGCTCAGGTCATGATCTCACGGTCCGTGAGTTCAAGCCCCGCGTCGGGTTCTGTGCTGACAGCTCAGAGCCTGGAGCTTGTTTCCGATTCTGTGTCTCCCTCTCTCTCTGACCCTCCCCCGTTCGTGCTCTGTCTCTCTCTGTCTCAAAAATAAATAAATGTTAAAAAAAAAAATTAAAAAAAAAAAAGATAATCCTTACTCTCAGTCTCCTTCCTTTATTATTATTTTTTAATGTTATTGCACTTGCTTTTAGTTCCCTCCTGGCCCTTTAGAAAATGACCTTTGAGGTACCTGCGTGGCTCAGTCAGTTAAGCACCCCGTTCTTGATCGTGGCTGGGGTCATGATATCACAGTTTGTGGGATCAAGCCTCACATCAGGCTCTGCACTGACAGCACAGAGCCTGCTTGGCATTCTCTCTCTTCCTTTCCCTGCCCCTCCCCCGCTTGTGTGCATGTTCTCTCTCTCTCGCTCTCTCTCAAAATAAATAAATATCTTTAAAAAGAAAGAAATAGCCTCAGCCTCCCTAGTTTAAAGCAACCTAAACACGATGCTACAGAAAGAGATTTAGTTAACAGAGGAAATAGCACCACAAGTCTGACATATATGCCAGCAGAACACCAGAAACTCAAAATCGTGCAACACTCAGAAAGTCCTTCAAGGTTCAGGCAGTTCTCCAGCTTCTTCCCTGAGCTCCCAACCTTTACCTCAGACTGTGACATCCTCAGCTGTGTGTTTGGTGTACTCCACAACCAGAAACATCCTGAACATACCTGGTCCCCTGGGGGAAGACTTTCAGTAGGTTTCTCACCAGCCTGCTCACCATGCAGCTGGGGGTGGGTGTTGTGGGGACGTGGGAAAATGTCCACCACCATCAGGAGCAAAGGGAGCCCAAATCCAGTTTCTTTTCTCTAAGCCTCTTCTCTGGGTGAGGATGTTCCTTTATCCAGATTAAAGAGCATGAGGAACAAAGAAAGCCACGATGATATTGAACTTAATTTCAAGTACCACTCCTTTCATAAGAACGGTTAACTGGTAGCCAAATGGTCTCATTATTGTTGCCAATAAACAGTAAAGGTGCCAAGAAACCAAAGCAGCACAGGAGAGAAAAGGAAGAAAACCATGGGTTTAGATAAGTTGTGAAAATGGATATCTGGTCTTTGAATAATTAAAGATATTCAGTCTGTAGGATGTTAAAGAAATCCCTAATCTACATTTATGTTAGAGCATGTCGTTACTAATCCAGGACATTAAAATTTTATCATTATAGTTATGGACAATTCTGCCAAAGAATCTCACTTATTGGCTATCAAAATAAGAGAAATGCTGAATTATAGAATACTATACATTGAATATTTAATAAATTAATCCCCTGTGCGCATGGTAGGAGTTCTAGAAATAATGCCTGTTGTATGACAGCACTTAATCAATATACTAGTTAATAATAATAATTTGAGAGCAAGTCAATGTCTAATAGGTTTGCAACCCAAATTAGAAGCACAGAGAAATCATACTCAAAGTTAAATTCATTCTTAAAAAGATCATTGCTAGTTATGAATACTTAAAGGAAAGGAAAGAAGATTGAAGCTTTTGCTGTAGTTGATTCTTTTGAGAGTTCCTGGGTCATTAAACATGAGCTTATTCATATAAATTTTGGCCCTGGTATCTGTATCTTATTATTTTTATTTCATATTTTTTCACATAACTGAGTTGTACCAGATTCTCTTGGTTGCTCAGCAATAGATTCTGACTCTGAAATCCATATTACTTCTCAAAGGAGGAAGAGAAGGAGGAAACAGGGAGAGGGAAGGAGGAGAGAGAGAAAGAAGGGGAGGGAAGAAGAAGAGAAGGAGTAGAGCATGGAACCGGAAGGGATAAAGGGAAGAGACCTGGACAAAGGAAAAGGAGAAGGAGGAGGAAGGAGAGAAAGACGGACGAGGGAGCATGGAGGCAGTGGGGAGGACCAGACATCTCACTCGTTTTGACATAGCAAGTGGACTCTAACTTTTTATATCAAATATTATAAAGTGAACCTCAAGATGTGCACAGAGTGGGTGACAGGAGCTCCCTATTCCTAGAGAATTAAAAAAATACTATGCCATCAATCCTTGATTAGGACACAAATACTTAATCTTAAACTTCTGAGTGTTAAACAGTTTAAATGCAAGTTTTTAAAATAGATTTAAATGATTAAACATGGAGTTAGTAGAAGCTAATTTTCTTAGAGAATTGTTTTTTTTCCCTCAGCTTAATTGCATGACATCTGGTAGAAGAAGGTTTAATGCTGGGGGGAGAACATGCTGAAAGTGACTTTGAAAGGTACTGGGCAGGGGCTTGTCTGGAATCGATCAGATGATTGTTAAGACAGGAAGAGAAAGGAGATGAATAGGTTTGCCTCTGTGGCCGTTTACATCTTGCTGATAAACACCTATTTTAGGTTTGCTGTTCTGGTCAGATCTTCTTGGCAACTTCTTAAATGATCTGATAAGGCTGATAAATCTATTAGAGTAGGCTCACATGGTGGGATTCCCACTTCCCGAGTTGGTCTGGTCGCACTTTCCTACAGAAAAGTCCTGTATCAGCCACCTGAGCTATAATTTTCTTACCCCAGGGATATTATGGCGCAAGAAATTAATATAAAGAGAAGACATTGCTTTAATCCCCACACTTCATTGGTTTGATGAAGTTTGAGGAAAACACAAATAACTCAAGTCTATTGAGGATCAGCAATTCACATTTAAAAAGCATAAAGCTTATTAATGGTCTTGAAGAGAAAAGATTTCATATGAATATAAAACCATCATTATCATTGGCAACATGTCCAAAATATCTTGCCAACATTTTTCTGATTCAGACTGTTACATTTCACATTAAAATATAATAAAAAGATATTCATTAAAAAGACCTTATAAACAGACAAAGCTTGAAAAACACAAAAGATACTTAGGAAACTCCACGCAAACAACAAGCACATTTTAGGGTACTTTTCCCAAGAGATAATGACAAAGTCCGGAGGTAGTAATAGCAGTAAGAGTTGAAATTTAATTGAGCACTGGGCATCCGTTAGGCACTGTTCCACCTGCTTTCAATATATTATCTTCCGTAATAAAACCCCTCTGCAATAAATATTATTCTATTCTTATTTCATCAATAAGGAATCAGGAAAGCAAAAATTCCACAGAATGTACTGGTGTATCCAAAGAGAAAGGAGTGAATCTGAACTTGAGGATATTAGAGAGTCAATCTCATGTATCCCCACACAAAGATGTTGGAAAGTGTTTACCAGTCACAGAAGACAGTAAAGCTGGTAAAGTTGGTGTAAAGGGGAAAGAACAGAACAAAAAAGCAACTAGCCTGTCAGCTTGGTTTAAGGAGCTCTAAAATAATAAGCTCTATTTGTTTAGTTTTCTTAATACACTGCTACTCAGTGTACTGAAACACTTTTAAATCTGTGTAGTAACCATGTACCACAGAAAGGACTTGCTTCTGGACAACTCTGTCTCTGACACAGATTGGCTACAGAGACCTGACATCTTGGTTGCAAATATATTATGTTGCCATCACTTTAAGCATATGCAAAATAAATATACTTTAAGCATAGGTGAAGTAAAATTAAAAAAAAAAAACATGATAGTAATGATGGCAATATTTTTTGGACTGACAGCAATATGCTGTGCTTTGGGCAGAATTGAGTTTAACATGGATTTTTATTTACCCTTTTAAAGTTAATTTCTATTTTTCTTTTCATTCCTTCAAGAAGAAAAGGGCTAAAACAGCACTCAGTACTCTACTAGCACTTAGCTGGTGACAGTGGACTATTTATTTGGTTTTAAATAACGTGACTTAACTGTGGCTGTCAGTAAAATAGAGGCCTTAGCATACCACAGGCGCCCACACAGGGCACCACAGGCCACAGAGAAGCACTTAGTAGTTGTGTGTAATCAAATTTGTGAAAACTGATCCAGAAGAGCACTTCACTATTTACAGGAGTGCTATAGTAAATCTTTTTGCAAACTATAGAATCTATTTGTATTGTGAAATATCTCTTAATTTGTTTTTAAGTTTGAATTTTTGTGTACGTGTGGTCTTCTTAAAGTGAGTCCCTTCTGAAATTAACCTGAAGCCCAGGTTAATCTAAAGGATTAACATAATAGTCGTTCATTTGTTCACTCAATACTCTGAAATGATGCTATGTACTAAGCATATGCCAGGTCCAAGGGATGGCGGTGATTAAGTCCACTAATGCTCTTATGGTGCTCACCTGAGTTGGGGAGAAGCCTTCTAATGCGTTAAATATATCTCTCTTGGAAAGCCAAAGATGAAATAAGCACCTTCCTTCTGCAAGACAGCTATTCAGTCATTTTTTGAAAGCAATGCCATAGGTAATCATTTTGAATCCTTGTCGCATATAAACAACACAATAACGTGATGAATTTGTGTTGTCATAAAATATCAAATGTTAAAATGAGAACTGGCAGGTCTTGGGGAGCTGAATGCCCCAGAGTCCTAAGCTGTACCTAAAGGTTGGATCTTTCAGTGTTACAGCCTGGAGGGACTTCAGATTCTTGTGTCCACCCAACCCTCTCCTCGGTCCCATACCCTATTCCCCCCACCTGGCCCCCCAGAAGAAGAAACTCCTGTTTTCTAGGTTGAGAGAGTAGCTCAAACTGGAATCAGTCAGGGCCTTTTCATCCTCAGACTTTTTAGCTGATTTGCTGAATGATTCCGCTCCTCCTTCTTCTCAGAAAATCTGAATATAAATGACATATTTTAGAGTTTGAGGGGTGGGTTCCCTTGCTCCCTTTTGGTTAAACTTTACATGTTTGTAAGTTGAAGGTGTGCTGGCAACAGATGATGGATGGTAAAAAAGAACTTCTGCAAGTACAGCAGGAGCAGACCTGCTCTGGGCTCAAGTCCCCTTAGCCCCTAACTGACCCACGGATCCCCCTTAACTCCACCGGCCACTCTGAGAAATAGGCTGGTGGGCGGGCGAAACTCCAGATCCCAGAATGCCGAGGACGTGCCTCCCAACCCCTCTGTAGCCGGTTCGCTCCTCATTGCGTTCCGGGAAATGTAGTTTCTTTCTAATCAGTAACCCACACTCTCTGGGAAACCAGGGCTGTTAGGTTTAAGGGATCCGCCCCTCCAATGGCCCCGCCCTCTCCATTGACCCCGCCCCAGGTTGCCCAGGAGATGAGAGACGCCGAATCTTGGTCCGTGCTGCTGGCTTGGGGAGCATGATAGGTGCAGAAAGAAATCCTCCTAGGTCTGAATGTGGAGGTCATCCATGGAGAGTTCTGACAGCTTCTGCCAGGACTATTGCAGCAGTAGGCAATACGGGTTTGAGCTCGGACCCACGGACTTGCTGGAGCGCAAGGGCTCCCTGACCCTCCGCTCCCATCACAAGAAGTACTCGAAGCCCGTGTTGGTGTATTCTTGGTGAGCGAGCTCTCTGCAGTCCCCGGTCGCTGGGCGAAGGGATGGGGGAGGAGAGGAAAGGACAGCAATAGAGGGCAAGGGTGGAGAGGCTGGAATAAACAGAGAAGAGAATAAAAGGGGGAAAAAGAAGAGAAGAGAAAGGAAAAGATGAGACAGGTGAAAAAACTGGGAGAGGTGACAAGGGAGACCAAAGAAAGGGAAACAGATCTTCGAAGTGGGGATGGGAGGAGGGCATTGGGAGTTGGGGCAGCAGGAGGAGATAGGAAAGCCTCCAAAAGCAGCTCCCCAGACACACTGAGACCTGCTGCAGCCAGCTCCTGTCTACCAGAGGTCGTAGATTGCCCACACGGAGGATGGAGGTGAGGCTGTTTGCGGAGGCCTGGAAATCACGTTTCTGAGATAACTACTTATAAAAGGAAGGGTCCATTAGGACACCAGGGGACAGCAGGAGGGAGATGGCTGTCCAGAGGATGGCCTCCAGGGCTGCCATTTCTTGGGGGCAGTGAAGCATACGGGGTGATTTGAAAGAGGTCCCTAGATATTCCCTAGGCCACTAAGACTCTACTGGCCAGAGATTACAAACTGGCATCTCCCAGTGGCTAAGGCCAATGGACATAGTTTTTGTTTTTGTTTTTGTTTTTGTTTTTTTTGCATGCACTGTATTTATTTTTTTTAATTAATTGCCCACATTTAAAATTAAGAAATAGTACATAAACCTTCAAGATTGTGTCTTCTCTTGAAAAGTTGAAGGGCCTGGCAGCAGAGGATTTATTCCTTCTTGCAGTTACTGGAACTGAGCACTGTCTACCGTATAAGATGGGAGTTCCTTCTCTGGGAATTTCACTCATAGAGGTTCTCACCTGACTCCAGGAGGCATTTGATTTACTTCATCTGCTTTGGGTTTGGGAATTCAAATTCACCTAGAGATTCTCTTGCTTTATTAAATATTGCAGTGACTAATAGCAAAACCATGACAACTGGGAAAAAATTAGACATTAGGGCATTTAGAACTTTGTCTTTTGGGTCATTTTCCTGTATTATTGACAATAATTACTTTCAGAGTATTTGGGATATTCTGAGGCAGAGGGTGGAGACAAGGGAAAAGATTGTCTCCCTTATACTTGTCTTTGAACAAAGATGACTGATTTGACTTGACTCTAGCCCTAAGGCTAAGCCCTCCTTGATCCCATTCATTCCTGTAATGTATGTGAGCCCTGCAGTTTGTGTCGTGCAAACTTTCTACAGCCTACCCACTTTTCTATAAGTCCACTCCCCTAATTTGACTTCTTATCCCTAAAACTGACTCTCTGCCTATTTTGAACTCAATGTTAGAAGCTGGATAGATTTGGAACCCAACGCTATATAGGGAAATAGAAAATCCTCTCTTAGCTTCATACTGGGCTTACCTCACAGACCTCAAGTAAAACACTTAGCTCTTGCGTGATTTTGTTACTCCGTGAAGATGAGGTCATAATATAAATCACTATTAGAAATGATTGTTAAAGAGAAAGAACTTTGTTAAAGACAAAGAAGAACTGCTTCTCTCTTATACACTACCATGACTTGTGGACATCATAGATATCAATAGCAGAACTACAGAAGAACATAAATGAGAAGGAGATGAGGAGTTTGGTGGGGGAGAAGTGTGGTGCGACATGGATGTCATCTGGTCACTACTGAAAACGTAGAGTTCTCATGCTGTTGGTTTTAGAAAGAACATTTGGGAGCAGAAGGAAATAAATTCAATTCAAGAAACATTCATGTGTCACGCACTTTGCTATGTGTTCGAGACACAGAGGTAAAGTAGATTCAATGAGTTAATTTGGCAAAAGCATTTAACACCATGCCTGGACATAGTAAGTGGTCAGTACTACATGGCAGCTAATACTAACTTTTTAAGATAATATAATAGTTAAACACTTGGACTCTAAGTTTCAATACCATTTCTGCAACATGTGATATGGCAAGTGACATGATTGCTCTGGGCCTCTGTTTCTAGCACTGTAAAATGGGGATGATAGGATTATTGTAAGATTAAACACAATATTGTATGTGAAGCACTTTTTAACATATGGCCTGGCACATCATAAGCACAGTAAAGCTTATATACATGTATTAGGACATGGTCATGGACCTCAATGAATTTCATAGATCAGTTAAGAAGAATACCAATAAATTCAGTGTAATTGATTTGTGCTAAATAGAGATGAGTATAAGAGGCAAATGTAACAGGAAGCGGAGGTTTGTGTGTGTGTGTGTGTGGCGTGGGGGAGGTGGGGGCGGGAGGGTGGTTCCTGAGCAGGGTTTAGAAGGAAGAATAGGAGTTCCATAGGTGCACAAAAGAAAAAAGGCAAGTGCAATGGAATAGTCAGAAGCAACATCATAGGGAAATAGAAATAATTCTCTACAGTGGGTAAGTATAGTGGATCCTCATTATTTGCAGATTCTGTATTTGTGAATTTTCCAGCTTGCTAAAATTTATTTATAACCCCAAATCAATACTAAAGGCATTTTCATGGTCATTTATGGACATGCACAGAGAGACAAAATTTTTGAGTCACTCTTCCTCCCCTCTCCCGCACTCCCTCAATGGTCCCAGGTGAGATCAGACAAAGTGGACATTCTGCATTCTTATTTCAGCTATCGACTGTAAACAAGTGGGTTTTTTTCCCCACCACGGTCTATTGAGCATTTTTGTGCTTTTTATGGGTGATTTCATTGTTAATATGGCCCCCATATTACTGAAGTGCTGTCTAGTGTTCTTAAGTGCAAAAAGGCTGTGATGTGCAGGATGCAGAAAATATGTGTTAAATAAACTTCATTCAGTCATGAGTTGTAGTGCAGTTGGCAGTGAGTTCAATGTTAATGAGTCAGCAAAATATATTAAATAAAGTATATTTAAACAGAAACATACATAAAACCAGGTTATATATTGATTGGTTGATGAAAATGTGACCAGAGGCTCACAGGAACCTACTCCTTTATTTCCCCTAGGAGCAATGGTTCACTATTTGCTGATTATTTGTGACAACTTTATGAAACATAGCATCCTCAAATAATGAGAACTGATCATAAAATGTGAGAAACATTTACATTTCTCTGTCTGGGCTGTGCCGCTGGCATCCCTATTTTCCTTCTGTAGCCAACTAGTCACCAAGATCTGTCTTAAAAAAAAACAAAACTGTGTAAAGTTCAAATTGTATCAACTTCCAAATGCATAATCTAATCAACCATTATCTTTTTATGCATTCCAGTCATAATTGTTTGCTTTCTATTAACTTGTTATATATTAAAACTTTTATTAAATTTTAATCTTTTATGAAGGACTTTAATTGATGAATACTTACTATCTATGATATACCATTTGGATGGCCTCTCGACTGAGTATTTGATCAGTTAAGTTACTGTACCTCTAGGCTTCCAAAGTAGAATCTGTAACTGGGAAAAATTCTGCTTTACCTCTTATATAGCTTAAACATTTGCATGATTCCTGTGTTTCTGTTTTTTGTCGCTTGTAATACAAGTCTGTCTGAAAACCATCTGTATACACTAGACCTGGCGAAGTGATATACCCAGCATGGTTGTTAAAAGAATCTATGGTCCGTTACTAGAATAAGACATTGCCTCGGCACCGTATCCTCCTTGGAGCTGGAGTGATGGACACAGCATATCACCTGCATCACACTGATGCTTCTGTGTCACAGAGACCTTTCCTAGAAATTATTTTTCTCTATTCATTCATGTAGCATATGTGGAGCTGTATCATCAGATGGCTCCATGAGAATTCCGAGCTGAGGGGAAATCTTCTCTTGGGATATCTTCCCACTCATTGGAATGATGGAATACTAAGAGCCAGAACAACTAGATTTGCCCTTAATGAAAATTCTCTGGTGTGAGGCTGCTTCTTATATTGTTATGTATTTTAACCCATCTCTTCATTGCCCAAATCGACATCAGGTAATAAGTGATGATAATTTAAAGTCTAAAAAATCATTTGAGTCTCCATGGAGACAGTTCATGCTCTGGTCTCCATGGTGACACCTAGAGTTTTAAGACCTCAGGTTAATTTTATGTATATGTAATTTCAATTACTTTTCTCCCCTGCCTAAGCCCTAGGTAAAGAGCCTGTGCAGTTTACTCTTCCATTTCCTCACCTCCCTCCCCATAGTAGGAAGAAAACAGAAAGAGAAAGGAAAAGAAGGATGAAAAATAAAATGAAGTGATAATTGTGGGGTAGGGAACTTCATAGTTTTACAGATTTCTATGGAAAATCATTTGGATTGGGGAAAGAAAGAGCCTTCTGTGATGCTCTTCAGACTCACACTCTATTGTGTCGTCTGAACAGGGTACAGTTAAGGTACTCCACAATCAGGGGAGAACCTAGTTTCAAGGCAGCTAGATATCATTAGTGTCCTTCTGAAGAAAATAGAGCTGTTTTTTCTAATTTGCTGTATCATTCCACCTGTACTTAACCAGTGACTTTCTTAGGGACTAACCTGGAAGTATTTGGAGTTCTTCACATGACTCAGGGCCATGCTAGAGTTACACAGACCTCCTCTAGCCAGCATCCCCCTCCTCCCTCCAGCATAGACTTTGGAGAGAAGAGAGAAGAGCCTTTAGAGAGGCTTTTTTTTTTTTTTTTTTTTTTGGCCAATAATGAGAGGTGAGAAGAGCAAACCTCAGGACAAGGCGTAAAGACACCGCAGATGCTCAGTTAACATTCATCAAAGAAATGAACAAATGAGCGGGCAGAATGAACACACACAGAAACCCAAAAGGCACTGGGATGGGACCCTCTATTTTATGCTGTAAAAATGCCTGGAGGTAAACAGTCTACAGGATAGCACAAACTCATAATAAAGCCAGAATCCATTTTCACAGCCACGATCCTGATGTAATAGGATGACACTGAAGTATGTTTGGTCACCTCTATGTAAGTGAGCTTCGAGGGATATAATGTACTCCTCTTCTGATTTGAATGGTGAAGAATTTAAAATAGAGCTCAACTTGTACTCTTACTAGTTGCGGTGCTTAACTTATCAGGGACTGACAGGTACTAAGAAGAAATTGAGTTTATATAGAGACAAACGAATTCACACTTTAAAGAGATATTTTTATTTCTTAACTCCTGCTTAAAAAAACAATTCTAAATTATAATATCATGTGACCATTTGAGATGGCATTATAGTAGACCAATGACATGAAATATATTCACCATCAAGTAGATAGCAGAACTAGAAATTTGCACACAACTCAGATGCATATATAAAATTTATTTTCAAAAATTGATCCTGATGGCTTTTCAATTGTTAGTTACTAGGAAAAAATTCAAACTTGCCAACTAAAGAGCATCTCGGTCTCTTCAAGTTTAAACAGCTTGTTTTAAGTTAAAATTGTCTCTTTCAGAACAGTGCCCACCATTTCTGAGTCCTTCGTCCTCTCCTCTCCTTTCCCCAGTGGATCTGTGTGTGTGAGGGACTGAGATGGTGTGTTATTTTGGAGGTGGGGAGAGGGGCCCCCAGATCTATGTGTGGGTCCTTGTTGTTGCTCACATCCTCCTTTGTTCAACTTCTGACCCTGCTCCTGGTGAGTTTGTGGCCAATAGACTTTGTGGAGGACTGGATGTCTCTGCTTACAGTCTTAGTTCCACTTTGGCTCCTGCTGGCTCTACGGATCCCCCTGTCATGCTTCTCCTTCCCAAGCCCCTGACTTAGGCTGGTCACCCCATAGCCACTGTGCTAGGGGCATGTCATCCCTCAACATGGCTCCCCGCAGCTGGCGCTCTGACAGCTTCCGTCAAATGCCCCTTGGAGACGGTGTGTGCGTGCTGTGCTCTGCCCAGGAGAGTTTATTCCCATTGGCCTGAGAATTATTAAAAGTGTTTTTCTTCACTTTCTCAAATGATCTGCTTTAAAACCTAAATTAGAAGGTCACCCTATCTGAGCCATGTTTGGGAGCTCCTGGGTCATGTTAATAGAAGCTTGAGACATGTAGACCTTTTATTTCTCCACAGTGACTGACTTTCAAGAAAAATAATACCTCACTTATGACTCAAAAATTCCATTTGGTTATTCAGAAGTTAATCAGCATGCTTCATTTTCCTTCATATTCCTGCCAAAACAATCCTAAATCTTCCCAAGACAAATGTGGATGCCTTTAATTTATTAGAGCAAAGGTATTTTACAGAGGTAAACAAAGAAAAGTGAAAAGATGAATATTTGAAAATATAATCCCGCTATGAGTAAGTGAAAAAAAAACAGGATGTAATGAATTCCTTTGTTAAAAGTGTAGGTCTATATGCTTTGAAAAGAGATTGAAAGAACATTCACCATAGAACACAAAATACTTATTGCTGGATGGTAGGTACATTTATGGATTATTTGTCTTTTTCTTTTTTCCTCTTTGCCACTTCTACATTTCCCACAATGAACATGTATTATCTGCATAATAAGAATAAAGTAAAATTACTTTTAAAATTTTGATGTCATTTGCTGCAGCTTTTCCCTGAAGCAGACATTCTCTAAATGATCAGAATGTAGACACAGTGTTTCATCTCTTTTAGAGTCTGAGTCACTCTTCATGGTTTATTATGAGTCTTTTTAAAATATCTTTTTAATTGCTAGTTTTATGTTGGGTAAAAAGGATGATGTTATTCACATTCATTCGGTTTAACCAGCCTTTCATTCTTGTCTCTGTTCTATAATGGTAGCTCCTACGCCACAGTTATTTTTAATCTAGTCCTACATTCTTATTCCTCAACATACGCACATACCCACAAATGATCTTCAATGTAGTAGTTTTGGGGAGAAGCACCTTATTTTCTATTTTTAAGATGAAATCTAGGACACACTGTATCCTTTTGCCCTGACTGAATTTTTCTTTCAGTGCTGCTCTCTTTCATGAAATTCCAATCGAGTTCTCTTCCTGAACACCGGTGGTTGTAGGATTGTTGTGCCTTGACCTTTATGTGAGGTTTTGCTTAACTTAATTGGCGGCCAAAGTAAAATGTCTTGCAAGTTTTGCTTACAAGATGGATCCTTGTAAGGCAGAGTATGATGGAATGGGCATTTCCACATATGGGTGCACTTAGATTAGGAAAGATCATTGCTGTAGACAAGTCCCTCTGAACCAACCTTCTACTTACTCTCGGGACCATCTCCCACCTGGGCCACAGGAGCCACCAAAGGCCACTCTACATCATAATGCTGCTGAAGTCTTTCCTCTCACAGACAGTCACAAATACTTTTCCACTAAACTTTCTTTCTCTTACTGATGATCCCTTTCTAGGTAAGGGTGTGGGGAATGAGGGAGGAAGTAAGAAGAATTTGGGGTCCAGTAACATTTTGATAAGGTGAGATTCAGTCTATGGACACTGTGATACTCAGGCTCAGGGTTCAAGGTTTTTAACAGCACTAGAACTAGTATTATTAGATAAACTTCTCTGAGTTGGCCAGGGAAGTCACGTGTCAGTACTATTGTCTGTGTGTACTGCTTAGACTTCTTTTGGTTGCAAGTGACAAATACTCAGCTTGCGCTAGCCTAAGGAAGCAAGAGAATGAATCGGCTGGTTACAGTCATGAAATGGTTGATTACCAGGTAAGGAGGACAAGGGTGCAGCTCCACCTTAAGAACAACTGTAATAAAAGATGCAAATGCAACCAGGTCTCATTTAGTTTCTCCTCTCTCCTCCTCTTTGTGTACTTGCTTCATCTTATCATTGAAAACTATGGAAAACATGGCTGCCGCAGTTCTGGAATTTATATCTGATGTATCTTTATCCTACAATAAAAAGTTGATTTTAATGTGTTTTCAGTATTGAATACAAAAATGCCAGGTTAGATATCCTGTCTTGGACCACATATCTCTGTGGGGTCATCTGAATAGGCAAGGTTAGGTGGAAATATGGCAGCTCTCCAGTAACAATGGAACAAGATGAATATACTAGGAGAAAGGAGTGCTGAGCTGAAAATTCCATAAGTATCTACTATATCCCATTCTATCCTAAGATATCTACTGTATCTACTATATCCTATAGAGAGGTACTGTAGTGGAGAATGAATTCCATGTTCCAAACACCCCATTTTATAGCAAAAGTTTAGAAAATATGCACTAATATATTAGGGATTTCCTACATTAGCTGTTATTTTGACTTTAAACTTTCCACCACCCTACTCAACCAGCACCTACACAATACGCTTTTAAAAACTTGATCTTAGATGTAATGTGAAAAGATGTAATGTAAAAAGAAATATTGTGAAGACATTAGATAAATATATTTTTACAATGCTTTGAAAACTTTACTCTGAATAGATTTGAATATTATATTACTGGGTTTTTTTAGATACTAATATTTTCTACTGTTTTCTTTATTTAATTTTCAAATAAAATTACATTTTAATTATTAGTCACATATTACATTTCTTTATTTTGACTTAACTAAGTTTTGATGCATTAACCATTAATTGGCAGAAGAATTATAATATGTTTCTTTGGTAAGATGTTAGATCCCCAATCAGATTGTTCTAGGTTCAATCAAACGGAAGAATTAACATAATATCACTTACTTATTGCAAAGAATTTAGCTTTCTTTTATAGAAAGTGGTAGGAAGAAGATTTTGAAATTAAAATGTATGAATGACTTGTCAGAATTTTTTAAACATTTGGAAAAATACTGAGATGCTCAACCAGGAACCAGAAGCGTTAAATGAGCTTTTGAAAAAAAAAAAAAAATCACTTAAAAAATGTTTTTATTTCTAAATAGCTCTGTTTTTGTTTAAAATATCATTTGTTTTAAAAATATATTTATTAAACCACTGCTATGTTGCAGGCACTCTGCTGGGTCTGAGATTTGGCAGTTAGGTCAAGATTACTATGTGACAGGAGTGGGCAAGGCTGACCAGGCAAGTACTATGCACTGTGTTATGTGCTAGGAGTAGGGTAAGCAGAGTGTTCTGGGAACATTCGAGAGGAGCACTTAGGTCTTTTGGACCAGGTAGAGCTTTCTAGAGGAGGTCATCCTAACTCCTAGGGGCTCACATGGAAAACTAAAGGTGGCATGTTAGCTAGTTTTCAGTGGAGAGCATTACTACCCCTTCCACTAGAGTGTTTGGTAATAGGTGTGGACATTTTTTATTGTGTAATTATCAGTATCTAGTAATGTAAACTGTGTGATTACAAGAATTATGACTCTTAAATTTTTTTTAATGTTTATTTATTTTTGAATCAGAGACAGAGAAAGACAGAGTGTGAGCAGGGGAGGGACAAAGAGAGAGGGAGACACAAAATCCGAAGCAGGCTCCAGTCTCTGAGCTGTCAGCACAGAGCCTGACGTGGAGCTCAAACTCGTGAACTGTGAGATCATGACCTGAGCCGAAGTTGGACGCTCAACCGACAGAGCCACCCAGGTGCTCCAAGAATTGTGACTCTTAGTTTTAGGAATGGTCATAGCATCTTAATAGCATTTAACCATCTATTTATGTGATGCCTAAGTTACATATCCATACTTACAGCCAGATGAGTGGGGACAACAGAGCTAATATATATCTACGGCCAACACATTCAGGTCAGCTAATTTACATATGGCCATTCATAACAAGGGTATGAACAGAAAAACTCCATGGTGTGTGACCATCACAGAAAAGGAATCCTCTACTCATTACTGTCTAAGAATCCTGAACTTTCAGAACTTAGTGGCACCTACTCTCAGTGTAGAGGTGCATGCCAGCAAAGCAACCAAAATTTCATGCAGGCAATCTAGAGATGAACATATTGTGGCCTTCTATCTAGACCTCAATAGAAGTATATGTATTGTGTGATTTATTAGAGAGATCTAATGTGATCTAACCTAATATATTGCACGGGTTTTTTAAATTGTATTTGTGTGTGTTAAACCATCTTATAATAAGTATAAATAATTTGGAAAGGCTGCCTGTGGTTGTTTTACACTTATGTCAAAGTGAGTGTAGTGAATGTAAGTAGCATGATCCACTGTAGGTCCTATTGACCTTATCCATACCTTTGTACCTCTGACACTTGAGGACATCAAGGCAAGTCAAACATTCTTCTAGACATTAAGATACAGATAAGAAATTTCCTTCTATAATAAAATCATCCAAGCCTGGTCCTGTTTGGCAGACAACTCTTTTTTTCTTTGACAGCATTCTCTATTCTTTATTTGAGAATTGTCTATTTAGACTTTCTGTCTCTACTGAGGACAATTTTGGTAAATTGCTTTTCTTAGAAAGTTACGAGTGCTATCTAGCTTTCCAAATATATTTGCATAGAGTTATGGAAAGTAGTCTTTAATGCTTTAAAATTTTTTCTTCTATTTTGATGGCTATATCCTATTTTAACAACCTTATTAAGATATAACTCACACACTATACATATCAACCTTTTAAATTGTGTAATTCAGTGACCTTTAGTATATTCACCTAGTTGAACATCTATCAAAGCAATTGACTTGAGAACATTTTGATTAACATCAAAAGAAATCTTGTTCCTTTTATCTGTTACTCCTGAATCCACTCCCCCTGCCCTCACCAATCCTCAAGCCCTAGAAACCACTAATCTACTTTCTGTCTGTATAGATTTGCCAATTCTGAACATTTGATATGAATGGAATAAAATAATATACGGTTCTATGTGACTGGCTTTCTTTTTTTTTACTTGGCATAATGTTTTCAAGTTTTATCCATGTTGTAGCATGCATCAATACTCCATTTCTTTTTATTGCCTAATAATATTCCATAATGTGGATATTATATCACTCTATTTTGTTTATATCTCCCCTACCCTTTTTCTTGATTATTAGATGTTTGTCCATTTTGCTTACTTGTTTATTCTGTTTTCTAAAATATTTAATTCTGCTTTTATCTGCTTTTTTTATCTTGAATTATTGTACGTTCTGGTTTCTTTTGGCTTGCTTGTTCTATTTCTATGTTTTTGAATTAGATGTTTTACTTATATTCATTTCATTTTTCTTGATATAAGTACTTAAAGCTTAGAAATTTTTTCTGTCTACTGGTATAGCTATATCCTATGGCTTCTTGTAAGTGATATTTCAATTTATTGGTATTTTTTAGAAATTCAGCAATTTAAGTTTGTATTGATCTTTGATTCAAGAGTAGTTTGATAAAGTGTTTAAATATTTTCGGATTGAAGAAGGATCTCTTTTAAAATGTGTTACTCAGGGTCTTTTGTAATTCCATGCAAATTTTAGGATTGTTTGTTCTAGCTTTGAGAATAGCCAAAGTAATTTTGAAAAAGAAAACCAAAGCGGGAGGCATCACAATCCCAGACTTTAGCCTCTACTACAAAGCTGTAATCATCAAGACAGTATGGTATTGGCAGAAAAACAGACACATAGACCAGTGGGATAGAATGGAAAACCCAGAATTGGACACACAAATGTATGGCCAACTAATCTTTGACAAAGCAGGAAAGAATATCCAATGGAAAAAAGACAGTCTCTTTAGCAAATGGTGCTGGGAGAATTGGACAGCAACATGCAGAAGAATGAAACTAGACCACCTTCTTACACCATGCCAAAAATAAACTCAAAATGGATGAAAGACCTAAATGTGAGACAGGAAATTGAGGAGAAAACAGGCAACAACCTCTTTGCCTCAACCGAAGCAATTTCTTACTCAACACATCTCCAAAGTTAAGGGAATTAAAAGCAAAAATGAACTGTTGGGGCCTCACCAAGATAAAAAGTTTCTGCACTGCAAAGGAAACAATCAACAAAACTAAAAGGCAACCGATGGAATGGAAGAAGATACTTGCAAATAACATATCAGATAAAGTGTTAGTATCAAAAATCTGTAAAGGACTTATCAAACTCAACACCTGAAAAACATATAATCCAGTGAAGAAATGGGCAGAGGACATGAATAGACCCTTTTCCAAAGAAGACACCCAGATGGCCAACAGACATACGAAAAGATGCTCAACATCACTCATCATCAGGGAAATACAAATCAAAACCACACTGAGATACCACCTCACACCAATCAGAGTGGCTAAAATTAACAACTCAGGAAACAACAGATGCTGGTGTCGATGTGGAGAAATGGGAATCCACTTGCACTGTTGGTGGGAATGCAAACTGGTGCAGCCATTCTGGAAAACACTATGGAGGTTCCTTTTAAAAATTAAAAATAGAAATACCCTATGACCCAGCAATAGCGCTGCTAGGAATTTGTCCAAAGGATACAGGAGTGCTGATTCATAGGGACACATGTACCCTAATGTTTATAGCAGCCCTTTCAACAATAGCCAAATTGTGGAAAGAGCCTAAATGTCTATCAGCTGATGAATGGATAAAGAAGATGTGGTTTATATATACAATGGAATACTACTTGGCAATGAGAAAGAATGAAATCATGCCATTTGCAGCAACGTGGATGGAACTGGAGAGTGTTATGCTAAGTGAAATAAGTCATACGGAGAAAGACGATACCATATGTTTTCACTTATATGTGGATCTTGGGAAACTTAACAGAAGACCATGGGGGAGGGGAAGGAAAAAAAAAAGTTAGAGAGGGAGAGAGCCAAACCATAAGAGACTTTTAGAAACTGAGAATAAACTGAGGGTTGATGGGGGGTGGGAGGGAGGGGAGGGTGGGTGATGGGTATTGAGGAGGGCACCTGTTGGGATGAGCACTGGGTGTTGTATGTAAGCGATGAATCACGGGAATCTACCCCCAAAACCAAGAGCATGCTGTACACACTGTGTGTTTTATTGCATTGTCATTTATATCTTTCAAACATAAAAATATTTGTTCTTGATTTTTGTAAAAGTTACATGTGTTGTGTTCAGGCAGGACACCAAAAATTGGCTTCACTCTTTCCATATACAGTATTCAGTTATTTATGCAAGGATAATGACCCAAACTCTACCCAGTTGCAGGTCAAAAGTTCAAGATCTCCACATGTTATGCTATTGTCTCTCCATGAAATCTAGCTGTAGCTCTACTTGCTTCAAAAACCTATAAAGCAAAAAGACAAATTTTTTCTCCCAATACATAATGGCAGGACATGGACAGATAACTGGAATAAGCACTCTTGGTCAGAAAGAGGAAGGACAGAAGTGACAGAAATGTCATTTGTCCACAGTCATTCTTAAATCCTGTCAGGTACGCATTGTTTGAGAGCCCATTGGTGCCAGGAATGTTCTTTGTTAGATTCTGATTCTGTTAGATCCAATTCTGCTTTCTGAAAGCAGGTTCCCTTTCCCATTGTTCTCTGTGGTCTTTGGCTGTGCTCAGTGTGTGATCTTTTCTATTATTCTCCTTGACCGCACCTGCAATGGATGTTGTAAACTATGCTCTTCTGTGAGCTGTTTGCCTTTCTCCGTTCATTTCCTATTTCCAAAAGTTTGGGAGCCTAAGGATATTTTAAAGGATTTTAAGTGCAGACTCCTGGCTTATTTGGAAGAACAATTTTTAAGAACTTCACCAGTATTTTTGTTTGAATCCAGATAGTTCCAACTGCTAATAACCTCACAATTCTTTCTAGTCAGAATTCTGCTATATTTCCGTATTTTTTCTCCTCATAATATCTCGATTATCACTTTGAGACTGCTGTAGTTACAGAAATCAGAAGCCCTGGGAATTTCTGCATGGCTATCTCCTTAGGCAGATGTTTGTTTAAATACAACTTAATTCATTGGGAGTGTCTAACAATGGGGTGAACATTGCTGTGAAACTCAGCTTTGATAGAACTTTGTCTCGAAAAGATCTTTCTCAGTTTTCTCTCTTACTGTTTGAAATCTAAAAGTTGCTGACTCTTCCAACTTTTCAGGTCCCAAATTTTGGGAATCTCTCATTTCCCTTATCTTCTTGTAAATCAGCCAACTTTCTGAATTTACCTCTCTCTCTTTTATAAATACCTTGGCAAAAAGCAATCACAGTTCACACACAGAATTAACAAACTTTATCCCAATCTCTTTCTCTGGCTGTTCTAGGTACATGAGTTGACTCTTTATCTACTGGGGCTTTGAATTGTTTTGCCTTTCCAGCCTGCAATATCAGTTACCTATTGTCTTTGCCTGGCTTTTCCAATGCCATATATTTTAGATTTTTGTTACAATAACACCCACCCACTTTTGGTACTGATTTCTGTGTTAGAATAGGCTAAACTTAATCCGTGATAACAGCCCTGCAAATCTCAGTAGCTTAAGCACATAAAGGTTTACTTCTTGCTCTCACAAAGTTGACTGTAGGTTGTTGGTGGGGAGTAGGCGCTCCTCCACATAGATACTCTGCAATTCAGGATGATTTAGGCTCTATCATCTAGGAAGTCATGGACTGCTCCGGCAGGGGAAGAAAGAGTTGAGAATTGTTAAAAGAGCCTTCACTGTCAAAGAAATGACATCTGTTACTTCAGCTAAAATTTATTTTATTATCCAGTACTAATCAAATGGCGCCACTAACTGCAAGAGAGCTGAGAATTTTAACCTCTTGTGTTCCCAGGAAAGAAAGAGAAATTATACTAGCAAGCACAATGTCTATCACATATGAAAGACTTTCTTATAAAACTCCCCTCCTAGGTGGGCTCTAGGGCCAGAGTTTTGTCCTTCCAAACCTGAGATTGTTGCTCATGTGCAGTGTTGGCAAACACCTCAAGGGCATCAGCAGATTTAGTGTTTTGAAATTCTACTTAACCCTTTGGTTACAGGCTTTCATCCAAAAATTGGCCTGGAAATTCCCCCACTGGATTTTCAGCTCTTAAATCCGTTTAATGTGTTGAAATTTAAAAACTATGTATTTTATCTAGCATTTGCCATTGTTTCCATTGTGAATTTGTTTGCATAACTATGGAAATATCATTTGGCTGTCACTCCAAGAGTTCCCACCTCTGGCCAATCTCATTACTGAGATTTCTCACTACAGTCTCTTGTCTCTACTTCTTCCACTTGTCTTTGACACATTCTTTGCTTCCACTTGTCTTTGACTGGATCTTGGCTGCTTATGAGAGTCCTTGCACACAATGTGATCTGGGGATTATAACTTCTGACTTTGCCAAAAATTTAGTTTGCTTTTAATTTTTCCACTTCCTTGGCTGCTTTTGAATGATTTCTGGGAAGACATGGGGAAAATGCTTATTTGTATAACTATGTTCATAATGGAAGAATAAACTTTAGATTCTATTTATGAAGAAAGGCTTATTCATTTGTTTCTCATGTAAATGAAATGAATTGCTTTGAAACCAAAGAACCTTGTAATACCAAGGCAATATGCCTTGCTCATGGGTTCACAGAAGTGTGCATTAAAATGGGCTGTAAGCTCACATAATATAACCTTTTGATGTTATTCTAGAACAGTTAACTCAAATTATTTAAACCAGCAATATTAAGACTGTAGGGAAGGAGCTTACACAGGTGATCAGGTGTTTGCTTTTTGTTTTGCAGGGAAGCAAACTGGTCTTCATGCCATTCGTGTAAGATATATAGTCAAGGTTCTCTTTGGACTATTGTAATTACCAGTCTATAGTACACTTGAAAAACTCTGTCTCTCTTTAGTCTTACTCTTCCACCTTCCAGAGTGTCTTTATTCAGTCAATATAAGTTGATTCTGGAGGTCAGGATCAAAGAAACCCCGAAAAGCATCCTAGGATTTGAAGATCATTGAGATCTGATTGTCGAAACATGGAGTAATGGAATGTCCTGATCCTGGTTTGACCGGGAAAGACCTGGTTTCCACCCCTCCCTGTGGACTTAGTACCTCATTTCCCTCTGAAAGTGTTCCAGGTGGGATCATCAATTACAGTGTCACTCTGTCTACTACATGTCCTTTCATCTGTTTTCAAAGTCATTGTTTGGCAGTTAGTCAGACTGACAACATTTATTTAACATTTAAACTGTTTAGACACAGGCTCCCACTACTAGACTCCTTTTTGTTTCCTCTCAATATTCTCCATAGGGCCTCCTGTTTCTGAAGATTTTATGAAAGAAAATTCATAATAATGAAGGGTCTTATTTACATGCCACTCAATATATGTCGAGTGAAGAAAATGACTTCACTTATCTGCCTTTATCAAGTCATTGTCTTTTGAGTGCAGTTTAGGCTTCAAATTCTGGTTTCAGGTTATAGATGCACAAATCACATATGGCATGAGACACACTGAAAACCAGAATCCCTCTTCATAAGTTTGAAATGTCATCATTTCTCCCAAGGACACAAGATTTCCTTTATGACTCTGCAGATATATCTAAAAGTCTTCATTTGTCAGTTTGATGAGTGTGCTACCAAATAACACTACCTTGGCACGTAAATCATTTTCCCATGAAATCTTTAAAGAGCATTGTCAAATGTTTCTTTGTAGCCTTTGATTCTGCTGGTTTTACGCTTTTAAGGTGTCAGGAAATATAGCTGACTCTCTGGGGTAATTTTCTTTTAAAGTTCTAGATAGCAGATGTTTATAAAACCTAATAGAAAAGGTCTTTCTCTTCTCTTGTGGGTTAGATTTAAATCAGAAAATACAATAACTGACAGCATAGTTGTGAACTACATTAATAATTCTAAAATTTAAAATTAATATATTCTACCATCTGGAGTCTTAACTAAACATTTTTAACATCTTTGAAATTCACAAAGAAAAGGTGTCTCTTGTCAAGTAACGAGAAGCTAGAACAGCTAGGACTTTCATTGTTCTCAGGTCAGATATCGCTTAGATTCACACCCCCATTGCAATCAGAGTTATGCATATGTATGTTGAGAGCTTTCCCATTCAGCAAGGAGATTTATAATTCCTCTAGAGACAAGTTTTTGTTGCAAAGGACTAGCATCTCTATATGCATAATCACTCCTTTCTGTGTGCTTTTGCAGAGTGAGCCAGGATGCTCTTTATTTTTATGGACACATTTGAAAGCCTCTGCTTTCAACATTTATATTAAGGTGACAGTAGCACAATGTAAGAACATTCAATCAATCAATCATGTAAGATTTAATGAGCATTTATAATGTATTAGACTATGCTAGGTACTGAGATTATGAAAATGAACAAAGAATAATCCCTGCCATTTAAAATACTCTTAGTGTAATGAGAAGGCAGATTCATTAATGAACAGTTATAAAGAAAAAATGCGAAAGGTGGAGCAGTGATAAAGGTTTTATTGCATACCCCACATAGACATGGGACCCCAGAAAGTGAGAGTAAACTTCAGTATAACTTGAATGTCATTTGGTCCACTAGAGTATGGGTTGGTTTCCTTTCCTGCATGGAGAATCCTATGGCCTAACCCCACCCTGTCCTCCACTGGGAGCTGAACCACTCTGGCTTGGAGCAGCCTGAGAACTGCAGGTCCTTGCCTGAGTGTTCTCCGACTTGAGTCTTTTCTACAACTCACGGGAGGAGTTGTATGTGTTTACTCAGGGGACGCTAACAGATCTGATTTGATGTGGAATCATGCAACTTTTGTGGTAGGAAACCCAAGCTCCCAAAGGACCCCAGAAGCAGACCCGGAAAGTTCTTTTGACAAGGCATTACTTGGGACCACGTTAGGCCAGAGAAGATAGAAAGTTCAGGATCTAGAGGGCTCCAGTGATTGTAGGATTGGTGGTAGGAAGTTATGTACCAACTGGATATGTTGGGCATTTGTCCATAACAGGACCTGCTCGTGCTAGCTTTGACTTACTAGATTCCATTGACCTTAATCCCCTCTGAATCAGTTCTGGCATTTTTGACAACAGGGTCATGGTTCCAAGCTCCTTTTCATACAGTTGGCAACTCTGATCCTGTCCTGTCAGTTCTTTCTCCATTCCCAATTCTATTCATATTCATGCTATCTCTCCCACAACAAGGTAGAGAATGCAAGTTTCATCTCTTATTATTAAGGATATCTTACATAAAGATTACTCATGTAACGAAATAGCCATAGCACTCAGCTCTGGGCTTGATGGAGCAGGGTCCTAAGCAGAAGGAAGGCTGCTTGTCAAGGAAGATGTTGGCAGAGAGCCCTGTGGACCAGCAAGAATGTCAGCAGTATTTGCGTGCTTGGCATGGAAGACACAGCTCTTCCTTCAGTCAGCAGCATGGAGTATCTGTATTCAAGCAGCTTTGACCTTGAACTGACTGCTGACCAGCTGCTGTCAAATTCATGTCTGGACAAATTAATGTCTGGAGAAGCCAGTCAGTAGACTAGACCTTATTACCAATCCAAGGTGATAATACAAACTGTAAAGACAATGTAGCAAGTTTTGCATATAGCTAACAGTATTTGGTTTAAAGGAATCTGAGATGGTTTTTACGTATCTTTAGTGTTAGGAGTCTTCCTATTAAAGGCAATAGATGGCTATTTTATTTTATTTTATTTTATTTTATTAAAAAACTTTTTTAAACATTTATTTTTGAGAGACAGAGAGGGGCAGAGAGAGAGGAAGGCACAGAATCCGAAGCAGGCTCCAGGCCCCAAGCTGTCAGCACAGAGCCTGATGCGGGCTCGAACTCACAAACCGCGAAATCATGATCTGAGCCGAAATCGGACGCTTAACCGACTGAGCCACCCAGGCGCCCCAATGGCTATTTTATTTTCTGTCAAAATAATGTTTCTGTCAAAACAAAAGTTGGGGGGCGCCTGGGTGGCGCAGTCGGTTAAGCATCCGACTTCAGCCAGGTCACGATCTCGCGGTCCGTGAGTTCGGTCCGTGAGTTCGAGCCCCGCGTCAGGCTCTGGGCTGATGGCTCGGAGCCTGGAGCCTGTTTCCGATTCTGTGTCTCCTTCTCTCTCTGCCCCTCCCCCGTTCATGCTCTGTCTCTCTCTGTCCCAAAAAAATAAATAAAAAACGTTGAAAAAAAAACAAAAAAAAAAAAACAAAAACAAAAGTTGGCAGTTTTATGTTGGTTCTACAGATTTTAGGGGATTGTTTTGTTATTTCTTCCATGAAACATTCAGGTTTTGGGAACCACTGATATAAGAGTCTGGTATACAACTGTTCCCTAAAGCTTTCTTAACCCTGACACTTTTGGCATTTTGAGCCAGGTAATTCCTTGTTGGACAGGGAGTTGTTCTGTGCAGGGTAGGATGTTTTCCAGCATCATGGCCTCTAGCCACTCGACGCCAGTAACAACCCTCCACATCTGGACATAGCAACTAAAAATGCCTTCAGGCATTAAGTGGGTTGGGGTGGGTTGAGTGGGGCTGTGCTCAAAAAGTTTGAAAGGTACTACTCCAGAGACATTGTAAATTTTATTTTATTGTTATTTGTTTATTTTATTATTTTCTCTTAAAGAATTTCTGTTGCAATAAACAACATGTTATGGTCACTTGTATGGTGACCATTAATAAATGCAGGTAGCAAGGAGAACAAAGCTATTAAAATACAGTAAAGTCTTCATTTGAGAGCACAGTTTGTTCCGGAAACATACTTGTAATCCAAAGCACTTGTATGTCAAAGCCAATTTCCCCATAAGAAATAATGGGAACTCAGATGATTCGTTCACAACCTAAAAATATGCATATAAAAATGATTACAATATTGTAATATAATACAACATAATAAAGAAAATACAAAATATAAAGACAAATAAACAAATTAACCTGCACTTGCTTTTGAAAACCTTTGTGGCCGGTGTGAGGGAGACAAGAGAGAGGAGGGTTGTTATGTAGGACGACTTTCACTGTCACTAATGGAATCACTGCTATCTGTTGGCTCAATGGAGTCTTTTGCTTTTCATGCAACTTTAACAAGGAACCTATCCAATGACACTTTTTTTTGCCTCCTTTTGAGGATTTCACGGAAATGTGACATAGTGTTGTTGTTAAACAGATTCATCATTCACTCTGCTACAGCCTTGTTTGGGTGGTGATTTTCTACAAAACTTTGTGGTGTTTCCCATATTTTACACATCTTCCTGATCTCATTTGAAGTGAGGGATTTCTCCACCTTTTTCTCCTCTTCCTCTGCAGACGAGCTCACCTCCATAATCTCTTGCTATTGCTTGAGATCAAACAGTTTGATGCAATAGTCAGATGCCAGTTGTGGGCACCTTCCAATGTTCTGAAAAAATCACTGATTTCTGTCCAACACCACAGCCTGAGACCAAGCATCTGAGCATGGGAGATGACCCACAATTGTGCAGAGAGAGAGACAGCGAGAGAGAGAGAGAGAGAGAGAGAGAGAAGAACCATTGGTTCATTTGTGATTATGTGACATTCTACCTCATGTACTACTCATATTGCAAGACATTGCTCGTTTATCAAGTTAAAGTTTGTTAGAAATGTTTGCTCATCTTTTGGAACACTTGCAGAACAAGTTACTCACAATCCAGGATTTTAACGTGTGTGTGTGTGTGTGTGTGTATTCCTTTATTATCTATTATACCTTGACATATGTCTCATAAAGATGCTGTAAGGCTTAGTTGGCATTAACAAAGTATTGAAAACTCTCAACTAAAGCATAGTGTAGAAAGACAAAGTATTATTACATATAATAGTATTTTGCATTGACATGTCACTTTTCACTTAAGACTCTCAATCTATTGGTTCAGTTGTTTCCTCAGTGTATTATTCTCAGTTCATGTCAGAGAAACTGAGGCACAAGCCAATATTCACCTGACAAAATAATCAGGGAATTAATTAAGTCTCTCATTTCCTTTATAATACCCTAATCACTTTTACTGTATATATTTTATAGTATGGTATAATACCATACTGTATATACTATAGTATATAGTATATATAGTATATAGTACATATAGTATAGTATTATATATATTATATAATATATTTAGTATGTAGTAAATATATATTTTATATTTATATTCTATTCTATATTCTTTATAATTTTTAAACACCCATATTTCTCTTCGCTCGGCTGGCAGCCTCTGAGAAGTAGGGGCAGGTCTTCTTTAGTTGTCTATCTCTCATAACTTACGGGGGGGCTGTGGGTACCACATTCACGGGCAGCTGGCAGACCCTAGGAAATGCCAGTTGCATTAGCGCAGTCCTCCCCAGAAACATTTTCATTATAGATTCGTGTTTTCAGTGCTGGACTTTTAGTACTGAGATTGCTGTTAAGTAAACGTATCTGCATCTTTTGTAATAATCTAGTTATAATACAACTTAAAATATATGGTGGTATAATCAGGATTGCATTCTAATTTTCATGGACATTAACTATCTTTGCCTTCATGGGCTCCTTTCCTCCATTTAAAAAAAAAGTTAAAAATGATAGTTTATGATTACATTGGTAGAAAGATGGCTACAATCTAAGATGGATTATATTCTTATTTTATGATTAAAAAATTATTAAAACACTCTTGTGGGACCCTAAAGGTACCGTGTACCCTGGGCACTGTGCCTGTGGTAACCAGTAAAGAAGTGAGCACTGAGGGTCACACAATGAAATGTTAACTATCTTTTTCCCCTTCATTCTCATGCTCCCCGGCAAATAGTCTGGTTTTATTGCCTCAGGGAAGAAAGACATGGAAAGCAATAAAAACACCAAGTTCTTGGCTTCTGGGTTCAAAAGCATGGGTTTTAAGATGGGTTTTAGGATGATGCCCTAGATTTGGAAGAGGAGATGAAGGGCCGGGGTGCCCCGTCCCTTGGGAGATGAAGAGTTCATGGACTGAAGATGGAGGGCACCAGAGAAGCCGAGAGCATGTGGGTTTCTCTGGGACCCCCAAATTGGAATTAAGACCTTATAGAAATCCCTGAGCAGGTGGGCCCTGTCACTGCCTAGCCCTCTATTCCCAGGTAATGATTTTGGAGGTGTTGAACTGTGGGGCTTCTGTGTGCCTCCCAAGCCCAGTGTGGTGGGACCATGAAACCTTGATGGGCCAGGCAAACAGCTTAGGGATGGCATTTGGCTTCCAGGAACCCTGGGTGGAAAGGGACACAAGAAGGTTCTTGGTGGCCTAAAAATGGCATGCTTGTGGCAGAGTGCCAGTCTACACAGAGTCCATGTGGCAGGACCAGGAGGGCAGAGCAGAGATCTGTGTGGATCCATACTAGAAGACCACAGGAGAATGAGGAGGTTTCCACGGATGTCAGCAGGGAGAGATGATGACAACAGAAATGGATTCTTGGCATTGCAGCATCACACAAGCTCTTGAGAGTTAGAAGGGATCCATAATTGACCAAGATTAAGGTTTTTCCATCTTGGCAATATGAGCATTTGGAAAAGAAATTAAGTACAATTATGGAAAAACTAAAGTTGCAATTCTTGTACACCAAAAATTTGGTGGATTAGTATTCACTATACATAGGTGTTTATGGTGCTTGACAGTAATAAAGGATCTTCTGCTTTTATTTTTTTCATTTTGCAAAAATCTCATGGGTATTACGTCTGTCCTCATTTTACACTGTGGAAATGAAAGCACAGAAACATTAAGTGACTTGCCCAACGTCACACAGCTAGGACCTGAGCAATGACTCAAACCCATGGCCCCATTCATTCTCTCACTCCTGGTTTTTGATGTTCAATATTCCCCCCTAAGGATTTAAGTGAGAGTTTCCTGTGAGGCTCTCTAAAAATGCTGATATGGTACCAAAATGCTTTTAGTGTTTTGCAATTTAATGCTCAGATGTTAGGAGGGCAGAGAGTTCACATGCCTGAGCTCTGCTGCTCTACCCTGGGCTCTCTCTCTGCTGTGTTCTATGCAGTTCTCTGCTCTCCTCTCAGAGGTGGGGAAGCAAGGGTATAGTTTGAATGCAGTGTAGGGGCCCAGTCCCAAAACAGTGGGATGAGGTGGGCCTAGGGCCTCCTGACTTGGATTCTCGGTGCCCCATCCAGGTGAGTGGATGCTGTTCTGCTTCCACAACCCTGTGCCCATTGTAGAATTTTCTTGTTTGTCTGTGTTTCTTGCTTGGCTGTAAGCAACTGAAGGCAAGGACTGCATTAGGGTTGTTTCCCATGGCATCCCCTCCTGGCATGTAGTAGGTACTTAAAATATTTCCTGAATGAATAGACAATTGAATGGATGGATGGGTGGATGGGTGGATGGATGGATGGATGGATGAATGGATGAATTCTTGAGTACCTCAGTGTCCCTTACATAATCTTAGCCCTGTATTCCCTCAATAACAAGGCCTCTTCTGAGGGATGTTTGGGTTCAGCTTCCTTTATGTCACCTAAGAAAGCTTTGCAAAAATAGATACTTCTTCTGTAGGCCATTTCACTTCCTTTTTCCTTTCCTATTCCCCAATCCCTCCATTATTATTATTTCTATCCACCCTTGTAGTCAAGATGTTTGGAATATTTTTCCCTCTTCCATCCACATGTTTTTTCAGCTTATGTTTGTCAGCCTTCTTTAAACTCTCTTTAAAAGCCAGAAGCACATGTTATGAATCCATATAACAGATACTTTGCTCTTTCTCATTTTGAAAAAAAGAAATTGATGGTAGAAAAAATTTCTAATGTGACAAATTGCCTTTTTAATTTATTACTATGTCTTATTTTTTAATTTACTTTTGGTAAATAATTACATTATTGAATAAGTTTCAGTTCATTGGAGTCACTGAGTAATTGCTGTGTTGGATAAGTATTGTGCTTGTGATATTATTAGTTTTATCATATGTGCTAAGTTGTTTTTAGAAAATAGCCTCAGCATTACTTGAAAAGAGGTGAAAAATACTTTATATATCCCACATCTAGTGAATTTGTAATTAAAGCAATATCATAAATATGGTAAATTTGCATTGGATCATTAAAAAATTCTTTTAAAGCAATACATGATAAATAAGATTTATCTCTTAACAGATTCTAATTTATTTTCTCAGGCACCATGACAGAGAAGCCTATCCCAAAGATTATGATATAGAAGGTCCGGAGGAAATAAAAAAACTGTGTAATTCAACATATTGGCGACTTGGAACCAATGAACCCCCAGTAAGTAATTGCTACTGATTTCTTCTATTTAAAAATTTTTTTTAAATGTTTATTTATTTATTTTGAGAGAGAAAGAGAGAGCACGAGCAGGGGAAGGGCAGAGACAGAGGGAGAGAGAATCCCAAGTAGTCTTTGTGCTGCCAGCACAGAACCCAATGTGGGGCTCCAACTCACAAACTGTGAGATCATGACCTGAGTCTAAGTCAAGAGTCTGACGCTTAACCGACTGAGCCACCCAGGTGCCCCTGATTTCCTTTAAGTGGAATCTTCTTCCAGGTGAAACATGGAAAAGTAAAGGTGCAAGCACTTTGTGCCACCCTCCTAAGCTATGTTGGTTACTTAGGCAGGTGACTTAGTCACTGTGTGCTTCAGTGACCTTACCTGTAAATGTGCACAGTTCATAAAGTTATTATTGGGAAAATTCAATGAGATAAAGCAAATAAAGTGCTTATCTCAGTACCTAGCATATAGTGAGCACTCAAGAAATTATTAGTGCTCTTATGATGCTGTTGCTGTAGCCACAGCATTTTGTTCAATGTCTCCTTTAACCTTCACAATAACCCTGTGCAGTAGGTATTATTGTTTCTATTTTGTGGATGGGGAGAAACTCCTAGAAGTTAAGGGACTTACTCAAAGTCAAACGGCTGGGAGTGGCAGAGTGAGAGTTTGAATCCAGTTCTTTGATTTCAAGTCTTTTGTATTTGTCTTAAGGTGGTGGAGTTGTGACTTATTAAAACATGCTGGTATTATTCTCCTAACGTTTGTATGATCCAATTCCTAAAGGAATATTCACTGCAAAAGTACTTCCTATTTGAATTGCCGTGAGTGGCTTACTCCTTGGCTATTTTGGTGCCTGCCCAATCAGTGTAAGGCAGGAGCTCACCTCTCCAGAGACTCCCAAATTGTGTCCTACCATGTTAAGAGCTTTAGGACTGCCTAAAGACTCAATTCAGGCTTATAGGATGGCTTTGGGGCCTGAAGAGCTGGTAATTTGACTAGGACACATGTGACTGTGTTCAGAAGACTGGGTTTGCATCACATTCTGCCCCCAAAGTCAGGGCTAGCTTGAAATAAGGCAAGCCCAGTAAGATGAGTAATTCCATATTGGAAATGGAGCTAGAAGATTCTCAGTTCTCCAGGGTCATGGGAACGAATTAGCCTATCAGGGCCCATGCTTGTTACCTTCTTGCCTTTTATACTTGCAATGGACAGAGAATGATAAGGACAGCCTGAAAAATGGGGACTTACTACAAAGATGCAGGTATCTGGCTATGGAATCAAGGACAGTCACAGGAACAAAGACAGGTCTAAAGCAAGACATCCTCCCCCTCCCCTTTCACACACGCACACACACACACACACACACACACACACTGTCTCATTGGCATCCTTATTTTGTTTTGCTGCTCATTGCCTTCTTGCCCCTATAGCTCCAATCTCAAGGGCATTCTGATAGTTTCCTCAGTTCCCACATTGCCCTTCTACCTTGCACCAAGCCGCCTTTTGGTCACTAGCCAGTACATGGAGGGGTTCCCAAGTTTGATGCTCAACTCTGTCAATAGCCACTCTGCCCTGTTCCACCGGAGCCAGCTTTGCCTTGCTTTCTTGAGCACGGGGCTACATGGTCAGGACAAGAGCAAGTTGGGCAAAGCAGGCATTACCTGGCGTGCATTTAGCATCTTTGACTCTTTTTTTTTTTTTTTTTTTTGAGAGGGTGGGGTGGGGCATGAGCAGAGGAGGGGCAGAGAGAGAGAGGGAGACACAGAATCCGAAGCAGGCTCCAGGCTCTGAGCTGTCAGCACAGAGCCCGACACAGGGCTCGAACTCATGAACTGCAAGACCGTGACCTGAGCCGAAGTCGGATGCTTAACCTACTGAGTCACCTAGGCGCCCCTAGCATGTTTGACTCTTAAAAACCATTTATTTTTGATTTCTCAATGAAAATGTTCTTGGCCTCTGGGTTGTGGGAGGATGTGAGATGAGGTGAACTATGAGATGTGGGAACCTCAAACATTCATTCTGTTCCATCTACACATCATAGCAATCAAGACTCAGGTTTACTAGAGGATGTATAAATTAGATAATATTTTATTTTGTTCATGGTCATTGAAACTGTGTGCTTCTTCTTCCAGGTTTATAGGTATATTGATAGGAATGAAAATAGATCAATGGGTCAACTATTTCTGATGCTATTCTCATATCTTAATAGTAAGGTACATTTTTGTGTATTTTTGTGTATAAAGCACTGGTTCATCCATCTTGTTTCTTGCTCTTCTCAACAAAGTTATAAAGTGGACAAGAAAGATATTATTATTCCAGTTCTAAACCTAGACTCCCTGATATTCAGTGATTCCCCCCAAGGTCCCAGGTGTAAAAAGGAGACGGATACAGGCACAGAACCTTCGTATTTTCATATGTCGGGTGTGATGCTGGATATAGCAGGAGTATGGAGGAGTTCTTCCTCTTGCCACAGAGTTTTGATAGAGGCCTAAACACTAGGATACTCTCAATAGTTGGTGAAAACCACACATCCTAAAGCAGGATCCTAGACCATCTAGGCACCTGCTAAGATATTCTAAACCAGGTTAGGCCAGTATGAGTGATTATGTCCTTGAAGACTAGAGTCTAGAGTTCAGGAAGGATTTATTTAGTTGTGGGTTGCATGCCCTTTCTTCCTCAATTGAGAGGTTTTCCTTCCTCAGTTTTCAAGGGAATGAGACAGATTAATATTTGTGTCCTGGAATTTAGATGACTTGGGTTCCAGGTATATGACACATGTGAAACAGCAAGGCCCACCTGCTGCAGGATTCTACGTCTAAAGCACCCCCCAGTTGGAAAAGTGAGAAGTTTAAATCTAATACAGTTAGAAGTTTTGATTATGTCACCGGACTGGAAAATTTCATAACTAAAATGAGATCCTTCTTGAGATTGAGGGACCTAGAAGCGTTATGGGACTTGCTTAAAATTTCCATTAAGCGAAAGGAAAGAACTAGCCATCCATGGGGGCTGGAAGAGGCAGTATGATTAAAATGAAGTTGCTTCATGAATTGCATCCTACTGATGCAACAGGATCAATTCAATTCAACAGGATCAATTCAACAGGATCAATTCAGACTTTATCTCAGAGTCTGGACCAATCTTCAGGTTGGCCCTCTGAGTGGCCCACGTTGTATAAATGAGAAGACTGAGGTCAAGTGAAGCTAAATGACTTGTTCAAAGTCAAACAGCTATAAAGTTGTATTAAAATTTAAAATCTATTTTTCCCCTCTGATTACAGAATCTAAGATCTTAAATACTTCTCCAACTGCCTCTTGGAGCACTAAGTTGTTCCACCCCTAGCCCAGTGGTCTTTTTAACCCCCAACACTGCATCCTCCCTGCAGAAAATGAACCTGATTGGCTTTCGTCCTCTGACTTGGGCATTATGTACATCTCACTGCATATGTGTTGGGGCATCGGTTTCTTACATCTTATCTATAACCTCTATCCTGTTTGCTGAATTACGTCTACACACATGCCAGCTAGCCCTATTCCCATATGTCTCTTTTCCTAAATGTCTTCTTAGCAGTTTTGGATTTTTGCAGTATTGCTGCTGAGTGGTTGCTTTTTATGTCCACCAGCGTCTCTCTTCTGCTGCATGAAGTTCTCCTTGCCCATATATGCTGTAGCTGGGGCTATTGTGAGCATTGTTTGTTTGTACTGGGCTTTTAAATTAGCCTTTCTTTGGGGCGCCTGGGTGGCTCAGTCGGTTAAGCCGCCGACTTCGGCTCAGGTCATGATCTCGCGGTCCGTGAGTTCGAGCCCCGCGTCGGGTCGGGCTCTGTGCTGACAGCTCAGAGCCTGGAGCCTGTTTCAGATTCTGTGTCTCCCTCTCTCTCTGCCCCTCCCCTGTTCATGCTCTGTCTCTCTCTGTCTCAAAAATAAATAAACGTTAAAAAAAAATTTAAATTAGCCTTTCTTTGTGTCTACATTTTGGCTGAAACTCCAAAAGGCCACAAACAAAAACATAGTCCCATGTGCCAAAGTGAAATATTAGGCCACTTGAGTGGGGCCCCCGAAGATGGTGCCCTTAGGCCAGCACTCACATGAAGGATATAAGAGGATTGAAATCCAAGAAGCCAAAAGTAGAGTTTGAGAGAAGAAACAGGGTTTTGGAAAAGGTGTACTGTGAGTCTCATCTGCCTGTGAAGTTACAGATACGAGGTTCGGGTGATCTGTCTGAAACAGCAGAGCAGAAAGAGAGGAACTAGCTACCTGTACATTATTGGTGGGACAAAGATAAATGAGTACTTAGGCCCAGAGGTGGCTTTTGGGGATCAGATGTGGGCCATGTAGAAGAGAAAGATGACAGGGAGTCATCTCAGAACCTGCCCAAGAGCCCCTCATGCAGGGATTTAAGGGACATTGCCTGGGTTCCCAGGGGCTGAGGAAGGACAGTTAAGTCCAGACAGTGGCAGCCTGTGTCATGGAACATAACCACTGAATATTTCCAGAAGGGATCTTAATATCCAACAGAATATCTCAAGGAGGTCTGTTTCGAACATCAGTCAATGCTGGAGAGGGTCAGACTTCAGACATGCCCAGAGGAAAATGAAACAAGATGATACTTCCATTTTTCTTGCATTTACCTCTCTCTTCCTCATATCCCCACTCACTCATCTTAAACCCTCCAGAAGCCAGAGGGAGTTGAGGAGTAGGAAAGAAGTTTAAGGGGGACAATTGAGAAGAAGCTAAATGTGCCCCCTTTTCCTACTGAGTTATGCCAAGCTAAAGCTGACCCAAGGTACAGGAATTTTAAATGAAACTTTCATTTTAAATGGAGTTTTGGCCAGTACTTGGGACTGGGTATTTTACTTACCTCAATTAGATTCCTCCTGGGACAGAAGGAGCCAGAAGATGTTTATATTAGCTGAGAGTGACCATAAAGTGGTGGCAACTGTTCTATATTTCATCAAGGAGCATAAGAAAGAATCCACCTCTCCAAAGGACTATGGATGAGCAGTGAGGGAGGAAGAATAGATTTGTTTATTGATTGTACCTACTTACAAGTCCCACCTACTCAGTGAACTAGTTGTCCATTTGTGTATAAAAGAGCAGGCCACATCACCCCTCTCTATCCCCTTCCCTTCTTTTAGTTTTCTTCGTGGAATTTAAATTACTTGACTAGAACACATGCTCCATAAGAGAAAAGACTGGTCTGTTTTGTTCTCTGCTGTATCTCCAGTTCCTAGAATGGTGCCTGGTATAGAGTGGGTGCTTAATAAACATCTGTGGAAGGAAGGAATGAAGGAAGAAAAGAAGGAAAAAGGCAAAAGAAGAAGAAGAAGGAGGAGGAAGAGGAGGAGGAAGGCAAGAAGGAATGAAGGGAAGAAAAAAGGGAAGGAGGGAGGGAGGGAGGAACGAAGATATTCCACAAATATGTATTAAGGCCCTATTATTTTGCTAAGTGCTGGGGTAAGAAACATAATTCGGAACAAGGTCACTGTACATCGGGAATTCACAGGCTTGTGAGACGATGCAGGTTTACAACCACAGTGGCTAAGTGTACGACGGATGCTATGATAGGGAGAAGATCAGGATGTTGACAGGGACACCTGAACTGAAATGGGCTGAGGGGAGGATCATGGATGGCTTCCTAGTGGAGGAGGCCACAGTGAAGCTCTTGAACTGAATCTAAAGAACCATTTGTTGGTGAAATCTGGAAACATGCCAGTCAGGTTTCAGTGGTGGCATAATCAAATTCCTACCGTGGTGGTCCTTCAGGCTTGGGGAGACTCAGTGGGGCCATGGGGCTGCAGATTCACAGGGGAGCAGTCATTCGAGCCACTGGAGTTTCTCTGATTATTTTACTCGTCTAAGAAATTATGGGAAATTGTATTTTAAACTGTAGTGTTTTGTCTTGGTATTTTATTTAAACTTTATTCAGGTGCTGCTTAGCTGCACCAGAATGAGTGCATGAGTGCATGAGACTCACCAGAGTGAGTCCCATGTAAACTAAAATGCTCAGGAGTCCTTCTATCATTGCTTCTTCACTTGCAAAGCCCCTCACCTAAGGATTCTCACACCACTTCTAAAGGCTGTGTCACAATCGGTATGTAAGACTGCTTCTGAGGAAGTAAACTCAGAAGAATTAAGTACAACATACATTTGATGCTGTGTCATAGAGCTGAGAACTTATCAGACATAAAAGAACAAGGAAAACCATGAGTGATTTTACTAAACAGATTTTCTTATACAGCTAATGGATCAATGCCAAGGCATTTTTGGAACTAAAAGGACAACATGGATGAGCAAATTAAGCTAATATTACTATTAATAGCATTACAGTCATTTTGGACTTTAAAATGGAAAATAAGTGAATAGTACAAAAGTGTGCTATCATTCATTTTATGAAGTGATAGAGAACAGCCAAGTAGGTCTCAAATATGAACTGTTTTAGTGGATGGAAGTATGACATTTAAAAACTGATGACCTAAAAGGGATATAAAGGCATATAATTCTACCAGATCTGAGAAAATCAATTATAATTTACTTAATTGGTTCAGGTATTTTTTTTCTTGCTTGACATAGTAGAATAGTGTTTTGGCCTCTATAGTCTTACAGATGTTTCTTGCACTCAGCTCTAAGTACCTGAAAGAGGCATATGGATCAAATTTTTGTAAATGGAATAATTTTAAATACCATTGGAGGAGAACCACTTAAACCAGGAAAAAGGAAGATGTTTGGGGATAGCGGGCTGTGGAGTGAGGGCGTCCTCCTGCTTCATGTTTCCATAATCTTTGGGCTTAGAGCTGATGCCACCAGTTCCAGCGTCCTCTCGAGGGTCTACTCTGGAGTGTCTTTTCCAATATCAGCACATGATATTGTGGGCCTATTTATTCTAGCATATATCTTCTCCGCCATTTCTAGGGATTTGGGACAAAATGAACATAGGCGTCTGCCATTTTGATCCATCACTCTCCTGCACGATTCTTTTTCAGTATCAACAATCATGCCTAATTTAACTTTTAGAGAAACTAGATTTTACTTTTTCAGTATATTAGTTTGCTTAAGCACATGCCACTGTTATGTTGAACAAATGGGACTCAAAAAATGCAATCACAACCCCCCCCCCCCCCACACACACATATTCTTTGTCCCCACTGTCTATTCACCCTACTTTGTGGAGTTACTTCTTTCTGGTGTCCCAGGATAAAATGTTGTACATATTTTATAATTTTTGTGCTCACTCTCAGATTATAGAAAGTCTATTGGTCACATTTCAGTAATTAAAGTATCTCATCAAAATGATAAATTTCATTGAAGGCAAAAGATTTTCTCCTCCTCCAGTTAGAGTGTGCTCCAGGCCAGGGAAGTCCATAGAGGGAAGTGTGTCCACATGGGGAGGTTTGGCTGATTTTCTATTTCTTCACTTGCTCTGTTTTTTCCTTCCCTCAGACAACAACTAAAATGCCCTCTTGTGATTATTCTACTAATATTAATTACTTAACTGAGACTGTTTTTGTTAAAAGAAACAGTTTTGTTATCTGACAGTGATCATAAGAAAAGATTGAACAAGTAGTGGAAAAAAAGAGTGAAATCATTTTTCTGATTGTACCCCATGAGTCCCAGTTGTTCAAAATAATGATGGGAAGGGGGCCTCTCTGCTTCTCTCGAGATCCTTTAAATAATCTGTATGTGGAGCTGCTGAGTTCTCCTAGACATGAAAACAGAGCCAGAATTTACAAGAGCAAAACTACTGCTGAGAAATAAGAATCATCCTTTTTTTTAAGATAAAGACTTTTTAAAAGTTAATTTATTAATTTTCGAGAGAGGGAGAGTGCACACGAGTGGGGCAGAGAGAGAGGGAGACAGAGAATCCCAAGCATCCTCTTCTGAGCCACCCAGGTACCCGTAAAGGTAAAGACTTTTAACAAAGTCTCAATATTATTTGTTGATGATAATGATTTTTTGGCAATAGTACAAGAAAGCTACAGTTGACAGGGGAAGTGCTGTTTTACAGGGTAAAACTAAACTCTTCAGTTATGACTGAAGATCTGTGATAATAGATGCCAACTTAAATATTCCAGAGTGAGGTGCCAAATCTGTCACATAGAACATGCGAAGCATTTGGGGGCAATAACTGGTTTTGAGCCTCTTGGTCCCTTATCCACCTTGAAGATTAAAAAAAGAAAGAAAGAAAAGGCTGAAATTAAAGAGACCTGGCTGAGAGTATTTGGAATTTGGAGAGAATTTCTGTGCTGAGTTCGACCCCTCCTATCCCCATAGGATAAGCTACTTCATTCTGGGCAGGGAATTTGATTAAGTATTACCCTGAAGCTGGGAAACTTGGTTGACTGAGGTCTGACTTATTCCCAAAGCAGCCTGTGACATCAGAGAGGGAACTTGACTTGAAAAGTATCTGCAGGGGCACCTGGGTGTTTGTTGGTTAAGTGTCTGACTCTGGCTCAGGTCGTGATCTCACGGTTCACGAGTTCGAGACCTGCGTCAGGCTTTGTGTTGACAGCTCAAAGCCTGGAGCCTGCTTCTGATTCTGTGTCTCCCTCTTTCTCTGCCCCTCCCCTGATCATGCTCTGTCTCTCTCTCAAAAATAAATAAACATTTAAAAATTTTTTATAAAAAAGGAAAATATCTGCATTTCCTTCAGTATGAGTCAGAGGAGTCTGCTTTCTGGGGACCCGATAAGCAACATAAGAAAGAAATGTCAATTAGTGATCATCTAAAATGAATCTTCCCAAGAGAGATTCTTCTGTAAGTAAGTCATCCACAGCAGAAAGAGTCTGTTTACCCTCAAATGTGGAACTTGAGGGGCAGTCATAAATGACTTTCTCTTTCCCTGTACCCAGTTAGTTACCCAGGTTACATGTCTACTGGGATTTCTTAAATGCTGTACATACAGGAAGAGTTCATCTTAGAAGATTACAAGTTGGGACTTCAAGAAAAATTGATAGGAAAATGGGGAATAAGAATAACGTTATGAAGCAAACTTCCTATACACACATTAGATATTTTTTAGATTATCATTTGACTCAAGCTAGATTTTATTATGCAAATTTAATGGAAATTTTAGTGATTATCCTGTGAGTTTGTGCTCTGTTAACTTAGCTATCTCACACACCAAATTGCCAATCTCCAGTTTGTGATATATATATGTATATAGAGAGCCCAAAAGACTTTTAAACATATGGTAGTGCTTTTATAAATTATGCACCCTTATGTCAGGTTATGAACATTTCTAGGCCAAAGTGATTTTTCACATTAAAATGGTGTAGGATCGGGTTTGCCCACATGCAACAGAAACCACAGATCAACAGTGGCTGTTCACATAAGGTTTTATTCTTTCCCGTAAAGAGTCTGGAGGATAGCAGGTCAGGACTGGCGTGGAAGTCGTGCAGATTGTCAGAGACCTCTTCCTTCCAGCTTTCTACTCTGCCATCCTTTGTGCAGAGTCCAACATGGTGGCTAGAAGCCTGTCATTATGTCCACATTTCAGACAGCAGGAAGAGAAAAACAGAAGCAGGACCTTTCCTGGAGGTTGTAGAAATTACTTCCATTTATGTCTCGTTGTTCAGAACCAGTCACTAGTTCTATTTACGTATAAAGGAGACTAGAAGTTTACGTGTTACGTTGAGCACCAGGTGTCGTATGGATGTGTTAAATCACTATATTGTACACCTGAAGCTAATATGACACTGTAAGTTAGCTAACTGGAATTTAAATTAAAACTTTAAAAACTTTTTTTTTTTTAAATAAAGGACACTAGAAAATGTAGTTTGAAACACCATATGCCCACCTAAAATTTTGATGTTCTATTACTGATGAAATTGGGGGACAACATTTGCCCCTGATACAGGAAACAAAGGTTCGCACTGGGCTCTGGAGGCAGATGGCTTCTCTTGGACCTTTGGCTCCACCACTTACTAGGTTGTAACTTTGATCAAGAGTCTAAAACTTTTCGTGTCTTTATTTTTTCCAGTGTAAAGTGGGGATATTAGAGTTTTCATGAACACTTAACGTGAAGACATTTAGAATAGCGTCTGACATGTGCTGTTGTTATTACCATTATCCCCAGGCTTTACTGCAACTCACTAAGCTACAGTCAGTAGAGACTCTGGAGTTAGTTTACTATTCTAGCCTGGAATTTCATAGATATGGATTGATCAATGAATGAGTCAGATTGGATGTTTTGAATTGTGTAACTTCTACCTTCTCACTGGTTTACCTAGGTGTTACTTAATCTGTTTCAGCCTCAGTTTTCCCTTCCCTAAAATGAAGAAAAACTATGCCAAGTGTTCTTCTTTTCTCCCTTCAGATCTACTTTCCACCCTTCTCAACCTTGCTCTGTGCCCAGAAGCTGACCTTTATGGTTGGCTTTGATGAGCTTCCTTGTCCTCTGGCTTTCTGTTCAGATTAGCCTGTGGAAGGCACTCACAGATGATCAGAGGTGGTGGGCGAGTTAGCTTGGACCTTTATTCTGTGATTTTCTCCCTGCAGGGCCATGGTTTGGCAGTGGCTGTGTGCTATAGACTGAATGTTTATGTGCCCTCAAAACTCAAATGTTGAAATCCTAACGCCCAGGGTGATGAAATTAGGAGGTAGGTCCTTGGGAGATGATCAGGTCATGAGGATGGAATCAGAAATGGGATTAGTGCCCTAATAAAAGAGACCCCAGAGAGTTCCTTCCCTCCTTCTGCTGTGTGAGGGTACGGTGAAAAGATGGCTGTCCATCAACCAGGAAGTAGGCTCTCACCAGACACTGCTGGTGCCTTGATCTTGGAGTTCCCAGCCTCCAGAACTGTGAGAAATAAATTTCTGTTGTTTATAAGTCACTCAATTTATGGCATTTATAAGGGCAATCCAAATGGACTAAGATACCGTATGTCTGTTCTGAAACCCACAAGTACCAAGTGACCTCCTCTTTACAGCTATAGGCCTTACTAGTTTCCAGTAACTGCTCTACCCTATGGCTCTCCACAATTGCTACCCTCAGGGTGCTTCAACATTTTCTGAATGCTGGCCACACTTTTATAAACTGATCTTCCATTAAACTCTACTCAGTTACCCATTTGATTGTTCTTTTCTTTCTGTGACTATGATTGATACACAAGACTCATAGGATTGCTTTCAGTATTTAATGAAATCATGCCTATGAAGTGCTTACTATTCAGTCAATAAACTTAAATCCACTAATGCTATCATCTGTTTTTCTTTTAACTCCTCATTATTTCATGTTTGCAAATATCTTCATTTCATATAATTTTCAAAGGTGTTGATTGATTGAAAATGTTGAAATATTTTACTGCTGAATATGACCAGAGCATTATCTAAGGTTAATTTTTGGGCCAACCTTACTCATTAAAACAAAATTGTGCATAGTAATTTTTTTCCCAAAGTAAATGTCTTATTTTTTTGTTCAAGTATATAATATGAAGCTCAATAATACAGTGTCTTTTACCATGGACTTGTGAACCTGGGAATCTATGAGGAAGAGTAGTTGAGCAAAGGGTATAAGGAGTCAGAGCTGAGAAATTGGGCTGGGTGGCTGGTGATTCAGGAGGTTGAGGCCTTAGAGAACATTGGTCAGAGAAGCCAAGGATCTATAGAGCTTTGGAGTAGACCAGGGAACCAGGACCAGAGACTATAAAACTGCTTTGAGTAGGGTAGGCTCCCAGTTACAGCAGAACCTTATTCTACTGACCCAAAGTGGGCCATGGGTATTTGACTATAGCTAAGATACTCTTGCAGTTGAAGTCTCCAAATATCTAAACAGAGATTTTTCTCTCTCTTTAAAAAAAAAAAAAAAAAAAAAAAAAATATATATATATATATATATATATATATATATTTATAGATGTAGATAGATCTAGATCTATATATATATATAGATATAGATTATATTTTATAATATATATATATAGATGTGTGTATATATATATGTGTATATATACATTATATATATGGGATTAATGTGATCTAGGACTTCATTGGATGTCTTAGGGAGGTTAGTCTTCAGGTTTGGGGAAAGTAATGGGTTCTCTTGGTTGTGGTGAGTTCTGCTTCTCTGCTGTGAACCTCCACATTCATGATCTTCTAGAGTTTGGAATGGAAGAAATATTGAATACTCAATGCCAATTTTTGTTCGTAAGATCCCCTAGATGTTACCCCTGATGCTTCTTCAATTGGTTTGAGGACATCTTACAATTTGCAGGTTTTTCTCATAGGAGTAATTGCTTGATAGCTTGTTGAGTCATCCTTGATAGAGAATGGATGATGATGGTGCTGCTGCTGCTGGTGCTCATTGCTGGTGCTGGTATCTGAAGTCCCATGTGATTTACAAAGCAATTGCCACAAACATTTTCTTACTTAGAGAAATTAACATATATGATCCTTGAGAAGAAAGGAGAAAGCAGTATTTAGTTGAAGGCATTTCATAGAAACAACCAATTTGATTTTTTTATTTTCCAGTAACATAGTAAGGAATTGGCATTTTCACATATTTACAATGAAATCGTTGACTGCTAAGAGGTATTTGCTTAAGTTTTTTTTATTTTTAAGAGAGAGAGACAGAGACAGAGACAGAGTGTGCACAAGTGGGGAAGGGGTAGAGAGAGGGCGAGAGAGAGAATCCCAAGCAGACTCCAGACTCTGAGCTGTCTGTGCAGAGCCTGGCTTGGGGCTCAAATCCACAAACTGTGAGATCATGACCTGAGCTGAAGCTGGACACTTAACCAACTAAGCCACCCAGGCGCCCAAAGATATTACTTATTTTTTAATGTCAACAGCGTCAACAATTACAATCAATATATACTTTGGGGCACCTGGGTGGCTCAGTCAGTTAAGCATCTGACTCTTCATTTCAACTCACGTCATGATCCCAGAGTTGTTGGGTCAAGCCCCAAGTGGGGCTCCTCACTGAGTATGGAGCCTGCTTGAGATTCTCTCTCTCCCCCTTTCCTTGTACCCCTCCTCCTGCTCACACACACGCGCACTCCCTTTCTGTCTCTCTCTCTCTTAAAAAAAAATCAGTAATGTGCTTCAACAAAAATATTTTAGTAACTGACCATTTTTGGCAATGTATTTACTTTTCTCATATGTAGCTTCTATTTTTCCAGATTTGGATATCAGAAACACATGAACAAATGGCACAGGTTTATTTAAACAGAGAATTGGCTACAATAAAGAGAAAGGCTTTACTGAATGAAGAAACAATGAGCTCTGGGATTATTGAAAGGTATTCTTAATACTTTCCTTCACTTACAGAACATATATGTGCAGGAAAGGGTCTGGATGAGCAGTGAGGAGGTGCAGTGGCCCTGGCTACCCATTACAGGAACACATCAAGCACAGTGAACACATCTCAATCTCCTGTGCTTTCCGTTCATGCTGTTCCCCCTGTCTAGAATTCCCTTTCCTTCAAGTGTTTGCCAATCAGCATTACCCATTCTGGGTCCTCTTTACACATTTTTTTTTTCTGGTCAGTGTCCTGACTATTTAGGTTTGAACACCAGCTCCACCATTTACTTGTGAAAGTAAACAGTATCTATAATCATCAGTTTTTCAACCTGTAAAATGGGAATTAAAATCAGTATCTACTTCATAAGGTTGTTGGGAAGTTTAGGTGTAAAGAAGTATGAAATGTTCATAGAAATATTGCCTGACAAGCAGTAAAAATTAGGTGAGCTGTCGATCAGGATTAATTGCTCTTATATTCTTGCCCTCTGAGCATTTTGTTAATGCTCTACATAACAGTTGGACTTACATTCTACTTATTTATATGTATGTGTGTTTCCCTTGAAATCGTTCCTTGAAAGTAGGAACTATTTCTTTTTTTAAAATTTTTTTAACGTTTATTTATTTTTGAGAGAGACAGAGTGTGAGCAGGGGAGGGGCAGAGAGAGAAGGAGAGAGAGGGAAAGAATCCCAAGCAGGGGTGCTGCCAGCACAGAGCCTGATGTGGGGCTCGAACTCACAAACTGTGAGATCATGACTTGAGCTGAAGTCAGGAGTTGGACACTTAACCAACTGGGCCACCCAGGCACCCCACAGAACTGTTTCTTATCTGTTCATATCTGTAGTCCTGAAACTTGGTATAGTGCCTTTCCATGGAAAACTCTATCCATAGACTTTGTCTTATCTTGTAACTATTGGAAAATGCAGTGAAACAATGACAAAATGCTGAATTTTTAATTTACTTGTTGGGACATTTTATTTTGCAAAGTGCATGAAAGGTGCAGACATGAAAATCTTTTAAAAATCTATCATAAAAATTCCTCCCCAGCTATACCACCCATGCATTTGTAATAATTTTCTTCAGGGTTATACAAGTTATAATTGAAAGGAGGATTCAGAAACTGACCAGTCCCATTAATAACTGGAGCTCCTGATAGAGTATTTTCTCAGGTAAAAATTTTGTCTACTGCCCCCATCACTGTGTCCCTTGCTCACAAAATCAATAGTTGAAGCAGGTACTGGAGCAAGTTGCACTGTGTGCCCACCTCCAGCCAGCTGGTAATCCTGTTCATCCAGGAGCTTCTGTTGACCTAACTATCCTTTCCCTACATTTAACAAGTATATCCCAAATTATAGGTTCTATCAATTTTATTACTATAATTAATACAAAACCACAAGCCTTATCTCAATACCAAGCACCCTTATTTGCTTGATCAGGCCTACTTACAGCCATACTTTTACTACTATCACTCTCCATTTTTTTTAATTTCAATACGTTTTATTTAACGTAACACGTACCAAATATTATCATTTCAGCATGTAATCAATACACACATTATTTTTTTTAATATATGAAATTTATTGTCAAATTGGTTTCCATACAACACCCAGTGCTCATCCCAAAACATGCCCTCTTCAATGCCCTCACCTACCCTTCCCTCCTTCCCTCTCCCCCATCAACCCTCAGTTTGTTCTCAGTTTTTAAGAGTCTCTGATGCTTTGGCTCTCTCCCACTCTAACCTCATTTTTTTTTCCTTTCCCTCCCCCATGGGTTTCTGTTAAGTTTCTCAGGATCCACATAAGAGTGAAAACATATGGTATCTGTCTTTCTCTGTATGGCTTATTTCACTTAGCATCACACTCTCCAGTTCCATCCATGTTGCTACAAAGGGCCATATTTCATTCTTTCTCATTGCCACGTAGTACTCCATTGTGTGTATAAACCACAATTTCTTTATCCATTCATCAGTTGATGGACATTTAGGCTTTTTCCACAATTTGGCTATTGTTGTATCACTCTCCATTTTAGCAGCTTGAATAACTAGATTATTAGCCAACTGCAATCAAAATACTACTTTCTTTGTATGGAACTGTGGGATCACTATATTGACTCCTGACTCTAACGTGACACTGTATGTTAACTACACTAGAATTAAAATAAAAAATAAAAAGGATTTAAAAAATCCAGCCCCAAATAAGTTTTGTATAGCTCTGAAAGTTTATAAAAGTTTATAAATGTCAGTCTGACATATTCTCTAAAAATTATTGTTTTGTTTCCAGGGACACTGGATTGCCTGCTACTGGCTTTGGAGCTCTCTTTACTAGACACCCACCAGATCATCGCAAAATGTTAGTAGTCCCTAAACCTGCTGCAGATTGCACAAAATACTTCTTAATTAATCAGGAGGTTTGTTTGCGGAGGTGAGGGGATGAGGAGTCTACATAGTCAACAAAATACCCTTTACATAGCATTTCACAGACTCCTTTAACAAAAGTATTGTTTTCCCATCAATATGCAAGCACTAGTAATAATAATAATATAGTCAATCCTCATTATTTGCAGATTCTGTATTTGCAAATTCTCCTACTTGCTATAATTTATTCGTAACCCCCAAATCAATCAATGCTCAGGGTGCTGTTGCAGTCATTCACGGATCTGCACAGAAAGGCAAAAAAAAATTGAGCCAACCAGTGTGCACGTTCCCAGCTGACCTGGAGGAAAGTAGAACTGTATCTTCCCATTTTGGCTCTTGTACTGTACCCGAGTGTCCTTCTCACAGTCTTTTACTGCAGTTACTTTTGCCTTTTTGCGTGTGCCTTTTGTTGGTGATTTTGCTATTTGAAATGGCTTGCAAGTGCAATGTTAAAGTGCTGTCTTGTGTTCCAAGCACAAGAGGACTGTGATGTGACTTATGGAGAAAACATGTGCATTAGGTAAGTTTCCTTCAGGCATGAGTTATGGTGCTGTTGGCCATGTTCAATGTTAATGAATTAACAGTGCATATTAAATAAAGTGACTTTAAATAGAAACACAGATAAAACCAGGACATGTACTAATTGGGTGATGAAAATATTGTGGCCAGAGGCTCTCAGGAACCTAACCCTGTGTTTCCCCTAGAGCAACAGTTCAGGGTTTGCTAATTCAGTGTTTGCGGTGACTTTATAGAACATTACTATGAGTTATGAGCTTGGACTATAGAGCAAGAGACTGCTAATTTTTACTGATAAAAGAAATATATTTATTTTGGGGAGGCATGACTTGTTACTACAGAAAATGAATTTATCTTCCACTCATCTTTGTAAACAAGACAAACTTTCATAATTTCTGTAATGACGTATAGATAAGTGATACGGAAATATAGGTACTTACAAGCTCTATAAAATTCTAAGTATTGAATTGTGCGCTGTGTGGACATGGGGACATGTCATCATTACCAGCAATTTAGATGTTTTTGCTTCCTGTGACAACTGTCTGGCATTAGAACTAAGCTACTTTGCAGTCTGTCTGGGCTTGAGGTGGGAAATGTCCTAAATGACAATGCCCCACACCCCATTTCACAGTCACTTGAAATTCTGGCCAGGTGTTCTACCATGCAGGTTCTAACCTTGATTGCTGCAGTGGGGCTGGCCTGGCCTGTGTCTCCCACAGGCTGCTGTAGCATATCTAAGTGAGCTGGAAGGCCCACAGGGAGTATTTCCAAATGATCCCTGAGGAGGGTGGACTTCTGGCTTCCATGACGATGATGAGCTAAAAAAAAAAATCCCACTGGCTCCCTTCCTTGCACTGAAATCTGGAAATTCTAGCAACAACATGGAAAGGCAGAATGAATCCAGAGGCAGACTTTGACAACTGTATCAAAACGTTGAGAAACTCTAAAGAAAATGATGGGTTAGAGGAAGAGAGGGCTGGGAGATGGAGTAGGGGAGGAGGAGAAGAGAGAAGGCAAAGGCTGAAGTCTCTAGATGGAGTCTTGAGCCAGACCAGGATGCAAGCAGTGTTCTCGGTGGGCCAGGCTTATGCAGGAGCTCAAAGAGTCTTGTCTATTGTGTTTGCAAACCTGGAGTATAAGCTCAAAGTTGGATTTTTCTGCACTGGCTTTGTCTACTATTTTTAGTCCAGGACAGAAAAGGAGACACCAGGGCTCTACATACTAGATGATTTGATACCAACAATCTACCTCCCTGAAATCACTCTGATCTCAGCATTGAAATCTGTAATTCCAGCCACAGATGGCCAGTAGACCCCTGAGTTGTCTCCTCCAACTCCAGTTCGAGAAAGCAATCTTGGATATGGAGGAACGAGGCAGTGCATGTAAAGGAGGAAGAAATGCCAGGGAGAAAAAGCACCGTTAAGCCCAGAGAGCGGTAGCAGTGGTGCTCAACCCACATCACCCTCACTCACAGTGAAGACACGAGCTAGGCCTCCCTTTTCAATGGGCCACCTTTGTGGTCATCAAAGCAGAGGCATCTGGTAGTCTCAGGAATAATACAGACAAAGTTCTAGTTAAAAAATATCATGACACATCTAAAGAATAAAAAGCATCATGAAGAATGACAAGACATAGGTGACTTATACCAGAGGAAGCAGACCTGGTGGAACAAATGGAACGGGAATTTAAAGCTTTATTACTTGGGGAAATAAACAGTTGCAAACATAAGACAAAATAATAAAAATCAATTTGACGTTAACTTTCCAACAGCAACACTGGATGCAAACCCATAACATTGAAATGTTGAAGGAAAAGAATTTTGAACCTAGAACTATTTTTTTTTTATTTTTCATTTTTTTTAACGTTTATTTATTTTTGAGACAGAGAGAGACAGAGCATGAACGGGGGAGGGGCAGAGAGAGAGGGAGACACAGAATTGGAAACAGGCTCCAGGCTCTGAGCCATCTGCCCAGAGCCTGACGCGGGGCTCGAACTCACAGACCACGAGATCGTGACCTGAGCCGAAGTCGGACGCTTAACCGACTGAGCCACCCAGGCACCCCGAACCTAGAACTATTTAAATGGGAGGGTCAGACAAAGATATCTTCAGACACAAGGACTGGTTGCAGACTTACCATCCTGCCATGAGTAACTATAGAACCGGGCAAAATATAGTAGGCAACTGTCATCAAGTGTTGGGTAGCAACTGTGTGTCTCTGTGCTCCTTGAGATGGGGGTGAGGGCGTCTCATTCTCCCTGACTTACTCTCTGAGGACATGTCTTCCAGCTGTGATGCAGGCAGGTGAGCCCAACTGCAGAGCAATATTCCTGTTGAGTTAGGAAGCAGGAATAGGATTTTAGAGCTTCTGAATGTGACTCAAATTTGTAGGACCAGGGTGTCAGAGAGAAGGAAGTTGTGTGTGGAGGTGGGAACAGGAGTCCACATCGGGTTCCCTTGGGTCTCAGTCAAGTATGCGGCCCTGCACGCACTATGGAAATAATAGACACCCCTGGTGTTAAAAAATCAAATAGAACTGTCTGTAGTGTATTCTGAAATTTTACAGTGATGCTTCATCCTACCTGGTAATCTCATGCAGCGGGTTCCACCGCTACATCACCTGCCTTCAAATCTTGGCCCTGCCCACTTACTAGCTGTGTGATCTTGGGCAAGTTGCTTAGCTATTTCAGTTTCTTCATTTGTAAAATGAGGATGATAATTATAAAGGTGTCCATGTTCTAGGGTTGCAGTGATGATTAAACAAGTTAATATACATAAGATAATTAGAAAAGTAATTGATGTGTATGTGGTAAGTGCTGTGCAAGTCTGCTGGGCTAGACACGCAGCAACCTGAGTCTAGAAACTCTATCAATTCAGGGAAATGTTCTTAATTTATTTCATTGATGATTTATACCTTCCATTTTCTCTGTTCTTTCTTTTTGGAAATCCTTTATTTGGGTGTTGAATTGCTTGGCCTGGTCCTCTACTTTTCTTGTCTTTCTGTTTTATTTTTTTCTTTACTATCTTCTCTCTGTTTCTTCGACCCTACTATTGAGTTGTTTTTTGTTTGTTTGTTTAAATCCTTCTGTTTTTATTGGATCCTTTTTTTTTTATTTCATGACTATAATATCTTATCTATCTGGGGATGTTAATGATATAGTTTGTTTTTCTTAAATTTTCTTCTCCATGCATAGTCTCTATTTCATGTAAAATGCTTTTTTTGTTTCTGTTTGGGTTTTGTTTGTATGGTATCTATCTATGCTGGAGGCTTTCTTGAGGGGTCTGGTAATCAATCCTTGCTTTTCTGCTCATGATTAAGAGCCTGTGAGTGAAACTTACTGTCTTGGAGTTTTACTGGAAGGATCTAGGTGGGTCTTCCCTCCCCCCCACCCCCCAGAAGCCCTGGTGTCAGTATTTTAGTCTTTCCTCTTGGGCTGGTCAGATTCCCAGAGAAATCTCCCTTATTTGACCCTCTGAAGGGTGAAGGGTTGGCACCTGTGTTCTTGGAGTGAGCAGAGCGTTTTGCTGGGACATCAATATTAATCCTTCATTATGTATGGTCACTGAACCATGTTGTTGATCAATGACTTTCTCTTTCACCCTTTAAAAATGTATTTTTTTAATCTTTATTCACCTTTGAGAGAGAGAGAGAGAGAGAGAGAGAGAGAGAGAGAGAGAGAGAGACAGACAGACAGACAGCACAAGCAGGGGAGGGGCAGAGAGAGAGGGAGACACAGAATCCGAAGCAGACTCCAGGTTCCGAGCTGTCAGCACAGAGCTGATCACGGGACTCGAATCCATGAACCGTGAGATCATGACCTGAGCCTGAAGTCGGACGCTGAACTGACCAAGGCCCCCAGGCATCCCTCTTTTACCTTTTCTAGTGAATAAATTTCTAGTTCCTGCTGGAAGAGAGAAGGGGCAGTACCCAGCAGTGGAGAGTGACAGAGACCTGCGGCTCTAGCTGCTTCTCCAGCAGCTCCAGCCCAATTGTCCTTTGCTGCTTCGGGACTTACTCAGCTTTCTGTTAAGTCACACACCACTTGTTTGTTCCTCTTCTCCAAGCTTCCAAAACTTGTTTCTCAGGTCCTTTTTCCTGTTCTTCATATCCTTGTGGGTTTATTTTTTTTAAAGTCTCTTTCATATGATTTTAGTGCAGCTTTTTGGAGAAGCAAAATGCAATGTGTACAGTTAATCTTAACTCTGAAGTTGTAAAGTCTCATCTGAAATGTCACCTCCTCCAAAGGACCCTCCCTTCCTACTGTCACCCCAGCCCCCACGACTTGGTAGGTCCCTTGTGGGTGTCCATGGCACTGTGTGCTGCTTTTATCCTAACACTATACTCATCTTAGTTGCAATTACTTGCATCCCTGTTTGTCTTTCTTGCTAAACTTGCTCTAAAGGGCAAGACCATGACAACTCCATCCCCCGTGGCTACCAGAGAGCTTGACCTATAGCAGCTGCATAGTAATCATTTCTTGAATGAATAGATTATTTCTGGTGTTGAACAGAAAATTCTTACAGAGGAGAGGTATTGCTCTTTCCTATCTTATTTGATTTAGGGCTTCAAGGCTTGTAGAACCAAAAGTTCTCAGTTCTATTTTGGTAAATGCATTGGAAGACATAGTCTTTTAGAAAAATCGGTCCTTCTTAGTTGGAATTGCTGAATTACTTGTTTGTCTTATTTGATTATCAGCAAGGAAATAAATACATGAGTACCTTCAACTGTCCTTCACTAATTCCATATGTAATTCCTTCTATCGGTTAATGTACGCTAATTATACGATATTCCATACCATAGGATGCTGTGGTTTTTTAGAGTCTGCTTTCTTTAATATTAAATATTCTTTTGCTTCTTACCAACTGTACAGCTGTGGAAGTTAAATGTCAACTTTAAAAGGCAATGAATAAGAATGAGTTTGCTCAATGGACCAAAGTAATGTGCTTCAACTTATAAAAGAAAGGCTGTAATCATAATGTAAATTTAAACTTCCAGTTACCTCTTAACAAAAATCAGAATGTAGGTATAGTTTTGTTGTTAAGGGGACATTAGCTAGATGCATTTATTTTAATTTTTAGATAACATTCATTATATTTTGATGGCACTTGACAGTCCTTTCTTTTCTTAAAAAATGTTGGGGTGCCTGGGTGGCTCAGTCAGTTAAGCATCCGACTTCAGCTCAGGTCATAATCTCACAGTCCGTGAGTTCAAGCCCCGCGTCGGGCTCTGTGCTGACAGCTCAGAGCCTGGAGCCTGCTTCTGATTCTGTGTCTCCCTCTCTCTCTGCCCTTCTCCTGCTCATGCTCTGTCTCTCTCTGTCTCAAAAATAAATAAAAACATTAAAAAAAATTAAAAAAATGTTTATTTATTTATTTTGAGCGAGAGAGAGAGAGAGAGAGAGAGAGAGAAGGCATGTGCACGGGGCTGGGGGGGTACAGGCAGAGAGAGAGAGAGAGAGAGAGAGAGAGAGAATCCCAAGCAGGCTCCCCACTGTAGCAAAGAGCCTGGTGTGGGGCTCAATCCCACGTATGGTGAGATCATGACCTGAGGGAGACCAAGAGTCAAACACTTAACTGACTGGGCCACCTGGGCACCCAACAGTCTGTTTCTTTTCTCACAACTCAACTGATAGCCAACCTACTTTATTTTGGACTAATATCAAGAAGACACAACACTTTTCCTCCTTAAACTGGCAGCAAACATCTCTGGAACATATTGGAAATCAGAAGGACTACAGTGTTTGGACACCACTTATCACTCCTGGCCTTACCTAGAGAAAAGGACTCTGTGGATAACTCCTCCCACATATGTCACAGACTGAGATAAATTTTTAAAAATTATAATGTAGGGGGAAGTAAGGTTGAGACTAAAAGCAATATCAATGACTTAACTTTAAAAGTGAGGATTTATATACATTGAGGCTGGATTGAGCTTGTCTAGAAGTAGAGTTATTGTTTCTCTTGAAAGCTGGTTACATTTCTATCAGTGAGTTTCCAAGGAATTCACCCTGACCAGTAACAGCAGGGGTGAGAGTCAGGGAGGCCCAAAGACCACAGCCACCGACAGTGCTCTTCTGATCTCAGATGGGCACAGTTGCATGGCTAGGAGGTCTCTGACACATACTCCTTTTACTACATGGGTAGAGACATTAAAGGCATAGCAAAGTAATGAGAGACACATTTCCTTCAAGGCAGATAGGAAAAGTGGATAAGAACCTGAATATAATTAGTAAACTAAGATATTCTTTGCCCTCCCATCTTGTTCTCACGAATTCAAGTTCTCGAGAACTTATACGTAATTTGGAAGCTCTTCATGAGGCATGGAAAGCTAGTTCACTGATTATCAGAAGGCCCTTAGATATGTGATGATCTATACAAAATCATTTTATTATTTGTCTGTTGTAACAGATAGTTGTAGCTGACTCATTCTAAGAAGTAAGGTTTTCCATGTATAATATTTGGACGGCATCTGTGACCAGTAAGCAAGCAACCAACCAGAAACCAAAACAACAGAACAAATGAAACAAACAACAACAAAAGCTGTATCAAGCAGATTCAATTTTGCAAATGAGATTTAGTATAAATATAGTTTTAAGATCTTTTTCTCAGAAGCCCTTAACTTAAATATGCATATTAACCATGCATGGTCCTGGGATAATGGTTCACAGGAGGAGCTAATTTTTTTTGACAGTGAAAGCCAACTCTGGCATAGAATATGCACTGGGTGAGAAGCATACGCATGGGAGCCTGTGTCAGTTTGAGGGCAGCCCAGAAGTACTGACTATCTGCTGGAGGATGGAGAAGTATGAAAGGTAGACCTCTTACAAGGACAGCAGTTACTACTGCATCCTGCCATTTTTACCAAATTTCATTGTATCCCGGTGCTAGTGATTAGTGTATATTGTCAAAATTTTATAATAAATGTGTCTTGTTTCCAGAAGTCATCCAAACACTATGTGATCCACATGACTGGAGAAGAAAGAAATTAATAATGTTTTGGATCACTGGGTAGCTTTTTGGAGATAGTTGTTTTTCAGAAAAGGCATGGTATGGAGAGATAGGAGACATGGTTCTACTTCTGGGCCTGCACTAAACCTGCTGTATGACCTTGTGCTGGCTAATAAGCCTCTCTGGGTTCCAGTTGTTTCCATCTATAAAATGAAGAGATTGAACCAAATGATCTGTAAAGTCCTTTCCTGTTCTAAAATTTTATGGTTCTAAGGAGAAAGGCATCTGTAGTCTCATAAATGGACAAGTTAAATCAGGCCAAAAAGTAGTTCAGGCAGTTAAGTGCTCATTGTTGGCATAGAGCACTTATCCATATGTGTGTGGAGCGATTACTTCCCAGTAACCATAGTGAGCTTAGGCCGCAGCTTAAACTCTTTCAATTTATTTCTCTCACTGGGGCATTTAGCATCTGTAAAACCTTTGGCACTCTTCAGAAGAAAGGGACTGAATATGAATAGTAAGAGGTGTTATTTTGTTTCTTCCTTTTCTCAAACTCCAAGGCAAGGCATTTGCTTTTTTTTTCCTACTCAGGCATTTATGTGGTGGCTTGTCTCTTGGTAAAATGCCACCCAGTTGGTGAACATTTTTCCAGAAGGAAAAAAAGTTTTAAAAAATGCCTGTGATGAAGGTGATGAGGGTAACAACAAAAAATGTGAAGAGGAGAATGATGTTGTGGAATGACCATACAGTAGGAGTGAGACAGACCAGAATCCCATTCTTGATTCCCCATCTTACTCATTGGAGGACCTTTTGCTTCCCATGCAATGTAATGTGGCCAGGCTGTGTGCTAATGGGGTGATTTTCCTCCCTGCTCCCACCTCCCTCAAGCCCATGTGTTGGTCATATGACCCGTATGGCCAATCAGAAAGCATTCTAGGATTATAATTGAAGTTTTGGGCAAGATGCCCTAACATTTTCCAGGTAGCAAGTTACAGAGGGCATCTTGCTGTGGGGCGAGCATCTCTCTGTAAATGAAGCTAAGCAGAGGTGTGGAAAAAGACTGTTCTGATGGTATTCTTTTTATATGTGCTGGTATTTTCCTTCTTTTTTTTTTTTTCTTGAGTTTGAGCTAGGTTTCTATAACTTATAACTTTAAGTAATACAACTGATAGCAAATACTTATATGGTATGTATTATGTGTCAGGCACCATTCTGATGTTGCTAACTCATTTACTTCCTACAAAACTCATACGACTTGGTTCCATCTACATTATCTGCATTCTATGGTGGGAAAAACAAAAGCAAAGAGAAGTCAAGTAACATGTTCAAACTTTCAGAGCAATCAAGTGATGAGTCAGGATTTGGACTGAGATTGTCTAAGGCCAAAGCTCATGGTCTTAGCCACTCTTCTCTTCTGCCTCTTTGAATGCTAGGCCAACTAAGAGAACTCTGAACATGGAGATGTTATTTGCTCCACTTAGGCAAGGCCCAGGTCTTGAGCACCAAGCCATTTAAAGGAAATACTGGTGAAAGGTTCTTTATCTCTTGAAATTTCTAGATTCAGTTTTTTCATTTTTCAAATAATATGGCTACTGGTTCCTAAGACATACCTTGGATTTGGTTTGGAAGTTTCCCCCTGTGAAGCAGAAACCTGCCTGAGCTCATCTCACTCACCTGGGATGCCTGGAATGGTGGCTTGGCTAGTGCTGAATGGTAATGGCTTTTATAGTTGGTCAAATTTGCTGAAATGATTTCAGAGTCAACCTAAATGCTATTGCTCTTTGTGCTACTCCTGCATATAGGGTATCTGCCGTTACCTGACATACATTGAAACCAAACAGCTAAGTAGGTGGGACACTTCCCCATTTGTTAATATTTGGGGGTATGGCTCAGGTCCTGACGTGGCTTGTGTGCCTTGGCACAGGAGTGTTTTAATGGTGGATAGCAATGACCTACTTTATTGCTATCCTTTCAGGGTAATTCATAAAATTTGATAAGAAAATTTATGTGAAAGCACCCGGTATAGTGCTTGTTAGATCCAAAGTTTTGGCATCATAGTGGATTCATGGCTGACTCAGACCATACCTGTCTGTATTGTATCTAACTTCATTAGAATAGCCATTTACACTACACTACACCTACCAAATTAAAGTTCAAGTTTATTTGCATACCCAGGTGTGCTCAGTGAGGCCCTCAAGATAAAATTATGAAGACAGCTTTATTCAATTTACTTATTTGGTCTCTAGTCCCCAGAAACAATCCCTTCCCTCTCTGTGCATGCATGCCACAGCTCCCATCAAGAGACAGAGGTCATTTTCCTGTCTTATGAATCTGGGCTGGCCTTGTGACTCATTTTGATCAATGGAATGTAGCAGAAGTGATGCTCTGGGACATCAAAGAGCAGACCTTATGAGACTGGTAGTTTCTACTTTCTGATTCTTGGCCTCTAGCCAACATGCTGTGAGAAGCCCAAGACACATGGAAGAGAACCAAGGCATCTGTTGACAGCTCCAACTAAGCTCCCAGACAACAGACAAAACCAACTGCCAGGCATGAGAATGAGCTATCTTGGATCTTTCCATCCATTCAAGTACCTGGATGACTGTAGGTCTCATTAACATCACATGGACCAAAACACTACACAGCTGAGCCCAGTCATCCCACAGAATAATCAGAGATAATAAAATAGTTGTTATTTTAAGCCGCTAACTTATATGCCATAGTAGTAGATAACTGAAGTAAGCTTCATGTCTCTAACTACCATGATTATATGGCTGCTTCTACCTTTATTTGGCCTACAGGTGAATTTGTGCCATTGCTAGTCCATTGGGAATACAAGCAGTTCAAATTTTGGGATTGATGAGGTCATGAAACAAATGAGTGGCAAAGATTTTCAAAATGTTAATATTATGGAATTTATATTTAATCCTGACATTTCCTTTTATTCCACATAATGGTGAGACTGCATTACTAGTATTTCTCTTTATAATATTGGAAATTTATGTGGTTGTCATAATGCTATAATTACTTGAAGTCTTCAGTGAGTCTCAGTGGATAGTACTATACTATGCATCTTTGAGCCATAGAAGTGGTTTCATAGGAACAAGAATTTTACAGCATTATGGAAATCTTTGCTGCTATCTGTGTTTAATTTGATTCTATATTTAGCACTTTCATAGTTAAATTATTACCTTAATAGATAAGGCTTACATTGCCCTTCAAAATGGCTTGCAAAAATTATTAGTCCTGAGGAAATTATGTTTGTTCCACATATCTGAATTCATCCTTTCGACATAATGAGTGGCTACCATGAATTAGGAACAATTAGGTATTAGGAATATAGAGACAAAAGACACCCATTCCTGAAGTAGCTCACTGTCTAATACATGAGACAGAAAAATCACCAATCAGTACTCATGTATCAGTAAGGAATACCCTTGGCTGAAAGTAACAGAAAACCTCACTAGTATTAACTTGAATAATTAAGGAATTTGGCCATGAAATATAAGGGAGTTAAGACTGGAATGTCACCGGGGCACCTGGGTGGCTCAGTCGGTTAAGCATGGTCTCACAGTTTGTGGGATCGAGCCCCACGATGGGCTGAGCATGGAGTCTGCTTGGAATTTTCTCTCTGCCTCTCCCCCACATGCATGCTCTCTCTGTCCCTCCCTCTCTCTCGAAAATAAATTAACTTAAAAGAAAAGACTGGTATAGCAGCTACATGATGTCATCAATGATGCAGGGCATTTTTGTCTTTCTTCTCTACAAGTTTTGCAGGAAGCTTTCATCCTCATAGTATCAGGAGGGTTGCTGTGCCTCCCAACATCATCAATCTGTTCTAGAAAGGAAGAAATGGGAAAGTGAAGAGGTAAAGGGAAACCCCCTCAGAGCCATCATTCTTCATCTACTAGATGGCCACCCTTGGCTACAAGAGTCTTCTAAGTAGGGAAAGACACACAAGAAGGGAGGCTGGAATAATTGTTGAATAACCAACCTACACATTGCAACATGCTAGGGTGAACAGACAATGCAAGAGGAGAACATAACTCAGATTTGGAAGGTTAGAAAAGGCTTCCAGGTAGATGTGAAACCTAAGCTGAGTCATGAAGTTTGAGCTAGAGTCAGCCAGATCAACAGGAGAGAAGGGCACCCTAGACAGGGATTTAGGGCAGGGGATAATGGTACCTGTGATGGGCATGTCTTGGTTCATAGAGTACAAGTTTTCAGTGATAGCATCCAAAGTTGGAGAAAGATGTTGGGGACAAAGTAGGTAGGGCCTGAAAGCTATGTTAAAGAATTTGAACTTTGGGGCGCCTGGGTGGCTCGGTCGGTTAAGCGTCCGACTTTGGCTCGGGTCATGATCTCACAGTCCGTGAGTTCGAGCCCCACGTCGGGCTCTGTGCTGACAGCTCAGAGCCTGGAGCCTGTTTCAGTTCTGTGTCTCCCTCTCTCTCTGCCCCTCTCCTGTTCATGCTCTGTCTCTCTCTGTCTCAAAAATAAATAAACATTTAAAAAAATTTTAAAAAAAGAATTTGAACTTTATCATGAAGGCAAGAGTGAAAGGTTTTCAAGTATGGGTAGAAATGATCAGATTTGTGTTTAAAAAGCAGAAGACAGATTGTAGGTGACTGGACTGCATTGAGAAGGCTATTGAACTAACCAAGGCAAAAGATGATAAGGTCCTGACCTCTAGTAATAGTGGTGTGGAGGATAAGATTTCATATTTTAGATATATTAAGAGAGAGGAATAGACATTTACTTGGTAACTGATTAGTTATAAGGGTAGAGAAGACTCAAGGTTGATTCCCAGGCTTCTGGCTTAGGCACCTGGGGGTTAATGGGGCCATTCACTGAGGCAGTGAAGGTAAGAGGAAGAGAAAATGCCAGATAGCAGGTGGATAGTTGACACTGGAGCATGATCGAGGTCAGTGACCCAGATTCAGTTGCAAATATAAGTGTCCTAACTAGTTCCTCTGCCTCCAGTCTTGTCCCTTTCAATCCATTCAGCAGCTTGAATATTTCAAATAAAATGCAAAGAGAACCATGTTCTTCCACTCTCTAATTAGTATCCTTGCAGTATCGCTTTTTCTTCTTGTGTCAATGAGCACATATTGTGTGTCTGGCACTGAGCTGAGGGCTTTATATGCCTTATTTCATTTAATTCTCATTATTTGAGATAGACACTGCAGCTATCTCCATTAAAAAAGGGGCTCAGAGAGGTAAAATAACTTCCCCAAATTTCCTTAACCTAGGAAGCACCAGAGCTGGGTTTTAAACTCAGGTCTGGTCTGTCTGACTGCAGAGTTTGTGTCCTTAACCACTATAGTACATTGCTTTTCATGCTTAATTGTGTAGAGTGCTCCATTTCCTTCAAAGTATTTCACATGCATTATCCACTGCTAACATTTATACAAGGTCATATGAGTCTGTATTTTCTTAATTGTATAAACAAGGAAATCAAAGCACAGAGATAATCAAAGAATCCAATTTTCCATTAATTAATCTATCTGTCTAGTCTCTAAGTATTTATGGAAGAGATACTAATGGGGGTAAATAAGATGTAGAGGGTTTAAATGGCTTGCTCAAGACCCCAAGACCACTTGATAGTCAAGAAGACACTAGAATCTCTGGGTTTATAAGTCTGTGTTCTTGACAGAAGGAGAGAACTGCTTCCAAACTGCTAGGAAACTTAGCAAGGGCTTGGCTTGGATCAGGAATAAAAGCAGATTCAAATTGTCTGCCATTTCATCTGTTCTTTCCACCTCTTGCCCTCTAGCTTCTTTGAGATTGATTTGTAGGATGGACCTAGAGAGTATAATGCTAAGTGAAGTAAGTCAGAGAAGGACAAATATGGTATGATTTCATTCATAGGTGGAATTTAAGAAACAAAACAAATGAATAAACAAAGAAAAAAGAGACTAACAAAAAAACCCAGCTCTTAAATACAAAGAACTAACGAGTGGTTGCCATAGGGGAGGTGGGTGGGAGGATGAGTGAAATAGATAAACAGGATTAAGAGCACACTTACCTTGATGAGCACTGAGTAATGTATGGAATCGTTGAATCATTATATCGGACACCTGAAACTAACATAACACTATGCTAATGATTTAAAAAAAGAGGGAGTAAACAAAGGTAGAAAAAGATAAGGGCCCCCTAAAATAGAAAATCCTTCAATGAGAGCAGAGGCAGTTATCTCCAGGACTAAGGCTCGCCAATGAGCCAGCTGTGTCACAGGTTGGGCGAAGAATCTCCTGAGACCAGAGCAGAACAGAAGTCTCCAAGAGAAATTTTTGCAAGAAGTAAAATTAACTGAACATATTGAGATGAGAATTACACAGCTGGGGAAGTTTGAGAGTAAATAAGTGGTAGATTAAAAAAGGGGGAGGGCAGCATTCAGCAGATGTGGAAGAACTATCAGATTTGCTCTGTGTAGCTTCACTCCTTAGGTAGATCCGAGATTAAAAAAGAATGATGATTTCTGTTAAGAATGAGACAGAACTTCCCAGAGTGGTTGTAACCTCCCCTTCCATCCTAGCACATGGAGTCTAGTAGAATCCATTGCCATGGGCCTCTCCTTGTCCTAAATAACAGATGCTGCTTCTAATGCTGCCGGAAATGGGATTAATTCCAAATTAATTCTCTGCTTTTTTGAGTCACTTACTCAGATTCAGACTCTTAGGTGGGACTGTCTGATTTGCTGAGTAGATAGATGTCACATGCTCTTGTTCTGGTTGCTGGGAAGCTGGGTAAAATATCTGCTTGTCCTCCAGACAAAACAGAAAAGAAGTGGTTGACCTTTAAATTTCTTCCAGGTTTAAGAAATTGTGATTCCCTGGGTTTTGGTATTTCATCTTGTCAGATTTACACATGTTACCATAGAGGTTGGTGTAGTTGTAGGCATTTTAACTAATATCATGGCTTTAATAAAAACTTCAATATCAGACTTCTTTTCCTTTTTCATCTTGCAGAACACCTTTAGCAGTTCTCTACCTTACAACCATTAAAGGTTGAAGAGGGCTTGTGTGGCAAACTGTGGGTGGTGCTGGGTGAAAGCCAGCTGTCCACTTTCCAAACGTTCTTACAGCATGGCATTATGTTGGTAAATTTATCAGCATCTTGTCTTCAGTTTTACATGTCCAGAAAGACAATTTTATCTGTGCTTCAGAATTTATCTGACTCATGAAGATTGACTTATGCTCATTAAACTCACAAGAAAAGCCATTATTCTAATTAGTTAATTTATAATGGGAAATAAAATGTTCAAGCATACCAGTCATGTCAGCCTTAACAAAAGGATTCTCTTGGAAAAAAAAAAAGATAGGAAGGCAACGTATAATCAGAGTGTTGTTCAGAGTGTGTGAGTTATAAGATTACAATAATCAATGGCCTCAGATTCTGACTACCGGATTATAGTGGGACTCTTTCAGTTGTAAGTAAAAATTGCACAACTAAAATGACCTTGAGTCAAAAGGAGAGTTTATTATAGGAGTTTGAATTACCAGATGGAACTCTGGGAAAGTCCTTGGAAGAGTTGGGCTTCCAAGACTACTGGAATTAGAACCAGGATTCTCTCCCTGTTGGCTTCCTTTTCTCCTTCTGAGGGGAGGTACTTTACATCCCATGGTTCTTATCACAGAAGAGGGACTGACTCTTTCCCATTCATCTCTAGTAAGAAATTCCATGGCAGAGCCCTGATGGAATCTGAACTAGGAGCTGATGTTTAGACCTATCAGTTGTGGGTAGTTATGGAGTGGTAGAGCAGGGACATGTGGCACAAGGCTGGCTTGAGGTGATTCCAGACAATGAGCTAAAGTCACTGTTAGCTGTCATAATCAGACTGGAACACTGACATTAATGTATTGCAGCTCTGCTCCCAGAACCTTCCAGAGAGGTCTATTTATGAGCCAGGACACCTCTTCCTTGTGCCCAGAACACATGCCTCCCTTAGTTTCCTCATCTCTTGCTTTCTTGAGTTTCTCTGAAGACCATTTCTCTTCTAAGGGATTTATTCTTTCATTATATTCTTTATTTGGCTATAGCCTTCAGCTGATATCGAAGAGGAAGATCTATGGTTTTATTTTCAAACGACCATCTTGTTTCAAATTGGACAAAATATATCACTTCAAGATTGTTGCCCTGTTTTTCAGATTGAAATGCTTGGGGGAGGTGGGTGATCACAAAGAGTTTATAGCTGACTGACTGAAATTCATCATTCACTATTATAAAAGTTTCCATTTTGTTGAGCCACATTGCATTTTCAAAAGATAACTGAATATTTTAACCCTCCACCTTTATTTACTTTGAGTTTTGTAGTAAATCTCTATCTTTTTATATTCTAATTTTATTTTAATTGCTTTATTCATTTAATTCATATTTCTCAGTGCCTACCTTGTATCAGACTCTGTGCTGGGAGGTGATAATAAAGAAAGAGAGAAGGACCTGAGCTTGGTAGAATGGGTTTCTGCCCATTAAGTGCTTTAAGTGGGTTGAGAGATGCGCAAAGCTGCTTTGCGAGGTTGGCCTGCCCAAAGCATCACTCTATTTGACTGATAATTGTATCATTTGAGTTGTAACTTTGGATGAGGATGGGGTAGAGAAATAAGTTCACCATCATCTATTAACACTTAAACATTTTAAGATTATGTAATATTTCCATTTAAATACTCTTCAGACATCCATCTACTTATTTCCTAGTTATAATGTAAGTTGATATCTTTGCCATGTTTGCTTCTTATTTTTTTAAAAAAGACCATTTATCATGACTTATAGAGTAACTCAATATATTCACCATATTGATGGACATTAGCTTCCAGTTTTTCACTGTTACAAATAAGGCTGCATTGAATATTATGTATGTCTTCTTGAGTATATGTGCAAGGATTTCTTAATACTTAGAAATATAATTGCTAGTTAAGATATATGCACCTTCATTTCTGTAAGATATTGCCACTAGTAATGTATGAACATGCTCGTACTTTCATATCCTTACAAACAATGTAGAGATTTTTTAATTTTTACCAAATGGATATTAAATGGTAACTTACTGTTTTACTTTGCATTTCACTGCTGAATTTAAGACTGAATATTAAGCCTGAATTTGTTTTCAAATATTAATAGCCATTTTGTTTTCCTCTACTGTGAAGAATTTATAGTCTTAGTCCATTTTTCTATAGGATACTGTCTTTTATTGATTTCTAAGATTTTTTTATTTATTCTGGATATTGATATTATTTGAGTTAATTTTTCAGTAAATATCTTCTTGTCTATGAATTCTCTTGTAACACTGTTTATGGTGTCTTTTGAGTGATAGAAAATTCAAATTATAATTTAATCAAGAATTATATATAAAATGTCAGATTGTAAACCTTTTAGAAATTATACATACACACATATGTATATGTAACATATATTGAATAGTCACCTATAAATAAAGGGGTTGTTTTATGTCCTTCAGCAGATTTAAAAATTTTTGTCATAAATGTTTTTTAAATCTGTTAGATGCATTCCTATAGGAAAATTAGAGATTTTATTGCAGTTATAAATGAGATATTTCGACTTTAATTATGCTTTCTAATTTCTTGTTGTTGGTGTATGGGTATGCTATTTTTGTATATTGATCTTGTATCCAACAACCTCCCTGAAACTTGCCTGTTGTTATGATTTGTAGATTCTCTTGGATTTTTAAAATGTACATAATCTTATATGTGGAAAATAAGAATTTTGTTTCTTTTATTCCAGTTATTATACTCACACTTCTTTTCCTTGCTTTGCTGTGTTTTCTAGAATCTCCAATTCATAGAATAGAATCCAGAATTTGTGCCTATTTGGGAATGTTTATAGAAAAGGGTTTCATCGGCTTAGTCTTTATTTTGATTTACTGTTTTCTTCTCATAGTGATGTTGCACTACTCTGTTTATCATATGTTGAATTTTCCTGGAAGATCAGCAATCGGGTAATTCTAAGGAGGAGTGAGAAGGCTGGGCAGTTTTCTTAATCTCTTAGTTCAAGAGTGCCCTCTACTGTTGGAATAGTGAAGTGATCTATATTTTATTGAAGCCATCTTTTTTGAAAGTGGTGATTCTAGGACCTTTCATTTCTGAGCTTGAATTCTTGTTTTTCTTTACCTTGCTAGTTGCTTCCCAATTTCCCAGAGGCAGGTCCTTCCCAAGACTGCCACTGTGGTCTTAAATACTTTCCAAGCCTCTTTCTTGGAAAGCCAATCTTCAGATCCTCTAGTCACAGACTTGTTCTCAGTATTTCCCATCAGTGAAGGATGCTTTCTTTTCTGGGGGTGATGTCTTCTGTGTTCCATCCCCATTAGGTACTTGCCACTCTCTCCTCTCTTCCATGTAATACCCACCTGATATTGCTCCAGTATGGGCTTTGGATATGGCTCTACTGATTTTGGATTTTTCTCCCACATACACATGCACTGAAGTTTGTAGTTTTCTCTAGCCACTGTTATGCACTAGGCATGGGTGATTGTGTGATTTTATTTGCTTTTGCAGATCGGGGTTGGGACACACTTGTTTGTATTCCTAGCAGGTTTCCGGGTAATGCAAATACTACTACTCTGGAAACCACACCATGAAAGCCCTGAAGAAACTGGTGGTTATCACCAGATTTTGGAGGATATATGTAGATATTTGGGTTTAAGGAAACAAAGAATCTAGGAATGTGTAACAATCTTGTCCTGACTGTGGATTGGTCATTTTATCTTTGTGATTCTGTCATTTTTTGACTTACACATTCTGTGTTGTTAGGTTTCTTGACTTAGGATCTTCCTGGTGTTTGTTCCTTTAATCAGTATGTAATGATCTTTATTACTAATAACTTTTGACTCAAAGTCGATTACATGTGATATTAATATAAGAATACTAACTTGGTTTTGGTTAATATTTTCTGGATATACCTTTTTATATCCTTTTATTTTCAAACTTCCTTTGAAAATAATTTATTCTAGGTATAGACACATAGAGTTGTACTATATAATACAACATGATGTTCAGTTTAAGTCTAAGAGAATATTTTCACTGATGAGTTTAACCCTTTTACTTTCATTGTATTTGCAAAGGCATTTAATTTTATTTTTATGATTTTAATTTGTCTTATAAGCAAAAATGATTTTCATTTCTTCCTTTTATTCTTTTCTTCTTATTAGATTGGTCTTTAAAAAAATTACTTGCAACAGTATGGAGGTTCCTCAAAAAATTAAAAATTGAACTACCCTACAACCCAGCAATCACACTACTAAGTATTTATCCAAAGGATGCAAAAATGCTGACTCAAAAGGGCACATGCACCCCAATGGTTATACCAGCACTATCAACAATAGCCAAAGTATGGAAAGAGCCCAAATGTCCATTGACTGATAAATGGATATAGAAGATGTGTTATTATACACAATGAATCTTACTCAGTGATCAAAAAGAATGAAATCTTGCCATTTGCAACAACATGGATGGAACTAGAGTGTATTATGCTAAGTGAAATAAGTCAGTCAGAGAAAAATAAATATCATATGATTTCACTCATTATGTGGAATTTAAAAAACAAAACAGATGAACATAGCGGAAGGGAAGGAAAAATAAGATAAAAATAGAGAAAGAGGCAAACCATAAGAGACTCTTAAATACAGGGAACAAACTAAGGGTTGATGAAGGAGTGTTGGGTGGGAGGATGGGCAAAGTGGATAATAGTAAGGAGGGCACTTGTTGGGATGAGCACCGGGTGTTATATGTAAGTGATGAATCACTAAATTCTACTCCTGGAACCATTACTACACTATATGTTAACTAACTTAGATTTAAAAAAATAATAAAAATTTAAAAATTTACTTGCTAGTTTGAAAATTACATTTCTAATATTTGTTCTTTTAACTGCCAGTATTCAAACTTGAGTGTGCGTCAGCATCAGTTAGAGGGCTTGTTAACACAGGCCACAGGGCCCTACCCCCAGCTTTCTAACTCAGCAGATTGGGGTTGGGACCCACTTGTTTGTATTCCTAGCAGGTTTCTGGGTAATGCTAATACTACTACTCTGGAAACCACACCATGAAAGCCCTGAAGGAACTGGTGGTTATCACCAAGTAAAATATTAGCACCTGTACCCAATAACCATTCTGAGTTTGACTTCCTTGTTATTTTGGAATTCTTTTACTTACTGAATTCTCTTTCTCACCAGCATAGCCAAGCATTAAAATGTTTAAATTTCCTTGTGCCCAATATTTTTAGGTGTGCAATTCTCAGAAGAGTTTCTTTGACTGTCTAGTCCCATAATACTGCCAGAAACAGAAGTAGGGCTTTATTTATTTATTTTATTTTATTTTATTTTATTTTATTTTATTTTATTTTATTTTATTTTATTTTATTTTATTTTATTATATCTCATTGGAGAATAATTTTTGTCCCACGCTGAGTTCTAAACAGAGAAGCTTTCTTGCAAGTTTCCCTAAACTGGTGGCTGGAATTTCTTTGATTTCTTTTATTTGAGGTTACAGATTTTACAGACTCCTGGCTGTGAGTAGGACAGCCTTCTGTGCCTTCTGTGACCCCAAAGCCATGTCTCCGGCCCTTCATATGCAGCCCACACTCTACCTTCTAGTCTTGGGATATCATCTTACGGCTTGCCATTCTAGTGAGCACCGTCCTCATTTCGGGCACCTCAGGGTTTCCCCTTGGAGCTTGGCTGTGCTTGTAGACTTGGGGAAGGGAGGATATATTTATTCAGCATTGCTCTGTGTTTAATTGGGTGGAGGTTAGGGAAGCTATATAATCTCGGTCCACCTGGTTGTCTTCTATTATCTCTTTCAGCTGTCATCTAGCAGCGAACATGGGGCATAGAGTCAAAAGAGTTTGAGATGCAGAAAGCAGATGGTAAAGAGAATCCCAAAAGTCTGGAATGTACCTAAGCTCAGGGACTTGGGCTTGATAGCATATCATTAGTACAGGAGAGTAGTAAGTGGTACTGAATTGGAAGTAATTGAAGGAAGAGCATCCTATAGTGGTAGATAATGCTATAAACAAGGTCTGGGATAGTTGTAGGGTTTTTTTTTTTTAATGTTTAGTTTTGAGAGAGGGAGACAGAGAGAGAAAGAGCACAAGCGGAAGAGGGGCAGAGAGAGAGAGGGAGACAGAGACTCACAAGCAGGCTCCCTGCTGTCAGCACAAAGCCTGATGTGGGGCTGGAACCCACAAACCGTGAGTTCATGACCTGAGCCAAAGTCGGAAGCTCAACCAACTGAGCCACCCAGGTGCTCCAGTTGTAGGTTTTAACATTTTTATTAGGACCAATCCTCCTTGAAATGTTTTTATTTCATGTAAAGCAGATAGCACTAAACATCTTAAATATCATTCTTTTTGGGGTTGTTCTTTTCTCACGTATTGACTTATCCCTCTTAGGTGTGCATTGACAACATATGCTGAAGACTATGCTCCACCATATGATTATCAGCCATTTGTGAGTATAAGATGGCTGAAAAGCCCTATTCTAATACTTATTTATTTATGTACTTAAAATGATTCTTTATTTCTAGTATAAATAGTCAAGCTTGGGAAGAAAGGACAAATTGCAGAAATTTATGATGTTTTATATTTATTTAGAGATATTAGCTATTTGTGGGAGTCAATGGAATGTTTTATGGCTATGATTTCTTTTTGGAAGTTTATAGATATCAGGAAGAAAATATTGCAGTGTCCAAAATATATTAGTTGTTTTCTTCCTCATCTTGTTTTATTGGCCCCTTCCCTGAATTCAATTTATGTGAAATAAAAACCTACCTTTCTATTCATTTGTATTGCATTGACACATAAAAATAAGTAGTTTAATTTAGCTCTGGGAGATGTGTATGTTGATAAAATATGTCCAGTGTATAACTTCAATATACTTGTACTTAAAAAATTATGCAACAGAAACCAAACAAGGATGCCTCCAATTAGTCTTGTTATGAAAGTCGTGACTGGTACAATAGATAGTATTTAACTATTGAAAAAGAGAAAAAAGACATCTTTATTTTCAGAGAGTATGATTATCTTCTTAGGAGAACTAAAATATTAAACTGAGGAGTAATTAGAATAAATAAGACCATCTAGTAAGGCAATTGAATACAAAATAAGTATATCAAAAAACAAGATCTGTCCTTCATATCAGTCCTAACTGCTTAGTAAACTATGAGAAAAAAATGTACAAATTACTATAGCAACACAAATTTCAAATACTTTTGTGAAGAAAATTCTAGACCAAATAAAGATCAATAAAGAAAGTGTGGTTGGTAGTTTGTCTCCAAAGGTGGACTTTGCACAGGCCACTTCTCCAGGACAAGGTGAATGATACTCCACCTTCTGAATCGAAGCTGTCAGGTAACAGATTTGATCAATAGAACATGGCAAGTGACACTATGCCAGATCTGGACTAGCCTGAAGAAGACTGCCTCCAACTCTTGGAGCTCGGTGTTACCATGTAAGAAATCGAGGTACTTTGCTGGAAGGAGGGGCCATGAGGAGGAACACTGATGAGCTTGACTGATGAGTGAGGAAGCCATATTGGACATACAGCCCCATTGAGTCTGGACGGCAGCTCCAGATGCCATCTGACTGCAGCCCATGAAAGATTCCAAGAAGATAATAATAAATTGTTGTTTGAAGCCATTAAGTTTATTTAAAAAAAAATACATCCAAAGATAAGTGAGACAGAAATCTTGAATACAAGGGAATAAGAACCATTTTAGGAGAGTGGAAAGCTAAGTTATTTATGAATTAAATTCATACATTTAATTATATTGAAAATCCCAATGGATTTTGTTTTCTGTTAGAACTGTAAGATTGTAAGAATTTTTTGAAAGAATAAACAGATGAGAATAATCAAAAGTTTTTGAAACAGTGATATAGCCAATTTAGGGAAGTACAGGATTCATGATACTAACTTTATTATATGTCGTATTCTCATTTATTTTTTCTCATTAAAAAAGAGCATTCAAACCATAAAAAAATAAAATATGATATCTATGGATTAATGCCTAATACATAAAGAACTTATACATATTGGAAGGAAAAATGTTGAGAACCTAGAAGAATGACTAACGGACATATATAGACAATTTACAAAGCAGGAAATATAAGCAACTAGCTAATAAATGTAGCTATTTGTAAATATATTATTTACAAATAATAAAAGATCTGAAATAAAGAATAAAAATATTTGCTAATAAAATTGGCAATATTTTTAGAAATAATAATACTTAATGGGCTGAAGATGGGGTAAAATGGATACTTTTATCTGTTACCAGGAAGTTGTTTTAATCTTACTGGAAAAGAATTTGGCAATATATATCAAGATACTATTTGATCTAATAATTTTCCTTCTAAGAAACTTCCTCAGATAAAAATAACTCAACTAGGGATAAAACTCATATCCAAGGAACTCATCACTGAATTATTTGTAATGACAAAACTTGAAAAGTACCTAATATCTTAGTATTAGGAGTATTACTAATTAAATATGTTATAATCATATGAGGAGATATTTTGCAGCCTATATAATGTCCATAGATGGTTCTTAGTGTCTTGATAAATCTTGATTTAAGGTTAAGAGAAACATTAACATACAAAATTGTACACATATTACAGTTTATTATATGGATATAGTGTATTCATATAAACACTATGTAAAAATATCGAGGACAAAAAACCCTGAAGGAACTGTCAAAATGCTAGTAAATTTGGACATTGGATGGTGAGATTCTAGGTGATTTCTTCATCTTTACACATTTTAGAATTTTCCAATGCAACAAGCATGGTGGCTTTTCTGATTAGAAAAACCACAAGGCAATAAATATATTATTTAAAAATGCAGTTCAGGTCCATTTCCTTATATACATGGGATCTGACTGCATCTCTAAACAAAAGGCAGTCGCAAGACACATAATTAAAAACTCACAAAATTCAAAGGACTAATTTCTCCATAGGCATAAATATTAAGAATGTGAGCTGTATTCTTGGGGTGCATAAATCTTTAGCCATTGTGTTGTATGTTTGTGCTTTTAATATTTCAGCATTATTTCTAATGTTTCTCATGTTGCTTGTGTCCACATTAACAGTGTGCCATGGCAGTTCCGTGGTTTTATTTAGAATTTTGTTCATTCCCTTCTAAGTTCCATGCCAAAGTAATTGACGTGGAGGCATATTTTTAGCACTGCTCCCAGCGCCCCCATTTAATGAATGCTTACCTTGTTACATTGTTATAGGATATAAAAATATTTTTTAATAGTAATGACAGCAAATGGTTAAATAACAGTAAAATAGTGACTAAACTCTGACATAGAAGTTACTGTGCATATAAACAAGTGTATGATTCATAAAATACTGACAAAAGAAAGGGAATATTTTTTCTTGCTAGAGTCTAAACCATGCGGACCTAGCATAAACACAGCACACCATTCTCAGGCTATTGCCTTTGCAATTATGCAATTCCTGAAGAAATCTTAAAATATTTGGATTCATGTTTCAAATTTTGTGCATGAACTGAGCCTTAATTTTTATATTATCATTTTTTTATATTTGTTTAATTGATATTTGCATAAAGTGGGATAGCATTATAGGAGTTCTACAGTGAAGCAAATTATCATCCTATAGCTCTAGGTATGAGTAAATTAACACAGAATATTAGGAAGCTATGAAATCATTTTTAAGGAGAGAAATGGAAGAAAATTGGAAAGTACTTCCTCAAAACTCCACCTTTTATGTTAGGTATTCATTATGGCTATTATGGCTCATCCCAATTTCAATGAAAGATACTTTCTCTTAAAAGCTTCCCCCTCCTTCTCCCAAAGAACCAAAATAGAGGAAAACTTACAGAGAAGGTACATTAGAGGATTGGTCCAAGACTGGCTGTTTATGGGGTACATGAGCTTTTAGGATAAAGGACAAGTGAGCTAAGTATAATGATGGAGAGTTTACTGAACACACTCAGAATGAGTAAGGAAAAGAATTAGTCCAGGCAGAGAGAAAACTCAGAAAGTTGAAGGGTCAAAGGAATGAGAATGTTGAGAACAAAAACCAATCATGGCAGTAGTGAAGAAGTGAAAGAGCTGGAAGAATTGGAGGTAATGAGCAAAGGGGGATATACTGGAATTTATTGGAATTTCACATTGTACTTTCACACTGTTATTAGATTTATCTTGAAAACGCTGATTTTAAAAGGAATGGCAACATTTTTGTGAGCCTCCAAAAGATGTAGAACAATTCTCAGGAATGACAGAGCCCAGTATGTGGCCATGGGGCTGAGTTTCTATAATGGAATCCAAACCATTGACTTGAGAGGGTGAAAAAATGGTAAGCCAGAGTGTTGGCTAGATTCTAAATATGGGTGTTGGAAATCAACCTACAGGACAGCAGGAAAGAAAGGTAGTGCCAATGACTAAGTCAAATGACCAAACCCTCAGTGGGAGCTCTTTGGAGGTTAACAGCTCCTCCCAGGCATGCAGCTGCCATTTGGGTGCATCTAGTTGGTCATTATCAAGTGTGAAGTACCATTTTGTTTTCCTAAATAGAGCTGCCTATTGAATTATCTTTCCAGGCATATGTGTATCTTGAACCCCCGAAATGTTGAATATCCCTGCCATGGTGCACAGTAGGTATAAAAAGAGACTGCATCGGTTTAGCATTATTCCCGACAACAGCAGGATTGACCTGTTCTACCACTGGGGCTTTATGCACTGGCACAGATATCTCATTGTTAAAATATTGACATTTCTGTGCTGATTAGAAATTTGCTGTCACCTTGAATTCCCCACAACCTTGCCCTGTGAGTAGCTCCAGCCCTTTCCCTAGACTCCCAGGACCCAGGACTGCATTATGGACCCTTTCCTGGACCCTAGGACTTTGGCTGTCATGGGTTCCTTCTTCCATTAAAAATTTTAAACAATATATATTGTATAACTGCATTGGTATAAAGACAAATATAATCCAAGTTGGATCATATTCACTTTTGGTGGGGGGCAGGATTTAAAAGCTTATTAAAGAAATACGTTTCTTACGCTATATTTCTTATTGGCGTTTTGTAAAGATTACGCATCTTATCCCCCTTATACTGTCTTCATGCCTATTTATGACTATATTATTGTATTTTATGGCCATGTTATATGACCATGTTATTGTTAACCCTCTTGAAGTTATTACCAATGTACCAGTGGGTGTTATTACACAAAACTAAAGCGTACAATACTTATTTTTTTTTTCTGAGAAGTACTCTTGTACCCTATTTTAAACAAAACTTTGTGTATAATAGCTATCATCAGTTTCTACCCTAAAATGTTTATGAATATTAAATGGCCAGCAACATTTCCTGGCTTAGCTAAGAGTTTCTACCATTTAATACAGTTAGTTTTGCAAAATGGCATCTGCATTTTTTATTGTGGTAAAATATATGTAATATAAAATTTACTATATGACCCTTGTTTAATGTAGAATTAGTGGCACTAAGTACCTTCACATTGTTACTAGATTCATCTTAAAAATTCTGATTTTAAAATAAATGACAACATTTTTGTGAGTCCCCAAAAGTACTGTGGGCTCTAGGTACTGGGCTTCCTGTGCTTCATGGTTGAGTGGGCCCAGCCTGGACCTTCTGGAAGTTTAATACTTGTCTTACCAGGGGCCTCTAGGACATGCTCAGTCTGAGTGATTGTATAGATTGATAAATACTCTGAGTATCATCCCAGATCAAAATGTACCTTGGCTAGCAGTCAGAGGTGGACAGCATCATTAAGAGCCCTCTGTTGTTCAGTTGGGATTATTCACATGCAAGAAACTCCCCAAAGGCTAGACTTACCTTTAGTTTTCTGCCTCTCAGGAAGGGATGCCTACCAGGGCCCTTAAAAAGAAGAGGAGGGAAAGAATGATCTGCAGAAAATACCAAAAGCTGAGACAGAAAATGAATCTAGAACAGGTTAGGAGTGCTATAGGAAGCATCTGAAGGAAATTAGCTTTGGTTCTCACTTCTTTTTAAAACCCTCTCTTTGTATTTTTGTTCCATTCTGTACTCCCATGATCTTCCATAATTTCGTTTCAGCATATAGTCCTTTTCTTTTTCTGTTTCTCTTTTAAAAACATATAGTTTGCAAAGTTGTACCATTGAATTGGCCACATTGAAAAATCATGTATAAGCCTTATACTCCAGAATGAAGTGTAGTTTTTAACTAGGTAATGTTCCAGGTTCCATGATGTGTTTTCATGACTTTTATTTTAGTACTACTTTTCTTTGCCTTGAATCTTAATATATCTACTATTTAATTTTCTCTTTTGTGTCCTGTTAATGTTCTAATTCAATATTTACTGACAAAAGAATAATGGGCATTTGCTGCATATCCTTGTTTTTCTTATTACATTGACTATTGACTAAAATGAAAAAGAGTTTTAGATTCATCTGCAAATGAGATAGGGTTGGAAGGTGAAATTGGAGAAGAGGGAAGGGGTCATGTGGTTGTACCTATTATCTTTTGATTGACGTCAAGGTTTTCCAAAATACTGCTGTTAGCTAACCACAGGAACGACCCTCTATTACTTGGGTTCAGAAGGAAATGGTAGCCTTCCTCAGTCTAAAACAATGCCTGAAAGATCTCATTGTGTGTTACACGTTTGTGCTAAGATTATATGTATACACATATATGTATATGCATAGATATGTATACACATGATTTTGTACTTTGAGGCAAATGGTTCTAGTTCTGAGTCTCATGGGATTCTGACAGCATTAAGGGACCACATTTCCTAGACCCCAGTTTCAACTTTAGGATCTGCTGGCATTTGTTCACATAGCTCATTCCACAGCCTCCCCATTGGAATACAAAAAGATTTGACTTGTTGGGGGGAATATATAGTTGCTAATAGGTGAGAAGAAGGAAGGAAGGAAGGAAGGAAGGAAGGAAGGAAGGAAGGAAGGAAGGATCTCTCATTATATATATACACAGCTGACCCTTAAATAATGTGGGAGTTAGGGGCACTGACACCGCCCCCCAACCACAAATCATTTTTGACTGATGCACAAATCCACAAATAATTTTTGACTCACCAAAAACTTAACTGCTAATAGCCTACTGTTGACCAGAAGCCTTACTGATAACATAAACAACATAAATAGTTGATTGATACACATTATGTATGTTATGTGTATTATATACTGTATTATTACAATAAAGTAAGCTAGAGAAAAAAATATTAAGAAAATCATAAGGAAGAGAAAGTGAATTTATAGTACTGCACTATATTTATTTTTAAAAATCTGTGTATAAATGGACCTGCACATTTCAAACCCATATTGTTCAAGGGTCACCTTTTGTCCCATACATATAGAAGAAATAGAAGATAGATATGGTGGATAGATAAGTAGACATTTTTCCTTTCTATGTATGTATGTATGTATGTATGTATGTATCTATCTATCTATCTATCTATCTATCTATCTATCTTCTATTGTTTCTATTTCTCTGGAGGACTTTCACTAACGTATATAGCTCTCGGGCTCTCAAATTTTACTATTTATGTATTCGAGATGATATGATTCTCTCTCATTGATCCTGTCCCATCCTAATAGTATTTATTTATGACCAAGTAATCTTTTTGATGAGGACCTTGGCAAACATTTAATTCAAGTCTACTTAAAAATTAGGAAGTTAATATTTTAACTCATTCTCATCTCGTGTATCACCAACAGTTGAGAAATTGTGGTCTTAATTTTCAGGAAACTCAGATTTTTCAAGCAGTTTTTGTGTTGTCTCTTTTTAGAGGAAAGAACCCTGTGTTCTCTAAAACTACACCTTCACTTTATATTGCCTTTTGAAGTGACGTAGCTATGATCTTCTTTTGTTTCTGGGTTAAGTCAGAAGAGTTTAGTTCTAATTTCTTTCTTTTAATTATGTTTAACTTCTACATTGAACATATTTGACTTTTGTAAAGGAAGAAAAAAAATTTTAATTGAAAACACTGGGCCTCAAATTTATAACTAACCATGCCATTATAAGTATAAAATAGTGGCAGGTGTCCTCACATAATACAGACTGAGGAATAAAAAAAAATTATATTTATTTTTTCTATGATAGGACCAATCAAAGTTTGTGCATTAAAAATGTATCAATAGCTGGGGCGCCTGGGTGGCTTGGTTGGTTGAGCGTCTGACTTCGGCTCAGGTCATGATCTCACGGTCCGTGAGTTCGAGCCCCACGTCGGGCTCTGTGCTGACAGCTCAGAGCCTGGAGCCTGTTTCCAATTCTGTGTCTCCCTCTCTCTCTGCCCCTCCCCTGTTCATGCTCTGTCTCTCTCTGTCTCAAAAATAAATAAACGTTAAAAAAAATTTTTTTTTTAAATAAAAATGTATCAATAGCTAAGGTTTAATGTGGCATTGCTTAGTTTTTGATGCTAGACATTACTAAAGTTTATGATATTGTTTAAAGTCAGCTTATTTTGTAAAGTGATTATTCATGCAGGTCTCCATATTTTTCTTCGTGATGATCAGACTCTTTAATGATATTAATATTTATATTTATATGCATAGCCTAAGCTTCCTTGTGCCTCCCATGACTATTTTCCTTTAGATGCATCACTCTATTGGTTATAAGTGTTTTTCGTTTGTAAAATTTTATCAAATAAAAAGAGTAGTAAATGTTTGTCAAATATATAACAAAAATATATCCAATTAGTAACATGTTTGTTGTAGCTGTATTTGCCAATTACTCTTGTGTCTGTGATACAATCACTGGGAGAAGAAAATATCCAATAGCAATGAAGTCATTTTTAAAGCAGTGAGGAAATGGATGAAGGAGTCTGTCTGGGATGCCTATCCTCCATCATCCCTAGGGTTGATAAAGTAGACTTGGCTGTGTGGAAATTGTTCTTTTGCTCTCGCATCACTCCGCATGTGTATACAGAAGACAATCTTATTAGAGGACGACAGGTCTTCAGTCAAGTGCGTATAACAGCTAAGGAATTTTATACATTATGTATATTGAAAGTAATGAAACAAAATATCACGGTAATCTACCTGTATATTTACTTTCACTCCATCCACTGTGATATTCACATAAATAAGCTTGCTGCCTCAAATGCCTTTTTAAGAGTAAAGGGAGTACCCCAAATGACCATACTTACAGGCATGCTAGGGAAGAATGGTCTTTGCTGTATGAGTGCCAGGTGGCTAATAGCTATCTGTAATGGTGGACACAAGGTTAGTTCACAGTGACTGATTTGGTCAGGAAACATAACACATTATGCATTTTTATGGATGATCTGGATGAAGGAATTGAGACTATGCTTTCAAATTATTGTATAATATTAAATTAGGCAGAGTTACTCATGTTCCAGAAGATAGTCTTCCAACTGAAAATGACCTTGAAAAATTAAGCTATGAAAAATAAAAGATCCTAAAGAAAAAAGGTGAAGTCAAATACGACTAAGTACAGCCAGAACTTGGTCAAGACTGAGTGCACAGCGACCAAGAAATGGTAAGGTCATTTTATTCTAAAGAAGGTTCAGGAGATAATGGTGTTCAGAGTAAGAATATAGCACCCAAGGGTCAGTGGAGATGAGGGTGGTGAGGGATTGGGGATCTGAGCAGGATACCTGTCACTTAAAGATACTGATACATTTTATTGACATAGGTGGTAAAACTATATTGTTTCCTTCACAATGAGAGAATGTCAAGTGGGGGGGCCCCTCACCCAGAGGACCGTCCTGTAACATCCTAACCTGTCTTTCCAAGATTTGTTTCAAAGGAGGAAGAGAACGAGAAGAAAAGGAAGAAAGCTTTCTTAACCTTAAGGCAGATTCTCCCCATAGTGATTCTGTTGCTGCATCTTTAGTGCTTCCTCTTTCTATGGCCTGTTTGTCCTGGCCATAGATGTATCTTTCTCTGGCACTCTTTCTTTTCCACCTTTTATCAGGAAGGCCACCATGCTCACCACTATACCACCAATGCCTGCTTCCACCTCTGATCAGGATGTTTCATTAGACTTCCTCTCTGTTTCTCTGTAACAGCACTGTTGGTTATATTTTGTCAGGTCTTGCTCTCTATGATGTTTCTTTGGGAGTGAGCACCTGTTGGCTCCCACTGCATTCTTCCACCTCCCTCTACCTTCAGAGCTGATGACCCTGCAGCACTTCATACCTCTCCTCCTTTGTCCTTCATGGCTTCTTTATGGACCCAACCATGAGTGTCCATAAGACTTGGGATCCAGAACTCTGTGCTTCTCGTTTTATGCAATCTCAGAGAATTCATCCACACCCAAGGCTTCCAACCATTACTTTTTTTGGGGGGGTGAGATAATATATTTTATACAATTACAAACTTATAGGAAAGTTGCAAGAATGGCACAGGGAACTCCCATATAATCTTTACCCCAAGTGACCAATTGTTTACTATTTGAGGGTAGGCTGTGCCCCTTTACCTATAAATAGTTCCATGTGATTTTCCTAAGAACAAGGACACATATCTATGGTAATATTTTTAAACTTAGGAATAATTGATGCAGTGTAATTATGTAATTCACAGCCTGTATTCAAATATCGTCCATGGTTCCAATACTGTTCTTTATTTTTCCCCAGCCAATATCTACTACTGTGCACAGGGCACTGACCTCTTTCCCAGCCGTCTATCCCACAGCACCACATTTCAAATAAAGATTTTGTATTGATGTCATCTCACATTGAAAATGTCTTAAAATGTGACTCATCATTTAGCTCCTAAAACAATTCCTCCCTCCATCTCCATGTCTTTCATATTCCTTTTACTGGTTTTAGAACTCTCCCACCATCCAGATTTGACGCTATAGTTCATCTTTGATTCTTTAGCCCCATTGGCCTGGTGAGTCCTCTAAATTCTTGCCGTGAAATGTGTCTTCTAGTCTGGCTCTGCGTAAGCCATTGTGCACCGATACCCATTCAGTCCACACCCCACACAAATTTTACCAGAGATCCTCATCTACCTTAAGGGCCCAGTAAAAGCTTGTGGTGATTATCCTATCTTAAGTAAACGTTGTCAGAACTCAGGGTCGGTGTAGCACTAGAACAGTGAACGGCCAACAATGTGTGGTGATTCGCACCTCTGTTTTTATATGCAATTTCTAAACATTTCTTCCCAGTCCCACTAAATAAATGTTGAACATGTACATATTTAAATATTATGTTAGGGTGTGGAAATATAACAACTGTTTACAACTCACATATGCAGAGGAAAAGTGTCTAATGGATAACTGGCCTTCTTCCTGAGCCCACCACCAGTGGGAAAACACTCACTCTTCAATCCATTTACAGCTTAGTCTGATTCTGTAATTTAAATAGTTCCTACAGGATGTGTTTGATTTCCCTTTAAAAAAAACTCTCACTTTCTCAGAGATCTCCTCCCATCCTTTGTTTGCAGAAAAGAGCTAACAGCAGAACTGAGACTGTTCTCTCTTAAAAAGCCTGCTTGCAAGGTTGGCCCTTGTCTGGCATCTAGAAACTTGACTTTTGGGACTAGAACTCCCTAATGAGAGTGGTTCACTGCACCTAAACAGTTTGTGCAAACAATATGGTTCATGTTGAACACCTGCTTTCCTTCTGGGAGTCTGGAATTTTGCTAGGCAAAGAGCGCGCCTGTGACCAGCCCCTGAGAAAAACCTTGGCTACTGAGGCTCTAATGAGCTTCCCCAGTAAACAGTATTTCACAGTCCGTTGCTGAGGAAATTAAGTGCATCCTGTGTGACTCACTGGGAGAGGACTCTTGGAGGTTTGCACCTGGTTTCCTCTGGATTTCAGCCTGTGTGCCTTTTCGCTGATTTTGCTCTGTATCCATTTGCTGTAGTAAATCATAACTACAAATACAACTACATGTTGAGTCCTGTGGTTCCTCCTAGAAATCACTGAATCCAGGGATAGTCTTGAGAACCCCAACACATCCTACTTTTTCTCCATGTGGCAGATTGTCATTCTCCCCAAATGGTGCAATACATGTGGTCATCCCACATGCCCTTACAATGTGATTTGGATACTCCTTCCATTGAAAGGCAGAGTCCTTATCACCTCCCCTAGGACTGGGTGAACCGTGACTATGGTAGAAGTGATGCTATGTGACTTTGGAGGCCAGGTGATAAAAAGCAATGCAGTTTCCTCCTGGTTCTCTCAGTGCCACTGCCATTCTCAGAACCCAGGCACCATGTCGAAGGCCCAAGCAGGCATGCGCGGAGGACCTGCATCATTGTTTCAGTCAACAGCCCTAGCTGAGGTCCCAGCGGGCAGCCAGCATCAACCACCAACTGGAGTGAGGGATGTTTGTAACCCCAGCCCTCAAGTCACTCCCAGGTTTCAAGTCTTCTCTGTTGAGGCCTCAGATATTGTGGAGCAGAGAGATGCTGTCTTTATTATACCTTTTCCAAATTCCTAACCCAAAGATTCTGGAAATGGGTATTGTTTTGTACTGTTCGACGTGGGTTGACCTGTTTGTTACACAGTAATGGTAACTAGGACCCTCCCTAAGATGGTATCCAGGTATATGGAGAGGGGGATGTGCCTTAGCATCCTGATGCCAGAGGGCAAGAGTAGGATTTTTGTGTGTGCTGTTTTCTGCCTGTTCTGGTCTCTGGGATGATGTCCCTAGTCCACCTGGCCGCACTTTTCCTTGCTGGCATTGGTGGCTCAAGTCTGTGGACATTGAACTGTCCGTCTTTTTCTATTTTTCACTCTTTCTCTCTGGGCTAGCTTAGATCCCAGATGGCTTGCTTGGGATAACTCAGCCTCGTTTCTACTCCCATAAATACTGTGGACCCCACAGAAGACTTCTGTGATTCCCATTCAGCCCCAGCTCCAGTGTTCAGCTCTGCAGCTCCTGTTAGTAACCCCCTCTGCAGACTCCGCACAGGATGCCAAAGTGACTCAGAGTCTCCCTCTGCATAAGTATGATGCCCCACCAGCGTGGGTGTGGTGGCCTCCAGGCAGATGAAAGGGCAGCCTGAGATGGTCAGTTTCAAGAGTTCTCATGAGGGATGGGGGCCCCTCTTATGCCTTTCCATCATTACTCTCATTTGTCTCATGTACTTCCCTCTGTCCAGGTCAGAGGGACTCTGCTGGCTTAAAGTCTGGGAAAGGGAAAATTGGGAAATACATTGGCTGTCTCTACCATCCTGCTTTTCCCTTTTCTCTTGTTTTCTCATTCCTATAATTCCCCAGACTCTTCCCTATCTTCCGACTATTCATTCCAACCTTTGGTTAAGCCTTAACGAAAGGATATTTTTTTCTATACATTTGGAGAACTCTATAATGTGAAGTCTTCCAGGCCTGGACATTGGTATTCTAAAGTCCTCACAATTGTGAGTGGTTTGCAAGGCTATTATCTTGCTGATAAATCCTATTTTGCATATTAGAAGCTGATACTACTTTGTTCTTTGGTTAACATTTTATTCTGAAACAAATTTTGATCTCACCTTGGGCAAATGACTGGTTACACACAGAAAGGGCAAAACTACGCATCATTTTGAAATGATTACCCCCTGTATACTTGATTTGAGTGGCACACTAAATTACTTCTTGTTTAAGACTCCTACCATCTCAATTTGGCCTTGGGTCTAAGCTGCAGTCAGTATTAAGGTCCTTTAAGGTGGCTATTGGTACAGCTGTTGTATTCTAGTTTGTGCCTTTAGTATTAAACTTTGAAAAACCATTCTTGCTCTGCTTTCATATAATAGTTATACCTTCCTGGATCCCAGCAGTGTGTTCTTATTGTCCTGTTTTGTTTACCTATTCCATATTCACATTCTTCTAATTCTTGATTATATATTTAGTCACAAATTTATTGTTTGCCTTTATGCCTACTATAAATACATATTTGCCCTACTTCCTTGGTTTTGGCCATTTTTTTTTTTTTGCTCTGATTCTTAGTACTTCAGTGTTCCAACATTACCTATTATTCAGGTACACATTGGTTAGGATGTTTTTAGTAGGTTGTACAAAACCCAACTCAGGTCAGACAATAAAAGCAATTTATTGGTTTACGCTTTTTTTTGAAAAGTCATGTTTCAGTAAAGGATTGATACAGCAATGTCATCATGCTTCTTACTGACTCTCAAATATGCCTTTTATGGTGTTGGTTTCATGCTAAACTGATTGTAGGAGCAGTACCAATAGCAACCTGGGCTAGATGCTTCCTCATTTCCAGTAATGGAAAAAGAGTTTCTTTCCTCCAAACCACTGAACAAAAGTCTTGGGCTTTACTTTATTTGGACAAACTCAAAACACATGCCCAACACTGGATCAATCACTGAGATCATTGAGAGTGGACATGAGATTATTATAATTGTCATAGGCCAGTTAGATTCTGCCCCTAGAGCTTGCAGTAGGATTGATCTACCCAAATTGTGTGGCCGTCACACAATGGGGGGTGGGAGAAGTGGATTCAGGGTTAACTGGAGTCACTTCTTAAAGTTTTCATGAGCTAATTATACTCACGCCTTCCCAACCCAATATTTACTGACCTCACTTTGATAGCATGAAGTCGGCCATAGCGGGAGTATTTACAACACAGAATTTGGCAATTATCACAAATAAGTTGTGTGGGGTTTTTTTTCTGGTGGGGAACTCACTTACCAATATACCTCTGATGATAGAAGGGACTCAATTTCATGTGTGTACGAGTAGGCAGTAGTCTCTTAACTAGTTTTCCTAACTTTTGGATTGCTCACCCCTACTTATCCACTTTTAAAAAATAATAGCTTTGTTGAGATATAATTCACATGCCATAAAATCCACCCTGTAAAAGTATGTAAGTCAGTGATTTTTGTATATACATAGGGTCATACAATCATCAGTTTTGGAACATTTTCATCACCCCCAAAAGAAATTCCATATGCATTTTATTAGTCACGTTTCTCAACAGATAGATAACCACTAGGATAGACAGAAAGAGAGAGGAGAGGGAGACAGAGATTGATTTATTTTAAGGAATTGGCTAATGCAATATGGAGGATGAGAAGTCCCACAACGTGCTGGCTGCAAGTTGGAAACCTAGGGAAGCTGGTGGCTGTAATTCATTCCAAGTCTGAAGGCCCGAGAACCACATACCAAGAGCAGGATAAGATGAATGTCCCAGCTCAAGCTATCAGGCAGGAAGGGACTGAATTCTTTCTTCCACTGCCTTTTTCTTCTATTCAGGTCTTCAGTGGATTGGAAGATGCCCACCTACATTAGGGAGAGCAAATTGCTTTACTGAGTGTGCAGATTCAAATGCTGATCTCGTCTAGAAACACCCTCACAGATACAACTCACAAATAATGCTTAGCAAATGCCTGGGTGCCCCGTGATCTATTGGCCACTGCACCCATTAACAGTCTCTCCTCATTCTCCCCCTCCTCCAGCTCCTCACAAAGTTAATTTCTATCTCTGTGGACATTCTTTAGATGGAATCATACAATGTGTAGTTTTTTGGTTTAGTTTCCTTCACTTAGCATAATGTTTTCACAGTTCATCTATGCTACAGCATGTGTCAGTATTTTGTTCACTTTATTACCAAATAATGTTTTTTCACTGTATGAATAGATCACATTTTGTTTATCCATACATCAGTTAATGATATGTGAATTCTTATTGTCATTCTAATTCTAATTACTGTTCTGGAATCTGATCATTTCTACCTTCAGTCGTCAATACCTTCTTGCTGCCAGAATCCTTTTCTTAAAACATCACATTTAATCGTTTCACCTACCTGACCAAAATAAATCATCCTCTCTGCCTAGGGGATGCTAGAGAAACACATTGACCCTGAATTTGAAGTTCCCTTTAGTTTGACAGAAGCTGGTGTAGGAATGAGCAGACCCTGCCTCCCTTTGAGTAGGCAGGTTTGGCCAGTAATGCTCAAATTTCGTTGGAAGGGCCTCTACCAGACCAAAAACTAACATATGTGCCTCAGAGAAATTAGACACTGCCTCTGAAAAACAAAAGCCCAAACTATACAGAAAATAACATGGATATAATGTAGCTTTAGGATTTTGTGGTTTGTGTTTCTTTTCATCTCCTAATTATTAAGAATTTCATGAGGGTCCTGGAGGGATAATGAATGCATCTTACAGTCAGATAATTAGTTACAAGTCCTGGCTGAATTACTTAATATTAGCATTCCTTAAAATCTCTTTTTCTTGAGATTTTAAGCAATATCTTTTCCTATATGTAAAGTGGGAGTAATAATTCCTATGTCAGAGTCCTGCTATGGATTAAAAGACATAAACACTCAACTACTGTGCCCAACCCATGATAGACACTCCGTAAATACATTGACCCCATACTTATTGTTATGGTTGAATAAATGGTTACATTTTCCAATTATTTTCAATAAAGCCAATCTAAGATTAGAACTATTTTGATGTTCTTTCATTGTTTTATAGTTCTGGTGATTTAATTTCAATATTGTGTTAGTGCTTTAAAATTAGCACCAATTTGAAGCAGAAATTAGATAATGAGTTCAAGGGCTTTATGTCCCTTGTCTACCATTATCCTTGATGTAATCTGAGAGAATCAATATTCCCTTTTGGAAATGGTCAATGACAGTGTCTCATTTTATTACAACAGAAGTTTCTATGAAGTGTTTTAGGGATAAGTACCTTAAACATTATACTGGGTTATCCTGAGGTAAATTTCTCAGAGGAATGAACCCTTGAGTTTGGCATTTACTGGCAAGTCACTTGATAGCGACTATGAAAGATACAACCCAAGATAATATTCTTTGGAATAATTATAACTTATATTCAGTTTAAAAAGATGTTGAATGATAGGTAAATTGTAATTGTTTTGGTCTTACGTAGATGATCATGAAATTTAAACTGTTCTTTGTGCCATATATTTATGGTTTAGAAAAATTTTACATGTATAACAATTCATCTTTTTAGCTTTATAAATAAAAGAACTAGATTCTTCTTTCAGAATTAAAGTATTTGTAAATGAAACAATAGCCATATTTTCATTGAAGCATTTGTAACTTGAGATATTAAATTGTGTGAAAATTAAACTTGGATCTTAATAAGATCAACTTTTAGAAATCACTCGTTTTTACGTATTTCGGTCATTCAATATTATTTCTCTTTCTCCCCCTCTCCCCCATAGGATTATCCTTGTCAAGATGATTATTCAATAGTCCACAGAAAATGCCGTTCTCAGTTCACAGATCTAGATGGTTCCAAAAGATTTGGCATCAACACTTGGCATGATGAAAGTGGGATTTATGCTAATTCATATATAAAACAAAAACTCTACCCATTAACTGGTGGTCCTATTGTCCCCTTTTTAAAATAATATATGGAATCAGATTCTCTAACTAATGAAAGAATGATGGATATAACAGTTGATTTGCTATCCTAATAAATGCAATGGAAATGGTGTTACTATAGTAGATTCCTTTAAAAACAATATCTTAAATATTCTAGGCCATCATGTATCTATCCTTCTTCTCATAAAGCTACTCTGGTATTTCCCAAAGTTTAATGTGTATACCAGGGAAGGTGTACAACACAATTCTAGATGGTAATTGCTGGAATTTTCTTTTATTTATGGACTATGTATTTATTTTAAATTTTATTAGAAAAAATGTATAAAGCTAGCACAGTCAAGCTTATGATTGCTTAGAATGGATAAATTTTTTAAAAAGTAACCCAACTTAAATTCCACTTTTAAGGGAATAAAAACATACATGGTACTCAGATTTGACATGAAAGTCAAATGGCTGAAGTTTGGGCAACACGAGAGAGAGAGAAAGAGAGAGAGAGAGAGAGAGTTGCAGTGGAGGTGGGTGTGTATCTATTATAGACTTTGGTTTATCTATGCTGGCTAACTGCAGTGTGGATTGTTTATTCAGCATAGTGCTTTTCCTTATTTAAGACAATACTTTTTGAGCATATGGAATAGGAGAGATGTAGCCAGAATCTTAGTGAAACTTTAGGGTTTGATGGGAAAACTTTAGGGTTTGATGTCTGCATCTAATATTATATTTAGAAGAAATCTTAGCAGTTGTTTTGACTTAACATCCCATTTTACAGATGAGCAAACAGAAGCTCACAGAGATTTAAACAGGTTGCCCAGAGGTACATAGATAGCAGATTCTAATTGATTTTTGAAGTACCTTTGACCTTTTCTTTCTTTGGAGGGTGAGTTTAACTATTTGGTCAGCCTAGGATTAATTTGCTGTCATTATTTTCTTTAAAAAGTAAATTCATGGGCGCCTGGATGGCGCAGTCGGTTGAGCGTCCGACTTCAGCCAGGTCACGATCTTGCGGTCCGTGAGTTCGAGCCCCGCGTCGGGCTCTGGGCTGATGGCTCGGAGCCTGGAGCCTGTTTCCGATTCTGTGTCTCCCTCTCTCTCTGCCCCTCCCCCGTTCATGCTCTGTCTCTCTCTGTCCCAAAAATAAATAATAAAAAAAAAAAAAAAAAAAAAAAAAAATTGAAAAAGTAAATTCATGAAATAGCACTTATGATAAATGCTAATTTAGCATTGCCTCCAACTCTTTTTTTTTTTTTTTTTTTTAATTTTATTTATTTTTGGGACAGAGAGAGACAGAGCATGAACGGGGGAGGGGCAGAGAGAGAGGGAGACACAGAATCGGAAACAGGCTCCAGGCTCCGAGCCATCAGCCCAGAGCCTGACGCGGGGCTCGAACTCACGGAGCGCGAGATCGTGACCTGGCTGAAGTCGGACGCTTAACCGACTGCGCCACCCAGGCGCCCCATGCCTCCAACTCTTGATCAGCAAATTATGGTGGAGACCATAAGCCTTGTGAGTGGAAAAATGATAACTAATAAAGAAAAAGAAAATGTGGATATGCCTGGTAATCATTCATCAGCAGAATTTGACTATAATAATCTGCATGTACACACAATACACATGTATATATTATACATAAATATGTATATTATAAGCATAATGTTAATTCTTATTTTTAATTGAAGTATAGTTGATATACACTATTATATTAATTTCAGGTGTACAACTTAGTGATCTGACAATTATATACATTACAATACGCTCACTATGGTAAGTGTAGTTGCCATCTGTCACCATAAAGAGTTACTATAATATTTCTGGCTATATTCCCTATGTTATACTTGTCATCCTCTTAGCTTATTTATTTTAGGACTAGAAGTTTTACCTCTTTTATTTTTGAGAGAGAGAAAGAGAAAGCGCATGCACAAGTTGGGGAGGGGTAGAGAGAGAGAGGGAGACAGAATCCAAAGCAGGCTGCAGGCTCCGAGCTGTCAGCTCAGAGCCTGACGTGGGGCTCGAACCCACAAACCCTGAGATCATGACCTGAGCCAGAGTCAGAAGCTTAGCCAACTGAGCCACCCATGCGCCCCTGGAAGCTTGTACCTTTTAATCTCCTTCACCTATTTCACCTATTCTTCACCACTACCCTTCCCTCTGGCAACTACCAGTTTGTTCTCTGTATTTATGAGTCTTTTTCTGTTTGTTCATTTGTTTTGTTTTAGTTTCCACATGTAAGTTAAAATCGTATAGTATTTGCCTTTCTCTGTCCGACTTATTTAACTTAACGTAATACCCTCTAGGTCCATCCATGCTGTTATGAATGGCAAGATCTCATTTTTTTTTCATCGCTAAGTAAAAAAAGCCACTGAAAAAGAAAGGTGTACCACATCTTTATCTGTGCATCTATCAGTGGACGCTTAGGTTGGCTATTATAAATGATGCTGCAATAAACACAGGGGTGCATATATCTTTTTGAATTGGTGCTTTCATTTTCTTTAGATAAATACCCAGAAGGACAATTACTGGGTTAATAGTATTTCCAGTATTTGCATTTTTAATTTTTTGAGGAACCTGCATACTGTTTTCTATTGTAGCTGCACCAATTTACATTTCTACCAACAGTACAAAAGGGTTCCCTTTTCTCCATATCCTCACCAACACTTGTTATTTCTTATCTTTCTGATACTAGCCATTCTCACAGGTATGAGGTAATATTTCATTGTGATTTTGCTTTGCATTTCCTTGAGAATTAGTGATAGTCTTCTTCAGAAAAAGACATGCCCCTCTGCCCATTTTTCAATCAGATTATGTGTTTTTTATGTTGAGTGGTAGAAGTTCTTTATATATTTTGGATACTAACCCCTTATTGGATATATCATTTGCAAATATCCTCTCTTATGCACTTGGTTGCTTTTTGTTTTGTTGATGGTTTCACTGTGCAAAAGTGAAACTTTTTTAGTTTCATGTAATCCCAAATGTTTATTTTTGCTTTTGTTTCCCTGACCTGAGGAGACAGATCCAGAAAAACATTACTAAGACTAATGTTTAAGAGTTTACATATGCCTATGTTTTCTCTTGGCAGTTTTTGTTTTCAGGTCTTACATGTAGGTCCTTAATCCATTTCGAGTTTATTTTTGTGTATGGTGTAAGAAAGTGACCCAGTTTCTTAATCTGTTGCATTATAATGTTAATTCTTTATATATTGCCTATTGTAGTGGCTACCTGCCTAGGATTACCTTTCCTTCCACCAACTATAAATTCAAGTTTAATCACCCCTAACACTCAATAACATATCTAGGGTAGACAGCTGTTTGAAGTATGCGAATACAAATGAATAGCTACTCATCATTTGGTTTTGTTCCCTTTCTGTAAGGAAAAAGTCTTAATGGCCATATCATTATCTTTGAACAATGCCTGGTACCTAGAAAATAAAATTAATCTGCTTTAGCAGAAATTCTGTATTATCGGAATGACTAACATCACAGTTTGCATAATTGGCCTACGTGTACCATGAGGGATCCACGTAGAAATCCGCTTTGGGAGGAGCCTGGGTGGCTCAGTCAGTTAAGCGTCCAACTTCGGACTCAGGTCACAGTCTCGCCATTCATGAGTTCGAGCCCTGCATTGGGCTCTGTGCTGACAGCTCGGAGCCTGGAGTCTGCTTCAGATTCTGTGTCTCCCTCTCTCTCTGTCCCTTCAGCACTCGCGGTCTGCCTCTGTCTCTGTTTCTCTCAAAAATAAACATTAAAAAAAATCCACTTTGGTTTGGTTTAGAAGGAGAATAAGAGATTATATTTGAGCTAGTGAAGTAAAATGGCACACTGAAATAAAGAATACAGCAGAGATTTGCTCCATTCCAAATATTCACTTGCCATCCATTAGTGAATGAGTGAATGAGTGAATGTTGGACTGAATGAACTTTACAATATTACTCTGAAACCCAGGTCTTATAGGTGCAAGTATTTTGTATTGCTTTGGATTTCGTTAGATAACTGCTTCAGTGGTTTATCTTGTTAGTATCAAAGACCATTTGAAACAAGAAAAATTGGAGCTTTGATTTGATCATTGGAAATTTCTTCTTTAGAAAGTAACTACAGAGTCTATTTATTTCCACATGCATACTTTATAGGATTTCACCCAAGGCACCAAAATAACTATCTCTTGTGTGTTGTATATATTTATAGTGTGTGTGTGTATCTATCTATCTATCTATCTATCTACACACACACACACACACACACACACACACACACACACAAATTTGTTCCATAGCTTCCTTTTGGGCCTTGTGTCTGTTCTGTCAGACCTGTTGGTGTGAGCCCACCATGGCAGATGCAGACTGCTGTGGGGAGTGTGGGAGATTGGTTGGGCAAATCCTAAGTAGATCTACTGCAGTGGTGGTTCTTTTTTTTTTTTTAATTGTCAATTTACCTAACATACGGTGTAGTCTTGCCTTTAGGAGTAGATTGCCATGATTCATCACTTACATACAATACCCTTTGCTCATCCCAACAAGCGCCCTCCTCAATACCCATCACCCACCACCCCCATTAACCCTCAGTTTGATAAAGAGTCTCTTATGGTTTGCCTCCCTCTCTGTAACTTATTTTTCTTTTCCTTCTCCTATGGTGTTCTGTTAAGTTTCTTAAATTCCCCATATGAATGAAACCATATGATATCTGTCTTTCTCTGACCGAGTGACTTCATCTAGCATAATACCCTCCAGTTCCATCCACATTGCTGCAAATGGTAAGATTTCATTCTTTTTTATTTCTGAGTAGTATTCTAGTGTGTGTGTGTGTGTGTGTGTATACACACACACACACACACACACACACACACACACACACACACATATATATATATATATACACACACACACACCACATCTCCACATCTTCTTTACCATTCATCAGTTGATGGACATTTGGGCTCTTACCATAAATTGGCTATTGTTGATAGTGCTGCTATAAACATTGGGGTACCTGTACCCCTTCGAATCACCACTCCTGTATCCTTTGGATAAATTCCCATAATGGTGGTTCTTGAGTTAAATTTGGCTTACAGGTAAGTTTTATATGGTCTTCATGATGTTTTTTTTTCATTAATTAAAAGAAATCAAGCCAAATTATATAAATTAGGACATTTTACTTAAATGTCTGGATTTTCATGCCCTTGACAAATTGGCAGATCTGGCAGCAGAAGGCCTCATTTTAATACAGCAACAATCAGCAGGGGGGAAAGCATTCCTTTGATGGGGGCTAAGATCATCATTTTGCTGCAGTTCTTACCTGGTACACTTCATTCATTTATGGAGGCCTTGTGACCCTTTACCTAAGGAGAGGCAGGACAAACATGAAATAATTAAGTTGTGTAGTGGAGGGGAATGGATGGCAGAAAAATGGCAAAACTGGCAGCTTCTTGGTTACTAAGGCTAGGTTAGTAAAGGTAGAGACTGAATCCTAGTAGAAGGGACATAGCAAATCTGGTTGAGTTCGAGTAGGAGTTAAGATCCCAGAGTATGTGATGAAGAAAATAGAGATGGGGAGTCGGCCAGGGGCTTCACTTTAGAAGTACAGAGGAACCTCAAATCCACTGGATTATACTAGAAATCCATTTGGCAGTGAGGGAGGAAGTAAGCATACTAGACCCAACCCCTGGGATATGGAGGTGGCAGATGAAGATAAGCAGGGCCTGGCCAGCTTACTGGTTTACTTAGAAAGGAAAGCCCTGGATAACAGTGTTCCAGAAGTATAGGGAAACTCCATATTCATAAGACCCCAGGCAGGAATGGGAAGATTCTTTCTCAAAGCTGTGTTGTCCAGCAGCTGACTTAATTTCAGCGACAGTGGTGGGCAATTTGCCAAGAACTGGAAGCCCACTCCCAAATAGCTGAGATGGGACAAACATGAAGCAGCCATTATATGTCAAAGTGGAAAACCCAAAATCTCACACAGTAAATTAGTGTTCCCAATTAAGATCATAAGCTTTATAACATTTTCGTAAGCTTTTATTGAGGTATGATTCTGAACCATCAACTTCACCCTTTTAAAGTGTATGATTCAATGCTTTTTGGTATTTTCACAGAGTTGTGCTCCCATCACCACAATCAATTTTAGAACATTTTCATCACACCTAAAAGAAATTCCATATCCATTAGCTGTCATTCCCCATTCCCTCCCAATCTCTCAGTCCTAAGCAACCACTACTCTACTTTCTTTCTCTATAGATTTGCCTATTCTGAATATTTTATATAAGTGAAATCATACACTGTGTGGTCTTTGTGTCTAACTGGTTTCTTTCACTTAGCATAATGTTTTCAAGCTTCATCTATGTTGAATGAAGTTGTCAGTACTCATATAGATATACTACAATGTATCCATTCATCAGTTGATAGACGTTGGGTTACTTCTACCTTTTAGCTGTTATGAATAATGGTGCTGTGAATATTCGTGTATGAGTTTTTGGGTGAATGTATGTTTCCATTTCTCTTAGGTATATACCCAGGAGGGGAACTGCTGTGTTGTATGGGAACTCTGTTTAATCTTTTGAGGAACTGCCAAATTATTTCCTAATGTAGCTTTACCATTTTACATTTTCACTAGCAGTGCATAAGGGCTCCAATTTTTCCATATCCTTACCAACATCTATTGTTTCCCACTGTTTTGATCATAGCCATTCTAGTTGGGGAGAAGTGGGGTCTCATTGCAGTTTTCCTTTGTATTCCCCTAATGCCCAATGCTGTTGAACATCTTTCCATGTGCTTATTGGCTATTTGTATATCTTCTTTGGAGAAATCTTAATTCATATCCATTTTCCATTTTTAATTGTGTTATTTATCTTTCAAGATCATAATCTTTTGTAACAATAATTTTTAAAAAAATGGTACACATAATCTAAAAAAAAAAAAGATTTTTGTTCTGAACTTGAGAAGCAGCCTGGAAGATTTCATTTAGAATCAAATATTGGAATTTCTGTTACAAAGTGACAGTATTTGAAAATGAAGAGAATCCTGGAAAATTTTGGAGGCAGGCACTGTCGTGTGAAGATTTGGAATGCACGGGTGGGTGTTTAACCAGTGTTTTTGATAATGTTGATACAGAAAGTCAAAGTAATACTGAGATTATTTACGAAATGCTATGGAAATGTATTCTTTTTTTTTATTAAACATTTTTTTAAATATAATTTATTGTCAAGTTAGCTAACATACAGTGTATACAGTGTGCTCTTGGCTTTGGGAGTAGATTCCCATGATTCATCGCTTACATACAACGCACAGTGCTCATCCCAACAAGTGTCCTCCTCAATGCCCATTACCCATTTTCCCCGCTCTCCACCCTTTCCACCCTCAGTTTGTATTTAAGAGTCTTTTATGGTTTGCCTCCCTCTCTGTAACTATATATTTTTTTTCTTTCCCTTCCCCCATGGTCATCTGTTAAGTTTCTCAACTTCCACATATGAGTGAAAACATATGATATCTGTCTTTCTCTGACTGACTTACTTCACTTAGCCTAATACCCTCCAGTTCCATCCACGTCACTGCAAATGGCAGGATTTCATTCTTTCTCATTGCCAAGTAGTATTCCATTGTATATATAAACCACATCTTCTTCATCCATTTATCAGTTGATGGACATTTGGGCTCTTTCCATAATTTGGCTATTGTTGGTAGTGCTGCTATAAACATTGGGGCACATGTACCCCTATGAATCAGCACGCCTGTATCCTTTGGATAAATTCCTAATAGTTCTATTGCTAGGTCATAGGGTAATTCTATTTTCAATCTTTTGAGAGACCTCAACACTGTTTTCCAGAGTGACTGCACCAGTTTGCATTCCCACCAACAATTCTCTTTTTCCATGTTGTCGCCAACATCTGTTGTTTCCTGAGTTGTTAATTTTCACTACTCTGATTGGTGTGAGGTGGTATCTTAATGTAGTCTTGATTTGTATTTTGTAGAAATGTATTCTTTAATTTTTTTATTACATATTTCTACTTTTCACCTATCAGGATAGTAACTTAGGCTTGCTGTCTAGGAATCAAACTCATCTCATTTTCCAACACTCTTCCCTCATACTAAAATCTCCCCTCTAAGTGTTCATGAGCACCTTTGACAGTCTAAAGAAATCCAGACCTTTTACCCTGTAAAAGTTACAAATATTCCTGTGAAGAGAACATTGGGAAACACTCTGACATCATAAGTAATGAAGCTTTCCTCTGGAAGATGATGAAATAAATTGTGAGTGTTTAGCAAGCTACTATTAAGGTCTGTGTGTCCATCTCTAGAAGACAAAGTATACATGTATGTACACACACACAATGTATTTTTGTAGGGCAACCACAAAAGAGAATATGTAATTTTATCAACTAGCATTTGCTAACCATGTGGTCTCCTGGGTGGTCTCTCTAGTCTGGGTGGCAACAACTGGGGCTGGATGGTCTGGGATGGTCTCACTCACCTGGCTGGCTCTTGGCTCAGAGTGAGCTGGAGGTCAGGGATGCCCTTGCTGGGGGTCATTCATCATGAGGCAGAGAGGCTGAGCAGCAGACTGGGCTTGTTCACATGGTGATGGCGAAGTCCCCAAAAGCAGCGTGTGGGGAAGCCTCTGTACACAAGGCTTTTCAAACATCTGCCTGTGTCATATTTACTACAGCCCGGCTGGAGCACGTCCTGGGGCCATCCCAGAGTCATAGGTGGGTTCTCCCAAAGAGTGTGGATAAGAGGGGGTAGTTTGGTCCCTTTGTACAGTCTACCAGAGTACTGTTGTACTCTTGTGAGAAGTCCTTTTCTGTACAGAAATTGTGCCTCTTCCCTTTAGTATTTCTTTTTTTTTTTAATTTTTAATGTTTATTTATTATTGAGAGAGAGAGAAAGACAGGGTGTGAGCCCAGGGGAGGGGCAGAGAGAGGGAGACACAGAATCCAAAGCAGGATCCAGGCCCTGAGCTGTCAGCACAGAGCCCGACGCGGAGCTTGAACCCACAAACTCTGAGATCATGACCTGAGCTGAAGTCAGATACTTAACCAACTGAGCCACCTAGGCTATCTCCCCCTTTGGTACTTCTATTAGAGAAACAGAGAGACCTTTTCCATTTGTCTTAAGTTGGTAACATAATTTGGTGGCTTTTTTTTTGTTGGTTTTTATGTTTTTGTTTTTGTTTTTTTGTCACTTCAGACCCTTGCTCCTGTCATTGACAGTCCTCACAATGCTTAGTTATGGGTTGGGATAACTCTTCCAGGCCCACTCCTAAGACAAAGTGAATGCTCCAGTCAGGGTTCACTGGATAGCTGAGATAGCTAGCTGAGAACTGTGAAGTTCCTTCTTTGGTAGACAGCTGGAAATAGCAAGTAGAGAATAAAGGAACACGAAAAATAACCTGTTGACTTCTATCTCCTACTGTCCTAGAACTATCTCATTGCAACGAAAGGATCAAAGCAGTTGGCACATTGTAGGATAGCGTCATCCACCCAAAATACTTCATACCTTTCCAGGAGCTTTATGGATACCCCGAAACCCAGTCATCCAGGGTTGGAAGTTGGAGAAGGCAACAGTTACATGGGAGAGGAACATGACCTGAGTTTTCTAGAGGTTAAGGTCAGGGGCCAGACGTAGTATAGAATTTCCAGGTCTAGAGTCAGCTAACAGGGTTGAGAACCAACATGTGCCAGTGCTTTTAGTATATTTACATGATTCCATCATCACAACAACTTAATGGATATTGTATACGTGTGTGTACATGAATGTGTGTGTGTGTATGTATGAATGTGTGTGTGTATGATTATCATTACTTCTGTTTGGCATTTAAGCTTCCAATTGGTGAAGTGACTTTTGGAACTAGAACCAAGAACCCTAAAAATAAGCCCAGAACTTTCTTTAGATGCTCACTGTTAAGACAAATGTGATTCAACTCATAGTGATTAAGGAAATACTGTTCATTTAGCCTGTGACTTTTCAGTGGCCCATATTCTGGGCAGTTTGCCAAGTGGTCACACAATCCATGTCCCACCGATTCTCCCAACAGAAAATCAGCTCTGTACTTCCGTAGCCTGACCACTTTCTATCTGGTATTGTATGGATGTGCAGCCTTGTTTTCCCATATTATTCATTGGCCATTGTTTTTATGAATCAGAGTTAAAGTGTGAGAGAAGTAAGCATGCTATGGACTCAGAGAGGCTCAAAACATAAAATTGTGACTTTTTTTTTTTTTTTACTGTTTTGAAAAATATGCTTATCCCCAGTGAAATAGTCCCTAATTCTCTCCCCAAGTCTGGAATCGGTTGCTTCCTCCACCATTTGTGACTTTTGTATGAGTCTCTCATGGCACTCACCTGATTATCTTATGGCCATTTCACAGGGGTTCTTGAAGAGTAGGGATCATTTCTACTCATCTGGGGGCCACGTGTTTCTAAAGCACAGTGGGCACTCAGAAGTGCTGAAGGAATTCGCATAAAGACCCCTGTCATAATCCTATGCCGTTAGGAATGAGTGCATGGGTAACTGATAATTGCAATCCATGGAATCGGAACGGCTTTGGCTAGAAGGATTCAGATAATTAGCATGTTTGTATTACCAAGGGCTTCAGTGGTAATCTTGGGAAATGGGAGGAGTTGGCAAAATTGGCCTAAGAAAGTTTCATGCACTGAGGGCAAGACAGTTTGCCAGAGCTTCCATCAGTCCGACTGCAATCATTCTTGCAGTAAAACACTGTTCGTTTGTAAGCCAGAGCACCAATCAGAACAAACACCGCTCCTGTGGCAGGTAAGAGTTGAATGCTATCATGTGATAGGCATGATACAGGCAGCTGCTGAGCCTGAGGGCTGAAAAGATGGTGTGGAAGAGGGGCTGAGAGGAAAATTGTTTTAAGGAAATGCTGCACCAAAGAAAAAGCAGTGTGCACACCGCCTTTCTGTGGTCCACAACCACTGTACACATTCAGTTATCTAAAGTGTAACTGCCCACAGAAGCTATAAACTTGGAGGACAGTGGTGCTGAATTGGATGTTTGAGACTTAATGTTTAAAGCGGTATAATTAGCCTCTTTGTGTTTGCCTCAAGCCTCCTCACTTAAATTTCTTAGTACGGAAAATGAAATTGTTCTGTAAGTTCGCTAAAGGTTACTGGCGACAACTCATTATATCCCTGCTCATGGTGCCTTGTCTTTATTTTATGGGCTTGAAAAATATTTATGAATAAGTGACAGAGTTTTGTCATTTTTGTATTCCCCTGAACACAAACACCACGTGGTTCTTACAAGTCACTTTCCTATCACAGACTGGGAACGGACAGCAGCCGTCTCAGAGAAGTAAAACAAGCTCTCTCCCCCCCAAGAAACCTGCAATATATAATCAAAATGAGGTATGGGAATGACAGTCAAGTTTGACTTCTTCACAGTGTACCTATTTACAGCACATGGATGACCAAGAATTAACCATGGAATAGGTATTCTATTGAGCTGCCATTCAAAGAAAAAAATTACACAGGGGGCGCCTGGGTGGCTCCATGGGTTGAGCATCTGACCTCTGGCTCAGGTCATGATCTCATGGTTGGTGAGTTCGAGCCCCTGTGGAGTTTGCTGCTGTCAGCACAGAGCCTGCTTTGGATCCTCTGTCCCCCCTCTCTGCCCCTCCCCTACTCATGTGCGGACTCTCACTCTCTCAAAAATAAATAAAACATTAAAAAAAGAAAAAAAATGCTAATGATAGGTGCCAATTCCCATCTTCCAGGTAAAACTGTTATTTTAAAACTCATATTCTCTTTCTGAAAGCTTAATTTATATTACCAGTACTCAGATCTTAGAAAATATAGAAGCTGGCCAAATAGTGAAATTTGAAACAGAAAAGGTATGTAGTCTGCAGTCTTGGTGTACAGCAATGAGATGTATTTGTAGAAAAAAAATGCTCTCCTACCTGGGAAACTTTTTCAGAATGTAATTAGAGTGATGTTATTATAGGCATACATTAGTTCACATACTTTTGCCTGCAAGAAACAAAATTATTAAACTGATTTAAACAATAAGCACATTTATGATCTCACCTAACAAGAAGTCCAAGGGTAGGGCAGGTCCCTAGTCTGCTAACATCCAGCCTCTGCACGAATCTTGTCTCTGCCTTCCTCACACTGGCTGCATTGTGGTTGAAGCTGTTGTAGCCGTCATGTCCAGACATGAGGATGTCCAGAGGAAAAAGAATGATTGTCTCTCCTTGAGTGCATTTCTCAGGAGTTGGGAAAGCTTCCCCAGACGTCTCTATCATGCAATCTCAGTGGCCAGAATTGGGTTACATGTACATTCCTGAAACCCAGCAAGGGGAATGCCATGATTAGGTTAGACAAACCAGAATCTTCTCCTGAGCTGCATGCAAATGGGGATAACTTCTTCTGGATTCCGTTGCTTGGTTACATCAGCCAAAGCAAGGTCCTTTCAGGAAGACAGAAGGAGGGAAACAGATGTTGGGCAGGTAGCCAACAGAGTCTGCCCAAGGGGTCACCTGGACCCTGGCTATCCCTTTTCTTTTCTTACAAATAGATGCTGTCATGGTACTCTGCCCAAGAAAAATGAGTTTCTCTTAAAAAGTCAAACTACCTTGAGCAAATTGTGTTTTGCTTATTTCCGTTACGGGGGCATGAGGATGCATTATATCATGCAGCATGTGACACTCTACTTGAAAATCTCCATTCACTGTCTCTGCCCTCACACCTCTTCCTCTCCCCCCTTCTCTTGTGTCATCCATTCACCCAAACTCTCACAAGTCTCTCCCCCTTTCTGTCTCAGGAATTGAACTCACCCTCACATGTGGGGAAGGTCTGCCTACTATTATTGATTTGAGGACCTGGAAGCCCAGCCTCCACCCTCATATTTATTAAAGTATTCATTTACTCACTAATTGTGGAGAAAATAAATTTTCTTCATAACATTACATACAGAAAAGTCTTTAATACTCTCTATTCTCTTTGGAAGTGTAAATCACTTGAAAACTTGGTATTTTAACTAATATTAGGCAAAGGTTACTTGTGACCTATCTCATGAGTGATTGTAATGGATCGGAGTGCTGAGACTGTATAGTGGAGGACTTTTGATCAATAATCATCAATAACTCCAGCCCTGACCTCTCTCCTGAGCTTGACTCTCACATATACTGTTCATCTGTACCAGAGAGTAACGGAGCCTCACTATTGTTCAAAATGAAATAATTTTCCATTGCAAACTTGTCCCTCCTGTTTCCTGCTGCTATTAACAGCACCATCCTCCTCCTCCCAACACTTGTCTGAAGTTTCTTCCTCTCTTGTTCTTCATATTAGTCTAGCATTTCCCAAAACTGATCTGGGAGTATTGGCATTCCTTGAAGAAAGTATTACAATCAACAGCAGCAACACGTTGAGAAGCAGGCTTATAAATACAAAGAACAAACTGGTGATTGCTAAAGGGGAGGAAGGATGGGCGAAATGGGTGAAGGGGACTAAGAGGTCCAAAATGTCATTATGAAATAAATAAGTCACAAGGGTGGAAAGTACAACATAGGATATATAGTCAATAACATTGCAATCATGTATGGTGACAGATGGTGACCGTATACTTACCTTGGTGAGCACTGAGTAATGTATAGAATCATCAAATTAGGGGCGCCTCAATCAGTTGAGCCTCCGACTCTGGATTTCAGCTCAGGTCATGATCTCATGGTTCATGGGTTTGAGCCCCGTGTTGGGCTCTGTGCTGACAGTGCAGAGCCTGCTTGGGGTTCTTGCTCTCTTTCTATTTCTCTTGCTCCCTCTCTCTCAAAATAAATACACATTTAAAAAAAGGAATTGTCAAATCAATATGTTGTATACCTGAAACTAATATAGCATTGTATGTCAACTATACTTCAATAATAAATAAATAAATTAATTAATTAATTAATTAAAAATAAATTAAAAAAAGAAATGTTCCATACTCAGATGTCTTCGGGGAATGCCGTATACCATATCCCTATCTTAGAGCATTATGATGCACATTAAAGACCCTGAAAACTTCTGTAGAACAGAAGGCAATTAAACCCTGTTTCATCTGGCATTTCCCAGATTTACTTCATCACACAATCATTTTTTTCAGGGAATATCTGTTCATAGCTCATAGGATCTTAGTATTTCTTGGAAAACAGGAGGGAAAACATTGATCTAAGCAATTTTTAAATCAAGATGAGGGACAAATTTAATATTTACTTAGTATTTAGTAAGTACCATATACTTTATAGGTGAAGTTGATCTTCTGTTAAATCTCAATGCTAGTAACAACGGGGGAAGCCCAAGTACTTCTGTTAGTAGGCAGATATAGACAGAAATCCAACTTCATGATGACGACATAAAGTACAGATGTACCTTAAATGTTATAGTAACTGGCATGTACGTGTTCTACACTTTCTCCCTTATTTTTCTAGACAAAGGGTGATGGCTAACTCCTTTGTTGGTTCATAACCCTCCAGGAGCTTCCTTGGTGTAATCTAAAATGGGCCCCGCATAAGCAGAGGGCAAAGAGGGCAGGGTGAGACAGAAGAAAGAAGCAGACCATCCAGGTTGGTAGGTGACAGTCTTAATAACAGAAAAGGGAACCTACATACAGGCTTGTCTTTGGCAAACAAGCCTAATGCATCCCCACGCCCACCCTCCAAATCTTAAAAGTTTATAGAGGCCCTAACTGGGCTCAGTCATGGATACCATGCAGGTGCTCTCCACACCACATCACCACCTTAGGGCTGTGTCCCTGGAGCAGCCTCTGGGAGAGGGGAAAGGCAAGCAGAACCCACATTTCAAGGACAGGAGACCGGGTGAGAAGCCTCTGAGTGCTTGAGTCCAGTTTACAGGTCAATCTGCAGTCACGTCTTTCTGTTGACTTTCCCCAAAGTCCTTCTGCTTTGTAGTCTCAAAACTATGCCACATTTCACCTATTTCCATTAAACACCAATAGAACTTTTGGGTTTTGGTTTCAACAATCATTTTAATAAAGGTAAAATTGAGTATTTGTAGATAATAATTCTTTTAGTCTATGTTGTACCACCAGACTAAGGACTTAAGGAGCCTTTTACCTTAACAATTCATATAAGTGCCTACTAAGTGTTCATTTATGAGAAGGTAAGATTCTATAGATTCTTAGCCTACCCTCAAAAACTACCAGAAACAAATCTGCATTTAATTAAATTTAAGACAATACAAGTGAGTAAAATCCCCAAGTAGGAAAACAGATGAGTCTAATCTGAAACAAATTTGGCAGTGTTTGGGAAAGGAGAAATTCAAGTTATAAATTTGGAGAGAGAAAGAATGGACTAATGGTAGAGTATTTTTCAATATTGTATGTTTTAATGCATTTAATTCCCCTTTTCATTAAAAATTTATACAAACTTCCAGTAGATTGAATTCAGGTAGTATACTGACTGATAAGATAGTTGATATGATACTGGCAAAGAGTTGATTGAGCTTTAAAAAAACAAACTGCACAGTGCATGTGGTGGCATTTTAAAAATTGAAGTACATCAAGCAAAGAAATATTTCTAAAATGCTCCAGCAAATACAGGAATCAGAAAATGCTTTTCTGTTCAAGCCAGCTGAAGAAAAGAACATAGGAAAATCGTAAAGAGCATTTCTTTTCAGGATGCCTCTTTCTCATAAGTAAAGTCCAGTGAAGTGTTCTAAAATCTCTTTCACATAATGCAAGAAAATAGAAAAAGAAGCCTTTGGCGTTTCTAATTTTATTGAATAACTGCAAAACAGTGGCTTTGAAAGAGAAGAAAAAAACTCAAGAAAATGGGTAGTCGTGCGGCATGATAAGACAACAACAAAAAAAAGCAGATGAAATGAGTGTGGAGGCAAATGTAATGCCTCTCACTTCAGAGAAATCAGGCAGAGAAAATTATCTCAGGAGATTGCCAAACAGATGGCATGCTAAAGAATCTTGGATCTCTGTGAAGATAGTTGGCCTCAGTCAAAGTCCTGGTGTAGGGGAAGGAGGTTTTTTGAGGAGAGGATAAATCTTAGCTCTCAAATGCTGCTAATGCAAAGGGGAGGTGGTGATTGTTCATGGAAAAATATCAATGGTGAAATTTTTAAACATTTCTAGACTTTTAGGGCTGAATGGTAGAAAATGTACATTTGTTACTTAGCTTGAGGTGATGTTGGACTTAAAAGTGTGGCATGAGGACTCCTGGGAGTAATAGTTGATTTCTTAGGTGCTGCAAGGAATATACCAAATAAGGCTAGAGCATTTTGAAGGTCTAGAAAAGTAAGAAAGTGTTAAGCACAGACACATGCACATGCACATGCACACACACATACCAACACACACAATGATAAAGATATGTCAAAGGGACACAAGAGTCAACTGAAAGAACTCCAAATGATCATAGATGGCACATCATTTAAGCAAAAAAAAAAAAAAAAGTAAAACTGTATTGGATTATAACCTAAATAAATAAATAAATAAATAAGAATAGAGAATGCTCCCTCCCAGAAGAATACCAAACAACTTATGTAGATATTCCACCCTTGAAGTCATGAGCATAACCTCCAACTTGTTAAGTGTGGGCTGCACATAGTGACTTTCCACCACATTATACCATATGGAAATGGGGGAATATGAATAATTATAGTGGAGAATCATGATAAAACCACCTCGCCAGACCAATGTCAACATCAGCAGTGATAAGCGATGTTGATAGTATGTACCCTCAACTGATGTGGTGAAAATGGTACTTGACCTCTGTGATCTTCCTCTAACCCCCCATAACTCTAGTCTAATAGTGAGAAAAGCATCAGATAAATCCCAAATGAAGGACATTCTACAAAATATCTAACCAGTAGCCATCAAAATTTTCATGGTCATCACAGTTAAGGAAGGCCTGAGAAACTGAGAACTAAGGACAGATGATTTACTAAATGTCGTGTGACATCCTGCATGGGATCCTGGAGCAGAACAAAAGGACAATAGGTTGAAAACTAAAGAGATTTGAATAAAATATGGACGTTAGTTAACAAGAATGTATCCACATTGATTCACTGTGACAAATATATCGTACTAATGCTAATAATAGGGGAACTGAGTCAGATTTATATAAGAACTCTGTACTATATTCACAACTTTTCTGTAACTCTAAAACTATTCTAAAATGAAAATTTTATTTAAACATTTAAAAAAGTATTTGTGATGAATGCTGCCACCTGAAAATGTTGGCTAAGAAATTGTTATAGGATTGTGATTTTTGATATTTGATAGCCAAACCTTGTAATGTTAAACTTGTTTTTTCCATAGGTTGATTTGCTTGGATGAATACCTTATTTTTTAAGTGGTTAAAACACTTCTATACCAAGTCAGCAAAACTAGTTCCAAAAAATTTGGTAGGCAAAAAAACAAAACTAAAAGGTAAAAAGTAAACAAAAGGTAATTGGATCCACCAATACAAAAATGCACTACATACTTTATTTATTAAAACTTCAGAATATATAATTAAGGGAAAGTTCTTCTTGAATGTTAAAAGTTGAAATGGTGACTATCTTGGGGGGTATGACTAGAAGGGACATTAAGGCTACTTCAAGGAGCAAATGTTCCTTTTCTTGATTTAGGTAGTAGTTACTGCACAATATTTACATTGTGAAAGTTTTTGTATGTTTATTTTCAATAAGTATATTTCAACAAAAATGTTCTGAAGGAAAAACAGTTGAACTTGAGAAATTTACCAACTTGCTTTTTGACATCCATTTGCAAACAAACTGTAGGGGCGCCTGCGTGGCTCAGTCGGTTAAGTGTTCAACTCTTGATTTTGGCTCAGGTTATGACCTCATGGTTTGTGAACTTGAGCCGCATCGGGCTCCACACAGACAGTACGGAGCCTTCTTGGGATTCTATCTCTCCCTCTTTCTCTGCCCCTTCCCGACTTGGGCTCATGCTCTCTCTCTCTCTCTCTCTCAAATAAAACAAAACAAAAAAAAAAAATCAAAAGAGAAACTGTGCTTTTCAAAGTGGAGGACCTAATAGTGCTGTGTTGTTGTTAGAAATGTCTGTTGTCCACTTATTTATTCACTCAGTCCACACATATTTATTAAACACCAGAACTGTCTTGTCTCTAAAACCATAGATTATATGGAAAGTAGACCTATAAACAGAAAGTAATATGTTATGATAATTGCTATAATGGATATGTGTACAAAGGTAATGGGTTTCCAGAGATGTTCTTTGGTCCATCAAGGGAAGTCAGAGATGCTTCACAATAGGGAGGGGCATGTGAGTCGATACATGATGAAAGAGCACACATTTGCCTGAAAAGAAGTGGGTGTCATTACGTGGAACAAGGTGAGATGAAGAGAGAATTCTAGATGGACATAATGCTAGGGAAAAGTCACAGAGGCAAGATGAATCTTGGCAAATGTCTATAGTTTTGGGGAATGGCAGGAAGTGGCAGCAGCTGACTGTTATGGACTGAATGTGTGTATCCTCCTAAAATTTATAAGTTGAAGTCCTAACCCCCAATGTGGTGGTATTAGGAGGTGTGGCCTTTGGGAGGTGATTAGATTTAGATGAGATCATGAAGATGGGGTCCTTTTGATGCAGTTAGTGCCCTATTAAGAAGAGACCAAAGAGCTTGCCTTTTCCCTCCATCGTGTGAGGACAGTAAGAAGATGGCTGCCTGTAAGCCAGGAAGCACACTCTCACCAGACACCTAATCTATCTGCACCTTGATCCTGGATTTCCCAGCCTCCAGAACTATGAGAAATAAATGTTTATTGTTGAAGCCCCCAGTCTGGGGTATTTTGTTATAGCAGCCAGAACTAAGACATTGAAGCAATGGAGGAAGATGGGAATCAGATCACAAAAAGCCATATATGTCACGCAGAAAAAAAGATTTTATCCAGGAAGTGATGAACTTTAAATGGTGAGTAATATGATAACAAATATTATTAGAAAGATAACTCACAGGCAGTGTTGAGGAATGCTTGGAGGACAATAGCTGGAAGCAGAGAGTTCAGTAACGAAGTTTCCACAAGAGAGATGATGTCAGTGGGAACAGAGAGCAGTAGAGAGGGAAGTTGAAAATCTAGAGTTGGCAGGATGGGGAGGGGGACATGGTGTCCAAGATGACGTCAGCAGTGCCACTAACAAAGATAGAGAACAAAGCGAAAGTGAGAATGTGGAGAAAGAGAAGTTCTGTCTGAGATAGGTTCAACTTGGGACACGCAGGTACAGACATCTAGCATGTAGTTGTATATAATGGGAATGGGGTGCAGAGGAATTATTTGGAGTTATGAGAATTTTCTGTAGTGGACATATAGTTGGTAATTGAAACTAAGGGAGGTCCGAGTTCATTTATGAAGAGTAAGTAAGTAAGCAAATCATCCCAGATGAGGGTGTGAAGGTAGGAGGTGAGCTGTTAGAGTCTGTGAATGCTCCACCAGGCATGGGTCTAAACTCCTTAAGAAGGAAAGTGTGGTCAGGTGTAGGTATATGGGATGGGCAGGAGACTAGAGGTCTAAAGAGGTGGAATTGTTTGGGATTTACAGTAGTGAGGGGATGGATGAGAACATTAGGAGGGTGTGAACTCATGGTTAAGAGAGCACATTACCAGAGTTTAAAATTTTCAGGCTGGGATAGTTGTGAGGTATAAGTAGAATGTCAGTTCCATGAGGACAGGAGCATTTCACTGTATCCCCAGTAGATGGGGCAGAATATGGCTTGCGATGGGTGCTCAATAATATGTTTTGAATAAATGAACAAATGAATGGAGCAATCCTGAAGTGGACAGAATGGGAAGTTAATGAATGGAATGAAGTCAAGGAAGTCTGTTGAAATCCTTAGGAAACTTGAATAGATTGTCTTTGATTTTTGTTTAGGAGGGCATGTCTCATACCTTCCATTGTGGAAAGCAAATTAATAGACATAGTCAGAAGGTTTCTATTTCCTAGGATATGACCATATCCCCAGAAAAGATCCTTTATTACTCCCTGATTTAGAGAAAATGAATTTCTGTAATGTATAAATGTCTATATTATAGTCAAAGCAACACATTCTTCTTTGAGGATTTCATCAGATTAGCATTTAAAAATGTTTGATATAAAATAGGTAATAGCACCTATGGTGTAATCTAGTTAAATCTTTAACTTAAATATATGAAACTTTTAGTTTTCTTTTAGTTTATAAGAAATTCAAAGGCTAGAAGATAGGACACTGTAGGACTATTAGCCCAGTTTATTCATCAAGTCAGTGAGATTTAAGATTTTAAAAAAGAGGGGACTCTGTCATATTGAAGAGGAAGCCTGGATTGGATTATTGTTTACACTGAGCAAGTTGTAAAATCATTTAGTGATAATTGAGGGTGTTAGACTATGGACAGGGCATGAGAAAAACAAAAGTTTACTGATGTGGAAACTTGTGGCTCATTAGTGACTAAGGTGAAATATAAAGCATCATGTGCAGTATCATGTAATTTAGGTGAAAATTTCATCAATGTTTATAAATGTATATAAAAATATCTGGAAGGATATATAACAAGCTCTTAGCAAGGGTAATGTCTGGTTTGTGGGAATGTGATATTTTAATTTTCTTGTTCTATTTATCTATATGTCTGTACTGAGTTTATATTTCTTTGCAATATTAAAAAGTTATGTTTTGTTTTAAAAGTTAAAATGAAAAGAAAACAGATAGTTTAGAAAGAATACTTTTATTCTAAACACTACAAGAGAATAGAGTAACTTCCTGTATTAGTTTACTAAAATTGCTGTAGCAAAGTACCACAAACAGAGAAGCTTAAACAACAAAAACTGTTCTCGAAGTCCAAGATCAAGATGCCAGCAGGATTGGTTCCTTTGGAGGGCTGTGAGGAAGAATCTATCCTGTTCCTCTCCTTTTAGCTTCTGATGGTTTATTGCTATCACCCCAATCTCCACCTTCATGTCCACATGGCAGTCTTCCTGTGTGCATCGCTATGTCCAAATTTCCCTTTTTATAAGGATACTGGTGATATTGGATTAGGGGCCCAGCCTGCTCGGTATGACCTCATTTAACTAATTATATCTGCAGTGACCCTATTTCCAAATATAGCCATATTTTGAGGTACCAAGGATTGGAACTTCAACATATGAATTTTGGAGGGGCACGATAACCCATAACAATTCTCAGGAGAGGAGTCCTCATTATTTCAGAGTGGTTAAACTTCCCTACACAAGGGAATGAAGGTTGCGGTGTATAAGCTGTTTTCTCTTTCACAATCAAGCCAAAATACTATTCTTAATGATGAGTTTTCAGCCAAGAATATATAATGGAGAAAGGACGGTCTCTTCAATGAATGGTGTTGGGAAAATCAGACAGCCAACGCAAAAGAATGAAACTGGACTATTTTATGCCATATACAAAAATCAAGTCAAAATGGATAAAAGATGGAAACATAAAACTTGAAACCATAATAATCTTAGAAGGAAACGTAGGGGGTAAGCTCTTTGACATTAGTCTTGGCAGTGATTGCTTGGATTTGACGCCAAGAGCAGAGGAAACAAGCAAAAGTAAGTAAGTGTGATGACATCAAACTAAAAACTTCTGCACAATAAAAGAAACTATCCACAAAATTAAAAGGCAACTTACTAAAAGGGAGAGAATATTTGCAAATCATTTATCAGATAAGGGGCTAATGTCCAAAATATGTGAAGAACTCATGTAATTCAACAGCAAAATAAATAAACAAATAAAAATAATCTGATTGGGGCACTTGGGTGGCTCACTCAGTTAGGTGCTGGACTCTTGATTTTGGCTCAGGTCATGATCTTGTGGTTTGTGAGATCAAGCCCCATGTGGGGCTCTGCACTGATGGCATGGATCCTGCCTGGGATTCTCCCTCTCTCTCTTTCTCTCTCTCTGCCCCTCCCCTGCTTGCACACACACACACACACACTCTCTCTCTCTCTCTCAAAATAAGTACATAAATGTTAAAAAGATAATCTGATTATAAAATTGGTAGAGGAACTAAATAGACATTTTCCCAAAGAAGACATACAGATGGCCAACAGAAACATGAAAAGATGCTCAATCAACATCACTGATCATCAGGGAAATGCCAATCAAAACCACAATGAGATGTTACCTCACACCTATTAGAATGGCTATGGTCAAAAAGGCAAATAACAAGTGTTGAAGGTGTGGAGAATAGAGAACACTCGTGTACTGTTGGTGAGAATGTAAACTGGTGCATCCCCTATGGAAAACAATATGGAGGTTCCTCAAAACATAAAAAAGGAGCCGCCATATTATCCAGCAATCCCACTTCTGGGTATTTATGCAAAGGAAATGAAATCACTATCTCGGAGATATCTGTACCCCCGTGTTAATTCCAGAATTATTCATAATAGCCAAGATGTGGAAACACCATAAGTGCCTGTTGATGCATGAATGCATCAGGAGAATATGGTATGTATATATACAACGGAATATTCAGCCATACAAAAGGATATCCTACCATTTGTGACTACATGGGTAGACCTTAAGGACTTTACGCTAAGTGAAATAAGTCAGACAGAGAAAGGCAAATACTATATGATCTCGCATATAAGTGAGATCACAAAAAAAAGCTGAACTTGTAGAAACAGAGAGTAGAATGGTGGTTGCCAGGAACTGAGGGGTGAGGGTATAAGGAGATATTGTCAAAGGATACAAATTTCTAGTTATAAGATAAATAATTTCTGGGTTTCTAGTGTACAGCATAGGGACTCTAGTTAACAATTCTATTGTATATTTGAAAGTTGCTAAGAAAGTATATCTTGAAATTTCTCTTCGCAAGAAATGTAAATGTGTGAGGTGATGGATTTAACTAAACTTGTTGTGGTAACAATTTTGCAATATATCTGATATCAAATCCTTTCTGTATACTTAAAATTAATGCAGTGTTATAGTTCAATTATATTTCCATTAAAAAACTTTTCTCTTTACCTATAAACAAAAAAATCTCCACTTAAAGAAAATAACCAAACTATAGTGACTCCTTCATAGGTAAGTTTTATTTGAACTTGAACTCAGATATCCATAGGCTAAATAAATGTTGTTAAAAATTCTACCACCCCTGATGAAATTGATAGAGAAGGGTTTTTTTGTTTTTTTAAGAAGAAGCATGTATTATCAGGAAAAAATTTTGCCTTTTGGAAAACTGGTATTGGTCTCTGTGATACAGTTTTTAAAGTTAAATATAAGGCCCAGAAATGAAGATTTAGTATCAAAATACTTATTTTTTCTTTCTGTATCAGGCAAAAACAGTGCCATGGGATGAATTGTGGTCTAACGCTTAAAATCTGGCTCCCTCTGCTGGAGGATATGATACCTTTCCTCCCTTCCTTTTAATCTGCATCCAAGCAAATAAAGGATAGGAGTTCACACCTCAGAGTTTTTTGATTTTCATGCATATATGGAAATTGTCTCGTTGACCAACTTGTGGTTTGTAATGGAGAAAACTTGTAAATTTCCCTATTTGTGAATCAGCCACCATCTACTCCCACTCTGCTCTTTAAACAGTGCTGCTATTTAATTTAGGCCCTAAAGCAAATTAGAAAATGGCCGTGACATTTCAGTCTTCCCTTATTGGGTCCATTTAGGCTGCTGGTCTACTTTTAGGCCTTCAGAGCTGGAAGGAACCCAACAGACCCTCCAATCTAGCTATTCCTTTTCCTAATAGGAAAGTACAGGTGCAGAGAGATGAGGTGATTTCCCAAAATCACACAGCTCAAATGACTTCAAAGTGCATATATAGCAGTTTACATATGATGTACTTCTCTAACTTTTTACAATGATTAGTGCATCACATCAAGTTAATAAATATTTCTCAGTTGCCTACTATGTGTCAGACACCAAGAGATATGCAAAAATGATGAGACATCATTTTTGCTCCCAAAAGAACATGTAGTTAATTAAATTGTATAAATGATGATTCCAGGTTAGACACAGTTGCCGGGTTTGCAAATCCAAATGGCCAATTAAATGAAGTTTTTCACTTTAAGAAGCACCGATTCCTACAGATGATTGATAATTTCTTTGCATAGCCACTTAATTCCTTGATTAGGTGTTGGCTCCTATACAACTAGCTTTGGGGTTTGGCCTTCTGAACTGGGAATTAGGGATATTTGTGTTGGAGTGGAGTTAAAAATGTTTGTTTTTTGTTGTTAATGTAGAAAATGACATTAGATTATCCTAGAGAATGATCCAAAGTTGGTTTTGAACGGAAATGTCAGAATCTCCATAAGTTTATTGATTCCTTGGAAAGCATGTTTGCATATCCAGCTCTATTTGGCTATGTCACCTTGGAAAAACTACTTAAACTCTTTGTGCCCCACATTCTTCATGAGGTTGTTGTGATGATTAATGAGTTAATACACATGAAGCCATTAGAGCAGATCCTGGTACATAGTGAGCATGTGTATGTATTTTCTCACATTATTATTTGACTTATGTGCATGGAAAACTAACATGGTGTTGACAGATTCTAAGAAAGGACTCAAAAGCTGATTTACAAGATGAAACCCAACTGAATAAATACCATTTCATGATGGCTCTGGACACACAGATGTAGAGTAAGTTATTCTCTGGAGAGAGTGAATCTCTTCAGTAACCATGGGCCCCAAGATGAGATATCTCAGTTCCAACCTAATGAACTAAATGTCAGTCCCCTGCTGTTCCTATATTTTCTGCTTAGAAGATATAAAAGCATTGTGGAAATGACTTTTCAAGTCCATTAAGGGAGGAAAAAACTCTTAGAGGCAAAAGTCAAATATTATCTATTTGAGCACACCACATCTCTTTTCCTGCTGAGACATCTTTAGAAAACATGGGCTCTTCTATTTCAAATTCATTGGTAGTTCTTGGGTGCTAGGTGTTAGCATCAAAGGAAATGTGTAACTTCAATGAAAGGACTCTGTGTTCTTAATAGTCACAGTGTAACAGCAGGTGTCTTCTCAGCACCTCTCTGAAGACTTTAGACAATCTGAAATACTTTACAGAGAACCATTCTGAGGTTTAGTGGTACCTCGTTTTCATCAAGGTAGATGCTTTTCCAAGCATTCAGCTTTTAAGACTCAGATAAGATTTAATCAATTGTTTCCTGGTTTATGTCACTGACATGTCTTATTCTCTCTAGCCCAGAAATCAAGCTGAGCTTGAATTAAGATCCTGTTTTCCAGGCTGCTCATGAAAGATAAAAAGACTAATTGGTTTGCAGTTTCTTCAAAGCCCATACAACAGGTTGAGCTTCAGATGTTTTAATCATTTGTGTTACTGCTTAGCATTTATCCAATCACTGACAAACCCACATCTTCCATGAGCTATTTTCTCTTGGTGCCTGTGATCTCAGCAGAGCAAAGCGTGGTTCCCCATAAGTATCCGGTCACTATTAATTAGGGATCCCAAACCATGTCACTAGTTACTACAAACCTATCAGTAAGTGGACAGCGTATATACCATAACCATTCCTTTTTTTTTTTTTTTTTTCTGTTTTTTTTCCCCCCAGAGCCATTCTGCTGTAAGTTAGCATTAAAATGAAGGGTTGATGCACTTCCTGTGTTAGTGTAAGGAGTTCTGCTGAGTTGCTTCGCGGAGAAACTGGTGAAATTATTTTCCAAAAATTTAAAGCCCCTTGAAATGGTCCTAAGGGCAAACAGCAAATGAAGATACATCTATTCCAGAAAATTGACAAAAATTTGTTAAGATGAGAGTCTGTGGTATCTGAACAAAGACCACTCTCTCCTCTTCCAGCTCCCAGTGGGAGGGCTTTCTTCCCAGGAGGAGCAAGACTTCAGCATTGTCTCATCCCACTCCCAGCTGTCTGTTGTTGAGGCTAAACCCTGGGGGAATGCAATCTGTAAATAAGGGTGCCCTTCCCCTCAGCCCCACTCAAGGAATGGAGACTGTATGTTGGGCATGACTTGCTGAGAGTACTGGAGTACCCCAATTCATGAGGTCATGGCTCCCTGCTCAGGCTGCTGCCTCCCACCTCTACCTAAGCACTCAGCTCCTAGAGCACAGGGGTCACTCAGAGAGAAACTTGCCTTTGTCCCCATTCAACTGCAAAACCCTGGCTCAGAAACCACCTGGGGAGAAGCAGGCATAAACAGCACTCAATCTCTTCCCAAGGGAACTGACTTCATTGCAACAGACCTTGGAGAAGTGCAAGCCAAAGAACACTTCAAGATTAGTGGGGCTAGGGATGAAAGGAAATTGGGAGAAAAATGTGTGGATTTAATGAAGATAGAGCCTACACTGTAGGTTGACTACTTTGCAGGAGAGAACCAGAAAAATGCAGTTGGGAGGAGCCCTCCTGGGGTGAGAACAGGTATGCAACTCAGACCTGAGAAACCACTCTTTCAAAGGAGCCACAATCTGATTGGATTAGTTTGTAGAGCCATGTATGACCCAGGGGATTATTTTCAACAATAGAGTGTAATCAGCTAGTAGATAGTGGAGTTTAACAGCTGAGTGTGGTTGGGGGAAAAGAAAGAAAGAGAGCCCTACCAACAGCACCGTCATCTCAGGGTTACTGAGCACACACCCAAAGGGATGCTTTGCTGAGGAGTAACATTAGAAGGGGCACCTGGGGGGCTCAGCTGGTTGAGGGTCAACTTCAGCTTACGTTGTTCTCACGGTTTGTGAGAACATTTGTGAATAAACGAATGAATGAATATAGTTCAGATTGTATGTTTGACTTCTAAAGGTTTGCAGTTTGCACTTTTGAACTGATTTGATTTTATTTTCTTCCTTTCTATTTTTGAAATCACTATGGTGGTAGAAAGAATTTCACATCTGTCCTCCTTTCCTGGTCTACTTTGTCGTAAAAGGCAACATGATATAGTGGTTTAGCACAAAACTCTCTGGAGCCAGACTATATGGGTTCAAGTCCCAGCTTCACTGCCTAATTATCCCTGAAACCCTTAATTATATTTATCTTTATTTATAACAGTTTTTAAATGGCACGTATTTCATCAACTAGAATTTGAGGCTCTGTGTTTTGAAGGCCTCCCTGCTACAGATAATTCTCATGTTCTTTCTTAGCTTCATCCTGATCATTCCCTTACATCGTTATATTCAGTCAACATGTATTTTGTGTCAGTTGTTTGCAAGAAACTGTGTGGAGTCCTAAGGGAATTATTTAACAATGTGCCCATTGTAGGTGGATGTTGATAATCCTGTTTCTAATATTAATAGGAGATTTGATATATCTCGATTCTATGCAAGATGTGAACTTCTTGACAGCTGGGACTGTCTCATTCCGTCTAACATCCTCAGAACCTTACACAGTGACTGGCACATATAGATATGCAGCAAATATTTGATGAATGAGTAAAAAGTTACTATCCTGTAACAACAATCAGTTATATATGCAAAAGGCACACATTTGCCACTGGTTAAACATTCTGTTTAGAATATCTTTGCGCTTTGTGAGGGTGGCCTGCCTGGGTCTGGACTCCCTTTCAAACCAACAGAGTTTGCGTGGTTGAAGGACCAGGTGACCTGTAGCTTGGCAAAAGCCCAGAACATGCTTCTTCTCTATCTTGGATATCAGCCAGGGGCCCACTTCAGAGAGTAACTCCTTGCCTCCTTGGATGGGCTTTAAAACTCTCCTTTGTGAGCTGATTTTTCATTCCTGTATTTTGGTTGCATGTTCTTCTTAATTTTTTGGGGTGTGGGGTGGGGGTGGGGTGGAGGAGGTCCTGTTTCAAAAAGTAAAACAGTAGTAGGGGTTGTTAAGATGTCTCAGTCAAATAATAATTTATTAGCTGTGATATAATGATATCAGGAAATAGCAAGCTCTTTGGCTGTTTATTTCCCTCATTATGGATGGAAAGAATAAGTATGGAGATGTCTCAGTTGCTATGGATACCAAGTCTTTGAGATAATAGAATTCTTTTAACATAATCCAGTTCAGTTAGATTGGCTTTTCTCTCAAATACTATGTCTACCCAACACACTTTTTTTTTCCAATAAAAAAAAATTATATTCGTTTCTTCCAACATCAGGTAGTACGATTTTTTTTCCCAATTTTTCCCTGAAGTTTTTCTTTTTCCTGTATCTCTTTTTTCCTACACTAGAAAAGATGATATGGGGAGATAAACTGCATCTGCGTTTCCTGCTATCTAAGAGGAAAACTGATTTATGTGGTTCCACATAATCAAATTCAAATATCACAACATGATTGATCCAGGTGTGATGCTTAGATTTTTTGAAGTCAGTGTTCAAAAACCAGGTTAATTATAAAAAGGTATATAACCATCTCCTCAAAATTCCATTGTTTCATTGAGCCAGGATTCTTTAAAATAAAATCTCTCTAGGATGTATAACTTTGAACACAGTAAGTTAACTGATGGTCACAGAGGGAAAAAATCACTAAGTCTTCAAAATTAACTTGAAAAGTGGCAACTTGTCGTTCATGAGTCTGAGAAAAATCTATTCCCATGTGTAAAAGTAGCCAGACACCTTGCTAATAGCATACATTTATGAAAGTTTAAAACACCAGTTAAATTATTCATCTGTTTTTTAGAAGGAATTATTTCGGTGAATTTATAACAAAAACAGTGGTGCTTTGAACTCCCACTTTGGTCCCTCATTCCTCATTTTAACTTGCATTTTCTTTTAGAGGGAGATTGTGTTCATTATATAAATTTAAAACTCCATGCAATAAACATTTTTTCCTGACTGTTTTTGCTGGAGGCTGCCATGTTGGAGATGAAAAGGCCAGCAAATGAGTCATGAGGACTGGATTTTAGCCCCAACTCTGCTTGTAGTTGTGTGGCCTCAGATGAGTCATTTACCCTCTCAGGTCTTCATTTCCTCATGCAAAAATTAGAAGTCAGACTACATAATTTCCCAAAGCCCTCTTTACATCCTAAAATATCTACATTGCTTTGAAATGTATCCACATCTCCAACTGATATCCAGGACCAAGGTTAGAAACTGTTTTAAATGGGCTTACTGCGTTCAAAACCAAATAGAAAAGAGAAAGCTTTAGAAGTACAAGCCTGCTAGCAACTTTATTTCCATCCTGCGCTGCATTTAAAATAGTTTTGAATTTGCAGTGGAAACTAGGGATTAGACCACATTCAGGTGGATAATTTCAAGACCTTTATTGTTGATACTTTCTCCAGATGGAAGGTGAGTATGTAAAAGTAATACTGGCATTAATTGCTCCCTTAGCAAACACTTTGCTAAGTGCCTTGTACGGCTCATCTTGTCAGTCCTCACAGCAAGATTGCAAGGCAGGTATTGTGATGAAGTCTTTTGTCCTAGGTGGCTCAGCTAGTAAGTGGCAGAGCTAGGATTTGAATCTATGCTGACTTTGTATGTCATATAAACTCTATAACGCATAGACATTTAGGGTGTGTGTGTGTATGTGTGTGTGTGTGTGTGGCTTCTACATTCTTCATATGTCTCAAGACATATCATTATATCCTTTGCAATGGGTCTTTTATGTCTGCCTGATCTCAGTGAAAGGCACCACACCCATCAATTACACCAGACAGAAACTTGGGGATTATATGGAACCTTTTCCCTGATTTCCACTCCTTCCCATGCAACCCATCACCAGAGCCTACATAGTTTACTTATCGAATAGCTCTCAAAATGGATGTAAGAGTCAGGGTCCTTCCCAGAACAACCCTGGCACAGTTGAAGGGTTTAACCTAAGAGACTTTCACGAAGGGGCCATTTATATAGGCGTGAGAGAGCTCAAGATAACCTACAATAGGTGGTGGAGCAGCAGAGGACTAGCAACAATAGAATGCTGTTAGCATCTGTGATGGGTTGAATTGTGTCTCCCTCACAAAGAAAGATATATTGGAGTTCTAACCTCAGTGCCTCAACCTCATGGTTAAGACTTTAACAGACTCCTCATTGCTCTTAAGGTATGACACACATTTAAAGCTGGGCTGGAAGGGCATGTGGTATTTGACCTCTTGTCTGAGACCTCTGTGTGTGTGTATGTATGGTATGTCTCTAGCCTTACTGGCTTTCTCTCCTTATCTCTAATGCACTGTCCTCCCTCCAACCAGAGGACCTTGGTGCGCAGATGCGTTTCCTTCTGCCTAGGATATGGCCACCTCTCTTCCTATCATCTTAACCTGGGTTTTTTCAGCAGATGGAATAGTCCAGTCAGCAGCTCTAATTTTCAAGACATCTCGGGCTCCCAAGTGTGAGTGGATGAACTTTCAGACGGTTTTAGTCTCAGCATCAGTTCAGAGAGTCTTCCTTAAAAAAAAAAAAAAAAAAAAAAAAAAATATATATATATATATTTACTTTATGAGAGGGAGAGAGAGAGAGAGAGAGAGAGAGAATAGGGGAGGGGCATAGAGAGAGGGAGAGAGAATCCCAAGCAGGCTCCATATTGTCAGCGCAGAGCCTGACGTGGGGCTCAAACTCAGGAACAGTGAGATCATGAGCTGAGCCGAAGCCAAGAGTCAGACGATTCACTGACTGTGCCACCCGGGTGCCCCTAATGGGAGAGTCGTCCTAACTGTCCAGCTGAGCCCAAAGTGTTGTGAAGCTGGGCAAGTCGTCCTCATTATGCCCCAGGACTTCAGAGTCGTAGCCCATAGAATCCCTGAGCTTTAGTATATTTTTTATTACTAACTGATGCCTATATGCACGGGAGATGTTTTAAATGTAAATATTCAAAAATCTTAAGGAGGGTTTAGTTGGTGATTTGGAAGGGAGATGTTTACGTGTTCAAGGGCATATATTCTTTTCCAATAATATAAAGTAATAGAAGCTTTGCACATCGGAATGAACCAAGGGCTCTTTAGAGAAACTGATTTGGCTAAGGGAGCGGCATTGAAGTTGGAGGTGGGAGGAGTCCATGCAGCCTCAGGGCAAACCTTCCAGCAGAATCCTCACCTTCCCTTCCCTTCCCACTACCACCTTCAGTATTCTGGTTTGTGTCCACCAAATGTCACCCCAGAGAGACAAAGAGGAAGAAATGAGCCAGGAGGCTCTTCTGTTTGGGGGCTCTCCACAAGATGATCCTTTTTATTGTAGTCATGTCTGCAATAGCTGTTGCAACCACAAGCCAAAAATCTTTACACATGGCTGTTGAAAAGCTATGTATAGATTTAATGAGTGAGCTATCACCCCTGCCCTGTAAAAACACACAGTGAAAGAATGAGACCTTGCTGCTACTCCACTGGCTTTTGTCTTTGGAATTATACTACTGGTACTGAGAAATTAAACAGAACCTGAGCTGGGGGGCCCAGGTGGCTCAGTCAACTGAGCGACTGACTCGGTTTCGGCCCAGGTCATGATCTCACAGTTTCGTGAGTTCCAGCCCCACGTATGCCAGCACAGAGCCTGCTTGGGATTCCTTCTCTCCCTCTCTCTCTGTCACTCCCCTGCTCATGCTGTCTCCATCTGTCTCAAAACAAATGAATAAACTTAAAAAAAACAAACTTAAAAACAATAAAGAACCTGAGGTGGGAAGGAGCCTTGTATGTGCAGGCAACAAGGAAGACTAACAAGTCATGAGTAAGGGAAAGAGAGAGATTAAATCTAAGGGTTAAGCAGAGGGTAGAAAAGATAGGACATTTTAGGCTAAGATACAAAGTTTGGATTTTATTCTGATGCATAGATGACCATTGGAGGGTTGTAACCAGCAGAGTGATACGATATGATTTACGCTTGGAGCAGATCTCTCTGGGCACCATTTGCAGAATGTGAACAGAGGGACACCATTCAGGATGTTGTTGCAGTTGCCCCGGTGAAGGTTTATGGTGCCCCAGACTCAGGTTTTGGGAGGGAAAATGAAGAGAAGTGGTTGGATAAGAGATGTCCTTTGAGGGTAGTGCTGTCGAGACTTCCTGATGGGCCACATGTGGGGGTAGGAAAAGGGGAGAAGTCAAATGTGGCTTCCAGTTTCTGATTGGAGGAAACTGGTGGTACCATTTATTGAGATGGAGAGGATAAAGGGGGCAGTGTATTGGGTGGGGAAAACTGAAGAGCTCAGTCTTGGTGATCTTAGGTTTAAGAGGGTTGAGGCCATCCAAGTAGAAATGTTGTAATGGCTTTAGCAAGGCCCCCTGAATCCAGTCCCGGCTCCAATTCCCTCCCCTCCTCTAATTCCTTTCTCTTCTATAGCCGCTGCTCTATTCATCTTTCTGAAGCCTGGCTAGAATCATGCAAGGTCTTTGCTTTAAAATACTCAGTGTGCCCTTATTGCCCTCAGAATCAGATATAGGGATCTCAGTCTGGTTTCAACTCTTGAATTATTCTCTGGGCATCTCCTTCCAGCCTTATCTCTTGTTGTAACTGCCCTCTATCTCCTGTATTCTCTAGCCAAACTGGACCACTTTCTATTCCTCAAATGGACCTTGCACATTCTCGCTTCCAAATCCTTGCTTATATTTTCCCCTTTGCCTGGAATTTCCTCAAACCCAACAGTCATAATCCATTAGGACTCAAATGAATTATAAATTGCAAGAACATGACTCTAGACATTTATGGATATTGGTATAAACTGACACTGAGTTATTGCTTTAGTAATTCCTTTTAAGCGTGTCTATCATTTTTGTGGCATTTAAAATGAAATCATATAAAGTAATAGTTTCAAATGCTTATTAAACAGTTGTGCCTTGTACTCTGAGAAAAATAGTAAAGGCCAAAATACTTATAAATGAAAGGGTCATGTGGCTCCAAATGAATAGACTAGAACACATCTTTGAAGTTCCATTAATTTTTACTGAAAAGCCATGAGAACAAAAGCTCACCACTTAAATGCTAAAAAAAATTTTTTTTGAAAGGTTAAAAACCTAGCTTTAAGCTATGGAAAAATCCAGTGGAAACCTCGTTTTGTCAAGTAAAAGAAAGGGCATCAATATGATTAAAGGAAAGCAGGGTGAGAAAAGGATAATAATAATAACAATAATAATAACAATAATAATAATACCCTTGAAGAGCAACTTAAATGCCAGCACCAACATTCTCACTATTGTTGGTTTGTTAGTACTCCTCCTGCAGTGAGAGGCCCTGTGTTGTCTTTTGAAAAAGTTTGCAAAGCCCTGGCACCTTTAACAGAGATTTGTGCTCTATGGGTTCATGTCATGATATCCACCAGAAAAAACACCTGCTAACGAGCATGAAGAATTAGCACTTGGACATTTTGTAGTGGACATGGTGGCTGGGCACTTACCTGGAAATAGAAAAAGTCAGCTTGTGCTCATCAGAATTTCCATATTTGTATCTTGTTGGGGGAAAAAAAAAACGTGTCACAAGTATAATAACTCTAGGTTGTCCTTAGTAAATTTTGCCATCAATTATAAAATATCTTCAATCCAGTGTGATGGAGGGCACTTACGTAGTGTTGGAATAAACTGCCGGACCCAATATGGAGCCACTTCTTCAGAGGGTGCCATGCCAACAAACAGAAACTTAGGTAATTTTCATGTCCCTGTAAATGCTCTGCTTGACCAGAAACATGGCATATTCAGTCAACCAATCCTCAAACACCAAACCAATTTTGGGCCTTTCACCCCAAATGAGGTTGACAATGTGGCCGCAGCCAAATAGAAAAATCAGATATTTTCTATTTCTCTCTTCCTTGTTCTTTATTCTTTATCCAATGGAAGCTTGTTGCCTTCTGGACCATTTTGCAATTCTCTGAAAGGACTGTCCACTTCACGAAATGTTAAATGGAGTTTGTATCACCTAAATTGCCTCCTTTAGTTATTTTTTAACACTAGGCATTACAAATGCGTCTTTATTTTTTTGTAATTTATTTTGAGACAGAGCACACGTGCCCATGTGCAAGTGGGGAAGGGACAGAGAGAGAGGGAGAGGGAGAGAATCCCAGTCAGGGTCCTCTCTGTCAGCATAGAGCCCAACACGGGGCTTGATCTTATGAACCATGAGATCATGATCTGAGTCAAAATCCAGAGTCAGACGCTTAACCAGCTGAGCCACCCATATGCCCCTACAAATGTCTCTTTAAGTGAAGTACTTTTTTATCAATTGCCTCATATATGATTAAAATAATGATTATTTTTGAGTGTGGCTAAAGTGACACAGAATAAATTGTAGCTACTAATCATCAGATTGAATTCCATTAACATTCGTAGCTCACCACAGACACAGACATGTAGTAAGCACTGGATCCTCTTTTAGCCTGCAGTGTAGAATTCCAACCCCAGGCGTTTAAAAATTCCCCTTTGAATAGCTCTCTTATCCACCGGTGCTATTTTTGAGGCCTTAAAATTGCATTCCCCTGCTGAACATGTTAATTTAGTTCAGAACAGATGTGTGTGGCATCTGTGCACATATGTTCCCTGCAGAATTCTTGGGAGTGTAGGATCAGCCCTCCAACTTTGGAACAGACTCCTTATGATGAACATGCTTGAAAACACTATTTCTGGATCTGAGAAACTACACTTCCTCCTTATCTCTAAAACTATCTGTGTTTTATGTGGCAGGCAATTTAATGAGTTGCCTTTTTCTTCCTCCCAGATTTTTCCTCTAGCACATTCTACTTTTCCAGCTGGGGTCAGGCTTGGGACTCACTTCCTTTTGAGCCTGGAAGTCGGCCTGACAGGCTCAGTCCCAGAACTATGGCCTCCTTACAAAGACAGCTTTGTAAGGGGGTTCCTTGACTATGAAGAAACCCACCAGAGCATGAAGTCTCTTTCTTCAACTCCAGGGAGCTCTGACAAGTGTGCTGAGCATTTTCACCCAGGTGTTCTGACTTCCCAGTGACGTTTCTATGGCTCCATAGTCAACATTTTCCAATACTGACTTTGGAGCACTTAAGAGAGAGCTCTGAGAAATAATGTCAGCTTTTCATGGAAAAAAAACAAATAAACAAAAAACTTACTATTTCAGAAATGATTAGGAATGTCAGTTATATTTACGAATGGCACTGAAATGTCTCCTGCCATGGGCAACTTCTAGAGTGAAAGCCCCCTAGAGTTGATGGTTCATACTTACTGATGCAGATGGTCTGGGGGTAGGTGATACCACACCAGAGTCCACAGTCAAAGAGATCCTGCCATCTGTCAGATGATCATGGAAAGGTGGGTTTAGAAGACCAGAATATGCCACCTTAAATATACCTCTTTGGCAAAAGGATTACAGACACAGGAGAAGCTATGAAAACAAAGTAATTAGCCTTTTGTAAGGGATATTTACATTTATAAAGGAAATTACTGTTTGTAAGCTTGTCTCCTTCTCTGTACCAAGAAGAGAAAGATGTCTGTAAATCCTGAGACTTAGATCTGTATAACAAATCTTAAATCTGCATAAAAACCTAATCCTTATTTTACTTTTCCTGGTCATTTCCCCATAACTAGCCTCCCCTATGTCCTTTTTCCTTCATTTTCAATGAAGATAGTATTTAAGCTCAAGTTTTAGCCATCTTTTTGAGTTTACTCATCCCTGAGTTTCTCCCATGTATATGAGAGATAAACATGTTAATAAACTTTTTTTTTTTGCTAATCTGTCTTTCATAACAGGAGCCCCAGCCAGAAACTGGAACTGTAGAAGGAAGAGACTTTTCTCCTCCCAACATAGGAGTGTAACAAACCTGAGCTCATTGTCACCTGCACACTGGCCCTTTGTGTGTGTGTGTGTGTGTGTGTGTGTGTGTGTGTGTGTGTGTGTAGATATCACAACAATGGATATTTTTCTACTGCTCCAATCTGGGGAATCAATCAGGTTAAAAAAAAAATCTCCAAAAGAGATTCTGTCAAAATCCCGGTCCATAATCCTCTGCATCTGACCTAATCCTCTCCTACCATGTCCACCACAGCCCTGTGTGATTTATTGCAGAGACAGTGTGAATCTTGGAACCATTTATAAATCACTGGATTACACAGTTCAATGGCTATTGTTTTCTAATGATAGTTCAGCGCTCATTTATATGTAATTTGGATTTTTGTAATAACATTTAGAAGTTATGACAAATAGCTAAGATTATACATCAGGAATAGTTAAGAATGAGTGAGGTCAACCATAAGGAAGGCATGGACTAAGTAATCTAATTGCATTATCTTACCCTCGTAAGAGCTCTGTATGGTAGGTGCTATTTAATGCTGGTTTTACAGGTGAAAGCAGAGATTCAAAGAATACAACTTGCCTAGCTAGTAAGTGATGAAACCAGATCCTGAACCTAAGGGTATCGAAGACCAAAATATGTAAATTTAACTACCATGCTGTTTCTTTTTCCCTTGCTGCTATTATCTGGTTTGCTTTTACCTTTCACTCAAAGCCTGAGCTAATTTTTCCCATTTCCCTGGCCTTTGGGAAGGCACCTGAACCCCAAGTTCATCTTGTTCTCTGGATTTCAAGCAAATGTTGGGAAAATACAATTAGAGACAAAGAGAAAACCTCTCCACAAAGGTGGAAGGGAAAGACACCAATTTTTATATCGAGCAAGCATTAAGCCAGAATGTGATGTGTTACTAGTGACTCACTGAAGGGATTGCAAAAACAGAGGGAAATCTCATTCTTTTATATAGCTGGGGAGTGAATACATTAGATAGGTTTTGCAATTTGTAGTTAAGCGACAAGTTAGATCCATCTGCTTGGACACTGGGGGATGGGCCTTATTTTTCTTAATGATTACATTCCGGAGAGATGACTGCCCAGTCCCTGAGGAAATTTTCTTGATTTGTGTAACTGGCAAGAGGCTTGTTTAACTGTTAAAAAGATTTACATTCATTTGAAAGGATAGAGAAAGAAATTCTGAAATAAAACAGAGGGGAGGAGGGGAAAGTATCTTCCCTGATTTTTAGCAGGAAGAATTAAGCCTCTTATTTTTAATTTGTATTTGCCTCTTACACTAAGTCCTAAACTTTCAGGATTACTGTGAGCTTGTCCCACCCTTCTCTATACACCCAGTTTTTGGGCTCAGCACCTCCTCACTGCCCTGGCTCCACCAATTTCCTAAACAGTAATTGCTACATCACTCTGCCTAGGATTTCACACTTCTGTCTCTCAGCTCTCCCCAAAGAGGCTTCTGCTCAGAGACACCAGTCTCTGGCTCTACTTCCTTTCCTTAGGAACAACACTAGAGAAATCGTTAGCTCCTCTTCAACTGGATTTACATTTCATTTACTCTGGAGGCTAGACTGGGATACCTCCCAAATGCTGGAGGACCCTGCCCCCAGCATTTACTGACTCAGATTATACTTTCTGGAAGAGGTCAGACTCCAGGAAGACTTAGGAGAAAGATAAAAGTGGCCTGTCAGACTTAGATCTATCTTCCAGTTAAATGACCAGAAAAAACACTTAATTGATTGCCTGAGCTTGATATAAATCTTGTCTCACTGGACTTCTAGGCTTATGTGGGGGAGGAAAAAGTTTTCCAGTCCCTGGTTGGGTTTGAAAATTTAACTGGCAAAGACAAATTAACAGAAGAAAAGCATACAGACGTATTTAATATAAATTTTACAAGACAAAGGAGGCTTCATAATGAAAGGAAGACCGGAAGAAGCTATTTAACCCGAGTATTTCTATGCTAGGTTTGATGGAGGAATGTGATAGGTTAAGGAGTGTGAGGTAACAGTGGTAAACTAGGGGGAATTTAGCTAGACCCTTTCGTTCAGATTCCTCTCTGTGCCCCTTGATCTCGGAGATAAGGGTGCTCCTTACTTCTGGGTGTGGGGAGGGCACCTCTCAAACAGGGTCTTATGACCTGCTTCAGGGGAAAATGGAGGGAAAGGTCAGAGAGGCCTTCCCATTACTGCTGTTTTCTCAGCCTTGTTCAGCTTCTATATTCAAGATGCCAAGGTGCCATATTTTCAGGCAGCTCATACTGAACCCCATCACTTCACCAGGAATTTCATTTTCCGACATTGGAGTGCATCTCCTGAAGGTGCCTCCCCTCCAGTTCTCCTTCAGACAATTCTTGCCCTCCTAGCATTTCTTTTACATACAGCTGATTTTAAAAATAGCTGATTTAGGGGGGCCTGGGTGGCTCAGTCGGTTAAGCATCCGACTACAGCTCAGGTCATGATCTCACAATCCGTGAGTTTGAGCCCCACGTAAGGCTATGTGCTGACAGCTCAGAGCCTGGAGCCTACTTCAGATTCTGTGTCTCCCTCTGACTCTGCCCCTCCCCTGCTCATGCTCTGTCTCTGTCTCAAAAAATAAAATAAAATAAAATAAAATAAATAATTTAAAAATAGCTGATTTGGGGGCACCTGGGTGGCTCAGTCTGTTAAGTGTCTGACTCTTGGTTTTGGCTCTGGTCATGGTCTCATGGCTTGGTGAGTTTGAACCCTACATCCAACTCTGCACTGGGCAGCATGAATCTGCATTGGCAGCATGGACCCTGTTGGGATTCTCTCTCCCTCTCTCTCTCTGTCCCTCCCTGACCTGTACTATCTCTGTCTCTCTTAAATAAATAAACTTAAAAAAAATAAAAATAAAAATAGCTGATTTCATCTGTGGATGGATGGTATGATGGGGATCAGGAAATGCTACCTCAAAATATGCCACTTTGGCATAAGAATTATTTTCAGCTTAAGGCATCTGAGTTCCTGAAAGACCTTACTTGCCTAAAAGCAGTGGCTTTCAAAAGAACTCATTTGTCATAGATCCCCTCCCTGGGAGCAACTCTAACCTTCTCTTCTGGGAGAGGAGAAATCGACTTCACACCTGGATAGACATTGTCACAAACTATCTCCCATCTATTCTCTCAAAGACCCATTTATCTTTCCAAAGATTCATCCTGTTTCCATAAATGCCCTCTCCCCTGACAACTTCTAAGAAGTCACTTGTTTTCCCAGAAGTGACCCTCTGACCCCCTTCCCCTTTCCCCCTATTAAGAAGGTATATAAACTCTGAATCTCCCAACTTCTTTGGGTATTCACCTCCTTCTGTGATGTCTCTGCACACATAAAATTAAAAATTAATGAATTTATATGCCTTTTTTCCTGTTAATTTGTCTTTTGCCAACTTAATGTATAAGTCCCCTAGCCACTAAAAACTAACTGAGAGGGTAGAAGGAAATTTGTTCTCCTCTTTTAATTTTAGTCTAGGATTTGTTTCAAAGTAATGTGGAAGGGGAGAGTGGATGGGAATGAATTGGCATCATGGATTGATGGCTGTTGGGGCTGATGATGTCTACTTTTGTATATTTCTAACATTCTCCACGAAAAAGTGTTTTTAATAGTTGATTCTTTTGATGGTAAGAATATTGTTGATTTCATTTTCTATCTTTGATTTTGATTCTGATTATTAGGATAAGGACAAAGAAGAACTTATGGCTGAAAATTTGCCCACCAGATTTTTGCAGGAAATATGTGGCTTCTATATGGATAGAGTAAGTGATCACCCACATTTAAAACAATAAGTGTATATACTGAAGGCCTACCATATCTAGCCACCATGTGTGGTACTTCATAAGTACTGTTTTGAATCTTCACAAAAACCCTACCAGGTAGTTGTTGTCATCTCCATCTCATAAGTGTGGAAACTGAGACTCTGATAATCAAGTTGGCCAAGGTCACCCAGTTAGTAAATGACAGAGCTGGGATTCGAACCCAGCTTAACTCTTTGCCCTTTATTCATATATTCCACCAATGGTTACTGAATGCCTGTCACATACCACACATTGTTCAGAGCTATGAACTTGGAAATTTTCAGCTCTCCCCAAATCTACAGAACTTACAATCTCCTTCCCTGGCCTGAACCACTTCCAAGGAAAGCAGGACCTGACACTAGTCTTCTCCCAACTACATGAAAAGCCAACGTGCAGCAAAGTTATTGTCCGGAAACATTGTCCAAGACTTGGACATATGCAAAAGAGATTACTGGAAGTCCTTTCGGTGGAGTGCTGGGCACTGTCTAGAGGACACTTTGCGGATTAACTGATTACATGAACTGACACATTTGGTAGTCTTTTAATTGATGGATATTGTACCACTCTGTAGGAATAGAAATTATGTTGTAGGAAACTGATAACAATGCAAATGATTCTGGCCCATAGCAAGAAAGTAGAGACAACTCATTTCTGCCCTGCAGAAAAAGTCATCCCAAACATTACAGTTTATTACTTGATATATTAACCAGATTTGGTCCTATTAGCCAATTTATGTCAGTATTCCTGATTGCCAATGCCTAGCATGGTTTGGAGAAGTCAGGGGCTGGATCACAGTAGGTCCTGCAGATTTTGAGGAGGAGTCTGGACGTTAGTGAAAGTGCGACATGAAACCATTAGAAAGTCTTAAGCAGAGGAATGACGTAATGTGAATTATTCTCTATAAGGACTGCTCAAGCTGCAGGGTGTTCTGAAGTCAGATGTCGGGCTTTGGGAGAGCTATTTCATCTCTCTTTGTGACAGATTCTTCATCTGTAATGTCAGTAAAATGGTAACTGCTGTGGAAGATTGTTGTGAAGATTACATAAGGTTGAAGACATGCTTACTTCCTCCCTCCTGACATAAATTGTTGCTCATTTTTTTTTATAATTTTTTTTTAACGTTTATTTTTGAGACAGAGAGAGACAGAGCATGAACGGGGGAGGGTCAGAGAGAGAGGGAGACACAGAATCTGAAACAGGCTCCAGGCTCTGAGCTGTCAGCACAGAGCCCGATGCCGGGCTCGAACTCATGGACCGCGAGATCATGACCTGAGCTGAAGTCGGATGTTTAACCGACTGAGCCACTCAGGCACCCCAAATTGTTGCTCATTTAGATGAGCGTGTCTACATGAAGTCAGGAGGGGCTGACTTAGCCAATGGAAGTATCCACATGACATGTTCTTTTTTGTTTATTTTTTTAAATTTTTATTTATTTTTGAGAGACAGAGGGTGAGTGTGGGAGGGGCAGAGAAAGAGGGAGACACAGAATCCGAAGCGGGCTCCAGGCTCTTAGCTGTCAGCCCAGAGCCCGGCCCGGGGCTTGAACTCACGAGCTGTGAGATCATGACCTGAGCCAAAGTCGGACGCTTAACTGACGAGCCACCCAGGCACCCCTCCACATGACATGTTCTGCATGATCATCTCTTAGGGGAGGGCGGTCACGGAGTAGAATTAGGCTAGGTAAGGGACAGAAGTGGAGGCGAGAATAAGAATTTAAAAACATGTTTTATGACTTGTGGCAAGTCTGCAACTCTAGATTGAATAAGGAACAGCTAGCTGAACAGGGTTTTTGTTTTATTTTGTCTTGGTAGGCAAATGTGAAATATTCCTTATTGTTATTCTTGTGAAAGCCAGAAAAAAGAAAGAAAGAGAGAAAATGTTCTGCACTGCAGATAATTTTGGGGTGAAGAAATTATCTCATGCATAGATTTCTTGATCTTCCCTTTTGAAGGTCCCTGAGTAATGATTTTCTATCCCTCTTGGCTTGGGGCAGTTCTTTAGGCTTAATTATAGGAAAGAAAAACTAGAGAAACCTCTAAAGAAGAGAAAAGAAAAGAAGGACCCTTCAGTGCCCAGAATGCCTGAAGCTTCTCCTTGCCCTATACTGGTGGGCGGGCCCTTGTATCTTACACCTGCAAGAGGACCTGGTAGCACACGTGATGAAGCGACCCCGTGAGGCTGATATTCCCTCCCCCACTGCACACATGTAGGAACTGGGACCCAGAGAACTTAGGAAATTGTGCATAGCTGGTAAGTAGGGCAGCTTATATGCAAAACGAGTTCCACCTGACACCAAATCCCATATTTGTGAGCCTCATCACAGGTATGTATCAGCATGTTCATATGGTTTGATCTATACCATTTCCATTTTGAATATTTTCGCGTAAACGTTGATTCTGCTATTATATTCCCTCTGCTCATAAATGTTTTCCTGTTTGTGTAGTAAAGAACATGTAATTTTAGATCTGGGGTCTATAGTCTTCAGTTTCTCTGGAGAATAAATGATCCTGACATGTTTTTCTAAAATTAGATTCCTTTAATTTTTTATTGAAAATACAGCAGCTTATTGAAATTGTGCATGAGAATTGGTAGGATGGTTAAAATAAATATACTTTGGGCTCATTTTTGTTGCTGAAGGGTGCTGGCCGAAGTTATATGGTTAGATAGTAGAGACGATGCCTGGGGAGTTTTCTATCTGGGATGGTGCCAGAAACCAACAGTTACTAAGGCACACTGTGGCTTTATGGCCTGTATTAGGTCAGGTCTGACAGCCATTTCTCTGCCACATGACCACTTCTGTGGTCTCAGGAAAGTCTGTCTTCCCACCCCTGAGTTGACAGAGTGGGACATGAGGCATTAAGAGTGAGGGGTGTGTGTGTGTGTGTGTGTGTGTGTGTGTGTGTGTGTGAGAGAGAGAGAGAGAGAGAGACAGAGAGACAGAGAGACAGAGAGACACAGAGAGAGATGGATGGAGGAGGGAGAGGGAGAGAGAGAGAGAGAGAGACTGTGTTTGGGGGGCAGGGAGAACATGCATCTTTTAATTTTCAAAGCACAAGGCACTACTTCCTTGTCGCATGGATTCTGGTCTGTGGCAGCCCCTTCTGGTATTCAGCCCACAAGTGAGTTTCTATTTCACCTACTCTGATTGTAGCCATTTTTGTAAGCGACTAAGCAATCCTCTCCCTGGTTTATTTCTCCTCCTGAGATGTAGGTAGGAGAAAGTAGAGTGAAACAGAGAGCTATTTTTGAGACTAGCAAGGGGATCTCTGACCCTCTTCCTTATATTTTAAAAGAGGCGTTTAAAAGCAGCCTTCCTGCCTGCTGAGTTCTTGCATATTTGCTGACAGAAGTGAGGCACTATCCGGTGGCTGAGACATTGGGCTGCCAAGGCCATATTCCCTCAAAAGCCACGATGTCACATGGCAAACTCACTCCACAACACTGGGTCTTCATTTATCATGATTCACTGGCTGTATGTGAACGAATCCCACTCAAACCAGAGTAAGCAAAAGGAGAATTTCTCACAAGGGCAGAGAGGTGGTTCAGAGTGCTCTCGGACAGGGATGCAGCAGAGCCAGGAGCTGATGGGAGCCTGGGCCTGAAACAGTCAAGAGTGTCTCTCTCTTCCCTGCTTCATTCTTCCCTGTCTTTCTAAGCCCACCTTTCTCGGCTTTTTTGGTTCACTTGATGGAAAAGTTAGTTTTCCAAGAGCTTTTGAGTTTAAATGTTACAACTGTGATTCTCCAGAAACATTTCTCTCTCTCTGTTGTCCTCTGCTGCCCACTCCCCCTTTTGTTCTTTCTCCAATTCTGAAATTCTTGGAGAAGAGACATTGACTTACCAGTCAGGGCGAATTGCCCACTATCAGACCCACCAACCGATGCCAATGTAGAGGGAAAGTCCATATTGCACAGCAAGGCTCCATGGGCATGACTGTGTGTGTGTGTGTGTGTGTGTGTGTGTGTGTGTGTGTGTGTGTGTAGTGGGTGTGTCCACTGTACATGTGTTGGCTCAGGAAGATATATTCCTCTGTGAACGACTCCTTGGGATTTTCCAGGAAATATGGAAACAGATGGCTATTCAGTGGTTGGTCTGATCAGACAGGCTGACCCTTATAACCGAGGTCACACATCTCACGAGTGTGATGTATTCTGTTTACTTCCTCTAACCTTCCATGTCATGTCATGAGAAAATCATTTACCATAGCTTTAAGGAGGCCAAATGAAGCAGCAGTCACTTCCAGTGCTGAACTTAAGAAAGACAAACAGTTCTGGGAAAAGGAATGTGTGCTTTCTCTAATTTGAAGCCCCCAAAACCTTCAGTGCTAAGGTACAAATACCGCTCCAGTATTAGGGAGGACACTGATGTGTTCCACGGCCAACTTGGAGGACCGTGATTCCCCTCCAAAGGCCAAGGGCTGGGCTGGTCCTAACTCTTGTCTTCTATTACCATCTTTCCTTTAAGAATCTCTTGTCATTTTCCACTCTTACCATTATTCTCTTTGGGGTGCATGTGACCTGCTTGATTTTTAGTATTTCTTGTCAAATGCCAGCATGGGCTTGCCCTGACACCCCAAAGCTCAGTAGTGACAAGGCTGGCATAATCGAGTAACACACTACCAAACGTCAAGAGAAATGAGATGGTGGAGCTTACAGAATACAGCCACCCCTTATGAACATTTTTGCAAGAATGTGCTTTCCATTTATTTCTATTTTGTATTTCTGTCTTAGCTTTTCACAGTACCGAGGAGGGTGACGAGCATAAGCAAAAAAGCACTGTGAGTTCCCCCCACACACAAGTGTTTTGAGGTGGTGGGGGAGAAAACTTGTCACCAGAGATGACAGACAACAGCAGGGTAGACACAGTACCCCTGCCTCACCCATGTGGTTTCTGTCGTCATGTATTTTTTTAAATCTTCTCCGCAAGACTCTGCAAAGTTCACTTTGGTGTCACTTTTGTCTATTGCTGCTGTAACAGATTGTCACCAAACTTAGTGGCTTAAAAGAACACCGATTTGTTATCTCACAGTCCTAGAGATCAGAAGTCCAACACAGGTCTCACTGGGCCACAGTCAAGGTGTTAATAGGGCTGTGTTCCTCTTTGGAGGCTCCAGGAGAAAACAGGTGTTTTGTTGTTGCTGTTGTTTTGTTTTACTATTTGCCTTTTTTACCTTCTAGAAGCCACCTACTTGGCCTGTGGCTCTTCTTCCCATCTTCAAAGCCAGCAATGGGCTATATTTTTCTGACCCTTTTGTGGTCATGTTTCCCTCTGAGCACAGCTGGGAAAGATTCTCAGATTTCAAGAACTCATGTGATTGGGCTCAGCTCAATAATGTAGAATGAATACCTAATCTCAAGGTCCTTCGTTGAATCCCATCTGCAAAATCCTTCTTGCCATGTAAAAAAGCATACTCCCTGGTTCTAGGACTTAGGACATAGACATCTTTGGAGTGGTCATGCAGGCTATTTTTGATGGGAATTAAAAAATTCTATCTTAAAACGACTGAAACCTCTTCTGCCTTCCAGGAAGGTGATATTCTTCTCCATAGCAGATCTTAAAAAATAACTTTTTTCTTTTTTCTTTCTTCATTTAGGAAGAAAACACTCTGGTGGTCTTAACAGGCCTTTTTGGCTATACCATGCAAGGCCTTTCTAGGCTTGGGTAGCAAGGGAAAGGTTCACATGAAGGAGAAAAGTGCTCCAAATAATAAAGTAATGGGGAGTCTGGGAAACTGCACATATGCGCAAACATCTAATTATTAGTATGGACACTTACAACCCGTTTACACAGCCAAATTAATGAACCTCGAATTTAGACTCTATGATGTGACTGAAATTCCACAGTTTCCTCTTTTTTTGGTGATTTTTAAAAATGGACACATTGATTTTGACCTTCTCATGTTAGGCTGCACATAGAATCTATGTCAAGGAGGGCCTGGAGAGCTTCCTCTGCCTCAGGTGGAGTGTATAATGATTCCTCCTTATTTCTTGTCCCGGGGGCTGGGGGCCCCTACCCACATGACCTTGCAGGCCTCAGTGTGGTGAAACATCAAACACAAGCACGTATAATAGTGGGGGTGCCAGTAAGGGGAAGAGTTCAGTGTACTGTCTACTTCTTTGTAACTCTTTTTTTTTTTTTTTGGTCTTGTAAAATGGGCAGTATTTTTCTCTGCTTGTGCCTGGGCTGTCTGTCTTTATTCATGCAGCTGTCCCTGCCTGGAATATCCTCCTTTCTTCCCACCATCTACCTGAATCATTCATGTTTTCAGGGCCCAAACCAGGCCTGGGCTCCTCCCCATACAGCCCTCTGTGATTACCCAAGAGCAAATGAAACATTCCCTTATTTGAACCATGATTCCTCTTAACAATACCCATTCTCATTTAGCCATTAAATATTTTCATGATTTCTCCCTCTCTTCCTTTCTATGAGACATATTTAGAATATCTCTGAATTCCTGAGCCATTTCTTACACTTCTAAGTTTTTATGGTGCCTTTTGTAGTATGTGATAGGTACTCAATAAATGTTGGATGTAGTAGACAACTCTTTTTTTCTTACGGAATCTTTCCTCTTGTTTAGCAATATTACTTCCCCTTTCATTTGGTAACTAGTCCATCTGTCTATCCGTCTATCCATCCATCCATCCATCCAGTTTATGGGGTGCCTCGAACCAAGCACAGCTCTAAGTACCTGGAATGCTTCAAAAAACAAAACGTGCAAAAACTCTCCACCCTCATGGAGAGGAGGGAAAGGCAATAAGCATACATAAGTAAGTTGCATGTTAGAAAGTAATGTATGCGTTGAAGAAAGAAGAGTACAGAGCAGGACAAAGAGGACTGTGAGTGTCAGGGGAAGGAAATAGGTTGTGAATTTAAACAGGTGGTCAGGGCAGGCCTCGCTGCGAAAGTGATGTTTGAACAAAGACTCGAATGAGGTAAGGAAGTGAATTCTATGAATATCTCAGGGGAGGCTGTTCTGGGCAGGGAGAACAACTTGTACAAAGGCTGCAGCTAGAGTGGGTTTGGCATATTTACGGAGGAGCAAGTGGGAGAGGAGTGGGAGGTGAGGTCAACGAGTAAATAGGGGACCAGAACAGGCGGGGCTTCGAAGGCCATCATAAGGACTTTCACTAACTCCTTTCCAGTCACATGGTTTCAGAGGAGTCTCTCAGTTTTAAAGTGGTTTTTTTTCTCACTCCTATCTAGTGTGGCTCGCCACCAGCCGCCGTTCATTAGGGGTGGATATAGGATCAAATTTAGCTCACGTGGAGTTCTTCATAGAATTGTAAACTTGAAACAGCGGGGGTTGGGGGAAAGTCAGGATCAGGTCCAGATTTTGTAGATGGACTCTCTCGCCCCATTCCAATCTCCTTGTGGCACGACTTCACGTTAGAAGGAAAGCTGAAGACCACATTATCCAGACCTTTTTTTTTTGTGGTAAAAAACACATAACATAAAATTTGCCTTCTTAACCACTTTTAAGTGTATAGTACGTTAGGGTTAGCTGCAAGCACAGTGTTCTGCAATAGGTCTCTGGCACTGTCTCAACTTGCAAGACTAAAGCTCTATCCTCATCAAAAAAACAAGTCCCCATTTTCCCCTTTCCCCAGTCCCAGCCAACACCACGCTACTTTCTGCCTCTCCAATTTTGGTGATTCTAAGCACCTCATACATGTGGCATCACAGGGCACCTGGGTGGCTCAGTTAGTTGACCATCCCACTCTTGATTCTGGCTCAGGTCATGCGCTGAGCATGAAGCCTGGTTAAGATTCCCTCTCTCTCCCTTCCCTGCATGTGTGAGTGTGTGCTCTCTCTCTCTTAAAAAAATAAGTGGAACCATGCCGTATTGGTCTTTTTTGTGACTAGTTTATTTCACTTAGCATAATGTTCTCAAGGTTTATGCATGTTATAGCACACGACAGGATTTATTTTTAAAGGCTGACTAATATTCTACTATGTCTATATCACATTTTTTTAATCTATTATCCATTCATCCATCAGTGGACATTTAGGTTGCTTCTACCTTTTGGCTATTGTGAATAATGCTGCAATGAACATGGGTGTGCAAGTATCTCTTTGAGAGCCTGTTTGCAATTCTTTTTGGATATATACTCAGAAGTGGGATTGCTGGATTACATGATAGTTTTATTTTTAACTTTTTGAGGAACCTGCATGTTGTTTTTCCATGGTGGCTGCACCATTTTACATTCTCACCAACAGTACACGAGAGTTCTGGTTTCCCCACGTTCATACCCAGACTAGCTGGGTGTTTCAGGTTTTGAGTGACACGAAGCAGATGCCCCTGGGAGATGTGGAACGTAGAAGTTCACATTGTGAAACTGTCTCTGGGCAAGCTTGGTATGCAGATGTTTGGGTTTTTATGACAGTTGTAGCTGAGGTCCCAGTGGCTGGTTCTTAGCTTCATGGGTGGTGTCAAAAAGCAGAACATGGGACATCAGTGTCACTGGAACAGAAAGCAGGGAGGGAGTGGATGGCCTTCTAATAGCGGCAGGAAACTCTGCAGTGTTATTCTGGAAGTTGTTCCTGGAAGCTCAGCCTGATGCCTACAGCACCTGCTCTTCCAGGGACTGGGTAAGCAGCTAACTCTAGAGGTGATAGAGGAGGTGAGGATCACTTGGTAAAGCACGTGCACTGGGTACCTATCTGCTTTCAGCTTAAATTTGCAAGAGGGGTTTCTGTCATCTGCAGCTGAACCTGAATGGATACAGACACTCTCTGGTCAGAGCTGAAGCATGAAATAGAGGGGCTCTCAATGGTTATGTTTCCCTCTGTGAAGGGATACTCATTTGCAGTCAGAGAGAAGGAAGTCAACACAGACCAAAGCAGAGATAGAGACAGAGTTTAAATAAGACTGAATTTAGGTTCCCACTCTTCACAGGGCCCTGCAACACACATTATCCATTTCTGATTTGGTTATCCAACCTGCCTTTTGTTACATGAGATACCCCAAAATCATTATTATAAATTCCCCCTTTTGCTTAGGCTCATTTAAGATGCATTTCTGTCACCAGCAAATCAAAAGTTGAATGGAATTGGGGTAGAGGATACCTTGGAGGTGGTATTATGGGTTGTAACTTTTAAAGAATTAGTCCATTAAGCATGTTCCTCTCTCTCTCCTCTCCAATTCATGGTTGCTTATTTTGATCATTTAGAGTTTAGAGTAATGAGGTCAAATGTAAAGCTAAGGGGTTGTGTCTGTCCTGATTCACAGCCACAGCTGTTATCCTAACAGACATTTCACTGCTGGAAAATCACCTCAAATTAAGGGACCTACTGTTGGCAGATTAGAAATCTATAAAAAGTAGAAATAGCATATAACTGGAGCATAAGTGGGTCACTGAGCAACTGCTCCACCTAAGACAATGATGCCTTCCTACAGGAATGTGGAGCCCTGCCTTGTGGAAGCCATACTCCAGGGCTGGCAGTTTCAGACTTGAGAAGACCAGCGTGACTTTCACCCAAACTCACCTGAACAACAAACCACCCCAAAGCCAAACACATCCTATCCTAAAGAGTGGCCTAACTAAATTCCAAGCAAAATGTCCATGTAGTAACTTAACTAATACCTGTAAACTAGTAGCCCCAAGTCTTGCCTATTTCCATCATTGGGTGGCAGCCAGCTGCCAGACGTCAGATCAGCTACAACAATTTTCTTAGGGGGTGTGTGGTCTTTTTTCCTTTGGACCCCTCCATTACCCTACCCGTTGCTGATAGCATACACCTGGTGGTCATGTTTCTCCATGTAATCCCTGCTCCCCCCATTTTTCCTGTTCCTCACATCTCTTGATCTGCCCTTGGAGAAGCCAATCATTCACTGGTTGGTAATCACCAGATTTGTTCTCTGGAAAGTAAAGTAAGGAAGACACTACTTAGTTGGTAGTGAGGGCTGGTGTTTAAAGATCTCATAGATGAAAAGCACAAGCAGTGAAAGAAAATAATAATAATAATAAATTGGACTTCCTCAAATTTTAAAAGCTTTTGTATATTAAAGGACACTACCAAGAAAGTGAAAAGAAGGCCATAGAATGGGTGAAAATATTCATAAGTCAAGTATCTAATAAAGGCTTGGTATCCAGAATATATATAAGGAATTCTTACAACTCAACAACAAAAGAGAACCCAATTTAGAAAATGGGCAAAGATTCGAATAGATATTTCTCCAGAGAAGATGTACAAATGGCCAATAAGCACATGAAAAGATACTCAACATCATTAGCTATTATGGAAATGCAAATCAGACCCACGATTACATTCTACTTGACACCTATGATGATGGCTATAATTTTAATTTTTTTTTTAATGTTTATTTAGTTTTGAGAGAGAGAGACAGAGAGAGAGAGGGAGGCACAGAATCCGAAGCAGCCTCCAGGCTCTGAACTGTCAGCAAGATCCCATCACGCGCCTCAAACCCATGGACCATGAGATCATGACTTGAGCCCAAGTTGGATGCTTAACTGGCTGAGCCACTCAGGTGCCTCAATGGCTACAATTTTTTAAAAAGGAAAGTATCAAGTGTTAGGATGTGGAGAAATGAAACCCTTCTACATTGTTGGTGGGAATGCAAAACGGTACAGCTGCTGGGGAAAACAGTGTGGCAGCTCCTCAAACAGTTAAATGTAGAATTACCATATATGACCCAGCAATTCTGCTCCTAGGCATATGCCCAAGAGAGTTGAAACATATGTTTACACAAAACCTTTTATATGAATGTTCAAGTAGTATTGTTCATAAGAGCCCAAGATAGTAGAAACAACCCAAACGTCCACCAACAGATGAATTGATATAGTGTGGGGTATCCATACAATTCTTTAGGTATATACCTAGGAGTGGGATCTCTTGGTCATGTGATATTCTATGCTTAAGTTTTTGAGGAACTGCCATACTGTTTCTAGGAAAAAATTTTTGCCTGATTCTTTGACCACTTAAAGTACCTGATGATAAAGACTATGAAATCAGTAGTCAATAATATTTATAGCCATCCACTATACAGGTTCACAGAGCCATTTTTATCAATCAAACTTTTACAGAGGGCTTCCTGTGTACTCAGGGGCTGAGGTCCCCAGGACAAGTAAGATAAGGTCCTTGCCTCTAAGGGGCTTATAATCCTGGGGTGGAGCAGGGAATTGGATTGGGTTACATAAGGGCAGAGAAAAATGTGAGTCAGGGAGGCAGTCCATGCTTGGGGGTGCTTATAGTCTAATGGGGGAAAGAGACCCAAATACAGCAAAACCTTGGATTGCAAGTAACTTTTTCTGTGAATGTTCCACAAGATGAGCAAAGGTTTCTAATAAATTTTAACTTTATAAACGAGTGATGTCTTGCAATACAAGTAGTACATGATGCTGAATGTCACATGATCACAACTGAGCCAATGGTTCTTGAAATTCACTTTGATATACGAGTGCTTTGGATGACAAGCATGTGTCCAGAACAAATTATGCTTGCAAACCAAGGTTTTACTGTAAATAGAAACATACACATGCACACACCCTATGCATAATCAGGAATTGAGTTGAAACCAGGATAGATTTTGGTATCAAAGATAGATCTTAAGCAAAGTTTAGTTTGGTGGGAAAAGCGGGATGAGAAGAGGCCCTTGTGATGTAGAGCAATAGCCCTCATGATGGACTCAGGGCTCAGGGCACCACAGTACTGATGCCAGCTGAGTCACTAGCTGACTGTTTATTTTTCCGGGTCTCAATTTCCCAGGCTGCAAAAGGGAGGGAGGTAGATTGAACCATCTCTATGGCCATTTAAGGTTTTTACAAGTTGCTTTTCCTCCTGTAGAAGAAATGAATTCATTTGGAAAGGGAGGAAAGTCTTGAGAAGAGAATGATAAAGCTTATTATCAAAACTGAATCCTTCTGCTGAGGGGCCACTATTGGTATCTGAAAAGAGATGTTCTGCAGGTTTATTCTTATGGATGTTTGTAGGATTGAGGGGTGTTTACAAATGTGGGATGAGGGTCGGGGGAGGAAGAACAGAATTTCACATACATGATCGATGTGTGACTCAGTGATCCAGCCGTTGCCACCCTGCCCACATATGACAGGTTGGTGCCTAAGACTGAAACTGAGACCACAGAAACAAAAGGTGGGGAAACACATCATTTTGAAAGAAAAATTCTTGTACTTTCTGTACCATGAGGCAATAGAAGACAAATATGCCCTTAAGTGGATAGAACTCAGAGCTGACTCACTGACCACACGCAGTCCCCTCCAACTGCCCGCTCCTTCGTTCCTGCCAACTCACCTTCTCTCTCTGCTTCACCTCCCATCTCTCAGTCAGTCTTTTTTCTTCTGTTTATTCATTTTTAAAGTTTATTTATTTTGAGGGGAGAGGGGTAGAGAGAGAGAGAGAGAGAGAGAGAATATCCCTGTCGGCCCAACATGGGGCTTGATCTCACGACCCTGAGATTATGACGTGAACCAAAACCAAGAGTTGGACACTCAACAAACTGAGCCATCTAGGCTCCCAAGTCTTTGTTCTTTTAGTCCTTCAGTCCTCTTTTGTCCACATGACACCCCACAAATTCTGAGCCCCCTCCAACAATTCTCACATTAGTTGTCCCTCAGATGTCCCACCCTGTCCCTCCACACCAGTGATAGCTCCCTCTGTCTCCCTTACTCTCAGGACTTGTCCCCTGGGAATTACTCTATATCTTCTCAAACCTCCTTAAAAACAAAAACAAAAACAAAAAACCTTTTCACCTCAGCCAAAATTCTACCATGCTCCCTAGCAAGACTAGTCCCTGACACTTGTCCCTTTCAAAATCCTGGGTATCTGTATATTTTGTCCCTTTTTGCTGACGTTTTCCATTTTACAAAAAAACACACTGCTTCTTTTTGTCTAGGTTTGATGCACAGAAATACCGGTAATTAACAAAAAAAATAGGCAAAGTAAACTTACTATTTTAACCCAGTCTCCTGGTGAAACTTGGTGGAATAGAAGGACACATTTTGAATAGAAATACAACTCACATGGGCCTCAACATTAAAGGGAACTGAAACTCCTAAAGAGGGCCTGGCCACAGGGAAGGCTTGGTTTTGTGGCTCAATGGTGTCCTTAAGAAACTGATTTCTTTCATTTTGTTTGTCTCCCTTTCCATGATTTAATGTCAGCCTGATTTAAAATTAGCTCTTCTCGTGGTCCCAAGGTGGCTACAAGCAGCTCCCTGACTTATGGGCTACTGACAGACAAGAAAAACTCCATCACCACATCCCCAGCTGAAGTCCTGACATTTACTCTGACTGGTTGTATGCTCACCTCTAATCACTGCGGTTATAGAGTGACATGTAGTGATCGCCACAACCTCAGTCAACTTTTCTACTTTTATAGCTGGAGTGGAGTTTTCCTTCCTGAAACCAATGACTCCCTTAAACTAAACCAGCGTGTTTGTCCTCTACTTACTTACTTGTAGGACATGCAGGTTGGTTTGGACCCCACTATTGCCCATCCCTAAACTTATGTTTAGTTGGTGCTCTGTCTTTTCTCAGCCCCAGCCCTCCTACTCAAGTCAGAGCACTAACTGTTTAACAAAGCACCATGTGGGAGACTCCAGAACCATGTATGGCAGCCTGCAAGCAGAGGTGATGGATGCAGAGAAGGGTTGAGGGGAAGAAGACTTCTCGGCTCTGTAATAGTCATGTAGTGATATCATCACTTTAACTCTCCAAACATCTGTGGGAAGGCTCCTGTAGCTAAAAGTGGAACAGCTGATTAGAGGACACAGTGACTGGCGCTTCCACTGAATTCTGACCAGAAAAGAAAAGCCAGTTGGCGAAACAGAAGGTACGAGAAACATGGGAGGAAGTGACTGAGTCACCCTGGAATTCATCAAGGCAGATAAAGGGAACAAATGGGCATGTTCAGACACATCCATTGGATTTTTTTTCTTTTTTCATCTGACAAAGGTAAAAGGAGTCCACAGTCAGTTTCTAGAAGAGACTATCACTTAAGAAGAAAAAGAAATGTTTACTCTGTAATCTTGGGTTATCCTAATGAGAAGGACACTGAGCAGACCTTAAAGAAATAGAACATGCTCCAGGAACAATCCATGCCTAGATTTAAAAAGAACAAAACCAGGATCTCAAAGGCAGGGTGCATGATCAAGGATGCATTGAAGACCATGGACGTGGCACAAATCTGTACAAGTGAAAAATCCTGAACGCTCACTGTGAATACATTGAGACTTGAGAAGTGTTAAAAACCAAAAAGTTGAGGTTTTTAAACTTATTTTTAAAGAAAAAAAAGCAAAAGAGGGAGAGATCATTGTTTGAAGGAGATGGTGTCAAGTTAGATGATAGACAAAGCAGAACCCCATGTGTGCAGGTCTCTCCCTCTTAAGGAAAGGTTTTTGTTTGTTTGTTTGTTTGTTTGTTTGTTTAACATGGAGAGTCTAGTATGTCGGAGAAAACTGCAGTCCAACAGAATAAAGATGTTAGCAAGAATATTAGTCCATTAAGATGCGTTTCAGTAATTAAGCTAAATGAATTATATCTAAAGAAATTAAAGCAACTTACTTATGTGATGATCTTAGGTTGTGTAGTGGGCAGAATCATGGCTTCTTCCAAAGATGCCCACATCCAATCCCTACAACCTGTGAATATGCTACTTTACATGACAAAAAAGGACTTTACTGATGTGATTAAAGATCTTGAGATGGGAATATTATCTGGTTATTGGGTTGGGCCAAATGTAATCACAAGGATCCTTAAAAGAGGGAGGCAGGAAAGCCAGAGAAGGAAGAAGTGATGTGATCATGGAAACAAAGGGCAGTGATGTGATTGCTGGCTCCCGGACATGAGCCGTAGAATGTGGGTGGCATCTGAAAGCTGGAAGGGGTAGGGAATGGGTTCTGCCTTCAGACACTTCAGAAGGAATGCAGCCCTCTCCATACCTTGATTTTAGGCCAGAGACACTGATTTCAGACTTCTGAACTCCAGACTCTAACAAACCTGTGTGGTTTTAAGCCAATAATCTATGGTCATTTGTTATAGCAGCAATAGGAAACTAATATAAGATCACTATCTCAGGCTGGGAAAAACGTTGCAAAAAGAAAAATTACCAAAGGATGAGGTGGACATGTTCCAACTTTATAAGGGTCATTCTAGTAAACACAAACTTGAAATTTCAGATTCCTAAGCAAGTAGTTTGCAAGCACTTAGAGAAGTAGGTATTTATCAGAAGCAAGTATAAATAAACTAAGAATCAATAATCTCCAAGTAAGGTTACTGGGGTTTTAAAGTTATTACATTTTATTAGACTAGGATATGTCTAGTCTAATGGAACAAATGAAAGATTCAACAAAGCATTTGATAAAGTACCCTATGATAGTCATGCAGACAAGATAAATCAGTGTAGCCCGGACCACAGAAAAATCAGAAGTATTCAGAGTTGACCCAACAAATATACCCAAAGTATGTTGATTTTAATGCATCAAAGCCAATTTGGAAAAAATGAAAAATCTTTCCTGCTTTCTTTGGCCAAATGCTATTAAGACTTTTTAAATCAACAACATGGCTATGTAAATGTATACTTTTTAGATTGGTGGATAAGACAATGTAAATAGATGGGTGGAAGTAATTAGTTTTTAACAACATCTTCCCAAGTTGGAAAAAAAAAATATCGAAGTTAGTAAAGTAAACTTGAAAAGGAATGTATGTAAAATCTGGCATCAGGTTTAAAAAATGTGCAAAATGACAGTGTAGGAGAGATTTACAGTGCCAGAAATTCTTATTTCAGAAAGAGACAGTACTTGTTACTTTTAATTGATAATGAATGGGCTTTGAACCAAGAGGAGTAGGGTCTAACTACAATTTAATCTTGGGTTGCAATTTTGGAAGTTAGACTTTCATATCTGACTGTGACTAGAGTAGGTACCTGCTTTAATTCACCACATGAGCAAGGTGTAACATGAAGGGCTCTAAAAGCCATATCTATGATCATGGATCCTTAAGATATAAATGTGCAATGTGTCTCCTGGGGCTATTGAGCAGTCTAGCTTGGTTAAAGTGGAGGGCCGCTGTTGTAGAAGGTACGAGAAGAATCTCATTGGCAGGAGAGGCTAAGGCTGAGCTCTTGAATTTCCAGCCTAATGATAGTGAGTCTTATCTTTTAGGCAACAAGGATGTTCTAAACATTTTCTTAAGTGGGAGAGGGCAGGTGAGAGTTGTGTTTTCAAGGTTAGATCTGGTACCTCAAATGACTCAGAGGCAATGTGATGGGAAAGTAGGAATGGGTTAAAATTCTGATCTTCAATTTACTGGACATTTATCTATAGGCAAGATTCTCAACAGCTCTGTTCCTCTGTTTCCACATCTGTGAAATGTGGATGATAGTAGTATTTACTTTATTTGAGGATTAAATAATTAAAATGTATGAAGTACTTAGGACAGTCGCTGGCATACAGTGGTGCTCACCAAGTACTGGCAAGTAACTACTGTTGTAGTCAAACCTGTAATATGTGGGCAGTAAAAACTACTGAAAGGAAGGACCAGCTAGCTGCATGGGGCATGAAAGCAAAATCCAAAGACTCCATTGCTTACCTGGACTCTAACTGGTTCTTATCTGTTCTCTCTTGTGAGTTCCAACCTTGGCTTCCATCATGGTTGCAGGGCTGTGTCTGCTCACCTGGGTTGCCTTGCTGCCTGAGGTTTTCCTTCACCCATACCCGGAGTGATTTCTCTGGACATTTTGTTCTTACGTTATATTTCCTTAATTATCTTTTTCATTTGACACATGTCTCACCCTGCTTAATTTCAGCTTATTGAGGTCAGGGACTGTTTTCCATATTTCTTTTTATCCCCCACAACATCTGGCACAGTCTCTTGCACGTAGCACATGCTCCAAACCTGAATATTATTGATAAAGGAGTAGCTTAAGTTAGTGATGATTCCAAGTTTCCAATCGTTTGTTATGAGGGAAATGGTAGCATTGTGATGTGAGAGTAAAGCACGGTGGGAAAGTCACTTAGCCTCAGAAGACCATGCGTTCAGCTTTGGGTATAGTGAGGTTGCAAATTACTTGGGGTGAGGTTCCAAAGGCACTAAGGCAGAAAGCTAATGTCAACAAAATTACCATTTAAATCCCTTGAATCTCAGTGTCTTTGTGTAGGTGATTTCAGTTGTGTTGGAACTTGTCATTCTCTCTTAAGTTGAACATAGATAAAGATGTTGGCCTCTATTTGAAGGACATGCTGCACTAAAAATTATGCTTTTCTAGATGGTGGTGAGGGTGCTGTTTGCATTTTTCCAAAGTGGATAGTGTGAATTATACATATTCACAGCATATATGACTGAACTCCATTGTAATTATGTGGCATCCAGGTAGAGGTGTCTAATGAATTTAAGTGAGTGGTTTAATGTTTCATGGCTCTCTGGATGCTAACCTTTTAATGCAACCTTTTGGAGAAATTGCCTATCATTTGGCAGATCTAAATAAACAAATGGTATTGAAAATGCCTTTCACTAAGAGTGGGGCTTAGAAGTCAGTGCAGAGGTGGAGAGAAGGATGAGTTCCCTCCACTCTTTTTAATTTTCCCTTCTCTTCCACATAGTGATGTCTCCACTTTCTACACTATCCCAAATACCCAGATAGGGGAGAGAGCAAAGAATAATATGGAACTGCTCTTCATTCCTTCAGCAGATGTGAGCTTTTGAACCAACCAGCAGATTTGTAGACTGGGATAGAAAGAACACTATCAGCCTAACACTGTGTTTAACTATTCATGGTTGTAATTCACAGGGGACATGTTAAAAACATTAATTAGAGAAAAGTGCAAACCCTAGTGGAATGTTTCCCTTTGCTAGACTCAAGAAATAATTTTAACAACCCTGATGAATGTGGAAGCCAGCATTTGAATGAAACAACCCATTAAGCAGAAAATAGATCTCATCATAGAAATAATCTAGCCATGCAGCAATAGTCAATAGACAGTAGTTGACTGATAGAAATTAGCTATGCACTAAGCCTAAATATGAACACCATGAGTTCATCACCTCAAATGCCCGTAAAGGGTTGCCTTGTTTTGTTGATATTGCTGTTAAGGAAAAAGAAAATCATGATCTGGATATCCTTCCCCCTAATATTAACCATCTGCCCAAATGTAACCTACTTATTTCCTGGCTGACATTCGACTTTTGTGGTTCTTTCTTTTCATAGTGATTATGAAAAATCCCTAATGGTGACTGGTGTGCTCTAACGTAATATGGAACATTTGGAGGCTGACTTCCAAGTGATTTTCCAACTTATAAGCCCCTTCCTCCAAAATTCCTTAAATTCAAATATTAAAACTCCAAGAGGGTGGCAAGGCAAACCCATGTTCCTTGTGAAAACCCCTCTAAGGAAATCTGTTTTGAAAATTCTTTTAGAAGGTTACAAGGAAGAGTAGAACAGAAGGGTGCAAGGTCAAGGTCAGCTAATTCTGACTGAAGGGAAGAAGGGATGTGAGCCTGTTTTGCAGGATCCCCCCAGGTGCAGAGAGGAATAGTTCCCCTGCTAATGGTGAGCAGCTGTTCAAACAGAGGTGCTAACCTCAATTGTGCTAACTAAAAGTGGTTGAAAAAAGAAAGTTGGAAACAAGTGACAAGACGCTGTTTCTAAATTTGAAGGAATATGCAGAAAAGTTTGGATTGGAAGAATGGGAGACTCTCAAAGATACTTTTTAAACTTTATTTTGCTCAAACTTTGAGTTTTGTTTGGTTATTGCCTATGTGAGATTAGTCCCACTGAGAGAGAAGTCCCAGCTTCCACAAGCACAAGTGTGTATTGCATAGGTAATGCTGGGGAGATTTGAAAAATATTGGAGTGATACCGTAACTAGTCATACCCTTGCAAGTTTTCTCATCAACCTCATGTCCCACTGAGCCTTAAAAATCATTAAACAGATTGGAAGAGTTCATTTTTATTGAGCCTTGTTTTTATATGTAAGAAAACTACAAATATACTGCGATGAGGTGCCTGGTGAAGGACCTTGCACAATCTTCTGGACTGGGATACATTCTGTCTTCCCCTATTTATAAGTCAGTATTTTCTGCTTCCCTCTCTTTTAATTAATTCATTCAACGTGCTCTATTGGACTCTTGTATTGGGCAGAGGCTCTGTTACACCTGCCTTTGCATTTTTCCAGCCCCTACCTTTTCTGCAGTTCTGGATTCACATTTACCCAGGAAGATCTCATGAACATTTAAAGCCTCGTTAAGTGGAGAGCAAATGTAGGCAGAGGAAGTGAAGAGGCTGGCTTCATCTTCCACCTGGTAGAATTCCAGACTCTTTCCCTGCAACCACTGGGTAATGTATGGGTTTGCTCTTGAAGGCTGAAATCTGTTCTATTCCAAGCTCTCTGGCTTTTATCCCTAAATGTTGGCCACAATTTCAAGACAGTTGAGATGGATACCATGTTAGTGGAATTTACACTGCATCACTTAAATGTTTGCCTTCCACTTGGCCCTGAGTGACGCAGTTCTCCTTTCTCCTTCTTCCTCCAGCACAGAGACAAAATGTCCTGCAAGGAGTTAATAGTTTTACAGTCATGTAAAGTTGGCAACAGTAGATCACAGAGCTCAGTGCAGAAAACCAATTATTCCCTTTGTCTGAGATGAAAACCAATACTTAGGTTGTGGAGGAAGGGCTTCTCATCCAGGATTACTTGATATAAGATTTTGCTCTATGAAGGACGGGTTCTGTGTTGCAGCTTGGCTCCTGGGTCACAGAAGCTTGCCTTTCTCTCCTGCTTGATTCTGGCCACTTGAACACACTTGGGATCCAGGAAACAGGACCAAAGGACCACTAAGTCTATGTTTCTGGCCATTTTAGGGCTTAGGATGAGTGGTTAAACCAGCATTAAATATCCTAGACTAATAATGATGGGGAAGCCAGCAGCTTACTCTCAACGGAAGAGGTATTTGGGGAAAACAGGCAGACCTTGGTTTATTGTGCTTCACTCAATTGCACTTCACAGATACTGCACCTTATACAAGTTGAACGTTGGTGGCAATCATGTCAAGTTCATTGGGTCCATTTCCCCAACAGCATTTGCTCACTTTGTGTCTGTGTCAACAGAGTATTTTTAAATTTAGGTATGGATATTTTTTAGACATAATGCTATTTTGCACACTTATCAGACTACAGTAAATTGTAAACATAACTTTTGTAGGCACTGGGAAATAAAAAAATTCATTCGGCACTTTACTGTGGTGGTCTGGAACTGAACCAGCAATATCTCTGAGGTATGCCTGTAATTTGAAAAGAGAAGCTGCCACTGAGACCTTCTAACGAAGCCTTGGGGAGGAAATGTAGACAGAAATACATAAATTCGCAGAGAGAAAAGATAGCTAGATATGCCTCCCTCTGGGGTTTTTCATTGGCTTAGTGTAGGTAGGGGAATTTCTACTTCCAAACCAAAGATAGAATGTTTGTCCTTTTTTTTTTCAAGTAGCCATTGTAAAATGCAAAAAGAGTAGAAGCATACATAGTTTTATGGCTCTTTGAAACCACTCTGTCACCTAGCCTAATAAACTCATCTGTTTGCTAGCCATCTTGTCCCAACAATCTTGTGGAAAGATATGATTCTATGCTTACTCACAAAGGAGCCAAAGAAAAGTGAGTGACTTATCCAAGAACACAGTATAATTAGAATCAGAATTAGGATCAGAAACTGAGCAGGATGGGACAGTGCGGGAGTGTGGACATTGAAGTCAAAGAGGCCTGGGTTTGAATTCCTGTTCTACAGAGAGCTCTGATCTCTTATCTGAGCATTCATTCCTTAATCAATAAAATGGGAAAAAAAACACTTACCTTGGCGATATGTTAAAAGGATTAGTGATAACGTACATAAATGTATTTTCTCCATAATAATCCTGTAGAATAGGGAAAGGGAATAGTGGATAATAAGACAGAAAAGAAATCAGACTGAGATTATGGAAGAACTAGAATTCACCAGCTGTGCATATCAAGATTCTTGGTCACAAGGGACACAGGTGGGTTTTGACCAACAGTGCTATGGCATGGCCAACCCTAATATAGGCTCAATGAAAGCCTATAAGAATTATGGAACTGTGGAGAAGCAAAGTTTTTTTTTAATATGAGTCCTAGTTAGACTCTTGAATGAACTCTATAAGAGTCCCTAGTTAGACTCTTGAATGAACACTTTGTCCTTACTTCAGTCTATAAGTATAAAAGTTGGGATTCTCACTTCATGTGGGATGCTCTGTCCTCTGAACCTCAGAATGAAGAATCAGGACCCACTCCCTCAGCTGTACCCCTTCCTGGCATATACCATTTGTACTGCTTCTCAGCTGGTTTGGGGGTAAATAGAAGTGAAACCATGCTAAAACCTCATCCAAGTCATGATTCTTGTCAATTCCTGAAACATCGATTATCTTTATTTGGTCTAGCCTAGCTACCTAAAACCAATGAATAATGAATTAAAAGGATAGAGGGTAGCTTAGGGAATGAAAGGAGATGTTGAACAACCAGTCCTCAACATATGGGAATCTGGACTTATTTGGGGATCTGTAGGAGGCAGGAATAAATGAGCAGTCTTGTGGGGGTACCACCACTGACACTTACTAGTTTCAATGACTTTTCCAAACTTGGGCCACTCCCCTGAAGCTTCACATTCTAGGGGAAGGAATCTGACTGGTCCAGCTCAGGTCACATGTTCACAGTCCCACCCACACTCTATCCAATGAAGGAAGGGCATTTTCTTCCAGGAGAAGGAAGAGGGGAAGCTGAGTAGGTCAAAACATGGGCTGTCTCTCTACCGGTTAGGACTCTCAGTAGAAACGTTACAATCTCCTGATATTATAGTCCAACCATCTTTCTCTGGAGAAAGCTGCCTTTGCAGAGTACAGTGAGAAAATGTTGAACCAAAGCCTGTCCAGTTTTGCATATCACTCTTGAGCTAAGTGCCCCTATGCCTGTTAGTGAACAAGCTTTGGTATAACTTAATATGACAACTGCTACTGCATACCACACAGCCCAAACATTGCAAGGCTGCATTTTGAACAGGAAGTCCGTATTTTGGCATCTATGTACACATCAGGAAATACACCTCCTGATATGTGCATATGAAGCTTATTCAAGTCTAAATCTTGTTGCTTAGAAAGGTATCTCCTAAGCAGCCAGCAGACTGGAACTGCTTGTCACGGAAGCATAAACATTCAGAGAAGGGCTTGGTGTCTTGGCGCTCCAGGGAGTAGCCATCTCAGATACTCTGTCCTTGCAACATACCAGTTAATCCTGACTCAAAGCATTCAGAAACAGCTCTCCACCCCCCAGCCCACCTCTCTAAGCACAGTGGCTTCATTCTGAGGCCTGGATCTCTGTCCATGTGTCCTCTCCCCACTCTCTCAGGGGCTATGGACTCACTCCCTATAGAACCCTATAACCCTATCAGAATCTTTTTTTTTTTTTTTTAGCAAAGGATGTGAGGTATTTATTCACTAAATCAGACGATAATAGCTAATATAACACTTCACATGCTTCTAAATGTTATCTCTTTGAATCTTTACAATGATCCAAGAGCTGGAAGGCTCATTTCCCTTCCATATTCTCTCTCTACCTTTCTCTGTCCCCAGGAGACTTTCTCTGGACCATATCAATGGGCTTCCTTGCCCATTGGTTTCTTCTTGGCCAATGGGAGGCTCCTAAAGAACTCAGGCGTGTGAGCTGGCTCCCTCCCTGCTGGGCCAGGGATTAGCATGTCTGTGTTTCCCTGGGAAGGCCGCAACTCCGGCTGTGTAGACCATTCCTACAGCAGCTACAGCTAAACTCTCCCTTTTATGGTAACTGTTCTGTCCTAATCCCTTCAGATTTAGGAGTGACAAAGGTCTCCCTGCTTTAACCCTTCCCCTGGTGCTTCTACAGGCCTTGCTGGTTTCTCTGAACCCAGAACTGATCATCATAAATAGTCCTCATTAAACTCCCCTCAATTACCCTGTTTAAATACATTACCTATTTGCTGCTGGGACTCTCTCTGTTACAGCTGAGTATTATTGTCCTTATTTTGCAGATGAGAAAACTGTGGCCCAACAAACAGCATGTTGAATCCAGGTTGTCCATCAATAAAACTCAGGATCTCTCTATTAACGTAGTCTACTCAGACAGCTTCATATTTAGACAGCTCTTTGCCTTCTGCTAAAGTATCATACTCTGGCCTTTCAGGCATCATCTTTTTTGTGGTGATGTATTTTTAGAAGAGTGACCTTTTTTCCTTCATATCTTCCTATAGGTCCCATTCTGTCCCATCCACTGAAAGTGATCTGGGACCCCGTTTTCAATTTGTGAAGAAACTTTCCTTCTTTGGGTTAAAAAGAATTGCTCTGAATCCTCTCTTTCCACCCAGGAATACCTCCTGAGATTTTGATATTTGCAATCCTATTAAGCCAAACTCTTAAACTTAATTATTTGAAAACAACCTTCATAAAATCTGACTCAAGGCAAGTCCTGAAATACCAGATCAGAGAGGAACCTAATTAGCTATTTTTTCCTACTCTAGATTCTAAAAAGCACACTAGAGCTGGAAATGGCTTTAGAGATATTTCAGGTTCTTAATCTCATTTTGAGTAACATAGACCCTCTTAAAATTTGGAAAAGTTATGAACTCTCTCTCCAGAAAAATGTGAATTCCATCTCTCATACACACACACACACACACACACACACACAAACACAATATTACCTATAATTTTGGGGGTTCATTGTCATCTTAAAGCCCATTCATGGGCCCCCAGATTAAATCTTTCTGTCCTAGGCTAATCCCTTAGGTTTACAGATAAGGAAGCTGATACCAGGCAGGTAAAGGGGCTGTCCCAAGGTAACACAACTTATTAGCTGGTCTATCAATCAGGTTGTGCTAAGCTATGCTACAGTAACAAACAATAAAATTTCATGGCTTAAAACAACATATTTATTTCTCATTTATGCTATGTTTCCACTATGGGTTAGCTATGTACTCTATTCCCTGTCATTTTACTTAGGGATGCAGGGTGATAGAAAATGCCTTCCATAGTATCATCTGTCATCCTTGAAGAAGAGAGGGCATTGCAAACCATGCACGATTCTAATGTTTCTGCCTGAAAAGATTTAATTTACCATTAAATTAAATTTAGTTTGCCATTAAGATTTAATTTGTCATAACTGCTAGTCATATTTCATTGGCCAAAGCAAGTCATATGATCATGCCTAACCTTAAGGGTGGCAGAGAAACATTTGGTGGACAGCACCAATAACCAGGTAAACTGGAAAATCCAGAAGTAGAACCAAGGTATTTTAATTTTTATCTAGAACTCTCTACTCTTCCAAGGCTACTATATCATAGTCTAATTCATCTGGATGTATCCCAGAGATTTGTCATCAGCTTAGGAGGGCTGGATTTCTGATACAGAATCAAAACTAAGTTGGAGGCTTCTGTTTGTCTTATTTATAAGTGCTGATTTTCTGGCGTAGTTCATTTAAGATGCTATCACAACAAAGGAGGCCTGTATTATACTGGATTTTTTTACAACACTCATTTCCAAACTAAAATCTTTGTTTCTACTGTCTAAATTGCTCTTATATTTCTAATATTCATTTATTTTTGCTGGTCTTCCACAGCTTGGGAGCTATGGTGTTGCCCATGCAAATAAAGAAGAGTTTCTGGATTTTTCTTACATTAACAATTAGAAATAGTTGTGGCTCTATTTTTAACTTCAATTGTTCATTTATCCCACAATTTGCTGAATACGTGCTTTGCCCTGAGAGTTATAATGAGGATGAAATTAGAAAATTCACAGAGCCTCGTGCAAAGTAGTTACTTGAAACACGTTGGCTGGTTGTGTGTGTGTGTTTATTTTTATATTTTGAAATCAATATAGGGTAATGATAGCACACATTTAGTATAAGATTTAGGCAATTTTATTAACCTCTCTGTGTCTCAGTTTTCTTATCTATTAAACTGGGATAAGAATATCACCAAACTCTTAGGTTCCGATAAGGATTAATTATAATAATACCTATAAAGCCTCTAACCAAGACCTGGCTTGGAGAAAGTTCTTGATGAAATTAGCTATTATTAGTGTTATCAACATGATTATTGGGTAATATAATTGCTACTTGCCAAGAGGGCAGTGCAGCAAGGAGGGAAGAGAACAGGCTTTGGAATTAGGTAGACGTGGGTTCCAATCTCAGCTCTGTGGTGATGTGAGTTTAGGCAAGTTACTGCTCAAAGCTTCATTACTGCTTCAGTTACTGCTTCAAATCACCAAAGCTTTGGTGATTTGTCCTGGTCTTACTCCCCCTGCAGGATGTTTGGGAGCACCCCAAAGGCTACAACATTGCAATACTGCACTGCACAGTGGAGGCAGTGAATAAATATTAGTTCCTCTGGATGTTGTGTGGAGTACAAAGATGAACGAAGAAAACAAGTCCTCTCTTGCCCTCCAGGGGTTTATGATCTCATTGCGGAGATACAACATGCCCACAAATAACTATAGATACCCTAAAATGATGAGCACCACAAAAGAGCTGCAGCTAATGGGGTGTAGAAGTTTACATTAGGTGAATTACTGCAAAAGGGTCCTTTGAGCTGGATTGTTGGCTTTGGCTGAGAGAACCTGCTTTCTACTAAAGAGGTATTTTAATTTAAAAACACCACTTGTTTTCCTTTCTCTGTCTCTCCTCATCAACACCTCTTCACACCTAAACCTCAGAATACCCTATTATGCACCCCTGATAACTTTGTATGGAGAGGAGGAATTCACTGCCTTCACTGCCAGCACGGTTTGCTGATGTGCTCTATTTTCTGGCTGTGATATTTACAGCAGCTCAGTTCAGATTTAATTTTCTATTATTCCCTGAACTTTGCAGCCCTCATTTTTCAGCTCCCGTCTGAGATTCATTGCTCCAGCACCCTGGAACCACTGCTGGAAAGACTTATTTAACATTCAGAATCGATGAACAAACGCGAGAAACATTCTACCAGAAACAGGCCACAAGTGGTGTGGGGTTTAGCTTTGATTCTTAGCAATAGTTTTAAACTCTTCTTTCCTCTTCCTGTGGTCAACTGCATTTCTCCACCTAATTATCAAATAAGATGCCTTGGAGGTACCTGAACCTCAGCGTTCTCTCCTGGAAATGTTATGGTCCAGGATTTCCTTGGGTTAATGTTATTTCCTTTTAATCTTGGCCTCTGGGTCTGCTTGATGTTGTAGGAACCCTATTTTTCTCTTAGCTCTCACAAGCCTCTTGCTAGAATTGCCCTATGTCACAAACTTGTCTGAAGAGATCTCAAGGCTAGTAGACCCTTTTCCTGCCTCGTTATCTGTGCTTCATTTGGTTGGTGAGACAGGCTTTTGATTAAAGTTCTTCCACTCCACTGCTTGCTACACAACCCCTTTTCCTTGAACCCATAAGAGCATTCAGCAAAGATGAGGATGGTTGAAGACTTTCTCATCCCACTGCCTTTCACTCTGCAGCCTATCTGCTAAGGTGTTAGCAGACTTATGGTCATTCTGGACCTTTGACATTTTGGTAACTGCCTGCCCTTCAACACATATATGTACATTATACTGCACTGGGAGCAGCCATTTTATACAATTTTACTATGTCTTCCTAGCCATACTTCATCAATGAGATGGGAACTTAACAGAAACATTCTTCCCTGGCATTGTGGATTTGGGACTAAGAACTATTTAGGCTAGTCTCTTTACAGGGTCTCGAACCACAGATGTAGAGGTGAGGGGAATTGGGTGCCATTTTTATTGCAGGTGGAGCAAACACCCAATGAGTAAAAAATGGAACATGCAGAAAGGAGAGCACGAAGGCACAGAGATGGGTCGTCGGGGCCACTTAGAGCTCTGGTCCCACTTGTTTTTACAGCCCAGTTGTGCCCATCCTCATTTGAGATCAACTCTTCATTGAGTACCACGGATGCCCTCAAACCTTTCCCGTAGTCTCTTCAGTGCCACAGACTGGCAAGAGTTGGTTTCTGTCACAGGCAATAAAATAATCTTAATGGGCACAATGTTTTTCTCTAGCAAACTGCTGGTTTTATGTTTCTGGTGATAGCTACCAGGAGAAAGGTTAGATTATTACTTAGTACCTTTCTGATCATAAAGGAAGATGTTAAAACTTCAGTACATTCAGGGGCGCCTGGGTGGCTCAGTTGGTTAAGCGTCCGACTCCAGCTCAGGTCATGATCTCGCGGTCCGTGAGTTCGAGCCCCGCGTCGGGCTCTGTGCTGACTGCTCAGAGCCTGGAGCCTGTTTCAGATTCTGTGTCTCCCTCTCTCTCTGACCCTCCCCCGTTCATGCTTTGTCTCTCTCTGTCTCAAAAATAAATAAACGTTAAAAAAAAATTTTTTTTAAAGAAAAAAAAAAGAAAACTTCCTAAAAAAAAAAAAAAAACTTCAGTACATTCAAAGTAGAATCATCCAATATACCCAAAAGAATTAAAAGCCAGGTCTTGAAAAGCTATTTGTGCACCCATGTTCATAGCTGCATTATTCACAGCAGCCAAAAAGGTGGAAACAACTCAAGTGTCCATTGACAAATGAATAGATAAACAGAATGTGGCATGTATGTACATAAAATGGAATATTATTCAGCCTTAAAAAGAAAATAAATTCCATCACATGCTACAATATGGATGAAACTTAGAAGACAATATGCTAACTGAAATAAGTCAGACACAAAAAGACAAATACTGTATAATTCCATTTACACGAAGTACCTAGAGTAGTCAAATTCAGAGACAGAAAGTAGAATGGTGGTTACCAGGGGCTAAGGGGAGGAAGGAACGGGAAGTTACTGTTTAATGGGTACAGAGTTCGATGTGTGAAAGGTGAAAGAAGTTCTGGAGATTGGTTGCCCAATATTGTGAATGGACTTAACCCAACCGAACTATACATTTAAAAATGGTTGAGAAGGTAAATTGTATGCTGTGTGTATTTTATCACAAGATGTGGGTTTCTGGAGAAGCTCATCCATAGAAAGTCATCTCTGGGTGTGTCTGGAAAGATCAACCAAGAGGAACTGGTCAGGTGAGAAAGTGAGGGATGGCATTCCAGGCAGAGAAGCAGCAAGCATCAAGTCCCAGGGGCATGAATGGGCCCGATGTGTTTGGAAAACTTTGAGAAGCACTTTTGTGTTGAAGCCTGGGCAGCAAGTGGGGGCAGATAACAGAAAAGAATGGTAGGAGATGGGGCTGAATAGGGAGACCAAGATTGGACCGGGGCTGCCCATGCACTGTTCGGGAGGCAGGTAGTGCTTCTATGAGTTACATGGACCCGCTAGCCTGTCAAGAGGCTAATGGACAAATAATCTGAGAGGTGTCCCACTGTATCCCTTTTAATTTTGCCTTTAATTTTGTCTGGAGAAAGGTTCATTATGCTCACATCTTGTGGCTATTGAATAGAAGATTAGATGGGCCATGTTGGACCATGTCCCTAAATCTTCCATTTCGTTGTCTTCTCAGCCTACAGAGCCAGCCACCTGGACATCCCAGTCTCAGGACTTAGCTTTTCTTAATTAACCGACTCATGCTTCATGGGTGTGTGTGTTTACTTTATTCATTCAACAAGAATCCACTGAACATCTAACATGTCCATGAGGTACCCCTGCAAATGATCTGGGAATAGGAGGTGAGAGGTAAGGACGCAGGAGGACAGAGAACAGATTCTGGAATCAGATGGGTGTGAGTGAAAGGCTTTTTTAATGCCTTTTTTCTTGCCTTTTTGAAGCTCAGATAACTCATCTAGAAAAGGAGAATAATCGGGGGGCACTTGGGTGGCCCAGTCGGTTAAGTGTCTGACTTCGGCTCAGGTCATGATCTTGCGATTTGTGAGTTCGAGCCTTGCATTGGGCTCTCTGCTGTCAGCCAGGAGCCCGCTTCAAATCCTCTGTTTCCCTCTCTCTCTGACTCTTCCCAGCTTGCTCTCTTGTCTCTCTCAAAAATAAATAAATAAAATACATATAAAAAATAAAAATAAAATGAGAAGAATCATAATATGTCTGTTGTGGGCAGAACTATATCCCCCCCCCCCCCCCCCCCGCAAATTCATATGTTGAAATTCCAACCACCAGTACATCATATTTAAAGATCAGGTCTATACCCTATGACCCAGCAATAGCACTGCTAGGAATTTATCCAAGGGATACAGGAGTACTGATGCATAGGGGCACTTGTACCCCAATGTTTACAGCAGCACTCTCAACAATAGCCAAATTATGGAAAGAGCCTAAATGTCCATCAACTGATGAATGGATAAAGAAATTGTGGTTTATATACACAATGGAATACTACGTGGCAATGAGAAAGAATGAAATATGGCCTTTTGTAGCAACGTGGATGGAACTGGAGAGTGTGATGCTAAGTGAAATAAGCCATACAGAGAAAGACAGATACCATATGGTTTCACTCTTATGTGGATCCTGAGAAACTTAACAGAAACCCATGGGGGAGGGGAAGGAAAAAAAAAAAAGAGGTTAGAGTGGGAGAGAGCCAAAGCATAAGAGACTGTTAAAAACTGAGAACAAACTGAGGGTTGATGGGGGTGGGAGGGAGGGGAGGGTGGGTGATGGGTATTGAGGAGGGCACCTTTTGGGATGAGCACTGGGTGTTGTATGGAAACCAATTTGACAATAAATTTCATATATTAAAAAAAATAAATAAATAAATAAATAAAGATCAGGTCTAAAAAGTAATAAGTAATTAAGGTAAAATTAAGCCACTGGAGTGGGGGCTTAATCCTATATAATTGGTGTCATAGAAACAGCAGGAATGCATATGCACAGAGAAACCACCATGTGAAGAGTCAGCAGGAGAGTGGCCAAGGAGAATGATCCCAGAGCCATTTTGTCATGGCAGCCCTAGCAAACAGATATACCTACTTTGTAGGGTTATTAAGGTTACTAACTCAGGGCGCCTGGATGGCTTAGTTGTTTAAGTGTCCAACTTTGACTCAGCTCATGATCTCGTGGTTCATGAGTTTGAGCCCTGCACCAGGCTCTCTGCTGTCAGCATGGAGCCTGCTTGGATCCTCTGTCTCCCTCTCCCTCAGCACCTCCCCACAGTGTGTGTGCACACTCTGTCTCTCAAAAATAAATAAGCATTTAAAAAAAGAATATTAACTCATGTAATGCACATATAACAGTATAGTCCCTGGTACACGTAAAATGATTAATACAATAGAGTTATTTTTGCTATTGTTATTACAAAGATCAACTAAACACAGATGTCATAGGAAAGCTGTACTGTGTTGAAACACATGATGGCATTTCCATCATGTATGTTTCTATAACATGTTGAAATATCTATAAAACAAGATGGAAGACGCTAAGTGCCAAAAAGGGTAAAGAATATTCCACAGTAGTCTGAGGAGGAAGGAGCAGGGGGAGGCTAAATTGGGTTTGATAGAGGGGTAGCATTTGATCTGGGGTGGAAAGGAGATAGTGCATGCTGATGGCATGTAGAATGTTAGTTGTATATGTATGTTTAATTATATGTATTGCATATTAATATGCTGCATGAACTTGATTGACTTGGAACTGTACTCACTCATTATTTATTCATTCAATAGATATTTATTGAATGCCCACATGAAGGTACTGTTCTAGATGCTAAGGAAACAACAATGAACAGGTCTCTAGCTCCGTGGAGTTGGTATACCAGGGGGTGATATTCATAATTGTGAAGAATAAAAAGATTCTGAAATAGTATAGGCAGTATGATTCTATTTTAATATACATGTGAATATATATCTATATATTATAAAAATGACATCATGTGTTTATACTTCTATATGAAGAGAAAGTGAGCGAGCTAGGGCAACAGAAATTTGGAAAGAGAGATACATAAGTGTTACAGTGATTATATTTCAGCACTGGAATTCTCTGCCCATTTTTATTTATCTATATTTTCCAAATTTGGGAGGAATAAACTTTATACATCATGTTTAAAAAGTTGTGGATTTTGTATGCAATTAAACAACCAAGTGCTAAAGTTAGAACTTAACAGGAATTGCAAAGAGTCTGCTTTCCTGATTCCCATCTCCTAGACAGATGCCACATTTCTAACCCTGAAGGCCCCTTTTCATAGTTGCTGTTATTTTTCACCATTCCACCTGAAGGTCTCTTGATGTTTCAACTCCTTCCCCTACATCTGCTACCGTCTCCCTTGTTTGTGGCCCATAAATCCCTTTATTTGGTAAAATAAAATCTTCAGCTTGAGGGAAGTGCTTTTCTCAAAGAACATTGTGCTCAAATTCTGAAGCTTTACGTATTTAGAAGGAAAAAAATATTCTATAAATGCAGACGGTTGCTGTCTCTACTTGCTTTATAGTTCTTAAGTGCACAGAAGATGTTCAGATAAAGTGGGCTAGAAAGTAGCTCATGGATTTTATAAGGGCAAACAAAACCCAGAGAATTCAGGGTCCTCTTAACAGCAAGGCTCTTCCATTCATAAGAGGGTTTCTGATAAAACCATGGCACTCTTCCTGGCTCCCAAAGGCACAGGAGATGGGGTTTTGCCTCACCAGCCCTGACCCAAGAACCTCTGCCATTGGGTGCATTGTCAGAGCCAAATTCTAGGCTGAGATTCAGGAAAACTTTCTTGGTCATGGCACCACTTCTAGAAAACACGGTATATCTTTTTTTTCCACCGAGGCACCAGTTTGCTTAGCATGACCTGGATTATCTGGCAAAGCTAGTTTATGGTGCTCCAGTTTTCCAGAGCTGCCCGCATCTTACAACTAGGTTGGGTGTGGTGATTTTAAAATAGGCTCACAGTTGAAAGTATAATGTTTTCAAATTTCCTTTCACTTATTTATTCTGGTTTCTTTATTTTTTAATTTTTATTATTAAAAAATTATTTTTAATGTTTTTGAGGGAGAGAGAGACAGAGTGTGAGCGGGAGAGGGGCAGAGAGAGAGGGAGACACAGAATCCGAAGCAGGCTCCAGGCTCTGAGCTGTCAGCACAGAGTCCGACTCGGGGCTTGAACCCATGACTGAGATCATGACCTGAGCCGAAGTCGGACGCTCAACTGACTGAGCCACCCAGATGCCCCATATTTATTCTGATTTCTTATTCCAGCTGTTCCCATCATCTCTCCTTAATTCAAATGCTGGAAATTTTAACTGCAATTTTGCTGTGCATATATTTATTCCATGAATATTTTTTTCATCCCAATTGGTTACTTGTGATTATGGGCCCTGCCATCATTTGAGTAAAATTAATCAGTTTGTCTGAGGAACTTTTTTTTAAACTAGGGTCTAATGGGGGTGATTAAATTTTGAATAATGGTATCTATGGATTGTGGGTAAAAAGAATGTTATTTAAATATCAGAACAAGCACACATATATAGGTTCATACCCCTGAAAAACTTCAAAGGTAAAAAAAAAAAAAAAATCTGATTTCCTCGAGAAATCCATTTATGTGGTTGTTTCACTTTGTTGATTAAAATGTTTTCTATCGTTCTTAGGATAAACACATGAAACTGACCTCTGCATCTGGCCCACCTGGCCCCTGACTCTTCTGAGGCCTCAAACCTCATACTGTAACCAGAGCAGAATCCATTTCTTCTACTTCCTCTGGGTCACTCAGCTCTTTTTTTTTTTTTTTTTTAATTTATTTGTAAGTGTATTTACCTTGAGAGAGAGAGTGAGAGAGAGCCGAGCAAGGGAGGGACAGAGAGAGAGGGAGAGAGAGAATTCAAAGCAGGCTCTGTGCTTTGCAGAGCCTGACGGGGGGCTCAAACTCATGAACCGTGAGACCATGACCTGAGCCGAAATAAAAAATCAGACGCTCTACAGACTGAGCCACCTAGGCACCCAAGCTCTTTTGTCTGCACATCTTCACATTGTGTCTTTCCTTTCTCCAGCGGCTCTTCTCTGTCTGGGTAACTCCTACTTATTTGTCAGGTCTCAGCTCACGAGCTGCTTCCTCTGGAGGGGCTTCTCCAGTCTCCTTGGTCTACGTGAAGACTTCCTCCCCTGGCACTGTGTCATCATGGAGGGGGTCATTGCCTGCCCACTCCTCTGTCTCCTCCATTGGTCTGCAAAGTCGCTGAGAGTAGATACCGTGTCTTTATGTTTCTATTTCATGCCTTGTACCTAGCACAACACCTGGCTGGCACACAGTAGGTGCTCCATAAATATTTCCTGACTGAATGGGTACATTGGAATAATTTATCCAAAGAATCAGGTTTAAAGTGATTTTACGAGTCCCATGTTGCCATTTACTTGGGTGCCTGAGTTTTCCAATCAATTCAGTTTGGACAGTTATTATTGAACACCCTTCTGTATATGGCTGTCAGCTGCTTCCACCTATGCTATCTCATTGACCTTTGCCTTACCTTTCTACTTTATAGCTGAGAATGCTCGGGCTCAGTGAAGCTGAAGTCCTTCATAATGGTGACAGATGAAGAGAAAGAATCTTGAACTTCAAAGATTTAACCCATCGCTCTTGGCCCTGTATTAGTGTATTACCCCTTTAAATTTTTGACCTTTATCATGCTGTCTTGCTATGACTGTCTGCTATATTAGAATACGGGCAGCCTTGAATTACCTACATAAAAGGTACAACTGAGACAAAATGAACTCCTGGAGAGGAAGTGCTGGTCTAGGAATCCAGACACCCGGGTGTTCTTCCTACCTTTGTTACTAACTGTCTGTGTGACACTGGACACATCATTGGTCTCTCTGGGCCTTAGCTTTCTCATCTTTGCAAGGAGTGGGAGTGATTGGATAAGTTTTTAGGGGCCCCCAGCCTTGTATTCTATGATCCTGAGCTTGAAAGCTGGTACAAGGCATCGGAAGTACACAGCGATCACTACTCAGGGTATCATCAAGTCTACCTGAAAGAGCCCGCCTCCAGCGGCTGTTCTGAAATTGCATCTCAAGCAAAGAGAATAGACACCATTTCCTATAATCCTCTTATTCACTTTGTGTACACACACTGCTAACAAAAGGATAGCCATGAGTCACTGGGGGAATTGAATGAAAAGGAATGAATCATGGCAATAAGCCGTCATCTCTGGCCTTTGAATGAGCCGCAGTAAAGACTGGCCGTCTTCCGAACGTCTTCCTGTGTTCACAGAACAGGCTCCTGGTGATCCAGGCTTGCTCTATGCAAATTGTCTTCAGCTCTGCGCCTCTTGAAACTACCTTATGTGTTTAAGCAATCGGCAATCGGACCTCACACCTTATTGCTGCACAAGCAAATCTGAAATATAAAAATGCAAATTGTAGGGAACGAAAATAGATTTTAAGTTGTTTGCCTATAAATTGATTTCCATGAACAATCAAAACTTACCATTTTTGTGATGATTTTTAGAGGTGCTAAACTAAATAGAATAACTATATTACCCACGTGTGACCTTAGTAAAAGCACAGGAAAATTGTCATTCTGAATTTTAAAAGACAGCCAATTTTGGCTTCAATGTAACTGAAAATAGCAGAGTAAATTAAAAGTAGATGTAACTTAAAAACCTTGAAGTTCTCATAGAAGGTACATCAGTGAGGACCTTAAAACTCCCTTTAAAAATTGAAGTTGACAAAAGGAAGAGAAAAGAAATTAAAACTAACAACAGATTTCAACTTAAGGATTAGTTTGGGCTAAAACTGTAGCCATGGCCAAAATGATCGAAAGTAAATAGAAAATGAGAATATGTATTTTTCCTGTTTTCTCTGTTTGTATGACTTTGTAGCTTTAAAGTAAAAAAATCAGAAAGTCCATTTTCTCTGTCATCAGCTAACTGTGTTTATTTAGACAAATCACTTGAACTCTCTAAGGAGAAACTTTGCTGTGTGTGAAATTATATTTTATTAAAATTGTTAAGTCTTAGTAACTTTAAGAAAATAGAAAATGGGGGCGCCTGGGTGGCTCAGTCAGTTAAGCATCTGACTTCAGCTCAGGTCACGATCTCCCCACTCATGATTTCAAGCCCCATTTAGGGCTCTGTGCTAACAGCTCAGAGCCTGGAGCCTGCTTCAGATTCTGTGTCTCCCTCTCTCTCTGCCCCTCCCCCCTCCTCAAAAATAAATAAACGTTTAAAAAAAAAATACCAAATGTCCTACCAGGAATGACACTAAAGATTTAAGTCAAGTTGAACTCTGAGAGTAGATGTTCACTCTTCAGGGGGAAAATGATGCATTTTGTTTCCACAGTGGGTCAACTTCCCGTCTTAAGGTGGATTTCTGTCAGGAAAATGGCCTGATCATTGTTTGACACTGTGGTGTAGACATGTAAATCCCAAACTCTACAGATCACAGATGTGAAAATTCCTGAAGATGGGAACCTGAGTGGCAAAACATAGATTATACTCCACTAAAAGACAGATTTAGAATCAAGACATATATTTCTAGTGGAGTTTTTGAAGTATTAAGACATCTTATGGAAAATGGATCTCTTTTTTCTTTCAGGAATGCCACACAGTTTTTGAGTTCATTAAGAACAGTATTGCTTCCCTGTTAACTACCTAGAGGCTTACGGCACCTTCCTCCAAAGAGCTGACTGTATTCAAGTAAGAAAAACCTATTTTTCATTCAAAAAATTCCTACTGTACTTGTCTCAGTGATAATGTAAAAATATGTGTAACGTACAGGCCGTAGGGTTTATTTCACTTGTCGAAGCTCCCAGAGAAGCAGGGAATGGGGTGAGCTTCAGCTGTAAATCATGGAGGGAAATTCCACTTGGATTTCAAAACCACCACCACCACTGCAATGCAGATATAAGGAGCCAGGCGCGTGTTTGACGTTGAGCTGGAACCATGTGTTCAGGAGTGAACTCTGTAGAAGTACAGGATGAGCTACAAGGGTCAGCTGACATAGGAGAAGGGGGAGGAAAAGACGATGAGGGTAAGCAAAGGATTTAATCAGGGCAGAGCGAATGGTGCTGAGCTGGGCCACGCAGAAGGAATTATGGACAGGAAGGATACGGCAAGAGGTTGCTGGGCCATAAACACGAGGTCAGCGTGGGAGAGACACAGCAAGTTGAGGGGGTACGTCTGACTTTCCGTCAGACGCACATTCCTGGAAAGTTGTGTCGAAACCTAATTGTCATGAAGTAAACACATATTTAATAGGTAACTCATTAAAGGAAATTTATGTCTGTAAAGGAAAGGATACTTTTGTAATACGAATACCCACTCCCTAACTTCCTTCTTTGAAAATTAAGGCTTTATGTGTATTGAGTTTTCTTAGAGCAAAGGGCAGCTGAGTACGGCAAGTTGAGAGAGAAATACACATTATTTTAGCTATGGGTCTGGCAGCAAGAAAGGAGGGAATGTTCCCAAACGAAGAAGGCTCTTGCAATTTTCAAATTCAACTCCACTCTCCAGACGAGAAAACTGAAGGTGGTGCTTCACTCGAGGCTCACCAGGGGTTTGCAGAGAGTTAACCAAATGTTCAGTGATTCATTCATGGTCCTTAGCGGGCTGGCTGAGAGACTGAGAACTAGAACCCAGGACTCCGGCTTCTCACTCCCATCTCATTCCCTGCATCTCACTCAGACCGATGGTTTACTGCACACAGAGAATGAACAAAGCCAGAGTGCAGCTGCCTACTTTTGTCCTCTGGGGCCCTTTCCAGCTTCAAAATTCTCTGATTCTCTATCATCCCTGCCTCTCTTATTTTTTAAGACTGTTACCTCAAAGGATTCATTGTAAGATGAGGAGGCAGCCAAAAAAAGAAATAACTGTTATTGGCTCCCAAATGGCCAGGGAGTGTAGTAATACATCTTATAGAAGGAGATGGATAATGTTAAAAGAAGAAATTTATCTTCCAGAAAGCAATAAAGCTTTAAAAAGCACCAAGCCGGATTCCCTTTAGTTCTGCCAGAATATATCAAATATGGCACCTTAAATTGGTCCAAGCTTCACAGATATCAGGAAACCACAAGTGTGATGTGTTTTGAAGAGGCCGTACATCTCCAAAAACACGTCATTTCGTTCCAGCTTTCTCTTCCGTGCGCGCCATTTAACTTCACTTCTTGTCATTTCTTCTCAGAGATTCTGCACGTATCTCTGGTTCCCCAGAAACAAGCCCTTTATCGGTAACTGCAGAAAATGCGTGATGTGAGAATTCAGGGAGAGCGAGAATGTGATTCATGCTATTTTCAAGCACCCACGTTTGTAGTCTCTGTAAAGCACCATGGAGATGATCCACAGAGGGTCATAAGGGCTCCCATTTTAATCTTGGGATTGGAAAGTTATCTTCTGTCTAAGGAGCAGCCTTACATCACCTCTTTCCATTTTAATCTCTTGTCCCTTTAGCCGGCACACACATTTCTTGCTAAAAATGCTTTAGATCATTATGTATTCGTATGGAGTCTTTAATGTAGCAGCATGTTGAGTTGGGGTGCACATACACAAAATAGGAATGACCATTCTGAGAGATTCTAATCCAACCTGGCTTTAAACAGAAATCATGTTGGGGCACTTGGATGGCTCCGTCGGTTGAGTGTCTGACTCTTGATTTCAGCTCAGGTTGTGATCTCAGCATTGCAAGATCGACCCCCCCCCCCCCGCCCCAGTGGGGCTCCATACTGACCGTGGAACTTGCTTAAGATTCTCTCTCTCCCTCTCTCTGTCTCTGCCCTCCCCAACTCGTGCACGCACACGAGCATGCATTCTCCCTCTCTCTAAAATAAAAAAAAATAAAAATAAAAATCACATTCTATGATGGCAACATTGTCTAAATTTTAAATTGCATGTGAAATATCAAATAAAACGTTTTCTATAAATAGCCACTCTGTGCTTTTAATACAGACAGAACCATAGCGTTAAAGAAGGCTAAAGCTCAAAGAGATGCTAGGGTTTCTGGACAACTTTCCTCATTTTATGGATGAGGAAACTGAAGCCCAACACAGCTAGTTAGGAGGAGAGCCAGCCAGGTATTGCCTCGGCTGCCAACCTCTAAAAAGCACTCACACGTCACTAGGACAAATGAGACATCAGAGCCAGATAATCCAGGTTTCATACACAGCTCCTTATTTGTGCATAGTTAGCTGTTAGCTGGAACTTGACAGCCTGCATAAATACCTGGAACTAAATGCATGGCACCGTGGGTTAGCCAAGAGTAAGCGACTCATTTGCTTCTCCAAATTTAAGTTTCTTTAATGTGCCCCCAAGCACACTAAATTTTAAATCCACAAAAGAAAAGAGGGCGAGAAATATAGAAGGATGGAGGCTAGTTTCTTCGAGTCTTTAGAGACACTCACTGATCCTGTTTCAGCCAATGGAAAATATATTGGTAGTGAAATCTGTTTCTGAGAGCAAACACTTTACAATTCAAATTCTCTCTATTCCTGCAAAATAGCACAAGTGAAAAAACGTCATTGACAGAGTGCCAGATCGTTACTTTCGGTCACACGCTCAGAACTCTTAGGAGAGGTGGTCAATACCAAGACCATGGACCCATTGCTATGTTCATGCCAATGGATGGAATTCAACCCACATCGATGTCGTGCTGTGCCAGAATGCTGGGAGCTACACAAATGCCATTGACCCAGTCCCCCCTCGGGATCTTACATTATGATCACGAGACAGACATGAACAATATCGCAGACTGGCTCTTTGCTGGGATAGCTAGAGGACCCCGAGAACCTGGAAGATGGAAAGCCTGAGCGGCACCACAGAGGAGACCTATATGAACCGCTACCTGAAGGACGAGTCAGAGTTCGCCAAGTGGAACAGGGGAAGGAAGGGGGGATATCAGCATGTGCAATGTTAGCTAAGAAGATTGGGAAACTTATTCTGGTGAAAATGTTCATCTAAAACATTAATATTCTTCTTTAAAGGCATCGGCAAAAAAAGTGGGGAGATGTGGTGGTGTTAACGGTGCGCCTTCCAGATCTCCCTTGTGCCTCATAGACTTATTCCTCGGGCTGCTGACAGTGATGCTGACATGGTCCTCAGTGAGTTGGCTTCTCCAGGAAGACTCATCTGAAAAGAGTGCCCCCGTCTAAGGTCTCATACTTTTTGTGGGGACACCTGCAGTGAACTGGCCGAGGGCGAGGTGCCCCAGTTTGAGTCAGTGCTGGAGTGCTTATTCCTATTCAGAGCTCCCTGAGGGACTGGCAAGTTCGTTGCATCACAGCCCAGCTCTCCCGTCTTCCCCTGCTTCTGTCTTCTTCTTTCTGGGACTGTTGATCCCAAGAGTACTCTAATAAAATTTCCTACACGCTAATCTCCATCTCAGAGTCTGCTTCTAGGGTCAGGGGGCTAACTAAATATTACAAGATCAATAAGGATGTAGGATATCACATTACAACCAGTAAGAACCCACTAGTCTTATACTCGCCAGGTTGGAAGGCAGGATCGGTCACCAACTTAGGGTACGCACGTGTGAACCTTTCCTTCTAGTGTTTTCAGTCCTCTTTCTGATAAGCCTCCAAACCCTTTCCCCCACTCCTACCTTCAGGGGCTTTGAAAAGTTTCCTGGGCTTCTGCTTCCAAATGACTCTTCTGTGAGCCTTTAACCCAGTTCTATTTTGGGAGTCCTCTACATATTTCCTCCTCTCTACATAGAATGTTCTGACCAATATTTCTCAAAATATGGTCCTCAGCCTGCCTGAACCGGGTGCTTGTTTAAAATACAGGTAACAGGCTCTACTTCAGCTCCACTCTACTGGTGGAGATTCTTATGCCCCCTTAAGTCTGAGAATCTCTTCCTCAGAATCTGGGGAATGTGTTAAAGAGAAAAAAAATGGTGTTTCTGAATTGCCTGTGGAATGAATTGTTATATGTAATTTAGACAGCTTTATAATTTGTGATGAAAAGACAGTGTAGACACTGCATTTACTCTTGTTGGGATTCCAGCTTACTGTCAGTGGGTGGGACAGAGGCTGTTGAAATCTAACCAGGCTTCGGAAATCAGACAACTCTGACCTCATCTGGGATAGTTCTGGATGCTGTGTGGATCTAGGGTGGAGTGTTGAAGGGCCATTTATCAGAGAACTTAGCAGCTTGTTGGTAGACAAGTGGATGACTGCCATGCAGTTTTCACAGACTGAGCTCCAGTCATTCACAAGTTTTCATTCAGCCGCAGGATTTACAGATGAGCTTGAATCCGGGTAGAACAACCAAGGGTTTGCCAAGGGACACTGAAATGTAGATAGTACCGCATACTTTGTTTTTAAAGTTAACTTAATTGAGGTATAATTTAATTAAATTTAATTAAATATATCTCTTTTTAGTGTATAGTTCAGTAATTTTTTGACAAATACACAGCTATCCAACCATTATCATGATCAAGATAAAGAACATTTCCATCATCTCCCAAATTCCCTCCTGCCTCAGTTGCAGTTTCCATCCACCATTCCTAATATGAGGCAACCATTGATATACTTCCTGTCACAAAAGATTAGCATGGCCTTTTCTAGAATTTCAGGTAGATGGAAACATGCAGAACACTAGGATATCTCCACTAAACATAAAGTGTAGGTTATAAGGTTCCTTTGTTGTCCAGCCCTTTAAAAATGGTGTTCCATTATTTCATGTGTGTAGCTTCTGATAATTTCTGTAACTCTTTGTTTCTCTTTATGAACGTTATCTTTCTCTCTAACTGCATAAAAGATTTTCTCTTGTTTATTTTCAGCAATTTGACTATTACATGCCTTAGTGGTGGTGTGTGTATGTGTGTGTATTGACGCTATTGGGGTTCATTGAGCTTCTTGGATCCGTGGGCTTAGAGGCTTATGGTTTGCATCAAATTTCAACATTTTTTGGCCATCACATCTTTCACATTTTTCAGGGCCTCAGTTTTCCATCTGTGAGATGGGAATAATGATAGCATCTATTTTATAAGGTTACTATTAAAGACAATGCCTGTAATTGTCTTAGCACAGTATTTAATATTTAAGAGATGCTCCTCACGAATGTCTGCCTTAAATAGGGTGGCTTATAATGAATAGTAGAAAAATGATCAAGCTCAAGATTGAAAGATAGCACCATTAATACTTATATGGACCACAAATACAAGCCAAGTCCATTCCAGACAAAATGGCATGTATGGTCACCCTATACCAGCTTGGTATAGCCTCCATTTGTAACCTGGGAGACAGCTTTGGTGTAAAGGAAGATTCCTCTCCCCTCCCCACTCTACCTCGCCTGTATCCTGAGAAATGAGTGGATTTGACCTGAAATTGGACTGAAGGCATCAGAATTGTAGCCTAGACCATGACGCCAAACAGCTATGCAGCCCTAAACAACCCTTGCTGACCCAAGCCAATGTTATTTTTTAAAATTTTAATTAATAGACTGTTTTTTTAGAGAAGTTTTATGTTTACAGAAAACTGAGCAGACAGGGGCGCCTGGGTGGCTCAGTCGGCTGAGTGTCCAACTTCAGCTCAGGTCATGATCTCGCGGTTCATGAGTTCGAGTCCCGTGTCGAGCTCTGTGCTGACAGCTCAGAGCCTGGAGCCTACTTCGGATTCCGTGTCTCCCTCTCTCTCTGCCCCTCCCCTGCTCATGCTCTGTCTCTCCCTCTCTCTCAAAAATAAATAAATATAAAAAAGAAAAGAAAAGAAAAGAAAACTGAGCAGACAATGCAGAGTTCCCATCTATCCCCTCTCTCCCTTAACTCACAGTTCATTAACATTTTGCATTAGGGTGGTGCATTTATTATAATTAATTATCAATATTGATACATTATAATTAACCAAAGCCTATAATGTAACTTAGGGTTCACTCTGAGTTGTACAATGCTATATGTTTTGACAAATATGTAATGTTCTGTATTTTCCATTACAGAAGCATGCAGAATAGTTTCACTACCCTAAAATTCCCCCGTGCTCCACCTGTTCACCCACCTCCCCCTTCCCCCCAAAACCTCAGCAACTACTGATCTTTTTACTATCACTATAATTTTGCTACTCCCAGAATGTCATATACTTGAAATCATACATTGTATCGCCTGGTTTCTTTCACAGTGAAATACACATTTAAAGTTTCCCATGTCTTTTAGTAACTTGATAGCTCATTTTTTTATTGCTGAATAATATTTGATGTACAGATGTATCACAGTTTGTCCATTTGCCTTTTGGAGAAAAACATGTTTGTTTCCAGTTATTGGAAGTTATGACTACAGCTGCCATAAACATCTGTGATAAGTTTTTGTGTGGACTTAAGTTTTCCTATCATAGGAGCATGATTGCCGGATCATATGAAAAGTCTATGATTTGTTTTGGAATAGACTGCCAAACTGTCTTTCGGAGTGACAGTCCCATTCTGCATTCCCACCAGGAATGAATGACGGTTCCTATTGCCTCACATCCTCACCAGCATTTGGTTTTATAACTTTTCTGGATTTTAATCATTCTAATAGCTGTATAGTGGTAACACAGTGTTGTTTTAGTTTGCAGTTTCCTAATGACATACAATGTAAAGCATCTTTTCTTATGCTTTGCCATCTGTATATCTTTTTTTTGGTGAGGTGTCTGTTAAGGTTTTGGCCCATTTTTTAAAAATTCCAGTATAATTAACATACAGTATTATATTAGTTTCAGGTGTACAATATAATGGTTCAACAATTCCTTTTTTTAAAAATGTCTATTTATTTATTTTGAGAGGGAGAGAGAGACATACAGAGAGAGAGAGAGAGCACAAGCAGGGGAGGGACAGAAAGAGAGGGAGAGAGAGAATCCCAAGCGGGCTCCACACTGTCAGTGCAGAGCCTGACATGGGGCTCAAACTCATGAACTGTGAGATCATGACCTGAGCCAAAACCAAGAGTTGGACACCTTCACTGACTGAGCCACTCAGGAGCCCCAGTGATTTAACAATTCTATACATTACTCAGTGCTCGTCGCAGTAAGTGTACTCTTAATCCCCTTTACCTATTTCACCCATCCCCTCCTCCCCTCTGGGATCCATAAGTTCGTTCTCAATATTTAAAAGTCTGTTTTTCAGGGAGCCTGGGTGGCTCAGTCAGTTGAGCATCTGACTTCAGCTCAGGTCATGATCTCAGGGTTTGTGAGTTCGAGCCCCGCGTCGGGCTCTGTGCTGACAGCTCAGAGCCTGGAACCTGCTTTGGATTCTGTGTCTCCCACTCTCTGCTCCTTCCCCCACTTGTGCTCTGTCTCTCTCTCTCAAGAATAAATGAATACTAAAAAACAAAAGTCTGTTTTTGTTTGTCATTTTTTTCTTTGTTTTGTTTCTTAAATTCCACATGTGAGTGAAATCATATGGTGTTTATCTTTCTCTGACTGACTTACTTCACTCAACATTATGCCCTCTAGGTCCACCCACGTTGTTGCAAATGATAATATTTCATTCTTTTTAGGGCTGAGTAATATTCCATTGTGTAAGTGTGTGTGCATGTATGTATATACATCTACACACACACACACACACACACACACACACACACACACACACACACATCTTCTTTATCTATTCATCTCGTGATGGACACTTGGGCTGCTTCCATAAATGCTGCAGTAAACATGGGAGTGAATCTAGTTTTTTGAATTAGTGTTTTTGTATTTTTTTTGTGTGGGTAAGTACCCAGTAATGGAATTACTGGATCATATGCTATTGCTCTTTTTAATTTTTTTTGAGTTAATTTTACTGTTTTCCACAGTGGCTGCACCAGTTGGCATTCCCACCAACAGTGCATGAGGTTTCCTTTTTCTCCACATCCTTACTACCACTTGGTATTTCTTGAGTTTTTTCCTTTAGTCATTCTGACAGGTGTGAGGTGATATCACATTGTGGTTTTGATTTGCATTTCCCTGATGATTAATGATCTTGAGGATATTTTCATATGACTGTGGCCATCTGGATGTCTTTTTTGGAGCAAGGTCTGTTCATGTCTTCTCATTTTTTAATCGGATAATTTGTTTTTTTGGGGGGGATGTTGAGTAGTATAAGTTCTCTAGATATTAACCCCTTTTCAGGTATGTCATCAGCAAATATCTTCTCCCATTCAGTAGGTTGTCTTTTAGTTTTGTTGATTGTTTCCTTTGCTGTGCAGAAGCTTTTTATTTTGATATAACCCTAATAGTTTATTCTTGCCTAGTTTGTCAAAGATTATTATATATAGTTGTGGTTTTATTTCTGGGCTGTTTATTCTGTTCCATTGAGCTATGTGTCTATTTTTCTGTCAGTACCATACTGTTTTGATTACTACAGCTTTGTACTAGATCTTGAAATCTGGGATTGTTATGCCTCCAGTTTTGTTTTTCTTTTTCAAAATTGTTTTAGCTATTTGGGGTTTTGGTGGGTCTGTACAAACTTTAGGATTATTTGTCCTAGTTCTGTGAAAAATACTGTTGGTATTTTAATAGGGATTGCATTAATTCTATAGAGTGCTTTGAGTAGTACAGACTTTTTAACGATATTTTTTCTCTCAATCCAGAAGCATGGAAAATCCTTCCATTTGTTTATGTCGTCTTCAATTTCTTTCAACAATTTCTTTAACCTTCTTAGTTAAGTTTATTCCTAGGTATTTTATTATTTTGGAGTACAATTGTAGATGGGATTCTTTTCCTTAATTTCTCTTTCTGGTACTTCATTATTAGTGTATAGAGAGGAAATTGATTTATGTGGGTTGATTTTGTATCCGATGACCTTACTGAATTCATTTATAAGTTCTAGCAGTTTTTTAGCGAAGCCTTTAGGGTTTTCCATATATAGTATCATGTCATATGCAAATAGTGGAAGTTTTACTTCTTCCTTACCAATTTGGATGCCTTTTATGTATTTTTCTTGTCTGAATGCTGTGGCTAGGACTTCCGCCACTGTGTTGAATTAAAGTGGTGAGAGTGGACATCCTTGTCTTGTTCCTGATCTCAGGGGGAAAAACTCTCAGTTTTTCACCACTGTGTATGATATTAGCTGTGGGTGTTTCATATATGGTCTTTATTGTGTTGAGGTATGTTTCCTTTAAACCAACTTTGTTAAGAGTGTTTAATCATGAATGGATGTTGTACTTTGTCAAATGCTTTGTCTGCATCTATGGAAATGATTGTATGGTTTTTATCCTTTCTCTTGTTGAAATGATGTATCACATTGACTGATTTGTGAAAGTGAACCACACTCGCATCCCAGGAATAAATCCCACTTAGTTGTGGTGAATGATTTTTTTAAAATATATTATTGGGTTCAATTTGTTAGTATTTTGGTGAGGGTTTTTGTGTGTATGTTCATCAGAGATATTGGTCTGTATTTCTCTTTTTTACAGTGTCTTTATCTGGTTTTGGTATCAGGGTAATGCTTTCTTTGGCCCAAATTTTGAATCAGATTGTTTGTTTTCTTATTGTTGTATTTTAAGAGTTCTTTGTATATTTTGGATAACAGTCCTTTATCAGATGTATGTTTTGTATATAGTTTCTCCCAGTCTGTGGCTGATCTTTTCAATCTTGTAGTCTTCAAATATTGTTATGTCCCCCCATCCTTCTGGGAATACAATTACAAGCCTGTTAGAGTTGTTGACGTTTTCCACAAATTACTGAGACTTTATTTATTGTTTCAGTCATTTTTGTCTTTATACTTCAGTTTAGATAGTTTCGATTGCTTTATCTTCAAGTTCACTGATCTTTCCTTCTGCAGTGTTCAATGTGCTATTAATCCCAACCAATTAGTTTTTCTTCCCACACATTAAATATTTTCACCTAAAGAATTTCTGTTGACTTTTTTTGTATTTTCAATTTCTCTTCTCTTTAGGTTTCCCTTTATATGCTTGAACATATTTGCAATAGCTATTTTAATGTCCTTGTCTGTTAATTCCATTATTTCTGTCATTCGGGGGTCCATTTCTATTGACTGATTTTCCCATAAGCTATGGGTCATGTTTTGCTGCTGCTTTTCATGCCTAGCAGGTTTTTATTGAGTGCTGGGTATTTTGAATGCTGAATTGTGGTTTTTTCTTTTTTTCCTCTCTAAAGGGTACTAGACTTTGTTTGGGTAGGTACTAATACTTGTTTATCAGCTTTATCTTTTGAAGGCTTACTTAAAAGCTCTGTTAGGGCTGGTTGGGAATAACTTTAATCTAGGGCTGGTTTACCTTACTGTCAAGGCATGACCTGTCTACTCAGTGCCCTGAGTATGCTTCACTTTGGCTGATCAGAACTTCAACATCTCCCAGTCCTGTGAGCTCTGAGAATTGTTTAGTTTACAGTTCCCAATAGTTCTTTGCCTGTCTTAGAGAAATTTCACCCCATGCACTCATGGTTTAGCAATAGACCCAGGAGGAACCCTGTGCAAACATTTGGAGCTCTTTCTCTGCTACACAGATTCCAGCTGCCTTTGCTTCCCTGAACTTCAGTGTCTGTTTCTGCAACTCAGTGATTCTATTGTACTTGCTTGGCAGCCCCCTCCCTACACTGCTTTCCAGAAGGTGACTCTATACAGAAAGCCAGGGCAATCATAAGACTCACCTCATTTGTTTCCTTTTCCTCATAAATCACAGGCCTGTTCTGCCTGTTGTCCAATATCTCTAAAAAAACCAGTCATTTGGTATATTTTGTTAAGTTTACAAGTTATGGTGGGAGTATAAGCCTCGTTCAATTAGTTCATCGTGGTTGGAAGCAGATTTCCAATATCAAATATTTAAAAATTATGCAGTCTTTCTCCAGTTCTGGTTGAGAGCTGCTTCTAGCTCAACCCCTTTGGTAACTGGTAGGAGACCGGGGCCAAAGGGGTCTCTGATCTGGGCTCCACACTTGAAAGGAACACTCACACAAACACGCAAATGAATTTATTCAGGAGCACGTGGGCAGCCGCGCCTCTGTCAGTTGAGATCTCATGTTCGGCACTGATGCAACCAGATCTATAGCCAAAACATACTCTGTGACTCACACTGTGTTCTTGAATCAAACGTTGCAAAATGCTATTACATTTGAGTGTGGCGAGTGCCGTGTAGATTTGTAACATGTGCCCCTGAGGATTTTGGAGGCACACACTGCTGTATTTAGGGTGCTGAGAGAATGTGAATGCAGAAGCACTTAGTGAAAGAAAAGAAAAGTTAACTCGTCAAATTCTTCCTCTCAGACAGCCTGAACACAATAAATTCTTATTGATCATTTGCTAGTAGTGTGAAATGTTTATTTTCTTTGTGTTGTACCAGAGATAGACAGAAATTACTGTAGTATTTGTAACGATTGCACATGGCAGCTGAAGAATGATTAGAAACAGTAAAAAAAAAATTATTGTTTTTGTTAAATTTCTAGGCATGTAGATGTAAGCATCACATATGTGATATGTGATGCTGATCCTTTGCCTCACCAACTGGACTGATACTGAATCCCAGAAATTTGAATATGTGGAACTTTGTTAAAATATTTATTAAGATTTGGGGCACCTGCGTGGTTTAGTCCATTAAGCATCTGACTTTGACTCAGGTCATGATCTCACGGTTTGTGAGTTCGAACCCCACATCAGGCTGTCTGCTGTCAACACAGAGCCTACTTTGGGTCCTATATCCCCCTCTCTCTCTGACCCTCCACAACTTGCTCTCTCTCTCTCTCTCAAAATAAATAAATAAACTTAAAATAATAAAAATAAAATATTTATTAGGATTTAAAGAAGTTTCAAAAGTGCAAATTTTACAATTTCAGCATTATTTTAAAACTTTTAATTTCTCATTTTGCTATCCATTAGTTATAAATTATATTTTGCCTCATACTCTGAATAGATAATTTTGAACATGTTCAAAAGCATTAACAAATTTATTTTTTGAACATGTGACTTAAATTTTTGATAAAAAATATTTCCAAGATTTGTATTCTTTGAATCAATTACATTTTAATTTTTTATACCATTGAGAATGAGTACAGGTTGAAATCATGGTAAACGTAGAAAATACTACAAATGGAGTTCGGTTCAATAGCAACAGAGGAAAGAATAAACATTTTCATTCTGAGAGTATGTATTTGTCAAGTCAGGAGTTTAGAATGTATTCTATTTAACAGTTCACTTGATTGATAATTTAAAAAATTTTTTTTGCAAGTTTGTTTATTTTTGAGAGAAAGAGAGAGACAGAGTGCAAGCAGGGGAGGGACAGAGAGAGAGGAGACACAGAATCTGAAACAAGCTCCAGGCTCTGAGCTGTCAGCACAGAGCCTGACTTGGGGCTCCAACTCTGAATGGCGAGATCATGACCTGGGCCGAAGTCGGACGTTTAACTGGCTGAGCCACCTGAGTGCCCCGATGGATAACTTTTTAATAGTTGCACTTCCGATTGAGAGCCATCGGTTGTACTGAGACCTGGACCACATGAACCCTAGAGATGAACCTTGATGACGGGGATGGAGACAAAAATCTCTTTCCCAGTTGCGAGAGGATCTCTTTGTACGAGTTGTGTCTGGACTGGACAACGTGAGGTGGGGAGTATAGGAAGACTGCCTTGAGAACGTTCGTCCCCAAAGCTGCTACTCTGGGCCCCAGTCTGGGGTTTCCTTTCACTAGCCAATGGCTCTGTGGCACAGGCTGAGAGCAAGAAGACTGGGCTTGGGGGGGTGGGGGGGGGGTAGGATTCCAGTCAGCAGAGAACTTAAGGACAAACAGGGCCACTGAGGCAGGCATCCGTTCATGTAGAGAAAGTCAGAGGCAGTGATGATGGTGGTTAGGACGGAGGGGAACAGGGACAGGAAACACCCACCCTCTCTCCTCTCTGGAGGTTCCCGAAGCACACCAGCACCCCTCAGATATAGCACACCTGGGATTTTTCCTACACCGGCCACGACTAAGCAGACACCTAGCTGGTGGAAAATATCACTGACTGCTGCTCAAGGGGGTAGGGAACAAAGACATAATGGGGGCTATTTTTAATCTCTCCTATGTGATTAAGAATAGTACTGGAAGTAATGTTTTATAAACACTTTAGTCATAAGCGCCTCACCAGGCACATCTCCTGTGACATTTACGTTGTGTTTGTGATTGGCTCTGCTGGGTTACTTCGGCTGAGCCAAGATTGATGGCTCGTGTCCTTGTGCCGCTTGCTGCACTGGCTCTAGGTGCTGGGAGAGCTTTGCTTAGGAGAGAGCAGCCGCCAGTTTTCCTGCACTGATGGCCTCTTCTGCGAGAGGAAACAAGAGGAAACCGAATCTGTAAGAAACACTCAGTGAAACGTATCAGAGAAATTTTTAAATGACCATGCGGGGCCATTTATTTGGCTAGTGGATAGAGCATATTTCTCACCACAATGATTTTTGTTGCATACAATGTTGGCAAAGCCCAAACTGGTGATTGCTTTACCCAAGATGGAGTGTTAGTGCCAGTCACACATACGCCAAAGACCCACGCTCTGTCAGGGGGGGAGACCTTGCCCCCCACGTTCATTTCTGGATTTCCAGTACCTAGTTTGAAGGTGGGGGTGCTCTCAGCCCTGGCTGCACATTATGAACACCAAGGGAGCTCTTAAAAACATTGCTGCCTTGGGGCACCTGGGTGGCTCAGTCGGTTAAGTGTCCAGCTTCAGCTCAGGTCGCGATCTCGCGGTTTGTGGGTTCAAGCCCCGCGTCAGGCTCTGTGCTGACAATTCAGAGCCTGGAACCTGCTTTGGATTCTGTGTCTCCCTCTCTCTCTGCCCCTTCCCCGCTCATTCTCTATCTCTCAAAAAAATAATGAATGTTTTAAAAAAATTTTAAAAAGTACCGTTGCCAGAGTCCCACTCCAGACCAATTAAATCAGAATCTCTCAGACATTGGGTGCTGGCATATGCTCATTTTTTTTAAAGCTTCCCAGGTGATTGTAATGCACAGGTAAGGCTGGTATTTGCTAAGCTCTCAAGCTAGACACATGGCATTTATTTAATAAGCACATGATAGCCTGAACTTGGTGCAAGTAGCTTGTGCAGATACCACTATAACTGAGAGAAAGGAACGGATGAGGAAAGAGTCCTTCCCATCAGTGAGCTGCAGAATTGGAATGGCTCACTAGAAATGCAGTCTCCAATGGTGTGTGTGTGTGTGTGTGTGTGTGTGTGTGTGCATGTGCATGCGCGTGTGCTGGCACCGGAGGCAGGACGGCTGATTTTAGGCTCTTTGCAGAAGCAGGGAGGCAAAAGCATTTCTAAGGCTGCCTCTTCTGGCCAGAAGTCCAGGGTTGTGGTAAAATCATTAGAATTTTAAAGTTGTATCACATCTGCTGCTTCTTGTGGAACAAATAACCTCTGTGTGGATTTTCCCATTTGCTCACGTGTCTAAGATCAATGCAGGGGGAAACTTGGCTCGATGACCCTGGCCTGGGACAAGATTGACCATCCTCTGTGTGTATGAAATGCACAACCCCAGACCACTCAATTCTTTGAACTTTATATTTGTGCCAAAATGTGAATCTAGCTGTTTTCTAGCCTATATATTTTTAAATTTCTCAAATCCACAGAATGACGTACAAGTTTGTGCACAAGACAAATATTAAACATTGAACTGGCATTTCTAATGAGAGGCGTAGTGAATGCAGTGAGAGGAAAACTTAAGGCCCTTTCTTTTTTTCTCTCTCTCTTGGTCTCTGGAAAGCGAAATCGGTATATATCCACGCACACATGACTACTTTTGATAGTATTTTCCTTTTGCACCTGGTTCTTTATGGACATTCCCCTCATCTCAATTATTGACTCTATTGTGGCTGGAGTTCCAAATGTGGACTGACTTGTGAGTCTCCACACCTATGTTGCAATGTTTTTCGCTGCTACTTGTAACCCCTAGTAACATGTCTTCATAGCAAAGACGTGTTTGAACATTTTGGGAGGTTGCTTAATCACTTTGATAAGCTACTTTAAGTTGTCAGAAAAATAAAAGAATGAATGGAAAGATGAATAGATAGATAGATGAGTAGAGGTCCAACAATAGAAACCTCTGACACCCATGACGGTCCCCTGATGTGCTCTGTGTTGCAGAACTGGCCCATCTTGGTTTTAGTCTCATTCAGGTTTTGTCTGTGTCAAAGGACCTACATCTGCTGATCGATCTCACTCTGTGCCAGATTTTGTTGCTTTCAGGTTTTCGACCAGAACTTCAGACATTTCCCGTGTCCTCATGTCATTGATAGTGAGGGTAGAATAAAATAAAATTGTTCAGGATACATTATTGCAAGGACGAATTAACTTTTTAAAAATATGTAACTTTATCTTTCATTCTGTTTATAGTCTTATACATCCAATAAACAATGGCAAGTTTCTTTGCACTTTGTGAGATCAGAAAACTGTTGCCAAATCTTGGGAATTTTATAGTGAGGGAACTGGAGTGATCTAGTCTGTTTTATAGATGAGGAAACTGAGACCTTGAGAGATTGATTTGTCTGAGAACATGCAACAACATGCCCAGAATGAGGACCCAGATGGGACCTAACTGGTCAAACTGGGTCGGTCAGGTAGTGAGAGTTGACGGGGACCCCTTGTCATATGACAGAGGCCTCCTTTTTTTTTTTTTTTCTACTGCAAATAGGGAAAATCTATTTGTCAAGGCAGAGATATTTTGGAGGTGGGGATGGACAGCAATGAAAAGGTGGGAAGAAAGGGAGAATGAATATTTGAATGTGTTAGGACTGAACTTCATTGTAGCTGTAGCCAATATCATTCTCATAGCTTAGACTGTTGGGATTTCCATAGACCTTTTCAAGGTCACTTAGGAATTGATTGAGACCTAAACTGAAGTGGTGGCTGATGTGAAAATGCTGGGGTTTGGGAGTCAACAGTCAAGAAAGAATTCTTGAGGTGTCTTTGGTGAAAGAGGGTGGCTTTGTTAAAGCACAGGGATAGGCCCCATGGGCAGAAAGAACTGCCCTGGGGTTGTGAGGAGTGACTGATTGTACACTTTCAAGTTGAGAGAGGGTTAGGGAGAGCTTGAGTCCCTAAGGAATTTGGAAGCAAGGTTTCCAAGACCTTGAGAGGATAGGTGTTGTTAGGAAAAGGTCATTTACTACTGTCTGGTAAAACCTTAGTCATGAGACCCTTCCGATATATATCTGTGGGCCACATGCCTGGAGGATGATTGGGGGTAGAGATAAAAGATGTTTCCAAAGGAATTTTTATATGTTAAGGAGACTTACAGGATCCTGGAACCTGGGCTAATGTTAAGCTAAAGTATTAACATCAAGGCAGCTGAGCTCTTGAAGAAGGTCACTCTGCCTGTCTCAAGGAGTTGTCAATGGGCTGCAAGTTGTAAGGAAATGTAATTTTTTTCTTTTGCCTTTGTTCTCCATATCAGTGACCACATCCTATTGGTCTCAGAACCAGCTTGGTTGGGGGGGATGGTGCCTCAATTCGGTCCTCTTGCCCAGTTGACCCATGGCCATGACGAAAGTACCCTTCCTGCCCTGGTAGTAACTTTTGCCATCCCTAGTCACACATGGCCCTCATCAGTGTATAACCTGCATTGGTTTAGTTTTGCAACTGTCTCCAGGACTCAACTCCCAGCCCAGACATTTTAGGGATAAAACAGGAGTAAATATGACAAATTAAACCTTGAGTCTCATAGCAGTGAATTATAATAACTTTCCTTAGACCAGGAGTCTGCTGAGGAAGGAAAGAGTGAATTATCAATACCATCGGTATATTACTCAGGTTGACATCAGTGTGGTAGTATTGTACTGTCCACATGCAGGAAAGTTCTGGGATGTTTGGTCACTCATGAGTATTTTCAACCTACAGATCTGCTGTGCTGAAAACTAAATTTGACGGGGAGTCTGAAGAGCTGGGTTCTAGAGTCAGTTATGCCAGTGGAGAGCTGCTTGACCTTAGCCAAGTCACTTTTCCTCGTTGGGTCTCATTTCCTCATCTGTGTGATGAGAGCATGAGACTAGGAAGCCTCCAGATTTTTCTTCTGGTTCTAACATTCTAGCTAGTATTTGGTGAACCTAACTATTCCTTTCACTCTCTTTCCTCCATGCGTGGGCCACTGATGGCTCTATGGAGAGGCGATGGACACTGAGCCGGCCAACACCTGGGGGTCAAGCACTGGTCCATTTACGACCAGTTTACCAGCCGTGGTGTCCTGTACTGTCTTGTCACCAGTTCACTTTGCCATTTGGGACATGTCACCTGTAAACTTCACCCAGCATGCTTACCATTCCTTTTTCCCTTGAAACAGACATGCACTTCAAAGAAACTTCTGAGTCTTTCTCCCCGGCCATAGCCTCACCACCCTCTAGCAAGGCATGGAGTGGTAGACTGATTCCCCCTTTCTGTGGTCAGCACCTAAGACTGAACCCTAGTCTTAAGCTGCAAAAAGGGAAAAGTCCTCTTGGGGAGCTGTTAATGCAGTCTGATGAAACGTGCCATATTTTTCTTTGGAGATCTTGGGATCTGAAACACAAAGAATAACTTTTAAAATTCTTTTGAACTTGGGGTTTCCTTTTTGGTTTCAAAAAACACTGACCACACATAAATCTTTACCTATAGAAGTATCCTATGTATGATCCACTATGCTTTTCATTGATTTTTACTCTTCTATACTTCCCATCTTTGTCATTGGAATTAATACATGGACATTCTTTGGTCCTAGAGGAAGCATTTACCCAGGAAATGAAAGTCTGCTGTTTTTTTCTGACAACCTTTATTTTGTGTTTCTTTGAGATGGATTCCTGAGTCATGTAACCAGTGAACTATGCCAAGTTCCTTTATTAAAATCTCACTGAAGTCTGTGAGATCGGTGAAGAATCATAGCATTAGAACAGTATTTGACTGAAGAGACTTTGAAGATTATCAAATCCAATCCTCTCTTCTTATCAATAAGGAAACAAGCTCAGAGAGGTGAAGTAACTTGTCTGAGGTAACACAGCTTGTAAGTAATACAGAGTGAGAGCTAGAATCTAGGTCTCCTAAAATATAGTGTATGTATTTTAGCAGGCGAAGATAGAACAAATGGACCCCCAAAAGCCAATTTTTTGTTACCTTTATGGTCTCAGGAAGCCCATTTTTCAATTTTGTACTTTTAAGTTTGGCCACTTAATTTGATATTTTAACAAAAATTTTTAATATTATAAAATAATCTTGGTACTAATATGTATTATAAGAATATCTTCCTCGACCAGGGTAGTAAACTCAAATTCCTCTGGGGACAGACAGGTAATGGAGCATAAAGCCAGTTGGAATGGAGGCATCTCTGACAAACAGCTAGAAGCCTTGCCTTATTGACCTCGGAGTCTTCCTCCTCCTCCTCCTCCTCCTCTTCCTCTGCCTCGTCTTCCTCTGACATTCACAGAGCAGTGGACCAACAAGACAGGGCAGCCTGGGTGACCGACTTATTCCCCTAGTGAAAGCCGTCAGTCCTTTTACTGTCATGGCAGCATGGATTCTTTCTCCCTCACCAGTTAATCTCCAGCACAGCGTCTCTCCCACTGTAGGTCGTCAATAAATATTGGTGATTAAATATGTATTGAGGTTGGGATTTTGAAATCAATGTAATGATTTGCTTTGAAGATAAACTGGTGCAGAACCTGATGAAAACTTTCCCCCAGTTTACCACGTAGAGTGTAATGATTCTTAAACCATGAGTATCTCAGGAAGGCCATCCGTTATTAACAACTGACTGTGAATTCATCCCACTCAGTTTGCTTTCCCCCCCTCACCCTGAGTTGTGATCAGTTGCATTTGGATAGAGAATGAAGCACAGGAAAAGAGGGATCCTGTGCCAGGAGGTGGGGTTGGACAAGTGCAAGCGAGGACAGGGAGAAGGGGCTTCAGAAGGCAGACCAGGAGTGAAAACGTTGATGTAAATGGCAAACAGTGCTTATGTTACCATTTTGTTTACCCCTGGATTCCAACATGAAGGAAATGGGCTCACTTTCAGATGCAGATGACTCATAAACAAGCTCATTATAAATCCTTTGGAAGAAATTTGGTTTGTGTTCTCTTTCTTTATCTGAGAATTATTTCCCTTCTCAACCTTTCCTTCTCTGTCTCTCTCAACTCCCCCCACCCCCCCACCCCCCCCCCCCCCCGGCTTCCTCCCTCCCTTCTGTCTCCTCCAAACCATTATACTGAATAGGAACATATCCTCCCATATATCACTGGGGACAGGTATCAGCACTTAAATCCTCATCATTTCAACCACAACATAGCCTGTAGTTCAACACACACCATCGGGCCTTCAGGCAACATGCCAAACACATGTCCTTGTTTAGGGGAATCAGCAGCAGAAGCGCTCCGAATTGCACTTTTCCAAACCTGCTGTGCAGTCATGCCAACAGAATGGGGAAAATTTCCTTTCAAAGCTGCCATGAAGAGCATCCAGATGTTCTCAGTGAGCTAATGCACCTGCACCAGAGGCTGCTTGTGAGAGCAGCTGCCAGGATCCCTTGGGAAAGCGAGCCACTCTTAACCGCCATGAAGCGGTGTCATGAACAATGTGGGGCCAAGAATCTTCAGGGGAAAGGATACATTTCCCACCAGACGATGTGGGTTTAGCTCCCAGCTCTGCACTTTCCTGGCAGCGGGTCTTGAGTGAGCCCCTCCACATCCCTGAGCTTCCCTTTGTTATCTGTCCGTAGTCATGCCAACCCCTTCTCTGCCCACCAACAGAGGGGCACAGCTCTGTGGCCATGAGTGCACCTATTCCTCAGTACAGCCCCATGGGTGGCTGGACACCATCATTATCCTCCCTTTCCAGAGGGTAAAACCTCAGTTTAGAGCGTTTAAGAGAACTAAGGTAGCACTGCTAGGAAGCGGCAAAGCCGAGGTTGGAGACGAGGCGGGCTCCCAGAGTTTCTGAAAAGACCAAACGCAGTACTGTACGTGAAAGGGCTCTGAAACCCTAATCTAGGGAGTGTGAACACTAGTGATTTAAGAGCACACAATCTTCTTTTAATTTTAATTCCAATATAGTTACCGCACAATGTTACATTAGTTTCAGGTGTAGGATATGGTGTGATTCCTCACTTCCAAACATCACCTGGTGGTCATCACAACAAGTGCACTCTTTAATTCCCATCACCCCTTTTACCCGTTTGCCCACCTACCCCCCTTCTGATAACCCCCAGTGTGTTCTCTCTAGTTAAGAATCTGTTTCATGGTTTGCCTCTGTCTCTCTTTCCCCCACACCCTGCTCATTTATTTTGTTTCTTAAATTCCATCATATGGTACTTGTCTTTCTCTGACCGACTTATTTCGTTTAGCATGATACTCTCTAGCTCCATCCATGCTATTGCAAATGGTAAGATTTCATTCATTTTTATGGCTGAGTAATTCTGTTGTATACATGCACCCTTGTCTTCTTTATCTGTTCATCTATCAGTGGACACTTGGGCCGCTTCCGTAATTCGGCTACTGTGAATGTTGCTACTATAAAACCTAGGGGTACGTGTATCGCTTTGAATTAGTCTGCTTACATTTTGTGGATAAATACCCAGGAGCAGGATCACTGGATCATGGGGTATTTCTATTTTTACCTTTATGAGGAACTTCCATGTTGTTCTCCACAGTGGCTGCACCAGCTTGCATTCCTCCCAACAGTGCACAAGGGTGCCTTTTTCTCCACATCCTCACCAACACTTGTTGTTTCTTGTGTTTTTTATTTTAGCCGTGCTAACGGGTGTGAGATGATATCTCATTGTAGTTTTTATTTGCATTTCCCTGATGATGAGTAATGTTGAGCATCTTTTCATGTCTCTTGGCCATCTGGATGTCTTCTTAGGAGACATGTGTGTTCATGTCTTCTCCTCCTTTTTAAAATTGGATTATTTGTTTTGGGGTGTTGAGTTGTGTAAGTTCTTTATATATTTTGGATATTAACATGTTATGTCATTTGCAAATATCTTCTCCCATTCAGTAGGTTGCCTTTTAGTTTTGTTGATGCTTTCCTTCACTGCGAAGAAGCCTTTTTATTTTGATGTAGTCCCAATGGTTTATTTTTGCTTTTGTTTCCCTTCCTCAGGAGACATATCTAGAAAAATGTTGCTATGACCAATGTCAGAGACATTACTGCCTAAGAGTACAGAAACTTCTAGTCAGAAAGGGTTCTGGCTATGGGTGGTAGGTAAGTTATTCAACCTCTCAGTTTCCTCAGCCTCAGTTTCCTCATCTGTCAAATGGGGATGATACCAGCACTACCTCCTGGAGTTATTGCAAGAATGGAATGAAATCATGCCTATAATGCCTGGCATGTTCCCATAAGCGTTAGCTGCTGCTACTATTGTTGATTTTAAGTTATTGATTATAAATTAGAGAAAATCCTGTTCATAGCCTTTTTCTCATCTTATACAGGCCATATTTTGTTCATTTCCTGTTCCCACCGAAAAGCAAATGCCAGAAGGAAAGCTGATTACTAATATCAATTTTTAGCAAGAACATTTTTTCGTATGAGTAACACATGTGCTGAAACCTCTGTTCCTCAGCCTGAATGAATGAAGTGCCACGTGCATTATTTCACTGAGTAACAGACAGTGCCTTTCTCTAGCCACGTCTGTACCCTGCTGGCCTTCAGGATCCATCCCTCCCACCTTTCATCCCAACCTGCTTTTGCTTCTTGTCTGTAATTCTTGGCTCCAAATTCCGCACTCTCCTCCCACTTCTGCTCCTCTGAGATGGCATTCATCCACTTCTTCCCTGATCACCTCTCTTTCAGTGGCTACCTCTGGCCCCCACCCTCACTGTGGTCTCAGACCCCAAACTTCAGGTCCCAACTGAAGCCCGTAAAGCCCCACCCCCATTGTAACTGATGGTGGAGAGACTCTGGCTTTCTTCAGGCTTGTGTTGCTTTGTCTTCTCTTGCCCCCTGGTTTTAGCTCTGGTATGATTCATGCAGGGGCATGTACCAAGCAAAATAGCGAGTGAGGCTCAGGCTGTGTCTCTCAATGTCAGACATCCAGATGTTTCCAAAACCCAGAAGTTTTGTCATGCAGCTAAATTCCTGTTCCTGAGTGGATTGTGAGCTTTTCCTCCTGATAAGGCATCATGCAGGCATCGCCTGTAACTTGTGCGAGTCAAGAACAGAATCCCTCAGTGCACAGGCATTAGAATTGTCTCTGATGAAAACATACCTTTTCTAGGCAAGCAGACAAAGACATCTTTTCAGGCGAGCATCAAAACTAGATCATATAGAGTTTTCGTCAAGGCTGTAAGTAGAGAAAGAGAAGGGTGGCGTAGAATTGATCTCTTTCCTGCCAATAAAGCATGCTTTTTCAAATGCATTCTTCCCCAATGGCCTCCACGTCTTCCTTCTACCTCCTCCTGCCTCGCTCACATAGCCACATAGACATTGCACAATCTAGAGGGAAGATGCCCAGACCTGAGCCGGAAGCCTAGCTGCCATTGACACTTGTGTGTACTGAGCGAGTTAGTGAACTTCTATACCTCCTGACAGCAGAAATGACAAAACCTAAACCTGTTTCTTGGCAGGGGCGAAGGAGCTCATATATATGCAACATACTAGCAGAAATAGAGCCATGTGCATGGGTGGCTGTACGAATGGTTTGTATTGTTGTATCTATATGGATCTATATAATACTGTCACCTCAGGTCCTCCTCACTTTGGTGAGTCCTTTGATATAAATAACTCTCTCTGATCACAGGGATCAACTGGAATTTCACGCTTATCTCAGCAGTAATTCTGGAGTAAACTGTCCATTTAGACAGCTTACTTTAGGGAGCCTGGGTGGCTCAGTTGGTTAAGTGTCCGACTCTTGATTTTGGCTCAGGTCATGATCTTGTGGTTCCTGAGATTGAGCCCCACCTCAGGCTCTGCACTGACAGCACAGAGCCTACTTGGGGTTTTCTCTCTTCCTCTGTCTGCCCTCCCCTGCTCACGTACACACACGAGCATGCTCACTCTCTCACTCTTAAATAAATAAACTTTGAAAAAAATCTTTAAACGGGGCACCTGGGTGGCTCAGTCGGTTAAGCATCCAACTTCAGCTCAGGTCATGATCTCACCGTTTGTGAGTTCGAGCTCCGCGTCAGGCTCTGTGCTGTGCTGACAGCTCAGAACATGGAGCCTGCTTCAGATTCTGAGTCTCTCTCTCTCTCTCTGCCCCTCCCCTGCTCACACTCTCTCTCTCTCTCTCTCTCTCTCTCTCTGCTCACACTCTCTCTCTCTCTCTCTCTGCTCACACACTCTCTCTCTCTCAAAAATAAATAAAACATTAAAAAAAAAGTCTTTAAAAAAATTCCTAAAAGTAGCTTCCTTGTGCAAACACTATTGGTTTGTTTTGAGTGTGTGCGTGCATCTCCTAATTTTCCAGGTCTTTCCACTGTCACAGTTTGTCTTCTGTAAGCTTCAGTTGGAAGTGATCTTGGTGGCTGTCCAGTTGGACTGGCTGGTGGAGCTGCTCCAGCTCACTGATTTCAGAATTTCCGTTGGCCTCTAACAGCCGCTGTCCTTCAAATATGTCCTTAGCTAGTTTAGCACTAGATGGGCTGTTTGCTCTAGAAAATACATCTGAGTGTTAGGGTTTTTTTTGCAAGAATAAGTTCCACTCAGGTGCTCTTCCCCATCCCCCACACCCCCCGCCAGAAACGTATCCCCCTGGTGTTTGACAGTTGGAATCTTCATGCTTAATTTTCCAGCAAGTAAATTGTCTGGGAGTAAATAAAGCCCTTTGGAAGGGTGTTAACTCTTTGAGCGTCCCACTCTGTTACTTAGTCATAGTTTGAGAAATCTAAATATTTATTCTTTTCCTTTACATCCAGAGTGGATTTGAACTTGTTTCAAAAATGCATGCCATAGAAATTACATAAATTGCAAAGATGTAATTCAAAACAAGAGAAAAGAATGGCACGTGGTCCTGTACAGTCACTATTGTCAGAGAGTCAGTGTGTCTCGAGGCTTCCCAGTGACCAAAGCAAAAAGGGAAACTTCCTCAGTTTTCAGAGACGCACATTGGTGCTATATATCCATACTAGCTTTTTCTCAAGCAAGAGGGAATCCTCTGCGACTCCTCCCCAAGGAAAGCCATTACAACTCTCAAAGTGCCAGCCTGACCTGAATTGCTAGACAACTCAAAACCTTTGGGACACTTTGTCAGCTGACCTGGGCCTCGGAAAACAATGTGGCAGTTGTCATGTGCATGGAGACAGAATAAAGCTCTAATGTTTAATCTCCTATGCCTGCACGAGAGCATGCGGAGGGGACGCAGGCATGCGCCCGGCCTTTATGTGTAGCAGCACCATGCAATGTAGCGTCATTGAAAACAATACCAAGTTGCTGAATGTGTGTGGTTTCAGGTCATTCAGCTCAGGGGGAATCTCTATCCTGCAAAGTGCTGAGGCATCTCAGGACTCCCAGTAGCACACACAGTAAGTTAGAGGGAGCGTTCTAGGACCCCTACCTTGGCAGGCCTCAGTTAGAGTGGTAAAATGAGTTACTCTCACATCTGCTCCTCAGCTGGACCGTGAGATGCCCCGGGGAGGCTGTCTTCTCCATCACTGCATACTGGTGCCTAGCACACCCCTTCTACAGCAAATGTTGGGCGTGAGGGGAGTGAACATGTGTGCCAGCCCAAATCCTAAGTGCTTTATGTGGCTTTCCTCAATTCAGTCCCTTTAATAGCTGTATGAGATAGTTACTCCCATCATCCCCTTTCACAGATGAAGAAACCTCAGCCTAAGGAATGATTGGCTGCTTCCCAGAAGTAAATGGTAGAAGAGAGAACTGAAGCCCTCAGCCAGGACACAAGAATGAAGACCAAGTTCTAGTGTTTTGAGGAGGTAAGCCAGCATTGGGCTTGGTAGACGCCAAACATGTCAGTGGGTTATGCCACAGGAAAAGAGTAAGATGTCGTGTTTATTGAGATCTTCATCTGAATCCCCTGTCATTACCACAGTCCCAGGAATGGAGTTTCTAACTCACGGTCCTGACCATTACCTTCAGAAGCCATGGGACGTGTCTGGGGCAAGTACTTCATAAATCCTCATTTTTTAGTTAAGCTTTAGTAATACAGCTAAACAGTTTTGTGGATGGTACTGTATGAACTAATTGAAAACTACCAGGGAGAAAAAGAGAGACAATAATCTTTGCTTCTAATTTCTCCAGAACGTTTATTCTCTCTCAAGTTCAGAACCCTACAAGTTTGAATGATTTCTTGCTATACTCGGCAAATTCCTAAGTGACCTGACTTCTCTATGGTTTTCGGGGGGTGCGGGGGGGAGAATGAAACAGTTACACTAATCTAGTGTTGGTACTTACTCTAACATTTTGATTAAAAATAAACCCTGTTCTGAAAGGGAATGATGCCCTTTTGACATGCTTGGCATATTTCTCTTCCAAGGGCATCCCAAATAGGTTGACTACAAATACTTCCACTAATGAGATGGCATTGAAATACCACTGCCACGATTATAGGCATAAATAGTGAATTTCATTAGGTTGCCTGAGTGCCACTTTTGATGGCATAGCAAATCTCAAAACAACCATGGGCGGTAGATAGACAAAGAGCTTTTTAGGGTATAATCAACTTATTCAAGTGTACCTACTAGCTACCTTACCGTAGCAGTTCTAACTCAGTCTCAGACTGTAAGAACATTAAACAATTCAACACCGTTATAGGGTTCTTAATGAACCCAAAAGATTTATAAGTTAGAAAAAAAACTTTGACTTATTAATTCTTTTCTTATTATTGTTATTTGAGAGGAGAGAGCGTACGTGTGTGTGCAAACAGGAGAGAAACCATGGGAGAGGGAAAGAATCTTAAGCAGGTTCCATCCTCAGCGTGGAGCCCAACTAGGGGCTCGATTCCACGACCCTGGGATCATGACCTGAGCCGAAATCAAGAGTCAGATGCTCAACCGACTGAGCCACCCAGGCGTCCCCTATTAATTCTTAATAAGATATCTGCCTTTCGGACTCTGTGTACTTTTCTTAGACTCCGCTTTTACTGTCTCCACCCTTCCCTCAGATAATATCTTATTTCATAGATACACAGCATACATGGCAGTTCAGTCAGGTACAGCGACATGATGTAGTAAGTGGCAGAGATTTATGGCAAGATCATGTAAGCAAGAGAGAGGATAAAGTGGTGTGGTTGAGAAGGTCCGAGCACTGGAACCAGAAAACCCGCTATTTGCTCACCTGGCCTTAGGCTGGTTGGTCAGCTTTTAAGAGAATCCGTTTCCTCAGCAGACAATGAAGATGGGGCACATGGGTGGCTCAGTCAGTTAAGCATTCGACTCTTTGTTTTGGGTCAGGTCGTGAACTCACAGTTCATGAGTTCGAGCCCCGAGTCGGGCTTCTGCCCTGACAGTACGCAGAGCCTGCTTGGGATTCTCTCTCTCCCTTTCTCTGTCCCTCCCCCACTCTTCTCTCTTAAAATGAATAAATAAATTTTTAAAAATTAAAAAAATAATGAAATGAAGATACTAGTTATCTTACAAAACTGGGTTGTTGTGAAGCTAAAGAGAGAATGTTTTCAACTAATATTCATAGACCACCTATTATGTCCTGGTGCCTTTGTACACATAATCTCATTAGTCCTCAGGCAGGTGCCCTGACTTTCCCACTTACTGACTGTTGGTCTGCTGTAACAAATTCCTATAACCAGGTGACTTAAAACAATAGGAATTTATTCTTCCACCGTTTTCTGGAGACCTGAAGTCCAAAATCAAGGTCAGCAGGGTTGGTTCATTCTTGAGGCTCAGAAAGAAAATCCACTCCATGCCTGTCTCCTAGCTCCTGGTGGCCCCCCACATTCCTTGGCACTTCCTTGTCTTGTAGACATGTCACTCCAGACTCTGCCTCCGTCCTCCTGTGGGCTTCCCCTCTGGGTGTGTCTGTCTTCTCCTTTTCTTTTATAAGGATACTCATCATTGAGTTTAGAGCCTAACCTTATGTATAGGATGATCTCGTCTCAAGAGCCTTAATTTAATTACATCTGCAAAGACCTTGTTTCCAAATAAGCTCACATTCAGGAGTACAGAGGTTAAGAACTAGACACATCTTTCGGAGGCCAGCCTGCACTATATATAGTGACCAAGCAAGAAACTGAATCCGGGTACTTTCTGATTTGAAGACCAATGCACTATGGTCTCTGCCATATTCTCTCCCTCTGTGAAACTTCTTTGTCCAGGCTAAGGACCACATCATGGTTTCTTCTCCTTATTCTGGAATTACATGGTTCTCCCTGATTCTAATTGATACAAGAGAGTAGCCTGGGCATCTGGAAGAAATCATTGACTTCTACTAAATTTTTCATTTGTTTCTAACTAAGGGCACCCTTCTGCCTAAGTAATCTTTGAATAGTGAGTTGAGCTATGCACTCTGGAGTTGTTAAATCATCCAAGCTTATAGCAAAAATAAGAAGATAGTTAAGATTCATTGAATTTTTATTATGTATTAGGCCTGCACTCAGTGCCTCAGATACATCATCTTTTTTTTTTTTTTTTAATTTTTTTTTCAACGTTTTTTTATTTATTTTTGGGACAGAGAGAGACAGAGCATGAACGGGGGAGGGGCAGAGAGAGAGGGAGACACAGAATCGGAAACAGGCTCCAGGCTCCAGGCTCCGAGCCATCAGCCCAGAGCCTGACGCGGGGCTCGAACTCACGGAGCGCGAGATCGTGACCTGGCTGAAGTCGGACGCTTAACCGACTGCGCCACCCAGGCGCCCCCAGATACATCATCTTATTATATCCTAGGAGAGAGTGACTGTTACTGTCTCTCATTTACAGAAGAAATTGGGATTCAGAGAGGTTAAGGAAGTTGTCTCAAGTCACAGAGCTGGTAAGTAGTGGAGCTGAGATTGGAACCCAGGCAGTCAGATGCCAAACCCCGCGCTCTTGAAGCCAGAGTAGAGTCATATTACCACTGCAGCTCCTGGCACAAAGTTCCTTCCCCTACCGCCAGGCAAGGCTGGAGGCAGTTGGACTTAATGGACAGAGACTTGTTAATTACGCAAATTAACCATGCATTTCTAACAGAAACAGACTGGGCATTCAGATGTCTCTTTGTTTGCCATCATTTCATTTTTGGAGTGACACTGTTGAAAGATATTTGGAAGTGTTGAATGAAAACTACTTGGAACTTTAGCCGAGTTTTTAGGGGGAAAAAAAATCAGGGTGTTTCCTTTATGTCATTACTGTTCCAATCCCTTTGGTCTGGTGTTTCCTAATGCATTCATTACTCAGAATAGTTGTTTTTAATTTGTCAGCACATTATAATATGTTTTTGCTCAAGAAAAATAGCATCCTCCCCCCACCCACTAAGGCTGAATTTGTTTTGGTTTGTCATCAGTGTAAACAGTTTCCCTTCAACAGGGTAATATAATAAAAAGCCACCTAACTACAAGAAAGGATGTAGTTAGATGTAGTCAGCACTATAATTCTTTCTTTCTGACTAATATTTTTAAATTATCTTTAGCTGACACAGGCAAGATAAATCAGTAATATGACCCCAAAGTGTAAGTGAAAGCTTATTGCCTTAGAGTGTATTCATTTATTTTTCACGCTCATGTCTGGTTTTAAAGGATGGCTTTGTAAAGCTATTTTTACTACTTAGAACATAAGCTACACTGCCTGCCACTCCATGATCTTAAGTGAAATGCTGGCCTCAACTAGAACTGCTCATTGTCTTTTCTTGCCTATAACGCGACTCACTAATGATCGTGTATTTTTAACTGATACGGAAAAGGTCATTTTCTTTAGTGTATTTGTCCTCTTAATTAACTTTGGATCCTTGAAAAAGAATTTAAGCCTAAAAGTCCTCCTGATAGATTTATTATCTTCCTCTTAAAAGTTAATGTATTTAAAGAACCAAGATAGCTTGCTTCAACTCCAAAGCAGTCTTCGTAAATCATGTACTTGAGAGGTTCTCGGGAGTGTATATTTGGATTCAGGGATGAGCAAGGTCAGGAAGCAAAAACAAGAGCGCTGGCAAGACAGGAAAAGCCTGGCCCTCCTGCCCCTTCGCTGAACTACTTTCTGTCCTGAGCGTTTGGTGCAGCAAAGTCACCAGGACAGCAAGAGGCAAGAGACAGTGTGGATTGCAGTGCAACTGACAACCAATGTGTTTTGACTTCTGAAAGCCATAACAAAGAAAACTACGGTTGTATATAAAGTTCCTATCTTATTTGGAGCACTTTATGTTCCCCAAATGAATACTTGATGATTCCTGCTCAATATACTGCTTTTATAGAATTTCTACAAATTTGAAAGGAACAAAATGTCTTCCCAGGGTGTCTGCGTGCCATGGATTTACTTGACAACAGTGAATTCAGGGGATTTCCCAACCCCTCTGTGAGGCTATGATTGTCCTTGTAGACTCGGGGAAAGCTGAAGAGCAGAGCGCGTAAGTGATTTGCTCAAGGTCAATTGGAGATCAGGGAATATTTGGCTCCAACTTCCCATGCTAATTATCATTCTGTTACTCTCTCCTTGATTTATGCATTTGCTAATAATTGTTTTTTCTTTTAAGCTCGAGAAAATGAGTCTGAAAACCTTTTGCAAAATAAAACTAGCTTTTGGTATTTTCATTGTTCATATGTGCACATTTTGCCATTCTTTTGTTTAAATTATTTTTTTACTGTTTATTTGTTTTTGAGACAGAGAGAGACAGAGTGCGAGCGGGGGAGGGGCAGAGAGAGAGGGAGGCACAGAATCCGAAGCAGGCTCCAGCTCTGAGCTGTAAGCAAAGAGCCCCACGCAGGGCTCAAACTCATAGACCGCGAGATAATGACCTGAGCCAAAATTGGACGCTCAACCGACTGAGGCACCCAGGCGCCCCCACTTTTTGCTATTCTTCATTTAAATCTTTTTCTCTCTGCTCAAGGACTCTCAGAGTTGCAGACTCCTCCCAAAATGGGGACAGTTGAACACAGAAGAGTGTTAACCTGACCAGTTTTTCAATATCCTGCACTGACCACTGGCTGTAAGAGGATCACTGTGTTATTTCAGCTCTTAGGGGTGTAAGTCCTAACACTCAGTTCTCATACATCATAATATTGGTGTAGCCAGAGTGTGACTGAGGAAGGAGTCTCACACAAAAGATACAATGGAAGTCATTCTTTATTTCCTCTTTTTAACCTTATCAGCTGATTAAATCCTAAAATATGGGGGTAATGAAGTAAATTATCTGCTCGATTTCATGTTGATTTCCAAAACTATTCATCAGTTCTATTTTTCATTATGGTAAAATATACATAAATAAAATTTACCATTGTTAGCCACTTGTAAGTGTACATTTCAGCGGCATTAAGTACATTCACAGTATTGTACAATCATTACCACCACCCATTTCCAGAATTTTCACCCCAAATTGAACTTTTGTATCTACTAAGCCCTAATTCCCCATTTCCCTCAACCCCTAGTACCTGGCAACCATTATTCCATTTTTGTCTCTATGGATTTGATTACTTTAAGTACCTCATCTAAGTGGAATCATGCAATATTTGTCCTTTTGAGTCTGGCTTACTTAATTTAGCATAATGTTTATCTATGTTATAGAATGTACCATAATTGCATTTCTTTTTGAAGCTAAATAATATTGTATTTTGTGGACATACCACATTTTATTTCTCCATTCATCTATTGATGGAGGATAATGCTTCTATGAATATTGATGTAAAAATATCTCAAGTCCCTACTTTCAAATCTTCTGCACAGACACCTAGAAGTCAAGTTGCTGGATCATATGGTGATTCTGTTTCCATTTTGAGGAACTGCCATTTTGTTTTCTGTAGCAGCTGTGCCATTTTATATTCGTATCAACAAGTGTTCCTATTTCTCTACATCCTCACCAACTCTTGTTATTTTGATTTTTTTGATAATAGCCATACTAATGGGTATGAGTGGTTAATCAAGTATATTTCAAACAGTATTTGCTATGGTAGACATTTGTCACATTACAATAATTTACCATCTTCTGAAAAGCTTTTCTGAATACGGAGAATTTCAATGTTGTAAGTTCTGCCTCTTCAGTACAGAGCTCAGAACTCAAATCCCCAGCTTCCTTTTTGGCTAGAATAAAATCATGTGACCCAGACTCCATTAATCAGATGCATCTATGCAAGACTTAAATTCTTACATGACCAAGAAAAGATATAAGCTCTTTTCAATGCTTCCATTTTGTTGGCTTGGGTGATGGCAATGGAATCTGACTTTAGGGAGGCATTAACAATTGCAGTAGGTCTAATGCAGTCAAGTTCCCAATGTCTAGGCTGATGGTGGCATATCCTCAGCAAGCCATTTCTGTGGCATGATTGTGGGTGTTGTTCCCGGCAGCTGATTTTCAAGCCTATTTCTCCAACCAAAGAGTCCAATCCAATCTAGTTTACAATTTCAATTTCATATCCAGTTGAATACTTGTCTTCACCCTGCCCCATACCACCAGTGAGGCTTCTTCCTGGGGGCCTTGGAGCAGGGAACGGGCATGGTCTACATGTTCACTCTTTCTTTTCTCTTTTTCCTCTAGTCTTGATTCTTGCAGAGCAGGGGCAGGAAGGATGGATGAAGTACAGAAAGAATGTTTACTTAACTGGTGCCATTGTGGTCCCCTCTCAGATGGCATTCTGCTTTCTGTGGCATGTGTGTACACACTGGCTCTCTGGTGGTGGACTTTTCTGTATGTCCAAGTGACCAGAATGGAATGTACATGAGACATCACTGAAGAAAAGCTGAGTAAAGCTTTTTTTTACTCAGTAAAGCATAGTTGAAGGCAGCAAGTGAACGAAAATCAAACCAGTTCACATTCCTACCTCTCTGAGTTCACGTTATCTACCATGCTAGTTACTGAAGGTACAGCTGTTTGGGGGCCCTGTTTTTATCTGGGGGTCTTGGGTCCAGCACTTCATACCCATATCAACTTGATCCACCTCCTGACCTGGGTGATCCAATCAGACTTGATCTTTACCACTGCCCCCTGCTTTGGTTCATGGTGGAATGCCCCATGGTCTCCAGCTGCTGGAGTCCTTGCTTGATGGGTTACTCTCTTGGGTTGAGTGCAAGCAAGTCAGCTCAAGCCTGGCTTCTTATGGACCCACAGGCAACTTACACAGCTTTGCCCCACCAAGTAGTGAGAGTACAGACTGTTAAACTCTTGCTTTCTCTCTTCCCTGTCATCTCTTTCCATTTCTTTCCCCCTGCACACATGGGTATAGGACACAGATCAGCAAGTGCACTGTATAGACAGAACCGAACTAAGGAATAAAGTGTCAATAAAACACTCTACGTCTTTCAGAATGATGTCTGGACCCCATTTCATGTTAAAGGGATTTGGAAAATAGCACCTTCCCATTTCTCCCAAGGGGAGAGGAGGAAAAAGTCATGGTACTCATCCTTCTCCAGCAACACCCAACTCATAGGATTGTCCTTTCTCTCCATAGCTTTCTCATATACCAACTGGACGTGGAAGGGAGTATGGGGCATAGTCTGGGGTGAAGACTGGGGGTTACAGAGCCCATTTGGCCACTTCTTAATAATCCCTGGAAGAATTCCCTGGCCCCAACTGGTTTCATTTTTCTCTCAAATCTGGGACACATTTATCTCTTTATCTTTTAGCTGTGGACAATAGCTCATGTTCCACTCAGCAATCTATTACATTTCCTGGGCAAAACCCATAGTGTCCTTTCAGAATTTTATATATTTGCACTTCATCCAAAGGCTCTTATTGTGTCTCCTATCATTTATCTTTATAGATATAATTTTTGTATGCAGGGATATTAACTAGCCTAGCATACAATCGTAATGCTGTACACTGATTCCTAAAGGATCCAGATGAGCCCCCTTAAACCTTCACTGAGATTGTTGGAAACCCCAGAGAAACTACAGGACACCAAAGACAAAGAATAAAACCTACAAGTAGCCAGAGAATATAGATTACCTGCAAAGGAGCAACTATAGTGTCAATAAACTTCTCAACAACATCAACAGAGGCCAGAGGATAATGGAATAATTGCTTCCATATCGGAAGATAGGAATTATTTCCTTTCCTTCCACACCCACCACACTTCTGTATTTCCCAGACCCTCATCCTTTTAATATAGTAATAGTATAATTTGGTTTAGATCAATCATCAATGTTTGCATTACACGTGTGTGTGTGACTTGCTCTTGAGTGTTTGTGACTTGTTTTTGCCCTCTGAAAGTGTTTAATGTGTTCTTTGTTGTCCCCATTGTTTTGATATTTCACAGTGATATGACTTGGTGTGTGCCCATTTTCATCCATTGTTCTGAGCACCTAATGAGCCTTTCAACCTACAAACTCATATATTTGAATTCAGGAAATTTCCTTAAATTAATTCTTTAATTTTTTTCCCCCTCATTCATTTTCTCTGGTCTCTTCTTCTGAAACTCCCATTATTCATGATTTCTTCTTTTCTTTTTTCTTTTTTTAAAGTAGTCTCTATGCCCAACATGGGGCTAGAATGCATGACCCCCAAGATCAAGAGTCACATACTCTACAGACTGAGCCAGCCAGGCACCCGGAAACTCCTATTATTTAGATGTTGCCTTATTAGACTATTTGATACAATGTTTTGCAATAAAATATAAGCTTTTATATTTTCTGTTGAAAATGAAAATATAGAAATATAAATTTATACCCTTATGATATTTTATTGTAATAAAATATAGAATACTATTATTTTCTTCTATTTTTTCTTTGCTTTATGCTCTACTTTTTTTGGGAGAATGACCCAAAAGGTTCACTTGAACCTCCAACGTTTCTCATTGAGTGTTTCAGTTCTGCTCTCATGGTTTTAATTTCTAAGAGATCTTTTGTGTTCTCTGAATGTTCCTTTTTAAATAGCATCCTGAAGTTGTTTCTGGGATTCAGCACGATGGCTTATCTCTCTGAAGATTTTAATAATTGTTTTATTTTGAAGTTTTCCTTTCGTGGTTTATTTTGCTTTGAAGTTGTTTTTTTTTTGTTAGTGGCTTGTTTGTTTGATCTTTATCTTGTATATTAGAGGCATTCTTTAGCTGTTTGGTGATATTTAGGTGTCTGCTCATGTTTAATTGTGGATAAAAAGCTAACTGGAAGATCTGAATAAGTTGCATTGGAGGGTGACATGGCTGGGCTATCTGTTGGCGGAAACCTTAATACCACTATGTTTACATTTTTCATCTATATCTGGTCAGATTCCTTGGAGATGACCTTTCCATTCTCATTCTTCTGCCTGGAGAGAAAAAGTCTGGTCATAACTGTTCTGGAAGCCAAGTGGGTGATCAGGGCTTGGAGGCAGGGTCTCCGCTTTCAGGGTCTACACATTCATTTATTCACCCTGGCTTCAGGGTGGAACTTCTGCTCTTAACCCAGTCTGTGCCCTCCCAATCCAGCCTACTTCTGTTCTGCCTTTTCCACTCTTTTGCTGGAGTGGTGTGATGGTTAGTTTAATGTGTCAATTTGACTGGGCTAAGAGATGCTCAGATAGCTGGTAAAAAAAGATTTCTGGGTGTGTCTGTGAGATTGTCTCTGGAAGAGATTAGAGATTATCATTTGAATCAGCTGACCTAGTAAAGAAGACCACCACCACCACCCCACCCCCCACCACTGCCAATACAAGCCAATTTGTCCATTACCCTTAAGGACCTGCATAGAACAAAAAAGTAGAAGGGCTCATTTACTCTCTGCCTCAGCTCGGCCATCTGTCTTCTCCTGCCCTCAGACCATAGAGCTCATCCTTCTCAGGCCTTTAGATTTGGACCAAAACTGACACTATTGTCTCCCCTGGTTTATCAGGCCTTTCAGTTCAGACTGGGACTATGCCACCGGCTTTCCTGGTTAGGAGACAAGAAGTCATCCACTAGCATTGATTATAGCTAGTGCTTCTCAAACACCTTTTTTGATCCTCATTTTTGGCCACCCTCTTCTTCCTCATTTCTAATATTATCTAGTATCACTATCTCCTGGACTCTTGATGACATTGTAGAATAAACTGAGCCACCAACCTGACTTCCATCTGCTAGGTCATTTTTTCTTTATCCACTTTCTTTCTAGCTTTCAAAAGTTTGCTGTCTCCTTTCCCATTCTCTGTAGGCTTAAAGGCTTATACATTTCTACAGAATGACTATTTGTTATAGTCTTTCAATGGGTTCTAGAGAAGCCAAATTTGGATGAGCGTGTCCAATCCACTGTCTTCACCCAGAACATTAATCTAGAAACCTATATCCAACTGAGCTAATGTTTTGACTGATGCTTTCAAAGACTGAGCAAATTGACCTCTCATAGATCTTAGCTGAGAAAAGTTCCTAAAGGATCTATTTCAAAAAGAAGGAAATTGAACTTTGAAGGGAAAATGTGGAACACAAGCATTAATAGACCCGGGAGTCTGGTGGGGACCCAGGCAGATGCCACCTACAGAGAAGCTACTCCCTTCTGGAGGAATGTGGTGATGTCTGACCCAACATGGAAACCCAGCAGAGATGCAGAAGGCAGCCCCCACTGCAGGGCATTCCCACAGCTTGAGTGAAAGGAGCCCTTTCAGTTCTATTGCCTGGTTTTGGAAGGAAGCCTAGGAGTGAGGGAACCAGTTTCCCATGGAACATCCCCGTCCGTCCCACCAAAACGTGAGAAAAATCCTGAGTCCCATGAGTTGGATATTCAGAGATCTAATTTGAACCTGCTATGGGTGAGTGACTAAATAAAGCTTTCCCATAACAAAATAAATATAAAATAAATGTGTATATCAAGTTGTAAAATGTGTAATGAGAAAAGCACCCTTTTCTGTTGAGGAGGAGTTATAGGGGCTTCCAGCAGTTTGGAAACAAGATGTCTCATTTAAAAGTTTCTCTCTGTTGTTGTTGTTGTTGTTGTTGTTGTTGTTGTTGTTTTTTCTTTCTTTTCTTTTCTTCCAGAAGACACTTTTATTGGACACAGACAAACTTGCCCTTCAGGCTATAACCAGGGACCAAGATCATTTCCTTTAGCCTCTAGAAACATCATCTGTAAGAAGCCTATCCATATCTTCCCCTCCATCTTGTTTGCTCCACCTCAAGTATCATCAAATGAAGGTTCTATTTTAATCCTGAAACTATTTTCTATGTTACTCTTTTTAATGTCCTAGTTGTTGGTGATATGGGGAAACAAATGCAAAAGAAACAATTAAATTTCCTTACAGCTTACAGCCCACTGACAGGTCCTTGAGATAGGCAGAGTGACCTTCCTCTAGGAGCTCAGCTGCCTCAATGGTGACACTTAGCTGAGGGTAAAAGGCAACCTTAGCTTAACTTTAGCCCGACCTCCAGAATTCTAGAAGTCTCCTTTAACATATAAAAATGACTTTGGAGACTTTCTTTATCTCTACCCCCCAAGATACATGTTAGCAATCATCCTCCAAGCATATGGCCCACTGATCTACATCTAAAGGGTCTCATGACCAAGGTTTTATTAGACAGTAATAAGTGACCTTTTCCTCACAACACCTATTCCCTCGAGGTCCTGGAAACCTTGCTTCCAAAATTCCTTACAGATTACACTCTCCCTGACCCCCTCCCAACTTGAAGGTATATAATCAGTCACCCATCACGACCCCAGTGCAGCCCTTTCCGCCCACGTGTCCTATCCCCGTGCTTTAATAAAACCAACTATTTGCACTGAAAACATCTCAAGAATTCTTTCTTGATCGTTCACTCCCGAACCCCAACATTTTCACATCAGTTAGTACTTAGAAAGGCATCCACTCAATAGTTTAGATTTTTCTTCTACTCTGATAAGACATCAAAGCTACGGCTTACCAATTGTCCCATTTATATTTCTAGTTTCTGCACCCTCCCACTCCCCAAAGGCAGGATACTATATGAAAGGCTGTTCTGATGGATACACTCCATAATCAATCTCAACTACAAGCCTGGAAAAACTTGAGTTGATACAAAAGGAATATTAATATTTACATAGTACAAACAGAGTGCAGGCTCTGTTTTGAATATTGAAATAATACAAACTAACCTAGTACTCATCACCACCCCGTGTGGTAGGTACTACTATTATTTTCATTTTACAGAAGAGGAAACTAAGGCAGAGAGACACTCAACAATGTGCTCTAGGTTCACAGGTAGTAAGGGGCTACAAGTTCAACTCCAGGGGTCTGGCTCCAGAGTCCATGGTCTCAATGACAAAATTACACTCCCTGTTCTGATATAACACTTTATTCTTTTCAAAACGCTTTAAAAAAATTAATAATAGTCACACGGTTTGTAGTGTTGGGATTTGGGAGCCAACAGCCAAGAAATAATTCTTGAGACATTTTCTGTGTGAAAAGATGGTTTTATTAAAGCACAGGGTCAGGACCTGTGGGCAGAAAGAGTTGTACTAGAGTTGTAAGGAGTGACTGATTATGTAAGATTTTCTTCTATCTTTTTTTTTTTTTTTTAACAAATCACCATTTAATTTTTTTAATGTTTTTATTATTTATTTTGAGACAGAGAGAGAGAGAGAGAGAGCGCGCATAAGCATGAGCAGGGGAGGGGCAGAGAGAGAGAATCCCAAGCAGGCTCAGTGCTGTCAGTGAAGAGCCCAATGTGGGGCTCGATCCCACAAACCATGAGATCATGACCTGAGCTGAAACCAAGAGCTGAACACGTAATTAACTGAGCCGCCCGGGCACCCCATAAGATTTTCTCTTCTAGGGAGGGGAGGCTGATCTTAGGGTTCCAGGGAACTCAGTCTGTAGGTTTCTGGATATCCCTTTTTTCTTGTAAATCATTAAGACAGTGGTAAATTGGTCTGTGTCAGATATGACTATGATCTCTATCAGTTAACCATCTGTTCTTCCCTTTCCTTTGTTCTTGGGCAGTCAGGAGTGTCTGAAGAACATCATACATATCCCACTGGAGGTGGGGGGGTTGAGAGGTTTTAGCTTGTGCTTTGCCCTCAGCTTGCCTTTTGCTCCCCCATCAATAAGACTTAATTCTGTTGATAAAAATATTAACCCAGAGCATTCTTTTTAAGTTTTTTTTAATGTTTATTAATTTGAGAGATAGATAGTGAGCAGGGGAGGGGCAGAGAGAGTAGGAGAGAGAATCCCAAGCAGTCTCTGCAATGTTAGCACAGAGCCCAACATGGGGGGCATGATCCCATGAACTGTGAGATCATGACCTGAGCAGAAGCCAAGAGTCAGATGCTTAATCGACTGAGCCACCCAGGTGCCCCTTAAGCCAGAGCCTTTTTAACCCTGGCTTAGTAGAATCACCTTGGAAAACTTTAAAGAAATACCAGTGCTTTTGTCCTGTCCCAGAAATTATGATTTAATTGGTTTGCTGGGGCCCAAACTGTGTATTAGAAACAACCCCCCAGGTGGTTCTGATGTACAGCTGGAACTGTGATTCACCAGATCAGCTCTTTGAGGCATCTTGCAATGTCTGGTGGTCGGGTTTTTTCATTATCACCAAAATCACCTGTGCCTTGGGCACTCACTTTGAAAATCTGGAGGAATTGGTGTCATTTGACATCTTTAAACACCCAGGATTTTAGGGGTGCCTGGGTAGCTCTGTTAGTTGAGTGTCCAACTCTTGATTTAGGTTCAGTTCATGATCCCAAGGTCGTGAGATCAAGCCCCACCCATGTCAGGCTCCACACTGAGCCCTGAGCATGGAGTCTGCTTCAGATTCTGGGTCTTCCTCTTCCTCTGCCTCTCCCCCACTCACACTCTGTCTCTCTGTCTCTCAAAAATAAATAAACGTTAAAAAAATTAAAATTGAAGTAAATAAAAAATACCCAGGATTTTAGGCCTTCGCATTTCAAGCTTCCAGATTACTGGTAATGGCGTGGCTTGACTTGCCATCAATAATATGTCTTTGCACACCACACACACATACACGCATGCCCGCATGCACGCACACCTCGTTTGCCTATTCAGAGCTGATGTTTGCTGTCTCTCCCCTCCCAGATGGTGGCCATTCTGTCTCTGAGAAGCTGTAAACATCACCGTCTCTGTTCAGTTTAGATCAAATCACACAGGGTATAGACCCTCAGTCCAGCACATTAACAATGTCAGAGGCCATAAGTCAGAAGCTCATCTGGGGTTTGGGGTTTCACTGCTCTTTTGGGGAATGTGTTTGGCTGCAGAATTCCAGCTCTCAGGTGCAGCTTGAAGAGGAGAAAGCGTATTACTTGGGTTTAGCCCACGTTGTGCGTAGAGCCCCCAGCCTCTGGAGCCCCCACTAACTGTAATGAAGTAGAATTCCAAAGTCCTTTGACTCACTCTTAGCCCCTGCAGGGGACATAGGGCCTTAACTCCCAGGATTGGGGGGATGTCCCAGGGGTGAACATACGTGTTCACAGGCCTGCCCCCCACCCTATTCCCGGCCCAGCCACAAGCTGCCCATTCTTACCGCAGTTAACCTTGAAATGCCAACAATGTCCGCAGCAAGGTGGACAAGGCACTGCCCACCCGTTCTTTTTAATCCTGTCCCCGAGGTCATAGAGCTGTTTGTGGCCCGTGTTTGGCAGAGACCTAGGGGGACAGACTCATCTGGGTTCCCAACAGCCCAGCCTTTCTCCTGGACCCCTATGGGAGTGTACAGGGCTGGGCTGCCACAGGCTCAGATGGCCGGATGCAGGCTGTTTCATTATTCTCTCTCTCTCCTTCCAACCCTCAGGGCCTGGTGCCTCCTTTCAGGGGCCAAGTCCTCTCCCTGCAGCCCCCTCCACCTCTCATGAAAGTGGGCTTCTGAGAGCCTCCCTCCCCTGCCTCCCCCGAGTTTGCCAAACGTGCCGCTCTGACCCCAGAAAGGCTACTCGGCTCCCCGTTCAGACGGCCGCTCCTCTTTCCATTGGCTCTGTCATCTCTGAGCACATCTGTGCAGTTCATTTGTTTCCATAAATACCCTCCTGGGGGACCGATAGCTTAGATTTAGTTCTTTCTCTTCTAATGATAGGCCCGCAGACTCGGCAGGCTGTGTATACCAGGGAGGACGTGCTGTTCCACAGCCTCTCTTTCAGCCAGCATTTATTGTGCGCCTACAGTTAGCCATGCACACAGATGACACCAGAGCAGAAACAAGTGTAAAGCAGACTTCTCATCCCTTGAAATATCAGCTTCCATTGTGGATAACAGAGACATACACAAAGTCATGGCAATGCGGCCTCAAGAACATTGTGGTTTGGGAGGACAGGAAGCACAGGTAGAGGAGGAGAAGACATTTGAGCTGAGTCTTTGGAAATGAAGAAGAGTGGGTAGTGTAAACAGACTGTATTTTTTCTTTTTCGTGACACAAGTGCCTGATTTAAGTTTTGGTTGCTGAAGGCCTCCATTCCAAAGAGGCCATCCACTTCAGAGACTTGAATAGTTATCTTGAACAAACTCTTTGCCAGCCAAGGGGTCTAGATAAAGAGCCAGACCACCTTTCCTCACTGAGTCTCCTTTGTTTTAAAGATCTTGGTTGATTCCGGTAACTGGCCATTTGGGCCACTTGTCTTTTCTCTCTTGCTTTAAATTCTTGCTCTTACATTTTAAATTCACCAATCGTGAACCCACAAAACCCTAACCCCAATAAAAGCAGAAGCCCAGCCCATGGGCGCCGTGTCTCTACCTACAACCTCGCAGTGGACCCAGGTGTGCTGTGTAATTTCCAGGCCTTGTAAGTAATAAGCCTTTATTTTTTGCCAAAGTTGGCTGATAGTCATTGCTGAAAGGCACTTTGCAATCATATTAAGAACGAGAAGGGTCAGTCCCATTGTAACAATGCTTTGGAAAGAAGAGAGGTCTGTGGGAAGCTCATTGGGGCCAAGGTGAGTGTCTCCGGTTGTTTTTATCTGGTAGCATTACTATGCTATGTAAATTTCACCTTTTTATAAGGACACCAGTCTTATTGGGTTAGGGGCCCACTCTGCTCCAGTGTGACCTCATCTTCACAAATAAAGTCACATTCTGGGGTCCTGGGAGATAAGGCTTCGATATACATCTTGGGAGTTGGAGGGCAGAATTCAACCCATTATAAGGAGTTTCCTAAAGGGAGAAGGAGAGGAAGGCATTCTGTTTCTGAGCAGAAAAAAGAACACATAAGAACACATGAGGAGTGGCCCAGAGGACAGAGTCCAGGACCAGCATGGGCTGGTGGGGGCATGGGTGGTAGCAGTGTGATGGGCTCAGAATGGAAACGTAGGCTCGACCCTGGTCATAAAGGGCTTTTTCTGCAAACTCTGAGTATAGATACTTCACTGGAACCGACAGAAACGTGCCTCCTGGCCTTGGCCCAGCATAGCAGTAGAGCAATGAAGTGTGGGGTCCGAGAGCAGGACATTGTACAGTGTTTGCCCAAACTTTTCCCGCATTGGAAGTGTAGACAGGTCAAGAGGGCTTTGGTGGTAGCTAGAGCTGGGTTCACATCCTGCCCCCCACCCTTGGGCAAGTCACTTAAACTCTTTAGGCCTAGTTTCTTCCTCCATAAATTGACCATGAAACCCCCTGGCACATCACAAACACTCAATGAAAGGTGGTAGTGTTTTCACTATGATGAGTCAGCCCCAAGAACATTTGACTTAAAAAAAATTCAAAAGATTGCCATCAAACCATAGTGAAAGATGTCTGACTCCAAGCTAGGGTTCCGAGTAAACTGATGGAACAAAGATTAACGATAGAAAGTATCTATTTATCTACTCCCTTTCCAATGCCGACTGTAAAGGAAATAGCTGCTTTACCAAATCCAGTCATTTGAGTGTAGGGATTTGAAAAGCAGGGCATATATTTTGTAGTAACAGGACATTTGTTAACAACTGGTTAACATTGGGCCTCGGTCCCTCACAGCAGATGAGTCAGACCTGCAGCAGGCACGTGACTGTCCCCAAGGGGTGAGAGGCAGCTGGTGCTAGTCAGGAACCAAGGGACACTGCCAGCCAGCCTTGGGGCAGAGCCCCCAGACACCTCCTGCAGGAATGCAATGAAGGTCATGGGCAGGACAAGCCACAGAGGCTGGAATTGTTTTACCAGCTTATTCTCGACCTGATAGCATGCACTGAGTGGGGTATGTTGGGGTCTAAGTGTGGAGAGCGAGAGAGGGAGAGAGAGAGAGAGAGACAACATGAAAGCAAGACAGAGAAAATGCTGAGGGAAAGGCAGAGGTGAGCCCCAGAATGCATCACAGAGACCCAGAGAGAGACAGACAGACAGACACGAGAGCAAGAAGAAAGATGGAGAGAGGCAGAGACAGACAAAACTCCAGAGCAGAGACAATGTCTTGGCATAGATCAGAGGGGATGCAGGAAGCAAGAAAGGAAAAAAGATAAACAATAAAACCTTGCATTGCGAGCAACTTGTTCTGCGAATGTTCCAGAAGACGAGCAAAGATTTCTAAGATATTTTAACTTGGTAAAAGAGCAACGTCTTGCAATATGAGTAGTACGTGACACTGAATGTCACATGATCACAATGGAGCCCATGGTTCTTGAAATTCACTTTGATATACGAGTGCTTTGGATTACAAGCATGTTTCCAGAATGAATTATGCTCACAAACCAAGGTTTTACTGTATGTATATATAAATATACATATAGATATAGATATATAGATATACATATACATATACATATAGATGTAAATTTTAAAACCTATAATATGTAATAGAAAGCAACCAAAGTAAAATTAATATAAAAGATATTATGAATAGCCTTACATTTGCACGGGACCTACAGTATACAAAGTCCTTTCTGTGTGCCCAAATACGGACCAGTGAGGAATGAGCTTATGACTTCCCATCTTGTCTCTGCCTCTTAGAGACCCATGACCTTTGCTAAAAGTCAGACTCTTTCTGCTTCCATCTTCTCTTCTCTAGAATGGGACTGATCAACTGTGTCTGGAAGGGTGGTGCTGAGGCATCCCATGCTCGGTCTCCACAGCGGCTGGAGAATTGAATTTAGCCTCTCACCAAATTTGACTCTACCCGCGCGGGGATTTACATAGATCTGTTTTAATTCATTGCCAGTGTTTGAAAATCAGGAGCTATTACACACATCTCTAGACATTGGGCTTCTTTTGAAAAATTGGGCAAAATAGGCAAGGCCAGACCCCATCGCGCCATGGCGACTTGGCCTCAAGCTGGTGCCAGCGATGTTCTGTGGTTGGGGATGCTGGCTCCACCATCCCTCCCTAAGCGCCCCCTGCTACCAGCTCAGTTCTTTCATTCATGTTACTTCCCTGGCCGGTGGAGGTTTTGTTTGCAGGCCTTGCTCTACCTCGGCAGCCTGTTTCAGCTAAATGGTCTTTCCATGGGTCGGTCTGCCGTCTGTGAGGCAAAGAATGCTTCTTGTCCACCCCTGGGTCCCTGCCCCCAGCGCTGTGCCAGGCACAGGGAAGTGCTTGCTGAAGCGACCATTAGGGGGCACTGCATGAGACCACGCGAGGGTGCGTCAGGAGAACCGTCATGAGAATGATGCAGGTGCTCCTGCGAGGGGCACCCGTGTTTCTTCTTCCTCTACTGTGCCCAGAAAACTGGAAGACCGAGCCAGATCTCTAGAGCCAGGGGGTTAAATGAAAAGCTGGATCCTTGGTTGAGGGCTCCCCCGAGAGGAGCGGGGAGCAGAGCAGCGCGAGGCTTCGCCAGGCTCTGCGACAGGGCTCGCGTGGCTCTCCGCAGCGACAGGAGCCTTTCCCTGCACGTGGTGTCACGGTGTCGGCAGATTTGCATTGGCAGCGCAGCGGGACGTGTGACCCGGAACAAGTTAATGGACGCTTCTGGGCCTGCTTCATGTTCTGTGAGATGGAGAGAGCGATGTCTCCCTCTCGCAGGGAGGTAGCAGGGTCACGGGAGATGACGCCTGGCACGTGCCTGGCACGTGTTTGCTCCTTGCTTAACCCTTTCTGTATTAGTGTCCTCCAGCTGCCAGAACAAACCAGTGACTTAAAACAGCAGTAAGTTTATTTTGTCCGGGCTCTGGAAGTCAGGACTGTGAAGCGAAGGAGTCTGCGGGCTACACTCCCCTGAGGCTATCAGGACAGGATCTGTTCTTCTCCTCCTCCGGCTGCAGGTGGCTCCAGGCGCTCCTTGGCCTGGGGCTCTGCCACTCCCATCACTGTCTCCACCTTTACCCTGTTACTGTCTTCTGTCTCTGGGAAGGGCACTTGCCCTTGACTTGGGGCCTTTAATAATGCAGGGTGATCTTACCTCAAGATCCCTAACTGAATTACCTCTCCACAGCACCTTTTCTAAATAAGGTCACATTCACAACATACCTTTTTTTTTGGGGGGGGGGGGGAGGGGGAGGGCGCTACCATTCAACCCACTCTAATACCTAATGCTTATTGAGCGCCTTCTACAGGCCAGAACTTTGCGTGCATTATTTAATCATTCCATTAAGCTAAGTCTTGGAGGAGAGAGTCCTGGGTAGTTCTCATCTGGGGGTCTGATGCTGTTTTTTCCAGGGGTTAAGGCAGTGCTTGGCTCCATGGCTCCATGATTAGAGACCGAAGGAAGTGGGTTAATGCACATAATTCCTAGATTTTGTGGATTCCCTCCTTGGCTCTCTCCATGTGCAATATCCTTTCCCCTGTCTGCAAAATGTCTGTGGTGGACACCAGTGTGCTGTCCGGATCCTCCTTCAAGCAGGGACTTGTCATCCCAGCTGCTGGGATTGTCGTCATCGCACGGCCTCCAGTCCTCAGCCCCTCTGGGTCGGCCTCAGTGCAGAAAGCACACCAGGACAGGTGTGGACCACATCCGTCAGTGACTGACAGAAGCAGCAACACCAAGCAGCTGGACATATCAGCCCAACGTGGGATAAACTGGGTGGGCCATTTCGCCACCAGAGTTCCCTGTGGGGTCAGGAGAGACTCTGTGTGACCTGTGCTGCAGTGTCTCCCTCAGCCCAGTCCTGCCTCCTCCTCCCTTCCACACATGCTGAGCCCAAGGGCACCACTTAAGGAATTTTTTTATGTTTGTTTGGTTTGTTTGTTTGTTTGTTTAGAGAGAAAATGCACGAGCCGGGGAGGGGCAGAGAGAGTACTCCAAGCAGGCTCCACAATGTCAGGGCAGAGCCCTCCCTACTCAGGGCTCCAACCCGCGAACCGTGAGCCCCCTAGTAAACAGCCTGCACATGAACTTCCAAACCACAGTCTGCCTCCCTGAGACACCAACCTGCTCCAGTGTCAAAGGGCCATCTGTGCTCCAGATCCTGCAATTATATGTGAAATGGAAATTTTACTCCAACTAACTTTGTGTTTATGTGTAATGGTTCAGTTTCCCACAGGCAGCAATAAATGTTGTTGCCTTGACGTTTTAATTCATATTTAAACATTTTTGAAGATCTCTTTACGGCTTTGACGTTTTTCATTTTCCTGAGTCTTGGAACCTGCAGGTGAATGTAAGGCGATCTGAAAACTGCAATATTCTGCAGATACCTGGAAAAAAGTGTGCCAGTTTGATGGTTGCTAAAAGCTTGCTTGGTTGAAAATAGTGTTTTGAGGTTTCAAGTGGATTCCTAGCTGTCTCTGCACGTTTCATTAAGTAATTTGATGAAAGTAATCAGATATTTAGCACCATCTGAGCAAGAAATCAAAACAGAACATAAGACAAAGGAGACAGGCTACTCTACCGGTTGAGAGAATAGGCTTTTGGAATAAAGCAGATATGGGTTTCACTATCACTGAAGTCTGCACCTCAGTCTCCTCATCTGTTGAATGGGAGCAATAATAATATTGACATCCCCCCCCCCCCCAGGGTCCTTGTGAAAGTTGAATGAGATTTTCTATTAAAAAAACATTTATAATAGTAAGCATGTTAAATGGTATTCGTTACTAGCTACCACCTGAGGCAAAGCTTATAAACACACACACCCTAAAGAAATTTTAGATCATTTGGGTCATTGCTCACAGAAAACTCATGAGAATTTGTCCAAGCTTACTTTCAATGGATCGTAAGGGCTTTTTTGTTTTTAGCGACAAAGGTATCAAATTTCTCATATCGAAGGTGACAACTGAATAGAGACCTTTTCAGGCAGTGTGGGTGTGAGTCATGTGGATTTCCAGGGAAAGGCATTTCAAGCTGAAGGAACAGCCAGTGCAAAGTTCTGGGAGGACAGCTAGCTTGGAGCTGAGGACCAGCTGAGAGGTCCATGTGGCTGCAGGGTAGATGAGGTCAGAGATGTGAGGGGAGGGGCAGGTCTTCTAGGACCTAGTAGGTCTTTGTGAAGAGTGGGTTTTGATTTGCTGATTTGGGAAGCTGTCACAAGTTTGGAGCCAAGGAAGGACATGGCAGATAGCCCGATTTCTGTGTTGAAAGGATGCTCCTGACCACTGGGTTAGGAATGGAGTGGAGGCCTGCAAGGCAGAGAGACAGGGACCCCACCGTTAGGAGGCTCCTGCAGTCTCCCTAGCTAACAATGGCCACTCAGATCAGGGTGGTCACTGTAGGCACGGAACATACTTAGCATCTGCTGTATCTTGAATCCTGAATGGGGCGTTTGATAATGTCCTGAGAGGAAGAGAAGAGTCAAGGATAACTCTATGTGTTTTGTCCTGAGCAACTGGAGGAAAAAGATTCTTTTTAAAAAAATTTTTTAAAGTTCTAGTTAACATACAGTGTAGTGTTGGTTGAATCAAGGAAAATGCAAGGGGAGGGGCACCTGGGTGGCTCAGTCGGTTAAGCCTCAGACTCTTGGTTTCAGCTTAGCTCATGATCTCACGGTTGGGGGGAGGGGTTCCAGCCCCTCACATGGAGCCTACTTGGGATTCTCTCTCTCTGCCCCTCCCCCACTCACTCATATGCTCCATCTCTCTCTCTCAAAAAAAAAATAATAAGTAAATGAACTTTAAAAAAAATGCAAGGGGAAGCAGACTGGGGAAGGACTATGAGGTATTCATGTTGGGACCTGTTAAGTATGAGATAGCTGTTAAACATCCAAATGAAAATGTTGAGGTGGCCGTGAGATAGAAGCATCTGGAGTCAGTGAGCAGTCTGGGCTAGACATATAAATTTGGGAGTCATCAGGCTATACGGTTGGTGCTCCAAACTACGGGACTGGAGGAAATTACTGAGGGAGAGGGGAGCTAAGAGGACACAGCTTGAGGCACTCCAGTGTTCAGGGCTCAGACAGACCAAAAACAGCAGCAGCACAGGATATAGGTCAGGAGCTGCCAGTGAAGGACAAGGAAAACCAGGAGAATTTGGAAACCAGGTGAAGGCACGTGAACAGGGCTTTGATGGTTTAACAGGAGTTCGTTAGGCCAGGGCTCCCCAAAGCGAGGTCCCAGACTAGCAGCATCACGAACGACATCTGGAAACCTGATAAGAATGTGCCGAATCTGAAGCCCCAACCCAGGTCTACCAGATCAGAAACTCTGACAGGTGGGGGCCCTCCAGGGGATTCTGAGGCACCCTCAAAAGTTTGAGAACCACCGACCTAGACACAAAATTGCCTGCACAAAACCGTAAAGGCCACTAAGAAGAAAAAAAAACGGTCCCCACCACGTTCTTTCCTGGAAGAGAATTTTTAAAAGACATGCTTGGTGCTCAAAGCGCTCACTGTAACCCCTCCCTGACATCACCAGCCCCAGCCCCCACACGCCAATTTAGAAACCTACTAATTTATCATGGCTCTTTGGAGAGGAGGAATGCCCCCATTTTACGGGACAGAGGGAATCCTGAGAACCAGGCATGCCAGACATTCCACTGCTTAAAAAAAGGGGGGTGGTATTCCAGGCTTAGCGTTTCTGGGCCCCGAACGCCCAGAGAATACTGAGAACGCGCTGAGATACAAAGCTTATGTCACCAGTTTCCAAGCTTTCCTCTAGGTTTTCCTAGGAGAATTCCACCCTTTTCCATTCTGGGGAGAAGAAGTTAAAATTAGGGCCAGCCTGCAGCCCTGGTGTGCCAGATGCGGGGAAGCTGTCCCCAGAAATAAGCTGGTTCCCACCGCGGATGGGCGGGGCGGGGCCGGGCGCCTCCAGTCCCAGCCCAGCGGAGGGGCTGCTGGAAGGCCTGCCCCCTTCCAAGTGTCTGCAAGAGGTCTGTTCCCGAGCTTTAAAACCCTGAGCCAAAGCCCTGCATCCCGACCTCTCCTCTCCCGGCCAGTCCTAGCTGGCTTTTCAAAAGTGTGCAATTGTCTCCTTCCCGCCCAGCCCAATCCTCGCCCGGGACCAGCTGTGCGCCGCGCCGGCTTCACCCGGGACGCGATCGAGCGGCGCTCCCCAGTCAGGCACCCCCAGCTTTCCGCTCAGCAACCCGAGCCGCTCCGCAAACTTGGGCAGCTCCAAGTGCACGCTCTGCCTCTCGCCTGGTCCGTCCCTGGCGCGCCCGCTCCCCTCCACCGGGGCTGCCGGTCCCAGCGGGCCGGTAGCTTGCACCCCCTTGGGGTCGTCCTCCCTCCCCGAAGCGCGACCATGCTGCTAAGGGGCGTCCTCCTGGCAGTACAAGGTAAGTGCGAGGACCCAGGGGGACCCCCGGGGGGCGCCCTCGTGACCCGCTCCCGCAGCCCCGGTGGCCGGCTTGCCGTCCTGGGCTGGGCTAGCCGAGGGCGCCCCGGGATCCTCTCCGACAGCCGTACCCCTCTCCGAAGCCTGGAGTGGTGCTGCGGGTGCACGCAGGGCCCGCGGGGCAAGCGCCGGGGGCGGGGAGGGTGTAGTGGTGCACCCCTCTCGCGCCGCTCCCGCGCGCATCCCCCTCACTTTCACCCCGTCCCCCCCGGGGCGCCCCGAGTTGGTGCAGACGCTCCCAGGCCGAGCCCCAACTGAAACTCGTTTTGTGCCCGCAGCCCTGCAGCTTGCGGGAGCCCTGGACCTGCCCGCGGGTTCCTGCGCCTTTGAAGAGAACACCTGCGGCTTTGACTCGGTGCTCCAGTTTCAGCCCTGGTTTTTAAACGAGGAAGGTAAGGGGGCTCCCGAGCCACCCGGGCCCCGAGGTGAACTTTCCTCCTTGCTGGTTGGCTCTTTCTCAAGGGCAATGCTATCTTGGAGTTAAATCCCCTCCGGAGGAAAAGTGTGAGTCATGGATCCTCCTTCCAACCTTCAGCTGTGCGAGGCCGAGGAAGACGTGGGGGCGGGGATGCCCTTTGTTTACCTGGCCCCCGGGTGGAAGCGCTGAGATTTTCGCTCCCCGCCCCCCAGCACTTCCTAATGGAAGGGAGAAAGGGACACAGCTACTGACTGTCACCCTAGCTGTGTGCCCTCTGCAGGTTGTCAGCCTCTCTGGTCCTCAGTAGACACCTTTACGAGCGGGGAGAGTTGGATGGGAGGTAGTTCTGTTCCCACACTGCAGAAATGGTTCCCCGATTCTGTGATGAGACCTCCGTGATAAGAACTCGTGGTTACGCTGTGCCTCAGTGTGTTGCTGCTGACTTCATCCTCGTACTTCTGTTGTGTTTGCAAGCCAGCACTTAGCAAAGGGGGAAACGAGTCCATGACTGTGTGCCTGAGGTCACTGGGCTGGAGGCGTTGGTCATCGCCTCGCCACTACATACTGTTTGGGTTCTGGTGACAGTTTAAATGTGGGTCTTCGGGTGTTTCTTCTTGCCCTTCATTATGTGGTAAAAACACAAGCAGCCCTCTAGCACTCCACAGCAGGCCCTGGGCTCACCCTCTGCTTTTCTTTCCCCCCCTCGGTGAGTCCATTTGTAGAAGCCTGATGCCCCAGGACATTTGGACCGGGGATAGCCTCCTTTTAAAAACACAGCAGCTTAAAGGAGATCAGCTTCCCCTCTGAGCTGTCCTCTGTCCCCAAGGCGTCCCAGCTGGCTTCCCCCGAGCTGGGTGGAGGCCACACCCCTGCTTCGCACGCACAGCCTGTCACCACAGCTTGCTCTGGCCCACGCTTCTCTTGGGCTTCTGTTGGCCTCTCGGACCCTCACGGGTGGGCGATATTACCCCGTTTTACAAAGGTGGCCATTTCAGTCTCAGAACGGTCAGACGGCTGGCCCACGACACATGGTGTCACTCCACAGCTGGCCCTGAGCTGTCTAGTTAAGGGGAAGAACCTGGAAGGAAGCAACTCAGTAGCAATCTTTATTTATTGCCAACAGTTGCCAGGTCTTGACCGCTACAGTTTACTTCGGGATGGCTGGGGAAAAAGCAACCCCTGACTTCCTACCTGAGGGGTTCCGACCCTGCTGATGGCCTCGGGAAGGTCTCTTTCATCTCGCCACCCCACCCTTTCTTTCCCTGTTCCTGCTGTGGGCGACGCACCCTGAGAGACCACTGGATGTGGACCGTGGGACGGGCATTATTCCCTAGCACTACCAAGCTTCTCAGGCTTCAGCTGCACAAGAATTACCTGGTGTGCGTGTTACACAGATGCTGAGCCCCTCTCCCTCTGCCTGAGTACCAGATTTACTGGGCCTGAGAATTTGCATTTCGAACAAGTTCCCGGGTGTTGAGGCTGGTCTGAAGACGATGCTTTGAGAACCACTGACCACAGTGTGTTTTTACACAACACACATATTCACCCACTCACACGCCTGTCCCCCAGTGCTGGTGGCCCTGAGCAGAGCGGGGATTGGTGAGAAAGGGCCACTGGCATGATGCTGAGACTGAAAACCTGCTTAAATCTTGTGCCCTCAACACGCCTCCTGCCTCACCCTAGTCCTGGCCCCAGGTGAAGGACATCAACATCACCCCTTAATCCAGGAGGCCCAGTCTCAGAGCCCCCACCCCCAGCAGGGTGGCCCCTCAAGGTCTGCTCTGGGGTCAGTGGACGCGCCACAGCCGGCTGAGCTTAACCCGCCTTCCAGACCCACAGGAAATGCTGGCTTGGCCCGTTTGCACCCAAGTGGCAGTTAAACAGCGCCCCTTCGGGGAAAACAGGAAGATGCTTATAATAGGAGTAGGTGATTATGGTTTAATAGTATAATGGAAGCACTGTTGCTTTCCTTCTAGCTTTCCTTCTCGCTTCTAACGGCCACTGCTTTCTGGCTCAGGATCAGGACTACTGGCTTGGCTGGGGGGAAGTTAATTCATTCTCCTCTGAGCCTTCCCGGCAGAAGACAAGAGGCAGGGTAGGCCTCATTCTCTGGAGAGCAATGTTTTCCAAAGGCCAGAACTTGGACGCGACCAAGCGCCCTCCAGAGGGGCAGTGAGGTGTGCGCCTGCCGAGAGGCCATCGCTAAGAATTTCCGTTGTAAACCCGTTCTTAGGTTGGTCAATTAAAGATGATAAAATCAGCAGAGGCGGCAGTTTGGCAAGCTGTGGCCAAGCCTCTCTGCAGATTTACTTCAACTTGCTGCAGGAATCCTTTGAGACTGGTTCCATCCACCGCCACGTGTTGAATACACCATAGAAGGTTGTAGGTTTCAGAGACCTTTGCCCACGAGTATTTGGCATACAAATGGCACTTTCTGTATGTCCTCGGTCAGTAGGTTAATTTGCGGGGAGGAGGCCCAGTGCAGGGAATTAAGTAGGGAAACAAATCTGCGAATTGGAATCTCATCACAGGAAAATCAAATCTGGGGGTAATTGTGTCAGGCCCTTGCTCAAAATACCCCTCCGCTGCCCCAAATTGTATGTAAGGTCCGTTCTTTGGTGTATTTCCAGTATTAGGTCTCTAAGAGTCTGTCATTGCAATTCCAATGTCTCTAGTTCATGGCCATCTTGAAATATACTTGATCTCCACTGGGCATGGGATGGCTGAGTTTTGACCAGTATTGTTTGCTTGGATTGTGTACCACAATGGAGGGTGCCCCCAGAACAGGGCGGGGGCACCAGTGCCAGTGATTAGATGCTGCAGTCCAGTCTTGTCTGCTTTCTAGATTTGCTAACATTGCCCAATTTAGTTTAATTTCCCTCTACACTTTTTGGAGAATATTTTTATTTCCTCTAAGTTGTCAAGGGAAGTGAGATTATGTTAGACTCAAACTGGAATTCACGTCTAAATTTTAGGTTTGAATTAAATCCAGGAAAGAAGAGATCTATTTAATCCTATAAAAATCTTCTATATTCCTTCATTCATCCTGTTTAAAAAAAAAAAAAAAACTTGTTTATTCATTCACAGTTCAGAGAATACTGGAAGCTCTTTGGATAGTGGTCCTCAGGTGAAATCGAGACTGTTGGTTCCATTTACCCAATGCCAGCTGTGGGGGCAGAAGCCCTTTGGCTGAGGATTCTTGGAACCCAGTAAGTTGGCCTCACACTGGAAGAGTCACAATCAAATGAATCATCGGGTGAATTTTGGCTCCACTTCAGGCTGTGGACACCTTGGCTTAGCACCTTTGACCTAACTCTATAAGGAAGCCATTGGAGGAACTGAGGAAGGGGAGGAGGTACCCAGTCCACGTACCTCTCCTTAACTGGAAGCTGAGGACGCTAAGCCCCCCAGAGGAAGGCAAATAAAGAAATGTGTTAGGTGAACGGACGATAAACAAGGAAATTCAAAGCACTTGTTTGTAGGGAATGCGTCTTTTGCACAACAGTGGGGGTCGGGGTTTGAGGAATGGCCTAATATGGAAGAGTGTGGATGGTATTTGTGCCTCAGAGCGAGTGATGCTATCTGAGGCAGGAAGACAGGCTACAAGGTTTGGCATTACCAGGGGGTAATGTGGGGGACGTGGTAGAGTGCGCTGAACTCACTTTGTAAGTATGCGCATATGTCTTTCTGACGCCCCCGCTCTTTGTCCAAACCCATTTCTTCTCTCTTACAGACACTTTCAGCTACTTGGCCATCTGAGTTTCGGTTCTGTGCTCTGTCATGTGCCAGTTATTATTTAAAATGATAAATCCCACCTGATATTCCACCTACAGCCAAAAGTCTGCCTGGGAGCCCAAGAGGCCTTCTTGGAAGAGGGAGACCAGTCCTCCCTTCCTGTGAATTACAGCTCTTTTCCTGACTCTGGGAGAATCACCTTAGCATCCCCCCGACACCACCAGTTCATCAGGTAGTTCCCGCCCCCATGGGCCTGCTTAGACCCGCGTTGCCTCTGCCTGTTGGTCTCTCAGTACACACTCTCAGTAGAAGCACACTCCCATGTTGTGTGGAGACTGGAAAGCAGCACAAGTCTGGCGTATTCCTTTGATGTCCCTTGGAGACACAGTCAATCCCAGGAAATGGCCAAGTTACTCCTGCAGTATCACATGCCTCTCCCTGGGGCTGCCCTGGCTAGTGCTGCTCTCAGGTTGACCATAGCTGCCGTGTGCTGTGCCTGAGCCCAGCTTGACTCTGCCCTGGCCCTGCCTAGGATCCTAGATCTAGAACTGGGCTTTGGAATTCATCCAGTGCAACCTCCTCATTTTACAGGGGAGCATGCTGGGGCCCACACAGGCTGCCAGTCATGGTCATGGACCAAGCAGGGGACAAGGCCTCACTTCCTTGGCTCTCCACTTGTTCTATGCTTCAGCCTTAGTGCACTTCTCCTAACATCCCTGTCACTATGGGTCCTGGGCCCTGGAGCTTTGGTGTATTAATTATAAAATGTTGGAAAGTCTTCATCAGGGAATTAATTATATATTTCATACATATGGAAGAACATGGGTTCCAAAGGCACAGTGCTTTGGGCCTAGCAAACCCATAAAGCACTACATGTTATGCCATCTTGTGTATTGATTCACTCTTGCAGAGCTGTAGACACCCCACTTGCCTGTAATCTTCAGCATACAGAAAAAGACCTGGCATATCGGAGATGCTCAATAAATATTTGTTGAATGGATAAATTTGCTCAATGAGTAATTCTAGTATTGGATGATTGAAAAGCCCTTATGCGTTTTTGTCTGTGCTCCCGGTTCATTCAAAGGTATTTCTTCATCTGTCTGATTGATGGCATGGAGTCTTTTATGAGAGTCCTAGCCAAACTGATCTCTTATCCCCTAAGCTCTTGGGCAGGTCCCTACCCCTTGGCCTCCCTGTCCATCAGTCTGGGTTCTTGGTTTCTCTTACCTGGCCCCTCCACTTGGGATTTAACCTGCCTGGACTGGTTATATCTGCCTGCTCCTCCCTGTCTTGACTGACTTTTTTGGACATAGGCTCTGACAGGCCCAACCCCCTTCCTATCAAGGCCAACACCTCATCTGGGTTTTTACCCTACTCAAATTAGCGTTGCCCAACAGGAAGTGGCTACCCAGCTCCTGTCCTCATCCCCCACGAAGCACCTTAGGAGTTTTAGGATGCTTCCCTTCTCATAACTGCACAAGTCAGCTGTGGTCACCATATGTTGGGAGGAAAAAAAGAATCCCTTGTCATGGGACTTTCTGCTTTCATTAACACCTTCAAATCCCCTAGCATACGGTTAGCATGTTTTGTGACTTGCATCTTGGCATATAGTATTTATAAAAAATTCGGATTCTTAAAATAGCACAACCTCCTTGCTAGGTCACCCCAGCAGTGGACCTACTTCTATCTCTTGTTAAATAATATTTGATTTTTAAGAATTTAAGTGAAACCCCATTATGTCAATGTAAGTGATGGGTATCTTAATACATACAGCTGGTAGGTAGTGATGGGTATCTTAATACATACAGCATGTGTAACTACCGTTACACATGGTCGTGACATCTTGGTTGTTCTCTGTATATATCAAATGTGTTTATAAATATCATATCATGTATATGGGAACATATCAGTAATTACCAATGATATATATATATGAAATACCTACAGGAAGAAGGTAGTGCTTAACACAGATGAACATATTGCTAATGATAAATGAGGAAGTTATTTAAAAGCAAGGAACTTGCACAGTATATCAGAAGTTTCTGTTGTATGTATTAGGCCATGCCTAGTTAAGCAAAGCAGAATGTCTTATGTAATTTTGGCAAAGCATTCCCAACAAAAATTAAGAATTTATAGAGAATTCTCATACTATGCATTAAACCAGTGGTTCTCAACACTGACTGGATGTTAAAATCACCTAAAAATTTCTTTGAAAATTGTCATGTCAAGGTCCCACCCCAAGAGATTCTGATTTATTTGGCCAGAAATAAGACCAGACTTGGCATAGTTAATCAATAAACAAACACTAACAAATGAACAAACTCCCTAGGTGATTCTCATATGTGCCCAGGGTTGAGGACAGTGCTTTGTAAGGACTGCCAACTGTCCACCCCCTCCAGATGTAAGAAAGAAGAAATGCCCTCTTGTTAAGAATCCTTTGAATCTGGGGTGCTTGTGTGTCTCAGTTGAGTGTCTGACTCCTGATTTTGGCTCAGGTCATGATCTCACAGTTCATGGGTTCAAGCCCCATGTTGGGCTCTGCACTAACAGCTTGGAGCCTACTTGGGATTATCTCCTTTCTCTCTCTGCCCCTTTGGCTCAAAAAAAAAAAGTATCCTTTGATTCTCAGTTACCAGGAGAACCTGCACAGTGCCTGGAGTAGCACTCAAGGCCCCCCATGATTTGCCCCAAATCATAAATCTGCTCCCTTCCCTCCTGTTAATCTCTAATGTGCTGTTTGTCAACACACCCTTTAATTTCTTGCCTTTTTCTGTATTTGTATTGTTCTCCACATCTGTTTTCTGCTTTTTTATTCCCCTGATCCATCTTGGCCTATTGAAATCCTACTCTCCACCCCCCACCCCACCCCCCATGCCTTAAGGTTTGGCTCTTTTTTTTTAAGTGTATTTATTTATTTTGAGAGACAGTGGGGAGGGGAGGGGAGGGGGGGAGAGAGAAGGAGAGACAGAATCCCAAGTAGGCTCTGCATTGTCAGCACAGAGCCCAATATGAGGCTTGATCTCACAAACTGTGAGATCATGACCTGAGCTGAAATCAAGAGTTGGGTGCTTAACTGGCTGAGCCACCGAGGTGCCCCAAGACCCAACTCTTTCTTGAAACATTCTCTGAATTTCCCCGGTAGATGAACATCTCCCTCCCCTCCCTTCCCCTGGCCTTCTTCACTTCCCACTGTGTGTCTTCTCCTTAGCCCCTCCTTGTCAGGGTCCCCACCCCTTCACCTGGCCAGGACCTTACATCTTTGAGAACAGGGATCACATCCTCTCCACAATGACGGACAAGCAGCATGTGGTATCAGCAAACACTTCAAATTTAATCAATCTCTAAAGCCCTTGTTGAGATTAATAGAAAAAAAAAAAACAAAACCAACCCTTGCCATGTTCCCCTGTGGTAAAAGAGGTTGTTTTTAATAATCCTTCCTACTGTAGGACTTCAAGGACTTTGGAGCTAGTGTTTTAATTTCAAAGTATAGCAGGAAAGCAGTGTTTCAGCTTGTCTCACCCGCAGGTGGTCTGTTCCATCTCTGACATACCAAGGGACAAATAGCCCTTGGATTATTGACTCATTACAGCTACCTAAGACCCTTGATCCTCTGTCATCACAAACAATCACAATGCAACCTTGAGAGTGACACTGCTCGGTCTGTAAAGTATTTTTAGCAAAAGATTATCAGACTTTAAGTTAGCTTTTGAGAGCTGTTTTTCCAAAGGAACTCAAGTGTAAGACACCAACAGTAGCAACCCTGATGGATAAAAGTGGGTAGAGATATTTGCTCTTTGAAGAAGCCCTTGCATATGGACGTGGCAAATGAGAAAACCAAAGGATTGGGCTTGTGATTTAGTGAGATCTGTCAGAATATTTGCCTCCTCTACATTATAAGAAAGTGATTTGTGTTTTGGGTGATTCTGAGGCAAAGAATAAGATAATAAAACAGAACAAAATGGACCATAACTTCATAGTGTCATGAATGAATCATACATTTTACAGAAAAAGCATCTAAGAATATCCATTCTACCGATGTGCATTTGGAGTGCCTATAATCTATCAGGCATTATATTAGTAGTCGGAGTACATAGAGAACAGGGAGTACATACATGACCATGGTCCCTGCCCTTGGGACCCATACACAATAGGAGGAGACACGAATCTATAATTATGGTAGAGAGCAAACAGAACTGTACATAGTAAAGGATCTTCATTGTAAACAGCATAAGTTTGCTACTTAAATAAAGCAGAAAAGAAGCTTATTGGAAAAGTAGCAGCTTTCAGAATCAACAGGAAGTCTAGAGAGCTATATTTGGGCAAGAATAAGGAGTGCAAAGTGTAGGCAAGACCCTTCTGGAGGAACCATTTGTGTGACTTTGTTACTGGTCTGCTGGACCTGCCTGTTCATTATTCCTGTGGACAGTGGGTAGTGATGTGGCCTGCTAACCAGTCTAGTAGCTGTGAGGAAGGTTGATTTGAGGGAGATATGACTGGCAGTGGGGAGGCTTATCAGGGGACAATCCAGTGGTCCAGCTGAGAGTGGATGAGGGCTTGAAATGGGACAGGGGTAGCAGGAATGAAAGGGAGAGAGTAAATAAAATACCAGAAAGGGGACTAAATTGGCAGGATTTGTTGATTGATGGGGTGGGATGAATCAGAGGCAGAGTGACTCCCTGGCTTCTAGGTGGGGCAGCTGTTTGGTGGTGACCATAGTTGGGGGATTTCAGGAGCGGCATCATGTTAGGGGAGAAGGTGTGTTCCATTCTGAGTTGCGTGGGAAACATCCAGGTGGAACCCTTTGATTCAAGAATCTGAAGGTCAGGTACAACCTGGGCAGGACTATGGCCTTGGGAATCTTCAGCATGAAGACAGCAGTTGAAATCTTGAGCAGGAACGAGATCATCCAAGAAGAACCATCTCGAGGTGGAGCCTTGACCTCACCGTGAAGATTAGGCATCCAAAAGGGGTGGTGGAATGAGAGATACAGGAGGAACCAGGTGTGTGTGAAGAGAATTAGGGAAGTATAGGTCACCGGAAGCCAAAGCAATTCGAAGTTTCAAGAGGAGCATGTGACCGGCAGGGCCGAGGGTAGCACAGAGGTGTGCGTAGAGGACTTATCTGTTGGAATTGACATTGTGGTTTCCATGGAATGAGGAGGACAGACCAGGATACCCTGGTGGAAGCATGAGGGGCAAGTGCAGACAACAGAGAATTCTTGGCAAAGAAATTTGGGTGTTCTCCCTTTCTTAGAGAGAGATTCAACCAGACCTACCAAAAAACTTGAGATGACAGGTTTTTGTTTTTATTTTGTTTCACTTTTTTTTTTTTCTTTCTTTTAGGGAGGGGAGACTTGAGTTTGTTTATGGACTAAGTGGAAAGGACCAGCAAGAAAGTTTCTGGAGAGAGGGGGCCATCTTCATTAGCTCTGCATTAGATCCAATTTCCACTTGGATAATTCAGAAACGTCAAGAATATATGAATCTCACAGACCCATGCAACCCAGGAGCCCTCCACCAAATGGCTCAGTAACACTTGAGTGTCAATTTTAAAATGCAGGAAATTTTATTTCTACTGTAAATGCAGAGGATGTAGGAGGTTAGGCTGAATCTGTGGTACTTACGATGCATCCTGGAACCCTCTTAATAAGAACCAAAAACAAACCTTTCATAAGTGATAGGGGAATCTTTAGGTATAAGGAAACTTTAATGGCGATGTGGATTCTATTTCTTTAGAAGAATGGTTCCCAGTGAGAAGTGTGACGTGAAACCTGACGAAATAGTTATACAGTAGCTTCTTACATAGCCAGGTTCTGTGATCCACAGGTAGCATTTCATGGCGTGTGCCAAGGACACTTGTCCTTATGTCTGACCTGCATGACAGTCCTGGGGGTGGTTATTATCAGTTATTACCATATTTTGCAGATGAGAAAGAATGAGATACGGAGAGATTAAGATAACAGGCCCAGGGCAACACAGTTGGAGAGTCAGGATATGGACTGCAGCCCACCCAGCTGCAAAGACTTGAGCTTCTCTTGGCCCTGGGCTCCCTCCCATCAGTGAGTAGGATGATGCCTTTGTACTTACAGAGGTCAACCCCAAGGACGACTGACCTGCAAGATTTATGCTTCTCTAGAGATAGTGGAAAACCTCTGCAAAATATTGACGATGTCGTGACGTTCCAGCTCTGGGGTTCTGGGCCCCAGCTACACCTGCCGTGTGGTGGTGAGGCTTTGGAATCAAGCAGGCATCAAGCAGAGATAGAGAAACATAATTTTACTTATTTTTGTCCACAATAGATGAAAGTTTACTTTTGGAACCATTTTAAGGATTCTCTTGTCAGTCCTCAGCGTAATCTTGGCAGAGAACTTGGGGAAAAATTTATAGCTTGACCTAAGACACTTTGGCAGTCCTAAGGAGTACTCCTCAACTTGAATTCATCCATCCCTACAGTGAAAGAATCAGAAGAGTACACAGATAAGTGTATTTTTTGCAAGCCAGTGGCCCCCCTGGACGAGAAGTTTGGTATGTACTCATTCTCTTACTCTTAACAGGATGGCAGTGTTGCTCTACAGCAGTGTGACACAGAACTTAGGTCTATGCTTAGAAAAATTTCCATTCCTTATTTGACAAACTTTTGCTTCACTGCCAAGGAGAACTCAAGTGTTATTTAGGGCCATGCTTATAAAAATGAAGATGACTTTAATATGCTTTAACTTCACCGAGAAGCTACCTTCTCTGCTCACTAATATTGTATGACTGAAACCATCTTGCCTGAAACTGTAACTTCACATTTCTTTTTTTAAGCTTTTGCAGATTTCTTCTGTGTTTGTGACTATTAAAAGTGGATAATAGAGAATGTTTCTTTGAAGGGTGTTATGACCGTGCATTAGTGCATTTTAAAATATAAACTTTATGGAAACCCTTTGGTTTTCCATTACAAATCCTGAATCTTAAATCACACCATTGTTCCTGAAGACTGTTTCCCTTTTCCACAAATTCTGATGAGGACAATGTGAGTGAAACATTAATACCTTTTTTTTTTTTTTTTTTTTTTTTTTTTAAGAATCAACACTGGAGAGCAGACTGTTTTGAACTCACGTTCACGTTTCATACTTAGGAGTAACTGGGGAAAGAAACCCAAATACATCCTAGGTTATATATTAGTTTTGCAGATTTTCATCTTTGTTGTCAACATAAAAGTCAACAAACTACCTACACATAGTTCTCTATTAAATACTGTATAATAAAAGAGAAATGATATTGAAGATTACATATTTAAAGATGTATAGTATAGGGACACCTGTGTGGCTCAGTTATGCGTCCGACTTCGGCTCAGGTCATGATCTCCATAGCTCGTGAGTTCGAGTCCCGCGTGGGCTTCTGTGCCGACAGCTCAGAGTCTGGAGGCCACTTTGGATTCTATGTCTCCCTCTCTCTCTGCCCCTCCCGGTCATGCTCTGTCTCTCCCTCCTTCAAAAATAAATAAACATGAAAAATATTTAAAAAAATAAAATAAAGATGCATAGTATTGACATGAAGTTATGATTCATTTTTAGTCTCGGGCTTATGGAATAGAACCTCTTTGTTATCCATATACATATGCTTTAAAGGGTGCTGAATTTAAAAGGACACTGGCAGTTGTAGAGTGTAAACTCCGGGCTTGTAGACCACATCCCCATTTAAAGAACGTATCAATAATTACCAACAATGTCATGTTCATGTTTGAGCCAAGTGGCCTCTTGTCTGTCAAGTATGCTACTAAACATCTTTTGAGAGAGAATAAAGGTGACTTATTTGTCTAACAGCTCAAAGCAGACAGCTCAGTTGCTAAGAAAGTTTCTCTGTCCCTCCAAATATCTGTGAAGCCTCTGCCTCTCCACAAACTCGGCTACTTACAAATAAAAATTGCTGGAAGATGAACAGGGTGTAAAATGGTTTATATTTTTAATTAGCTCCATTCATTTATCATTTTGGTTATCAGGAAGTCACTCATAATTGTGTGACTGTGTCCCTGTCATAAAATAAATTTGGACATATTTGCGAGGGATCTCTTGCTGAGCATAATATTAGCCTAGTAGTCTAAGAATTCTTAGAAAATTAATACATCTTGGAAAAATAGAGACTGTTCACTATCATCCTGTTCAAATGTGCAATCAATCACGATCACACAAAAGACACTGCATTTGAGCCTCAAGTGATTGGAAAACTTTTTCTGGGACATATTTGACAAAGGTAGCAAAGAAGAGAGAACTGCAAGAATTCAGAGTTCCAATCTCCTTTAGTCTCCATCACCAACCACTGGGTGCATTCCAGAATGATTTGCCATCACAGTGCTACCTTCAGCTGGGAGCTGAGGATGGTGTGTGGCACATTTTATTTAAATATTTTGAGAATGGACATATCAGTGATCATTTTTTATATTTATCCTTAAATCTCATTTCAGAGTTGCTAAAAAAAAAAAAGACCCTCAAAGACCAAAGTTGTATTTGCAAGCATTTACTGAGCACTGGCTGATTGTGTTGGCACTGAGCCAGTAAACCTAGAAGAAAAATGAATAATAACAATTATTTTATATAACATTTATTGAGCAATTATTATGGATGTCTTGCATGTATAATCTCATTGACTGTTTACAAAGACCCCATGAGGAAGACACTCACTACAGATGAAGAAAGTGGGGTTTATAGATTTTTTTTTTTTAACATACCCAGAGTCATGGAACAAGCAATTGATGGGGCCTGGATGTTAACCTGTGTTTGTCTCCACAAACTAAGAAAATAACCATTCTGCTATTTTCATTTTCTTTTCCCACTCTCCCTTGTCACGATGTCTTAAAGGATCTTCGTAATAGCAATGATAATAGTAGTTACAATAGTAGAAAACTCTTATGGAGTAATTTCCCTCATTTATTGGCTGTTCCGTATGTTTGATGTTATTAACTGATTCAATTCTCCCAATATCTCACTGAGTTGAATCTTATTTTCATTTTCATTTGAGGGTTCTGGAAAGTGAGGCATACAGAGGTAATATAACTTGCAGGTCACAGACATCCTGGGTGGCAAGGCTGTATTTCGTAAAAGATTTTCTTTTCTTTTATTAATTAATTAATTCATTTTAGCAGGGGGAGGGGCAGAGAGAGAGGGAGAGAGAATCCCAAGCATGCTTCTCATTGACACAGTACAGAGCCTAACGTGGGGCTTGAATTCACTAACCCTGAGATCATGAACTGAGCCGAAATCAAGAGTCAGACACTTAACCGACTGAGCCACCCAGGTGCCCCTCTAAGAGATTTTCTGGTTCCAGCCTGTGTTCTGTGAAGGATATACCGGTTATAATATTCATTTATTTTCACTACACTTTGAGGCAAGAAACGTTTCTACTTGAGTTCTGATGTGAATAACTGAGAGAACCAAGTAAGGACATTGCTTCTTCCAGATTCTTCCATACACAAGGGCCCTACCACCAAGTAAATTCTAATTCGAGGAAATGCAAAATTAATCTTTTCCTTTAGAAATGGCACGGGGCCCTGGGACAAGAGAAGAATTCCTGGCTGGTTCCAATTTCTAAATGAATTACTTTGGGAGCTTCTATGAGAGTCTTGCAGGCACAGCATCCCCATGACTGCCCTTGCATTCTGTGGACAGATTCCAGCAGAACTTGTGTTTCTTGATAACCTTATTGGTCTTGTTTTGAAAATGAGTCAAGTATTCTCATGAAAAAAAAAAAGGATAGAGAAAAGAAAAATGTAATATTTGTCTGCTTGGGATACACAAAAAGACATTAGGGGCTCAAACTGGTAGAGATGTAGGCAGGAGTTACGATACAAGCTGAAGGACAATGAGACCCTTGGGATAAAGGCAGATGGTAAGCTCATCTCTTTCTCTCTCTCTCTCTCTCTCTCTCTCTCTCTCTCTCTCACTCTCTTTTCATTCTGTAGTGGGTGATGTCTGTTGACCCAAGGGATATGAACATGCATCTCTCATTTAATTCTAACAGCGACCCAATGAGGAAGGCACTCTTAACAGGCAAAGACCCTGTGGGGTAGAGAGTTTGTCTTGTAACTTTTCCCAAGTCTGTTCCATGCGATGTGAATGTGTGTTTTAAAACACCACGAGATAATGAGTGTCTATGGCCTATTATTCAGAGTGAGTATTTGAGCTTAATTTTATTCATTTGACATCTGCCTACTGTGCTAGGCAAAGACGAGTAAAGGTGCTTGCCCTCAGGACACTTGCTGATGCACTGGAAGAAATTAGATATATGAACAGTAACTATTTCATCTGTCATTGAGACTAGGGCCTGGCAAGGAAAATGTAAAGGGTCCTGGGAGTTCAGAGGTTAGCAAGAGCTGGCAAGAATGGGGCTGAGTGGGTAAGAGGAGGCTTCTTCAACGTGTTTTTTTTTTTTTATTTTTTTTTTATTTTTTTTATTTTTTGGGACAGAGAGAGACAGAGCATGAACGGGGGAGGGGCAGAGAGAGAGGGAGACACAGAATCGGAAACAGGCTCCAGGCTCCGAGCCATCAGCCCAGAGCCTGACGCGGGGCTCGAACTCACGGACCGCGAGATCGTGACCTGGCTGAAGTCGGACGCTTAACCGACTGCGCCACCCAGGCGCCCCAAGAGGAGGCTTCTTGATAGTCCTTGAAACACGGTGGGATGTGACCAAGGGGGCATGGCTCTTAGGTCACGTCAAGTGTCAGGAGCAGGAGAGGCCAAGACAGGAAGTGGGCAAACAAGGGACCTGATCTGGAAGAAGCATGCAGTCTCTTCCAACAGGTGTTTTGGATGCAGAATGAAAAGGACATTAGTAAACCTGGTGTTTGTCACTTCTCCTCAAGCCACACGCATGCAAATAAAAACCAGAAAGCTCTACCTTGTTTGAATTTGTAGCCTTGGTTGCAAACGCTGAGGACAGCTGCCATCCAGAACCGCTACACCACATAGTCCCTGCAGCACAGCTGCTCTTGCCCAGGCTCAGAGAGGGTGCAGAGATCACGGATGGTTTAATGTAGGCGGAGGACAGTGGTGGACAGTCCCTGTTACCACTCTTTGGACTCTGCATCCGGCCACTTCGGGCAATAACTGACCCCTTGATAAAATGTTCTGGCTCAACTAGAGAAAGGCATACTTTTCAATCTTGAGTTTTGACTAAATAAAAAATAAAATCATGAGTATCCAGCAGTAAAAGCATAGCCCTAGACCAGTGGTTCTGTATCTGTCTACTAAAATGCCTAACAGACACTGTGCTGAGAGGGTCAATATTCAACTCTTAGATGACCAATCACTGACTTCTGTAGAGCCGTAATAATATAGTATGGAAAACTACTTATCAGTCAGAACCTCAGCCGTGGCATAGTAACAATGACCATTAATTACTGCATTCTCGATACTGCCTCCGTGTTATCTCTAAACATCATTATAGATTTGTATGATTTCTATGGCTATCTCCATTTTAAAGATGCAGCACCTGATAACCAGCAAGGTTCCTCAGTGTGTCCCAGGTCACACAGCCATAAAAGGGATTGGTTGGATCCACATGTGTCTGCTCGCAAATCAGTGCCTGTTCCATTGGGTGCTCTCCAGGAGTGAATAGGATTCCAACGCCTCACGTGTTGACCCTCTTGACAAACTTTTCGCCCATACCAGCCTTTTTTCCTGTTTGTCTTTGCCATCATTCATCTGAACCATCTCTCCCAATCTCCCTTGAGGCTGGGGATTGCTTTATGTCCCTAGCACCTGGCTTCATCATGGTAGGCATTTAATAAAGGTTTATTGAACTCTTCCTGTTTACCTCATCTTGCATGAGGCCACTTCCTCTTTCCTTCTGGTCCTCCATGACTTGTTCTCTGATGCCAAAAACTACTCCATTCCTCATTCGTCCTGGGAACCAAGTGCCATTATCATAAACCGTTACCATGTCCTGCGTCCCAAACCAGCTTTGATAAAGTAGAAATGAAGAGAAAGCTTCCACCACTATATTCCGTTCCTTAGGTCTTCAAAACTTGAAGGATAGATTTCCTCATCCTTTTTCCAGGAACCTTGTGGTGGCTCACAGCTCTGTGAGCTCAAAGAGATGCTAACGGGGCTAAGATCAAAGGCCATGTCCCCATGAAGCCTGCATGGCAGTGCCTGGTACCCAGCTCGCAAGTACATCTTGATTCACTGGTCAATGAAGTAGGTGAGGTGTGTGGTTCCTGTGCCTGGGACCCTCCTCCCTAGACCTTCACCTAGCTGTCTCTCTCTCATCATCCCAGCCTCAGCTCAAATGTTGCCTCCTTCCCTCAGCACCCTATCTCAAGTCTGACCCCCTCACGGTCACTACCACATCGCCCAATTTTAATTGTCTCTAGAGCACCGTGGCTCTCTGATAGTTTCCTTGTTTATTTAATTGTGTCTATTGTCTGTCAACTCTGTTAAACCGCAAGCTTTGTGGACAGTAAGGAACCTGTCTCTCACGTGTCACTTTGGACTCTCCTGTGCTCTGCACAATGTCTGCCACCTGGACGACACTCAGTAACTATTTGATGAATGGATGAACAAATCTTAGTCACTGTGAAGATGCTGTCTTCGAAACCTATGAAGGCCAAATGCATCAAGGATTGTTGAGTGAAAAGAAATACCAGATGAGCCCAAGCATCACAGAGACGTCCTCCAAAAGTGATGTGTTTTCCTCAAGGAGGTGTTTAGGCAGACACATCAGATAGAGAAGGTGAATTTTTCAGTTACCCTTTGGCTCTGCTGTGATGGTGTCACCAACTGTCACTTTGTCTGCTGGCTTGAGTGAGTGTCTACTGGGAGAGCAGGGATGTATTACCAGACATGGGATTTTCTTCTTTTGACAAATGTAGGAAGCAATTTCCTGCAACAAAGAGAAGACATATAACATTTAGAAACAAAATTCTAAGATGCTGCCCCAACACGAGTAAGAAGATGTGAGTGTGTGCATGTGAAGTGTAAATCCGCAGCTCGTCTGTGGTCTAGAGGGATTTTTCAGAAAATTGGCTAGTTCCTCCTCTTCCTGACTGTGTGTGAATTATTCAAACACTTGTCTCAATTTTCTTCTCTTCTCCTAAGATAAGCCAAGCTGGTAACTGACATCCATTATGGTAATCACCCCAGATCACGTGGAAAACATTCTCCCTTATCACAGATTTTTCTTTTACAATGCCAGTGACATCGTAGCCAGCATGGGGCTCTTGAAGCAGTTTGAAAAGAAATTGCCAAATTATGGCTGTGAGTGTCTGGCCATAATTCTCACGCATTCTCATGAAAATGCACATAGCATGTTGCATTTCTGTACCCTTCTGTCTCTGGAGGTATGTGATGGCCAGTGTCATTACCAACACTTAACATCTGTGTTCCCCAAGGCCTGCTTAGACCCACAGCTGTCGTTTATTGTGAGTCCCTGTGGGCATTACACACGTTACTTAGTCTCATCACACAATCACCCTCTGAGGTGGGTGACGATCTCTCCAGTTCCCAGATGAGACAGAAGTCTCCCATGGTTAAATGGCCTGCCTGGTGTCACCCAGTTAGAAATGGCAGAGCTGGGGCAAGAAGGCTTATCATGGTGTCTGTCCTGCCTCTCAGCACTCTAGAAGCACCGTCATTGGGGGCACCTGGGTAGCTTAGTTGGTTGGGCATCCAACTTCAATTCAGGTCACAATCTCACGGCTTGCGTGAGTTCGAGCCCTGCATCGGGCTGTGTGCTGACAGCTCGGAGCCTGGAGCCTGCTTTTGATTATGTCTCTCCCCCTCTCTACCCCTCCTCCACTCACGCTCTGTCTCTCTCTCTCTCCTTCAAAAATTAATAAACATAAAAAAAAATAGAAGCACCGTCAGTAGTTTTTGAACCCCTCTTAAAGTGCTTACCACTCTTTCATTTTATTGGCCTTATTTAAGGACATACCTTTTCCCTCCTATCATGCTGTGATTCTAGAAGGTAGCATGCAAGTCTGTTCCTTCTCTTAATCCCCTATATGCCTTTGCAAAGTGCTCTGCACATAATGAACCAGGGACTGGGAGTAGGCTAAGGCAAGTGAGGCACTCACATTGTGTGCACACGTTAAGAAAACACCATAAAAAGCCACTCATCAATATATGTAATATTTGTTGTTGGTGGTTTATTTATTATTTTATTATATAAATTTTTTTTTTTTTTTACCTTTTGATCTCCTTCCCCTCACCCTCTGCCTCTGGTAACCACTGATCTGTTCTCTGTATTTGTGAGCTTGTTTTTTTTTGTTTTGTTTTTTTTAAGATGTCACATATAAATGAGATCGTATGGTATTTGTCTCTCTCCGTCTGACTTGTTTCACTTAATGCTCTCACATTTTATCCATGTTGTTGCAAATGGCAAGATTTCATTCTCTTTTATGGATAAATAATATTCCATTGTATAAATACATACCATAATCTGAGTACCTATATATATTCACACATATAGACATATATAATGTTTCATTATGTATATACCTCATAATTTCTTTTTTTTTTTTTTTTTTTTTTTTTTATTTTTTTTTTTTTCAACGTTTTTTATTTATTTTTTGGGGACAGAGAGAGACAGAGCATGAACGGGGGAGGGGCAGAGAGAGAGGGAGACACAGAATCGGAAACAGGCTCCAGGCTCCGAGCCATCAGCCCGGAGCCTGACGCGGGGCTCGAACTCACGGACCGCGAGATCGTGACCTGGCTGAAGTCGGACGCTTAACCGACTGCGCCACCCAGGCGCCCCCACCTCATAATTTCTTTATCCATTCATCTATTGATGGACACTTGGGTTGCTTCTGTAATTTGGCTACTGTAAATAATGCTGCAATAAATGTCGGGGTGCATGTATCTTTTTGAGCTAGTATTTTTCCTTTTTTTTGGGTAAATGCCCAGAAGTGGAAATACTGGATCATATGGTATTTCTATTTTTATTTTATTTTTTTATTATTATTTGTTTTATTTGAAAGAGATAGAGTGTGTGTGTGTGTATGTGTGTGTGCGCCCATGAGTAGGGGAGGGACCAAAAGGGGGGGGGGGAAGAGAGAGAGAGGGAGAGAAGGAGAGAGAGAATCCCAAACAGGCTTCACAATCATCACAGAGCCCAACACGGGGCTTGATCCCACAACCCTGGGATCATGACCTGAGCCAAAATCAAGAGTCGGACACTCAACCGACTGAGCCATCCAGGCGCCCCTGGTATTTCAGTTTTTAATTTTTTGAGGAACCTCCACACTGTTTTCCACAGCAGCTGCACCAATGTACATTCCCACCAGCAGTGCACAAGAGTTCCCTTTTCTCCATATCCTCACCAACACTTGGTTCTTTTCTCTTAGAGAGTAGTCATTCTAATAGGTGTGAGGTGATACCTCATTGTGGTTTATGATTTGCATTTCCCTGATGATCACTGCCACTGAGCATCTTTTTAATGTATCTATTGGCTATCTGCACATCGTCTTTAGGGAAATGTCTATTTTAAAAAATAGAAAAGTAATACGAAAGTTCCATGGTGAGCAAAATATCAAAATTTTCAATGCAGATAGTCTCTGCCCCTGCACTTGGCCTTTCTTGCCTGGTCCCAGCCCTTCAGGAGCCCTTAAAACACGCTGAACAAATGGATTGTAGAGCTGGTGTCTGGCTTTGTGAGCTAAATCTGCCACTGATGATGCCGTGAAATATTACCCCTCAGAGCTCATTGATGAATCAGATGGACTAAAGTTCTTGTCCTTTCTTGCTGTCAGTCTGTCCATGAAGATGTTGATTCAGCTGTGCTGCTCATGCCCACCTAAGCCTGGAACAGCCCCTAGAGTCCAGCTTCCCTACCAGCCTTAGCAGTGGTCTGCCCAACAGGGAGAGTTTTCTTAGAAGCTCAGCTCTAAATTAAAAACTGCCCTTGGTTGTCTAAGAGTCTAAAGTTCCTGGAATTGCTGTTTCGTTTTGTTATTTTCTCCCCTTCCTTATTCTTGTTATTTCAAGAAATCAGAATCGTTGTTTTGAAAGAGCAGATCATGAGATATATAAATATGTGCCTATGTGGATATATAGAGATGTCTTCCGCACTGTCCCCACCCCTCCACCAGGGCCAACCAGACACCAAGAAGCAAAGTAAATATTTGTGAGTTTATTAATTGGATTATAGGTGATGGATTGTAGGGGAGAGTTTGATTTTGAGCATACTACATTTATATCTGAAGTCGCTATTCTGTTTCACAGCCAATAAAAAGCTTTATGCCCACCAAAAAGATCAGCAGGTCTAACTTAACTTTCACCCAAGTTAAGCCTGTTTTTCCATGCTGTTTTCATTGTTTGTGGTTGGGACATTGAAGACTCAGCCAAATGAGGAATTCATAAGCCGAGTACATTTGCACTGTTGTGCACAGCAATAATGAGACAGAAGTCCGGGGTCTAAGCGTACATCGGGCAGCTTCTACCAGCAAATAGGCTCAATTATGGAACAGTCACCACTTCCAGGGAAACTTTAGTCTCTCTCCAAAGACATTTCTCTCGCAAATCAGCAGAATCAAAATGTTGAAAATGAGTTTCAGGTCCACAAGTGGTCAGACAGACTAGAAACTGAACCTTCGGGGGACAGAGGTGCCCTTGGTGCCGTGCCAATGAGGGGCTTGGCAGAGGGGCCTCTTCTCTTTCCTACAAGTGTGGCTTTCTTTTTTTTTTTAATTTTTTGTTAAATGTTTATTTCTTATTAAGAGACAGAGAGAGACAGAGCATAAGCATGGGAGGGGCAGAGAGAGAGGGAGACACAGAATCCAAAGCAGGCTCCAGGCTCTGAGCCATCAGCACAGAGCCTGACATGGGGCTTGAACTCACAAACCTTGAGATCATGACCTGAGCCAGAGTCGGACGCCTAACCTACTGAACCACCCAGGCACCCCTCCAGGTGTGGCTTTCTTAACTGAAGTACAATTGTTGCTGCTCTGGACCTAGACTGTTGAAAAGGAGTAATTTCCATCAGAACAAACCTTCCCACTGCTTGGGTATAATCCACCCAGACAGGCATGACTCAGAAAGACTTAGGAGTTTTCAGCAAGCCCAGATTATTCATTCATTCGGCAAGTATCTACTGAGAACCTATGCATGCCAGGTGCTAGGGATTCAGCAGTGGGCAGAATCATACTGTGCCTCACTCGGAGCCTGTGTTCTGGTGGGGAGAGCTGGAGACAGAGGGCGCAACACACGCCGGATGATATGGCAGACGATCTAGGTTCTAAGGCAAGAAATGGACAGGGGAAGGGTAGCTGCTTTGGCTCAGGTGGGCAGGAAGGGAATCTTTGGAAAGGAAACATTGGACCTGATGCTGGAGTGAGAGGGAGTGACTGCAGCACATGGTGTGTTTGGGGAACAGCAGGGAGGTCCGTCTGGCTGCAGCCAAGTGAGGGGGAGGCTAGGGAGAGGCGATGAGATCTCATAGGAGCCTGGGGGCCAGACCACATCAGCCTCGTGCAGGCCGTGGAAAGGGCTTCGGACTTCACTCTGAGAGCGATGGGAAGCCTCTGGAGGCTTTGAGCAAGTAATGACCTGATAGGAGTTTTGTTATCCTGACTTCTGAGTGAAGAAGGACTAGTGCTTTGGCTTGGGGAATCTAGAAGTGAGGCATAACCCTGCTCTTGTGGAGCTTATAATTTGGTGAGGAATTTTGGTGATGGGCACATAAACAAAGAAATGAAGTCGATTCAGGTACGTTATGAATAAAATGAAAAAGGGTGGTGGGAAAGCAGGAGGGATGGGACTGTGTGCTGCAGTGAATGGTCAGGAGAGATTCCCTGGCGACATGACATTGAACTGAGAATAGAGTGAGGAGGAAGACTAGCCATGCACTAGTGAGGGAGGCCCTGAGAGTATACCAGGTGGATGGTCAGCAGTGCAAAGGCCCTGAGGTAGGGGGAAACTGCATGAGATGGGAGAACACCAAGAAGGCCAGTGTGGCCAGAGCACAGTGAGCTAAGGAGAGAGGTCAAGAGGTAGTCAGGGCCAGACCTTGGAGAGGTGTTCAGGCCATGGTGAAGAATTTGGATTTTAATCATGTTGAAATGGGCAGCCATTGAAGGGATTTCAGTATGAATTCTATTTCATAAGGATCACTCTACTGCTTTGTGGGGAATAGATAAGTAGTGAAAATGGATGTTAGGAAACCAGCCTTTGTAGTAATGTAGGTGAGAGATAACTGTGGTTTCAATTCTGTAGACATTGTGAAGAGAATGGATTTGAGCTGTAATTTGGAGGTAAGCCAACAGGATTCATTAACACAATGTATGTGGGAAGAAAGGGGATCAAGAATGATTTCTAGGTAATTGGCTTAAGCAATTGGATGGATGGCATGTCATTTATAGAGAGGAAGAAGAGTGGGAGAGGAACATAAGGGAGGATCATAGTGGGGGTAGGGGAAAATAAGATTTCTGATATGGACATGTTACATTTGAGGCCTTTTATAGAGTTTTAAGTGCAAATGTCCAGTAGACTACTTGATGTGGGTGTCTGGAGTTCAGAGTAGAGGTCTGGGGGTGAGCTATAAATTTGAGAATTATCAGTATGGAACTAGTATTTAATGCCCCAGACTGGAGGATCAGCTAGGGGGATAATATAAAAAGAAGAAGGGGGAGGAGGAGGAAGAGAAGGAGAAGAAAAAGGAGAAGGAGAAGGAGGAGGAGGAGGGGGAGGAGGAGGAAGAGGAGGAGGAGGAGAAAGGAGGGTAGATGACCAAGCCCTAGGAGTATTCCAAGATTTAGAGTGGAGACATAGAGAAGATGCCAACCAGGGGGAGCTGAGAAGAGGTGGCCAGGTAGGTAGAAGGCAAGTCAAGACAAAGGGATGCTTAGAAGCCAAAGGAAGACAGTGTTTCCAGGCAGGAGTGTCCAACTGTGTTGAATGCGGCTGAGAAGAAAGATGAAGACAAAGAGAAACCACTGGATTTGCCAACCTGAAGGTGTTTGGTGACTTTAGCAAGGGCAGGTTGAGTAGAATAGAGAATAGCATTTTTGAACAGTTTCCCTTTGGCTGAGGGAGCAAAGTTCCATGACTTCTCAATTTGTGAATTTTTATCTCTGGGAGCACAGAGAAGTATACCGATCTCCTTCCACTGCTGAGCAGACTGGCAATGGTTGCATTCTCTGGCATAGAATTAACCAAAGTCTTCTGTATCCTCTGTTTCACCAAAGAACATGCCGGAGTCCAATTTCTTCACTTGTATTTATTGCCCTTTTTTTTTTTTTTTTTTTGGCCTGTTACTTTTGAGATGTTTGGAAACAGAATGGCCTAGATGAAGGACACTGGTAATCCCTTTATTTTATGGGTGAGGAAACAGAAGTCTGCAAAAGTAAAATAATAGAGGCAGGCTAGAATCCAGGAATCTTTTAACTGCATCATATTCAGGTTTTATGATCCACATATAATTCATCCACTCATCCCCAAATGCTCCCAACTGAAGATGACTAGAAGTATGGTCCCAAACAGCTTGAAATAAAGGAATTCTGCCTCCAAGATTGCTTCTGATCCTAGACTATATTTGTAAAGTAGAATTAGCTTCATCAGTTAGGTCATTTCTCAGGGTATTACAGAAGACGCTATTGATGAAGGTCTAGAAAATACTCCATGTCCTGTGTTTGTGGCATCCACACTGCTGTGGTTCTCTCCTATGTGCTCAGATACAGCCCCCAGCAGGTTTCCAGGCCACCACCAACACTCCCTGCCATGACTATGCAATGAAACCTACTTGCCTTACACTCGTTAGAGAGAAGTTGCCTATACCCCTAGCCTTAGCGCGCTTAGCGTGCACAAGGACAAAAACTGTACACAGAGCAGAAAGACTAACGGATTCAGATGTCTTTGATTTGACAAGGTGGTCAGGTGACCCTAAGGGCCAGTCATTGGCTCGTGTGGTCTTTACATGAGTTTACTATCTAAAGATAGGATATCTTCACATCATTAGACAAATGGATATGGAAAATATCACACACACACACACACACACACGAATATTACACAGCCGCAAAAAAGGATGAGATCATGCCATTTGAGACAACATGGATGGATCTGTTCAGTGAAATAAGTCAGACCGAGAAAGACAAATACCATATGATTCGACTTATAAATGGAATCTGAAAAAAAAGGAATAAACAAAAAGCAGAATCAGAACCATAAATACAGAGAACAACCTGATGGCTGCCAGTATGGAGAGGGGTGGAGGGTTGGGTAAAATGGGTGAAGGGGAGAAGGAGATACATGGCCTCCAGTTAGGGAAATGAAAATAAAAAACAGAACATAAGAAATACGGTCAACGATATCGTAATGGTGATGTAATGGGACAGATGGGTAGCTACACTTGGGGTGAACATAGCATAATGTATGAGCTTGTCAAATCACTAAGTTGTACACCTGGAAAAAAAATGACTTACCATTAAAAAAAAAGGATCTTTCAGTTTGTTAATAAAAGTGGGAAAGTCAAGTGGGAGATTTAGCTCTTTAGGATAACTTAAGAAAATCACTTTATGGGAAAGACTCCTCCTTAGACTCTATATGGCTGTAAAACCTGCCTGGCTGTGTGGCTCACCAGTGTGGTGTCCATAGCAACAGCTCTTGGCCAAGAAGCTGGATCAGAGAACCAGATCTCAACTTATCACAGCCCCATCCAGGGTCTGAATGTGCTGAGCTGTGTGCTCTTATACAAGACCTTCATTCCTAAGTCTTATTTTAAACATCTTTAAAATGAGGAGAATTCCCATAAAGAACACTGTGAGGTTCACATGAGCTGGTGTGAGTGGATGTACCTTCTAAACTGTAAAGCACTGTACAATTGTGAGCTCCTGTAAGACTTACAAAGGGAATCAAGAGCCAAGTTCAGCCTGGCAGTTTGATATCTTAGAAGTATGAGAGACCATAAAAGTAAGGAAAATATTTATTTTAGTCAACTTGTGAATTAGGCAAAGGGCTATTTTATGAATAGTCAAGGCACACATCCTTCTTAAAAGGCACAATAGTGACTCTGCATCTAGGGCAGCCTGTATTCTAAGGCATTGCATTGAGGGTCAAGAAAAACAGGATTTATTGTGCGTCTCTGCTGTGGGGGTGTGGGACATGGGCCAGATAGAATTCAGCCATGATGAAGACAGGATCCCTTCTCTCAAAAGAAGGGGGGGAAACATCTGAATCCCAGGACAGAATGTGATGTTTGTAATAGGAGAGATACAAAGGTCTCACAAGGTCCAAAGAGTAGGGGGTTTTGTTTGGGAACAGACAGTAGTAGAAGAGATTTCTTAAAGAAGCCAAATTTACAATTTGCTGCAATCAATGGATAGGAATCTGAAAGTTGGGTAGGGCCAGCCAGATGCAAGGCAAAGGCACAAAAGTAGGTTTGTTCCAGTTTGTTCCTGTAAGAGTGGTCCTGTGTTATTGGAGCAAAGGTCAACGTGGCAGAATGATCATAACTAACACTTATTGAGTGCTTACTCCATGTCAAGCCCTGTCCTAAAGGCATGAAGGCTATTTTCTTCAGGTAATTATCGTAGTGACCATGTGGGAGAGATGTTACTGCTGTCATTGTATGAATGAGCAAAGCAGGACACAGACAGGTTGAGTCAATTGCCCAAAGTCACCCAGCTAGTAAGTGGCTGAGGCAAGAGTTGAACTCAAACCGTGTCATTCAAGAGTCCACACTTTAAACCATTGCGCTAGGCAGCATTCCCATGGATCTAAGAGGTGAAAAGCTGAGGCTGAAAATCTCCTTTGGGGTTCCACAACCACAGAGGTGTTAAGGAGCAGACCCGAGTGCTCTTGATTCAATAGGCCAGTGTTCCCCAGAACTGGTACACAGACTACTTGTGGGATGACAGATATTTTAGATAATACATTGATCACTAATTTTTTAAGTTATATATTTAATTTCATATGAGTTGGAAATTCTATATATAGCACATCAAAACCTTGATCATGGATGTTCTTACTTAGAATGCTGCTGTACTTTTAAAAGTGTGTCAAAAAAAAAACTTTAAAAGTATGTCAAATTAAATACATTTATGGAAGAAAAAATGAGTAATAGTACTATTGTTATAAGGATTTGTCAAAAACCATGAAGGTAGCCCTGAATACCTAAAGTTTGAGAATGCCCTGACTGGGCAGTGGAAAGCAAGGAAGGTTGCTAGAAAAGAGGGGGCATGTTAGATACACTTTTTAGGAAAATTAATCCTTTCTCAACATTTAGGATCGATTCGAGGGGCCAGCAGTGATAATGTAGAGTCTAGTTTTAGTGGGCTTTATCTGTCAGTATTCAACCAAGAAAACAGAAATTCAAGTCTTTACACCTGGGGGATTTGGTGGAGAAAATGCATAGGTTACATAGATGATGGAAGAACTGAGGAACAAAAGTAGATACATCAAGGCAGCCCAGGAATCTGCTTCTACCCTTGGCTGGAGAGACAAAGAGAGAAGGTCATGTTGGAGCCTAAGTGTTAAGCTAACTGGCAAAAGCTGAAATTGCACTGGAGCTGGGGAGCCATGCTGGAGCTTTATAGGTGACATCAGGTGAGGCAGTGAAGGACCCCTCTCCAGACTCCTCCTTCCAGCCCCTCCCACTGGCTCAGTCCCACTTAGGAAATGCAGCTCCCTGCAATACAGAACAGGCAAGCAGTCGGGCAAAGTTTGAGATCTTTACAGGGCAGGACAGGGCGCCTGGGTGGCTCAGTCAGTTAAGCGTCCAACTTCGGCTCAGTCATGATCTCACAACTCGTGAATTCGAGCCCCACATCAGGCTCTGTGCTGACAGCTCAGAGCCTGGAGCCTACTTTGGGTTCTGTGTCTCCCTCTCTTTGCCTCTTCCCCAGTGTTCTCTCTCTCGAAAATAAATAAACATTAAAAAAATTAAGATCTGTGCCAAAGATGCCCAGGACTAGTGCTGGGGCTCTAGCCCTAATCTGCTTGGGAAGTAATTTTGGATAAGCCAGTAGAACCAAGATGCAGAGGGGGTCTTCTAGAGGCATCTAGAGACAGAATGGGTAGGATTTGGTAATTGCTTGGAAGAACAGGGCATGATGGAAAGATTGTGTGTGAGAGAGAAAGAGACATAAGCTGAAGTTAACCCTAGATTCAGCCTTTGGTTATGAGTCTCCTGGATATCGCTTTCTGTTGTTTTCATAGATGTTCCATCTCCTGCCTGGCATTTCATTTCCATACTGGAAGAGTCTTTATTCTTGGTGTTTCTCTGTGCATGTGTTTTTTTGCTCTTTCCTGTTACTGTAGTTGTTATTTTATTGGTCAAGTTAAAGGCCTATATAATTACTGAAAGTAATTATATTTTACTACACCCACAGGCATTTGTAATCTGTTTTTACAACCGTAGCACAACTTTCTTGTGCAGCTTTTATCCTGGCCTGTCTTCTTGGCTATCGTATGCTAACATGAACCTCGGGGGCCTCAGTACTCTTGTGGGTCAGATAGCCAGGGCTGGCCTTTGTAAACATTTCATGGATGATGGGGTCAAGCAAATCATGAATTTACACAGTCTTGTGATCATTTGTTTAGAATAGGATGCCTGACAAGTTTTAAAATTGAAAGCTACTTTGTTCCTCAGTGGCTAGAAGAGACTAAAAATACATCTGAGGGAGAAAATTGTGAAGGTTTCCAACTCCAGAGATGGGGAACCTTTTGAAGATGATCATGGGTATTTAGCATGAACTCTGATCCACAAGTGGCACCTGAAAGGGAACTGCTTTGCTTTCTGGAACTTCGTGTTCCTGCAGGATTACAGGAAGGGTTGGAGGGGGATTTCAGCCAGAAACATTTGTTCTTTTGGTTGTTCTCCCCTTGTTTCCTAGGTCATCATTTTCATGTCAGCATGATCTTGGCTGAAGGAAAATGTATCCCTCTTAACGTTTTCTTCAACTAAGAACAACATTTTAATGTGCTTTTTGGAAGCCTTGTCCGATGGCTCTGGTACCCCTCCCAGGGGAAAGTGGATTCAAAGGGGGGAGCTGAACTTTGGAAAGAGTGTAGAGTGAGGGCTGCTGGCAGGTTGTATTTTCATTAAGCATTGCTAAAGACAGGCATTCTATTTGGGAGATCCACCAATACCTAAGTCCTTTCTTGACCAGTGGCCCCTCAATTTCTTGAGGTTCCTGAGAAACATACATATGCTCAAAATGGGCATGGGCCCAGCTGCCTCTTGGTACAAGAGAAAGCAAAATCTAGTCTTATCTTATGGAAGAGTGGGCCTGGACTTTACCACCTTTACCACTACAGGCACATGAAAGAAAGAGAAGAAAGACTAAAGCCATATGAGCTTATGGGCTGCTAAAAAAATGTGGCCCAGTCATTGTCATCAATTTGAGGAGCTGCCTGCTTTTTTGAAGAGTGGAGTTTCTCTCTCTTACTTTTTATCAACCCTTTGGAATAAGTAAGGTAAGAGTAGGGAGTCTGAGCCTTCAGCTCTAAAACTCCCCACACATTGTACAGTACGTACAATATATAGTATATAATGTGTGATAGTATAAATAGCTGTAAGTGTTGAGCAATATCCAGGACTTGAGTCACTGAAAGTACAGGGCTGATCATGTCATAGATGCTCAGTTACTTCCTACTGATTGAACATTTGAGTGATTTGAGAAATAATAAGATCTCATAACAACATATTTCACATTCGACGTGGTCTTCTGTCTCAGAACTTGAGTAGTAAGTTATATTCAAACTCCAGACCATTGATTGACTCCCCGTTGTCCCCTCCCCCCTTTTTATGGTAAATATTTCGAGATTTAAGATATAATGTCAATGGAAAAAAAATTTCAGTAAACAGAGTTGCTATTTGCAAGGTGTTCAAAAACTCATGACTAATGAAATATGTGAATATCAATGGCCGTTCCTATTAACCTTTTAACGCCAAATATCCAAAATCTAGACTCCATAAAAGCTGCAGGAAATGAAACAGAACCTACTGGAACTCCTCAATAAACAGTGATTTTCAGATGGTCAAAAGATGACTGATCGACCAGGGTAGTGCTAGTTTTGACAGTGTTAACTTGGATTATGTAGGGTTAAGAGCATGTGTTTTACCAAACACTTTGACCCATTTTTTCCTTGTAAAGGAGACCAACTGTGAGATGAAAGAAAACTTGAAAGCAGTGCTTGATTTACCCGAGATGTCATTGTTTCTCTTCACGAACCAGAAAATTCCCTGATGGGGAGCATGCCACATCCCAGGGGTTCCAGAATTAAGAGGCTACTCTAATTTTCTTCTCATTCAGGTAGAAACAATTAACTGAGGGACACGAGTCACACGTCTGGAGTTTTTGATGAAAATGGTCTTTCTTTCATGTAATCAAAATGTCTGCTCTTTAATTTCTCTGAGCTGCATTGTCATGTACCCTTCCTATCTCCCAGGATTACTGTGAGGTCAGTGGAGACAGCAGGAGTATAAAATGTTTTGTGAACCTTAAAATTCTACATGCACTTAAGGTATTTTTATTTTTATTCTTATCGAATGAGATAAAGCCAAAGAAAGAATAGGCACCATGCGGTTGTTGGATAATTTTTTTTTTTTTTTTTTTTTTTTTTTTTTTTTGCTTCGACGCTGGTTGAGAGCATTTCTATTTGGGGAGGTGCTGATGGGGGTAGAGAACCAAGAGTCAGAAGGAGCAGAGCTGGGAGAAGCTGGGTTTGGGGAAGTTTGGTTACGAATAGATGAAGGAAGAGACTGAATGGAGATCTCTGTTTTTCTTTAATTTACCGAAAAGTTCCCGGGAACGCATTCCAGAGACAGCTTATGCAATATGCAAGAAATACACTGAGAGGCTGAATGTAACAAAACAAATTTAAAAGAGCCCTCATTTCGACTATTTTCGGAACTGTTTAGGATTTAAACCTCATGGTGTTTATGAAAGACTCCTGCCTGTTAGGTAGATGCCACCAATGTTGTGACTGATCATATAATTTAATAATTATTTATTTTAAGGAAGTGTTTAGTGGTGCTATGGCAGGTTGGGGAGGCTGGAAAATCCTGACCTCATCTAGTTGATTTTATTTTGTTCTAATTCTTTTTAAAGGGACGAGGTATCAGGTTTTTCTGCCCTGCAGCACCATCCTCATATAAAACCAGTCTCAAAGAAAATTTGGGTTCACAATTATACTGGTTCCATCACCGTGTGGCTAGTCTGCCTGGAGCCCGAGTTCCCAAGGAGTCTGGTTCTAGCTGAGGCCCCCCGCTTTGCTCAGGATGAGTACTCAATCCCTGACCCTGAATTCCAGTCCCTTCCAGAGTAGACTACAAATTCTCTTGATTTTAGAATTATGATGCTGTGTATGCTAGAATAATGGTGGTGGGCCTCACACTTTCGAACATTTTCTACATACCAGCCATAACCCATTTGCTTCTCACAACAAATCTGTAATCTGGATGCTGGTACCGTTATTATCCCCACGTTACAGGTGAGGAAATTGAGTGAAGTGAATTAACTTCCCCAGATTATACTGAACTGGATTTGAATCTAGGCAATCTGGGCTCTGAACCAATAGGCTGTAGTGTCTCCCTAAATGCTTGCATTCCCAAACTTTTGAAATATTGGGAGATCAATAGATATTTGTCTCTATATCTGCCATATTAAAAAAGAAAATGCTGGGGCCTCTGGGTGGCTCAGTCGGTTAAATGTCCAACTTTGGCTCAGGTTATGATCTCCCAGTTGGTGAGCATGAGCCCTGCATTGGGCTCTCTGCTGTCAGCGATGAGCCTGCTTCAGATCCTCTGTCACCCTCTCTCTGGCCCTCCCTCATGCCCTCTCTCTCTCTCTCTCCCTCTCTCTCTCAAAATAAATAAACATTTAAAAAGAAAAGAAAGACTGAGATAAGAGAATCCACCAAAAATTTAAGGTAAGAGAGGTACATTTGAAGAGAAAAGAGAAAATACATTTGTATTTTTATTACTTCTATTAAAAAATTTTTTTTTAACGTTTATGCATTTTTGAGAGAGAGAGAGACGGAGCATGAGCAGGGGAGAGGCAGAGAGAGGGAGACCCAAAATCCACAGCAGGCTCCAGGCTCCGAGCCATCAGCACAGAGCCCAATGCAGGGCTCGAACTCACAAACCGTGAAATCATGATCTGAGCCGAAGTCGGATGATTACCGACTGAGCCACCCAGGCGCCCCATGTCTATTTAAGATGCAATAGAGGTTTGTGTAAGAAAATGAAACAAACGGGGTGCCTGGGTGGCTCAGTCCATTAAGCGGCCGACTTCGGCTCAGGTCATGATGTCTCGGTCTGTGAGTTCGAGCCCCGCGTGGGGCTCTGTGCTGACAGCTCAGAACCTGGAGCCTGTTTCAGATTCTGTGTCTCCCTCTCTCTGTCCCTCCCCTGTTCATGCTCTGTCTCTCCCTGTCTCAAAAATAAATAAAACATTAAAAAAAATTTAAAAAAAAGAAAATGAAACAATCATCTGCAAAAAAGTAAATAAAGTTCTCATTTCCAAGCTTAAGTAACTGCAAAAATGTGGTCCAGAAGGAGAAGCCTCTCACTTCTGACAAGCCAAGTTTGTTTCAGTTTATAGTACTTGTACATCCTGTACCTGAAGAGTGCTGCATATTTGTAAGCAAGTGTTCTAGTTGGTTTAAACCCAAAATAAAACCAAGAGCAGTGTAAGGGTGCTGATTCCTCTCAAAGGGAAGCCTTCTATCCAGGCACCAGAATGTTCTTGTGAGCATGGCTGACTCTGTCTTGTCCAGATGCTGGATGTCCACTCCAAATGTCAGTATGCACAGGCCTCCCTTGAAGATACTGAAGATATTCTTTGACGCTGGCCTTTGGCCAAGGGCACTGAAAAGACTGGCTGGGAGGAACCACTACTCTAGTGATTTATAGACACTACTCAGCAGCTTCCAAATAATGAATTATATACAGGGTCCGAGCAGCTTTCAAATTGTGACCGAGTTTAAGTCCTTTATATTTCTTATAAATATATTTCTTATATTTATATAAACCATGAATTTCATATCGTGGGTCAGTGCTGGAAGTGAAGGGGGTTAGAATCTCTGTCCTGGCCTGGCCACAATGCCCTCTGTTCATAGTTCCTGTTCTGTCAGCGTCTTACCCATGTTGCCTGCGCGTGTAAACATGTAAACCGCTAAAGAGGACTCTGTCTGCAGTTGTTCAAAGCTCAGTCCTTAAACTTTTAGGGTGGCAGGCCCCTTTAAAAATCAGGGGAAGGCATGGATGCCCTCCCAGCACGGTATTCCTTGGTTTGCCTGTAGTCATGAACTTCTGAAGCCTGCCCGCGCCCCAGGGCCAGAACCCTGGCCCCAACAGCTTTACAGGAAAGGCGGTTGTTTGGGCTCCAGTGTCCTTCCCTACGTGTGTCCCTTATCCTCATGGTCTCAGGCAGTGGCACACGTTCCAGCCATTATAAATGCATCTGAAGCAGGACAGTGTAAGGAAAAGATCATTTTTAAGGGTGCTTCTGAGAAGTTGCACGAAAAACTTACGCTTATGTGCAGGACTGGCTCCTTGGGCGTGCAGCCACTATAGACACACAGGACCTTTTGCGTTGGGTTTAGAGCTCTGTAGTCTCATCTTGAAATTATTTTTTGCTAAGTTTATTTATTTTGAGAGAGAGTGTGCGTGTGAGCATGGAAGGGGTAGAGAGAGAAGGAGGGAGAGAATCCCACACAGGCTCTGCACTCTCAGTGCAGAGCCCAATGTGGCGCTCGATTCCACAAACTGTGAGATCGTGACCTGAAACGAGATCAAGAGCCAACTCAACCAACTGAGCCACGCAGGCGTCCGCCATCTTGAAATTCTCAATGAATTCCTGTTTGAATTTGTGCTTTTTGTGGAGTGCAGTTTAATGGAATGATGGAGAATGTGCTGGAGGCTTGAAGCCTCAGCTCCTGCAGGGTCCCCCCACCTGTGTCCTGTTACCTCCCCAGGACTAGGTCTCCACTGCTGGTCCCTCTCCCCAGGGAGAGTTGATGTTGGGGGAAGTGTCCCAAGGCAGCTTGGGACAGGGCCTGGCAACAGTGTCCTCGCCCTGAGCTGCCAGTGTCACAGTGCACAAGGCAGGCAACTCACTTGGGGCAAATAACTCACTTACCTTCAGGATAGACAACCTACACCCCCCCAACATGTGGCGGCTGCTGTGCTGGTCCACCTGTCTGCAGTGGATGGGGACAGTGAGACTGTGGAAAGAGGGGATGCCTGAGCTTGACTTCCCAGCCCCCAGGAGAGCACTGCACACAAGCCTAAGGTTTGGCAGAAGGGGGGACTCAGCGGCCCCATGGGCCGCCCTCCTGGTGCCTGTGTTTCCACTTCCTCATGAGTGTCTACGTGCCCAAGGGAGCAAAGAAACATCAAACAGCAAATAAAAATCATTATGAAAGGTCAAGAGAGAAATCCTGGAAGAGATGAAAAGCTATATTTAATACCTTTAATAGTATCTTTTTCATGCTTTTCAACAAGAGGGCCCTGCATTTTCATTTTGCACCAAACCCTAGAAATTATGTGGTCAGTCCTGCTGTGTCTCCCTGGCCAGCCACAACAGCTGCAAAAGAGACAGACAAATACAGTCTTTGTTCTGGGTGACTGTGCCCAGCCCCACGTGGGGAGTTCTATTAGCACGGAAGATGGGGACAGTGGGTATTGGGGTAGGTAACTCGCAGTTTCTACCATAACACTTTAAAAATAACCCAATGTTATTGAAGGCATTCACAATGCTTAGCTCATTTGACCCTAAACCTGATAGCACAATTAACCCACAGATTGACAGCAGCACAGATTAGACAGCAGCACAGCAATGCCCAGTCCCTTGGCCCAGAACACACAGCAGGCAAGTGAAGCCAGGCCTCAAACCCAGGCAGTCTGGACTCCTACCCAGGGCTCAGCACCTTTGCAGCTCAGCCTGCAGAAACCTGCATCTGTGTCCCAGCAGGGATGGGCTGGTTCTCCGAGGCAGTGTCTTCTAGAAAGTTCGGCCAGGGGTTCACGGGTTCACGGAGAGGAATTGTTTCAGGCTTTAAAATGTGGCTCCCTGGGGGTTCCTGGGTGGCTCAGTCACTTAAGCTTCCAACTCTTAAGTTCGGCTCAGGTCATGATCTCAGCACAGAGCCTGCATGGGATTCTCTCTTCTCTGGCCCTACCCCATCTCAGGAGCTCTCTCTTTCAAGAGAAGAGAAGAGAAGAGAAGACAAGATAAGATAAGTTAATAAATGAATGGTAGCTTCCTAAACTCTAAGCCAGCCAACTGAATCAGAATATCTGAGGGTGGGTCGCAAGAATCTTCATTTTAAACAAATTCCTTCAGGTGATTCTTAGGAGCTTTAAGAAATGTTGCTCAGAAGTTTTAGGGTACAATTCACTTCCTGAGATGAGCACTGTGTGGGAACTGGAAGGAAATAGCTACTCATAATAACGCAGTGGCGGCAGGAAAGCAAAAGGTTACAGCCCAGTGAAAGGGAATGTGACAACGTCCATCAGGATTACAGACACATTGGCCCTGTGATGCAGCGGTCCAGCTTCCGGAAGTGTATCCTACCTATAGACCTACACGTGCAAGGAATGGCACACCTTCCAGATTATTGGGGGTTGGGGGGGGGGGCATTGCTGATAATAGCAGAATATTGGAAGCAGCCCAGGCGTCCAGCAGCAGAGGGCGGGCCAGGCCCCTCCACTCAGCAGCCCCTGTCATGCTCCCAGAACGAGGAAGATCACCAAGTACTGATGTGGAGAGGTCTCCAGGACATGTTGGAAGGTGAACAGGGCAGGGTGCCAACAGTGTGCATAGGACAGGTGGGCGTGAGAACCGCCTCTCCCGGGAGCAGCGCGGTCCCCCTCGTGCCTCTGTTCACAGACTTGGAGTCTCAGCGCTGGCCTGGCAGTGGGGACAGCAGAGTCACTTCTGGTCCTTCCTGGTGCCCCCACCCCAGGCTGTTGCAGACTCCCTGCCAGCTCTCTTCAGAATTACCAGAGGGGACGCCTGGGGGGCGGGGGGGAGCTCAGTCGGTTAAGTGTGTGACTTCAGCTCGGGTCATGATCTCACGGTTTGTGAATTCGAGCCCTGTGTCAGGCTCTGTGCTGGGCTCTGTGCTGACAGCTTGGAGCCTGGAGCCTGCTTTGGATTCTGTGCCTCCCTCTCTCTCTCTGCCTCTCTCTCTCTCTCTCAAAAATAAAAATAAACATTATAAAAACTAAAAAAAAAAAAAAAAGAATGAGGTACTTAGGGCCCCCCTGCCCTAGGCTCTGCTTCCTGTTCACCAATTCTCTGGCAAACAAAAATCCTTATTACGTCTCTTTGGAAACAGTAAACCTAGCTCTCGAATGTGGCATGACTGCAAGCTGCATTAACTTTCTCACCATTTCTGGGTGCAAAGCCTGCCGCCTCAGTCCTGGGCTGGCTTTGGGGGGTGAGCTTCATGTATTTAGCTTTTAAATTTTTTAAAAATGTTTTATTATTTATCTTTGAGAGACAGGGAGAGACAGAGCTTGAGGAGAGGAGGGGTAGAGAGAGAGGGAGACACAGAGTCCGAAGCAGGCTCCAGGCTTGGAGCTGTCAGCAGAGAGCCTGACGCAGGGCTCGAACTCACAAACTGTGAGATCATGACCTGAGCTAAAGTCGGACGCTTAACCGACTGAGCCACCCAGGTGCCCCTCATATGTTTGGTTTTCAAAGTGCATTTGGATGATGGACGCCCTTCTTCCAGCTCCGTACGATCCCTCTCTCCTCTTGAACTTGGACGGCCCCCTCCTGGTGGCATGCTTTCTTTCATACCTAAGGGAATGCTTACACTCTTGAGTGGAAACATACGGGAGTTTCAGAAACAGATTGTTCTCTAAAAATAGTCCCTTCTGCCTTTCCCATTAAACTAGGTGTCAAGGCTCAGAGTTAGCAGGGCAGTTTGTTAGAGCAAAAGCAGCACAGACTTTCCCTTGGAGATTGTCATATATGGCTGTGAAACCCTAGGAAAGCAGACCTTAGAATTCTTCGTGAGTTAGAAGAGAGAAGCCCAAATGCCAGGTCAATTTTTTTTTTCTTTACTTAAAAAATAAGGATTCAAAAACTCTGCAGCTTCAGGAAGAAGATTAAATAGTAGGTGATCCATTGGCACAATAAAAATTCTGTCGCTTCCTGTGGTTTGGGCCTCGATGAATTTATTCTGGGTCCTGTCTTGGTCAGTAGTGGTTCCAGAATGTGGGATGGGGAGGGCTTGAAGCTGCATTTCCACGGCCCTTTATGTAGAAATGGATTGTGCCGAGGATTGAAGAGGTAGCTGTAATAGAGGGAAAACCCGTCTTCTCCACTCCCTTGGGCCCCATCTTGGCACTTTAATTGCTCTCACTTGGTAGATGATTCTCATCACAAAGGCCCAAGGCTAGGTCCAGGGTTAATCTGGACCAGCGATGTCTAACAGAACTTTCTGTGATGATGGATATGTGGGTACCTGTGCTGTCCAACAGCCTCTGATCAAATGTGTCTATTAAGTAGTTGAAATGTAGCTGGTGTGACCAAGGAACTAAATTCTTAATGTATTTTATTTCAAGCAATTTAAATTTAAGTAGTCACATGTAAATGGCGGTTGGCTACCATTTGAACAGCACAGCTCCACACTTGGAATGGAAGTTAGGAATTATAATTTCTGGACTCTGTCTTTATGTCAACTTGATATGATGGTCATGTCACGTTAGTACTGTAGGCATTAAATGCCCATCTTATACAATAGATATAATTGACCCCGGCCAATTGGATATTCTGAGTGGTGTGGACCATCCAGACTTCCTTACTAGGTTGCATGAGCCAGAGATGTCAATGCCAAGGTGTTCTTTGACTCCATTGGTCCATTTGCAAGAACCAAAGCAGGGATTCCGTACCTGGAGAGGCAGGATAGTATGAAAATACTGCCCAAACAGCAAAACTTGTGGAATCACAACACTGCACCTGAGATTCACAGGTGAACGAATTTCATTTGCCTGTGTCTCTTTAAACTCAGAATCAATTCATTAACTTCGGGGACTTGACTTTGCTCACATAAGATACAACACCACAAATTCCTGCTTATAATGTTTGCCAGAAAATAGAAAAGAGTTAGTTGCTGTAGTGCATACTTTGTGGAATTTTGACAATTAGGGGATAATTTAATGTTACAAAACAGACTTGCATGCAGTAGAAATATCCAAGGTGGCTTTGTAAGAGCAAACGCCATTCAACCTGTGAATCTTGCTAACCCTAAATCAGTCGGATAACCCTCTACTAATACCTGTTTCTCCCTTCAGAGTGTTCATGTTTTAGTCCTTTTAGTGCTATTTTTCAAATCACCCACTACTTAATATTTTTCATGCTGTCGATTAAGAAACAATGTATGGTTGAACCTTCCCTCATGCAACCCACCAGGTCCTACCAACAAAAATCCTCATCTCCAAACCTTACACAGTCATATCTCTAGCCTAGAACAGCTCCAGAGTTTGTAAGTGATGGTCTAGTCCTCCTTCCTTTAGGCATCCTGGCTCCTTAGGAAGTGGGATTTGGGATGGCACAGAGCAAACGGAGCCTGGATCAGGTCCTCAGCTCCAGCTGATCTTTACCCCTAAGACTGTCCATCTTGGAATCCCAAGACCTCCAGGGTAGCACAGAGGGAGCCACCTTCCAGAACTAGTCTTCACTCCAGCCTCCACTTAGCTGATGTGCTTTGTGGTCAAGGCCAAAGGCTGGGTCACCATTCTTGGCTTCTGAGGCATGCCCATTGGTAAGAAACCATGCTTTCCCTGACTCCCTAAGAAGAAGCCCTGAAATGCTGTAGACTGGTGATTATTGGCCCACTCATCCCCCACTGTTAGCAGAACTCCTGAAAGAGTGAACCCCCTTGGCATGAACTGTGGTGTCCAACTCATGTTTCTAAGATGAGTTTGTGACATTGGGACACAGAAGCTCTCTGAAGGGCTTATTCAAGGAACGAGTTTATAACCTATCACAAGCTGCTGTGAGAATGACATTAACTACTCTCCTCTCATACTGAGCAAGCCACCCAGCAGAGTGCCATGAATATAAACAGCCCTAGACGTTCAAAACTTACTGTTTTGTTGATGAGCACACATGGTCCTTAAGCATGCAGTGTGGGTGGTCTGCTGGGAGGTGGTGAATCAAAGCCAAGGGGTTTTGTTCTCTGGTCAGCCTCTGCACATGATTTGTGAGCACTTGACTGATTGCTCCTACACTGCACATTGAATGGCCACCTTTGCGTTTTTGAAGGGAAGACGGCCACTTGTTTGCTCTCAGATGTCCCAGTACATCTACCCTTTATCACCCAGGGCCCCAGCATGGTCATGTGAATGGGTTGTGGGGTGAGATTCAGAGGACCCCTCTCTGTTCCACAGCCTATTGCAAGACTTTGAGGAAGTCTTGGACAGGTGTACCTTCGGCCTTCCCCCAACACAAGCAAAACACACCTGCCCTTTATCTGGCTGAGTGGGAGCGTGTGCAGCTGCAGTAGATTAAAACAGTGAACACTTGTCTGCAAACAGAACCACTTGGTGGTTGGATGTTATGCAATTCCAAGTGTTATTGCTAAATATTATTCTTACTTTGTATATGTGGAAGCATTTAAAATTTGTGCATTTTTTTAGGACAGAGAATATTTTCCTAGTCTTTTGTTTTGGCTTTAATACACTATTGATTATGTTAAATGATCAAAACATTCACGCTGTTATGACATTTCATGTCATACAGAAATACAGAAATTACTAATTAAGTCTTCCTCATCTTCTCATCCCATCTCCTGGCAGGAACCAATATCAGTGCACCACATGTACTTTTCCACAGTTCCTCTATGTGTGTAGAAACATACATGTTTATGTTGATAATTGATAATAGCACAGATATACTTTTCATATGCATATATATGCACACATAAGATATATTTCCAAGTCAACGTAGAGATACATCATTCTTTTTTTTTTAATTTTTTAAATTTATTTTTGAGAGAGACGGCACAAGTGAGAGAGAGGCAGAGAGAGAGACAGAATGACAGAGGATCCGAAGCAGGCTCTGTGTTGAGAACTCAGAGCCCGATGCGGGACTCAGACTCATGAACTGTGAGATCATGACCTGAGCCGAAGTCAGATGTTTAACTGAGTCACCCAAGTGCCCCAAGATACATCATTCTTTTTATTTATTTTTAGTTTTTATTATTTTAAAAAAATTAATGTTTTATTTATTTTTGAGAGAGTGACGAGTGTGAGTGGGAGAGGAGCAGAGAGAGAGGGAGACACAGAATCTGAAGCAGGCTCAACTTGGGGGCTCAAATCAGCAGGCCGTGAGATCATGACCTGAGCCGAAGTTGGACGCTTAACCGACTGAGCCACCAAGGCACCCCACATCATTATTTTTAATCATTGCCTTACAGTACATAATGTGGACTATAATCTATTTAATCATTTTCTCATTTCTGGCCATTGTCAAGAGTGGCCTCTGTTCTTAAGAGATAAGGATAAAAACCAAGGTTGTTGCTTTGGCTTTTTTTACTCATATGCTTAATCTTGACCTTCACTTTAAGTTCCTCCTAATTGGGTTTTGTGTGTGTGTGTGTGTGTGCTTTACATAACAGATGATTTTTTAAAATATAAGCATTCTTTATTTTCAAGCCCTCTATTAAGAAAAAAAAGGAAGAGAAAAGTGCCTTGCTCTACAAGGGTAGATCTCGCAAGGGTTGTCAGTCTGGTTGCATGAGTATCTGGGAGTCTTGTTTGTTTACATGGTCAGTTCCCTAGGTTTCCCTGTGTCATTGCCAATCTGTGTGACTTGGCAGCCAACGGCTCTTCCTACACTGCGTCTTGTGGCCAAACACAAACTGAGCACGTCGAGGAATGGAAAATATTGCAGAGTTTCTAAGTGGTCAGGAAGGTTTTAATTCCAAGACAGGTCTAGTTCCTATTTTGTGATAGATAGTGTGGATACACCTAATTTTACCGAATTCTCTTGAGTACTTACACTGCCCACAAGAAACGAGAGTCTGTTTCACTCGACGTTGAAGGAGGAGAGATTGGCTATTACTGGGTTGATTAGGTCCCCTGGCCTTACGCCTTCCTTTGACTTAGTACTTCGGCACCACACTGTTAGCTCACTGAGGGAGGCCTCTTTGTGTACTTTTGTATTGTGCCTAGCACAATTATTGTGTTTGGTAAATGTTGAGCCACACGGATTTACATAGGGCTGAAAAGTACCACTTTTTTACAAGAGTCTTGCTGAACAGGGACTCTCATGTTTGTTTGATGCAAAGCAGTGACACAGAGTAGGGGAAGCAGTGGCCAGGCCTAAGATTCGGTTCAGGAGTAGGAGATCAGGAAAATGAGGTAATGCAGTTTGCTCTAGTGATAGATGCTAAATCAGATCTTGAGGGTGTTTATCTTGGGCTTGAAAGCAAGGGAAAACCACAAGATCCTTTCTGTGGGGGAGGGAGTGACCAAACTGGTGAATGGAGGCAGTGACTCTGGCTTTTTATGTGTCATTGTGATTGATGACCTGGGAGGAACTGTCCCTTCCTGCCCTGTGCATGGGATGAGCTTATAATACCTTATATTTTGTGGGTATCCTGCCACGTTTCTGTGTACAAAAGACTATGCAGAATAGAAATAAAACTCTAATTTTTCATCTTGTGAGTTAGTTTATAGTATGATTTTTTTTCAAGTTTTTGTTTAAATTCCTGTTAGTTAACGTACAGTGTAATAATAGTTTCAGGAGTAGAATGTAGTGGTTCATCACTTAACATATGCACCTAGTGCGCATCACAGCAAGTACCCTCCTTAATGCTTATCACATATTTACCCCATGCCTCCCCTCCAGGAACCCTCAGTTTGTTCTCTATAGTTAAGAGTCTGTTTCCTGGTTTGCTTCTCTCTTTTTTTCTCTCCCTAGGTTCATCTGTTTTTTCTTAAATTCCACATATGAGTAAAATCATATGGTATTTGTCTTTCTCTGAATGACTTATTTCACTTAACGTAATAGTCTCTAGTTCCATCCGTGTTGTGACAAATGGCAAGATTTCGTTCTTTTTGATGGCTGAGTAATATTCCATTGTGTATGTGTGTGTATGTATATATATATATACCATATCTTCTTTATGCATTCATCAGTTGATAGTGTAGTATGATTCTTTTGTATGTATCCACACAACCCATATTTCCACAGATAAATCAGTAGCAATACAGTTTGGAAACAATTTAAAAATCTTTAAGAACAACGCCACTTCCTTATCATTTCTCAGTCCTCCTGAGTCTCCTGGTGGCCATCAAGACTTCAGCTGGTCTCCTGAAGGCTGTAGAAGCTCCTGGAGAGATTTGGCAAATGTCATCACATGACCTGGCCCCAGGCCCAATCCACTGAGAGAAACAACATTCAAACGGTCATCTTTTCCTGGAGGATCTTGGAAACTTGACACCTTCTCCCAGGAATACTTAAGTAGGCTGAGCCACTGAAATTGATTCACCTCGTACTTGCCTATTGCCCTCTCTGCCTGTGCTCCCTGCTCTTACTTGTGATCTCATTTCCAGGCAAAATAAAAGGGATCCTGCCTGAACATACCAGACTGTCCCAGCTCCACAGAGGTCCATGAGCTGGGTGCGGCTTAGCCTAATGGGTGGGCCAAATGCAAAGATATGGATAAATGGTTATAGCACTTTCCATCTGGCTTCTTGATACAGAGTATGAAGTGGTAAGCTGTAGAGAACATGCAGTGGTCATGGCCACCTCAAACGAGACAGTATTGGTAGCAGTCCCCTATAAACTATAGAAAGCGCTATGAATTAGAATGGTTACTTATTCCGGGTTGCAAATTCATTAGGTAAAAAACTGGGAGGATAGCTTTCTTCAAAAGCCTGGCTTTAGTCTCCTGTAATCTTCTCATGGAAGTTAAGTCTAATTCACACAGTAGAAAAGTCGGTGAAAGTATGTTCTCTCATCTGATGTCACTGGGCTTCTTTTTATGCTTTTGCCTCAGTAGTTTCTGATTGGAGTAGTATTATCTTTTACCCTCAAAAAGCATTAGGGTATTTTTTTTTTACATATATTTTTTTGTCTTTTAATCCAAGAATTTAGATGGTGGCTGGGCTTCTCTTTATCTGAAAGGCAAGTCAAGAGCTCTTGCAGCCTTGTATCTAAAGAGACTGCTCTGTGACTTAGCACAGGTTTGGGGCTGTCTCTGGCATGATTACGCTTGGAGGGCTCGTTGGAGAATAGTGCCAATCATAGAAGATATTTTTCATGGAAGAGAAGCAGTTCCCTTTCTTTCAAACCTGGAAGCTTAAGAAGCAATTTCCTCTACCTGGTTCATTCTTGGCACTTAATGCAATGCCACCAGCAAATCGGAACTTTTTAATGAATGCCAACCTCCCTCCACCAGATGAATGTTGGAAATGGAAAAAAATATATTTTTTAAAAGGCTACAATAGGAATATTCCAAGAGACACTAATTATTATCAATAAAATTTCAAAGCGTGTTTATCTTAGTTCTTCGTATCCCCCACCAAGGAGTAAGTGAACAAAAAGGAAACTTTATTGGTAAAGTCAGAATCCAAAATAGCCAGTGTGACCGAGTTTTGAAAACCATGGAAGTGAGTAGTGGCTGTGATTGTCTTTTCCCAAGAATGAGAACAATTTTAAGATGTGAATGGTTGGTTTGCCCATTATTACCCTCCTCTGTCTCTATGCATTCATACCATACCATTGATGGTTTAGCAGTAAAGAATATAATTCAGGAGCGTCTGGGTGGCTCAGTTGGTTGAGTGTCCCACTCTATTTTGGTTCAGGTCATGATCCCAGGGTCATGGGATCAAGCTCCACACTGGGCTCTATGCTGAGCATGGAGGCTGCTTAAGATTCCCTCTCTCTCTCTCTCTCTCTCTCTCTCTTGCTCTTTCTCTTTCTCTCTCTTCCTCTCCCCCCTGCCCCTCTCCCCTGCTTATGCTCTCTCTCTCTCTCTAAAAAAAAGAAGAATACAATTCAATATTTTCATTTTAAAGTGTGTATCTAAGGGATTCTATAATTCTAGTTTTACAAAATTATACTTGTTTTGTGCTGAATTTTTGGAAATTGTGCACATTTGAAAGCTTTTAAAAAATATTGTTTGTTTTTGTTGTATAACCAAAACAATAAAGGGCTCCATCATTCAGTAAAATTTGTCCTGCATGGATATGTCTCCTGAACCAGAGCAAGTCCTGTCATATTATGCCAGTCTTTCGTATTAAAGAGCAATAACAATCAGCAGGCAGAAGGGAGTTGCAGCTCAAGACAAGGATGGTATTTCTCAATGAAAGAGGCTGGCAAGATCCAGGTCAGGCCTTGCATTCCAGCCCCTTGGCTTCATTTCTCTTTCCTCCTTACCCACGATTTCCTTTGTCTTCTCCCCTCATCACCAGCCAAAGCCCAGCCTGTCCGGGACCTGAGGAAACCACTGGGATGACTGCCCTGTAGTCCCTCCAGTTTATATTTGCTGACATGAAACCAGCTATGTGTTGTTATTAGGGAGATTCTTTAGCCAGACACAATTCAAACGTGGAAGTCACACAGAGGAACATCTTGCTTGCATTCCAGTACAGATGAGCGTGTTCTGGCTCTCCTGCTAGTTAGCTGAGAGACTTAGGAAGAGTTGAAGGAGGGGGTTGTGGGGTGCCTGGGTGGCTCAATTGGTTGAGCATCCAACTTTGGCTCAGGCCATGATCTCACAGTTGGTAAGTTCGAGCCCCGCATCGGGCTCTGCACTGACAGCTCAGAGCCTGAAGTCTGCTTCAGATTCTGTGTCTCCCGCCCTCTCTGCCCCTTCCTCGCTCATGTTCTCTCTCTCTCTCTCTCTCTCACCCTCTCTCTCTCTCTCCCTCTCTCTCTCTTTCTCAAAAATAAATAAATATTTTAAAAATATTTTTTAATAAAAGAAAAGAAAGAGGGGTTTGCATTTAGTGATTTCTCAGGTTTTTTTCTAAAGCAAATATTTTGTGATATATATTTAAAAAAACACATACAAAGAAACCAACTCATGTCTCCTCTAATATATTAAGTTCTCCCCTGACTTCAAAATACCCACTGGAACCCTGTTCTCTTCTCCTGGCACAATCTCAATATATATAATGAGAGGCTGGTTTTGTGAGGTGGGGGACTTACAACCCCTAATTCTCTTACCCAGGTCTTTCATGCTCCCTGCCTCACCACCAGATCTGAGCTTCCCACCTCCTATTTGGCCACCACCTTGTGTTGTATCTTGGCCACAGTCTTTGAAGAGTTATCACACAGACAGCTCTCAGACATGGCGGACCTGACTTAAGATCACCAGAAAGGAGTAAATAATGCCATGAACACCTTTTTTGCTTGTAGCTCTATCTCCAGGATATTTAGAAAACTGCCTGGTATAGAGTAGATGCTCAGTAAATATTGTGGATCTCAGAGCTGGGACCACATCATCGTGTCTTGGGCTCCCCATGGTCACAATCACACGTTGGATAGGTGACTCTAGTCTCCATTACTACCCCTCTCCATGCCCAACAATTACTCACTTACAACCTGGTTTTTTTCTTCCTTATACCTGATTCTTTTCCTAGATTAATCTATAAAAATGTCCTATTCACTAGGTTAATAATCTTTCTTAATTTTTATTATTTATTTTTGAGAATAGAGAGAAGGAAAAAACAAGCAGGGGAGGGACAGAGAGACAGAGAGAGACACAGAATCTGAAGCAAGCTCCAGGCTCTGAGCTGTCAGCATGGAGCCTGACACGGGGCTCAAACTCACAAACCATGAGATCATGACCTGAGCTGAAGTCAGATGCTTAATGGACTGAGCCACCCAGGTGCCCCACTAGATTACTAATCTTAATGTCATGTTTTCATTTAGTGAATAAGCCATTTGAAATTAGTTTGGTTTTCCAATTATTGTTATGATCTACTGATACCATAAGACAAATACAGCCAAAGAACTTTGAGATAAATGATAATGTGTCTTTAAATCCAAGAGACTTTGGATTTAAAGAGTCAACTGAAGCAAACTTTCCTCTGCTATTAATAGTACTTGGTCAGAGGGGAATAAAGTCTGGCAACAGATGACTGCATGAAAGTCACACCCAGGGATTTTGTTACTGTCATGAACTCTGTTTGAAGTTGTAATAATGGGAAAATTAAATTTGTTTTAATATAAGCCTTCATTATATCTAACAAATACATAATTCCCTATATCTCACTTCCTCTAATCTTCAAGTATAGGCACTCAAAAGGGACAACATGAAATCAAAGGTGAACATTAACACATTAAAACTGTACCACAGGACCTTTATTGTTCATAGCACTGTTGGTCCCAGGATGAACTTATGATCCCAAATTAAGTGGATAGGCTTTTGGAAAGCAAATGATCTGAAGATTGGGAGGATGATACTTTTCATACACCCCACTCCATCACCAAGAAGCCTATTACTGAGGGCCATAGATATCATCCCTAGGGCTTTAAGTCAGACCTTCAAGTGGAATATCGCATCTGGCTCCCCAAGGCTCCAGGGATCAAGTTTATTCCATCAGGGGTGGTACCACCTGGGAATTCTGGGGTGTAGAAGGTAAGATCCATCATTTGTTAGGGTCTTAGCTTTGTCAGAGCACCTCTTGTCCAGGGAGCTATCCAAGGTGCTGTCTGAAACTCCCCATCATCCGGTAGATGTATGACTATTTTGTCCCAAGTGTTGACATATATTTCTGGCTATCTTGAGCCTCAGCCTTTTGCATTTGTCTAATCCTAAAACCATCTGTCCTTCCCAATTTGGATTCTTCCTGACCGCTACTTGCTTCCAAATCCTGAGATGTGTTGTGACGCATTCATAGCTTGCCCTCAACTGACCCTTTGCCTGTATCTTATCTTGACTCTGCCTAGTCTTAGTTCTTATCTTTTCTCACCCTGTCCCCTTCTGGGTTTTGTGTCTCTATAGTGTATGTCAGCAAAGTGATAGAAATCAGGAGTTAATCAACAAGAGAAATTAAACCTCAAAATATGTATGATTTTATTTTTGTATTAATAGAAATTGCCTGAGTTATATACTATTGAAAAAAAAAACAGTATTCTAATAAGAAAGACATTAGGTATAGAAACTAGAAGGACAAATAGAGAAATAATTTTCACTTTTCATTTAGTATTCAGCATGTTTGTTAAAATAAATATTCAGCTTCTGTTGGCAAGATCAATATTATTCTGGAAACACATATTTGTTATACAGATTTTAGTCATATTTGCAATTGTTACCTGAAATGAAGAAAAGAAAATAATTTTGACTATAGCAGTGGATGACCCATTCTAGCAATTGGTGTTAAAATGTATTTTTAAAGATATATTCTTTAAAGATTTGGAGGACTCCAAAATCTCATGATTGAGCCTCATTTACCTGAGTTGGTCCATGTGCTCATACAATGTCAAAAATTGCCTGCAAACTAATATATTTTAATGTAATCATCATAACTTAACGCTTCCATAGAAATGCTTTCATGGGCTTTTGTATGGATCTTTGTTTCATCCCATTTCCACTACAATGTGTATGTTGTCTCTATAAGAAAAAGCAAATCCACATGAACTTGAGCACTGTGGACACACATCAGGTGTTGTGCAAGTGACTGTGTAACAAGTTCTCTGTTTTTTCAGCTTCTTCTACAATGATCACACTGTCTTAAGAAAGAAACAAACCTCCAAGCGCACCACCCTCTGTTCTCTAGCAATGCAGAGATTGCCTGCCTTGCGTGTTACCAATGGTGTTTATGTTGGCATTAAAGCAGAGCTAATGACTATTTGGAACCATCCCTGTTCCTTTTCCCAGTACCTTGTATGACCACTGACCCCCATCTCAAAGACCATTCTTAGGGTTAGGGATGCAGATCATTGCCATTAACAATGTTTTATGTCTGTGTAAAGCTAACAACCCCTCCTGGGATTGAGCTCTTGACCATGGCTTCTGACCAACTCTTAGGATAGAGACACCACATGTTTACTGGCCCCAGATGAGCTTTGACTCAATTTAGACCTTAGTATAAACAGAACCAGAACAGTCAACGAATCTGGTTTACCAGTAGAACCCATTCTTCTAATAAAATCTTGTAGGAGAGCCTGTCACATAATATAGATAAAAGGAAGTGAGTTTCACAGAATGAAAGTCTGGGAACCTGGTCCCCATTGCCTGAGGTACTTTGGGGCTCCACAGAGGTCTGTTTGAGAACTACTGATTGTCCACTTCCTTTACTTCACAGATGAGGAAACTGAAGGTTGGGGAGGTTAACTCACTGTTCATGACCACACAACTAGGTAGGGGCGATGTTGAGACAAGAAAATGTTCTCTGACTATCTTCTACTGTCCAATTCACGCCCTCTGCCTCCTCTCTTCCCCTTTCCCTGTTTCCTCATGGTTGAAAGGAGCATATCATGTACTCACTCTGACTTCTGATTGACGGGGCTCTTTTGTTCCCAACTAAATAAAACATACTCTAATTCAAACTGGCTTCAACTAAAGGACCTTATCATCCAATGCAAATTAAAAGTTCAGGGATATCTGGCTTCAGGTGCCACTAGGGGCTTTAAAAAAATGCCATCCAGTTCAATCTTCTTCTCTTCATTTTTCTTGGTTCTGGCTTCTATTGTACTGGCTGCATTCTGGCGGGCCTTCCTCCTGGACCCTGACGGGTGAGGCATCCAACATTCTTACAGTTAATGGTTCCTAGAGAAAAAGAGCTTCGGGGCATCTGGGTGGCTCAGTCAGTTAAGCATCTGACTTAAGCTCGGGTCATGATCTCATGGTTTGTGGGTTCAAGCCCCTCATTGGGCTCTGCACTGACAGTGCGGAGCTTGCCTGGGATTCTCTCTCTCTCTTTCTCTCTGCCCCCCCCCCCCCAATAAATAAATAAACTTAAAAAAATTCTTCTAATTGAGCCTCATTTACCTGAGTTGGTCCATGTGCTCACTCCTAAGCAGCCTCTGTGGCCAAAGGACTTGAAGGACCTGATGGGTCAGGCCTGGGTCATGTGGGACTCCTGGAGGATGGGTTGGGGTCAGTCCTGCTCAAACCATTTGGGCTGAAACTAAGAAAGGGCAGATTCCCCAAGGAAAAAACAAAGGATACTCTTAACCAGAGCTGTGAGGGAATGGATGCTCGAAGCTAAAAGCCACATGCATCTACCTCAACATCTTCAACTCTTGGTTAGCCTTTGAGGCTGATTCTTAGAACCAGAGGCAAGACTACTCACCACAGAGCTGTCTGCCTTGCTGCTGCTTCTGTAGGACCCCGGACTCCCCTCTATTAGGGACTCTTTCACTTTGTCATTGCTCAATTAGGAAAGTATAGGGGTTTTTTAATTCTTTTTTAAAAAACATAGAATTTAAACATATCTCATATTTTTGGAGGCAATTTGTAGAAATGTCCAGACATCCCATTAGAGGGTTTGATTCAGCTTGATACACTTGAGAGTGTTTAGTTGCGGGTGGATGAAACAAGGTCAGAAAACTTCCAGAAAAATCTCTAAACAGTACATAGTGTTGGCACCCCCAGATTGGCCTTCTCTCCTGCATTCCATTCCCCCTGGGGAAGCACGTCTATACATGCCAAGCAAGGAACGAACTGAGCAAGGTGCATAGCAAGGCTCACTCAGGTTTACACTGTCAGGTATGTTCTGGGAGGGAAACACTGCCCTTCGTTTCCTAGGTGAAGAAATAATATGAGCGGTGGTGGAAAAGCAAGACAGGTTTAGGGTATCACAGAGTTAATCCTATAGTTTTGCAGCAGGATTTAGTTTAGGCTTCAACTAGAGGTATTTTAGGCTAATGGAAATGTGGACCTGGAAGTCCAGAAACTTGTGTTCTTGTCTCACCTCTGCATTAGATTGTCTAGTTGACTTTGATCCAAATTGTCACCCTCTCTGGACCTTAGTTTCCAAGTCTTGAAAATAATTAGTTATGACAATATAATAACTGATTCTCACATAAATCAACATTTCCCAAAGTGAACTATGCATACCGTGGTGGTTCCTAAGACTCTTTTTGGGGGCATATGCCATATTTTTAAAAATAATGATGTATATTCTCCCAGTTTTGATGAAGTATAATATGTAACATGTTGTATGTATTTTTTAATGTACTAGACGAACCAGCACAGCAACTCCCAAATTTCATAGACAGTATTACTAAGGAATCCGATAAAATAAATATTATATTTTTAGACATGAGTATGGTTAAGAAAAACATTAAATAATTAGTACACAGAGAAAGCAAAACCCCAAGGTGGTACATAAATTATAGAATTTGAGAAAACTATGATATATGTGGCCTCAATATAAGAAAATGTTTTGATGGAGTTAGGAAAATGATTTGACAGGGAATCTGAGACCATGCTTCATTGAGAACTCATACCATGCCCATTGTTACACACTTCCCATGTGTGAGATTATTCAGTTTTTAAAGTAAGAACTACCTGACTTTGAAACCATGTTCTTGGGACACCTGGGTGGCTCAGTCAGTTGAGCATCCAACTCTTGATTTTGGCTCAAGTCATGGTCCCAGGATTGTGGGATAAAGCCCCGTGTTGGACTCTGTAACTGAGCTTGGAGTCTGCTTGGGATTCTCTCTCTCTCTCCTTCTGCCCCTCTCCCCTGCTCATGTGCATGCTCTCTCTCTCTCTAAAATAAAACAAAAACCAAAAAACCCCATGTTCTTTCCACCAGCCACACTATCCCTCCAAGCCTCATGGCTAACAGAGAGGTAAAAACATAATGGTTCGATATTTGTATATAACGTGGAATGACCACCACAGTAAGTCTGGTTAACGTGGGTTACCATATATGGTTATACGATATTTTTTTCTTGTGATGAGAACTTTTATGATCCACTCTCTTAGCAGCTTTCAGATATGCAGCACAGTATGATTAACTATGGTTATCATTCTGTATGTTACATTCCTGTGACTTCTTCACTTTATAACTGGAAATTTGTACCGTTTGGCCTCCCTCACCCATTTTGCGCTGCCCCCACCTCTGGCCTCTTCCACCTCTGTCAACCCCCAATCCGTTCTCTGTTGCTATGAGCTTGGGTGTTTTTTAGATTCCACATATAAGTGAGATCATATGGTTTTTGTCTTTCTCTGTCTGACTTATTTCACTTGGTGCAATGCCCTGTTTTTCTATAGTGGCTACACTAATTTACATTCCCACGTTCAGTGCACAAGGGCTCCCTTTTCTCCACATCCTTGCCAACACTTTTTATTTCTTGTCTTTTTGATATTCGCCATTCTAACAGGTGTGAGGTGAGACCTCATTGTGGTTTTTGATTTGCATTTCCCTGATGATGAGTGATATTGAGCATTTTTTTTTTCATGTGTCTGTTGGCCATCTTAATGTTTGGGAAAATGTCTATTCAGATCCTCTGCCCATTTTTAAATTGGATTATTTATTTGCTCTTGGGTTGTAGGAGTTCTTCTGTGTTTTAGATATTAACCTCTTTCCAATATATATGATTTGCAAATATTTTTTTCCCATTCAGTAGTTTGCCTTTTCATTTTGTTGATGGTTTCCTTTGCTGTGCAGAAACTTTACTATCTTATATCTTTCAATTATGTACCATTATGTATTCAAAAAGTAGTAATAATAATTGTTTTTAATTGAGTCCACATGGATGTCGCCCTGGAACCCTGAGAGATATCACTCATGACAACCTTTGCCACCCCTTTCCTGACTCAGCTTGACCCACTGCTGTCCTGGAGAAAGGCACACATCCACAGGCTAGGATGTGTAGAACCTTCTGGAAGGCCTAATCACAGAGGGCTGGAAAGGAGGAAGAGCCACGTCTCTGCCCTTTATCTGGGAGGGTCCAGAGTGATCCTCAAATCAAATAGTCTCTTTTCATAGAGAATTGGCCTGGAGCCTAGCATTGCTAGGTAAAATAGAGGAAGCCTCCTTCAGTTTGAATTTCAGATAAATGACAAATAATTTTTTTTTTTTTTTTTTTTTTTAGTATAAGTATGTCCCATGCAATATTTGGGACATACTTCAGTACTCTGAATTGCTTAATCTGGCGATCCAAGTGGGACTTGGAACCAGTTGCTCATCAGGCTGTGTGTTTTCTCTGAGCGCAGCTTTCCTGATCTGTGAAATAAAGGATAACACGTCTCCAGCTGTACCGTGGGGTTGCTGTGAGGCTTAAATAGGCCCCTGGGCTTTGTGAATAGTTACGTGCTCTGAAGTTATAAGGAATAAACGCAGTTACTCTCCATGTTAATATTCTCAAAACCTTAGTCTCCAGAGCAAACAACTCACTGAAAGCCACTGCCTTGTTCTCCTGTCAACTTTGCTGTGATTTCTTACATGCCTTGGGCACAGAGCCCTACATTTATTTTCATATTTAAGGAGAACTTCTAAAATATATTAACAGGGACTTCTTTGTCAGTGTTTATTGTTACTGGCTTTAAATTTTTTGCCTTTATTTTAAGCCATCTTTTTTGTAAGATCATCACATGCGTGTTCTAAATATTTAATGTTTTTAATGTTTATTTATTTTTGAGAGAAAGAGTGAGAGTGGGGGAGAGGTGGGGAGAGAGGGAGACAGAGAATCTGAAGCAGGCTCCACACTGTCAGTGCAAAGCCCAACATGGGGCTCAAACCCTGAGCTGTGAGATCATGACCTCAGCTGAATTCTGATGCTCAGCCGACTGAGCCACCCAGAAGCCCCTAAGCCGTCTTAACCTTAGGTGAATGTATGGCAGGATGTACTGCTTAATTCATTTAGCTGATATTTCTTGAACATCTAATATGTAGTAGGCACTGGAGATAAAGGGGGGGGTGTGTGGGTAAAATAGACACAGACCCTGCCATCATTGCCTGCATGGTCTGACTGAGGTTCAGCAGTGATAGAACCAAAAGAAAAGAGCAAACATAACACGAGTGCTTCTCAAGCCTTGTTTGACTTTGGAGCCACGTGGGGGGTGGCTACAATATCTGCTTTTAGTAGAGTAACTAACCGTCCCAGTTTGCCCAGGATGGAGGAGTTTCCCGGGACGTGGACCCATGTCTAAGCCTCCCTGGGAGATTCCAAGACACATCCACGACTGAGAACTGCTGGTTTAGGAGTGGAGAGCATGTTGGCTCTTGAACTTGATAAAGATTATCTGACAAATGAGGATTTCTCAGCCGGTGTGGGTGTGGTTACTTACATAGACACAGAGAAGGGGCATTCATGTACGGGGCCAGGCACACTGCTAACCTGGGAAAATAAGCATGGAGGGAGCAGGAATCTGGAGTGGACAGGACAGGGTGTGGCTCTGGTTAATGTGTCAAGAGACCCAAGACTGCCTAAGTCTGGGGTCTCTAAACCATCTCCAGGTCCACGGAACAAGTTGTGGGCCCCTGTGAAAGAGATTAACTGGGAGGGAACAGACCTCAGAGGCAAAATGCCCTGGACAACACATGATAGTATAAAACTTTTTAGCCCACCTGGCAATAGTGGCCACTCCTCTTTGCTCTGTTAACAGATGAAGTTCTGTGTTCAATTATGTTTGAAAAACAAACATTTTAAAGCCACACATCTAGATGAGATCACTCGTTTATCTTTTGTTTTTTTAGGTTGCAACCCTTTTTTTTTTTTAAGTTTATTTTCATTTTGAGAGAAAGATAGAGAGCAAGCAGGGTGGGGGTGGGGGGAGGAGAGAGAGGGTGACAGAATCCTGAGCAGGCTCCATGCTGTCAGCACAGAGCCTGATGCAGGGATCAAGCTCACGAACCATGAGATCATGACCTGAGCCGAAGTCAAGAGTTGGATGCTTAAATGACTGAGTCACCCAGGCACCCCGATGAGATCATTCATTTAAAACATATTCTGGGGTTTTCTTTCATTAAAATTTTTTTTTAATGTTCATTTTTGAGAGAGAGAGAAAGAGGGAGAGAGAGACAGAGAGCAAGCAGGGGAGGGGCAGAGAGAGAGAGGGAGATACAGAATCTGAAGCAGGCTCCAGTCTCTGAGCTGTCAGTAGAGAGACTGATGCGGGCTCGAACCCACAAACTGTGAGATCACGACCTGAGCAGAAGCTAGATGCTTACTGACTGAGTCACCCAGGCGCCCTGGGGATTTCTTCTCATTTAAACCCTTCTTCCTATTATTATGTATACCATTGTAACCATTGTAAGTTGCTTCTTCTCCATAATACAACAAAAAGAAATGTGTTCACCTGTATAGCTGTATTTCCTTTTATGTTGAATATTCTTGTTCCTACTTGCCTTTATACTTTATAATAGGCATAAAATGCCAAAACTGAAATGAGAAAGTGCAAATAAAAGTATGTTGTCTATTTTTATGTAAAAAAATATATATTTAAAGTGTATTTAAATTCAGATGTATTTATTTACCTGTACTGAAGTGAAATTTTCACAGGCACTCCTATCTTGTTCGGGTTCCGAGGAAGCTGAAATGTGTATAACTCTTTTGTTTGCCAAAATTGCCTTGCATATGCATGAGCAAAAACATCTAGTTCTTTTCTCAGCAGCGTTAGCAGCAAAACTGGTAAGATAGAGGGTTGGAGTCTCTTCTAAGTCAAAATAAGAAAATTTCCTTGTAAGTGAACACATATTCCATGGAAGAAGGAGCCTTTTCTCCTTCCAGGTGTACTCAGGAGACCTGCCGAGTGAATTCGGGTATCTGGGGTCTCCCTGACATATTTCCTTTATCTTAAATAGAAGGACCTTTCTTTTTTTTTTTTTTTTTAATTTTTATTTCTGAGACAGAGAGAGACTGGGCATGAGTGGGGGAGGGGCAGAGAGAGAGAGGGAGACACAGAATCTGAACTAGGCTCCAGGCACTGAGCTGTCAGCACAGAGCCCGAAGCGGGGCTCGAACCCACGGACCATGAGATCATGACCTGAGCCAAAGTCGGTCGCTCAATTGACTGAGCCACCCAGGCGCCCCTAGAAGGACCTTTCTAACTTTGCAGAGAATATCTTCCCCGCCCGGCCAAGTCATGTCGCGGAAAATGTGCTCTGAGAAACTGATTTTTGGTAGAACACACTATCAGATAATGCAGCCTTTTCTTATATTTTCATAGTTATTTGTTAAATATTGTATCAAGTGGAGCTCCCTTTCCAGATATCCCATGACCTTTTACTGTCATGGTTTGGTTTTCTGTTGACGGTTGCTAAGGTAAACTTCTCTTCTTAAACTGCCACTGGGGCCAGCGGGGTTTAAATCTGTGCCCTTCCCAGACCCTACGCAGGAGGGTGGAGCCAACATCTGTGGTAGTGGTTTCCAATGTTGGTAGATTGTTTACACTGGAGATTGCCTGCTGGCGTTTGTTTTGACTTTTGCCAGGGTTAATGCTTTGTAATCTTCTAAGGCTCCTTTTGCAGTGTTAGCCAGGATATGAGAATCATTTCCCCGTTGTCAGGGGGAACGAAAATGGCATTTAAGGCGTCTAAGCAATGCTGACCTCATCACTTCCCCATGTAGCGCTGATCTCTGCACTTTGGCACTCCTCAAAATTGGAAGCTGATAAAACTCTAGGTCTCTTGAATCTAGAAATGTCACATACTGAAACATTTTCTGAATGCCTCCCCTAAACCCTGCATTCCAGAAGGACAAAGAATTGTGTGTTTTAACAATTCTTTGTGTATCTTGACATAATGAGAATTTCTGTTTCAGGAAGTTAACGGTGGGAGCATACATGAAGACATTAAGTGTCGTGTGAGTTGCCATTGAACTTACAGCTCACATTCAATACCATATTTCCTAAAATAATGGTAAATTGAGTAATTGTTACGAAATTCATGCCTAATGAGACATCTCCATAATAAAAAAGACTTTCAATGTATCCTTTATATGTAAACATGACGAAAGAAATCTATCATCAGGAAGGAGTTTATTCATTTATTTAAAAATATAGAGAACACCTAGGCAGATACGTATGATATGCTTAAAACCTAGGGAGCAATACGGACAAGTATGCTGCCTGGAAAAAGCTGTATCTAAATAGGATCACCATGGACAGTTGTCCAGGTTGTGCATTGCACAACTGTACCGAGTGGCTCTCTGAAGCAGAGACCTTAATGAAGTGTAGGTGTAAGTTAGGAAAGGAGGCAAGGGGTAGTAGAATGGAATGTATGAAGGAAGGGAGATGAAAGAGTATTGTAGGTGAAGAAAACACCACGTAAGAAGGCCTGGAAGAAAGAGAGAGTGTGACACCTTAGCTTAGAGGAGCTACAAGAAATCCTGTGCTGCTGTGTAGACTGTGATAGGGATACGGTGGTTAACTATGACAGCCAGAACAGCAGGGCAGGGCCTTATATCAAGGACAGTGTGGGGTTCCCTTGGGTACTTTAGGGCAGAAAGTGATACAATCAGTTCGGCATCATAGAATAACACCTTGGCTACTGCTTGGAGATCAGATGTGTATGGGGCAAGACTGAAGCAGGGAGATGTACTGGGAGGCTATTCCAATAATCCAGACGGAAGAGGGTGTTCTAAACTTGTGCCAGAGAGGGGACCTGGAGGAATGGATGGCTTTGAGATACATTTAGGAAATTAAGTCCTCAAGACTGGTAGAATTTTGGAGAAGGGAGACAAAGGCATCAGTGAAGGTGCTGAGATTTCTTGGTTGGTCACTGGGTAGCTGGGGGCTCCAGTCACTCTGATTTGGAACTCAGAGGAAGAGCAGGATTGGGGGGTACAGAGAATGGGTTTGTGTCCAAGCAGAGATGCCCACCAGGAAGTTGGACACACGAGTCTGGAAGGTAATGTGGATCCGGCTGGTGACATAGATTCGGGAGTCACCTGTAGAGAAATGAAGCTGGAAGTCACGGGTGTAAATCCGACAGGTGCTTGAAAGGGCCTGTAGCAGAAACAACTGAATAACAGGGGTTTAAACTTGCATTTGCTTCTCTCCTTCCTAATGAGAAGTACAGAGGCAGGAAGTCCAGACTGGTCTGCAGACTCCACAGTGTGGGCGGGAATCGGGGTCCTCCAGTGATTCTGCCAGGACCACAGCACCGACTCCCATCCTCAGGCCGCCTGCTAAAGGGACCGACTGTGTCAGCTTGCCTGGGACTCAGGGGGTTCCCAGGATACGAGACCTTCTGTTTCAAAACCAGGAAAGTCCCAGGCTAACTAGGATGAGTTGGTCACCCCAGTGATCTCCTGGGTTTATATGGCCACCGCATGGGGCACCTGGATGGCAGTTAAGCATCTGTCTCTTGATTTCAGCTCAGGTCATGACCTCACCATTGGTGGGATCGAGCCCCACATCAGGCTCTGCCCTGATGGCATGGAGCCTGCTTGGGATTCTCTATCTCCTTTCTCTGCCTGCCTCTCTCTCTCTCTCTCTCTCTCTCTCTCTCTCTCTCAAAATTAAAAAATATAAATAAACAAATGGGTCCTGCAGCTGCAGCCCATGGCACCCGCACCTCAGATGGGAAGGAGGAGGAAAGGAGGGATGAAAGGAGAAGCCAACTGCGTCGGGCCTGTCTTTAGAGGAACGTTCCTGGAAACCCCATCCAGCGAAGTGCTCTTACATCTCCGTCTGGAACTTTGTCATGGGCCACCTCTACATGCAAGGGTGGTGTGGCAGTGGCAATGTCCTGATTGGGGACAGCACCAGCCCCGATCAAACCAGGGCTCTTCAGAGAGGAAGCAGGAGAGAACGGATGGGGGGTAGGCAGTTAGCAGCTCCTGCTACAGGGAAAAAGACTCATCGGAGTAGAGACACCAGACGCAGACCCAGGGGAATGCACGCACTTAAGAGACGAGGGTAGGCCGGTCCCAAGGAGATGCGTGGGAAGAGCAGGTGGGAGGTAGGAGCAAAAACCTACAGAGAGAGGGTATCGAGGAGTCCCGAGGAAGAAAGCATTTTGCGACCCAGGGGAGTCGGAGACGTTAATGCCGCTCCCGTCTGATTTATAAGCAAAGCCACCTCGAAAGTGAAAGGTGCCACAGCCTTCCTGTGGAAATTGCCCTCAGGCCAGACACCCCAGAAGTGGGAGAAGATGCTGAGTCAGTTAGAGGAAGAAGCGAGACCCCACCTGTCCCCATGGCCTTCCCCCAGGACCAGGACTCGTGTTGCCAGTTGATGGTCACACTCTACATTCCGTGAGTCCAACCTGGGCCTCACAGTTGTCTTCCATTTTAATGCTAAGTGGCAGTGGAGGGAATAAAACCTTCCCCGGGGCACTATTGCACAGCAAGCTCGCTTCCAGCCCCGCACATGAAGTTTCTAGTTTCCTGCACTCAGAGGCATGGCTGTGGCTCCCCTGGTACCAAGGGGAAATTCTTACTTATAAATGGATACCGGGAAAAGTCAACTTGCATGGCAGGAAAAAGGGTCCACCCTGCCCACAGCCCTGGGTGCTGGGATGGCCCTGAAGCCTCTATGTGACAATTTGCTGCTGCTGTTGAAATGCAGGCTTCCTTTCTCCGTAAGCAAAGCAGAATTTGAGACGTTCCCCAGCACAAGAGCCTCTGCTGTACCAGAGGATTCATTCTGGGAGGGCTTTCTTACCAGTTGGGACCAAAACAGGACTGTGAATGCCAGTCACTTCTTCTCAATTATAGATCATTTTCTCCATTACATTTCAGAAGCAGGTCCTGCCTTTTAAGTCACACTGAAAATCAGTCCACCTCAGTGCATTGCTGTCTGGGGGGATTTAGGCTTAAGTGCATACCTCTTAGAGCTCATTCATGTCTATGCATGGCAGATAACTGAAAGCCAGGGGTTTGGAGCAGTTCTGCTGAATGGGAATGAGGAGTTTCCTGAAACTGTGTCATTATTAGGCACCTGGCAAAGAGAGGGAAGGAAAGAAGCCTTTCCCATCTAAAACATTTCCTGGAGATCTGCCTCGCAAAGCTCTGTAGAGAGACCCTTTCTAATGCAGCAGGGAGACTGGAAGTCTGGCAGACTTGCTTACATTGGGCAGTACAGAGCACCTGTTGTCTGACGCATAGGGGTCCAACCCAGCCCGCAAATGGATGCACACATAGTGCCTTCTCAATGCAAGCGAATAAATACTTACCAGGACGCTGAGCTGAAACTCTGGTCTGTGCCTTGTACTTATGAGCCGGTGCTGCCCTCATGCTGAGTGGCTCCTTGTTGCCCCAGACCCCACACCCCAGCAGTAACTATAGGAGATATTGGCTGGGGTCCTCTGAGCCCAAGATTGTGGGGTCTCTGTCCCCTGTCACTAATCCAAGTGCAGGTGCAAATATCTTATTCTGCATGCATTGATTCTAACCTCTGGTTTGCTAACATCCTTTGCAGGTGGTGGAAGGTATACTACTAAAGATCAACTATAAGGCATACCCTAATTTTATAAAACTGTGCAAAAAGCCTTTTATAGTCGAGGCGATATGACAGAAAAGTTAATCTGGTTATTGTGTTATCTGTATGAAGAGTATTTGTAGAAAAGCCCATATGGGCTTGCACGTTAGAAACATCGGTCCATCTAGGCTTCCGCAATAAAGAAAAGGAAGAAAACTTTGCCCTCCTGCTATAAGAAGATGAATACAATTATGAAAAGATAGATTAATAAAGAGACAGACTAGGAAATGTTTGGAGGCAGCATGGAGCGGTGGGAGGCGGCAGTTGGGGGGGGTGGTGGAAAGCAGGGACTTGGAGCCCAACCTTGGTTCACTTGCCGTGACTGTAGACTGCTGCACTGACCTTTGTGAATCTCTTTCCTCCCTTGTCAAGTGGCATTTCCTGCCTGATAGAGATCATCCGTCAGATTAAGAGGGAAGAACACACATCAAGAATCTCATGCCTACAACACAACAAATGTCAGTTCCTTTTGAATCTTTGTTTCTTATCCATATATATTCATATAGTGATTTACTAAACCACAGAGGATACTAGTAAAGCTAGACACAGAAGGTGAGCATACTTTAGGCAAACCGTAGAAATCTGTGATTTTTCTTAGATATTCTCAGAACAGAACTTTCTTCTGCTAGAGGTAATCAGATTTATTAATCATTGTGAGTCTGATAGAAAAAAAAAACAGATACTAACAATCCCGAATATTTAATACAGTTTTTACATTTGAGAAATGCTATACAATTTATTTTCTAGTAACAGAGTCAACAGTTTTTGAGAACCCCTATGCCCATTGCGTTTTGTATACATTTGACTTTTTAATTTTTTGGAAGTCTTTGATGTGTGAAGAAAAGCAAGACTCCTTCAAAATGTAAGCTGATGGCTTTATACATAATTGAAGATGTGCTATGTGAGGCATCCTCTCTCCTACATAGGCAAAAAAAAAAAAAAAAAAAAAAAAAAAGAAAACCTTCTGAACATCTGCCGGGTGCTTTGCATGCATTCTTATCTGGGCTGCTTTGATCAGCTGGTAAATCCCAGAGATGGTTGTCATGGCAGAAAACACAGTCAGGCAATGGGACGGCTGTGGCTGAGACCTAGAAAGAGGTGTGCCCACAGCTTTGGAGCAGGAACCAAGGAGAACGGATTCAGCTGCAGGTGGATATCCCGTGCAGTGGGCAGGAATTGGTGTCGGAAGGGCAGGATGATGGGTAGCAGGTAAGGCAAGTGGCAGCTGGCATCAGGGAGGTCCCACGTGAGATGATGAGGTGAGCGAGCCACCAGGAAGAGTAGACTGATCGGGTAGCTGGAAAGATAGGAGCTAACATCTATTAAGAGTTTGCCCCATGCAAACCCTTGGGCACAGTGCTGAGATCTTTACTTACGTTACCTTATTTAATCTTTAAAACTCTGCCAAGTCAGTGTTTTAGCATTCTCATTCCACCAATGGAGAAAGGGAGTCTCAGATAGTATAAGTAACTGGCTCAAAATGACACGATTTGTAAGTGATGTGATTGGAATTTGAACCAACATCAGTCTGGAGCGATAACTGTGACCCTCCCCCCCCTCCACCATGCGCTTCCACAGGCAGGACCCCATCCCAGGAGACAGGCAGCAAGGCCTTCAGGAAATCTGGTGAGAAGGTCATTGCCTGAGTTCAGGGGGCTGGACTTCAGCCTGGGGAAGGAAACTGCCAGAAAGAAGGCCATGTCCTTGTGTTCGACGTGCGTGGTACTAAGAGCTAACAAAATAGAGACATAGGCGTCATTATCAGATTTAGGTCACGAGTTTTCACCCAGGATCATACATGTGCCAAGGTCCAGTTTGGATGGGATGGTGAGTAGTCCCGGATGACAGCCAGGGGAGCTTAGCTGTGAGGATAGGCAACCAGGAGGGGCCCAGCGCTAA